>NC_142596.1:1405200-4089366 GCF_965207765.1 Zootoca vivipara | reverse complement strand
ATTCAGCAGCTAAATAAATAAAAAACCACGCATTTCTAGACACTTCCTTACACCCATAGAAAGAGAAATTGTTGGGGAAAGCTTCTTGCCGAACAATTTATTTGCTTATTTATTTACTTGCAGCATTTCACCCAAAGGTTGCAAAGTCACAGCATAATATGTAATTTTGCAGGTGGCAACTGTTTTCTAATAAAACAGCAGGCCTAAACTCGTAATGCACAAAGTGCAGTTCCCCATTAGAGGGTGCTCAAAGAAAGCCTTACTGCTTTTCCGTGGACTGAATTGTTCCTATTCTTCTTGACAAACATTTACGTTTTTCTGTTCCAGTCTGGACTGAATTTTCCTAAAGAATTATATTGGAAAGCCTTTGTGTAATCTATAGATAAACAGTTACACACATGCTCCGTGCATCAGAAGCCCAAGCTTCTGAGAATGTGTTGCCACCCACCTTAGTCACCCCATAAAGCCAACCTCAACACAGGTCATAAGCATAGCTGCCAAGTTCTCCTTTTTTTAAAAAGGGAAATTCCCTTATGCTGAATAGGCTTCCTCGCGAGAAAAGGGAAAACTTGGCAGCTATAGTCATAAGAGAGGTGGGGCTGTTTTACGTTTTTGCTTAAGAAACATGATAAGCTCTGCAAAGTTCTTTTAAGCAGCAGGAAAATGAGGGCAAATGCTAGAAGAAACTATTACATGCTCTCCAACATTTCTCGGATGAAAATAGGGACACCCTATTTCTCCAGCATTTGATCTCCTTACTCACATAGAGGTCATATGCACATCGACATCAGTCACCTGGAGCCAATTGCAACCTCTCTGCCTCACCTAGTTCACAAGATTGTTGTAAAGAAAAAAAGGTGTGAGGGAAGGAATTGGGTGCAACACCTTCCACAGATAAATGGAATAAAACAAAATTTTAGCTGTAAGCTTCCTTGAGTCTCTGTCAGGGAATAAGGCAGGAGAGGAGGAGAATAGAAACTGTGAGAATGATCAGGAACATACCAGAGAGTAAATCCTATTGAACACAGTGGGACTTCGTTCTGAGTAAAAATGCTTAAGATTGCAGTGTAAGGCTGCCCAGGCTTTACCAGGTTACCTGAGAGTAAACTCCATTGAATACAGTTGGACTTACTTCTGAGTAGACATGTAAAGGCTTGCCGTGTAAGGCTCAATTTACAACAAAGGAATAAACACTCCACATGTTTTCTTAAAAAAAGTTGCTGGCTGTTGCATTGCAATCTAAGGATTTAAAGTGGATTGTTGACATTTCCCCTTCAAAATTATAGGAAGGGCTTTGCATGCCAGCTTCATCATTTCCTTCATTTGTTGCAGGTATTTTATTTTCAGTATAAACAGGCAGTGTTTTTTTTTCTTTAAAATGTATAGGTGTACTCTCTTTTTGACTCAAAATCACCATTTTATAGTTCAAATTGGGGAAAATAGATACAGTAAATGGACAAAAGTACAAAGATTCACAAAATATTTAGGGGTATGCGTAGCTCTGCATCCCCCCATAAAAAAAGCACTGTAAACAGGACTCCATTTTTGCACACACCCCCCCCTCTCTCTCTCTCTCTCACACACACACACACACACAAGACATCAAGGGAAGGAAAAAGGAAAACGGGACATTCTAGGACAGTCCCTGGAAAATTGGGACACTTGGAGAGGATGCTATTATTCCTCAACCCCCAGCCGCCGCCGCCCCTGCAGCAATTTGGTGGAGCAGTGCTGCTCTAAGTTACTTTGTCAGCAGCTTAACACGGGGACCAATCCAGCCGGGTGTTTGCCTGAACGAGCCCCAGGCATAGCTGCCAAGTTTTCCCTTTTCTCGCGAGGAAGCCTATTCAGCATAAGGGGAAATCCCTTTAAAAAAGGGATAACTTGGCAGCTATGGCCCCAGGGCTTATTTTCAGTGGGAACTCAACTCGCCAGAACTCAGTTCCGGCACCTCTCAGGTGGGTTCCAGCACCTCTCAAGTCGGCACCATTGCCATTCTAAGAGAATGAGGGAGGTGTTCAGGGTGAGTTCCGGCACCTCTTTTCGAGAAAAGTGAACAGGGGGTGAACAAGAACAATGTTTTTCATTACAGTGAGGTTTCTGCTAGAAAGCACCGTGGCAGAGTTGTGCTCCACGGCAGATTTGTGTTACATGGCACTCTGACAGATTTGTGCTTTCTAGCAGCCTTAATGGAACTCAACACCTATCTCACAAGAATATCAGAAGTTGCCTTATATTGGGTCAGAGACAGGGGTCAGCAAACTTTTTCAGCAGGGGCCGGTCCACTGTCCCTCAGACAGTGGGGGGCCGGACTATATTTTGAAAAAAAGAGAGATATGAATGAATTCCTATGCCCCACAAATAACCCAGAGATGCATTTTAAATAAAAGGACACATTGTACTCATGTAAAAACAGGCTGATTCCCGGACCATCCGCGGGCCAGATTTAGAACATGATTGGGCCACATCCGGCCCCCGGGCTTTAGTTTGGAGACCCCTGGGTCAGACCATCTAGTGCAGTACTACCAACACCAGAAGTGGGAACCTGTGACCCTCCAGATATTGTTGGACTCTCATCAGCCCCAGCCAACATGGCCAATGGTCAGGAATGATGGGATTTGTAGTCTGGCAAGATCTGGAGGGTGACAGATTCCCCATTCCCAGTGTCCAATTACAGCTCTCCGGGATTTCAGACAGGAGATTCGCCCCAGCCCTTCTTGGAGATGCCATTGGGAACTGAACCTGGCACCTTCCGCATACAAAGCAGGTGCTCTAACCACTGAGCCTCTCTGTCCCTTTCCCAGTCTCCTTGTCGCAGGGCTGCCTCACCTTGCTTTGTGGAACAGGTGTGCATCATGGGCATAGTCGGGAGCAGCTGCCCCCCAATCAAGTAAATTAATAAAAATACTTAATTAACTGACCAATTGCATTGCAAATAACTTGGTTCCCCCCCCCCCAACATAAAGCCTGCCCCCGCATAAAGTAAATCCTGGCTACACCCTTGGTGCATGTGATTTCCTTTTTTAATGATTTCCGGAATACCGTGCCACTTTTGTACTAGAAAATGTTCCTGCCACTAAGTGTTAAAATAAATACAGCCAGGACTTAATCACAAATGGTTAAATATGCCTTGCTTTTTTGAGAATATTTCTTTACCAATATAAGAAGAATTAGAATAATTTATGGAGCCATGCGTTATGAAAGTGGCTTGGCTAAAGGAAAGATTTTCCAATTATTTGTAAGCATTAGGGTTTCCTTTCTTCCCTTTCAAAATGACTTGTTTACACTCGGGGAGCACTTCTAAATTTTTAATAGACAGAAAGAATTCATTTAATTAGGTCGAGTGACTTGTTTATGTCCAAATTTGGCAATTTTAGTGTCGGGAAGCCTCACCCAGTGAAGGCCACCAGCTCCCCTTTGCTGCGGCTTCTTTCCTGTAATTGCATTAAATGCTTACAAGCAAAGTCATTCATATTTGACCATGTAAAGGAGAAATGGAGAAAGATACTGTGTGAGCAGGAAGAAGTCTGAGATGAGGAGCAAGACTGATTGCATGGAGGGTGGCGTGAAATGGTCACTGCATTGGTGGGTGGATGCACCACAGGAGTAAATGGCAAAATTCTTATGGCTTTAAAATTAAAACCCACCTTAAGTAAAGCACATGACACAAAAATGAGGAAGGGGGCTGGACTCCTTCACCCATCACCAGCATTTTCCAGCAAACTATCATTACCTTTGTTTTGTTTGGTTTGGTTTTACCAAGAAAGCATTGCTCCACCCAAAATTAGATGTGGCAAAATCCACAGAAAGGATTGGTTTGGGACATGCAGCCCAATCCCACGTCAGGTTTACTTGGAAACAAGTCCCAGTCTGTTTAACATAAGTGTGCATTGGATTGTAGTCATGCAATGTAATGCTGTGGCTGCTGAGTTAGAAGTGTGTCTCATCAAAATGAATTGGGCTAACTCTCTAGGTTTTGTGTTTTAGTCACAAATAAATTAATTTCCATAGATTTCAATGACATTTTAATCAGGAGAGCTAGTGTTTACTAGCTTGTGCCTGCAGTCATGCGGTGGCCCAAAAGATTTTCCTTCTTTCTTTAAAAAATGAAAACAATTTCATAACAATATTACATGTATTCAAAACAATGATTGAGACAACTTTCAAAGATTGGATTTCACTTACATGTTTTGGTAATGATCATTCCAAAATTTAATTACCTTTTCTCAAAAGAAGGAAGTTTTATCATCTCAACATGGTATTTAAAAATTTTTTTTCCAGATTTGTATCTCCACTTATCCTGAGTGTTTAAGGTTTTAAGGCTACTCATAGTCCATTTATTGTCAAATATCATCATTATCAATAGGCATTTGCCCCCACGCTATTTAGGATTGAACTTTAACGTACACTATACTGATCTGAATTGCATTATTTCCACAAGAAGGTGGGTTTAGAATTGCAGCAAGAGAATTGCAGCAAATAAAAACTGTGGCCATAAAAACGTCGAGGGCTTAGCTCCCTTGGCTAATATTAATTTTAAAAAATAAAAAATATTAATTTTAAAAAATAAAACAGAAGCATGTAAAATGAAGGTAGTTTTTAGCTTCAATTGGTAATAATTCATTGTAAGGCCAAAATCAGGTTCAAAAGTTCTACCTAAGCCCCATTAAGATGAATATTGAGGCTTTCAAAGAACCTTCTGATGGTGGATCATACCTCAACAGTGTAAGGCACTTCCAAAATATCAAAACCATACAAATCAAAGTAAACTTTACAAATCAATATAACTTTACGTTAAAATATATACCATATATACTCGAGTACAAGTCTACTTTTTCAGCACCCAAAATGTGCTGGAAAAGCTGCCCTTGGCTTATATTTGAGTGAGGCGGGCCGCGGCGGAGAAAGGCACAGGACTGGGGGTTTGGAGAAGCGCTGTGCTGAGACTCTCCAAACCCCTGTCCTATGCCTGCTCTGTGCGAGGCGGTAGGGAGGGAGAAGCAGCGAGGAAGGGATTCTTCCTCACCACTTCTCCCCTCCCCCTTGCTGCAAACAGCTGGGGGAGGCATAGGATGGTATTTATTTTTATTTTTGAAATTTACCAGTAGCTGCTGCTGCTGCATTTCCTACCCTTGGCTTATACTCGAGTCAATAAGTTTTCCCAGTTTTTTGTTTGTTTTTTTACATTAAGCTGAACAAGAATATCAACAGTAGCATCCAAAATGAAGTGTTTATCCATCCTTGACAAACATACATTGTCTTGCAGACATACTTTGATGCCAAACATATAAATGCATTTTTAAAAGTTTTTGATGCTAATATGTTTTTTTTTTTGTGGCGGAGTCCAGTTTGAATCATGAGATTTTTATTGAATGCAACTTATTCTTTTCCACGTGCAACTGAGAAAATCGGAATTTCATGCAAGGAAGAGAATGGGATACAATTTGGGCAGAGAAAATGAGAGATTATATCCCACTATAACATTAACAGGGCTAAAGACAACATAGGTGGGATTATTTCCCACATGTTAAGTTTTAATTAAACAGCTATAGAGATCTCACAACAGTTGAAAATACAGATCTCTTTTGAATGAATTTTAGGGGCATACAAAACATAATCGAGACTTGTGCCAATCTAGACTTGTGCCATTCAGAAACCACAAGATGTAATAATGTCCTTTAAAAAGTACCACTTTTGTAAAACTGCACTATTAATTTCAGCTCAAGTAAATGTCAGACCCTTAACTGAACAGAAATCATTACTTAGGGGGGTCACCCCCTGCTGTTCAACATTGTGATAGCTGTTTACAGACATATTGTATAACTGAAATGGTGCTTTAATAGCATCAAAATAAAATGTGCATTATCAAATAAATTTATTTTAAGGGTTGATACACTATCAATGTGCCCATTTTCTAAAATGTGATTTCAAAATGCAAATTTAAATATTTTAATCAAAGGAAGTAGAATGCTGTTCCTCTGTAGCATGCAAAATGTTGGCCTTTTAAATGTTTTTTTTTGGGGGGGGGGTTGTTTTATTATGTATGTTGTCTTGTCATTTTGTATTTTTATGTTGTGAACTGCCCTATGATCTTTGGATGAAGGGTGGTATACAAATCTTAATAATTATAATTATAATTACATTTTATTCTAGCAAACACTGCCTGAGTTACAATTCCCTGTGTCTGAAAACAGCAAGAATTTTAGAAGGTTTTCTTTTTAGGATAGTTTTTTTCTCTCTGACAATGCAAAAGGATGAAGACTGAGCAAAAAAAAAAAGGTAGATACTTAGACAAATAAAAACTACAGCTAGCATGTGGTGGTCCATAGTTGGTTTGCTTTTTCAAAAGTCACAATAAGGAAACACTTTTATCAGGATCAATCCAAATGCATTTGTCTTTGTTTACATGTTGTTATCCGAAACCCTAGAAATTAATAAATGGTAGGATTGTGATTATTTGGAGTGTTGAAGGGAAGATAGCAGATCAGCGGGGAAATGCAGGCTAAGCTTCATTTGCAAAAGGTGTCCATGACCCACCTGAGAGGAGAGGAATTATTGGGCCTGGGCAGGGAGAGGTTGCCATGGTGATGGGGTGTGTGTTTGAGGTGTCAGGAAAAGAGTGCTGGGAGCAAGGAGTGCTGGGAAGAAGAAGGGAGAAAATAGGGAGAGAGCCATCATGGGCAGGATGGCTGAAGGCTGGCTGAAGGCTGGCTGGGAGAGATGACTTTGACTCCAGGAGGGTGCTACTTGAATAAAATATGGTGGGGAGGTAAGCATAGCTGCCAAGTCTCCCGTGTTCCCCGGGAAATCCCCGTTTTTCCAGCTGTTCCTAGCTGAAAAAATGGATTTTTTGTTTTTCCCCGAGCATGCTCCGCCCAGTTCCAAAATGGCGGCAGCGCTACTTCTGGTCTGCTATTTCCGGCCCAGTCCGTTATTTCTCTGACAGCAACTTGGCAGGTATGGGTAAGCACTGCCCCACAGATTCAGTCACATGACTGGGGACACCCACACAATTTGAATAGCAATGTCCATGAGCTTGGGGGCGGGGCTCAGCCCCCTCAAATATTTTAGAGGGTGCTGAAAGGACCTCAGCCCTTAGGAGTTGACATCTATGAGTGCTGCACTGCTGCCAGAGTCAAGCCCCTCTTGAAATGGCTATGCTGTAAGATCTAGACTCCATGCTGACTGAAGGTGCAAATAGGTGAACAAACCATGTTTCTTAAAGCTACAACAGTCTCGGTTGCGTCTTCAATTCTCCAAAGGAGCACAGAACATGGCTGAGCGCCTGGAACCCCCAGGAATCTTGCTAGCATTCGGCAACCTCTGTAATAATATTTATACCTTGTTTTTAAGCAGCATTCTTCACAAAGCGGTATATGAAATACACATTAAAGGGTAACCAATAAAATATAATTTAAAACCATTTAAAACATTGGCATGTGTCCTGAAACAACAAGGATCACTTAGTCATACAAAAACCAGATCACAACTCAGTTTCCACTGAAGGCCATGACCAAAATGGTGGGCCTTCAGTTGGGTTTCCTGCCCTCTGCTCTTGATGTGTCTAAAGATTCTTCTTGTTGCTGCATTATTTCCCTGATTATTTCTAATTCACATTCTATCCCTGCAATTGTTATATCACAATAGATTTATGTTTGGTTTTTTTCAACTTATTATCCTTAACCATCCATTTGCCAATTCCTGCATGTACAGTATTTAACATTTACAATATCTACAAGTGAGGTTAGTCAACTGATTATCAGTCCACAATAAAGCAATAGCTATCATTTCTAAAACATTTCCCCCCTTCATTTTGCATTCAATAAATGTCTCCCTCTTCTCCTTAAATAACAAAAGAGGTTGCATTTACCCATGCCTATCCCTTTTATATTGCTACTAATTGTTTCTATATTAATTCCCCTTTCTTATCATCTTATCATTCTTTGGTACCTTTTACCAAAAAATTACATCTTACACTTCATCCCAAATATATCTCTGTTCCCCCCCCCCTTTGCTGCTTGATATTACATATTTATCTATTATTCACAATCCATTCCTTATGTTCAGTTCCTGTTTCCCATCAGATGTTGTTTTTTTCACATACCTTTAAAGAACAAAAGAGGTTACACTTTCCCTTGCCTATCTGTTCTAAATCACTTATTATTTCAGTCTTTCTTTTCTTACTATCTTGCATTTGGACAAAGACAACAGGCATATAAAAGTTATGACGCTGGAAGATGAGCCCCTCAGGTCGGAAGGCGTCCAACATGCTACTGAGGAAGAGCGGAGGACAAGTACAAGTAGATTCAGAGCTGATGAAGCGGCTGGGCCAAAGCCGAAAGGACGCTCAGTTGCGGATATGCCTGGAAGCGAAAGGAAAGTCCGATGCTGTAAAGAAAAATATTGCATAGGAACCTGGAATGTAAGAACCATGAGTGGAGGTAAGCTGGATGTGGTCAAAAATGAGATGACAAGAATAAATATCGACATCCTGGGCATCAGTGAACTAAAATGGAAGGGAATGGGCGAATTCAGTTCGGGTGACTATCATATCTACTACTGTGGGCAAGAATCCTGTAGCAGAAATGGAGTGGCCCTCATAGTCAACAAAAGAGTGGCAAAAGCTGTAATGGGATGCAATCTCAAAAATGACAGAATGATCTCGATACGAATCCAAGGCAGACCTTTTAACATCACAGTAATCCAAGTTTATGCACCAACTACCGGTGCTGAAGAAAGTGAAATTGACCAATTCTATGAAGACCTACAACAACTTCTAGAAATGACACCAAAGAAGGATGTTCTTCTCATTACAGGGGATTGGAATGCTAAAGTAGGGAATCAAGAGATAAAAGGAACAACTGGCAAGTTTGGCCTTGGAGTTCAAAATGAAGCAGGGCAAAGGCTAATAGAGTTCTGTCAAGAGAACAAGCTGGTCATCACAAACACTCTCTTCCAACAACACAAGAGACGACTCTACACATGGATATCACCAAATGGGCAGCATCGAAATCAGATTGATTATATTCTCTGCAGCCAAAGATGGAGAAGCTCTATACAGTCAGCAAAAACAAGACCTGGAGCTGACTGTAACTCAGATCATCAGCTTCTTATAGCAAAATTCCAGCTTAAACTGAAGAAAGTAGGAAAAACCACTGGGCCAGTAAGATACAATCTGAATCAAATCCCTTATGAATACACAGTGGAAGTGAGGAACAGGTTTAAGGATTTAGATTTGGTGGACAGAGTGCCTGAAGAACTATGGATGGAGGCTCGTAACATTATACAGGAGGCAGCAACGAAAACCATCCCAAGGAAAAGGAAATGCAAGAAAGCAAAATGGCTATCCAACGAGGCCTTACAAATAGCGGAGGAGAGGAGGCAAGCAAAATGCAAGGGAGAGAGGGAAAGATACAGGAAACTGAATGCAGATTTCCAAAAAACAGCAAGGAGAGACAAGAGGGTCTTCTTAAATGAGCAATGCAAAGAAATAGAGGAAAACAATAGAATGGGGAAAACCAGAGATCTGTTCAAGAAAATTGGAGATATGAAAGGAACATTTCGTACAAAGATTACCATAATCAAGGACAAAAGTGGTAAGGACCTAACAGAAGCAGAAGACATCAAGAAGAGGTGGCAAGAATACACAGAGGAATTATACCAGAAAGATATGGAGGTCTCATACACCCCAGGTAGTGTGGTTGCTGACCTTGAGCCAGACATCTTGGAGAGTGAAGTCAAATGGGCCTTAGAAAGCATTGCTAATAACAAGGCCAGTGGAAGTGATGATATTCCAGCTGAACTATTTAAAATTTTAAAAGATGATGCTGTTAAGGTGCTACACCCAATATGCCAGCAAGTTTGGAAAACTCAGCAATGGCCAGAGGATTGGAGAAGATCAGTCTACATCCCAATTCCAAAGAAGGGGAGTGCCAAAGAATGCTCCAACTACCACACAATTGCGCTCATTTCACACGCTAGCAAGGTTATGCTTAAAATTCTACAAGGCAGGCTTAGGCAGTATGTGGACCGAGAACTCCCAGAAGTGCAAGCTGGATTTCGAAAGGGCAGAGGAACCAGAGACCAAATAGCAAACATGCGCTGGATTATGGAGAAAGCTAGAGAGTTCCAGAAAAACGTCTACTTCTGCTTCATTGACTATGCAAAAGCCTTTGACTGTGTCGACCACAGCAAACTATGGCAAGTTCTTAAAGAAATGGGAGTGCCTGATCACCTCATCTGTCTCCTGAGAAATCTCTATGTGGGACAAGAAGCTACAGTTAGAACTGGATATGGAACAACTGATTGGTTCAAAATTGGGAAAGGAGTACGACAAGGTTGTATATTGTCTCCCTGCTTATTTAACTTATATGCAGAATTCATCATGCGAAAGGCTGGACTAGATGAATCCCAAGCCGGAATTAAGATTGCCGGAAGAAATATCAACAACCTCAGATATGCAGATGACACAACCTTGATGGCAGAAAGCGAGGAGGAATTAAAGAACCTTTTAATGAGGGTGAAAGAGGAGAGCGCAAAATATGGTCTGAAGCTCAACATCAAAAAAACCAAGATCATGGCCACTGGTCCCATCACCTCCTGGCAAATAGAAGGGGAAGAAATGGAGGCAGTGAGAGATTTTACTTTCTTGGGCTCCTTGATCACTGCAGATGGTGACAGCAGTCACGAAATTAAAAGACGCCTGCTTCTTGGGAGAAAAGCAATGACAAACCTAGACAGCATCTTAAAAAGCAGAGACATCACTTTGCCGACAAAGGTCCGTATAGTTAAAGCTATGGTTTTCCCAGTAGTGATGTATGGAAGTGAGAGCTGGACCATAAAGAAGGCTGATCGTCGAAGAATTGATGCTTTTGAATTATGGTGCTGGAGGAGACTCTTGAGAGTCCCATGGACTGCTAGAAGATCAAACCTATCCATTCTGAAGGAAATCAGCCCTGAGTGCTCCCTGGAAGGACAGATCGTGAAGCTGAGGCTCCAATACTTTGGCCACCTCATGAGAAGAGAAGAATCCTTGGAAAAGACCCTGATGTTGGGAAAGATTGAGGGCACTAGGAGAAGGGGACGACAGAGGACAAGATGGTTGGACAGTGTTCTCGAAGCTACGAACATGAGTTTGACCAAACTGCGGGAGGCAGTGCAAGACAGGAGTGCCTGGCGTGCTATGGTCCATGGGGTCACGAAGAGTCGGACACGACTAAACGACTAAACAACAACATCTTGCATTTGCTGCCATCTGCATCTAGCTTCTCTGTCATCTTTCCTCATTCATTTCCTCTTCCTCTTCCCTTTTCCAGTCCACACTCCCCCCATTCAGTGCCCATTTCCTGCCTAATCCCGCTTTGTTTTGCCAGTCATGTTCTCTCCACAGCGTCTGCGCTCTGTTTCCATTGTAAAGTTGGCTGTGTGACATTAAATCTAAATAACAAGAGCTCTCTGCATTCCTTTGACATTTTGTTCCTGTTCACCTTCCAACTCTACACTTCTGTGATTTTATGATTCTCTATAAAAAGTGGCCTGGTGGAGGCCAAGGCAACGAAGCAGCCGCCCTGGAGCAGAAGCTGACTCACCATGCGTTGGGGTCAGTGGTTGGACTCCTTTCTCACTTGATTGTTGCCTCCACACACCATATTTTCCTTAAAACAGATTAGAGGTGCATGCTATAGTATAACAACAAGCTGGGGTGTGGGTGTGGGAACCTATGGGAACCTCATATTTTTTCCTGTCACTTGGAAAGATTAGATGATGCTGTCATTGTTCCATACATGGATGATCACCCAGATGTTGAATTCCATAAGCCCTAGCCAGCATAGCTAACAGCCAGCAATGCTGCGAGTTGTAATCCAGGAACATCTGGAGGGCCAGAGGTGTATCAGTCCTTGCCATGCTGGTGCCCTCCAGATGCTGCTGGACTACAAATCCCATCAGCACCAGTCTGCACATCAGTTGCTGAATGCTGATTTAAGCTGTCCCAGCCTACCTCTCTGGGCAGTTTGCAAAACTATTAAATGTACAAAAATAAACCAGAATTGTAAAACAGTTGAAAAATTGCATAAATAATATCGAAAAATGAACCAGTTCAGTCTACGTATAGCAGCTAGAACAATCGAAAACCCACAGAACACTAGCTGAGAAATTATTTGGTGCAATGACAATACCTTTTATAATCAAACAGCCTGAAAGACTGAGGTCTCCACCTGCAGCCTAAAAGACCACAGCGTCTGGTAGGTCTGGAAACAGATTTGAAGCCCATTTTCATCAGTGAAATTTGAGAGGGTGTGGAAAAGAGGAGGGGATTGACATGTAGGACAAGGCTATCAATGGCCTTGTTCTGCCTCCGTGGTCAGAGGCAGTAATGCTTCTGAAGACCAGTTGCTGGAGGCCCCAGGAGGCAAGAGGGCTCTTGCGCTTGGGTCCTACTTGCAGGTTCCCCAGATGGGCCATTGGCCTGATCCAGTACAGCTCCTCTTATCCTCTCAATAGAGCTCCATATTCAGAATTGAAACGCACCTCTGCTAATAAATTGTGCCAGCCTGCCTCGTTTGTAGACGCAGCAGATGGTAGGCACTCAATGGCCCCCTTTGGCTGCAGGCAAGGATGTTTGAGGGCCAGATTCAAGGAAGCTGAGGCAGGGCTGGTGTCACTGCCACCCAGGCTGTCTTGCAGGATCAGGGCTGCCTTTCATCTTCCTTCAGCATACCTCTATGCAGCCTGGGCACCGCCAATCGTAAATAATGGATTCCCCCTCCAGACTTGCATCCTTCTTTAGTGGAGCCAGGTTTCGGGAGCGCCTTGCTGGCTCTTAGAGCCCAAGGAAATGCAATCTGGAACCCATGTTAATGGCGCTTCTCTGCTGTGCCTAGCTCAGGAAAATCCGGGTCTCTTTATAGTGGAGCCATCTGGTGCTCCTTGAATGTGCTTATTAGTAATAGTGTAGGTGGGTCTATCCGCCTGGGACGAGAACTCCGAAACAGATGCTTTGTTTATGTGTTTAAAAAACCCACCCCACAGATGGCTCTGAGCCAAATGCGATAATCACGACCACCTCTGAAGTGGCTCTAATCAGCTATGTGAGACTGTATCAACTCTTATGTTGTTTGCTCAAGCTGGTAGTTTAGAGGTGCCGTGTACAAGATATTTGTAGTCGTAATTTCTCCAAACAGGTTAAGGCAAACACGATGGAAATCAGCATATTAATGTGCTGCATTTTCAAATTAGAATTATAAACACCCTTTCCTCTTTGGAGGCCGGGACGGCAAGGAAGGAGCCAGCCAGATGTTTAATGATGACACTGTTATTTCGAAGGCAACAGCAAAGCAAAGCAAATTATTGTTGTTTAAATGGTGAAAAGCTAGGTTTGATGCACATAGAATGGGGAAGGTTGTGTGAATGACAGGGTGCATTTTATTGCCAGCATGCCAGGAAGAAGAGTGAAGGTAACCAAAAGTGGATAAGTAGGTTATATTTATTAAATATAACAACTTGAGGATCTGCAAAACCAATTAACTAATCAGATTCAACCACTGTAACCAAATCAGCTAAAGTCCATGCAGGTGTTCATTAATAGATGGGAGTAATTTCCACCCCCAGCACCTGCAGGCCATGCCTGACAACAGTGACTAAGGGATGCCCACAGCCCAACACTGCCTCAGGTAAGTGTTCCATTACTTCTGAAATCTTCTCACCTGCCTGGACCAAATGCCAATTAGCCAAATTGAAGGAACACCACTCCAACAAACATCACCCAACAGTATGGAGTAGGCAAAAAAGAATATGACCCTGGTCCATAGCTGCCAAGTTTTCCCTTTTTTTAAAAAAGTTTTCCCTTATGCTGAATAGGCTTCCTCGTGAGAAAAGGGAAAACTTGACAGCTATGTCCTGGTCAGTTAGGGTCTCTCAAAAAAATTCCTACTCAGCCCCTTGAAAACAGACAACTAGCCTGTAGGCCCGCACTGCCAAAGGGTGGGAGGGGTGGGTGGCGAAAAGGGAAGAGTGTGGGGCAGGGCAAGCTTAAATAGCCTGTGACCACCTCTCCCCATTGGGCAAAATCACCCATCAGGCCATTACCTTCTCCCCTAGGGAGATATCACCTCTCCTCTTCTTCCAAGGGAGGATGGGTGTAGCAAATTCGTCCCCTCTAAAAATGGTAAGAGAGAAAAGTAAGAGAGGTGGGAGGAAGGGGGAAAATACAGAGACCACTGTCAGAGATAGATGTTGATCCTTATCACACACATAAGGGGGTGGACCTAGGAACTCCCCTTCCTTCTCCAAGCCTTCCACTCTGGGAGATCTTCCCTTCTCTGCCTCTTCATCAGCCAGCCATCCACTTCCTGTGAGTATCTTCATTAACCCAGAATAGAGGACATCAAAAAACAAAACATAATTCTATGATTCTGATTCTATAAGCAAGAGTAGGGTTAGCAGAAAAAGACAGAAGCTAAAGATAAAAAGGAAAAGAGAGGCCTGGAAACGATGCCTTATGGGGAACGGCTTAGGGAGCTGGGTATTAGCCTGGAGAAGAGAAAGTTAAGGGGTGATATGATAGCCATGTTCAAATATATGAAAGGATGGCATATAGAAGAGGGAGAAAGGTTGTTTTCTGCTGCTCCAGAGAAGCAGACACTTTGATGGTGTTTCCTGCTTGGCAGGGGGTTGGACTGGATGGCCCTTGTGGTCTCTTCCAACTCTATGAGAGAGAGAGAGAGAGAGAGAGAGAGAGAGAGAGAGAGAGAGAGAGAGAGAGAGAGAGAGAGAGAGAGGACTTCCAATTCTCCATCTACCAATTATGTATATAAATATTATTCAGAATACTCCAAATATTCACTCTAGGTTGGTATCCAGCTTTATTCCAGGATAATGTCTAGCTGTTCCTCAGTCTGTTGGGAATGTTTTCCCAATCTTCAATCCCAAACATCTGTAGTTCATTCATTTTTATTTCCATGTGAAATGTCCAAAAGGGGTTCTTTAATTGTTATGATCACTAAATGTCAAGACTATTCTGCCTCCAGTCCAGTACGATGACTTTATCTCCAAGAAATTCCAACATCCTTTATTAGAGGAATAATGGATAATTATTTACTTTTTGTATATCCATTAATTTATACCCAATTCCATATTTTACAATCCCAGTTCCTGTTGGCCATGATTTCTCATCCAAGATCCTTTCTCTCTCAGCTCTATCTCCACCATCTCAGGACATTTCCTAATGTCACTGTCCATGGTTCCACTTTACCATTCCACTTTCATTTTCAGAAAGATCTTGATCAATATTTCCCCCCAAAGGTTCTGTGGATTCTTTAGTCTGATCTTTCTCTGATCTATTTTCATTCACCATTCTACACATCCTAGTTCTGAGCTCTCCCAATTGCTCATCCAATAATTGTCATATGATACCAATAATCAGTGGGGTGTTCAACTGTGTTTGCCATATTGGGTTCTCTTCGTCTCCCTCTTATCAGTCTCTGCCCTGAAAACCTGTGTCTGTCTCTTTAAGTAAACAGTGCAATCCATTCCCAAGCTAATGGACTCAGTTTCACTTTTATAGCCAGCACCACACAGACAGGACAGAGAATTACAAGTAATATAAGATCAAGATTTTTAGCAAACCAGAGCATCCTAAACTGTATGTAAATTTTCTTAATGCCCAAATTAATGCCTCTCCTTATGTCAGCAGCCAATTTGCATTATGGGTGATAATTAATTGGCAGGTAGATCACCCAATCACAAAAAGTAGTTAATGAAGAGAGGTTTTGCTGGCCTGGTGCCCTGAAGGCTAACTTTGAGGGCTATTATGCAGTGTTAGGGCATCTTTAAATCTCCAAAGCACTTGTTTTCTGCTGCTTTGGAGGGTAGGACCCAGGCCAATGGCTTCACATCACAAGGAGATTCCAACTAAACTTCAGGAAGAACTTTCTGACAGTGAAAGTTACTTGACAGTGGAACAGTCTCCCTTGAGAGGTGATGGACTCTCCTTCCTTAAATTGCTTTAAGCAGAAGTTGGATGGCCATCTGTCATGGATGATTTAGCTGAGATTTCAGCTTGCAGGAGGGTTGACTAGATGGCCCTGTGGGGCGGGTCCCTTCCTACTCTACAATTCTGTGATTCTATGGTACAGCTCTTGAAGTAGGAGCACAGTGCCCCCCAGCTCCCACCTCCTGGAGCTGCTCTAAAGGATTCCATGGTTAATGATATCAAAAGCTAGTGGGATATCAAAAAGAACAAACAGGGTCACTCTCCCCCTATCTCTCTCTCCCAAGAAGAGTAATCAACCATGTTTCACTGCCATGAGCAGGCCTGAAGCCAATCTGAAATGGATCTAGATATTCAGCCTCCTCCAAGCATGCATGAAGCTGGGCTACCACTATCCTCTAGAGCCCCTTGCGTCCAAAAGGGGATGTTTGTCACTGGGCAAGAGTTCATATGCATGCTAATATTCTAGTGTTTAATTGGACCGTTTTATTGCATATTTTAATTACAGATTAATCTGGTCTGGTCCCATCCTCCTTGTGTCCTTAACAATGGTTGACATTCATCCCAACCCTGTTTCTTTCCCTCCCCACTGTCAAATTTATATAAGAAGCACTGTGGGGCACAGACCTTTCTGCTTCTGAAACTCTGTAAACAAGTGCTGAGGAGTCCAAGAGGTTCAGGGAAACCATAGGGAGCTGAATTTCACTTCTTCATTTGAAATAACCAGCTGAGAATGTTTTTGCTTCACATCTTCAGTGTGAAAGCCATTTCTTCTAGGAAAGACAGTTGCTCCTTCCTTCCAACCATACTTTTACTAATGTGAAGGATCCCCACTGATGCCCTACAATTGACCTCTTTTAAAGGTTACTAGGTAGGATCCTTTTGCTGGGTACCCAGGATGAAAAGTCACACAATTCCTCTCCATTGACCCTCAAAACTGCCATTAGTGAAGTCATTCCTCCATTTTACCCAGTTTAATTGCCCTTGGTTGTTATCCCCGGGAGGCAACTATGCCTTAAATTTGGCTTAATTTAGATCCCTTTACAATCAATAGAGCTAAATCTGTTTCCAAATTGGGTTGCAATTGCTTTTCTATGCAAAATACAGAACTTTGGACATTTCTCTGTGTTGTTTTGATTGCAGGGTGCAAGGATTTTTGAACACTTTAATTAATGGATTAAATGTATTAATGGTGTCGATCGTACTCACTATGTATGAGGTTCATAAAAAGTTCAGTGGCATTTCTGCCTTGGTAATGACTGAGGTGGGGTGGGAAGAGACTCGGCTTGTTTCTTTAGTGCCAGAACATGTAGAGAGATTATTCAGAAATATAATTGAGAATGTTATTTAAAGTCTGTTATGCTGCAATCCATCAAGCAGTTCTGATGCACCAGTCTCAATAGCAAAGGGTCTCGCACAGTGCTTTTCTTCTAGAAAATAAGGTGCTGGAACTCACCACGATGGTGCTGTTGTTTAAACCACTGTGTGTCTTGGACTTGCCGATCAGAAGGCCCCACGATGGGGTGAACTCCCATTGTTTGGTCCCAGCTTCTGCCAACCTAGCAGTTTGAAAGCATACAGTGCAAGTAGATAAATAAGTACCACTAAGGCAGGAAGGTAAACTGCGTTTCCGTGTGCTGCTCTGGCTTAGTCATGCTGGCCACATGACCCGGAAAAACTGTCTGCGGAAGCGGACAAACGCCGGATCCCTCGGCCTTTAAAGCGAGATGAGTGCCACAACCTCAGAGTTGTTCGCGACTGGACTTAACTGTCAGGGGTCTCTTTATCTTTACTCACCGTGAAGTTGTTACAGTAAGTGCCACATTATTATTTTTTTGCACCAGGCACAGGCTAGCTCAGCACCTCCCACTGCCCCTGCATGGAGCATCAGTGCAGATGGCACATTGCAGAGGAGGGGAAGCATTCCTGCCCTGAGGAGATTACTGTATTTGATTCTACGATGGAGAGAACACAGTTGCCAACATCGTTACCAGGGTCTTTAACAGCAGAACATAAGGAGAGATTTGCTGGATAAAGACCGTGGTCCATCTAGTCCAGCATTCTATTCTCACAATGGCCAACCAGATGCCTGTGGGAAACCCTCAACAGGACTCAAGTACAAGAGCACTTTCCCCCTCCTGTGGCTTCCAGTCACTGATATTCAGAAGCATTACTGCCTCTGATTGTGGAAGCAGAGCAGAGCTGTTGTGGCTAGCAGCCATTGACAGCCTTCTCCTCCATGAAAAGGAGATCCAGATTCCCCACTTCAAACACTCAGCCAACAGAGAAGGTGTGTATGTGTGTGTGTGTGTGTGTGTGTGTGTGTGTGTGTGTGTGTGTGTGTGTGTGTAGCACTCTGGCTCTGCTCCATCCAAAAGAGCTTCATTCCAGATAATAATAATAATAATAATAATAATAATAATAATAATAATAAATTTTTATTTATACCCCGCCCTCCCCAGTCAAAAACTGGGCTCAGGGCGGCTGACACCAACAGAATTACAATAAAACATAAAAACAATTAATTAAAATACAGATTAAAATACCGTATTAAAATTTAAAGTGCAGCCTCAATTCAAGTATTCCATAAATCCAAGCCATGAAGGAGGAAAAACACAGGGGTCAAGCTGAGTCTAACCCAAAGGCCAGGCGGAACAGCTCTGTCTTGCAGGCCCTGCAGAAAGATGACAAATCCCGCAGGGCCCTGGTCTCCTGGGAAAGAGCGTTCCACCAAGTTGGGGCCAGTACTGAAAAGGCCCTGGCTCTAGTAGAGGCCAATAAAGATGAGTCACAATTTCTTTTCTGACTTTTCTCTTTTAAAGCTCCTCCTTGTTGGAAATTTGGATTCAACTTAGCTTGCAGAAGAGGGGTTTGCATGGGCTAAGACACATAGAGCTATACTAAGATCGTTCAGCCACTAAGATCACCCAGTGGCATAAAGTAACCACCTGCCCACCAAAAACAAAATAATCAAAAGCATTGGCATTGTGTGAATACCTGGGAGAATAAAAATGTCTTTGCCTGGTGCTGAAGGGAGTACAAAGGCTTCCTGGGAAGGGCAAGGTCATCTTCTTGGAGGAAACTGTTTTTCTAGATCCATTTCAATCAGGCTTTAGGCCTGGCTTTGGTCACCCTGTCAGGAGACAGACAGGGGAAATGTGTCCCTGCTAAATCTCCAATCTTAGTATCCTTCTGGAGTGTCTGTCTGAGTTAGGGGTGGGCAACACTGCGTCCCTAGTAAGAAACCATTCATTGTGAAGTTTGCAGAAACTCTGTGTCAAACATTCTTCCTTTGAGTTTATGACAACCAGGGCTGTTAAAAAAAATAAAACAAAACCACAAACCCTGTCTACATGTAACATTTCTATTAATGAGGCTGCTATGCCACATTTCCCCTAGAAGCTTATAATTAATTACCTCAAATCTGCTGGTAATCCAGTTGTGCTTAACAAAGGCACGGATAAAACAAGTCAATTTTCTGCTGCTGTTTATTATGCTTAAACATTTTAGTATTTGAAGTAACCCTACAAGTGGGTGAGTTTGATTACATGCAGCTTGCAAACTGTGCTCTGGGTATATACTCTGCATCAAAATCAAAGCCTCCGTTAGGGTGAGCGCTTGGCGGAAGGGGAGGCGTGCGGATTCATTAACTTGGATATTAAAAGATTTACAGGAGCATTAGGGTCTTGTTTACACGGAATACACTCAGCTGCAAAAGGCTGGTAGGATACAGCTGCATGCAATGGAGCTAAACTTCCAACTCATGAAAATCCTACAGGGAACCTGAAGTAAGACTGATTGGTGATTGGTATATTGCCAGTGTTAAAATACTTTTTAAAATGTCAGTTCTTATCCATCTGTTGGGGGAAATGGCTTTACAGGAAAATTGTATCTATGCCTACTTGGAAGTAAGTCCCATTGAATTCAATGTTAAGTGTGCATATTGTAGCTGCCAAAACCATTCATCGCCTCCCTTAAATCCCCACATTGGCTGTTCCCATATCCAGCAGGAACTCCTTGCCGAGCATTGCAAGACTGGGTGAAGATGTCCTATTTGAGCTCTCTGCCCTGTTTTCACACAGTGAAATGGAAAGGGAGCAGGGATTTCATCTGCCCATCAAATTCATTGGGTGGCCCTAAGTTCCAGTGCACGAAAAGAGGGAGGAAAATCTTCTTTTCTATCCAGTTTCTTCTCCACACTTAGTACAATTTCATAGACCTCAAATGTGCCCCACGTATTATGTTAAACCAAAAAACCTCACACACTCACAGGAAAGGGCTAACAGATGCTTTACAGATGACAGCCTTCTATTTGAAGGACTGTCTTCAGTCTGAAGACATCCTCTATTCAAAAGTAAAGAATCACAGGAAGAGAGAGCAGAACTTTTGAAGATACCCATTAGCTGATAGTACCTTGGACAGCCACCCCAAGGAAGGGGCTCTAACTGCCTTATTGTGCTGGTTGCAGTTTTCTGCACTTTCTCCAGCTTTGCAATTTCCTTTTGGGAGAGGGTGGAACCAGACTGTAGTCACTTTCTCCATTATGGCTACTACTAGCCTTTATGGCTATGACCTGCCTTCATGGACAGAGGCAGCAATGCTTCTGAATACCAGTTGCTGGAAACCATAAAAGGAAAGCGCGCTCTTCTGCTTGAATCCTGCTTGCTGGTTGGGCCACATATGAAGAGATTTTGGTAAAATCAGATAGAGGCTGGAAATTAAAATCACATGATGAAAGAAAGGAGGTTTTGACTGGATGGTTGCAATACCACCAAGTGAATGATGTATTGTCAAATGATAAAAAAATAGGGTTTGAAGATTAAAAAGTCCAAATTTCAAATAGAATTGTTGGAAGGCAGAGAGAAATTGTTATCAAAAATGTATGGTACAACCTTCTGTTAGAATGGTTTACAAAAGATGAAATGACAAAAGATGTGATGATAAAATGGGCAAGAGATTTTGGGTACAATATTGAATACGACGCGTGGTTGAAACTATGGAAAGAAACATTGACATTTACTGCATGTACCGCTTTGAAGGAAAATGTAATGAAAATGATGTATAGATGGCACTTAACACCAGTGAAATTAGCTAAAATGTATAGGATGAGTAACAAAATATGTTGGAAATGTAAACATAAAGATGGTGAATTTTATCATATATGGTGGACAAGCGAGAAAGTAAAAGGATTCTGGGAAACAATATATAATGAGTTGAAAAAATGTTTAAGTACACTTTCCCCCAAAAACCCAAAGCTTTTTTATTAGGTTTAATGGAAGAGGAAATAGCAAGGGGAGATCAGAGACTATTTATGTATGCTACAACTGCGGCGAGGACTTTATTAGCCCCAAAGTGGAAATTACAGGAGATGCCGATGATTGAGGAGTGGCAAACAAAAATGATGGACTATGGAGAACTGGCAAAGTTGATTTGCGGGATCCAAAACCAGGGATAGACAAAGTTCCAGAGGGAATGGAGTAAATTTATTGACTATATGGAGAAGAACTGTAGAAGTTTAAAGACACTTGCAGGACTGAAATAAATCCTACGAAGTGAACTTATTCATGTTTGTAAAAAGGAACTGTGAGATAAGAGTGAGAAATAAAGCCAAATGATTTGGAAGTCACAGCTCGGCAGAGCGAAAAGACTGAGATGGGTGAACCTAAGGTGAAATGTAATTAGTTTTCTTTGTTTATTTGGAAAATAATAATTTTTTTAAAAAGAAAACAACAACATCCTGCTTGCTGGTTTCCTACAGGCATCTGGTTGGCTGCTGTGAGAAGAGGGTGCTGGACTAGATGGGTCACTGTCCTGATCCAGCAGGTTCTTGCTATGCTCTTATGTTCTATTACCTTATGGAGGCAAACTCCTATTCAGATTGCAGGATTCTGTTTGTCATTGGTACAAAATACTTTGGACATGGTGCATAAACATAAGATTTCCTTTATAGATGCTTTGGCATCCGTGCAATTTATGACTTAATGCAATGTAACTTTGCCAAACAGTTCTTTGAGGGCGGGGGACCATTCTTTGCAAAATTGTTTTGTAAGGTTTCCTGTACTCTGTGGGTCTCTTAATTGCTTTAATCACTGCTCCTTGCCTGAGGCCGTTATAAGGGGGAGTTGGGAAGCTGTCTCCCCTTAGGAAGAGAGGCCAGATGCAGCACTGCTGATTGGTTGGAAGGACTGGAAGAACGAGATGTAAAGAGCAAGCCTGAGATTCCACTGTATGCTCTTTGGGCATCTGCTCAGCTCAAGGGCTAATCTTCCAAGTGCTTTGCAACCTAGCAGACTTACCATTTGCAGTTCCCTTTCCTGCATCTGCAGCCTGTGTGTGTGGGGGGGGGGGGGAAGAATCATTGTTTCTAGGAAATGTGAGATGTAGTTGCTGCTGTTTGCAAATTTTCAGTTTGTTTTTACTTGATACCAAGATCCTGGTTTTCTTGTCGTGGAGCCAAATTGCCTCTAAATATTATCTGTTCTGTGACAGTACCTTCGAGGCAGGCAGACAACAGTGGCACTTGTGGAGCTCAACCATCTGGCACTCAGCTCAATTCTGTCTTAAAAAGATGCAAAAAACAAGCAAATTAAACGTTATATATAATTTCAGCTCAGTTCAAATTTATTTGTGGCAGCCATAAACCATAACAAGTCTATAGCCTTGTAAATGAAACCAGCCCCCCCCCCAAAAGCAGGCAGTAAAAAATTTCTCTTTGAAGTGTGACGTCTTAAGTTGCACTGTGATTTTGGGAAGCAGCATAATCAGTGTCTGAGTTGCTCTGTGTTTTTTCCCCAATTCAATGCATTATATGAACCCAAATTAAATGTGTTAAAAGCAAAGATTGCAGCCAACTATAATGGGGGGCTCTGGAAATGGTTATAATCACTTTTGCCCTTTTCACAGAAGTGGATGGAATTTGCAGGTGTGGTAACCAGAGAGTAGTAAGACTGCCTAATCATAGGCAGTTTGCTCATTGATTTTTTTAAAGGAAAATAAAAGTCCCTGGAAACAAGGGACTTGGCCACATTGGCAAAAAAAGGTGATTTATATGTGCTGTATATGCATTATAACACTGTGACACCAGATGGCACTGTGGAGTCCTGTTTTTGATAACCCGATTTCTCATACAAAGTTTACCATACGTTTAACTGAAACACTTCTTTGATGTTTCTATATCCAGCCAAAGCCTGCTCCTTAATTCTAAGCATGAGGGACAGATAGCAGTAGCTCATTGCCGATGGAAATCTGCATAGCCATACACTAGATGAGCCTTACCTATGGCCAGTGGAGGGAATTTGCACCAGAGAGGAGAAAACATAGGAGTCAGGTACCATTCATATCTAACTTTATTTGCTCATGTTTATGCTCTGCTCTTCAACTCATGAGAGCTTCCACAGTGGCACAGAGTATTACTGTATTCCAAAGCCCACAGCTGATCCCTTAGCCAAGGGTATGCTTAGGTGAAAAGGTGAGGCTTGGAGTGGCAACACTGAGACAAGAAGAAAAATGTGGTGAATTTTATCATATGTGGTGGGCATGCAGAAAAGTTAAAAGATTTTGGGAAATGATATACAATGAACTGAAAAAGATTCTTAAATATACCTTTCCCAAAAAACCTGAATGTGGGAGTGATTCTGGGGTTGATGTCGGCAAGCCGCATCAAGCCTGGCAGGAGAGCTATCAAATGTAAAAGGTTATCGCGTGCAATGCTGGCAAGCCACATTGTACGTCGGTATAAGCACACACGTATCTATAGGTTAGGTCATTGGGACAGAGCAGGGCAGCAGGTCACCACAGGACTGGGCAGAGGTGGGGAGAACAGGATGGAACTGGTTTGGGCAAGTTGTAACAAGGGAAGCAGGTCCAAGCCAGAAAGGTTGAACCCAGGTCGGGAGGAAAACAATGGAATGGGGAGGAGGTTTTGGGAGGCTAGCAGCAGTCACAAGATTGAGGGGAGGGGGATGTGTAAAGAGCGCACATGTGACAAGGAGGTGTTTGAGGGATACATGAGGATCAGGCACTTCCCTTATGGAGGGAAAATTGGGTGTTGGCAGGATGTGACACATGGGGAAGTTCTACCTTTTCTGGGATGTCCTGGCTGTCATTGGAGGAAGACTGCACTGGTTGTTAATGATTTACTTTGTGACAAAATCTCAATAAAAGGGGGCTCCTGCTTTTGCTCTGGGTCACCCCCGGAATTTACTACCTTTGTGTTGCGTCTTGTTTGCCACCTCAACACCTGAAGCTTTTCTATTAGGACTTATAGGACAGGAGATTGTGAAAGAAGATCAAGTATTATTTATGTATGCGACAACCGCGGCTAGGACTTTGTTAGCTCAAAAATGGAAAACTCAGGAGTTACCTACGATTGAAGAGTGGCAGACAAAAATGATGGATTATGCGGAATTAGCAAGACTGACTAGCAGGATCCGAAACCAGGGAGAGTAAAAATTCCAAAACGATTGGAGTAAATTTGTGGATTAAATGGAGAAGAATTGTAGAAGTTTAAAGACACTTGCAGAACTGAAATAAATCCTACGAATTGACTTTAAATAGAGGGAATGAAGAAACTGCATGATAGGAATGGACAGAAAAAAACCGATTGGGGGGAGGGAGGGAAGTCAAAGCTCGGCAGAGCAAAGAAAATTGTAATAATTGACAAGATGTTTAGAAGAAAATTTTGTGTTTATTATGTTTATGTTGTGTTTGTTGTTGTTTGTTTTGTTATTGTTTAAATGTGTTTAATTGGAAAAATTAATAAAATGTCTTTTAAAAAAAGAGACAAGAAGAAAAATGAAGATTTAGATTCTGATTAGGAGGGTTTAATTAAATTTGATATCATCTTTCTTCCTCCCAAAATTGTGGAAAATAAATGGAGAATGATTTTGCTATTTCATGGCATGGATAGGAAAGAGGCTGGATGTTGGGGTAGGCGTGGGGGGAAAGCTGTAATACTTTTCTATAATGTGCTTAATTTCTGGTTTCGCTGCTAAACGTGGAGGAAAATTGGTCCCATTTAGGACCATCTGTTAGAAAAGCAGGTTACAATCCTATTGGCTTCTGGGCTGCTGTTTTTCAGATTCATGAATAGATATTGTTTGTTTCAGTGGGATCATCTGGAAGTATTTCTAGAATAGCAAAATGGAAGACAGGATGCTACAATCCATAGTAATCTACATAATAATTAATAAACCAAATCATGCATTTAAAGGGAGTCTAAGGTTTCTCAGCAGGTGGCACTGTGGGTTAAACCACAGAGCCTAGGGCTTGCCGATCAGAAGGTCAGCGGTTCGAATTCCTGCGATGGGGTGAGCTCCTGTTGCTCAGTCCCTGCTCCTGCCAACCTAGCAGTTTGAAAGCACGTCAAAGTGCAAGTAGATAAATAGGTACTGCTACAGCGGGAAGGTAAACACCATTTCCGTGTGCTGCTCTGGTTCACCAGAAGCAGCTTTGTCATGCTGGCCACATGACCTGGAAGCTGTACGCTGGCTCCTTCAGCCAGTAAAGCGAGATGAGCGCCGCAACCCCAGAGTCGGTCACGACTGGACCTAATGGTCAGGGGTCCCTTTACCTAAGGTTTCTCACACATCTATACATATAAAAATGTAGGCATTGCGCATGCAGAGGTCACAGCCTTTCTCCGTATCCACTGAACCAAATTGCATCAAATTAGGACAAAGCGTACCTTGCCCATCAGTGAGGGATCTGCCATAATTCCCCCCCCCAAAAAGCACAGCTTTCGTACCTTAAATAGTGATTAAACGCAAAAAAGTGGCACACAAATTAGACATCACCAGCAAAAGCTCTGAAGACTCCAGCAGCATCCAATAGAAAGGCAGATTGCACGCTGTCACCAGCAAAAGCTCTGAAGGGCGGCGCCAAATAATGACATCATCAACAAAGCAACTGAAACCACCAAGGCGGCCATTACCAGACCAAGGCCCCTGCTAGGCCCCCACTAGGCCGGGGGGGGGGGGGGAAGAGGGCGAGCACCCAAATCACAGGCCGCAGCATGGCCTTTGTTTTATGTAGGCCCCTAGGCCCCTGCCAGGCTGCCAGGCCCCCACTAGGCCTGGGGGGGGGAGGGCGAGCGCCCAGATTGCAGGCCGCAGCATGGCCTTTGCTTTATGTAGGCCCCTGCCAAGCCACCAGGCCCCCACTAGGCCGGGGGGGGGGATAGCCCACAGCAACACACTTGGGGGCATGGCAAGGGGTTTTTACTTTAAAATTTAGCGGGCATTGTGTCACATGCGAGGCTCTGGCGGCCATTTTAAGTAAGGGCAGCCATGCCCCTTTTAACCTAGGCTTCATACTATGACTGATTGCAAGCCTCTGCGTCTTTTTTTTTTTAACCATGCACTTTCTCTCCCCAGTTTAAGTCCTCGGATATTTGCAGTGACCACCCCCCCCCATTTACAATCTCCTACTTTCCCCTTGCCACTTCCTGGGTTTTTTATGGAACCGAACAGCTCGGGTGCTTCAGAACTCACCTTCTGTTGCTATGGGGCTGTGGGTCTTCGCTATTTGACCCCACCCCCACCCCCGTCGGGATTATTAAAGTAGTTCTCTGGGTTCTCTGGATCACCTACTCCAAAATTAGAAAATCCAAATAACAAAACACACACACACACACACACACAACCCCCCCGGAACACACAACAATGCCCAAATCATACACCAAAATAAATGACAACCCCCCCAAAAAAATTAAACAATAATAACTTCTGCTTCTCATGTTCTTATTTCAATTTTTAAAAAAATCTAAATATATAAAAATGTATACAATGTGTGCACAGGGGTCAATGTATGGAGATACAGGGGGGAGGAGACAACACTCCCTGGGGAAAACAGAGGGAAGGGTATCCTACCGAAACACAGGGATGAGCCAGGGGGTTGGAGGGAGGAGGGGCGGGATACGTCATGGATCGGGACAGGGTGGGGGGAATCACAGGGATGACCCACAGAAACGCATGGCTGGGCCAGCTAGCTATGGTACTTACCTGTATTTCCCCTAAAGTTGCTCTCTTTGCTTGCTTATCTATTTTACAAAGTCTCTTGAAAGTGCTGTCAGCCATGGCACTAGTCTTTTTCAGCATTGGTCTTCCAGACCCAACATTTCAAATAATAATAATAATAATAATAATAATAATAATAATAATAATAATAATAATGGCACCAGCCTGTCTACTGTACTGTAGCTAAGGAAAGTGCTGTTGTGGGTTTTAAAGGCTCCTGTGCCTTTAATTAAATACTTCCCAATTTGCGGTAAAAATAAGAAGAAACCAGCAATTATATTATGTATTATTAATAGTGTAGTGATTATTATTTTATTTAGAAGTGTCTGCCTGTCAATCTGATTGATCTTTAAGGCAGGACCTCCAAAACCAACTTTTTAGTTTAGTTATATTTATTAATACTTTTCCAAAGATATACAAAAGTTCATACACTATACAAAGTATCTTTTTTATAATATCCTGAAATAAAAGAAAAAGAGATGGAAATAAGAAGAAGGAAGGAAAGAAAAGGAAGGAAAGAAAAGTGAAAGAAGAGAGAGAGAAAATAATAAAGTTAAAATACTTCTGGTCCTCTGTCCTGCAGCTAAATATAGTATTCACTCATTAATGTCCAACCATTCTATCTTCTACAAACCAACATTTTTTCAATCTTCAAATCCAGATATTACAAGTTCATTTTCTCTTTCACACAAAAATGTCCACAAGAACTTTCCAATCCTTAATAAATGTTAGTAGTGATTTTTCTATAATTAAACACATTAACTTTGGCATCCCAGCTAAGACCAATAATTTTTATCAACCATTCTCCATAGTAGGTAGGGCTGTATCTTTCCATCTTTGTGCATATAACAGTCTCACCACTGTAATCATATACCGGAATGATCTTCCATAGTCCTTTTCCAGTTGTGTATCAATTAACCTTTTTAAAAAAGAATTTTGCCTTCAGTTGAATATTAACCATTAAAAGCTGCTTCATCAGTGTATATATTTGTATCTAATTTTTGAAGCCTTGTTCTCCAAGCATGATATAATGTCCATTCATGTACTTGACATTTCCAGCAAACATTTGAAACACCTTTATACATTCTTAACAGTTTATCAAGAGTTAAATACCAACAATACATCATTTTTATATTTAAAAAACCCTTAAGATCACAACACAATGTTAATTTTAACCCCAACACCAACCATGCACCTGATATTTATGAGACCAGGAGAAGATGCTGGTCTTAGCACCTGGGCAGATTCATCTGGATAGCCAACTGCCTTACTCAGAATAGATCCATCCCAATTAATGGACACGATTAACTTAGGTCCATTGATTCCAGTGAGTCTGCTCTTGAGTAAAACAGGTGGACATTGGTGTCCAGGTAGCTCTTTAAGCTTATGCTGAAATCTGCCATGCAGATCAATGGGTCTTAAAAGTGCTACAGTATCTGTATTTAAATGTAAGTTTAGCGTTCAGAGAAGGGGGGCCCTGATTAATATGGGGTGCAATCCCCTGGGTCAGACAACTGATTTTGTACTTTGATGCCCTGAACAACACCTAAATCCACCACCCAGGGGGCCCCTCATCACATCGCTTCATGACTGCCTTCTATAAGTTAGCCTTGCTGCAACATTCTTGCAATGAGGTTGTCTGGAAACAAAAGATTCATTTCCAGTGCATGTGCAGCAGAGAGTCTACGCTCCCTCTTTAGAAAGAAAGATTCCTGAGTGGGTCCTTGAATATCATATGGTGGGGGGTGGGCTGTGTTGTTTCACTTCACTCCCTGATGATGGGAGTGCAAATGCCTTTGCTGCCTCAGGAGGTCTTGGATATGCAAATAGGGATGAGCAGTAGAGGAGATGATAACTGTGGCCTACAGCTCTCTCACAAAGGGTGGGAGTTGGGGGGGGGGAGAGATTTGTCATCTTCACCCTTCTGTTTGTCTGTGCCTAGTTGACAATATAAAGGAAAAACAGCAAAGGGAAGAAAGTCAGCATTGCTGTAGGCTAAAAAGTAAAACATAAAAATCAAGAAAGAAATAGGTGTGTGGGAGCAGGGGAGAAACAGTTGCTGGGCATCAGTTCAAATAAACTGAACATGCAGTTGTTTTGGCAACCATCTCCCCAACACAATGGAATGGAAACATTACTGATTTGTTTTTAATGGCTGACAGTGCAATCCTGGCCATGTTTACATGGAAGTAAGTCCAGTGGGTAAGCAGTAACGAGTCACAGAATCATAGAATTGTAGAATGATATGGGCCCCCAGGGTCATCTAGTCCCACCCCCTGCAATGCAGGAATCTCAGCTAAAGCATCCATGTCAGATGGACATCCAACCTGTGCTTTAAAACTTCCAAGGAAGGCGAGTCCACAACCTCCCAAGGTCCATTCCACAGCTCTTACTGCCAGCAAGTTCTTCCTGATGTTTGGTTGGAATCTCCTTTCTTGTAGCTTGAAGCCATTACCCTCAAGAGCAGGAGTAAACAAGCTTGCTCCATCTTCCATGTGACAGCCCCTTCAGATATTTGAAGACGGCTTTCATATCTCCTCTCAGTCTCCTCATTTCCAGGTTAAACATACCCAGCTCCCTCAACTGTTCCTCATAAGTGGTTCCTCAATTGTGGTGTCCAGAATTGAACACAGGACTGCAGGTGTGGTCTGACCAAGGCAGAATAGAGTGGTACGATTACTTCTCTTGATCTGGACACTGTACTTCTGTTGCTGCAGCCTAGAATCAGTGGTGGAGCGACACTTTGGTTTGAGTACTTTCAGTTTAAGTACTCCGCGAAACCTGTCTGGAACGGATTAATCCACTTTCCATTACTTTCAATGGGAAGGTTCGCTTCAAGTTAAGTACGCTTCAGGTTAAGTACAGACTTCTGGAACCAATTGTGTACTTAAACCGAGGTACCACTGTACTACTAGTAAGCCACGTGTCCCCCATCCTATATTTGTGCATCTGGTTCTTCCTGCCTAAGTGCAGAACCTGACATTTGTCCCTACTGAAATTCATTTTGTTAGCTTGGGCCCAACCTTCCAATGTGTTCAGGTAATTTTTGATTCTGATTCTGCCTTCTGCAATATTAGCTACCCCTCCCATTCTGGTGTCATCTGCAACTTTTTGAGCATCCCCTCGATTCCTTCATCTAAATCATTTATAAAGACATTATTTACAATGACAATGGGCCCAAGACAGAACCCTGCAGCACCCCACTTGTCACTTTTTTCCAGGATGATGAGGAACCATTAATGAGTACTCTTTGGGTTTGGTCAGTCAACCAGCTACAAATCCACCTAACAGCTACCTTGCTCAACCCACATTTTACCAGCTTCTTCACAAGAATATCATGGGGACTTGGAAAAAGCTGTACTGAAATCAATAGACACACTGTGTCCACAGCATTCCACCAAGCTTGTTACTCCATCAAAAAAGAAATGAGGCTTGTCTGGCATGACTTATTTTTGAGAAACCCATGCTGGCTGTTAGTAATCACAGTGTTCTTTTTAAGTGCTCACAGACTGACTGTTGACTTATCTGTTCTAGGACCTTTCCTGGTATCATTGTCAAGCTCACTGTTGGTAGTTACCTGGGTCTTCTCTCCCCCGCCCCCTTTGAAGATGGGGACAACATTTGCCCGCTTCCAGTCTGTAGAAATCTCACCTGTTCTCCAAGAATTCTCAAAGATAATAGACAAAGGCTCTGAAATTATATCTGCAAGCTACTACCTTTTCCTCTTGGGCTGCAGCTCCCTCCTTACATCATTTATTCTGTTATCACCACATTGGGCATCACTTTCCTTTTGGGTGAAGACAGAGGCAAAGTAGGTGTTGAGTAGTTCTGTCTTCTCTCAGCATTTCTCTGTCTTCTCCATGCAGAGGACCTCCCACTTGCTTGTTCTTCCTCTTGCTTCAAATATAGCCAAATAAACCATCTCCCCAACACAATGTCCCCCAATTTTTTTGTCAAAAGTTAATGAGATGCACCAGTTCATTTTCACTTGTGGGAAGTTTGGAGGTTTGGGGGTTTTTTAATGGAATTGGAATTTTATTATTGTATTGTATTTGTATTGTCTTTACTCATTGTTACATTTTATGTACATACATGTGTATGCTGTCAGTAAAATTTCCAATTGTTTTGTATTTACTTCTGTTTCTGAGTGTTGGTGGTCAGATCATTTCTCTCTGCTTTTTGGGAGTTTGAGTCCAAGAACTTCTGAAAGGCCACAGGTTGGCTACTGTTGTTCTATATGGTTTGGGGCCGGTTTACGGTGACCAGCATCAAAGGTCCTGCTTGTTTATCTGCCTCTGAGAGCAATTTGATTGGCAGGGCATATGGAACGGGGCTTCAGTGGAGTGGCCCCACTTCTATGTAATTTGCTTTCAAGTGAGATGAGGTTTCTTTACAAATTTTAAAGCACATCATCTATCATGGAGCGATTTTAAGTGGGTTGCAGACATGGTGGTTTTACCTGGTTTACTTTGTGCTTTAAGGCTGTGCTGGGTGGAATGTTTTAAAGCAGGCATCCCCAAACTGCGGCCCTCCAGCTGTTTTGGCCTACAACTCCCATGATCCCTAGCTAAGAGGACCAGTGGGCAGGGATGATGAGAATTGTAATCCAAAACATCTGGAGGGCCGAAGTTTGGGGATGCCTGTTTTAAAGGTTTAAATTTATTTGACTTGCAAAAGCTTTAAGTTTGAGGTGTTGTGAGGATTTTCTTCTAATAAAAATTTGTATTTCTTGCTCAAAATATTCCTGTATTGCAGTGGGTTGGACTAGATGACCCCTGTGGTTATTTCCAACTCTACAATTCAATGATTTTAAAAAAATCCAGGCTCAGATCAAGTTCTTTTGTACCTGCAGCAACGTAAGGCTGTAGTTGGGATGGGGAACACCAGCTTTCAGTGCCAAGGTGCAAGGCAGTTCATTTAGATTTAATAAGACAGTAATTGCTCATTAAACTTCTATTGATTACTTTAAGTGTGTTTCCTAAGATTTAACAGCTATGAAGCAGATGTACCTCTTACTGATGCTCTTGGAGGCAGGCAGACCTTCTGTAACAAAATACCAGCTAGCAGTTGTTATTTTTTGAAAGAAGTAAGTAAGAAAAAGAAACATTATATTCAATTAAAATCAAAGGCACAACACAGAATGTTAGTGCATCTCTTCTCTTTTCAGCTGATTTTCTGGAGATTGGTATTCTTGGTATTTAAATTTAGATTTAAATCAAGGCATCGGAGTGAACTTTGGAGTTGGCCGAGTTAGTTTTGATGTTTGTTGGCAGGAAAGAGCCATGCTGCTTGGGGCAGGGGGCATGTTGCCTTCTGGTTATGGCATTAGATTCTAGCATGGTTGAGTGTGGTTTGTGTTCAGTGACTTGTTTTGCAGGTTCCTAAGAGTTTGCAGGCTTTCTTGTGTGTGTCTGTTCTTAGTGAGCAAGAGAAACCTTCCAAGTTGGAATTTTCCAACTGTTTGTCAACTCACAAATTCATTTTCTCAAAAGGAAGCCAAATGGAGACAGTAATGCATAACATACTTATTTATCTTTTTTAAATAAACATTTTTATTAGATTTTCCAATTTAAATATCTAATCCATTTCCCAATTATATAAATTATATAAATATCAATTAAACATTTTAACCAAATCTTCTGCCAAATTATACAAATTTATCGACTCCCCATGCTCCAGACTCTGAAGGTCTAATCCTCTTATAACGCTGCATTTCTTTCCCCTAACATACTTATTTATCATGGACAGCTTGGGTATGTTTTCCCAAGTGTCTTCTGCTGCTATTCTACCTCCATTCAAAACATCAGCAACGGAAGTTCCATGGAAATGAATGGAGTCATTCTGCAACTCTGCCCGGTTGATTAAGCTCCTAGCCCCTAGTGACTAGCATGCAGGATAGCTGAGTAGAGGGAAGTGGACAAAATGGCATGGTTGATGCAATCGATTAAAGATAACTGCCTGTATGTTAAGGCGGCAGCATTTAGGGGGAATTCACAAGCACTGCCATTCACTAGCACCTTCGTGCTTGTACAACCATTTGCACAGTGAATTTGGCTGGTCAAAGAGAGCATAATCATTGTGCTACCGAGGTGTGTGTGTGTGTGTGTGTGTGTTGGTGGTGAACATCCCTACCCAAAAGAAAGGAGAGAGAGAGGCAGATGAATCTATGACACCTGTCAGCCCCCATGTCATCACCAGAGTGATAACTAGTCAAGAGTCAATATCAAAGGCTGGCTGGCTCTTTCTTCCCCTCTGCGCTCTGTTCTGTTTGAGCTCATGGTGGTCACAGCTCCTTTAACAATATTTATAATGAAGGAACAACGTTGGAGATGTCAAGGCTGATTATTCATAAAGGCTCCTCCTGCCCCCTGCTCCCCTTAGGCTAACTGTCGAAGTACCTGATTCCCAATTCTCAAACACAAAAGCGACGAGAGCTTGAAAGCCACGCTGACTAATAAAGTTTGCATATCCCTAAGAACAAGAGCACACAATCAAGAAGAAAAGGAATGGCAAGATTAAACAAAAGCAGTCAGCTTGGATGGGAAATAATAAAATTTTCAAGAGGCAAGAACTTCGTGGGTTTCTCCCACCGCCCCTCTCCCTCTCTTTTGGCACCAGTTCATTTACATTTCAGTCTATCTGAAAGAAGCCTCTGTCCATTTTTATAGCTTGACTTCAACATCAAAGGATATTAAACATCCAGGTACTGAAATTAGATTTTGGAAGACAGGCAAGCAGGGAGGAGATGGGGAGGAGCCCCCACATGTCACAAGTTAAAGGCCTTCACCTTCACCTTGCCACATGCCCAGAAGTCAGATGGAGTAGGAGATAAGGAGGTGGGGAAGAAAAAGCAGAGAACACCAGCCCAGAGAAACTAAAGTCTAGGTCACTTCTTGGCTCCATATTGTTATTCAGAAGAATATACCAATGTAGTGCCCGCCATATGCTTCAGACTACAAATCCCAACAGCTCCAGCCAGCATGATTAGCAGTGGTCAGGGATGGTGGGAGGTGTAGCTCAAAACATACAGAGGAACATTAGAACATAAGAAGAGCCTGTTGGATCAGGCCAATGGCCCATCTACTCCAACATCCTGTTCTCACAGTGGCTGACCAGATGCCCTGAAGTGAAACCCTCAAGCCAGTGTGGTGTAGTGGTTAAGAGCGGTAGACTCGTAATCTGGGGAACCGGGTTCGCGTCTCCGCTCCTCCACATGCAGCTGCTGGGTGACCTTGGGCTAGTCACACTTCTCTGAAGTCTCTCAGCCCCACCCACCTCACAGAGTGTTTGTTGTGGGGGAGGAGGGGAAAGGAGATTGTTAGCCGCTTTGAGACTCCTTCGTGTAGTGATAAAGCAGGATATCAAATCCAAACTCTTCTTCTTCTTCTTCTTCTTCTTCTTCTTCTTCTTCTTCTTCTTCTTCTTCTTCTTCTTCTTCTTCAGCAGCACCCGAGCACAAGAACACTCATCCTTTCTGTGGTTTCCAGCAAGTGGTATTCAGAAGCATCACTCTTTGAGTCATTGATAGATAATAATAATAATAATAATAATAATAATAATAATAATAATAATAATAAGTAGTAGTAGTAGTAGTAGTAGTAGTAGTAGCAGCAGCAGCAGCAGTAGCAGCAGCAGCAGTATAATGCAATCGGTGGAGCTGTGATGAAGACACAACACTGCTTGATGAAACTTTGTCAGCTGATGTGCTGTTGCGAGTAATGGCCTCCATTCATTATTGGCCCAGTTGATTTTCATTTACACTTGGCTCAAACAATTAGCTTGAGCAGGTGTGAAGGTGATGAAGGGCCTGGGACTCATAGAGGTCAGTCACTGCTCTGTGTGATAAATTAACCATTATGATCAGCAGCAAGAGGGATGCTTTTCTGCTTGTCAGCAACTGTCGACAAAGGAACAACATACCTTGCATAAACTCCAGTCAAAGCCAGGGTACCAATGCAACATGAGCACTTCCTTTAAAAAATGTGACTGGTCTTGTCATAGGAATGAGCACCATAATGGATGTTTATAAAAAATACTATTCATAGTGCACAGAAAATGGAGAGAGGCAGGGAACTTGAGGTGATCCAATAAACTTGATATTGTAAAATTGGAAAAGCTTCAGAAAAGGGCTACCACCAAAATGGTTAAGGGGATGGAGTGACTTTCCTACAATGCGAGGCTGTAGTATTTGGGACATGATATAAGTTTATAAAATTATGCATGGCATAGATAAAGTGGCTAGAGAAAAGTTTTCTCCCTCTCTCTGAATGCTAGAATTCATGGACATCCAATGAAGCGGAATGTTAGAACATTAGGGACAAATAAAAGAAAATACTTCATGTATCACATAGTTAAACTATGGAACACCCTCTCACAGTTGAAATGAAACAGTATATTATTTGTCTAAGTAAATAAACAGTGCTTTTGGTTGCTATTTAGGCAGTTTCCTAGAACAAGTTCTGTAAAAACCTGTTCAGTGAAACCATTTTATTTCTTGACGCATCACAAATCTTGTGTTCTAAAACTGGAATCATCATAGAATGAGAGAGCAAGACAGAGAGGAGACAGACATTGAAATTGTTTTATAAGAGGAAGAAAAAGCAACACCTGCACTTAGAATGTATGGAGAAGCAGGAATGTCCTCCGTAAGTAGTTGCCAGTTCATTTTGCTTAGCTGGTGGATTCTGAAAAGCCAAATAGGGATGTCAAATGAAAGGAACAGTTGCACAAGGATGCATTTAATACACTGGGGTTTAATTACTGTGACTGTGTTGGCAAACAAACTACACAATGTGTTGACACTGTTTGTATATCTATATGCATTTATATATACACACTGAAATGTGCCCTACGCCTTGCATTTGCACAATGAATAAATGAGAAGCAATGCAACAAAACAAAACAACTATGGTAGACCCTAGCATGGAAAAAGATATGCAACAGGCAGCAAGTTAATTTTAACACTTTCTGCATAGTTGCTGGAGAGGCAATGTTTTAAAATTCCTTGAGACAAAATGCTCAAAATGTGCTTTTAATTATAATAACTGGGCTCCCAGTGGGTGAAACCAACACACTTTGCAATGCAGTGCTGACTCAGAGACTCCGGCCCACTGCATAAAGAATATAACCAATGAATTGCAGTGGTTTAATGATGGGGGGGTTGATATGAAAGAATATGCTTCCTAAAATTTGTACATAAGCTCAAGACATTAGTGACACTCCACATGTGGTTAGTTGGAGCCCGAGACTTCATACCATAAGGCATTTAGAGTTTACCCAATTGGTACAAACCATCAGGCTACACATGGTGTCAGAAGTGATAGTGCCTCCGCAAGGAAAAATGAAGACTAATGTCTCTAGATGCTGGTGTAGCTGCTGCTACAGCATCCCTGGCATCCAGGCTTAGCTTAGCTTAAAAATCTCTAACAAAGGATGTTCAAAATGTGTCCAAAATGACTCACAGGCTGTGCTCCTGGTCCTTCAGGGGCACATTTACCTCATTTACGACCAGGGAGTCCCCCACACCTGCCCATCTCCTGTCCCCCCAAAACAGTACTTCTGTTTTGTCAGGATTCAGCCTCAATCTGTTAGCCGTCATCCGTCCTCCAGCTGCCTCCAGACACTCACACAGGACCTTCACTGCCTTCACAGGTTCTGATTTAAAAGACAGAGCTTAAAAGGTAGAGCTGGGTATCATCCGCAAACTGGTGAACACCCAGCCCAACCCCTCCTTATTATCTCTCCCAGCAGCTTCATATAGATGTTAAAAAGCATGGGGGAAGAGGACGGACCCTGAGACACCCCCCCAAGTGAGAGCCCAGGGGTCTGAACACTCATCCCTCAATACCACTTTCTTGACACAGCCCAGGAGGAAGGAGTGGAACCACTGTATAACAGCGCCCCCAGCTCCTCTAAACAGTCCAGAAGGAAGTCATGATCGATGGTATCAAAGGCCGCTGAGAGATACAGCAGAACTAGGAAACAGCTCTCACCTTTGTCTCTAGCCCACTGGAGATCATCGATCAGCACGACCAAGGCACTTTCAGTCCCATGATGAGGCCTGAATCCCAATTGGAAGGGATCCAAATGGTCCACATCCTCCAGGTGTGCCTGGAGTTGTTCAGCAACCACCCGCTCAATCACCTTGGAAGATTTGAGACTGGGTGATAGTTGGCCATATTGGCCAGGTCCAAAGACTTTTTTTAAAGAAGTGTTTTCATAACCACTTCTTTCAGTGGTCTGGGAAGGCTCCCGCATAGAGGGAAGCATTCACCACCCCACAGAGCCCATCGCCCAGCCCTTCCCGGCTCACTTTTATGAGCCAGGATGGGCAAGGATCAAGGAGAAAGCTGGTCAGTTTCACTCATCCAAGCAGTCTGTCCACATCCTTGGAGGTAACAGATTGAAACTGATCCCATGCAACTTGACTAGACAGGACTCTAGTACTCTCCCGCCCCAGCCCTGCTCCCACAGTGAAGTCTGTTGTTGTTTAGTCGTTTAGTCGTGTCCGACTCTTTGTGACCCCATGGACCAGAGCACGCCAGGCACTCCTGTCTTCCACTGCCTCCCGCAGCCTGGTCAAACTCATGTTCGTAGCTTCGAGAACACTGTCCAAGTACCATCTCGTACAATGAAGTCTACCTCTTTCCAAATCTGAGTGACTTTATCTGCAAAAAAAACCTTTGCAAAATCATTGCAAGGGACCTTGGGGTCCTCACCAGGCCCCGATGGTAGAGATGTTTCTGTTAGATTGTGAACCACCTGAAAGAGTCTCCTGCTGCTGTTTTCTGCAGATGCAATAGAGCTGGTGAAGAAGTTCCTCTTCACCGTCGCTGTCGCCACTTGGTAGGCTTGACATTGGACTCTAACCCAATGAGTTTTCCACCACCGGTGCTCTAGCCTTACATCTGAGCCAGATCATTGGCCCATAAGCAACAGCCTTTCCCGGTTCTACCTGAAAAAAACAGGTACTGAACCTGGAGTCTTCTGTATGCAATGCATTTGCTCTGGCCACTGAACTATAGGGCTGTCTTCCTAAACTAACATATGTAGCCCTGTCTCTCAAAGGGGTTGATTCTCCTGCAGAGATCAATGTTGCTGTTAATAAACACAAACTTAATGTGCTCAACCACTCTGCTAAAGTTGAAGGTTTACTCTTCTGGGTACTATTTTCCCCTGCCCACCTGCCTGCCTACCTACCTTTGCATAGGCAAGCATAAATTTAGGAAGCCTACAATTTAGAAAACACAGAGAGGGAAACTGGACTGTGTCTGGGCATACACCCAACCCAGCCTTGGCACATGTTCCAAATCATGGATTAGATGTAGGTTTGTGGATTCTGATCTTCTGGCAAACTTACCCATGTTTTGGGGGAGAGTAGTGGGAAACGGGCATGGCAAAGCTTATTGGTGTATCAAGGCAGCTTCCATAGACAGGGAAGTATGTCCCTGTAGAACTTCAGTAAAAAAGAAATATTATTTTTTACATTTATACCCCATTTTCCTCCAGGGAGTTCAAGATGGCATGCATAGTTATCCCCCTCCTCATTTGGTCCTTAACAACATCCCTGTGAGGTAGGTTAGGCTGAGAGGCAGTGACTGGACCAGGGACACCCAGCAAGTTTCATGAACAAGTGGGGATTTGAACCCTGGTCTCCTGGTTCCTAACTGCACCACACTGGCTCTCTGATGGCATCATCATTCTTGCTCTTAAAGATGTCCCAGGCCTGCATTCCCTTGCATTTCCCCTCTGTTACACTGTAACCCCTCCATTTCTGTAGCCCCAGGCAGGTTCCCACCAGTATCTAGGTTGGGCGAGAAGCTGTGTTTGGCTGAAGGGTTGACTCTTTGCACAGACCTGAGACAAATAATCGCTTGCGTTTGAGGAATACAGTTTTCCTCAGGGTTCCTAGTACCGTTTAATCTGTGAATGGAAAGTGGATTAATCCATTCCAGACGGGTCCGCAGAGTACTTAAACTGAAAATACTCAAAATGAAGCGTACTTAAACCGAGGTATGACTGTATGACTCTTACCTGAATTATTTTGCATTTTTGCTGTTTCAGATCTTTCTTGAAATTTAAGATGAACTCTGGGCCAAAGGCTGCCAGTTTTATTTAAGGGACTTTTCCATTTTTCTCAAGAGAGGGTGGAATTGACTGTGGTAAAACATAATTGTGTGAATGAGCACCTCTGCATTTGTGATTCCAACTAGGCTCACACAGCCACTGAATAAACACATATTGATATTATAGAACAAAATAATATATTAACACATTGCCAGCTTGTGCTCTGATGGGCACCCAATACTATTAGTCACGCGGCGAGTGACAAACGCAATTACACTCAAGTGCTAATAGTGTGGAAGGGCAAGGCGGCCTGACCTCAGCTTCCCAGGTCGATTTAAATGTTTGATGTCTCATTGAATTAGTATCACAGTGTGAAAGACACAGCTCAAGCTAATGCAAATGAGGCTGGACATGCAATACTGCTGATTGGGCTGACATAATTAGAATAATATTCTCCGCGAAGCTAATAACAAGCTGCGGAAATAAATAACCGCAAGAGAACTTAATGGCTCTATGCACAAATGCATCTCAGAATATGCTAAGGCCAGCATTTTCTGTTTACTCACAGAGCATCAGTGAGGGGTCTCCCCTTTCTCTCTGTCCACCCCCCCCAATACCTAAAATGAGCTCATGAGTTAAGAACAACTTGATTGACTTGATCAACTTTTTCAATATTTTGTTTTGCCCCCGTGGATCTGATCCAGTGCCAGGACCATCCAATCTAATATAAAAAATGCCACAGCTGTCCATTCCTCCTCACACCCACAATCTGCAGGACAACTGTAAAACATTTGAAAACTCAAAATACAAATCATAGCACCAGTTGGATTATATCTAAGTTATTTACAGTAAACAGAGACTTTGCGGAGCAACGTAAGACAAGGCAGGTCTCTGCTCATAATGTGCTCACAATCCAAATTTAGATATGCGAGGGAGGAGGAGGAGGAGGAGGAGGAGGAGGAGGAGGAGGAGGAGGAAGAAGAAGAAGAAGAAGAAGAAGAAGAAGAAGAAGAAGAAGAAGAAGAAGAAGAAGAAGAAGAAGAAGAAGAGGAGGAGTAGTTTGGATTTGATATCCCGCTTTATCACTACCCAAAGGAGTCTCAAAGCGGCTAACATTCTCCTTTCCCCTCCTCCCCCACAACAAACACTCTGTGAGGTGAGTGGGGCTGAGAGACTTCAAAGAAGTGTGACTAGCCCAAGGTCACCCAGCAGCTGCATGTGGAGGAGTGGAGACACGAACCCAGTTCCCCAGATTACGAGTCTACCGCTCTTAACCACTACACCACACAGACTTAAGGAGGGGAAACAGCAAGGCTGGTAAGCTAGACTTTGTTTCCTCTACAAAACCTACCTCTGCTATTCAACCATTGACTTACTGCTTCAGTTCTCATTCCCCACTGAAATGACACCGGTGAAAATGGTTTTCTTGCATTTGCTGCTCTGTGTTACTTTACTTCTCTCTTCCCTCAAACTCCTCACTTTGCAAGAACATTTTGGCAAAGTTCTGATTTTTATGTTCCTCTTTGAAGTGCTGTGCTCTTTGAAGACATGGCCTTGCCACATGCTGTATAACCCTTGCCCATAGCTGCCAAGTTTTCCCTTTTCTCGTGAGGAAGCCTATTCAGCATAATTTCCCTTTAAAAAAGGGAGAACTTGGCAGCTATGCCCTTGCCTGGCAACTGCACTGCAATGGGCCACAACTGAGAGCACCACATGCCCCAGAGATGTGCTTAATTTATACTAGAAACATGGCTTTAGTGTTGCAGCTCCAGTCCTCTGGAATCAGTAGCCAGGCAGAATTAGACAGCCACATAGCGACATGATGATTAGATGCCGAATTAAGACCGTTTTGCTGAAGAGAGCTTCCCCTGAGGGGTATGACCCAGTCATTTTGTAGACCGTTTTTAGAACCTGTACTTTTTGTATTTCCTTTAATTTTTATCTTGCTGTACACTGCTTCAGTGCCCATGAAGTGACTTGTAAATTCATAAAATAAATAAACATTGTGTGCCTGGTACACCACAGAGTACAAGGGGAGAGGTCCCTGGCCTGAGGACCTTCCAAGCTAAAATCTGACACAGGGAAACCACAGGGAAAAGAGGGTGGGGGTGGGGGTAGGGCAAAACAACAACAACAACACAAATCCCATGCATGCCTACTCCAAGGTACATTCCACTGAGTTGAGTGAGGCTTACTGCCAGGTAAATGGGTCCAGGATCGCAGCCTTAGTCGCAGGAAGGTGTGGGGGAGGGAGCTAGCATTGTCCCTTACACTATCCTGTCTTAGCCACATGCAAACCTCTCTCTTGCCAGCCGAGTTGCACCCCAACTTCCAACAATCATGTGGGCGCAGAGCAACAGATGGTAGCCACTAAGCCAGCCTGCTGCTAGGCATTCACCCAAACCTGCAAGCCTATGCACATGTCTGTAACGGAGCAATACCAGAAAATGTTGCTTTTACGTGTGCATGTAGCCAGTCCAGCTCCCAACTAACTCTTAAAAATAATAATAATAAAAGAGCAAAGGCAACCATTTCCAGCAAATCACATTATTTCACTTCATTAAGGGTTAAGAGTTTGATTTCATTTTATTGCTGGTTTACACCAAGTTAGCAGTGCTGAGGCAGCAGTTGCTGCCCGATCAATGGCTGAGACAGAGTGGAACTGCTGCTCCACTCTCAAATGAGAGCAATTTATGCCATGGCAATAAAGACATCCTGGAAAGAGACTTCAAATAGCAACATTTCCCATGCACAGTTGGAGGCAGGGGAGAGAAATTTACCTGTGGGAGCAGTCCCAAGTTTCAGAAATGTCATGCACTTTTGGTTTTGAAAACAGAACAAGTTTCTAGACCACATGCCTTAATTAAGGTGTCCCCTTGAATCAGGCAAGGGTTCCTTTCACCCCCCCCCCACCCTCAGTTCTGGCCCTGATTCTGAGAACTGCACAACTCATTCTCAGCATGCTAAGTGGCTTTGAGTTTGTGAGTGGCAGGTTCTCCTTCCCTGCTGCTAAAGCACAGAGAACAGTTTGGTATTTGACGTGACTCGCATGGGGTGGGAGGGAAGGTCCTACCAAATAACTGGAAAGTCTCAAATAACTGGCACGGTTAAGCCCTTACAAATTTCCAAAACAACCTTTTGTGTCCTGGCCTCTGTTCCCAAAAGTCACCAGACAGCTACCCCAGGGAAGAGAAGAGTTTAGCAGTAGAGCACCTGTATTGTATGCATAAGGTCCCAGGTTCAATTCCCAGCAACGCAAGATAAGGCAGAAATGTCCCCTGCATGAGACCCGGAAAGCCAGATGAAGCAGTGGCCCAATGCAAAATAGGGCAGCAGGAGAACCTGATGAGGATTCCCTTGTTAGCACACACACAAACACACACCCAGCATCTTGCATTCTGAGCTACGCTGCCTCTTTACACCAGATTAAGCTATCACGGCTCATTCATTGCTAGGCAGATCCTCTATGAAAGCCGCTACTATTTTTCTTTTTAAAAAAAAGACAGCTAAGCAAGTGGCTATCTCAAGCTGATGGTCTAAAGACGGGAACAGATGGCTACCTGGAGCAGTGCCTGAATCAGAGAGGAAGGCTCTTGAAGGAATTCATGACCAACCCCACATTTTAGCCAAATCCCAGCAAACAGCTGCATGTCCACAAGAGCCTTGTAAAAAGAAAGAAAGAGAGCGCCTAGTGAAGAAGGGTATGATAGAAATTTTAATAATCATAATAATAGTGTCAGGTAAGGGCAGATTGGGTCCTCCCTAACAAGAGGGCATGTGTTGCAGTGCGACCTGGCAACCAGACCCTGTGTTGTGGGTGGGAACATTGGAGCGGCCACAACACCCTATTGGTGGTCCCTCGATCTTGGGAGCAATTGGGCCAGAGGGACGCCAGTCAAAGCGAACGAGGGACCACTATTTAACCTGATGCGTGTGTCCCTGAGCTTCCTCTTTTGGGCTGGCTCAGTGCATCGGAACACCCGCCCACCTCTCCCTATATTTAGGGCTTGCGCTTGCCCATGCTATGCCGTTGTGTGTCGCCTCTCGTTGGGATGGGCACAGCAGGATTTTTTTCCACTTGGCTGATTGGCTGGTGCCACTTGGGTTTCGCCTGCCGCGTAGCAAATCGTCACAACTTGTAAGGTTGCAGATAGGCTCTGGTTCAGGTGGATAGGGGTGGCAGGATGCCTAGCCATCCCTATGCGTTGGGTATTCCTTTAAGAAGGAATCCACGGACTCATGGTTGGTCTTCCCTGTGAGGGGTTGTGCCCAGAGTTTGAGTCCAGGGGACATCTGGGTGGAGACCTAGCAGGGCTCCTGCTTGCTGTCTGTCCCAGGTGTTCACCCGAGGCTGACCTATGGTTGGTGCCCAGGGTCAGCGCTGCCTGCAAGGGTGCAGGGAGCTAGTCGAACCAGAGCCTATGCAACCACTCACTTGATTGTAATCAATAAAGTTGTGGCCTAAATTCTGCCAAAAACCAAACCAAAATTTGAGTCTTGTCTGAATTTATTTCATGGAGTGGTTAAAAGGTCTCCACACGCAAAGGGTCTTCCTGCCCCCAATAATTCAAGGACCGGCCTACAATTCTGATCAGTCTGGCCAAGCTTTGTAAGACAAATGCATGAAAAAAGCACCCCAACTATTACACCATTTAATCTTTCTTAGTCACTTATGTGGGAATGTTCAGGGATGTGGATGAGGAGATATTGTCTAATATTTCCTATCAACAAGTTTCCAAACTAGCAGAGTTTCACATTCCCATTTAAACACAGCAGAAATGGTTGCACAGGCTTGCTAAAGCCTCTAAAATAATATATATTCCTGGTATAATCCCCTTTATCCCTCTTAAAAGAAAAGACACAACACAGTGCTCTTTAAAAGTACCGGTATGAAAAGAGTTTAATCACAGCTTTCATCCTGAGTTACAGCACAATCTCAGAAGGCAGGCTAGCTTGGATAAATGTATTTACATGTGGAGTCCATGCCTTATGGGCTATGGATCTCATTTGTTCTCTCTAGGCTGGAAGCCTTGAGAGGACAAACCTCACTGAAGATGTTGCTTCTTCGAAAGACGATCACAAAGAGAAAGATGGATGCTCCTCCCTGGCCTTATATTACCTGAAGTCCGGTGAGGTCATACCCATCTCATATTACATGCAAGAGGAAGTCTGCCCTAGGTCGAAAACAGGAAGTGTTATGTTGACCTGGTCAGATGTCCCCTCATGTGGTCACTCTAGGAAATGTTGGGACTTGACTGCTCTCGTGTTTTATATCCCACAACTTACAATATCATGAGCACCTGCTCCTGCCTCCTTGCACACTGCATGTTAAGAACATAAGAAGAACTTGCTGGATCAGGCCAGTGGCCCATCTAGTCCAGCATCCTGTTCTCACAGCGGCTGACCAGATGCTTGTGGGAAATTGGAAAGCAGGGCTTGCGCACAAGAGCCCTCTGCAGTAATGCTCTTCTTGAAAAAACATAAATATGTGGTTGGCATGACATTGTATGTAATTGAAGATCTGTTTTAGGGTTATGTGCTTAAGGGTTTATCCACCCTTACATTTTGCCCACTGCTTTCTAGGCACAGGTCTGCCCTCAATGGCCTAAGCCTTCGGGCACAGCTGGGAGAAGCAGGGGGCAGCTGCCCCCCTAAATCAAGTAAATCAAGTAAATCAAGTAAATAAATAAATAAATAAATAAAAAACACTTAACTAACGGACCAATTGCATCTCAGATAGCTCGGTTCTGTCCCCAGGCCTATACTCATGGCCCAAATGTTTTTGTTTTTGCCCCACTGCTTTCCCCAGGAAAACCCACAGAATTGGAACAAATATCAATTCAGGGTTTCTATGGATAGCCATTTGCTCTGATTCGGTGGGAAAGTGTGTGGTCTTGTGGGGAAAGCACAGGGCAGAAAAAAGCGCTCAGACATGCAGCTTGGAAGTGCAGGCTTGTGCCTAGAAACATGGCACAAAAGGAAATCTGAATGACCATTCTGTCTTGCTCAACACGTGCTGCTTACAAGGAGAGGGGTAATAAAAATGCGTTGTTGCTCAAAACTTTTGCATTCTTTTAAGATACTAAGTAGAACTGAACAAATATTATATATAGTAAAGGTAAAGGGGTAAAGGAACCCCTGACCATTAGGTCCAGTCGTGACCGACTCTGGGGTTGTGGCGCTCATCTTGCGTTACTGGCCAAGGGAGCAGGCGTACAGCTTCCAGGTCATGTGGCCAGCATGACAAAGCCGCTTCTGGCGAACCAGAGCAGCACACAGAATCGCTGTTTACCTTCCCGCTGTAGCGGTCCCTATTTATCTACTTGCACTTTGACGTGCTTTCGAACTGCTAGGTTGGCAGGAGCTGGGACCGAACAACGGGAGCTCACTCAGTCGCAGGGATTTGAACCGCCGACCTTCTGATCGGCAAGCTCTAGGCTCTGTGGTTTAACCCACAGCGTCACCTGCGTCCCATTATATATAGTAGGTTGGACAAATCTGTTAATTTCTATTTCTCTCAGTTTCTCATTTTCCCAAAATAAATTCATTTCACCCCCATTTTCCCCATCAATTTACAATTTATTTGTTCTTTTAAAGAAGAATACAGCATAAATACTTGCACACATTTTCATGGGCATTTCTCATATGCATTTTTGCAGGCAGTTTCCCGTAATGCAACACATTTCTGTATGTTGCTTTCACTAATATATGTCTGTGTTTGTGTGCATACATTCCTCTAACCAGTGCTTTTTTAGGGGGGGGGGGTACGCAGAGGTATGCATACCCCTAAACATTTTGTGAATCTATGTTTGGCCTAATTGAGGGGCAGTATTTCAATATTAGGAAAATGAGAGTACCCCTAAACATGGTTTTTTATATATAGAAAAATAGCACTGCCTCTAACACCTGCATTTCTGTATGCATATTATGGCTGGAAGACTGCACTGCAAAATGTGGAGAAATGGGACTTTCGAGGGATAGCAGCATTTGTATATTGTTTAGGCAAGTGGAAATGGGGAAGATTTGCACTGAATTGTGAACCAAACACACTTCTCCCCCATCTTTAATATGAGCGAAGGATCTCCTGGACATTAGCCACACGGCATCCACAAACTGTATGCAGGATGGGTTCCAATGAGTTACTAAGAGTAGGAATGTTTCCTTGGAAAATACAGAAAAAGGGAACACTCGCTGACTCTGGGTAGTTTTCATATGAAACAGGGCACTTTGCATTCCATTTCATCTGCTGATATTGTTTTCTTCCTATTACAAGAGGCACAATGCAAAAAAAAAACAGCAGTGTTTTTTTTTTTAATTTGCAGGGCCAATTGTTAATTTTGCTAAGAGGCCTGTTTATTTTCCATCTTCTTTCTGCTCTGTTTAAAGTTGGGTGTTGGCAACCAGAGAGTGTCAAGCGCTCAGCGCTAATAATTGCTTAAGGAGCCCCTGACTTTTGCAGACTCTGACTCTTTGCAGCTCCTACCACATGCTGCAGTTCCTTCCTCGGAAATGGAAAAGCATAAGAGGGATAGGGTGGGTGGCTTGGGAAAAAAAGGAGATGCGTGAGTGTGTGTGGAAACCTGAGCATTTCCTTCTGAAGAATTTTTGATTTTTCCTTCTTAAAGAAATGTCTGCAATTCAAAGAAATAGCTTTAAGTGATATTATAAAATAGAATATGGAGTGCAATGCTCAGAATGACTCCTTGCTTTGAATGTGAAGCTGGGGGAAAACATTGGCAGCGCCTTTATATTATTGGGAGGGATTTTTTTTTGTTCTTGATCTAAGCATTGAAGAGAAAAACATGCTCCCTGCATTTGAATACAGCACGGGCACCCTTGCTGTAATGTGTCGGAGATGAAGCAATACCCTAGCTGCCTCCAGGCGGCACCTGTTTTCTGTGGGTCAATGCCATCCTTCCCTTAGATCGCTGCTGCGCCACTCGTGTGGCTGAGCCTTTATTAGGCCTAATTAGGCAGGCTGTCACTTTTATTGGTGATGGGGAAGGAAGATAAGTAGATTACTTGTGTCATCCATCTCTATCTCGACGTCTCTTTAAAAAGAGAGTCGAAAGCATTTGCTGTGGGCCACAAAACACAATTCTACATGAGATGGAGGGAGGGAGGAAAGGGTAGGATGAAACAGCGACCAGGAGTGTATTAACTCCCCTCTCCTCCCCTTTACCTTTCACATTCCTCGTGTTTAATTTCAACCCCATGGAGAGAAGAGTTGCAGTGAAGACCTCCAGCCCTTTTTTGAGCCCAGCAAAAGAAGGTTGTCCATAAAAGGTCTGCGATATATAGGAGATGCAACAGCAACAGAAGCTGCTTCCATTTCTTGCTTTGAAAGTTGACTTGAACCATTAGGAGCACCTGATGTGAGGAGATGTGAAGAAACAATGGGCTTCTTGGGGGATGCTATTTCTGTTGACTTCTCTTTAATGCTGAGAGACAATGTTGCTTTTAAGTAAACAGTCAGAGACTTGCTGATTAAATTTAGATTTCTGTACTGCTAATGCTTTGGCCCAGGCTGAATTTCATTCTTACTGTTATACTTAAAAAAAATAAAAAATACATTCAGCAGTGAAGTTCAGCACACAATAATCACATATTGAATATGTCACAACAGAAATGTTGGAAGTTTGGGTGCAACTCAGCTTGCAGAAAGGGAGGGGGTTGCATGAATTAAAGCAGACAGAGTTAGGGACCTCTAGATTACCAAACTATCTTTGCATATTTAATCTCCTGGACTGACCTCTCTATTATTGTTGTTTGTTTGTTTGTTTGCTTGCTTGCTTGCTTGTTTATACATACCGCACCTTTCCCCCTGGTGGAACTCAAGGCAGCTTACAGATGAAAATAGGTAAAGGTAAAGGGACTCCTGACTGTTAGGTCCAGTTGCAGACGACTCTGGGGTTGCAGCACTCATCTCATTTTACTGGCCGAGGGAGCCAGCATACAGCTTCCGGATCATGTGGCCAGTATGATTAAGCCGCTTCTGGCAAAGCCAGGGCAGCGCACAGAAACACCGTTTACCTTCCTGCCAGAGCAGTAACTATTTATCTACTTGCACTTTGACGTGCTTTTGAACTGCTAGGTGGGCAACAGCAGGGACTGAGAAATGGGAGCTCATCCCATCACAGGGATTCGAACCGCCGACCTTCTGGTCGGCAAGCCCTAGGCTCAGTGGTTTTAGACGACAGCGCCACCCACATCCCGCCACAGATGAAAATAAGAACCGCTAAAAGCATAGGTTCTATCTAATGGTGTCAAACTAATTCTCGCAGTCTGCAACTTGTTTACAACTTCCTCAACAGTGACTGGAGAGCACCATTTTTTCTGAGCCCTACGTTTTCTATGAGAAGAAGGCCTATCAACAATCCCATCTCCCTCATCCGTTGTCCATCCAAGACTGGAACGACCTCACCTGAGCTTCCTTCCTCTCATTGGCTCCAGCTACCCAACAACCACTGCAACAGGAAGAGAGAGGCCTCTGGATGGATGGCCAACAGCTCCCCCAGGGTTCCGGAAGGGTCTAAATTGGGTCAGAGCAGAAGGGGTGGTGGAGAGGATGTCAGATGCTTCCCTGCAGCATTTTCCAAGTTTACATCAGCACTGCCCATTTTCCTCAACCTAAATCACACACCCCAGTGTGCCCCCAGAAATGGCACTACGTCAAAGCCAGCATGATGGGGCTTTGAGGGCTCAGATGAAAATGTGCTCCCCTGCCCCTAAAATGAAAGAGCCCTTTTTGTTTTATAGCCTGCAAGTGAACCTGTGAAACTCTAGAGACCCTTTTTACACCTCTCTGCTTTTGTAAGCTCTCTACTGCTGCTGTGTTGAGCTGGGTTTTGAAGCAGAGAGCCTCATAAGTCATGTTTGAGTATTCTTATCTGTAGTTCACATGATGGTGGCTGGAGCCTCTTACTAGGAACCCTTTCCCCTTTTATTTTAACGGTAGCTGGACCTACAGTGCAGTGAGAAGCAGCAACCGGGTGAGAGGCAACTAGATCAGACGCTTGGGCGACATTGCTCTGGGAGGCACTCATGCACAACTCCCATTGAACTCCCAGTGGATTGTGCATTGTGGAACTTCAGGGAAGGGTGGTGTGGCGCCCGGGAGTCCCATGGCTAAAAGCTTCTCTGGAAAGGTTTCTTCCCTCTGCCTGCTGCCAAATCAGACTCTTGGACCATTCCCATAGCTGCCAAGTTTTCCCTTTTCTCGCGAGGAAGCCTATTCAGCATAAGGGAAAATCCCTTAAAAAAAGGGATAACTTGGCAGCTATGGACCATTCCACTCAGTATTTTCTACACTGACTGTCAACAGCTCTCCTGGGTCTCTCCTGGCCACATTTGGAGATTGAACCTGGGATGTTTGGCATGCAACTCCTAGAGCTCCTCCAGGTTAACATCCCCTTGAAAACTGATAATATACCAAATAAAAAATAAAAAAATAAAAAAGTGGGGACACATGCATAATCCAGGCTGTGAGTAGTGGAAAACCTGTTCCCTGCCCTGCAGGCCTTTTGCTGCCTGGCCTGGGAGAATGGGGCATGGCTGACTCCAGCTACGAAAAGCTGAGGCTGCTGAACAGAATCTTGGGCTGGGGTGCTGTTAGGATTTCAAGGGACTTGGAAAATAAATGTCGCAGTACTCCTGACACTAGACTGTGTCAGAGATGGGGTAGAGAGTGATCTCCTTCCCTCCCACCACCACTGGAACAGCAAGCCATGAAAATGGATGGCAAGGAAGGAAGGAAGGAAGGAAGGAAGGAAGGAAGGAAGGAAGGAGGCGAGTCAGCAGTTATGTGGGGGGCTGAGAAGGAGGGACTGCATGCTTCTGAAGGAATCCAGGCCTGTTTGCCTCCCAATGACTCCATCAGGGCCATGACAAGGGCAAAAGGCTTTGAATCAACCAAGTTGCTTTTTGAATTTAAGAACATAAGAAGAGCCAGCTGGATCAGGCCAAAGGGCTCCATCTGGTCCAGCCTCCTCTTCTCACAGTGGCCGACCAGATGCTCCAATGGGAACCCCACAAGCAGGACCCAAGCAGGATCTTCCATGATTTTGTCTAATCCTCTTTTAAAGCCATCCTAGTTAATGCACATCCACAATTTATGCACTGTGTGAAATAATTTGAAGAGAAATCATCCACCCCCTCCCCTGAGCCTGATTCCAAGCCTACCTGTTGGGGAGCTGTCCTGTCCCCATCAGTGTTGTGTGTCTGGCACATGTGAGTTGTATGTGCAACATGCACTTCAGTGTGAGCAGGCAAAGAGGAGGAACCTAGGGTGCGCGCACACAGAAAACTGTTGACTTTCTGAAGATCTCCGCTGATACACAAATGCTATTGTTCTGCACTTCTGCTTTCTATATCCAATTAGTGAGCATCGTTACTGCAATATATTAGGCCTTGCAGATAAGGAACGATGACTGCTAGCCAGTTTATGTCATTACACCGCCATTGGAGGCAGAGAGTGTCATGCCACATGGTGGCATCTTGGTAATGGGACTTGCCAAGAGCACGTTAATTTCCCTCCATCTCCTGCAAGTGTTGGAGCAAGGGGGTCACATTCCACTGCAGGTAATGTTCCCAGTTTGTTAAGCACATTTTAAAAGAGACATTCGGCATCTTAATGGCCATTTAGCAGTGTTGGCTATCAACAGTCTATGCTCCGAGCCTGTGGGGCTGGCTTACAAGCTTGATTAAATATTTAAAAGCTGTTCATTATGTGGTGGAACTGTGACAATAGAACATCTGCATATTTAAGAAAGCACATTTAAAGATTCTTCTTTTGTAAAAAAAGAAAATAAGCTGCTACTGTAAATGCAAAGGGCTGGTGTTTGTCTGGCTAAAGAGGCATAAAAGCAGGACAACATTTATCAATCTTGGCCCCTTTTCTCCAGACTTAAGTTACCTGGAAATGAAGGATGCTGACTGAAGAGGCTGGACTCTCCTGTTGCACAAAAGCGGAGAAATGCAGCCTTGCCACACAGACTCATTTTGGACACTGCATATATAAACCATATCAGAATCTGGAAAGAACATTTCCCCCTTGTAGTGGCCAATGTTAAGGATGGGGGAGAAATGTGGCTTCCTTTGCAAATCTGCCTTATTTGCACAACACAAACCAAAATGCAGCCATCCTTCAAAATGCACACTTCTTTGAATTTAGCAGTGCAGTTCTCCCACCAAAACCTGTGTAGGGAAATGGATGTGCTAAGTGCATTAAAAAACAAACAAGCACACATTTGTCAAAATAAGATTAGAAAAAATTGCTTACAAAAATGTATCTATTAGGTGATATGTGCATTTAAATGCGGGCAAATTTTCCAGAGGACTTTTTATTAAAAAAATCAAATTGCAAACCATATGGAAATTTGATGAACTGTTGGGTTTTTTTTGGCATCCACCTGTTTCGGGAGACAATGGAAGAGTGTATCTTTGGGGGTGAAGTCAAACTGTTGGACATTAAGATTGGAAAAATAAAATTTACAAATTTGTCCATCCCTAGCTGTGAAGTCTTTATAAAAGTGCTACACCTCAGCATATCAAAGAGTCACAGAATCCTAGCAGTATAAGGTTGGAAGGTACCCTTAAGGGTCATCTAGTCTTACCCCATGCCATGCTGGAATTGCAGTTAAACAATCCTTGACAGATAGCCATCCAACCTCTGCTTTAAAAACTCCAATGAAGAAGAGCATCACTGTTTGAGGGAGTTCATTTCACTGTAGAATAGCTCTTAACATCAGAAGGTTCATGCAGCATTTGAATAACTATAGCCACTGCAGACTTATTCTGCAGCCTGTGAACATCTACCGCACCAACACTTCTTTGTATTTCAACAACAACAACAACAATCCACCTTTCTCCTCACAGCCACTGTGAGAAAAGGATGCTGGACTAGATAGGCCATTGGCCTGATTCAGCAGGTTCTTCTTATGCTGTTATGTTCTAATAGGAGGCACAGGACACCCAACTGGCAGAAATGTGGTGTAGATAGACAGATCTGCATTCCGATGAGATCCATCTTCAAATATTTCAAGGGCTGTCACAGGGAAGATGGAGCAAGCTTGTTTTCTCCTGCTCTGGAGTATAGGACTTGAACCAATGGTTGTGGACTCTCCTTCCTTGGAGCTTTTTAAGCAGAGCTTGGATGGCCCTCTGTCATGGATGCTTTGGCTGAGATTCCTGCAATGCAGGGGGTTGAACTTAGAATCATAGAATCATAGAGTTGGAAGAGACCACGAGGGCCATCCAGTCCAACCCCCTGCCGAGCAGGAAATACCATCAAAGCATTCTTGACATATGCCCGTCAAACCTCTGCTTAAAGACCTCCAAAGAAGGAGACTCCACCACACTCCTTGGTAGCAAATTCCACTGCTGAACAGCTCTTACTGTCAGGAAGTTCTTCCTAATGTTTAGGTGGAATCTTCTTTCTTGCAGTTTGAATCCATTGCTCCGTGTCCGCTTCTCTGGAGCAGCAGAAAACAACCTTTCTCCCTCCTCTATATGACATCCTTTTATATATTTGAACATGGCTATCATATCACCCCTTAACCTTCTCTTCTCCAGGCTAAACATACCCAGCTCCCTAAGCCGTTCCTCATAAGGCATCGTTTCCAAGCCTTTGACCATTTTGGTTGCCCTCTTCTGGACACGTTCCAGCTTGTCAGTATCCTTCTTGAACTGTGGTGCCCAAAACTGGACACAGTACTCCAGGTGAGGTCTGACCAGAGCAGAATACAGTGGTACTATTCCTTCCCTTGATCTAGATCAGGCATCCCCAAACTTCGGCCCTCCAGATGTTTTGGACTACAATTCCCATCTTCCCCAACCTCTGGTCCTGTTAGCTAGGGATCATGGGAGTTGTAGGCCAAAACATCTGGAGGGCCGCAGTTTGGGGATGCCTGATCTAGATGCTATACTCCTATTGATGCAGCCCATAATTGCATTGGCTTTTTTAGACTGGGCCCAAGACAGAACCCTGTGTCACCCCACTAGTCACTAGTCTCCAGGATGAGGAGGAGCCATTGATGAGCACCCTTTGGGTTCGGTCAGTCAGCCAGTTACAAATCCACTCAATGGTAGCATTGTCTAGCCTGCATTTTACCAGCTTCTTTACAATAATATCATGGGGCACCTTGTCAAAGGCCTTGCTGAAATCAAGATAGGCTACATCCACAGCATTCCCTTCATCTACCAGGCTTGTAGTTCTGTCAAAAAATGAGATCAGATTAGTCTGACATGACTTATTTTTCAGAAACCCATGCTGACTTTTAGTGATCACAGCGTTCCTTTCTAGGTGCTCACAGACCGTTTGCTTAATGATCTGCTCTAGAATCTTCCCTGGTATTGATGTCAGGCTGACTGGGCGGTAATTGTTTGGGTCCTCTCTTTCCCCCTTTTTGAAAATAGGGACAACATTTGCCCTCCTCCAGTCTGCTGGAACTTCGCCTGTTCTCCAGGAATTTTCAAAGATTATTGCCAGTGGTACTGAAATCACCTCTGCCAGTTCTTTTAATACTCTTGGATGTAGTTCATCTGGCCCTGGAGACTTGAATACATCTAAACTAGCCAAGTATTCTTGTACTACCTCCTTACTTATTCTGGGCTGTGTTTCCCCTGCTGAATGATCGGCTCCATATTCTTTAGGTCGGGCATTGTTTTCTTTTTTGGATTCTTCAGGTCGGGCATTGTTTTCTTTTTTTGGAGAAGACTAAGGCAAAAAAGGCATTGAGGAGTTCTGCCCTTTCTCAGTCCCCTGTTCGTATTTCGCCATCTTCTCCTCTAAGTGACCCCACTGTTTCCTTGTTCTTCCTTTTGCTACGGACATACCCATCAAAGCCCTTTTTGTTGCTTTTAACCTCTCTGGCGAGCCTGAGTTCATTCTGTGCTTTAGCTTTTCTGACTTTGTCTCTACACATGCTGGCTATTTGTTTGAATTCCTCTCTGGTGATTTCCCCCTTTTTCCATGTTTTGTACATATCCCTTTTAAATCTTAACTCAGTTAAAAGTTCTTTAGATAGCCACCCTGGCTTCTTTAGGCACCTTCCATGTTTCCGTCTCATTGGTATTGCCTGAAGTTGTGCTTTTAATATCTCCCTTTTAACAAACTCCCAACCATCATGAACTCCCTTCCCTTTTAGTATTTCTGTCCATGGGATCTCACCCAGCATTTCCTCACCTTGATGACCCTTGGGTTACCTTCCAACTCTACAATTCTATGATGGACATCCAGTTTATGCACATGGCTCCCAATCCAGCAGTGATACAAGTACAGAAGTCTTCTTCTTCTACATGGATCTCCTTACGAGAGATGAAGCTGCCCAAATCTCAATAGCTTTCTCTTCTTGAGGGAGCTGACTCTGGTACTAACCATGCTGCCTGCAACTCAGATAAGTAAGGCCCACTTATGGGGAAGGCTTGGCAGAGGGCTGAAACCTGAGGTATCTCAGAAGAAAGATTGCACATCACATTTGCTCTGTACTGCTGCTCTGTTAGCTTTGCTATTGGTTGGTTCTGTGATTTTAATTCCATCTTCTTTTTAGTTGCTCTGTTTTAAAAACCTGCCATAGACCATTTGGTGCAGGGTGGGCTGTGCAATAATCTTCGTACTCCATTAGATCTGAGTGAGATTTTCCCGTGTTTGGAAAGTTTCTGGGGAAAGTTGCAAAAGCAGAGCTGAAAATCATTTTTTAAAAAAAGATTGCTCACATCAAAATGTTCCTAAAGAGAAGATGGATGAAAATCCTGCCTATCTCCTGAAAGAAGATGGGAAAAAAAGAAAAGAAAGAAAAGCAGGAGAGGAAAGCATGAGGTTAAGCAACAGGAAAATAAATGTGGACTCTCATTTTATTGAGATGTGCTGGAATCCACAAAATGAATATCTCACAAGAAACTGAAGAAAAAAATATTTTGGGACATTCAAAAATAGCAATAAAGAAAAAGTCATATTAGACTGCTTGAGTGTCAGCATTGGAGCTGTCAGAAGCCTGCGAAGGAAATTTGAAAAAAATACCATTAGCGTGTGCCAAAAAGCTGTATACCACATACAGCTAGAAGTCATTTTGGAATGAATATGCCAAATATTGGAAATAACTGAAATATATATATAATTGGCAGATGGAAGAGTAGAAATGCTCCCTTTTTCTTCTTTGTTTCTTTTTCTTCGTATATAGTTTTTGATAGTTTCTAATTGATGTTAAATAATATTACTTGTATGATATGAATGATATGATATGATATGAAGATACACACAGAGAGAAGATTGATAGAAGAAATCCCTGTGAGAGAGACAGAATAGTCAGGGCCGTCTCAAGCAGGTCGGGCGCCCTGGCGCTGAGGTGCGGAGATCGCTCCGGCGCCCCCGCCCTCGCAGCGTGCAGCATGGCTTCCGTGCAGCGCCCCCCCTGCCGGCCCGGCGCCCTGGCGCCCTGCGCCACCAGGACTGCACCTAGAGCCGGGGCTGAGAATAGTTTTTCTCAGGGTTGGGACTGAGAAAGATGGGAGCTGTCCCAGGTGAGAGCTGGGAAAATGTGAGGATTAAGATAGAAGGTTGATACCGTAGCATATAACATTTTGTATTTGTGTGGTTGGTCATCTCTCTCTCTCTCTCTCTCTCTCTCTCTCTCTCTCTCTCTCCTTTTCCTTTTGTTCTCTTTCAATATTAGCTTTGTTTGGTTATTATTATATATTATATATATGTATAATATATTAAAGGTTTATTAAAGCCTTAAATAAACTTGAGTTTTTTTTAAAAAAAGATCTGAGTGAGATTTTCCTTTGGGAATATTTTGTAAGCTGCTTTGAGAACCTGCCGGGCCTATAAAACAGGGTTTAAGTATAAATGTTCTGTAAAACAGTTCTTTAGGCTCCAGTCCCAGAGAGACAAAGGTAGAGGAATGGCCACATCTAACACATGCAGGGCAGAGGTGAGGTGTCAGGTGTGTTTACAAAGGCTGGCACAGGATGACCCCTTTTCTGATGTGTGCACAGGAATGGGAGAGATGCTTCTGGAATGTCTAGCTTTAGCCCTCACTGACATTTGGGAGGACCTGACTGCTGATATTTCCAGAACCAATCAGAGGAAGCATGCAATGTTGGATCTCCCTCTCTAAGGGCAGGCCTCTGCCCCACCTCTCCCTCCCCCTGGGATAGGAGGACTTAGTGCCACCCAGGGCTCCTGTGGCAACCTTCCAAGGTCTATGGGATTGCAGGGTCCCAGTCAAACCGCCCCTACAATACAACATAACCTTACTTTAAAAAGAACAGGTAGAATGAAAATGAAACAAGAATGCCTCTTCCTGGACAAGGTAGCACACACAAAGAAAAGGGGGCAAGACTGCTCTGGACTGCTGGAGCTCTGGTAGAATCATAGAATCATAGAGTTGGAAGAGACCACAAGGGCAATCCAGTCCAACCCCCTGCCAAGCAGGAAACACCATCAAAGCATTCTTGACATATGCCTGTCAAGCCTCTGCTTAAAGACCTCCAAAGAAGGAGACTCCACCACACTCCTTGGTAGCAAATCCCACTGTCGAACAGCTCTTACTGTCAGGAAGTTCTTCCTAATGTTTAGGTGGAATCTTCTTTTTTGTAGTTTGAATCCATTGCTCCGTGTCCGCTTCTCTGGAGCAGCAGAAAACAACCTTTCACCCTCTTCCATATGACATCCTTTCATATATTTGAACATGGCTATCATATCACCCCTTAACCTTCTCTTCTCCACGCTAAACATACCCAGCTCCCTAAGCCGTTCCTCATAAGGCATCATTTCCAGGCCTTTGACCATTTTGGTTGCCCTCTTCTGGACACGTTCCAGCTTGTCAGTATCCTTCTTGAACTGTGGTGCCCAGAACTGGACACAGTATTCCAGGTGAGGTCTGACCAGAGCAGAATACAGTGGTACTATTACTTCCCTTGATCTAGATGCTATACTCCTATTGATGCAGCCCAGAATTGCATTGGCTTTTTAAGCTGCTGCATCACACTGCTGACTCATGTCAAGTTTGTGGTCTACCAAGACTCCTAGATCATTTTCACATGTACTGCTCTCAAGCCAGGTGTCTCCCATCCTGTATTTGTGTCTTTCATTTTGTTTGCCCAAGTGTAGTACTTTACATTTCTCCCTGTTAAAATTCATCTTGTTTGCTTTGGGCCAGTTGTCTAATCTGTGATCCTGTCCTCCGGGGTATTAGCCACCCCTCCCAATTTGGTGTTCGGTCAGTTAGCCAGTTACAGTTTCAGGCATTGCACACATAACAATAACAACAACAATACTGCTTAGGGTTGCCAACAACAACTTTCATTAGGTGATTTTCCTAAAAAAACAGCTCAAAAACCTTCCTAAAAAGTTCAACAACTTTTTATGTTTTATGAAATATGGCAACCATAATAATGGTTAACATTTCCAATACTTGCTTTAAATTTTGTTACACAAATTTGTGGAGCCCTAGTGAGAAATTTGAATGTTCTGAAGGATATATACTTCTCAACATCAGGAGCTCTCGACAACACTCCCCACTTCCCTTTTCTTGGAGAAAGAAATGTCATTCATACAATCTGGTGCTGGCATGGAGTCCCCAGTTCACCTGCCCCCTCCTCCACTCACGACGGTTGCCTCTGGTGACATACAAACTGGGGTCTCAATGGCTGCTGTCGAGAACACAGTGCAATCTTCCCATTCATCTGATCCAGGGAAAGTTTTCTGAGTGCTCTAATGCTCCAGAGAACTCAGGAAGCAACGCTAGATGGCTGGAAGATACAGACATGTAGAGCAAAGGAGCTCCGAGATTCAGAAATGGGAATATGCAAGTCAGATGAAGAAATGAAAGACAGGAGGGGGGGGGGAAACTTGGTGAGCTCTCAGGAGCTCCTAGAATGAAATCCAAGTCAGAGGAAACGACAAAGGCAAGAAATTATCTGGGAACAGAGGAGGAGGAGGAAGAGGAGGACAAAGTTAGAGATGCAGCAGGAAAGAACAGAGGAATGTGAATGAGGTGGGAAAGTTTCAAGGAAGCAGAGAAATGTTTACAAGCAAAAACAGGTAGCAACAGGAGCTGGAAATGCAAGACGGAGTGGAGCGCCTTTACTCAAGAGTAGCCGCAACCACCTCTGACAAAATATATAAAAGGATGTCATATAGAGGAGGGAGAAAGGTTGTTTTCTGCTGCTCCAGAGAAGCGGACACAGAGCAATGGATTCAAGCTACAAGAAAGAAGATTCCACCTAAACATTAGGAAGAACTTCCTGACAGTAAGAGCTGTTCGACAGTGGGATTTGCTGCCAAGGAGTGTGGTGGAGTCTCCTTCTTTGGAGGTCTTTAAGCGGAGGCTTGACAGGCTGTTTGCTAAAACACAAGAAACTGAAACTGAAAACACCAGAACTCTTGGATATCCACTGAAGCAGAATGTTGGAAGATTGAGGACAGATAAAATAAAGTACTTCTTCACACAGCAAACAATGGCATTCACTGCCATGGAAAGGAGTGATAGTCACCAACTTTGATGGCTTTAAAAGAGCATTAGACAAATTCATGGAGGAGAAGGCTATCAATGACTACTAGCCATCATGGCTCTGCCCTGCCTGAGCAGCTGGAGGCATTACTGTTTCTAAATGCCAGTTGCTGGAAGTGAAGCCACAGGGAAGAGGAATGCTCTTGAGCTCAGCTCTGATTGCTAATATTCTGTGGGGATCTGGTTTTCCCCTTTGGGAAAAGAATGCTGAACTAGCAGGCTGTTCTTATGTTCTTCTAGACAGCTCAAAGACTAGCAGATACTACCTACAGCAGGTGTCACCATGATACACTACAGAAGCCTACCTTAAAATTTAAAATGCCCACACAATACCATCTCAGCACAAAACAAGTGCCAAGAGAAGTAATATTTTATGGAATGAACAGAATTCATCCCTTAAAGGGCTCAGGGCCCAACAGCGTTTTTAGTCATGAAGGAGCATTGTTGTATACCACCTAAAACCTCCTGTGGTGGTTTTCCAACTTCTAGCAGACTTGTGACTATCAGTGTGCATTATGCCTAACACAGGATGGGTCCCTGGCTGGAGGAACTTAAAAGTATAAGATTTCATGGTTTTTTGTAAGGTGCTCTGAGAGCCTTTTCTGCTAAATGATGGGGTACAATTGCTGTAAATAAACAGCAGTATGATATGTATATAATAATAATAATAATAATAATAATAATAATAATAATAATAATATAATATAATAATAATAATAATAATAATAATAATAATAATATAATGTTGTTGTTGTTTAGTCGTTTAGTCGTGTCCGACTCTTCGTGACCCCATGGACCTTGGCAGGCCAGGCACTCCTGTCTTGCACTGCCTCCCACAGTTTGGTCAAACTCATGTTCGTAGCTTCGAGAACACTGTCCAACCATCTCGTCCTCTGTCGTCCGCTTCTCCTTGTGCCCTCAATCTTTCCCAACATCAGGGTCTTTTCCAAGGATTCTTCTCTTCTCATGAGGTGGCCAAAGTATTGGAGCCTTAGCTTCAGGATCTGTCGTTCCAGTGAGCACTCAGGGCTGATTTCCTTCAGAATGGATAGGTTTGACCTTCTTGCAGTCCATGGGACTCTCAAGAGTCTCCTCCAGCACCATAATTCAAAAGCATCAATTCTTCGGCGATCAGCCTTCTTTATGGTCCAGCTCTCACTTCCATACATCACTACTGGGAAAAACATAACTTTAACTATACGGACCTTTGTCGGCAAGGTGATGTCTCTGCTTTTTAAGATGCTGTCTAGGTTTGTCATTGCTTTTCTCCCAAGAAGCAGGCGTCTTTTAATTTCGTGACTGTTGTCACCATCTGCAGTGATCAAGGAGCCCAAGAAAGTAAAATATATAATATAATAATCTGACTTAATCTGATTTAGCAGGGAAAACACTGGAAGTAGAGGTTGGGCTATGCAGGAAAAGAATATGTGATCTTCCTCTTGAGTCCAGTCAGTGACAGAGGCAGGGTATAAATGAATATATATTATCATCATTTGGGGGGAAGGGAGCTCCCTTTTTCTCTCTTTCCTTTCTGCCACCTCCTCCTCCCTTTTCACCCTTCCTTGAAACTTAAATAAACTGAGTCTACATGTTTCTGGCCTCTGCTGTGGGGTTCAGGTGTAAGCTTTGATGAAACTGATTTTTGGAATATTTTCTGAAGAGAGTGTGTGAGTGACTGTATTGGCAGCACACTGTGTGGAGTCTTTAAGTTGGAGTTTTTAGCTCTCTGGTACCAAATTTGCTTCCCCCTTTTCATCAGCTTACTTGGAGAACAGTCAGAGTCAACCGTCCAGAAAGCTCCTCACTCAAAGAGTTTCAAGCAGCAAGAGAGAAGAAGTAAGATAACGGGGAAGTATCCTATGGAGAACTAGATTTCTCATGGAATGCTTTATAACATCACCCCACTTGCCAAGCAAAACAAAACACTTTTTCAAATGGAAATACCCACATCAGGAAAAAATATTTAAGGTAACTCCCCTCAAAAGACCAGAAGCCTTTTTATTAGGGATAACAGGAACAGATGTCCCCCCCCCCCAAAAAAAAAAAACCAGGGAAATTTACACAACAATGGCAGAGGAGTGGCAGCTAAAATGGACAAATATGCAGAATTGGCTAGTTTGACTTGTAAAATTAGAGATAAAAAAGAGATTGACTTTAAGGAGGATTGGAAGATTATTTTGTAGATCATTTAAAACTTGCTGTAAATATGTTAAGACACAAATAGGATTTGACTGAGAACAAAACTGGAAAGGATAATAGAGGGTGTTTTTTTTTTAAAAGAAGCGAAGGCATGGAGTACCTGTGCTGCACGAATCGAAATTTTGGGGGTACCATGGAGGGAGGGAGAGTCTGAGGTTGACTGATTGATTGTAAAACCTGAAATGTTGGGTTATTGTTTTTTTTAAAAAAAATTCTATGAATAAATTTATTATTATTATTATTATTATTATTATTATTATTATTATTATTATTAATGTCACAGTCAAGATTTGAATCACATGTTTTAAAAAATGGAAATACCCACATCAGTACAAACCAAGGAGAACGCTGCATCTCTTTGAAGCCTCCTTGAACTTGAGGGTTTTATCATCTGTGTATGAAGTAAAGTATGGGGGGGGGGGTTCTGATCCTAGTTTTTGCTAAATTAGCAAGTCTGCAAGTAGAGCTCTTTTCAGGATTTCTTCTTTTTTCCTGAAGATGAACGTCCCTGGAGTGCTCCACCCGCCTCTCTCTCTCTCTCTCTCTCTCTCTCTCTCTCTCTCTCTCTCTCTCTCTCCTCTTTGGTGGATCATGAGAAGCATTTTTGAGTTTGTGTTTCTGATGTCCAAAATAGACAAATGGGTTTTAGGCCTAGACTTCAATTATTAATGAAAAATAGTGTGTTACCAGAGGCAAATACAACACCGAATATCTCTCTCATGCCTCTGGCATCCAGCAATTTCACTGTTGTCTGCAGAGCTCAGAGGAAAATTCCTTCTTCTCCCTTTCTCCTCCCCCTCACAATCCCCCCCCCTTTTACCAAACTTCAGTGGGGCTTTGCAGGAGAACTCCAAATGATGTCTTGAGTCAAGGTGCAAGCAGTAAATAAAAACGATTGTGGCATGCTGTTACATTGCCTCTATTTTCAGGGATTAAAGTATCCTTTCTTGACTGTTGCAGTGATTTAGACATGGGTTAATTAAACATTTACATACATGTGCTCAACAATATATCGTATGGTACGATAATACGCACTTTAATCAGGATCTGTGGGTGTTGTGTGTTTGCTTGTTCCATGTTAATTGGCTTCATGCTGGCTCCTAGCTTAGGTATTTGACTAGATGGAAACAGAATAGACGTGGTGTTTTAAATATTTTAATTAGGACCAGAAGTTCCCGGCTCGCTCATTTCTCATTGGGTTGTTTTTCATGCATGAATAAATTAGCGAGCATGGAGGCACTTTGCAGAAAATAGTTGCCCTCCAGCCATAAAATGAGTCCTGTTCATTAATACTTTAATGAAATTAGCTGTGAGCAAAATATTACTCCTTTTAACTGTGTTCTAATTTCTTAATTTTAATTAGGCACATAATTGTAGTGTGCAGAAATGATCTTAAATGTGCACCAGGAAAAGTTCCATCACTGTGGGCCCTCTCCTCTCCTCTCCTCTCCTCTCCTCTCTGTGGATGAAGCCAGAATGCAGGCTGCTCTGCTCTGTCCTTCTCTCTCTCTCTCTCTCTCTCTCTCTCTCTCTCTCTCTCTCTCTCTCTCTCTCTCTCTCTCTCTCTAATCTAAGACTCATTTCTGCTTCTGCTCTTTGGGCTGCTTCTTCCAGAGGGGTTATATTTGTGAAAGCTTGTTCACAGCAAAGGCAGTAGCCCTTTAAAATCAGCTCCTTAATTGCACCAAGCAATTCTGCCTTTATGGGAGGTGCGCTTGTACAGTAATGCTAACTTTTCAGCTGCCACAGGAATCTTTGGATTCATTGTGTGCAAGTCCTGTTCCCAAATGCCAAACTGAATGCTCAGACAATCAGGAACACTCCCTTTGCACACCCTCCTCTTCTGGAGCACAGATTCTTCTTGCCACAGCCCTTCTTCCCTCATGATGAATGAAGCAGGACTATCTTAGTTGTAAAATTAACCATGGGTAAAGCTAACCAGGGTCTCCACTTAGCCAGGTAGCCTGAGCCAAAATTTATCCCTTTTGCACAAACATTTCAGCAGTCAAAGGACAGTTTCATTCTTGGATTTGATTTTTGGAGCCTCTGTTTGTGGCAACAGTTAACCCTACCTGTATAGTCATACCTCGGTTTAAGTAAGCCTCGGCCTGGGTACTTTCAGTTTAAGTACTCCGCGGACCCGTCTGGAACAGATTAATCCACGTTCCATTACTTTCCATGGGAAAGTTCGCTTCAGGTTAAGTACGCTTCAGGTTAAGTACGCTTCAGGTTAAGTACGGACTTCCAGAACCAATTACACTCATACTTCGGGTTAAGTACGCTTCAGGTTGAGTACTCTGCGGACCCGTCTGGAACGGATTAATCCACTTTCCATTACTTTCAATGGGAAAGTTCGCTTCAGGTTAAGTAAGCTTCAGTTTAAGTACTCTGCGGACTGTCTGGAACGGATTAATCCACTTTCCATTACTTTCAATGAAAGTTCGCTTCAGGTTAAGTATGCTTCAGGTTAAGTACGGACTTCCAGAACCAATTACACTCATACTTTGGGTTAAGTATGTTTCAGGTTGAGTACTCCGTGGACCTGTCTGGAACAGATTAATCCACATTCCATTACTTTCAATGGTAAAGTTTGCTTCAGGTTAAGTATGCTTCAGTTTAAGTACTCCACGGACCGTCTGGAACAGATTAATCCACTTTCCATTACTTTCAATGGGAAAGTTCGCTTCAGGTTAAGTACGCTTCAGGTTAAGTACAGACTGCCGGAACCAATTGTATACTTAAACTGAAGTACCACTGTATTGCTTTTTCCTGCTCTTACTCTCAGTTGACCTCACTTGCCCTTGGTGACACCATCTCATAGTTAAGCCTGATGGGCTACCACACATTGTAACATGAGCCCATTCATTGTGTGATCCCTGCCTGGGTGGGATTAATTGCAACCCTGGAAGCTGTGCTTTCACTCTATGTTGTCTTCAACGATCTCACCACACACCCAAATCTTATTGGTTACATAGCATTGTGATATCATCTTGCTCACTACGAGCTCCCTGACTATTTGGACTCATTCAGGAATTACCCAGGTATACTATGGCACAAAGCAGAATTAAAATTGGATGAATATTTGCACAATATAAGTGGCTGCTTGATGACCTGGATATTGAACATAGAGACAATTCAAGATTTGACACAAACTTCAAATTCCGGTCAGGTATGAAATGTGATAAGAGTTAAAGGCATTATATTGATGACATAATGCTAGATTCCATTTAAAGCATGCCTTGTAAATGGGTATTTCAGACTGCAGCATGGTCGTCGGGCAGGAGTTGGGGGGGGAGAGGGGTCTAGCTGCTCACCCACAGTTCCCAGATAGATAGACAGATGATAGATAGATAGATAGATGTTCGCATTTTATTTTAAAAATTAACAAAAAATACAAAATCTTTACAAATTCAATTTGCATTCAACTTCCCTCCCCTCCTTTCTGTGGTTACTTATTTCATATCTTTTTACTACTGCATATCCAATTGAAACCTATTTACTAATTTCCGCTTATCTTCCCCTTTAATGATATCTTACTGCACATGTTTATATTAATCCTGCTGATGTTTTAATTTGTTTACAATATATCTTCGAATGATAAATATTTCCCCCATTCTGTTTTAAAAAGTCACTCTTGATTTCTTATTCTTCCAGTAAGTTTCGCCATTTCTGCGTACTCCATCAGTTGCAGAAGCGGGCTCATTCCTGAGAGTTGGAGGAAGGTACCTTTTATTAGAATGCTCCCATACCCTCCAACATATCTCAGAGGAAACAGGGTAACATTTTTCACTCCCCCAAACTGATCCTCCTTGACTCCCCATTTTGTTACCCCCTCCCAAAAAGAGAGCATTTCCACCACCGCTACACCAACGGGACTTAGTATACACACCCTCTATTCTTTGGTAGATTTTCAAAAAGAAAAACACACAAATAAATACATTTTTTAAAGGGCAAGATTAGTCATGGACACATAAAGCATTTTTCATAATATAAAATCCAGACTCCTTGCCCTCTGCTCCCTTTCTTCCCACCCAGGGCAGCCCTGGCCTCTGCCTGCCCCTCAGAGCCAGGGTGTCACTTGGGACAAGCGCTGTCTCATCTTCCTCCCTGGGCTCAGTGGCAGTGGTGTTGGTGAGGGAAATAGAGACATTCCAGGATGGCTTTCGTAATTCCAGGACTGTCCTTGAAAAATCGGGACACTTGGAGGGTGTGCTCCTCAGCTTTAGTTTTATTAGCCAATTAAACAAATAGGCTGCTTCACATCATGAAGCCACCAAAGGTTAAAGCAGAGCAAAACACAATGCCCAAGTTCAATTTTAAAATCCCAACTTAAAAGGTGTTACTATTAGTATATAAAGCCCTGAACAACTTGGGACCAAGTTACAGGTGCCACACAACACCTTCAGAGTATCAGGCAAAGTGTGTATTACACACAAAAGCCTTGAAAGCTTATATTTAGTTGATCTTAAAGGTGCCATTGGAATTATTTAAAAATATTTTTTCCATCTTGTTATTTATTGCCACATAATACCTGTTCTGTATTTGTAAGAAAGTGGCCTTTTAGTGTGACAGTACGCACACTTTGGAACTCCCTGCCTATTGACTCCAGGCAGGCAGGCACTTTCATTGTACTCGTTTGGGCACCTGCTACAAACATTTTTTTATTTTTTAATTAAAAGCAGTTTTAAACTATTTTTACTCATAATTTTATTCTTTTATTCTTTTTGTAAACCTCTTCAGGGTGTTGTTGTTTTTTACAATCAAGTGGTATATGAATTTCATGAAATATTATATATATATATCAGAGCTTAAAATTGAGGATATTTATTTTAAAACATTCTTCCTTGTGCTGCTTTCTTGAAGATTAAACAGAGCTTCCTAAACAAATCTTTGTTTTGGCTCTTTTCTTTAACTCACAACCAAATTACAAGTTGCTTGGTCTGAATTTGAGAGAGAGAAAAAACTGAGGAGTTCAGACAACCAGCACCATTTAGCACTTGCTGAAATGAGATGCCTAAATGATAAGCTTTCCCCTCCCCCTCTGTATTTGCATGGCCTGCTGTAACTGGCACCTGCTCTAAATAATATTGATATTTCTTAGTTAAATAATATATTATGGCTAATTGTAATACTTCATTATACCCACAATTAAGTGAGCTGAAGTTAGTTTACAATTAATACTAATATTGGCTGATATGTAATTTGAATGCAATTTGCTGCTGTTAGCAGATTGCCACTGGAAACAAGAATGCAAAGGGAATTCGCAGCTCCCCTGGCGATCTTGTTTTTCAAGATAAACAATTTTAAATAAATTGGGTGTTATGCTCAGATAATTAATACAGTCATTAGATGAAACACTCCGCTTCACTTTTGACCACTTCATTGTCAGAATATTTCTCTCTTCTGTCTTACACATACACACTTTGGCTGTGAAGCAGAATCCACTCCAGTTAGTAAAATGAACACACAGTAAATCTTTTGTTTGAGTGTTGTAATGATGACTCCCAAGAGTGAAACAACTGAGACTTGAAAAAACACATTTCATTAAAACACCAGTCTGCAAATCTTGTTCCGCTGTTGCTTTTCCTGGCAGCCAGTATGATCAAGGGATAATCCCAATCTAGCCTGCTTTAGGTGAGTCACTAACAAAGCTTGCTGGACAGCCTCTGGCAACACCCTGCCTCCTAGCCTAACTACTTCAAGGGGTTACGATGAATAAGAATGGCAAATATAGGCTTTATCTAATTGCTCTAATGATACAGGGAATTACCATATATACAAGAACTCACTCTGTGCTTGGTCACACTGTGTGACCAAGAGATGCAGATGTGGCAGGATTTTAGATGGCCAATGAGAATTGGTTCATGAAACCCTCCCAAGGGGATCTTACTAGATCTCCACATACCCACCATTCTTCCCCCCCCCCGACAGTTTTGTTGAGACTTTTCATAATACACTACAATAAAAAGCAAACTAATCTAAACAAATATAAAAACATGAGAAAGAGAAAGAGAAAAATTCAAAGCCCTCTCTCATAGGTGGATTCTTCACTCTTATTCCACACAGAGAGAGGTGAACCCTCCCAGCACTCACTCGGGAGCCTCCCTTTCTTCTCCCACCCTCCCACTCAGGGAGATCTTCCCTTCCCTGCCTCTCACACAGAATCCTCCACCAACCAACCATCACCTTCAGAAGAATAATCATTAGAAGAAAATACAGAAGAGGAACATCCAATTTTCCATCTACTGTTTACATTAAGAAAGAAAATATGGTGGTTTAAAACTTTCAATTCATGTGAGCATCCATCTCCTCCACATTCTGTTGAACAATATTTCTTTTGGGTTAAAATTTGTCTAGATCAGTCATTTCCTTTCCCATGAAAAGTCCAACAGTTATTATTGATAAATGTTAACCATATTTTGTCTTTTAATTTTACCTCTATTAGTTGCCACAATTATTACACCATATTGAATAATACTATTTTTTCAGTCGTTGAATCATAGAATCATAGAGTTGGAAGAGACCACAAGGGCCATCCAGTCCAACCCCCTGCTGAGCAGGAAACACCATCAAAGCATTCTTGACATATGCCTGTCAAGCCTCTGCTTAAAGACCTCCAAAGAAGGAGACTCCACCACACTCCTTGGTAGCAAATTCCACTGCCGAACAGCTCTTACTGTTGTCCTTATAATATAACATAATACCATACCATACCATACCATACCATACCATACCATACCATACCATACCATATCTATATACAGTATATAAAAATGTAGGCATTGTGTGTGCAGAGGTCACAGCCTTTCTCCGTAACCACTGAACTGTAATGTAACAAATTTGGCCACAACGTTCCATGCCCATAAGGTTGCCAGACTCCATAGAGGAAAGGACTTCTGTGCCTTTAATTGCCCTGCTCTCTTTTGAGTCTGGAAACCTTAAAGAGAAACCAGCAGACCCTTTGCTTGGGGAAGTTCCTTCAGGTATACAGGGCCAAAGCTGTTTATGGCTTTAAACCTTATACACTTATAATATGTGTAGATGGTATACCTGGCATTACCTGGCCTCTAAGTGCTTAATAACTACAAAGACCTCATATGCCTATACCCCCCCCTCATTTTTTCAAACTGCACATTATCACAACTGCACAGTTTCCCCCCCCCCGGAAAGCTGTCTGTGGACAAACGCCGGCTCGCTCAGCCTGAAAAGTGAGATGAGCGCTGTACCCCATAGTCACCTTTGACTGGACTTAACTGTCCAGGGGTCCTTAACCTTTTACTAGTGCTACTTAGGTTATCTAGCTATGGAAAGCCAGGGTTTTTTTTAGCATGGTTTGTAAGGAGGTTCGGGAACTTTTACCTGAACTGGTCCTCCATTGTTGATCTGTTTGGGTCTCATTCCAAGTGATTCCCACTTCACTTTCAATCTTTACTTAGATGGATATGATCTGAATTACAAGAGTAAACCATGTGACTTATTCTCTCTTAGATAGATGACAAACAAAATATAATATACTAATATAAGCACCTCCTCAAAAAAATTTTTGGGGAGTGTGCCAGGGTGCCCTTCTCCATTTAGAAAGGCACCAGTGAGTGAGCTCAATTGAATTGTAACGTTGGCACAGAGAAGAACTAACACGGTGTCTATCACTTCACCCTGATTTGTGCCCTTTCCCCAACTAGTAGAGCATCCAATTGCACTCTAATTATGCGATCATTTAGATTAATCAGTATTTCTCAGTATCCGTTGATTACAAAATTGCTCATTGAAGGCACGGTTGAGTTCAGATACCAACTCTGCCATTGTAGCTCTAGTGCTTAGCATATGCTTAGATCCCAGTACCGGGTACTTTCAGCCCTGGAGAGCTGGCATCTCCTGGGCTCCCTGAACCAAACCCTTGATCTAAAAGAAATACACCACACTTCAAAAAGTGTGGCATGAAGGAAACAGCCTCGAGTAGTACCAAATGGTAGAAGCAATCATGGCTCCCAGTACTGGAATAAGGAAGGGAAATGGCCCTTGGATAGCATAAATTATTTTCTTTGCATTTTGAAGTCTAAAGAATAATCTCTGCCTATCTGCCCATCTCCAGCTAATATCTATGTGTGGTCTAAGTCTTTTCTGTCTATTTTGGATCCCTCCCTTAGCATGGGAGGAGAGACCCTTTCATTGGCCTGCAGAGGCTCTACAATTTTGCTTTGGAGTTTCCTTCCCTTACCGATTTAATATGTTGTGTTCTTACTGCTTCTACTATTTACTTACTTATTGCCCACCCTTCAATCTAAGGTTCCGGGGCAGGTTACAACATTAAAACACAATATTTAAAACTGTTTAGAACTTCTTACAATCACAAAACAAGGTGGGTATCTGTGCAACATCCAGCAATTTTATTGCACAGTGTCCAGATCAAGGAAAGTTATAGCATCATCTGTTCTGCCTTGGTCGGACCCCACCAGGACTCCAGGTGTCCAGCTCTGGGCACCACAGTTTCAGAAGGATGTTGACAATCTGGAACATGTGCAAAGGAGGATGGCCAATATGATAAAGGAATATTAATAATGTCAGATGTCAGTCTTGCCAAAAATCCTCTTCTTGTTCCAAAATATTCCCATCATTATTGGAACTAAATACCTTAAGGAATGGCAAAAAGACTTGGCAGATTTCATCTGGCAGGGCAAAAAGGCAAGAATGAAAATGGAAGTATTAACAAACCCGAGGGAATGTGGTGGATTTGCCTTACCGGACTTGGAAAAATATTATGAGGCAGCCTGCTGGGTCTGGATAAAAGATTGGTTGACCTTAGGGAAACCTGACATTTTGGAGATAGAGGGTGTAAATAAAATCTATGGGTGGCATGGTTATTTACTATATGGAAAGGGAAAGAAAAATAAAGAATTCCAAAACCATACTATAAGAAGGGCCTTGTGGGAAGTATGGGAGAGAACTAAAGGAAAAATAATAGAGAAAACTCCCTGGTGGGCATCACCAATCGAGGCAAGTGCCACCTTAAAATGTTACATAAGACAGGTGTGGCCAACATATAGGGACCTAACTGAAAATGTCAATGGGAATATTAAACTTAAAGAGTATGAAGAACTAAAGGCTAAAGGAATGTCGTGGCTTGAATACTTTCAATTGAAAGCAACCTTTGATAAAGACATTCAAACGAGGGGGTTTGAGGAGGTGAATACAAGGTTTGAGAAAGAAATTCTCAATAGTAAAGATAAAACCCTCTCTAAAATGTATAGATTACTAAGGGAACCTGAACAACAGCATGAAACAAAAAATAAGTATATTAAAAAATGGGAACAAGATTTGGGCTACACGATAGAACACACTAAATGGAAAGAATTTTGGAAGAGACGAATTAATTTTACAGCCTCATATGTATTGAAAGAGAACTATATGAAAGTACATTATAGGTGGTACTTGACACCGGTGAGAATAGCAAAAATAAATAAAAGTAGCAACAATAAATGTTGGAAGTGTCAACAGGCTATTGGGACAACGTACCACATGTGGTGGCTGTGCCCAAGAATTAAAAAGTTTTGGGAGATGATCCATCAAGAGATTCAAAAATTAATTAAGATATCGTTTAGAAAAAGAGCAGAAGCATACTTATTAGGAATTCTCAATTGTGACATCCCGCCCGATAAGATAAACATCTTCTTATATGCAACAACAGCAGCTAGGATGACAATAGCGAAAGTTTGGAAAGAACCTATTATACCAACGAAAGGAGAATGGACCGACAAACTCTGTGAATATCTGGAGCTAGCTAAATTAACGGATTGGATCCGTAACAAACCTAGAAACAGAGTCAGGATTCAGTGGAAATGCCTAAATGACTATTTAAAGAACTCAGGAATGGGAAAAGAAACATGGCTGTGCCTAGAATAACTGTGCAGGGTAATTGTATAGAAAGAGGATCAAAGCTTTTTTTTCTCTGTATACATGTAAAAGTGATTGTTATTGAGAGGACAACTGTATAAAAGTACTGAAAGGTTTATTTATGTGTTTAGTGCAGTGGAAGTATTGTAAGATGTAAAGAATGCAGATAAGAGAAGGCTGTTGATTCAGTCTTTCTTTCCTTTTTTTTTTCTTAGCTTTTCCGTTTCTTTTTTCTTTTTACTTTTCTCTTTCCTCTTTCCTTTTCTTTTCTTTTTCTTTTCTTCTTTTCTTTTTTCCCCCTCTCCCCTTTCTTTTTTCATTTCGGCCTCCTAGTGCTCTTAGGGATTTTAACCTTATGTAAACAGTATAAAATTGAAGCTATATATTGTATATATATGCATGTACTGTATGCCTGTACTGTTTTTTGCAATAATAAAATTTCTTATTAAAATAATAATAATAATAATAATAATAATAATAATAATAATTTTAAAATTTATTCATATTTCACTTAATAGCAACAAAAACAAACAGCAGTCAAGGACAAAGAAAAATAGAATTGTAGAATTGGAAGGGACCCTGGGAGTCATCTAGTCCAACCCCCTGCAATGCAGGAATCTCAACGAAAGCATCCATGACAGATGGCCATCCAACCTCTGCTTAAAAACTTCCAGTGAAGGAGATTCTGCCACCTTCTGAAGGAGCTCATTCCACATGTGGACCTCTCTACCTTCCTGCGCTAACAGGGAAACCTAGCTGAGGGCTATTGCAGACATTATTTGCAGAATGAAAGGAAGGATGCACACAAGTGTCCCTTGGCAAAACAAAGTGCTGCACCCCACCCAGGAGAACCCCTCACCCTTCATAATTTCATGGCCCTTGCAAGAGTTTTGCTTCTGCCTACAAAGAGCTTTCAGCTGAAGCTTTAGTTGGGTAAACATGCACAAGCAAAGAGGAGCATGACGGTGGCATTCAACTACTCACTTCCAGTGTCACTCTTTCAACTGACCTGAAGATCCTATCTGGATTGTGGAACACCTGGTTCCTCCACGCAATCCTGTTTGTCCATCTAGCCCAGTACTCTCTAGTTTATGCTGACTGACAGCAGTCCCGCCCCCCGCCCCGCTTATTAGCTGCTACCAAAGAACATTTTTCAAAATGGAAGTGATTGAACCTAGAACCTCTAACCATAAGCTAAGGCACAAGACTCTGTGGAGCTGTTTCCAGTCAGAATAGCAATGCGGGACTAGATAGATGGATAAATCACCTGACCTACTTATGGTCCATCACAGCCATAGACAGTGAATTAGTCATAGAATTGTAGAGTTGGAAGGGGCCTATGGGTCATCTAGTCCAACCCTGCCCTCCCAGGTCAGCCCAAGCCTGGTTTCCTCCCAGCATGAGAGGAAGTTTTGCAAGCTCTGGAAAGCCACACCAGTCTCAGTCCCTAAAACCAGGGACACTGAAAAAAGATATTTTAATCCATTTTATCTACTGTATTTCATTTGGATTCTGGGGATGAGAAACCATTTTTTTAAAAAAATATGAAAGTGGGGTTGCCCTGCCTGATCCCAGCTTACTGACTGGGATCAACCCCAAGGCAATGAAGTTCCTACATGTGGGGGGGGGGACCCCAGAGCCCCCAACAAAACTTCTTAAAGGGATTCTCCCCCCGTCCTTCTTTCCTCATTCAGAAGCTACGATGGAGTTTTAGCCCTGCATGAACCCTTTTCAGATTAAAAATTGTCCCCACGTACGTTGCATGCACTCCACGCCGAATAATTCTCTTAATAAGAATCAATTACCTGTTCGTATATATTTTCTCTCTTTCTCCCTCTCTCAATTCCTTTTTTACTGTCTAGTTGCATGAAACAAGTCCCGAGGGATGGACAAGATTATGTTTTTAAACCATTAATTTCTTCTGATTATCATACTGCTTTCCTCATGCTAATTGCAAAAACCCGATGGGAGCTCACTAACGTGAGGTACAGCCAGGGAGAGACGACAAAAGCAGAAGTCAGCAAAGGTGGAGGTTTGATATACCCTCCTTGGAAGTTTTGCAGGTTTAATAGAAGGAAAATGTGAAGGGCCCTTTTGCAGTGGAAGAGCAGCTGCCCCGGCAGTTTCTCATTTGCTTATTTCCTCCAGCTGTCTTATAAAATGACAACTAAATCCACGAAGGAGGTCATTCCCTTTGTGGGATCTATGCACAGAGCAGTCAAGTCCAACATTTCTTGTTTGCTAGAACGGGCACACAGAGGAATGTGGCTCCAACAGGGAGGACTTCCTGGCAAACCTGTGGTGCAGCCAGGTAGATGGGCGTGAATCAAGTAAAAGGCTGGTCACTTAGCCATCTCCCTCTCTTGCCTCTTGCTCTTTGCCTCTTCATCCGCTTCCTGGGATCTAGTGTGATCTCTCATGCCTCATCCTTATCAAAGGCTGTAGAGCCATATTCTATATCAGAGACTCAGCGCAGACTTGACTTTAAATCTGTATCTACAATATGTACCTGTAACTGCAAGCTAAGCCTGCCTTCAGATTGCTGCTGGGTGTGAACTGTGAGTAAATTCTATTCTTAATTCTAAGAAGACTATTTTGTGCTCCTGAGCATCTTCTTCAGCATTCTGCAGCCCAGGCAGCTCCTTGGTACTTTGAGGAGCTCCAGACTATGAAACAAACTTTTTGGAGGTTGGAGCATATGGTGCAAGTCTCACTCTGAAGCTGACCAAACACTGGTAGGGACACATAATCGTGCCTACCATGATGTTAGGAACTGGCAGGACTCTGATGAGTGTGTGGCAGAAGAAGATAGGTTGGAGAAGTGACCAGTGATTTATGGAGTTTTGTGTCACCTGCCACATCTGCTGTAAGTATGTGCTTTTCTCAATAAAGAATTAAACCACCACCTGTTTGTCCTCCTTGGCTGGACCAGCTTTGGGGAATTGTGGGAAGGTTTACTTTAGCAGAGGTAAACAATCCCCTTTATAAGTTTATGCAGCGATCAGCTTGTTGCTGACTCGTCTGAGTTCTACTAATAAGAAGATGCCTTCCTGCTTAAAAATCCCCTTGAATCCCTCTTAAAGAATACAGAAACGATTCTGATTCATGTTAATATAAAACTATTTTACTCTCAGATTCATTCAGGTTTAGAGAAGTGTACCTGAATTCAGGCAGGCTTAGGTTACATAACAAGCAAAAAAACTATACAAGAGGGAAGTTGGTCCTGAGGTGACTGCAACTGAGCAGTTCAAATAATAATAATAATAATAATTTATTATTTATACCCCACCCATCTGGCTGGGTTTCCCCAGCCACTCTGGGCGGCTTACAACAGAAAAAATGAAACAAAACAATTAAACATTAAAAGCCTCCCTAAACAGGGCTGCCTTCAGATGTCTTCTAAAAATCTGGTAGCTGTTTTTCTCTTTGACATCTGATGGGAGGGCATCCCATAGGACAGGCACCACCACTGAGAACATAGCTGCCAAGTTATCCCTTTTTTACAGGGATTTTCCCTTATGCTGAATAGGCTTCCTCACGAGAAAAGTGAAAACTTGGCAGCTATGCACTGAGAAGGCCCTCTGCCTGGTTCCCTGCAACTTGGGTTCTCGCAACGAGGGAACCGTCAGAAGGCCCTCAGCACTGGGCCTCAGTGTCCGGGCAAAACGCTGGGGGTGGAGACGCTCCTTCAGGTACCAGCAACTGGCAAATTGGTTGTCACAGCAACTGGTTAGTTAGAAAATGGAGGCCGTTAGTCCTCTGTCGGAATGTTGACTGCACCTTTACATCCCACAGGAATAGGAATTGGGGGCACTGTATTACAGTGGTTCCAGTCCTACCTTCAAGAGCAAGTGGAAAGAGTAGCATTGAGAGAGTGCCTTTCAGCCTCATGGCAGCTATGTTACAGGGTGTTGCAGGACCCCCATAACTCCTGTGCTATTTAATGTCTACATGAAGCCACTGGGAGCTTAGGCACAAGGTGCCATCAGTATACTGATGACACTCAGATCTATTTCTTCATGACATCTAAACTGGGAGAAGCTGCATAGTCCCTGGGCCATTGCCTGGATGCAGTGGTGAAATGGATGAGGAAAAACAAACTGAGTTTGAATTCTGCAAAGACAGAGGCATTGTGGGTGAGTAGCTCCCGTGTCTGAGACTTGCCTACCCTGAATAGGGTTGCATTCCCCCTCACAGTTTGGGGGTGCTTCTGTATCCAGCTCTGTCACTGGAGGCTCAGGTAGCCTCAGTGGCTAGAAGTGCATTTTACCAACTGCAACAGGTTCAACAGTTATGGCCATTGTTGGACTGGGAAATCCTTGCCACAGTAGTTCATGTGTTGGTTATTTCAAGGCTGGATTACTGAATTACTGCAATGCCCTTAATGTGGGGCTTCCCTTATGCTTGATCTGGAAGCTGAAATTAGTGCAGAATGCTGCAGCACAATTGTTGGCAGGAATGAGGAATCAGTATATACCACCTGTGCTTAGAGATCTGCACTGGTTGCCAATTTGCTACCAGGCCAAGTTCAAGGTGGTACTATTAGTATACTGTATAAAGCCCTTAACAACTTGAGACCACTTTATCTCAGTTACCCAAACTGACTGTTTTCATTGGCAGAATTGGCACTAATACAGGTTCCACATAATACCCATTCTGCATTTGTAAGAACTCAGTCGTATAGTCTGGCAGCACCTACACTTTGGAACTCCCTGCCAATTGAGATTAAGCAGGCCCTTCACTGAACTCTTTTGGAGCCTGCAAAAAACTAAAAATAAATCCTGTTCAGACAAGCCTACCTAGATGCTTAGAAGTTGAGTTACTTTTAATCTGTTTTAATATTTTAACGTGTATGTTTTAAAGTAGAGTTGTGATTTTTCTTGATTTTACTGTTTTATCCTTTACAAACTGCTTTGAGGTTTTTTTAAAAAAGAAATAATAATAATAATCAAACGCTATATAAAAGCCTGGACTAGGTCACACAGAGCCGGCCCTATGTGCAGGCTGGGTGGCGCAGGGCACCATGGCGCCGGCCCGCCAGGAGGGCGCCGCGAGCTGCGCCCACTCGCTGGCCGACCGGTCCGCCACGCAGCTGCGCCTGCCCGCCCACCTGCCGCGCAGCAGCGCCTGCGGCGCCCACCCACCCACCGCGCTGGGAAATGGGGTGGGAGGGCGCCGGAACAGGGCGGGCGGGCGGGCGCCGGAGGGATCCGGCACACCATGGCGCCGGGGGCGCTTAAGACGGCACTGAGGTCACAGGTTCTCAGGACCACAGACAGTTCACTTTGGGCCTGTTACAAACTCAGCCTGGATACTAGGTGAACCAAAGCCTCCTTCAGATGTTACAGCAGGGCACTCCAAATGTGTTTGAACTACAAAGCCCTAAACGACTTAGGCCCCAAATATCTGAAAGACCATTTATTTCTCTATAGCCAGTGCTAAGATTACCAGATGGGGTCCCTCTTAGTAGTTCTACCTCCCTCAGAATTTCAGGGGAATGGTCCAGGGCATTCTTTGTGGCAGCCCCTAAATTCTGGGACAGAACGATGCCTGGCATCTTCACTATACAGTTTTAGGCAAATGCTGAAGACACACCTCTTAACCCTGACCTTTGGCACTTGATAGGTGCTTTTCAAGGTCCACATCATTCCTTTGGTCTAATCCAGCATGGGTCTTCTTACATTCTTAGGCTCTAATACATAAAATAAATGTGTAAAGGAGGTTCCCCTCTTGAGTCCTTTAACTATAATTGCATGAGGGGCAATTTCACATCAGGATACCATGTTCAAAGCTTTACACTCTCTAAAATGAACCTGAAACTTCTTGTCTTGGGTTTTTCACGGAAGTGATTTGCAACTGTCAATGCATGCAGGCTCTGGAAATCCTTTTCCTGCTTAGCCAGAAGAGGCACCAGGGACTCGGTTTTACAATTAAAAACTCCAGCAGCAGATGCTACTAAGGTAATATTTAGCAATGACATAGACAAACTCTTCCCAGGTAAATGTGGGTATGGTTAATCACAATTAAAGTAGGTTGACAGTTCCTTGGCAACACACACTGAGCTCCCTTTGCTGAATATATTCAAACCTGCTGAGAATACTTTTGATGTCATTATTAAATCTTGCCATTTTTATACTAATATTGTCCACTTGGAATATATAGCAGGCCTTGAGAATTGTCAGTTTGTTTCCAAATCACTATGTCATAGGACAGCAATAGATTTTGTGCATAGAATTTTTCACTGATAAAAGTTAGGGGGATCTGAACACCTTAAGACCTGGAAGCGAGTCTGATGATCTACAATGGCTAAAGATGCACACGAGACATTAGCCATATTGGGATCCACCAAAGTGTGTAAACATTGTTATATGTCAACTATCAGATACTGTTGAATATCCAATATCACTACAGTCATCAATTTACTGCTACTGCTAATAACGCTTAACCTTTATGTAGTGCTTCTGAGCATTCAAACTGTTGGCAGCATACTTTCAAGGTAGCAAGTATGATTATATCTAGTAGTTTATGTCTGATAACCATCCAAAACTATGTTGGCAGTTACCCAGGTTTCCTACTCCGAATTTGAGTAAGATGTCTGAGTGGTTTGAGGGTGGGGTGCCCCAGCTGTGTATTGCTTGGTAACGAATTGATGGGTCTATGGACCGTATTAAAGATTGTTGTTGTTATGTCAGATGAAGTTTCACTTAAGCACTTAGGCGACAATCCTATAAACACTTACCTAGGAGTAAGTCCTACCTATTAGGCTCAATGTGACATACCTATGCATAGGTATGTATAGAATTGCACTGTTATTATCCAAGCAACATCATCAGCTCATTATATGCCATCAGAAGAGGGGATTCTCTATGGCAGCCCCTAAATTTTGGGACAGCACTGTGCCTGGCATCTTGACTATAGCCTACAGCTTTGGGCAGATGGTGAAGACACACTTCTTAACCCCAGCCTTTGACACTTGAGATGTGTTTTTTCAAGGTTCACTCCATTCCATTGGTCTGATGAAAATCAAATATCACAACTTAATATCAAATGCTGAAACCAATTTATTTAATGGATTTATAACTTGCCTTTTGGGGTTTACACCAGAGTTCCCCAAATTTAGGCATCTAGCTGTTGTTGGACTACAACTCCCATCATCCATAGTTAGCAGGACCAGTGGTCAGGGGTGATGGGAAGGAACTGTAGTAAAAAAAAACACAGCTGGAAACCCAAGTTTGGGAAACTCTGGTATATACCTTCCTACGGAGGTTAGAACAAATTAATACGCAGAACATTAAGATTCCAACATTTAAAATAGCTGTGAAAAAGATTTAAAATGTATTCAGGATTTCCCAAAAGGTCAAGCTGAGGGGAAACCGGCCAATTTTCCCTGGGGAGAGCATCCCAGAGTCAGAGGCTGCCCTCCAACCCACTCCAGTCTGCAGCTCAGTTTAATTTAACCTTCAATTAAATTGTAAACACTCCTGATTTTGATGTTTGCAAGGTAAGAAAAAAACCCTGTTCTATGCCAGGTCACAAGTAAGTGCTATATTTTGAGATAAAGGTAAAGGTAAAAGGCCCCCTGACCATCAGGTCCAGTCGTGTTCGACTCTGGGGTTGCGGCGCTCATCTCGCTCTATAGGCCGAGGGAGCCAGCGTTTGTCCGCAGACAGCTTCCGGGTCATGTGGCCAGCATGACAAAGCTGCTTCTGGTGAACCAGAGCAGCACACGGAAATGTCGTTTACCTTCCCGCCGGAGCGGTCCCTATTTATCTACTTGCACTTTGATGTGCTTTCGAACTGCTAGGTGGGCAGGAGCTGGGACCGAGCAACGGGAGCTCACCCCGTTGCAGGGATTTGAACCGCTGACCTTCTGATCAGCAAGCCCTAGACTCTGTGGTTTAACCCACAGCACCACCTGGGTCCCTATATTTTGAGATACCCCACCTTAAATCTTTGGTAGGGCAGAAAATGAAATGAACAAAGCTGCTTTCTGAACTGCTGCCAAAATCATATGCAGGAGAGCAGTGTTTTCGAATTCTTTTAGCAATGCTAAGAAACTTGGCTGTTTTAACCAAAATGCATGAAACTATATATTTGCTTCTTGGATGGTTGCACCCCAAATCAGACTTTTCTCTGCTTGCAGCCCTCTGCAGTGGAAGAGTTAACAGTCGATTAATGATACACTTCCAGAGTCAATAGTGGAGGCCTTTTATCCATCTCTTGTTAATTAGACACTTAAGTTCTTAATTAGCCACCATTAAATCAATCAGTCAATGAGGGTTTGGAAGGTTGGTTCAGGGGGAATTGTGGAAGCAATTGATCTAATCAGTTGCTCGCAAAGCAATCACTTATTCATTGTTGAGCAGCTGCCTTACCAAAGGACAAATGTCATGTGTGTTTACCAGTGCTGTTTAAAGCAGAGAAGAGGTCACTAAGTGTCTCACAGTGTGCACAGGAGAAGGTGTCATGGACTGGCTGGATGCGGAGGAGTGGTGGGAGGCACCAGCTGGGCACCCTCAGGGGAAGAAGGTCAGGGGATTGGTGGTAGGACTACAATGAGTGGTCAGAGAGAGAAGGAACAGACTTGGGGGGGGGGAGTTGGAAGGAGAAGAGGCAACAGGCTTTGGTGAGCAGGAGGAGGCTGCAGCAGAGTGCAGTTCAGACACCAAGGCAGAAGCAGAGGCTGGAGTCAAGTGGGCCAGGAGACAGGCTGCTGAAGAAGTCAGGGAGTCTTCCCCTCCTGCTGCAACCAGCTCCTCTCTGCGCTGGTCTCCTAGAACATGCAGAGAAATAAAGAGGGCAGAACAAAGGGGGGGGGTCGTGCACATGTGCAGTTTGCAGTTTGGTGTGAAGGAGCCTTAGAAAGTGGTGGGAAAGCGGGGACATTCAGTCCTCACAACTGCCTTCTTGGAGCAAGACCTGCTGAGAAGAGCTGCTGGGATCATTGGCATGCACTGTCTTGAATAAAGTTAACTTCACTGACGCTGCGTATTTCTTTGATTGCTGAGCTACGTTTGACTCCTACTCCTGACAGTAGGTGGGGAAATAAATTTTGAAAGGGCTGTGTACTCACCTGTACACAGGTGATCTTTACAAGGTAAATCTTAATATTGTCCATTTGCAGAATTAAAGAAAAAGTAATTAATGCTATGCTCACCATTTTCCTCCTCTCTCTATAAAAATACTATCCATGGCAAGAAACAGAACCTAGGGTGGGGCTATGCAGCTAAAGAGGTGTGACTATGCAGCTTCAACATTTGGCATCTGTACAAAATTTGACAGTCATCTTTGTTGCAATATATATGAAGGTAGCAGAGAACATATTAGATATTATACTTCCTTACATTAGTGAGCGTAGAGCACATTCCTTTGCAACAAACAAAGCTGTTGATTAGCTGGTTTCAGCCTTTTAATGAAGCAATCCAGGATTTATTCACAGTTCACATTCAGCAGCAATCTGAAGGTAGGCGTAAGTTGCAGTTACAGGTACATCTGAAGATTAAAATGAAGAGAAGTCTGAGCTAAGTCTCACGGTTACAACATGGGCCTCCATCCTTTGTTACGGATGAGCCATGAAGGCAGGATGAACAGCAGACAAAGAGATCAAAAGAGCAAGAGCCAAAAGAGAGATGCTGCATGACCATCCCTTTTATTTAGGCCATACTTGGGGGAAGTGGCTCCCACAGGTTTGCCAGGAAGTCCTCCCTGTTGGAGCCATATTCCTCTGTGTGCCCATTTTAGCAAGCAGGAAATGTTGGACTTGACTCCTCTAGATATCCCACAATGAATCTTCAATGTTGATATTTGACAGTTGCTACTTAACAGCAGCATGCAATGCTATTTTGTATCTAACCAGGAAACTGCGCAAATATATGTGAAATTATGATTCTTTTGCTACAAAGTGCAACAGTTTAAACTTCTTTGCATTGAATTGCATTTGCCATTTTATCACCCATTCACTCCATTTGGAGAGTTTCTTTTGGAACTTTTCACAAACTCTTTTTGATGACCCTGAACAATTTAATATCACCAGCAAAGTTGTTCACCTCACTTCTCAGCCCTATCTCTAGATCAGGGGTCCTCAAACTACGGTCCACGTGTTGTAAGCAAAAATGGCTTATCTTCTGAGTTAGGCCAATAAAACTCGGAGACAAGGAGTTTCATGTCCATTTTGTTTATTGCAAAGCAATAAGGTTACAGTGGAATTGTAGCGATCACACAGGGACCCCCCAACATTTTACAGTCGATTGATCCCTGTGCCGCCATGGTAACTCCCTGCCACCAACCAGGTGCTTCCTGGTAATCACTGAGTCCAGTCAGGGATTTAAAAGTGAACCAAAACTTCAGTTTATTTCTTAGAAGTATAACAAGCATATGGTTTAATAAAATAATAATAATAATAATAATAATAATAATAATAATAATAATAATAATTTATTTATTTATACCCCGCCCATCTGGCCGGGTCTCCCCAGCCACTCTGGGCGGCTTCCAACAGAAAAATAAAACACAATAATCTATTAAACATGACTGGTGTTCAGTCAATATTAGCTTAGTTCCTATACCAGCCTATACCTCAAGTTCACGATTCAACCAACCTCCTCCCAGTTCCCAACCAGAACTGCCTAGGTCCTTATCTGTTCCTTTCAGATGCTGACTGTCACTGACTCAGGTTTGCTTTTCCTCACACAGCTCAAACCAGCCCAGACTCCCCTCAGCACCACAACTCTCTCATCTCATCTCTCCACCAGGGCTTGTTTTATATTCTCGCTGACTCCGCCCCTGGGTTCTCATCGGCTTTACATTTAACCCTTTCACACACATACTGGGGAAGACATCACTCTCTTCATAGGCAAACGCCACAGGAATCTTTTCGCAAAACTGCACCCCCGCCCCAACGTGGGGCAGGGGAATTTATAACATTTCAAACAAAGGATTTTGATTTAACCAATCATATCTAACATTACTTCATTTCATATTTAATATTTCAGTTTTGACCAATCATATAAATCATTACCTCATTTCATGTTTAATACACATGCGCAATAAGCATTGCTACGTAACTAAACTTTGATTCTCACAGTGATCTGTTACATTGTGAATTAGTATGCGTGTTGGGAACCTGTGTTATGTGTACCATGTAACAACTTATGTTCTAGCCTCTGAATTGCATCTTTGTGATTGTAGGGACGGCTTCTTGCTAAATCATCAGTTTCTTTAAAGCATCAGGCTACCATAACTCGTCTAATATAAGCATATTCCAAAATTTATAGGGATTTACATTATCACCTTAATTGTCGCCCTTTGGGCCACTGCTACACGTGGACCGGATCCGGCCTGCCAGGGTCCTGGAACCGGCCTGGCTGGGGTTGGAAGGGGAAGAGGCGCAGGCCTCTCCCCACCCACCTGCCTCCCTGCCCTGGAGGCCGGCGGTGCGTAGTTGGTGGCTGCCCCTGCCTGCCTGTCTGCCTGCGCTGGGAAGATGACTGCAGCCGTGGGCGAGGACCGGCTTGGCGCAAGGGCCTTGCTGGCACTGCACCCTTGCTGCTGCCTCCCAAGGGACCCCCCTCACCTCCCCAGGGCCCGGTGTCGGCCCCAATCCCCCAATTTGGTGCACCTGCAAGGCTGTGACGTGGCGTTTGTGATGCACCAGGCGATGGTGACGATCGGGCGCAACTCATCACAGGATGCTGTGGACGTGAAAATTGGCCGCTCCAGCCCCTGCAGTGAGTCAGGAGTTGTGGGGACAGGCGACACGCGGGCAGGCTGTGCCATGGGGATCGAGGGTAGGGAGATGCAAAGGCAGGCTGGCGTGTGGGGATTTGGGGTTGGAGGACAGGCGTGCAAGCTGGAGTGGGGGTTAGGAAGACACGGGGGCAAGTTGGGTTGTGAGGATGTGGCTTAAGGAGACACGGGTGCAGGCTTGGTCATGGGGATCCGGGTTAGGGAAGCACATGCATAGGCTGGGTTGTGGGGAAGGGGGTTAGGGAGACGTGTATAAGCTGGGTTGTGTGGATGGGTGTGTGCAGGCAGACACGTCTATAGGCTGGGTTGTGGGGATGGGGGCATGGAAGGCCTGCACATAGACTGGGCCATGGGGGTGAGGGAGATCCATGTGTAGGCTGGGTAGTAGGGACAAGCATTAGCGATATTGACCATCTCATTAGCCAAAAGCAGGCCCATACTTCCCATTGAAATACTTATAAGTTTATATTGATTAAGATTGTTCTTCATTTTAAATATTGTATTGTTTTCCTGTTTTTTTGTGCACTACAAATAAAATATGTGCAGTGTGCATAGGAATTCGTCCAATTTTTTTTCAAACTATAGTCCGGCCCCCAACAGTGTCTGAAGGACAGTGAACCGGCCCCCCCTGTTTAAAAAGTTTGAGGACCCCTGCTCTAGATAATTTATGAACAAGTTAAAAAGCACAGGTCCCAATACCAATCCTTAGGGGATTCCACTTTCTACTGCTCTCCATTTGGAGAACTGTCAATTTATTCCTGCTCTTTGCTTCCTGCAACTTAACCAACTCTTAATTCACAGGAGAAACTCCTCCTATTTTGGGTTTCCATGATATTTCTAGAATTGGTTTGGCATTTGATCTTTGTAAAATCTCAAACAATTTCCAAGAATTTTCTGAAAATGCTCAAATCTGAATTGGGATGTGAACATTTCACCCATCCCTAATAATAACTGATATTTTGTGTCACTCAAAATACATCATGGCAGTCAATACAACTGTGTGATGTTCAGTTAAATATACTTCCAACAGCTGATCCCACTTATGAATTCAAATGAACTCTTCATTTCTGGCCAGTCTTCAAGTTCAGCTCCACCTAGAGCATAATCACCAAACTTGACCTGCAGGTGTTTTTTAACCTTAAGGAGCTTAAATTGAATCCAATATGTTATGAATTATCTACTAATTTACTTTTTAATGTTACCTTTTGATCAGCTGATGGGGATGTGACTATTTCCAATCTTCATGCTAATTAAAGGGAAGCCTCAAAGTGAGCATTTGTCACACCAGAAAAGAGTGTTCAAAGGGGGAAGGGGAGAATCAATGTCCGCTTTGAATTTCAAAGGGTCTCTTGCAAATTGAGATGTCTTGTATGGTGAGGGCTGTAAAAAGGTCCAACCCTTCTCTCCACTGCTACTTTGCATAATTGCTGAGCTGGCTGAGGTGGAAAGAGATATTTGGGTCCATGCAAACATTGATTCATGTTGGAATCTGACACATTGACCTTAATGGGGCTTGCTTCTGAGCAGCGGTGGAGCGTGTTCCCACAGTGCCTGGCAGGTGGCACCAGCCCCTGGAGTGATACTGCTCGGGGCTGGTGTTGCTTCAGTGGCAAGGATTATCCTGGTGCAGTGGGCTCTGTTCGCCCTCCACGCCCTGCCAGCTAAACACGCCCCTCAAAGCCACTGGGGAGGGCATGTGAGAAGGACACAACAGCCATGCATTGAAACTGGGGTCCTCCTCATACCGCCCTCCCCAAGCAGCTTTGTGAGGCTGAGATCTGAGCAGATCGTAGCCTCACAAAGTCACACTGGGCTGGCTCAGGGAGGGCGGTGTGAGCAGCCCTCGCCAATTGCACCTGGGACAATTGCCCTGGCACCCCCCCCCGCCATGCTACCTGCCTGCTTCTGAGGACACATGTAATTGTGCTGTTAGTGTACAGCAGTCATGTACAACTGTCATCTTAATTTCACATATACACTCATAGGGTCTGAACTGGCAGTGACTGACCAGGAATGAGATCTTGGAGATGCAGCGGGTAGCTCAAAGAAGGCATTGATGTGCAGAAGCTGTGAAAAAAAAGGCAAATTCCATGCTAAGGATACTTAGGAAAGAAATTAAAAATAAAACTGCCAATATCACAATGCTGTTATACAAATCTATGCTGTGACCTCATTTGGAATACTGTGGACAGTTCTGTTCACATCACTTCTAACATGATATTGTACAGTTGGTAAAGGTTCAGAAAAAAGGGAGCCAAAATGATCAAAGGTATGGAGGTTGTGATGTTTGGGATTTTTTAGATTGGAGAAAAGGTGAGTAAGTGTGGAGACATTATAAAAGTTTGTAAAATTATGCTTGGTGTGGAGAAAGTGGAGAGAGAAAGGTCCTTCTCTCTCTCTCCCATAACACAAGAACTCCTGGACATCCGATGAAGTTGAATGCTAGAAGATTCAGGGCAAACAAACATTTCAGGTATAGAACTTGCTTGAAATCCTTGCAGCTATCACCGCCAACAGAGGACTGGAAAAATTCAGGATACGGCTATTGGTGTCTACTAGCCATGATGGCTGTGCTTTCCTTCCATGGTCAGAGGAAGTGTTGGGAATCACAAGTGGAGAAAGTGCTCTTGTGCTTGGGTCCCACTTGTCAGTTTCCAATTAGGGCATCAATTAGGGCCACCATGAGAACAGGTGGACTAGAAGGACCTTTCTCTCTCCTGCACTAGATGGACCATTGGTCTGTGGGAATGTTACGGAAGGTAGGAGAGGATATATTGTTTTGATATTATCCCTCCTCACTCATGCTAGTGAGTAAACAGTAGAGCACATTCCCACATGGTCTGATCCAGCAGGTCTCTTCTAATATTCTTACACTCTTACTTAGGCCTTAGTTTGCCTACCCATGTTCTAGAAGGTTATGTAAAGGTAAAGGGCCCCCTGACCATTAGGTCCAGTCATGACCGACTCTGGGGTTGCGCGCTCATCTCGCATTATTGGTCGAGGGAGCAGGCGTACAGCTTCCAGGTCATGTGGCCAGTATGACAAAGCTGCTTCTGGCAAACCAGAGCAGCACATGGAAACGCCGTTTACCTTCCCACTATAGCGGTTCCTATTTATCTACTTGCATTTTGACATGCTTTCGAACTGCTAGGTTGGAAGGTTATGTAACCTTGCCCTAATAACTTCTAGAGGTAAGCTGCACACAGATGGTGAATTAAAACTCTGCTGAAGCAGTGAGAAAGTGAAAGGATAATTACTACATAAAATAGCCTCTCCGACTCATCTAAATCCATCCAACAATTGTCTGTTGTTGATAGAATCATAGAGTTGGAAGAGACCACAAGGGCCATCCAGTCCAACCCCCTGCCAAGCAGGAAACACCATCAAAGCATTCCTGGCAGATGGCTGTCAAGCCTCCGCTTAAAGACCTCCAAAGGAGGAGACTCCACCACACTCCTTGACAGCAAATTCCACTAGGATAGGTGTGTGGCTGATTTGGCTATGTTCACCTGCCACACTGTGCGCCCCCTTCCCCGACAGGGTTATTGCTCTGAAGATCCAGGTTCCTGTCATGACAGAAGCCCAGGCTTCACCTGCTCAGGTTGGCACTTTGCCAGACTTTGAGGGTTGCAAAACAGTTTGCAGTGATGAGGGATGCATTTTCCCTCATTCCCATTTATACTCAACTTTACGGGGGAATCTGCCAGTGCTGGTGTTGAGTCCCCGCATCCAATACCTTTTCTAGAAGCTCATCTCCTTGCTCTCTCTTGATACATTTAACTTTGGTGTGTCTTGTGTGAGCCTCAAGCCGAACCAGACACAGCCAATCTGAATATTCCCTGCATGCTAAACAAAGCGTTGAAAGCCTCTCCCTGCCCCCCCGCCCCCGCCCTCCAGGCTAGATTGTTATAGATGCTGTTTATGATCCTGCTATGACAACTGTGAAGGACACGGCAAAGAATTTATCACAGGATTACTCATCCACCATCAGAATACCTAATAAGATTCTAAATGACCCAAGATGATAATAAGATCTAGCTTGTAGCAATAAGGTATTAATAAAGTGCCTTTTTCCCAATAAGGGAGAGTCCTAGCATCATTACCCTGACATATTTGTTTTCCTTTTAGCTGGCAAAGAAGATCTGGCATTTTAGATGGCAATTTTATTTTATTTTTTAAAGAAGTGTTATGTATGAAAAATACTCTGCCCGTGAAGTGGAATCCACAGCTTAACGGGAAGACAGAGAACGTCGTGTTTGCTAGACCCCTCTGCTATATATTCTAATTGTTCCAAGCCGGTTTACCTTTTCTTTCCCCTTAAAAAAAAATCATATTGAGAATAATACATGTCCCACGGCAGAACACAAGGCCATCATTCAAATGAAGAGGTTTTGTCAAAATCAAGAGCTCTGCTGGATGCAGCTTGTGTGATTAATGGCTGACAAGGGGAACCCTGAAGTGGTACAAAGGCTGGGGTTCCAGTTGTGTGGTTCTGAGTAACAAAGCTGAGATATGGGGGTGGGCTGGGCTGGGCTGGGGGTTGCAAGCCTCAAAAAGGACGAATGTTAGACTGGTCTGCACAACCTGTGGCCTATTGTCAGGGCCAAGCTGCAGGGAGCTGTTGGGTTGTTTATCACATTTATATCCCTCTTTTTCCTCCAAAGAGCTCAAGGTGGCATACATGGTTCTTTCTCCACCTCCCTGTTCAATCCCCACAGCAATCCTCTTGGGGATTATTGATGACTTCAGGATTCATGCACCATGCCAAACATGGGCCAAATTTGGCCCAAATTTGCCAGGCAGATGACTTCCTGTTGGGTGAGAAGGGTTGGATGGGCTTACCCAAAGAATTCTGGGCTGTGGTGACAGCATCCCATAGCCAGCCACTCTGGTGACTTTGGAAGAAGCTAGCATGATGTGTCTGAGCTGCAGAGTTCCTGGTTCAAATTTCTTCCTGCCGTACAAGAAGAGTCAAATATTTCTGGAGACTGTATTAAAAACCTGCAGTATTATCAGACTTCCTCAGTAATATATTGAATGCAAACTACACCAGCAGCATATTGAGGGCAGACAGTAGGCACAAATCTGACAAAAAGCTAATGAGCTCTCCTGTGATTATCAGTGAGTACTATGACTCATTAAATCTCATTTCCTGGAAAAGTCCACACAGGGAGAAGAAATTATCCCATATAAAGGCCTGAAAACCTAATTCAAGCAGATTTATAGGCTTCTATAAAGCTGCTACATGATAATCGGGGAAAACGGGGGAACTTCTAATGAGATCTTCTTAAATGGTCAGGCTCTATGCACTCACACACACATGTGCACATATTAACACACACACTTCTCCACTTTTTCCTTTTTTGGCTTTGACTCCATTCCAGTGTGGAAAAGAGGCCAGTTGTGCCTCAGGAACCTGTGCTACTCAGGAGGCTGATCCACTAATTGAACTAGCATTGATGGTGGCAGGAGGGGATGAGATAGACACTACATAAGGCCACGAGAAGAGGCTGGCTGCTGAACCAGGCCAAAGGTCCATTGAGATCAGCATCCTGTTCTCACCAGGTGCCTGTAGCAGGCTGCACAATGCGATTCTGTGGCCATTTTCACTTCAAACCCATTTATAACGGTGAGCTCAGTGTTACTAAAACATAATAACATAGTAAGAGCCTGCTGGACCAGGCCAAAATCCCATCTGGTCCAGCATCCTGTTCTCACAGTGGCCAACCAGGTGCCTGGTGGGAAGACCACAAGTAGGACCTGAGTATAAAAGCACCACCTGTAATTTCCAGCAACTAGTATACAGTTAGTATTTACTGCCTCCAACCATGGACCAGAACAGAGCCATCCTGGTGAGTAGCCACTGATAGTCTCCTCCTCTATGAATTTATCTAAACTTCTTTTAAAGTTGGTGGCCATCTTTACCCACTGGGGAGCGAGTTCCCTAGTTTTACTATGCACTGCACAAAGAAATCCTTTCTTTTGTCTGTCCTGAATCTTCCAACGTTCAGCTTCATAGGATGTCCCTGTGCTCTTGCATTATGAGAAGAGACAGACATCTCCCTGTACAGTTTCAACATGTGCTCTTGGATGAACTTTCTGGTGTCAACCCTCTGAGGAGGGTGAGACGCATGGACCGTGATCAGGGAGATCTTCTGCTGTGCCAGTGTAAAGAGAGACAGTGTGGTGTAGTGGTCAGAGAGCCCCTTGCCCATGAAGCTCACAGGGTGACTCTAGGTCACTCAGGCTCTCCACCTAAACTACCTCACAGAGATGTTGGGAGGACAAAAATGGAGAGGATGGGAACCATGCATACCACCTCGAGCTTCTTGTGGGAAAGGTGAGATATAAATGTAACAATAAATAAATATTTGTGGTAAAGGAACAAATGTGTTGGATACCACCTGAGGACCCAATGGAGCAATGGATTCAAACTACAAGAAAGAAGATTCCACCTAAACATTAGGAAGAACTTCCTGACAGTAAGAGCTGTTCGGCAGTGGAATTTGCTACCAAGGAGTGTGGTGGAGTCTCCTTCTTTGGAGGTCTTTAAGCAGAGGCTTGACAGGCATATGTCAAGAATGCTTTGATGGTGTTTCCTGCTTGGCAGGGGGTTGGACTGGATGGCCCTCGTGGTCTCTTCCAACTCTATGATTCTATGACCCATTCATTCAGCCACCTCTCCATCCAGACAAAAGCAGGGGTGATGGATGGCTCCTGGTGGCAGAGCCATTTTTACCCACCCTGTATTTTGGCCACTCTGAGCAGCTTATAGCACATATAAAAATGTCAAACATTAAAAACTTCCTGTGTAATTCTTTACCTCCTTGACACCTGATGAGAGGGCCACAATGGATGCTGCTCCCCCATCACCCTTGCAAGCTGGCGCCTCTGGACAATAGACATTCTCTTAGCGTGAAGAAGACACATTCCAAACAGAACCCAAGGAGAGCATGGAGGAGGACCAGCGAGAGGGAATCACAATGCCATACTAGCTTTCATGGTGGCACGATGTTTTGCATCTTCCGCAACTCCACCTCTAAGCCTGCCAATAGCAGGGGAGCAAAGAAAGCTGTGATGTCATAACAAATATGTCCTATCCAACCAAAGGAAGAGAATGGATCCCCACCCCCATCCACAGAACTATTTTAGCCATCCTTTCTCCATCCATCCAATTGTGGGGTGTGTTTTTTTGGGGGGTGTGCAGTCTGGCTAAGGGATAGTGTAATTAAGAAGGTGGGATTTTTCATATCAAAAGGGAGCCAGAACTCTGCTCAGGGGCTCTGCTTACTCTCCAAGTCTCTAACGAGGAGGGACAGGCAATTATTATTATTTATTTCACTAATTAGCAGCCTGATCATTCATGGGGAATCTCTTTGGTCTTAGAAATATGTTCCTTGTACCCTTTGTTTAACATCAAGTTTCCTTTTTATCAGCCCAAGCTGTTCAACCACCTTCTTTATATAAAAAAAAAGAATTGGGGAGGAGAATATTTATTAATAAAAGAAAGGCGGAAAAAAAATCATTTCGTAGCCACAAAGATAATGCAACAAGGAGCAAGTGTCCATAAAACCGTCACCTTTCAGTCTCTGAAGACATAATGCTTTATGATAACCATAAACCATTTTAGTGCGAAATGAATTGCTGTCCTATTCAAATCCTTAAATGTAGTACAGAGGATGTCACTGAAGACATACAGCTATTTTTTTCCTGGGCTGAGATATATTTTATCATAATTTGTGAGGTGGGTGACATCCTTGTACACATGATTGCCTTTTCTTGCTTAGTTAACTCACCAAGGTCAAAGTCCTTTTGGCCTTTTATGGATTGCAAGGCTATTAGGAAACCAGCACAACAGAATTCCTTCAAAGGATAACTTTGTTTTCATAAGCCATGCTGTGAGAGTTCACTGGACATATACCTCTACAGGCGTACAGCACAGTGTAGATAGGAGAATCTACCTCCTTCAGCTCAGATTTCAAGGCACGTTTATGAGCATGTTGCATTTTTATTAATAATAAACTGCACAGTGCCATCAATCTATAGTTTCCTGTCAGCAAAAAGTGGCAGGTCTCTGCACCCAAGGAGCTTCCAATCTCAATGAGGAAGATGACAGAGAGAAGGAGAAAGGGACAGGGGTATTTAACAAATGCAGCTGCAAACACTCAAGCTTAGTTAAAGATGGGAAATAGTATTAAACAGTTAAGCCGAAGGCATGGAGGGGAAAGTGAGTTTTAAGGAAGGGTTTAAAGCAGAAATGGGGAATGGGTGAGGCCCTCCAGCTGTTGTGGAACTCCAACTCCCATCAGTCCTGGCCAGCCTGGGCAACAGTCAGGGATGAGGGGAGTTGTAGTCCTATAGCAGCCTTCCCTAATCTGGTGCCCTCCAACTGCTTTGAACTACAACTCCCATCAGGCTTAGCCAAAAGTGCTTTCGTTTCCATTTAATGCATGTGTTCCCTCTAGTTGTTCAACTTGTTCTGCATTTCTTGCTGGCTTTTTCTCCTATCTTTGTAAAGAGACCACTGCAAGAAAAGCATCTACAACTTTTTAACTTTTGAATTTGGCAGCTGCATCCATTTTAATCCAGAAACGATAATATTTTTGTAGGAAAATTGCTTTCGCTGTTAACTTCATTGCACTTTTTCATGCAGAGGGTCTATAATTTAAAAATAATGGGTGCGGGAGGATGAATATATGACTCCCATTAATCGCAAATGCTACTTATTTTCAGCATATTTTAATTATTGGAGTGCTGTTATGCTCTATATTCAACTGGAGTGGAAAAGGCATTCAAATTTCACACCATTTGCAATTACCCATTTATCTGCAGCTTTCCAGCCAACCTCTTGAACTTCAAAACATCTTCTAAGTTCTGGGACGTTTTCTCCCTCCCTACACATACAACTTCCCTTCATGCCAAAGGTGGGCCTCCACAAAAGACTCTCCCACTGGACAATATCCCAGTGAAGCATCTCAGAGCACTGTACTTCTTTACTTAAAGGTAAAGGGACCCCTGACCATTAGGTCCAGTTGTGACCGACTCTGGGGTTGCGGCGCTCATCTCACATTATTGGCCGAGGGAGCCGGCGTACAGCTTCCAGGTCATGTGCCACCATGACAAAGCCACTTCTGGCGAACCAGAGCAGCACACGGAAACACCGTTTACCTTCCCGCTGTAGTGATACCTATTTATCTACTTGCACTTTGACGTGCTTTCAAAATGCTAGGTTGGCAGGAGCTGGGACCGAGCAACGGGAGCTCACCCCGTCGCAGAGATTCGAACCGCCGACCTTCTGATCAGCAAGCCCTAGACTCTGTGGTTTAACCCACAGCGCCACCTGCATCCCTACTTCTTTACTTAGTGCATAGCTAAACTATGGCACTTCCTCCCACAGGAGGCAGTAATGGCCACGAACCTGGATGGCTTTAAAGGAAGATTGGACAAATCCCGCCCCCCAAAGGAACACATCATTTTTATTACAACTCCAGGGCTTCAACTAATCCTAATCTGGCCTGATCATTGCATGTTTGAGATCCTGAAGTTCTAGAAAAAAATAAATGAAACTTGCTTCCACCTCCCAGTGTTCTGCACTGGAAATAAACATGTTGTGGATCCCAACATGGGCGTAGCCAGGATTTTTGTTAGGGGAGCAGGACTTGGTTAGGGAGGGCAGGATTTTGTTGGGGGGCAGAACCGATGTGATTGGTCAGTTAGTTAAGTATTTCTACTCTTTTTCTTGATCTGGGGGGCAGCTGTCCCCCCTTGGCTATGCCCATGCATCCCAAGGAGCACACAGATGGAGGGTTGATGCCATTGAGAGGTCCAGCAGGGTGGAGTACAACTGGCTCACAAACAGTGAGTTCATATAATTTAGCAAGAAGTCAAATTTCACTCACCCACAGTCTTTAAGTCAAGTACAGCGAGAGCAATACAAGAAATCAGGGTGAGGCACTGTAACTTCCTTATCTACTTTATGTTGGTTTGAGGGAAAAATAAATATACTGTAAAGGAGAATTCATGGATGTCAAGATCCAGATTTGGGGCAAGTTCTCTTTAGTGAGAGAACTCCAGCAAAGGTTTAAAATCACAAAAATTGCAGCAAAGTATAGTATAGAAATATAGGCTGTTAGTCCTTTAAAATATGCCCTTGTGAGTGCTTTAACTTCCCTTTCCCCTAGCATAGAAAAAGGCCACATGTTTGATAAGTTAAAAATAGTTTACTTACAAATGCTACAAAGGTCAGATTCATGTGCTTTTCTATACAGTTCCAAAACGGTGGAGTTCCTACTCTTATAGCACATTTCATTACATTCTAGTACACAACTTTCAGAACTATTCTGATGTGCTAGTATTTTTCCACTGTGCAAGCACAGTTAAAGGCTTCTTGGTGAAAAATAAATAAATAAAAATAAACCCAAATTTAGCAATGAGTTTCGTTGGGCATTCTGGCCCAGAAGGGTGTGAGTCAGAAGGGTATGCAGATTAGCTTACTTTAATAAAAGTGGCCCTAGTTTAACCCAATTTACCATGCTATTTCTGGCCTTTCCCCATCAGTGAAACACTGCCATAAAGACAGGGCCGGCCCAAGTCATTTCGGCACCTGAGGAGAACCACAAAATGGCACCTACCTCCCTGCCAGGGCAGAAGGAGTGAATGAAGCTCTACGTCAGGAACAAGGGAGTATAAAGATCTACATGGATCTGCTGCCTCTGTGGATCCTGCCTCCTGAGACAGTTGCCTTACCTTGCCCCATGGGTGGGCCGGCACTGCATAAAGAGAAGCATCATATTATCCGAATGACTAAGCCACAAACTATTTGCTGTGAATGTCATAGAGCTCCCTCCACACCTGCTTTCATGGCTTGCTGTGAATGGAGAGAGATACCCTCCCTTCTTAGTTGGTAGAGCATGAGATTCTTAATCTCAGGATCACCTTGGGCAAAAAAGATTCCTGCATTGCAGGCAGTTGGGCTAGATGACCCTCATGGTCCCTTCCAACTCTATGATTTTCCATTTGGCTCCTGGGATGCTGCTATTGCTGTGATCTACACACCAAGGACTCTAGGAGTAATGTTTTTCCAGGATTCAAAACTGCATTCCCCAGCTTTCCAATTCCTGACACCTGGTCAGCAACTACGTACAGCAGTGTGCCAGGAGAGAGACCAGCCAGATGAGTGCTTGGGGTGGTAAGATGAAGAGGCCCACAGAGGTAGGTAGGTAGATAGATAAGTGGGTGGGTGGGTGGTTGTCAGGGAGGCAAGGAGAAGGACTTTGAGGACAGCATTTGGTCACTTTGCATCTAAGGTTACCATTAAGAGCTGCAAGAACCATGAAAACCTGGCAACACACAAGATTAATGTACTTTCAGGGCAGAAACCAGTTAAAAACAAAAAAAAATCCTTGACGATTTACAGTGTGATGTCAGTTGGTATGAAAATAAACACTAAATTCCATTCCCTCTTGTAAATCTCAGCTCCAGTGGAATAGCTATTGTGGGTGACATTTTTCACATGTTAATTGGGCTTTTGCTGATTTTATCAGAATTTCTGCTGATCAAAGCAAATTGGATTATTTATTTATCTGTTTCCCCCTCGCAACAAAGCTGCTAACCGTTCAAACTCAAGTTTAATGTGCCGTAATGGATTTTAAATATCCTCCTGGATGAGATGTTTCCATCCCCAACACCTCATTTTGTAACATTTTAAATAATTGCTTTCTCTCACCACACCATCAAGTATTATTATTATTATTATTATTATTATTATTAAAATTTGTATACTGGCCTATACCCGCAGGTCACTAGTAGTTCACATGTGATATCTTATGTTTTGAAACCCATCAATGGGAATCTTTTTCCCTCTAATTCAGGGCTGGGGAGCCTGTGGTTCTTCAGATGTTGTTAGACTTCAGCTCCCATCAGCCCCAGCCAGCTGGACCACTGGTTAGGAATGATGGGAGCTGTAGTCCAGAAACATCAACAGCGGCCTGTTTGAACACACCCAGCTTGTGACCACTAGACACTGGACAGCAGAGCAACATCTGGGAACCTGAGTTTTTTCAGTGGATAAGAGATGTTGGAGGAGTTAACTCTTTCCCCTTCTATTATTTTCCCCAAGAAACTGTCATGATGACCCCAGGAGCAGCCAAGACACAGGCCACATTCACACCATACATTGAAAATGCTACGATACCACTTTAAACAGTCATGGCTTCCCCCAAAGAATTCTGGGAGGTGTAGTTCCTTGAGGGTGTTGAGAAGTGTTAGGAAACTCCTCATTCCCCCTCACAGAGCTGCAATTCCCAGAGCTCCCTGTGAAGAGAGGTTGATTGTTAAACCACTCTTAGGATGATAGTTCTGGGAGGGGAACAGGGACCGCCTAACCCTAATATCTCTCAGCACCCTCTGCAAACACCAGCTCCCAGAATTCTTTGGGGGAAGCCATGGCTGTTTAATGTGGTATCACAGCACTTTCAGTGTATGAATGAATGTGGGTATTGAATCAAAGGCTGCAGAGTTGCCAACTAAGGAGCCCGACCAGGTTACTGACTCGGAGCTTGATACCTATGACCAACCTGAGGCTAGCAGGTAGAAGCCCATTGAACGGAACTCCACAGGGACCATCCAAGCAGAATGGCAGAAAGTTGCCCCTCTAAGGACTGTGATTCTCAAAAAGGAGGTGAACCTGTAGGAATGGATTTAGACACCAGGAGAGGATATATTATTTCAATATTATCCTTCCTTGCTAACCTGAGTGAGATCAGCAGAATGCTATCCTTTGCAGCTTGAAACCTGGAGGCCAAGACAAGGCTGATTTAACCTTCTGGAAACAATGCCTAAATTTCCTCCTGCCCAGAAAATACAGTTGGGTGACTCCATTGCCCCCTGTTTTGCCAATTCTTTGCAGCAATTTGACAGTAGTCTAAGTTCTCAGATTTGCAGTCTGGTCCTTTCTGAGTGCCCTATTGAGCATGGGGGGGGGGGGGGAATAGTGATCAGTGTCTTTGAATCAGCCTGTACCTGCTTGGCTTTGTGCTTGTGATAAATACCTTAATTGTTAGTTTATTATAGCAACTCACAGAATGCAAAGTGTTTAGGCTGCTTACACTTCAGTGGCTTTAGTTTAATTGGCTCCTTTATGTTATTTATCTATATACACTTATAGATAAATCATGCAATATTAATGGTGCATTTTATGCCATTATGTTCCCCCCCTCCCCTTTAAAATGTAATTGTAGCAGTTCATAAATCCACATAGTTGAGGCTTTAAAAAGAACAAGGAAAAGTTCAAACAGAGGAAGTCTAGAAACAACAATTGGTGAACATTTTGTTACAATTTAGGCTGGGGGGGGGTCCAAAGCTTTACCCCTGTACTTTCAAAGAAGTCCCATTCAACTGAATGGGGCTTCTGGACTTAGCACTGTAAGGCTGCAATCCTAAACACAATTACTAGGGTGTCTAAATCCCATTGGATGCAGTGAGACACACTTCTGAGTGAGCGTATCTAGGAAGTTTTTGCCTAGCAAGTAAAAGCAAAATGCAATTAAAAATTCAGTACTCTGAGGTCCCAGGTGGCATCCGTAGACATGCCAATCTGGGAGTAAGCCCAACTGAATGCAGTTCCTAATAAATATATAGAGATAAAATTATGTTGCCAATGCAATGGCCATCAAGTGGATCAGCCCCATGAAAGGAGAAGGGGCTCCAAGGGTCTTCTAGCCCAACTCCCTACAATGCAAGAATCACAGCTAAATAAGCACAAACTGATGTGAAAATGTGGAGAACTGGGTTTAAGAACAGAAAAATGAGAAAATGAGAGCAACTCAAACCAACAGATTTTGACCTATAAAACCTTAAATGGCTCAGGACCCTATTACCTCTCCACATATGAACCGAACTGGACCCTGAGATCACCTTCTGACCCTGAGATCACCTTCTGAGGCCCTTTTCTTTGTGTGCCCCCCACAAGAAGCCCAGAGGGTGGCAGCACGAGAACAGGGCCTTTTCTGTAGTGTCTCCCCATTTGTGGAATCCTCTCCCCAGGTGTCAGGCCTTTGGCTGATTGATCTATCTATGGTCATTTAAAGTTGTTTATGGGGGAGGGGGGTTATTTTTTATTATTATTTTATGTTTTGTTATTATGTTATGTTTTTTGTGTCTTCATTTTCTATTTGCATGTTGTAAACCACCCTGTGATCTTCAGATGATCACAGTATATAAATATAATAAAAAATATAATAAAATAACAGGTCTTGGTCTGGTCAGTGCAATGGATGAGAACCAGGTGTGCACCTCATTGGGTCCTATGATAGAAGCAAGGCAGGTTATAAATGTAAATAAATAAATGATTAAAAATGTGAATATTAATTCGGTTAAATAATTTTTCCTGGAAATATTTCTACCCTTATAAAATTGTTGAAAATGGTCAATGCAGCCCTGGATTTAACCAGGTAGCTTAAAACAAAGATCAAAGTTTTTGCAATAAGAGGTTTTGGTGGAAGTATTCCTACAAAGATACACGATGTCATTATCATTGACCTTTATGTTTATGGGAAGCAAGAAAAATATTGGTGGCCTGTTGCTTGCGTACAGTTATATATTTCACCTTAAACATTTTACTTCTCTTCAAGATACACTGAAATTTGATCTTTACGGCTGCTGTTGAGCAGTTCTGCCATTCCCCTGGAATGATACCAATCAAAAATATTTCCTACAGGGATTAAGTAAGAAGAAACTACCTTTAGAGGGGGGGGGGAGAAAGCCCTCCTGGTTTGCCTGTTCTGAGAGTATATTGCTGTTCATTTTATCACCCAGCAAAATAGATGTCTGTGTGATTTGTGGGGTAAGTCGAGTTTCATATGGAATGTTCTCTATACTGAGCTTTGTGGTCTGTTGGGGCTTAGTAGCTTTAGGAAACCTATGAATATTCATTCTCTTTTTTTCCCTGGGTGCAAAGTAAAATAACCAGTAATTAGTATAATATTTAATACTCCTGTTCAAAATAAATAAATCTTTTGTGCTTAAAAAAATCTAATTATTATAATGTAACAACGTCTGCGTGTGTAACTGAAATTGAATGTGCTGTTTTGAAAATGCTTTTAAGCCCTCATTTACATCTTTCCAGTTCAGTTAATTATTCCTGTTGTATGCATAAAACGGAACTCTCAATTGTGCTTGCATATATTATTCATTTCACCACCTATCTTCCAAGTTTAACTGAATCTAATATTTTAATTTTGCATTATTAGTGGACTGTTGAGTGATTCAAGTAGTCGATTCCAACTATATTTGCCTACATTTGTGTTCCTAGCTTTCCCCAACTATCTCTGTGCTGATTCAAAACTATATTTTGATATTTTGTTATAATCAGCCTGTTTTACTGAAAAACAGAGACCGCAAATTATCCCAGATATTTTCTGGACTAATTTGTAGGGGACCAGATGTAGAGCAAAAGGTTACAGAGCTTATCTTAATGAAACTCAATTTTGGCTATCCTAGAAATTCATTAGATGTTTCCGTTGAAGAAAATCCTCGTAGCTGACAGAGGCAATTTAGTTACAGGTAGGTAGCCGTGTTGGTCTGACGCAGTCAAAACAAAACAAAAAAATCCTTCCAGTAGCACCTTAGAGACCAACTAAGTTTCTCATAGGTATGAGCTTTCGTGTGCATGCACACTTCTTCATGCATGCACACGAAAGCTCATACCTATGACAAACTTAGTTGGTCTCTAAGAGGCAATTTAGAAATTTATTTACACATTCTTACACCTCAAGAGATTCTTTACACACACTCACACCTTGATAGATTTCTCCCAAAATCTTACTGACAGTTCACCTACAAATCTTTATAGCACAGCCTTGATCTACTAGGTGCCCACCAGCTATTGCTTGACTACAAGTCCCATCATTCTTGACCATTGATGCAGCAAGAGTACAGCAACATTTGGAATGTACCAGGCTGGGAAGTGTGGCTCAGGCAACATAATCCTTGTGCATTTACTTGGAAATAAATCCCATTGTGTTCACTGGGGCCTTCTGCCAATTAAAATGACATAGAATTTTGGTCCAGCATTAGCTCTAGATTCATATTTACCTTTACCTTTGGCCAGTCTACTTACAAGCCCCATTCCAAATCTTTGTGTTTTTTTCATTATAACTCAGAATATGCAAGACCCACCTTTAAAGTAAAACCAGAAGCTTGAACATTTTCTCGGAAAGCAATTGGCAAGGAGTTTAGGTCTTTGGGAGGCAGAGAAGACGGCTCCTGTAGGTTCCCAAAAGAACGTAAGATGACCTTGCTTGCTGGATCAGGGCCTCCTCTGGCTATGGAAGAAGTCTATAACCATCCTGGCTAGCAGCCATTAATAGCCTTGGTCCAATCCACTTTTAAAGTCATCCAAAACGGTGGCCATCACTCTTGTGGGAGCGAGTTCCATAGTTTAACTCTGTGCTCGTGTCAGGGGGACTCCCTACAGGGCGCCTCCCCCCGTCATCCTGACTAGCACTTTGCCCAGCGAGAGCAGTAGCAGCGGGTCAGGTGGGGGGACTGAGGAGGGAAGCGGAATGGAGGGAAGGCTCAGTGAGGTATCAGAGCCCCTGCTGGAGGAGGGAGCACAGCTGCTTCCAGCGCTCGAATTGAGGCGAGTGCCCAGACGTAGGGTGCAAGGGCGGTGTTTTGGGGTGCCTAAGCTATTATGCTGGCCCCGAAGCAGACGGGCGCCATTGCCGGATTCTGCGAGTGACTAGGAGGTCATGTTTTCTGCTATCTCTGCACTGTAAATAGTATGCACAATAAAACCTTTAAAGACAGAAAGGACTGGAGCACCTTTACTCGGGAGTAGCCGCAACAACCCCCTGACAGCTGGGTTAAGAAGTACTTTCTTTTATTTGTCCTGAATCTTCCATCCTTCAGCTTCACTGGATGTCCATGAGTTCTAGTGTCATGAAAGAGGGAGGGAACATGTTCTGTATCCACTTCATGCCATATATCTTACTCACCTTTTCCGTAGTTTGGGTGCTTATAGTGGAGAAGACCTTCTCATGCATCTCTACATAACGTACAACTCCCACAGGAGGCGGGACATGGAGGAGAGTCCTCCTGCCCAGCAAAATAGAATTCCCAGGCAGAAGTGTTTGCAAGAAACGCTTCCCCAAGCATTGAGGTCCCAAATACGGTAACTCAGGACTCCAAATATCATTACAGTACTAACACCTCAACATTGGACTGGAAATGCATTGGCCGTAGTGCCGTTCTTCTAGGCCTGGTGTTCATACCTGCCAAGTTCCTCTCTGAAAAATAAGGGACCGGACCAAAAGTAGCATACGGGAAGTAGCGCAGCGGCCATTTTGGAACTGGGCGGAGCATGCTCAGAAGTGACTTTTGATGCTGCTGTGCCCATTTTGTGGCTGCAGCCATTTTGGAACTGGGCAGAGCAGCATCAAAAGTCACTTGTGAGCATGCTCTGCCCAGTTCCAAAATGGCCGCCGCGCCAGAATAAACTGGGGGAAAACAAAAAAATCCGTTTTTTCAGCTGGGGACAGCTGGAAAAACGGGGGTTTCCCAGGGAAAACAGGAGACTGGGCAGCTATGCTGGTGTTATGTGGTTGCTGCACATTTGCTCCTGACAGCAATATAACTTGCCACATTCTGCACTAGCTCCAGTTTCTGTGTCACCTTCAAGGGTAGCTACCGAGGCATAGTTCATTGAGACATTGTCACCCACTGCACCTTGACTGTTCCTCAATTTCTTTGCAATGTTCTGCTAATACTGAGGGTTCTATTTTTATTTCATTTTTAACCTTTTTAAAACTTCCACAAATACATTAATAATTGATAAAATTCTCTGGGGCAGGAGTTTGTCATGTTTGCTTTTTAAAAATCTTTACGCATGCGTACAATGGTGCATAAATTAGTATCAGTAGAAATGGCATCATTTGATGTAGTAATAGCTTCATAACTGGTTATGTGTGAGGAGATGCAAGACACATGCAGCAGATCTGATGATTGAGTGGGGCCTCTGCTGCTGTCAAGACTGCCTATCCCTCACACACAAAATCCCTATTCTGTCATTGGCTCAGTAATTCTCAAACTGCGGGCCACACTGAGAACTGCCAGAGTAAGGCAAGAAACGTATTCATTATTAATAGCATTATTTGTTTGTTTGTTTATTTAAAGCAGTTTTTATACCACTCAGCTACGGAAAGCTCCCAGAGCAGCTTACAAAAGTCAAAGATCACGTAGGCCTGACATGACACAAAAGGAAAATGGCTTGGGAGGCAGAAGGGGGGGCAAAGAAAATGTAGGCACAATGTATCAATGATCATCATCGTTAGGAATTAATTATAGCAATCATTAGGAATTAATTAATGAAACAGCCTTCTGGATCAGGCAAAAGCCTTTCTAGTCCAACATCCTGTTCTCACAGTTGCCAACCAGATGCCCCAATGGGAAACCCGCAAGCAGAATTTGAGAACAAGAACATCCTTCTTTCCTGTGTTTTCCAGCAACTGCTACATATTTGGAAGTGTTGCTGCCTCCAGCTATGGAGGGAGAGCACAGCCATCCTGGCTAGGAGCCATCAATAGCCCTTTCCTCCATGAAATGAGCTCCCAAATATATGTTTTCTGGTGCCCTCATTGGAAAGAGCCAGAGGTGTAGAAAACCCAAGTGGTACCCGGTGCAGGAATTTTTTTTTATATCACACACACACCCCCACGCGACTCTGGCTCTGGCGAAAAGTAAAAAACATGAATTGCAAAAAACCCCTAGAGCTTACAGAAGAAAACCAAATTCAGATATGAAATCAGATATGAAAGAACATATAAGAACAGTTGAAAAATCTCATGCAACAGAAAATAAAAAAAGTTCCCCAGTGCCAGGGGTGCCGAGTGTCACCCCCCCTCCAGGGTGGCACCTGGGGCGACTCGTCCCCATCGCCCCCCATTGCTACGCCACTGGAAAGAGCAATCTGATTTGGTATCTTCATGTAAGTTCAATAAGACAATGTGCCAGAAATATATATTCCAGGGAGAAAAGAGAACCCAATAGGAGTAAATATACATTATAAAATTATCGCCTCCCCCTGCTTTTTTCATTCCTGTTTCTCTCTTCGGTGCCCTGAGCCTGTCACACAGAGACTTATCAGGCACATGGTTCTTTAAAAAAAAAAATCATGGAGGCACTTGATACAGCACAGAACAAATGCTTCTGGGGATCAATTTGCTTTCTGGCATGATCTTGGTCTTCCTGGAGCCTCTTCCTCCACATACCCCCAGGTGGAACAGTGACAAGGTACTTGTAGTTATTGATCTGTGGATATACTGTAGATCAACGTCAATGGTTGCATAAAATGTGTCAAAATTCGCACATCAAGGGCACCAGTGACTTCTAGGTAAAAAAAAAAATCAAGCAGGGGGGGGGGGGTAAATCACAAAAAAGCAATTTAAACAAACTCAGCAATAACTGGAATTGCTGGAGGGACAAGTTACCTGTCGGCATTTCAACTGTAAAATGCTTCCCGGGGCTTTGAAACAGTGGCTACGGTAGCAAAAGCACTGGGAACATTTGCTCCTCTCCTGCTGTGCCACCCTTTGGACTGGAGCATTGGTAGCTGCTGTGGTGTCCTCCAGGTGCGGTAGACCAGCTCCCGTCAGCCAGCATGGCCCAGCTATGCTCTGCTTCCACGGTCAGAGGCTGTAATACTTCTGAATATCAGTTGCTAGAAGCCACAGAAAGGGAGAGGGCTCTTGCACTAGGGTTCTGCTTATGGCTGTCCCATAGGCATCTAGTCAGCCACTGTGAGAACAAGATGCTGGACCAGATAGACCATTGACCTGATCCAGTAGGCTCTTCTTATGGTCCTATGGTCAGGGATGCTTGGAATTCATGGAATCATGGAATTGTAGAGTTGGAAGGGACCACAAGGGTCATATAGCCCAACCCCCTGCAATGCAGGAACCCTTCGTCCAATGTGGGGCTCGAACCCACAGCCCTGAGATTGAGAGTCTCATGCTCCACTGACTGATATATTGCTGTCAGCCAAAATTTCAAGGGCACCACTTTGGCTATGTCTAGGCTGGTGGGTACCATTATGTCAAAAGCATCCATGATAACCTACTAATAGAAGCCATGTGGACCAGGTAAGCAGTTACATAGCCAGGATTTGGGGCAGGGGCTTTTGTAAGATGTCCACCATGGGGGAAGGTCCTCCCTTATTGGGTCTGTCTCCTCTTCACCACTGTCCATTCACCTGCTTCTCTCTCTGGACCCAATCTGAACAATTGCAGAGGACAATGCCCTGCTGCACCTCTACTCCTTTGTCATGGCTTGGATGCTTGGAGAGATTTCATTCATTGGACTTACATTCCATCTTATTCTCCAAAGAGCTCAAGGTGGTGTATGTGATTCCGCCTCCTCATTTAACTGCCACAACAACGCTATAAGGTAGGTTAGGCCAGGGCTGTAGCTAGGGGGTGGCAAAGTGGGTCCCTGCCAGGAGCGCAGGTGAGGGGGAGGCCACAAAATTGGCTTTAAAAATATGTCCATAAATATGTCTATAAAAAAAAATATTGATTATTGCCTCATAAGGAAAATTTTTTAATAGAGGGTAAATTGAATGGGTAGAGGGGGTGGGGTTGGAGGAGAGGCGGAAAGAAGAGCTAATTTGTCCATGGCTGGGGGGGGGGGCGCAATCTGGACGGTTCTCCAGGGGCGCAAGATCACCTAGCTATGGCTCTGAGTTGGCTGAGTGGCCCCAAGGTCACACCCAGTGAGCTTCATGGCTGAATGGGGATTTGATCCCCAGTCTCCGAGGTCCTAGTCCAACACTCTAACTCAGGCATCCCCAAACTGTGGCCCTCCAGATGTTTTGACCTACAACTCCCATGATCCCTAGCTAGCAGGACCAATGGTCAGGGAAGATGGAAATTGTAGTCCAAAACATCTGGAGGGCCAAAGTTTGGGGATGCCTGCTCTAACTACTACACCACCCTGCCTCTAATAGCAAGGGGACAATAAGATAGCAAGGGAACAGAGAATGCCTGCAAGAAGGAGCAACAGAAAAGTAAAGAAGCCATGGCAAAAACCAGTGAGAGCATAACAGCTGAACTCTAGGCAGATGGAAAGGAACTAAGGCTGCAATCCTAACCCCCCATACCTGGGAATAAGCTCTACTGAATTCAATAGGACATACATGATTAGGATTGCACCATAAAGCTGTTATCTCATACTCACTTAACAGGAAGTGCCCTTGAAATCAATGGGACTGAGTTCTGAATAGACATGTATAAGAGTTTGCTGTCACAATACATCAGATGAAATAATGCAATTTTCAGTGCCAACATAGTGAGGGATCTAGTCAAAGCCCTGCAAAAAATGCATCTCATAATTGGGGTGCTACAGTTGAAAAGACGTTTCCCAGGTCCCCACAATCCAAGTCTCTGATAGAAGGAGGGCAATGGGGGCTTTAAACTGACATGTGGGGGAGGGAGACAGTGGTCCTGATAGTAGGAGCCTACCAAGTGCTGAAGATGATCACCCAAATGTCAAGGACCAAATGGAGCAAAACAGCACGCAGACTTTGTGGTGGGCTAAAAAAAATCCTTAAATAAGAGACATGGGGGAATGATCAATGGTCTTCAATGTCTGTATACTAATGCACAGAGCATGGGAAATAAAAAAGATGAACTTGAGCTCTTGGTACAGCAAACTAACTACGACACAATAGGCATCACTGAAACCTGGTGGGATGAATCTCATGATTGGAATGTAGTAATAGAGGGATACAATCTATTTCAGAGAAATAGACCAAAATGGAAAGGAGGAGGAGTGGCATTATATGTCAGGGATGTGTATACCTGTGAAGAGATCCAGGATTTAAAACTTCAAAACCATATTGAGAGTATCTGGGTCAAAATTAAGGGAGAGAAAAATAACAGTGATCTCATTGTGGGAGTTTACTATAGATCCCCAATCCAAACTGAGGACACAGATGAAGCCTTCCTGGAACAGATGACCAAGCATTCAAAAGGAAGTGAGATAGTATTAATGGGGGATTTCAACTATCCTGATATTTGTTGGATGTCAAACTAAGCCAAGAGCATAAGGTCGAACAGATTCCTCACTGGCTTTGCAGACAACTTCATTGTCCAGAAAGTGGGAGAAGCAACAAGAGTATCAGCCATTTTAGATCTGATCCTAACCAATAGTGATGACCTGGTTAGTGGGGTAGAAGTGGCAGGATCATTGAGTGGGAGTGATCATGCTCTTCTGGAGTTTATTATACAGCGGAAAGGATCAACCAAGCATACTAAGACTCAAATTCTAGACTTTAAGAAAGCCGACTTCAGAAAACTTAGGGAAACGCTGGGTGAAATCCCATGGACAGTAATACTAAAAGGGAAGGGAGTTCATGATGGTTCGGAGCTTGTTAAAAGGGAGATATTAAAAGCACAACTTCAGGCAATACCAATGAGACGGAAACATGGAAGGTGCCTAAAGAAGCCAGGGTGGCTATCTAGAGAACTTTTAACTGAGTTAAGATTTAAAAGGGATATGTACAAAAAATGGAAAGGGGGGGGGGGAAATCACCAGAGAGGAATTCAAACATATAGCCAGCACGTGTAGAGACAAAGTCAGAAAAGCTAAAGCACAGAATGAACTCAGGCTTGCTAGAGAGGCTAAAAGCAACAAAAAGGGTTTTTATGGGTATGTCCGTAGCAAAAGGAAGAACAAGGAAACAGTGGGGTCACTTAGAGGAGAAGATGGTGAAATGCGAACAGGGGACAGAGAAAGGGCAGAACTCCTCAATACCTTCTTTGCCTCAGTCTTCTCAGTCTTCAAAAAAGAAAACAATGCCCGACCTGAAGAATAGGGAGCAGATGATTCAGCAGGGGAAACACAGCCCAGAATAAGTAAGGAGGTAGTACAAGAATACTTGGCTAGTTTAGATGTATTCAAGTCTCCAGGGCCAGATGAACTACATCCAAGAGTATTAAAAGAACTGGCAGGGGTGATTTCAGAACCACTGGCAGTAATCTTTTGAGAATTTCTGGAGAACAGGCGAAGTCCCAGCAGACTGGAGGAGGGCAAATGTAGTCCCTATTTTCAAAAAGGGGGAAAGAGAGGACCCAAACAATTACCTCCCAGTCAGCCTGACATCAATACCAGGAAAGATTCTAGAGCAGATCATTAAGCAAACAGTCTGTGAGCACCTAGAAATGATCGCTGTGATCACTAAAAGTCAGCATGGGTTTCTGAAAAATAGGTCATGCCATACTAATCTGATCTCATTTTTTGACAGAATTACAAGCCTGGTAGATGAAGGGAACACTGTGGATATAGCCTATCTTGATTTCAGCAGGACCTTTCACAAGGTGCCCCATGATATTCTAGTAAAGAAGTTGGTAAAATGCGGGATAGACAATGCTACCATTGAGTGGATTTATAACTGGCTGACTGACCGAACCCAAAGGTTGCTCATCAATGGCTCCTCTTCATCCTGGAGAGAAGTGACTAGTAGGGTGCCACAGGGTTCTGTCTTGGTCCCAGTCTTATTCAACATCTTTGTCAATGACTTGGATGATGGGCTTGAGGGCATCCTGAGCAAGTTTGCAGATGACACCAAATTGGGAGGGGTGGCTAATACCCCAGAGGACAGGATCACACTTCAAAATGACCTTAACAGATTAGACAACTGGGCAAAAGCAAACAAGATGAATTTTAACAGGGAGAAATGTAAAGTACTACACTTGGGCAAAAAAATGAAAGGCACAAATACAGGATGGGAGACACCTGGCTTGAGAGCAGTACATGTGAAAAGGATCTAGGAGTCTTGGTAGACCACAAGGTTGACATGAGTCAACAGTGTGATGCAGCAGCTAAAAAAGCCAATGCAATTCTGGGCTGCATCAATAGGAGTATAGCATCTAGATCAAGGGAAGTAATAGTACCACTGTATTCTGCTCTGGTCAGACCTCACCTGGAGTACTGTGTCCAGTTCTGGGCACCACAGTTCAAGAAGGATATTGACAAGCTGGAACGTGTCCAGAGGAGGGCAACCAAAATGGTCAAAGGCCTGGAAACAATGCCTTATGAGGAACGGCTAAGGGAACTGGGTATGTTTAGACTGGAGAAGAGAAGGTTAAGGGGTGATATGATAGCCATTTCCAAATATATAAAAGGATGTCATATAGAAGAGGGTGAAAGGTTGTTTTCTGCTGCTCCAGAGAAGCGGACTCGGAGCAATGGATTCAAGCTACAAAAAAGAAGATTCCACCTAAACTAAGCATCCCCAAACTTCGGCCCTCCATATGTTTTGGACTACAATTCCCATCATCCCTGACTACTGGTTCTGTTAGCTAGGGATCATGGGAGTTGTAGGCCAAAACATCTGGAGGACTGCAGTTTGGGGATGCATGACCTAAACAATAGGAAGAACTTCCTGACAATAAGAGCTGTTTGACAGTGGAATTTGCTGCCAAGGAGTGTGGTGGAGTCTCCTTCTTTGGAGGTCTTTAAGCGGAGGCTTGACAGCAATCTGTCAGGAATGCTTTGATGATGTTTCCTGCTTGGCAGGGGGTTGGACTGGATGGCCTTTGTGGTCTCTTCCAACTCTATGATTCTATGATTCTACCAAAGCTCCAGCAGTCCAGAGCAGTCTTGCCCCCTTTTCTTTGTGTGTGCTAGTTCTGGGCACCACAGTTCAAGAAGGATACTGACAAGCAGAGGCTTGACAGGCATATGTCAGAGAGTCAGAGAAACAGGACTCTGCAATACACTAATTACAGAGTTTATAAATGGGTTGGACAGTGTTCTTGAAGCTGCGAACATGAGTTTGCCCACGCTGCGGGAGGCAGTCGAAGACAGGAGTGCCTGGCGTGCTCTGGTCCATGGGGTCATGAAGAGTCAGACATGACTAAACGACTAAACAACAACAACATAAATTCTTCTGTGTATCTGAAGAAGTGTGAATGCACACGAAAGCTCATACCAAAAAATAAACTTAGTTGGTCTTTAAGGTGCTACTGAAGGATTTTTTTTATTTTGCTTCGACTCAGACCAACACGGCTACCTACCTGTAACATAAATGGGGAAGCAGGAAGCCTATATAGATATGTAGTTTATGAATATATTTGAACAACAGAGGCTTAAATCACACAAAGGGAATTGCCAGTGCACCAGATTCATAAATTGCAGTCCAATGCAAAACTAACAGCCCCACTAAAGGAGCTGCATTTAGGAAAGACCCTCCCCATGGGTTACTCTCAGAAGAAAGGTCTTCCTCATGCACTGCCAAACTATTGAAAGCCTGTTTTGTTTTGTTTTTTGCTGACACAAGGCCTACTGCAGACTGGGCTGCTGTCAACAGAGGCAAATCTCAATGCTGCAAATTAGCCGTATTCTTAACTTGGCTCAAAATATCAGGCTTGTATTTTTTAAAGGGAAAGAAAATGAGAGGAGGGAGGTGGGGTAGAGGGGGATCTGGCTAAGGGGGACCTATTTGCAAAGCACATTCTTAATGGTTTAAGCCAGGTCCCAAAAGTCATCTATTTAAATTATTTGTTTAAAGGTGCCTGCAATTAAGAGTACAAAACAAGGCTTTGGAATGCTAAATCAGACAATTAAAATGTTTCATGGCTGCATGGGGTGGGGGGGAGGCTGAATTAACACTTTAAATACACCAGACCCCCTTCTCTCTCCTTCTAATTTCCATTCTCTTTCATTGGTATATAATTCCTCCCCACCCCCACCCCCACCCCCCCACCCGTTCTCCTTAAAGGGAAAAAAGAAAAAAGAGCCCAGTTCATCCTCTGCAGGATTGAATCACCCTAAACTTCAACCTGTACATTTGAATGTCTTTGGCTTCTGCAGAGAGACATCCTCCTTTGCTTCATAATGACCCAGGTGCTCAAAACTTTGTCTGCCACTAGCCTGTGCTTGAAGGGGGGGGGCATCAATCACTTTAAGTGTCTCCGCTTCCCCCCCCCCACTCCTAAACCCCTTTCTCTTTCCCTTTGAAGAGGCAAGCTCATGTTAGCCTCTGATTTGTGGTGTCTTGAAGTGCAAGCACTCCCTACTTGGGAAGGCAGCAGCCACTGTGTGCTGAGCACCGAAGCAGCAGCTTCGTAATTGCCTTCTGTGGGCGCTGGTGTGATGGCTCTTGGCGGCATTAAGATCCCAGCTGTTTTTAGTGGGAAAGAGGCCTTCATTCTTGTTAACCATGGAAAAACATACTTAAAGCTCCAACCTTCTTTCAAGAGAGCAGTGCGACTCAGTTTCACTTTCAGAGAGAGGAAGAGAGTCTATGAACCTAGTCGCTTGGCATTTAGAGGAAGAACTCAGTGGACTTCTGTATCTTTTGCTCTGCATCGCTTGTTGCATGACAATTTGTCAGAGGAGTTCTTTTAATGGGTTTCCCTTCCCAAATCAGGCCTTTACTTTAGCCAGTTTTTGAAGCATTTCCTTACCATGTAATTATTTTGTTTTAAATCCAGGAAGTCTTCTACAGTATCACACTTTGTTTGCTTTTGATCAGAGGATCACCACTGCCAGCTGGGTTTTCGTGATGGCTTCAAATTGCAATTGCAACCGGTGACTGGAAGTGCAAATATCACTATGACAAAATGAAACAAACTGAAAATACCCAAGATACTTCACAGTAAGGCTGAGCTTTGAGCATTAGCTCAAGTGGAGGTGGGGGTCAGAGTTAAGATCAAAGCATTGTCTGTTCAGTCTGTTCAGGTTCTGTTTCAACTGTATTGGGACTGAAATGTTTAATCCAAGGATGGGAGCCACAGGTCTCTCCAGATGTTGTTGGATTCCAATCTCCATCAGCTTCAGCCAGCATGGCTAATGGTTAGGGATGATGGGAGTTGGACTCCAGCAACCTCCAGACGCCACCAACAGGTCAGACATTTTTGGGTTTAATCACTATTTGGTTGAATTTATTTATATTTAAACTTTTAACCAACTGAAAACCTGTTCCTGAACAATCAGCAAGCAGACTTTTAAAAACAACAACAGAGCAATCCTTTGGGGGATGGGAAGGAATGGCATGAATGAACAACCACCACATCCCAAGCTCTGCTGACTTTCGCAGCCAAGGTAGAAGGTATGTTAGCTATGTTTTCTATTTTGCTAGATCAGTTCCAGGCTGGCATAGCTGATGCAACAAAGAAGATCCCCTGTGTTGCAAAACAGAACACTCTGAACAACAACAAGCAACACCTCAACAGGTGATTCATTGCACCTGTTGAGAGCCTTTATAATGCCACTAGGGTTCTGCCAATAGCATCAGCTTACTACTGGTACACTTTTGAGTGATAGCTGATCCACGGCCATTGGATGTACCTTTGGGGACTATTAATTTGGTATGTATTTATTATTGCTGGTTAAATGCAGGCCTGTCATTCCATCCACTGGACTGTATTTGAATGTAATGGTTTTCATTTCATATTATTGCCAGCTGATGAAGATTTATCATTGAAACAGTTCATTATCCCCGAAGAACTGCTCTGTCTGCTTCTGTGCTCAGAGCACCCTTTTGTGACGTTTGGAGCACCCATCACCTCACTCCTGTAGTGTTGTTCCCATAGTACCACTGTGCTCCAACTGATTTCCAACTATATTTTGGATATGATATTGACTGTGGAAAGGCATTCTGCCTCTATTTCAGTGATCCTTGACAAGTGACCTACCAATTCTACCATCCCTGGTTTTGGAACATTTATCTGATTCTTATTAGTTTGTGACTCCGTGCACATATTATTATGTATGTCTTCTGTTTATGAATTCTGATACAGTATAGTGTTATACTGTAAAAATGTTGTCAGTATATTATTAGTCGATGTGTTGCTTTTTGTTGTTCAGAGTGGCCTAGCTGATGAACTAAGGGTCAGTCCCCAGGAGATCTATGTGGCTTTAAAATGACAACATTAGAATCTTTCTTTCCTTCAAGGATCCCATGATATATTATAGACCTTTTGTCCTCACAGCAACTCAGTTAGGATAGGATGATAGATCTGTTGGGATGTGATAGAAACCAGGAGATGACATATCAGCTAGGTATTATTCAACAACAACAAATCTTTATTACGGTCAAAGACCAGAGAACAAGTTAAGACAATCCATAAATCAAATATAAGATTAGAAGTTTGAATTGTGTTAAAAGACTGAAATCCACTTCAAGGATTTGGGATTTACATTTAAAGTTAAAATTTAGAATTTTAATTTTTAAATTAATGAATCTCTACAACCTATTAATATTAAGAACAGCATTCCTTCAGGGGTTAAAATTCAATGCTCAGTCACTGGTCATTGTTGACACCATGGCCTGTCTTACTCTTGTCGCAATAAAACAAAATTTTGCAACGGCCCTGGTGATCTCCAAATCTTTATCAACGAGGAGGTGCCTGATATAAGCCTCCTCTGAGCGACGAGTTCGATCAGTTCTTTTCTTTTCTTGAGTCATGGTACAGTGGGCAATATAAGAGGACGTGCCCAATGGATTCAATCTTATTACAATCACATGGGCACAATCTTTGATCGATTGGTATATTATGATATCTGCCCTCTAAAAGTGCTGAGGGGAGAGCATTAAAGGTATTATTCTTCCTTACTCATGTTTGAGAGTTCAGCAGAGTACAGCAAAGATAAGGAAGCTGTTGATAAGCTAGCTTTAGCCTTTTAGTTTAAGTAATCCAGGATGCTTTAACACAGACTTAAAAGTAGTTACAGACATACATTGTAGTTTAGATAAAAATGGAGGCTTCTATGTCTCAGACTCATCACATGGGCCTATGTCCCTAGTTACAGATGAGGCACGGAAGAGAACAGATGAGAGAGAGATCAGCTATCAGCAAGCAGAGAGAGAACAAGCCCAGAGGCAACCAGCTTCTATAGACTGGGCCCCTTCTACCTGGCTGGCTGGACACAGTGAGAGTGGCTCCCCAGGTGAGATCAAACTTCCTCTGTGTGTGCCATTCTAGCAAACACATATTGTTGGCTTGACTGCATTGTAAATGTCCCACAAGATTACTGGTCCACGTTCCCCTGGAATGCTGTGTGACTAAATAGGGATTTGAACCTAGCTATAACCATTCTAAGCACAACGCTCTGACAGCTGTACTCAGAGTTTGCCAGTAAAACACCTGACATCTGGGATCCCTAATGCCACACTGATTTTAAAATATCAAGTGAACCTGTGGCAGGAAGCTGCTCTCCTCCTGTCCTCTACAGCTCATGCACTTGGCAACCCCTCTCTTCTCAAACATCCTTGATGATGGAGACACCAGGATAGGCATCAGTTTATGAGAGAGAAGCCTAATGAAATTCAATTATCATCAGCTCAAACTCCTGGAAAATGACAGGCAATAAATTATTCTACCCTCTGTTTTTTATGTGGCTTTACCATTTTGGTGTGCTGCTCTGGTTCGCCAGAAGCGGCTTTGTCATGCTGGCCACATGACCTGGAAGCTGTACGCCGGCTCCCTCAGCCAATAACGTGAGATGAGCACCGCAACCCCAGAGTCGGTCACGACTGGACCTAATGGTCAGGGGTCCCTTTACCTTTATCATTTTGGGACTTACTCTTTTTTTAATGAGAGTTAGAAACCTTGGTGGTTCCCTCAGAGATGGAAGGAAGGTGCTTGGGGTGAGGGAGGAAAGGCTAGAAAGTTTTTGGGGAGATGCTGGGAGGGGCAGCTATAAGGAGGAGGAGGGAAATAAGAGGGGGGAGAAAAAAGAGGAGGAGAAGGAGAAGCAAGCCCTATCATTCAAATGTATGCTTAGAGGCAGGGCCGTCTTAAGTATATCCCGCACTGTGGTTAAAGATCCCTCCAGCGCCCCCCCCTTCCCAGAGTTGCCGACATTTTTACCATGCTGCCGGCAGCTTTGTGGGGCTGGAGGTGGTGGGCAGCGGCTGGAGGCTTCAACGAGGCGGGCGAGGGCAGCAAGCTGATGCTGGGAGGCACCGCTCCCAGCCTCTGCCTCTTCCCTGGCAGCCTGCGCCACTTGCCTCTATGGGCAAGATGCCCCTCCATTGAGGGCTCTCTCCATGAAATAACAACAACAACAACAACAATTTTATTATTTATACCCCACACATCTGGCTGGGTTTCCTCAGCTACTCTGGGAGGCTTACAGCAAATAGGAAATTAGGAGAATGATGTTGAATCAATGCAACAGGGAGCTGAGAGGACAACTACCTTGTTACATGTCCTCTAGGTGAGGCCATTGATTGAATCTAAGAAGGGAGTGAATAAACTGGAACATATGCCATTGGGTTTGATGTTTACTAAGGTAGACCTATTCACTGTGAAAATTTCTCTGTTAACTTTGCAAAAAAAAGCAGCAGCCCCCAAACCCACACCAAACTTTTCCACCAAGGTCCTGCATTGTACATATTAGGGGTGATCACTTCAACTACATCACTTGACTTTATCTCTGAAGTGTAAACAGTTTTAATGAATATTGTTCATTAAATTCATATTGCACATGAGGGTAAATCAAGTAGGCTGCCAAAGCGGCTTGTAATTTTGGGCTGACATTGTTGTTCGTTGCACCGTCCTCAAGAGGCCCTCATTTCTTGGGTCCTAAATAACAATAATGCCCGAATGATGTGCTTCAGAGGTGCCTCTTAGTATTTGGCTGTTGGGTGGCAAAATGGTGGTGGAATGCCTAGACCTATGCTTTGGCCAATGGAGAAGATTAAAGCCCTTCTTCTCTCCCCCTCCCACACTCCCCCAAATCACTGCAGCAATTTCCTCTCCAATTGTTTGTCATTTACAACCCGGGTAGAAGGGAGAACTCATTGAAGCCAGCAGCCATTTGTGATGCAGAGAAGCATTTATGGTCAGGTTTTACTGTTGCTCATCTTCCTTCTGCAGCTCTTTTGGCCATCTTCTTTTCCTAGGGATGAAAGGGTGGGCAAATTGCCTACGCTACCTACACCTGTATTCCCTACTGAAGACGTTTAAACATGGGCACTTTTGCAGAATACTGCTGGAAAGCCTCAACGTGAAACTCAGATATAGAATCATAGAATCGTAGAGTTGGAAGAGACCACAAGGGCCATCCAGTCCAACCCCCTGCCAAGCAGGAAACACCATCAAAGCATTATTGACATATGCCCGTCAAGCCTCTGCTTAAAGACCTCCAAAGAAGGAGACTCCACCACACTCCTTGGTAGCAAATTCCACTGCCGAACAGCTCTTACAGTCAGGAAGTTCTTCCTAATGTTTAGGTGGAATCTTCTTTCTTGTAGTTTGAATCCATTGCTCCATGTCCGCTTCTCTGGAGCAGCAGAAAACAATCTTTCACCCTCCTCTATATGACATCCTTTTATATATTTGAACATGGCTATCATATCAGCCCTTAGCCTTCTCTTCTCCAGGGTAAACATACCCAGCTCCCTAAGCCGTTCCTCATAAGGCATCGTTTCCAGGCCTTTGACCATTTTCGTTGCCCTCTTCTGGACACGTTCCAGCTTGATCACAAGAACGTGATAGATTCATACATGATCATGATACATGATCACAAGAATGTGATAGATTAGCAGTGGGCAAAGGCAGGTGATCAACAACCCTGGAGCCGATGTAGATGCAAGGTCTGACTGACTTCCATCCCGTCTTTTCCCCATCTGCTCCAGCTGCAGCTGTGTTCACAGCCAACTCCTCTTTCCATCGTTCCAGAACTCTGCAAACATTAGCTGATTGACTCAAAGGAGATGAAAGACTAGTTAACCATGGAGGGGATGAGGCCCTTCTGCTTACCACCTGTTGCAGACCAGGTAGGTAAAGAGGGAGGTGGCAGCACTAAGGAACCTTCTGTTACCCCGTTATTTTGCTGCCTGCGGCGAAGGATAGATGGAGCCCATTCTACATACAGAAGCCTATTGCACTGGCACCAAAATTTTCCTTCAACCCTGGGGACCAGACAGCTTCTTCCCCTTCACCTGAAGGGCAGCAGGCTAGATAAGAGGTTGCAGAGGTCTCCAACATCCCTGCCCCCCGCCCAGCTTCCACCATCTGAGGCAGTTGTCTCAATCTGCAGGGCCAGCCCTGATTTGTTAAGACATGGCTTCCTGAACCTGTCTGGGCAACCACAAGACCAGGTGGGTTCACAAGGCAATATACTCATAGAATCATAGAGTTGGAAGAGACCACAAGGGCCATCCAGTCCAACCCCCTGCCAAGCAGGAAACACCATCAAAGCATTCCTGACATATGCCTGTCAAGCCTCTGCTTAAAGACCTCCAAAGAAGGAGACTCCACCACACTCCTTGGTAGCAAATTCCACTGCCGAACAGCTCTTACTGTCAGGAAGTTCTTCCTAATGTTTAGGTGCAATCATCTTTCTTGTAGCTTGAATCCATTGCTCCGTGTCCGCTTCTCTGGAGCAGCAGAAAACAACCTTTCACCCTCTTCTATATGACATCCTTTTATATATTTGAACGTTCAATTTCAAGATCAAAGCAGGTATGTACGATGGACCTCAAATTCGTGCCCTTGTTCGAGATGAGGAATTTGTCAAGAAGATGAATCGCAAAGAGAAGAAAGCGTGGCAGTCTTTCGTGGCAGTTATCAAAAACTTCCTTGGCAACAAAAAAGCAGACAACTCTGAGGTTGGGGTTGACAAAATATTGTTGGCTTTCCACAATCTTGGGTGCAATATGAATTTGAAGCTTCATTTCCTGAACAGTCACCTAGATCAATTCCCCCAAAACCTTGGGGCAGTCAGTGATGAACAGGGAGAGCACTTTTATCAAGACCTGAAGACAATGGAAGAGCGTTATCAAGGGCGATGGGACAAAACTATGATGTCAGACTACTGCTGGACCATCAAACGAGAATCCCCCGTGCAAGTCCACAAACGCAAGAGCTACAAGCGCAAATTCTTACCTGAATAACAGCTTGTATATACTGTATCCCTAGGGAACACATTTTTTGCATACCTCCAACTGTACATAGATATACATGTCATTTTCACTGCTATACATGTCAGGTTCAACGCTATATAAATCACTTACATTTATAATCATATTGTACTACTTTGGCTATGTGTTTAATAAAATATTTAATTCTTGCATTGTGAAAAACGAATATTCAGGTGAAAAGTGAAAAACATGAATTGCAAAAAAACTAGAGCTTACAGAACATAACTGACTTCAGATATGAAATCAGCACGTTGAAATTAGGTTAGAACATTTGCAGGTGTCAATGCAACAAAAAAAATGTTCCCCAGTGTTACCATTACAAAGAGCTGATTACTGTACTTTTATGTTGGAAGTGGCAAGACAATTTAGCGCCCCAAATTGGAAAGGTTTGGAATGTCTACGGATGTGGCAATAGAATATATGGGTGATAACTGACTGAAGAAGTATGAGCCTTAGCTGGCAAACAAGATGCTGGTGACTTTTTGGAAATTTAGTATCCTTTTATAACATTCTCAACTGAAAACCGGATGATTTGGCATCCTCTGGATTCTCACCTACAGTTATGGTGAAATGTTTTTTTTCATGGTTCGAGGGGGAGGTATACTTTGTAAAAACTTGTATTTGTAATATATATATAGAGAGAGAGAGAGAGCGAAATAGCTTTGACATGCTAGTGTTATAATTCAATATGTCTGGGTGGCGAGGTGAACTTTGTGCAGTTAAAGCACAAACACCAGCTGCATCATTAACAGCCTTATCTGTTGATCTGCCTTTCAGCAGCCTGCTGCCTGCTGCCACCTTTGCTGATAATGGATGCTTTGAAGTCAAGACTAAGTGTGAGTTTATGGGTTTGTTAACAGATGAGATTCCAGAAAGAGGCCATAAATTACCTTGCTCGACAAAGGCTTCTGGGGGGAATACCCCTGTAAGGTTTTGAAATCCTTCAGCATGGGATTATCCCAACACTCTTCTGAAGTAGCAAATATTTTGACACAGGTGCAAGCTTCTGACATCGGGTAGACTTATGAACTTTGAGACTCCAGCCAGGCCTGTGCCTGTTTTGAACTGAATAATAAAATTGGCACCAAGTTCTCCTGTTTTCAGATGTTCGGGTGAAAAAATGCACCCTTGATTCATACAGCAACTACTGTGTGCACAGGTACATTGTAGACATTGAACATATGAATAACGGTGCAGCTCAGCCATTTGTGTACAGTGATACACAGTTTGCAGACTCACTGAGTATTATGTGTGCATACCGCTGGTGTCATTTACTGCCAGGGACCAGGAGACTCTGCTAGTCATCAGAGGATCTTTTTGACCATTGGCCAGCCCCTGAGTCAACCTACAGCTGTGCAGGAAAGAGACTGGACCTGGACCAGCTACAAACCCTACCAAGGGCAGAACTAGTTCAAATGGATAGAGCATTAAAACACACACACACACACACACACACACACACACACACACACACACACACACGATGGAGAAGGAGGAGGAAGAGACCAAGAGAAGGGGGGTTTGATCCCATAGGGTGCTCCTTGTTTGTGAGCACCTTCCCTGGAGGGAAGCCCCTCACAAAGGAGTAGCAATCTGCACCCCACAGGATCAAATCCTCCACTTGCGAGCTGATAGGCTGAGCATTCCATCCTGCACAAAAAGACTAATAAATAGTAATCTATATATATATAAATGTAAAATGTCCATGTTTGTGTGTGTCCACTTTTCTCTGAAACCGCTTGACCAATTGTGTTGAAATTTTGACACAACGTTCCATTCCAATATGCGAGTGTTTGCATCAACTTAAATTATATAGATGTCACACCTGTCACAGGTAAAAACATGATTTTGTGTACACAAATAGCGCCCTCCAGTGGTCATAAAAGGAACAGACGGCATATTCATTTGTGTAGCAATAGTGCCATCTGTTGGACATCAAAGATGCCTCGGGGAACCTGGGGGAAAACAACATTTCCACACTCCCGCCCCCTCCTCCACCTCCTCCTCCCTCGCCAGATCCATAGCCGCCGGGGGGAGAGGAAGGGTGGCAGGTAGCCTGGGAGGCAGGCCGGGCCTCACTGCTCCTCACCTCCCACCACCTGCAGCCGATGCTGCCACGAGAAGCGGGCCGGGCCCCGCAACCACTGCCACTGCCACGAGAGGCAGGCTGGGCCCCGCAACTCCCACACCGATGCTGCAAGGGCCAGGCCAGGCCGGGCCTCGCCTATCCTCACCAGGCAGAGAGGGAGGCTGGCAGGCAGGCCGGCCGGCCGGGAGACAGGCTGAGCCTCACCGCTCCTCACCTCCCACACCACCGCCACGAGAGGCAGGCCAGGCCCCGGAACCAACGCCGACACCAGCTACAGCAATGCGTGGCCGGGTACAGCTAGTAACTCATATATATCTTTATTGCAGTCCATAGACCCACAAAACAGTTTCAAAACAAGATACAGTTAAGACAGGCACCCCCAAACTGCGACCCTCCAGATATTTTAGCCTACAACTCCCATGATCCCTAGCTAACAGGACCAGTGGTCAGGGATGATGGGGATTGTAGTCCAAAACATCTGGAGGGCCAAAGTCTGGGGATGCCTGAGCTAAGACAACCAAACAACAGGCGGAAGAGACCAATGTAGTCATTTTGTTATGTCCAGAGCAGGCATCCCCAAACTTCGACCCTCCAGATGTTTTGGACTACAATTCCCATGATCCCTGACCACTGGTCCTGTTAGCTAGGGACCATGGGAGTTGTAGGCCAAAACATCTGGAGGGCTGCAGTTTGGGGGTGCCTGGTCTAGAGCATGAAGGTCTTTGTTTCTTGCGGCCTTCGAAAGAAACTTTGCCATGGTCAGTGTAATATCACTTGACCTCCAGAAGGTATTTAATATGGGAGGAAATAATAATAACAACAGTACTGTAACTAAACATTTTTGAACAAATTGTTGCAAGGTATTGGGGTGATCTGTAAGGGATTTTATATACTGTAGATTTTGGCCTCCACAAATGCTGATGATTTATTTTGATTAGAGATGGTGTTTTAAAACCACCCATTGCTTCATCTGCTTGTTCCAAACCTTGACTAGAATAAAATAATTCCTTCAGTAGCACCTTAAGGTGCTACTGAAGGAATTTTTTTTATTTTGCTTCGACTCAGATCAACACGGCTACCTACCTGTAACTTGACTAGAATGATGCATTAAGACTGACTTACTGGGTTGTTCAGCTGGATCTGCAGTATATAGTTATAAGAGGCAGAGAAAATGTGGACAGCGCTCAGGGACGCAGGAGAAAAACAGAGAGGGGGCAATGAATGTTTGACTCCAACACTCTCTGTTTCCCTGATGCACACCTGGTCTTTGCATTTGACAGATAATTATCAGATCAGAAGCAGCACATACAGCGAAGGGAAAGAAACTTGTATCCTGTGGACACACCACACCACTGAAATACAGTAGTCAAAAGAGTTGCAGCACTAGGAGTCAGGCTGCTCTGAAAAGAGATCACAGCAAATGCACAAATTTCCTTGAAGGCTAAGCCAGGAAACAGGGTTTTAGACAAATTATAGGAATATCCAAAAATGCCTTGCCTACCCCGCATCATCCTTATTTGTGAGTGAAGGGGAAATGAAAGAGTCTGGATGCAATTAAAAGGAAGTGGGTGTTCTTTATTTGCAATAATCTGATGTATTCTCTCTATTAAAGGAAGAGTTAAACTTTAAAAACAGTCCACGTTATCAGATGCCTCTCATTTCCCTCTGACCTCACTATTTACAATCTCTGTGTGTGTTTGTGTGTACTTGCAACTGAGAGTAATGCTCCACACGCCTGGCAATGTTGACTGCAGTCCACATAAAAACCTTTAGAAGAGCCTGCTGGATCAGGTCAATGGCCTATCTGGAACAAGCAGCAATCAAGGTTCACCCCCTCCTGTGGTTTCTAGCAACTGGCATTCAGAAGCATTACTGCCTCTGCCCATGAGGCAACACATAGCCATCATGGTTAGTACCCATCAAGAGTCCATGAATTTGCTTCATCCTCTTTTAAAGCCATCTAGGTTGGTGGCCATCCTTGCCTCCTGTGGGAGTGAGTTCCACAGTTTAACTCTGGATTGCATGAAGAAGTACTTTCGTTTATCCATCCTGAATCTTCCAACATTCAGCTTTATGGGATGTCCATGAGTTCTAGTGTTATGAGAGAGAGAAACTTGTCTCTGTCCACTTTCTCCATGCCATCCATAATTCATTTCACCTCTTGCTTAAAAACGCTTTTGCAATAATAAAATTGATAGTTTTTAAGATGCCACAAGACTCTTTCTTGGCTGCAGAAGACTAAGACTGTCTAGAAATTGTTGCAGCTGCAGGTTTAGGGCGGGTGGGAGATTCTGCATCTGCCTTTGATCCGGGGAGTTATACCACCCTCTTATCTAACATGTTTGTCAGCAAAATGCTTTGGCTTTCTAGCTTGATGTTATTCCCCTTCAGGTTTACTGCACAGTAATGAGAGGGTGATCATTTTGGGGAAGAGGAAATTTACAGCTCCCCTTTTCATCTTTCTCATTGCTGCAGGTCTCAAGTAGGTAACACTGGGGTCAGCTCCCGCCTTCTTCGTGTCATGTCCATATTTTCTTTTCAGATTTAGGCATGCTGAACAACATACCATCCTGCTTAAAAACACACACACATGGTGATAAATGTTAACACTAATGAAACTGTAGGAAGGATGGGAAATAAGAATGGCAGCACATGCCAAGCATTCAGACTTGGCTCCACATTTAGTCTTTGAACTTTCTGTGCCTTTGAAGAAGCCAGTAAGAATGTAGAAATTAACTCACAGTACACTTGAACTTCTGAGAGAGTACTCATGAAGTTAAAGAGAAGTGGGGGGGGGGACCCCCGGAGAATGAATGATGGATTTGCAAATATTTATGGCTGAACTGGGCATCTTAGATTTTTGTATGTCTTAGACTGGAGGTGTGTTTCCATTGCCTTAAATCCATCTAAGGCTGCAAGACCAAGGGACCCGCTCCCTCAAGGTCAAATAGCTGGACTAGCCCATCGGCCTTGGGAAAGTCCCAAAGGAAAAATGGGAAAAATAAATGTTGGGATAGATTTTTGTTTGTTTGTTTCTAAACCTCTCTTCATCTGAGGATCATAGAAACACAAAAATCACAATATAGTAACAAACAAAACCAATACCCCTCCAACACATAGTTTAAAATAACAAAGATTGTGTAATTAGCCAAAGGCCTGGGAGAAGAGGAATGTTTTTGCCTGGCACCTGGGGAGAGCATTCCACAAGCAGGGAGCCACTACAGAAAAGGCACACTCTTAGGTTGCCACCCTCTGGACCTCTCATGGAGGAGGCACACGAAGAAGGGCCTCAGATGATGATTGCAGGGTCTGGGTCAGTTCATATGAGGAGAGGCAGTCCTTGCATACCTGCCAAGTTGCTGTCGGAGAAATAAGGGACCGGGCCGGAAGTAGCAGACCGGAAGTAGCGCTGCCGCCATTTTGGAACTGGGCGGAGCATGCTCAGAAGTGACTTTTGATGCTGCTTTGCCCAGTTCCAAAATGGCCACTGTGCCAGAAGTCGCATTGCAGCCATTTTGGAACTGGGCAGAGCAGCATCAAAAGTCGCTTCTGAGCATGCTCCGCCCAGTTCCAAAATGGCCGCCACGCCAGAATAAACCGGGGAAAAACAAAAAAAATCCGTTTTTTCAGCTAGGAACAGCTGGAAAAATGGGGATTTCCCGGGGAATACGGGAGACTTGGCAGCTATGAGTCCTTGAGGTATTGCAGTCCAAGCCATTTAAGGTTTTGTAAGTCAAAGCCAGCATTTTGAATTGGGCCCAGAAACTAATTGGCAGTTGGGCCAGGATTGGCATTATATGTTTGAACTGTCTTGGCCTGGTGAGAAACCTGGCCGCTGAATTCTGCACCAGCTGAAGTTTCTGAGCCTTCTTCAGAGGCAGCTCCATGTATAACACATTGCAATAATCTAACCAAGAGATTACCAGAGCATAGATGACAGAAGTTAGGTTCTCTCTGTCCATATAGGGGTGCAGCTGAGTCACCAGCCAAAACTCATGGAAGGCCCTCTGTACCACCAACACCACCTGATCCACAAGTGAAAGCAGTGTGGGGTGTAATCAACTGGGAGCAGTCAAATACAACATTCCTTGTTTTGCTAGAGTGGACATGCAAGGGAATGTTTGGTCCAGTCAGTCGAAACTTCCTGTTCCTCCTGGCCTAGAGCATCCTTCCTTGCATGTGACTAGTGGCTGGGCATGACCTTTCCAGACCTGGTAAAAGGCAGCCACCTCCCTTTCTTCAATCTTTATTTTTTTGTCCTGCAAACTCCCTGATTCACCTGGATTGTACTGCTAGCTGCCAACCAGCAGTCCCCCAGGTTATCTCCCATATGGGGTAAACCTGTTTGTACAAGCCTAAACCCTGCCTTCAGGAATCACACTGTGCTCTGTCTAATCGTGAGTAAAACTACTTTTTGTTACTTATGAATAAGACTGTTGTGCCTTTATTCTTTTAAGAGGGGTCAAGGGGGTCTTACCAGGAATAATAGAACATATCTCAATCTGGGCAAGCCAGATTGAATTGTTTGTTGTCTTAAGAGGCTCACACAAGTCTGCAACCAGTTTTCTGCTGCATGAAGGGGGAATGCACCCTGCTAAGTGAAGAAACGTGCTAGTGCAAGTTAGGAAGGATATTAATAATCAATATATCCTCTCCTGCCACCCTCAACATTCCCACAAGCAGTGGATCTAGAAATACCCCCAAGCTGCGTTCCCCATCTCCTTCAGAGGGAGCGTAGCTCCATCAAGAACAGGCCACCTCCCATCCATCCAGTCAAGGGAACTGCCCAGTAACAGTGTTTCAGTCTTATATGGATTGAGCTTCAGTTTGTTGGCTAACATCTAGTCCATTACGTTTCTGAGCACAATTCAGACTGTTGGTGCTGACCTTTAAAGCCCCGCCGAACGGACCTTCGACTGATGGCGGCTCCGCAATCAACCGGAAGTCCCATGGAAGTTGAACAATTGGTATTAATAATTAACCAATTAATAACTGGTATTGTTATAATGAGGCTATTATTGGACTGTAATTGAAAACCAATAAAAATGATTAAATGGAGTCTGGGGGGAAACAAAAATGTACATCTGCTCATATCGCTGGCTTGAAAGGAAGAGAAATGACTGCAGGGAGAGGAGGAAGGAGAAAAGATTAAGATCCTTTATCCTATTTCCTGCCACAGGAAGTAGCAGATAGGACATCACGCAGACCTGTCTTCTCTAGGAATACAGGAACATCTTCAAATGCTTATTTAGCCAGTCTTGTTTTATTTTGACAGCATATTTTCCCACACTCAGCAGTTTCATGTAGATATTAAACAGCATGGGGATAAATCTGAACCCTGAGGGACCTTACATTGAAGGTCCCATTGGGCCAAAGAACACTCCCCAAGCATCACCCTCTGGAAATGACGATCCAAGTAGGACCGGACCATCGTAAAGCAGTGCCACCCACCCCTAACTTGGATAAACTGCTCCAGAAGGATTCCCATGGTTGGTGGTATTAAAAGCTGCTGAGAGGTCAAGGAGAATTAACAAGGATACATTTCCCCTGTCTCTCTCCTGACAAGTCATCATGCAGGGCGACTAAAGCAGCTTCTGTGCCTCAAAATTAATTATACCGGGGGCACCATTTTTGCAGCTTGCAAAAATGTATATAGCATGCAAAATTACTAGCAAAAAATGTGTGCATGATAGAAATGCCCACTAAGATGCTAGTGAATTTTCATGAGGACGTTAAGAAAAATAATTGTATGCATGGCTGCCCAATGGTGGCAAAAAGGTCGTGAAATGGAGGCAAAATCCACAGGTTTAGCTGCACTCTTATATAACCTTAATTTGTGAGTAAATTTCCAAATGAAACATGGCTTTATTTGGTCTTCATAATATTTGCTTTGTTCTTAACGATTTTTAAAATTAAATCACACCTAGAGGTTACACAATTACAGAAAATAAAAAATAATAGTGTATATGTTAAAACCATCGCATTCTTAACAAACACAAAATAATACATATTAACATATATCGCTTTGACTATTAGCCACAATGAAAATGATATACTGCATCAGCATATGGTAGAACAGTGCCTGTGGTCTGCAGTAAAGTTTTGCACTGTGGTCTAAACCACTGAGCCTAGGGTTTGCTGATCGGAAGGTCAGCGGTTCGAATCCTCGTGACGGGGTGAGCTCCTGTTGCTTGGTCCCAGCTCCTGCCCACCTAGCAGTTCGAAAGCACATCAAAGTGCAAGTAGATAAATAGGTACCGCTCCAGTGGGAAGGTAAAAGGCATTTTCATGCACTGCTCTGGTTTCACCAGAAGTGGCTTTGTCATGCTGGCCACATGACCCGGAAGCTGTACGTCGGCTCCCTCGGCCAGTAAACCGCAACCCTAGAGTCGTCCACGACTGGACCTAACGGTCAGGGGTCCCTTTGGCTTTACCTTTAACACATATTTTAAACATTATTCCCTCTCCCTTTTCTCCTGCCTTTGCATAAAACCCTGGAGACCATAATAACATTTGCTTTGTATTTTCTCTGCATCAGGTCAGTTTTTTGCCATAACAAATAATTCACTGTTTAATCTCTTGTGAACCCTGGTTTGTTTGGTTTTTGCACAGTTTTTTCTTTCTTTTTTCTTTCTATTTTTTATTTATTGTATTTCATATTTCTTAATGCATTGTTATTTTAACTTCACAATACAGTCTTGAAAAGTTTGAGAAAGAAAATTGCAAATTGATGCAGAAATTTGGCACACTGAATTTTAAATTAGGAAAATAAAAAGTTGAAAATGGCAGGTATTTGCATCCCTAAATGCAAGTACAGTGATTCTAATAAACATTAAGGCTGCTTAAATTATGTGAGGGAATCTTTCCAAAAGGACAAATGAGTAGCAGGCAGGCAGGGGGACCCTTTATTAATTTACGGGGGGAACTCTGGTGCTTAAAATGATCTATACCCTGCAAAGCAGGTGGAAATCAAGTTTCTTATCACGTGTCAGATCAAAATAGCACAGAAGCAGATTTAAAAACCTGGCAGTTTAGACTTGGGGCCCCCCACCGACTGTTTGTTTCCTTGTACGGGTTTGCTGGGTTAAAAACCCCTCTCGCAGTGAGCTTTTTCACCGATGATACTATCTGAGCTGACCTTTGCAGAACTAGATAATATTTTATTTACCTTGTTTTGTGCATTTACTGTTAAATGTTAATGAAGGTAAGGGCTTTGAAGGTATGCAAATAAAACATTTTAATTGACTTAAGTGCAACCAAAGCTGCAAATTGGCTACTTTACAGAGAAGAACTTTATTTTTATTTTGTTTTTAAAAGAAGCTCTTCCAGATGAGGATTAGACCGTGTGAAAAATGGACATAAGACTTTAGCTGCAGTTCATTCATTTTCAGGGGTGTATTTTTGTTATAAAAAGCACGCCTAGACACTCCATTGTGGTGCCCATAACCTAGTAGCTTTAAGGTGCCATTTAGCTCCTAGCTTTCATATCTCCGTTTCTAACACTGTCTGCAGCCCCGCCAATCTCTGTCAAAATGACAATCTGTCAAAATGACTCTCTCTCATTCTTCATTGACTTCCTCTGTTTTTCCAGTCCCCCATCCAATGTCCCCACTTCTCTCATATTTTAGCTACTTGGAAGTGTAATAGCTATTCTGAGGAAATAATATGAAAGATTTCCCCACTAAGCCTCTGTAAATGTATGCCTAAGCCCCCCAAAGCCCCTATTGATTTAAGCTGGTCAGGCTTGAATTGATGATAGTTGATCACATTTCCTAAACCCTGTAGTGCATACTTGGCCTAAAATAATTTTTTTAAAGGGGTGGGGGAGAGACCTTGGGGAGGGTGTGGAGGGGGAGAAATTACAACACACTTAATTTTATTCTTGGCTTTCCTTTGCTCCCATCTGATTCCTGCTGCCCCCCCCTCTCTCTCACACAAAGAGCAAACCAGCACCCCTCCCCAAGGTCCCCCCCCAAAAAACACAAACCCACCAAACCACTGGAGGCAAATTTCTTGCAGTGATGTCTCCCATCCCATCCATCCTCTTGTACCAACTCAGTGAGCTGATGAACCGAGTTTGGGGTCGAGGTGAGTTTCTTTGAAAGATAAAGGCCTCCCCTCCTTGTTTCCTTCTCTACCAGGTGAAAATCTGTCCTGCTATTTTTGAAGCTCAGACCATTTGGAAATGGCTGGGTGGGGGTCAGACTGTGTGCTCTTAATTATTGTGGTTTTGGTGTGATGACCCACCTACCAGCTTCAGGGAATTTGATGGGCCACCTTGTCTGCTGATTCCAGGCTTCTGCATCTCCCTTTGCCAGGTTCTCATTATCCCAATTCACAACAAACAACAAAAGGAAGAAGAAAAATCTTCTTTCCAGCCCTTGTCATCTTCTGGCCTAACCAGATGGCAAACAAGAATAACAGCAATAAGAAAAGTGGCGGTGGGGGGGGAGAGAAAAGGAGAAAAGGCAAAATCCTGCTTGTTTTTGCTTAATAACATGTTGATAAAATATGCTGCCGCTCAGAAAATGTATAACCAAATGTAAAGGTAAAGGTAAAGGGACCCCTGACCGTTAGGTCCAGTTGCGGACAACTCTGGGGTTGCAGCACTCATCTCGCTTTATTGGCCGAGGGAGCCGGCGTACAGCTTCCAGGTCATGTGGCCAGCATGACAAAGCCGCTTTTGGCGAAACCAGAGCAGCACACGGAAACGCCGTTTACCTTCCCGCCGGAGCGGTCCCTATTTATCTACTTGCACTTTGACGTGCTTTCGAACTGCTAGGTGGGCAGGAGCTGGGACCGAGCAATGGGAGCTCACCCCATCATGGGGATTCGAACCACTGACCTTTTGATCGGCAAGCCCAAGGCTCAGTGGCCTTAGACCATAGAGCCACCTGCGTTCCTTATAACCAAGTGCACTCATATGCTAATCTTTTAGTCTTGCAACTTTAGTCTGCTCATCTTATATGCTCATGTGCTTCAGTAGGTGTCAGGAAGGGGCTTTGATGAGGTCCATCCAGATGATGCTCGGAGTCCCTTCCAGTTCTTTGGATCCTGTATATGTGCAGGGCCAGTCCAATACATTTTGGCACCTGAGGCAAACCACAAAGTGGTGCCCTTTCCCCACCCTCACCAGCGAAGAAGAGGTGAGTGAAGAGGTGCATTGGGAAGAAGGGAACAAGGCGGGAATCAAAGCAACCTTACCTGACAGTTGAAGCAATCCAGCACCCCCTTCTAGTGCCTGGGGCAGAGAGACTGAAGCCGGGAGGAAAAGTGGCTCGTGTGCCCTGCAGTTACGCCCTGCAACCCTGTGCCACCCAGTGCAGCTCCCCTACCCCTGCCTTCCTGCACTACTGCCTTTCATTCATGCCTGGTGGGTGCAGAGCTAGGAGAGCCAGAGGGCAACCCCCATCCTTTCCTACTTAGGGGTGGGAGGAGACCAACAGGGCCTCCTACTCACTGAGAATCCTTTGTTAGAGTCAGTGGTGGATTTAAGGCAGTGCCAGCAGTTCCTTTGCACAGGGTGCCAAGCCAAGTAGGCACAAAGTTTTAAGAATAAAAATAATAAACCTATATTTATATGGGTTATCCATTAGGAAGATCTTTTAAAAAGCAACTGTACCCAATGGAATTATTGTGAAGATAATAAATATTTAAGGGAGAACCCCCAAATTGTTCCTTGCTCAGGGTGCCATATTACCAAAGTCTGCCCTTGGTAGAAGCGATATTTATTGTACAGAGGCCTCTTGGCAAATAGAAGGTGTGGCTGATGGTCTCTCCCCACCCCTAGGGGTGGGAGGAATTGAGTAGCACCTCCTATTCACCAAGAAGCTGTTACGGAAGCAGCATGGTGGGAGCTGAGGGGAAGGTGGCAGGTCCAGCCTCCAAAGAGTACACCACAGCCACAGCTGCCACTGTGATGCATTCCTTGGAGGCGGGATCTGCTGCCCCTGTGGATCTTGCTGCCGGAGGCAATCACCTTACACGGCCACATGGGTGGACCAGCCCTCTGTGGGGGTAGAATGTATGAAGCAGGCTTGCCAAATGAGTTTGCCTAGCTATTTAAGCACCACGTTTGACACACATTTGACACATGTTGCTCTGTGCTATAGAACCAATGGGTGGGCCTTTCCCCCCTCACCTGTCTGCTAGGGAGGAGAACAATAGCCAGTGTAATGCGGGTGAGTATTGTGAGCTGGAAACAGACTAGAAGCTGGAGGCACAGAGACATGCTTGCTCAGTGCTGGATCCAAAGCTATGGCTAATGGAGATGCAAGATCTTTTGGGGTGTTAATGCTAAAAGCCTCTCCATTTTGTTCTCAGGTTGTATATATTTGTAGGTGAAACCATATATTCTAAAGGCACCACAGTCTCTACTGACATTCATTCCAAGGAAACTGAACCTTGAGTAAGCATTGGAATCCCTGAAATCTCTCACCATTCAGAGATTGGGGCGGTGTGTCACAAACAAATCCAATATAGGTGCTAACCCAGCCTTCCCCATCCTAGGGCCCTCCTGATGTTTTGGCTCCAGCTCCCATCAGCCCCAAACAGCATAGCCAGTGGTCAGGGATGATGAGAACTATACCAGGTTGGAGAAGGATGGGCTAGTCTTTTGGAAAGAAATTGAAGAACAAGCTTGCTAATCTCATCTGCTTCTGCATTTCTACCTGTGTCTGCTTGCTTCTCCAGGTCATTGACTGAGCAAAGTGAGACCTTTGGTTTTGAGTTGCCTCTTCGACATTTCCTGCTTGTGAATATGACATGCTTGTTTGCAATGCAATCCCCTTGTGTCTCCCCTAATATGTGGCAAGGCAAGTCAATGTGCATGACAACTTTTGTTCCAATATCACCCTGCTTAAGACAGGTTGCAATAAAATTTTCATTTTTAATACAGTAAAATGTTTAGGCAGCCACCCCTTTGGAAAAGAGAACTGGGAGTACTTCTGCTGTTGTGCTGTGGGTGGTGCTCTTTTGGCTACAGAAGGATCCACGCTCACAGAATAAATTCAACATTAGTGTACAGAGTCACCATCTACCAGAGGTGAGGAAAGTGCGGGAAAAACAGGCTACATATAACTTTTCTAGAGCTCTCATTTCTCCCAGTAGTAACTTCTGTAAGCTTTTGGTGGGGTGGGGGTGGGGGGAGAGAGCCTTGTCTTTCTGATTTACGCCAGGTATGGAGCAAGTGGTTCAGACCAAACACCCATGTGTGCATGAAATTAGAATGTCAACATTTGATTCATGCAGCCAGCCAGTGACTGTGAAACAAATTATGTCAGTGGGTGGCAATTGCAATATTAGTCTAAGCAGATAACATTTAGCTAAAAGGAGGGGCTCAGCCTCCACTAGCTCTCCCTACCATTTTAATATGTCAACATCATTAGATCCAGGAAGCTGGGAAGTTTTGTCAGAATGAATGAAATACTGAGCTACAGAAAGAACTTATCAGCTGAGAGCAAGTGATTAGATACTAGGTAGGAAAGGTAGCTAGCTAGAAAATCCAAAACTGCACTTCCCAGTATAAGGTATTTAAATGCTTGCATGCTTTCCAAATACTAAAGCACTGAGAAAGTTCTCCTCATAATAAAACTTTGACTAAATGAGGACTTTTACAGGGAATTTTTGGAACATGTTTAACTTTTAATTGCATTGCCTTTTCTGAAGAGAAAAAGAGAGCATGTCTTAGGGAAACAGGAGTCTAATTTACTAATTAATCTTTTATAAAGAAAACCTAAGAAATGTTTGGCTCAAGCTATGAAGCTTTCAATGAGTGGGTGGGGGGGAGGAATCCCTGGGTTTGGCTTTGCTTCAATTAAAAGAGCTACAAATTTGCCTTTGGAAGAGAAGAGAGACTGGATAAAAGAGCTCACTCAAGTTTCTATGCAGATACTCCTGGCATTTGAAAGCCAGTATCACTTCACTCCCTGGAGATCCCTGATGGTGTTTTTTGGAAATGTGTTTCCTGCAAATCAACTACATTTCTGAATCCAAGAGGCTTCAGCTCAATCAATTTCAGAATACAGCAGGCCACTACGGTAATATTTCCATTCTGCAAGAGAAAAACAATAAAGGAAAAATTTGTTGCTGCAAAGTTCCAAGATAATGCAAATTATCTCCCACACCCTCTACACAATTTTTTGTTACTATTTTTATTTTTGCTCAATCTTAAGCAATGGATTATTTTCCAGTGAAATTTATGAGGAATTCTCTAAACTCTGCCAGACATTCCCACTTTAACTCCCCTCAGAGAAAACCATCAATACATTTTTAATTTTTTACGAATCAAAAATTCAATTGTTAAGATATAACTACAGTATTTGGAGATGCAAACATTTGTTTTTTTAGCTTCTGAATTCAGAAATCATTGCCTGATGGCTAGTATTAGATTGTTGTTGTTTAGTCATTTAGTCGGGCCCGACTCTTCGTGACCCCATGGACCAGAGCACGCCAGTATTAGATTAGTATTTAGGAAAAGGGTGGTTAGACACCGTTCATTATTTTATAGTTAAGTCAACTTAAAGCTTGTTTAAATTTCCAGGACATTTTAACCAGTACTTAGTTAAAGAATTTGCACATTTACTTGGTTTCTTTTCAAAGAATCTACGTAATCTAAGTGTTGGTACATCTTCCCCTGCCTCTGCTTTGAACAAATCCATACTCAGCCACATCCCATTGCTTATCCACATAATGGCATTTGTATCGGTTTTTGTACTAATGAGAAACAATGTAAGGTTTGCCACTGGTCAAATTCTAATCACTTATTCTCTTTGGAATGCCCATGGAAATAAATGGGTCAAATTAATCCCTGGTGTAACTCCATTGATTCGCACTCCTAACCCCATGCATTTGATGCAATGGAACCCATTCATTCAGACAGGATAGGACCCGGTTTCAATAGCAGCCTTAATATAAAATGCAAGTCATTTAAGGAAAGGCTGATTCAAAGTGACTTTGGGGGGGGGACGCAGTGTAATGAAACGTTTACACGGTGCGTGACCTCGTCCCTATTTTGCAATCCAAACATGCTTTACGTCGGCCTGTTGATGTAAGGAGCCCCTGGCACAAAGCCCATTTTTAAAGTGTCATTGAAGGCTGTGGTGCAATAAGGGTCACTACCTTACTCACATGAGTCGCCCCATTGAAAGTCAGTGGGACTATTTGCATTGAAAGCTACACCCAATTTTTTTACATTTATCTAAAATGAACAAAGTTAATCGGAAATGTGTGGTTTACATTTTCCTGTGAGTTGGGAATGCATCATTCTATGTGTAAAATATTGCATGACTGAACAGATTGCAGGATTTCATCTTTATTTGGGGGCACATATTTATGGAGTCCTTCATTTAATAAAGAACTGGGGGCTAGAGAGAAGAAAGGTAAAGAAAAGAATTTGTTTCTAATACAGTTTCAAAATCTCTAACAATTTGCATATGCATGAAAATTTTAAAAATGTGAAGTTTATCAAATGTAAGTTAGAATATTTAATTTTCTAATGAAATAACAAGAGACAAAAACACCAGACAGAAAATCTGGGTGAGATTTCACTACCATCTGACAACTTTTTAACCAAGCCAAGTATTCCCTGTTGAAATGCATGCAAACTTATCTTTTCTCCAATATTTTAATGAGTTTCCTTACAAAATGCTGCAAGTATGAATGCTCCCCCCCTCTCCGTAAGTAATTAATGACAACATAGCTAACGAAGACAAAAGTCCTGAAAACGCCAAGACAGCAAGGAGGGGGCTGGACCCCTATGATCTTCCCAGAGCAATGAGGGTCTTGTAACTTCTCCATTCTGATGGGGACCATGGAATCAAGACTGCATTATCATCTGTGGTTAACTGTCAAAGGCATTTTAATGCTTTATCAAGGAGAGTTAAGTTAAGAAAGAAAGAGAAGGGGGGAAACCCACAGTGGTCAGATCTTCTTAATCTATCTACCTTCGAGAGCTGAAACTTGTGTGTTTGAGTGCTGGGAGTTAACTGTATCTTTTCAGCGGGATGCAAATTCCCAGAGATCAGAGAGCTTGAGTAAACAATATTTTGATGTAAACAGATTATCAACATGAGAGGAATGACCGTCTAGTCACCCATGGGGGTTTATCCACCTAACACTTCCACCCCATAAAGACAATTGTGTGCAATCAATGCGTATAGGGCCTTTCACAGGGTTGCTAAGGAACCCCCAGTGTCAACAGAAAAATGCACCACAACTTACAGAGGGCTTCACCGAATGGATGAACGGGAAACAATGTACACTGGCTCAGTTTTAAGCTTAATTCAGTTGGTTATGAAGATGGCAACAGGCACCAGGGTTGATCAGGAGGAAGGAGCGAAAAAAGGCAAATTGCGTGTCTAAAACAAGTGTGACTTTAGAGAGGGGGAGCTTCTGTTTGTGCAACAAGTAGAACTTCATATGCTAAGTGAAGCCTCAGAGAGAAAAGAAGCCAGCTCAGCTAGGAATTTCATTTAAGAAATTCACTTCATGGGAAAGACTGGAATCCTCAGTCAGAGGAAAAAAGGAAGAGCGAAAGTGTTGCAAAACATGTGCCTTAATCTAACTAGCAAATCATTCGCCTAAAACTGCAAAGACGTATGCTTCACTTCTGTGCAGAAACCTAAGGTGTAGGTTATTGCTGCCACTTTTTAACAGATATGCAAGGGTTTCTTCTCAAATTCTAAAAAGAAGAGATTTAAATGATATCATGCTTGCCTCTCAGCCCCACCACTCAAATGCAAGGCTGAAAATTATTAATTTGTTTCGAGCATTTGTGCCCCACTCTTTAGCCCAAAAGGCTTCCAGAATGACTTACATACAATCAGTTAAAGTAAGACAGTCCTTGACTGCAGGCTAATGATCTTTTTTTAAAAAAAGACACGCAAGGAAAAAGGGGAAAGGAGGGGAAAGGAAAAAAACAAAAACAACTCAGGCACCAATTCTTAAACAGTTGTTCTTACAGTGACCAGCAGCCTCAGCTCAGGGCAGGTGGTGCTGGTGTACCTGGTCTTTCAGCAAAGTTAATGCTCTGCTTTCATTTTCATGTGTCGTTCCTGAAAGAGACACACTTATCCTGGGTGACCTTTATTTCTCTCCTGTCTTCCATCCATATATGCTATTTGAGGCAGAAAATCATAAGAGCCTCTTAGGTCAGAAATGGGGAATCTCAGACTAGGAGGCAACGTGGGAGGCTCCTCGGGCTTCTCTATGTGGCCCTTGAAACTCTTCCAAGTCCGCCCCCCCCCCCACTCACTGGTTTGGCTTCAGACCCTCATTGAGTGCTATTGCCTGTCTGGAATGTGTTCTTGAACACACTCTTTCTGAAAAATGCCCTAAACCTAGCAGACGGTGTTTCTGTACAGTGAAAACAGAAACAACTACGTATAAGATATGATTTGATTTGATTTGCTGAATCCTATGCATGAACACAGAACCCTAATGAAGTTAGAAATGTGGCAATCAAAACTGAGGAATGCATTGCATGTCCAAACAATTGGCAATTGGTTGGCAATTGGCTGCCATCCATCTGTCTCAGGAGACAATGGAAGCATGTGCCTTCACAGGTGATTTTATCCTGCGAAGCGCCCTGAGACCTGTGGGTACAGGGCAGTATACAAATTTAATTAATAATAACACTGCTGCTACTACTACTACTACTACTAAAGGTAAAGGGACCCCTGACCATTAGGTCCAGTTGTGACCAACTCTGGGGTTGCGGCGCTCATCTCGCGTTATTGGCCGAGGGAGCCGGCGTACAGCTTCCAGGTCATGTGGCCAGCATGACAAAGCTGCTTCTGGCGAACCAGAGCAGCACATGGAAACGCCATTTGCCTTCCCGCTGTAGCAGTTCCTATTTATCTACTTGCATTTTGACGTGCTTTCGAACTGCTAGGTTGGCAGGAACTGGGACCAAGCAACGGGAGCTCACCCCGTCACAGGGATTCAAACCGCCGACCTTCTGATCAGCAAGCCCTAGGCTCAGTGGTTTAACCACAACGCCACCTGGGTCCCTACTACTACTAAACAACCTCTGGAGTGTTGCAGCACCTGCTGTGGCTGTAGATACTAATACAGGAGAGACTCAGTAAAAACACCTACTCCTTATATTTTACCATGTGCAGTTTTGGTTGCCTCACCTCAAGATATTGTGAGTTGGAAAAAGGTTTAGAAAAGGGCAACCAAGATTGCCAATGGGAACGAAGTGACTGTCCTATGAGGAAAAGTTGCAGCATTTGGGATTTTTTTAGTTTAGAGATTGTGTCAGTTTCAAGAATGACTCATGAGGTAGGACTGAATAAGACTCTAGGTAAAGGTAAAGGGGCCCCTGACCATCAGGTCCAGTCGTGTCCGACTCTGGGGTTGCGGCGCTCATCTCGCTCTATAGGCCGAGGGAGCCGGCGTTTGTCCGCAGACAGCTTCCGGGTCATGTGGCCAGCATGACAAAGCTGCTTCTGGCGAACCAGAGCAGCGCACGGAAATGCCGTTTACCTTCCCGCCGGAGCGGTCCCTATTTATCTACTTGCACTTTGATGTGCTTTCGAACTGCTAGGTGGGCAGGAGCTGGGACCAAGCAACAGGAGCTCACCCCGTTGCAGGGATTCGAACCGCCGACCTTCTGATCAGCAAGCCCTAGACTCTGTGATTTAACCCACAGCGCCACCTGGGTCCCTGAATAAGACTCTAGCTAAGACTAAAGAACTGTTTTAAGAAGAGAATGATATACAAATAGAAGATAAAGAAATTGAGCAAGTTGAAGAATGCGTCTTATTTAGGAGAAAAAAATTATACAGGGAAGAGAAAACCAAACAGCGGAAATAAATCATGGGTGACCTTTGTAAAACTCAGCTTCATAATGAAAAGTGAAAAATAGAAGCCCATTGAACCAGACTCCCCCTAAGAAGGCCCCCCTGTAAGCAACAACACCCCCTACCAGCCAGATTCCCAAAAGATACTGGAGACTTCAACACCAGCTGCTCATTGCCAGCTTACTATGGAAAGCAATGCGCTATGCAGAAGCTAACAGGCAGATAGGTTGCAGGGTGCCCCCTCTAGCAGTAGCGTAGGAAGGCGGGGGAGGGGCTGGGTGCACCAGGTGTCACAGGGGGGGGTGAAGGGTGGTGTAGCCACTGTCTGTGCCTCAATAAGCCAGCTAAGCAAGTTTTGGCAATGTCCCCCCCCCCCAAAAAAAAACTCAACAACTTTGGGAGATCTCTTTTAAAAAAAGCTCTGCCCCAGATACTGGCCAGGGTTGCTACACCACTGCCCTCCAGGGTTCCCCCTGCCTCAGGAAAGGAGTGAAGTCAGGGAAAGATAGTAAGGACTCCTTTCTTAAGATAGTCAAAGAACTCCTTGGAACAACTTGTCTGCTCCCTGGGATCTGTTCAAGGTTCTGAAGTCCTGGCTCAGATCACCTTTTGCATATGGCCCCTGGTTCCTGATCCAGAAGAAGCCTTCCTGTTTATTGGCTATCCTTGCAGGATCCTTCTCACTAGAACCAGACACAGGGTGGAGGAAGAATAACCTTTTGGGGTGGGGATTGTATAATAAGAGGAGCCCTTATGGATCAGCCTGATGGTCCATCTAGACCAGACTTCCACAGCCTGGTTGTCTCAAGATGTTTTTGTCTACAGTTTCCATCATTCCTGACTATTAGCCATGCTAGCTAGGACTGGTGGGATTTGTAGTCCAAAATGTATACTGAACACCAGCACCCTGCTTCCCCTCCTGGCCAATCAGATGCCTTTTAGGTTGTCCATAAGCAGGGCATGAAAGCAGCAGACCTCTGTTATAGAGTTTAAGCCAGTTAAGAAACCAGCTCACAAAGCTCATCTGATTCTTGCTATCTTTCAATCCTTCTGTCTGATAATACCAAAGACTGGCTTGAAAATGCACCCTCTTGTTCTTTGTATAAATGCCTGGCTTGCAGGACCTCTCCTTACTTTCATGTAAAGTGCAGCATTCAGGCTTCGAGATGGTAAACAAAAAGAGTCAAGTGATGGATTCAATTAGAGCTGAGGCAGCTTCCCATCCATTTGTCTTCCCTTTGTCCTCAATCTTGATTTGCCCTGTAGGTTAGTCTTATCATAAAGACAGTATGAATGACTCTCTCCGCGCCTTTTCTCATTAATGCAGCAGAAAATTGATGAGTGGTGCTCTTGAACTGTGAGAGTTTTTGGCAAGAATTATAGTCCCTATTTATTTAGGAGAGACCCGTGTGGCATTCAAAGTAAATATAATGTACAAACTCTCCCCCAAAATAAACACCACAAGTAATTGCCTGGTGCAAGGTTGACATTTTGCTTTTGTGATTTGCTCAGATATTTAAAAATTAAATTTTCTTCCTGGATCATGCCATTGCAAAAAGCGTTGAGAAAATTATAACCGGTGGTTTGTTTCGAAAGTGAGTAACAGGGAGCATTACAACAGATCAATATTTATTCTGTGGTTTCTCAAATCTAGATTTCTGAATGCTGAACAAAATATGATGTTGGTTTGCTTATGGCTGGTATGAACCAAATGATGGTGTTGGTTTCTAGGCCCGCCCACCCTCGTCTGAAAGGATCTTCCCAAAAGTATTGAGCTGCAGCAATGCTGGCCCTTTAAGAACAGAGCATGCTCCATTAGGAGGGGACTTTACACCTCCAAGATCTCTCCAGGCTCATCTGTCAGAGACTCCAAATCTATGTGCGTAGAGCCTCAAGGTGGGGGGGGGGCGGACTCATCCATGCATTCTTTTTCGCTCCTGTATCCTTATTCCAAGTCCTTTTGAGTATTGTTTTAATGGGAAAGCCAGATATCAAGTACATGGAAACATTTTTCAAACGGTTCTGGAAAACTGCCCTTTTGTTTAATTATAGGCCACATTTCAGGGTTACCCCTTGCAAGGCTGTTTGCTGTCTTTCCATCGTGGCATCTGGTTGGCAGCTGTGAGAACACTGGGCTGGGCTAGATGGGCCTGCCTTTGGCCTGATCTTATGTTTGATCTTATGTTTATGGCCTTCTGTTTATATTCAAAAATTCAAAATATTGCAACCATAAAGTCATAGGATCACAGGAAGCTGCCTTACACAGAGTCAGACCATTGGTCCATCTAGCATAGGCTACAATGACGGGCGGTAGCTCTCCAGGGTTTCAGACTGGCCGGGGTTATTTCCCAGCCCTACCTGGAGGTACCAGAGATGGAGCCTGAGACCTGTTGAAAGCAAGGCAGGTGCTCTACCACTGAGCTGTGGCTCTAAAATATTGTAAGCCCCACCTGTGGGCTTCCCGTAAGTATCTAGCTGGTCACTGTGTGAAGCAGGATACTGATCTCAACGGGCTTTTAGCCTGAGGCAGCAGCCAGGCGCTTACATTCTAGTTCTCATTCCAGACACAGGCAAGTCCTGTCCTAACTGAAATTCTTTGAGCTATTGTCCTACAGCTCTTTAAAAAAAAACCTGAGCCACAAACCGCTTACCCAAGACCAAACATGAAGTATTTTTTATGTCCTACATTGTGGGAGGGGGCTGACTTGATTCCATTTCAGGATTGGCTCTTTGGGGAAGGAAATCAAAGGACTGATTGAAGGATAACTCTGTTTCACTTCTTTAACCTTCGCTCTTGAGAAGACCAAAATAAACACCTGATCGTTCAATCTCTCCCACCTAAGGTTAGCTTGAGTTTATTATTCAGACTCTTGCCCTTGTGTATTAGCCAAAGCATAAATTATGCATACTAATTACTATAGATGGGGCACCACTTTAATGAATTCTTTTAATTAAACTGCAACTGGGTGGTCTATATTTCATCCTTAAGCTCTGTTAACCTTCATCTTTGTCTGGAGAGATCACACGTTGAACCTGTTTTAATTCTTCTAAGTAGTACATATGTGCCAGTGTATAGCCTAGGAAATGAGATGCAGCAGAGAGGAGAAAAAGTTATGCTTCTGCCAAGACATGGGCAGTACGGAAAATGCTGTGTGTATGTGACAGATAGTGGGAAATAAAAAAATTGAATATCTATGCTCTTTTGCGGATCTCATTAATTTGAACAGTAGCAGCTGATACCGAATTTGGGCTATTGCTCAGACCACACACAGCTAGGATTAAATGTTCTTTTTTCTTTTTGTGGAATATCGGCTAATGATTATATCGAATTATGTCTTGATGAAGTGAGAACTGCAACAAAATATTGCAGTACAGAAAACTCTGTGCTCAGGGTTCAGCCACTCTACTCAATTTTCCCTCTCCCATTTTTTTTTGGGGGGGGGGAGCGGATCCTCCGCCTTAAAGCAGGTGCTCAGCATTTAATGGCCACTGAACATACTCAGCTCTCACTGTGCTATCTCTAGGCTTCCCCACCCTTACAGTGCTATTTTACCTTAATTTTGTAAAACACAAGGCTACAAACCATAAAAAACAAACACTTTAGAGATATCCCCAGAACTATAACAAAGGTAAGTAAGAATTATATAAGATGTAAAATGAAGATCAGCTTTTGGTCTGCTTATTATTCCAACTTGACTCACAAGTTCTGTAGTATGGTGCACAAAGTACCCAAGATGGTCACTGATCTTTAGTGTTGAGTTTTACAACCCTTGTTGGTATATTTGGGGCCTCCAAGCCTTCATTTATAGACAGACAGACAGACAGACAGACAGATGATATACACACATTCAAGCCCTTTTAAAAAAATCTCTCTGCAAAGCTTGAAGTCTCTTCTAAACTTGCTGGTGCCACCCTCTTTGCCAGACGGGGGGGGGGGGGAGCAGTTGTATTGCATTTCGATGAGGCAAGCAACTGCAATCTAAACCTGCACACTGAAACTCATGGGAATTGTGATTTTATTTGTTTGCTTGCTTCTGCTTTTAGAGTTCACTTTTCCTCCGAGGAGCTCAGGGTGCCGTACATGGTTCTCCCTCTCTGTATGATCCCCACAACAACCTGTAAGGTGAGAGTGGTGAGTGTGTTAGACTAGGACTTGAGAGACCAGGGACCAGATGCCCACTCTTAGCCATGAAGCTCACTGGGTGGGAAACAGAACCATGTTTGCCACCTTGAGCTCCTTGGAGGAAAGGTGGGGTACAGATAATAGAATCATAGAATTGTAGAGCTGGAAGGGACACCAAGGGTCATCTAGTCCAACCCCCTGCAATGCAGGAATCTCAGCTAAAGCATCCATGACAGATGGCCATCCAACCTCTGCTTAAAAACCTCCAATGAAGGACACGGGGTGAAAGAGGATGATGAGGGGGGCAGGGGCTAGGGCTAGTGCACAGGAAGCCAAGCAGCTGGAGCCCTTGCCACAGCCAGAGAGGCCCACCATCCCCATGAACACAGCAGGTCCTGAGACATAGGAAACAGAGGCAAGCCAGGGCCTGCAGCCTAGTTCACTAGCTGGTCAGGTGGGGAAGGAGGCATGTGATTCCACAGCTGGTGCAAGCTGAGAGCAGGTAAGAGTCACATGGCTTGTCAAGCCCAGATGCTGCAATTAGCAGACACAGTATAATAAGGCAGCAGAGCTGAGGTTCTGTGTCTACTCAGCTGGCAACACTGAGGGACCTTGACTGAAATTCTTGGACCACCACAGGTTTCTGCTGAACTATCTTGGTTTACTTTGACTGCGTTTGCTGATCTTTGGAGTTGGCTTGCATAGATTGGCTTCTGTACTTGGCACTGTACTTGACTCCCTGGAAAAGACCCTGATGTTGGGAAAGATGGAGGGCACAAGGAGAAGGGGACGACAGAGGACGAGATGGTTGGACAGTGTTCTTGAAGCTACTAACATTAGTCTGACCAAACTGCGGGAGGCAGTGGAAGACAGGAGTGCCTGGCGTCACAAAGAGTCGGACACGACTAAACAACATCAACAACTTGGCACACTGTCTGCTAGGTAGGCCAGGGGATCAGGACATACTGTCAGAAAGTTTTTTCTGATGTTCAGTCAGAATCTCCTTTCTTGTAACTTGAACCCATTGATATATTTGAAGAGGCTATCATATCTCCTCTCGGTCGCCTCTTTTCCAGGCTAAACATACCCAGCTCCTTCAACCATTCCTCATAAGGCTTGGTTTCCAGAACCTTGATTATCTTAGTTGCCCATCTCTGGACACGTTCTAGCTTGTCAATATCCTTCCTATATCCTAGTCCTACTTTTGGGGTGTGTGTGCAGGGGGAGTTCTGAGAATTACGTTTTCTCTACTCCTAAATGGGTAATTTGTGACACCCGTGGCTGTTGCTCAAATTGCCAGGCCCAGAAAAGGCTGAGGACCCCTGGAATAAAGGATCTGATGAGTTGGCATAGGATAAATGGCTGCTTACTTTTTCAAAATAATCTACTGGCCCCTTTTCTCCTTTGAAACTTACAAGAGGGCTGCTGGCTTTGCGCACACCACAGGTTTGCTGTCACAGCCTCCTGGCACAGGATCTGCCTGCTTTGCTTGGCAAACTCTTCCACACTGTCCATGTTGATTCTCCATTGCTTTGATACTTACACGTTGCCTGATTGCTCCAGGCCTAGCCTCACATGTGCTGCCTGCAGGCTGTACTCTTGTGTAACATATGCTTTCTATTCTACACCATCTGGATTGCAACAGCATCTCCTCTCCAGGGGCAGCTGCATTGTAACCTGCCTCTACCCTCCACCTTCTATTTTTCAGCAAAAGGCGGGGCATGCAGAAAGGCCTTTTTCCTTCCATGTCAGCCAGGATTTTCTTCAGCTGAGAAGAACCAACAGGGTCAAACACAAAGCAATGTGTGGCATGAACAGTCACAGAGGAAGGGTTTCTGGGTCAAATGAGAAGCTCTTGATGCAGTTCGTGATTATCTGCTTCCTTATAAGACTGTTTGGACACCTTGTGGCCAAGCTCAGTGCCAGGTTAGCAGAAGGGTCTCTGCCAACATGGCACTCTGCAAGAAAATTGAGTCCCTTAGCATTAGCAAGACAGAACCCAGTGCTGTAAGGAACCAGTAATATAGTGGAGGCTGGCCCATTAGAGTGAATGTGGCACAGACTCACCAAGCTCAGTGTGCCCCCCAGCCACCCCCACCTTCCTGCCTTCCTATTTGCATACAGTTTGGGAAAGGTGGCACTGCCTGTTAGATCCAACACAATCCCCCACCCCAGCATAGCTGCCAAGTTTTCCCTTTTCTCGCGAGGAAGCCTATTCAGCATAAGGGAAAATCCCTTAAAAAAAGGGATAACTTGGCAGCTATGCACCCCAGTCTCAGTGTTTTGCCCTTGCAGAACTCAGCATGGAGGACAGAGCCAGTCATTGGCTCTGGCTGCACCAATCATTGGTTTTGGTTCTGCCTATACTTGCCCTCTGTTTTCTACCGTCCTCTCCCTCATGCTTTTTAACATCTATATGCAGCCGCTGGGAGAGATCATCAGGGGGTTTGGGCTGGGTGTCCATCAGTATGCGGATGACACCCAACTCTATCTCTCTTTTAAATCAGAACTAGTGAAGGCGGTGAAGGTCCTGTGTGAGTGCCTGGAGGCGGTTGGGGGTTGGATGGCGGCTAACAGATTGAGGTTGAATCCTGACAAGACAGAAGTACTGTTTTTTGGGGGGCGGGCGGGTGTGGGGGTCACTGTGCCCCTGAAGGACCAGGTGTGCAGCCTGGGAGTCATTTTGGACTCACAGCTGTCCATGGAGCCACAGGTTAATTCTGTGTCCAGGGCAGCTGTCTATCAGCTCCATCTGGTACGCAGGCTGAGACCCTACCTGCCTGCAGACTGTCTCATCAGAGTGGTGCATGCTCTAGTTATCTCCTGCTTGGACTACTGCAATGCGTTCTATGTAGGGCTACCTTTGAAGGTGACCTGGAAACTGCAATTAATCCAGAATGCAGCAGCTAGACTGGTGACTGGGAGTGGCCGGCGAGACCACATAACACCGGTCCTGAAAGACCTACATTGGCTCCCAGTACGTTTCCAAGCACAATTCAAAGTGTTGGTGCTGACCTTTAAAGCCCTAATCGGCCTCCGTCCTGTATACCTGACAGAGCGTCTCCACCCCCATCATTTAGCCCGCATACTGAGATCCAGCGCTGAGGGCCTTCTGGCGGGTCCCTCACTGCGAGAAGCAAAGCTATAGGGAATCAGGCAGAGGGCCTTTTCGGTAGTGGCGCCCGCCCTGTGGAACGCCCTCCCATCGGAGGTCAAGGAGATAAACAGCTACCTGACATTTAGGTAAAGGTAAAGGGACCCCTGACCATTAGGTCCAGTCTGGGGTTGCGTGCTCATCTCGCATTATTGGCCGAGGGAGCCGGCGTATAGCTTCCAGGTCATGTGGCCAGCATGACAAAGCCGCTTCTGGCAAACCAGAGCAGCACACGGAAACACCGTTTACCTTCCCGCTGTAGCGGTTCCTATTTATCTACTTGCATTTTGATGTGCTTTCGAACTGCTAGGTTGGCAGGAGCTGGGACCAAGCAACGGGAGCTCACCCCGTCACAGGGATTCGAACCGCCGACCTTCTGATCAGCAAGCCCTAGACTCAGTGGTTTAACCTACAGCACCACCTGGGTCCCTACCTGACATTTAGAAAACACTTAAAGGCAGCCCTGTTTAGGGAAGTTTTTAATCTGTGATATTTTAATGTATTTTGGTGTTTGCTGGAAGCCGCCCAGAGTGGTGGGGGAAACCCAGCCAGATGGTCGGGGTATAAATAATAAATAATAATGACAATACCTTGCTAGTTCCAATGACCACCCACCACCACCACCACGGTCACTTCCACCTGACACATGGGCTTTCAGAAATGACTCCTTGTGCCTCTGGGTTACTGAAAAGGGCCAGAAGATTCTCTTCTCATGGGTAGTGCTGCTGTGTGGAATCCAGCAATGCCTTCCTTGTACTCCACAGTAGGGGTGAGTGAGCAGGACTGTAGCGCAGAAATGGAACGTTTTTTTCTGCATGCAAAAGAACCCTAGGTTCAATCTTCAGCATCCTAAGTTGATGGAATCAAATAACAAGAACTGGGAAACGTTTCTATGGCCAAGACACTGCAGGGCTGCATCCAGTCAAAGCAGGCAAAGTAGGTGCTTTACCACTGAGGTCTGACTCTTTCTCACTTTCTAACAACTCCCATCAGCACCAGCCAACTTGGCCAATGGTCAGCGATTCTGGGAGTTGTAGTGCAACAGCGTCTGGGTGGCTACAGGTCCCCTGTCCCTTCTCTAGTCCTAGACTGCTTAGGTTTTAAAGATTTAAAAAGCACTCTATTCCTTATTTTACTATTGCTTCCAGCTTCATAGCTTAGTCAGCTCTGAGTTTATATTAGCTGTGCTAAGCTTCATTAGGGTGTTTTTTGTTTTGCTAATTGAACCTAGATTTATTTCTGCATTCAATTTTTTTTATGAGAGGACGGGGAGGAGGTCTATTTGTTCAGTGGATTTTTTAAAAGGCCCACTATGTAAATTGGTGAAAATAAATAATTAGGAGGTAGCTGATTTAATTATCAAACAGCAAAGGAAAGCTGACAGTCGCTTTGAACAAATAAGTCATTTTATGAATGAACTAAATTCCGGTAACATGTCATACCAGCCATCTACTTAACGAACACTTACTTTGATGACTCTACCAAGCTTTTATTATCCATTATCTATATTATAATCCTGGAAACACAAAGTAATTGGCCAGTTACATAATACCAACACGGAGAACAGAAGGCAGAAAGGGGAATTCATCTTGAGTTGGAGGTCAGAAGTGGGGCGACATAACAGAGGACAAACCGAGAACATTACACCATCAAGATTACGCCGTAAGGGATTTTTGCTCTCAAATCTGTCTTAATTTAAAAGATTTCCATCTTACTTTTCAGTCCCCCACCAAAAAAGGAAAAAAGAAGCCTTCCAAAGTCGACAATAATTTAAAACCATAGTTTAAACCAAGTACCAGGATGTAGCAAAACAACCAGTAAATAGTAAAGTAACAGGAAGATGAGCACAGGGCTGGTTCTGCCATTAGGCTGGGTGAGGCAATTGCCTCAGGCCATACGCTAGGAGGCAATGGTAGCATGGAGACTCTATCAAGCAGCAGTGGGCTCCTCTTTCCCTCCTGTGGTGATGAAACTTCAAGGCTTGCTCTGCTGCCTGCTAGAATAAGAATAAGAAAGCATTGCCCCACCTTCCACTTGCTGCTTATCTCCAGCTGCACTGGAGCCTTGCTGTGCTCCTCTTCTTGTGCACAGCTACTGTCCAGCCAGGCAGAGAGGGATGCACAGACAGGAGGTGCTGTGGCAGCCATCGTGGTGAGTCAGGTGGGCAGGCAAGTGAGGTGCAAGGCCTGGGGGGGGGGGGCACAAAGCTTTCTGAAGCAGACGGACCAGGCAGGTGGGCAGGCCCATGAGCAAGTGCCAACCTCCTTGACTAGGCAGCCAAGCCATGCACTTGCCTGCTTGGCTAGGCTTGGGTCCTCTGAGGCACACACTGCTGTGCTGCACCCTCTGAGATTGGAGTGCCAAAGGGGAAGAAAGAAAGGCACCAGGTACAGGGGCAATTTACCTCTGAATACCTCATTCACCTCAGGTGGCAAGATGTCTTTGGCCTGCCCTGGATGACGATTAAATATTTCTCTGTGAAAGGTGGCAATAATAGGTTTGCCTGCACCTGGTGCCCAAAAGTTAACATGGTAAGTGCTGGGTGAATGTTTCTGGTGCGAGAGACAGCGGAGAGGAGGACCATAGTCTGGATGCAACTATCAAGAATGTCCTTTCCTTGGTTGCTCACTGACTAACCGAACCTATTATGAATTTTGTTTATTCAGTCTACTGATGATAACTCTATGCTGTATCTGATGTTTATTAAGACAACTACAGCAGAGAAAATACACGCACACATATCGCACCTTGTCAACGTATAACGTTCACCATCAAAAATAGTTTTAAAATATGGACAATTTTGACTCTGAACTTACCTTGCCTTTGACTGCTGTATCCTAGTCTTGATATCTACAATGAGAAACTTGCCTAGGTTTTTTGTAATCTTAAGGTTGGAGTCTGCCATTAAAATTAGATAAAATTCATCTGACGTCCAAGTGTAAATAAAGCGTTGGGGACATAAATCAAGATTTCATATCGCTATAAAAATAACATGCACTAGAAGAACATGTACTAACATTTCAAATGAGCCACTTTTGTAAGGACAAACTCTCAAATGCTAAGTTAGCCTGATTTAACTAACTTCCAAAGGTGCAGACAGGACATGCAGAGTTCAATCCTGGATTATGCTCAAGGGGGGGGGGTGCTTTTAGCACCCTGGACAGATCCCAGTGAGCCTACAACTTGTTTCACCAAAAAGATCGTTCTCAACTGAGCACTTTAGAATATTTGCATACTGCCATACTAATCAATCTCCCACAGTCAGGGTATTGATCTGTACCTAAAGGACTTTGGGGCACAGGTCCATGAGACAAATCTGGGTAAAACCTTCACCTGCTCCTTTATGTGTATACCTGTATATAAAATGGAAAATGACCATTGCATGGATGGATGGGGACTCACCAGCACCACAATTTGAGGTACACATAGCTGCCCAAGAGGCAAAGTGAATTTTTAAGAAGTTTGAATAAAAAAAGGAGAAACGGGCAAGATATACTGGGCTCAACAGGAAAAAAATGCAGCTCATTTCCCCTGGACCACCCCCTAACAACACCCCTCCCCATATATTTTTTTAAAAAAATATTTCAATTTCATTGATATCCATCTCTCTCTTACCAATTTGTTCAGGCACAGAAATCATGCAAGCTCAACTGAAGATGAGGCAGGATGTTCTTATTATGCAAGAAAAGAACCTCAAACACTCAAGTCTTTCATCTATTTTTCTTTGGTTGAGTTACTAATTTGAAAACTTTAATACTACATTCCCCACCACCACCAACTGGCAGTAAAAATCCTGATCCATATATCAAAGCTTTAACTTCCAGACACCAATGAGTGTGCTATTGCAGGTGGGGTAGTTTTTCTCTTTACTGTGCTGGTTCATTTATTTCTATTATGCCAAATACAGTATATGTGAAAAGCTGATAATACGTGTGACCCAATACTATACATTTACTCAAATGTCCCACTGAGTTCAATGGAACTTGCTCACAAGGGTACACAGGATTGCACCTTAGTGTTGCCATGGAGAGGGCTACTTTGCCATGCCACAAAACTGCCTTCTGTTCCAAAATCGGTTTGCTGTTTAGGATGCATAAGAATAGAGGCTGCTTGGAATACTGTAATTAAGTGCATGCGTACAGTATTTGAATCTTGGCCAAGGTGCCATTTGTTAGCTCTTTAACCAACAAAAATGTTCATAAATCATGAGGATGTACACCAAGGGTGCCTAACAGGTGGTCCTTCTGGTGTTGCTGGACTACAACCCCCATCATTCCTGACCATTGGCCAAGTTGGCTGGTGCTGATGGGAGGAGTTGGACTCCAAGGGGAAGAGCAAGCCAGAGCTCAGTGGTAAAGCACCTACATGACCATTGACCATGCTGGCTGGGGCTGATGGGAGTGCAACAACCCTGGGCTAATCAAAGGAACAGCCTCCTTCCTTATTAGTCCTGCTGGCCAAGTATCTCCCTCTGAAGCCTGCTGTTATATGTACAATTTTGGGAAGCCAAGGATACGAGGTTGTCATGAAGAGTGCCTGCACTTCAGAATTCCCCACTACACCACAGGTTGGAGTCAAAAAATGTCAAGAGGGCCATAGGTTCGCCACCCCTAGTGTAAGGGGACGTGCCAAAGGCTTCATAAGACCTTAAGAAGAGCCTACTGGTTCAGGCCAATGATTCACCCATCCCTGCTCATCCTACCCTCACAGTCGCCAGCAAGATGCCTATGGGAACACCCCAAGCAGGACCTGAGCACAATAGCGCTCTCCTCTCTTGCAGTTTCCAGCAACTGCTATTTAGACTCCTACTGCTTCTGGCGGGCAGTGGAGGAAAAATATATCCACCATGGTCACTAGCCTTATCCTCCAGGAATTTGTCCACCCCTCTTCTAATGGCATCCACGTTTATGGTCATCACCACTTCTTGTAGGAGTGTATTCCATCATTTAACTGTGTTCTGTGTTTAAAAGTGGATTTTGAGGAGAAAATTAAAAGGACGAGAAGTTGCAGCCATCTGCTATTCTGAAACAAGTTCTAGGCATTGCATTATTGGGGCTGTCACCAGTGCTAGAGGTCTCTGGTGTTGAAATACATCTTTAATTATCATTCTTTCAATCCATGGGAACTCTGGGTCACATCTCACTTGGGATTAGTCATTAAAATAATAATATGAATAAGCCTTAAGATTGCTTTTGTGAGGGGAGGGAAAGGGGAGAGATTAAATTAGGCAACTATCTTGAATGATGATGTCACCACCATCAGGCATTACATTATTGATGTACATTGGCATTATGATATATTTAAGTCACACAACCTTGGGCAGCTTTGACAATGCTAGACATTTGTGAGTTGACCCACCTTAAATTATATTTATGGGGAAATAGCATCAAACAGGTTGCAAACAGGATGTGATCCCCTGTCATTTCTTCTTCTTCTTAACAGATTTAATAGATAATAAAATATTATCTATTAAATTTCTATATCACAGGTAGTTTACAATATAAAAACACAGAAATACATAACATAGTAACAAAACAAAAAAACAATCCCCCCCCCAGTTTTAAAGGCCAGATTGTTTAATTAGCTAAACACCTGTGAGAAGAGAAATGTTTTTACCTGGCACCTTTAAAACGTAACAAAGGTGCCTGGAGATCCTCCCTAGGGAGAGCATTCCACAGATGGGGAGCCACCACAGAAAAGGCCCGTTCTCGTGTGGCCACTCGCCAGACCTCTCATGGGGGGGGGGCATACGAAGAAGGGTCTCAGATGATAATCACAAGGTCCCTGTTGGTTCATATGGGGAGAGGTGTCCCTTGAGGAATATCACCTCTGAAAGTAGTGGCTGTAAAAAAGTGAAACATGGGCAGAATTGGCCATCGTACAAAAATTTATTGGAGGAGGTAGATGGAGAATTAAAATTAAAGGAATATAAAGTAGTAAAACCCTATTTGAGTAGCTGGTTGCAATATTTCCAAAAAAAGATTTCAAAAAGATTTTTAAAAAAGGCTTTAATAAGGAAATTTCGGAATTAGATAAAATATTAATAAGGGGCAAGAATAAATACATAAAAAAATTATATGATCTATTATTGGAATGGGAAACTAAAGAGAGCTTTGTCGAGAACGCCGATCTCTCAATAGATCTATGAAGGCCCAAACCAACTACTGGTAATATTAAAAGGGACAATGAAGATATAGGTATACCTATGAGTAAAGGAAGAGCAAAAAGGCACAAAATAAGACAGGCTGGAAAACACAATAGGGTGGGTGGGTGGTGGAAGTGGTTGATTTATTTTATTTTATTTTATTATTAGAATGTGATAATTTATTATTATTATTATTTATATATTTTTGGTTTGTGTATGGCAATTTCTTTGTGAATTCTTGCAAAAAATAAAGGTTATTTTTTATTAAAAAATTTTTTAAGAGAGACATCAAAGAGGTTTAACGTGCATATTTCCCCTTTCTGTCTTCTGGCAGAGGTTATCATACAGTGTGACCAAAGCAGTTTCTGTGACGAGACCAGGCTTAATCCCTGATTGAAATGGATCTAGAAAATCAGTTTCCTCTAAGAGTGTCTGGATCTGCTCTGTAACCACCTACTCAAGATCCAAGGCCAAGAAGGGGAGATTGGCAACTTACTTAGATTTTCTGAATCCAGGGAGGGTTTCTTGAGGAGTGGTAAAACCACTGCCGCCTCCACACAGGCGAAGACCACCCCCTTTCACAAGAAGGCATTAATCAACTCCCTGGCCCAGCCAGCTGTCCCCTCCCTGCTAGTTTTTATCAGCCAAGCCTGCCTGATCCAAGCATTTTTCTTTGGGAATACATGTAGCAATATGGCTTCAGATGTAGTTTTCTTCTTTGGGCACATGATAAGCTTCCTATGTTTTTACTGTCCCTCAAGAACTCATCACTGAAAGAAGGAAGCTTGAAAAATAAATACATAAAATAACAAAATGTAAAAACTGAGCAGAATCTCTGTTATTTTTCTTGATGATATTTACTAATAAGGCCAACAAGATTATAAATAATTATTCCAGTTTAAAAGCATGTGTCTTCAACAAGCATAAAAAATAACTGATCTATATTTGATGCCAAATAAATATTCATGGCTCCAAGGCCTTAAGAACTCATTCCAAACATTGTTTTGTTTATCCTCCTTGATTATTTATTCTTTTATTTTCCTTGATCTGATCCAAGGATTCCTCCATCCTTTATGAAAAAATCAACCAAGATCTGAAAAGTAAAGTTAGATCTCTTGAAAGCTGTTTTCAAACTGCATGGGGAACATGCCCCCACTACAAAATTCACATGTGTGTCTAAACAGCCATCTAGGCAAAGCAAGGGCCCAGTTCAGCAAAAGAAAAAAGGTTGATGTCTGCAAGACCCACCTTGATGAGCAATAGGTTGATATACCTATAAAGATATACTGGTTCAATAATCACCCTCTTTCCCCCTTGGAAACCCTTGGAACTTCAATTCTGTTAGGGGCCTTAGAACCTCTAACAGAGAATTCTCATTATCCTCTCCAAAAACAAATTCCCAGAATTCCCCAGGAAAGTTAAAGCAGCAACAATTTGATCCCATGCAGAACCTATCATCCATAAGCCTCCTTGGGATACCAAACAAATATATTGTTACAAATCTGGGATAACACAGTTTGCAAGTGCAAGAGCACCGATAACTGCTAGAAATTAATTAATTAATGTTGGAATTTAGATAAAATTTGGAGTGTTGAAGGGAAGATTTCCGGCTGAAAAAAAGCCCTGCCTGTTTAAGTTTAAGTTATTGCTGATAGAGATGTCATTGAGAACAAAAGGAGAACTACATAGTTGTTGCATACGTATTACAGCTTAATACTTTGGTTCTTAAACAAGGTGGTACTTTCTGTCAGTTACCCAACCTTTTAACAATCTCCTGAGGTACTTTGAATAATATAACAGCCCCAGGGGATCAGCTGGTATGGGAGTCTTCTCTTTCTAAAAGATCTCTTCCCTCCTGACTGGAATGAGGCTCAAGTAGACTGTATCCTTACAGCTTCTACTTCTCCTGCTCAAGCTCAGTCCTCCAGTTAACTCCTGGCCTAAGTCTCACAAGACGCGGCTAAATACTGTCCTTCACACTAAGCTCAAAGACTCCTTTCTCTAGCTGTATATATTTTTCTCAGAGTGGATATTACACAGAGATCAGAACCAATTCTCTCTCCCTCCTGCACTCTCTTAAACCATCTCCCTATCTCTCTCAGAAAGGACTCCTTTTATTCTCCCTCCCAAAGTGCTGCTCCACCTCCACTCTAGCTGGCTGTCTTGGTAGCCAATCAGAGAAAGACTCCTGACCTCTGGTGGAATTCTGAGGGAATGCATCACCAGACTCTGGTCTGGCTCAACTCTGTCACAGGGAGGTTACAGGAGATGTGATGTCACACAAGAAAAATGTGCCCATTTTATAAAGGGGGGTCTGGAGAATTGAGATGAGCAGACAGTATGGGAAATAGATTGACTAAATACAAAAAGAAAAACTAGCTGTGAAACCTTCTTAGTAGTGTAAAACACTTTTAAGTTTTGCATCTTATTAAAGCTTAGAAATTAGGCAATTACACATTTCTATCCCTTTCATTTATGGTCTGCTGACCTTCCCCCTCTTCACCTCTGTTGCAGAGGATGAATCATACATTTTTAGTAAGATGATCAGAAAATAAGGTTTACTTACATTTCAGTGCAGGCAGCAAATACAGCAAAGTAGTGTGATACTTATAAGTTGCAGCAAAATAAAAGTTGGTAGTCTTGAAAGACTAGTTGAAAGCAGGAGCTTTAGCCATGCACATCTGGTCAGTTTGGAGGCACGGTGGAAAGAGAGTCTCCTCACAGGAAGGAGGCAATATAAAGGATTGTCTCCTTTCTTGCAGGGCTCCTGCCCAGAGGAGGCAAAGGATGTGATCACATCCAGAAGGTCCTATCTAGGAAGTTCAAAAACTCTCTATGTATTAGCCCTATGCTTGTGTAGCAAAATATGTATTTGTGATTTGGGCTGTAAACCCCATAGGCAGAAGGGGAGGTATTGTGTTTTGCAATGTGTTTGGGGAACAAGGAAGAGGAAGGAGATTGTGCTGGGTGCTATGGATGGAGGTTAGCTTGGAAGGAATTCTACCCACAGTAGTGATGGAACTTAGCATGCAGGCAGGGTCGTGCTGGCTTTCCTTATGTCATCATTTGTTTTGTGGTTATTGATATGCAGCTTTCCATGACTGGGGCACTGGGGTGTGATTCATAGCTAATTAGACAAGCGAGGAGAGACCATGCAGGAGGCTGTCCCAACCACACTTCCAGGTTACCTGTGGGCATCACCCAGTAGTGGCTCAAATGGTAGGGCAGGGGGCTAAGGATTGTGTAACTCCTGATCATTTTATCTCAACATTTTAGCAGAGATGGGTAATCAGCCAGTAAAGCAGATTGCTCAATATTTGGATTCCTCTTCGATGCAATGTCAGGCTCTGTAAGTTGTATCCAATAAAGTCGTGCTGATTCTTACTGGTTTTCCCAGTAGTGATGTATGGAAGTGAGAGCTGGACCATAAAGAAGGCTGATCGCCGAAGAATTGATGCTTTTGAATTATGGTGCTGGAGGAGACTCTTGAGAGTCCCATGGACTGCAAGAAGATCAAACCTATCCATTCTTAAGGAAATCAGCCCTGAGTGCTCACTGGAAGGACAGATCGTGAAGCTGAGGCTCCAATACTTTGGCCACCTCATGAGAAGAGAAGAATCCTTGGAAAAGACCTTGATGTTGGGAAAGATGGAGGGCACTAGGAGAAGGGGACGACAGAGGACGAGATGGTTGGACAGTGTTCTCGAAGCTACGAACATGAGTTTGACCAAACTGCGGGAGGCAGTGGAAGACAGGAGTGCCTGGCGTGCTATGGTCCATGGGGTCACGAAGAGTCGGACACGACTAAACGACTAAACGACTACGATTCTTACCCAGTGTTGAGCCTATGTATGGTTATTTCCCCCACCCCACCCCTTATTGCACGTGGGAAGAACACACCACACCTTACTGTGCATTGGAGAAGGACCACAACTCAGTAGCAGAGCATCTGCTTTGCAAGCAGAAGGTCCCAGGTTCAATCCTCAGCATCTCCAGGTAAGGTGGGGAACATTTTTTCACCTTCGCTGCATCAAGCAGTTGGTCCCTTACCTTTCCTGCCCCAACCTGGCCACGGGGATCCATGCGATGGTCACCTCCAGGATTAACTACTGTAATTTGCTCTACACGGGGCTGCCCTTGAAGCTGTCCCAGTAACTCCAGCGGGTGCAGAATGCTGCAGCGAGGCTCTTCACGGGGTCCCTCACCCACCGCCACCACGAGAGACAGGCCAACACTCGCCCCCACCTCCAGACGGGGAGGGAGACCGGAAGACACCCCGAGAGCCTCCCCGGGCCTCCCCCTATTCTCACCTCCACCACCGGACGACTAGCCCTCGATGCCTGTGGTGAAGGGAGAGAACCTGACCCCCGGTCTCCCAGAAGGAGCCGACCAAGGTATGGAGATGTCAGGGGGGAGGGATTCCCGGGGGACGACAGAGGGAGGGCTATCCTACCGTTGTACACCTCTCCTGGGGGATGGGGGCCCTGAGTGGGCCACAGCAATGCATTGCCGTGCCCTGCTAGTTATCAATAATATACAAATAAATTTCACAGTATTTACAAATAAGTGCACATAACTAAGTTACAGTGGTGCCTCGCTAGACGAATTTAATTCGTTCCACGGGTCTTTTCTTATAACGAAAAATTCATCTAGCGAATCCCATAGTAATGCATTTAAATTTTATTTATTTATTTATTGCCCATAGGAACGCATTAATTGAATTTCGATGCATTCCTATGGGAAACCGCGATTCGCTAGACGAATTTTTCATAAAATGAATTCGTCTAGCGAGGCAACCTCAGCTCGAAAAATCCTTTCGTTAAGCGGAAATTTCGTTAAGCAGGGCATTCGTTAAGCGAGGCACCACTGTATATGGTCAGAAAAGTTTGCTAAAATAAAAGTTTTTAATCAAGTGTCTAATCCAGTATCAGCCTTTAAATGAAGCAATCCAGGATGCCTTGATGCAGACTAGATTCTTCCTAGATTCTTCCTGGCAGTGGAAACAGGGCGTGTTTTTGATGTCATTGGGCAGGTTATTAGCTAAATGATTATTCATAGCCTGACCCGAGCCTTCCACTCTATGTTTAGAGAGGGGAGGATCTACCTAATTACTGTTAAACAGCTAGTCACGAAACTCCTTGTGGAAGTATGGCTAGAAATTGCCAGGAACTGGCGAGAAGTGAAACATCACTCCCTTAAATCTTGGTACAATAGAGTTTGGCAACTAGACTTGGATTAAAAGTTGGCCAAGGAGACATTTGTTGACTTTTGTAATAAAGTTCCATTGATTGAAAGCCACCACATCTCCCTGGCTTCTTTGCCCTCCTCTACTCCCTCCTCCAACATCCTAGGCACACTAGAGGTACCATAAACATATTCCTTTCCCATTATTTCTTCTATTATTTTAAAAAATAACACTGTTGTTGTAAATTAAATGTTCTGTTTATTGAAAATGAATGTGTGTTTGTGTGTATTCTCTCTCTCTCTCTCTCTCTCTCTCTCTCTCTCTCTCTCTCTCTCTCTCTCTCTCTCTCTCTCCTATTCATTTAACAACAAGCTGGTGCTTACGACAACCCACATGTCAAATCACCCTGGTACTTTACACAGATATAAACTGGACTAGGGAATGATCTCAAATCGCAAATCCCATTTCACAGTCAGAGAGAAAGCTGAAACAAAAAAGGTGTAAACACTATATAAATGCAAGTATGTCTGTGCTTAATTGTGAAGAAGAAGGGGGGGAAGCATTTCTAAGTCAATATTGACAAATAAACCCAGTGTGTTGGGTGGGGTTCTTTGCATTTTGTCTGTAGCAATTTTCAAAGTAGGGCATTGGAATGCTCAGAGTTCTCCTGTGGTGCAATATTATTCTTGGCTGTAATATCTCTCCAAGGAGCTGCTCTAATTAATGCAAAACAGTGTGCTTACCACTTAATAAAATACCATGCATTTTTTTAAATTTAGAAACAAATGACACACACAAAAACTGCTTTTATTTAGCAAAGCCTGTGGATGGTGTGTTTTAACCTTGCAAACACTTAGAATCATAGAACCATAGAGTTGGAAGAGACCACAAGGGCCATCCAGTCCAAGCCCCTGCCAAACAGGAAACACCATCAAAGCATTCCTGACATATGCCTGTCAAGCCTCTGCTTAAAGACCTCCAAAGAAGGGGACTCCACCACACTTCTTGGCAGAATCTTACTGTCAGGAAGTTCTTCCTAATGTTTAGGTGGAATCTTCTTTCTTGAAGTTTGAATCCATTGCTCTGTGTCCGCTTCTCTGGAGCAGCAGAAAACAACCTTTCTCCCTCATCTATATGACATCCTTTTATATATTTGAACATGGCTATCATATCACCCCTTAACCTTCTCTTCTCCAGGCTAAACATACCCAGCTCCCTAAGCCGTTCCTCATAAGGCATCATTTCCAGGCCTTTGACCATTTTGGTTGCCCTCTTCTGGACACGTTCCAGCTTGTCAGTATCCTTCTTGAACTGTGGTGCCCAGAACTGGACACAGTACTCCAGGTGAGGTCTGACCAGAGCAGAATACAGTGGTGCTAATGCTAGTTGATTAATCATCTGCCATTTAGCTGATTAATGGGTTAAGCAAATAAATTTTGTTCCAGTATTTGTATATTACCAAAAGATCGTGATCTATGATTCCATGATCAGCAGAGATGTCTTTTTGGAGATATTTGAAGGACTATAGGACTATCTATATCCAGAAGTAAAAAATACTGCTAGAGTACTGGTCTGCACCTAGTTACTCATTTCCAAATTATTAATTTTGGAGGGTCACTTTTTCATAACAATAAACTATTTCCCTCCACTCACTCAGTAGAAAATAACAGTTCTTTTCAGATGTTGGTAACTTACACTGCCACCACCACCCACTGCTTTAGTGAACACATCACTGTGCTCCTTTGAGCATATGGGGCCTGACTTCCCAAGTGGGCAAGCGCAGGAGCTTGCTGCAAAGTTACAAAGCTGCATCTGAAGCCGTCTCCTATTCTTCCCCATCTCCCCTTGCCTCCCCTCCCCTTCCTCTGTTTTCTCCCTTCTGTCACTTTTTAGATTTTGAGCCTCTGCAGCAGGGAGCTATCTCCCCGTGTAATTTGTCAAGTGCCATGTAAGAGAAAATAGTTTTATATTGTTTTATTGTTATCATCAGCATCATGATTATTATTTCATTTTTCTTATCCGCCCTTCACTATAAGGTCCCAGGGCACGTTACAGCAATTTTAAAATACAATCTTAAAAACAATTTAAAACAAATTCCAGTCACAAGATAGGCTGGGTCTTAAAATATATATATTTCTCAGGTTTCCTATAATGTTTGTGTGGGGTCCTTTTTTGGTTTAAAAAATGAGGAGCTGGTACTCATATCTTGATATGTGTTATGAGTGCCAGCACAAACTGGGCAGCAGAAAAAGAGGTGCTGGTGAGTACTATCACCAAAAAATGCCACCTCTGGCCCACATCCAGCCCAGCAGCACCTCCAAGCACCTGCCATCTTAGCTACTCCTAATTCAGATGGAAGAGAGAGCGTGCGCTGGGTGTCCTTTGCATATTGTTGACACCTTGCTCCCAATCCCCTGATGACAGCTCCCAGCAGCTTTCTAGATGTTAAATAGCATGGGGAACAAGATGGAACCCTGCTGAGCACAACAGGACAACTCCCATGGTGCTCAGCCTCCCATAACTACTTTCTGGAAATGGCCCTGGAGGTAGGAGCAGAGCCACTGAAGCACAGGGTTCCCAACCCCCACCTCCCTGAGATGCTCCAAAAGGATACCATGGTATTGAAAACTGCCAGTCAATCAAGGGGAACAAGCAGGGTCACATTCCACCTATCTTTCTCCCAACAACTGTCATCAACCAGGGCTACTAAGGCAGGTTCAGTGGCATGGCCAGCCCTGAAGCCAGACCAGAATGTATCCAAGTTGCCTCCAAGCAAGCCTGAACCTGGACTGTTGCCACCCTTTCTAGTGCTTTGCCCCCAAAGGGGCTATTTGCCATTGTAATAGTTGTTTAACTACTGGGCCCAGGGAGATCTTCTTAAGGCAGGGACACACCACTGCATTCAGAGCTACAATACCTCTCAGACAAAAAGGAACCTGTGAACCTCAGAGCTACTGTACCTAAAATCCTGCCTTGGCACTTCTGGGTTGAGCGCCGGCCATAGCGGTCAGAGGTCTGCGAGATCAGCGGACTTCGGCGCCTCAAAGGTGGGGGGAAACCGCTCCAGCGCGCGGACACCCGAAGAAACCCCAGATTGAGCTTTCTGGAGGCATAGTTGTCCGGCTGGGCGCAAAAGCTGCTCCCCTCTCCCCGGCAAGGCTCTGTTTTGAGCCCCCGAGAGCACGGGGGTCGGAGCGGCAGCGCAATCGGACACAGAACATTTCCTTTGACAGCGCAAAGCTGCAGTACTGCGAGGATTGAGCACTCAATTTTTTCCAAAGAAAATTGCTCTGTACCATGAGTACTGAGTTATTGGTTTTAATTTGAAGAGAATTTGGCCACGGGAAAGGGATTTTAAAAACAGAAGCCGGTCCCTTCCCACTGATCATCATAGAAAGCAAGGACATAAACCTTAAGCCAGAAAATAGTGCAAGAAGCTAAACTTCCAAAGGCAGGACTGAAATCCTCCCCCCAGAAGCAGGGGGGGGAAGGAAATTTATATTGATTTATATCCCTGTGAAATCTGAGGATTTGGATTGAGAAAGTGACATCCTTTGTCATAGCTGCAGAAGAAAATGGCAACAGCCTAAAGGAAGTAGACATTCCACTTTCGCTTTTCTATTCAGAGACACTGAATGCACACACCCACACACACACACACACACACACACACACACACATCGTGTTTTCTCTCTGTGGTGGCCTTCAAGTCGGGATGGCAGCCACAATAACAGATGGTCAATAGGCGAACATAATAAAACTGATGCAAGAAAACAAGCAGGAATTGAAAGCATGTATTTCTGAAGTTAAAAAATTTGGTGACTGTCTTAAAGGCTTCAAAGTGAACTTTGAAGAAAAAATGGATACAGGAGAAAAACAGCAAGAAATGGACAGTGGAAGGGAGGACGTAGAGGATAAAAAAGTTGATCACTGTTGTAAAAACTTCAAAGTGAACTTTGGAAAAAATGGTTTTAGAAGAAAATCAGCAAAAACTGCAGTTGAAAGATTGTGCTTTCAATGAAGAAAGAGGAGCGTATTTCCAGTTGAGAAGAAAAGAAGATTGGGCAAGGGAAATAGGAAGGGGAGCTGTCAGGAGTGGGTTAGAAAAAATAGAGGTTTGGCAGGGGCAGCGGGGGGGGGGAGAACAGGAATGAGAGGGAGGGGAGACACTGGAGAATGGAAGTGGGGTGAAATTTGTGGATAATAATGTGTTAATTGGGAGAAAGTAACCTATAATTATGAAAAGGACGGAAAAAATTGGAAATAATTTGAAGAGAATTCAATTATATTAAAATCTAGTGAATATGAAAGAAATTTGGAAGAGAAGTATAGAATAAAGGAAGAAAACATTTTAAGATTGTGTAAATGAAAAGGAAAAATAAGTACAGTGGAACCTCGGTTTATTAACACCTCGGTTTACGAATTTTCGGTTTACGAACGCCGCGGACCCATCTGGAATGGATTAATTCACTTTCCATTACTTTCAATGGGAAAGTTCGCTTCAGTTTATGAACGCTTCAGTTTAAGTACTCCGCGGACCGTCTGGAGCAGATTAATCCACTTTCCATTACTTTCAATGGGAAAGTTCGCTTCAGTTTATGAACGCTTCAGTTTATGAACAGACTTCCGGAACCAATTGTGTTCATAAACCGAGGTACCACTGTAATGAATTAGAATAGATTAATTATGGTATTAGGGAACAATGGAGTTCCCCTGTGCCCCTACTCTTCACCCCTTGTCTCGGACCTTCTGGTGGCAGGGGGAGGTGCTGGGATGAGGGGGGGCCTTCAATGAGAAAAAGGACTGCCTCCTCCGTCCTACTACACCTGAGGATTCCTTGGTGGCAGGGGGATCTTTGGGAGGGGGTGGGGGAGGGGCAGTATAACATATGTAGGTAAAATTGAGATAAGGATTGGAAAATCATGATAAAGGATATTGCTAAAGAAGGTTATAAATTGAAGATCAGAAAGGGGGGAAGGGGAAGTCTATAAGATAATGATTTGAAAAATGGATGTTTAAAAGTTTTAAAGTTTGTTCTTTTTTTCTTTTTCTATGTTTGTGTTTGTTGGTGTATTTGTTATATTGTATGCTTATTTGCTTAATTATGTTTTTAAAAATCCGATAAAAATTAGTATTAAAAAATAAAATAAAATCCTGCCTTGTGGGTAGATGCAAGAGTGCTGATTATCATTGTGCTGATGGTTATTATTTTTCAAATGGAACTACTGCACCCCACCCTGGGGTCCCTTGTGAAGAAGGGGGAGCTGAAAATATTTCAAGCAAATAGCTAAACGAGGAAAGCCCTGTTAACAATACACAAGATTAGACTTCCGATCTACCGCCAGCGCTGATCGGTGAGGAATCCTCCAGCTCTAAGGTTCCTGGCCCTATGAGGGGGGGATCTGCAAAAGCAATGCGGCCCCCCCCCCAAAAGAAGCTTTCTGGGGGCATGAGAGCTTGGCTGCGCCCCAAAGTGACTCCTCTGCTCCCCGGTAAGCTCTTTTTAAGAGCTCCGGAGTGAGCGGAGTGAGAGTTGCGGGTGCCATTTTTGAATATACCTCTACCCTCACAGAGCGAAGCTCCAAGCCGGCAGCAGAGGAGCGGTGGATTTTAAAAAATAAAAATGAAAAGATTTGAAGACATTGGACACCGTGAGTAAAGGAAATATCTTCTAAAAATTTCTTTAATTGGAAAAAAAATTGGCCACAGGAGGAGGTTAAAAAGAGGAAGTCGATCTCCCCCATTGAGAGGACTTTGAGGCAGTTAACTTGCCTGAAGCCGGAAAGACTGATTTAATTACCAAAAAAGTGGACCTAAAACCTTCCCCCTAAGGCAGGGTAAAGGGGAGAAGGGTTCAATTCGGTAAAATCCCTGAAAAAAATCTTCATTTTTGACTGGGGAAAGTCCTCCTAGAAGCTGGAGGGATCAGCGAGCCGCCATTATGACATCACAATAAGAAGGAATTTATTTACCTCTTTAAAGTTGAGAACTGTCAAAATAGAAGGCTGTGAACAAGAAGTTGGAAAATGCTTTTTTCATGAATGGACTTAAGATTTTTAAGAATGATCAAGAATCAAAAATGAGAATCTGTTACCAGTATGTTTTTGAAGTTTGGAAATAAGAACCACGCAATTTCCTGCCTGTAATCTGTGCTGTTCCCATGAAATTGGAGATGAGCAGGATGACAGTAGACAAAACATCATCGCCTGACTTGGCTGACTTTCTGAAGGAACTTTTGGAATTGCTTTTGGATTTTAGAGATGAACTGCATCAGAATAATAGATGGGCATAATAAGTCAGAGCTGCGTTGAGAGTGAGGAAGGACCAGTCCCAGCGGAGAGTGAGGAGAAGCAAGAGGAACAACCACCAGTCCTGGACAATATAGTTGAATTTTAAAAAGATGAGGAAGACGCATGGAACATTGTTTCCCCTGTGGGGGGGGGGGACAAGACATGTGTGATTCAAGGAGTCTCCAAAAAAAAACCAGTATGGAATAATGCCCTCCTAGTGAGAGAGGGAGGGCAGGATCCATACCGAGGTCAGAATTTAAAGGGAATAAAAATTGACATGGGGCTGAAAGGTGAAAACATAGCTGGGTGGTATTGTGCTACAGTTAGAAAACTGGGGGGCAGCGGGTAAAGATGGGAGAGTGGTGGATAGGCGGTGAAAGAGTGGGAGTGGGATGAGGAGTAAAAATGGGTTATTTTCTGACTGATTAAGGTGGTCAGACTGGAATGCCTTATGGAGCTGGCTGGTGCATCTGGGAGACCCAGAGTCCAGGGGAAGGAGGGTAGAATTAGATATAAGTGGTTAACGGCTATTATGATAGAAGAAATAATATTTGAATGTATTTTTAAAAAAATGGGGTAGAAATTTTGAGGCTAAGGGAAGAAACAGAGATGGATGGAAAAATAAATTTAGATTTGGATTAATTAATGAATTTATTGGTTGAGGATAGTTGGTGTTCTGTTTTAGATTAGAATTGGTTGTGAGATAATGGAAAAATGTGATAAAATGATTTAAGATGATAATGGAAAATTGCTTAATTTATATTTAAAATTGGATCCAGTGTGGGGGGAATCGAGGAAGTCCACAATGTTAATTCAATGTAAGAATTGATATGTTTTTCTTTTTCTTTCTTTATGTTTTATTTTTTGGTTTTGCCAAATTTTGTATTTTGAATTGTTTGAAAATTAATAAATATTATTTGCGGGGGGAAACAATACACAAGATTACAACTGTTTTTCTTATAAACTGCTTCTGAAGTCAGAGTGGTGAGTTGTTTTGATGGGTTCTGTTGAAAAGGGGCTTTCATTGCACTCTTTTTGCCACCTGCTAAAAACATTTTTGTTTACCCAGATATCCAGAATGCTGATGTGATCTTAGTTTATTGCTGCTTCCAATTCTTTGGATGTTTTCATTGTTTTCACTAATAATTTCATTGTGTTATTCTTTCTGTAAACTGCCTTGAGGGTTTTTCAGGGGGCGGGCAGTTACAATCACTTGGTATATAAATTTCATGCAATAAATAAAAATAAATAATATGTTTAAAAGCAAACAAACTCAGAGATAGCCACAGAAAGCCAACCAGCTGACCTACAAGAGGCAATTTCTCTACAAGCCTCACATGATTTGGAAAAGCTCTATTGAAATCAGTGCAGCTCCACTCCAGAATTGTACTCCTACTACTCTAGGAGTAAGCTCCATTGTGCTCAGTGATGCTTAAACGTTATGTTGCAATCCTCTGCTGCAGCCTAACAGTGATATCCTAAGCACTCCTGTCCTGAAATATGCACATTTACCTGGGAGTAAGCTCCAATTGAGACATCCTCCTGCCCTTTTGTCAAATCCAACAGCTCAGCCCTATCTAAGCTTGTTACTCCTAAGTAAGTCCTACAGTGGGCCTTACTTCCTAGGACTGGGCTTGCTCTTCAATGATTATCAGAAAACTGCAGGTGCTTCTTAGAGTTTTTGCACCCTCTCCTATATTGTTCCTTATTTATTTTTTTATTTATATTTTATTTTAATGAAGGCATCTACCCACTCCACCCAATACCCTGGCGGTAAATCTTCCCGAGCCCCCGCACCCCTTCTGTTGCCTCACAAACAGGATGCCAACGAAACTTACACTAGAGTGCAAACAGAAGCCTCGCTTTCCCCCCCCCCTTACCCACTTCTTAAAAGGAAAGGAAAAGAGAAGTGGGGAGAGAGGGAGAGACAGAGAAAGAAAGAAAATGCATTTAAATTCCAAAGCAGTTTCAGGAGTGGTTTCCTAGTCTCTGAGTCAGAAATGTGTTTGTGAAAATGCAAGCTTTTTGTCCCAGGAAGGGAAGAGGAGGAGGAAGGTGGGGGAGGGAGAGGGGCCTAAATCTACATCGGTGGCCCGGCCTAGCTTTACCATTCTTTGCATTTTTCTATTCAAGTCAATGAAGTGCCCTGGGACCCGGGTTTTGATCTAGTCAATTGGAGAAAGTGACAGAATTCTAATATATTTGTTTAATGCTTTTCAATGGGGCCCTTTCACACGTCGGAGGGCTTTTTGCGAGGGAGGGGGAAATGAAGCCCCGAGCTAAAGAGAGAAAGCCAAAAAGAAAGAAAGAAAAAGGTTTTGTGCCCTTTCTCTCCTTCCTGGTCGTTTTTCTTTCTTTCGCACGCCCCCATCCTCCGAAGAGCCTTCGAATCTGGCACAACGACATATTCCATAACTTCTTGAGCGCCGGTTTCAAGTGATCTTGGAGAGGAGACGGCATTTTTCTTTTTCTTTATCCCCCCCCTCCTCTGTTCTTTTTTTCTTCCTCCTACCGCTCCTCCCCATGCCTCGAAAAGTAGGGGAAGTAAAAGAAACAGCTGGGAAGGTATTGTCAGCTCCTAGAGTTGGACTCAGAGGCTATTGTCAGCCCACGGCAGGCGGTCCAAAGCCTCCTTTTTACAGGCTGTAATTGAAACATATTAATTAGATAATTTGTTGTTAGTTTAAAAGAAACAAATACAGCCCCTTCAAGGCTTCACAGACTGGCATTTCTTCTCATGCGGCCCCACTCCGCGCCTCCACTTGCCTTCTCGATGGGTGAGTGTGTGTACATATATGCACACTAAGATTTTAATAACTCTTCCCTTGAAATTGAGCAGAATATAAACAAACAAACAAACAAACCCACCTCTTTATTGCTCCTTATTAAGAGGCCCCCGCCTCTCTGCGCACCCTCCCATTGCACAAAGATTTGGAAGGCTAGATGTCTAAGCCTACCTGGGTTGAAAACACAAGGACGAACCTGCAAACTTCCCAGAAAGGAGGGTTCGCTTGCAGTGTCAGATTCCTGCTGCTTTGAGTTGCAATAGGTTCTTTTCTACTGGCTGGAACCGGCCAAGTTGTTGTTGATGTCGCCGTCGTTGTTGTTGTTACTATTACTATTTTATTATTAAGAAAAGAAAAACAGCCGGAGCTTATGCAGTGGAATTAGCCAAGGGGGGAAAGAGGAAAAGGAAAGGAAAAAGTAGTTTCCTTCAGGTGCGCTATTGCAAGGAAGGCATATTGAAAAAGTACACTAGAACAGGGATGCGCAATGACTGCACGCTGTTGAGCATCCTTCCTTGCGCAAGGAAACTCTCTGGCTCCTGCGAGCGCTTGACTGTACAGCTTTACCTTATCGCGCTGCATTTCCAAGCCTGTTCCTACCCAACTTAAACCAAATTCTGTTGGGCATTTGAGTTCCATCACACCCTCCTCTACAGCTAACGGACGAAATATACTTGTGACATGTACCTGATCCATTGTGGGTTTACTCGGAGGTCACCCCCCCACACACACACACACAAAAACAAAAAACAAATCACAGCTTGATATAATCCGGTGGCAACTTTGCATAGGCGTTTAGCGTGACTTTATTTAATTTTAATGGAGCTCTCTTAAAACTATCCGCCTTTGGATGGTGACTTTTTGGAGCCCAGCCACATCGGACAGTTTGTGTGGTGCTGTGAAGCAGACAAAAAGCGAGTGGGGGTTGGGGTCCTGGACTCCTTCCGCTTTTTACGTTCACCAAGACAAAGAGTAGAAAAGTTCCTAAAATCCACATTCTCGGCCATTCCTGCTCTGCGGGTGCTCCTCCATCCCGCTTATAGATGAAATTGATTCAAACTACACCGCAAGTATTTACCTACACAGAGTGAAACGGGGGTCAGGATTTTGTGGCGAGTGGTGGGTGATTTTTGCTGCTCTTTGGCTGCTCCTGTTGCGTGAGGCTCCTCAGTCCTTGGGCAGGTCAAAGCCTCTCATGCTCTCCACTTTACAAGGCAGGGCAACACTGGAACTTTCCCGAACCCTAAACCATGGACATAGATAGGGGGCGGGCCCCCCCACTAGAAAATAAATAAAAATAACTAACTGACCAATCTCGTCGCAGATAACTCGGTTCTGCCCCCCCCCACACACAAATCGTGGCTACGTCCATGCCCTAAACCTGAAGTTTTAAAACAATTCGACGGTTAAAATCGCAGCCTGAGTTTCGGGAGTGCTGGGAAACAGCAGACGACTCACTCAGGCTGGATGCTACACATACTGTACTTACCTAGAACTTAGTCAAGTCCATTTATTTGCTTACTCCCAAATGCGCGCTGTGCTGGAATATCGCCGCTTCTCTGCCCGTTTACTAGTAAGTAATGTCGTACTACTAGACTCAGTATTGAGCGAGGATACGACTTACTCCCAAGTAAGTGTGTGTGAGATTGCATCCCTATGCAGGTTTTTAGCTGGGAATGTTCCATGGAACTAAGTGGGACTTACTTCCAAGTAAATAGGCACAGGAGCGCCTTGCAAAATCGCTTTCGGCTTAACGATTTAGGGATCGGGAGATGGAAGCGTCTCTAGTCGCTTGCGTCCAGATTGGAAGTTGTGGCTTAATCAATAAACTTCATTGATTAATGTGGAAGAGGATCTCATCCTACCCAAACCTGGGCCGTGGCTTGTTTGGGAAAACTTTGTGGCCTGAGGCGGGGAGAACCCATTGATCCTGTGACGCGTCTTGAATGCTTTCCCCTAGGCTGATCATGGCGATATAATCGTGGGTTGGGTTTGATGAATGGGGCGCGTTGTCTCCATTCTGACAGCCTTTGACAGCTCGGCGCATTTTAATCAACCCAGTGGATTTGCACACGCACACACCCCGGCATCTCTCCCCTTGGATGATCCAATTTGGAGAAGTCACTTTGGCGAATGGATCCCTGGGATCCGCCGCATGAGAAGTTCAACATTCTCGCTTTCCTCTCTTTTCCGCTGCCCCCGAAAGCACCGCGTTACATTTTGGAAGGGAAATTATCCGTCACTTGCCCTCAACCCTCCAGTGCCTCCCAGCTGCAGATTCAAAAGACAGGGGAAAATGCTCATTTAAAAATTGAAATGTTGAGAAGAATTCTCCCATACTGAGGTCTCACCAGAGTGTCGCTTTTTAAGCACTTCAGAGTCTCTGTGGTGCGATCCACAGTCTACATACTCCGAAGCCGGTTCGGCCAAGATCGATAGGCCTGCTCCAAAACTGCTTGAATTATCTAGACAGATCCAGATTCAAATTATATCGTTTAAACGAACCGATTTAAAAGGCTGTAGATTTTTTCAAGAGAAAGCATCAAAATCCATTGCTTGAAAGTTCTGCCAAATAAGAATATTTGATTGTCACTGTGTGTATTCCATCACACACACACATTCTTATGGTAATTAATCATAGCTATGGTATGCACACTACCCCGAGAATAAGAAAAAAGTAAGGCTAACGTCTGAGTACGGTAAATATTCAGAGGATTGGGCTCCACATGAATTTAACATGGAGGAGGATGACAATGCACAAACACATGCAGATACATAGTTTCTAGCAGAGGCAAATACGGAAAGAAATGCGCATTAGTTTGACGGGCATGCGCTGCCATCGCAGGAGGTGTCTGGTGAAAAGGTAGAACTGGATGGAGTCCAGAGGATTGAATCCTCGCTCCCGCAAAGGGGAAAACACGTATGGGCTTTTATGAGACAGAACTGTAGTCCGATGGTGTATCATTCTGCAAAAATTAGTCATGACTAATTCCCATCGAATGCAATAAGATAGGATCTACTCACGCCAAAGCTACTCTGGAGAGATCTCTGTGGCAATTCTGCTGATTCAGAAGTCAAGTCCCTTTGAGCTTGGTGGGTTTTACTTCCTCTTCTGCGTGTGCTTTAGGATCGCAGCCTTAACTGAGCATCTTTGGCTGAATTGTGCCCAAGACTCGTAATGTTTTGGTTATACAGTCTTTAGCAAACATATTCCTTTCAAAGTTCGTTACCAGACATATCATGACGTGTGAATCAGAATCAAGAGTCACACGCATATTTCCTGCTAATTAAACCTTTTCATTTGTGCTTTGTATCAGTAATATCTTGAGAATATGTGAACGACTGCATTATGAAGGATTAGGGGAAAGTAGGAAGTCATCCCCCCTTTCATTAATTGCCGCTTAATCTATGTCAAACCCATGGATTTCAAAGGAAATGTGATCACACACACACACACACACACACACACACACACACACACACACGTTCTTCAGGCTGTTTCCTTCTCCCGGGAGAGATTCTATCTCTCCGCCGCCCCCGCTTGTTTATTTATGTTCTCTCCACGTTGAAACAGCGCAACTCTACAAGGCATCAAATAAGGGACTTTTCTGCTGAAAAAGACGACCAATGAGGTCCCATCCTGGCTTTACATTTTTTAATGAGAAAATATTATTTGGACGGCTAGTTTCATAATTTAACGTAGAGACTTTAAAAAAATAAAAAACCAAACAATTGTCCGAAAACAGGCATGCTGGGAGGGAAACAGGAACATTAATATTTTAAATATCATGCTCGGTTCTGTACAGGAATTAAACAAAAACAAAAACCCAACAACGACACATGGCCCGATCCAGCGGGAAGTTCTCTTGCAAAAGCCCCATGGAAATTGCGGATGCGGAAGAAGAAAGCACATCGGTGAGCATTTTTTCTCCCCCCCCCCCGCTGCTCTCGCGCATGCTTCCTTCTTTGCAGCGCAACTTCCTGCTAGATCGGGCCATTGGGTTCTTAACAGCTTCGGATGGGCGCTTCTGCATCTCGTTTCGCTTTTCGCCTTTTAACTTAAGCGGTTCAAAAACGGACGGATTCCAGCAAACTACCTACAGCTAGGAAAGGGTTACATCGAACGAAAGTGCATTTTACACAGTTGGTAATCATTCCTATTCACAGACATGTACAGTTTATCCCTCCTAGTTCCCCCTCCCCTCCTCAGTTTTTCTCAATAGTTCCAACAGAAAAGAATTGTATTTTTAATGGGCGTTCCTCTTAGGCCTCTCAGTTGCCACATTTAAAACAAAAACTGGAAATCTGAGTCTCATTTCCATGACTTTTAAAAAATATCCTCGAAACAATCAAAAGATTAGAAAATCACTCCCCTTCTGAACTCGGAAAGTAAACTTTCACATTATAAGAGTTATAGAAAATGGGCCAGGGTTTGGGGGATCAGGGTGGCGTTTAAACGACTTCCTAAACATAACGGACCCGATCCAGCCAAAGTTATGCACTTCAGTAAACAGCACAACCCTATGGGAGTTTATTCAGAAGTACATCTCGCTGTAGTCAGCAGAGGCTGTACGTACGTGCGCATAGGATCGCAGCTAAATTAGCTGTTAGTTTGTGTGTGTATTCCCCAAAGAAAAGTTAACAGCAGCTGGATCCAAAGTCATGTTTAATCGGAAATATATCTAACCGAGTTGAAAAAGTATTTACTCCCGAAAACCTGCAGTCTTCTGCAGATTTACCTGGGAGTAAGTCTCATTTGGAAACGTACACAGAATTGCTCTGAAAATGTGCCATTAAAATAAATAGGACTGTTCTTTTAGCAGTTGACTTTGGTTCGATCGGGCATCGTATTATTTCACTGGGACATCCTCCTCTTCCTCGGGACCTGTCCCCCACCTTTGGCAGAGCACAATTTTTACGTGAAAGGCCGGGATTGGGATGGGGGTGTCTTTTAAAAAAAGCCTTAAATGGAAAGCAAGGGCATGGGGTTTGGACGTTTCAGAGAGAGCGCGCGACCCTTTCAGTACATGGCGTCACCCTGCCCAAAGAACTTTTTAAAAGTTGGAAAACAAACCTTGTGGAGAAATCTCCAAAGTGAAACCAATTTGTGGGGGGGGGAGGGGAAGAGGGGAGAAGCATCTGTGATAGTTGTGGATTTTTATCTCCTTTCTTCCCAAAGAGAAATCCTGCCTGGGTTGTGGGGTGGGGGGAGGATGTGGAGGAGAGACAGAAATGAGCAAACAAGGCAACGCAGAGTTTGATTTTGCCTTTCTCCAGCATGGGCCTGCAATTGCGTTGAGACGCGCCGAGTTCTTTTGGAAGCAGAGTGCCCAGGATTGGAAGGGAGATGGTAAAGTCTTTTTTTCTTTTTCTTTTTGCAGGGTGGGGGCAGTATTTGAACCCAAAGCACCCACCGCTCAGTCCCTTCCGACGAATAAATATAGCAGGAGGGTGGACCTGGAAGATTTGAGGAGGGTCAAAATAAAGGAAAACGTCGTCGACTTGGGGGTTTGACGGGTGGGGTGAGGGATTTTCCTTTCCTTCTGTCTCCCCCACCCCGCCAGCCAGCCAAACAGCCAGCGCCCCCTCCCTCCCTCAGGCTTGGGTGTCAGTGGACGGCGACCACAGCGTGGAGGGCGGAGGACGGGCTGGTCAGGGTCTCGCTGGGGGTGGCGGGGCTGCTTTGGCTGGTGGCCGTCTGCGAGGACGTGGGACTGAGCGAAGGCGGCGAGTTCGAGAGTATGGTGGGGATGGGCGCGGGCAAGGCCGGCAAGGCCGGAACCGCGGCGGCCGGCGTGGGCTTGATGGGCACCGGGATGGCGGGCAAAGTCTGCCCGGCGCCGTGGCACAGCGGCTTGAGGGGGACCCCGTAGGCGGCGCTGTAATCGCCGCTGGCCATGGAGATGGGGGTCGCCGTCTCGAGCATGCCGGAGCCGTACACATGGGGCCAGCCGGTGCCCACCGTCGTCAGCTGGTTGGGGAGCGGGTAGGCGCCGGGCATGGGCTGCATGGTGGAGAAAGCCAACCCGCCAGGCATCTTGTACTCGCGGGCGATGATGTTTTCAATGGCGAATGGGTGCTTGAAGCCCGACGGCTGGGAGACGCCCAGGTTGTAGGGTGGCATCTGGGGCAGGTGGGAGCCGCCGGCGGCCAGGGCGCTGAGGCGCAGCTTGGCTTGCTGCTGGAGGTACTGGGCGGCTTCAGACGGTTTGGAGGGCGCCAACGGGTCGGACTTGAGGACCTTGAAACGCTTGCGGCGCCGCAGGAAGCTGCCGTTCTCGAACATGTCCCCGCAGCTGGGGTGCAGCGCCCAGAAGCTGCCTTTGCCCGGCTGGTCCGGCCGTCGAGGGATCTTGATGAAGCAGTCGTTGAAGGAGAGGTTGTGGCGCAGCGAGTTCTGCCAGCGCTGCGTGTTCTCCCGGTAGTAAGGGAAGCGGTCCATGATGAACTTGTAGATCTCGCTCAGCGGTAGCATCTTCTCCGGGGAGCTCTGGATGGCCATGGCCGTCAGCGAGATGTACGAGTAAGGAGGCTTCTGGTCGCTGTACGTGTTGCGGCCCGGCCGAGGCATGGTGGCGGCGGCTACGGCTCGGAGGAGATCTGCAGAGACGGGGTGGGGGGTGGGGGGTGATTGAGGAGAGGGGCAGTAAGAGAGCGTGGGTTAAGCAAATAGATCTCTATATCTATAGCGGGGTGGGGCAGAAAGTAGTTTACAGATGATTGAAAGCGGGGATTTTCTAGGCTTCCGTCTCCCTGCTTTTCGCGGCGAGAGCCTGCAGGAGTGGGCAGGTCTGCTGGGGTAATATCTGAGAAAAGTCCACCCGCCCACCCACCCGGGAATGGGAAGGGGGGCTTCACCTCCAACTCAAGAAGTTATACTGACAGACCAAAACAACCGCCCCTCCTAAGAAACTGTAGCTCTGGGCATTAGGAGTGACCCATCCCTCGCTTTCCACCAAAATAAATACATCATTGTTGATTATTATAATAATCGGGTTCACGGCGCTTTCCCGGTGCTTCCCTGTAGGAATTCTTACAAACCAATCCTTTTTTAAAACAAAAATACCCCTCCATTACTCGTGAGTAAACGCTGAGGAGTTCAAAGCGACTCGCTTCCTCGCCACTGTTGGAGAGACGGGCTCCCTCCTCCGCCGACCGTTATAGCGATGGTTTCAAAGTACAAAAATTTATTCCGATACGCCCCCACCCAGCCCCCATGTAAGCGAAAACTCCCTTCCAGAGTCCATCTCTCACTCACCATTACTCACTCACAAACACCATCCGGTCCGCAACTCATAAAAGTTCATCCCCCTCCCCCTGCCGTCAAGTACGAGGGACAGCAACCCGCGCGGGAGCGGGGGTACATTTCTTCCTAGTCTCCCTCCCCGTTTCCAAACTTCCTCCTCGGCGGAGCCTCTGACCCGCGCTGCTGAAGAGCCACCCGAGAGGAGCAAGAGCTCCTCCGCTCGCCCCCTCAAACATCCCCGGCTCACCTTAACGCTGCCTCCAGCCGAGAGTCCGCATCCGGGGCCCGCTCCTCACCGACGCCTGCCCGCTGCTATCCCCCGGACCGGCTCGCTGCTTCCCTGGGCTCCGACGGAGGGACTGAGGGGAAACTTGGAGGTCCTGTCCCCGCGCAAGCCGGCGTGGAGCGGGGCTGGTCCGGCTGCGGGCAGCCCCGGAGGAGATATCGAGGCGAGCCGATCGAGGGCTGCGCCAGGCGCTCCTCCTCGGCGGGGCTCAGCAGCCCGAGCTAAGTAGCTGCCGCCGCCGCTTCCTCCATCTCCTGCCTCCCAATCATCTGCTGGTTGCATGCGGCGACTGGAGCAGAAAAGACCCTGTCGGGGCGCTTCATTAGCGTGCCACTTCTTCTCTATCATATGACAATCGCCTTGGGAGGAGGAAGGAGGGGAGGGAGGAGGGAGGATGAAGGAGAAGCCAGGAGGAGGAGGAGGATGGGGGGAGAAGGGGGGAGAGAGAGAGGCGCAAGAGGGCTGGCGGAAAGGCATAATCTGGTTCCATTGACACCTATTTACACGGACACCTTGGGCCAATGGGAAGCAGTGCCATCGGAAGCCAAAGCGCAGCCGCCGGAATGGAAAAGGGGTGAGGACCGCAGCCCGGGAAGGATGTGCGAGAGTGAGACGCAGAGAGGGGGGCGCGAGCAACCGTGCGAGTCAGCCAGTCCGGGTTGTGTGCATGCGGAGTCTCTGGGCGCAGGGACTTGGCGGGGCGCTTCGCCCGCAATTCACACTTACAAATGAAGCAACTGAGAGGCTGGAGGGGGAGAGAGGTGGGGGGGGGCGGATGGGGAAGCCGGAGGAGGGATGTTTGACGTGGCAATTGCTTGCCTGGCCTATTCTGCTTGTTCGACATTGTTCCCTGATTTGTATTGTTAGCTAGCTTCAGGCTGGGCCCCCTGTCCCGTCCCGTCCCGCGCCGCCCCCCACCCGGCCCCCCATTCCTGGGGAGGGCTCCCCTCCCCCCAGCTGGAAAGACTTTTCTCTCGCCCAAATCCGAGGCTGCCCTTGTATTGGCGTTTCTAAGGACTCTTTTTAAGAAAAGGGGAAACTCTCTTGTGTTGTTTGCGCGCTCGGAGTTTGGCGGCGTTTGGGTCTGTTTGTTTTCGAAACGCAGTCGCTTTCCACCCCTGTCTTTCCGTGGTAGAATAAATCACGCTCTAGGTTGGGGGATGAGTTATTTATTTAAGGGCGGATTTATTTATTTGCTTGGGAGACGGTCCAGCCACATGTTAAGCCACTTTGAAGTCGTCCCCCCGTGGATTGCCAGGGAGGAGGGAAGACCTTAAGCACATGCACGCTGCCGAAATCAGGCCGGTGAGTGGGGAGAGAGAGACTTAGAAGTGTTCGGATCCCTCCCGCGTTTTGTTTTATTATTTGAGGGGTTGGGGATGTCCTCTGTTTTTTTGTTTTTTGTTTTTTGTTTTTTTGCTTTTTTGGAATCTTCCTCGCTAAGAAAGGCCAACTTTTCATCCCCAGTCTCTATCTCTCCCTCGCTGCTTTCTTCCTTCTTTCTGGCAATTTGCCCTCTATGGAGGCTTGAGGAGCTGAGAGAGATAGAAGATCGCCTATCTCTGCTTCTGCTTCAAATTAATGTTGGTGCCTGCTAAACAGTTAAGGAGGTTTCAGGTAGGCTCGGGAATTGCATAAGCGCGATCCTACCTAATCAAAGTACTTGTTGCAGCGGATGAGATTTTAGGCCATTTCACCATTTCACTGAAATTAAGGGAACTTGAAAAGTGGCTAGATCGTGAGTTATGTGCATGCATGCACGCATGAATGAATAATCTTATGATCCTATGAAAAACGGATCCGCTGAATTGGTCTACCTTGCCTAACCGGCATTTCTTGTCTATATGTAAAGAAGACACTCGAATATGTTTAGAGCGCGTCTGTAACAGCAAACTATTTAACAGCGCGATCCTGTGCATGTCTACTCAATGGGATTTACTCCTAGGTAAGTATAGTTCTTAGTACATAGAGAAATTCTCAATTGCATTGTTGGGACTAGGATAGGGACGTTATTTCACCTGTTCCGTGCGATTCATTAGCGGGTTAAGCTGAAGTATCTAGATTTCAGCAGATTGTTATCGCGATCAAAAATTTATTACATTCAGTAGGCACCCCAGGTAAAGTAAGTGCCGTTGATTCTAGTGAAACTTCCCACAAACGTAATTAGGATGAGATCCTTTCACACGTTCCTTCTTTATTGTGTACACCAGGATCGTAACGCGTGGGTAATGCACGTGCAGTCCTCTGAGACTCGGGATTGGCCGCGACTACGTTAAATGCTTAGTGGCAAACCTGGTTTCCTAGTTGAGTAACGTGTGTGAAAGGACATCCTACATGTGGACTCTGTTTTAACCGAGTTGTGGAGCTCTCTCCCCAGCGCTCCAGCGTCTCCACAACATCCGCCAACGCTCTGGTCCTCGGTGGGGGAGGGGGAGGATCAAAAGGATCGCTGAAATCTAAATAAAGACTTTCCACTCTTGAGGAGGTGACCTACTTCTGTATTCCCGTGTAAATCACTTACACACGCCTTTTGTGTCACTGTTGATACGACGCGGCGAAAGTGACAGGTGAGCAGTTCAACACGTAGAGCAATGGGTTTAAAAGTCGTGCGAAAGCGATATTCTAAAAAGAGATTCCAGAATAGTCTCTCTCTTGCAAAACAAAAACAAAAAACAAAAAAACCCACCCCACCCCAAATCCTCCCCTCTAATGTAGCTGGGGACTTCGGAAAAGGCGAACGCGCCACGCTTGGAAAGGATGCTCGAGAAAGGACTCAGGCAGCCCCCAGCATGGAACCTAAGCATGGAACCTGGGATCTGGGGGCGAAGGGGGTCTCCGTCTTTCAGATGACAGCGCAGTCGTCGCTGCTTACATGCCCACTTTCCTTTCGAGCCAAAGTTCTCCGAGACATTCCATTAAAAGCGAACCAACGTATGGCTGGGAAAGGGCAAATAAAATGAGAGTGGGAAGTTACCTCTCTTACCAACAAAACACAGAACCCTTCCTCTTCACGAAATATGCCCCCAGTATAATTAAGAAACAGTTTTTAATACTCTTGGGCAGATTTTATTCTTACAACGAGCCTATAGAGTAGGCCAGTAATAAATTCTAGGAGTATGAACAGGGCCTTTTAATTTTTTTTAACTCAGGGGAAACAGGCGCACAAAGAGGACCGATGGGGCCGGCATGAAAGTTATTAAACGGTCAAACAAAGTGGCAGCGATCAGCTGAAATCATTCTTTAAAATTGTCTTTGGTGACCCAGGTTTCATATATATATATATATATATATATATATATATATATATATATATATATATATATATATATATACATACACATCTGGGAGGCAATAGAGGTTTAAGACACGCCATAGGAGGTATAGGTCTTTTGCCTATCTCATAATGGTCCGGTGGAACGCCTTGCCACTTGACAGTTCCATCGGCATCCACGCAAATTTAAGATAAGGTTGAGGCAAAAATGGGCGGGGGTCAGGGTTGCTGTAATAAAAGAAGCTTTTTGGAATTCCTCATCACGTAGGATGCGAGCCAGAAAGATCAACAGATGAGACCTAATTAGGAAATCCTGAAGCGGGTACCACGTAATTGCGGGTTCGCTATTCTAGAAGCAAGATCCGGATTGAAATGACGCCGAGTGGGTTCAACGTGACAATTCCAGGCTGTTCCTTCACCTCCTTCTCGCATCTAAAGGCTCCAGCCTAGACTCAGTTCTCTGGGAGTGAGAATCAGGAACTCGCCCCTGCACACACTCCACACCACACTGTGTTTTTTTTTATTTTATTTCTAAATGACATTGAAAAGGAAAGAAAAAAGAAAAGAGAGTGGATCGTTTATTATAAACTTCTTATTCCCCCCCCCCCTCACACACACACCACATTAGCCGCATTTTGGTTGCTGGTCAATAACTCACCAAAACGTAACTTAAACACGACGAATTTAGGAGATTAAACAATTTCATTAATATTGAAATGGCGGCGGAGCCGGAGCGCGGCCGCTTGAGATGCACACGCACGTTTTTCAATATTAACAGAAGTACTTGAAGAGAAGAATAATGTCACCTTCTTAATTCAGGAAAAATAAAGCGTCGTCGGGGGGCGGGGGTGGGAGGTGCGACGAGAGCGGGAAGAAAGAAGAGAAGAAAGGGACCCTAAGCCCAAATTTCTTGCGCAACGTTGTATCTACGGATTCTGAAATTGCATCTTGAAATAGATCTTTCTTAGATCCTGCCGTACTTGGCTGGAGTACCACATTGTGTTTGTATGTGTGTGTAATTGACTAATTGGGACACACGTGCACGCGCGCACCTTTATCCAAAGTGGACAAGAGCAGTAAACACTCCGCATCTCTACGGGAGAAGGAGCGCAAAATTATTTATCGAAGTCCAAAACCACCTTGGGAAGATTCATTGCGGTTATTGCATGGGATAAGTCACTCTCATATTTAGAGCTTCCATCCCATGGACACTGCGCTGCACACAGTAAGCTCTACCCACTGAGCACTGTGGGACTTGCTTCCTAGTGACTATGCACAGGGTTGAGCTCAAAGGGAAGCAACGGTTCTGGCAGCAAGAGGGAATGCTTTGCACAGGTGCCAAGGAAGGGACGCAGAAACCGCCCTTGCGAACGTCTTTTTAGCTTTTCTCAGGAAAGATGGGTGCCCTCAATGGGGGCTTAGCTGCTTCCGCGGCGCTGTAGAACCTCCACATGCCAAGTAGTGTACCTCTGCCGGGGATAGAAAACGAGAGCAAAGCATGGCCATTACCTTCACTCCCTCCCTGAGCGCTGCAGGACATCTGGTTAGGCCAGATGGACCTTTTTGGTCTGATCCAGCCGGGTAATTGTTGAGTTGCGCTTGGAAGTAAAAGGAACCAAAGCTTTAGAGGAGATCCTTTTGTTTCACGGACGGTTTATATGCTCACATCCCCAAGCAGGCGCTTCCGCTCTTTTCTCGTAAAGGTTCAGGGTTTTGTTCCTAGGACATTTCTCTAGTGGAGCAACAGAGTGCTCAAATCATTCCAGTGTCCTAAACAGCAGAAATCTAAATGGCGAAATTGGTGGGGGTGGGGTTCTTCCTGCATCCAGAGTATGGGATTCTCTTGGGGTGTGTGGGAGACCCATGGACGTAAATAAGTTTATACACACAGTCACACAAGCTATTGAAGCTATACCTCTCTGCACACTGACTTAACAGCATGTCCCAATTTATAAACTAATTATGAGTAAAAAATGTCGTATTGCTTCAGTCCGCCTTAAGAAACATCAATTAGTTCTGCGGGTAGTCACGCATTGTCGCTTCAAAAATTCACATCCACAAACCACTTAAGCCTACTGCCAGGCTTTTCACTCTATCCATGCTTTCCCCCAACGCACACACAAATAAAGAATATATTGATTTACTAATCATTACTGTAAAACCACATGCTGTACTTCGGACAAGTTATGAATAAGAGAGAGAAAGCATCGCGATCTAGAAAGCTGTTGACTTGTCTGCAGAACCTATCAGCGCAGCCTGACCGTTGGTGTATTTACCCGGAAGCAAAGTAAGCAGCCAAATGGACACTTTATTTGGGAATATAACTAAATAAGAAATAACTGGGAATTACTTCTGAGTAAATTTGCACGGGGCTTCCGGAGATCCTGAGCACGTTTTTTTTTTTTTAAAAAAAAAGGATTTCCCATTAAAATCTCCGGGGCTTTCTTCCGAGTAACAGTGCGTCCTTCCTCAGAATTGCACGGATTTTAAGAGGGCTTTTCTCCTCCCCCCCCCCTAAGAAGGGGTACAGATTCTAAAGCAAGTTGCCACTGCATTCAGGGAACCTTTAAGCGTAAAAATGTATAGGGTTGAGGTTCAGGGTTCTGTGCATCACTTTGGAAACAGCAAAGAAAATCATATAAATTGAGCTGGGAGGGAGGATTTTCTTCACCCATTAAAAAAATCTTTTTTCCAAATCCATCCTCTCAGTTTTAAAATATTAAGCGCACGCCTCAAATGTTATTTTGGGTTTGGAGACACGAAGGAATCACTCGCCAAAGGGGGAATCAACCTCTATTCTGTAGGAAATCAAAACAAATAGACTTGGAGGTGGGGTGAAGAATGTGGGTGGGAGGAAAGAAATCTTATTCAAATAAGGAGCTCAGGGGAAGTGTTGGGAAAACTGTATAAAAACCCACATAAGTCAATTATATCCAATGGAAATCCGTCGGGCGCAGTGAGCATTCAAGGCGCTCCCGCGGACCACCTTTCTGCATGCATGGAGAGTTCGCTTTAAGCCTCCTTTCCCACAAGTTAGACCACACACGTTTTCCAGATTTGGCAATAATTTATGCTAATTTCCCCTCCATAAATCCACAATTCGCTTCAGTGGCGAGCCAGGGAGGGAGGGGCGGAAGGCGAGGCGAGGGAAGGACAAAAAAGTTACAAGCACCACAATATTGATTTTTGGGGATGTGTTTACACGCAGATGCGTTGCGGGGGGGATGCCCCTCAACTTTTGCACGGATTATTTACACACACACGTATCAGAACTCCAAAAGAACCTAAAAGCTTTGTTTGTGAAAGTGAGAGCTCATACCAGCTTGTTAATATTTACAAAACAGTGGGAAGAGGGGCTGAAAGGAAGGAGAGGAATTGGGGACGGGCGTGGGGGAGAGATGTACCAGCTTATTAAGGTCTCCTAGGCGGCCACTGCCAGCAACAATAATCCAGTCCCATCTGAACCCCTCTTACTTTGTGGGGGGGGGCCGAGCGGGGCGGAGAGGAATTACTATCTGCTGGCGAAGGCAAGAGCCAGGACCCCCACCTGATGCTCAGTCTCTCCTCCACCGTTTCCTGAGAAAAGGATACACACACACACACACACACAAAAAGCTTGAAGTTGGGGTTTTTTGCGCACTTAAATGTTTTTTTACGCAGGACGCAGGGGAAATGCGGTGACCACAAGGTGTGGGTCTCTTCCATTGTGCCGTTTGCCAAGCGATCTGACTACTTTGTGGGAACTGGGGGCTTTAAAGGCATCAAGGCGCGCGGGCCTTTGAGCTCTCTCGCATTAGGCATTCTTTCGCCAAATCTGCCACTTTGGGTCTCTCCCTCCCTCCCTCTCCCGAAGGATTCTGTTCCCTTTGCCTGATCAGCGCTAAAATAAATTCTCCGTGCCTGTCAATTAAAAATATAAAACCTCTACTGGGTTTAAAACACACACACTCAAACCTTCTTCTCTAATCGATATTTGCAAACAAATAAAGAGAAAGGGTTGGGAGCCGCTGTTAACCGAGGCACGCGTTTTACCAGGAAGAAAACCACTGAATTCAAATGGGACTTGGGCGGGAGTTGTATTTGAACGTGTGGGAAGCTGCAGAGGTCTGACCGAATCCTATGCATGCATCGCTGAAAAGAAGTCCCAGCGGGATAAAAGTGGTTTACTGTCTAGTCAATGAGCATAGGATCACAACCAACCTAGACGTGTGATGAGTCGGGCAAAATTCCTCAGGGCTTGAGAGGATCATGGGGGTCGACTAAATAAATCTTGGCTAGGCAGCGAGGCTGCAACCGGAGGCTCTTCAACTTGAGGGTAAACAGACCCGTGGGCCAAGGAGAACGTCTGGATGGTGCACTTAAAATAGACTCAGTGAACAGAGGAAGGCAAAACATGTGAGATCAAACACGCACCATTGATTCCACCCTACGTTTGCTATTGCTTTTTTTTTTTAGGGGGACACCACCGTGCAGCCAGATCCTATGCGTGTGCATATCTTATTCAATGGCTGTGGTTCTTTTGCACAGGGAACCCCCCCCCTGAACTCCCTTTCCAGTAGTAATCTCGCCCCACACTTACAGAAAATGGCACCTTCGCAGCCCGATCCTATGCGTGCCAGTTTCTGATGGGACTTACTTTCGTTTAAAGTGTGCGTAGGACTCTAGCCTATCTCGAATTTTAATTAGTCAATGAGTAAAATACCTTTCAGTTGAGTTTCCCTGAAAATTCTATAATTATTTTGGGTGGGGCACATTAATGAATTAAATTAATATCCTTCCCGCCCCAACCCTTCTATGTTACGTCGGCAGCGTTAGCAATAAAAGCAATTTCTATTTTAAAATGTAGACTATCGGATCTTAACCTGCTCAGGGAATTTGTAACTGCTTAAGTATGTTTATGTGGGAGCCGGGTGGCGCTGTGGGTTAAACCACAAAGCCTAGGGCTTGCCGAACAGAAGGTCGGGGGTTCGAATCCCTGAGACGGGGTGAGCTCCCGTTGCAAGTACCGTAGATAAATAGGTACTACTACAGCGGGAAGGCGTCGGCTCCCTCTGCCAATAAAGCGAGATGAGCGCCGCAACCCCGGAGTCGGTCAGTACTGGACCTAATGGTCAGGGGTCCCTTTACCTTTAAGTACAGTATGTTTATGATTGCAGCCCTTCAGCGCAATCTTATGTCTCTTTATGCCGAAGTACCGTAGGTCCCAATGGGCTTACTCCTTCACACCTGGGAGTAAGTCTCACTTCACTTACTGGAACAAAACAAAAAAATTCCTTCCAGTAACACCTTAGAGACCAACTAAGTTTGTCATTGGTATGAGCTTTAGTGCGCATGCACACTTCTTCAGATACTTCACTTACTGGGGATTTACTTCTGAGTAGACTTGCGCTGCCGATCTTTAAAGAAGGTCAGCTGAAGAGCGCAAGCGGATAGCAGGAGAAGTTTTGCCACTCAACTCTGACCGCGTGGCGCGAACTGAAATCGAAAAAGAAGTTCCTTTTTGCTGCATTCAAAGTGCAACCCTTGCGGCTGTTCCCGGCCCAACATCAATTACCCAGATTTGATAACCTCAAGATCGCGGCAGTTAAGCGGAGACAGCAGAATCCAAAAGTCTGTGTGAAGCCTGTCGAAAGTGCTTGCTCACAAAAGGTTCTTTTTATGTGCTCCTGATTGCTCGTACCCTTGAGTTGAATGTGTGACTCGATTCCCGAGGAAAGCACTGCTCTCTGGAGGAGAGTCAGAGATGTCACAGGAAGACATCACGCGACGTGACAATCCTCCAGCATGCACATGTGAACCTCCTCCCACCCCAAGTCATCCGCGCATGGGCAGGACTGGACGCAGAGGGCGACGGGCTAACAGCCACTCGTCATCAGGAGGTGAGAACTAGGACTATCAAGTAAAAAATAAACTCTAGTGACTCGGCATCACCCGTCACCCCACGTGTCCCATTCCTGACATAAAAGTACCTGCTCTGTCCACTGCGTGGGGTCTTTCTTCCTCACCCTTAACCAACGCAGGGATCGCCCAGGTACAGAAAGAAAGAGTTGTCAAACCGAATGCCCTTAGATAATCAAGACAAGATTATACACATGCATATGCATAACATTCTTTCTGCAAGTGGCCTTTAAGACTGACAAATAGGCGCGCCCACTTCCCGGGCGAAAAGGCTGCAATTACTATTTCTAAGAACAGCAGAAGATCAAATCTTTTTCCTCTTGGTTTTAATGTACTGTATCTAGGTGAGGCTTTTTTTGTCTGCCTATTTGTTTGTAAATCGTTTTGGGTTGCTTTGAGCAAGATAAAAAGACTAACAAATTCAATAAATCACCCTCTGGAGTGTGATAAACGAGCCATGTGGCTTGGCTTTAGGGATTGTGGGCGGACACGTCTAGGCTCAAGCTAGCAAGGATAACTTCCACTACTCAGGTTTCCTCACCCAGCACAGCTGCCCTATGTGTGGACTAAGGTTGTGCGTGCTGGTCGGTTGAGTTGCTTCCGCTTATCTCTCCTGGATGGATGCCAAGCCATATCTTGGCGCAAGAGGTTGGCACCTACTCCTTGCCCTCCGGTCCCAAGCCACGTCCTGCCGCGGGGAACTGCCTTACAGAAATTCACCTGTCTGGATAAATCGTAAAAGTCAAGCAAGTGAATGAATGCGTTGCTCCGAGCTCGCTATATGGTGGAGGGGGAAAACGGGCGGGGATGGAGGTAATCCGCCTGGCCTAGTATAGTGGATGTTGTCCTAGGAAATCCCAGCAACGCAGAGCGATCCTAAGCAAAGCGAATCCCGCTTTCCTTAAAGAAGAGCCGATCCCTTTAGCGTAGTGCATTTAGATGGGAGTCTTCCTTTCACGGAAGTGCGCCTCAGACGGCAGGCGTGAACCCGGCCAGGGCAGCCTGGAGAGACACCATCAAAGTGGACGGCAGTTTCTGTTTAACAAAAGAACGGTACCTGCGTGGTGGGTTTCGATTGCCCCTCTGGAGAGGGAAAGAATTGGTAGCCGGGAACCAGACCTTTCTCTGTCGCCAGGGAGACCTTAGATTACGTCGCCTGCTAGATCCATGACGCGCTGCATCCATCCATCCCTTGGGCACTGAAATCCCAATGTTAAAACGAGGGTCACCCTCTCTCATTTCCACCCTCACCGCTTTGCTTGAGTTTTCGAAACACAGTTTTGGGGAAGTGGGATTTCCTTCATTGGTCAATCTTAGCAGGGGTCGTTTGGAACAGGAAAGTGGCCCTTATAGAGAACCCCCGGGGTCTTGCCGACTGTTTTATTCTGGGACGCAGCGGACGGTCCTTGGAGAACGAGGGGTTGTGTGTGTGTGATTCCATATTTTTAAACAGAGGGAGTCTTTCCAAAACCCACCCTTAACTCCCTCTCCCTCTCCCGCTCTTTGTAGGAAATATTGCGAATGCCACCTTAGCCCCCGAGGAGGGATTAACTCGCCTTTTTCTCCCAGCTTCTAACTCTGGTGTTAAGGCAGAAGCAGATCGACTATATAATGTGGGTAGTGTTTGGTCATTTGTTCAAGGCGAACAAAGGTTGCGCCTAAGCCAAACTGCATTGCACTTGTGAACCGGGTCCCCCAATCTGAAGTATCTTTTACAGCAGGGGGAAAGAGAACAATTTCGTGTATGTCTAAAAAGGCTCGAACAAAGCCACTTTCCCGAGCATCTCAAAGTGAAGTAGTGAGGCGTGACATTCCCAGGGTGAAAGCGGACAAAGGCGGGGTCAGGGGGAAGAAAAAAGAGAATCAAACAGGCACTTTCACATGTCTGCCCTCAACTGCTGCACCTCTCCATAATAGGAAACAAATGTTGTAAAAAGGAGGATGGCGCCCATTCATTCAAAATAGCAAATGATAGCTAAACAGCATTGTCAAAACTGAAGCAACTTCGGTGGGGTCCCACCCAGAAAAAAGGTTTTGTATGGTGGTTAATGGATGGGTGGACGAAACTCTTTCGCTCGCCTTAGGATAAATATCTCATTAGACACACACACACACACATGCATAGATACACACTGGTTGTTAAAAGTGTCTTGTCCTCTCATTCCTACACCCCTTTCGAACATTTTTCTCTCTCTCTCCTTGGCTTTAAAATTTCTCCCACATCTTGTGCTATTGGAAGTGCGAAACTGAAATGCGTCTGGGCCCGTTAGAAAAAATACTGCCAAGACAGGTGCGAGATACGTTTACTCGAAAGTATGTCCCATCTTGTTCAACAGGAGTGGTTGCCAAGGAAGGGAAGTGGGCACGGGCGGGCCAGTAGCGGTGCAGATTCTGATCCTGTGCGCGTCTGTTCCAGAAGCCAGTCCCTCTCAAGGCGATGGGTTTACTCATATGTAAGAGTATAGCTGTCAAGTTCTCCCTTTTTTTAAAAGGGAAATTCCCTTATGCTGAATAGGCTTCCTCGCGAGAAAAGGGAAAGTTGACAGCTATGGGTAAGAGGGAATAGGGGGATAGCGTTAAACGCTCCTGTTTTCCGGCTCAGAAATAAATAGTCGGCATCTATCAAAGATCAGATCAGACCAGTCTGCTTCTTGATTCAGCAATTAGCCTTTACAGCGCATGGACGGGGGATAAAGTTGTAATTTTCTCTGCATCATGTTCGGAAGCACCGAGAATGATACCCTCACCCGGGGAAAAACCATGAAACGCGGATGATTTCTGAACCGTTGGAACTCTCAGAAAGTAATGGGGGGGGGCTTTTAAAAAAAACTGTGCTTGTTTATTTTAAATGCATCTCTTTCCTGAGAGTCCCTGTAGCCCCACCCCCTCTCTCATAAAACAAGATTAAAACCGCATTTTCACACACACACAAACACACACGAGAAAATGCATAAATGCTAAATTCGGCATGTATGGGAGTGATTAAGAGGCAGTGTTCAAAGCTTTGATGGTTGTGAGTTTCGTGGTTTCTTCAGATCCTTCCTCCGCCCCCTTCCACTGGGTTGCTTGCCACCTACAGAGCTGACATTTTGAAGACCTAAAAGTGATCACCAACCCCCCAGCATACACCCCCGCACCAATTCTTCCCTTAATTTCCAGCACATAAAAAAAATAGGTCACTTTGCATCTCTATGGCTAGAAAGCGATTCCTCTGCATTTGCCAATGAATTCCCACTCGTGACTGTCTCTCACACATGCACACAGGGCACAAATCCCGCAAGAACCGAAGCTCCCCTGTGGACATGGATAGGATCTGTGCAAGAGCAGAAAAGCAAGCGGTCCCACTGAAACCCACACAAATATTTTCTGATTCTAAGATAGCAGCGGGTTTTTAAAAACACAATGATAATGACTGAACTGAATCAGCACAACATTGCAGCATCTTGTTTGGTCTCTCTCTCCCTCTCTCCCTCTCTCCCTCTCTCTCCCTCTCTCTCCCTCTCTCTCTCTCTCTCTCTCTCTCTCTCTCTCTCTCTCTCTCTCTCTCTCTCTGAGTGTGTGTGTGTGTGTGTTCCTGATCTACAACCAGATTCCACTGCAGCTCTTCGTTTTAAATCAACTTGGTTCTGACAACTTTTAAATAAACCCAATTTAGGAGAAAACTAAGGATACAACTTTATTTGAGTAGTAGATTAACCCAATGATTTTTTTTGTAAAAAACAACAACCCCTTCTGACTCATTTAAGGACATTTAAGTCTGACATTTAAGGCTGAAAAGGTTCAAACTGTGCAATAGCATTTTAATTTTAATTTTTTATTCTTTTCACAAGATTTATATCCAGCTTGATTGTAATGAAAACTTAAAGTGGTTTGCAAAAACAATTAAAGAATGAAATTATTAAGAACATGCAGTTAACAACACTATTTAAAACATTTAAAAATAATTAAAATCAGCAATTAAAACACATGTCAGCATTCTACATATCTGGGTAGACTTCCCTAAACAAAAATGCTTTTAGAAGGCTCTGAAAAGAGTACACTGAAGGTGCCCGCCTGATGTCAATATGCAGGGAGTTCCAAAGTATGTGTGCTGCCACCCAAAATGATTGGTTTTTGAAAATTGCAGAATTGACTTTTTTTTATTTTAAAAAAAGAATCTATGCAATTGCAGATTAGTCTCTCTCTCTCTCTCTCTCTCTCTCTCTCTCTCTCTCTCTCACACACACACACTCACACACACACACACACACGGATTCCTCTTCTAATATGGTGCTCAGCAATAGCCCAGGGCATTATGCTGCTTGACGTGGGACCCCAGTGGTGCCTCCTCACACTTTAAATAAGGTTGGGAAACCTGGTGCCCCCTCCCAGACTTTGTTGGATTCTTCAACTCCCATCAGCTCCAGCCAGCATGGCCAATTGTCAGGGATGATTATTGGGGCTGTAAGAGCTTCTTCTGCTGGGGCTGACGGATATATAATTAGAAAAATAATATGGAAGACTATTGCAATATATGATCACAGCTGCAAGACTGTTATATGCACAAGGATGGAAGGACTCATTATTACCTACTATGGGAAAATGGTTATTTGAATTAATGGATTTGGCTGCAATGTTGCTGATGATCTGAAAATATGAAGCTCCCGTATACCAAGGAAAACAATTGATCCATCTCACCCAGTAAAAACTATTCTGAACAGCTCTCCAGATATTTTGAAACAGACTTTTTTTTTTTGCAACTCTGCTAGGAGTTAATTTTTTTTAATGGGAGATGCTGGGGATTTAACTTGTTTGATGCATATGCTCTATCGCAAACTTATGGTCCCTCCAAGAGACATTGGATCCTGGACTGAGCAGGAGAACATATTGATGGATGGTACTAAATGGGCTCAGTTGGCTGCCCTCCATGGTACCCATCAGCCAGCACCAGAGGTAGAGCCAGCATCTTGTGGTAGAGCAGAGATGGGAACCTATGACCCTCCAGATGTTGTTGGACTTCAATCACTTGGGCACCATCAGCCAAGCATGTATGATGGTCAGTGATGATGGGAGTTTGAGTCCATCGATGTCTAAAGGGTCACAAGTACTCCTTCTCTGTGGTAGAACAACTTCTGGAATTCCTCCTTCTCCTCAAGGGACCCAGGTGGCGCTGTGGTTAAACCACTGAGCCTAGGGCTTGCCGATCAGAAGGTCGGCGGTTCGAATCCCTGTGACGGGGTGAGCTCCCGTTGCTTGGTCCCTGCTCCTGCCAACCTAGCAGTTCGAAAGCACGTCAAAATGCAAGTAGATAAATAGGAACCGCTACAGCGGGAAGGTAAACGGCGTTTCCGTGTGCTGCTCTGGTTTGCCAGAAGCGGCTTTGTCATGCTGGCCACATGACCTGGAAGCTATACGCCGGCTCCCTCGGCCAATAATGCGAGATGAGCGCGCAACCCCAGAGTCGGTCACGACTGGACCTAATGGTCAGGGGTCCCTTTACCTATCATTGTGTTCCTCTGGTTTTGTGAATGACTTCTCATAGATGAAGCACAGATCTCAGCTGGGTAGAAATACACATGGCTTGTGTATTTCACATTATCATCCATGCTATCTGGAGGCAATGTAGATTTTCTAAAGACCTAATGAATAAACAAGCACAGAGTGCTGGCGGTGTAATTTACATTGTTAATGCAGATATGTGTATAATAAATATGCATTTGTGTGTCTTCAAATAAACTCTTCTTCATTCTTAACCTGCCCCCCCCTCTCTCTCTCTGTGTGTGTGTGTGTGTGTGAGAGAGAGAGAGAGCATTTCAAGGCTGTCTTTAACAATAATGCCACTTTTTTTAGTTTCAAGGGACAAATAAGATGGGAGTGTCTCAGCCTCTTAAATCAACCATCCACTATCCCTGAAGCATTGAAGGCTGCATACAGGATGCCACACTGGTTCACTTCAGATCAAGAGCGTAACACCATTCCCTCTTAACACCCTTTAAACTTGATGCTCTCCAGATGTTGCTGGACTCCAGCACCTGCCAGCCCCAGCCAGCATTGCCAGTGCTCAGGGGTGATGGTGGAGTCACAATCCAGCAACCTCTGGAGAGCCACCAAGACAAACTCATGCCGGATGGGTCTCTTGATGGCTGCTACTTATGATGGATATGCTTTCCCTCCATGGTTGGAAGCAGTAATGCTTCTGAACACCACTTGCTGGAAGCCACAAGAGGAGAGAGTGCTCTTGTGCTTGAATCCTGCTTGCTGGTTTCCAAAAGGCACCTGGTTGGCTACTGTGAGAAAGTAAGGTAGGTAAAGGTAAAGGACCCCTGGACAGTTAAGTCCAGTCAAAGGCGATTATGGGGTGCGATGCTCATCTCGCTTTCAGGCCAAGGGAGCCAGTGTTTGCCCAAAAACAGCTTTCCAGGTCATGTGGCCAGCATGACTAAAACGCTTCTGGCACAACGGAACACCATGATGGAAACCAGAGCGCACGAAAATGCTGTTTACTTTCCCGTCACAGCGGTACCTATTTATCTACTTGCACCAGTGTCCTTTTGAATGGCTAGGTTGGCAGGAGCTGGGACAGAGCAACAGGAGCTCACCACTGTCAAGCGGATTCGAACTGCTGACCTTCCAATCGGCAAGCCGAAGAGGCTCAGTGGTTTAGACCACAGCGCCACCCACTCCCCTAGCTACTGTGAGAAGAGGATGTTGGGCTACATGGACCATTGGCCTGATTCAGCAGGCTCTTCTTATGTACTTAAGCTCTTAATAACACTGCCCCTTTCTCAATCTATGGGTACATCTTCCAGTAATGATGGTGTGCACGTGTGAGTGAGGAACTGTCATGATTCCCTCCTTCAGGGGATGAAGCCAGGCATTCAGAGTGGGAGTGGGGATTGTTTAGCAGGCAATCCCAGATGTCCATAGTACACTGAGAGCACTTGTGCAAGAATACTTCCACCTTGAGGAAGTTTGTTGCCTATATATATTTATATTTATATTAGTATGGAAGAAAGACAATATAGATGACAACAGATCATCAAGGACAAAATGTAGTGTGTTGCATCAAAATATATGCATCAAAAAGTATCATAATCAGCAATAATAAAGTGTTAATAAATAATACAAAATAAAAAGTATGCATAAGGAGCTTAACATGCAATCTATATAAATAAACATGTAAATGTCCGTTTGTACAAAACTTGAAATCTCCGAAAGTTCTTGACCGATTGCTTTGAAATTTTGACACAACGTTGCATTCCAATACGTCCATGTTTGTATATACCTACCGTATATCATATGGACATTACACCTGTGACAGGTAAAACATGCTTTTTTGGAAAAACAGAGCCATCTGTTGGAAGTAAAAGCAACACACAGTATGGCCACGTGTTCCATTTTCTAATGAAAGTAAACAGCCACCTGGGCAAAGCAGGGGAAACTTGGACCAACCCCCCAGCAGGTAACTCTGGCGACCAAAAAAACTTTACAGGAAAAAGGTCAGGAACAGCGAGAAACCCCCAGCAGACACGAAAAGAGTGGGCTTAAGGAGGGGAGGCAGCTGAACAAACCAAGGGGTGGGGATCGGAAGATAAAGCTAGGACCTGTGTGTGGTGATAAACGAGCCAGGAAGACAGCAATTGGTATCACAGAACAAGTAATGCGAACTCCCAAAGACTTTCACAGAAAGCGTAGACGATCAAATAGTTATCTCCCCCCCCCCCACGGTCATCCTAACCAATAGTGATGACCTGGTTAGCGGGGTAGAAGTGGCAGGATCATTAGGTGGGAGTGACCATGCTCTTCTGGAGTTTATTATACAGAGGAAAGGAGCAACCAAGCAAACTAAGACTCAAATTCTAGACTTTAAGAAAGCTGACTTCAGAAAACCTAGGGAAACGCTGGGTGAAATCCCATGGACAGAAATACTAAAAGGGAAGGGAGTTCATGATGGTTGGGAGTTTGTTAAAAGGGAGATATTAAAAGCACAACTTCAGGCGATACCAGTGAGATGGAAACATGGAAGGTGCCTAAAGAAGCCAGGGTGGCTATCTAAAGAACTTTTAACTGAGTTAAGATCTAAAAGGGATATGTACAACAAATGGAAAAAGGGGGAAACCACCATAGAGGAATTCAAACAAATAGCCACCATGTGTAGAGACAAAGTCAGAAAAACTAAAGCACAGAATGAACTCAGGCTTGCTAGAGAGGTTAAAAGCAACAAAAGGGGCTTTTATGCGTATGTCCGTAGCAAAAGGAAGAACAAGGAAACAGTGGGGTCACTTAGAGGAGAAGATGGTGAAATGCGAACAGGGGATAGAGAAAGGGCAGAACTCCTCAATGCCTTCTTTGCCTCAGTCTTCTCCAAAAAAGAAAACAATGTCCGACCTTGGCTAGTTTAGATGTATTCAAGTCTCCAGGGCCAGATGAACTACACCCAAGAGTATTAAAAGAACTGGTGGAGGTGATTTCAGAACCACTGGCAGTAATCTTTGAGAATTCCTGGAGAACAGGTGAAGTCCCAGCAGACTGGAGGAGGGCAAATGTTATCCCTGTTTTCAAAAAGGGGGAAAGAGAGGACCCAAACAATTACCGCCCAGTCAGCCTGACATCAATACCAGGAAAGATTCTAGAGCAGATCATTAAGCAAACGGTCTGTAAGCACCTAGAAAGAAACACTGTGATCAATAAAGTCAGCATGGGTTTCTGAAAAATAGGTCATGTCAGACTAATCTGATCTCATTTTTTGACAGAATTACAAGCCTGGTAGATGAAGGGAATGCTGTGGATAGAGCCCATCTTGATTTCAGCAAGGCCTTTGACAAGGTGCCCCATGATATTCTTGTAAAGAAGCTGGTAAAATGCGGTCTAGACAATGCTACCATTCAGTGGATTTGTAACTGACTGACTGACTGAACCCAAAGGCTCCTCTTCATCCTGGAGAGTAGTGACTAGTGGGGTGCCACAGGGTTCTGTCTTGGGCCCAGTCTTATTCAACATCTTTGTCAATGACTTGGATGATGGGCTTGAGGGCATCCTGAGCAAGTTTGCAGATGACACCAAATTGGGAGCGGTGGCTAATATCCCAGAGGACAGAATCACACTTCAAAATGACCTTAACAGATTAGACAACTGGGTCAAAGCAAACAAGATGAATTTTAACAGGGAGAAATGTAAAGTACTACACTTGGGCAAAAAAAAATGAAAGGCACAAATACAGGATGGGAGACACCTGGCTTGAGAACAGTACATGTGAAAAGGATCTAGGGGTCTTGGTAGACCACAAACCTCACATGAGTCAACAGTGTGATGTAGCAGCTAAAAAAGCCAATGCAATTCTGGGCTGTATCAATAGGAGTATAGCATCTAAATCAAGGGAAGTAATAGTACCACTGTATTCCGCTCTGGTCAGACCTCACCTGGAGTACTGTGTCCAGTTCTGAGCACCACAGTTCAAGAAGGATACTGACAAGCTGGAACGTGTCCAGAGGAGGGCAACCAAAATGGTCAAAGGCCTGGAAACAATGCCTTATGAGGAACGGCTTAGGGAGCTGGGTATGTTTAGCCTGGAGAAGAGAAGATTAAGGGGTGATCTGATAGCCATATTCAAATATATAAAAGGATGTCATATGGAAGAGGGTGAAAGGTTGTTTTCTGCTGCTCCAGAGAAGTGGACACGGAGCAATGGATTCAAGCTACAAGAAAGAAGATTCCACCTAAACATTAGGAAGAACTCCTGACAGTAAGAGCTGTTCGACAGTGGAACTTGCTGCCAAGGAGTGTGGTGGTGTCTCCTTCTTTGGAGGTCTTAAAGCGGAGGCTTGACAGCCTTCTGTCAGGAATGCTTTGATGGTGTTTCCTGCTTGGCAGGGGGTTAGACTGGATGGCCCTTGTGGTCTCTTCCAACTCTATGATTCTATGATTCTAACTACGCTCACCAACGCTTCCACAATCACCCCCCAACCACGTACGCAAGCACCCCCCCCACTAACCTAAACTCACAAATTGCTACCCAGCACACAGGCACACAATACTTAGGCACAACAGAAGGAGGAACCTAGCGAATTTTACCAAAAGCTGCAGGAAAATTATCTCCAAAAGCCCCTCCCTCCTGCCACACCTGAGGAAAGGGTGGATCGAGCACCAAGCTCCCCTTCGACTGCCTTCCCACCCCCTTCCTGCATGTGTGCCTTCCTGGGAGATGAGCCCAAGCAGGACCCACGTCCACAGCCTCAGCATGGCGGCAGCAGCACCACCCTCACACGTCGAAAGCCCTGACCGCATCCATGTTTTATTCTACTTTCAGGGTATTCCTTATTTGGGGGGTATGGCTTATATTACACAAATGCATAGAATATTTCCCCCTTTTTAATGGATTGCTTCTCACATGGACAATTATATCTTGCTTGTTCTAGAGTAGGCAAACCAGACAATCTCTATATCTTCACAGACAATGCAACAACAACAAAAAATTTCATACCCACAACCATTACGAAATTCAACATATTAGAAATGTGCGCTTTCTCTTTTTTCTTTCTTTTCCATTTAACAGACTGAGCCACAGCAATGCGTGGCCGGGTACAGCTAGTTGTAAATATAATCATGCCAAGCCAATAATTTGGTTTAGAAAGGTAACAAAAGAGAATATTCCAAGAAAAATGTTACCATACAGTATTATATAGGTCTGTATTTTCATTGACAAGAATGGGCAAAAGAAATGAGTACACTATTTTTTGCTTCCCTGCACTGCCTTGCAATCTGCTTTGGGACCAATTTTGCATTTGTGTGTGGCTTTCTCTAATCATGGAAAGCTTACTAAGTATGGATTGAATCAGTCTTTCCCTTCATATATTTTGGACTACAACTCCCATGAGGCACACATGTGCTGGCTGAAGCTGGTTTGGATGAATGCTGTGGTTTAATTTTATTTGAGGCCATGAACACAAAATGCCACAATGTCAAGGGAGCACAGAAGAAGCACAAAATGTGCTCAGTGCAAAATTCAGCTCTCTGAGAAATTCCAAGTTTGATGACTTCAAAAAAAAGAAAACAAGTTTCCTGCCCTCAGTATTACAAATGAGCAATACCTGCTAAGATCTCGGAAGCAGAAGAGGTGGCAGAAACAGATGCCCAGCAGTCAGCAATCAGGCTTCATCCTGTTTCACAGTTCCTTCCCCCTTCCCACATGATGAGCAAAACTGGGATAAGTTATGCAAACTAGTCAGAATAGCTGCACATAAATTTGGCTACCTAAGAGAAGCAGTTCAAATTTACACAATTTGTTTAGGGTGCATAATCTAGCCTTGGAGAATTTCCTTCAGTAGCACCTTAAAGACCAACTAAGTTTTTATTTTGGTATGAGCTTTCGTGTGCATGCACACTTCGTCATGTGCTAGTGAAGGAATTTTTTTTTTATTTTGCTTCGACTCAGACCAACACGGCTACCTACCTGTAACTAGCCTTGGAGAGTTTGGTTGCCCAGCCACAGAAGTGTACATCTTTCAGCGTGCATGGTGTTTGCTTGTTCTTTTAAAAAAGAGCACCTAATTTGTTGCTGTCTTATCAAATGAATTTTATTCTAATGACTACACGTGTAAGCCAATTTGTGTTCGTTTATGAGTAAACTTTGCAAGCAGAATATTTTACTAGTTATCACTCTCTCCTTTCAGCTCTGACAAAGCAGTTTCCCCCCAAATATTTCTGTAGAGGGCATCCCTGACCAGATTTCCTCCAAATTTAGCACAGTCAAATTCTGGAGTCCTCAGCACATGTGTTAGAAATCTAGCCTGCAATGCAGCAGCAGGAAAATGAACAAGTCAGACCTGGAGGCTCTTGCAATCTTTGAATGAACTCAGAATGCTCTTTTGGTTTCTGGAAAGCATTCCAGCCCAGACACGTGCCGTTCATTCCCTGATTTGAGCGATGGGCTTTCCCACCCCTGTTTTTAAACAAACCTTCCCTCACTCGATGGCAAACACCTCACAGCTTCAACATGCTGGTTCTGGCATATATTATTTTAATTAAGTCAATGGCGATCTTCCCTTCCTGGGAGATCCATTCCATGCTGCAATTAGGAACGTATTGGTGCTAGCACATATGAATATTCAGGAGAGTGTCAATTAATTAGCAGACAGTGGAATCTCATTACGATGCTCAAAACCCTTTTAGTGCTAAGCGGAATTAAAGGGGCATTTGGCAATGCACTGGATTAGGGAATATTTTACTGTGCACTCATTTAACTTCATTATCGTTGCACTTACACTACCCTCTGATTTTTATTAATTAAATTGCTCATTAATTTGTCCAGAAAGAAGAGATAAAAGTTTTATGATGCTACAGCACTCGTGCTGGGATCGTTTTCAAAAGTGTACTTCTGCCTTACTCAGTTGGCCCAAGGAAGGCAATTTGCCATGCTTAGTAAGGAACTGAGCATACAGTCCTTCACATGTGGAGTACCCTCATTCATAAACACTCTTTCTTAAGCTCTCCAGAAAAAAGTCTAAACCGAGATCAGGGTCCCTCAATGTGGTACCCCTGGGCACAGAGGAGGCTCCACATCTTTGCTTAAATGTTTTGCTGAAATGGCCTCAGTCCAGTATACCTGAAGGAGCGTCTCCACCTCCATCGTTCTGCCTGGACACTGAAGTCCAGCACCAAGGGCCTTCTGGCGGTTCCCTCATTGCAAGAAGCCAAGTTGCAGGGAACTAGACAGAGGGCCTTCTCGGTAGTGACGCCCGCCCTGTGGAACGCCCTCCCATCAGATTTCAAAGAGAAAAACAACTACCAGACTTTTAGAAGACATCTGAAGGCAGCCCTGTTTAGGGAGGTTTTTAATGTTTAATAGATCACTGTGTTTTATTTTTCTGTTGGAATCTGCCCAGAGTGGCTGGGGAAACCCAGCCAGATGGGCGGGGTATAAATAATAAATTATTATTATTATTATTATTATTATTATTATTATTATTATTATTATTATTGTTATTATGAAATGTTTCACAACTTGTGTATAATCTTTGACATTTGCTGTGGCAATAATCAAATAATCAACGATGGCAAGGTAAGAAAATTGTCCATTATTACACTTGGTGTACAAACATTTGTCGGCATGGCCTTGTTTGTACTCAAGCTATGTTAGTATTTTATATAGCTTCTGATTCCAGGCCCTAGCAGCCTGTTTCAATCCATAAAGTCCTTTTTGTAGTTTGCACATGAAATGACTCTCATGCATTCTTACACGGCTGTATTGGACAGTTGGAGAGACAGTGTGGTGTAGTGGTTAGGAGCGGTAGACTCGTAATCTGGGGAACCGGGTTTGCGTCTCCGCTCCTCCACATGCAGCTGCTGGGTGTCCTTGGGCTAGTCACACTTCTTTGAAATCTCTCAGCCTCATTTACCTCACAGAGTGTTTGTTGTGGGGGAGGAAGGGAAAGGAGAATGTTAGCCGCTTTGAGACTCCTTAGGGTAGTGATAAAGCGGGATATCAAATCCAAACTCTTCTTTTTATTCTTTTTGGATCAAAAACTTCATCATAGTCTTCACAATATTGGTGACTGAAACCTTGAACCACAAGTCTGGCTTTGTAGCACTGCACTTCCCCTTCTGTCCCTTGTTTAATTTAAAAAAACCCACTTACTTCCTATCACCTTCTTCTCAGGAGGTAGATCAGTAAGAATCAGATGTTGTTTTGATGCAATGCATCCATCTCCTCGTCTGCAACCTCCCTCCTAGACAGGCTTCTGTAGCTGGTACCTCCTCTCTCTCTCTCCCCATGTGGAAAGTTCCTGAAGCAACACTGATGCTGTGAAGTAGGACAGCAGTAATGGTGGAAGTAACACCTCTACTGGTTCTGGAAGTGCATCCGCTTCCTCCTCTTCCTCCAATGAAGGCATGTCCGTATAAAACTGCTCCTCTTTGTCTCTGGTGCTGTTGCTAGGAGTCTGGTCCTCTATTGTCTTCTTGTGCATCCCCTATGACATTGGAAGTCAGATCTGGACATCGAAAAGTTAGTGAGGGGAAGTATTGGCTTCTTCTGATTTAGCAAAAAAGTCCACAAGACTATTTCTTGGGCCAACTTTGTTGTGCTCATCAAAATAAACTATGTGTCATGCACTGTTTTTTCCTGTTTCCAGGTTCATAACTTTGTAACCTTTTCCTTCAGTGGCATATCTCACAACAATACCTGCTTGCACTCTGAAGTCAAACTTGTGTCTATGTTCTCTGGGAATGTGGATGAAGCCTAGGCTTCCAAATACTACATGAATGTGTGACAGATTGGGAGTTCTCCCATGCCAAAGCTCAATAGGTGTGTCTTGGCAGTCTGTTCTGGAGACAGGGGTGGAGATGGCCTCGGTACTGTATTCTTGGAGGAGCGTCTCCACCCCCATCGTTCAGCCCGGACACTGAGATCCAGCGCCAAGGGCCTTCTGGCGGTTCCCTCACTGCAAGAAGCAAAGCTACAGATTTGACTGTCTCCCTTCCACAGTATTGGAAGCGCATTATCAATGGGTCCCATATGAGGAATGTTCGTGTCCCTGTGGAGATGAGGAAGTTGAAACTGTGGGTCACATCTTTTTCAAATATGATCTTTGTAGACTGAGGAAACCCCTCGAAGGACACCAGAATGGTATCTGGAATAGTTCATGGCTGATGCAAACAATTTAATAACAGAGTTAGTGGCCAGGTTCCTCTCCTCTGCTCAAAGGACTAATAAGTTGATACTTTCACTCTCTTGGCAATTTGGATCTCATGTTTTTATCCTTTGTATCATATTGTATTTTAAAGATGTGTATGTTTGAATGATTATGATTTCATTTCTTGTTTGTTTTCTTACAATGGGTCTGTGGTCATTTAATACATGATTGATTGACATCTGGTGCTTGGATCTGATATTTGCTTTAGTGCCCATTGTATCTTTTCTAGGGAGGAAGATGAGGAGAAAACCAAAATCATTTGACTCCATCTCCAGGGACTCCTGCCACTCTCTCCCATTAGCTGCTCTTTCCACGACCCCTCCAGCTCCACTGGTTACCTGCTACCATTGTGTGAGACCTATAGCACCCTGAGAAGCCCCCACTGCCACCCACCGAGACCTGCTGTTCATCCCAATTTATTAAAAGTTTTGTGGCGCAGCAGAGTCCTTGGTGGCTTTATGTTCATGAGTTATCTTCTCCATGGAAACTATGTACAGAGTCTTTTTGTACCACACATTCTGTGAAAAAGTCAAAGCATCTTTCCAGCCCTGAGTTATAGTTAGAGGAGGAGGAATATAATCCACAAGAGTGCTCTGCCAGGGAATATTCTGAAACAAACAAACAAAAAATGTGATTTTGATAGTGTAATATATGGATTTTGACCTGCCATGCAAAAAATCAGATGAAATCATGTCCAAGTCATGCCCCAATCTGCCATCTTGGTTCAAAATGGTGCCCAGTGTCCAAACATTTAGAAAGACTATCATCTCCACCTTGAAAAGCCTTGTGTCATGTTGAGTGATGATATCTCATAGAATCATAGAGTTGGAAGAGACCACGAGGGCCATCCAGTCCAACCCCCTGCCAAGCAGGAAACACCATCAAAGCATTCTTGACATATGCCTGTCAAGCCTCTGCTTAAAGACCTCCAAAGAAGGAGACTCCACCACACTCCTTGGTAGCAAATTCCACTGCCGAACAGCTCTTACTGTCAGGAAGTTCTTCCTAATGTTTAGGTGGAATCTTCTTTCTTGTAGTTTGAATCCATTGCTCCGTGTCCGCTTCTCTGGAGCAGCAGAAAACAATCTTTCTCCCTCCTCCATATGACTGACATCCTTTCATATATTTGAACATGGCTATCATCTCAAGAGGCATCTGAATGTGTAGAGAACAAGAAGACAAACCATTTTCCAAAATATATAGTAGATATTTGCCCTTCCTCTCTCTAGGACAGTGGGGAGTAACTTGTCCCCCCCCCATTCAGTGTTGTGCTACAACTCCCATCATCATTGGTCTTTCCCAGCGATGACCATCCAACAGCATCTGAAGGGCACAGGTTTGGCAGAGATCAGACTAGTTCAAGGGCATCTGACTCTTCAGATGTTGCTGGAATGCAGCTCCTGTCATATTTGACGATTGGCCACTCTGGCTGGGACTGGAGGGCCACAGGGTGCCTACCACTGCTCCAGGATCTGAACAACTCAATTGGTTGCAGACAGAGAAACTTCTGCCTCCGTATGTGACCAGCTGAGATGCCTCTGTGATGTCTCAGGCAACTCAGGCAAACACTGCAAAGGTTTAATCACCAAAACTATCTCAATATCTCTTAGTGCTTTACTACACTGATATTTGTAGTGCAAACAATGGATTAGCATCAATGAGCAGAGAGTCCAAAGGTGGGGAGAAATCACATCTTAACAAGAATACAATAAAAGGGTCTTGAATGTGCCACAAGTCTTAACTTTTCTTTTTCCTTTAACAGCCTGACTTTTCAGGAATCTATTCACTCTCTAATTAAATGGCAATACTTAAATTTTCATACCCCCCCCCCCGATCATTGTATTAATAAGATCTATTTTAAAGAAAGAAAGAAATGTCTGCAGGATATTGTGATTAAGAAAAAACAAACAAAAATTCCCTTGGAAATGTTTTATATTAAATATTCATAGCATTCAAATTCTATAGGCGTGTCATTCCATCGATATGGAAGAGCGTAACGCAACCAGAAAGCCCACAATGAAAAGACAGCTAAGGCAGAAAACCTCCTCACAGGAGGGAGCCGAATGATGGAGATATGAGAGAAAGTCACATTTATTTTGACATCCAGGAAATGATTGGTTAGCCAACTACCCCCACCCCAACAAACAAAAAAGTTAGAAAGACAGACATTAAATCCACCTCAGAAAAAGGAGCTGCTAAATATGAATTTAAAGTTAATATGCATGTAAAATCAATTAGTTGCATTTGGTGACATCAAAATAAGTTCAAGGGAAGGGGTGGGGAAAAGCAGAACAGAGAGAGAGAAAGAGAGAGAGAGAGAGAGAGAGAGAGAGAGAGAGAGAGAGAGAGAGAGAACCAACCTTCTGGGCATTTGGAACCATATGCTGGAATTAGAGTTAATTGACTAATTACATAAATTAGACATTAATTTTACAGCACATCAAGTATAAAAGACATCTCAATTAATTGTGCATAAACTACAAGGTTAAAAGGGGGGGTCAGTGTCGAGAACAGGAAAATGTCACTTGGGGTGTTTCTTTATGGAGTTGGGAGGAGACTAAGCTGTGGTCCTTTTTGGTAGTGACCCATCATTGAAATGCAGGGAACCACCAGGGATGGCAAAGCTAGTGAAAGATGCATTGGGTGCCCAGATTTTGCTGCTGTCTCTAGGCAATCATTAATGCAAGGATCAAAGACGGGGGTTGGGGAGCCTCCATTTCATTAAAATCAATTATACATCTTGAGATTGATTAGTTTTTGTCAGGAACAAAAGGAGAATCTCTAACTGATCTCTGATGTTTATTGATCCAACCATTAGCCATGCAGTTGATGTTGGATGACAGTCTGTGAGGATTCCATGCTAAATCTTACTCAGGGTAGCAGTGCTGGGCCATAGGTAGTCAACCACATGAAGAGCTGGAGGTGTGAATACCTGAATATCAAAGGTATGTCCAAAGCCACATGAGGCTACCATGATTCTGAAGCTAAACAGGCCAGTGCCTGGGTGGTTAACCACTTGAAAACCACTAGTATATCGCCTTGAGCTCTGTAGAAAAAAGGCTGGATGTGGATGTCAGAAGATAGGTAAATACATAAATCACTGGCAGTATTGAGAACAGACACAAGGATATTGAGGAACTATCTTGCTCAATTTTGTCAGCACTGACTCCAGGATTTCAAGCAGGGTTTTCTCCCAGCCCTGCCTCCAGATACTGGGGGTTGAACATGGGACCTTCTGCATGTCAGGTAGGTGCTCTACCACTGAGCTATAGCCCTTGAGGTAGACTCATTGGGAAGACAACCCAAAGGCAGAGTCAGCTGTGGTGGTGCTCCATTGTGGTGTAGCGATTAGACTAGGACTTGGGAGGCCAGGGCTCAGATCACTTGACCACAACACTCACTGGGTGATCTTGGGCCAGTCACTGCCTCTCAACCTGATTTACCCCATGGGGTTGTTGTGGGGACTAACGGAGGAGGGGGAGATAAACATGTATATCAGCTTGAGCTCCTTGAAGAAAAAGCTGAAATATAAATACAATAATCCACAATGGCCCATCTAGTCCAGCATCTCTTCTCACAGGATCCAACCAGATGCTGGTGAGAAACTAGCAAGCAGGACCCAAGAACAAGAGCACCCACCCGCAGCTCAGCTGGGAAATGGGGGTTGGGGGGGTGACAGAAACTCTTACACGTTTATTTATTTTGTAAAATCTATGCACCACTTGATTGTTAAAAAAAAACCCCCAGCAACTTTCAAAACAGTTTACAAAACAGATAAAATAAAATTATCACTAAGAAAAATAGCAGCAATAATTTAAGATGTTTGAAAAGTTAAAGTGACAACTACATAGCTGCCAAGTTATCCCTTTTTTACAGGGATTTTCCCTTATGCTGAATAGGCTTCCTCGCGAGAAAAGTGAAAACTTGGCAGCTATGTACAACTAAAAACAAATGATAATGCACATCAACGAATTAAAGCTCACATCTGAGAGTAAGATCCATTGGAAGAAAAGACCTACTTAAGATTCCATTCCAAATTAGCTGGGAACAATTCTAAGCAGTTTTTTAAAAAAGCGATACACCAAGATGTGATCATTCACCTCCCACCAAGTCCTATTGATGCAAAAAGACGTCTTGGTACAAGCAAGTTCATAAGACTCAGAACATCAGACTCAGAACCAGAACGCAGCATAAAGTACCAACCAGCATTTAAACAAACAGACTGACAAAGAATAGGACATTCTATTCTGTTCCTTACCAATATTTAGCAGAGTTCAGCGACTTAAGGACGGTACCACACTATGCAGTGTGACAGTGTTAGGGGGTAAGGCACAATAAGGAGCTACAAGGGTTTATAGGGTGTGGTATTTAGTTCCCCCCCACCCTGGCTGCAGGCAATAAATTGTCTTGAGAGAGCTCCATGGTAGATTGCTAGGACCACCTGCTAGGTTTTCAATTACTTCTAGAAGTGAATTATGCCTCTGTTGCATTGGTAGACCTGCAGCCACCAAGTGGCAAATGCTGTCATTGCAACCCAAAGATGAAATGTCTGTTAACAGAGATAGTTACAGGTAGGTAGCCGTGTTGGTCTGATGCAGTCAAAACAAAATAAAAAAATCCTTCCAGTAGCACCTTGATCTGTTGTTTAACTTTTTGGACACTACTATAAAAATACAGGATGGTCATATAGGGACCACCCTATACCGAAAACCAACTGACCGACAAACATATCTACATGCTTCTAGCTACCATCCCAAACATACCAAACAATCCATTGTATACAGCCAGGCCCTATGTTACAGCCGCATCTGTTCCAACTCTACAGACAGAGACTCTCACCTAAGAGATCTACAGCAAACCTTTTTAGAACTAAAATATCCACCCGATGAAGTTAAACAACAGATCAACAGAGCCAGACTGATACCCAGAGAGAACTTGCTGCAAGACAGACTGAAAAAAGAAAATAACAGAACACCACTAGTAATCACATACAGCTCCCAAGCTAAAGCAGTACAGCGCATCATCAGAGATCTACAACCTCTCCTAGACAATGACAGCTCTCTTTCTCAAGCTCTGGGAGGAAGACCTTTCATTGCCTACAGACAGCCACCCAATCTTAAACAACTCCTCACCCACAATAATACCACCACCAGACTTAACACGAACACTGGTACCAGAGCCTGTAATAAACTCAGATGCCAACTTTGCTGCCACATACACCCGGACAACACCATCACTGGCCCCAACAACATCCAACATACCATCTCAGGACTATTTAATTGTTCATCTTCTAACATTGTGTATGCCATCAAATGCCAGCAATGCCCTTCAGCTCTCTACATTGGACAAACAGGCCAAACCCTATGCCAAAGGATCAATGGACATAAATCTGACATCAGGAATCACAAGGCAGAGAAACCAGTAGGAGAACACTTCAATCTCCCAGGACATTCTATACAAGATCTCAAAGTAGCTGTCTTATTACAGAAAAATTTCAGAAACAGACTGGAAAGAGAAGTTGCTGAATTGCAACTCATTACCAAGCTTAAAACCATGGAGAGACCTGGTCTGAATAAGGACACTGGATTCTTATCTCATTATACATGATCAAGCTTTCTTTAGCACCTCAGCCCTTGCTTTTTCCTGCAAGACCAATTGCAGTCATTAACAGTCATCAACAGGTTTACCACTCCTATCAGCCAATCACCCATTCCCACCACCCTTCTGAGTAATACCCCTCCCCACCCTCTGACTATACATAAGGGTCTGGTGACTTCTTTTTCAGTGTGTCTGAAGAAGTGTGCATGCACACGAAAGCTGATACCTATGACAAACTTAGTTAGAAGGAATTTTTTATTTTGTGTTAACAGAGATTTCATTCTAACGGACCAGATGGAGATTCAGCCACCTGTCCTCTGGCAGACTATCTAAAATGTTTCTAGTTGCTGAGCAGTCAACTTTTTTTTGGTAAAAACTTCCAATAAAAGAAAGTCTACACGAGTCACAGGTTGGTTCAATTAAATTGTGATTTAGGGACAGTGGTAGAGGTCGTGCTTTGAGTGCAGAATGTCCCATATTGGATCCACCACGTCTCCGGTTGAGACCATAAAGTGGTGATGGGACATGAGATTGTGGAGAGCTACTGGCAGCCAGGGGAGATAAAGACAGGACCAAACAGGCAAATAGTGTGGCCTGGGAAAGTATAAGGCAGTATCCTGTTCTACAATCCCAGCTGCCTTGTAGGATGTTTAGAACAAGCCCTCCCAGTGAAAACCAAGGAATGGACATGGGCTTGCAGAAGGTGAAAGGTCCAGAGGACTCCAGCAAATGTGACGGCTGGGGATAAAAACCTCATGGTTTCGTTCTTAATTTAATAAAAACAATTAAACAACAACAAATTAATGCTATTGTTTGCATTTTTATTTCACTGTGTATTTGAAGAGGTGAGTCAAAAAATCCTATACAGATTTTTCAAAACAGCCCTGACCTCATGTGCTCATGTGCGAGGCTCATGTGCTAAGCCAGGGCTGAAGATTACAGGATGTCTCCCCGCCCCTCTAACTCCACCCAAGAGCATGCTTGCACTCACATATCCATCCTGGATTACTAAAATGAAAAGGCTAAAGCTTGTCAACAGCTTCCTTATTTTTGCTGCAAGGGGTGTACTCTGCTGAACTCTCAAATGTGAGTAAGGAAGGAGAATACCTAGCTGATATGTCATCTCCTGGTTGCTATACACGTGTTGCATTTGCAAAGACATCTTTTGGGCTGTTTTTGTGTTGATTATATATTTTGTGTTTTTTTATTGTGATTTTATCTTCTGAACTGCCCTGAGACCTGCGGGTATAGGGCAGTATACAAATTTAATAAATAATAATAATAATTTGCATTTGGAGGAAAAGGGAGGGGGAAGAAGAGGGAGAGATGGGGATTGTTCTTTTGTTCTAAAGGTAAAGGTAAAGGGGCCCCTGACCATCAGGTCCAGTCGTGTCCGACTCTGGGGTTGCGGCGCTCATCTCGCTCTATAGGCCGAGGGAGCCAGAGTTTGTCCGCAGACAGCTTCTGGGTCATGTGGCCAGCATGACAAAGCTGCTTCTGGCAAACCAGAGCAGCGCACGGAAATGCCGTTTACCTTCCCGCCCTATTTATCTACTTGCACTTTGATTTGCTTTCGAACTGCTAGTTGGGCAGGAGCTGGGACTGAGCAACAGGAGCTCACCCCATTGCAGGGATTCGAACCACCAATCTTCTGATCAGCAAGCCCTAGACTCTGTGGTTTACCCCACAGCGCCACCTTTTGTTCTATTATTAGTGTTGGGAGTTTGTATCAGCATCACATGGGTAGGTTTGTTGTTTATGTATTTATTTCTTTTTATTGATAATGCCAGTGTGGCTTGTTTGTGTGTGGGGGTGAGGGAGCAGAGATTGTTGGGTCAGGGTAGCCATATTGATTCATATGCTGTTGGGCGATAGGTCTTTGTCCTGCTGTGCTGTGTATGTGATGAAGGAGAGCCATACTGGTAACCGGGGTTAAGGTGTCCTCCTTTGTTTGTCCCCATGCTAGTTTAAGTTTGTTGGCTAACTTCTCTACTAGGGCTGTTTCCATACATTTTGGTACCACTGGTCTATGTTCATTCCTGATAGGTAAAGGTAAAGGTAAAGGGACCCTTGACCATTAGGTCCAGTCGTGACCGACTCTGGGGTTGCGCGCTCATCTCACATTATTGGCCGAGGGAGCCGGCGTACAGCTTCCAGGTCATGTGGCCAGCATGACAAAGCCACTTCTGGAGAACCAGAGCAGCACACGGAAACACCGTTTACCTTCCCGCTGGAGCGGTTCCTATTTATCTACTTGCATTTTGACGTGCTTTTGAACTGCTAGGTTGGCAGGAGCTGGGACCGAGCAATGGCAGCTCACCCCATCACAGGGATTCGAACCGCTGACCTTCTGATCAGCAAGCCCTAGGCTCAGTGGTTTAACCCACAGCGCCACCTGGGTCCCTGATAGGTACTTCCTGATAGTTACAATATTTCTAGATGATGCAAGTAAGCAGGAGCGTAGGAAGGGAGGGGCGATTGGGGTGCTCCGCCCCGGGCAGCACAATCCTGAGGGCGCCATGGCGGCTGCCCCCTGCCCGCTCTGGGAGCCATGCCCCCAGAACGCGTGCTACACCCCTACAGGCGGTGTGCCACGCCCCCAGAACGTGCGCCCCATCCCACGTGCTCTCCGCCCCCGGTGCTGGAAAATGAAGCTCCATCAGTGCAAGTAAGTGATTTGTGAGTTCCTTGTCATGTGTGTGTGTGTGTGTGTGTGTTGTTGTTGTTGTTGTCCGGAACATATTTAATCGGGCTAGTTCTGGAGTTGCTTCTATTACCTGTTTTGTTATTGTGGAAATTTCCCACAGCACTGATATCCAGAAGGATTGAACATGCAAATGTGGAAGTATGTGTTGATGGAGTTGCAGCCTTTCCAGCATTTAGATGAAGTTCCTGGGTGTATTGGGATGCGGGTGACGCTGTGGTCTAAACCACTGCCCATCGGAAGGTCGGCGGTTCGAATCCCCGCGATGGGGTGAGCTCCCATTGCTTAGTCCCAGCTCCTGCCAACCTAGCAGTTCAAAAGTATGTCAAAGTGCAATAGATAAATAGGTACTGCTCCGGAGGGGAGGTAAACAGTGTTTCCGTGCGCTGCTCTGGTTTCACCAGAAGCGGCTTAGTCATGCTGGCCACATGACCCGGAAGCTGTACACCGGCTCCCTCCCAGTAAAGCAAGATGAGCGCCGCAACTCCAGAGTCATTCGCAACTGGACCTTAATGGTCAGGGGTCCCTTTACCTTTTACCTGGGTGTAATAGCACCAGCTTCCATGACGTTAGGTAATATATATCTAGATTGTATATACGTTTTAGGGTGAGTTCTCTTATTTTGGCTGAGATGGATTTAAATGGGTTTATTTTGTATCCTATGTCCTGCTCCCATTGGTCTTTAACCATGGTAAGGCAGTTTGTCTTGGAGTAGTATTTCACACATTGTAGAGACCACCCCTTTATTGGTTAGGAGGAGTTTCTCAAAGTTAGTCAGTGTCTTGGTGGCTGCTGTTTTTGTTGCTGGGTTGTTTAGGAAGGTTTGGGTCAGTTCTTCTTTGGAGATTTTTAAACAGATGTCATGGATGCTTAGCTGAGATTCCTGCATTTGCAGGGGGTTGGACTTGATGACCCTCGGGGTCCCTTCCAACTCTAAGATTCTATGATTCTATTACTTTTTGTGTGAGGAGAGAAATGAATGTAGGGTGTCGTCATCCCCTCGCTGTTTATAGAGTTGGATTGAGAGAATCTAGAATGGAAGGGTTTAGCAGCAAGAAGCACAATGCAAGTACAGCCATACCTCGGTTTAAGTACGCCTCGGTTTGAGTATTTTCAGTTTAAGTACTCCGTGGACCTGTCTGGAACAGATTAATCCACTTTCAATTACTTTCAATGGCAAAGTTCACTTCAGATTAAGTACAGACTTCTGGAACCAATTGTGTTTGTAAACCGAGGTACCACTGTACAGATTTGATGGTGGGCAAAGTTCTGCAGGACTCGGGACAGCTCCAAAGGGGTAAGCGGCACTCCCCCCTCCCCACTTTTGGAGGGCTGTAACACCTTTTCCAGGAAGGGGCTGCTTTAAATAAGGAAAATAACATGGTGGGTAGGGATAACCCATTCCCCGGCACTGCTGCTCTAATCAGATTTGGGACCCCTGTGGCCACTTCAAATATAAAATTGGGAGATACAATGCTAAACCAAGATATATTACACTGGGGGCCCCATCACATTTTGAGAATTCTGATCCTCCTAGAGCAAGACACCCCCCCCCCAAGTTTGCCTTCCGATGGTTTTGAAAATGGATGGGAAGCTGCCACATGGATGTCTTTCAACTGAGGCAAAACGATCATTTTGATGGAGTTCCCTTTCGAAAGTAAAAAATAAAATAAAAATTATTTACCGTTGCCAGATGCTAAAGGTACTTGAGGGAGAAGCTGACAAGTGGATAATTGTCAGCAGAACTAAAACAGACACTGTTTACAGTGGTGCATGATTAATTGTGAGCAAATAAAACAGAAGCTACCTATGCTAGTAATTTTTTACAAATTCAACACACACACACACACAGAGAGAGAGAGAGAGAGAGGAGAGAGATAGAGAGAGAGAACCTTCTTTGGAAAAGGGATGAGTTGTACTCATAGTAGCTTCCAAGATAAATGCTGCACAAGACAAACAGGGCAATTAAAACAGCCTTCCCCAACCTGATACCCTCCAGATATTTTTGACTACTGCTCCCATGAACCACAGCTGTGCTGGCTGGAGCTTATGGAGGGTGTAGTCCAAAACCTGGAGGGCACCAGGTTGGCAAAGGCTGAATTAAATTATGCAGTGTTGAAGGACATCCAAGGCTTGCAGGGAGTGGAAGCATGAATCGAGGCAGGATTGGGACCCAAGAGGGACTGAGTGATGGAAGAGACCCACTAGAGATCCAGCCCACTCGGGGAAAGCTATGGCTCAGTGGCAAAGCCCCTGTTATGCATGCAAAAATATCCCAAGTTCAATCCCTGGTATTTCCAGTAAGGTACCGTAATAGGTGATGTGGAAAAATTCTGCCAGAGACTTGGAGAGCTCAGAGGAGACAATATTGGTCACAGTGACTTGAAGAGCTTCAAAAGTTCAGAGACAAAGTTCATAACTGGGTGAGATCCATGCTGATAAGTCTGCCTTATGGCATGTAGAAGAGAAAGGATGTGGACAGGGAAGCTAGCAGGCTGGGAAGGAAAGGGGCAAGGACAGGAAGCCCTGTAGGCAGGATGAGAGTGTGGCCATTGCCCAAAGAAAGAGTTATGCCTCATCTGGAAGCATTGGTAGCCAAGCCATGAAAACAGGTAGCCGATATGTGATATTCTAAGTCTGAGGAAAAGAGCTGGATTACCCAGTAGGCAGACTAAGCACATGCTTAGGGTACCAAGAAAGGTTGGACCTTCCGGATGTTGCAGTGGGCCCCGGTTTCAGCAAGGTCGTGCATGGCAGTAGTGGCAGTGGGGGTAGTGGTGTCAGTGGGGGGTGGCAGTTGTGGGGCACACAGCAGTGGAGGCTGAGCTCCCACAACACCCCCTGGAGTTGGCACCACTGATAATACCCATTCCCTGCTTGTAAGAACTTGATCTTTGGAGCTCCCTGCTTATGGATGTCAGGCAGGGGCTTTCACTGTACACTTTTCAGTGTCTGCTCAAAACATGATTGCTTAAACAAGCCTACTCAGATGTTTAGAAAAGTGGTGCCAATTTTAATTTGCATTTACTGTAGTATATCATTATTTCAACTTTTCAGAAGTTTTAAATTATTGTTAACTTTTTGTTTTATATTTTTTGTAAACCGCCTTGAGGTGTATTCTTTCAATGAAGCAATGTATAAATTCTGTGAAATAAATAAATGAAATTTAACTGTCTGAAGCTGAGCAACAGAGAGCTTGTTCAGAGGAAACAGCAGTTTGTGTCTACAGTGGCGGAGAAAGCTGCTTGGGTGCCTGGGGCAGCGCGCCCAGGGGCGGGGCAAGCCACCCATAGGGGCGGAGCAAGGACAGGGCGAGCCACCCAAAGGGGCAGGGCACACTGCGGGGCCTCCGGTGTCTGCTTGCCTCCTCCCACTTAGCTGCCCTACAGCTGGGGGGGGGAGGGAGGCAGCAGGCAGACTGCTTTGGCAACGCAGAGCCTGCAGGCACCCAAGCCACCGCGTCACTCCCAGGAGAGACGTGTGGCTCGGGCGAGCTGCAGGCCCCATGGTGAGTGGCGCCTAGCATTTTGTCATCCCCCTCAGAGGTGACACCCAAGGTGGACTGCATCCCCCCTTCCTCTGCCCCTGTGTGCCTGTTTTGAGGAGAAAATATGGAAGTACACAAAAAGAGGAAGTTATAAAAATGGAGATGGGAACAGAGGGTTCCGTTCCATTCTGCCAATCCGCCATGCTTCAAATGTGACCAAGAAACAGATCACAGGGCTGGGCAACTGTGCAAATGGGCTATGTAAAGGCTAGGAGGAGGAGGAGGCAACAGACATTCCACGGAGGCTCAGCTAGGTGAGAAGGAGCATGCAATGGCTGAAGTCACATTTTTGAAACCCAGCAATTATCCAGATCCATCTCATCTTTAAGCAGGTTCCCTGGCAGGTGGAAAACAAATGAAGAGAAGCTAGGCAGATTTTACAGTACAAAAGGTGGATATTAATTTTAGTTGTTGTGCTGGGTAGAAAAATAAAATCTAAAGAATTTTTCCTGAAGAATCCTTTCCTGTAATAATTGATGATGATGGTGATAATAATGATTAATAGATTCTGCCCCCCTCTCAAATCTAACTGGCACCAAGGAAGCAAACAGGGAGCTCAAATAGCATATTATGCAAATGTGCATAATAGAGTAAAAGTGAAGAAAATAAAATAAAGTAGATAAAATATAACACAGAGTAAATAAGATGGACACCAGCAACTTAATTTCCTGGAGAAATTGTGTATTTTCAGATGTTGGACAAGCCAGTCAAATGAGTTGTTGTGCTACCAAAGTCAATTTATAGGGCTTAGATGCCCATATACACTGTTTTCTAGCCCTCTCAAGCAACCCTTCATTGACGAGTCGCCTTTGAACAAAGCATGTGGCCAAGCCTAGTAGGGATTTAGTCAATGCTTACAAGGAATGCATAGAGAGAAGAAAGCACATTGAAAAATACACCTTTATACCTTTATCAAAATGGTTCACAGGAGTCTTGGACAGGGCACTGCAACCAAAGACTTGATAATAATACATCTCAAATTTTACTTTTGTCTCTAACATTTAAAACTGAAATGCAATTCTGTCTCCCAGGAAAGCCACACAGTAAATAAAATTCAAGAAGTGTGTGGATACTCCTCATGAAACAAATGGAATTCCTTTGTTGATACACAGTGCTCCCAGCCAAACTAAACTAAACAAAAAACTGTTGTCCTACAAAAGATACCTGACATCATTAGTGGCTTAAAATATCAATAGTGGTGCTTTTTTGTTTTTTTAATCTAGAGGATAACCTTGTGTGTCCTTAAAGAATAAAAGAGAGAACTTAAAACCCCAAGGATGAGAGAGAGAGAGATGAAAGGATATGGAAGCCTTTTATTACAATATTTTGAATGTCTGTTAATATATTTACATAATTTAATGTCTGGTCTGGAAAGTGGTAGATGATCTAAAACTCCTTCTGTAGCAAAGTTCCAGATGCCACGGAATGTGTCTGTCCACTTTATCTGTATGCAATTCTCTGAGTGTCACCAGGCCTCATGTAGTGAACCCAGCACCATGCGTGCTCAAGGAAGCTGGAGGTAACTCAAGAAAATCTTGTTTAAAGAAAATTCTTAAGCCATGGGAACAAAAAGTAAAGAAAGCTGTGTTGGTTCATAAGACAAAAATATCCAGAATCCACAATTAGGCAATACACGCACAAGAACAAGCAAAGCATAAATAAACCACAACCGAGCTTTGGACTTCTCCAGAACTCTTCATCAACTAGAGAGCCTGACCCCTGTAGCCCATTAATGCAACGTGCTCAGTTGATTAGAGCATGGTGCAGATGATGCCAAGGTTGGAGCTTTGGCCCCTGTATATTCCCCCATTGCAGGGGGGTGGACTAAATCAGGGTTTCCCAAACTTGGGTCACCACCTGTTTTTGAACTACAACTCCCATCATCCCTAGCAAGCGGGACCAGTGAACAGGAATGGAAACCCTGGGCACGATGATCCTCAGGGTCCTTTCCAACTCTACAATTCTATGTGGGGTTGCCCTTGGGCTTGTTTCAGAAGCTTCAGCTGGTGCGGAATGTGGTGGCCAGATTGCTGAACATCTGGTCAGCAGCATGCAACACAATTTTAAAGCCTCTGTGCTGGCTGCAGGTTCCAGGTCTTTGAATTAGTTAACAAAGCCCTGAACAACTTAGGTCCTGCATACCGCACAGAGACCACCTGAACCTTTATATTGATCATTGAGATCAACTTCAGGAGCTGGTGATGCTCATTTGACAATCACAATAAACCAAGCTTTTGGTATCATCAACGCAGCATGGCGCAATGCTCTACCCACAGAGATTCAGAAAAGTGTTGTTTCAGCTTTAAAACTCCTGCTGAAAACTTTTCTATTCAGTCAGGCCTATGCAGGCATCTTTCCACAACAGCTTGCTTATTTGTGATTTTAGCTTTTAAAAACCTGTTTTTAATGGTATGGTTTTATGTCTAATTTTTGTAAACCACTTTGATATTCATTTTAATGAATAGCAGTATATAAACAATATTAAGCAAAGGAGGAGGAAGGGGGGAAGAGAAAGCTTGCTTGATATTGAAGCAACAAAGTCCATTCTTAGTCAAAGTCTTAAGATAAAATGTGGAAGAAGACTAGTGGGGGCTGCAACAAAGTGTTGTGGTGTGAAGTGCTGCTGTTTAGTGTTCCAGTTTCTTCCTCTTTCAGAATATAACCATTTCACCCTCTCCTGAAAAAGTCAGTCAGTATTTCATGTATACAGTCACTGTTAAAGGGATGAGGCTCAAGACTAAATGCTATGTGAGCTTCAGTTGTCTCATCTGAAGAGACAAAGGGCATTGATGATGATGATGATGTCAGTGACTGTAACATTTTCCCAAAGCAGAAGAAACTAGTCCAGTGTGAGGTTCCATATGCACCTGAGTAGCAGGTGATGTATCCCAAATCCCTGCCTGTTTTCAAATACAGGAGCACCTGTACTTCCTTCACCACATCTGTCGACTTCTCTTACATCTCCATTTTCTTCCTCTGTCAGCAGTTGGCAACCAGATGAGTGGGAGATGAATTGCATTCACCTCCCTCCCTCGTTGTTTTATGATGCCAGTTAGATGGAATAGCTCCAGCAGCCACACTCGATAAGCTAAAGGCCTCTAACGTCTGCAGTTCATTGAACCCATATGGATAAGAACAGCTGGAAAGATAGGTTTCCTACCTGAGGCCAATGTTTGTGTTGCCAACCGCGACTCCAGTGAGCTGACCCTTGTATAATTCATTGCAGTTGAGGAAATGTTGCTCACTCTGTTCTGTTTTGTGATGGATGGCATTACTTAAAACTGATCGTCTTTTAAAGCAGTGGTGACTTTTCACGGCTGACGGATGTGAACAGGCGGGTTAGACAATAAATATTGCCATGTTGCAAAGAAAGAGCTGTCATTTCCCACTGGATTGTTGAGTTGTGGCGGACACAGGGCTGGAACAGATGACAAAGGCTTTGATTTTAAATGAGTCACACCTCTGTGTGGATTTTGACATGCCACATCATGGTCTTCCTCATCACCCCTGATTATTTGTTTTATTTACATCCCACCCTCCCTCCACAATGGAACTGACAAGGGCACACTGTCCCCAACCCCTGCTTCTCAGAGGGTCTTCCGTCCAGGTACCAACCAGACTCAGATCTATTTGAGCTGGACCAGGAGAGGCGAACCTGTGGCCCTCCAGGTGTTGCTGGACCACAACTCCAATCATCCCAGCCACTGGCCACATGGCCATCCCAAACCCACCATCTAATGGCATCTGGAGCCCATAGATTCCCCATTCCTAATGCAGACCTTGCCCTTGGATAACCCCTGAAAATATGGGTTGTTATGAAACTAGAAGTGATATGGGGACTGGAGCATCTTCTCTGATGTCAAGGCAGGCAAAACAAAAATCTTAGTCACCCATTTTATAGCTAAACTATGGAATATACTATCAAAGTATATTGTGATTGACACCATATAGTGCAGTTTTAAAATGGGGGTTGACCAACTCATGTAGAATAAGGCTATCAGTGGGTCATGGCAGACCTGATGACTGTGCGCTATCTCTAGTATCCAAGGTGGTACGTATCAGAGCTTATCCACAATTCCATTTCGTCTGTGACTTTCAGGCATGGGTCCAAGAAGTTCTTCTTTTGTCCTATTGCTTTCCCTGGGAAAACCAGCTGTTTACTCTAGATTTGGAAAAAAGCAAGTGTCAATTGGGTTTTTCTCAGGTTGTTGTTTGTGGATTTCCCTGGAGAAAATGCTAGGACAAATTAAAATTCTCTTGGATCCATGCCTAAAAGTCATAGACTAAATGGAAGAAATTGTGGGACAATGGGAAATGTTAATGATCTGTTTTGGGGGAACAGGTGGGGAGAGGAGCAGTAATGCCTTGGTTGTGGGCTTTTTGTAGGCATCTGCTTGGTCACTGTGGGGACAGGATGCTGGACTGGATGGACCTTTGGTCTGATCCAGAAGCCAACTCTTCTTTTTTAAAAAAATATATATATATTTTTTAAAAATAACAAAATATAAAGAAAACTAACATATCATATACATTCCACAAAAACAACAAAAATAAAAACATAAAAACATCACCCAATCTTATATTCCATATCTATATCGACTTCCTTCTTTCCCTCCCTTCTACGTTTCTAAATATCACTTGCTTAGCACTTTCTAAATCTTAATAACATTCTATTTCTTAATTATCAAATCTAAATCTTACTCTTAATCCTATTTCACTGAAATATTTCCAAAACCTCACAATATAATTTTAGTCTTAAGAGCATAATAACATCCCATCATATATCTAATTCTAAACTAACTTACTTCTGCAACCCCCTTATACTTCCAAATCCTTTATTGAATATTTCTAATCTTATAATTCTTTTCTAAATAAATTTTAAATTTCTTCCTATCTTCTTCCACTGATTCTTCTCCCTGAGTCTCCCAGTCAATTCAGACAGTTCCATGAATTCTATCAGCTTCATCTGCCAGTCGTCCACCGTAGGCATATCTTCAGATTTCCAATTCCTTGCTAATACAATTCTAGCTGCTGTTGTGGCATAAAGAAAAAAGGTAACATCTTTCTTAGGTAATTCTTTTCTTGTAATACCAAGTAAAAATGCTTCTGGATTCTTAATAAACGTGTTTTTAAACACTTTCTTCAACTCATTATAAATCTTATCCCAGAAGCTCTTTACTTGGGGACAAGTCCACCACATATGGTAAAAGGTTCCTTCCACTTTCTTACATTTCCAACACTTATTATCTTGTTTATGATAAATCTTAGCTAACTTTACTGGTGTAAGATACCATCTATACATCATCTTCATCATATTCTCTTTTAACACATTACAAGCAGTGAACTTCATGTTCTTCTTCCACAACCTTTCCCAATCTTCTATCATTATATTGTGTCCTACATCTTTTGCCCACTCAATCATAACCGATTTTGTTTGTTCATCTTTAGTATGCCACTCCAACAACAAATTATACATCCTTGAAAGATTCTTACTTTTTGGCTCTAACAATTCTGCTTCCAATTTTGACTTTTCAATTTGAAAACCAATTTTCTTATCCAACTTATACATTTCATTTATTTGATGGTACTGCAACCAATCATTCAAATAACTTTTCAACTGATCATATGTTTTTAACTTAAATTGCTCTTTTTCTTCCACCAATAGTTCCTTGTACGTCAGCCACCTGGTCTCCCTATTCAACTTTTTATTTACTTTAGCCTCTAAGGGTGAAATCCACCTGGGTGCTTTTCTTTCTAAAATATATTTGTATCTATCCCATACATTGTATAATGATTTTCTTATAATATGATTTTCTTATGACATTTAAAACCTTTATGGACCTTGATCTTATCATACCACAAATAAGCATGCCAACCAAATGCATTGTCAAAACCTTCTAAATCTAGAACATCAGTATTATCAAGCATAAACCATTCTTTCATCCAGCAAAATGCAGCAGCTTCAAAATATAACTTTAAATCTGGCAGTGAGAAGCCTCCTCTTTCTTTCGTATCTGTTAATAATTTGTATTTAATTCTGGGTTTCTTCCCCTGCCAGATAAACCTTGATAGAACTTTTTGCCATTCTTTAAAACATCCTTGCTTTTCCACAATAGGTAACGCTTGAAACAAGAACAACATTTTTGGCAATACATTCATTTTTATCACTGAAATGCGGCCTAACAATGATAATTTCAAATTGGTCCATATATCTAAATCTCTTTTGATTTCATCCCACAATTTTTCATAATTATTTTTAAACAAATCTATATTGTTACCAGTCATATTTACTCCCAGGTATTTCACCTTTTAAACAAATGTCAAACCAGTGGCCTCTTGTAATCTATTGACTTCTTCTGGCATTAAATTTTTACTCAGGACTTTGGTTTTCACTTTATTCAATTTAAACCCTGCCAGCTGTCCTAACTCCTGGATTATTTCCAGTGTTTTGGGTATACTAGTCTCTGGCTCTTCTACAGTCAATACTAGATCGTCCGCAAAGGCTTTTAATTTATACTGTTTCTTTCCCACTCTTATCCCTTTAACGTCCTCATCTTTTCTAATTTTGTTCAGCAAAGCTTCCAGAACCGTTATAAATAATAGAGGGAAAAGTGGGCACCCTTGCCTGGTACTTTTTCAATTCTAATGTCTTCTGAAACCACATTATTCACAATAATTTTAGCTTTTTGTTCTGAATAGATGACTGTCAAGCCATTAATAAAGCCCTGCCCAACCTCCATCTTTTCCAAAAAAATTATCATAAAACTCCAAGAAATATTATCAAATGCTTTTTCGGCATCTATAAAAATTAAAGCTGCACTGGTATTCTTCTTAACTTCTAACATTTCTAAAATATCCACAATATTTCTGATATTATCTTTCAGATGCCTGTTGGGCAGAAACCCTGCTTGGTCTTTGTGGATCTGATCTTTTAATACCCTTTTTAATCTCGAAGCCAGAATACTTGCAAAATTTTTGTAATCCACATTCAAAAGTGAGATTGGGCGGTAATTCTTCATCTGTGTTCTATCCATATCAGGTTTTGGTATCAGAGTTACATATGCTTCTTTCCAGGTTTCAGGTGCTTTGTCCCCTCCAAGAATCTTACTACACATGTCCACCAATGGTTCAATTAGCCAGTCTTTTAAAGTTTTGTAATATTTTGCTGTCAATCCATCAGGTCCTGGTGCCTTGCCGATTGTCAACTGTTTTATAGCTTCTTCCACTTCTTGCTTTGTCACTTTACAGAAGCCAACTCTTCTTATGCTCCCAGGGACTATAGCATCTCCCATGGAGAAGAGTGACCAAGTCTGGCCATTGGTCCATCTGGTTTAGGGTTGCACCTAGATGCCAGTTGCTGGAGATCATGAATTGGAAGAGCACCATTGTACTCAGGTCCTGCTTGCAAGCTTCTGTTAGGCATCTGGTTGATTACTATGTTTATTCTTGTTGTTTTTGTTATATTTTTGTTTTGTATATGGAAAAATAATAAAAATTAATATGAAAAAAGAGAACAGGATGCTGGACAAGAAGGGCCTTTGTCCTGATCCAGCTGTGCTCTTCTGATGTTCTCTGGTTCTACAGAGGAAGGAAAAAAGTCTAGGGCAGGCACCCCCAAACTGCAGCCCTCCAGATGTTTTGGCCTACAACTCCCATGATCCCTAGCTAACAGGACCAGTGGTCAGGGAAGATGGAAATTGTAGTCCAAAACATCTGGAGGGCTGCAGTTTGGGGATACCTGGTCTAGGGCCTTTATTCAAGAAAAAACCCGAACAGAGCTAGACTGAAGAGAAAGAACATACAGAAGCTGATGGATTGGTTGACTCCTATAATTTCTATCCTGCTGAGCGATGCCTCTATTTCGTTGCTTGGACAACAGGAGGCATGTGGGCTGCTGACAAGGTCTGATGAATACATGTAGGTGAAGTCAGCACCAGTGGACACAATCCCAACCCCTTCTACACATCAAGCTGCTTATAGCAAAGCCTCCTTTTGCTCAGCCAATGGCAGGGACTTCTCTATATGCCAATGCACCCAATCTGAGTGCAGATTTTGGCAGTTTCCTGGGTGTATATTTAGGGCTTTGGCATCAACTAAGCTCCATAAAGCAGCAGACAGACAGCAATAATCCAAGGAAATGAGGGATATGGGGTAGGCATTGATTTTGTGTCACAATAAGAAGGGTAGAAAGATCTCAGTGCCGAATAATGTTCCCAGGGCACTTTCCCTCCACGACCAGCTGAAGCGGAAGAGCACGATATATTTAATGATCTGTAGAACACGGCCTCCTCAAGGTCAATCATACATACTTAACCTTTAGGCTTTGCACATTGTCTTGCTTGTCCAGCTGGTTTATGGAGTGCATGTTAACTTGATTGGGGATTTAAGGCAGTGATGGTGATCTCTGAGACATTTTCTGATGCCGTTGAGTAGAAATTTTGGAGAAATCCAATGTAGTAGCAGCCTAGGCATCTCCAAAACCACTTGCAATAACAATTATTAAAATTGAATCAACACTATTCACAGTTTTTTTTGGAAAACATTTTTTGGGGGGTGGGGGCAAAGTTGAAAAAAGGTCCTTCCTTCCTTCCTTCCTTTTCCATCACTCCCAGTTGATCTCACTTAGCATCCATGACAGCATATTGTAGCTAAATGTAATATTCTGCCTAACATTGTGACATCATTGTAATTGCAGCATAACCTCTGTTTGGGCAAAATCACAGGAAGAAGGAACAGCAGCACTAGAGAACCAGCTGTCTGAGGTGGGCAGTAATCCTTCCACACCATCTTCTAAGAGTGAGTATTCACACAACCTAAGTGCTTATCGGGGGGTGGGGGGGTGGGATTGCTGTCACCAAAATTGCTAGTTTCTACCCAACAATCAAAACTGGAAAATATTCAGCATAGCTCTAATGTTTTTTACTTTTTAAGAACTGGCCTAGTTTGAGAAATTTGTGGGGAGGGGGTGTTAATGAAATTAGAAAAAAAATGTTCATTTTTAATGTCTCTGGTTAAGTTAGAATCTTATTGTGAATGTTAATAATACTTTTATGAGTTCACCCAAAATAGTGGAACCCTTCACAGAAGTGGCTTGCTGCATTCTTCCCCCCTCCCCAAATAGAGAACTTCACATTCATCTCTTCTGAATTTCACTTAATTGTGTTCAGGGCAGTATCCCACGCTATCAAGGTCGTTTTAGATTGTGTTCCTGTCTTCTGAAGTGCTAATTCTCCCTCCTAGTTATGCATCATGGCATATTCCACCTGACTCTTCAGAATGTTGAAGAGTACCAGGCAAACTACCCACCTATCCCTGATGGAACAAACCAAAGACCCATCTAGTCCATCACCTTGTGACATACAGTGAACAGTCAGGAGCCTAGGGGTACTGGCGGAGGGAGAGGAGTGCTGGGCCTGGGGGAGTGCACCGCCCTCGGCAGTGCAATCCCACCTCAGGATGTGTGCCAGCCCTGCCCCCGCCTGCTCTCCGTCCCCCCTCCCCCTCTGCCACTGCCTCTGGGAAGCCCACAAGTAGAGCTTGAAGGCAACAGCTCTCCTTTGTTCTGAAGCAACTGGTATTTTGTGGTAGACTGCATCTGAACAGGGAGATACCATACAGTCCAACCAAGAAGCTGCAGAGAAGCCAAGTCAGAAGCCATGCGGTTTGTGACTTCTCCAAAGCTGGTTGCTGCAGTACCACCCCCTGGCCACTATCTATGGCTAGGTGGCCCAGGAAGTAATAGATTTGGATATGGGTCCTAGAACCCAAGACTTTGACCCCCAAGACTTTGGGTGGCAGCCCTACACGTAACCTGGTCTAGCTTTCAAGTACAGGCAGAAGGAGTAATGGGGAAGGTTTTAAGAGACATGATGAAAGGGTTCTCTCTGCTTGGAGTTGATTCTTTTAAAGTCTATCTCAGCCAGCTGCCTCCAGTCAATTGATTGCCTCCACAATTAAAAAGTATAAATGTCCCCAACAAAATACACCCTATTATAAGAGTTTTCTTTCTCTCTTTTTTTAGGAAAAAAAATAATTTATTCACATTTGATATGGTCTGTAAATGCCACCATTAGATGCTTTCCTCCAGCCTTTGATTAGCTATGGATTAATAAAAGTTTTATACCTTCTTTGTCAGCCTCATTTTGAACTCCTGTTTTTGCATATGGCTTCTATTAAATAAATGAATTAGTGTCTAGAAATGTGTCATGCATATTACCTAGCAGCAGGCAGCATAATACACTGGTCAGCTCCCTGGGAGCACGATAAATCTGAACAGGCTCACTAACCTGAACAGGCGGACCCATTAAGAGCTCCATGATTTACTGGAGCAGCATTTGTGCTTAACAATGGAATTTTAGCTAATTCAAAACAATGTAAATCATCTCCAATTACAGTATTTGAATATTCACAGGAGCTACACAAGGACTATGGAGCTCTGTGGGAGGGGGAGAGGGAGAGGGAGAGGGAGGGAGGAGAGGAGAGGGGGAAATAGTGGAAAGGTTGCCTGGAGTTTAGCATTCAGGTAGGTAGAGGTAGCCCTGGCTTTAAAAGTTACAATACTGGCTTTCAAGCCATCAAAGAACACTTTTCACATCAGTCTGTCTGCCATGCAACCCTGTTATATTACAAAAGGTTCTGGAGCACATCCTTCAGCTGGAGTGGGAATCTCCTTGCTGGGACAGGTAGCCCTTGGAGCAATCCTCTGGAGATTGCATGGCAGTGCTGGGTGGGGTCAGAACTAAAAGCATTCTTGCCCAGGTGGTGGTTGTGGTTGTTGTTAAATAATAATATGCTTTATTAATCCATAGCTAAGGCTGGCAGAAGTCTAACGATGGCATTTTTGTGAGTTTTGCAAGAGTATCTTACTAATAGGATGTATTCAGTTTGGAATATTTAGTGAGCAAAGGGGATATACCGTGTTTCCCACATTTTAAGACACCGTCTTATATTTATTTTACCCAAGAAAACAAGCCTATGGCTTATTTTCGGGGGGTGTCTTTTTTTTTTTATTAAAAAAAAATACTGTACACGTTGCTGCTGCTGGGTCCCACGGACTCAGGGCTCAGGACGTGCAGCAAGCCTCCTTCTCCTTCTGCCACGTTGCTGCTGCTGGAGGCGGCCTGCCGGGTTGGCGCCCAGCTGCGCTGGCACTGGGCATGGGAGAGAGCAGGAGACTGATCAGCCACTGCGGCATTGCACTGCCAGAGACTTGCAGCCACTGAGGAGCTTGCGGCACTGGGGCTTGAGGGCGGCTCTCGCCTTGCCGCCCTTTCTTCCGCTCCAGGGGGAGACACGGCTTCCATCCCCCGTTGCCAAGGAAATGGCCCAGGGGAGAGACGCCAGAGCGGAGGGGCCGCCCGGCTGTTGCCACCGCCGAAAACGGCAATGCTTAGGGCCGCCTCCTCCTCGCGCGAGATGAAGTAAGGCCCCTCGAGCGGTCTAGGGCTCGCTTCCGAATGCGCAGGGATAGGGCTGCGCCATTAAACTGCTTGCAAACTCCTTGGAAAAAAGAAACGTGTCTTGCAGAGCGCCAGATCAAGGAGGTGGCCTGCGGGGTTGTCGCCGCTCAGCACCGCGCAGAGCGCCGGATTAAGGAGCCGGTCTGCAGAGTCGGCGCCCAGCAGCGCGGCGCTGGATTGGGGAGGCGGTGCTTCGTGCGGAGTTGCTGGGCGCCGACCCTGCAGACCGGCTCCTCGATCCGGCGGCCTGCCGGGTCGGCGCCCAGAAGCACCGCCCAGAGCACCGGATCGAGGAGCCGGTCTGCAGGGTCGGTGCCCAGCAACTCCGCACGAAGCACCGCCTCCCCAATCCAGCGCCGCGCTGCTGGGCGCCGCCCTCAAGCCCCAGTGCCGCCCTCAAGCCCCAGTGCCGCCCTCAAGCCCCAGTGCCGCCCTCAAGCCCCAGTGCCGCGAGCTCCTCAGTGGCTGCGAGTCTCTGGCAGCGCGATGCCGCAGTGGCTGATCAGTCTCCTGCTCTCTCCCATGCCCAGCGTTGGCAGGCGGCGGCATGGCTTATTTTCGGGGTATGGCTTAAATTTTACAAAAGCTTTCAAATCCTGCCATGGCTTATATTATGACTACGTCTTAAAAAGGGGGAAACACGGTATAATAAAGGTACAGTGTCGACGACTGGCAAATGAAGATGATGGAGTACATGGAGATGGCTGAGATGACCGGGAGAATCCACGACCGGGAAGAAGAAGTGACTGAAGAAGATTGGAAAGATTTTAAAATTTATTTGAAAAAGTATGCTAGAATTGTATATTAGATTAGATTTAGAATTGTTAAAAGCTGTGGATTTAGAAAATATGTGAAGTAGATAAAGGGATGAAAGACACGAAATAATATGAAATTTATTTAAAAATGTATAAGAAATTGCTAAAGATAAAAAGGAAATGAAGCGCAGATCGATGGAACTCAAGGAGGTCCCTACACAAAATGTTAAAGTAATTTGGATTTGTATTTAGATTTTTCTGTTTTTCCTTTTTGTTATTTTAATGTTTTTATATGTCTTTTGTTGTTGTTGTTGTTTTCTTTGTAAAATTAATAAAAATTATTATAAAAAAATAAATATATATATAATAAAGGTACAGTGGTACCTTGGTTTACGAACTTATTCCGTTCTTAAACTGAGGTGCACTTTCCCTAATGAGGCCTCCCGCCACCAGTTCCCTTCCACCGTTTGGATTTCGTTCTTAGACCGAGGTAAAGTTTGCAAACCGGGTCACTACTTCCGCTTTTGCGGAGTTCGTAAACCGAATAGTTCGTAAACAGGTCTGTTCTTAAACCGAGGTACCGTTGTATATAAAATTAAACATGGTTTGGAGGAAAGCAGACAGAGAGGTGCTTTTCTTTTCTTCTCACATAACACTGGAATCTGGTGGGGGTCATCACATGAAGTTGAAGAAGCTCAGTTCAGACAGAAGGCAGTGCATCTTCAGTGCTTCATTGTTAGAACACCAGGGTTGAGGAATCTGTGGTGCTCCAGGTGTTGCTGGACCAAGATCAATTGCCATGCTAGCTGGGGATGCCACTACCAGGAGCATCTGTTGGTCACAGGGAGAACAAGATACTGGGCTTTTGTAGGGCTCTTCATAAGTTCTTCTGCTAACACCCCCCATCTCCCCCCCCTCTCTGTGTGGGTCTCCTAGGCAGTAACATCAGGCCAGTAAAACATTCCTGTGACAGCTTTCAAGCAAGCATGTTTTTGCCTCAGTTCAGTCACAGCATGAAGCAGAGGCAAACACCGCCACAGTTTAATGCATATTTACAAGGAAACCCACTCTCCTGTGCTGGGTAATGAGTGCCCAATGGGTAGTTTGCAACCCTGTTAAGAGCACCATTGGCAAAAGAAGAAAAAAGGAGGGGGAATCAAATAACTCGAACATGATAAAAAAAATGTAATCTATTCTGTTGGGTCATGTTTTTTTCCTTTCCTTTTCCTAGGGCTCATTGCTTAGACTGCCTCCTCTCCAGAAAATGATATTCATATGATAGCCCTCAAGGGAGTGGGGGAGGACTATTGAGAAGGTGGGATTGCTTTGAACATGCCGATATGGTCTAAAAGACAAGACGCAATCCTGGGGGAAAAAATCTGTTTGGAGGGGCATATTACTCTCTAATATTAGGGCAGAAATAGAGGGCTCTTTACAGAACAACAGACTTAGTTTTGTCACCTCAGTTTGATCATTAGGGTCATTATGAATTGGAAGCATCCAAACAACCCAGATACAACTGGGTGACATCTTCACTTCTTCCTAGTGGAAATTAAAAATGCACCCAATTTTGGCTGTGTCTTGTCAATTTTAACAACAACAACAATAGCAGTGTGTTGTTGCTAGACTCCAATATGTTCATTTCTGTCCTTTACAAGGCCCCATCAGATTCTAAGTCAGTGTGATAACATGCAGACAGGAAAAGGGCAATCCTGAGCTCAAGAGGGCTTCTTCTGTAGTAACTGTGTTTTAGGATTGCAACCATATATGCCCACTTGAGTGCTTCAGTCTGTGGAACTGGCACTGTTACAGCCACCACATAATAGCCTTCCTCATTTGCAAGAAACCAATGCAACTCTGCACTCAGTTCCTGCACTCTGGAACTCCCTGCCTCTTGACACCAGACAGCCACCATCACAGTACGCTTTTGGCACCTGCTAAAACATTTTTATGTAGACAAGCCTACTCAGATATGTAGACAGTTGACATATATTTTAATCTGTTCTTGGTTTATAATGGATTTTATTTTATTTTTAAATTGTTTTTAACTGTTTTTACGAAAAATCCTATTGTTTTATTCTTTTGTAAATTGCCTTTAGGATTGTTGTTTTTACAATCAAGTGGTGGATAAATTTTATGAAATAAATGAAAATATATGGATTGGTGGAATGGGGACTTCTTTTCTTCACATCATCAGTACTTAAGATTCTTCAGAGAGAAGTGGTGTGGAATGGTAGTGCTCTTAAGCCTGACATCAATACCAGGAAAGAGTCTAGAGCAGATTCTAGCCTATCTTGATTTCAGCAAGGCCTTTGACAAGGTGTCCCATGATATTCTTGTAAAGAAGCTGGTAAAATGCGGGCTAGACAATGCTACCATTCAGTGGATTTGTAACTGGCTTACTGACCGAACCCAAAGGGTGCTCATCAATAGTACCACTGTATTCTGCTCTGGTCAGACCTCACCTGTACTGTGTCCAGTTCTGGGCACCACAGTTCAAGAAGGATACTGACAAGCTGGAACGTGTCCAGAGGAGGGCAACCAAAATGGTCAAAGGCCTGGAAACGATGCCTTATGAGGAACGGCTTAGGGAGCTGGGGATGTTTAGCCTGGAGAAGAGAAGGTTAAGGGGTGATCTGATAGCCATGTTCAAATATATAAAAGGATGTCATATAGAAGAGGGTGAAAGGTTGTTTTCTGCTGCTCCAGAGAAGCGGACACGGAGCAATGGATTCAAGCTACAAGAAAGAAGATTCCACCTAAACATTAGGAAGAACTTCCTGACAGTAAGAGCTGTTCAACAGTGGAATTTGCTGCCAAGGAGTGTGGTGGTGTCTCCTTCTTTGGAGGTCTTTAAGCAGAGGCTTGATAGCCATCTGTCAGGAATGCTTTGATGGTGTTTCCTGCTTGGCAGGGGGTTGGACTGGATGGCCCTTGTGGTCTCTTCCAACTGTATGATTCTATGAAAACATATACACTGATCTATTGTAAACAAACAAACAAACAACAATCCCTCAGAGATTCACAAAGAGAATAAAAATGGTAAAATGATCAGAAATCAGCAAAACAACTACAGTGGTACCTCGGGTTACAGACGCTTCAGGTTACAGACTCCACTAACCCAGCAATAGTACCTCAGGTTAAGATCTTTGCTTCAGGATGAGAACAGAAATCGCGTGGTGGCGGCACGGCAGCAGCGGGAGGCCCCATTAGCTAAAGTGGTTAAGAACAGTTTCAGGTTAAAAACGGACCTCCAGAACGAATTAAGTTCTTAAACTGAGGTACCACTGTATGTATGTATGTATGTATGTATGTATGTATGTATGTATGTATGTATGTGTTTGTTTATTAAATTTGGTTAGTCACTTTATCTTGTCCAAGGCAACCCAAAGTGACTTACAACCAACCAGCTCTTTAAAACATCCAAATGATAAGATCAACAAGAAACAAAGGTCTCCTCACCATTTCACCTGCAAAGGAAATACATAGTTGCAAGAAAAAACATACATTTATTCCAAGCTTTAATGATACATCTCTGTTTGGGTTTTGTAGGTCATCGTGATGCTGCTCTGGAGTGAATGACTTTCATAACATTGAACGCAACCTCCTGCAGAGGGGGAGACAGTTCACACCTGAAGGTGAATCTGCCAAATTTGCACTTCCTTAAAGATGCCAAGAGCCTTTGAAATTTACACTTCTCCAAATTCTGCTATGCGATTCTTCAACCCAGAGCTTTGCAAAAAGGTTTATATCAGCTACATCCATTTTAGATTACTGTAGCACACCGTAACCTCTTGGGCTTGCTGATCGGAAGGTCGGTGGTTCGAATCCCTGCGACGGAGTGAGCTCCTGTTGCTCTGTCCCAGCTCCTGCCAACCTAGCTGCTTGAAAGCGTACTAATACAAGTAGATAAATAGGTACTGCTGCAGCAGGAAGGTAAATGGCATTTCCGTGTGCTCTGGTTTCTGTCAAAGTGTTCTGTTGCGCCAGAAGCAGTTTAGTCATGCTGGCCACAGGAGCTGGAAAAGCTGTCTGTGGACAAACGCTGGCTCCCTTGGCCTGAAAAGCGAGATGAGTGCCGCAACCCCATAGTCGCCTTTGACTGGACTTAACCGTCATGGGGTCCTTTAGCACACTCTGTATGGGGCTGCCTTGGAAATTTCAATGGGCCTGAAGAGCTGTAGCCAGGCTTTTGAGCAGGGCTGGTTACAGGGAGCATACAACTCCCTTGTTGCAACAGCTTCACTGGCTGCCTGTCTGTTTCCAAGCACAATTCAAAGTGCTGGTTATAATCATTGAAGCCCTATATGGCTTAGTCCTAGGCTACCTAAAGGACTGTATTCTCCCATAAGAACCTGCCTGGGTTCTGAGAACTTTTTTCGGGGGGGCTTCTCTTGGCCCCACCACCCTCACAGGCACACAGTGGGGATGTGGGAGAGGGCCTTCTCGGTGACTTCTCCCAGACTTTAGAACTCCTTTCCTAGAGAAGCTAGACTGGCTCCCTTCTTGTTCTCCATCAGCCATCAAGTGAAGACTGTTTTCATTCTATTACAGTATAATGACTTGGAAACTATTTTTTCATATGCTTTTAGCATTTTATGTGTGTTGTTCTAATTTGTGTAAGCCACCTTAAATCCCAGTCTGCGGAAAAGTTGGGGGGAGGAGGAGGAAGAGCAGAAAAAGTAAATAATAATAATAATAATAATAATAGGCAAAATTCACACTAAAATGCTGATAATTTTTCATGGAGACGTAAAAAATATATGTGGAAAGGTGGGGAACTGAGCTTAAGATTGGAAAAATGAGAAACTGAGATAAACCAAAATGGGTGCATTTGCCTATTCCTACCCCTAGTGAGTACCAGTCTGTTACGGAACCCAGTAACCTATGAGCAAGTCAGTTTGTCTGGGATAATATATACCTCTGACCCTGGCTCCCCACAAATACAGAAGCTAGCCATCCCAAGGCTACAGAATTTATTTACCAGCTTTGTCCAATGCAAGCAGTTGTTTTCAGTAACCATGCATGGGTTACAATGGAGTTAACTGCAATTTAATGCTACTCTTTAATTAAGCCTCATTTAAACACCTTTAAGCATTGCTTTTTAAAAAAGCGTTTGCAGAGTTAATTGTTTTGCACAGCAAAAGGAAGACTGGTGCTTGTTTGCATGGGGAATTGTTCTATCGGGCCTAGAAAACGCTCCGAGAGGTATCCAGACTGTTTCGTCAGTGTCGTTACAGAATATTCAACAAACTCCAGCAAAACATGAATCTGTGTCTTGGAGACTTAAAACTGCTGGATACCACGACAAAATTGTGTGTGTTGGTTTTATTATCAACTCTAGCTTTGAATTAGAATTCCCTATATTACAGCTTGGAGCTAAAGTCTGTTTACAAAACAGTATTTACACTTGACTAATTTTGCAGATCAAAGTAATTAAATCAATTAAACTGGTGATTAACCAAATGAAGGCTGATTGCAAAAATTAGTGGGTTTATTTTGGAGGACTGGAAGTAAGCTAATTACTGCAGTGATTACTTGAACCTGGAGTACTCTAAATGTGGTATAAATTGAAACCTCATCGTGAATCAGACTGGGAATTCATTGCAGTTGAAAGCACAGTTAATACTATTCAGGCTGCAGCTCCTCTGGGACAGTTTTGCTCCATATTTTGTATACTGATAAACAATCACTTAGGCTGTGTCCTGCATAAACAGTGGTGTCATGTACTGCATGAAGAACATGTCTGAATCGTCGTCAGCAAATCTTGTGAACTGTCAATTGCTCTGTTCAAAAATATATTTTGCCATGGCAAATGTAGTCCAGTTGACAAGATGTCAAACATGTTGAACCTTTAATCTTTTCCTTTTACAAAAGTAATGATTTTATTGCTTTTTTGAAATGAACCACCACAAATCTCACCCCCACTCATCTTGAAATGATTACAAATGCAAAGGTAATCTAATAAAGTCCATTGTGCGTTATCTAAATCGGCACCGTCATGTTTTATTACATATGGTATAAACAGTTTTGTATTCCTCAGGTTTAGACTAACCTTGTTTATCTGCATCACAGGTACTGAATGTTCAAGAAATTTTCCCTTAAGAAAAAGCAAATAAACATTTCTTTATTTTAAAAAAGCCTTTATATTATACTGCCGTTACAATAAATAACATCAAACTGATATAAAACACACAGCTCCCACTCATTTCAAAATAAAATAAAATAAAAATAAAATACTTCAGTATCTCCTCACACTAAAGATAGAATAGAAATTTGATAAACAACTACAAAATATGGCCCTCTTTTCATCTGGTCTGTGCCTGCCCCCAGAAGTCAAGAAAACCAGGTAAGAGTTGGATAGAATGTTTCCCCATCACTTTCTTTTATAATTCTGGAACCCAGAGTCACCCATTTAAATGGACATGCAGAAGACTCAGGACCTAATTCAGCAACCTGTTTTGGACAGTGACTGACAAAGCCTGAAACCACGACCCAGGTATAGAGGCGGTTTCCGATACTGAGTGAACTCCAGACATGCACATGTATGTTCCTCTGAGAATGAGGTGAATGAGGCTGTGTTGGGTCATGATCTCACATGCCTCATTGGAATTGCACCATTAGCTTCCATGTTGCTCTTTTCCAAGAAACAAAAACCAAGCTCATAGAGGAAATCCCCGCGGCACTGAAAGAGGAGGGATGGAAAGGAGAGGGGGTGGCGATGGACCTTTCATTTTGACAGAAAGGTCTAGCTTTTAATCACAATGAATTATTTTCTGAGCCTATTCCAATCGTGATTTGGGGGAAGGATCTTGTAGTTTTTGATACCTTTGTTGTCATTCACTCGCCCTTTGCCCTATCGTCCCAAGGCAGGTTACAACAATAAAGTGCAATGTTAAAAATAACTTAATATTACATAAATAAGGCCAGTTCAAAAGGATAAATCTCCAATGTTGATAGCCAGGATAAAGAGGTGTGTCTTGAAGAAAACAAGAGTTTTCCCATTTTTTTCCAGAGCTTTGGCTTCACTGTGGTGGCCTGATACTTTACCAATTGATCTTTTCCTAGCAAACAACTAAAAATTGCAAGTCTTTGGTTATCTTCACAGAGGGTACTGCCAAAAAGGGAGAGGGAGTAAATAAAAAAATGTGATTTTTCCAGTTTATTAATAAAAAGGTAAAATCACTTAGCACAATAGCACCTGGAGTCATTTGTCTGAATTTTGGCAGATTTCTGACACAGGGACACCTCCCTCATTTCCCCAGTTTTCAAACTGCTGGCCTGCAAAGAAATTAGGGTGGGGAATTCCCCTCCCCAAATGGCAAAGCCTGCTCTTGCAGGGAAACAACTGCACTTTCTGGATTTCGGCAGCATTCATCCCCTCAGAAGAGGTAACTAGGCCTGAATTCTGGCAGAAAATAAAAAGTTAGAGACTTAAAAAATGAAAATGTCCCTACATAAAATCCTCTGGATGCAGCTGAATGAAAAAGGGCAGGTTAAAGCCCCCTGAAGGGGCTCGTTTGCCTACAAATTTCATAAATTTGTGTGAAGAGCAGGAATGATTTTTAGATTCCCCATCATTAGTCAACAGGGGCAAACAGAACTTCCAGCTTTACAGATCAGACTTGAAGAATGGATTGAATTGGAATGACGTGGAACAGGTCTGAAACAGATCACGTTGCTTCTAAATGCTACAGATACGGATTCAAATCAAGACACACCCACACCTACACAACAGCAGCAGCTGGAATCCACAGCAATTAGCACTGAAATTAAGCACTGGGTCTCTTTTAAAGCCTAAATTTTGTGGTGGGGGTTAACTTCATGAAGAGCACAGCGCACAGGAAATGAAGGGTTTAGAGCATAGGTAGGAAAACTAAGGCCCGGGGGCTGGATCCGGCCCAATCATCTTCTAAATCCAGCCCACAGACGGTCCAGGAATCAGCGTGTTTTTACATGAGTAGAATGTGTCCTTTTATTTAAAATGCATCTCTGGGTTATTTGTGGGGCATAGGAATTCGTTCATCCCCCTGCCCCCAAAAATATAGTCCAATAGGTCTGAGGACAGCGGACCGGCCCCCGGCTGAAAAAGTTTGCTGACCCCTGGGTTAGAGGCTAAACCAAACTTTGTCCACCAGGTGTGTGGGGTGGCTTGAAACCCAGCACCTTCAGGTCATCTGCCAGAGGCTGCAAGGATAAATGGGACTTGGTGTACGCTTCAAGTACACCGAGTGTGATTGTGAGGGGGGGGTGTTCTTCCTTCGGTTTGGTCACAAGTTGTGGAGACTTGCAGAAAGGTAGTCCCACCCCTCACTAACTTCTCAATGCCCCTATAAAAGTTAGAATACCAAATGCTTCAAATGAAACAAAGAACAATCCAGGAAAATTTATGCACAGCAAAAATTAGTGTCACAACAGCCTGGTTTGGGCCATGGTATTTTAATGCTTGCTTTTTCTAAAGGCACACCCAGTGCTCCCCCCGCCCTCCCCCCCAAAAATTCCTGATTGCTATTGTTATATTTCAGGGCTCATTGCTAAAACATTGGCTATCTATTTTGTCAATGTAAGCCTGAAATATCCAAGGAATGTTCCCAGACCAGTGTTGGTTATATATACAAAAAAGTAGTTCATTGTAAATTACTCTCATGGACTTTGCAGGAGCTAAGCTTACTTAAAACAAGCTATACCTATTTTGCTGAGCTACAGATTGGACTGAAAATTAGTAAAAGGCAAGGTATGTGCAAACAATAAATCCATTAAGGTAAAATTGTATTTCTTTTTTCCTGGAGGGGGAAATTGCAAAATTATTCAAAAAGTGCTAATTTGGGCTTGTTGTCCCAGGAGAAATGGTAAATTATGAGGTCATAAGAAGCTCGTTGCAAAGTATTTGCCAAACTTAATTGGTGCAATAAATAAAATATGCATGCAAATTAGACTGGTTTCTGAATTAGAGGAATCCATTATCTCAAGTAGCTATGTTGATTTGCTCACAGCTTCACTGTAGTTTAAGATATGCACACCGTTTGGGTCATGCATGCTTTCAAATGATGCAAGGAGTTTAAACCATGAGGCTGGCACTAAATTTATTTTCATTTTTTATTCTTATTCTTATTTTATTTTATTTATATACCACCCTTCATCACAAGATCTCAGGGTGGTTCACAGAATAAAATACAATATAAAAATACAAGTAAAGAAATAGTTACTAGGCTGTATGAACTATGTGCTGGAAAATGTGTGGCTAAATTCACACGTGCAGGATTGTAATCCGTCTCCCTCTCCTCACACAGCAGGCCCTTGAGGGACTGAAACTACGCCTCTTGCTTCTCTTGTTGAGTCCTGCCTGCCTCAGCTTCTCTCAACTGCCATCTCCCTTCTGCTGAATTTTGTATTGTGCTCCTGGGTATGAGACCTCTCTCGTACTCTGTAAAATACCACACGCTAATTATACTATATTTTAATAACAGCAAGACATATGTACTTTGTTCTCCCAGGCCTTTTAACATCTCTAATATTATTTGGCATCACTGCTATTTCATTTTCATCTCAGCAGAATATTGGGGTTTCAGCTTTGTAACTTGACTCATTTTTTATTACTTGCTGGGAGTTTGAATTGTGTCTGTGCCATATTTTATGGCCAGATTTTACTGTTCTACTATTGTTGGTTTTCTAATGGTTTATTGGGTTGTTATTTTTTACCTGTTGTATGGCATTTTAATTTCTTTCATATATATATATTTCAACAAAAACAATTCAGCAGCATTTGAGATTTAGGAATCAATCATTCTACCTACGACTTTCCCTCCCTCCCTTCCATGGTTTCCTCAAAATTTCAACTTATGCTGCGTACTATAGTTACTGTATACCTGCACCTTATCTCACAATAAAAATAAAAAGTTCACCCACATTGCTGTTCTATGGTGTCTTAATTCCGTCTATTTCACTGTGTGAAATAGAGAATTTTTTTATTAGGCGACATCAATGAGAATTAATAAAATTTATTATTTGGGAACAAAACTGTGAAACAAACAGAGTTCCACAATGAGTTCAAATCTCTACAATTTAAAGGATATAAGTGGTGCAGAGTGGAATCAAATTTAAAAGGAGAGGGAGAATCCTGGTCAGGACCTGTTATTCTGGGGGAGGGAGTTAACCCTTTCAGCAGGCACAACAACATTTTTCAAAGCATGTTGGGGATTATCAGTTGATTCGATTGTCCTTTTGTTGTCTTCTTTTATTTTCTTACATCTGAATTTCACACACACACCATTGTACCATTCACCCAATGATCATCCACTCTTGAAGTGTCCATTAGGCTTCCAAGGAAAAACTGATGTGTACAAAACAAATTGCAGCCTTTGGAGTGGGAGGCAGGTCAGGCAGCAGAGGTAATTTTCATTCAGCAAATGTTAAAGCTTCCCTTCCCACAGTTTCACAATTCTAAAGTTCCTGTTTGGAAAAATGCAAATAGCTCTGTCACCTCACCCCTCACCTAATTCTGCACTGTAACACAAGCAGTGGGTATGTACTACATTCTTCCGCTATTCTGGGAGCATGCCTTGAAAACTGTGGCAAAAAAATAGGGGCTTCAAGAAGATACTGTTGGTGCAGGCAGGGCCGGTGCTAGGGTTTTTTGCACCCTAGGCGAGATCACCTTCTGGCGCCCCCCAGGGGGTGAGAGGGGGAGAGAGAGAGTAAGGGAGGGAGGAGGGGGTGAGAGGGAAATAGCGAGAGAGAGGGAGGGAGGGAAGAGAGAGAGAAGGGAGGGAGGGAGGGGTGGGTAAGAGAAAGAAAGAAAGAAAGAAAGAAAGAAAGAAAGAAAGAAAGAAAGAAAGAAAGAAAGAAAGAAAGAAAGAAGGGGGAGAGAAAAAGAGGGGGGAGGAAGCCGCGAGGGAGGGCTCCGTCTGGGCCGCTTTCCCTCCCCCCACCCCACAGTGAGCCGGGGAGAAGAGAGACGCGGCCGCCCGCCCCTGCAAGAGGTGGCGACAGGATCAGCGCCCCGAAAGCGCTCCTTTCGGGGCACTCATCCTGCCGCCGCCTCTCGCAAGAGCAGGTTTCCTCCCTCCCCGGCAGGCTGGCCATCGCCCCTCCATTTTGGCGCCCTAGGCAACTGCCTAGTTCGCCTAAATGGACACACTGGCCCTGGGTGCAGGAGAAAGAGAGAAAGAGAGAATTCCTAGATGCTCCGATCCAAGTTTCGGGCAAGTGCTCTCTGGTGAGAGAACCCCAGCAGAGGTTCACAAAACATGAAGCAAAGTAAAGCATGCAAATATGGGTTGAAAAACATTAACATGTGCCCTTTAAAGGGAGTTCCAAAGTTTTGCTCTTTCCCAAGTACAGTGGTACCTCTGGTTGTGAATGGGATTCGTTCCAGAGGCCTGTTCACAACATGAAAAGGCCGCACCCTGAAGCGCCGCGTCTGTGCATGTGTGTGGCACAATTCGGCGCTTCTGCACATGCGCAAAGCGCAATTTAGCGTTTCTGCGCATGCAGGCGTGCTGAACCCGAAAGTAACCTGTCCCGGGACTTCCGGCTTTGGTAACCTGGTAACCTGAAAAGACATAACCCTCAGCGAGCGTAACATAAGGTATGACTGTATTGAAAAAGATCACATTTGGTAAGTTAAAAATGGTTTGCTTACAAACTCTCCAAAGGTCAGGTTCAGGTGCTTTTCCATATAGCACTCAGAAAAAGTCACACAGGCAGTAAAACTTGGCTTGGTTACAAAGTTATGAAAGTTCCTAAATTATTGGTATAGGAACTCACAGGAGTGGCTTGTGAGAGCCATGTGGTCTGAAGCTAGAGCAACCAGCTTAAACCACAGGTTGAGCTTCTCAAGCAGACTCCACACTTATGATTCTCAACAACTGGCATTCAGAGGCATGGTGCACGGCAGACATCATGGATATTACTGTGAGATGTACGCCATCTCAGCCCTTCTGCATGCAAAGCAAGCAGGCCGCCACTGAGCTATCCCCCTCCTCCCCAAAAAGTGACATATTTTTATGTAAATGCACGAAGTTCTTAACAACTCAGGACCAGCTTACCTGCAAGATAACCTTACCACATATATCCCTGCTTAACCGCTTCAATCTTTGAAAGCAGCCCTGTTGCAGGAAGCCACTGTAAGAGCAGGATGTTGGACTAGATGGGCCTAAAGTGAATCAGGTATTGCAAAAATACTGCAAGTCTCTAGCACACACTCTCCTTGCCTTGCAAAATGCTGTTCCTTCGAAGTGACTGCCCCAGATAGTATGGGAAACATTATTAATAGTGCTGAGGACTAGTCTGTCTTGTACAGCTAGCATTCACCTTGAAACTCCAGCAACAAAGAAGGAGAACTCTTTTGGAGTATTGTCTTCATTGCTAGGGAACAAAAACCCAAGGCTGTGGTGTATCCTTTAGCAAAGTATGAAGAAATCAGGGCAAGGAAGAATATTTTGTAATAAATAATAATAAAAAGGGCACAGAGATGTAATTAACATTAACCCGGAAACAGTTGTTCTTGTTTAACCTTAATTATAATAATTAGAATCTGGTTATCAGCCCCAAATTGAGTCTTACATCTGCCCCTTCTTTTTATGGCTTTCTGTTATTTTCATTTTTTTAAAGCACAGTTGATTGCATGAATGCAAATGCATCACTATTGCCACTTGGGATAACTCTTGATGCATCCCATTTTCGGGCCTCTAATTATTCCATTTGTAGACATGAATACCATTTAGATGTCAGTTAATTCAGCATGGTAACTCAATTGGATTTGTCCTGACTTGGATTTATGAAACATCAATGGATTCTTGGGGGAACCAATAGGACTCCCTGTACAGTAATTTATCTCCCTGGTCTTCCTGATGCTGCCTCTCAGGAGCTCAATTAAACATGCCAGGCAAGGAGAATGTTTTGTGACAGGGTGGTAGCCTTTGCAATTAGGCAAAGATTGTTGAGAAGCGCAAGTTGTATGTGGAGTTGTCAGTGCTTGCCATATACAGTATCAGGTCTCATTCAGTTCGTGTGTGTGTGTGTGAGAGAGAGAGAGAGGGGGGGGGAGAGAGACAGACAGACAGACAGACAGACAGACAGACAGACAGACAGACAGACAGACAGACAGACAGAAGCAGGTCACAGCATATAGCATACAGATGCTGGGAAAAAATACAAATCCATATTTCTCTCCTATTTGATGAGGAAGGAAACCTCTTAGTCAAAACAACTACAGCTCAGCTGTTGTTTGTTTGTTGCTGTTTTAATTTATTAACCACCTTCCACTCCAGGGTGGAAGTAACCTGTAACCAGGGTGGGTTATAATGGTTTAATATAGAACATTGAAAACAATTTTTAAAAATGTAAAGTGAAATCACAAAAATAGCACCTAATAGAAATAACAATAATATCTAATAAAAAGCAACAGACATTCATACAATTGCTTATACTGTATTCTATTGAGATTGCCAGCCTTCATGGCCATTTTCTAAAAAAGATTGTTGTTGTTTAGTTGTTTAGTCGTGTCCGACTCTTTGTGACCCCATGGACCAGAGCACGCCAGGCACTCCTGTCTTCCACTGCCTCCCGCAGTTAGGTTAGACTCATGTTGGTGGCTTCAAGAACACTGTCCAACCACCTCGTCCTCTGTCGTCCCCTTCTCCTTGTGCCCTCAATCTTTCCCAGGATCAGGGTCTTTTCCATGGAGTTTTCTCTTCTCATGAGGTGGCCAAAGTATTGGAGCCTCAGCTTCAGGATCTGTCCTTCCATTGAGCACTCAGGGCTGATTTCCTTCAGCTCAGTAGACAGATTCTGTGCAGGCTCCGGACATAAGCGCCTGACTTCTGGATCAGGCTGAAGGCAGACCATTGGTTCATCCAGCTCAGTATTGTCAGCACGGACTCTCCAGGGTTTCTGGCAGGATTCTCTCCCAGCCCTACCTGGAGATACCAGAGATTGAAGGTGGGATCTTCTGTATGCAAGGCAGATGTTCTACCACTGAGTTATGGCCCTTCCGTCTAGTCCAGCCTTCAACAATAGGAATGTCACTTTTGTCTATTATTCCCTTTTAAAGAACATTTGCATTCTAAGTTAAGTCCTGTCCCTTGCAGAGGCACTCAGCTATCCAGCACCAACCAGCATGGTCAATGTTCAGGGAGGAAGCAAGGTGGAGGCTGGTGAAGGCTGACCCAGAATAAAGTTCCTAATTTTGTCTACACTGTGCTCCAGTTAATTTGGTAGAACACTCTGTTGCTTCAGCAGGGATAGAACAGGGGCCACTGAAGGAAGAGGGCCCCCCTTGCATCCAGTCTAAATTTCTACTCCAATCTAGGATCCTACTCCCTGAACATGGAAATTGCTTTCAGAAATGCATAGAGCATCATGTGTAGCAATCAAGGGAAAACTGCACAGTAGAAGCAATGTTCTGATATATTGCTTTAAAGAGTTGTAAGTATCATTACATTCCCAAAGCTGTTAGCAATCAGGCAAATTTGAAAGATATTCTGAACTAAATAGTGTTGCTATGTATCCCACTTAACTGTAAAAACAACAAAAGTGTTTTATTGTAAAAAAAAAAAAAGGTAGTGCAGGAATTAAACCATAAATAGCAGCAGCAGCAGTGGCGGCGACAAAAAATCAATACCAATGTTAGGGTTGAGTCATGATAGTGGCAAAATTTGGTGCCCCCCACCCAGCTCCTCATGCTGCCTTCCCAAAGGTGGGTAAGGAGGCACCCGGCTTTGGGAAGGAGGCACAAGGCTCTGGCAAGATCCTAGAACCCTCCTACATCCTTCCCAAAGCTGGGAAAGCACTAACTAGGCTTTGGGAAGTACATGGGAGGATTCTAGGACCCTGCCAGAGCCTCACGCCTCCTTCCCGAAGTCCAACACCTCACTTGGCTTTGAGATGGTGCCCCCTTGGCTCAGCACCCAGTGTGTGCGCATCACTTGCACAGCCCTAAATCACACAGCATCTGTATGGAAGGAACCAGTCACCACTGAACAACAGAGAACGGTTGCAGGTGACCTGAATCTATCCCGGCGACAGAAGCGCCAACTGCCCCACATTCTGAAGAATGCGAATACAAAGACCCAAGCTACTGTTGATTTAATGAGTTTTGAACAATTTTTGCTTTCAATTGGTGTGAGGGGCAAAGGGATCATTCTGGCTATTTACAAAATCTTGTAAGGATCTTTCTTCAAATGTGCACAATGCAACTGATTTTTACTGAGTCATACTGTTTGTGAGCTTCCCAATGGCACAAGCAGAGAGAGGACTTCACCACCACCTGCTTATTGCTCCCTTCTCTCCCTGGAGTTGCCAGAGACTGACCCTGGGACTTTCTGCAGGCTCTGCCACAGAGTGCCTCCCCATATGGATCCCCTTCAAAGGAACACCTGGTTGTTGGGAGGGCACTTGCCTCTGCATTTGACTCTGTTGCTCTGTCAGTCACAGTCAAGAAAGAGATGATGCACCAAGAGCTCAAGTTCCTTAACTTGACCTTAAGGTCATAGCCTGTGACCCACCTGATATAAAACCACACAGCTCAAGTCAATTGCATTAAGCCACAGTGCACAGCTGTTTTGATGGAGCCTGGCAAATTGAGAGCTTCCACTTCAGAGGCAATTGCACAATGGGAAGTGACAGTCATTTGCAATGTAGACCAGGCATCCCCAAACTCGGCCCTCCATATGTTTTGGGACTACAATTCCCACCATCCCTGACCACTGGTCCTGTTAGCTAGGGATGATGGGAGTTGTAGTCCCAAAACATCTGGAGGGCCGAGTTTGGGGGTGCCTGATGTAGACTCTTTGGAATCATAGAATCATAGAGTTGGAAGAGACCACAAGGGCCATCCAGTCCAACCCCCTGCCAAACAGGAAACATCATCAAAGCATTCCTGACATATGCCTGTCAAGCCTCTGCTTAAAGACCTCCAAAGAAGGAGACTCCACCACACTCCTTGGTAGCAAATTCCACTGCCGAACAGCTCTTAACTGTCAGGAAGTTCTTCCTAATGTTTAGGTGGGATCTCCTTTCTTGTAGTGTGAATCCACTGCTCCGTGTCCGCTTCTCTGGAGCAGCAGAAAAAAACCTTTCTCCCTCCTCTATACGACATCCTTTCATATATTTGAACATGGCTATCATATCACCCCTTAACCTTCTCTTCTCCAGGCTAAACATACCCAGCTCCCTAAGCCGTTCCTCATAATGCATCGTTTCCAGGCTTTTGACCATTTTGGTTGCCCTCCTCTGAACACGTTCCAGCTTGTCAGTATCCTTCTTGAACTGTGGTGCCCAGAACTGGACACAGTACTCCAGGTGAGGTCTGACCAGAGCAGAATACAGTGGTACTATTACTTCCCTAGATCTAGATGCTATACTCCTATTGATGCAGCCCAGAATTGCATTGGCTTTTTTAGCTGCTGCATCACACTAGAGAAAACTACATGCTGCGAAAGTGTGGTAAGGTTGCTAATCTAACACAGCTCTATTTATATTTCATAGCAACACACTTTGAATGGCAAAGGGTGACAATCAGGGTGACAACCGTTTCTAGCACATTTGGGCATGAACAGGCTCAGGAACATTTGGATTATTTTCCAATGCTGTCACAGCTGTGAACCAGTTTTGGACCTCTCTGATGGTAACCCCACTGACAGGAGAATCATGAATAAAGATGGTCTGCCTGTCGGCTTGAGCTGTAGTTCAGTGGCAGAGCACTTGTTTTGCATGCTGAAGGTCCCAGGTTCAATTTATGACATGCCCAGGCACAGCTGGGAAACACCCCTATCTGAATCCTCAGAGAGCCACTGCCTGTCTGTGTAGACCATGAGTAGGCAAACTGAGGTCTGTGGGCCAGATCAGCCCCAATTGCCTTCTGGATCCAGTCCGCGGATGGTCCGGGAATTGCCGCGTGGATTGCCAGCATAGTGCGTGTTCTTTCCCTCTCCCTCCCTCTCCCTCACAAGGCTGTGGCTGTGGCACCTCCTCCCTCCCTCCTCCTGGCTTCTCCCTGCCCTGCCTAGAGGAGAAAGGGGGCTGGGCTTTGTTGGTGCCAGCAGCAGCAGCGCTTGAGTGGCCACCATTTTAAGCAGCCCCTCTCCGGAGCCCTTTCGTGCGCCGCTCATCATCCTGCCGCCGACGCCAGCCCCTCCCGCTTGCAAGACACAGGGAAGCAGCCACCGGGGCTCATGGTGCTCATGCATCTCCCCCCCCCCCAAATATATAGTCCAGCCCCCCCCCCAAGGTCTGAGGGACAGTGGACCAGCCCCCTGCTGAAAACGTTTGCTGACCCCTGGTGTAGACCCTAATCTGGTCCATCATGTCCCTCAATCTGACCCACCAGTCCTGTCTCAACAAGACCTGCCCATCATCCCAACTGATATATGGAAATAGAGATTCAAGAAAAGTCCTTAAAGAGCAGACAGAGGGATCACTTATATCCATTTTTAGTGCTAAGCACCACAGAGCTGAGTTCAGATATAAGTCTTCTGCTTGCTCTTTAAGAGCAAAACTTCCCCTAAAAATCTCATTCATTCACAGTTTTCTATTACAAATGGTGGCTTCAACAATTTTTCATCCTACAAAATTACTTATCTATATACAGTGGTACCTCGACTTATGAATAACTCGACTTACGAATGTTTTGAGTTACGAACGGAGTTCCGTCCGCCATTTTGGATGCGGTTTAGATAGGATTTTTTTGACTTACGATTCCCCCCCCATTGGCTTCGACTTACAATTTTTTTGACTTACGAAGGTCCGTTCAGAACGGATTAAATTCGTAAGTCGAGGTACCACTGTATATAAAAATGTAGGCATTGTGCGCACAGAGGTCACAGCCTTTCTCCGTAACTGCTGAACCATAATGTAACAAATTTGGCCACAACATTCCATGCCCATCAGAGAGGGATCTGGCGTAAAAATTATTTCAAAAAACCACACCTTTCACACCTAAAATAATGATTAAACACAAAAGTGGCGCCCAAATTAGACATCACCAGCAGAAGGTCTGAAGACTCCAGCAGCATCCAATAGAAAGGCAGATCGCACACTGTCACCAGCAGAGTCTCTGAAGGGCGGCGCCAAATAATGATGTCATCAACCGAGCAACTGAAACTACCAAGGCGGCCATTACCAGACAACCCACAGAGTCAGGCCGGGGCCAAGGAATGGAGATACAGATACTCGCATTTAAATACTAGCCCAAGCCAAGGCCAACAGACTAGGCCTCGCCTCCCGGCGGCTGCATTAATAAACGCCTGGCAGCATTAGGCAGTCATTCATAATTTCCCCTAACACGCACTTGGGGGCATGTCAAGGGGTTTTTGCTTTTTAAATTAGCGGGCGTTGTGTCACATGAGAGGCTCCGGCGGCCATTTTAAGTAAGGGCAGTTGTGCCCCTTTTAACCTAGGCTTTGTACTATGACTGATTGCAACAACCACCATGCACTTTCTCTCCCCAGTTTAAGTCCTTGGATATTTGCAGTAGCCAATCCACCCCCCTTGATTTAAAATCCCCTACCTTCCCCTTGCCACTTCCTGGGTTTTTTATGGAACCGAACAACTCGGGCACTTCGGAACACGCCTTCTGTTGCTATGGGGCTATGGGGCTTCACTATTTGACACACACACACCCGGTCAGGATTTTTAAAGTAGTTCTCTGGGTCCCAGAGCGCAGCATCACCCCCGATCCTTTTCTTTGCCCAAACGGACCTCTACCCCCTGACTTTGGGCTTTGCCCAAACGGACCTCTCCCCACCTTCCTCAACACCAAATACTCCTCAATTATACCCACAATAAAAACCATAAAAAATGATACAAACAACACATTAAAAAAACAAAATACATCCCATCATACATTCCAAAAAATTACACCAAAAAACCCAAAAAAACACCCACACCAAAATCATACACTACACACCAAAATAAATGACAACCCCAACTAGAGAAATAAAACATCGCAAACAGCACAATAAAAAAGCCAACACCACATCCTACATTCAAAAAACCTACTCCAAAATTAGAAAATCCAAATAACAAAACAAAAAACAAAAACCACAAAACACACACCAACGCACAAATCATACAATACCCATCAAAATAAATGACAACCCCAAAATTAAATTAAACAATAATAACTTCTGCTTCTCATGTTCTTATTCCACAAAATTTTAATCTATATATATATTTAAATGTTCATGAAGTGTGCGCAGGGGCCAATGTATAGAGATACAGGGAGGAGGGGCCAACACTCCCCAGGGACGACAGAGGGCTCAGACAAAAGTGCATGCTGGGAAATAGAACCCAGAACCTAACAGTTCCTTCTCCAAGGGTGGGGGCCAAGGTATGGAGATACATGGGGGAGGGGCCAACACTCCCAAGGGACAACAGAAGGCTCAGACAAAAGTGCATGCTGGGAAGAAGCTGACAGTTCCTTTTCCAAGGGTGGGGGCCAAGGTATGGAGATACAGGAGGAGGAGCCAACACTCCCTGGGGACAACAGAGGGAAGGGTATCCTACCGAAACACCGGGATGAGCTGAGGGGGTGGAGGGAGGAGGGGCGGTATACATCATGGATCGGGACGGGGGGGATCACAGGGATGACCCACAGCAACGCGTGGCCAGGCTAGCCAGTAGATAGTAGAATATAAAATATATTTTATAAAATGTTAGTGGTAGCTGAGATTTTGAGGGGATATGAAAATGCTGGGTTTTGGGGTGATAACAAGGACCCCCATTTGAAAATTCAGGTGTACACTTAGAGGTAGAGGCACAAAATTAGCACAAAATGGTGTCTGATGTTTTTGAGGGGATTCCAAGGTTAACATAACTTCATAATGAGCCAGAGGGCCAGGCCAGGAGTACCAGTCTAGGTTTCAGGGCTGGTACTTATTTCCTCCTTATTTCCATTTTCAGACTACGATTTGGGAGCCCAGGGTTCTATTTCCCACTGGGTGTCCTTGGGCCATTCACTAGCTTCTGGAGGGGTAGAGCAGGCATCCCCAAACTGCGGCCCTCCAGATGTTTTGGTCTACAACTCCCATGATCCCTTGCTAACAGGACCAGTGGTCGGGGAAGATGGGAATTGTAGTCCAAAACATCTGGAGGGCCGAAGTTTGGGGATGCCTGGGGTAGAGCAACAGCAATGATTTACCAGAGCAGCAGCAGCAGCAGCACTGCTCCTGCCAGCCCTCCACAGCAGACCTCTGAGACTGCAGCTGGGAGCCTCCTCAGAAGAGAGGGAAGAAGAGAAAGGACAGGGTTGAGGTCCTCACCTCCCCCTGCCCTTAAGTACTACCATGCTCTCCAGCCTCTACTCCTACCAGGGCTCCTGGTTGCCCACCTTCCCCAGCCTGGCCTGGGGCTCCAATCTTCTTGCAGGTTGAGCTTCTCCTCCTCCCCAGGGCCTTCCCACCCACTGAACCCTACCCCCTTTCTGATCTTTGCTTCCTTGCAGAGCTGCTGGGGCCTGTGCTGTCTCTATCATGGGCAGCCTGGTGAAGATTTACATCTACTTCAACGACAGTGGTACCTCGGTTTAAGTACACAATTGGTTCCGGGGAGCCGTTCGCTCCCCGAAATGTACTTAAATGGAGCGGGGCTTCCGCACGTGTGCGAAGCACCGACAGAACGCTTCTGCGCACGCACCGCAAACCCGGAAGTAAACACTTCCGGGTCCACGGAGTACTCAAACCAAGAGTACTCAAACCACAGTGGATGTAAACCGAGGTATGACAGTATTTGAAGTGAGTGCTTATTAGGCAGAGCAGAGGTTTCTTTTTTAAAAGAGAGAGCCACTTCCTTATGATATCCTTACAGGTGGCCCTGCGTTGCCTGCCAACACCTGTAGGGCTCTGATAAGGGACTGCTGGGGTATGGGGGGGGCAAAAAGACCAGCAAGCAGACCTGCCAAGTGGCACCTATGCCTTCTGAATTGGCTGCTTTGATGGATTTTGCAGAAAAAATCTCAGGTACTCCAGCTGCTCCTATTGATTCAACAGTTTTTTCTCTCCAAAGAAGATTCTTTATCTTTGGAAAGTCTGAAGGAAAACAGCCAACCTTGCTATAGGCAGCAATACTAAGTATGTTGCATAGCCTCCAACATTTTGGGAGGGCAAAATCAAGGCTGCCCAATCTCCACACTCCTTCTCACCCCCACCAGCCCAATCTCTGCTCTCCTCACTTGATCTCTGCACTCTTTCCCACCACCACCCAATCTTTCTGCAGCAGCCTCTCCTGCCCCCTGCTGCCTCCACCCCACCCCACCTTACCTTCACATTCTCATTCCTTTCCTCCGCCACCATCACCACAGCCATGGCCAGGCCTTGGCCTCCTCACGGCTTTCTTGCGGTCTCCTAGGCTTCACCACAGTCTCCAGAAGTGGTGTTCCTGCTTCCAGAAGAGTGCTTCCAGATGTGCTGCAGCCACTTCTGGAAGCACAGCAGTGGTGGCAGAACAGGTGAGACACTGAGCTGCCCCCAAGCCACCCTGGAGGTGGCAACAGAGTTGGGGGGGGGAGGAAGCAGGACATCCGGGACTTCAAACAGAAGCCGGGGTGGCTTTTGTGAATCTGGAATGTCCTGCTCAAAGTGGGACTGTTGGGTGCTATGTTCTTGTTCTTTTCCTTGGTGCAACCCTCCAACCGGGCCATTCTCACCTCTTTTAGCAGTCTCAGGTGATTGTTGCTCCAGTGAGGTGTTTCACACCCTGGAATTATTTCCTTAATGAAAAACAACAACAACTGGAAACAGAACTGCAAACAGATGGCTCGTAAAAAAGACATCTTAATACTGAAGAGGACCCAAGTAGTATTCCGTTATGGAGCTGTAATTTTTCCTCCCTCTTTCAAAGCTGCCTTCAGGTATTAGTTTAAGAGAGTAAAGAAAAAAGCCAAAGTTAAAAAGATTTTTAAGATTAAGTAAAAGGAATAAGAGTTGTGCAAATCAGATCCAGTAATCATGCCCTACGAACCTGTCAGTTTGTAGTACATTGACAAGCGTTAGCTAATGGGTATCACTGCCCCATGGACGGCAGCGGACACTTCTGTTACTTTGATGAACCAACTAGTTTGGATTATTAGAAAAATGAAACAGAATGTTTGCCCTACTTGAGAATTTCCAAAGGCCCCTGCAGGAAGAAAAGTCTCTGCATTATATCTTTCTTAATAGTTTAACAATCAGTTGGAAGCATAAGCTATCTCCAATTTGGTAGATTTAAGAAAAATGGGGGAGGGGGGGAAATGCCACATGGCTAAGATTTGCTGGACATTTTTTACTTAAAAATACAATTTGTTTTGTTTGTTCCTTTTGCTAAATTTTCCCATGCAACTTTTCAGAAGGAGACATTTATAGGATTGTTATAAGGACAGGCATAAAACTCTCAGACTGAGAAAACTGAGGAAGATTAATGGCTGCTATTTCTCCTCTTAAACGAATGGTTTTGGTGAATTTTATGAGAAAATCCATTTCCACAATTGTCCTTTATGTGATGCCTCTGAAAACTGTCATTAAAGGAGCATCTCCTTTTAATGATACATCACATAAAAGACAAATACAGAACGATATACAAACATTTTAAATCCTCCTTGTACTCATTTGAAGAAAAGCTCTTATAAGTTGCTTTAAAAACACACAAATTAATATTGCTTACTTTTCAGCAGGAGGAAATGAGGGTCTCAGAGACCTCCTCAGAATTGTATGGAGTTAAATAATGGTGCGTGTTTTTCATTGTACTATGATAAATGCAAAGCTATTACATAACCTTTTAAAGAGTTGATGTAATTATCTGTAAATAGTAATGGTATCCCAAAAAGGTCAACTTTTGCCTCCATTAGAGGTTTATGGATATAAAGTGAATTTATGTTTCCATAAAACAAGCCCCCGACTAACTAGATTAATTCTACACCAACTAAACCAACTGTAGTAATATTTAGACACAATAAAATGAGACCAATTAAAACATTTTTTTTCATGTGTCATATTGATTAATGGTGCACTAAAATTAACCAAAGACCTTAAAACCCGGCATGGTTGTTGGGACGGCGTCCAAAGCTTAGCATTATTACCAACAAGATGAGCAGTTAAGGGAGACAGGACTGCACTGGTATGAATATTTAATTAATAATTAGTCATGTAATTTCTCCTCAGGAATTATTATCCCTCAAACTGGTTTGTGAATTTAATTATTAGGAGCCTTTTTGTTTCCATGTCCCCCTCATTACTGTCAGGATTGATGTAACATAAACTTCATTAAAAATTAAAGCAGGAGTCTTAATTACAAGGCTACCCTGACTGAAGTCAGAATTAGCCAAGTCAGTGATGTGCAAATGAGTGCATTATTTAAGAAAGATGCTGGGAGTGCTTATGCTAATGCAGAGGGTTCACAGTGGCAGACCTTTTCCACTTGCCGTTGCATATTCATTAAATGCACTATGCAAATTTAATGTAGCCGCCTTAGTAATGCGTTGTTAATTTATTCAGATTTATTGAGTACGTCGTATATAAAAAAGTGCAAATTTAATTACTCTCTCTGCTATTAGGCGTGCTAGCAGAGGTTTCAAATGTATTGATCTGGATTACTGCACTTTGATGGAGGACATGGTGGCAAAAAAGGAGGGGGGGGCATTTTGATAACTGGGATTGAAAGAATGTTTGATTTACTTATGGAATAATCTAAGAAATCACCAGAAATGCACATGTGACTTCCCTATAGGAAGGGGGTGGAGAGAGAGAGATCTCCCCTTAACTTCAGAGCAGCCACAGTGCTGAGTCCACAGTCTAATAGACGTAATGACCCTTTGGAGACTAGTAAAGGTTATAGATGGAGATCTATTGAAGCGTCTTTGGTTTATTTATTTATTTTGAATATTTCTAGGCAGGGTCATCCCAAGACATTTAGCTGCCTGAGGCGGAACAGCCAGCAGTGCTTCCTCCTCATCTGCTCTTGCCTCAGGAAAGCTACATAGTAGCCAAGGCCAGCCAAGTTATTTTGGCACCTGAGGAGAAAAAATAAAATAAAAAATAGTACAAGTCCCTCCTTCCCCTCCAGCCCTGGCAGTAAAAACACAACATTGTATTGTATTGTATTGTATTAAAAATAATAAAAAGCACATTTGCTGAGGTGTATCCTTTAAGGACGAAGAATTGATGCTTTTGAATTATGGTGCTGGAGGAGACTCTTGAGAGTCCCATGGACTGCAAGAAGATCAAACCTATCCATTCTTAAGGAAATCAGCCCCAAGTTCTCACTGGAAGGACAGATCCTGAAGCTGAAGCTCCAATATTTTGGCCACCTCATGAGAAGAGACAAATCCTTGGAAAAGACCCTTATGTTGGGAAAGATTGAGGGCACAAGGAGAAGGGGACGACAGAGGACGAGATGACTGGACTGTGTTCTTGAAGCTACGAACATGAGTTTGACCAAACTGTGGGAGGCAGTGCAAGACAGGAGTGCCTGGCGTGCTCTGGTCCATGGGGTCACGAAGAGTCTGACATGACTAAACGACTAAACAACAAACAACAACAATCCTCTAAGGAATTAACAGACTATGGCTTGCTCAATAGAATGCCTTGGGACTTTGAATGCTCTCCCACAGAAAACAGAAAACTGCATGCAAAATAAAACAAAACAAGACATTGGAGGAAATGGCCATAGCTTAATTATAGAGTGCCTGCTTGACATGCAGAAGGTCCCAGGTTCAATCCGCAATGGCAAGACTCCCCCTGCCTGAAGCCCTGGAGAGCCACTGCCAGTCAGTGCAGACAATACTGACGTGGCTGGACCAATGGTCTTTATTGGTATAAGGCAGCCCTTCTATATATTGAGATTTTAGGCCTGTCCTTTCACTGCTACAGCATCTGTTTATTTTCATGCCATTACCCCACAAATATATGCCCAAAGTAGCTCACAAAATATCAAATATAACAATATACAACAATTCAAGAAATGTATTAGAAATAAATGTTAAGAAGTGAACATACACACATCTCAATCCATACAATATTGAAGAAAACAATACAAAGGATGTAAGTTAATTTAACAGCTTAAAAGAAAACAGTAGAAAGAATCATGCTGAAAGCAGGAGTGGTTTTACAGGCGAGGAGGAAGGAGAAACAGGCTTGCAATTCGAATGGCAACCTGTGCCTTGAGCCAGCTGGAGATGTTCTAAATATCCCTGGCCAGTGTTCTCTGGTGTGTGTACATAAGGAGGAACCCTGCTGGCTCAGAGCAATGGTTCATCTAGTCCAGCCTCCCGTTTCTTACAGTAACCAATCAGGAGCCTATGTAGCCCAGAAGGGGGATGTGAAGGGGATGTGCCTTGTTATTCCGCAGCAACTGGTGTTCAGAGGCACAGGTGGGATCTGCAATGAAAAGTTCCAGTGCTTAAGGCTCCTACTCACTGTTCCATTCAGTTAACCATCCCCTTTTCAATGATAATTTAGGCACCAGGCAAAAATGTAGTATGAGATGACCCTCAGGGTCCTTTCCAACCCTACAATTCTATGATTCTAACAAGGCCTTCAGCTGATTAAACAGTTTATGGCTTTTTAAATGTGTTTGTGAGAAGGGCAATATCAGTTTGTTTTTTGGTGAGTATTTTGTGTTCTCATTTTGTATTTTTATGCTGTAAATTCCCAATAATAATAATATATTTATGCCCCACCTATCTGGCTGGGTTTCCCCAGCCACTCTGGGCGGCTCCCAACAACAACAACAACAACAACAACAATAATAATAATAATAATAATAATAATAATGCGATAAAACATCAGACATTAAAAACTTCTCAAAACTTCTCTGTGATCATATCTATCTATCTATTCCATTCCCCTTCCTATCTGATCTTCTGTTTCCACTTCATCTTTCAGCACTGCAGCTTCTGAGTATTCCTAGTCCTCACTGCTTTTGGAGTTTCTTTAGGCTTTTATTTTTATTTTTTAAAGAAGAAGGTTTTTTGTACTGTATTTAGGAAATCTGAGGATACCTCTATCCCTCTCGTATGTGGGTGCTGGTGTTTTTGCTACAAAAGCAATGACACTGACATATGAACAATGAAGGTAAAGGAAACAAGCAGGGTCGTACAACAAAATGTTATGTGTTTCTGGGGGGGGAGCCTTTGAAAGTCTTGCTTCTTAGGCCACAACAACCCAAAATGTCAACAACTTTGGGGTCTCCCCCCTCCTTAAAAAAGGTCGACAACTCTGGGGAATGGGGGGAGGGGGCACCAGAGGGAGCTTTGCACTACGGCACTGGATATGCTTAAGACGGCCCTGAGTCCATCCATGCAGAAGTCAGGTTTCTGATCTGATGCCCACCTGTCCATCTGGGCAAGCAAGGGGCATCCTTCCAGTTCAAGGACACATTCCAACCAGGCAAAATCACTTGAGGAGTGTGTGGAGCAAGGCTGCCAAGGGGCGTGGCCTGGGGAGAGTCCCAAGGGCCAGATCAAAAGCCCCAGAGCCTGAGGTTTCCCACTTCTGTTCTACATCTCGGCATCTTCCACATATTGGTTTTCTCCATCTTGCTCCAAACTCTCTCTCTCTCTCCTATTCAGTCCTATAACGTCTGACCTCCTTGAGTCACCAGAGCCATCCTGGATGTTCCACCCTCCTTTCTAGACTTCCATTCTGGACCACCATCGCCCAACACCTTCTGTTGATGTCACAAGTGGGCACCTGGGCTGGGAGCCACTCCACATGGTGCCTGTAGCATGGAGTGTAGGATGTGGGGACAAATAAGTAGGAATAGGTTGTGATTAAACAGATGCAATATTTATCAGTAACAGCTCACATAGTTTGATTGCAGTCTGGAATCTGAAGACCAGGCCTTCCATTGATGGCCTAGAAGTAGACCAAAGGGGGAAAGTTCTCCCTTTGGTACATCCCCTTTGGAGCACTCCCAAGTCACATCCCTGGGAGCCACTCAAGTCAGCAGGGCTTAAACCATGGTGCAGCAGAGCAAGGGCTGGGTTTAGTGAGCTGTCAATCACACAACCAAAAGTACTGGGTCTACTCCCCACCACACCCCATGCAATGGCAGAAAATGGGGCTCCTTATAAGTGAGGATCCAGAGCTCAGTGCTCCAGAAGCCTGGAGGAAGGGGATACAGTGGCTCACATACCGTACCTCAGTGGCTATCGGCAACACGCTCAAACCCTGCACACCCAGCACACCAGTGTGCCTCAGCATTACTGTGTGGGCATCCTTATTAAACGCTCTGATATTTTGACACGTGTGAACTTCTGGGCCTCTTGACAAGATAACATAATTTAAATGCTGCAAGTGAAAGTCAGGAGCAACAGGAACACTGGACAAAGTCCCCAACTCTTCATCTTGCGGGTGATGCTGTTCAGTGATGTACAGTGCATGCTGGGAAGTGTTGGATGATTGGACATTTACATCTGTTTAATTAAAGAATGAGCTTGAAGCTCTGTTTAATTAAGGGCTAACTCATTTTGGAGGTGGCATCATGCTGAGAATTACGACGCTTTTGTGATTCAGATACGAGTAACAATATAAGGAATAGTGCCGTGTCCTCTCAATCTTTAATGGGCAATGATGCACATCATGGAGCTAACAAATGAAGGCCAAATCTGCAAATGAAGGAATTTTGGCATTATCTCAGAATGAAGTCTCTAAAGCACACACTTAATGGGGGAATAAGAACGAAGGCCAAAGTGGGGTTTCTGTTTGTAGGTTTTAGATGCAGTGGATGTCCAGCTGCTCAACTAATGAAATTCTGTCATGTGCTCCTATGGGCTCCCACATGGACTGAAGCCCTCTTTTGGTTCTCCCCACCATCACAGATAGCAAACAGGGAAAGGGCTGTATCAATAAGTGGCTCCCCGATGATGGAAGACGCTCCATGGGGAGACTCACATGATTCCTGACTTTAAGTCCTGGGGACATTGTTGCTTTTGAAGGGCAGGGTATACCTATCTAAAACAAAATAAAACAAACAAATAAATCAGCTAAAACACATGGCTGCCACTGCAGAGTTGTCATTTGCATGAAATATTCTGGGGTTGCTAAAAATTGTGCTTGATGTGTGCTTGATAAGCTTATTGAGCTTATTCTATTTATATCCCACCTTTTCTCCAAAGAACTCAGTCCAGCACTCTAACCCAGACATCCCCAAACTTCGGCCCTCCAGATGTTTTGGACTACAATTCCCACCATCCCTGACCACTGGTCCTGTTAGCTAGGGATCATGGGAGTTGTAGGCCAAAACATCTGGAGGGCTGTAGTTTGGGGATGCCTGCTCAAACCACTATGCCAGACTTGCCCTCCCTTCTACCAAATGGCACACAAGTTTATAAAATAAAATACAATAAAACAAGGAAGGAAGGAAGGAAGGAAGGAAGGAAGGAAGGAAGGAAGGAAGGAAGGAAGGAAGGGAGGGAGGGAGGGAGGAAAGTTAAAAGACACAGAAAAGCAAACAGGTTTTTCTACAAAATAATGTTCTGCCATCTGGGGCCAGCCAGTTCAGCATGTGTCTGGTTACAGGTGCTCATTCATAAAATCAACTGAAACCATCAGTTGAAATTAGGGCTGTGGGCTACAACTGATCCAACCAAAGTCTGGATACCAAATCAAATTAGCCCAGTTTAGGCCAATTGGGCTTCTGATGAATTGGGTTGAGACAACCCCAGGTCGGCTAACCCTTGGTGATCTGGAGCTGAAAAGCCAAGAGGAGGGTGGGGGGGATGAGGGGCAGCTAGCCTATGCAGGATCTTTTCACCAGTGCTTCCCTGTAGTGAATGTGCTAGTGAAGCAGCAACCAGCAGAATTAAACTCTCCACTCACCAGCAGGTGAGCAAAAGGCTCAACCCTGCTCTCTGCAGGGTCCACCTTCAGCCGCTTCCCCCCTCCCTACCACATGTTTAATTAGAGCCTAAACCCCTAATTAAATATGCAGTTGGGAGGTGGGCAGAGGCCCAGTGATCACAACTGATCACATATGTAAACCCTAATTAAACATTAGGGCAGGCCCCCAAATCACTACATCCTCACAAGGCAGCATTCAGGAAGTGAAAAGTTCCAGAGAATGGTGCCACTTGGGCTGGACCCAGGGCCGTCTTAAGCATATCCGGCGCTGTGGTGCAAAGAGCCCTCTGGCGTCAACCTTTTTTTAGGGAGCTGACACCACGCTTACACATTATTTCTGCTTGGGGAAAAAACCAGGAAACATAAGCAAACTTTTTTAGTTGCTCGTTTATTAACAATGCACATATATATATATATATATATATATATATATATATATATATATATATATGACACCACCACATTGATTTGGGCAGATTTAAGACAAATTATCTTCTTATGTAACACCTTGTTTTTAACAATGTTGATTTCTTTTTAAATTCAGAATACCTGCGTTATTCATGTAAAATAGTTTGAAATTTAAAAAGGATGGGACAACTGCATATTCCTGCAATGCAGAGGGTTGGACTAGATGATCCTCAGGGTCCCTTCCAACCCTACAATACTATAATTCTAGGGCAGGCATGTCCAATATGTGGATCCTGAGGTCTCCTCCTCCTCCTTCCTCCTTCTGAAGCCGGCTTGCCTACTGGGGGTTAGAGCTCATGGGGAAAAGCAAAGAACAACAGACATGGGAAAAAAAACCCTTAGCACTCCATGAGTTTAAGGGAAAGGCTTTAAAGCAGGCATCCCCAAACTGCGGCCCTCCAGATGTTTTGGCCTACAACTCCCATGATCCCTAGCTAAGAGGATCAGTGGTCAGGGATGATGGGAATTGTAGTCCAAAACATCTGGAGGGCCGAAGTTTAGGGATGCCTGTTTTAAAGCAACAGTAGGGGAAAGAGAGGTGGGCCTGCCTTATTCCTTCATTGGAGGGAGGGAGGAACTTTTATGTCACATCATTTGATGAATTGAGTAAGAACAATACGAGCTGTTTGACAGTGGAACGGTAGCCGGAAGGGAGGGCGCGCTTCCTGCGGCTGGAGAGGGAAAGGCAACGCTGGGCGGGACGGATGCTGATGAGGGAGCAAGCGCTTGGAGAGGAAAGGGAGCTAGGGGAGAGAGGGGGGGCAGGTGGGCAGGAGGGACGTGGCTAACAAGGCGGTTGCCTGCGAGAGGAGCGCTTCTCCCCTTTCTCTGCCGCTGACCCAGCCCTAGCCCTCCGACCGCCCGGAACAGGAGCAACGCGAGGAGCAGCTGTTCCCAGATTCCCGCTGCTGGGTGCCCCTGCTGGGCGGGAGCCATGGCGCAGGACGTCACTCAGCCAAATGGAAAAGATGCACCTGGCTGGACCTCTAAACTTCCTGAGACAAGACACAAACAGTGATGCAAAACTGGCACCTCTTGAATTGTGAAAGAGTGCACAAACTGTTATAAACTCATGCATACTGTTTTGAGTGCAGGGTGCCTGGACTCCCCTTGTAATTCCTGGACCCCACTTCCAATTCCTAGGTGCCAGACACAAGCCAGGAGCCAGCCTGGTAATGGCCCACTAAAGATAAAAATCAAATCACTCCTGGAGTGTGATGCTGTGAGCCCCTCCATCTTAGGCTCAGGTTGCATATAGAATAGAATAGAATAGAATAGAATAGAATAGAATAGAATAGAATAGAATAATATATTGGCCGAGTATCAACCATACTTGGAATTTTGCTTCGACTACATTGCAATGCAAAGAAAAACGTACCTCACACAAACACTATTCCCCTCACAATACAACAGCACAGTGAAAAAACCCCATGCCACCAACTGGCCTCCCTTTCGCCCACAACTACAGATTCAACAATTTGATGGCACAAAGAAAAAAGCTATTCCTGTGCCTAGACGTTTTTGTATATAGAGGCCTGTACCGATGTCTGGATTGGAGTAAATCAAACAAGTGATGACCAGGATGCGAAGGGTCTACAGCAATTCTCTCTGCTCTCTTCCTGACTCGAGCAGCATAAAGTGTCTCTATTGGAGGCAAACTAACACCAATCACCCTCTCTGCAGTTCTTACTGCTCGTTGGAGCCTCTTCTTGTCCAGCTTAGAGGCTGTACCATATCAGACAGTGATGGAATTACAGAGGACAGTTTCAATAGTACCTCTATAAAATTGGACCAGCGATTCTTGGGGCAGATTAAATTTCCTTAGTTGTCGCAAGAAATACAATCTCTGGTGTACCTTTTTAATAATAATATTGATGTTATCAGAACAATTCAATTTTTTAGAGATCATAGAGCCCAAGAACTTAAAGGACTCTACCACTACAACCATGTTACCAAGAATGGAGATTGGCAATGAGATGGGAGGGTGCCTTCTAAAATCAATTATCATTTCCACTGTCTTTTGGGCATTTAGCACCAAGTTATTCCTGCTGCACCACGAGACAAGATGATCTGCTTCCCGCCTATATGCAGATTCATCATCCTCCCGCATGAGCCCAAAGACTGTTGTATCATTCGCAAATTTCAAGATCTTCACTGATGGATCAGTTGAGGTTCAGTCATTTGTGTATAGAGAAAAAAGCAGTGGGGAAAGGACACACCCCTGGGAAGCACCTGTACTGATGGTATTATTACTTGATGTAATTTTCGGGTCAGCCTCACCTGCTGCCTCCTGTCCATTAGAAAGCTGTATATCCATTGATAAACAGAAGCAGGTACATTAAGCTGAAGTAATTTAGAAACCAATTTGGATGGGACAATGGTATTGAAAGCTGAGCTAAAGTCCACAAACAAAACTCGCACGTAACCCCCCGGGGAGTCCAGATGTTGCAAGATGTAATGCATTGCCATGTTGACCGTATCATCTACTGACCTATTAGCTCGATAAGCAAATTGCAAAGGATCCAGCTCTAGGTCAGTAGTATCCTTCAAATACGCCAACACTAATCTTTCAAAGACTTTCATTACTACAGATGTTAGAGCAACTGGTCTGTAATCGTTCATCCCACCAGTAACAGATTTCTTAGGTACTGGAATGATAATAGAACGTTTAAAGCATGAAGGAACTAACACATCTCCAATGAATAGTTAAATATCTGTGTAAGGATCAGGGCCAATTGTACTGCGCACACTTTCAAGCAAAGAGGAGTCACCCAGTCTTCACCTGGAGCTTTTCTGGCCTTCTGTCTCTGTAAAAGGCACTGTACATCTTTTTCATAGATCACCATATGTGTAAATAATAAAGTGCAAGTGTCTCTGCGTCCAGTCTCTCTGTCCCTGTGTCTGCGCTACTGCGCATGTGCCCGGCGGATACAGGGATTGGACGCAGAGACTGGACACACACACACGCGTGCTCTCCCCACCCCCCCACCTACCGTTTCCCTGCGGCCGCCAACCGCCGCTCCCGGCCGGACTGAGCGTTGGCGGTGGGGGGGAGAGCGTGCACGTGTGTGCGTCCAGCAAAGACAGGTCCCGGGGTTCAGAGAAGCGCTGCGCAAGCGCTTATCCGAACCCCAGGATGTCTGCTTCCTGTCGGCGGCTGGGGGAGAGGAAGCAAGGAGGAGAAAGGGCTGCTTTCTCCTCCTTCGTACCTGTCCCCCTGCCACCAACAGGAAGGACAGGTCCTGGGGTTCGGAGAAGCGCTGCACCCCGGGATGTTCTAGCACCCGTTTACTCAACGGGCTGAATTACACTAGTGTGTAAATAAACCATATATCTTAAATACACCACAGTCTGTGCTGTGCCTGATTTCCGAACCCTGGGTAAGTGCCTGGAACCCCTGGAATCTTGCATCACTCAGATATTGGGGCGGCATGCAACAATATATTAAATAAAACCACATACTGTACAAAAATGGATTGTATTGGGGGGAAATGCTTACAAAAATGTGTATACTGGGATAAATTTTCATAAGGACACAGGCTATTTTCTTTCTTTATGTTTAAATTGCACACTAGTAGGGAGATGTGGTGAACTGAAGATTGAGGGAAATGAGGAACAAAATGGACAGCTTGGTCTGTTCCCTGCATCGCCACACCAAATGTCTGGCTGCTGGCCTGCACAGAGAAACAAAAAAAGCCATGGGGTGACCGTCTCCTGGCTTGGTCCAGAGAAGTAAGTGTTTCGAGAAGGTGAGGTTAATGACACGGGAAGGAAGGAAAGCAACAGCTTCTGAATCGCTGGAGAATTTCTCTGGCTGGGTTTCCTGGCAGCGAGACATTAAAAAAAATCTAATGCAGCTCCATACTCCATCCTTTTCCGAGTCTTAAATGGCTGCCTATTGGGCCTGATATGTAATCGACTGGGGCTTTAGGACCAGTTTCTCTGAGAAGCTAGCAGTGCTCAAGGAGGGCCCTTGACACCATTCCGACTTAATGCTAGACACATCTGCAGATACTTGGGACAAAATTGACACTGTCTAGAGAGCAAAGCAATCACCTCGTGTAGCATTACAGAGCATTTACACTTGAGCCATGTTACCAGACAGTCAATCTTGACCTTTAGAAGTTCAGAGATTAGATTCCTTTGCGGCAAGCCTTCCAGGCACTGCTAGGAATTTGCTGCTATTCAAAGCAGCTTTCTCGGGGTTGCCTTTGGGTTTAATTCTGCGCATCAATCATTTTTGGGAAGGTTCTTTTAAAGCTGAGAGAGTTTGGAAGAAAAATCAGGGATTACTTTTACATTTTATTGTTAGCAGCCAGCCAGGAATGGAAGGGTTCAGAGAGACGGGGGTTACAGAGGGGGGTGAGATGGCTTTAAATACAGGGGTATATTTTTAGTACCGTAGCTGTTCTGATGCTGGTAGGTCCTCTTTCTCAGAGAGGTAGGAAGCAAGGAGGAACGTGTTGTGCTGATATAATGTGCAATATCAAACAGAGGCTCAGGATTTGATAGTTTGTCAAATGTGGTGACCCAGCTTGGCTCAACTGGAGGTCTTCGGGAGTAAATCAGGGGTTAGCAACCTGGTTCCTGCTATGACTTCCAAAAGGCATGAGAGAGAGAGTTTGCTCTTCCTGTTTAGTTCCTCTCGTACATCCAAAAATGTGATATTGAACACGCCCACATATCATTGAATACAAAAGGCATGACAAGACTTGGGGGTAGTCAGATTATCCAGATATCTAACATATCTAGGAAATTCAAAAGTTAAACCATGGCTTGTGTTCATCATGGAGGAAAGGGTTAACCTCCTTCATGCCTGCTGCAATTCTGATTTTAAAAACTCTCTTCACAGCTGGTGCTTTTTAAAACTATAATTGCTGGTCACTGTGATTTTTTTTTATTTTTATCTTGAATTTTGTATTTTAACCTTAAATATGTTTTTGGTGCCCACTGAGATGAAAATAGCACAAAGATAAATCTTAACGTAACATAACATATTGCATTGTTGTTGTTTTTCATTATGCTTTTTATTCCTCTCTTCCTTACATGGGGCTCTGGCTTCTCCCATTTAAAGGTTTGATAAGGTGCAGCAGCTCCCAAACTTTAGGAACACTACAATACCATAATCTGCTATGGCCTGTTCAAAGTGGCTTCTTTGTGTGTGTGTTTGTGTGTTAAATGTTTAATTTTCCATTAAAAAGAATCCAAATGGTATTTTAATGTAATTTTAATATTTTAGAATTTTAATTGTGCAGCTTAACTGTTAGAATTTTTGCAGAGTCTTGCACCATTTAAATACAATAATAGCCCATTGAAACACAGCCCAGATGCACACATTGTCTTGGCACTCAGAATGAACTGGGCCTGGGCACCAGCTGGGCACTAAAGAATTCGTACAAACACAGCTATTTATTTAATTATTTATTTAATAAAACGATCAAGCATGCATTCTGTTAGGGAGCAGCAAAATTAATAAAAAGCATTTAAACTTTAGAAATGAAGAAATATAGAGAAGCCATCTAGAGTTTGGTGTTCCCCAGATGGTGTTGTACTCAAAGGCCAAACCATACATTTAATCAATCATTTTTTACTTCCTCTAAAGAATTCCAGGAGCTTTAGTTTGTTATGGTGCTGAGTTGCTAGGAAGCCCCTGCTCTCCTGACAGAGCTACGGCTCTCCTGACAGAGCTACGGCTCCCATAATGCTTTAATAACCCACCCTCTTCACGGGGAACACTGCCTTTTATCCCAGCTATGGTTGTCTCACTAGCTACAGTCCCTTTTGGTAAGATATAACTTGGACCCCAGTGCTCCACACTCAGGTAACTTCCAGATTGTATTATTGAAAAATGCACTCTGTGTGGGGCTCTTGAAGACATCTTAGAAACTTCAATTGGTCCAAAATGCCACAGTCAAATTACTGGCTTAGGTTCCATTTAGATCTCATGTAAATCCTGTTTTAAAGCTTCTGCATGAGTTGTCAGTTCAGTTCTTGAGGCTGAGTTCAATGGAACCCACAAGTGTTTTCTCCCCTTATGTTCAGCATGGTCCAGGCCAGCCATAACAGTCAACAGTGAAAGAGCTATCTCGAGCTGCAGATGGTGAGTGGAAGCCAGTTGTGATTGCCCCAGCCTGTTGCTCCTGCACCCACTGCCATTTCACCCTGTTGGGTGACAGGGCTGATCATATCGCATAGCCTGTCCTGGGTCCTATTGTCAGTGTGGAAGTATGATTCCATTGCCAGACTAGTTGGCTTTTGTACATGGAATGATGAGACAGCCCACTGGCCTTGCCCTTTGCATCAGGAAACAGCATGTCCTAGGATAACACAGAATGCTGCAGAGAATGGAGATCACGAACCTGAGAGCAAACCCAACCTCTCAGAATGTAAGAACACAAGAGCTGCTTGCCCAAATGGCCCATCTAGTTCAGCATTCTTCTCTCACAGTGGCTAACCAGATAGCTTCAGAAAACCTGCAAGCACATGAATACTCTGCCTGCCTGGGGCTTCCAGCAACTGGTACTTTGAAGCACTGCTGCCTCCAACTATCATCATGGCCAGTAGGCATCAATGGCCCACTCCTTCAAGACTCTTCTCTTTAGGTCTAAAAACCATAGCTGCCAAGTCTCCCGTTTTCCCCGTGAAATCCCCGTTTTTCCAGCTGTTCCTAGCTGAAAAAATGGATTTTTTTGTTTCCCCCCGGTTTATTCTGGCGCGGCGGCCATTTTGGAACTGGGCGGAGCATGCTCAGAAGCGACTTTTGATGCTGCTTTGCCCAGTTCCAAAATGGCTGCAGTGCGACTTCTGGCGCGGAGGCCATTTTGGAACTGGGCAAAGCAGCATCAAAAGTCACTTCTGAGCATGCTCCGCCCAGTTCCAAAATGGCGGCAGCGCTACTTCCGGTCTGCTATTTCCGCCCGGTCCCTTATTTCTCTGACAGCAACTTGGTAGGTATGCTAACAACACAACTCTAAATCAATGTCTTGTATGTTAATTTACACTGTACAAAAAAAGCTTACTTATAATTAAACCATTTTGGTTAATATTGTGATTGGAAATGTCAGCTACATACTTGATCTGCCTAATTAGAGAAAGGATTGTGTTGGTTTTGGGGTTTTATCACTGTCATTATTATTTTTCTTCTGCCAAGTGGTTTTCGGGACTCATCCATCTGATGCAGCATTTCAAAACCGACTTGCATCTTCAACAAGAGATTTGCATTTCAAGTGTCTGGTGGTGCTCAGCAATTCTTCACCCATCAATCATTCTGTTAATCTCTTTGCATTTCCCTCAACGCCAAATGTACTTAGTGTTCTTTTCTGGAGAACATTGTTTTCCAAGTTGTGCTAAGGCATCTTGAATCATCCTCCTCCATCTCTTCCTTACCCACATTGTCTGCCCAGGTTTACTTTTGTGATTGACATTTTGGCTCTGTCTCCCTTACAGTGACACATAAACACTTCAAATTAGTTGTCACGTTATATTTTATGTGGCAATGCATTGTCCTGTGCCCTGACGTAAGGAGAAGGCAAAATCAGTGACATCTCAGAAGATTTGAGCTGGATAAAAAACAATGCTTTATCTACATCCAGGAACCTGCAATAATAAAAATGATGATGATACAAAAAAACTGCATACTCTTCAGGCTCTGAAATCAGTGCTTGTTCTCAAAAAGCATAGCATCGTGATCTGGACATCTGTGGTAGATCACTGGTAGATCATTGGCTCACCTCTAGGAAGCTCAACAACTTTGAACCCCTAAAAATGGGCCTTCCTCCTCCCTAAAAACAGCTCAACAACTTTAACCTGAACCCCAAAGAAACAGGGCTTCCCCTCCTAAATAAAAGCTCTACAACTTTGACTTGAACGTGAAAAAACAGGGCTTTCATTCCTAAAAAAAAAGCTCAACAAGTTTGACCTGAACCCCACAAAAGGGGGTAAATCACTGCCAGTTTTTAACTCTGTGAGCAGATTGCAGTCTCTTGGGAGTTGGCAGTCCCTGAAATATAGGAATACTGTATACAAAACCAGGACATTTTGGCACTTGAGGTGAATGACAAAATGGTACTTCCCACATGACCCAGCCAGGGAATAAGGGGAGAGTGAAGAGCTGCCTAAGCAACAAGGGGGAAGGGGGAATCTACATCAGAAACAAGGGTGGGGGGACACCAGCAGTGCCTCCTATTCGCCAACAGTCTTCTATAGAAGCAGCATGAGGGGGTTGCCAAGAAGGAGGCAGGTCCAGCCTCTAAGGAACACATGACACCTGCTGCTATCTCCAGCAAGTGATGATCCTTCTCACGTTTAAAGGGAGGCTCCCTTAATGCAGGGCTAGCCAAGGTGATGCTCTCCAGATGTTGCCAGCTTCCAACTGCTATCAGCACCAGCCAGCATTGCCAGTGGCCAAGGATAGTGGGAAGTAGGCTTGGGTGTCCTGAAGTTGCAACCAAAACAGTGAGTGACAGGGAGGGAGCCCTTTCAAGGATAACCTCTATGCTGTGGAATTCCCTTCCTAGAGAGACTGATCATGAAAGTTTAAGGCGCTTTGTGGGACATTCATTAATGGGTTGTGAGTGGATTTATTCATCTTTGTACTATTTGATTGCCTAAGTCTATTTGTGGTTACTTTTTCACTGTTATGGGTACCTGGATTGTTTGGATACTACCTGGTTTTATTGCTGAGGGGGCTTTATGACCACAAGGTGGGATATCACTTTATCAAATGAAACAAAACCGAAATCATTGTCTTAGATATAGCCTCTTTTTATTATTATTTATTAAATAATTTTTATTAAAGATCTTAATGGGCTGCAAAAGTACTTGCACTGTCTCTTTTTTTTAGGTTGTAGAGTTACATTTGATGTGAGACATTAATGTTTTATACAGTACTAGCTGTACCCGGCCACGTGTTGCTGTGGCTCAGTCTGTTAAATGGAAAAGAAAGAAAAGAGAAAGCACATATTTCTAATATGTTTAATTTCACAATGGTTGTGGGTATACAATATTTTTTGTTGTTCCATTTTTTGTGGAGATATAGAGATTGTCTGGTTTGCCGACTCTAGAACACAACATAGAATTGTCCATGTGTGAAGTAATCCGTGTCTAGATGTAAACCGTACAATTCCAAAGATTGGCCCTGAGCTTTGTTGATAGGTAAAACACACACACCAGCATGGGCGTAGGCAGGGGGGCAGGAGGGGGCAGCTGCCCCCCCCATAGAAGCAAAAAAATAATGTATTTTACAGACCATAACCAGCACTTTTCCCCTCCAAAAACTGAAGTGGAAAGGGCTTTGCTTTAGCAAGAACAGCTCAGTCTCCGCTTGCTGGGGGGGGGGCACAGCTGTAACAAACACACATCAAATAAATAAAGCAAAGTGGCTACCGGTAGTTAAGCAGTTAAGACAATGGAGCAGATATCCCCAGGCAAGATGTTCACCACTTCACCCTATTGTTCTTCAGTTTTTAATGTTTGCAGTTTTATTCTGTTTTTGTGCTCTGCTGGGAGCTGCCCAGAGTGGCTGGGGAAACCCAACCAGATGGGTGGGGTATAAATAATAAAATTATTATTATTACTATTACCATTAATCACAGCTGGGATAACCCTTGGTATCGGGGGCCTGAATAAGAACAGAGACAGGCTACCTGAACTGTGCTCATACCACAGCCTCTGCGTCACGAACATGTTGTGATCTACCAAGGCAAAACACTCAGTGTCCTGGAGACATCTTAGATGTCAGGTCACTGGCACCAGCGGGACTGGATTGTCACCATGCGATTGCACTGAACTGTGTTAATGCCACACAGAGCGACCACAGCACTGACTGCGATGTGGTCACTCCCTGGTGGCAAGCAAAGAGGACCTCTAGCCAATCTAAGGTTCTGCACTTTGGCAGGAAGAAGCAGCTGCACCAATATGAGATGAGGGACACCTGGTTTGCTGGTAGGAAAAAGGATCTAGGGATCTTAGTGGACCATAAGCTTAACATAAGTCAACCTGAAAGTGATGCAGCAGCAAAAAATGCTAATGCTATTTTAGGCTACAACAACAAAAGTGTCAAGATGAATGGAATAAAATAACACAAGGAAATTCAAAACAGTAACAATTTATTGTGCATTTATTCAAAATCCATTAAAAAATATTTGTTTTTATTCCATGCTCTTCCAGTTCTCTTTCTTCTTTTCACCAATCGGTGAAATCCTGTCTCTGCCTTCAATCAGCTCGAGACCGAGACACGTGGAGTTACACAGGAGTAGATCATATATCCTAAGGAATGGGAAAACCCAAAATTCTGTGAGATCTTTTGAGGCAAAATAATGTTAACAATTTTCGGATCTTTCTCTGTCCCCTGCCCTGCCTTGTCTTTTGCCAAAACAAAGGTGGCCACCCTGTGCTCAGACAGCAAGACCCCCCTCTCTCTCGGCCTCCCTGAGGTGGTCCAAAGGAAACAAGAGCCCCAGCTTGGCTGCAGGAGTTGCCAGAAGGAGGTCTACAAAATGCCATCCAACCATCTTAGGGACTCCACTCTGCATCTGTGGAGGGTTTACTCTGGAGCCTTTTCTTCTCCGGAAGCTATCCCATGAGGCAGCAGAGGTTTAGAATCGGAGTTCCCCTCCATGGGCTCCCTTCCAGGGGGAATGAGCCCCATTACGCCCTCACTTCTCTCTACAGCACACGCACAAACAGCTTCCTCTGGATCTCATCCGCTCAATCTGCCGGAGCCTGTCTTCGTCTTCTGACACAGGGGAAAGTCCCTCACTCACTGAGGGTTTGAGACCCATTGGCTACCCTCCCCTGGTCCCCTGGCCTCTTCTCCCTCTGACTGCTCATCCTTGTGCCCCCACCGTTTCCTGGGCTCTGAGACGTCTTCCCTTCCTGGTTCTCCAACTGCTTCCTCCCACCATTCCTCTGTGCCCAACCAGTCCATGACATTGTTCCACCCCTTGGCCTCTGTCCCCAGAAGGCAGCTTCCCCCTACCTGATCTGGTCCCACAGCCACTGCTTCCCTTCTGCCCCCATGAAAATATGGGAAAGGAGGTCCTGCCGCCATCATTCTGTCACCTGCAAGAGAAAAAAAGGTAAGCAGGATGCCAGGAGTGCCTGCTTCTCTCACAGATGAAACAGGGTATCTCCAACTACAGGTGGGCTTTTGAGAAAGTCTTACCTGCTGAGTGCATTTGGATGTTGGCCTCTTTCTGGTGTCCGCACTACCTATAAATCTTCAATTATAATATCATCTGGATGGAAGAGAATGAGAATGAAAATGAGATTTTCCCACAGGCCTCCCCCCCCTCCTTCAGTCAAAGGTCCCAGGTTCGAAATGTAGCTGGAGTCAGTCCGGACACTGTCCTCCCAGGCAAGGTGGGAAAGGCCTGCCAGGCAGGGAGCAGGTCCTGCCAGACTCCCAGCAAGAAGACCTCAGAGGTGGGTCTTGGGCAAATAAGAGACAAAGTAGTTTGCTGTCTCCATAGTGTGGGGCTCACCTTCTTCTGGCTTCAGGCGGAAGCAGGAAAGGTCCGGCCGAACTACCATCATCTGCAGAGGAAAGAAAAATTGGGGTCAGATGGCAGCAAGAGAGCACAGAAGCAGTGCCAAGCCAGGAAGGACGGGTCTCCCTCTGTCTTGGGCCCAGTCCCTTGTTCCAGAGGATCCATGTGGTAGTTGGAAGTCCTGTTGCAACAATTCATTGAATAAAGAACAGGCCTCACCAGAGAGCCAAGGCTGTGCAGGGGACCCCACGACTTACCCCCCCACCCCACCCCCACCTCCCAGAGATGAAGAGAAAGGGAAGGAATGCTACTTACAGCCTGCCCATTTCATCCACGAAAAGATCCCACCCTCCTTTCTAAAGTAACTATCTAAAATGCCCACCCAAGCCTAAATCTGACCCCAACCCCAACCCCTGCCCTAAGTCTACACCTAACCCCGCCCTAACCCTACACCTAACCCTAACTACTCTATGTACAAAATATATACAAACTATGCACAGATGTGCACAAAAAACAAAGAACAAAAATAATATAAAGAACAAAAAATAAAATAAAATAAATAAAAGTGCCAAAAGAAAAGAATAAAAGAAAAGAAAAATAAATCAAACCAAATAAATTAAAGTAATAAATCAAATAAAAGTAATAAATCAAATCAAATCAAAATAAGAAACCGGAAAAATAACAACAAACCTCCTTTCCTCTCCTATTCACCACCAACCACCACCAACCGCCACTAACTCCTCTCTCTCTCTCCTCGCCTCACTACAAACCCACAATGGCTGCCTGCAAGTCAGTGGCTTTTAAAGGAGAAGCAAGAGAAGTCACAAAGGAGGGCGGGTCCTTGTCACCGTGGAAACCCTCCCCCCAGGACCTGGCCCCACCTGGCCCCTCCTGAGTGGTGATGCTCCTTTGTCAGAACTCGGAGGCACCTGCTGTTCCGCCTGGAGCTGGGCTGGGAATTCCCCCCCCCCAAATCCCGGAGAGCTGCTGCCAGTCAGTGCAGGCTAGTTGAAGAAAGATATTGAGCAGCTGGAAAGTGAGCAGAGGAGGGTGACCAGGATGATGAAGGGCCTGGAAACCAAGCCTTATGAGGAACGGTTGAGGCAGTTAGAAGCCAAGCCTGATCCATATTATAGATAACATTAAACAGAAGTGTGTGTGACACCAGGCTTCCATTGAAAGCAGAGTGTGCCCCCCTCCCCCCACCTTCATTTTGGTGAGGTTCTTGGGTGTATCAGCACCAGTTTCCATGGTGTTGGGTACCATCTGTAGGTAAGTTTCAAAGTGACTTCTTTTGGCCTTCTTTTAGCTGAGATGGAGGGTGAGACCACATTCTAGTTCATTGGGTAGGGTTTCTTTCGTAGCCAAGGTCATGATCCCATTTTTTAAAATCATGTTGAGCAGGTTTGTGGGATTCTGGACCTGTATACTCTATATCAGTGATGGGAAACCTTTTGAGCTTGGTGTGTCAAAATTCACCCAAAAAAACGAGCATAACTCGGGTGGTGTGTCACTTCGAGAAAAAACCATAATTTCACGATATTTATAGTTTAAATAACAAAAATGTATAATTGTCTTTCCTTTAAAAAAGGAAAAGGGGAGGGGAAAATGATTAAAGTTTTTTTAATAATAATAACAATAATAATAATAATAATAATAATAATAATAAAATATTGAAAAGGGGAAAAAAAATAAGGCAAAACCCAGAGGTCTTTCCCAGTGGGACTCTGGGCTCAGGCCTTCCTCCAACGGGTCTGCCACTGAGGAAGTGGGCTCGAGTTAGGTCTGTGCCTCCTCAAGGCCCACTTCAGCCCACCTCTCCCCTCACTTGGCTATGCTTGCACGGCGGCGGGGCAACAGGGAAGGGGTTTCAGCTTACTTGGGTGTCTCTTCTCTCTTCCCGGGATGGCGGCGAGGTGGCGGCAGTGGCAGCAGCGAGGTCGGGGTTCTTCTCCCTCCTCCAAGGGCCCCCTCCTCTCCCTTGAGGCAGGGGTGACGGGGACAGCAATGGAGCGAGCGGACACGTTTGCCTTGTTTTTCCTTCATTTTCTTCCTACTTTCTGCGGCGGCGGCAGCAGCGGGGCCGAGGCTTCCTTTTTCCTCCTCCGGCCTCTGGAGTGCCTCAAGGCCGTCTGTCAGGTTCGCGGGGTGGGAGTGGGGTCCGGCAGCTCCCAGGTTGCTGCACTGGTGGCCCCCAGTGTCCGGGTGGCAGCGGTGGCAGTTTTGGTGGCTTGGGGAGCCCGCCCGGCAGCTCCTGCAGCACTGGTCACTTTCAGGAGCTCCGCGGCCCGTGCTGAACGCCATCCTGCCTCGCCAGAAGTCCACAAGGCTCCCAGAGATGTGTCGCCTGCGGCATTCCGCTGCCAGACGGAAGTGAGGTCTCGGCATGCGGCCGCGTGACACCAAAAATGGCTATGCGTGTCAGTGCTCACATGCGTGTCATAGGTTCACCATCACAGCTCTATATTGTGGATACCATCCCTTTGCCATGTCCGTATGCTGTTAGGACTGGTGTGTAGTTGGTGGTGTGTTAGGGTATTTGGGTGTCCTCTAGTTTGTCTTGTATTTCTGGGATATAAGCCAATTTTTGATTGAATTATCCTAATAAAAGCAGCACCAACAATAATTTAGGTTTAGAACCATGGAAAACATGAGCGATAAATGTAGAGGAGGTGACTGCAAACTGCATGTCCCATTCCTAGAAAAAGAGAGCATATTCCTGGAGTTTATTTTCCAGGTAAATTTAGTCAGCCTAAAACCTCACTGCTGTTAGCATAGCTAATAATAATAATGGAGGTAGAGCATTGGGATTAGTAGCCTTTGTAGCCTTCTCCTCCATGAATTTGTCTAATCCTTTTTTTGAAGCAATCCTTGTTGGTGGCCATCATTGCTTATTGGGGAAATGAATTATTTCGTTTTAACTATACAGTGTATGGAAAAAGTACTACCCAGGTGGCGCTGTGGTTAAACCACTGAGCCTAGGGCTTGCTGATCAGAAGGTCGGTGGTTCGAATCCCTGTGACGGGGTGAGCTCCCGTTGCTTGGTCCCAGCTCCTGCCAACCTAGCAGTTCGAAAGCATGTCAAAATGCAAGTAGATAAATAGGAACCGCTACAGCGGGAAGGTAAACGGCATTTCCATGTGCTGCTCTGGTTTGCCAGAAGCGGCTTTGTCATGCTGGCCACATGACCTGGAAGCTGTACGCCGGCTCCCTCGGCCAATAATGCGAGATGAGCGCGCAACCCCAGAGTCGGTCACGACTGGACCTAATGGTCAGGGGTCCCTTTACCTTTACCTATGCCCTGCAATCTTCCAACATTCAGTTTCATTGGATGTCCACGAGTTCATTTTACGAGAGACAAATAAAATTATCCACTTTCTCCATACCATGAATAATTTTATAAATTTCTGGGTGGGGGGAGGAGGGGCCCAAATAGGTCATGGGCTGACGTAGGGTGGGGGGAGCCACAGGGTGGGGGGAGGGGGACGGGATACCTCATGGGTCGCTACAGGATGGGAGTAAACACAGGGATGAGACACAACCACCGGGGGGGGGCACATAGTCCAAGGGGGAACGGACATATCCTCCCCCTTTGCTGGGAAACATTGACCCTGAGCATAGCTGTCAAGTTTTCCCTTTTCTCACGAGGAAGCCTATTCAGCATAAGGGAATTTCCCTTTAAAAAAGGGAGAACTTGACAACGATGACCCTGAGTCAGGCACAGCAACGCGTCATGGATCGTCACAGGGTGGGGGCAGCCACAGGGATAACCCACAGCAACACGTGGGAGGGTCAACTAGTAATTTTATAAATTTCTACCCTGTTGCCCCAATAGTTTTTCTCTAAAATAAAAAGGCTCAAATGTAGTAACATTTCCTCCTAGAGGAGTTGCTCCAGTTCCTCAATCTTTTTATTTTTTTAGGTCAGGTAACCAGAACTGGGACCCAGGTGACGAAGGGATCCAGGTGGCGCTGTGGGTTAAACCACAGAGTCTAGGGCTTGCTGATCAGAAGGTCGGCGGTTCAAATCCCTGCAATGGGGTGAGCTTCCGTTGCTCGGTCCCAGCTCCTGCCCACCTAGCAGTTCGAAAGCACATCAAAGTGCAAGTAGATAAATAGGGACCGCTCCGGCGGGAAGGTAAATGGCGTTTCCGTGCGCTGCTCTGGTTCGCCAGAAGCAGCTTTGTCATGCTGAACATGATCCGGAAGCTGTCTGCAGACAAACGCCAGCTCCCTCGGCCTATAGAGCGAGATGAGCGCTGCAACCCCGGAGTCAGACACGACTGGACCTGATGGTCAGGGGCCCCTTTACCTTTACCTTAACCAGAACTGGACACAGTATTCCAAATGCAGTTGCACCATAGATTTGTATAATGATATTGTGATATCAGCAGTTTTATTTTCAACTCCTTTCCTGATGATCCCTAGCATAGAATTTGCTTTGTTCAAAACTGCAGCAAACTGGGTCAACATTTTCACTGAGCATCCCAAGTTCTCTTTTCTGGACAGTCACCACCAGCTCAGAACCCATTCGTTTATATCCCATTTAGCCTGGGAGAGCTCATTTGGTAGGGGTGCGGATGGCGCTGTGGTCTAAACCACTGAGCATTGGGCTTGCCGATCAGAAGGTCGGCGGTTTGAATTCCCACAATGGGGTGAGCTCCCATTGCTCAGTCCCTGCTCTTGCCAACCTAGCAGCTCGAAAGCATCCCACTCCGGTGGGGCGTTTCCGTGTGGCTGCTCTGGTTTTGGCAGAAGCAGCTTAGTCATGCTGGCCACATGACCCGGAAAAACTGTCTGCGGACAAATGCCGGCTCCCTTGACCTGTAAAGCGAGATGAGCACCGCAACCCCAGAGTTGTCCGTGACTGGACTTAACTGGCAGGGGTCCTTTACCTTTACCCTTTTTAGCTCATTTGGTAGAACATGAGACTCTTAATCTCAGGGTCACTTTGGGCAAAATATTCCTGCATTGGCGGCAGTTGAACCCTCATGGAGCCTTCCAACTCTACAATTCTATGAACTATGATTCTATGGGGGTGGGTGCTCCAGTGGACATCACTTTACACTTATTTATACTGAATCACATTTGTTATTTAATGTACCCACTTTGGAAAGATTATTTGGAGCTCCTCTCAGTCCCATCAATGCTGACAACATTAGAAAGTTTGGAGATACATTTCAAGACTAGAGAATGAGTCCTGCCAGAGACTGCCTCCTCTTCTGATGCAGCTAAAGAAAATGTTGACACAGGCATCCTCATTATATTAATAGACACCCTGACTTACTTCTCCAGATAATACAAAGGCAGTTGTTCACATCTGCCCAGACAGCTGTTGGGTACTTCAGCTGACAACTTCCCTTGTGATGTATTGGGAGCAATGACTGTACAATTTGCCGAGCTGACGGAATAAGACCCAATCAGCATATGTAACTGGTACGCAAAGAACATCAGTATGAAAAATGAGAAAATTCCATTTAAACTTGATTTTTTAATTACTCCATTTTTCTAAGAAACCCAGGGGCACCTCTGGACAGTGCAGATTTTGTAAAGGGAGAGGCTGCTGCTGTGGCGGTGGTTTAAGTATTTAACCATGTGGGTGGCTAACTCACAGGTAGGATTTCATGGCAGGATGGCCCAGGACATTTTGTGCCTGAGGAGGAAAAGGAAAGGATGCTCGCCCCGCACTTCATGTCAAGGTGTAGGGAAGTCATCATTTTTGTATCTGAAGCAGATAATTCCACAAGCATCTCTCTTTGGGAGTAAAAAAAAAAACTGCAAGAAGAATAAATACAAATAAGTATCAATTTTGCTACCTTTTCATAACACCCAAAATCCGTCTACTGTTTGCCAAGTTCAACACTTAATGGAACCCTTTTAGACAAGAGACTCTTTTTGATCCACACCACTTAATGACTTTTAATCAGCCTTTAGCTTGGGGCAGAGAACATTGCTGTCCATCCATGATATCATCTTCATGTAGCTCCTCACATGTGGAATGTCCTGCCTAGGGAGGCTCTCCAGGCACCAAAAGTGGATGTCCTTTTGATACCAGGTGACTTGATTTAACCAGGCTCCTGAGCACACAACGTAGCTAACTTTAACCAACAGCGGTTTTTCTGTTTTAATGGACTTTGCCCCTGTTTAAATGTATAAAGGTTTTGCATTATTTAATGCTGTATTGTTTTAATATTCGATTGGGAGCAGCCCCGAGTGGCTGGGGAGACTCAGCCAGATGGGCGGGGTACAAATAATAAAATTATTATTATTATCATCAGAACTGTTTTGGACTTCATTCTTTAAGAAACCCTGAGAATTTTGCAGACTGAAGGGCAGCATGTTAAGTTCTCAAATAAAATAAAAGCTTCAGGGCAGAAGCATTTCACTCGGATGGGGTGGAGCCTGTAAGCAACTTCCCTGACATGCTGGTTTTCTTCAGGCAGGGATTTATTTATATATTTTGTATGGAATATTGTTCTGTCATGTCAGCTCCGTGAGACCTGCAGACTGAAATGGGACACCACCACACAAAATTCTAGCACTTCACTGAGAACCAGGCCTCTCCTTGCCTTCTTCCCCACTGCCCACGGGCTGCTTTGCTGATAAGGGCAGGAGTGGTACAGTTTGAAAACTGAAAAGGGGGAACCTGAGTATTTGATGAACATGGGAGGTTTTACTCTCCAGGTGCCACTTTCCCCCAGGAGCTGAATAGGTGAACATCACGGTTTCAGGGTGCCTAAGGCTATAAGGCTATATGGTGCTGGAGGAGACTCTTGAGAGTCCCATGGACTGCAAGATCAAACCTATCCATTCTGAAGGAAATCAGCCCTGAGTGCTCACTGGAAGGACAGATCCTGAAGCTGAGGCTCCAATACTTTGGCCACCTCATGAGAAGAGAAGACTCCCTGGAAAAGACCCTGATGTTGGGAAAGATAGAGGGCACTAGGAGAAGGGGACGACAGAGGACAAGATGGTTGGACAGTGTTCTCGAAGCTACAAACATGAGTTTGACCAAACTGCGGGAGGCAGAATTCCTCCCCTTTTTCCCGCCGCCGCCAAGCCAGTCCCGGAGCCGAATTGCGGCGCGGCGGGGTTTTTCGCCGTTTGCCTCCCCCTCGGGGGAAGGCAAACGGCGAAAAGCCCCCGCTGCGGACTGGCTTGGCGGTGGCGGGAAGACCCGCCAAGCCAGTCCCAGAGCCGAATTGCGGCGCGGCGGGGTTTTTCGCCGTTTGCCTCCCCCTCAGGGGAAGGCAAACGGCGAAAAGCCCCCGCTGCGGACTGGCTTGGCGGTGGCGGGAAGACCCGCCACCGCCAAGCCAGTCCCGGAGCCGAATTGCGGCGCGGCGGGGTTTTTCGCCGTTTGCCTCCCCCTCAGGGGAAGGCAAACGGCGAAAAGCCCCCGCTGCGGACTGGCTTGGCGGTGGCGGGAAGACCCGCCACCGCCAAGCCAGTCCCGGCAGGCCGCTTCCTCTAGCGCCCGTTTTTAAACGGGCTAAAATCCACTAGTTTAACAATAAATAACCAATGACTTCTAAAATAAAGTTTCATATTCATAGTTATAGAACACATTTTACAAATTCTTTGTTTTGATCTGCTATTAGTAAAACTTTGAATTCTGTTTCCACCCTTTAATAAACCATTTAATAAAAAAAAATGTTGCCTCTTTTACTTGAAAATATTGGAATAATTGCATGAGGAAATCTTTCATCAAATTGATAATTTCATTAATTGTTTTACACAGTCCAATTCCGCTTGATACTGTGGGTGACAATTCAGCAAGCTTACCATTTGGACATGACATAAATCTATATATACATATACGGTAAATGTAAAAGGTGCATGTAGGTGACACAGTACCTTTCTCAGAAACCACTTGACCAATTCTGTTCAAATTTGGACACAACGTTCCATTCCACTGTGCGGAGGTTCCTATACAGGTTGCGTAGACAGATGTCACCCCCGGGGCCACGGAAAAGCCCCCAAACCCCGTGATTCAGTGGGATATAACCCCGTGAAAAGTGGGATATAGGTTTTTAAAATAAAAGAGCAATAAATTTTAAAAATACCCCAATGGTTGCTGCCAGGGAGGACCTTTAGAAGAACCCATCTCGCCAGTGTGGTGGCACCTGCCCCTTGGATTGCACTCTATATCAGACAGGCCTTTTGTAGCTCCTTGGGCAGTTATTAAAGGTCATCCTTAAAGAAAAAAAATCAGCCAACAACATTTTTTTTAATAAGTCTTTATTGTTTAAAACAAAACAAAACAAAAACTAAACAAATAGATTGAAACGAACAATTTCACAACTTCACATTTACAGACATACAAACTCACCATACTAACACTTAACTAATTCATACATACCTACACGACTAACTCATACATACATACCTACATAGTTCCCGCACCCCAACATACGACTCATCACAAAAACATATACATAACCCACACTAATCTTAAAAATCACGTTATTCTATTACTTTCATCTTCATGTTTTCTTCACCAGATTCTGAACATACTTCCAATTAAACTTGCTGGTTTTTTAAGTTATTTCCTTTATATTTTGCACAACCAACAACTTTTAAGTGTATATCTTTATCCCAATCTCTATCTCTATGGAACTTGAAATTGTTTTTAGTCTTTTTTTATTCTTGGTGTTAAATCACTTTGAAATGCTCCCAGGGAAATGACTTGCAAATTATACAAACAAACAAACAAACAAACAGGGAGGAAAACATTTTGCTGGGGAAGACCTCCCCCCCAGCCCTACTGAAAATCCAAATAACATCCTTATCCTACTAAAACGAATGGGCACCTGCTCCTAGAAAGTTAGCTTGTACCAACCATATTGATAAAACCACATTTTATTTATCGATTGCAATAATTTGTGTCATGATTTCTTATCACAGGCCCATGATTTTAGTTACAGGTAGGTCACCGTGTTGGTCGAAACACAATAAAAAAAATTCCTTCCAGTAGCACCTTAGAGACCAACTAAGTTTGTCATTGGTATGAGCTTTCGTGTGCATGCACATTTCTTCATATACCGTAGCTATTTTGTTTCATCCATGATTTTTGTCATGGGTCAAGCAGGAGGTTTTGGGAAAACCCGCTGTTTACTGCTGAATCAGAACAAACGTCAGTCAGGTTTTCCACATGCCTAGAAATCAGGGTACAAACAGAAGCATGGGTGAGTACCAACTCTGGTAGAGAGAGGCATTAGCATGTATGACACTCCATGGCCCAGCTCAGCCAGCAGCATCCCAAATCCATAGCCCCTTTCTAGGGGAGGGAGCGCAGAAACTTTGATCTTTTAGTAGCAGAAGGAAAAGAGCAGCCATTTTCTCTATTTGTGAAGCTTCAGCAAGATTTTTTTTATAAAGTGCACCTGAAGGAGCATCACTAATCACTCCCCCCTCCTTCCTTCCCCATCCAAATGAATAATTAGTTGGAATAATTACCAGCCTTAAGATGAATTCACACCCTGTTGTGTCCGCAATGATACCAAGGATAACAGGTGTTGAGAGTGCCTAGAAGGGACAAAGATTAAAGATTATTTCATTATCTTGCTTTCCTTGAGGCAGGAAACTCTCAGGTTTTATCCTGTCATGCACAGAAAGGTCTAAGCAGAAACCTCCTCTCTCCTCACATTTTGGCAGTTTGCCTTTGACAGAGAGCGAATGCTGTTTAATTTGGGGGAGTGACGTGTCCTTGAGAATTCAGGCAGCTGTTTTTCTCTTCCTACGTTCAACTCAGAGTTTGGTGCCTTTCCAAAAATCCATCCAAAATTGCAATTAGGGGGTACCAGTGCAGTGGGTGGGGGGACTAGGGAAGGAGGAGATGGGAAAGATATTAGCAACAAGTATGTCTAAGAATGTAGTATGAACACTGACAACTGGGAGACACTGGCCTGCGAGCACTCCAGTTGGAGAACAGCCTTTACCAAAGGTGTCCTGGGCTTTGAAGATGCTCGAACTCAGGACGCAAGGGAGAGACATGCTAAGAGGAAGGCACACTTGGCAAATCCACACCGTAATCATACCTGCCAAGTTCCGGACGTAAAGATCCGGGATCGGCAGCGTGCGCATGACCGGAAGTTGCGTGACGCAACTTCCGGTGGCGCTTCACCCTTCTATGGGCACCAGAAAATGGCGGCGCCAGCGCCGGAAGTCGCTTCCGCGCATGACCGGAAACACGTAAAAGTGACTTCCGGCGCCGGCGGCGCCATTTTCTGATGCCCATAGAAGGGCAAACCGCAACCGGAAGTCGCGTCACGCAACTTCCGGTCATGCGCAGAAGTGACTTCCGGCGCCGGTGCCGCCATTTTCTGGTGCCCATAGAAGGGCAAAGCGGCACCAGAAAAATGGCCGCCGGGCCGAAGCTGATTTAAGGGACAATACCGGGATTTTAACCTAAACGGGAGACCGCCGGGAAACGGTAAGAAAAAAGGGGTTTTCCCGGCGGATACGGGATACTTGGCAGCTATGACCGTGATCAACTCCCGCCTGGAAACCACGTGGTTCCAGAATGGGCCTCCACGGTCACTTACGGACCCATTGTTAAAACCGTGTTTATGGAAGACAATCTTACTTGGCTACGAGTGATCGCCAAAGAAGAAGAAGACAACTGGAGCCACAACCAGAGAGCGGCAATTAAAGATTCAGAAACTCTAGGAAAGGTCTGATTGCAGTTTAGTTTGGGATTCAAGCAGAGGCTCCAAATGGCTGGCACTTCATCCAGACTAGCGTGCTCAACCCTTACATATTCCATGCAGTGCTCCTCCTCATCTGCTTTTGAAGATGCTTTCTCTCCCCCACCCACCCCTCCAATGATTATTTCAATAAAAAGAGGGGGGAGAAAGAGTAAGAGGGGGAAATCTACATAATTAATAACGATCATAAATATTCAGCCTTAGTTCATCATTATGTATGGATATGCAACACATTTGCTAGGAAAGAAAGTTTGGAAAGTGGAAGGAAAAGCGTAACAAGACTGCAAAGCCACTATTCCTGAGAAATGCTCAGGAACTGGGTGGAAAGAGCAATCGGAGGGAAAGGAGTGGCAACAAGAGGCAGATATCATAGAACCATAGAACAGTAGAGTTGGTAGGGGCTTGTCACGTGGACCAATCAAGAGTCCACCACCTCCCAAAGCAGTCAATTTCATTGTTGAACTGCTTTCATTGTCAGAAAGCTCTTCCTAATGCATTCCTTCAGTCCCATAAAATGTGGGCATTCTCCAAAAAGTGAACAAAAGCCATAAAACAATGGGCTCCCATTCAGGATGGGTGAGCTGCAATCAGCTTCTGAGGTCATAGCGGTTTGTACATATGCATGTAGAGTTTATATGTAGCAGCAGAAGTTAACTTCAGCTAAATGAATCCCTGCTTGGAGCACACCTTCAGTTGAAAGGTATTTGGACAGGCAGCTCAGTAGCAGAGCATCCATTTTTCATGCAGAAGGGCTCCAGTTCAACCCCCAGCATCACCTTGTAGGGCTGGGAATGCCCCCCGTCTGAAATCCATGGGGAGCCACTGCTAGACAGTACAGCCTATGATGAGCTTAGCTAGATGAACTGTTGGTTTAAGTATAAGGTAGCTTCCTTTTTTCCTAGTTAATGCATCCAAGGAAATGTGTAGGTAGTCTTGTGCAGGTCCAAAAGCCAAGAAGCAAAGGTAAAATAATCAGCAGCAGGGGCAACATATTAAGATCAAGGCCAGACCCAAGACCTGGTCCCAAAATAGGAATGGCTCTGAAAGACATCACCAGGACTCAGACTTCAATATGAGAAATGAGTACAATTGTTTCCATTACGGAGTTGTGTGTCCCCAGAATGCAACCCCCATTGACAACCTTGATGCTTCAGATGAAGAATTTCAGAAGTCCATGATTAAATAAGCATTTTCACATTGTGGTTTTCAACATCTACAATCGATCAGGAAAAAATAGTTTTAATAAGAGCCATTAACAAATCTACAGACATTGACTATCCAGTATTAATCAACATATAGTAAAATACTGACCTTTGTAAGGGCAGGTTCAACTCATGTGGGGTCTGAAAGTCCACGCTGCTCTCTGCCTTCATTAAAGTTGGATCATTCTGTCCATGCTGAATTTCCTCTTTCCTCATTAAGTAGCGAGAGGTTCCAGTGAGAAATTTATAGGACTGTGATGAAATGGTTGTTTTCAAATGAAATTTCAAGTGTCAATAGATGCAAGACTAATATTTACTTTTTTCCCTTTGATAGTTACCCACCCACCCCTCCTTGCTGAATGTCTGCATTCAAAATCCTCAGAGCCGGAGGGTATTTGTTCTTCTGAGAAATAGCTTACATCTCACTAACATACTACCTTAATTCTGTGTTTGTGTTTCTGAAATGAATGAGCAGTAATCTAGTTGCTGGGAAGAACTCATGCTAAAGTCCCAAAGAAATCTATAAAACAGTGGTAGAATTATTCTAAAGAAGTCTTGGCCCACCATCAGCCTTTAGAGCTGGACCCTGGTGGCCCTTTCCGATTTTAACCAATGTAGGATAAAACAGGAGCCCGTGCTTTTGCAATCACTCTTGTGGTGGGACCACCCCCAGATCTAAAACTAAGTGAAACTACTTTGAGGAAAAGGAGGCCTTTATTCCTGGGGACCAAGAGGAGCCAGCATACCACGAGGAACACCCCAAAACTGCAGAAGATGTTGCAGAATCAGGGAACTACTAACAGGACCACACTCCAGCTCTGGATCTTTTGCCATCACTTCTCGGCACCTCAGCAGTCAAGATGGCACAGAGCTGTGTGACAGGCCAGAGCAGAAGGCATAACACATGCCTGACATGCCTTTCACAGAGTTCTACTTGGGTAGCCATATCAAGAAGGTGTGTTCAGGATCAATGCCCTGCTTTAAGTGGAAGGGGTGATGCTCCAGGAAGCAAATGGTAGCAGAAGAGGAAGTTATAAAACTGCTTGACTGCTGCCAGACTGTTGTGGTGCAACATTGCCTCCTCCTCTCACCCAAGCTTTTGAGCTCCTCCAGGATTCCATCACTGGACAGTTTCTCTGCTGATTCAGCACTCCTCACCGGGGACTTTCTCCTGGGGCTCTTGTGAGGCTAGGAAGCTCCCCAGCATCACAAGTTCAATGGGGAATTGAACCAAACTGCTCAGAATTGACAGGAACAGGACAGGAACTTTTTGAAGCCATGTGAAGGCAGTCCTGTATTGGGAAATTTTTAATGTTTGACATTTTATTATGTTTTTATGTGCTGGAAGCTTCCCAGAGTGGCTGCGGAAGCCCAGCCAGATGGGTAGGTGGGTTGTTGTTGTTGTTACTTTCTTGTCCTGCTTGTGGGCTTCCCAAAAGCAACTGATTGGTCACTCGGGGAGGCAGGAAGCTGAGATGGACTGTTAGCCCAAGCTCCATTCAGCCATGGTAGCTAAATGAAGCCTACATATTTAGGGGCAGTATACATCTGAATATCAGCTGCTTTCAAATCTTCCACATGGTATTTCTGGAACCATCTGCTTGACCACCATGGGAAGATCATACGAGTCCTGCTGGATCAGGCCAAAGACACTTCTAGTCCAGCATCTTGTTTCCACAGTAGCCAACCAGATACATTAAAGAAGCCCACAAGCAAGACCTAGACACAATAGCCCTCTCCAGGATGCTGGTGGTCTTTTGGTTGGATCACACACGTTTTCCTATGGTATTGGTAAGGCCCGCAACATTAGCAATGTCAAATCACTCCACCACACACACACACACACACACACACACACAATTTTTTAAAAACAATATGTAAGATACAAAGGAGGGTGCTGCACTCTGTGCGATTCATGTCTTTGCAAGTGAAAAGTACGCAGGAAATGGGGTTCTGTTGTTGTTTTCTGTTGGTAAATATCAAGATGGTACTTTTCACTTCAGTCACCAAGGAGAGTTTTGTGGTCTGGGCAAGAGTCTCTGAGAAGGTTAATAAGTTATGTTTGTTGACAGCTCTTCAATGAAAAAAAGGATTTTCTTCCTGCTAATGGTCCCATTTGTACCGTTAATGTCGCTTCTTGGCTGATTTATGAATTTTGTATATGTGTGTGTTTTTTGAAGAACATATGTCAGTTCCTTTGCTTGTGGAAGTGTAAAATGGAAAGAGTCGTTTCCCATGTAGGAAGGAAGGTGTTATGGGAAGGGGGGGGTTGGGGGTAAGCTAAGGCCACAGCTGATCTAAAAATGCAATAGAACTATAGGCTCTGATTAGTCATTCCTTTTTTCCTGTTCAAGACCAGTGGCAGGGGAAGGACTGTGGAGATACGTATCAGGAGGTGCTGATCACACCACACTAGCTCAGGAATCCTCCAGGCATTAAATCAGCACCCTGGAAAGGACACAGTGGCTGCATTCAGACATTATGCTCAACCACGGTTTTCTTAGCTGAACTCTGGTATCGCTGAACCTAACCAGGCTTACTAACAGTGGTTTACAGGGTTATATTGATAGGTACGTGGAAGATTTGGGGAGCAGGCACATGGCACATAATTGCATAAAAATCTGCCTATGCTAATTTATATGTAGCACTACAAATTTAGGTTGACTTTCAGAAGGAAAAAAGATACATTCACTCTTGTGGTCAGAACTTAGTCTTAACAATATTTTTTTGGTCCTGTATGTGGATTTGGCCCTCTGCACGTTATGGCAGGTGGTTGCAAGATATTTCCCACCAGTCCTGCACTTTGCAACCTGTTCAGCTGCCCTGCATCAAAGTAAATGGGGCCCAATGTAAAAGCCCAGAGAACCACATATGGAAGGCCACAGGGTCCCCATCCCTTCCATAAAAAATAACAGGACAGTCATACCTTGGTTCTTGAACAGCTTAGTTCTCGAATGTCTTGGCTCCTGATTGCCACAAACCCGGAAGTGACTGTTCTGGATTGCAAACTGTTTTTGGAAGCCGAACATCCCACGGGGCTTCCGCAGCTTCTGATTGGCTGCAGGAGCTTCATGCAGCCAATCAGAAGCCGCGCTTGGGCTTCCAAATGTTTTGGGAGTCGAACGGACTTCTAGAATGGATTCCGTTTGACTTCCAAGATAGGACTGTACCATATGTCAAGAATGCTTTGATGGTGTTTCCTGCTTGGCAGGGGGTTGGACTGGATGGCCCTTGTGGTCTCTTCCAACTCTATGATTCTATGATTCTTTCATTTATTTTAAACAGACCTTTAAAGACCCATAATTTCATGGTGCTTTTTAAAAACTATGGTATGTTTAACAACTCTGGGTGCAATATGATCAAGTTATCTTGGGGTTATTTTAAACTTGTGCTGGTTTAAGTTAAGGTTACCAGACGTCCCCATTTCCCGGGGTCAGTCCCCAGATTTACAAATCAGTCCTCTGACAAAATCCATCTATTTAGTAGGAAGTTGAAAAGTGTCCCCGGATTCATTGAAAAAAATCTGGTAACCTTAGTTTAAGTAACATTATTATGTGTGTTTAAATAATTGGCACAGAGCTAATTAATACAGTTTTAAAACTGTGTTGTGATTTACTTATTTGTGTTCAGCGGCTGTTGTCATCCACTTAGGGATGCTTAGGCCAAAAACAGGATACAAAATAAAATAAAGCCTATTCCTCCATGAGTTTGAATATTACATAATAAGGCCAAGACTGTAGGTTCTACTTAATGGGCCTGACCCTCATCTATGCCACACACAGATGTGTTAACAATAATAAAAAGGTACACCGGATGAACCAGAAGCCTCCTGTTTCTGATACACTATGGATGTATTAAACAGAATCCCCACCCCCCAAAAAATGTTACCGTTCTGTGCTACAGTGAAATGGGCATTTAAAAAAACTCCAAACAAACATTTTGTCACTGGTTGGCTGGTTGGAGTTGCCGCTTCAAACTGTGTGTGGAAACACAAAACAGCCCTCTTTTATTTCAAATATAATTAGCCATTTAAATGTCTTGGGTCAATTTATTAACACTTTATTCATTGGTGCGTAACTTTTATGTGGCTTTATTGCAATTGGAAATTATATTCTACACAAATACAATAGAGAATTAAATGTTCTAGAGAATGCACCAGGGCACTTTGTACTTTATGGTACAGCATCGTAATGAACCTTGACCAGCTGAAGAGTTGATAAATATAAAATATCACCACTTGCTACTCATTTTGTTCCTCTTTAATGACTGATAATCCATGTCGATTTACTGTGATAGTCGCAATCCAATACTGTTTCCTCACCACCATAAATGTGACTTTAACAGGACCGATTAAGTGTGTCTGCATAATAAAATTAGCCAGAGCAACACTCTTGTAGATTGTTTCCAGCTCTTTGAATTTCCATTAGGTTATTGAAACTTGTTAGACTGTAAAGTCATTGGTGGTTTGTTCAGACGAGCAGCTTCGCTGCCAGAGACAGGAGTAATGATATTGTACCAAGGCATTTTGTTTGCACTGTTTTGGAAAATCAATCTTTTCCATTGCAAAATGGAAGGGAGCTACTCTTCGGGTTGAGGCAGGAACTGTGGCAAGTCGCTTGCCTCACTGATCTTTGCAAAAACAGAAGGCTTAAACAATATAAGTCTAGTAAATCATGCAGCTTCTGTTTGGCAAGCACTAGATATTCTTCTTCCGGCTGCACAAATCCCCCCACTTCTGACCCAAGTATCACTAAAGAATGCTTTCTGTTGGCAAGAGTCATTTGGCAGTGGAAAGAAGTCCCTCCAAAGGTGGTGGACTCTCCTTCAATTGGAGGTTTTTCAGCTGAGATTGGATTGCCATCTGTCAGGGATTCTTTAGTTGTGATTCCTGCATTGCAGCGAGTGGACTAAATGACCCTTGGCATCCCTTCCAACTCTACAATTCTATGATTCTATGATCTTGCTACCCCCTTCAGGAAAGCAAGTGGCACACAGCATTTGCACCTGTGACCTTCTAGATGTCGCTGGCCTCCATCATTCCTGACCATTGGCCCAGGCTGTCTGGGATTGATGGCTGTCAAGGTCCATTCAGATTTTGTGTTTGAGGTTCTGAAATGAGCATTACTCTATAAATAGCAGTTAAGCAGGTTTTTATCAAAATCACAAATAAGAAAAAACCTATTGTTTCCTGAATAATTTAGCCAAAGATCCTCCACAACCCAACTCGCCCCCCCCCAGCTGAAAACAAGATCAAAAGATCAGTTGCTACAGCATCCTTGTACGATGAGCAAACATTAGGTGAAAAAGTTTTTCCAGCTCCTGAAACTTCCAGTTAATGCTGAAGGGGATGTTTAAATGTAATATCCTAGGTTTTCAATTATTCATGACAGCAGTTATACTGTATTTGAATGATGCTGGGGAATCTCTGGATGTTCTTGTGGTTTCTGTGCAATTCCCACTAACAGTGTGAACCCTGCTCCTCTGTGTATTGTCAATGTGAATGTTACAGCGCCATGTGATTTCTACACTGCCAAGCTAATAATGCCAGGTGAAATGTCAACAGAGGGAGTGGCTTCCTCCTGCAATGGTTTGTCGGCTATCTCATGGTTTCCAGTCTTCTTTGGATGGGTTTTCACTGCAGCCATCCAGTTGTGCTGCTCTCCCAAAGCTATATCATTTCATTTACCTACCAACCTAATCCATTTTCATCTAATTTTAGTTTATGATAGTCCAGTGCTACCATGTTAATAAATTATTGTATTTTAATACTTCTGTTGGAAGCCGCCCAGAGTGGTTGGGGAAACCCAGCCAGATGGGCGGGGTATAAATAATAAATTATTATTATTATTATTATTATTATTATTATTATTATTATTATTATGTTACTGAAAATGCAGAAAGCTGCCTTATACTGACCTGTGAGCCATCTAGTTCAAGATGATTGACACCAGCCTTCCCCCACCTGATACCCTCCTGCAGTTACTTCTTGTGAGTAAGCATGGGATCCCTACAAAGTGGCCCGAGGCCCTGCAGTGAGATTCAGGAAAAGGAAAAGAGGGGAAAGAGCAACTTTGCCAGATGTGCTGACCATACCTGCCAAGTTGCTATCAGAGAAATAAGGGACCGGGCCAGAAATAGCAGGCCGGAAGTAGCACTGCCGCCATTTTGGAACTGGGCGGAGCATGCTCAGAAGTGACTTTTGATGCTGCTTTGCCCAGTTCCAAAATGGCCGCCGCACCAAAAGTCGCACTGCAGCCATTTGGAACTGGGCAGAGCAGCATCAAAAGTCGCTTCTGAGTATGCTCCGCCCAGTTCCAAAATGGCCACCGCACCAGAATAAACCGGGGAAAAACAAAAAATTCCGTTTTTTCAGCTAGGAACAGCTGGAAAAACAGGGATTTCCCGGGGAAAACGGGAGACTTGGCAGCTATGGTGCTGACTGGTGCTGAAGAGGGAGCGTAACAGATGAACAAAGCCAGAGATCAGAGCTAGATAGAAAACAGTTAAAAGTAGCCTGAGAGGCATGATGCCTCCCCATCTGATGCGTGCATGTGTACCAAGACCTGGCTGAAGTGAGGGAAGAGGTGTGCTGCAATGTTCTCTTGGCTGCAGGCATCTCAGGAAGATGATAAAACTGCCACACTGTGATATGTTGGCCCCCTTGCTAGGAAGCCCACCATTAAGGTGCTTATTTACTGCACCTATCCAAAGAGCAATGCTGCTCAGAAGTGCTACCTGTCTTACGGCTGGATAAATTAGCAGCACACACCATGAGGACAGCAGCTGGCTCTTGTTCAGGTGGCTGGAAGTGGGAGGAGAGATGAAAGCTTCCCCATCTGACCTTGTTACACTTTGGGTAAAATGCCAAGTCCCTTTATTCCCTTCATGAAAAATGGGGATGAGAGAGGAGGAAAGAAGGAATGCTTGGGGGACGGACGGACGAATCTCTCTCTCTCTCTCTCTCTCTCTCTCTCTCTCTCTCTCTCTCTCTCCCCACAAACACAGGCAAGAAAAAGCATGTCAATGGCAGGAAGATGTCAAAGACTTGGTGCAAAGTTATTGTCTTTTAATCCTCCATCTCCTCCTGCCTTGCCCCTCTGTAATTTGGAATCTGCTGGCATAAAGAGTCTGCACTGAGCAACACTCCTTGCACGCCTGCAACTCAAAATATTTTTGATAGAAATTGTTTTTGCCCTAATATTTTTTTGCAAGATGTGGAGCTGTGAACTTTAAATTAGCAATAACAGAAATTGACATGGGTGGTGTTGCAAGTAAAGCACCAAGCCCTCCAGGCTTAATTATGGAGTGAGCAGGGAGATAGATGTTAAAGAGAGAGGGGGGAGGAGGGGGGAGATCCAGTTTCAAAATTTTACCTCACATAATATAAATAAAAGATTATATCTTCTACTGGTAGCCTACAGATCAAAAAGATGAATTTTAAAAAAGTGACACAGCCTTTAATAATTATTTATCTTTGGCTGGCTGCAGATTGCCTATGTAGCAAGAAATTTACACACACAAAATATGGATATCCATGTTTTAGTTGTAGTTACATAGCAGTCAGGTGTGTTCAGGAGTCTAAAAAAGTAGGCCAGCAGGAGTGAACAAAGCAGCTGGAATGAATGACAAAAAAAAACACCCTCCCAAGACCTCGCAAATAATACGAGGAGGCAATTTTATTCCTGATGTGTTCTAGCTCATAACACTCTTTCTAAGGGAAATTGTCTTTACAAAACTAAAAATAGAAAATTAGAACTGTGCACCAGACCCATTTGGGTCCTGTGCTGAAACAGGATTCTGCTGGACTGGCTTGAGGCAGCTCTGGATTGTCCCTGGGTCGGAATGGGCCCACACTGTGCAACCCAGGACTCTGCAAAGGAGGGAAATCTGGCAACAAGGAAAGGGGAGGAGAGAGAGGACTCGGCTATACCGCTGCAAATAAAAGGTAAAGGTAAAGGGACCCCTGACCATTAGGTCCAGTCGTGACCGACTCTGGGGTTGCGCGCTCATCTCGCATTATTGGCCAAGGGAGCCGGCGTATAGCTTCCAGGTCATGTGGCCAGCATGACAAAGCCGCTTCTGGCAAACCAGAGCAGCACATGGAAACGCCGTTTACCTTCCCGCTGTAGCGGTTCCTATTTATCTACTTGCATTTTGACGTGCTTTCGAACTGCTAGGTTGGCAGGAGCTGGGACCAAGCAACGGGAGCTCACCCCGTCACAGGGATTCGAACCGCCGACCTTCTGATCAGCAAGCCGTAGGCTCAGTGGTTTAACCACAGCGCCACCTGGGTCCCCTACCGCTGCAAATAAAATGTTTTAAATGTGCTGTAAAGTGCAGTATGCAGCTGTGACACTAGATGGCGAACGTGAGCTATACCAAATTCAATGCATTATTCAAAACCTTTTTTAAAAAAACATTTTTACAGTGTTTTTTATATGTGTAGATTCCACCAGAGAGAGATGCATACAGCCTGCTTGAGTCTTCCCCCCCTCTCTCCCAGTTATAAACCCTAAACATGCAGTCAAAGGGGAGAAGCAGCTGTCAAAACTATGGTTAAACATCTGCTTGGAAGGGGGAGAGGAAAAGATAGGCCCTTTTCTGTCTCCCACCCACACCCTGCTGAACTCATGACTGTTCTAGGCTCCTGGATCAGTTTGGGATCTGGATCCATGTTGGCCTAGATCATCCTTGGTTTGATCAGAGCTGCTCCATTGCACTGTAGCCCGGAGCCCCAAATCAGATTGGGGGGACATTCACAGACGTACTGCATATTGATCGGTTTATTTATTTTGTTCTTTTCATATTTGTAATGTCTTGAATCCTCAGTTCACCATCTTCATGCAACTGGGTCTCTTTGGACCATTTCCCCTGTAGCTCATGTTATCAGGAAAATGCCCATTGCAACCCATTCCTTATCTTTATACATGTGTTTTGTGCCACCCTGTCTCCCACCCCACGTCTTCAGGATGCATCACACAACATATGCTCCCTTTAAAAGTTTCTGTGACACTGTGATACTGACATTTGTAAAGGGGGTGGCCATGCCAAAAATGCTAACCTTTAACAGTTGTGGCACACCTCCTTTGGGGTCCTTGCCTCCTATGAGGGAGGAACCTGTTGCAACAGAATAATAAATCTGCCTTACTTTCAGTGGCTCTTGCCTCAGTTCATTCATCTCTGACCAATAATGAACTTTGAGTCCTTTAAAGGGGGGAGTTAGGCCTACAATTTGATCTGATTTGATTCTTTGGTAGAATTATAAAAAGAAAAAGACACACCAATAAATAAATTTCAGAAAGACGCAAGATTAGACATGGGCGCACAAAACACATTTTTAAAAAACAAAGACTCCCTGTGCTCCGCTCCTCCTTTCTTCCCACCCATGGCGGCCCTGCCCTCTACCTGCCCCTGAGAGCCAGGGCATCCTGTGGGGCTGGGCCTTGGTGGTTGCAGCAGCCTTTCCTCCTCCTTGCCTGCTCTCCAGCAGCTTCTATGAGCTGCCCAAGGAGAAGGCAGCCGTGGCGGCCATGGAGAGGCCATAGACAGGCAACAAGATGCTCCCTCGCAGCTGCCACAGCCACCTTTCAGGACAAGCACCAGCTCAACCTCCTCCCCAAGCTCGGCAGCAGCACTGGTGGGGGAAATAGAGGCATTCCAGAATCAAATCAGAAGCTGGGATAGCTTTCGTAATTCTCGGCAGGCGCGGTGCTAGGGCTTTTTGCGCCCTAAGCAAAACACCTCTCTGGCGCCCCCCGGGCGCACATGCGTCATGACGCATGTGTCATGCACGCACGCACACCGCTGATGCCCCTGCGTCCCCTCCATTGGCGGGAGGAGCGCAGGCCAAGAGGGGAGCTCGGCGCCCTCCCGCCTGTGGAGGAGATGCTTTGAGCTCCTCAGTGGCGGCAGCGGCAGCAGCGCCCATAGCTGAAGGCTTCAGCTGCGGGCGCTGCCGCTGCTTGCTCGCTACAGCCGCTGGGGAGCTCACAGCGTCCCCTCCATGGGCGAGAGGGCGCTGAGCTCTCCTTTTGGCTTGCACTCCTCCCGCCTGTGGAGGGGACGCTGGGGGCTCCTCGGCGAGTGAGCGGGCGGGCGGCGGCAGCGGCAGCACCCATAGCTGAAGGCTTCGGCTGCGGGCGCTTGCCACCACTACCACTGCCGCTCGCTCGCTGTGGCCGCCACCGCTGGGGCATAGCTGCCAAGTTTTCCCTTTTCTCGCGAGGAAGCCTATTCAGCATAAGGGAAAATCCCTTTTAAAAAGGGATAACTTGGCAGCTATGCGCTGGGGAGCTCTCGGCATCCCCTCCATAGGCGGGAGGAACGCGAGTGCCTTGGGAGGGCGGTGGGGGTTTTGCGGGGCAGGCTCGGCAGCGCCCCCTCCATTTTCGCGCCCTAGGCAATGGGCTAGTCCGCCTAAATGGACGCACCGGGCTTGATTCTCGGACTGCCCCTGGAAAATAGAAACACTTGGAGGGTATGAGAATAGTGCTCAGCCCAAGAGTCAAAGAGTGACCTGGGCTGGCTTGGGGGTGGTGGTGGCAGTGAGAGACTTTGACCCTGGATGGGAAGGGCTGCTAGCTAAGATGGCTATGGTCTGCCTCCACGGTCAGAGGCAGCTCACCTTTGAATACTAGTTGCTGCGAATTGCAGGTGAGGAGAGGGCTCTGGAACTCAGGTCCTGCTTCTGGGCTTCCCATGGGCTGGTTGCCCACTGTGAGAATGGCGTGATTTGGGTGTAAAATGGTTAATAGGGCCAGGAAGGAATTATACTCACTGCTGCAACTGGCCTTTGTCCACAAGATTTACCATTTTATGTGTCTTTTTTGTGCTGCCCTTGCAACAGCAGCTCCATTCCTAAAGGTCAGTCTTGAAATGCTTCCCTCCCCCACCCTGCAAAAATAAAATTAAAAAGGTGCCATTTATTAGAAGAGTAAAATCTGCCTGTGGTGAATTCAGTGTATATTTGATACGTGATTATCCTTTACCATTCTGATGCCTGGCTCAATTAGCGGTAACATGGCTAATTGGAACATAAGTGTGTTTCTTTGTTAATGTATTTGACAGCTCGCCCCAGGGAATGTTCGTGCAGTTCATTATACACTTTAGTAATCTTTCTGTTTTCTGCCCCAAATGGAGCCACTGAATGCCCGTTGAGGGGCTGCAGAGCTTTCTGTGACGAAAACGTACAAGTGGGGTTATTAATCCTCCACTGCATCAAACAAATAAGCACATTAATCAACTAATTTTGAAGAGATAGATATCAAAAGACCAAGCCTGGCCCTTTTAGAAAGTCTGTCTATCCTTCCCCCCCCCCTCCATTCCAGGAACTGGAAACTTTTGACCCTCCAGATGTTATACTTCAACTCTTGTCAGCCCCAGCCAGCATGGCCAATGGTCAAAATGAAGGGAGTTGTAGTCCGACAGTGTCTGGAAACATCAGGCTCTCCATCCCTGGTTTACTCTGACTGCAAATCAGATCTCCAGGGTCTCAGGCAGAGGGGATTTCCCACTCCCTGGTAATACCTGTTTTAATTCTTAATGCAAGGGATTGAAGCTTCAGCCTTCTGCTTGCAAAGAAGATGTTCTGCCTTCCCATACCTGGTGCTCTCAAGATGTTTTGGCCTACAGCCCTTGGCTGGGAGTCCTGAAACACCTTACTCCCTGCCTTGCAGGTCTTTCCCCAGCTGGCCTGGGAGGGCAGGGCCTGGACTGACTCCAGCTACAAGCTGAAGCTGCTGAGTAGACTCTTGGTCTGGGGTGTTATTAAGGGAGTTTTGTTGGGGTGTTGTTATTTTTGTATCTCTATTAGATCTTACAATGTATAAGATCTCATTTGGTAGAGTACTTTTTGATGTTTTGTTTATTGTTTATGACTGTGTTGTGTCTGTAATTGTGTGATTATTTTCAAGTTGTAAGCCGCCTTGAGTATAGTTTGAACTATGGAAAGACAGCATACAACTAAAATGATGTATGCATGATACAAGTAACTTAACTAGGCTTACGAAGGTTTAATTAAATCCACATGCCCTGAAAACAATGACTATAATGCATTATTTTGTTCATTTATCTAAACAATTATGTCATGATAATAATAAAAATGCAAGCCCACAGAAGAAGCAATATCTGGTGAAAGAACCCAAATGCAACCACCAGATTCAGCTTGGAGCTATATTTATGCAAACAGGTGCTACTGGAGTGATTTTTCCTGCTAAAACATCAGCTGGGGCTGCATAGATTTCATACTCTGAGTAGAGTTGTGTAGTGTTTAGAATACTGTATTGTTGCAATGCACTCTACATGCCCTTGAAGATGTCCTGGAAACATAAGTTAGTCCAAAATGCAGCAACCAGATTATGGTCTGGGGTTCCATTTAGATCTCATGTAGCCTCTGTTGTAAAACTGGTTGTCAGTTCATTTTGGGGCCCAATTGAACGTGCCCCAAACATCTAAAAGACTGCCTTCTTCCAAACAGACCCTATTGGGTGCTGAGATCAGCAGGGGTGCTCCCTCAGAGGCGTGGGACGGTAGCCTGGGGGAGGGCCTTCTCTGGGGCAGCCCCTAAGCTGTGAAACCCCTTCCCCACAGAGGTGCTCCTGTCACCTTCGCTGTGTAGCTTCTGGAGAATGCTTTTGACATGTGAGGTATTAGTTTTGGGAACCACTTTATTTTTTGTGATTGTGAGTTGTTTTAAACTATTATTAATACAGTGGTACCTCGATTTACAAATTTAATCTGTTCCGAAGGCACCTTTGTAGGTAAAAAAATTTGTAAGTTGAAAAGCGCCATTGGAAATGCGATTTTCCATAGGAATGCATTGAAAATGGAAATATTCGTAAGTCGGAGCAACCCTCTAAAAATTCGTAAGTCGAAAAAACCCTATCTAAAACCACCACGGTTTCCGTTCGGATGTCAAGAAATTCGTAAGCGTGCGGCCATTTGCCCCACTCCTAAATTGAAAAATTCGGTTGTTGAGTCGTTCGTAAGTCGAGGTACCACTGTATAGTGTTTTGATGTTGTAACCTCCCCTGAGACATTACAGTGAAGGGTGGGAGATAAATAAATGTCCAAAAAAACCCCAGTGTAGTTGGACTAAGACAGCAATCCAGCAATCCTACATACCAGAAGTAATCCCCACCATGAATTCAGTAGGACTTGCTTCTGAACAGACACTGCAGGATTGTGCTGTTACTCCAGAGAAAGCCAGGTTCAAAGCTGTCTTGACCATGAAGCTCCATTGGTGGCCCTGGGCAGCTACTTTCTTTCTTTCTTTCTTTCTTTCTTTCTTTCTTTCTTTCTTTCTTTCTTTCTTTCTTTCTTTCTTTCTTTCTTTCTTTCTTTCATGCCTCTCCCTTGTCTGAAGATCATGCGTGTAGGAACCTCTAACTTTTGTATGGTTGGAATGCAGCTTACTATGCAAACGGAGGAGCCATGTCCATTGCTCTGCCCACTTTTGCCTCTGGCCTGCCCACCTCTTGTATGGGGCCACATACATCAAATGGAGGTAAAGCAGACAATGACTGGCTGGTCCAAATTCTTGCAAATTTCTCAATGTATCTGCTGTTTATTGCTGTCTTAACAGAACTGTTGGTTAAAAAAACTGAGAGATCAGCCACTTTTGACTCCTCCTCTCCTTGAATCCTTTTTTATTCCAGCCAGTCAGAGCTCTGAAACAGCTAACTGGTTTTGCGGCTTCACCATTTCCCTTCCAATCCCTTTTTCCTTTTGGGTCTTGTCATTTAGACTGTTAGCCTGAGATAAACGACTATCTTATTTCTGATGTGGGAAGCCACTTGCAGAGCCTTTTATCAGCTGGGCGGAGGCTAAAAATTCTTTAAATAAATATATGAAACTACTGTATGAAAGATAAAATAGTGGGTGCTGTTGTTTTTTAATGATTATTCCATAGTCATTGCGATGGTGATGAAATTATCCCAGTTGCTTCTGAGTTGCCCCTATGATGTCATGTCATGTCATGTTTCAAGAAATTCTGACCGGCGAGGAGGAAGAAGATGAGTCGGTCACCGAACGCTGACAATCACTGCAGTGGCTGTGAGGGAGGTGGAGCATCCATGAGGCTGGGGGTAAGCAGGAACAGTCATGCCAATTTTGCTCTCTTCTCCAGGGGCGTAGGAAGATAGGGGCGGTGGGGGTGGGCCGCCCCGAGCGGCGGGCTCCGAGGGGCGCCATTGCGGGCACCTGCCCCACCCCCGGAATGTGTGTCACGCCCCTCCGGGAGGTGCACCCCGCCCCCAGAACAGGCGCCAGCGCTGCCCCTGCCCCCGGTGCCGGAGCATGAAGCTCCGCCACTGCTCTTCTCCATCCAGCAGTTTCCAGTAAGCGGAAATCTCAATATCAAGAGCCATCTTTACATTCAACAGAAGAAATCATGTGCTCTGAGAAGAGACATATTCCAGAGAAAAGGGTGTGGACTACTGCTTAACTCTTATTTTATTAAAAATTAATGTTAAAGGTGATTAACACATAAACCCCTTAATCCACCTCACTGAAATTTGGCATGGTTAATCTCCTCTTGTGAGGCTACTATCTCATCACATTTCATGCAACTTAGTATAAACTCAAAAAGTTGTGGCCATTTAGCTTTTAAATATAGCCTCCATCTGCCTCCCTGACTCTGCTTTTTAGAATGGTGACCCCTGGCTTTATCTAAAATGAACCAGGGTAGTGTGGTGGTTACAGTGTCAGACTAAGACCTGGGAGGCCAGGATTCGAATCCTCACTCAGCCATGAAGTTCACTGGGTAACCCCGGGTCAGTCCCTGTCTCTCAGCCTAAACCACCTCACAGGGTTGTTGTGAGGATAAAAGGGGGAGGAGAAAAATGTACAGCACCTTGAGCTCAGTTGGGGGGGGGAGGTGGCATATAAATCTAAGTAATAATTAAATGATAAAGCAGAGGTGAGGAATCCTCTTTATCTGGCCCTTGGGACTTCTCCCAGGCCACACACTATCCTCAGTCACACCTTTTTTGCCTGCGCCCTTGAACACTCTTGACACTTCTTGACTCCCTGGATGGAAGATATAAAGGGCTATGTGACTATGTGGGGAAGCCGGCCTTGTGAACAAAGGTAACATTTACATTCTGCTCACTTTTGCTTCTGGCCCCACCTGCCACCGACCCACAGAAGGGACATTTGTGAACACATTGGTTTGAGCCCCTAATTGGCAGTCAATCTTAACGAATGCCTTTCATTAACGGATATAATTTGAAGAACTGGGTAATTGACTCACATTTGATTAAGGCAGATTCTATTGGATTAACATGATTAATAGATAAAATTATAGTCAAACAGAAAGCAGTACAAAAGGTGACATAAGTCATGGTTCACATTAAGATACTAAATTTAAAATAAGATGTATCTCTGACAGGAATATTTATTTTGTGGCAAACGGCTCAAACTGATGAGGTACTCAGAAAGGCTGAGGGCAAAGCAGAGGAAAGGACTGATCCTGTGCCAGCAACTTATTGCATTTATTTAATATATATTTTTATTTCCTACTTTTTTGTTTCCAATAATATGATTCCATGTGGCATCTATAGTACAACAGCCGCACCACCTTCTGCTTCATTTGCTAGCGAAATCCAAAGTGATGGTGGTTTGTTTTTAAAGCTCTAAAAGGCTTGGGCCTGAGCAAATTTCCTTCCTTTGGGATGGAGGGAAAAGAACATGTCCTGCAGGAGGGTGAATCTCAGCAGCCTGGAGGGAAGGGTACCAATTCATGAGCGCCTTTGCCCTTGCATGTCTAACAAGGTAGAATCTGTGACTCACATTCTTTTATTTTGTGAAGAACGAGCTTAACTTATTTTACCCTTTATCAAAATTTACACCCTTGCAGTATTATTTGGAATTTCCCCCCGAACTCTTACGAAAAATCTTTCTGGAAGATTCCTCAAGCCCAGTGTCATATGACGTGGCTAAATTCTGCACTTTAGCTATCAAGAAACGCAAATCCCTTCTATTGTATGACACATTGCAAATCCCTTTTGTGTAATTGTTTTATTTCTGGTGATGTTATTGCTGATTTTCTTTCGTTTGGAATTATGTTATTCTGTATTGCTGGCTTTTGCTGTAATAAAAACTGAACTGGTTAGTCCCCACTGAGCCTCGCCCCCCCCCCCCGCCTTCCTTAAGCATGTAAGAAAAGCCCTGCAGCTACATCAGGCCAATGGCCAATCTAGTCCAGGTCAGGATCCTGTTCCCACAGTGGCTGATCAGATGTCTGTGGGAAACCTCAAGCAGGACCCAAGCAAAAGAAGTCTCTCCCTCCACTGCCCATGATTTCCAGCAACTTAACATGTGTCTTGTGAGTACACGGCCTGTCTTTGAAAGCTCAGTGGTGGGCGCACCGACCCATGGGAACAATTATGTAACTTCCATGCGCAGGAGTCGGCTCCTAGTGGCCAAGATATTTGAGGGGAGTTGATGGGTATCCTCATTCAAATGTGCCATATCATGTGATTGGTTATGCGGGGTGGGACTTACCTGCCCCCTGATATTTTATCCGAGTTGCACCCCTGCGTTCTGTGCAGTTCTGAAGTCCTCATCCTGAACTTGGACTCCATAGACTTTGACAGGCATGCCGGGTTTCGCCCAACATTGGGGGGGGGGGGGCTGGCGCATGCACATGATGTCGCCCATGTGTCGTGTGTCACATCATCACTGTGGAATGAGGCCCACCGGGGCCTGTCACGCTCCCCCAAAGGCCCAATGGGGCCTGGTTGCAGCTGTGGAAGGGTCCTATGGGTCCCGCCTAGCTGCAGAATATTGAGGGGGCCCAGCCCCCTCAGTGAAAATTTTGGGGAGCCTTGGCTCCCACAACCCCGCATAGATAGCAAGGTTTGGACCGCTGCTTTCAGCCCAGCTAGTCTCGCCTTTCCTGTCACCTAGCCTGGGCATAGCACGGCAGATGCCTGTTGTTGAGACTGTCAGTCTTCTCTGCCTTGATAAAGATCTCTTACTTCCTCTCAAGCAAGAGCCTCTGTCATAATAGTCTGGGTTGGAGCTAGGGCAAATCCCGATGTTTCTGAGTTGGCCGTTTCATCTTGCTGTTGCTTGATTAGTTTATTCCAGTTAACCATATCAGGCGTTGCTCAGTCTGGCTGTGTTCTTGAAACAAAATTGCCTTATGCACAAGGATCTGTTTTGCTTCTTGTTGCAACCAGGCAGACAAGCGCTGAAAACTGTTGCTTCATCTTGATCTCTAATTGAGACGCTACCACAAGCGGCAAACCTCCGGAGTATAATGATTTGTCAGTACAGGCCAGAGAGTGGACCAATTTAATGCTTGCTGCGGGGGTTAGGATTTCAACAGCCTTTGATCAAATCTTTTTAGGTCAGTAACATTTAGAGGTGCAGAGGGGGGAAATCGTATAATTAAGAGGGAAAAACCTCACACGGTTGGTGGCTAATTTGGAATACACAGATGATATTGTTGTGCAATATTGCCTCCTTCAAATGGAAAGGTCTTAAGTTTTCCAAAGAGCTAGATTAATATTGATATCGTGTTACTCTTTGTAACGTTCAGTGTGCAAACACCAGCCATCGCCTCTCCTCCAGCCCCTGCCGCCGACAGCAGCTCAAACACTGAGCCCCAGGAAGTAGCATCAGGAAGCTCTGTGTCCCAAGAGCAGGGCAGAGTGTAGTGGGTGCCTTAGAGAGTGGATGCAAGGGGCCACGGGGGTGCAGTGGTGAGTCTTTGGAGAACCCTACGGCCACTAAGCAAACTTGCTGACCTCAAGTGCAATGCAGGAGGCTGTCCTGTAGAACTGAATTAAAATTCCAGGGCCAGAAAGTATAAAATAGGAATCAGGCCTTATGTGATGGCACCTACCCTTTGGAGAGCACTCTGATTCCATATGAGACAGGTGCCAACTCTACAGTCCTTTCAGTATGTGTGTGAGAGAGAGAGACAGAGAAGCTGGAGACACAGAGACATGCCTGCTCTATTCTGGATTTGGGGGCTGCCCTAGCAACCGAATGGGAAAGCAATATCTGTTGGAGAGTTAATGCTTTGAGCCCCTCCATCCTATGCTCAGGTTGTATGTGTAAATAAAGTCATATATCCTATATACAGTGGTGCCTCGCTAGACGAATTTAATTCGTTCCACGGGTCTATTCTTATAACGAAAAATTCGTCTAGCGAATCCCATAGGAATGCATTGAATTTTTTTGATTTTTTTTTTTTGCCCATAGGAACGCATTAATTGAATTTCAATGCATTCCTATGGGAAACTGCGATTCGCTAGACGAATTTTTTGTAAAACGAATTCGTCTAGCAAGGCAACCTCCGCTAGAAAAATCCTTTCTTTAAGCGAAAATTTAGTCTTACAGGGCGTTCGTTAAGCGAGGCACCACTGTATAGTCATATACCACAGTCTCTACTGATCTTCACTCCAAGGAAACTAAACCCTGGATATGTTGGAACTGCTGGAGTCTTTTGACACCTGGAAATTGCGGTTGGACACAATAGTATTTATTACTACCTGTACATGTATATGACCACCTGATTGATTCAATATGCTACAGTAGATGCCACTGTTCTGTATTCTGTGAAACCAAAGTACACTGAATGCCCATTGCAACAATCAATTTGCCTTTATGGTTATTTTTAATATGTTATAACCCACTCTGAACATTGTTTCCACAATGGAAGGTTAGGGATAGACATAATCTCTGTAACAACAACAGAAGCAGCAACATTTTCCTTACCCATGGCCATATTTGTTGCCCTCCTCTGAACCCATCCCAATGGTCTCTAGGCCACCTTTCAACTGAAGTTTTGATGGCAGCGCACACAATGAAACAAGCAGTAAGAAAACTTAATTAAAGCATAGCCATGAGAAGAACAGTGGCAGAAGCAGGATAAAATGAAGCAATAAAATCAGGAATAGCAGAAATTTAATTAGCCATGTAAAGCTGGAAGAATGGAGCCATCTTCACCTGACAGCTAAAAAACAGCAAAACAAACTTGATGCCAGCTGGTGTTCCTGGGAAGAGCATTCCGCAACTTGAGCACCATCACTGCCAAGACCCTCTCTCCAGTCACCACACCCACTGCACTTCTGAAGGTTCCAAGGGCTTCCAATAGCCATCTTAACAAAACAACGGAGAAACTGGCACTTTAGGGAGCAGCTGGTCCTTCAGACCTCTCTTGCTCTGTAAAAGATCCATGTAATAAGAGCCCCCATTGCCTCACTGAAAGCGTTTTCTCAGTTTTGTATCTCCAGTGCTGTTATCTTTAGCAGGAATTATTAATAATAAAAAAGAGAGGTCCGTCATTCCAGCAAAACTTCTCTATGCCCAGTGTTTGCCAAGGACAAGTAGGCATTTCATGGCTAATTAAAGTTCCCTTTCCGTTGGAATGACGGTGCTGCAGGCAAGGCCCTCAGTTGGAGATGGTATCTGATAGATGAGATGACAGGCCTTTGCTGGACCAAATAACAGCATCACACAATTTTCTCCTCCACTCTCTAATTCCCCAGTGAGCTCCCCATCTAATTTGACGGAATAATACCCTCCTTCCTATGACAGCAGAAACAAGCCCAGTAATTGATGCACAAGTATTCTTGTGCAATTATCAAGCCAGGGGTTTCCCTTCCTAGAAAATGTGTTCCCCACCCACACGCTTCTCACCATACAAATTGTTTTCTAGGCTTTGGCCACTGAGCTTGTCTGTGCACCGTGGAACCAAGGATGCCCTCTGCACCACGTCACTTATGGTGAGAAATGCATTCCCTGTTTCCTTGGGGCTCATACAGACCTGACATGTAACACCAGCACTGGGCCATGCTGAGTAAATCAGGAAGCATCTTACAAACTGTAGAGCAGGCATCCCCAAACATCAGCCCTCCAGATGTTTTGGACTACAATTCCCATCATCCCTGACCACTGGTCCTGTTAGCTAGGGATCATGGGAGTTGTAGGCCAAAACATCTGGAGGACCACAGTTTGGGGATGCCTGCTGTAGAGATTGTCTCCCAGATTTTGTGCACATATTAGTGCCAAGGATACCAGCTGGATGTAAATGCTGCATTGCTTTCAGTGGGATGTGTGTCCCTATTATCATTTGTTTGCTGGTTTGTTTAAAACATTTGAAAGCTGATTTTCAGGGGAGGTCCAGCCATGGAAGTAAGCAATAGTGGTTAGTAGAGTAGGATTCCCAGGCACCCCCCACCCATCTTCTGTTTTCTTATTGGTCCTGGCAGCTGTGTATGGTCCAGGTAATCTCAGGCATAAAACATCTGCATGGGTGAGTTATTGCAAGCAAAACCAGGTTCTGGAAATTTCCCAAAGAGCAGCAAAGTGAAAAGCACTGTGTCTCTTTAAATTTGAGTCTTCCCAAACAATTATAATTTATAATCCTTTCCCCTATCTGATATTCCTTAGGAAAGACATGCATATAGCCTTGAGCTAGAACTCCAACTTGGCTTTTAAATGCAAATATTTTAACAAGTATAACACAGAGAAGCATGAACTATCAATTATTCCTAGTAGGCATATGTAAAACATCTTGTTTATCACCCCCCTCCCCCCCACCCTGTGATCAAAGCCAAATTAAGATGGAGAAAATAAAAAGGTAACATTGCAGAGTGAAAGAGTGCATTTTGCTTTCTGTTTTGTTGTATTTTAAGGATGCATTTGTTTGTCTCAGCAGTTCTGACATATTTTTTCAATGGGAAACTTTTTTTTTTAGAGCAGATGATGGAAACGGGACAAGGAGATAAAGATATTGGGATTATCTTGAGATATATGGGGTTTGCAGAACAAATTCAGTATTCATATGTAGTTAGAGAACTTCAGCTTTCTGGAAATCTTTGCTTTTTTGTATCTCATGGTTCAAGTAAAATTCAATGCAATTCAAATCAAGTATTCCTTGAGGGCACTCTTAAGTGACAATTGTCAATCTGATATCAAGAGCAATGACTTCAATACCAAGCTGATAGCTTTATTGTCGTTGTGTTGGAATCATGCAGTTTAAAAGGCATTACATTATAAAGATGTCTGCAAATATGACATGGAGGCTGACAACATCAACTCTGCCATGTGGGAATCCCTTGCAGACGATGCAGTGCCTGGAGACCATCAGTCAGATTGTGTGTCCACAACAGTAACCAGAGGAGGAATGACTGGTGGGAGGAGCGCAGAAGGAAGAAATGCCATGGTACACCTACAGCAGCACAACCAGGCGCCTTCATCTGCCCCAGCTGCAACAAAACATGTCTCTCTCATATCAGTCTCCACAGCCACATCAGGTGCTGTAACTCTCCAATCATTTGACTTCACCCCCAAAAGTGCATGCCTACATTGCGTCTCAAGACAGATAGGTGCCAACCCACAAATGATCTTTAACGGTCCACAGAATATTATTTCAAAATCACTACTCACTGAGACAAGAGTCATAGACTTTAAAAGTGTGTATCTCCCAGCTTCATTCACAACATTCTCCACCAGATATGATTCCTACTTCCCACACAAGAAGAGAAGAAGATGACTTTTGGGTCAGGCAAAAGGCCCATCAAGTCCAGCACTCTGTTCTCAAAATGGCCAACCAGATGTCTCTGGGAATCTCAGTGTAGTCACAGTGTACCTGGGGCTCCCAGGCAGGTTCTGATCACATCCAGATCAGCTTAGGTTCGGCAAGGCGCTCCAGGGTCCTTGCAGTTCATCAGTCCACCCCCTGTTGTCCATCCACTTCACCCATCACAAGTGTAGGCACTTTGCTAGTTATTACTACAAAACTGATTTACCCTACCGAGGTGCTGTATGCATTACTGAGATATTAAAGACACAAAGCCCTTTGAGGAGTCAAAAAGTGGAACAATAACAGACGAACCACTTCCATGTGTTCCCTACTTTTTACTTTGGGGTTCAAAAATCCCGGATTTGGAACAATATTCTAATAGAATTCTAGGATTGTGGAAGACATCTACAGGATACTAGGGTTTTCCACCAAAGAGAAAATGAGCTATTGTTACGTTCGCTGCGGGATACATCTTTTCATGTTGCAAACGGGCAGAACCCAGAAGTCCCGGAACAGGTTACTTCTGGGTTCGGCGCATGTGCATGCACAGAAGCGCTAAATCGCACTTTGTGCATGTGCAGAAGCGCCAAAATATGTCATGTGCCTGTGCAGACAAGGCGCTTCAGGATGCAACCTTTTCAGGTTGTGAACAGGCCTCTGGAACGGATCCCGTTCGCAACCAGAGGTACCACTGTACAACATATTGTTGTTGCTATTAATGGTAATAATAACTGCATTTTTGTCACTTTTTTCAGACAAAAAATGACCCTAGTGACCCAAAGGTAATCTAAGATTCCAAGGTAATCTAAGTCCAGCCCTCATCACTTTGTTGAGCAATAAAATACTCCAGTTGTTACTAGTAGAATTATTGTTCTGCAAATAGTGTGTGTGTGTGTGTGTGTGTGTGTGTGTGTGTGTGTGTGTGTAATTAGTGCCAATCCACAGCTTCCTATGATTTTCCTTACCTGACCTTGAGTGTTCCTGTGATGGTTTTGTGCTTTCCTTGGACAGTTTCGCTGTCTATCTGCATCGATTAAACCTTGATCTCATTTATTATCTGAGGAAATGGTCTCAAGGTCACAGGGCTGGAAATTTAATTATGGTGGCAGTATATTAAGTGGCACATTTAAAGATGCTGAATCGTAGTAATTAATTTTTTGGATGGTGGTCTCCGGGGAACAGGTTCTCTCCACACTGGGTGTTTAGACATCCATCATGGCCATTGAGCGTGGCAGCTGTCTTTTAGCTTTAAACTGCACCATTATTCATCTTTTTATGACTGACTTTAAAAACACTAGACAACTTTACCCTTTTTTATTGTAATATATGTCTCCTGTTTGCATCTAGCTATACTTCACCTTGGCTATAAAAATGCTAGCAGGGCTTGCTCTTAGCTACCTGGGCTAGCCTAAAAAAATGAGACCATGATTACCCTTTGTTGGCATCTAGTGTGAAGGCACAAGAGAGATTTCGCTGGCATGTGGAATCTGTGGCATGGAAGGGGTGGGGGTAAACCCTGCACTTTCCGTGCCATTTCGTCCATCTTGCCCAAGAATGAGCTATAATAATTAGCGAACACAAGGGATTAGTTTAGCCGTCACTGTTGACTTTGTAGCAGCACTACGTTATTGAAAGGAAGGTGTCTCTGCCAAGGTCTTAAAAAGCTTGTAATGTTTAATGAAGGGATGGTCATTAAACTTGCTGGTTCAAATATTAGGCGAGATGGGGCTGGGAGGTGTTTAATAAAGAGGTAGGAAAATAAGAACTAAATTACAGATATTCATTAAAAAAGCTGGCAACAGCCCAGCCAGCCTTTGGAAACCAGCCATCGGCCTCATTTTAATGGAGTCTGTGTAGGTCTCAGCTGCCACTGAACTTGGAAGAGGTTTTTAATTCCTTTGCTGAACTTTTCACAGTTTGGGATTTCAAAGTGGTAGTAAAACAACAGTGCAGGGGGGGAGACAATGCACCAAGAAGTAATCTGAAAATGCAGTACAATGGTTCTTGGTGAAGCAGCAGCCACATTCAACGCCATACATGCTATGGTGCTATGGTACCACTTCAAACAGCCATGGCTTCTCCCAAAGAATTTTGAGAGGTGTTGTTAGTTAAGGGCGCTGAGAATGGTTAGGAGAGCCTCCTATTCCCCTCTCAGAGCTACAATCTCCAGAGCTCCCTGTGGAAAGGGATTGATGGTTAAACCACTCTGGGAATTTTGGCTCTGTGAGGCGTCTCCTAACAACTCTCAGCCCCCTTAACAAACTACACCTCAGTATTCTTTGGGGGGACTGCTAAAGTGGGGTGGTTTTAAATGTATAGTGTGAATGAGCAGTCACCATGCTTCCATTGACCTTCATTCCAAGGAAATGAAGCCCTGAGTTAGTGCAGGTACCCCTGGAGTCTCCCGCTGCTTGGAGATTGGGGTGCATGAAACAATATTTATGTGCCACCTGTTACATGGTGTACAGCAGCATCATAACATAGAATACAAACATACAGTTAAAATTAAGTCCAAGCAAGCAGTCATTTAAGAAATACTTAGGATTCTCCAGTGACAAGCATCAACAGCTGGCAAAAGCCATGGCGAACAAGGAAGTGTTTAGCATCTGTCAAAATTGATCCAGTCAGTGCACACCTTTTTTTTCTGGGGCCATTCCAAAGTGTGGGGGCCACCACAGAAATGGCTTTTCTTCCTCGGTGTTGCCAGATGGACAACTGCAGGCCATAGCCCAACCAATAGAGCCCGCTGGCTTGTTTCCTATTGCAGGAGGTAGAAGTGGCAGTGGCCTGCCAGGCCTCGCCATTGGCCCCAAGAGGCAGCGGCTGTGGGGAAAGTCTTTGATCCAGCACAGCCTGCCACAAGTGGAAACCTGTTACATAGTGAGCAGACGACACATCGATTCTTCAAAGCAGCTCTTTATTTGGAACATAACTATCATCCTGCTGAGCCAGCCTGTTTTTATAGAGGCTGGCTCAAACAATGTAACAAAACATCATTCAAAGTTCCCTCCTAAAACAGCTGCCAAGAACCTGAGGGAAAACTATGTACACCAATATATAACAAAACCCTAAATGTACTGTACTATGTTTCTCTTTCTCTCTCTCCGTGTTCATGCCCCCTATATATGCAAACAGAAGCAAAATTTGGTTCTGAAGGCAATATTCTCTGTCAGTAAGCAGGGTGTCATTGTTAGCCAGTGTGGCATAGTGGACCTGGGAGCTCACTGCCCCTCAGATGAACCTGCCTCACAGGGTCATTGTGGGGACTAAATGAGGAGGGAGAGAACCATGTGCGCTATCTTGAGTTCCTTGGAGACAAAAGTGGGACAGAAATGCAATAAACAACATAGATAATATAAACAAACAAATAAGCAAGGTCTAAGGATATGGTGGGTAGGTTGCTTGGGGGGGGGTCAAACTACGTCTAGCATATAATACAGTGGTACCTCTGGTTGTGCACACGATCCATTCCTGGGTGCCGTTCGCACCCTGAAAAGTCTGCAACCAGAGCGACACTTCTGCCCGTGCGGCAAAACCTGGAAGTAAACACTTCCGGGTTTGCCGCATTCTTAACCTGAAAAGACGCAACCTGAAGCGGACACAACATGACATATGACTGTACTTTGCTTGTGGGATTTGCACTTACTGCTCATTTGCTACTGGTCCTAGTTCAAGGTGTTGGTGCTAACATATATGGCCCTTTATAGCTCAGGACCAAGTTACTTGAGACTTTTTCCAACAGGTGCCAAAGATCTCAGAAGAAGTCTATTCTGCAATAACTTGGAGAAGCGCTTTTAGTATGGCTGCTCCTGTTCTGTGGAATAATATTCCTGCTGAGGTACTGTACAACACAAACCCACTATCTGCACTTCCCGGAAACAGTTGAAGAAATTCCGTTCTGACAGGCTTCCCCTGATGCATTAATTTACCACGAGTAGCCACTTGTGAGGGCTCTGATCATATTTTAAATGCAATTGTTGTGTTTTTCACTGTTTTTGATTGTCTTGTGTGCAAATCGTCTCAGGACAGTGATTTAGAAGGTAATTCACAAATTAGGGTCCAGCATCCTTTTTACTGTGGCCAACCAGAGGCTGGGCTTTGAGGTTTCTTGAGGTTAGGGCTTGCTTTGTGAAAGAGGCAGGTGCTGCAGTTCCTCTGCCTTGGAACATGGACTCCTGCATTGCAGTGGGTTGGACTACGTGACCCTTGGGCTCCCTTTCAACTCTACAATTCTATGATTTGGTGATCCCAGGGCTGTGAAGAGGGGACTGTCTGTGGTTATCCAGTGATAAGAAAGCAGCGTTCTGCACGTGATCGGGGCACCCTTGCGGAAAATCAGTGTGTCCAAGCTCAGTCCTGCATCATGCAATGAGAACGGAGACAGAAAAACCTTTCAGACAACATGAGGTTTATGAACCCAAGTACACAGCAGCATAACACCTAAGCAATTACTCATAACTTCTTTATAATTCCTTGGCATTTCAGATTTCAAGAAGACTCAACATTGAACAAACCTCTGAATAATTCTTCCTGTTTACCACAGCCTTATCAACAGAAAACTGCATTGTAGCTGCTACGTGGCATATGCTCAATATGGATGGCAAATGCCATCAAACTTACAGAGACTTGCTCTTGAGTAAGCATGCACAGAATCTGCCTGCAATACCACCTTACGGAAAATCAGTGTTTTAGCGCTCTGTATCCATCCTGCCAATTGGGCTAATTAAAATAAGAATGCAAGCTTACAGTGGGGATAGGAACTAGAACCAACTTTAGCAACTGGGAATGAAGACGAAGGCTGCCTGCTATTCTAAGTTGATTCTACCGCACTCCCTGGCCGCTATAGGCTTTGGGAAGGAGGTTTGAGTCTATAGTAGCATCCTAGAGCCCTCCATCCTCCTTCCCAAAGCGGGGCAAGCACTAGCTAGGCTTTGAGAAAGAGGCAGGAAGACTCTAGGTCCCTGTCAGGGTCTCATGCCTCCTTCCCCAAATCTGGTGCCTTGTGGTGCCTCACTTTCTGGGCTTTGAGAAGGTGTCCCCCTTAGCTCAGCACCAGTAATTCAGGAAATTCCATGACGGGGTAAGAAACCATGATGGCTTAAGGTTTTGAGTGATGCTCCCAACTTTTCCGTGGCAGTTGGTGGGTATGTGTATATACTCATTATGTGTTGACAAAATTGTTTTGTGAGATGTTTGCCAAAGGCATAGAGGCCTTGTAGAAGTGGGGTTATCTGGGCTCCTGTTCTGGCATTGCACTGGTATGAACTCTTTTTTTCAGCTGCTACTTAATGACCAGTAATCATTTTTCATATAGTTTTTTTAATACTTCTAAAGTACTTTCCAGGACTGTTCGGTTGCCTCTTCACATGACTGATACTCTCATCACCAACCAGCCTGAACTACGCTCAACTTTTCTAAATGAGATTTTATTGGAACTGATTAGAGTTAGATAAATGGGCAGCTTCACTAATGTATTATACGTTTTCAATTACAGTGTGTGTATAATCATACACATTTCTTTTTGGATAGTATGACATTTATGTGACAGATTTTGGATGAGATTGGTTCCCTGTTTACATAATGATTGTGCTTTGTTATTAGGCAAAGTCAGCGTTGTTCACTACCTATCATATATAATACAATATTATAAAGGCCTAGAATAAATAACTCCCCTTGAAATTCCAACTAGATCAATTACTGGAGAAAGTGATTGAATTTTTTAAAAGAAAATGTGGCTCTGTACACTGGATCCTGCTTTTGCATTCTTATCCCCCAAATGCTTCAAAAATTCAACCCACTAATTTCAACAGACTTGTCTCTGCATGGATGTAAGACTGAAGAGCAGGAGTCGCCAGCCTTTTGGGGTCAATGAGCACATTTGCAAAGTGGGCAAACTGTGACCACACTGGCACTGAAATTCTCCTCCCTAGCCTTGAAATCACCCCCCTACTGCAATTAGACCTGAATACAGTGGTACCTCAGTTTAAGTTCGCTTCCCGAAATGTACTTAAATGGAGTGGTGCTTCCACGCGTACACGAAGCACCAATAGAGCACTTCTGCACATGTGCACACCGTGCAGATCGCTTCTGTGCATGCGCGCGCTGCGGAACCCCGAAGTAAACACTTTCAGGTCCACAGAGTACTCAGACTGAAAGTACTCAAACCCCAGCGAACCTAAACCGAGGTATGACTGTAAAGCCTTCTATTGGCTGAAGAAGGTGTCCTTCAGTGGAAAGGGGGAAGAGGGGTGGGATCCTGCAGGCAGCAGGGAAAGCCTCTGTGGGTGCATGTGCACCCATGGGTGCCACATTGGTGACTCATGCTGCTGAGGATCCATAGACCAAAAGAATAACGCTCTGCCCAGGGTTAAGTAATCCAAGTAATCTATCATACCCTGTTTTCATACTTGTCACCCAATGAAACTGATAGGTAAAAGGTAAAGGTAAAGGGGCCCCTGACCATCAGGTTCAGTCGTGTCCAACTCTGGGGTTACGGTGCTCATCTCACTCTATAGGCCAAGGGAGCCGGCATTTGTCTGCAGACAGCTTCTTCTGACAAAGCTGCTTCTGGCGAACCAGAGCAGCACACGGAAACGCCGTTTACCTTCCCGCCGGAGCGGTCCCTATTTATCTACTTGCACTTTGATGTGCTTTCGAACTGCTAGGTTGGCAGGAGCTGGGACCGAGGAACGGGAGCTCACCCCGTTGCAGGGATTCGAACCACCAACCTTCTGATCAGCAAGCCCTAGACTCTGTGGTTTAACCCAGATTCAAAACAGACCAAACAGTGGTGAGGAGGGAGGTGGACTTCTCAACACCATGTATCATTTATAGAAGTTATTGCCACAAGATGCAGATGTCCACTAGCTTCACCAGATTCCTGAAAAAGGTTTGTCACTGGCTACTAGTCATGATAGCTAGAATGGTCAGAGACAGTGGAGGGTGGTGCAAAATAGCGAAGGGCTGCTGCTGGACTTCCCAGAGGTCTCTTGTTGGCCACTTTTGGAAAGAGGACACTGTTTTAGATGGACCTTTGGTCCGATCCAGCAGGGCTCACCTCATATTACATTCATGAACACAAATAAAAACAAATGCTTCACTCAGGGAGCCAGATGCTAAGTAAGATTTGTGTCATGATCAAATGGGCAGCATAACAACAGCACAGCAAAAGAAAAATAAGCAGTTGACCAGGTTACTATTTTACTATTTTCATTTCTGATATAAGGCATGCACTGGCTGGGGCTGATGGGAATTGTAACCCTGAACATCTGGAGGGCACCAGGTTGAAGAAGGCTGCTCTAGAGCAGTGCTCACAGCAGGGCCGCATCCCAATAAACTGGCAATCTAAATACAAGGCCAGACTGAGAGAGAAATCCAATGAGCTCCATGGCTGAGCAGGGATTTCAACTTGGGTCTCATCTCATCACTCATCGGTGGGCAAACTCCCCCCCCCCCCCCGATGTTGTGCGCCAAAGCCCACTAGCCCCAGTCATTGCCAAGGATGACAGGAATTGGAGTCCAACAATGTCTGGAGGGCCACAGCTACCCTATCCCTGCTCTAACAGCTACACCACACGAATTACTTTAATATGAACTCATACTTAAGCCAAGAGGCAATTCTTAAATATCTCCTAATTTTCTCACTTCCTTTAGGATGCAGGTTGCAAAACAGTCACCGATCACTGCAAGACATTGCAGGGCTTTGATCCTGCCCCTAGTTAATAACGTGTGCATTGGTAAGCAATTCAGAACTTGGCCCAGCAATAATTTGCTGTGTGCACAATTAACAACTGTTAATGGGAAGCCAACCATCACTTGCCCTTTTTGCTGGGGAAATATTTCTCCAGCATTGACAAGTATTGTAATGACTCTGGCATGTGACCAAATTGACAGGCCTGAAATGGAATGAGCAATAATCTTTTTGGGCAGCAAAAGGATCACGGGGCCAAGTTTAACAATAAGAACCTGGCCAAGCAAGCATCAGCCTCTTGCCTGGCCTTGCAAGGGGAAAAGAATGTGGGAGGTGAGTTTGCTGGGTCAGACCAGAAGTCCATCATTTCCTGTCTTCTGGGGATGTGCAATTAAAGTTATGGGCCTCTGTGCGGAGTATGAACTATGATAACAGTGGCCATCAGACCCCTCAGAGTGAAAGCTAGAGTGCATGTGTCTGCAGGTTCCCAGGAGAGAGATGGGGTGGGGTTAGAAACTGATGCACTATCTGGAACATGTGGGTGTTTATTACATTGCTTTTTAATTTCCGTGTCAGGCATTATCCTCTCTCCAGATTAGTTTTAGTTTTAAGTGGTTATAATAGCTTGGTTTATTTGTATTGTTTTATACAAACTTGTACGATTTTTTCCTGTATTTATTTATGGATCATATTCTTTCTAATTGTGTGTGTGTGTGTGTGTGTGAGTGTGTGAGAGAGAGAGAGAGAGAGAGACAGAGAGAGTGTTACACTTGGTAACTTGACATGTTGTGAACCACTTTGGGCACAATTTTGTGGGAAAGAGGCATAGAAGTAAACAGATGGTGGTGAGGATGAAGAGGATGAGGATGATGTTTCCAACAGATTTTGGGTTGTGGGTGTAACTCAATGGTTTGACTTACCCCAAAGGCACACTCTTCCATTGTCTCCCAAGACACCAAATGAATTTCTATATTGCTTAATATATTATAAATATCTCTAAGCAATCTAAATATAAATATTTCTAAGCCACAGAAAACTGAAGCAAGCAACAACAGACAACAAAAATATTACAGTTACATATAAAAATGTTGCATTAATACATAAGAAATCTCTTATTTATTTATCTTTTAAAGGCAGCCATCCACTTCATGGTTCAGTTTCAGACTGGCCAGCTTCCTCCCTCTATTTAAGCAGACTGTTTTCTCCTGTCCCACCCCCCACCCCTGTTAACCTATATTTGACTCTACAAGTCCTTTCCTGGGGAATCAGCCATTAAGAAATTGCCGTCCAATTGGAACTCTTCCGCTCGGATACAATCATGCAAACAACCAGGAGGATTTATTTAACCTTCAGCCAACTGCTCAACCAAGTTGAAATTATTGATAGCCCATCAGTAATAACCGAGACAGAGAGGTTAAATGAAGAGGTGTCCCCCCCACCCCCTCTCCTTCCCTAGCCCCCCCCCCGACTTTACAAGAGAACCATTGAGCTGGTAACAGCCCTGGAAAGGCTATTTCATCTTAGATAACTTGGTCAAGGAACTCAGCTGCAGGAGGGAAATAAAACTGTTAACTGTTGGCTGCTCTCCAATCAGTCACAGGGGTAATGGTGTTTGGCTTTAGTCAGGTTAGATGTCAGCAAATATACATCTTGCCGACAGCCTCTAAGAGAGCCTTAAGATTCTGCTTATTGTTTTATATAGATAGGGGTTGGCTGCTGATGTATGGCGGCCAGAGGCCATTGAAATAAATTTTGCAACGTTCAGTAGGTAGAGTTAATCTCAATCCCAAAGATAGGGCAGGCAGTTTTGATAGAATATTCATTGCATTGGTTGTGATGGGATGTTCTCGCCACCAAACCACTCCTGGCTACCCCATCACATTTTCTGTGAACCTCTTGAGGACATACTCCCCCAATTTGTCTACAAGCACAACCTTCCAAACTCAGTTTTGCATTGTTAACAAATGTGTTGTTGTTTTTTTATAAAGACTCCCAGAGCATCTTAGAAATCACACACACAAGTCCCTGCTCCCAGACTGACAACAACAAGACACACAAGGAAAATGGTTTGGGTGGGAGGAGGAAATAAGTAAGCTGAGGTTCAAGCTCTTAGTTATAAGTTGTCCTACTGACTAGCTGGGATGGAAACGTTCAAGGATGTTTGCTGGTCTCTCACCTGTGCTGGTAGAGTGGCCCTGTACCTCTTCTCTTTAATAAAGCACTCATGTGTTTGGGCAGTGTCACAATCACATGCATTTGCATGTAACATGTACTCAGCCTCCAATATTCTCCAGAAGCTAAATTCTGTGGCCAGTGTCACGTTCTGTGGAGTGTCTTCATTCCCATGGAATTGCAGCTGACACACACACACAGCACTGAGCACACCTGGAGGAGAATCCCACATGGCTAGGTGCTGGATATCCTTGAACTATTAAAACAGTGCTTGAACTTTAAAGGAGAGGGCAGACACAAGCCCCAGCCCCTCATTCCCCCCAGCTCCATTTTAGTAAATCCATGAACCCCTTGTGGGCTTCCAAAAGCAGTAGCTGTGGAAGGCATCATGAGAGTGGAGTGCCCTGACCCATTGTGATGTCCACCACCAAGAGGAAATGAGGACCCAAGCAAGGTGAAGAGAGCTAGGTGAGGGCTCCAGAACAGGTTGGAACTACAGTAAGATCGGGACCCTGGAAGTGCTGGTTTTCTGCAGTTTAGGCAGAAAAAATAGCTATGTCTGCAGTGTGGCGGAGCAACTAGCAAAGCCTTATAGTATGGGCTGGGTAGCCAAGATGAAAGACACACACCCACACACCCAAATGCTGCATCTGGCTACGCTCACCCCCCGAGTACTGTGTCTGAGTAGTTTAGCCACCGTTGTCCATGCATTGGTAACCTCACAGTTGGATTACAACAATGCACTCTACATGGGCAGAGGGGGGGGGTCATCCAGAGCCTGCAGATGGTGCAGAACTTGGCCACTAGGTTGTTTGTAGGGGCAAACTACCCCCAGCATATCACCCCTTGCTTGTGGAATTTGCACTGGCTGCCAATTTCCTACAGGGCCAAGTTCAAGGTACTAACATACAAGATCTTATATGGCTCAGGACCAGGTTACTTGAGAGATCTCCTGGTCCTTTATACACTGTCCTAGTAGATCTCTGTGGTCTGAGGGAGAATTTTCCCCACGAGTTCCAAATATCTCAAATATCATAGTTAATTCAGAGCAGGGCTTTGAGTCTGGCTGTGAAATAGCATCCCTGTCAAGGTAAGACAGGCGCTCACTAGCTGCACTTTCCAGAAACAGGTGTAGGCAATTTTGTTCTAAAAGGCTTTCCCAGATGGATACATGCAGTGTTTTTTTTCTAGAAAAATAGATGCCGCAACTCACCATGAAGTTGTTACAGCAAGTGCCACACTTTTTAACAAAAAAAAGGACTCCCCTTGAGTACCCCATGGGGAAAAGCACTGGATACATGTGTCTTTGCCATGAGTGTCCACTTCTTAGCACTTTTTGCTTTTGTGTTTTTAAACTGGTTTTAAATACCTTATGTGTAAATTGCCTTGAGACAGTGTTTTAGAAGGTGATTAAAGTAGGATTAGTGCCTTTTTCTTCAGTCATTGGTTTTTCTAGACCCATGTTTCCCCATGTGGGGCACACACCCCACAGGGGGGCAATTAGATTTTTAAGAGGGGCAAGTTGAGAATGAGTTATTAACAGTGGAATTTTTGCATTTCTTATGGTTCTAGGGGCCTCATATACAGTATATAAATATATATTGTGACATACACATTTTTAAAATAAAATCATAATGTCATCTGGTGACAATGGAGAGGCTATTTAAAGAGAATATACTCTGAGCGCATTCAGGGGGAGTAGCGCTCCGGGAGTGCTCAGTCAACATTTGTGGAATTTCCCCCTGAATGTGACTGCTCCAAAGCTACACAGCTGGAGTGGTCACCATTTTTCGGTTCTCTGTTGTATGTTTTGAAACTTTATTTGCTATTTTTTCATATCACTTCATATTATTATTATTTATTATTATTATTATTATTACTACTACTACCACCACTACCACTACTTCTACTACTACAATTTCTTAGTGATTTCTTCCTCAGTACTTCAACTGTCCTTTCGTTCTTTTATTTTTCTCTTTCATGGATGCCATGTCCTTTGGAAGCTTGTTTAGAACAAGTTAATGGCCTTTTGGACGCGGGTGGCACTGTGGTCTAAACCACTGAACCTAGAGCTTGTTGATCAGAAGGTCAGCGGTTCAAATCCCTGTGACAGAGTGAGCTCCTGTTGCTCGGTCCCAGCTCCTGCCAACCTAGCAGTTCGAAAGCACATCAAAATGCAAGTAGATAAATAGGTACTGCTACAGCGGGAAGGTAAACGGCATTTCCATGCGCTCCTCTGGTTCGCCAGAAGCGGCTTTGTCATGCTGGCCACATGACCCAGAAGCTGTACGCCAGCTCCCTCGGCCAGTAAAGCGAGATGAGCGCTGCAACCCCATTCAGTGAAGACTGGACCTAATGGTCAGGAGTCCCTTTAACTTTACCTAATGGCCTTTTAGGCTTCCTCCACATGAATAGGAGTTCACTTTTTGAATAATAAGAATTATATTCATCAGGATTTTCGAGTTGCTTAGGTGGGGCATGGCCAAAAAAAGGCTGGGAACCCTGTTCTAGACAGTGGGGTTTCAAGCCACAGGGGTTACTTTGAGGGAAGTGTCTTGGGACTTTCCTGATCCTCTGAGAAGGCTGATCCATTCTTTGGAATCCAGTGGCAGAGTCTGTTCTTTGGTGTTCAGGGCACATTGTGCAGGAGCTGGGAGTGGCTCCATCTCTTCCTTGGGGCTAACAGAACTTTGCCTCCAAGGATTCCTGATCTGCCATCCGCAGACTGCTGTATATGTAATCTGAGCTCTGGTGCCATGCATGCAAAGAACAGAGAGCCTAACAAGATATCCTTTCCTGCACCAGTAAGTACTGCACAAATTGGCGCCAGTAACCATTTCCTTGGAAGAAGAAAGAGAAAATATTTTGCGGGTTGTCTACATTTCCCTTCCTAAATGAAGGCTGAGATGCTATGCATACTAATGCAGTCAAACTTGCACCATGCAGCTGAGCTGCTATAACTCCACCTGCAATCAGTGGTCTCATTAAGTTTTCCACAATTACTGGAGAAATGAACACCAGAGTGACAATATATCTTACCTATTAAACACCCCAGGGACTAAGCTTGTGGGCCTGATTTGATAGGAAGATGCATCAATTATTGGGAACTGACTAAATGCTTCTTCAAGCAGAACTCCTGTTCCCCTGAAATGTCTTTGCAAGATGGAGAAGCAGCCCTGGCATTTCATGCAGAAACTCGTGGCTTTTTGTGTGAGAAGATAAATGAATGTAGTTTTTTCTGCTACTTATGGAGTTGGGTTGAAGGAAACCAGATTGCAAGGGTTTGGTATGTTAGCTTCAGGAGGATTATCATTTTAATCATGGCTATTTTGTCTGAGAACATGAAGTTTGTGTTACTCCACCTCTTCAGGTCTTTGTTGATTTCCCACCTTTTTCTCCAAGGAGCCCAGCCTCCCCATTTTATCCTCATAACAGCCCTTTAAGGTAGGCTAGGCTGAGAGGTAGTGACTGAGCCAAGGCCACCCAGTGAGCTTCATGGTTGAGTGGGGATTTTAACCCTGGTCTCCCAGGTCCTAGTCTAACACTCTAACCACTATACCACACTGTACCCATCACCAGATGAGTGTGCATGTTCTAAAACCAATTCAGACTTTGATACAAAAGAAGCATGGTACATATTAGCAGAGGACACACTACAAACGTCAGACTGAAATATGGGCAGAACAAAGAAAATGCCATCTTCTGCCGATTTAAATATACAGGCAAGCCCATATATGAGGAGACGGTGCTTCAGGTAACCTGGTCCTAAACTGTATAGAGCATGGAAGTCCATAACCAGCATAACAACATAAAAAGAGCCTACTGGATCAAATCAATGGTCCATCTAGTCCAGCGTCCTGTTTTCACAGTAGCCACCCAAATGCAAGAGTGCTCTTCCCTCCTGCGGTTTCCAGCAGCTGGCATTGAGAAGCATTTACTGCCTCCAACTATGCAGGTAGAGCATAGCCATCATGGCTAGGAGCCACTGATAGCCTTAATATCCATGAATGTGTCCAATCTTCTTTTAAAGTAGTCCATCACTGCCTCCTGTGGGAATGAGTTCCATAGTTTAACTATGCACTGCATGGAGAACTTTTGTCTTTTATCTGTCCTGAATCTTCCAACATTCATTGGCCTCAACCCAACATTGAACTGGGTTTGAAAACAAATGGGCAGCCACTGCAACTGCTATATAACAAAGAAGTTATGGGCTCCCCATAACCAGCCATAGTATTCTGGACCAGGTGACATTTCCAAATACTGCTGTCAGGGATTATTGCGGCTACTCCTGAGTAACGATCTTCCACATACTTGTCTTTCAAAAGTCTTTATTAGTGCACATTATTTACAGTGTAGTGAGCTGTCAGTTTCATGTCTTCTCATTCCGAATCAGAATCCAGCACTGCCCCCTTACGCAATCTGGACCAGCATAAAAGCCTCGGGACAGTGAATCTCCTCCCCTTTCTCCTCCTCCTCAATTCCGGAGTCGGGAGGAAGGGTCTACGTTCTGCCTGTGTCCTCTCCTCTCTTTCCCTCTCCCTCTCTTCCTTGGATGTTGCCAGAGGTCTGGCACTCCCTCTCCGTCTCCTGACTTTCCTCATCCATCCCTTCACTTTCATGACTGCTTGGAGATGGGCTGCTTCTGATGGGGGGGGGAGGTTCTCTATAAGCCCTTCCCCTTACAACTATTCAAGGGCATCTTATAGCAGCCATGCCATCACCTCCTCAGAACACGGGACTTGTGGCAAGGCAAGGACTGTGTGGAGATATCAAGCCTTCCATGTGGGCCTTGCTGCCAAAATGCCATACTTTGCAAACATGTGTTGGTCCTTTTATGTGTCGTCACATTTCCACATATCTCAGGGAGGACATGGAAAGCTCACAAACTATATGAACTGGCCCAGCTGAACCAAAAACTTGCTGAAGGGGTCACCATCAGATTGACACCATTGTCTCCATCGGATGTACATGCAGCACTCACTAATGAGAGTCTTTGGGACTCGCCCTACTTTCTTGATGATCAGGAACAGGAGCCTGGAAGTATATGCGTTAATTAGGATATTTTGCAAAAGCATGTTTTGCAAAATAGTTAACAATCTTCCCTATTCGTCTTTTACCAGGAAAGGTATTTCATCAAAGACAGGGGGAGGGAAAAGTCTCCTGCCGTGGATCCCACTGAAACAGGCAAAAAACATTTAAATCCCATTAACAACTCCCCTACCAGAGGGGAAGTAGACTTAATTGGGAGTCAACATACATTTTAAACCTCATGTTTTCTGAGTGGGGGGGTGGGGTGGGGAATCTTAGGACCCAAGAATGATTAACTGAAATCACTCTCTACAGCACTACAAGGGGATAATTAAGTTGTAAATGTAGGCTTTATTTGCCAAATGAAAAACAATATTTTTTACTGTAGGCTTTCCCCACCCTCAGCATTGTCTGTCTAGATAAATATAATTAGGTAATGGATGATGGTTTGTTAGCATTTTATTACATGTGTTTGCAAGGGCATTAAGAATAATTATAAACCGCACAACAAATATTGTAGATGTCCAGACTTTCAGCTGTAGACTACGTGACTTTCTCTGATCAGAAAAAAAAGGGCTGGGACATGCATTCTAAGAAATTATCTCTTCCCCTATTCAGAGCAAGAACTGTGATTCTTCTAGTTCAGCAGATTTACATACACTAATTGCTAATTCCTCATCATTCTTAATCACAGTAGTATTTTCCATGTTCATGGTAGCTGGCAGGCTTTGTCTCCTTCAGGCACAGTTGTGCCCATTTTAGAGATGGAGGAAATAGAGAATAGTCAAGATCACCCAGGGAATCCTTGGCTTGGTACAAGATGTGAACCCAGTTGGGTGAGGCACCTTGTAAAGATGGATTCATTGACATTTTCCCAACAGGATCGCTCCATAACTGGACTAATGGGAAATGACCTTGTTGAGACCTCCAATCCATTTTAAAAAGGACAAGGATGGTAAACAAGAAGGCAATGCTAGGGAACCAGGTAGCTACCTAATTCTCTACCGACCTATCCCGTGAAAGAGGATGCATACCATGTTTTTGGGTCTAGGGAGCCACTGTCACTTAGCCACCTGAGCTCCAGCAAATTTCCAGCAAGATCCCAAGATGTAGCACTCCCAGAAAGGCCCACTTTCCCCCACCCCAACTCCCAGAAAGAGCTGCACCCCAATATCTATGAGAGTCCCGTTCCTACTGGTATTATCACTGTTGTTTGGCTCAGGATCCTGTCCTATTAGTGAGCCTGGGGAACTGTCTAGCAGGTAAGTGATCAAGGTTGCTAAGAAAGCTGTCTAGCTAAGGAAGTCACACAGCTGAGAAGGATGAGGTGTTGAATCAGGAACTTCTAGGCATCGAAGGAGCAGCTCTATAGCTGGCCGACTCCTGATCCAGAGCATGCTTTCATTTGGGCATCCTCTTCCCAGGGAAGGTTCAGGGATAACAGGCTCACATAGCGAAGCAGGAGCTGGCCTGACCTGGAGTCATCTCCTCTTCTGATACTGGGATCCTGGATATTATCTTAGAGGGCAGGATTTGGGGTGGGAGCTGGAGATGTCTCCAAATTTGCAGGTTCCCTGAGGAAGATACCTTCTTGGCTGATGTGGTAGTCTTGTGCAGGGGGGCTGTTGGGGTCTCCATAGTTGTTAGGACTGGCAAGCAAAGGAACACCACTGTTTAAGAAGGTTATTGACAAGCTGGAATATGTGCAGAAGAAGACAACCAAGATGATGGGGGTCTGAAAAGCAAGCCTTATGAGGAGCGCCTGAAGGAGCTGGGTATGTTTAGCCTGGAGAAGAGAAGACTAAGTGGTGATATGATAGCCATCTTCAAATAGTTGAAGGACTGTCACTTAGAAGATGGAGCAAGCTTGTTTTCTGCTGCTCCAGAGGGAAGGACGTGCACCAGTGGATTCAAATGACAAGAAATGAGTTTTCAACTAAACATTAAGGAACAACTTGACAGTGGAAAGAACTCTCTTAGAAGGTGGCAGACTCTCCTTCAATTGGAGATTTTTCAGCAGAGGTTGGATGGTCATCTGTCAAGGATTCTTTAGCTGTGATTCCTGCATCACAGGGGATTGGACGATGACCCTTAGGACCCCTTCAACTCGAATTCTAGAGTTGGATTTTATGATTCTATGAAAAGGTCTCACCTGGTTTTGCTCTGCTCTGGGTATAAATGGCCTGGCAACTTGCAATAGGATTCAGCTGACATAGCAATGGAGAATAGCCACACACATCTACTTTGTGGTTGCCAGAAGGATAGCCCAGATCCCCTCGGAAAGGTGATGTTGGCTTTGATTGAAGCAGGTTCTCTTGATTGAAGCAGGAGTGTTCACAACATGGTATTCCACAAAACTCCTCCACTTGATAACTAATTTGGTGTCTCCATCAATCTTGCAAATTGTTACAACAGCAGAAATGATCAATAAAAAGATGCTCTTTTTGTCATTATGGGTTTTATGTTAACATTTAAAGCAAGAGATAATGAAAATGAGTTTAGGATCATAACAAATGCACAAAGCTGGCTATAGAAATATCCTGATTAAAGAAAAAAAGAACTCAGCCAGTGTTTTTAAATATTGCGTATTTGAGGGGCAACATATGGAGTATAAAGGCCGTAAGTCAATCATTAATTTGGATATATGAATTTACTAGCTTTGAAATTGAAGTTGGACTCAAACAGAATGCCAAGCTGCAGGAAGTTGAAAGTCTTCCATGTTCAATATTTTTAATAAGAACTGTAAATAATAGATCATTTTGGATTACAGTCCGTGATCACTTCCAAATTCTAATGGTATTTCATTTTAGTTATAGCCTGTCTTACAGCAATAGGCGAGAAAAGAAACCATCCTTACAGCAGATACACATATCATTTTTAAGACCTAGAATAAAGTTCTGGAGCAAGTCCATTCATTTAATTTATGGATGCCTGATGCACCATTCTAGGAATATTGTAGAAGGTTTTCCCTTCATCAATTCATTCTTGATTGTTTGTCTTGTTTTTCAAGCATCTCGTGGGTTTGGAGCTTCTTTCAGAGGTTCCCATTTATTTGGGGTCATGTTCAAATTGCATGGTTTGCACTGTTTTTCCATTAATGAATGTGGAGCTGGAAGGGAACTGGATGCCAGTAGCTCAAGTCCAAGGGTGGACAAGTACCATGGCAGCAATAAACAGAATTAAAGCAGATGTCAGGCAGGTTGAAACTTGGTATAGACAATAGCTCAGCGGTAGAGTGTACGCTTCGCATACAGAAGGTCCTGGGTTCAATCCCTGAGCACTTTCTGCCATTGCTCCAGCACAGGGGAATGCCACCTGCCATTTGTTCATCATTGTTGCAACACCCCCTTGCAGTGCCCTCTTGGTTTGCCACCCAGTGCAGGTGAACTGGTTGCGCTCCCCTAAATCTCCCTCTGACAGTCGTCTCGGCTGGATGTAAGTATTGCACACATGACTGAGGCTAGGTCTGCTTTCTCAAGCTAGGGTCTGCAGGACCTTGGAAAATCCTCAGGTAGCACAGATGCATCAAAAGAATTGATGCTTTTGAATTATGGTGCTGGATGAGACTCTTGAGAGTCCCATGGACTGTAAGAAGATCAAACCTATCCATTCTGAAGGAAATCAGCCCTGGGTGCTCACTGGAAGGACAGATCGTGAAGCTGAGGCCACCTCATGGGAAGAGAAGAATCCTTGGGAAAGACCCTGATGTTGGGAAAGATTGAGGGCACTAGGAGAAGGGGACGGCAGAGGACGAGATGGTTGGACAGTGTTCTCGAAGCTACGAACATGGGTTTGACCAAACTGCGGGAGGCGGTGCAGGACAGGAGTGCCTGGTGTGCTGTGGTCCATGGGGTCACGAAGAGTCGGACACAACTAAATGACTAAACAACAACAACAACAAGCACAGATGCTAAGAACAGGAGCAAAGCCCCGTTGGATTAGAGTCTGAAGGCCCACCTAGTCTAATGTCCTGATCTCAAAAAGGCCAACCAAAAGCCCATTTTGGGAAACCTGCAAGCAGGACATCAGTGCAGTAACACACTTCCCATTTGTGATTCCCAGCCAATGGCATTCAGAGGCATACTTCTTCTGGCAGTGGAGGAACATCATGGCTGGTAGCCATGGATGGTGTTACCCTCCAAGAATTTGTCTAATGTTAAAGCCACAGCTCAGTCACTCTCTTAAATTCCAAAGTAGGACCGATAGCTGCCTTAACCCCACCTGTTAGCAGAAATATTTCTTACTAAGGGCTGTGCTCTTGCCTCTTACTCCCCAGCTTCACCTACCCCCAACCACAATGGTTGATGTGCAAAGGAGAAGTGGAAGGAGGATCACCAAATGCTTACACAACCTTTTTCATCTCATGCTTAGATGAGGATCAGAAGGAGCTGCAGCCCTGGATTACAGGCCAGCCGACCACTTCTTCTGGCCTCCTTCCTGAGCTCCTCCTTTCAGATCAACTCTTCATCCTAATTGGCTGTACAGCAGTGGCAGAAGCAGTGGGTCCCCAAAGTGGCTGGGAAGACGGGATTGTGCCTAGTAGCAATGTCAGCCAGCCTGGGGATCATGATCCCAGAGGCAGGGGAACCAGGGAGCCAGTGGAGCTGAGAGGTACTGTCCCCACCTGTTCTGACTGTCCCTTCATGGCTTGTCAGCCATCCAGCACCTCTAATCATGCTGTAGTTTGCAGCGCCACCTGCCTGTGGCCAAGCAAACTGCAGTGTGACAGCACACCTGCATCTTTATTATATGTACTAGGGGCTGCACTCCTGCTCCCTTTGCTTGCTAACCCCACCTACTCCTACAACCTCCCTCCCCAAAGCCATCCACCCCCACCATTTACTCCTTATCAAAACCACTCACCCATAGCTGCCAAGTCTCCCGTTTTTCACGGGAAACCCCCGGATTTTAATCCGTTTCCCGCTGTTCTCCTGAATGGGAAAAAATCCCGGAAATCCCCCGGATTTCCTACCTGCCAGAGGCTCCATTTTGGGTGCTGGCGCTGCCCGATTTCCAGTGCCCAGACATGGGTAGCGCGGCACCGGAAGTCACTTCTACGCATGTCCAGACATGCGTAGAAGCAACTTCCGGTGCCACGCCGCTGCTGATCCCGCATTTTTCAGCGGGAGACTTGGCAGCTATGCACTCACCCCGTCTCTTTCCATCTTGCCAAGGCCACCAAGACCCCATACAACTTGCCAAAACTACCCCACCCCGTTAGACCTTGCCAAACCCTGGCAACTCGCCAGCCCACGCACCTGCTCACTGCCACCTACCTACTTGGTCACTTTCCCACAAACTCACCTGCCTGTCTCCCTCTACATTGCCTTCTGCCTCACCCTTTGATGGTGCTGTGATGGCCCAGAAGTTCTGACAGCACCATTTGTCATCATGCTGTAGTTCACAGCAGTACCTGTCTGTGACTAAACAAATTCAGTGTGACAACATTCTTACATTCTTATTCTATTTATAGACATGTACGTAGGTAGAAAGGGCATGTAACAAAGCTTACATATTGGTCTGCTGAACACCAAGGATAGTCGGTGAAGTGCCCTGCAGATGTTCCAGGACTGCAATTCCCATAATCCATGACCACTGGCAATGCTGGCTTGGGGCTGACAGGGGTGTAGTCCAGCAACATCTGGAGGGCACCATGTTGACTACCTCTCCTCTACACTGACTGGCAGTGGCTTTCCAGAATTTCTGACAGAGGCTTTTCCCAACCCAGGCTAGAGATGCTGGGGAATAAATGTGCCAGGAAAGGAATGCCTTGTGCATGGAAAATATGCCCTCTGCCACTAAGTCTTGGGTTGGAGCCTCACACTCTGCTGACCTCAAGCAACACCCTTAATGGTGTCCGGCGGAGGACTATATAATGCAACACAGAGAGAACCTATAGATTGTAATGGCCAGCATGCTGCCATTCATACATAAGGAGGATAGTTTAAAAGAATTCACGTTTCACCTATTTTAGGATAAAAACATTAGCAAAAGGATGAAAGCGATTCCTAATAACTTTTCCACATGGGATTGGGACTCAAAGCTTGGAACTAAGTCCCATAGATGTTCCCTTTGTGCAAACCAGCTCAGGCCTGGGGTATTTAGCAATCTGGAAAGATGGAAGATAATTTGAAAGAACAAAAATATTTATGGCATGAACAATAACGGATACTATGCCATTCTACAGAGCATAATAGAGTTTTAATGTATTCCTGCTGTTGGCATTGTGTATCTGAGTGATAATTTTATGTGACAGTGTAATTAAATTGGAAAACAATTCCCATTTCCTATGTCTTTTATCTATTTATCATCATTTATTTCTTTACTTTCACCCTCCACCATAAATATTACTGTAAGAAGAGTTAAATAAGTTAAACCAATGCAATTACTTTTACAGATTGAAATTAACTTCATATATCAATTTATTCCAGTTTCCCTGCTATTTGCCCTGCATTTGTTGCAGTATATTTATGGTGTCACTGGGTGGTTTCCATGTTTGCATTCACTTTTTGACGAATGATCTGTGTGTTAAAAGCTGACATTTTAACAGTATTTTCAAACAATTTCATTCATTATCAAATAACCATTTATTACACTGTGGCAATTTCAAACCGTTTACTGGACTCCACTGCACATTGCTAAACAATGATTAATCAACCAGCAAGCAAATTTTAATGCTTATCACAGCAAATAGAGAAAGTAACATTAAACAGTGACTTGACTAGAGCTGGGTCTAAATTATTGTTATTTTATTTTATTTTATAATTATTTTTGATGAGTCATTCAGTGCAAGCTCTTTTACATGTGCTTTACAAAAAACCAATCTAGATAAAGCACTAGGTTAAGCAGGGCCCCATCAGACTCAAGGCTCTGTTCTACTGCCTTTAGCTGAACACTCTCTGTGTGGAAAGCAAGACTTAAGTCTACACCTTGCCTTCAACACCTTCAGATGTTTTATATATGCTTCAGCAGTCCCAATTAACTATGAATTGTCCTTAGTTTTCTGTCTTGGATAAACCACAGCTGTGGGTTTGTGTGTGGGAGACAAGCAGAAAGAAAGAAAGAAAGAAAGAAAGAAAGAAAGAAAGAAAGAAAGAAAGAAAGAAAGAAAGAAAGAAAGAAAGAAAGAAAGAAAGAAAGAAAGAAAGAAAGAAAGAAAGAAAGAGGGGGTAGGGGGCAGAAACATGCTGGGGATTCAGCACCCTACACACACACACACACACAATACCCTCAAGAAGTGAAATCTCTGGGCAAAACTGGAAGTGAAAGTGATCAGCTATTGTATGTCTTGAGTAGCAGGTTATTTTGATTTGTTTGCAGGGCAGCCTGAATAGCATCAACAGGAATGCTATTCCACAGAACATGGGCAGCCACGCTAAAAGCCCTCCCTGTTCTAAGTAATTGCGGACCAAGCTCCTGAGATCTTCGGAACTTGCAGGAGACACTCCCACAGACCACAATGATCTACCACAGTGATATACCTGGTGTATAAAGGATAAGGGAGTCTCTGAGGTAACCTGGTCTTGAGCCTTTATGTTAGTTCCAAAACCTTGGACTTGGCCCAATAATGGATTTACTACACTTGATCTTAGCCAAAAGGCCGAGAAGCTGCTGCTTTATGCTGATGACGCGGCCATAATTTCACGCACCAGACCGGGTTTGAAACACCTGTTGATGAAATTTTCTGAATATTGTCTTGGAAATGGCTTAACAATAAATTATGAAAAATCAAAAATCTTAGTATTTGAAAGAAGCTTTTCCCGGTTAAACTGGTCGCTGGATGGCCATGAACTTGAACAGATTAAACATTTCAGCTATTTAGGACTAACATTCCACCATACAAGATCATGGAAGTACCACTGGCAAACCTCCCTTCAAAAGGCGGAGATTACAAAACTAGCCATACTCCGATTCTTCCATACAAAGGGCGGCAAGTATGTACCGGCAGCTCTAAAAGTATTCAATGCAAAAACTGTCCCCCAAATCCTGTACGCAGCAAATGTCTGGCAGAACGGGGACCTGCCTAAGCTAGATGGCTTCCAAGCACAATTTATTCGATCATTGCTTCAGGTGCCCAATTGTGTGCGAAATTCCATACTCCTGCTAGAAACGGGTGAATGCCCAATTTCAACAAAGGCATGGTGGGCTGCACTAAAACATTGGCTCAAGATTGTAGTATTTGAACTTGGGGAGGGACTGTATAAATACCTGAACAATGAGGAATACATCAGCCAATGGCAGAAAACCATGGCGAGAAAAGCCACTGCTTTAGGTCTGTCACCCACCCAACTCTTTTGCCTGGGATATGAAGGTGCCCTAAAGACCTTAAAGCAAAGACTTTGGGATAATTCACACAGTGATCTACGACATCAATCACTTGCGATCTGCAGTCCATTGGCAGTAGGAGTACAATATGGGCATGTCTTTAAGCCAGCAGCCTATATTCAAAACTTGACAGTGCCAAACTACCGAAGGCTGTTCACAAAAGCAAGACTGAATGTTTTCCCCTCTGCAGTGCTGGAGGGCAGGATGAGAGGAGTACCCTACCAGGAAAGACTGTGCTCGTGCACCCATGATGTAGATTCTATAAAACACATTGTGCTGCACTGTGGGAAGTTTGAGCAAGCTAGGGCTGAAGTGATTTCACCCCTGCTAGCCTTGCTCCCAGGAAAATCAGAGGATTTCTATATCAGGTTCCTATTGGAAGACCGGTCAAATGCCAGAACACTAGCAGTGGCAAAGTTTTTATCGGTGGTCACAAGAACTAATGTTTCCTATTCCGAATTTGAGTAAGATGTCTGAGTGGTTTGAGGGCGGGGTGTCCCAGCTGTGTATCGCTTGGTAACGAATTGATGGGTCTATGGACCGTAATAAAGATTGTTGTTGTTGTTGGATTTACAGCCAGTGCAAATCCCACAAGCAAGTTGTTTTATGCTGGGGGTGGTCTGCCCCCTGCAAGCGACTGAGTCACGGTGTTCTGTGCCAGATCCAGCCTCTGCACCAAACCCAAGGGTAGCCGCACCTCCAGCACCTTGCAGAGATACAACCGTGGTCCTGAGGTGTGATGCTAACAGCTCTGGTTGGTGAACTTGGAGGGCCTCTGCTAGGGACAACTGATAAAACTAGTCTAGACAGAGAAGTAGTCCAATTAAGGATTAAAGCAGCTTTGTATCCCGCTTCCATTCAATCATTCTTAAAATTTGTTCTTATTGGTAGGATGTGGGGTTCTGAAGGATAATTAGTAGAGACAATATGACCCTACCCGTTGATAGACACAAGCAAAACAGCACCCAGCTGACTGAGTAGAAATGGGTTTTCCCTTTTTATGTCAAGGTTAATGAGGAATTACTCATGGCTGCCTGGGAATTGGCAAAGAGGGGGATAAAGATCCACTGAACGTAGGTTGAAAGACTCTGCAGCCACAGACTGTCCCCAGAATGAGCCTAAAGCTTGGCTATCATTTCATAATTAGCCATGTGTTTGTTGCAACACCAGAGTCCTTTACAAGCTTAACACATTGCTAATTACATTAACTTTGCATACAAAAGGAGCATTGGGGAAGCCCAGATGGGCACAATAGTGGACCAATTACGAGTCTCCACTGTAATATTTAGGGAAGCAAGTCTCTGATAGCTACAGAGAGCATGAGGCCACTTTTAAATTAATGCAAACATTCAGAAACACAAGAGAGACAAACAAACATCACATCAATGACTGAATAGGTGGAAGCAACACTAGACTAACAAGGAGGGAATTGTGGCAGTTTATTCTTGGGAAAATAAAACCAGGGAAAGAAAATAACAGGCAGTTTGTTGTAAAGTAATGCCTCACTTTTGCCCACTTGGTCAACCTAGTTCATGGGAAGCTTATCCCTGGACTGTACCACTTTTGTATTAAAGTGGGGAGTTCCAAGATGAAAAACTCCTCCACAGACATACAAAAATCCCCACACCTAGAAAACTAGCAGGAGAGGCAAAAGGAGCCTTATCCCTGACATGTTAGTTTTCTATGTGCAAAGAGGCAAGGATTCCATCCCCTTCCCAGGAGCATAGCTCCATCCATCAGCCAGAGGAAATGCAGGAAATTTGCTTCCTCTCTGCCTGCAAAAAAGATAACTCCAATTCCAACTGCCAGCTGCTGTAGAGCTGCAGAAACGGAGGCACACTCTATCCTCTTCCATTGGCCAGAATACCAAAGGCTGCTAGGAGGCAACCCAATATTTGCTTTCCTCTGCCCACCCAATTCCTTTTGTGTTATGCCTCTTAGCTTGTGAGCCTGCAGGCAGGGGCTATCTTGCAATCATAAAATACACATATAGAGCATCTAGAAATTTTAGTGCTTTCTAAAAAACAAACAAACCTATAATACAAAGGAATTAGATAATTAAGTGGCAGCTACAAGTCATGCTTGATGATTTTCATTTCTCCTTTTGGTAGTGTTACAAACTTCATGGATCAGGGGAGTGCTCTGGAAATAGTGTGCCTTGCTTTCAAAAAGGCTTTTGACAAAGTTGCCCGTTATATTCTTGTGAGAAAGCTGGTAAAATGTGGGTTGAGCGAGGTAACTGTTAGGTGGATTTGTAGCTGGTTGGTAAAGGGAAAGGACCCCTGGATGGTTAAGTCCAGTCAAAGGCAGCTATGATGCTCATCTCGCTTTCAGGCCGAGGGACCTGGCGTTTGTCCACAGTTTCTGGGTCATGTGGCCAGCAGGACTAAACCGCTTGTGGCACAACGGGACACTGTTATGGAAGCCAGAGCGCACCAAAACGCTATTTACTTTCCTGCCGCAGCAGTACCTATTTATCTACTTGCACCAGTATGCTTTCGAACTGCTACCGGTAGGTGGTTGACTGACTGAACTCAAAGAGTTCCTCATCATCCTGGAAAAAAGTGACAAGTGGGGGGCTGAAAGATTCTCTGTCCTGGGTCCATTGTTGTTGTCTTCATAAATGACTTGGATGAAGGATTTGAGGGAATGCTCATCCAATTTGCAGATGGCACATCTAGTCCAGCATCTTACATACTACTGTGGCTTATCAGATGCCTTTTGTAAGCCTATAAGCAGGGTGTGGAAGTAACAGCACTCCCCAGCAACTGATATTCCAAGATGCACTGTCTCTGAAGCTGGAGGCTCCACCAAGGTATCATGGTTAATAGCACTGACAGACTTCCCTTCTCCTTTTATGGTATATCTAATCCCCCTTTGTCTAATCCCCTTTTATAGCCATCCAGGTTAACAGCCATTACCACACCCTGTAGGAGCCAATTATGTGTTGTGCAGCAAAGTACCACAAAGGGAAGGTTCCTCTCTGAAGGAGCATCAGATTAATTCTGCAAGTTAAGTTTTATTCTTAAGCAGCTTGGCTGGATTAGTCCTGAGTCCTACTGAGTTCACTGGCACTTCCAGTTGTGCACATAATCAATGTCCAGTATGTATTTTGATTTAATCTCGACACCTTTAAGCTTGACAACTGCAGTCCCCACATATATCTGGTAGCAGGCCATACTTCTGGGTAAATAGGCTTGGACTCATAAAACACGAAATTCTGACAACATTTATCCAATGTAGCCAAAGCAGAACTATTCCACATTTGTACCGGTGAAGCTCTTGACAAATTCACTGCTTGTTTTCCAGGTTACAACTGAATCCAGCTTTGCGATTTCCCAATTTTCAGAGATTGGCTGCCACCCTGTGGCAGAAGGGAAACTCTGCAGGGCAGGCAGGAATGGCAGGTGTCTGCCCTCGCACCTGTCCCCCCCCCCCACCAGCCACTTAAGCAGAATTGTGGCAATTTGTTCTTTTGTAGGGAAAGGCAAATCATCATTCCACAATAAATCACAATAAAGACACACAAAGTCCCCTCCTCCTCTAGGCGTTCAGTCCTCTGTCCCCTTGCTGGTCAGTCTTCCTAGTAGATACATCAATAGAAATTTTAGGAGTGGCACAAATACGTTTTTGTGAAGCCAGGTGCACTGCACTTTGCATAGGCCTTTGCAAATACCATAGTACAGCTGCCAGACCTCCAGGTTTGACCTGAGGTCTCCAGGTTTGACTCTTCTCGCCAGCCTTCATTAACCATTAAAAACTTCCCTGAACAGGATTGCCTTCAGGTGTCTTCTAAAAGACATCTTGTTGTTTATCTGGTTGAGATCTGATGGGAGGGCATTCCATAGGGTGAGTGCCACGACCAAGAAGGCCCTCTGCCTGGTTTACTGTAGCTTCACGTCTCACAGTGAAGGAACCGCTAGAAGGCCCTCAGCGCTAGACCTCAGTGTCTGGGCTGGATGATGTAGCACTGAGTTAAAGTCACCTAGTAGTATACTTGTTCTGTGGGTGAAACTTTTTGCATTGTGACGTGTGAGCACCATTAATACCCAACCTTGCACTCATGAATAAAGAACATTGGATACAGACCCTAGGTTGGGTCTGCCAATTCTAAGGTCAGCACAACCAACTGCTACTCATCCTTTCACCAAGCTTCTCCCACAGCTATCCCAGGGCAGCATGAATGGCATCACCCATCAGACATTTCATTGACGAACAAACAGCATGTATATATACAAGGTATCAGATGGGTGTTGTCCTTACTGTCTTTTCAATATCTATTTAAGACCTCCCTTTCCCAATAATACTTTTGAATCTGTTTCAATATTGGATTTGAAATTTTTTTTAAATACGTGTACTGTATTCTTAAATCAGAGCCTAGGGCTTGCTGATCAGAAGGTCGGCGTTTCAAATCCCCGCGACCGGGTGAGCCCCCGTTGCTCGGTCCCAGTTCCTGCCAACCTAGCAGTTCAAAAGCACGTCAAAGTGCAAGTAGTTAAATAGGTACCGCTACAGCGGGAAGGTACACGGCGTTTCCATGTGCTGCTCTGGTTCGCCAGAAGCGGCTTTGTCATGCTGGCCACATGACCTGGAAGCTATACGCCGGCTCCCTCGGCCAATAATGCGAGATGAGCGCGCAACCCCAGAGTCGATCACAACTGGACCTAACGATCAGGGGTCCCTTTACCTTTATTCTTAAGTCAGTTCAGGGTGTTAAATGGAAAGCAATGCGTGAGAAGTGACAGGTAACTTTCACTGAAAGGATTTTGGGCATGGCTGCCTTATACTCTTGCACAGTTGAAATGGAAATGTACTCTTGCCAGGAAATGGAAGTATTTCTTCTAACGTTCTAATCAAAACAAAAGCTTCCACAATGGTCCATTTGAGGAGTTATGTTCAAAAATAATCATCATGATTTTGTTTTCCCCAAACAGCCATTTATTAAGAGAGGTCTCCTGACTGCTGACAGTTCCAAACAATGGTTCTACAGAGAATTGTCTCCCCCTTCTGCCCATTTCTGTCAGGTTTAAGACCTATGGCAGAATGGTTTACAACCACCTTGGCTTTAAAAAGTACAGGATGCCTGCAACTTGCACACATTTAACTTACTTGAGCACATTCAGCTTTATATTTGTGGCAAAAAAGGGGGGGAAGAAAATGAAATGGGTTGGTGGTGGAAAGGGGGTGGGGTTCCAAAAAAGAACTTTGGCAATCGCACCCACCATTGAACCCAATGGGTTTTGACTATACAGTGGTGCCTCGCTAGACGAAATTAATTCGTTCCATGGGTCTTTTCTTATAGCGAAAAATTCGTCTAGCGAATCCCATAGGAATGCATTGATATTTTTTTTTGGATATTTTTTTGCCCATAGGAACGCATTAATTGAATTTCAATGCATTCCTATGGGAAACCGCGATTCGCTAGACGAATTTTTCGTAAAACGCATTCGTCTAGTGAGGCAAGCTCTGCTCGAAAAATCATTTCGTTAAGCGGAAATTTCGTTAAGCAGGGCATTCGTTAAGCGAGGCACCACTGTACACAGTTGTGTATAAATCGCTTTAGGTGCGATCCCCAGAACATAACTCCCGCATAGGTTGTGAGCATACTATATGCCACAGCATAGCTCAGAAAAAGAGACTACCCTTTTCTACAGAGGTTACCTATATTACACATAGTAATTTGGTAGGTTTTCCTAAAACTTCCTTTTTTCTACCACAAACTGTTTTCATAACTCCAGTACCCCACCATACAGATTTCTTTCATCATATCCCAACAGCAAATAATACCAACATTAAAAAAACCCCACTATTTATATTCAAGTAAATAAATCCACTCAACAGCAATCGTTTGCAGTACTTTAGAAGTACTTCATATTAACCTTCTTGTTCAAAACATTCCTTCATCTCCATCTGTCTCATAGGCTTGACAGCAGCAACTGAATATTCTGGTCAAAAATAAAGGAAGAGCTACTTTTTGACTGGCCTGTGGTTTTAAATGAAGCTTGTGCTGCACTCAGGAGGTGCTCTTTGTCCCCATCCCATGGCCTGCTGTGTAAGGTTCTCTGGAAACAGAAAACAGCCATATAAGCCATCCCCAGACAACAACACCTAGAATCATAGAAGCATAGAGTTGGAAGAGACCACAAAGGTCATCCAGTCCAACCCCCTGCCGAGCAGGAAACACCATCAAAGCATTCCTGACAGATGGCTGTCAAGCCTCTGCTTAAAGACCTCCAAAGAAGGAGACTCCACCACACTCCTTGGTAGCAAATCCACTGCCGAACAGCTCTTACTGTCAGGAAGTTCTTCCTAATGTTTAGGTGGAATCTTCTTTCTTGTAGTTTGAATCCATTGCTCCGTGTCCGCTTCTCTGGAGCAGCAGAAAACAATCTTTCTCCCTCCTCCATATGACATCCTTTAATATATTTGAACATGGCTATCATATCACCCCTTAACCTTCTCTTCTCCAGGCTAAACATACCCAGCTCCCTAAGCCGTTCCTCATAAGGCATTGTTTCCAGGCCTTTGACCATTTTGGTTGCCCTCCTCTGGACACGTTCCAGTTTGTCAGTATCCTTCTTGAACTGTGGTGCCCAGAACTGGACACAGTACTCCAGGTGAGGTCTGACCAGAGCAGAATATAGTGGTACTATTACTTCCCTTGATCTAGATGCTATACTCCTATTGATGCAGCCCAGAATTGCATTGGTTTTTTTAGCTGCTGCATCACACTGTTGACTCATGTCAAGTTTGTGGTCTACCAAGACTCCTAGATCCTTTTCACATGTACTGCTCTCAAGCCAGGTGTCACCCATCCTGTATTTGTGCCTTTCATTTTTTCTGCCCAAGTGTAGTACCTTACATTTCTCCTTGTTAAAATTCATCTTGTTTGCTTTGGCCCAGTTGTCTAATCTGTTAAGGTCATTTTGAAGTGTGATCCTGTCCTCTGGGGTATTAGCCACCGCTCCCAATTTGGTGTCATCTGCAAACTTGCTCAGGATGCCCTCAAGCCCATCATCCAAGTCATTGATTGTTGTTGTTTAGTCGTTTAGTCGTGTCCGACTCTTCGTGACCCCATGGACCATAGCACGCCAGGCACTCCTGTCTTGCACTGCCTCCCGTAGTTTGGTCAAACTCATGTTCGTAGCTTTGAGAACATTGTCCAACCATCTTGTCCTCTGTCGTCCCCTTCTCCTAGTGCCCTCAATCTTTCCCAACATCAGGGTCTTTTCCAAGGATTCTTCTCTTCTCATGAGGTGGCCAAAGTATTGGAGCCTCAGCTTCACGATCTGTCCTTCCAGGGAGCACTCAGGGCTGATTTCCTTAAGAATGGATAGGTTTGATCTTCTAGCAGTCCATGGGACTCTCAAGAGTCTCCTCCAGCACCATAATTCAAAAGCATCAATTCTTCGGCGATCAGCCTTCTTTATGGTCCAGCTCTCACTTCCATACATCACTACTGGGAAAACCATAGCTTTAACTATACGGACCTTTGTCGGCAAGGTGATGTCTCTGCTTTTTAAGTCATTGATAAGATGTTGAATAAGACCCTTCCTGGTGTTACATAGCAACACAACAAAATCCAATAATATTCCCTAAGAGCTAAATCAAAAACAAAGCACAACTGTAGCTGAAATATAACTGAGAAGTGTACAAAACAATTATAGTTTTTAAAACTTTAAACCTCCTGCCACTTATGTCTTTGTAGAAGTTAATTGACATCTCCATTACAATGCATGAACATTTCACCATGTTAGCCCAGTGTGATGCTGCAATGCCAGTTGTGAAATTCCCAAAGTTCTCTTTTAAGAGCAATATGGTTACTGTGTGTTCATTTTCTCTGAGGCCTTCTTTCAATCTAGATACACAAGTGCTCATTGAGCCTTATTGGCACAGAGCTGCCAAATGTGAGGCAGGGAGGATGGGAATGTGCTTCCCCAGGCAAGACCAGATATTGCTTTTATTTGAATTCTGAGGCTGTAGTTGTCATCTGGCCAGTCCTCCTTGTTATACAAAATAACTGGTTGGGATTTTGTACTGAGGGAAACTGTGGGTATTATTGAATGGCTAGTATGCAATTTTAATAGGTTATTGCTTGATTATATATATTAATATTTTACTATGTATTTTATGCATATTACATATATATCACTTTTGAGATTCTCTTGAATATAAAACAATTAAGAAGTTTTCTAAGTTAGTGAAAGCTAGCGGGGTTTTTTTTAACCACCCACACACCCCTTCTACAGATTATTCAAAAGCAGGGATGCCTCATCAAAGCTTTTGGTTTTCTGAATATCTCTGGTTTACAATTGGCTGGGTTTGTTAAAAGATTTCAGTGCCACCAACAAGATTCCTACAAGAGGTTGAAGCTCGCCAGGGCCTGCATGTGAACTGGAGGTCTGAAGTTACTTGCTCCCATTTTAGAGTAAGGAAAACTGGCGATGAAAGTCTCATAAGAACTTAAGAGCCCTGCTGCATCATGCCAAAAACCCAGCCAGGCCAACATCCTAATCTCCAGTGGCCAGCCAGGTGCCCCTGGGAAGCCCCAAAACGGGCCATGAAACAACACTCTCTCTGCTTCTGAATTGCAGCAACTGCCATTCAGTACATACTGCCCCAGACACTGGTTTTACTTTGTGCAAGCATATTGCATAGGAGAAAAATGTCAACGTTTTCCAAAGGCAAGCTACAGTATTCTAAATTCCAGGTGTCTCGTAGCATGCCACAACAGAGAACAAAACACCAGCCCTTAGGAAGCTGTAAAACAGATGAGAAACAAGTGTGTCTAAAGGAACTTCTGGATTTCCTTTTTATTGTCACCCCTCGCACTACACTTGAACGCCACTCCAGAGGGTCTTCTGGCCTTCAGGTGGTTTTCAATGGGCTACAGGTAGGGATGCAGGACCTGGATAATCAAACCACCTTCACTCCAACGCTACCTGCTAAAATCCCCATCGTTAAGCAACAGAGCAGGAGTGTTGCTGGACTCCCAAAGCCCTTCACTCTCAGCCGGCACAGCTAACATCTGGAGTACCACAGGTCCCCCACTCCTACAGCCAAGCTTGAGAGGTTCTGACTATCATGAGGAGTAAAAAGAAATGCCAACAAGGGTATTCTGGGGACTTATTTGCTCTCACAAAGAACCAAAGTAGAATGGAATATTTTCCCAATCTCCAGTGCACTGCACCTCGTGAGAATCAAGTCCTATTACATGATCTGTATTCATGGCTGAATTCTGATGCTATTTTGTTTTGATTGATACAGTGTGCATTTATTATATATTTTATTTGCATTAATATATATTGTTGTTCATTGCTTTTAGGAGCCTTGAGTTAAAAAGTGGTATATAAATAAACCATACCATACCATACATGAGTTATTCAGATTTCCAAACAGATTTCCAAAGTGCAACCGTCAGTGTATAACATCCATCTAGGCGTAGGTTTTCCATTCTGCAGAGTGGCTCTTCTGCCACCTCAAATAGCAGGCATCACTGGAAAACTGTCCTGCAATTCCTTTAGGTAACTCTTCCCCACTCCAGGATAAATGGAGAAGCAGCATTCATTTCCAACAAGGCGGCATTACATTAACATCCAGGATGTACAAGAGCCTCTGATAAGTCAATGGATCTTGACAGTAACTCACACCTACCACCACTTTAACTGTGAACACACACTCTGAAGAGTGCCAGAACTCTTTGTAAGAAAAACACCCAATTAAAACACGTCCTTTTTGTAAAAACACTATTTATTGACTAAGTTCATACACTGAGACAAGGGCGGCATTTCCAAGTAAACAGTTTGGAGACAAAACGGTGTTTTCAACTGTGTTGTGAATAAGCAAAAACTTTTGTAAAAACCATGTCTTCCATGGTCAGCAAAGTGTGTTAAGATCTCTGCTACAAGGCAACTACTTTGAGGATTAACCTATAGGAATTAGTGCATATGCTTAGGTCTGCAGTTTACAGATCCCGCTGCACAAGCGCAGCCAATTTCTGCACACAGGTGAAAAGGCTTCAGAACATGCAGAATTTATATACGTATAGAGACTCCTTTTTTTAAAAAAAAAAAGTACAAAAAGTGAATTTAGTGCTTGTGAATGGTGCATGGGAGCCTTTTCTGGCCACAGAGCCTGCTGGCTGGGGCTGCTGGGAGCTGTAAGCCAAAGCACCCAGAGGGGGCCCACTTGCTGAAGGCTGCTTTTACAAGCAGCAGAGGGCTGTCACCAAGTACACACCTGTGCCAAGCTTTCCTTCTCCACAGCAGACAATGCAACACACCAACCATATCCTGATGCCAACATGCTGTGCGTTTCTCCAACCCACATTACTGGTGAGCAAGAAAGCCAGAGTGACATCCAGATATGAGAAAAGTGCACTGCGTGTCATGGAGGGGTGGGGTGGGACTTCAACAATGCAGGAGGGGGCACACCATTTAGGGGCAACAGCCCTGTGTTCCTTACCAAATGCAATTCCAACCTTGATCTCCAGCTCGACTGGAAGGCACCTATTGTTCCAAGGGTGGTTCACCTATACCAATATGGTTCTTTGTACCCTATCTAGAAATTAGGGCTCTAACACATGCACAGCTCCATCAGCCAAAGATTACAGCAAAGGTTCTGTAAGCATCCTTAGTTCCTTGGATCCATCCGTTTCAGAAGTGCAGCCAGTCCAGACCAAATATAAAAAGAAACTAAGACTCAGGCAGTGTCTTTTTTGTGCCAAGGACCCCTCCACAAGCAGGGTACACCCAACATGGGAAACAAAAGAACCTCCGTTTTTTATGCAAGAAAATCGAGGGGCTCTTGCTAGCTTAGCTAATCAATGAGGTCATGTTGATTTGCTTTTCTTTCTGTTAGGCTAGAAGTGTTTGACCGTTTATAGGAAATTGCCATGCACTTTTATTATCAAATAAATGAAACAGTCATTTATAGCATGGCTTACCTGTGAGAGTTTTGCAGATAAACATTATAATTGTTTTGAGAAGTCATAAAAATATATATTATCTCTTTCCTTAACATTTAAGCATATAAATATGTACTAAGCATCATTTAGGATTAAAAAAAACAACCACGAGTGCTTCCTATGATGCTTTGCGATACTGCAGTATAGAACAGGCAGCTATTAAGTGTCAACATCTAGCCTGGACTTGCAAATCCATTCAGCAGCAAGTAGTCCATTGGGTAAAAGTCCAGAGGCAGGCAGGTTCTCCTCCTCCTCCTCCTCCACAGAGCAGGTTTTGATCATGCAAGACGTCATTCCATCAGCACTTTCTTCAGTCTTGGTTAGACTCCAAAACACACCAAAAATAAAATAAAATACTTTACTGTTCAGTCTTCTGCTCCTGTTTCCCATTCAGCTCTCGGTCAATTCTGCTCATCAGACAGAAGGGGGGGGGGAGTGAAATGTCAAACTCTAATTTCAACCAGGGTGTAGAAATTTAAAATTCTACTACTTTGCAATCGCAGCAAAACTGTTAGGCACAAGTAGAGCAGCAAGTTCCCCCCCAGAATAATGAATTAGAACTTATAAGGAGAATGCAAAGTGACTTTAAAAAAATGACAATTAACAGGAAAATGAAAAAATAGACCACAATACAGTAAGATACCCAGTGCTTTTTTCTTAAAAAAATGTTTTGGTGTACTCTCATTTTCCTACTCATATTGAAATACTGCCCCTCAATGAGGCCAAACTTAGATTCACAAAATGTTTAGGGGTACGTGTACCCCTGCATCCCCCCAGGAAAAAAGCACTTCGTTTATCCTCAATTTATTCAGACCAAGACCTACAACCACACAGAATTGAATCATTGCACGTGACCCTATTGAATGAAATCCCTAGGAGTTTGTGTATAATTACGTCTCTACCCGTTAACTCAACATGTACTGTACTTGGGGTCGCTGGAGCTCCATGTTAAGTGTAGACTCTTGTGGCAAACTCAGGTTGGCCAGCATATAGTGGTGTGAAACGTTCCTTACAGCTAGTGTATCTAGATGTCTAGGGCTCTAAGAAAGTCAACTTGATGAAGGGCATTTTTGCCTTGAAAAAACCTCTCATTGCTTAATTTACTGATAGGCAGCCAATGAGGCATGCCAAGTTTTGGCAACATGCTAAGTTTCTAACCAGTCTTGCTGGGACAGGGCTGGGCATCTGCAATGGCTGCAGCTCCGTGACAGAGCATCTGCTTTCCATGCAGAAGGTCCCAGGTTCAATCACCAGCATCTCCAGATAGGGCTGGGCATGTCTTTTGCCTTAAATCTTAGAGAGCTACTGCCAGCCAGTGTAGGCAATACTGACCTAGATGGAGCAATGATTTGATTTGGTATGAAGCCTGTTCTCTTCCTCACATGTATTTTCCTCTCCTTTCCACAGTTGGTGGTGAAGTTTAATATTTAGGTTATGTCAGATATTTAGAGGAAAGGCAGAAGCAGCAAATAAAAAAAGGTCTTCCAAATATCAACGCTTCAAACCCTTCCCTGCTCCAAGAAAATGGTGCCAAATCTCTGATTCTACCTCTCCCTGGTTTAAGCTATGGTCAAGAACCTCCTCCTCCACAACAGCGTAAAGTTTATTGGGGGCCTGTGTGTTAAGTCAAAGGCCCAGTTTGCATGCAAGATTAAGTCATGTGTGAATGCATAAGCATGCAGGTGCTCCCATTAGAAACTGTGGCCACTCTGCACCTTCCCCAAAATCAAACCTGAGCTGCAGCTCATGGTTCGCCAGGAGAAAGACAAACTATAAGCACAGGTATGAATGCAAATGTTATGAAAAACCATGGCTTAGCTCAGGGTTCCACAACAGCGACAGGACCAGGAGAGAAGCAAAGCGCCTGTGACCTTCCCTTGAGGACACTCACTCTCAGCCATGGCTTGACATTACATGCAAACTGGATCAATGAATGGCAATTGTGGAGGCAAAGACCAACACAGCAAATGAGCAGGGGATTTCAGTGAGCTCATTTTAAATGTCGTCCCGGTTTCATTTTAAGGGGAAAGGGCAGAAGCTGAGCTTTGCCTCATAGTAATGCTGTGCCTGATGCAAAAACTTTGTGTGCAACCCATACAGCCTGGCTGCACAAATTCCTTCTAATGCTATAAAGGGTTGAATTAAATGTGGGAACGCATCTTTGTAATCTATTTCAGAATCCTGATGTACACATAGTCCCTTCACAAGTTTATTCTTTGTTTTGTGATATAGCTCTGAAGAGAGAGTAGGTCTGTCTTGCTAAGTAGCAGTTTGCTCCCTTCTTCGCAAGGGAACAACACCCCCCCCCCCCAAAAAAAACCATCTTCACAAATAAGCATTTGGAATCATTATACACCATGGGCACATTCTGGATCAAGTGAAATTGTTAGTGGCAAGAGTAGCAGTTGGTGCTCTGGATTGGACAATATTTTGTGAAGTGAGGAAGTTGCTGAGATACATTTATTAGCAGGCCATGCACTTCTTGAGCACCAGAAAACCCCAGCATGCATTGATGAGAAGCGCCCCCACTCCCCAAAAGACATAGCAAATGCAGGCAGCAGAAAGCCCTCCTCCCCTTTATGGTGTTCAGCCAGTTTACACTGTGACAATGCAAATTAAGCAATTTTGAACTTCAGTGACTGCCGAGTCACAGTCACTCTCCATCTAGAATTAAGAATGTATTTTGCAGCAATTGCTCTCCAACTTCCTAAAGCGGAAAATTGTTGCAGTTCTAGGTTTGACAATTAGTGCTATAATTAGACAGCAAATGCTTTAGCCTTTTGGCTACTCGGCTTCCTTCTGAAGCAACGAGTCACTTGTACAACATTATGTGAACAGCACAACATAAGCGAGCCAGATACACCCACACACACGATGGCACAATGGGTGCTTGTTCATTCATACAAGCTGCAGGCAGCCCAGCAAGCCAAATATATCCCAACATTCAGCACAGTGCAAAGTTGGCTAGATTAGATACAGCCCTGATCAAGATGTGCATATACCTTTTGGGTTTCTTTTTAAATTTTTCTTCTTCATACCTTAGTGGGGAAAATGTTTTTTTAGTAAGTAAGATGCAGTTCCATATACCAGCAAAATCCAGATCTGAAGCTAACAGCACCTGTTCTTGGGCAAGGGCTTTACACAATAATGCTAAGGTGAACAAAAGTAAAGGCACTTAGCTTCCCTGTAGTAAAAGTACTATGCCTGCTGCAAGATCGCTCTGTGTGCCTCCCTCCCTGCATGAAAAGAACACTCTGCTCCATCTGCCAGTTGGATTGAAGAGATGAAGGGAGGCACACTCTGCCCTCTGCCCAGGGCCACTGGGAGGCTTAACACCCTGTGTTCAGGGCCATCATGGCAAGGAGGAGACCAACCTGGTCCCATTCATTTGGCCAGCAGAGAATGAGCTACTGTACTCAAAAACTTTCCTCTTCTCTCCCTATTCAGATTTCCTTTTGTGTCATGTCTACTAAATTGCCAGCCTTGCTGACTGAGGCTGCTAGGAGTTAGTCTAACAGCATCTAGGAGGTGTGTAGCGTCCCCACGCCAGCTTTGGCAGTACTGCCAATTGCTGCAGGACATAATTATGTCCTGCACATAACCCAACTTATACTGTACCTTCACTTTGACTACCACTTGCACTGGGAGGAAATATTGGCTGAGGCAAGCATTTTAACTTTTTCAAAAGCTCAGAGTGCAGTTATATACATGTCTACCCAGAAGTAAATCCCATAGAGTTCAATGGAGCTTGTGCCAACCAAGTATAGGACTGGAGACTTGGGGAGGGAAGCTGCAGGGCAGTCTGGATGCTGCAGACCTCATTCTCCATTGGAAGAGGAAAATATCTACTGCAGGCGTCCCCAAACTTCGGCCCTCCAGATCTTTTGGGCTACAGTTCCCACCATCCCTGACCACTGGTCCTGTTAGCTAGGGATCATGGGAGTTGTAGGCCAAAACATCTGGAGGGCCACAGTTTGGGGATGCCTGATCTACTGCTTCTCACTGTAGTGGCTCACAACACCATCACTGCTGTTGGCACAATGGTGGTTCTCCGACAGTGATAAGGCTGAATATGGGGTGTGTTGTGGACATGTCAGAGGTGGCAGCAAAGTCACAGAATCATAGAGTTGGAAGGGAAGAGTCATCTAGTCCAACCCCCTGCAATGCAGTCACAGGATCCCAAGCCCCCTTGTTCCCTGGACACAATCACGTGTGCACAAAAAGCCCTCAACTATGCCAGCTGGAATCACTTTTGGGCACAGGGGGAAACACTGCTCCTTCAACCTTGTAATAGCCACTGTGAGCTGGCAGGGCTCTTCATATAGCGGTGTCTGTTTCCTAAAGGTTTGGATTGCTCTGTTACTGAGCATTTGTGCTTCATTTTTGGGATTATGAACATGGAACCAGTAACCTACTGTTTTATGCATTCAGGTATACCAACGTATTCCATGGGGACGAGTTCAGCCAGCTCTGCCAAAGTAAAGACATATCTGATTTTTTGGCTGAATTTTGAGCTAGAAAAAAAGAATAGAAAAGACACTGTTACTGTTGAAATGCTAAACATACCAGTACTGGGGAAAAAATGAAGTAAGTATTATGGGTGTTACCTAATAAAAGGTTTTGTGATTGCCAGAAGTGTTCTAATGAACCAGGAAGGATGAACTATTATTAATGATTTCAGGTTTTTCCTTAACCTAAAGTTCAATCAAAATATTAAAAAGATGCAATCAACAAGAGAAGCAAGAGGAAAATAACAAAGCCTAGATACTAGCAGACACTGAACATTGCTAGTGCTCTACTCTAGGTGTAAGCCAGAAAGAAACTCCTAGTGAGTCTGGGATCAGCATTAGAATTAGACTAAAATAGCAGTCACAGCTATGCTCAGGTGATTTGAAGAGACAATGAAGGGGAGTGTGTCCCCATACCTGCAGAGACAGGCTCTTGCCATGTTTCTTGGGCAGGAGATAGGGATGGAATGGAGAGCCATTCTGGGACAAGGGCAGAGGTGAACCCATACACCAGCATCCTCAACCTAGTTGCCAGAACATAGGGGGGGGGGGTGTCAGGAACATTTGCTTTTGGGGGCTGTAATATCCAATATGACTTTTCCTTCTAGGATAGAGAACAGAAACAATTCTATACAGTAGCTCAGCGGAAAAGTATCTGCTTTACATGCAGACGGTCCCAGGTTCAATCCCTGGCATCCCCTTGGAGGGCTGGGAGGTTCCTGCCTTAAACTCTGGAGAACTGCTGGCAGTCAGTGTAGACAATACAGTGGTGCCTCGCAAGACGAAGTTAATTCGTTCCACGAGTCATTTCGTTTTGCGAAAAATTCGTCTTGCGAATCGCGGTTTCCCATAGGAATGCATTGAAAATTCTTTTTTTGCCCATTGGAACACATTAATTAAATTTCAATGCATTCCTATGGGAAAACACGATTCGCAAGACAATTTTTTCGCAAAACGAATTCGTCTTGCAAGTCACCATCAGATCGCAAAATGCATTCGTCTTGCGAAAAATTCGTCTTGCGAGGTACCACTGTACTGAACAACATCCTGGCTCAGTATAAATAGCTTTCTAGGTTCTATAGTCCACTCTTCTGAAAGTTTCTTCAGAACTATGCTCAACACTGTGTAAAAATGGGCTCTACCACATTTTCATAGGTCAGGTGCCATTTTTTTCTCTTCATGAGAACACACCACCTCAAGCGCCAGCACTACTACTGCCCTGGGAGTGTGGAACCCAAATCACAAGGGATGTGACAACAGAGCTTTCTTACATCACTTGACAGAAGTAAATAACACTTTAAAAGAATTGTCATGTGTTATGCAATTGGCTGCATCTCAAATTCTTCTTACCTCCTATCAATCTGTTGGTAACACTTCCTGAGCCAGCCTAGACTAGGCATCTTCCTCCGTGTTGTTGCACCATTTAGGTAAACGATCATGTAGTTCTCTGCTACTAACAATTCTAGTGTGCCAATAACATACCTGTTTGGGGGTGGGAGGAGAGACAGACAGTGAGGTTCTTGTGCTATCTTCCCCCACCAACTTTCCTTATGGCCCTGCATCCCTCTCCTGCACTGTTAATCAGCAGCAGTTCATTTTAAGGAGCATATAAAATTGAGTCAGGAATGAAAGCCAAAATTGTATTTGTAGTCTGGCCTTAGCAATGCCAGAGGGGAGAGGTCATCACTCACGTGCTTGGCATGAAAAAGGCCTCAAGGCATTCCCTGGCATCTCCCACTGAAAAGGATAGGAGGACTTTGGAAGAGCTAAGGCAGAAGCTTCTTCAGGTTGGGTTAAGGAAAGATCATCATGAGAAGAGGCCTGCTGAATCAGTCCAATGGACTATCTAGCTCAGCACTCTGGCCAGCCAATGTCCCTGCAAGAAAAGGCCACAATGGCCCTCTCCTGCTGCCTGCTTCCACCTCCACCACTTGCAAGCATTCTGACATGGGAGGAAACACAGGGATCAGAGGTCTGACTTGGAATAAGGCAGGTTCATGCATTCATCAAGTACAACTCACTTAAAGAGATTATCCATTAAGTATCTGTAGTTTGGCTGCCCGCTTTCCGGCATGAAGCAAACTGCAAATACAACGATTGCATTTAACCCATCACCATAATAACCTAGAAAGAAGAAGAAAAATCTAATTGTTATGCTTTTTCTTCAGGCATCCTGCAATTCTTTTGGGGGGGACTGGTGAAGAAGAGCATTTGTCACTAATCTCACCTCCATGACTGATAACTTTCTTATATGGCTCAATTGCCTTCATATCCACCCTGTGATCTTGGTCTCCAATCCGGAACATCCGCCATCGCCGTTCCTCCTCTTTTTCGTCTGATGCTGCATATTCTTGTAACGATCCTTTCTGAATCACATCTGTAGTTTTCGGCTTTGGAAGATCATCTGCTCAGAGGTGTTTTGTTTTGGTTTTTTAAAAAGGAATTACAATACTGTTACAGTGAATCACAGATTAGACAAAGTATGTTCATTGCTTCCCTGTATGCCCCAAATCTTCAAATGTTCTGTGCACATTATATTGAAGGAAGTGTCAAGAAATGGATCTACAAATTGTCTGGGTTGCATTTTGACTAAGCAGTTAAGCAGTGATTGTGCTGAGTTGCTTTTAAATGGAAAGAACATAGCTGTGATTCCTTTCCAAACCCATAAAAATATATTTGAAGCTTAAACAACTAGTCCTCTGATCAGACAAGAATCTATTTTGGTAAATCAAAGCTGTCCCCTGTAAAAGGGACCACAGTCTTGAGGTGGATATACCTTTAATCAGGCAATGATTACATATATGCAATAGGCTCAATACAACACTTATTTTGATATTCCAAATCAGTTTGTGGATTAGGATAATGCCCAAACGCTTTGATCAGTTGACAGTCCTAGCCTTCACCTATTATTTCCCCATTGATTTTAGTGAATCATCTCAACACAATGATTAGTGGCAGACATGCAAAATAGAGATTTCAATCCAAACAAAGCAGGACTTGGGAAGTGTCCTGAAGAATACATCATCCTCACGGCTTTGTCAAATTAATTTCAGTAACACAAACCTTACCACAGAGGTGTGAAAAAACTACTGCAGCATGTTAGTAGTTTGTTTCCAAGACAGAGTTGTTAATGGAAACTATCCTTCCAGGAAAACGCAGACAGCCGCATTAAAGAGAAGAGAAAAGACAGAAACCTTATTCCAACAACGAACAACTCCAGCCTCTCTTCAGCCCAGTGAACTGCAAAGTCTAAGTACCTAGAGCTGCAAACTTCTCACCCCACATTTGAAAAGCTCATACAAATAAGCAATATGCCACCACAGTCATCGGCTGCAGGATGCACCAAAGCTGAAGTCTAGTCTCTTGCTTTGAGCAACTGAATAACTTTGAAGTAAAGAGGCCCCTTTCTGAAATCTCTCCTGAACCATTGGTACACAATTGATTCAAGAGCTATCATCAGTGTCAGTTTTGTACCAGCTGGAAAATCCTGTGCTGAGCAAAAATATCTTCTGTTCCCCTTCATATCAGTAGCATTTGTTTATAAATTGTACTAAAAACGCCACTAGTAGCCTTGAAGCGAAGCGGTAGCTACGTCAGTTTGAAAAAAACAAGCATACAATTACAAAACAACTAACTACCACGTGCTTTTAGAACTTCCACCCTATACATTTTACTAACCAGCACAGCAATGCCCACAGTGTCCTATCCCAACCTGACAGATGTGAGCAGGCTCTGGTTGCTGGGCCTTTAGATTCTAGCTTTTAAAAAAGCAGATCACACAATCCAAAGTTCTGCCCATGCCAGCTGTACACAATTTGATATGGAGGACTTTTATCATCCTTGCAAACAGGCCACAGCAGGCTGCAGATGAAGCGACCAGAAACCCAGTGGGCCACCCACCACACAGAACAGCTCCACTGATCAACAATGCTGACAAAGGAAGCAGAGGAAATACATATGCACAAGGCTTAGACAGAGTCAAGTCTTACCTTCCCATTCGAACTCATTGCTATTTTCAGATGGTGTGTCCATATCGTCCAGATCAATATCCCCGCTCTCTTCCAAGTCAGACAAAATGGATTCTTCACTGCAATCCAGAGTTAAGTTTATATTTGGAGCCAATAGTTTCTTCTTAACTTTGTTGCCATTCACTTCTAATAAATTGGAAAGGACGGGAAGTTTATTCTATAAGACATGTTAAAGCTAGTGACGGCCATACACCCCCACCAAATACAAGAAACAGAATGATGAAAGCATATTCCAAGTCTATGTACTGTAAACCAAATTTTTTAAACAAAAAGCATAAGATTGATTGATTGATATTTATTACGGCTATTGGCCCATCACACAACAATTTCCCATACCAACATATATGTACTTAAACCTCCAAAGTTAAAACAGCCAAAAACTACAAAAAACAAACAAAACAGAAACAAAAAACCAACAACATACAATACAATAAATTTACAACATAAACATCGCCCTCTGCTCATAAATTAATAAAAGACATCAATGTTGATGTCACCTAATTACATCCTAAAACATAAATCATGGTTTAAAAGGGTTATCCGAGCCGCACAGGAGTCCGTTTTTCTTCTTTAGGGATAGGACGCTGATCAAGAATCTGGCAACCGTGAGTGATCTTAAGGGGTCTTCATCATTTAGTAGGTATCTCAGTTTGGCTTCATTCGAATCATCGGCAATTCCCTTTAGATATGGAGCAAGAAACTTGCTCCTGGCCGATGAGTGAAGAGCACAATCAAGGATTATGTGATGCAACGATTCCGGTGCCCCACAATTACAATCACATAAGAGCGATATCTGTCCATTGGAAAATCTATTACTCAGCACGTTCGATGGGAAGGTGTTGAATCTTGCCTTTATAAAGGCGTATCTATGAGCTGAAGAAGTTAAGGAATTCAAATAATTTGGGAGCTTTAAAGGGGGTAATAAACCAAGGTTTAGAGGTGAGCAGGTACCATTGCCCAACACCATTTTCTGCTGCAAGTCCATCTCCTCTAGTTTACAGGTTACTATTCCTTTAGCTGGAACTATGTCCTGCTCTAGTAATTTAGATGGGGAGATTCCCATTGCCGTAATTTTCAGTTGTAAAATTTTTACCCATGGGCTCTGGAAATCATCTCTCCACATACATTGTATCAAATACAGGTTTGGGAGATGGTGCCATAGTGATAACCAGTGACAAAATATATGCTTCCACAGGGCGTTTTCCAAGGATACAGTGTTAAGTTCCATGCGTAACGCTGTATTACTTACACAGTTGGGCAGTTTCAATATCCTTCTTAGAAACTGATTTTGAATAACCTCTAGGTGAGATAGGTTGACAAAAGTCCCCCAAGTTGAGATGGCATAAGCAATTGTCGGGATCACCTTGGCCTTGAACACTTTCAATGCCGATGGGATGTGAAGGGCCCCATCGGTGAAGAAGAATCGCAAGATCGCCAAGGAGATAGCTTTCGCTCTGTTTGTAATATAAGCTATATGGGCCTTCCATCTAAGGTTATGTTGTAACCAAACTCCCAAGTATTGGAATCTATAGACTTGTTCAATGACCCTCCCATCAATTCTCCAATTATGGAGTTTCCGGCTCTTTGAGAAAATTAGGATCTTAGATTTTACATAGTTAATTGTAAGGGAATTTGCATTACAATATGATCCAAAAAAATTTAAGGCCCTCCTGAGACCTACTCAAAAAGCATAAGCATTATGCTACAGTTTCAATCGCCCTTTTTAAAGAGGTGTAGCTAACATACTGTATATACAAAATAAAAAAATTCATTCCAGCAGCACCTTAGAGACCGACTAAGTTTGTCATTGGTATGAGCTTTTGTGTGCATGCACACTTCTTCAGATACCACTGTATATAGTTCTGCAAACAGTTCATTATATACTAATCCAATGCTGAACTAGATGGAGCAATGGTCTGGTTTAGTATAAGGCAGCCCTCTATGCGCCTACTATTTGACAAACAGGAGTCACTCAGAAGAGTGAGTAGTGGCCTTCTGTTATAGTTAAACAGTCAAAACTTTCCTACATAAAAAACAAATAAAAAATTGACTGAAGATTGTCCCTTAAAGATCTGAGCAAGTAAACAGTATCTTCCAGCCTAGAATATTTAATCCAGAGCAGTTTATTTTCTAGTTTCATTTTCTGCCTGATTTACCCAGCATCAGAAGTGGCCAACAAAAGAGAGGGGGGGGGGCAAGGGGAATGCAGGACCACAAAATGGTGCAAACGTAACCCACTGCCAGCCACCCATCAGTGCAGAAAAGGCACTTGCCTCAGCCACCACTGCACTTGCTCCCAGAGAAAAGCCATTTGAACACCTCCTCTGTACTGAATGAATGGGATGACAGATGCCCAATCCTGTTTTTAGGAGTGGGGGAGTGACCAAACAGGAACTGTGCAGGAAGAGCAAAAAGTTATGGGCACACGGGCGACCCCTGGATAAGAGGAATGAGAAACCTGTGGTCCCCCAGATGCTAATGGACTCCACCTCCCATGCTGACTAGGGATTATGTGAGCTGAAGTCCAAAATCATATGTAGAACCATATATTCCTTTATACTAAACTTACCAGGTTGGTCCCCTCTTTCAGCTGGATCTGACATATCATCAATATGGTCATCTTCCGGTAGAGGTCTGGGACAGTAAAAAACATAAGAGGAAACAATGAGGATAGTGCTCAGTAGAGATTGAGGGAGGGGAGGGGAAGGGACCCAGTAGAAAAATATTTCCTCACCCCCCTCCATCTTTCACATCTCTATCAGTGCCCAATCACTTCTTACACAGCATCCAGACACCAGCTTTGTGCAACCCAATAGATTTGGGTGGATCTGTAGCTGATTGACTGACCGAACCCAAAGAGTACTCTTAATGGTTCCTCATCATCCTGGGAAAAGTGACAAGTGGAGTGCTGCAGGGTTCTGTCCTGGGCCCGTTGTTGTTCAACATCTTAAAAAAACAACTTGGATGAAGGAATTAAGAGGATGCTCATCAAATCTGCAGATGACACCAAACTGGGAAGGGTAGCTAATGCCGCAGAAGACTGAATCAGAATTCAATATAACCTTAACAGATTGGAGAACTGGGTGCAAGCTAGCAAAATTAATTTCAATAGGGACAAATGTAAGGCTCTACACTTAGGCAGGAATACCCAGATGCACAAATATAGGATGGGGGACGCGTGGCTTACTAGCAGTACATGTGAAAAGCATATAGGGATCTTAGTGGACCACAAGCTGAACATGAGTCAACAGTATGATGCAGCAGCAAAAAATGCTAATGCTATTCTAGGCTGCATCAAGAGAAGTATAGTGTCCAGATCAGGGGTCGGCAAGGTTTTCTGGCTGTGAGCCAGATCATTCCCAAGGACAATCATCCGTGGGCCAGACATGCGCAGAACGATGCCAGAAATCACGTCTGTGTATGTCTGCGGTGCCAGAAATCGCTTCTGCGCATGCCCGGAAGCTGAAAATCACGCCTGTGCAGAAGCGATTTTCGGCATCTAGGCATGCACAGATGCAGTTTCTGGTATCTGCACGTGCACAGATGCCATTTCCGGCACCACTCAGCGAGTCCCTGCACTGCACTGCACCGGTTAAACAGCCTTCGTGGGCCGGATTCGGCCCATGGGCCAGAGGTTGCCGATGCCTGGTCCAGATCAAGGGAAGTAATAGTACCACTCTATTCTGCTTTGGACAGACCACACCTGTGTCCAGTTCTGGGCACCACAATTTAAGGAGGATGTTGACAATCTGGAACGTGTGCAGAGGAGGGCAACCAAGATGATCAAGGTTCTGGGAACCAAGCCTTATGAGAAATGGTTGAAGGAGTCGGGGATGTTTAGCCTGGAAAAGAGGAGACTGAGGGAGATATGATAGCCATCTTCAAATATCTGAAGGGCTATCACATGAAAGTTGGAGCAAGCTTGTTTTCTCCTACTTTGGAGGGTACAACCAGAACCAATGGCTTCAAGTTATAAGAAAGGAGATTCTAACGAAACATCATAAAGAACAGGCATCCCCAAACTGTGGCCCTCCAGATGTTTTGGCCTACATCTCCCATGATTCCTAGATAGCAGGACCAGTGGTCAGGGAAGATGGGAATTGTAGTCCAAAACATCTGGAGGGCAGAAGTTTGGGGATGCCTGATAAAGAACTTTCTGGTGCTAAAAGCTGTTCTACAGTGGAACAGACTCCCATAAAAGGTGGTGGACTCTCCTTCCTTAGAGGTTTTTAAGCAGAGGTTGGATGGCCATCTGTCATGAATGCTTTAGCTAATATTCTTGCATTGCAGGGGTTGGACTAGATGACCCTTGGGTTCCCTTCTGCCCCTACAATTCTACAAAATGTGACACAAGCCCCAAAGAGTTAGCAACTGGGGTTTAACCAACTCTTGTGGTAGTCAGTGAGCAAGCTAGTCTGCTGATGCACTAATTTGTGTGCTGTAGAGTACTGCAGAAAATTCAGCCTGATGAGTCACAGAAGTATTCCTATTTTTTTAAAAAAATAATCATAACCTGTACCTAGATGGCCCATCAAGGTGGCTGAATGTCTGCACACTGGCATTCCAACTCTAAGGGCTGCAGAGCTGCAACAGCTGGTGAGCAGCTTGCAACAGTGTGACCAGAACATCAGCCTCAGCAGTGCCAGACCATCCTGCAATAAGAAAGCATGTCCTGCCCATTGTATCAGGTGAGGAGAGTTGCAGGGCAGGGCAGAAAAAAGAGCAGGGAGGGAAGGAGCTCAAATGAACAAAATGAAATGGAGAACAGTCTCCAGTGCTCACTGGTGCAAAACTCTTAATTGTAGATTAGCATGCTTTGGAGTAAAACACTCCTTCAGGACCTAGAAAAGTTTGCAAGCTCTTTAAAATCTCTATGCTGAACCTCTGAAGTCAGGTTCAGATCATGTGGCAAATGTGTATATGTACACAAGACAAAAATGTATATGCAAATATAAACTGCACATTTTTCCTAAGTCTGCTTTTGAAATAATATAATTTAAATTCATAGCTGAATATGTGAAATATCCCCAACATAAAAAGAGGGCAGAAGATGAGGCTTACAGATCCATATGAACACACAGGAAACAGTACCTCCCTTGGCTACAACTGACAAACACTTTTTAGGGACAAGCCAAACTCCACTTTCTGAAGAATATGTTCCAGAGCAAATCAAGCCCTGCTACTTGTTACCTTGGAAAGTCTTCATCTTGCCACTCCTCTTTAAGTTCAACTCCTTCCATCCTCAGTGTCGCCTCAATGGCTGATGCAGATTCTACGTGATCCAGAATTCCTGCTTCGTGTTAGATCTTAGGAAAGAACTGCAAAGTATTTTGAAAGTGTTTGCTCAGCAATTGAAATTCCAGTACTCATGAGCTGATCTATCTTCCTAAGAATCACAGCAATAAGCAGATGAGTAACATAAATGAGAAACAGGAATATGAGGACACACATTTGAGGGCAAAGCAAAGAGGCCTGGGTTTTTCTGAACAATCCCATAACATACTACATATTTTATGTGAAAGTTCCCTAAGAGTGGCTTTATGCATCTTTTTGGAACTTTCTCCACTTTCCATGGTAAGCTCCACTATCCAGGACATACTACGTATGAAGGAAGGAAGTCCCTAGGTAATACCAGTCCTGAAGTATAAGTAAAGGCAGATATATCTATAAAGTTGGCTAGGAGAGCAGAGTTGAAGGGAAGAATGCTTTAGCCACAAATATCAGCCAGGGGACCAAGGGCCAGTGGGATGTTGCAGCTGCTGCTACCCAGGAAGATCTGAACCCTGAAGACTACCAAATGTATTGCTGCATGAACTTTTGTGGATTAGTTGGTACTTCATTCACTCACAAAGTGAAATCCTCAGTGAATATATATATAAAAACATCTGGGTGTAAAAGATAAAAATGTTAATGCATTCTGTTGTGTAAAATCAAGGGGACTGAAGAGAAATATGTGGTTTTCAATTTGCTTCAATTTAGCACCTAGTATCTCTACCCACACCCCCTTATTTTAAGTAATTCACCAACACCCAAGTATGAACTTTCCATTCAAGCTCTTCATAAGCCTCATACTATTAAAGAGCAGAGGGAGCCCCACCCCAGCAATGCTCAGAAACCAACAATATTTGAAGCCCCTTCCTAACTGCTCACCTGAACTCAATTGGGGAAGACATTTTACTGTGCACACTTTGGGAATAGGTAAATCCACATATATTTTATTAACACAAACTTCTCTTTTTTATGATTTATCATGGCAGAACCCATATATAAATACTACATATAAAGAAGTCAACTTTTCCTTGGATAACATTCTGGCTAAAAGAGGGCTATTATCCCTTTCCATTAGTAAAGTCTGTGGCTTATATACCGGTAATTAAGATTTGGCAACATATACCTCCCACATTACACTGGCAACATCCCAAATGCTCTTTCAGTAGAAAAAAACAGCTTTTTACCTGCTGTGGTCAGTACAGTCTCATCCTTTTACAAGAGACCAGACTTCCCTGCAACTCTGAAACTGTGGAGGATTACCATCCCACCACCTCCCAAGTCACCTAGAAAGCCTTGGTCACTTGGGGCAAAGTCAGTCAACCCACCCCACATGCACACACAAATTATTGCCAGAGATTTGGATTCTGCTGTCACAGAGTGCTTTGAGTGTCTCCGAACAGCCAACCAGTCTCCTACCTCCCTATCAGCCTTTCCAGAGAAATTGCCTTGGATACTGTTATGATAAGGCGCTTGGGCAGCTTCAAGCAGCGGCAACAGCAATGAAGCTGACACACTCCTTGGGGGCAGGGGTTGCCAGGACAGCTCTGAGGAGGGTAAGTTGGCTTGCCAGTAGGCTAGGCAAGCAAAAGACAACCCACCTCCCGAGGAGAATCCCCAATAAAGTTCATTGTCTGGCTTTGCAAACCTTGAAGGAAAAAAAATTCCAGCAAGTTTATGCACCCTTAGGAGAACAGTTAAAGCTGCCAACTAGGAAGCCGAGCTGAAGATTTCATAATTGCTCAACTCCACCCAGCACATCACAAGCAATGTTGCTTGCAGTTGACAGATAGTGTTTTGGCTTTGTGCCTTACAACATAACCCAACAACTTATTGCTTAATAAAACACTCACTTAACAGCCTCCAGGAACAAATAACACAAAGCTATAGCTGTGAAATAGCAAGTTATTCATTTACGTTGAATAAACAATGTGTGGATTGTTTTCCTTTGAGGATCACATTTAATTCTTCACAGTAGCATTGATGGTTATTCCTAATAAGCCATAGGATTTTGACACATCAGCTCTCAACTGAGCTAACTGCATAGGCTATCACAGACAAGGCTATCAAGTTCAGTCACATTTAACACTGATAAATTATAGCTTGAATTTTTGTACAAGATTACATAAAATGCCATTCTTAATACAGTATTACAGAATTTCATAAGTCATATTGAAACTCATCCTAAGAAGCCAATATATGCAGAACAAGTCACTTTGGCTCAATAACTGAACAACATATATCCTTTCCTGTGACACTGGACAAGCTCAATAGGCAAAATACACATCACTAATCACACAAATCCCACCATTGCTAAACCTAGTTCACTGCGTAGTCATGAGATCTCAATTTTACCTTTATTTCTACATTACTTCCATTAAAAGCCAGGTTGTTGTTCCTTCTTAACCTGCAGGGATTTTTTCCATTTCTCATATTTAAGATCACAAAATCCCATTCCTTTGTTTATGCAGCGGAACTGCATACAACTCCTGTCCTGCCCCATTTTCACACTTAAACTCCCAAGGAGCTCATTTTACACAAGCTTACTTAATAGCAGGCCCTATTCAGCTCAGCAGGTCTTACTTCCAGGTAAGCAAGCTTGCACAGGATCATGCTATGTGAACACATATGGCTTTTCAAACTGCAGGTGGGTGTATTGCTTTTGTTTGTTACTATGCTACATATTTTTGTGTTTTTATATTGTAAACCACTCTATGATCCTCAGCTGAAGGGCAGTATAGAAATTAATTAATTAATATGCACTCAGGACTCCAGTGAAAGCTATTCAAGTCAATATATGAACCATAATTATTAGTAGAGATTGTTACAATTTTATTCCACCTTTCCTCCAAGGAGCCCACCTCCCCAAAAAACCCTAGTGAGGTGAGGTTGAGAGTGTGTGATTGTCCCCCAAGGTCACCCAGTGAGCTTCATGACTGAGAGGGGATTTGAACCCTGGTGTCCCAGGTCCTAGTCTGACACTCTAACTACTACTTGTTTTCTCAGTGCTTTTGGTTAGAACATGGGGAGGGCTTTTTGCTGCCTCCCTCGATTCCTGTTCAAAAGCTTACATCTGCATGCTAGGGTTGCCACCTGTTCTGTATAATACAGGATTGTCACGTATTCCAAAGGAGATGCTACATCCTGTATTGTTACAGTTTTGTCCTGTTCTTCAAGTCTTCTCTCTCTCCAAGTGCACATGTTTGAAAGGTTATGTAAGAGAAACGTCATGTATTTAAGCTTTGGGTAGCCAAGCACTATCTTGGGTTCCATGATCACTGCAGATGGTGACAGCAGTCACGAAATTAAAAGACGCCTGCTTATTGGGAGAAAAGCAATGACAAACCTAGACAGCATCTTAAAAAGCAGAGACATCACCTTGCTGACAAAGGTCCGTATAGTTAAAGCTATGGTTTTCTCAGTAGTGATGTATGGAAGTGAGAGCTGGACCATAAAGAAGGCTGATCGCCGAAGAATTGATGCTTTTGAATTATGGTGCTGGAGGAGACTCTTGAGAGTCCCATGGACTGCAAGAAGATCAAACCTATCCATTCTTAAGGAAATCAGCCCAGAGTGCTCACTGGAAGGACAGATCGTGAAGCTGAGGCTCCAGTACTTTGGCCACCTCATGAGAAGAGAAGCCTCCCTGGAAAAGACCCTGATGTTGGGAAAGATGGAGGGCACAAGGAGAAGGGAACGACAGAGGACAAGATGATTGGACAGTGTTCTTGAGTCTGACCAAACTGCGGGAGGCAGTGGAAGACAGGAGTGCCTGGCGTGCTCTGGTCCATGGGGTCACGAAGAGTCGGAGACGACTAAACGACTAAACAACAACAACAACAAGCCAAGCACAGACAGATTTACATGTTTTTGCGTGCCTGCCTGACGAAGTCCAGAGGGGCCATCCTGTGAGGCTGTAACAGACTGAAATCACTTCAGTAACAGATGGAAAAACCCGCCCCACCCTGCCCTGTATTTTGCCAGAACAAAGGTGACAACCCTACATGCTTCCCAGTTTTATAAGTACAGTATTTCAACGAATATATACGTAAGCCATGGATATAACCATGCAGATAACGGGGGGGAGAGTGAATGTGAAGTGACAGAGAGAGCCCCTCATTTCCTGTTCCGAAGCTTGTGTGCGCGTCAATTGCCCTTAACCCCCCAAATTAAAAACCCCTCCAAGCGCCCCATCCCACCTCCCGCCACAATACTCACCAGTCCACCTCCGTTCCGGCCTGCCTTTCCTCGCTCTCATCCGGCCACCACGAGCCCGGCCCGTTCCCCCGCCAGCTCCGTCCCCCCCACAGATTTTCCTAAAGGGACGACCCTGCCCCGGAAGCAAACGCCACCGGACAGGAAGCGGCGCCGCCACAAAAAAAGCGAACGAGGCAGAAAGAAAACGGGGGTTCTTCAACTCCGCCCAGTCGCCCCGCCCCGGCAGACGCATGCGTGGAACACACCGAAGCCCAGCTACGCGGAATCTCTATGGTGGAGCCCGTCGGCGAGTGTGTGGTCGAGCTACTTCCTCTTTCGATTTCCGGAGTGAGAGCTTCCGTTTCCGGACCGAGCAGCCCGAGGGAACGGAGGGAGAAGAGTCGTGCGCTGTTTCCGCGTCGGTGGCTGTGAGGGGCTGGAGGCGCCGCGGCCTCCTCCTCCTCCTCCTCTTCCAGGTACCGCCTTCTACCGGGGAAAGGGAGGCCTCCTCCCGCCACGGAAGGCAGCGCTTCTGCCTCTTCGCCATCACTGGGTCGTCACTTGATGAGAACAAGAACCACGGCGGGCGGCAGCAGCAACAGCAGCAATAAGTGTTGGTTGTTAAAGTGGGGTGTTTAAAATGCGCCTGCTCTGCTAGGGCTTTCATGTGAGGAACAGTCGTGCTATTGAAACGTGGTAGTTCTAGTATGGAAATGTTCTTGTTTATATCCCGCCTTTTCCCCAGGCCTGGACTCCAGGTGCCTTACCCAAGTCAAAGCAGCACAGATATAATACAAAAAGCAAAACACGTGTGAAAGGTAACAGTTAAAAAGTTACTGAACCCTAAAACAATATTTTAAAAAATCTATTACAATGCATAGCTGCCAAGTTTTCCCTTTTCTCGCGAGGAAGCCTATTCAGCATAAGGGAATTTCCCTTAAAAAAAGGGAGAACTCGGCAGCTATGTTACAATGCTGTTTTACTGCAGACTCCGCTAGCCCGGAAGTAGTGCCTCGGGCTGGGGGCTTTGCTTCGGGATTAAGAGCAGAGGTCGCTTGCCGGCGGCGCAGCGGCAGCGGGGGCCCCATTGGCTGGGGTGGTGCCTCGGGTTGGGAGTGGTTTCAGGTTGGGAGCGGACCTCCGGAACGAATTAGGTTCTTAACCCGAGGTACCACTGTATATAAATACCTGAAATAAATAAAATAAATGTCCAAGCAGGAAGGTATTCGCAGGCAGGAATTAACCATTGAATGACACACACATTCATTGTTACACGGAGGCGGCTTTCTAATCTACCACATGACCACCTTTGCATTTGTGCCAGATGCGACCTGTCTAGCATCTACAGAAGGCTTTTCCATTTGCCATAAATTATAACAACTTGGGGGCAATGGAAACATGATTAAGTAAAGAGTTGTCCAGAAGAACAATCAAATTTCAGGCATGTTAAAGGAAAAACAAAATAGCATTTCAATTAGCTGCTACTCTAATGCTGAAGTGGTGGCAAACTGAAAATTAACATTTGGCTGGCTCCAATTTGATAAAAATTATTCAGAGTAGGGTGAGTCATTAAAGTAATCAATACAAACTCCTTCCTTATCAACTAAATAATTCATTTGCAGGTGAAGTGACCTGCCTAGAGATGTGAAGGGCCGGAAAAAATTCGGAGAAAAACCTGGGTTTTTTTCATTTTTTCCCTGAAGGCTTTTTTTTTCTTGAAAAATTGAAAAATTGAAGAAATAACAAGTAGATTATGGAATATTTTATTTTAACATGACAACTAAAATATTTTAAGATAAGGGGTTCAAATATTTTATAAATCATTTTTAAAAATTATGTATGGTATCAGATTATTCTAATTTCTGTGAGGACGAGCAAGTCCTAGGTTACAAACTGAATTCTCCAATGCAAGAACAAGATATATTTCTTCCTTTAGGAGGTGCTGTTGTCACCAGAAAAGAAAAAGGTTTCAGTTTTGTTCTTGCATGTGTGTGGTATGCATTGGTTCTGTTCCTCTTCACTAGGCCTCAAAGCACTGGAAGAAAATATAGAGCAACAAAAAGGGCCTTCAAGTATATGTGTTGCTGTGGCAATCAGAGAAGTGTTATGAAAGACAAAAAGAAATGAAAATATTTTAAACATTAAATGCTGTAAAACAGTCTTTAAAAAGTGAAATAAACTAATTTAAGCATATAGTATAAAGCATATAAGCATAAAGTGGTTAACAGACCACACACATCAGTGTGAGGAAATACATAAGGTCTCGTGGGCAAAACATGGGAGGTGGAGTAAGCATGTTGCATAGCAAACAATGATGAATGACAAGTTAAATTTCGTGTGCACATGAAAGCTCATACCTATGACAAGTGCTACTGGAAGGAATTTTTTGTTTTGACTATGTCAGACCAACACGGCTACCTACCTGTAAAGTGTGAACTTACACAGCATGCCCTTCCACCTCACCAAAGCCTGGAGTTTGACCTACTGGTCACTCTAGGGGGGGGGGGAACCACCCAGAAAATCTACCTCACGAGTTGTTGTGAGCCTATATTATAGAAGAAGATGGTATATAAATTTGTAGAAATAAATGTTGGAGTTCGTTTGGCACCTTAAAGGCTGCTAGGCCTTATTGTGGCAGAAGTGTTTCATGGGCGAGAGGAGTCCCCTTCATCAGCTGTATGAAGTGTTGTTTTCAGTTGGCAGGCCAGGGGCATGGAAGCAGCGCTGCCAAATGGCTGTGGTATGCAAGCAATACAGTCTGTGACATCTTTTTAGAACTCAAACAAATGTAAACTGCCCTGTGATCTTTGGATGAAGGGTGGGTTGCAAATTTATTTAAATAATAATAATGATAATTTGAAAAGCAAGATACTGCAGGAATCAAATTAGCATCACAAAGCCAGGAAGCTGGTTGGATCACCAATTTAGTGCCATAGAGACTAGTCCCTGTGCTTGTCTAGACTTTGCCTGGAAGTGTCACAAACTGTACTTCTTTCATTTTATGGCCTTCTGGTTCCTCTGCTGACTTTTTTCTCTTTAGCATGTGCATATGTAGTGTGTGTATCTGCTAACTAAGGATAAAACTTCCTGGATTTGGCAAAATGGAAATCTTCCAAGGCCGTGTTCCATCCCTGTGAAAAATATTTGTTGATGTTTAGTCACAGGAATAATTTTGTTAAACCTGGGGAGTTTGTATGGTTTTTGCTATTTTACAGTGAAAATTTTGTTACTTTACATGTTTTGTTATTTGCATTATCAGCCAAGTACTTAAGAATTAAATCTGTGGCTCAGCTCTGAATGTTCTTTATGTTTTTTTATGGCTTATGGGCAGCTTAACTAAACAAATAAAAGTAATACACCTAAAAAACCTTAAGCTGTAGACAAGCTATGTTTGCTTCCAAGCTATTTCTTTCTATTTTTTGTAATTTTTATCATTTTTGTGGCCAGTTTGTTAACTTGCATTTCTTTGGTAGCTGGAAGTTCTCATCACACTTTGTTCAAATGCTCCCTGTCTAGGTCATTAATTGTTATGCTGGATTTCCTAGGCTTTTGGTGAAAGTTGCAGCAGTTTCAGATCTGTGGATGGTCAACAACGGTTTTCTGCCCTTCTCATGAGCCATGGCCTACCAGCTCTATAGAAATACCACGCTGGGGAATAGTCTTCAGGAGAGCCTAGATGAGCTCATACAGGTAGACAGTAGACTTTTATGCCCTTGTAAGCCTGAACAGCCCAGTGCTGAACTTACACCAGGGTTACGTTCTGGCCCCCTGGCCACATAAGTGGAATGAGCATAAGTGGGGAGCACCCTGCTGCACCTCCAGCTCACAAGGAGACTTTCCTCAGACCCCCAAAGGGAGTATCCTCTTCAGGATCCTGGAATGCTCTCCTCATGAGCCAGAGGTGCAGCAGAGCTTTGTTGAGGCTCTTCGGGTCTCTCCCACACTTCCAGGTTTCTGGCACTGTACAGTGGTGCCTCGCTAGACGAAATTAATTCGTTCCACGGGTCTTTTCTTATAATGAAAAATTTGTCTAGCGAATCCCATAGGAATGCATTGAAATTTTCTGAAAATTTTTTTGCCCATAGGAACGCATTAATTGAATTTCAATGCATTCCTATTGGAAACCGCGATTCGCTAGACGAATTTTTCGTAAAACGAATTCGTCTACCGAGGCAACCTCCGCTCGAAAAATCCTTTCGTTAAGCGGAAATTTTGTTAAGCAGGGCATTCGTTAAGCGAGGCACCACTGTACATGACTTAAATGCACGTAAATAGTGGGATGGCTGTACAAGCCACAACAGATATTCAAAATATGACTGAATAAATTGTAACATAGTGTTTATTTGCTCTTTACCCCTCCCCTGATGAAACACATCAGTGTAATGGTAAGAGGAAATCACAAAGGAAGATGGTCCTTCTAACTTTTCAGTGCAACCCTAACATTTAGCAAACTCCATGCCAGAAATCAAATGCTTATTTGCTAGTCTGGAAAAACTGAAGATGGGCAGAATACCCATGCTAAGACACACACAGACCTGACTGAAATATGTTAAGAGGGTAGCTAATTTTTGTATTGGTGTTCAGGTAAATATGGAAAATTGTTGGGGCTCTACTGGTTAGAATTTAACAAGGGGATTTTCTATCTGTTGTTAGAATTGTGAAAGCATAATTTTTTTTATTTTTGCTCAGGCCTTTTTAATTGGATTGGTGTAACTGAGAACAGTCAGTCTGCTCTGTTAGGATTGTGTTGTTTAGATAATGGTTTAACATTTTTGTTTAAAGTGTTGTATGATTTTATTGTTGCTATGTTGTCCATTGTGTCCTACCCTAGGATCATTGATTTGGTGAAGGGCAGGCTAGAAATTGAAATAATAAATTAATAAAGGAATTTTATAGTGCTGATTACAATGTTTCTATGTAATCAGAACTTGTTATAACTTAAGATTTTGGAGATATGAGCTTGTATTCAATATTGAATGTAATTTATCCTCAATGCGGAATGTTTTTATTTTCCCTCTCCCATTTCAGTCTCAGCAGATCACCCCCCAGCTTGCCCTTCAAGTGCTACTTCAGTTTGACAAAGCTATCAATTCTGCATTGGCACAACGGGTCAGAAACAGAGTCAATTTCAGGGTAAGAAAGCTAAATGCTAATGAAGAGTAGCTAATGGCTTCTAGCATTTACGGTAACTTTTGCTGACTTAAAATGGGTGCAGACTTCTTTGACTCCAACTTGCAAGGTCTTCCTCTGAAGCAAGTTGGTATGGAAAATCTTCCAAGTTTTTTTAAAAAAATTAATGTTAGGAATCAGCAAAAATGTGGACTCAGAAGAATATATACTTTGATGTTCTAATGCAGTGCAAAACTGGAGGAGGCACCTTGCTTATTTTTTTCTATATGTTGACATTATTTTTCCCTGATTTTAAAAAAAAATGTGGTTTAGTGTTTCATGTGAGCCATCTTGGAAGGATTTATAAAAGGTGAAATATATGATCTGAAAAGAAACCAGCATATGGACTTTGTGTCCTGAAAGGCAGATATAAATCATTATAACAAATTAGTTATAAAATGTTGGTGGCAGGACATGCAGCAGTAATGCAAAATTTCAAATAACTGGGTTAGCTTTGCTGTATGCCCAAGGGCTGGACTGTGCATTTAAGTGGCCGGGGTGTCGAGATCTAATTGTACTTCTCAGTCTGGCATTTGGCTATTCTAATTCTCTCCTTTATTCTGTGTGGGTACTTTTTTTCCTTTAAGCCTACCACAAGGTGGCACAAGAAGCACGCCCTTCAGAATTACTCTGAGGCAAGTGGGTGGCACAAAATATGAGTGAAACAATTCCAAAGAAGTTTTTCTTGAAGTTACTTAGGTGTTCTTTTTTCTCTCTCTTCCTTCTCCTGTTCGCTCCTGAAGGGCTCCCTGAACACATACAGATTTTGTGACAACGTTTGGACATTTGTACTGAATGATGTTGAATTCAGAGAGGTCACTGAGCTTGTGAAAGTGGATAAAGTGAAAATAGTAGCCTGTGATGGGAAAAGTAAGTTCTGGAATGTGATGTGTGTGAAGATGCTGAGATCAAGTGGCAGAGTAGCAATAGATTACTTTTTTTTAATGCACAAGAATTACACCCGTAGGCAAAGCCATGAGTCTTTGATGAGAAAATTTTGCACAAAGCATATGAAAGGCTTTTTCTCCCTCCCCTTAAAGTATCCTAAAAGACATTTGGCCCATTGTTTGGCGGTGGTGGTGCCACCCCACTCATGAAACTGCCTTTCCTTGGTAGCACAGATGGTCATGACACTAATGGGCTTCTGGTACGTGATGAAAATTTACTGACCAACCAACCATTCAGAGACTATGTTTGGTTTAATTTCAGTTATTTCAGCCTCTAAACTTCTTACTTCACACTTCTTGTTTTTGTTTTACTGGTGGTTTTTAATTGTATTTTGATTGTATTTTGACTCTCTTTGATAGTTTTATTTTGATGTAAGCTTCTTTTGGGGTCATTTTTGAGTACTGTATATGTGTTGCATTAGAACACAAAATAAAATAAGACATGGCTATTTTGGCTCTTGAATTGAGCTTTTCAAATGAGAGAGTTACTCTGTCACCTGCCCTGTAAGTCTCAATTAAATGGGATTTTCTACCAGGGCAGGATTTTATGAAGAAAGGATGTGTTTGGGTTTTCACCTGATAAAAAGTAACAAATGCATCTTTGTTGCTGTTTATATCCCACATGCTTTTATTTCATACAAGTTATATACCGCTTGACTGTAGAAAACCCCAAAGCAGTGAACAAGCTATAACTTCTCAACCAAGGTTGGCTTACAATTAAAAGCCATCACGAGGGGTACTAAACATTAGAGATGTGTGTGTAGCTCTTTCTTCTGGCCTCTGGCAGCTGGTGTAATAGTCCATCCAGCTCTAGATTTTTCCCTCCAGAGAAAGGCGGCAAAAGTATCTGCAGGTGGGGCAGGGGGTTGGCTGATGGTCAAAGGGCCAGGCCACAAACAACACCTCATCATTTCATTAGTGAAATGCCCTTTAGCCACAATGGGTATTTGTTATGTAATTGCTGTGTGTGTCTAACGCTGTTTGGAAGCAGAATTTTAAGTGTTTACACCGCGCTGCTGCAAATAAAGGATGTGTTGCCTGCCTATGAAGGCCTGAAAGCCAACTGGTTTGGGGCAATGGATTTCTAGAGTCTATGTGGAAAGGCCATAGCTTAGCAGTAGAACATCTGCTTTGAATGCAAAAGATCCTAAGCACACAGCATCCTAATCCACAGCACCTCCAGTTAGGCCTGGGGATATACCATCTGAAACTTTAGAACTAGTCTGCTGCTATACAGTGTAGACCAGGAACCAACCTGTGGCCCTCCTCGTGGCCATGCTGGTTGGGGCTGATGGGAGTTGGAGTCCAACAACCATAGGTATAGACAGTGCTCAGCTTTGTGGACCAATGGTCTGAATTGGTATAAGGTAGCTTTCTGTTTAAATCAGCCCTTTATTCAGGACCTCAAGGGTTAGAATCTCTTTATTTTTAGAGGAAGGACCCTAGAGTAGAATAGGGGTAGACAACATGGTTCCTGCTAAGTGTTGTTGGACTCCAACGCTCACGAGCCCCGGGCAGCATGGCCATAGTCAGTGATTATGGGACTCATAGTCCAAAATATCTGGAGGGCACCACGTTGCCTGTCCCTGGACTAGGGCATATGCTTTGTATGCAGAAGGTCCCAGGTTCAGTCCCAGCATCTCCAGGTGTAGGAGAGAGAAAACTCCTGTCTGCCGTGTCCTTTTTAAAGCAGGAGTGGGGAACCTCAGGCCCTATATAGCCCTTGGGACTCTCCCCAAGCCACACCTCTCTGCAGCCATTCACCAAGACCTTCTGGGGTACATTTGCCTGCCTGGAATATGTCCTTGAAGTGTGACAACGCCTCTTGCTTGCCTGGATGGAGAGATGAGTGTATAGGTACAGAAATCTCTCAACTTCTACATGGATGGAATGTGACATATTGTACAGAGGAGAAGCTTCCATGCATTGTTCCACCTACATATGCTTCTGGCCCCACCCACTAATGGTATGTGCTGCCCACCCCACCCCAGAAAGCTTCCCTTCCCCTGTGTTAAAACAGGGAAGCAGGGGCTGACTAAAAAGTTGGCACCCTTGTATCTTAACAACATTGCCTCTTGAAGGATCTTCTTACTTACAGACTTAAGTGCCTTCTTTATTGCACATGAATGCAATTTTTGTAACTTGCTGGTGCAGTGTTAGGTACTGAAGAGTTTCAGAAGGGTGTGGTGCAGTCAACAGCCCAAGAGATAATGAGAGTGAGCCAGTGTTACTGATTGCAGTGTTTCCTCTCTAGCTGCCTTCTGTTCAAAACTGGCTCCATCCATATGAAAAACTTTGTCTATGAAGTTTGTATGCTTTGCATAAGGAATGTCCCAAATTCAGTTCTTGGCATCTCAGCCTGACTCCCTGAAATCTTTTGCAACTGGCAAGACACCTGGAGAGATGCCAAGCACATGCAACAATTCTTAGATATATGGCTCAATGGCCTAACTCTCAGGGTAGGGTTTAGAATGAAATCAGTGAAAAGAATAATGTAAAAATTAGGCACAGATCTCTTAGTTTCATTCAGGATTCACAGAAGGCTTGTGGAGCTAACAGAAGTTGGAGAATTGCTCATAAAATTTGTGAGATCTCATTTTGGACTTGGAGTTGTCTTTAACAGCAGTGTCCTGTTTTAAATTGCCTTCTTCTCACTTCCAGATACTGGTTCCAATGCTGCAGAGTGAAGAGGAAGATGGGCCCCTGTGCCAGCAATGTCTTTAAGAGGCTGCAATTCTGAGAGGAGGGTGGCCAAAGAGTGTGTGGGTGACTATTTTAATGAAGCAGATATGAGTGATCCATGCTGGAATGCCTTGTGGAACTGTCTTGGCAGAAGCTCTGTAAAGCATCTTTTGAGTTCACCTAAGACATGAAGACTAAGAATATTGCTTTTTTTAAAAGAGAGAGAAACAAAAAAAATAAGGATGAAATGCTGTTGCTTTTTGGTTCATCAAGGTAACCTCTCCAATAAACATTTTATTTAAAACTTTTAGATGAGTGGTAAGAAGGCCTGTGTCCTTTTCTTCTGTGAATAGGAATCCCTGGATGGGTTAAAGCAGGCATGTCAAACCTGCGGCCCTCCAGATGTTTTGGACTACAATTCCCATCTTCCCCAACCACTGGTCCTGCTAGCTAGGGATCATGGGAGTTGTAGGACAAAACATCTGGAGGGCCGCAGGTTTGAAATGCCTGGGTTAAAGGAATCTGCTATCTTGTGTATATACAGTCAACAATGTATATAATGCCGAAGGATGCCCCACATTGTAATTAGCTGGGAATGTACACAAATTGAGAAATTCTGATGTCACAGAAGGCAGACTTGTTAAACTCTAAAGCTTCTAAAGTTATTCTAGTTCTGTATTTTACCAGAACATATGGTGCAAACAGGCTTTGCTAGTACAGTCATACCTCGATTTAAGTACGCCTCGGTTTGAGTATTTTCAGTTTAAGTACTCTACAGACCTGTCTGGAACAGATTAATCCACTTTCCATTACTTTCAGTTGGGAAAGTTCGCTTCAGGTTAAGTACGCTTCAGGTTAAGTACGGATTTCCGGAACCAATTACACTCATACCTCGGGTTAAGTACGCTTCAGGTTGAGTACTTTCAAGTTAAGTACTCCACGGACCCGTCTGGAACGGATTAATCCACTTTCCATTACTTTCAATGGGAAAGTTCACTTCAGGTTAAGTACGCTTCAGTTTAAGTACTCCACGTACCGACTGGAACAGATTAATCCACTTTCCATTACTTTCAACAGGAAAGTTCGCTTCAGGTTAAGTACAGACTTCCGGAACCAATTGTGTTTGTAAACCGAGGTACCACTGTATAAAAGGGTAACCACCCCCTCCCCTCACAGAAGAAAAGTGAAAAGGCAGCACTAATATAAGGAAAGTATAGAATAATAATGCTCGCCTTGAAAACCCTGGGAACCATGTACAGTATATGGAAGGCACCCTAGTATTTATTTACTATAAATAGCCAATTGTGATGTACTTTAAACCTAAAGGTAAAGGGCCCCCTGACCATCAGGTCCAGTCGTGTCCAACTTTGGGGTTGCGGCACTCATCTCGCTCTATAGGCCGAGGGAGCCGGCGTTTGTCCGCAGACAGCTTCCAGATCATGTGGCCAGTATGACAAAGCTGCTTCTGGCGAACCAGAGCAGCGCACGGAAACGCCGTTTACCTTCCTGCCAGAGCGGTCCCTATTTATCTACTTGCACTTTGATGTGCTTTCGAACTGCTAGGTGGGCAAGAGCTGGGACCGAACAACAGGAGCTCACCCCGTTGCAGGGATTCGAACCACCGACCACCTGATCAGCAAGCCCTAGACTCTGGTTTAACCCACAGCACCACCTGGGTCCCTTTAAACCTATGATCAAGCAAAAAGTAAAACAGTGCAAAAAGCATGCATAAGCTAAAAACAGGTTTGTAGCAAATCTATTCAAACAGTAATGGCAGATAATCATAATGGCAAATAAGCTTCCTCAAAAGTCAAGGAGCTCCGTGCATCCCGGGTTCAGTCTTCAATGGCTTGTCCAGTTAACACCAGGATGGGGAACCTGTGGTCCTCCAGATGTTGCTGGACCACTGCAATAATCTGACCCCATTGGCCATGCTGGCTGGAGCTGATGGGAGGACACCAAGTTCTCTTGACGCTCAACCTTCTGTATCCAGCAGTGGCCAGTCTGATGCTTCTAGGAAGCTCACAGCGGATGAAGGTGACACTCATTGCCTGTTGCTTGTTCCCAGAGATCCACTGCCTCCATACATGGAAGATCCTCTCAGCCATCATGGCTAATCGCTTAAAGGCCTACGCTTCCATAGCTCACTTTCCTGTGGCCTTTCAGATTTGCTTGACTACAACTCCCATAATCTCCTGACCATTGGCTATGCTGGCTGGAGCTGATGGGAGTTGGAATCTCACAACCTCCGCAGGGCGTCAGGTTGTGCAAAGCACAAGGGAATGCATGTGCCACAGAACTCTCCATTTGCTGAAGGTTTTTTGGGTTGTGGCGCTTCAGGTGTTGCTGGACTGCTGCTGCCATCATTTTTTACTGTTGGCCATGCAGACTGGGGCTGATGGGAATTAGTTGTTCAGCATCTAAAGGGCCCCTTGTTCCCCATCCCAGATCTACAGAACAAGTCTGTGGTCCTGCTCTGTTACTAAGAAAGTTGCTAACTTTCCCCTAACAGGTCAAGGTGTATTCCCTAAGGTACCATATTTTTTCAGGTTTGCTTCTCTCTATGGCAGTGATGAGTGATGATCTACCTGTGCTGCATTCCATGTACACTACATCATTCACACACCCAAAGCTATAATTGTGGTGGCTTAACTTGTACAAATGTTTGCAGAAATGGTTTGGTATGCTCTTTTTAATGGGAATGAACCTAATGCCCTGGAGCCAAATATTTCAGATGCACTGATCTTTTTCTGGTCTCCTGCCTTTATGAGCAGCCTTTCTCTTAATTGTGCTGTTGTTTTGGAGAAATGTGAGCACACACTTCACTGGATAGAGGCTTAAAACCAGGGCTTCATTTTCATTCCAGAACATTGAGATCTGCCACAACGTGCTGCCATGGAGCAAATTCTAATTCCTTTTAATGTAGATTGTTGTTGTTTAGTCGTGTCCGACTCTTTGTGACCCCATGAACCATAGCATGCCAGGCACTCCTGTCTTCCACTGCCTCCCGCAGTTTGGTCAAACTCATGTTCGTAGTTTCGAGAACACTGTCCAACCATCTCGTCCTCTGTCGTCCCCTTCATCTTGTGCCCTCCATCTTTCCCAACATCATGGTCTTTTCCAGGGAGGCTTCTCTTCTCATGAGGTGGCCAAAGTATTGGAGCTTCAGCTTCAGGATCTGTCCTTCCAGTGTGAACTTGGGGCTGATTTCCTTCAGAATGGATAGGTTTGATCTTCTTGCAGTCCATGGGACTCTCGAGAGTCTCCTCCAGCACCATAATTCAAAAGCATCAATTCTTCAGCGATCAGTCTTCTTTATGGTCCAGCTCTCACTTCCATACATCACTACTGGGAAAACCATGTAGATACTGGTTTTTAAAAGTTTAGGTAGAAAGTAGCCCTGTAACTGGGCAGCACATTTTTTTTTAAAAAAAATACATATTCAAGCATTTATAAAAATTGTGTATGGCGAGCAACACCCTAAAAGACACATTCCCAGTTCTCTCACACCCAATGCATCACTGAAGATGTTGCCAGGGGACACACATATTAAACCAAAAAAGGGAGCCTTTTTCCCCCAGAATGCTTCTTTTTACTTATAGCTGATCTGTTTGTATAAGAACATGAGAGCAGCCTGCTGGATCAGGTCAATGGCTCATCTTGTCCAGCGTTCCTGTTCTCATAGTGGCAAACCAGATTCCCTTGGCAAACCAGCAAGCAGCACAAGAGCAGTAGCTGTAGAACTGTTTGCTGGTACAGTTGATAGTTTAGGCTGACAACCATCTCATGAAATGGGAAGCTTCCTGAGAACTGATATCTTTTAAATCTTCTGTCACCATAGTTTAATGCCAAAATAGCATCAAACATACTGTTGGTGCTGTAGCCTACATCAACCAGACACCACTGAGTGCCCGTTCTATTGTTGTCGTTTGGCTCTTGTTCTGTAGGATGTAGCAAAGTGAGCAAACTGCATTCCACGTGTGCATGTACATTTGGATTGCATTTTTAACACTTGTGTTTCAAAATGACTGTTATTCTGCCCCATCTTACTATTCAGCTGTGTGATATATGCTTGTGCTACAATCAAAGCTGCTGTGAATACAGTGGTCTGTAACTTGGCTAATTGTGCTTGGTAGAAAACCAGTTAAAAGCTAGTTTCAGTTTTAAAACAAAACCTCAACAGAGTTCAATCAGCCACCTTGTGCTCTCGCATCACAAAAACCTCCATTAGTGTTCATATAAACATTTAGCAGGTTGGATGATAGATTGTCTAAAACTCATATGATTCCTTAGATGAGAAGCAAAAACTAACTGCCATGGTGTCCTCCTTCCTCTTCCCAATGGGAGACAATTCTCTGTAGAGCCATTGTTTGGAACTGTCAGGAGTCAGAAGACCTCTCTTAATAAATGGCTGTTTGGGGAAACAGAATCATGATGATTATTTTTGAACATAACTCCTCAAATGGACGTTAGAAGAAATACTTCCATTTCCTGGCAAGAGTACATTTCCATTTCAACTGTGCAAGAGTATAAGGCAGTCATGCCCAAAATCCTTTCAGTGAAAGTTACCTGTCACTTCTCAGTCATTGCTTTCCATTTAACACCCTGAACTGACTTAGGAATAAAGGTAAAGGGACCCCTGACCTTTAGGTCTAGTCGCGGATGACTCTGGGGTTGTGGTGCTCATCTCGCTTTACTGGCCGAGGGAGCTTCCGGGTCACGTGGCCAGCAGGACTAAGCAGCACACGGAAATGCCGTTTACCTTCCCGCCAGAGCGGTGCCTATTTATCTACTTGTGCTTTGATGTGCTTTCGAACTGCTAGGTTGGCAGGAGCAGGGACTGAGCAACGGGAGCTCACCCCGTCGTGGGGATTCGAACCTAAACTGACCTAAATCCACCCTAGTTTAAAACTTCTACTCGCTGGAATTGACGCGAGCTCATTAGTTGGGTAACATGGACTTCTTGATTGAATTCCAATTATTAGCAACTGGGTGGGGAGGGGCGAAACTAGCTAGGGATATAAACTGGGAGTAACCTCAGAAGGGAGCCCAGTCCATGAGCAAGATGAGAGCCACAGCTGAGACAGTGCTTCCGTCACAGGGCCAGCATCAAGGTAACAACTGCAGTTGGCCCAATGTGCAACAGCTGTGGAAAAGCCAAAGTCAATTTCAGGGATCATTATGAAAGGGACTGAAATAAAATTGTCAGTATCATAATGACAAATCTATGGTGGAAAGGGGCAGCCAAAATGGTCAAAAGGTTGGAGCAAATCCGCTAGGAGGTACCATTACAACCTTCAGGGCTTTTTGTTTTAGATAAATGGTGAGTAAGGAAGTATGTGATGAAGCTGTACGAAATTACTCACGGTGTGATAGAATGTGGGGTCACCCAAACAAAAGACCCTGGTAGCCTGATGTCATGGAACTGACCAGAGGGGCAGCAACTCGGGACCTAATGTTAAGTGGCGTCCAGGATCTGCTGCAAGATATACCATATTTTTCCTTATCCAAGACGATGTTTTTTTGCTAAAAAATATTAGTCGAAATTTGGGTCAAATTTTTAGTCACAATTGGGTCAAAAAGCTCAACAACCTTCCCCCCAAAAGCTCAAAGTTGTTCTGTTTGTTGTTTAAAATACTGATTTCATAATTTTGGGTTCAAAAAATAGGGGTCGTCTTATACATGGGGACGTCTTATACACAGAAAAATACAGTAAGTGTTGTTGAGCCAATCGGAAGCGCTGACCATAATGCTATTAAACTAAATGCATGTAAATGGCCATCTACCAAGAAAACCCAACATGGTCAACATGGTTAATGAGCAGAGTAGAGAAGCTCTTGGAGACAAGGACGCTTCTTTCAATACATTGAAGTCTTGTCTAACTGAAGAGGACAAAAAGGAACACAAAGTACAAGTGTTAAGCGTGCCTAACCCCAAGTTAGATTGTAGCCTAATTCACTGAGTTTTCTCTAGCTCTGTATTTTTAAGAGCATACTTTTTAATACTATTGTTCCATAAGGTTACTTTCTATGATGGCTATCCTGGGAATTCCCATCAGTGGGAGTTTGTACTGGACTTCCTGTCTTTTTATCTTGCAAAATAAACATTGACTTTTGAGATTAACTGATTGTTCTGACATCCCATTCACCAATGTGTTCTTCCTGCTTGGCTGACTGTGCGCTGGCATTGCAACATGCTTGACAGGGAACACTTAAGAGCTGCTGCAATGAATGGAAGTTTTACATTGCATGAGCACTTAGGTTGTTGATGCACTTAGGCAATGCAATTTCACTTCTTCTTCATCAACACAGAGATGTGACTGCTGTGCTTCTAGACAGGGAATCCAAGTGAATCAATGCCAAATACTAAGCCTGTATCATCAGTGTTATCATTATCACCTTCCCGCTAATAGCAACCTCGGGTAGTTGAGTGCCAACACAACTGGAAACCAAATGGAGCCACCAGGAACAAGGAGAAAGTATAACCTGCTCAGTAGCATCCTGAGCTTTGCTATGACATCAAAACAACAAAAATCAGTCCAGCAACTAAGCATGCCCAGTGGTCTCCAGGAGTCATAGGATGTTAGCATCAGTTGGGAATTGGAATCCCAAAAAACTGAGGACAGTGATTTGGCCTGGGATAGGGCATCTGTGGCCCTATCTAGACTCTGCTGGAGTCTAGTTCACATCAGTCCTGGCTGGGGGTGATGGGAGCTGGAATCAGCAACATCTAGAGAGCCACAGGTTCCCCCTGCCTACCTTACAGGAGGAGGGTGTGGCTGACTGGCTGGAACGCCGAACCTTAAATATCTAATTAACAAAACCTGAACCTTCAACATCTACAGAACTTGAACCTTAAAAACAAGTTCAGGTCATCAGATCAAAATGGGGGTTTAGTTAAGAGAAATTAATCACAACTTGAATGAACCCCAAGCATTATTTTTAGCCCACCTGCCTGGATATGTCCACCCTTTTAAGTAGGAGTCTTCAGCCTTTTCAAATCCTTTGTTAACACCCAGCCTGCAACAATGGCAACATCTCTGGAGTAGTACCCATCACACATGGTAGGCTTTGCAAGTAGGTCCCAGGTTTGTCCCTGGCATCTCCACTCCAGGGGTGCCTCGGCTTTCCCCAGGGTTTGGTTTCCTTGGAATTAAGGTAAATGTAGACTATGGTGTCTTTAGGATGTATGGTTTTAGTTACACATCATATATACTACCTGAGCACAGTCTGGAGGCACTCACAGCATTAACTCCCAACAAATCTTGCTTCCTTGTAAGGTGTTCACAGAAGCCTCATGCCGCAGCTTTTGGGTTCAGCACAGCAGACATTCCTCTCTGTCTTCCAGCATCAGCCAAACTCTCTCACACAGCCCTCTTGGCCTTTTGTTCTCCAACCTAGACTGAGCTGGCATCCAGCCAGGGGTGGGGTGGGGAATGGAAATGCCTGCTCCCTTCCTGGAGATCACCATCACTTAGTTGTCACTATGGCAACATAGCTCACTCTTTGAGATGCTGATCAGAGCATTTAAGAGGCCAACCAAGTTCATTGACAAAGAAACAAGACTGATCCGTTCATCAGGTTTCCTCTTGTAGACTCTAACCTCACAGTCACTGGATCACGTTTGGAAGGGAGCCATGGATATCATTCCGACTGACCCCGCCTATAAGTGGATGGATGGATGGGCAGATGATGGGCAGTTCTCTCTCTCTCTCTCTCTCTCTCTCTCTCTCTCTCTCTCTCTCTCTCTCTCTCTCTCTCTCTCTCTGTGTGTGTGTGTGTGTGTGTGTCTTTCATTCCTCTTTCTTCTTTCTGTTTTTCTCCTCTCCACTCAGCCTGCCCATTTTCATCTTTTTCTTCCTTTTCAAAATGGAGAACAAAAAATAGGTGGCAAGCATAGCTGCCAAGTTCTCCCTTTTTTTAAGGGAAATTCCCTTATGCTGAATAGGCTTTCTCGCGAGAAAAGGGAAAACTTGGCAGCTATGGTGGCAAGGCTTCCATAAGGATCCACCCCCCAGCTTCAGACCCCAGCCCACAGGTATGCCTTGGAGAGAGCCCTGATAAAGCAGCAAGCCCAGGCCAAGGGCTTCTGCTTCATGAGTTAATTAGGCAATTCACTTGCGCGGATCACAAATTGAAAACTGGGCTGTTAAACATTTACTGTTAAGTATGCTAGCAATTTTTGTTTTATTCAAAGGACACAGCTGTCACTGCATCTGAATTCTCACAGACAGCCAGAAAGGTGGCCAACCTGCCCCTTGACTTTACCACTTCAGACTCCTCCATACATAAATATTTCTGCCCCACACAAAACTAGATGTCCTGGAGAAGGGGCCTAGCCTAACCATCTTCTTCCCAGGATCATGCTAGTTTTCTATGTGTGGGGATGAATTGTTTTGTATGGAGAAGCACTGAGTCCTTGTGAGCCCGACCTGCAACTGGAGGTGGCACAGCCATCCCACAGGATGACTACCTCATCCGTTGTATCATGACTGCACACCGGATCCATTTAGTGGCTCAATCTTAGCATCTGTAACCAAGCTAGTTCCAAGTGCAGACTGAACTGGCTGGTTACCAGCTAAAACAAGCCAAACCCAAATTGAACCTACACCAAACTATTTTAGTACCTGTATATTGAATGCCTGCCAGGTTTTTGTTTTCTTTTCTAAGAGTTGCCAGTGCGCAAGCCCATTTTATGCAACCATTTTTGTGCTGCGAGGGACTCAGTGCTACCTCTGCCATTTGGTAGAGTCAGGCTGGCTATTGGGAAGTGGTGGCAACATGGCATTGAAGGACAAGCTTGCCTTTGTCATGTGGGACCTGCCAGACACTCCTTTAGCTAGCCTACTGCCCTCTGATGTGATGGAGGATGGTGCCCCATTGTTGGTGTTGAAGTGAACCTTGCCTACCAACTGCTGTCCCAATGGCTTCCGTGGGGGTTGGAGGGGCTGGCATCAGTGGCAGAGTCAATTAATCCTAGTTTTGCACCCATCCTCTTTCCTGCTAAATTCTACAAGGGCAACACTGAAACAAGGGGGAGGAAGCCTCTGGCAGCCCCTGGACCAGTTGCAAGTAGGAAGGCAGGTAGTTGGGGGCTGGCTGAGGACAGAAACTGAGGTTGCCCTAACTGGCCAGCCTCCACTGGCAACCTCTTGCCCTCTGCTTCAGGAAACAAGGCCTTAGCTTGATGCTTGAGGTACTTCTCAATGGAAGTAGCGGAACACTTTCCCTCTTAGGGAAGACTTACTGTGTGCCAGCACACATATTCACACACATGTGTCTACCGCAGGCCTTGTTGTTGTTTAGTCGTGTCCGACTCTTCGTGACCCCATGGACCATAGCACCACCGCATGGACCATAGCACCACCGCAGGCCTACAAAATGTAAATTTAGCCCAGTGGCCAAGGCCACCAAGGAACTTGAGAAAGGTGTTTTTGCAACATTTGAAAAATGGGAGCTCTTTTGTTCATGTGTTTACTGCATTTGTATCCACCTTTCCTCTCAGGTCATAACCCAACACTCTTATTACACTACATGGAGAAAGGCAGGTGTGATTTGACTGTTGAACACCACAGAGGCCCCTGTCTAGAGATCCATGACTGGGAACTTCTGGTCCATGTGCCCAATTAGGCCTGCCAGGCCTCCCCACTTTGTCCCCTTGAGACTGTTTTGGTCAAGCCACATCCTCCAGGCCTACACCCAATTTCAGGTGTGAAGTCAGGGATAGGGCAGGTAAAGCTGTGACGTGGCCAAAAGGGAGAGTCACAGGCCCTGCAAAGCCCTGTGAATAGTGCTGCTGCTGCGACTTTTTGCATGCACAGGTAAGCAGCTTCAGTTATTGGGAATGCTTGTGGAAAGCAGAAGGTGGTGCTTTGAAGCCCCAAATATCAGCTGATTAGCAAGGCTTCAAAGTTCTGCAACACAGAGTGAAAGCAGGTTGTGGAGGTGATGGTGATATCTGGTGAGCAGCCCAACCCTCTTGTCAAACGTAGCTTGCCTTGAGTTGGGGAGAAAAGGTTAAAAGTATGGTTAAAAGGTGCTATTGTTGCTATGGAAACAAAATGAACATTGTCAAGTCAGTGGTCAGCCTCAGCTCAGAGACAGCAGTCCAGCAAGGGGAGGAGAGTGGCACTCGGCATATGATGACTGGATTTCAGCCAGGAAAGATCCCAGGTAACTGGATTCCATCAAGACCCAGTTCCAGTGCTAGGCTTTGGACCCCTTCACATACTGCACTTTTTAGGGTGTGAAGTGTAAGTGTGGCAAATAAGTCTCCAAAAATCAAACAGCCAAGTTTCCCATTGTGGCAGCAAACCCAGGTTTCTTGCTGAGTGTAATGTGTGAAAAGGCCCTCACTCAGTGGTTATGTTAGGTTCCTCATACAACCTTAGAACAGGGAGGAGGAACTCATGGGACCCTCCAGATGTTGCAGATGGGAGTCATCACCCAGCAACATCTGGACAGCCACAGGTTCTCCATCCCTGAAGGAACTGGGATGTCTTTGAAGAGACTCAGAGTTGGCAGTAACTGGAAGAGAATGCTGTGTTCTTGATGGGCATTAGCCAAAGGGGCAGGTTACACTCATACCAAATCCTGTGAACTGTTGGCCAGTTTCTTTTGGCAATTCAGTCAATGTGCTAATTTAAATAGAGTCCCAGATTGAGATGGGAAACCGTGGGTCTCCAGATATTGGTATTTATTTCATAAAATTTAGATACCACCTGATTGTAAGAAGAAACCTCAAAGCTGACATCATATATTATATATTGTATATTATGCACCACCCTTTTCCCTGACCAGGACTCAAGGCAGCTTACAGATAAAATAAGAACAGCTAATTAAAAGAACAAAGATTAAAAACAATTAAACATGAACAGAATTGAAACTGTGTGTGTAAAAATTACAATAAAAGCAGCACAGGACCAGACTTTTCACTAAAAGCAGTCATTTCCCAAAAGCCTACTGGAACAAGAAGGTCTTCAGCTGCCAGGGGAAGGACAGAAGGAGGGAGCCTGTCTAGTGTCTCTCAGGAGGGAGTTCCAAAGACTGGGAGCAGCCACCAAGAAGGCCCTTTCCTGCATCCCTACCAGGCATGCATGTGAAGGTGGTGGGAACGAGGGAAGGGATCCCCTGAAGATCTTATAACCTGGGCAGGTTCTTGGTCTTGGATCTACTGTTAGCTTTATAGCAGGGTTCAGCAACCTTTTTCACAGCCGTGGGCCGGTCCACCGTCCCTCAGGCCATGTGGTGGGCCAGACTATATTTTTTGGGGGGAAATATGAACAGATTCCTATGCCCCACAAATAACCCAGAGATGCATTTTAAATAAAAGCACACATTCTACTCGTGTAAAAACACCAGGCAGGCCCCACAAATAACCCTGAGATGCATTTTAAATAAAAGCACACATTTTACTCATGAAAGAACACACTGATTCCCGGACTGTCCGTGGGCTGGATTGAGAAGGTGATTGGGCCGCATCCGGCCCATGGGCCTGAGGTTGCCTACCCCTGCTTTATAGGTTATAACCAGCACTTTTGATTGCTCTTGGAGACAGGCCAGTAGCCAGTGAAGCTGGTGTAATGATTTGGCTACAGCTCTGTGAGCCAGCACTGGGCTCTTCCTTTAACCAGTGCTGATGTGTTTGTTGCCCCAGCAAAGGTTCTCAGATAATGATGTTTTCTTTTTCACAGTGAGTTTTTGCCCAAGTGACTTTGCTGGGTGGGAAGGTCAAGGGCATTCCTTTACAGTACTTGTATTTAGCATTATTAATAACTGTTTTGGTGCCTGGAGCCATCTGACGATGGGAAGGGAGGGGTTTGCAAGAACCCTGTGTGAGTTGTTGTTATTAGTTTCTGCAAAGGGAGTTGTCTCTTGCCGCACCAGGAAACATTAAATCACCCTGCAAGAAAGGGAGGTGAACATCAGTTTGAAACCATAAGGGAAATGTTCCTCTAAATATGATTGAAATGAAAGGAACATGGAGTGAGGGCTTTCCGTTCCTATTCTCCACCTACCTCAGTCAGAAAGGTTTCAAAGAAGCAAATTGGAATCTGTGGAACTTGGTCTCAACCACTTCTGGGCATAGCTAGAAGTTTCTCTTGAGGTGGTTCATTGATCTTGCAACGTTAATTCAATGCCATACAATAGATAGTTGTTCATGGGTGTGACCCACTTCTAGCTAGCCATGCCTGATGAAGAAGTTCTCTGCCATTGTTGTTGTTGTTTAGTCATGTCCGACTCTTCGTGACCCCATGGACCATAGCACAACAGACACTCCTGTCTTCCACTGCCTCCCACAGTTTGATCAAGCTCATGTCCGTAGCTTCGAGAACACTGTCCAACCATCTCATTCTCTGCCATAAAGGTAAAGGGGCCCCGACCAACAGGTCCAGTCGTGTCCGACTCTGGGGTTGCGGCGCTCATCTCGCTCTATAGGCTGAGGGAGCTGGCGTTTGTCCGCAGACAGCTTCCAGGTCATGTGGCCAGCATGACAAAGCTGCTTCTGGCGAACCAGAGCAGCGCATGGAAACGCCGTTTACCTTCCCGCTGGAGCGGTCCCTATTTATCTATTTGCAATTTGATGTGCTTTCAAACTTTAGTGGGCAGGAGCTGGGACCGAGCAATGGGAGCTCACCCCGTTGCAGGGATTCGAACCGCCGACCTTCTGATCAGCAAGCCCTAGACTCTGTGGTTTAACCCACAGCGCCACCTGGGTCCCTAATTCTCTGCCATACACACATCTTATTAAGAGGATTCATGTTTCCCATGGTGCAAATGGCATGCTTTGCATACAGGAGGCCCCGAGTTCAATTCCCAAGAACTCCAGGTACAGCTGGGAGAAACTCCCAGGTTGCAGTCCCAGAGAGGTGCTGGCAGTTAGTGTCAACAGCAGTGAGGTAGGTGGACCAGTGGCCTGACTTGGTATAAAGCAACTCCCCTATACAGTGGTACCTCTACTTACAAATAACTCTACTTACAAATGTTTCTACTTACGAATGGAGCTCCGTCCGCCATCTTGGATGTGGTTTAGATAGGGTTTTTTCTACATACGAATTTTCTCTCCCAATGCATTCCTATGGGATTTGACTTTTAAAAAAAATTCGACTTACAAATGTGTGTTCGACTTACAAATGTGTGTAGAGGTACCACTGTATTCTAATCAGTGTTCACACATGTGGCCCAATTTTGACTTCAGCATCTTAGGATCACCTCTGTATTTTCCTTCATAGCAAGAGCACATCCAGCAAATGTTATCCAGATGGATTGATCTTAATTTATTTTACAAAATCAACATAAATGCATATCGGGTAGAGAACGCCATGGTGCTAACCTTCCATGTGGCAGAAGCAAGATAAGCAGTGGGGGGAAAAGAAATTGGGAAACAAACCAGATTCTTTTGCTACTTATCTCAATTGCACCTCTTTAGAATTGCAGTCAACCAACACATTTGTAGATTGCAAACATTTACAATCTTTAACCAACAGAGAAAAATCAAACACATTAAGTAACCTCTGCCTTTCCTGCCTGGTGCCGGAGAGCAGTTAGTTTAGCTTTCTGTAAGCTTTTAAGGCAAAGGGGGAAAGCAAGTGAAAGAGAGTGATGAAAGGGGAAGAAACCCAAAACAAGCAATGTCTTGTGTGTATTTGGCCTTATGACGTAAAAAGCCAGAAGAATTTCTGGCCTCATCCCAAATCCTAAATATTTGCATTGACGCATTTGCTTGCAAGGCAGATTTGACGTCATGGCTTAGAACCATTAGCCACCAAAGGGTCGTCTTCTTTTCAGAACAAAACTTTCCTATGTGGCTGCAGAATTGCAGGATGTTTAAGTGCATCTAGGCCACACTTTAAAACCCATTTCACTCACGTTCCACAAAAAGCACACCAGTTCCTTGACAGAAAAACTTCCCTGAAGACAGAAATTGTGAACCTCCCTATCCACCTTTCTGCACTTATAGCTCTATCAGGTGTGCCCTTTGCCCCACTTGTTTAGATTTTAGATTCCTTATCAAGATTCTCACAATAGCTAACTGACTGCAGATAATCTTCCTTATCTTTATGGCCTACAAAGAATAGGCCTACAAAGCAAAGAACAGAAGGCAAACGTAAGTGGGTGGACAGCGGCTATTTCACTTTATTCTGACTCATTTGTGAGTTGGGCCACCTTGTGATTTACTCATGTACAAACAAAGTTGACACATAAGGCACAAGCCAATATCACTTAACTGGGAAGAACTATCTATTTACATATGGTATGTACAAGGAAGGTAGAAAACACATATTTTCCTGATCTCTCATTGTGTAAAATCACCATGGAATGTACAGGGCATGATAATATAGAAGCAGTTAGCAAAGGTCAACTGATCTCACTAGATCAATGGTAAAAAAGGTAAAAGGTAAAGGACCCCTGGATGGTTAAGTCCAGTCAAAGGTGACTATGGGGTTGCAGAGCTCATCTTGCTTTCAGGCTGAGGGAGCTGGCATTTGTCCACAGCTTTCTGGGTCATGTGGCCAGCATGATTAAACCACTACTGGCACAAGGAGGACTGTGACAAGTGCCAGACTGCACGGAAACGCCATTTACCTTCCTGCTGCAGCAGTACCTATTTATCTACTTGCACTGGCATGCTTTCGAACTGCTAGGTTGGCAGAGGCTGGGACAGAGCAATGGGAGCTCACCCCATCATGGGAATTTGAACCGCCTACCTTCCGATCCATGGTATGTGATTTGTGGCCCTCCAAATGTCAAGCCTCCAGCCAGCATGGCCAATGGTCAGGGAAGATGGGAGATATTGTTCAGCAGCAGCAGCAACAACAACAACAACAATATATGCCACCCATCTGACTGGGGTGCCCCAGCCGTTCCAGGCAAAATCAGGAAGGCCTCAGGCATGGGCGTACCCAGGATCAAAGCTAGGGGGGCACACCAGCCACGCCCCCAGCCACCCGATTGGCTAGCTGGCAATGACATGGCCAGAATCCCCCAGGAGGCATGGTCAACGTCCACACACCCCAGAGGAAAGGGGGCCGTTTGCAAGGCAGCACACAGAGCCACCCACGCTTGCACTCCTGCCTCGCCCACTCCTTTAATGGCAGCAGTGACTAAAACGAGGCAGCAACAGCAAAGCTGCCTCCGTTGAAGGAAACCTGGACCTGGACCTGGGCTAACTTCAGCCCACACTCTTTCAAGTCACAGCGAGCACAGCACAGTAAGTGCTGCCCCACAATGCTCCACGGCACAAATGAGGTGCCACGGAGCATTGTGGGGCAGCACTTTCTGTGCTGTGCTCGCTGTGACTTGAAGGAGTGTGGGCTGAAGTTAGCCCAGGTCCAGGTCCAGGTCCAGGTTTTTTTTCAACAGAGGCAGCTTCGCTGCCGCCGCTGCCGTTTCGCTTCAGCCAAGAAGGCTGAAGCGGAGCACAGCAGGCAGCGTACCTGCCTGTCCTCTCCAGCTGCCCTGCTTCTAGGGGGGGCAGCTGCCCCTCCCTGCCCCATGCTGGGTACGCCCATGGCCTCAGGTTCCCCACCTCTGGGGAACATAAGAGAAGCATCTGCTGGATCAGGCCAGGAGTTCATCTAGTCCAGCATCCTGTTCTCACAGTGGCTGAGCAGTTGCCTGTGGGAAACCTGCACAAGAGGCCTCTTTCTTCCTGTGGTTTCCAGCAACTGAAGGCTGAGAAAGTCTGAGCTAAGCATTTCTAACACAATCACTACTACCAACACCAGACTACAATTCCCATAGTTAGAAGCCATTACATTTAATCAGTTATAAGACTGATATCAGCAGGTAGCAGAAGCATGCGTGTTCCATTAGCAAAAACTGGGCCAGCAGCTACATAAAATAAAACCCTAAGCCCCACTGCCAACTTGGAAAGCTATGTTTACTTTAGTTTACCTCACACAAAGTTACAATGCCCAACATTGAATGGGAAAGTTCACTTCAGTTTATGAACAGACTTCCGGAACCAATTGTGTTCATAAACCGAGGTACCACTGTAGTGCAGGCATCTGAGTTGTTGCAGCTACAAGAAACAGGTCCTGCATCACAATCTAGCAATGCCTGTGAAACTTTGTATATTTCTACAGAAAGTTTCTACAGAAATAATAATAATAATAATAATAATAATAATAATAATAATAATAATAATTTATTATTTATACCCCGCCCATCTGGCCGGGTTCCCCCAGCCACTCTGGGCGGCTTCCAACAAAACACTAAAATACAGAAATCCATCAGACATTAAAAGCTTCCCTAAACAGGGCTGCCTTGAGATGCCTTCTAAAGGTCTGGTAATTGTTGTTCTCTTTGACCTCTAGTGGGAGGGCATTCCACAGGGTGGGTGCCACTACCGAGAAGGCCCTCTGCCTGGTTCCCTGTAACTTGGCTTCTCGTAGCGAGGGAACCGCCAGAAACATACAGTATTACAAAAACCATTCTAAATCTCAAGGGCTCTCATCTCACCAGGAAACAGGTAGTATGAAAAAAAAAACCTGCTGTTGAAACTCTACCACTCAAGTTGAGAAAAAATAATCCCCTGGTTTGCTGAGGGAGAAAGTTCAGGTGCAACTTGCAAAAACATTCAAAGCAGATTGAGACATGAGAAGATTTTTAACCCAAAGACGTGAAGCTACTGAAGAAAGCATATAGTATTCTGCTAGAATGGGAAATGAAAGATGAGGAAGTCAAATCAGTCATGATCAAATGGGCACAAGATCACAAGATATAGGATACAACATATAATTTGAGGATTGGGAAAAATCTGAAATTTACAGATTGTTCTCTTTTGAAGGAAAATTACATGAAAATGATGTACAGATGGTATATTACACCAGTAAAAATGGCAAAAATGTATAAAAGTGGGTCAAACATATGTTGGAAATGTAAAGAAAAAGAAGGTACTTTATATCATATGTGGTGGGAATGTAGAGAAGTCAAAAAAATTCTGGGAGATGATATATAATGAATTGAAAAAGATGTTTAAAATGACATTTGTAAAAGAAACAAAAAAACAGAAGCATTTTTGTTAGGGATTCTAGGACAAGACCTGCCAAGGAAAATAAAGAACTTATTCATGTATGCTACAACAGTGGCAAGAGTCTTGTTAGCACAAAGATGGAAGAATGAGAAAATCCCACTGAAAAACTGATGAGTTTTACGGAGTTGGCAAAGATGGCAGGCAAACTACGTGATAAGAACAACTGTGACTTCAAAGAAGAATGGGAACTTTTAACAAACTATTTAAAAATACAACAAAAGGATTTGGACTCCTTGGCAGGTTTTGAATAAACATCCATAATTTATTAGTAGAACATATGACAGATAATATGTACAATTTTATAACATGCAGAAAACAATATGTACAAACAAATCAGAGAGGGGAGCTGAGGGAAGTCCTTAGAGGGTGGGAGAGGGAGGGATGGGATGGGGGAAAGGGGGACAATTGTAATTGGCTATGTTATTGGTAATTTGTATTGTTTAAAAATTCTTTTTCTTCAATATTTTTTTTAAAAAAGAGAGATGATTTTTAACCCAGTCCTGCTATATTATGCCTATCAGAGTCTCCCCATTATCAGTGCAGTCACTATAATCCCCACACATTTTACATACAGCAAAAGGAACACAGAAAATAGAGACTCGATTAAACAGCAATTTGTTCACTTCTTCCTTCACATACAGTCATTAAAGAAAAAAAAAGTAAACGTAACCAAAACTGTGCATCAGATTTTCCTTCAGGAAATGGAGCAGCACAAGGCAGGAGGGTGACTAACAAATCTCACGCCCAGTGCAGCTTCCCCATAAGTCACCTTCCTCCTCCCGGCATCTCCTTTCCTTGACCTATGCAACACTCAAATGTGTGTCTCTGAGATCTCAGTGAAGAGCTTACTGGCTGCTAGCTAAGTACTTTAGGAATGGGTTGACCATCATGCTAGATAGATCCATGTGCCAGGACCTCAAAACATAAGTTTCTAAATTGTCTTCTTGGTGAGGAACCTTATAGGCATTCACTCAGAGCTGCTTCCCATAGATTGATTTATAGCGCAGGTACTCTTCTAAACACTGCAAGGCATAGTCATCAACTCTGGGATCAAACTTGTTGGCAAACAGGTGGTGCTGGGTGATCATCCAGTGTAGGTCGCCTGCCCCATAGACACACACTGCTCGCCGGTAAGAGCCTGAGCAAGGAGGATAAGGGGCCCCCTTGCTGATGTCTCCTTCAATGTAGGACCACTTCACTAACCTTGGAATGGCGTTCATGTCCGTCATGTCAAATTTATCACTAAAGGGGACTGACCCTGGGACTCCTGGCATCCGCTGCAGAGTGGCCCACAAATGTTCGTCTGGGCTATAAGTATCCTTGGACCACTCTATCAGTGCTTTTGCCATTGGATCTTCAAAAAGATGTTGAACAAACTCTCTGGTGACCACAATGTATGCGTTCCCAGTGAACATGGGTGAGCTTTGTGGAGGGGGGTCCTTTGCAGTGGAGGTTCTCACCACAGAATCGGTCACTTCATGCCGGAACTTCCACCGGCCCGTTTTGCCCTCTGATGGTTTCTCTGACTCCATGTTGTTTTTCCCATTCAAAAGCTTTAGAGCATGGACAATCTCTGCGTTGGTCTTGATGGGGAAGTCTGTCCCGCAGGTGTTCAGGAGGTATTTCCAATGTACTTTGCTCTGAAGGAGGTCTTCCATGCAGTTCAAATCAGCTTGGACCCTGGACCAAGAAGCATACACAACACGCTCCAGCTTAGACGCCACAAAGACATTCCCAAAGCAGGAGGCAATGGCCCGGACTGCCTCTTGGAAAGGTTCTGGGGCCTTCCTGTCAACGTGGACGCAGTACACATTCTGGGGGGCATAGATGGACCTCAACAGTCTCTCAAACATTTCAATCTGATCATGGACCACCATGGAGTAAGCAATGGGGAAATCTTCCTCCTCTTTGCTCAGTGGGAACTCGATGAACCTCCGGCTTTCTTTGAAGAGTCCACAGTCCTCAGTCATGTTCAGGTACTCTTTCTCTCCCAGGAGATCCCTTCTGTTTTTGAGTTGCAGCCTGCTCAGAAGAGCCTTCTCAATCTCTGTGCGGTCCCCTCTGCTGATCTGTGAGCAGCTGATGTTTCCCTTGGGAGGGAGTCTCACAGACTGGTAGAGCCTTTCTTTGCAGAACTGAACCCCAGGGTCTGCGATGTCTTTCCCCAAGTGACTGAAGTCACACTGCCAAGTGGAGTATTTCAGAAGGCCAGTGGCAAACAGCATCAGGCTCCCAAACACCAGCGGGCGTGAGATCCGACCCAGGAACTTTCTTTCCAGCCAATGCATTTTGGGAGCCAGGGGGCAGAGAAGGACCCTGATAGTGAAACCCCAAATCCTTCTTCCAGGCCAGTAAACTCCTGAGCCTACTCAAAGGTTTCTTGTTAAAGTTCACATCACCTTGGCAGCCACAGGTGCTCTAAGCAGTGCTTCCTCAGCCCAGCCTGCCTCATATCTGTGCTGCTGCCAAACGTAACCTGAGAGCTCAGGTGAGCTGTCAGGCGTCACCCAGGGAGGGAGGGAAGAGACTTGTTTCACAGCAAGGTCTTTTCACCCTGGAGATGTTGCAATCCAGTGCAAAGTGAAAAACAGGATGTATGAGAGGTTTAAAAGAGGCTCAACTTTCCACTAATGCATCAGTGAACTTTAATAGGTTACTTGATTTTTTGGTAGCTCTGGGATTCTAAGTATTGTCTGAACCAAGAAGAACATAATGTGAAAGGTGGCATTTGTGATTATCAGGATCCGGTGGAGGGGAGAGGTGGGGTTCCAATTATGGAACTGTCCTCCCCAAAAGACCCACTATGTCTTTTTCCTTATCAGGTGATTCATTACATTTTCTAAAACCTCCCCAGACTTTTTAGTTTCAGTTATTTCCAAGATGGGATGGGAAACATTTCCCAGCCCAAGAGCCGCATTGCCTCATGGACAGTCTTCCAGGGGCCACTTGCCAAGGGTGGGCAGGGACAGAGGCAAGAGTGGGTGGGGCAACTGAGACATTGTCTTACCTGTGTATCATAGGCTACATTCCTACCAAAGGGAACGCACACAGACACACAACTCCAGTCTCCATCCAGGCAAAGGACAGGTGTGGTTGTGGTTCAAGGACATGTTCCAGCCAGGCAAACACACTTGAGGAGGGCTGGTGATGGGTCTGGATTGGGGAGGTAACTGCCATTTGGGGAGTGGGCTTGGCTTGAGGAGAGTTCCAAAAGCAGGATTAAAAGGCCTGACTTTTGCTTGTTTTCCTCTTCCTCTCCCACACCTGCCCCTTTTCCTTGAGGGTAAACTGCTCCAAAAGTCTTTCTGACTGAATAATTTACTGCATATTTTGTATAATATAGTATATTTGTATAGTTTAGTGTTAGTATATTTTTCTCTGCTTTTTCTCAATGCATTTGGACCCCACTTAAGATTTCATAACCAAAATTTGCACGATGGTTTCCTAAGAGAGCAGGGTTTCATCTAAGTTTGGATAGAACTGGGCGCCATTTTGAATCAAAATAGTGGACTGAACTTTTCAAAACCGGGCTGAGTTCAACCACTGATTTCAAACCTGCACTGCTTTTTTGTTGTTCGTTTCTTAGAATTCCTGAGAAATGCCAGACACTTCCAACTAGTTCTATTCTGTTATGTATGATCTAGTTGAGATTCCTGCATTGCAGGGGGTTGGACTAGATGACCTTCGAAGTCCCTTCCAGCTCCATAGTTCTGTGATACCAGTGGGTTACAAATGCTTTGAATGAATGGATGGATTAAAAGCCAGGCCATGTCCACAGCTGCCAAGTGTCAATGTGTAACAAAAGGGACAGCATTTTATTTTTTTTTTGCTTTATTTTGGCAAAACTTGGAGGGGGGGGGGAAAGGTGGTTTACTGATTAACTAGGAATTCTTTCATTTTCTTGACAACCCTGTGATCCATTTACCACCCCCCCACCCACCCCAATGCAATTCAACTCTCCCTTACTGTGACTTTTCCCCCTGTGTAATTGCTTCTTCTCTAGCCCATGGTAGTACAGTCAAAAGGATAGTAAATTATCTGACTAAACATTTGACTAAACATTGTTGGCAGATCTTAGCTGTCGTAAAGGTTTGATCCCTACCCAAACTATATATTTTAGCAGAGGCTCCAAAATACTTGGTGCCCCCTGGAAACCTACCTCCTTTAAGCCTCCGGGTATACGACAGTATATAAATTCAATAAATAAATAAAAATAAATAAGCAAAGGGGTGGGATTGGCCAAATAGGCAGACAAGCTGCAATCTACTTTCCGAGTCTGGGTGAAGCTAAAAAGAGTTCACCCAAGCCCAGGAAAACCCCTTGCCTCCAGCATGATGGCTGGATCCAGGAGAGGTCCCACAACGGCACCCAACCTGGTGGTAAGTGTCATTTAGGGACGCGGGTGGCACTGTGGTCTAAACCACTGAGCCTCTTGGGCTTGCCAATTGGAAGCTCAGTGGTTCAAATCCGTGCAATGGGGTGAGCTCCCATTGCTCTGTCCCAGTTCCTGCCAACCTAGCGGTTCAAAAGCACCCCGGTGCAAGTAGATAAACAGGTACCGCTGTGGCGGGAAGGTAAACGGCGTTTCCATGCGCTCTGGCTTCCGTCACGGTGTTCCGTTGCGCCAGAAGTGGTTTAGTCATGTTGGCCACATGACCCAGAAAGCTGTCTGTGGACAAACACCAGCTCCCTTGGCCTGAAAGCAAGATGAATGTCACAACCCCAAAGTCACCTTTGACGGGACTTCATTGTCCAGGGGTCCTTTACCTTTACCTTTTAAATGTCATTACATAACAGATGAAACATGCACAATTTTTCAAAATTGTCTTCTCTTCTCTTCTTTATGCTTCCACCGCCCCCTTATTTTTATTCAACACCCCCCCCCATTGCACTGGAGGCTTCAATCGCCCCCCTGGATCATTCCAGTACTCCCCAGGGGGCAGAATCACCCACTTTGGAAAACACTATTAGAAGATAATAATGATACACTTTTGAGAGAAAAGGCCAGCAGGAATCACAATGGAACATTTGCTGCTTTAACTGAACAAAAACTGATTGTACAACCTAAAAAACATTATTAACTCTAGTAAAACCCCAAATCTGCTGTGAGAAGAAAGGAAACACCAGAAAAGAATTTTAACTGGAAAAGAAAGAAACAGAGCTCGAATGGAAGCAGTAATTTAAATGCATCTACTCTTGAGTTTGAGATTAATGAAGTTGAGTTTGAGAAAATGAAGACCTTGATTGGGTGATCTTTGTTGATCTTGAGAGCAAAGGACCACATTACTTCAGTCTGTTAGATGATGATGATGATTCCATAGAAGATTAAGGAGCAGTGTAAAAAGTCACCATAATTAAAATGGAGTCAAAAGCAGAGAATAGTTTTTGCATCACTTTCATCACTGTTGAAAGGCACTGTCAGAGGTTGTTACGGCTACTCTTGAGTAACGACTTTCCACATACTTGTCTTTAAAAGAGTCTTTATTGGTGCACGTTATTTACAGTGTGGTGAGCTGTCGGTTTCATGTCCGCTTATTCTGTGTCAGAATCCGGCACTGCCCCCTTTCGGGACCTGGACCAACAGAAGAGTCGCGGGACAGCGAATCTCCTCCCCTTTCTCCTCCTCCTTAATTCTGGTGCCGGGTGAAAGGGTCTGCGCTCCGTCTTTTCCCTCTCCCCCCTTTCCATCTCCTTCTCTTCCCGCCTGTGGAGCAGAGGCTCTCCCATGCTGCCGGAGACCTGGCTCTCTCTCTCTCGCCGCCTCCTGACTAGCCCCTTCAGACCCCGCACTTTCCTGGCTGCTTGGGGACGAACTGCTCCTGATGAGAGGGGGAGGTTCTCTGTAATCTCTCCCCCTTACAGGCACCCTGCTCCTTCTTTCAGTGGTCTTTTCAGATTTGCTCTTCAGGAAATGTTGCTGGGAACAGGCTTTTCCTACTCTCACCTTCCTGATTGGTTAAGATTATCCATATGGCCAACCTTAAGAACATTGGAAGAGCCTGCTGGATCAGGCCAATGCCCATCTATCCAGCCCTACATCCTATTCTCACAGTGGCCGACCAGATACCTGTGGGAAATTTGCAAGCAGGACTCAGTACAGAGCACTCTCTGCTTCTGTAGTTTCCAGAACTGGTATTCAGAAGCATTAAAGCCTCTGATTGTGGAGGCAGAGCAGAGCCATCAAGGCTAAAGGTAAACATAAATGTCACAGGGGATGCGTTGCGACTACTCTAGAGTAACGACTCTCCAGACCTTTGCCTTTTCATGCTTTTATTAAGTGCAGGCTATTTACAGTTCTAGAGCTATACAGGATACATCCTCTCAGTCTGACCCAGAACCCTGGAATGGCGCGCTCCGCGTCTTCTTCCAACATAAGAGTCTGAGCACCCCAAATCTCCTCCCGTGTTTCCTCCTGCGTAATTCCAGAACCGGAGGGGAAAAGGGTCTCCTTTCCACGTTTTCCTTCTCCCCCTCTTCCCCCTCTCTCTCTTCCTCTCCCAAGTGCAGTAGGAGCTCTGCTATCCTGCCAGAGCCCCGTCTCCTTCTTCCTCCTTCCTCACTGGACTCTTCCCCCTCCCCGCTGGCGCCGCTGCTGGTGGAGGAGCTGCTCCTCAGGATGGGGGGGGCTCTCTGTACTCTTTCCCCCTCACAATAAAGGACCTCTAAGAGTTACCGTAAGTCCAGTCGCGATAACCCTTTCTTCCATGAATTTGCCTAATCCTCTTTTAAAGCCATGCAAGTTGCTTTTTGAAGATGCATACAAGTATGCTGCCACAGATGGGGCCAGTGTGGTGAGTGTAGAATCACAGAATCATAGAGCTGGAAGGTAACTTAAGGTTCATCAAGTCCAACCCCTCCCCCTGCAGTGCAGGAATCACAGCTAAAGAGTCCATGACAGACAGCCATCTAAGTTCTGTTTAAAAACCTCCAATGAAGCGTAGCACCTCAGAGCCATTTTCTTGATGCTGACATCGCTGCAGGTTACCTGTGTAGCTCCTGGGCAGGGCAGGGCACTTGCAAATTTAAAGCTATACCTGTGGTGCACCAGCAGACCTGGCCCTTCACCTGAGGCATTCATGCAGCCCTGCCCTGTCCCAGCGCCATCACCAGGGTGAGGAAAGTGGCTCTGTAGCATTGCCCCACCCCACCAGCTCTACGGTGCTGCTGGAGTTGCTCACCTACTCTGGGCCAGCAGCTGAACTCCAAGTAAAATTCCACACAGGGGAACATGAGCAGCTGTGTTTAATGAAGCGGCTTGTTTATTCTATTAATGAATTACCAAATATGAACAAGTGATCGAAATCAGTTTCTTTCCCTAGGTACATTATTTGTTTCTTTTAAAATGCATCCTAGTTTACAACATCAAGTTCCAGTAGGGAACATCTAGCATTGATTAAACACCAAAAAAATGACTCAGGGTAGATTGATAAAAGCCCTATTGAGAAAACAGAATAAGTTAATAGCATCGAAGTAAAATTAAATTCTAATTAAGTACTCAGTTCAGTTTTTATTACAGCAAAAGCCAGCAATACAGAATAACATTATTCCAAACGAAAGAAAATCAGCAATAACATCACAAGAAATAAAACAATTACACAAAAGGGATTTGCAATGTGTCATTCAATAGAAGGGATTTACATTTCTTGATAGCTAAAGTGCAGAATTTAGCCACGTCAAATGACACTGGGCTTGAGGAATATTCCAGAAGGAATTTTCATAAGGGTTCAGGGGGATATTCCAAATAATATTGCAAGGGTGTAAATTTTGATAAAAGGGGTAAAATAAGTCGAGCTCATTCTTCACTATAAAATTCACAAAATAAAAGAATGTGAGTCACAGATTCTACCTTGTTAGACATGCAAGGGCAAAGGCGCTCATGAATTGGTACCCGCATAAATTTGCCGTACAGCACCGCTGAGGGCATTGCCTTAAAGCGGGCTCTAGAGAAGGCCCATCTATAAGCTCCGTTAGTAGTGTTAGATAAGTAAGGGGCAGCTGTAAAATTAGGCCACAATTTTAGACATCTATAATTCTCCGGGAGTAAGGCATCTTCTTGTTGTAATTCAACATCGTGAAGTCTCTGAGTAATAATTATTTTTGCCTTGTTCAGAGTTCCATTAAAAAGATCTTCAGGATTTAGGCCAATTTGTTTGATCTTATTAGTTATTTGCGTAAGCCAGGGACAGATAGGGAACTGCAGCCAGGAAGTGAGGTAACATTCCCTTTGGATTGCAATGGATTTTCAACCAGAGGGATATTGCTTGCTCCCAGACTTTTAATTCCACTCTGGGGAGTCCTGCCTCTTGCCTTAACACTGCATTAGGTGTGCTCTTTGGGGTACCGAATAGTGATCTAAATTTTTTTGATTGTACTGTTTCAAGGGTCTTAAGATTGGCAGAAGGTCCAATTTGAGAGCCATACAGGAGCTGGGCTAAAGATTTTGCCTGAAAGACTTTTAGGGCCATAGGAAGGAAGCCGGCGCCTTTCCTTCTGAATAATCTAAGGATGGCATTTGCACTTCTTCATGCTGAAGTAGCTGATGCGGTCAAGTGTGTTGACAATTATGGCGTTTCCCTTTATACTCCAATTGTCCTTCATTAGAGGTCTGGAGGGCGGCAATGAGAACCGGGCCTTTTCTGCAGTGGCTCCTCATTGTGGAATGCTCTCTCTGGCACCTTCACTACATATATTTAGGCACCAGGCAGAAACTTCCCTTTATATCCAAGCCTTTGTGGGATTTTTTTTTAAAAAAATGTATTTTTCTTTCCTCTTGGTTTTAATGTATCTATGTGGGATACATATGGGTTTTATTGTCTGTCTGTCTGTCTGTCTGTCTGTCTGTCTGTCTGTCTGTCACTTTGGGTTGCCTCAGACAAGATGAAATGACTAATGAAGGTAATAAATAAATGAGAGGTTTATGATACATGACAACAAAATAGCTCAGGGCACCCCCAGAACATAGCAAAGAAGTTGGTTTAACAAATCTAAAGGCATTGCTCTTTCTTAAACTGCTTCTGCATACTTCAAGGAGTGTCTTCTTCAACAGCGTTTCTCAACCGCTGTTCCGCGGCACACTAGTGTGCCGCGAGACGCTGGCTGGTGTGCTGCGACGTGCGGCGACGAGAAGGGCGATTTGCATTGTCACGTGCCTGGCGGCCGCCAATAACAAACACTGACCCGCCGGAAAGGAAGCCGGCTGGGTCACGACGCGGGGCGAGCGCAGCTCTCAACAGCCACCACCACGGGAGGGTGGTTTTAGACAAACTTAAAGAAGCTGGCTGGATGAGCTCAACCTGAAACTTGCTGAGCAAAGGATTGTGCTGGCAGAGAAATCAGCGGCTTGTGAAGCCTTATTACAGGAGATTGCAACCAACACAGCAATTGGCAAGTGTTTCTTACAGTCATAATTATATAGTCAATATAGGGCGGCACAGAGTTAATTTTTTTACTTTTTTAATGGTGGTGTGCCTCGTGATTTTTTTCATGGAACAAGTGTGCCTTGACCCAAAAAAGGTTGAGAAACACTGTTCTTCAACACATTCCTGCCCATTCAGCTTGGGGAGGCTTTTGTTGAGATCCACTCCTTTCAGGAGGAGTTAAATCTGGGGTTGCTAGCATGGAAACCACAAGCACAATGGTACCCTCTGTTCCTTCCCCTGGTACCCCCAAATCACCTGAGTCCCTCTCTTCCCCTGGTTGCAAGGTAGTAAAGGAGGTTACCATTTTCTTCCTCGAAAAGGACATAGAGCTGAAAGAGGAAGTGGGAAGGAGCTATTTCGCTCTTTCAGCTCTATGGGTTTTTCAAGGCTCAGATTGTTTCTACTCAATCAGACTCCCCCCCCCACACACACACACATTCCTTGGAAAACATGCACACATGTTCTCATTTTCTGTTTCTCAGGAAGGACTGATCTGGTGAAAGAGGAAAGGAAGTAATCAGATGGGGTGGTGATTCTAGCACTCATTCAAAAATCCATATTTGCCCACAGTACAAAACTTGATGGGAAACCCCCAGGGTAAATCAATTATCAGGTACAGTAGGGCCAGATCCAAAAGGAGAAATGGTTCTGTATTTGCGGGTACAAATATAGGGCACTCTGGACGACCAATTCATGGAGGAAAAGTCTATAGAAGGTTACTAGACACAATGGGTATGCTCTGCCTTTAGGTCATGAGAGTGCTCTTGTGCTTGGGTTCTGCTTGTGGGTTGCTCACAGGAATCTAGTTGGCCACTGGGAGAACAGGTTGTTGGGCTAGATAGGTCATTGGCCTGATCCTGCAGGTTCTTCTTATGTTCTCAGAGCCCCTCATCCAGCAGGTCTTGATGTCTTTTCAGCATCAGGCATAGGCTTTTTTTCTTTAGCTCTGGTGTCTATCCAGCATGTTTTATATCTGGCCTTAGTTCTATTTTTAGGGTTGCCTTCTGCTGGGTTTTGCTAACCTGTTTTATGGATGCTGCTTCTGTGATTTTTGTGTCAGCATTATGGTCCATTTTTCTTTTTGGTGCTCAGGTTGGGAGTGCCATTGATTAGGCAACCAAAATGGTAGTTTCCATGTGCATGAAGCTCAGTCAGCAAAAGTACTACAATGCCTTGCTCTGGTCCCATGAAGGCAAGCGAGGCCAGTTGTCTCAGCACCAAGGAGAGCTCCTAATGAGCCGCTTGCTCTGATGCAGGTCAGAAATGAACCAGGCCTTCTGAACCTTTGCCTCCCTCCTAGGCTCTGCCCTCCTTTGCAAACTAGAGTGTCTTAAAAAACTTGATCCTCTAGACCAGGCATGTCAAACCTGCGGCCCTCCAGATGTTTTGGACTACAATCCCCATCTTCCCCAACCACTGGTCCTGCTAGCTAGGGATCATGGGAGTTGTAGGCCAAAACATCTGGAGGGCCGCAGGTTTGACATGCCTGCTCTAGACTGAGGGTGTGTGTGTAAATTTCTTTTCTCCATGGCCTTCCACCTGGAGCGCTCTCTGCACCATTGCACTGGTGAGACACTCCATACCTCAACCCAAGGGTAGCCACCCATGATTATCCTGGCTCTGGTTCCATGGGCCCTGGTACTCTGGGATCTAGTTCAGCCAGCTCCAGCTAGCTAGTGGTCCCCAATCACCGCCATTGAGCCAGGAACCAAGTCTGCCTTTTTTTCCCACTGTAATTTCTAGTTTGGTGTCCTGATCACATCATGCTTCAGGGAAAAAATGTCTTTAGAAATTGGGGTTATGTGGATCCAAAAGCAGCCTAATGAGGACTGACTGTGGATCAATGGGCAAGGAATCCTGATTGGCTGTTGAGGAGGGGCACCTTATGAGACATGGAATGGAGTGTCCTGGATGACAGCATGACTGGCTGGCAAGCAGCCTGAACAGAAACACTCCACACTGCCAGTTTGTGCTGGTCCCATCTGTTGTTATCTTCTTTTATTTTCCTTGCAGAGTTTTATTGCATTTGTTTCAAATTGCGTCACACTCTAGGTGTATTGTTCTGAAGGATGGCTTATAAACCACCAAAGAAATATATAAAAACCATGTTCCAACCTCCCTCTATTCATTTCCAACAGCAAGTTGAGGCTAATCTGACTTCCTTAGGGCCCGGGACCTCTAGGGTGTTGCTATTTATGGACCTTAAGGTCCTCCGCGGGGCTTACCAGGATAGGCGGTGCCGTAGGTACCAGCACAGATTGCTGGGAACTTCCATTTGTGTATAGCTTTCACTTTTGAGACTCTCTCTGAGAAGACGAATGAGAGACGACATGTTTTCTTTGTCCTGATTTATGTTTAATAAATCTGCTTCTTGTTATGCTTTCACAAGCCTCCTCACGCTGCTCATGTTAATATAGTGTACTCAGACTTTTGAAGTCTGGGTCGCCGGTATATGTCCACCAGAGATCGGGGGGTCATCCAGCATGTCGGCTGGAAGGGCATGATCCAGCTGGGCACTAGTCAGCTGGCTTCTCGACCCCCTCTGGATGCTGACAGTACTACAGTGGTACCTCGGGTTAAGAACTTAATTCATTCTGGTGGTCCGGTTCTTAACCTGAAACTGTTCTTAACCTGAAGCACCACTTTAGCTAATGGGGCCTCCTGCTGTCGCTGCGCCGCCAGAGCACGATTTCTGTTCTCACCCTGAAGCAAAGTTCTTAACCTGAGGTACTATTTCTGGGTTAGCGGAGTTTGCAGTGGAAGAAGAAGAAGAAGAGTTTGGATTTGATATCCCACTTTATTACTACCTGAAGGAGTCTCAAAGTGGCTAACAATCTCCTTTCCCTTCCTCCCCCACAACAAACACCCTGTGAGGTGAGTGGGGCTGAGAGACTTCAAAGAAGTGTGACTAGCCCAAGGTCGCTCAGCAGCTGCATATGGAGGAGTGGAGACACGAACCCGGTTCCCCAGATTACAAGTCTACCGCTCTTAACCACTACACCACACTGGCTCTCTGTAACCTGAAGCGTTTGTAACCTGAAGGGTTTGTAACCCGAGGTACCACTGTATGAGTGCTTCATGATGTTACTGTGCTTTTATGGTTGTGATACAATAACTTTGAGGATTATATAGCAGAAACTGACAAAGAAATATCCACCCATACCAGTAAATGACTGGAGGCAGGGCAGTGTGCAGCACTCTGGGGTGTGCTGGGAGCCACAGAACGTAAGAGTAAATCAGAACCATGGGGAAGCCAGGAGTCAGGACCAAAGAACAACCAAAGGTTGCCAGAAGACCCTGCTACTTAAAGAATCATACAACTGTAGAATAGGAAAGGACTCCAAGGATCATCTAGTTCAACCCCTTGAAATGCAGGAATCACGGCTAAAGAATCGTTGACAGGTGGCCATCCAGCCTCTGTTTAAAAACATGAAATGAGAGAGTCCACCACCCTTCCATGTAGTCCATTCCACTGTTGAACAGCTCCTAATGTTCTTCCTCATGTTCCTCAATCTCCTTTCTTGACATTTGAATCCATTGGTTGGGATTCTACCAGCTGGAGCATGTGGCAGCCCTTTGGATAGTTGAAGATGGCTATCCTTTCACCTCTCAGTCTTCTCTTCTACCCGACTCCCTCAACTGCTCTTCACAAGGCTTGCTTTCCAAACCTTTTATCATCTTGGTCACCCTCCACTGATACATTCCAGCTGCAACCCTGGGAGATGGTTATGCAAGATCTCATGGAACGCAGATGGCCCTGCAAGCTCTCACAAGATCTTATGAGAACATCCCAGAGTCTGTGTGCTAAGTGGGCCTTAAAAGCTCTCCACCTTGCTGTCCGGGCAAAGCCTGCTCAGTGCACTGGCTGCAGAATCCGAAGGATGTTCATGTGTGGGTGGTTCCAAGGGTTTGAATATATGTGTCTTCGTGGAACTGAACCCCCGCATAAGATTCCACTGTACTGTACAGTATGTGCAACTTGGATGCTAGGCTAGGCTTGGTAAGGTTCTTCTAACTTGCATTCTGTTACCACATCAGGATTTCCTTTGCGTACTGCAGGTGTCCATGCAGTCTGCATACGAAGGAAGGAAAGGCATGCTGTTTCCACCAATGTGTTGTGTGCTAGAAGAATCTGGACACACAGCTGTGTGACTCATGCTATACTGTATAAGCAAGGAATAAGTGATTCATTATTGGCACATGGGGTGTGGAGGAGAGTATTTCTTCTTAGATACCCTATCTTAACGAGTACATTATGATCCAACCTGATAAGCCTCCCGGTAACCTCCTCACAGCTATTTTCTACTTCCTGCATGCTCTTGCGTTATAAATAAGAATCCCCATTTAACCAAACACAAAAGCCCTTTGGTTTGAGAGTGCTGTGATCCCAAATACATGGTGAACATTCACATTTCAAGGGTTCACAGCTTTTTGTTTCTTTTTTAAAAAAATCATTGTTGATTTATTAATCACCTTCCAAACAGGCTCCCCAATAAGACTGACACATAATATTAAAAACTGTTATTAAAAAAAACCCAGATGCCTTTAAAACAAGACTAAAACAATTCTAAAAAGCAGCCACACTCATGGTAAAAAGATCCATTTATCCAGCTTTTTAACTTGTTCTCTAGATCATTGAAGAGTTCCATTAACGCAGGTGTCTTCAACCTTTTCAGGTCCAGGACCCACTTTTCAACCCAAACATGCATTTGGGGAACAATTTATTCATATCTTACCAGATATTTGCATGGTGACTGTGCTCCTGGTGTGACCCACTTTGCATTAGGCTGAGTCCTGACCCTCTAGCTGAAGACCAGTGCATTAACAGTCCCTTTTTATCCATGGCTCCTTGGGCCAGTGAGCCAGCTTTGACTGATGAGTGTGGCTACTCACTTATCAATCCCTTGAAAAGTGATCGACATCTGTCAAAGTTCAAAGGAGGCTGCTGTTACCACCAATCAGCTGATCAAGTGGTCCAATAAAGTCCATTTGGAAGAAGCAACTTCAAAGTGGACTAAACAGCAGCCCCACCTTGGCTGGGCTTTAGCTGTAGATTGCAATTTCTCACAGTCCACAGCTTTCACCCCTACCAGCCAGCCACATGTCTCTGGCTCCCTGGCACCCTTGGGTGGCTTTCTAAACATGGCTCCTCATTGTTCATTGTCATCATGGTCCTATACAACAAATACTCCTATTAATCTTGGCTGTGTGTGCATGTTTGGTGGTGCAAAAAGGTGTGCCAGCTTCGCAGGGAGATCTGTGTCTGCTAGGCAGTTCCTGGAATCTCAGCAGGTAATGGCTCGCTACCACCACCCGCCCCACCCATTCTTTCTCATAAGCTAGCATGGTGCTAGCTTAACAAGGGGATGGGAAGGGAGGTGGTGAGTTGGGCATCCATTAGCTGCGGTTAGTTCAGAATGCTCCAGCAAGATTGCTGGCAGGAGGGAGACCTTGTCAGCATGTGACACCAATGCTTCGAGATCTGCAATAGTTACTGATTTGCTGCTGGGCCAAGTTGAAGGTGTTACTATTAGCATATGAAGCCCTGAACAACTTGGGACCAGATCACTGACTTGGGCCCAGTAAGTATGGGCTTACTCAATACTTACTACCGGTAATAACCTAGACTAGTGAAATTGGCAGTATTACAGATGCCACATTTTGCACATGTAAGAACTCGATCTTTTAGTGTGGCAGCACCAACACTTTGGTACTCCCTGCCTTTTGGTACTAAGTAGGTGCCTTCACTGTGCTCTTTTCAGCTCCGGCTGAAAATATTTTTGTTTAGGCAAGCCTATCCAGATGCTTAGAAACTTGATGCAAGTTCTCATTTGGTTTTGGTCTATTGTTATTTTAACTTTTATTTTTACTTTTGGTATGGCTTAAATTATTGTTAATTTTTGTTACTGATAATTTCATTGTTTTATCTTTTTTGTAAACTGCCTTGAGGTTTGTTGACAATCAAGCAGTGTGTAAATTATATTAAATAAACAAACAAACAAACAAATGCCACTCTTTTGAATTGTGTCCACTCCAAAAGGAAGTGTGAATGGAAAACCTAGCATCCGGTCAGAACATGTCTGAAAAAGGTTTGTTTTCTTTCTGTTTTTGACGGAGGGGGAGTTTGTACAGATGCGTGGATGAGAGGGGTCATAGTGACAAACCTCAAGAGAAGGGCAGGAAACCTTTGCCTTAGCCCTAGAGTGGTGTACCTCCACGAGCAACTTTCAGGCAGCCACATACCAGAAGGAGGCTGAGTGCCACATGGGAGACCAGCGTTTGAATCCCTGCTCAGCCTTGAAGCTCCCTGGGTGCCATCTTGGGCCAGTCATGGCCTCTTAGCCTGACCTACCTCACAAGGTTGTTGTGAGGATTAAATGAGGCGGGGCGAACCATGTACACCACCTTGAGCTCTTTGAAGAAAAAGGTAGGATACAAATGCTATGAATGCAATTAATAAATTTTTAAAATGCAGGTTGTTTATTCTGCCACCTGCACCCATACACCATCCTGCCTGGACCTTAAGATCTATTTCGAGGGCCCACCTCCTAGGAACGCGTCAGAGGAACAGGTGGGATTGGAGGTTGGTTAAGCAGACTCCCTGCCTGCTCCTCAGCAAGGCCTCTCCTCTGTTCATTGATTGCTCTGCAAAGGGACATAAGAACAGAGGAAGCTGCTTTCTAGCGAGTTGATCTTTGGTCCATCTAGCTCAGCATTGCCAACTTGAGGGTCTTTTCCAGCCTTACCTAGAGATGCCAGGATTTAAACCTTGGATGGCTGCATGCAAAGCAGATATTCTACCACTGGCCACAGTCATTCCTCACATCAATGATAGATAGTTGTAGTACCGGTAGTATTATGACATCCTTCCCTACTCCCCTTTTTAGTTTTCTGTGTAGAACATTTTCTGTGGAATTGCACCATCTGGTGGTGGAAGAAATATTTTCATGTTGCAGTCAGAGATGCAAAAATTGATAAAATCATAGAATTTTAGAACTCTAGAGTTGCAAGGGAGCACAAGGGTCCAAACCCCCTGCAGCGCAAGGATCTTTTGCCTAACGTGGGGCTCAAGACCACAACCTTGAGATTAAGAGTCTATTGACTGAGGTATCTTAGGGCTGATATATTTGGCACAAGGTCACCTTTTCTTGGTCTAGGAGAATGTTTTTTAAAAGATATGGATGTGGCAAGGGTTACTTTCCAGTTGAGGCAGCATGGGATGTATAAGAAGTTGATGTATTCAAAAGTAAACCATGTTGCATGGATTTCTTTGTTTCTTTCCAAAGTAATCATAGATGCAGAGTTAAAATTGTCTTAAGTTGGGAGGAATGGCCTGACTCTGTATAGGGAAGCTTCATATGTTCCATGATCTCTTGACCATGGCAACCTAGGATAAGCAACCTATCCTTGCCTCCTCAGGCAGCAAATTTTGGGTGTCATGAGAAGCATGCGAAAGGTTAGTTAATTCATTTATTATTGTGTGTTGATTTGACAAGCTTTGTATTGCACAACTTGACCTTGAGACAGGCACTATTTGTGCCCCAGGCCCCAAAAGGTCTTGGGCTGGTCCTGTGGAGAGTGTCAGAATAGCACTTTGCAAGGCCTGCTACAGAAAATAATAATACAATAAAATCCAAAACAGTAACAATTAATTAATTAATGATTAACAATTAATAAAATCTATCCATTCTGAAGGAAATCAGCCCTGAGTGCTCACTGGAAGGACAGATCGTGAAGCTGAGGCTCCAATACTTTGGCCACCTCATGAGAAGAGAAGAATCCTTGGAAAAGACCTTGATGTTGGGAAAGATGGAGGGCACTAGGAGAAGAGGACGACAGAGGACGAGATGGTTGGACAGTGTTCTCGAAGCTACGAACATGAGTTTGACCACACTGCAGAAGGCAGTGCAAGACAGGAGTGCCTGGCGTGCTATGGTCCATGGGGTCACGAAGAGTCGGACACGACTGAACGACTAAACAACAACAACAATTAATTAATTGCACATTTATTCAAAATCCAGTTAAAACTATTTCATTGAATCATAGACATACACAGTTGGAAGGGACCCCAAGGGTCATCTAGTCCAGGCCCTGAAATCCAAGAATCACTGCTAAGGAATTTCTGAGCTCTGTTTAAAAACCGCCAGTGAAGGAGAGTCTACCATCTTTTGTCAAACAGCCCTACCAGCAGAAAATTATTCCTAATGTGTAGTCAGACTCTCTTTCCATCTTCCATGTGACAGCCCTTGAGATATTTGCAGATGGCTATCATATCTCCTCTCAGTCTCCTCTTCTCCACAACTCCCTCAACCATTCGTCATAAGGCTTGGTTTCCAGACCCTTGATCATCTTGGTTACCCTCCTCTGCACATGTTCCAGCTTGTTAATATCCCTATTCTGGTGCCCAGAAGTGGTCACAGGACTGCAGGTGTGGTCTGACCAAGGCAGATTAGAGTGACATTATTATCACACCTTTGAGTTGCATTAAGCTTCGGTGTACTAGACTTCCGCCCAGGCGCCGTAGAAGATGGCTGACAATAACATCTCTCCAGCCCCCATGGGGTAATTAATGAGGCTGTAATGGGAGTATGCAGCCTCCCAAAATCTTCCCAGGGGGTACGGGAAGACGCAGTCTCATCCACAGATGCCCACCACCAGCTTCGACTTCGGAAGGAAGGAGGGGCTGGGGGCACTGGATGGAAAGCCCCTGTGGGAGTCTGGATCTCCTGGACGCTGATTCTACGAGCGAACCAGGCTCCATGACTTAAGAGAGAAATTGGATATGAGTTGTGGACATGCTTCAGACAAGGAAGGAGATTTATTCTGCAAAGCACAGCCACTGAGGAAACAAAAGATAACTGAGGAATGTTTTTCACCAGGGCAAGAAATGGTATGTGACGAAGCAGCAGGGGGGAGGCTAGAACTCTATAATTGTGTTTTATTGTTTACTTAACAAACCTCCCTCTGGAGGAGCTGTATACAGCATTTATAAAGCAAGCGAGATTGGATTGTTGGAAATTTATTGAGATAATATGGTTTTTTAAATACAGTATATAGACTGTGTGAATTGAAAATATAAATAATTAAAGTTTGTAATTTGGGACTTGCCTGGAATGTGGCTAAAGACTCCCTAAATTTATTGACATCAGAGAGAAGCAAGCTCATTAGCAGCTGGAAACTTGTCAAGAAATTTCTGAGTATGACGCAGTTACAAAAACAGCTTCTGCCATCTTGGAGACAGCTGGCAACAGAGCTGACAACAACTGTCAAAGGGGGAGGGAGCCATAAATAATGGTTGTGACCTGGCAAAACCTCCCCTGAAAAGGCTGCTTCTAGTAGTGGCTTGGAGAAAATCATCACAGAGGCTTGAAGATCTGATTTATTGGGATTTTTTGAAGATCGTGGCTGACAGCTGTGAAAAGGATTTCTGGATTTCTAGACGGACTTGGCAAGATACCAGCGTGTGAGGAGACAGTGCTAAATTTATAAAAGGGAATTATGGCAAAAATTCACACAGAATCATATATAGTTTGATTAAACTTGCTTGCCATTAAACATGCTTTCAAACTGCTAGGTTGGCAGGAGCTGGGACCGAGCAATGGGAGTTCACCCCGTCGCGGTGATTCGAACCACCCACCTTCTGATCGGCAAGCCCAAGAGGCTCAGTGGTTAGACCACAGCACCACTCACGCAGTGATGGAGCTTCATGCCCCAGCACCGGGGGGCGGAGAGCAGGCGAGGACAGGGTTGGCGCACGTCCTGGGGGCATGGCATGCCACCTGCAGGGGCATGGTGCCCAGCATGGGCAGGGGAGCAGCTGTGATGGCACCCCACTGGGATCGCACTGCCAGGGGCGGTGTGCTCCCCCCACTCCTCTTCCTCCACCAGTGCACCCGCGTCCCATATAAAACAAATAATAAACCATGAACAGTAAAACTACAATGCTCCTTATATACTACAATGAAATCTTAGAAAGGCAACAACATAGCAGCAGGATTGGTGCTTCTACAGAATCAATCTTTTAGTGTGGCAGCACCAACCCTTTGGAACTTCCTGCCTATTGGCAGTAAGCAGATGCCTTCGCTGGACTCTTTTTGGCACTAGACAAGCCTATACAGATATATAGAATGCTGGTGTGTGCTTTAAACTGTTTTTTAAAAGCACGTCAAAGTGCAAGTAGATAAATAGGTACTGCTCTGGCGGGAAGGTAAACGGTGTTTCCGTGCGCTGCTCTGGTTTGCCAGAAGCGGCTTAATCATGCTGGCCACATGACCTGGAAGCTGTACATCGGCTCCCTCGGCCAGTAAAGCGAGATAAGCGCTGCAACCCCAGAGTCATCTGGACTGGACTGGACCTAACAGTCAGGGGTCCCTTTACCTTTACCTTTAACATCCAACATTTCACCAGTGAAATTATGATGTTTTCGTAACTTCATTTTATTTGCAGGTGTATAGTCTGGGTAAAGGAGAGTGGGCAAGGATTTGGTGGGTCAGGGCTGGTCTGTCAAGTGGCATCAGCCCATCAGCATCCCCTCCCCACTCCTTTCTGCCAGGCTGCTGGACCCATTCAGGTTTCTGCCTCCTTCACTGGCTCCCCTTTTCAACTGCTAAAACATTTCTTTGCAGCTGGGCAAGCCCCATATCCAAGCAGGTGCACTGTGATATTTCCTTGATAATGTCTTGAAAATTTGCCCCTGAAACTGCCTTTTCTCCTCTTCCCTCTTTAACCCTTTTTTCCCATTTGTGTCGTGTCTTTGGCATATGCCCCAAGTCCCCCCCTTGCAACCATTTTATGCCTATATCTATAGGCATAATTTATAGGCATATCTATAGGCATCTATAGGCATCATTTTATGCCTATATCTATATCTCCACAACAGATATGTGAGATAAATTGTGCTGAGAGTTGCAGAAAGTCAGCAAAAACAATTACGATTTGAGGCAGTTTAAAACTTGGAATTGCACATTCTTTCTTGTTTAACAATGTGGGCAAAATGTCTTTACGTTTTATGGGAAATTGCAAAACTGCATGTTTTTGTCAGCCATCAAAGCTTATGCTGTAATTCACTAGTTTCTAAGGTATCACACGGCTAATTTGGTGGTATCTTGTTTCAAGTGTTCCTTTTGGATTGGGGGGGGGGATCCTACTTTGGGATCTCCACCAGGGACCCCAGCCATGTTAATTCAGCCTTGCCTGATCTTCTTCCTGACCCCATCCCAGGTTCTAGCATTTTTTAAATCCAAAGTTGCTGGCATGCATTCCAGGATGAATGGAGCAAAACACAGCAGCATATCCTGCACTAACTTAACATGTCCCTATTACTGGCTTAAAACACAAACTGCCAAGGGGATGCGCAAATGCCCTCATGGTCAGGGCATGCCCCCCTGAGCATCTTAATTTGCAGAAATTTGCTGATGCAAATGCACTCTTGGCATCCATCCAGAATATATTTATTGGTGCACTTCCCGAGCTCTGCTCCAGCTTGCCTAAGGTCTGCCTAGTCATTAGTTCATCATTAAAGCATGATGAGGCCTTGCTAATGGGTTTTTCCTGTTCCAGCTGCTGCGCTGAGAGCTTCTGGCTAGGTTTTGCTCTTTCCACATCTACGACTGATGTGGCAATGCTCGAGGTTGAGAGGGAATGTTCAAAGGGAACCAGTAGTCTTTCTTCTCCACTTTCCCCCATGCAATAATCATCAGAGCCAGCAAAAGACAGGAAGATGTGAGCACTTTCCTTTGACATTAGCAAAATGATGGGTTCAGCTTGTCCTGGCATCCCATTGGCAAAGTCCCACTGGCTGAGCCAAAAGGGGGTTGCGGCTGATCCCTGCCACTGCTGAGTCCTGTGCAAAGGGCATCTGTCAGAGATTTGACCTCTGACATACATTAAAAACCCTTTATGCCAGAACTTGTGAGCCCCCCTCCTCTAAAACAGATTTCTAATAGTTATAAAAGTTATACTTGAACAAAATAAGGTTCAGGGGTCTATTCCCTACTCAGCCATGACCGCGAGCCAGTCACTGCCTCTCAGTCTAACCTACCTTGCAGGGTTGCTGTGAGGATAAAATGGGGAGAGGGAAAAACATGTATGCTACCATGAGCAAAGTCACAGAATCATAGAGTTGGAAGGTACCCCCAAGGGTCATCTAGTCTAGCCCCCTGCAATGCAGTCACAGGATCCCAAGCCCCCTTGTTCCCTGGACACAATCACGCATGTACAAAAGGCCCTCAACGATGCCAGCTGGAATCACTTTTGGGCACAGGCAGGGGCAGAGGAAAACATTGCTCCCTCAACCTTGTAACAGCCGCTATGAGCAGGCAGAGTGGTGTCTGTTTCCTAAAGGGTGGTGCCTTCCTATAGGGGTGTCTGTTTCCTAAAGGGTTGGATTGCTCTGTTACTGAGCATTTGTGGAGTGGCATACAAATGCTGCAAATAAAAAAACCGGATGACATCCAGGGCCATCTTAACCATAGGCACCAGGGGTTGGGGCACCTGGGTGCTGGGCTCTCAGGGGTGCCAGGCCAAGAGTCTGGGGCCCAAGTCCAGGGAAGAGTCCACCTGTTGGTCGGTCGGAGTGCCACAGCAGGCTCTTCTACTGTGGGCAGCTCTACACTGCAAATTCAGGGGTGAGTGAGCCAGCAAGGTGCTGAGGCGGCCAGCCAGCTCCACTCTCCTGTGTGCCTGGGATTGGTGTAGGGTCGTGGAGAGGCCTGCCCAGTGCACACTGCTTACACCACGAGGTGCCCAGCTTTGCTCAGTCACCGACGCTGATGCCCTGGGCTGGTTTGTTGTGTTGGGCTCCATATGTTTTCTTTTTCTGAGCAGAGATAAGCGGGGTGTCAGCTCCTTGAAAAAAGGTCGACAACTCTGGGGAATGTTTATGATGTTCTATTATATCATGTTATTGTTACTTACTGTTTCTAAGCTGCTTTAGGATTCATTTGAATGAAAAGCAGCTTTAAAATATAATCAATCAATCACCCCCAGGTAACTATAAAGAGTCTGTTAAACCCATATAAGTAAATGGTTGTCATTCATGAGGCTTGGGTGTGTGTGTGTGTGTGTGTGTGTGTGAGAGAGAGAGAGAGAGAGAGAGAGAGAGAGAGAGAGAGAGAGAGAGAGAGAGAAAGACAGTTTGTGTGCATACATACAATCTCATTTTCAGAGATAAAACCTTTGCACTGCAGCTTGCATTGGTGATGGGAATCCCATGGCAACCTTGTTCGTGTTCTCCTATGATGTTTTCCTTTAAGCAGAATGTAGTGGTTAAATATAGCTTGATAGTCACCTGACATTTTAATGTTCCAAAGTTGTTCATTGCCAGGGAGATAAATATATATGAATTTTAAAAAAGGTCTGGAATACAACCCTGACACACTTAATGACTCCCCTTTGCTGGTGCCTCCTTTGATTGCCTTCTGTGTTGGAAAGGACTTGACTTTTCATTCCTGATTTCACTGCACCTCCACTACTGTGGTAAATTTCAGGTTCTTTTGATCCCTCCCAGCTGAGACTGTTCCCACTTCTCCCGAGGGTCAGAAAGGACAGACACTAAGCAGGTGAGATGATTGCTGCTTTCATGGAGGCGATGCCTGTGGGTGAACATTAACAGGAGGGCTTCCATGTTCTGTCTGCGCCAATTTTGGTCAACCTAAAAGAGGGAGTGGAAAGTAGAAAGAGGCAACCAATGGCAGAGGGCGTGGCCTGGCTCCTGGGTGCCTCTTGTATGGTCTTCTGCAGGCACAGGAAAACTCGGCCCTCCAGATGTTTTGTGACCACAACTCCCATCACCCTAGCTAACAGGATTAATGGTCAGGGATGATGGGAGTTGTAGTTCCAAAAACATCAGGAGGGCTGAGTTTGCCTATGCCTGGTCTTCTGCATAGCCCCATATCTGCTATGTTTTGTTAGGAAAGGAGCTTATGTTGTGGTCCATCACAGCCTTCCCCAACTTGTGTCCTCCACAACTTTTGTCCTCCAATGGCCATACAATACTGGAGCTGATGGGAGTTTTAGCCCCAAACTCTGGAGGACACAAGGCTGGCAAAGGCTGGCCTCGGACTGTGAGCAAAACGAAACTTTCAGAAGAGTTGGGGTGCTCCTAGGCAGGTGTTTATTGTGGAATCCGTACTGCCATTGAAAGCAGTTGATACACTGTTGGTACTCCAGAAAAATGGCTTCCCAATGTGAAAGCACCATAAGACTGCATCCATTGTGCCATACAGAATGCGATGATCTGGCAGCACCTCATTAGCACAGAATCACCTCCACTTGCAGTTTAAGTGACTGCATAGTCAGTGGCTTAACAGCCTTCTAAAGGTGAACCCTTATGATTCAAGAAGTAGCATGGGAGCTGCTTCTGTAGGCTCTTCCACATTGATCCAGAAATATTTGGACACATGAAGCACATAGGCAAGACCAAGAACATAGATGCCTATGACGTGATTTTTACTGGGATGAAAGTGATGTCTAGGTGATAAGAAAGAATTTCAAGAGTTGTCAGTCACAAAGAAACTCAGGAAAAAGTGAAACCTCAACAGCACTTCAAAAAACTTTATTTTCCATGGCAGGGACAAGAAATCATTTGGTATTGGCTGCGTGTGAGTGCTGTTTTTTTCTTTTTCTCTACTTAATCTCCAGAGAAACTCTGCAATGTTAAAGCCTATGATCATCAGGATCTCACAAAGACTGCAGGTGAAACTCTGTGTGGTCCCTCTCCCCCTTTTTAGCCCTGAGCGTCTAAGAAAAAGGAAAGAAAGGAACCCCTGCTGACAAAACTACAAAACTTCTGGTTTTCAGTTTTAAGAAAGAGATGGAAATGAAATAACGTTGAGAAGTGAGTCATCAGTGAAGCATGAAGCACCGTGGAATTTAACAGTCAGGCTTAACACTTTTTGCTTTTTGAGTTATTGGGAAACTGTTATTTTTAGCTATCACTGATGGGGATGTCAGAAAAGTTGGCTTGCAGATGACTAGATGAAAAGGAAACTTTTGTCAAAAGACAACACACCTGCTTAGAAACTCATTTGTGTTGACTTCTATATTCATTCATTTCCACAACACCAGCCAAAAAATATAAGGCTGGCTCAATATATTTTGCTGCCTGAGGCAGGGTGGCAAATGGTCACCCAAGGTCAGCAAAGTTATTAAAAACTTAGCAGGGTGTAATAACAATATTTAATATTTATATTTAATATTTATTTTGGAAACAACCTACCCAACTTTTCTGCCAGCATTTCTGCCAGTGGCTTACAACACAAACATCAAAGCAGTAAAAACAAAACAAAAAGGAGGAGGGAAAACCAGTGGCCCTCCAGATCATAGAATCATAGAGTTGGAAGGGACCACAAGGGCCATCCAGTCCAACCCCTCCAACTCCCATCAGCTCCAGGAAGCAGAGCCGGTGGCAAAGGAGGATGGAAATTGAAGTCTTGCAATAGCAGGAGAGATGCAGGTTGTGGAACAGTGCTGTGGAAGGGTAGGCCTGTTTCGTGATTAGCCATGTATGGAGGCAGTATATCTCAGGAACAGGCAACAAGCAGTGACTGCCACTTTCATCCACTGTTTGTGAGCATCTGTCTAGCCATTGCTTGATACAGAAGGTTGGGCTAGATCAGGCAGGGGAACCTGGTGCCCTCCCATCAGATTCAGCCAGCATGGTTGATGGTATCAAGAGATTATGGGAGTTGTGGTGCAGCAACACCTGGAGGGAACATATACATATAGCGTCTCTGCTTTCGGTTCCTAGAGTCCTTTCTACAAGTCAGTTATATTTGATGGGAGACACTAATGTTTTGGACAAGATAAGGTTGGGAAGGAAGAGAGGTGGGCAGAGAGAATGGGAGAGGGGTCGTGAACATTCATTATTTTCATTCTTAATGTATTGTCAGTGTCACATTGTGCGGTGCTCTTTCTATTCATTTATTAGTTTTCCTTGGCAGTGAGGTTGTTGGGTCAAGTTAGCCATATCAATTTATATGCTGTGGGTGGGTTCTTGTTGTTTTGTTCAGCTGTAAAAAGGAGGCATCCTCTTTTGTTTGTCCCATGCTAGTTTCAGTTTGTTGGTTAGCTTTTCTAGTAAGGCTGTTTCCCTTACAGTCTCCACTCCTGACAGGTCCCTCCATTGTCTAGATATGATGCTCCTGGCTGCTGAGAGTAGGTGGCTTATGAGTTCTTTGCAGTGTGAGTGTGAGTGTGAGTGTATGCTATTGTATTGGAAAATATTCAATAGGACTAGCTCTAGGGTGGCTTCTAATACCTGTTTTGCTATTTTGCATATTTCTTGTACCGTAGGACCTCTATCCAAAAGGTTTGGATTTGGGGGCAATCCCACCACAAGTGAAGGTATGTGCCTGTAGAGGTGCAACCTCTCCAACATTTCGGTGATGTTCCTGGGTGTATCAGTGTCCAATTCTGTGGTGTTAGGTAATGTCCATAGATAAGTTTCAAGGTGAGTTCCCTTCTTTTGGCTGAGATGGATTTCAAGGGAGGTTTAGACCAGTTTAGACCAGGGTAGGGTTTATTTCGTAGCCTATGTCATGCTCCCATTGTTTTTCGATTGAGATGAGAGGGGTTATGGGATTCTGGAGCAGTATTTTGTATATTGTGGATACCATCCACTTGCCATGTCCCTTTGGTGCCAGGAAAAGGTTTTCAAAGGTGGTCAGGGGCCTAGTGGCTGCTGTTCATACTGCTGGGTTGTTTAAGAAGGCATACAGTTGGTAGTGTAAATCAAGATCAAGCAAGCTTTTGCCCTTTGCTCCACAGGAGGTTTCTGTCCTTCCTGAGCTCGCCTAAGGACACCTGCATTATGGTTTGACAGGTGTGCCGCCCCAGTAAAACTCCCCACCTGATGCTGTCCCTGGAGTGGGTCACGCCTGGCATATGCTGGGCACTTGCAGCCAGAACATCATCGGTAGGGTAAAACTAAATTGTCTCCCCACGGAGCAGTTGGTAGTGTTTAACCAGGGTATTTGGGTGTCCCCTAGTTTGTCTTGTGTGAACCTGTTTAGCATTGTGGGGATTTTCCTTAGTTTGTTTTAGAGGAATGGGTGTGCTGTGATGGGTTTTTTCCCCCAATTGTGTCTATGTCCAAGTCCATTGTTCCGTCTTGTCTTCTAGCATGTATGGGATTATGTGGTGTACTTGGCCGGCGATGTAGTACAGTTCAATGTTGGGAATTGTCAGTGGAGACTAAGGTGCATAGGATACATGGTTTTATTTGCACATGTATACAACCTGAGCAATGGACGCGGGTGGCACTGTGGGTTAAACCACAGAGCCTAGGGCTTGCTGATCAGAAGGTTGGCGGTTCGAATCCCCACGATGGGGTGAGCTCCTGTTGTTCGGTCCCTGCTCCTGCCACCCTAGCAGTTCAAAAGCACATCAAAGTGCAAGTAGATAAATAGGTACCGCTCCAAGAGGGAAGGTAAACGGCGTTTCCATGCGCTGATCTGGTTCACCAGAAGCAGCTTAGTCATGCTGGCCACATGACCCTTTACCTTTTTACAACCTGAGCATAGGATGGAGAGGGGCTCACAGCATTAACACCCCAATAGATATTCCTTTCCTATTTAGTTTCCAGGGAAGCCCCCAAGCCACAGTGTCGGAGTCCAGCACACAGCAAGATAAGTCTGTCTCCCAAACTTCCAGCATCAGCAAAACTCCCCCCCAGCCCAATTCTTCCCCCTCCAACCTAGGATGACACAACACCCAGCCAGGTGAGGTGAAAAAAGCCCCCCCATTTGTCTCTATAAAGGTAAAGGTAAAGGACCCCTGACAGTTAAGTCCAGTCACGAATGACTCTGGGGTTGCGGTGCTCATCTTGCTTTACAGGCCAAGGGAGCCAGCGTTTGCCGGCAGACAGTTTTTATGGGTCATGTGGCCAGCGCAACGGAACACGGAAACCAGAGCAGCACACTGAAATGTCTCTATAGTGAATGGTAAATGGCAGAACTTAGCTGGGCAACCAACCTTCATGAAGGAACTGGTTTGGTTGGTTTCCTCTAATAGAGTTTAACCTCACATACACAAGATCACAGGTTTGGGAGGCTCCCGCGGGTATCATCTAGACTGACACACACACACCCCAACTCATAACAATAGCTTGGAGGATATGGTCTCTGTTGTAGATGGGGTGGATGCTGTTCAAGGGCTGTGATATGAATGTTGCCTTATTTTTATGGCACAAATGAAATGTAGCATGATAGAGTCACAGCAAGATTCTGTTGGGAAAAGTAAGCACATTAAATGAATTGATTAGAATACTTTATTTTAGCTAAGTGGGACCGATAATGTGCAGAAACTCTCAGTCTGTGCAAGCTGTTAGGAAGACAAACATTTTGGTAATTAAATATTGTGTTGCGGTAATTGATTTTCTGATAACTGTGCCGTGCAAGATAAATTTGGAAATATAGAACCTTAAGACTATTTGCATGGGATGTGGGAGAAGGATATTTATGGTTTGTGGGTTTTGTTTTGCTGCTTAAAACTTTTCAGTGAGGTTTGCATATTAAAGCTTCCCACCCCACCTACACACTCCCAAATTTAGATGAAGACATTATGAACACTGTTGCCTCAAAGGCATAAGCAAGGATAATTAACTATGAACCCCAACATTTAGGTTCCCTTCCAAACCTGTGCCAAAGGTTTGCAGCTGTTTTGCAGAATTTTGCAGTGAAAACTCCGTGTTTTGTGGTAATTGACCAGAGAGATATTGCTTGCTCCCAGACTTTTAATTCCACTCTGGGGGGTCCTGCCTCTTGCCTTAACACTGCATTAGATGTACTATTTGGGGCACCAAACAGAGATCTTAAAAATTTTGATTGTACTGTTTCAAGGGTCTTAGGATTGGCAGAAAGTCCGATTTGTGAGCCATACAAGAGCTGGGCTAAAGATTTTGCCTGAAAAATTTTTAAGGCCATATGTCCAGATGTAAAACCTGCTTGTTCAATTTCTAATAAATCATTATGGTCCAACCATTCACACAATTTTAGACACAGATGTTTTGTATATAGTTTACAGATCACATTCAGAAGACTGATTAGTCTGTAATTAGATGAATCAGAGGGATTACCCTTTTTAAATATAGGAACAATTATAGCCAGTCCCCAATCTTTAGGAATTTGAGCTGTCATGTCTATATATGAAAATAGATTTGCAAAAACTGGGGCCCACCAATTTATTTGCGCTTTCAAAAGTTCAACAACAATGAAATCACTTCATGGGGCTTTACCATATTTCATTTGTAAAATTAACGAAGTGATTTCGGATTCAGAAATTGGGGGCTATGGTGCAGCATTATCTAAAGAAATGTCAAGAGGCACGGGATGCCATTGATCCCTAAACAACACTTTATAGTGCTCTTCCCATATATCTGCAGGGATTCTTGTGCCCTCATTATGTGATTTGGTTTGGCTAGAAATAATTTTCCAAAAATTAACATTGTCTTTTTCTATGGAGGCTTTGATGAGGGCCTCTCTCTTTTTTGGTTTTTAATAGCTCTTTGTAATTCTTTTTTTTTAGTTGTAATTCAAATTTAGTAATTGGATTAGGATTTTGCTGGAAGACCTTAAAGCATTCGCTGAGTGTAAGTATTGCTTGGATACATTCGCGATCAAACCATTTTTTGTTAGTAAGGTACTCATCATGGTTAGAGCTGCTAGGTCTCGAAAATAGCGATGAAGTTTTAGGGTTAATAAATTATATTGATTAATTGGAGAGGTCTCTTTGGCATTGTTGGAGGTCAGATTATTTCAGAGGAGCTGACCTGCTGATTGTGTCCAAAGGCTAAAACTGTTATTGACATGAGGGGACCATTTGATTCTGGTTCTACCTCTTTGTTGTAAATCGTTAGATTCGAGTGCCTGTGGTCCCCAAAATTCAGTCCTTTTAAGATTTAGGGGTAAATGGTCACTTTCGGTTCTTATATCTACCATAAATTTGATATGTTCGTCAAAAAGATCTTGTGAGATAAGAATATAATCAATAACAGAATGCCTCAAACCTGACCAATAAGTAAATTGACCTGGGCAATCACCCAATGAGAGGCCATTTAAAATAACAAGGTTTAGTCTAAATGCCATTTGAACAAGGCATGCACCAGCAAGATTAGCAACTGGATCAAGTGATCGATGCCTGAAGAGGGGCCAAGATTCATCATTTGCATTTAAGGCACCTATTCTGCATTCATTAATCAACTGTTCGTCTGAATGGCCTAACCTTGCATTAAAATCCCCACCAATAATTAAAGAGGCTGAGGGAAACTTGTCTATGACAAAAAGGATGCTGTCTTCCAGCTCGTTCCAAACATTTTTGAGATCGGATTGTTTCATAAATGGATGAATATATACATTGATGCACATGATCTTATAGTGGGCAGAGAATATCTTGACCGCCAAAGTCCATTTTTTATCAATTTTCAATTGTCTAGGGGAAGTTCCTAAGTCTGTCAACACAAAGGTGCTCAAGCCTCCAGCAGGTCTTCCTCCTTTCGGACTGATTGAAGCACAGGAATGGAAAGCAAAATAATTATGAAGTTCAAACGGGTTTTGCATCCAGGTTTCTTGGAGCAGGATGATCTTAAACTGTGACACGTAGTTAATAAAATCTTTATCCATTGTTTTCGATCATTAGTCATTAGTTAGATTAATGGTCTTTAAGAAGCTTAATTAGCTAAAATAGTGACCTGTTTCAAGGCAGATTTTTTTAAAAAATGATGGAATGCAATGGAATGCAAGTGCTTGTAAAACTGCAGATACTTAAAAGAGGCACAACCTCATTCTAAGACATGCATATTTAGCATCTAAAAATAAAGTATGTTTCTTGCTTCAGAACTATTGTTTTTAACCATATCAAAATTTCATTTATAATCAATTAAGTGGCTAAAGATGCAATCTTATACTAAAGAACTACCAAAGTTGATGGGACTTACTTCTCCGTATTCTTGAACAGAGCTACACGGTATGGTGGTAACCCTATAACGCTTTCCTTGGAGTAAGTGGAACTCGATGAAAGGACTATGAGTTCAGTTCTGGTACTAGGTCCAAGGGTGCTTCCAGACTGTTGTCATGGGGGGGGGGAGGTCAGAATCAAACACATACTGGCAATTTTAAGCTGCATAATTAAAGTTGATTTGGTGTTCTTGTATAGCAAACCTGCTCCCCCGGCTTAAACTTTCTGTCATAAGGAAAATGAGAATAAAATGCACGACAAAGCATGGGATAACAATTTCTTGAGGCACTATCATGTAACCTCCCAAACCAATATGTAGCTGCTGTCATCTAGCCTCCTCCAAACTCTATGCTAACAGATTATTATTATTTATTTCATTTAATAAGATTTATATACTGCTTGATTGCAAAACAACAACCTCAAAGCAGTTTACAAAAAGAAGAAAACAATAAAATTATATCAGTAAAAACAAGTTATTCAACGATAAACTGAAAGCAGATTAAAACGTGTATCAACATCCTGCACATCTGGGGAGGCTTGCCCCAGCCGAAAAAGCTCAACAAGAACTTTGCTCAAAACAAGAAAGTTTGCTCAAAGAAACAGTGAACGAATGGTGTGTCCTCCCCACTGAGTGTGTGTCCTCCCCACCTGCAGCTCGCGTGGCTCTCGCGGGGGCCCTTCCTGGATCTCGGTATGATCATACTGTGTTTTAGGAAGCAATTAGGCAGGCAAGGAGCACTCTTGACTCGAGATGCATCATGGGCCTGACAATAAAATTCACAATCACTTTGTGGAGCTGCCAACATTTTGGAAAACAACTCTTTCAAGAAGGGGAATAAAAATATGGAGTTGGGAAGCTTCTTATTAATAGACGTTTCTGCACAAGTCTGCTGAATTGTGAAAGCAAGGCACCTGCTTTCTTAACATGGTAGCTGAAATGTATGTGGGTTTCTACAAGATCAGATGTAGCGATTACAGCAAGAGACTGTATTGCGCCGATGGCGAACTGAACTGAACTGAACTGAACTGCCAAACAGGGGCAATGCAGCTGCTTTTATGCATTTCTGAAGGCCTGGGCCACTCCCACTCTCAATGTGACTGGCTGTCGAAGACCCCTTGCTGTGAATCATAACCCAGAGTTTAAGAGCCTATGCCAGTAGCCAAAGCCATGACAATACTATGTGATTGGATATCTTTTACTGATTGGATATCCTTTACTGAACCAAACACAGGGCTCAGGATCCTACTCCAGACTCCGGCTCAGGCAAACACAGAAGACTGCCTACATAGCAGTAGCCACACATTTTGAAGGACGGGATCACCAAGGCTCTACCCCCTCTGCTTTCCATCAGCTGCTTTCCCCCAGCACAAGCTCTTTGCCATGCTTGCCTGGCAAGAACTGAACTTGTCCAGGCCCTCTGTGCCCAGACACCTTTCTTGCCCTCTGCTTACTGCTGCAGGCAGTGCTCTGAGAAGGAGCCAGAGGAGGGGATATAGTGACTGAGGAAGGGGGGGGAGATGAGCTCAATTATTTCCCCCCCCCAAAAAAGATTAAGGAAACGGGGCCTGATCTGGGGGCCACAGGTCAATGCATACCCTCCAAGTCTCCCTATTTTCCAGGCACAGTGCTGGAATTGCAAAAGCCACCCCGGCTTATGATTTGATCCCGGAATGTCCCTACTGTATTTCGCTCGCCAGCGCTGCTGGGCTTGGGGAGCAGGATGAGCCAGCGTTTGTCCTGAGTGACAGCAAAGGAGCATGGTGTTGCCTCTCCATGGCTTCTCCATGACTGCCACTGCCAGCCTCCTCCCTTGGCAGCAAAGATCCCCTGTGTTGTGAACAGAAAAATCTAGCAACCTAAAAGCAACACGACAGGCTAATAATTTGATTACAACACTTTATATAGCTACAAAATATCTTCATTCATTGTCAAGTGGCATACAATATAGACAAGGTAACACCAACTAATGTGACTTCAGAGAATTTCCCAAAAGTAGGACCTCTTATTTGCTGAGGAAAAAAGTTTGAAACAGCCAGTTATCCAGGAAGGACCGTCCTGCTGCTGCCTCTGGATCACTAACTTCTTTCATTGTGTTCACTGCTAAATATATGAATAAGTCATGAATATAACCCATGCTGGGGTTGAGACTTTATACTTATTTTGGAAGGCATGTTGCCTCAAGCTTGAATCATTCTGTTTGATACACCATTGAAAAAATCCCCTACTTTGGGAAATTCTCTGAAGTCACATTAGTTGGTGTTACCTTGTACAGAATGTGTGTGTGTGTGTGTGTGTGTGTGTGTGTGTGTGTGTGTGTGTGTACACAGTGGAACCTCGGTTTACGAATTTTCGGTTTACGAATGCCGCGGACCCATCTGGAACGGATTAATTCACTTTCCATTACTTTCAATGGGAAAGTTCACTTCAGTTTATGAACGCTTCAGTTTAAGTACTCCGTGGACCGCCTGGAACAGATTAATCCACTTTCCATTACTTTCAATGGGAAAGTTCGCTTCAGTTTATGAACAGACTTCCGGAACCAATTACACCCATGCTTCGGGTTAAGTACGCTTCAGGTTGAGTACTCCGCGGACCCGTCTGGAACAGATTATTCCACTTTCCATTAATTTCAATGGGAAAGTTCGCTTCAGTTTATGAACGCTTCAGTTTATGAACGGACTTCCGGAACCAATTGTGTTCATAAACCGAGGTACCACTCTATATATATACTGTATATACACATACAATTCCAGGCCTGTGCCTGGAAAATAGGGACATTTGGAGCCTGTCGTGTTGCTTTTAGGTTGCCAGGCCTCCTCCCTTGGGCAGTTCATAGTGGCTGCTGGAGAGCAGGCGATGAAATGGGGAGGCTGCCACCACAAGGCCCAGCCCTACGTGATGCACCAGCTCTGAGGGGCAGGCAAAGGGAAGGGCTGCCCTGGGCAGGAAGAAAGGAGAAGCAGAGGGGAGCACAAGGAGTCTTGATTTGCTTTGTGCATCTGCGTCTAATCTTGTCCCTTTCTAAAATGTATTTATTGATGTGTGGTTTTCTTTTTGTAAATCTACAAAGAGTAAAACAAACTCTGATCTGGATTAAGGGGTTTTCTCTGGGCAAGGGAGGGTCTGTGTGCTGTGTTCCGTCCTGTGGGTGTAGGGGTGGTAGAAATGCTCTGGGGTTGAGGTGGGGACAAAAATGTGGTCGAGGAGGGTGAGTTGTGGGGGAGCGGGAAATGTCCCTATTTTCATCTGAGGAATGTTGGAGGGTAAGGCACAGGGTTGCTTGAGGGAGGAGGAGTCTATGTGCACAGCGCTATTGAGAATTGGGAATAATGCTGGCAAATGCTGCTTTTGTATTATGTGACTAATTCAAATGGATCTGGATGCACTTTCTCTGTTTCCTTAAAATATGTGATAGCAGCCTGCTTTTTTTTAATAAAAAAAATGCACTGGAGATGCAAACCCTGGGATGTGTGTGAGTGAGTGAGTTTGTGTGTGAGAGTGTGAGTGTGTGTGTGTGTGTGAGAGAGAGAGAGAGAGAGAGAGAGAGAGAGTCCTTGAGGCTCTGCTTTGAATGAAAGATGTTTCAGTATTTAGGGATTAGGCCTTCATCTTTGCCAGGTATGAATTCTAAAACAGCAAGGCTTAAAAAGAAAAGACAAAAACACTTCCTTCCTCCCCTGCATGGACTAGTTCTGCTACTTTAAATGCAGAGAATTGTCACAGAATATGTTCACATGGTTCCAGTGCAATAATGGGGAAATGGCCTGTTCATTCATATAATTGCATTCTACCTCTGTGTAGCATCTCTGCACTCCATTCGCCACCTGAGGTTTTGCACTGGGCTCCCCTGTCTAATGAGGTCTGGCAGGTAGGCACAAAGGGCAGAATGAAAACTCTCTGGAATTTTATTTTATTTGCCATCCCCCTGGCCTCAACATTTACAGACCACTTTTCTTTCTTCATTTATTAAATATATAGCCAGCTCTTCTCCCAAAGAATCCCAGCAAAAAACAAGGATAAAACAATAAATAAAAGTAAGTTGCTTGGAATTAAGAGTAATGGCTTTCCGGAAATTTATGCTAGAAATTTAACACTGTATGTCATTTGCCATTTAACTGTACAGGTGCTATTAATTGGCTGAAAACCTCTTCGTTCTGCTTAGTTTAGAGGGCATTCTTTTCCTTGCTAGGGCAGGGCAGACACCATGGACGGCTGGTGTCCATTGCTGCGGGGATGGGGGAGGGAGGTCAGAAGGCAAGGATGGAGGCCAACACTAGGTGGAGCCAGAGACAATGATAAGCAGAGCCAACCAATTCTAGTTTTGCACCCATCCTCATCCAACCCTTGCTGAGTTCTGCAAGTGACAACAACCTGACACTACCAAGGAGGAAATGGATCATCAGTCCTGCCCACTGGCCTGGCTGTAAGTAAGTAAGAAGGCAGGCAGGTGGGGGCTGGTTGACAGTACACTGAGCTTGGTGGGGCGGTACCCCACTTGCCCTAATAGTCTAGGCTCCATTAGTTAACACTGTTGCTGGGCTACAGCTCTCATCATCCCTAGCTGTTGACCATGAATAGGGTTTCCGCAGAAGAACTTTCTGGTGGCTTGTGCCCTGCTAACTTTCTAGGCTGGTGGAAAGATTGTAGTTGTAATGATGAAACTGCAAAATTAGTGTTTAGAGACTCCAACTGCTTTTTAAGGGAAAGCATTAGTCAGCCTACTGAGAGGATGCACAGTCCACTTGATTGAACTGGATTCTTTTGGCTTTGTTCATCCTTATCTCCTCAGAACAGCATGGAGAATCCACACTCTACCTGCCCTCTTTGCACCAAAATGCATACATTTTTATTTTTTATTTTGCACAACTACTTACTGTTTCTCTCTCTCTCTACATCAAAGCTTCTGGGATGACAGAGCTCAATTTGCTATGCAAGGATGTATTTATTCATCAGCTCTGCAGCTTTTCCCTTGGGGTCCATTTAAGGGTCCCTTCCACTATCTTTCTGTGGGCACCCCTTTCTGCTGCTTACCTCATGGAATGAATATTAATCTCAAAATGCTGCCTGTGGGCTTGAATCTTGCCTCACTTGGGGCAAGAGTACAAAAAATACCATTTTACAGCAGCACTATTCTTGACATTTGATCCATTTTTTGGATCCCTTAGAGTGGCAGCAATTTGACATCTGTGCAGGCAAGGAGATTCCCACCCCCCAACTCCTATCTTTCAGGGCTGCAACACACTGTGGATTCGTGTTCAGCTTGTAGTCCACCAAGACCCCTAGATGCTTTTCACATGTACTGCTAGTAAGACAGGTGTCCCCTATCCTATATTTGTGCAGCTGGTTCTTCCTGCCTAAGTGCAGAACCTTACCTTTGTCCCTATTGAAATTCATTTTGTTAGTTGGGACCCAGCTCTCCAATATGAAATTCATTTTGCTAGTTGGGACCCAGCTCTCCAATATGTTAAGGTCATTTTGAATTCTGATTCTGTCCTTTGCGGCATTAGCTACCCCTCCCAGTTTGGTGTCATCTGCATATTGGATGAGCATCCCCTCAATTCCTTCATCCAAGATGAAGGCCAAGTTTACCAGCTTCCTCACTTTACCAGCTTCCTCACAAGAATATCATGGGGGACTTTGTCAAAGCCTTACTGAAACCAAGATACATTCTGCTGATCCACCAAGCTTGTAACTCCATCCATGAAAGAAAGAAAGAAAGAAAGAAAGAAAGAAAGAAAGAAAGAAAGAAAGAAAGAAAGAAAGAAAGAAAGAAAGAAATGAGATTAGTTTGGCATGACTTGTTTTTGAGAAACCCATGCTATTTCTTGGTAATCACAGCATCCTTTTTTTTCTAATTGATCACAGGCCAGCTGTTGAATTATCTGTTCTAGTACCTTTCTCAGAATCAATATCAAGCTCACTGGTCAATAGTTACCTGGGTCTCCCCCCCCTTTTGAAGATGGGGACATTTTTCCATCTCCAGTCTACAGAACCTCACGTGTTCTCCAATAATTCTCAAAGATTATAGAGAAAGATTACAACCTCAAGCTCCTTTAGTACCCTTGGATGCAGCTCATCAGGCCCTGGATATTTGAATTCATTTAAAGTACCTAGATGTTTCCTTCCTATCCCTTTTCCTATCTTGGGCTGCAGCTCCCGCCTTACATCATTTATTCTGTTATCACCAGGTTGGGCATCACTTTCCTTTCAGGTGAAGACAGAGGCAAAGTAGGTGTTGAGTAGTTCTGTTTTCTCTCTATCACCCAATAGCATTTCTCTGTGTTCCCCATGCAGAGGACCTCCCACTTGCTTGTTCTTCCCCTCACTTCGAACACAGCCAAAGAAACGTTTATTATTGTTTTAACCCAAACCCTCTCTTGCAAGCCTGAGCTCATTCTGAGCTTTAGCCAGCCTGACTTCCCCCCTGCAACTGTTGACTACTTGTGTATACTCCTCCTTTGTGATTTCCCATTTCTTCCAATTATTATACATACCCTTCTTAGCTCATCTGTAAGCTCCTTATGCAGCCACACTGGTTTCCTTAGATGCCTCCCACTTTTCTTTCTTGTTGATATTGTTTGCATTTGGACCTTCAATGTTTCTCCTTGGATTCCCTTCCCTTTTAGTATTTCTGACCATGGGATCTCACCCAGTAGCTCCTTCAGGTTTTTGTTTTTTGAAATGTTGAAACCTTCTTAAAGTCCAAGAGTGCATGTCCGACTACATTCAGCTTTTCCTTTTTTTTAATTAATTTTTTATTGATTTTGCATAATAAAATTTTACATTATAACAAAGACCATACACATACATAACATATTTTTCACATTCTCCTACCCCCCCTCCCAGAGCTCTCTCCTCCCACAAGAGAACCCCCCGAGAGGAAGGCAATCCAATGTGGTTCATTTTATAGTTGGGTCTCTATCCACCTCCCCTGAACCTCCCTCTGCCACCAAGAGGTCCCAGGATGGCAAGGATAGGAACAGGCGAATATCCACCCAGCTGTTGTCTAACTTTAACATTCAAAAACGATAAGGAAAAAGAAAAAATAAAATAAAAATAATGACAAAAAAAACAGAAGGAAAAAAAACCACAACGTATGATAAAAATAAAAACAAAACACATAACATCAAAAATTCAAATCTTATCTAATTTCCTAAACATTATCTATTTGGCTTCCCCAGACCACCCCCCCTTTGTTGATTTTCATTTGCCAACTCCATCTTTACAGTTTTCACTATTTACCAACCATTCTAATCTCATTTAATTTAAAATTGTCCATTTAGCCAATTAATCAAATTATCAATAATTTTTATTTATTTATTTACTTATATATCTCCTTCCATTCCCCTCCTTCTCCCCACACCCCAGAACTCTCCCTGCCACTGAGAGCCTCCAGGGTACGGAAGATAGGAAGAGATGGCTCTTTTTGCAGCTGGTTCTCCCCCTCCCCCCCTCCCCCCCATTCCAGGAGTCCCCCTCTGCCACCAGGGAACCCCAGAACGGAGACGACCACGGGAGGAGGATTAGAGAACCCCGCTATCCCATTATTCATTCTTCCCAGCTATACTAATAATCTTCTTTCAAATCTAAAAAGAAAAACACACACATCTCTATTCTACTTTCCCTCCCTTGCCTGAATTTTCCTGCAAGAACTTTCATACTTTCATACTTTTATAAAATCTATATATCATTTTCTTATTCCATTTTAAATCTTATCTTCTAATTTTAGCCTCTTCCCCCCCTGTTCACGGCACCTCCCTTCTCGGATCAACAAATTCCATGGTCCAAAAACCAGTTTCAAACCGTTTTAGCCAGCCTTTAAACAAGAAACCTTTTTCCATTTACCCCACTCCCTTTCTGCGAAATTTTACATGTCCAAATTTTCCATTCCCTCGCTGTTGCCCCTTTATTGTTTGTATCATCCACTCAATGTAGGTAATCCTCTCCCACGGTCTTTGTTCCCTATGGGTATTCTGAAGTCCAGACATAGTTTCTGCTCCCCCTTCCATGGGAGCGTCATTCCCCTGATTCACGTGCTCAAAAACTTTTTCCTCTTTCTTCTCATTGCAGACTTCCTCTTGATCCAAAAGCTGACATGTTTCTCGCTTTCCTTCTGTTTCTTGTTTATTCTCTTGTTCCAACGTTTTTTGTCCCTTGTCCCCTTGAAGAAGTCGATTTGTTTCCTCTAATTGAGCAATCTGTTTATGTGTTCCAATAGTAAGTTCCCATAAGAGTTTCAGAGTTTTTTCTTTAAATCCAACTGTGTAATCGTATGTTGACATTTTTGTACTCCTCTCAAGGACACAGTGCAATCCCAGAGCACAGGAAGTGTTAGCATTTTTCATTCGATCGCCATTTTTTCAAACTGGTTACAATATATTCAGAAATTAAAATCCATTACTTGTTTCTAAATTGTAATCCAAGGGAGTTTTCGTAAGCAACTTTTACAGCTCAGTTTATCAACATTGTTTCAAAACTCCCTATTACACAAATCTTGCTGAATCCGTCAGGACCGCTGATTCCAGCGGTAGTAAGAGACTCTTCTCTCTTATTAAATCTCACACTCTCCCCTCTACCTTGTCACCAAGGGGGATTTCAGCACAGTTCTTGCAGATGCATAGATACATTCAGCTTTTCCTTGCCTGTGTATCATGAAATCCAAGCTTCTGAGTACGTCCACTTCATCATCCTCCCTGTTGGTGAGGACCAGGTCAACCACAGTTCCACAACTCTGCCACCTACATTTTTTATTTCTTCTACCTCATCAGCCCACCCACTATACATCCTGGCAACCCATATGTTATTTCATAGTTGAAGTAACTATGTATATCTTAAGAAGATGTGCCTTCCCAGCCTCAAGCCAGATAAGATCAACTGGTGACATGAAAGACTCCTGCAATGCTAGGGAGCTGTTCATGGTGCTGGAATAAGATGCTTTCAGCTTTCATTGCCAGTTTACTAGGTCCATCTTGCTCTATGACACCATGGTTTCTTTTCTCTGGCTATCAGTTATTTATTCATTCAAGTGCTTATATACCACTTAATATAGCAGTGAACTGTAAGGCAGACACAGAGATCTAAATGGAGACCATTATTTGTGGTGCGACACCCCTTTGGCTTGTATTTATTTGTATTTATTTTTGATTCTGAATTGTCATGTCCAATGGCTAGTACGTACAATAAAGTCATTTTGATTGCATTTATATCCCACTTTTCAAGGCAAAAGACTTCACAAAGTAGCTTAGTATAGCTTAAATCCCATCCATAAATAATATTCAGTAAAATCAGCCTTTACTTAAACATAACCTCAATGCAATTTTATATATATATATAAAGTTTAAAATAATACAAACCTGACACAACACTTTACGAACAGGCGAAAACCCAGCACAGCATCTGAAGTAGGCCAAGGTGTTCAGCTTTGAACATACAGTATAGGAAAAGCAGGCCGCAGCCTTCCTTAGACTTTAAATAATGATGATAATATTGAAAACCATCTGACTTCCCTGTGAAATTTCCCCTAAAATGCAGCCAGAAACTGCTGGCTTTCATAACTACTGGCACAACAGCACTACAGATTTAAGCCATTATCAGACTGATTTTCTGTCAGGACTTGCTTCTCAGCTCATGAGAATGAGCCCCAGGAGCACGATTTCAGGTTTAGGTAAAAGGGTATGAAGAAAAGATTAACGGAAACCAACTCAGGGATCCATTCAAGATGAAACTGCAACATAATCATGTGTATTTTTAAGAGCATTTGTTGCATTTGCATTTTAATATTTCATTATCAGCACAGGTCACACAGCAGCCCCCCCCTCCCCTCTGCTTGTTTGTTTTAAAATACTGTAAAAGGATTCATGCCTTTGGCATTCATATGTAGGTAGTTCATAAGCCCCTCCAATGTTTATAACAGTTAGGAGAATGATTGACTTGAGCAGAGAGAGAGATGCTTCTGAGAAACAAACACAGCTGGTCTAAAACATTTTTGAGGGGGGGTTCCCCCTACTCTTCCTAAATGGCACCCCTTGTTCTGTTTCTTTTTTCCCATTTTGCTTATTCACACAGCCACTTTTAGGACTTCCTCTGCATCTATTCAGATTACGCAAATGCACATACAATTTGAAAAGCTCTGTCTGCCAGATGAGTAAATACATGTGAACAATTTTTACCATGGCATTGAAAACTGCTAGAACTGGGGCAGTGCACAGAAAATTTGTGTGCTGCCAGCAATAGCCCTATCATGAGATAGTGTGAGTTGGATCAGGGGGTGGATTTGTGGCACCATTTATGGGGGCCAACTTGGAAACAAACAATTTACTACTGGGATGTTCTCCTGTCCAAACCTTGCTAAAGTGAATGGGAGGCAACTTAAGAGTACAGCGAGCCGTCAAACCCATTTCTCTTCTTTCAAGTGTTCACTCTCCAACATCCTACCTTGCAGGGGTGACATGCCACAATGGAATGTAAAAGATCAAAGTTCAAATTCCTGCTCAGACAGTGCACAACTGCCAATGCCACTGATGCAGGATGGAGTAAACTGCCACCCACAAGTGTGTATTGACATATCAAATCAGAGTTTGTAGTCAGCATTATTGTATCGCCTATAAAACCTCTGCCAAATGGTGCCCCCCCCCCATTTTGTGCCATTAACCCTGGGTTTCTGACACCACCAGCAAGCATGCATCCAGTTCTCACCAGGGCAAACCAGATAACCTGTGGGAAACTATCAAGCAGGATTCATGCACAAGAACCTTCTCCCCTCCTATGGCTTCCAGCCACTGACATTCAGAAGCATGGCTGCCTCTGACTGTGGAGGCAGAGCAGAGCCACCCTGGCAGGTATCCCTTGATAGCCCTCTCCTCCTCCATGAATTCATCAAACCCTCCTTTTAAAGCCATCCAAGCTGGTGGCCATCACTGCCTCCTGGGGGAGAGGAACTGTCAGCAACATCACCGCAAGCGAGTTTGTACAACAGGTAAAACCGTCAAGCTCCCTTGTTGTTTTTGCCATTGCCGGGTGCAATGCTGCTGAATTAATCTTGTTACATTTACATCCCTCTCTTTTTTTCCCCACCAAGGAGCTATAATTACATCTTAATGGTTGCCTTTTCCAATTTTTTTAAAAAAAGCCTTCCCCCTATTTTATGTGTACACATTACATTGCATTACATGGTTGCCCTTTCCATGTACCTTTTCCCAATTTTGTGTGTAAGCCGCCTTGAGTCCCGGACTGGAGAGAGAGGGGGGTGGAAATAAATATTTCTGTCGGCCGCCTTGGGCGCCCCTCCCTGCCTCCCCCCTCCGCACGAGGCGCCTCCACCTGCGCCCCCTCCCCGCCTCCCCTCGGGCGCCGCCTCAGACCCCGCGCCTTCCCCGTCCTTGGGGTGTCCCGGCCGGCCGGTAGGCAGGCAGCGGGCCACGTCTGGCGCCGGCGAAGGCGGCGAGGCGAGGAGGAGCCCGCCGCCCCATCGCCTCGGCGGGGCGTCGTGGAGAGCGGGAGGCGGCGGCGGCGGCGGCGGGTGGGCCGGGCCTGGCTGGTGCGCCGCGGCGGCGGGCGGGCGGCGACTTGATGGGGACGGCGGCGGCGGCGGCTGGCAGCGGCGGGGGCGAGAGCTGGGCGGAGGCGCCCGCAGCAGCCTCGTCGTGACCGGTGGAGCCCTGGGCGGCCCGCGGCGTGGAGGCGGCAGCAGGTGAGGAGGGGCGCCTCCTCGGCTTCTGCTCTCCGGCTGGAGGCAGGTGACTGGGTGGCGGCGGCGGCGGCGGCGGCGCGTCTCCTCCCCTGGGCGCCGCTCCTTGGGCGCAGCCTGCAGGGTCGTCCCCGCCGCCGGCCTTCCTTCGCGGCCGAGCCCAGGAGGAGGAGGAGGAGGAGGAGGAGGAGGCGGTAGCTGCAGCCGCCCCGGTGGAGAAGGCGAGCGAAAGGGCCCCGAGCGGGAGGGGCAGAGAGAGACCGGGGGGGGGGTCTCCTTCGCGGCCGCCGCTTCATCCAGCCGCGCGCCGCTTCTTTCCTCTCCTTCTCCTTCTCCTTCTCCCTCGCCTCGCCTTTATTTTAAAAAGAGAGACGAGGCAGCAGAGAGCGAAGCCTGGCTGGTTTGCAAGGGGAAGAAGGAAGTGTCTGCATTGCAGAACCTCCGTCTCCGTCTCTCTCTCTCTCTCTCTCTCTCTCTCTCTCTCTCTCTCTCTCTCTCTCTCTCTCTCTCTCTCTCTCTCTCTCTCTCTCTCTCTCTCTCTCTCTCTCTCTCTCTCTCTCTCTCTCTCTCCCCCCCCCCCCCCCGGCCTCTCGCAGCTGCTCGGAAATGCCTTCCTGAGCCGGGATGCTGGAGCTTGGCTTGGCTTGAGGAGCAGGTAAGGGGAAAAGATTCAGAGTCTGCTAGACCCTGGTTGGTTTTTCAACAAACAAACAAACAAATGGGAGATGTACAAAGGTGTGTGTGTTTTGGGGTGTATCTAGTAGGTTGCTGGGCTGATCATGGCTCCCCTGCATGTGAGAACACCCTCCGTATAGTGGAGGTGAAGGGGGGGGCACTGGCAAAGAGGAGACCGACCATGAGAAGAAAGGATGCTAGGCCATCCTGCTGCTTGTTGCCTGCACAACCAATGCGTTTGTGCTGATATGTATGTGGGTCCCCATGCACATATGCACACGGGTTGTATCCTGTTCTCGTCTTCTGCCACCCCTCTGCTGCCTGCAAAAGACGACCTGGCAAGGATCAGTGTGAATAAGCACCTGACAGTTATGAAGAGGGGAGAATAGTGCGATGAGCTATCATGTGCCTGTCGAAAGTGATGCATCTGCAACAGCAGCTAAGAGGGAAACTGGGTTTTTGGTTTTGTGTGCATGTGTGCTTTGGCATGATGGTGATTTCTTTGAAAGTGGCACTGGATCACTGCAGAAATGTCACACCTGTAGATGTTTCTATGGAGACCCTCCTGAAGCCGGAGGCTGGGGTGGTAGCCTGTGCTGCAGCTTCCCACCACATGCCATAGTAACGCCACAGGAGGATATGTGGCTTCACAGAAAAGGAATATGGTCCTATTTGCTACAGAAATGGCACTGGACTCTTTGGTCTTCAGTGGCACTCTGGCAACAGAGTGTGGGGAAAGATGTTGTCACTTGACCCTTCAGATTTGGCCAGGGCCGATGATGTCATCTTGTAACAAACTTGTGTCTCCGTCAGCCTCTTCTTTCTCCCCCCCTCCCCCACAACAGTGCAGTAATTAGCAACACTTAACCTGGGCCTATGGCATACAATTAAATGCAAATAGCCAATAAATTAGAACAAAATTAATATGTGTCTTATGTCTTTAAAACGGTATTTCAGAATGCTTAAATTATGGAATGGATATTTGGAATGGTGTGAAACAACTGAAGAAATGATTGGTTTTAACCAGTTAGCTGTTGACTGAGGCTAGCATTCTTTCACCCTAGCAATACGAAAAAAGTAGGTCCATTCTATATGAGAACCCGTTTGTTTTTATATCTTGAAATTTTATTTAACTATTAAATCAACTGGTAGTTAAATGTTTGCTTGTTTTGCACTCAATCTAGAATTATTTATGTCTAATATTTGTTAACGTATATAGATAACGTCTCTCTAGCAAAAGCCCAGATTCCAGATAAGGTATGGTGGGCAATTGTGCAGTGTAGAGGACTCTCAATTCTTTTTCTCTCTCTTGACCCTTGCGAGATGCTTCTGGTAGGCCAGTGAATATTCCTGTAGTTGTTCGGCTTTTTTCCTGGAGGATATGAATTCGGTCCTGGCTCATTACTGGGTGTCAAGGTGCCTCTCAGGCTCATTTCCCACTCTGTTAAAACAGGGGTACAGTATTATGAAGAGGAGCAAGAAATCTTATTATTCTTGAGTCTAAAAATATAGCAGATGAGAAAAAAATGTTACTTGCTCTTTTGATTTTTTAAATTATTTTCAGTGCAAATTGATCACATTGTTCCTTAATATTTTTTTAGTAATAGGATCAGAATTTGACCTCCACATGCATAAGTATTTTGCACTGTAATGGAAGTATGTATCTCTAAGTGTAATATGTGTGTTTCTGTGTTGTCTCGTGCTTTATTTGCAGTGCTGCCTATTCGTGTCATGCACATCATGCCTATAATCCTGTAGCTGCTTTCTTCAGAGTAAGCCCCATTAAACTCATTGAGACTTGCTTCTGAGTAAATGTGTATATTGTACTTCAGCTGCCTGTTTATGTCAGACAATATTCATGTATCTGTCCTATAGCTAGGGTATTTGGGCCAAGAAGGAGATACACTGAGTTGCAATGGAGGCATTTAATTCAGTCTGTCAGAAGGCTTTTATATGTTACAGGTATTTATTTTAAGGAGCATGTATATCCCATTGAATTCGGTGGTGCTTACTCTGAGGTAGGTTGTGGGATTACAGCCTAAGAAAATAAGTTGAGGGAAAATCTGTATTTTATCATTTGTATTTGTTTTCGTTAGACCAATAGGCCTGATTCTCACCACTGTGTTTGGGTGTCAGACAAAGGAAGTTGTTGTATCTTCATTTTCAATCTGGTGGCATGAAATAAACTTTCAGACTGTAGTAGAGATAAACCATTTTCTCAGATATTACATTAATATTTTTGTTTTTGTTTTAAATGACACATTTTCAGTTATTGATATGGCTTTAATGGTCTGCAGTGATTATTGTTATGAAGCAAGCAGAGTCCATTAGAAATTACAGTTATATTTCATAGAAGGTATAGTCGCATAACACCCCCTCTCAGCTCTTTGTCTGTGTTTATAACATTTAAGCTCTCAGATGGAAGGAGTCTGGAGCTGTGGCCAGTGTTAGAAACTCAAATATATAAGGCAGTTGCCAAATGGCACCTTAAACCTAGGTTACAGTTGCCACAGAAGAATGTCGTGCCATTTCTCCCCCCGCAATGAGCCTTATTGTTATAATTATTTTTCATTTCATTTCTATATCAACACATTAAAAATAAAATAATCCCAAATAAAACAAATTCAAGCTTCAAGGAAAATATTTCAGATGCTTCTCTAAGTGACATTTTGCTTTTTCAATAATAATAATAATAATAATAATAATAATAATAATAATAATAATAATAATAATTTATTTATATCCCGCCCATCTGGGCGGCTTCTAACAGAATATTAAAATATTAAACTTTAAAAGCTTCTCTAAACAGGGCTGCCTTCAGATGTCCTCTAAAAGTCTTTTCTCTTTGAGATCTAAGCTGGTCTGTGACCGTAAGAATAAATTCAATTCAATTCAATTCTCTTTGACATCTGGTGGGAGGGCATTCCACTGGGCAGGAGCCACTACTGAGAAGGCCAGGGCCAGCTCTAAGGCAAGGCTGGGTGGCGCAAGACGCCAGGGCGCTGGGCCTCCAGGGGGCGCCATGCTGCTGTGCCTGTGGCAGCCGTGCTGCGCGCTGCACCCGCCAGACAGCCGTGCTGGGAAACGGGGCAGGGGGGCACCGGAGGGATCTTCGCACCACGGTGCCAGGGCGCCAGATACGCTTAAGATGGCTCTGGAGAAGGCCCTTTGCCTGGTTCCCTGTAACTTGGCTTCTCGCAGCGAGGGAACTGCCAGAAGGCCCTTGCGCTGGACTTCATTGTCGGGGCAGAACAATGGGGGTGGAGACGCTCCTTCAGGTATACTGGACTGAGGCCATTTAGGGCTTTAAAGGTCAGCACCAACAGTTTGAATTGTGCTCAGAAATGTACTGGGATATAGCTACTTAATTTATAGGGCTGCCCCATAGCAGATGTATTCTAGGAAGCCAGTGTGGTTAGAGTGTTGGACTAGGACCTGGGAGATCAGGGTTCAAATCTCCACTCAGTCATGAAGCTCACTGGGCCAGTCACAACTTCTTAACCTACCTCACAGGGTCGTTGTAGAGGTTAACTGAGGAGGGAGGAGAACCATGTACTCCTTGGAGAAAAAGGTGATATATAAATGGAATAAATAAGTTATTCTGCTTACCTGCTTAAGAAAGAAGAGGAGCCAGCCAGGTGCAGATGTCAGTTGCCCACCTGGCATCCAGGTATCTCCAGGTTGCAGTTGGACCCACAGCAGTTGCAAAACATGCCAGGCTAATTTTGAACACTGGCTGGGACTCCTCAACAGATCCTTGGGAGGTTTGAATAGGAGAAAGCATTCCTTTACATATACCCTTTCATTATGTAATGGTGGAAAGATCAGTCTGTTCAGCCAGACTTGAGTGGATAAATTATAGTATAAGAAAGTTGTGCTTACTTTCTACTCCAGCCACGAATATTCCATCACTAGTGCTTTTCTGAATGGTGAAATGGGACCAATAGCCTCACAGGCTTATTTTCTGTTGGGAGGCTGATGCTAAGACTGAAGTACCTCAACAGACTCCTGTGTAAGCTTAGCAGTCATGGGATAAATGGAGAAGCAGAGAGTAGAACTCAATGGACAGTTCTCCAAATGGAGAAATGTTGAAAATGGAATCCTTCAAAGATTGATTTTGGGACCTGTGGTTTTTAACTTGTGCGTAAATGATCTAGAGTTAGGGTAAGCAGCAAGATAACCAAGCTTGCTGCTGATAAAAAATTGTTCAGAGTGGTTAATGCAAAAAGCGATTGTGTAGAGGCCCAGCAGTAAAATGGCAAATGAAGTTCAGTGTAAGCAGTGAGAGAGGGAGAGCAGGATCCATACTGGGGTCAGAATCTAAGGGGAACAAAAATTGTGAAAGGTTGAAAAGTGGAAATCTAGATGGATGGTATCACGTAACAGTTAGAGAATTGGGGAGACAGCAGGGGATAAAGAAGGAAGTGTGGTGGATACGCTGTGACGGAGTGGGAGTGGGGTGAGGAGTAATAATGGATGTTATTTTCTGACTGAGTAAGATGGTCCGAAACTGGAATGACCTATGGAATTGGCTGAATCATCTGGGAGACCTCAAGTCAAGGGGGGGGGGCTGAATCAGATCTAAGTGTATAAATGTTATTAGGATAGAAGAAGCAATATCTGAATTTATGGATAATTTTTTGGAATAAATTCTAGGCTAAGGGGTGAAATAGAAGATAGATGGTTGGGAAAATAATTTCTGATTCGGAATAATTGATGATGAATTGTAGGTTAAGGTTAGTTGAAGTTTATAGATTAGGAATAGTTGAGAGACAATGAAAAAAAATGTGTCAAAATGATTTAAGATATAATATGAAAATTGCTTAAGTTGGATTTAAAAATGGACCCAGTGAGGGGGGAATTGAGGAAGTCTACAATGTCAAGTAAAAATTTGTTGTAATTGATATGTTTTTCTTTTTTATGTTTTTCTTTTTTGTTTTTGTGATGTTTTGTCTTTTGTATTGTTTTAAAATGAGTAAATATTATTTGAAGAAGAAAAAAGAAATTCAGCAAATGTAAAGTAATGCACATTGGGACAAAGTAGCTAACTTGACATATCTACCCATGGCAAATGAAGAGGAACAAGAGCTCGAGTTCATAATGCAGAGCTCAATCATGATGTTCATCCAGCTGTGAATTCCCTGTTAGGCATTATTAGGAAAGCAATATTTTCCCTTTCTTATCACAATCCTGTTATACAACCACATTTCAAATACAGAATACAGTTCTGGTTACCTCACCTCATTAAGGCTATTGCAGAGCTGGAAAAGTTTCTGAAACGGGTAACAAGAATTATCATGGGCTGGGAGCAACTCTCCTATGAGGACAGGTGATAACATTTGGTTTAGAGAACAGGGAAGTAAAAGGGGACATAAAGGAGGTCCATAAGATTATTTGTGATGTGGAGAAATGGATATAGAGAAGTTTTTCTCTTGCTCTCATCACACTAGAACACAGGGCCATCCAAAGAAGACTAAATTAAAGTACAGTGGTACCTCTACTTACAAATAACTCTACTTACGAATTTTTCTACTTACAAATGGAGCTCCGTCCGCCATCTTGGATGCGGTTTAGATAGGATTTTTTCTACTTATGAATTTTTAGATAGGGTTGCTTCGACTGATGAATTTTTTCTCCCAATGCATTCCTATGGGATTTGACTTACAATTTTTTTCGACTTACAAATGTGTGTTCGGAACACATTAAATTCGTAAGTAGAGGTACCACTGTACTTCTTCGCACAGTACATAGACTGTGTACTTTGCTGCCACATGATTCAGTGGTGGTCACCAACTTGGATGGCTTTAAAAGAGGATTAGACCAATTAATGGAGTATAAGGGTCTCTTGCAAATGCCATCTTATCAGGAGGTGCCTTGTGCACAATATAGGAATCAAGTCTTTAGTGTTGTAGAACCTCCCTTTCGGAGTTCCCTCTTGGTAAATATTAGATAGGTGCTGCCTTCGTTGTCTTTTCAGCACCTGCTGGGGGTCTTACTCTTTCCATAAGCCTTATAATTGGAGATCTTTTCCAGTATGCATCTGTATTGGAATTGTTTTTAGTTTCTTTAAGATGTTTTGTTTTGCTGCTTGTGTGTTTGCTACTCTAGAATCCCTTTGGGAGGAAGGGTGGGATATAAATTTAATACATAGAATAAAGAGTCAAATAATAAATATGGCTATCAATAACTACAATCAAGGGAGGTAATAGTACTGGTCCATTCCTCCTTGGTCAGACCACAGTTTAAGAAGAATATGGACAAGAAGAATATGGACAAGCTGGAATGTGTGCAGAGAAGGGTGACCAAGAGGATCAAGGGTCTGGAAACCAAGCCTTCTGAGAAGTGCTTGAAGGAGCTGGGTATGTTTTGTCTGGAAAAAAGGAGACTAAGAGGAGATACAATAGCCATCTTCATATATCTGAAGGGCTGCCACATGGAAGAGGGAACAAGCTTGTCTTCTCCTGCTCTAGAGGTTAGGACTCAAACCAATGGCTTCAAGTTATAAGACAGGAGATTCTGACCAAACATCAGAAAGAACTTTCTGACAGTAAGAGCTGTTGGGCACTGGAATAGATTCCCTTGGGAGTTTGTGCGCTCTCCGACACTGGAGGTTTTTAAGCAAAGTTTGGATGGCCCTGTGTCATGGATGCTTTAGCTGAGGTTCCTGCATTGCAGGGGGTTGGACTAGATGACCCTTGGGTACCTTCCAACTCACAATCAATCAATAAACTTTATTTGCATAGCCAACAGCCATAGCAACAGAATACACACAAAATAGAATTAAATCAACATGAATAAAAGAATATATGACTATGATTATCGTTTAAAAGGTAGCCCTTAATCTCATTGCACCCTCGATGAATCTGGCAACTTTTGATCTGATAGAAGAAAAAACAACTTTTGATCTGATAGAAGAAAAAACAACATGGCCTCAGTTGGGCGGCCTGGGATAGTTAGAAGTAGGGGTGTAACTCTACCATTCTATGATTCTACTAGCTATGCTGAATATGTTCTCTCTCCACTATTGGAGGTCGTATGCCTCTGTATACCAGTTGTATATTCAAGTAGGAATCCAAGTGGGCAGAATGCCACTGCCTTCTACTTGTAAGCTTCCAATAGGTATCTGGTTTCCCAGGGCTCTTTCTAGCTTCTTATCCATAGTTATGGTAGCACATCACAAACTATGGTGTGCTGAAGTTGTAGATGGTTTATCCAGTGCAAATGATTAGTGATGGAGTTGCAAGTGTATAGTATAAGAATTTTTAAAAACACGTTACATTGTGTAATAACCTCATTGTACTTTTAGGCCTGTGGTTCAATCTGTAATCTGAATAGTACTGGAAGGGGGAATTTTCTAATTTTTCCATCTTACTGAATGCTCCATTTTAATAAGAATTTGCTTTACTGTGTTGCCTTAAGTAAAATGAATTAATGCTTTAAAATGAAAAATCAGTGGTTTTAAAAGTCATTCTTCAAAAGAGCTGGTAGAAAGCAGCTAAAGCAGCAATTTGTATTTTTCTAAGGAGGAAAGTTGGAACTTGGTCAGTGAATCTTTCAAAATTGAAGGTTGCAGATTCCCTTCTTCTTTTCAATTTTTAAAAGACTTTTTAGATCAGTGTTTCTCAACCAGTGTGCCTCCAGATGTTTTGGGACTACAACTCCCATCATCCCTAGCTAGCAAGACCAGTGGTCAGGAATGATGGGAGTTGTAGTCCCAAAACATCTGGAGGCACACTGGTTGAGAAACACTGTTTTAGATTGAGATATTGGTCATGTAACATTGAACCACAGCTTAATTAAACTTTGTTTTGATTTGAACAAGACAATGTGACAAAGACCATGCTTTGCTCCCCTGTTCCATTTCTTCAGCCCACTGAGAAGGAAATCAGAGACTGGCCTGCTAAGTGTGAAGCAGCACTCATGGTTTGTCTGCTAACAAACCACAGTGTTAATCCAAGGATTGTTGGAAGACGAAGCTAATAATGAATGCCGGTTTGCATGCTGCTGTAGCTCCTGGCACGCTGATGAAAAGAGTGGGCGAGGAGCAAAGTGCACCTTTACATTATTTTATTTGTCTGCTGTCCTTAAAATGAGTCAAGAACAATGAACATCAAACATATAAAATATACAAAATGTTTTATACAATACAGTAAGCTAAATTATATAAAACAAAACAAAATAGCACCTTTAAGAATTGTAATTGATCATTTAAAACAAATATATGTAAATTGGTAATGAGGAGCTATCCACTTATTTATCAGATTGTGGCAGCCTGGGCAAGTAACAGTGTTTTCAGTTGGTGTATGAAACCTAACTATGTGTGGGACAGATATGCTTCTAAATGTGGGTCGTTCCAGAATTGGGACCCTAGAACAGATAAAGCTTTTCTACACATCCCCTCAACCCCAGACTTGGTGGGGGATGCAAGCAGAGCCCCCACCCCCTTAGGTTTTGAACTGGTTGGTATTGGAGGAGGTAACCAATTGGAGGAGCGAACCAGAGCAGCACATGGAAACGCCATTTACCTTCCCGCTGTAGTGATACCTATTTATCTACTTGCACTTTGACGTGCTTTCAAACTGCTAGGTTGGCAGGAGCAAGGACCGAGCAACGGGAGCTCACCCCATCGCGGGGATTCGAACCGCCAACCTTCTGAATGGCAAGCCCTAGGCTCTGTGGGCCCCAAGCTGTATATCGTTTTGCAATCCACCATTGACACTTATACCAAGCCTAGTAGCATACAGGCAGCCATTGCAGAACTTTGTAAGGTGATCCTACTTCATTGATCCAGTTAATAACTTGGCAGCCACATTCTGTCATAGTTGCTGATTCTGGGCCATTTTCAAGTGTAGCTCCAGGTGGAGCACATTGCAATAATCCAAACATGAGGTCACTGGAGTATGGATTTCAGATAGCAGGATCTCCCATTCCAGGAACAGGCCAACTGGTGAAAGACTGTACTTGCCACCTAGACCTCCAATGACGACTGTTGATCATTGTCCACAAATGGTGAACCTGCTCCATCCAGGGGGAAGACAAGAGAGGAATCTAGGGTATAGAAGCATATCCTGATAAGGACACTCTGCAGTGCTGGGGATACACTGTACTATTTTATTCTTTTGATGAAGAGTGGTATATAAATTTTAATAATAATAATAATAATAATAATAATAATAATAATAATAATAATAATTTGTGTGTTGAGGCTTTACTTGTTTATTTTTTAAAAGCAATCTTTTTGTTATACACACAGGCTTAGGTCGAGAGACAGCGGAGTCTGCTTCTGGGGGTGAAGTCAAACTGCTGTGTTAGCAACACCCAATTGACCTCCCCAGCGTCCAAGCCTGGGCAGTGTGTATGGCAGTGCTGGGCTGCCCAGATCAAGGGTCCTCACTGCTGTGGTCCATTGGAAAGCAGAGCAAGATGTTTGGCACTAGCTTTGCAGAAGTACCCGGAAGGAGGCATGCAGGGCGCCATCCAACCCCCTTAGGGACTCCATTCCAGATTTGTGTTGAGTTTACTCCTGAGCTTTTTCTTCTCCCAAAGATATCCCACAAGGCAGTGGATGTTTCAGATAATAGTTTTTCTTTTCCTAGATGGGCTACTTTCCCAGGGCGATGAGCTGCATCTGCCCTCACATGCTCTATAGCACATGCAGCAGGGCTGAGCAATGTATGGCTTTCAACATTGTGATATATCACCAGTTAAGCATTGCAATATACCAGTATACAGTGGTACCTCTCTACTTACGAAGGCAATCCATTTTGCACCCCCAAAAGTCCGTAAGTAGAGCGCTGCTACTTCTCATGTGTGAAGTGCGTAGATCGCCTCTACGCATGTGTGCATGACGAACCCAGAAGTAAACACTGGGTTTGCTGCGTTCGTAACCTGAAAAGCCGCAATGTGAAGCAAATGTAACACGAGGTATGACTATCTTGATAGAACTATGGAGAGATGAACAGGGTAATGTCCTGGCTACTTAGAGGTCTAAAACTGAAACATTTTTTCTTACCCTTAGCATACTGCTACAACTATTATTTTATAGTACAGAGCAACAGGGGTGGCAGGAATCATGAGAAAAGCGATGACCGGATCCGCATTTCCCCCCAGATCATGATTTTTTGTGTAGCACACACATACATAGTGACTCGTGATATATTCCCATGTTGAATATTATTAAACTGTTACCATGGAATGGATTTCAAACAGATTTGGATGATGTATTGATACAACGCCCGGCCCTAATGTGCAGAAACTGCCTTCTTGAGCTACTAGTGGGCTCATCCACTCCATCCAACAGAGCCTGTCTTCGCATGCAAGGGAAGTTCCTAACTCACAGAGGGTTTGAGTCCCATCAGCTACCCACACCTGATTTAACTGGCCAGGCAAAGCCATTCCTGGGATTGTGGCCACTGTTGCATGTTGACAGTGCAGGGTGGGGCTCAAGGGTGGACAAACTACCCCAGAAGGAGCCCACCAGAGGTGCTACCCCTCCCCTAACACCCCATATATCCCTTGTTGAGCAACAACAGCTCTAGCAACTTTTGTTGTTTTTGAACATAAAGTTGTTATACCAGTGATTTAAAAAAAATACAAGTAGTATTTTTCTCTGATTTGTTCATTTTTAAATAATTGAACACAAAAGTATTTCCTAGGGTTTTTTTAAAAAACAAATATTCAAGTAAAACTAATTCATGCTTTGAATATCAAGATAGTAAATGGAGAAAATGTATGGACAACATTTCCGGTCTGAACTTCATGTTTCCATTGAAATAAATTGCATACTTAGGTCAACAGTATTTTTGAAGATCAAGTAAGCTATTACTTTAATCTTAATTGCCGCAAATAAATGCAATAAATATAATTACAATAATTTTTTAACCGAAGTTTTAATGAATCTTGTAACGAGGATAAAGAAAAACAGGAATTGCAGACTTTCAGACACAAGTTTTTAAGAATAATTAGTATTTGTCACAGCTTCATGCAGCCGTCGATTTTATTACTGGACACCTAGGCTGTTTTAGTTGTGAGAACTGCAACAATCACATGAAAGCTGCTCCTGCAGATAAATGGTAAACAAATCAATTGGCAATCTCAACTAATGATGTGTGTTGGCCCTTTGAGGCCAGGGCAGGTATTAATTGCCTATATAGCAAATAGTTATGCTTAAGAACATGGGTAGGAAAACTAAGGCCCGGGGGCTGGATCCGGCCCAAGTGCCTTCTAAATCTGGTCCGCGGACGGTCCAGGAATCAGCTGTTTTTACATGAGTAGAATGTGTGCTTTTGTTTAAGATGCATCTCTGGGTTATTTGTGGGGCATAGGAATTCGTTCAAACCCCCCATCCAGTCCAGCCCCCCACAATGTCTGAGGGACAGTGGATCGGCCCCCTGCTGAAAAAGTTTTCTGACCCCTGGTTAAGAAGGTCAAGGGAGTGTACAAACACCATGAAGTTCTTTTACTAAATCAGATGTATTCAATTTGCCTTTCTGGAGTGAAAATCCAAACCAGTTAAAATAACTTTAGTTTAAAATACTTTAAAATACTAGCCAAACAAATCTGAATAAAAATAAATACAAGCGAAAGGAGTGTCACGCCACAAATAATGGTCTCTATTTAGATCTCTGTGTCTCCTTTACAGTTCATGGCTATATTGTCCAGAGTCTTATTTCTCATCTTTTTGACCGCCCAAGCAGAAAAGGCAACTTAATGAGTCACTGAAAGAGACATCTTTCCTCTATGGACGGTAAAGTGAGAAATCGCCTCCTGGGTCCAAGGTATAGTAAGTAGTGCAAGATGTCTTCCCCGTGCAGCTCACATATACAGTGGTACCTTGGTTTGTGAACAGTCTGCTTCGCGTACATTTTGGATTATGAACATGTCAAACCCAGAAGTGTGTGTCCGGTTTGCGAACTTTTTTTGGATTACGAACAAATGTTTTTGTTTACGTACAATTTTTTTGGGATTACGAACAAATTTTTTGGCAAAAGCGTGCCTTGGGTTATGACCTGTTTTGGTTTATGAATGGACCTCCGGAATGGATTATGGTAGTAAACCAAGGTACCACTGTACTATGTCTTCATATGGTACCCTGCTGTATTGTCCATCCGGGACGGCAGACGGCATAGCTTTGAAAACACAGCTCAGTAAAAGCGAATCTAAGTGAGGCTGGCCAGAGATTTGACAAATAAATGGCTCTAAAATGGACCTTTTTTAGAAGGGGGAACCAAGGAGAGCATTTAGAGGATTTGATTGCTTGCAGATCATGTAGTGATTCTGTCCAGTGGCACCAATCTCTTAATTGGTGTGAAGTGGAAATGTAAAATCTTTTGAAACGTGGTTAAATTTAATACTGAAAACATTTAATACAGTCTTACCTTGGTTGTCGAATGCCTTGGTACTCAGACGTTTTGGTTCCCGAACGACGCAAACCCAGAAGTGTGTGTTTGCAAATGTTTTTTGGAAGCCGAACGTCCAACGTGGCTTCCAATTGAGTGCAGGAAGCTCCTGAAGCCAATCAGAAGCTGCGCCTTGGTTTTTGAACTGTTCCAGGAGTCAAACAGACTCCCAGAATGGATTACGTTCGACAACCAAGGTACCACTGTACTGAAAAATTTGTTATTGTGACCCACCTAACCTATTGTATTTTCAAATCTGTGAGTGCAAAGGAAGTTGTGAACCATGTGCACTTTGAACAATGAGCATCTTTTGTAAATGAGGGCTATGGGAGTTAGTCAAACAGTTGCTTCTTCTGGGTGAATGTAGTATGTCCGGGGGGGGGGGGGGGGAGGGTGTCGCGAATTCCTTCACGGCGCTTTAGCAGAGATGTTAAGAGTTCCAGTTTCTTTAGTGCAGTATATTTATTGTGAGCTATATACAAATATCTACAGGCAGTTTATACACAAGCAGTTCATACACTCTCTAAACCTCTCACTGACCACACCCTTCTACACCACCACCACACCAACACTGCTGGATAGGTTTCCCCTTTAAACCACTGACAGCCAATCAACTGACAGCACATTACTGCTGAGTCATTCTGACCCAGCACTTCTACAGAAAGTATTGCATCAGCCAGTTTCACTTTACTAGTACACTCAGGCCTGCAGACTTACTATTTCATACAGCATTCTGTGGATCCCAACAGCCCTTTTCAGTACAAAGGCCCTTTAATAGTAGTGGATAAGTTTTCACATTGTTCGTGAGTCTTGAAGTTCTCGAGATTCACACTTTCATGTTCATCATAATTTTTGATTTTGAGAGCGTGGTGATAAAATACAACTGTGATCTCTTTCTACTGGTGCTGTGAATTAGGGATGCAATGATATGGTGCGTCCAGATTTAACAGTTTTGCTCTCCTCTCAATCTTTGCTTAGTTAAATTAGGTCATTGAATATATTGGTTTCTAAATGCAAATGGAAGAACCAGAGACCCTTCAAATGTAGTTACAAATATCTTATAAAAACATTAGACTTCACCCTGATCTGTATTCAGGACTGTGTCCTTTCCCCTCCCCCTCCTTCCTTCCCTTCCCCTTGATCAAAGAGGGCAGGTGTCTTCTGAGCATTTCTCACAGTGATGAATGGCTGGTTCACATAGTTTTGTGCTTGTGGCCAGTGCCAGCTGACCTTGGGCATGCACACAGATGAATGGGAAATGAAATGTTATATATGAACCGGACAATCACAGATGTAGATCTGCAGCAATTCCTGTTCTTGCCACAGCCATTCAGTCTCATTCATGTCAGTGGATTGGTGAAATTGATTAGCCCAGCTAGCAATTGTCTTATATCCCAATCTGTGCCACTTTTTATGGAAAACTTCAAAAATAAAACTATTTTTAAAACAAATGATATATTAAAACTGCATGTTTGTTGACATGATGTCACCCTAAGAACAGAAAAGGAGTTCTGCTGGATAAGACCAGTCTAGCCCATCCTTCTGTTCCCTCTGTCCCTGCTCCCCAACAACTAGTATTTGGAGGCATGCTGCTTCTGATCCTGATAACAACATATAGCCAACCTGCTTAGTAGCCATTGATAGCCTTATCCTCCAAGGGTTAATGGCATAGCTTTTAATATCAGCTACTTATTGCCATCACATTTTGTGGTAGGAAATTCCATAAATTAACTGGGGGGGGGGTAGTGTGGTTGAAGTTATTATTTGATATAAAATGTGTATAAAGTATGAGGTCCTTTTTGTGGTATTGTTGCCCTTTACGCCAGAGGAAATGATTTTAAAAATGAGGGAATATGAAAATTGAGAGTGAGGAGCTTCAATTCTTTTAGGATCCTTGAAAGCATCTTAAAACCACTGTAATAAAAGCTTAAATGAATTGTATACCATAGGCTGGAAAAAGTTTGAACAATTATAAGAGGATGCCAGTTTGGTTAATGAACAGAATTAAGGAAGCTGTAAAAGGTGAGAGGGCTTCCTTTAAAATTAGGAAGTCATAGGAGGAAAATATGAAAGAGCATGATTTTTGGCCAAAAAAAAAGTACCGGTAAGATGACAATTGGGCAGTAAAAAAAGATTTTGGAGATTTATTACTAAAAACAACAAACAATACTACAACAAACAATAGCAAGAGTGACAGAATCACTTGGAGAGAACTAGTTTAGGATATATGGGAGACATGTCCATTGATCTTTCTAAGCTGCTTTTCAACTTTTCCCTCATTTTGTGATAAAGCCTTCTGTGCTAGGCTACTGTACCTTGTTAGTGTGACTCCTGGAAATGGGGGCAGTACCCAAAACCTCTCAAATGCCCCTCTCATGCCATTAGCTCTTCAGGTGAAATATTGCTCTTTATGCCTGTTTTCAGACGTTGGGTATTATTTATGTCTGAAGTCTTCTCTGTAGTGTGTTACTTTGAGGAATTCTGCTCATTCTTGATTTTAGAAAAGTGGTAAAGCAACCTTATTGAAAAGGGCTTTGGGTTTTTTGAAGGAATTGCAGCAGCTTTATGAATTTCTGTTACAGTAGTTGTTTTGTTCTTAAGTAGACCTGGGTGATGTATTGATCCATCGCCCTGGACTGGTATGAGGGCCAGAGTCTGGTGGCTGCTTCACCCAGCGGTATATTGCGGGTGAAGCAGCCACCGCTCCTGAGTCCCCCTGCTACTGGAGGGTGAAGTCGCCACAGCGCTCTGGCCCTCATACCGCAGAGGGAGGAGCAAGCTGCCCTGGTGAGGGACTGGAGCTGATACAGCTTGTTCCTCCCTTCTTTAAACTTTTCCACAGAGGGGTGGGCGACTTTAGCGAAACCCCCACTCTGACTTGTCTGACAAGCTGGAGGCAGGGCAGGGGGTTGATCAGCTGAGAAGCGGGCTTCCTTGAGCCAGAGGGGGGGCTTCGTTAAACTGCTCTGCTGAGGGGCGTGCAGCTGCCCATGCCCCTCAGCCATAGCTGCCAAGTCTCCCGTATTCCCCGGGAAACCCCCGTTTTTCCGGCTGTCCCCAGCCGAAAAAACGGATTTTTTTGTTTCCCCCCGGTTTATTCTGGCGCGGTGGCCATTTTGGAACTGGGCGGAGCATGCTCAGAAGCGACTTTTGATGCTGCTTTGCCCAGTTCCAAAATGGCTGCAGCGTGACTTCTGGTGCGGCAGCCATTATGGAACAGGGCAGAGCAGCATCAAAAGTCGCTTCTGAGCATGCTCCGCCCAGTTCCAAAATGGCGGCAGCGCTACTTCCAGTTTGCTACTTCCGGTCCAGTCCCTTATTTCTCAGGCCGGAACTTGGCAGGTATGCCCTCAGCAGAGCAGTTTAAAGAAGCCAGCCACCTGTGTCTCAACTGCTTTTGCATTGGCGGGCAGGGGGTGGGCAGGTTACCTCTTTTTCCCAGGAGGCAGAGGCAGCAGCCTGCCCGCTCGCCCCCACTTGCCCACCTGTGCCAAGGCAGTGGCAGCTGAGACAGCTGCGCAAATGGAGTGTTTGCCTGCCTGTCTGCCTGCCTGCCTGCTTCAGTCCCTTAGCCCGGACAGGACAGGGAGGTGCTGGAGGAGGAGGAAGCTTTGCCCTGTGCCTTGCGTGGCTGGGCTCCTTCTGTGTGCTGGGCGCTGGAGGAGGCTGCGGATTTGCCCACCTGGCCTGGACAGGAATAGGCAGAAGCTGCGCACGGTGATGCTAATGGTCTCTTTGGCAGGCAATTGCCTTCTTCCTCCCCGCTTCCTTTCCGACATTGTAATGTACTACCATATCGCAAAGTTTAGCTGGTGGTCTATTACAGTGTTGGAAAACAGACATCAGCCAGCCCTATTCTTAATATTGGAATTTTAATACTATAAGCTACTGAACTACACTATTGTTGTGCATTTTCATTGATTAACAGTTGCTTAGATGACCAGTGTGCTGGAGAGATAGGATATACTTTTAAAGAAATAAATACATTAATAGAGACTAAGTGGGAATGTGATGCAAAAAGCCAGATGGAAAGGAAGAGGGGTTGATTGTGTTCCTTATCCATGGTGTTTCCCTTTCTTTGTGTATAACTAGCAGAAAACTGATTTTTAAATTCTCTTGTTAGGACTGCTTTTTGTTTTATTATGCTATAAGTGGCAGAAAAGAGAATGTTGTGGGGTTGAGTTCAGCTCAGTGTGTAGAGAGAACACACTAGTTGAAATAGAAAGGGTATTAGGATTTGCACTAAACATTGTTTTTCATACCAATAACATAGCCCCTAGTCGGACATAAAAACAGAATTGCCTGAGCATTCTTACTGTGCTGGGAAATATAACTCTGCTTCTATATTACTGAAGACTGCATAAAAAGCAAGTACTTCTCTTAAATGCTTCTCTTATAGGAAAGGACTTTGACATCTTCAGATTCTGTGAGCAGCATGAGAAAGCAAGCTTGTTCTTGTGCAGATCTCAGATGGATAATATTCAGTGACTTTTCCTCCACAATCCTTTTCCGTAAGTGATGGACTCAATTATTGTAATTTTACTCAATGTGTACCATTGCTAGTATATTAGTGTAACTGACATTTTAAATGCAAATAATAAAATCAAACAAAGGCTGGATTTAGACACATCTAAAAGGTGTTTCAGGAAAATGCGTTGTAAAGCTCAAAGTGTTGGTGAAAGAGGGAACTCCACAGCGCCACCTGGTGTCACAGTCTTATAATGCAAATAGAACGATTTTTCTTTACTAATGTACCGTAGCTGAGTCCAAAATTTAATCTTTACAGATTGCCAGTAGTATGCACAGAGCTATTGGGGAGCACTAACTGGTTGGCCATTAGCCAACCACTGAAAGAAACTAGCAGTAGTGATAAGAGTAATTCATGCCTTTAAAGATAGGCTTCTGATACTTCATTCCTAACAACCTGTATCAGTAGGGGATATACGTAATGAAGATCACTTTCACCTGTGGTTTGCAAAGCTTCCATTGACATATGCATCAAATAAGTGTGCCTCTGTTTACTGCCTGCCCTCTATAATTGTATTTATAGACAGGTTTTGAAAATGATAGTTTAGCAGGAATCTACTACAACTAACAACTCTTCAGGCTTCCCTATAGTTACCCACCTTGCACTTTCACAACCGCCTCACTCTACAAAGAATAGTATCAAGGCCAAGATGGAGAAATTGAACACTAATATCCAGGAAAGGCTTGATGCTGGTTCAGCAGTTGTTCACCAGAGGTTCCCCTTTGACTTAAAGCTATGAGCAGCATATAATAAAATCAGGAATGAATTGTACTGTTAAGAGTATTGGCAGGCTTATGTTCTCTGTTGGGTTCCTGTGAATTGTGAAAATTGTGAATTTTCACTGAACTTGAAAATATGGCAATTTAGAAGATGACATTTTGTTAATATTTTTCTCCCCGCCCCCTTTCTTTCTCTCTGGCTTGCAGTTGCATTGAGCTCCTAGAATTTACACTGTGCAGTTGAACGCCATAATTTTCTGGGGTTGGACAGATTCTAGAGAATGGCCCTTAAATGTTCCTTTGTATACATTGATTTTCTTTTGATGACTAAGCATGTGGTGTTCACTTCTGGTTGTTGTTTTCTGCCATTCCTGTAAGTGTGTGCTGTTTGATTGATTGTCCAAGACTGCTTTCCCCCTCATGTACTAAAGCAAATTACTATTGATGCAGTATTCCAGAAACCGCTGTGCTCCAGGAGACAATGTAATTCTACAAATGGCTCCACAGTTTGTCTTTAGGTTCAGTTTGCTCAGGGACTGTTGTATTTTACTTTTTTAAACTACCTCCAGCTTCCTGCTCCTAGATCTGTACCTGTACGTTGATCCTTTCTGCATATACTTGGATAAAGGGAAGAGAAGGCCTTGCCTCATCCATGCATGCCCAGTGTCTCAGATTCAAGCCTCAACATCTCCAGAGGGCTGCTGCTAGTCAGAATAATAGACAATCCTGAGTTAGTTCAATTGTCTAACTTGGTATAAGGCAGCAGTTTATGTTCTTATGATGAATATAATTTCTCTTGCATATCACTTTAATTTTAAAACTCCATAAGATTAATCTGAAATAGTGTTGCTGTTATTGGCCAGAATGAAATCAAATGAACTGAAGAGATTGGCTGGTGTGATGCTGACCTCCCCTGTCAATGTATATCTCTTTAAAATTGGCTACAAGCCATCAGGAATATAATCCTTGATGGGGCTACAGTACATCTAGCCACCAAACACTGCCACTTGTGGCCAGGGAAATGCAGCCAAATAAACATTGCTGTCTTCTTTATTGCTGTTGTAGTTAGTCTTCTCAAGGTCATGCAGAAATATCTGGCCTTGATATTAATTAATTATATTAATTATGATAAATCTAAATCACTCTTTTGGAACATCAGACCTCAGGCCCAATTGTTTTTCAGCGTGACCTTGGGGATAAAGCTCAGGACTCAGACTCTGAGAAATCTGAAGGAATCTGTCTTACCTTTTTCAATTTAATATTCCAGGTCCTTCATATAATGTCCCCCCACAAAAAGATCAGTGGATGGCATTCCATCCTCAGCAAGTTTGTTTTACAAGCTCAAAAGGCCAGGGTTTCATCATTTATTCTGTACACGAAGTCCTGGTTGGGGGTTTGGCCTTCTACATACAGGCAACCCCTCTTTTGTGTGTGTTCAAAGAACATGTGACCTGTGTATGTGCAGGCTGTTTTTGGATCCGGAAGAGGGCATAATGGGAGCCCCATGGGGCAGGCTTCTGTGTGCTCCACTAACATGCTTGATTACCCAGAAAGCAACCCCTGTACAAATCAGGGTTGCCCCTACACAATTTTATTTTGAAGCTTTCCAAATCTATCAGGTAGTTCCAATACTGTCTCCCACAGTGGGTAGCTGTGAAGGAACTGCAATTACCTTCCCCACACTTGCAGTAGAAGGGAACAGCAAAATAATCAGCATAGGCATGATGACTATGTAGAACCTCCACTTTCAGAAACTGTAAGCCACAGAATACTACTTGCTGGGGAGAAGGAAAGGATATTTGCCTCCAATCTCTGGGGTTTTTTTTTATAGGCTACTCAGACATTGGTCACTGTGGGAAGCAGGATGCTGGTCTAGAGAAATCTCTGCTCTTAATCCATCAAGGGTCTATTTGTTTCTGAAAGAGAGAGTATTTCAAGGCCAGAAAAGGGTGAAAATAGGTCCCATGTTGCATGGTGGAATGAAAAGTGGTTCCCAGTTCTGAAAAGGTTGCAGACTCCTGCTCTAGACAACTGAGACAATTGCTTATAGATTTGCTGGGATAGTCCCAGCAAATCAAGCTCTCTAACTCAGTATTTATCTTCAGCACCCAGGAGGCTTTTTCTAGATAACACACATTGCAGCTGCATCCTTTCTTTTGTCTGTTTATATAATGCCACTTTTCTTCGTTTTCTTGGCATTTTAACTGGGATCCCCCCCCATTCACTAATGAAACCATGTCTGAGGCTACCCATTGCCTTCCAGTTTGGTCTTATACTTAAATCTCATGACTGTTTACTTGATTGCACAAGCTTGCGAGCCTGGAAAAATATTTACAGGCCAGCAACATCAAATTGTAGAAATCAGTGACACATTTTAGATATGCATAAGACTGAAAAATAAATTTCATTACTATGGGATCTGGGTGATTAGCTTGTTTTTCTATCCCTTGTAAAAATGCATTTACAGCATTTTGTTTTCAACATGAAATAACCCTTATACTGGTTGTTTGTGTCCAAATATATATCTGATTTTTTTAAAAAAAAAAATCTTCATTGTGTTATATTTTTTAGAAGAGGAAATTGAGAGAGGTAGTGGCTTGCAAAGCAAAAGGAAGGAGCAGAAAGATATGGAATGTCAAGTTATTAGCAAAAATGTTTTGTATTGAAAAGATTGGCAATAGTGGTTTGTTTCTTTAAGACTATATATGCTATCATGTCAATTCACACAAATCTCATGGGACTAAGATCTTGTTTTTCTGTATACAGTCAAAAAATGCTTATTCCATTTAAAATTATTTGTTAAGTTACATGGTGAACAGAGGGAATATATATACAGTATATATCACCTTCAAATTGAAGGACAACCAGCATACATCAGAATTAGATTTTAAGCTTTGCAGGCTTAAATTTCTCAAGAAGAGATTACCAGAGGCAGGGCTGTGTCTTTGAAAAGCTGTCATATGCCATATAAATCTTGGTAGTGATTGTAGAAAATGTCACATTAACACTTGTAACTCTGTGCTAACTTCTTCCTTCAGTATCTAGCTTGATGTTTATCTAACAAAAACTTACTTTTAGAAAAGATCTGTTCATTTCTGGTAAGATTTTTTTCTTTTAAAAAGGAAGCGAAGCTGAATTGAACTATGACTCTGATATGTGATGAATAAATTTCCTTAGGAAAAGGTTTTATGACCTCAGCAGTATCTCAGTGAGTCGAGCGTACTGTAAGTTAAAGCTTCAGTACTGATGAAATGGGTTTGGTTTCTTATTCTGGAATAGTGCCAAGAAGTAAGCTACAATAATAGTGGGCACAGTGGAGAACAAATGAACTAAGGATACAAGCTTGTAGCCAGAGTGCCACATTCAGATGAGTGCTCTCCACCATCCACCAGCCACCAGCCCCAGCTCTTGGTATTCAACAGATTCAAAACCACAAGCAATTTCAGGTCCTGAACTCAACATCCTGTTTTTTATATATATGCCAAGATAAATAAAATAACTAAATTAGGAAACCAAAATATTGACCTCATTTTTATTCATAACCGCAGCATTTTCTTCCCCAATACTATCTTTTATTTCTGGTGTCCTCATCATCCCCTGCCCCCTGGGTTATAAGTGTTAGACTTGTGCACACAGAGAAAATCTGTTTATCTTTCAGTTGGAAATTAAGTGTACCAAAGCCAGCAAAAAGTACTACCAAGATAATGGAACATCCATTGCCCATAGTAACATAAAGCTTATGAATGATGAATAAATATTTGTCAGTTGAATTGGTTCTTGAAATCTAGATGTGAAATAAGCTTAACCGTCTCCATATCACTACTACATTTAGTTGCTGCAATAGTTCTGATGCTGATCTGGAGCCTTCAATAGTCCTGCTTATATTGTACAGTATACTAAGGATATATGGGGGGGGGGAAACACCTCTTACCAATTTCATTTGATACTGTCAGTGTCAGTCTTCTAGTGCCTCTTCCTTTAGCTCATTATAATCTTGTAGTTGGAGAAGTGTTTTTTCCCTCAGGAGTCTGAGGAAATCATTTGCATTTTGTTTAATAAGAGGTTAAAAGCATTCTATTTGTTGCTTTTACCTCCTCTATGTGTAACATTAATAACTACAATGATAGCTGTTCTGCAGTGTGATAGAACCATTTAAAGCTGTTGCTATTATTATTATAATTTCTATAGTGCTTTAAGTGTACAGTATAAAATACCTTCTGTTTCTTAATTACAACCCCATTGCCATGTAAGGGAGCAGCTTGTCTAAGCTTAATGGCAGATTGTGGATGATTACCAAAACTGTACAACTATGTGACATAATGCATTTGAAAGTTCAAAGAATTGCTTTCATGGGGAAACATGCAAATATTTAGTAGTAGTAGTAACAATTTTTTTTGTTTAACTATAAGCTATAACAAAGAAAAAAGACATTCAGAGTTGAGCCCCATATTTGGCTCTTAACTAGCTGGTAGCCAATGCAGTTAGAGAAGCATGCAATGTAGCATAATTTTCCTATCTGACAGCAAAAAGCACACAAACTTACTTGATGTAACTTTATTTCTGCAGCTAAACTCAGATCATGAGAATGCTTTAAAAACATACAGAAACGCTGCTTCAAAGGAAATTTCTTATAACAGCCCATCTAGAAGGGCAGAGGCCATAACATGTCTTAATTCTGTAGAAGCAATTTTATGTGGAACCGAAGTAACTAACTACAGATAGTTAACTTTTTGATTGTCTTAATACAGGGGTAGGCAACCTCAGGCCCATGGGCCGGATGCGGCCCAATCACCTTTTCAATCCGGCCTACGGACGGTCTGGGAATCAGCGTGTTTTTAAATGAGTTTTACATCTCTGGGTTATTTGTGGGGCCTGCCTGGTGTTTTTACATGAGTAGAATGTGTGCTTTTGTTTTAAATGCATCTCTGGGTTATTTGTGGGGCATAGGAATTCGTTCATATTTTTTTTCCAAAAAATAGTCCAGCCCATCACATGGTCTGAGGGACAGTGGACCGGCCCACAGCTGAAAAAGGTTGCTGACCCCTGTCTTAATACATGGATACAGCCTGGAAAAACTAAAGGAATGGATAGTTAACATATCAGTCATAGAAGCTCTCTCATATTGAAACATTTTTACCTGAAATTTAAACACTGATTAGATCATAATCAGCTCACTGTCAAGTTCACTGACAACTGTATGAAAAGTAGTAACTTGCTTTTGAGAATTCATGGGTATGCCATCCTAGGGAAGCCAACATGAAGATGACAGAGATAGATAGCATTCCGTTACAAAAGTTTTAAGAGTCAAACTTGCATTCTAGTCTGGACAAAAAGCCAACCCACAGAAGGAATGCCAACAAAGAGGGTCAATAGTATCATATATAAATGTAGGCATTGCACATGCGGATGAAACAGCCTTCCTCCATAACCGCTGAACCGAATTGAAACAAATTAGGGCAGAACGTACCTTGCCCATCAGGGAGGGATCTGGCATAAAAATATATATCGAAAAACCACACCTTTCATACCTAAAATAATGATTAAACACACAAAAAGTGCCCAAATTAGACGTCACCACCAGAAGCTCTGAAGACTCCAGCAGCATCCAAAAGCTGCGCCACAAAATCCCACAGCAACCAACTGAAAACAGTCCTTTTGCAGCAACAAGGCCCAGCTTTTTCAATAGGCCGCAGCATTGCCAAGCAGGGAAAAACAAACAGAATTGGGCCTTTCACAACGGGGGGGGGGCAGGGATGAGGCACAACAAAGGGAGGGGGAAACACATAGCCATGGGGGGGGAGGACCCTGAGTCAGCCAAAGCAGTGGGGGGTGGGTTGAGACAGGAAAAACTGAGTAGGCCGACCGCCAAAACGGCCAAAGCCCAAAGCCTCTCCCGGCGGCTGCATTAATAAACGCCTGGCAGCATTAGGCAGTCATTCATCATTTCTGCTAACACGCACTTGGGGGCACGGCGAGGGGTTTTTGCTTTTTAATTTAGTGGGTGTTGTGTCACATGCGAGGCTACGGCAGCCATTTTAAGTAAGGGCAGTCATGCCCCTTTTAACCTAGGCTTTATACTATGACTGATTGCCAGCCTCTGTGTCTTAAAAAAAACCCAACAACCATGTACTTTCTCTCCCCAGTTTAAGTCCTCGGATATTTGCCGTGGCCAATCCCCCCCCAATTTACAATCCCCTATCTTCCCCTCACCACTTCCTGGGTTTTTTATGGAACCGAACAGCTCGGGTACTTCGGAACACGCCTTCTGTTGCTACGGGGCTGTGGGGCTTCGCTATTTGACACACACCCCCCCCCCCGCGTTGGGATTTTTAAAGTAGTTCTCTGGGTCCTGGGGTGCATCATCACCCTGATCCTTTTCTTTGCCCAAACAGACCTCTCCCCCCTGGCTTTGGGCTTTGCCCAAACGGACCTCTCCCCACCTTCCTCAACACCAAATACTCCTCAATTATACCCACAATAAAAACCATAAAAATGTTACAAACAACACATTAAAAAAAAACAAAATACATCCCATCCTACATTCCAAAAAATTACACCAAAAATAAAACAACCAAAAAACAACCACCCTCACCAAAATCATACACTACACGCCAAAAAAATGACAACCCCAAGTAGAGAAATAAAACATTGCAAACAGCACAATAAAAAAACCAGCGCCACATCCTACATTCAAAACACCTACTCCAAAATTAGAAAATCCAAATAACCAAACAAACAAACCACAAAACACACAACAATGCCCAAATCATACAACACCCACCAAAATAAATGACAACCCCAAAAATAAAATTAAACAATAGTAACTTCTGCTTCTCATGTTCTTATTTCAATATATATATATATATATATATATATATATATATATATATATATATATATATGTTCACGATGCGTGCGCAGGGGCCAATATATGGAGATACAGGGGGGAGGGGCCAACACTCCCCAGGGACAACCGAGGGCTTAGACAAAAGTGCATGCTGGGAAATAGAACCCAAAAGCTGACAGTTCCTTCTCCAAGGGTGGGGGCACAAGTATGGAAATACAGGGGGGAGGGAGCAACACTCCCCGGGGACAACAGAGGGCTCAGACAAAAGTGCATGCTGGGAAACAGAACCCAGAATCTGACAGTTCCTTCTCCAAGGGTGAGGGCCAAGGTATGGAGAAACATTCCCCGGAGACAACAGAGGGCTCACTTTCCATTTTTGAGCTAACAAAACATGGGCCATAGTTGTTGCATACATAAATAACCTTTTCTGACACTTTGGGATTTCTGTCTGAGTTATCAGACAGCAGAAAGGACTCTGTTTTTTGCGGGAAAGTAATTTAAAAATAAAATAAAAATAAAATCAGTTCATTACAAATCATTTCCCAATACTCTCTTACATGTCCACCACATGCAAAATAACGTTCCCCTCTCCTCTTTACACTTCCAGCACTTACCGTACCTGATTCTGTCTTGTGAATCTTAGCAAGCCTACTCAGAGTTAGATACCATTTATGAATCATTTTCTCTTTCAAAGAATAACATGCTGTGAATTTCAAGTCACTTTTCCAATGTTTCTCCCAGAGGAGAACTAACTAAAAAAGATTGGCAACTTAAGTTGACAGAATATGCAGAACTTGCAGATTGTGTCCTATATCTGTGGCCCAGTGTGTCATTGAGGCTTTAACTAGGTCGTGTTTTGTTGCCCATTCTAATAACAGGTTATACATTTTAGGCAAATGTTTATCTTTGTTTTGCAAGAGTTCTTTTTTGAATTGTGAACTTTGGTCTGAAAAAAACATTCTTTCTATCTAATTTCAACATATCATATTACTGATGATATCTGATATCATTAGATCCTTGCCATTTTTAAGACTGACTAAAATGTGTTCCCAAATCTATTTATAATATTTCATCTACCCTGTCAGCAATTCTTACCTGGCCTGTTATTATTATTTTTAAATACTCAATCACACAAAGAAAGCCTAGATGAGAGTAGTAGGAATACTCGTACTTGTACTCCTATACGTTGTGTATGGACTATTGGGGGGGGGAGGCTTTTTTAAAACTGCAGATTAGGCTTCAATTGGCACTACTGAATAAGGACTAAAATGCTCTCTATATCTCAAATTGCCACAGGTTTGATAAAAAATTTTCTGGAATCTAGTATTTGTACATTCTTAATTGTTGTATGCATACTTGCTCTCAAAAAATACTTTGAAATTACACTGGATTCCAATTTGTGCAACATTTATCCACAATATATATTTTTCATACCAGGATCAAGTCTAGAATTTGTGAAGTAATAGAAAAGAAAAAGACCTCCATGTGTGATCAGAATCCTTTACTATCACTGCCCATGTTCACAGGAATAGGAGCTGACCTCTTGGGGCTTTCATATTCATTTTCTCTCCTCCTCTCTTTGTTGGAGAAATCAAGTACTGAGTGTTTTAAAACTGAAGGTCTAATCCTATTGCTGTCTTTAATTAGCTTTGCAAAGTGAACGTAATAATCAAATTAGCGTTGGACAGAGAAAGCTGTCATGTGGGAGCGATACCAGTGAAGGATTTTCAGACATTATTTTGATGTACATGTTATTGTGTGAATATTTTTTCTGCTGTATTTAATAGGGAATAAATGCTTTTAGTTATCTAGCTATTGAGTGTGGTCTGAATACATTCAAAGCCCTCTGCATTTTTGCCCTGACATTATCTTATGGTTGCTTTTAACACCTGCTGCACTGTCATCACACAACACAAGCTGATTTGTTAGCTCCCTTATTTCTGGTTATGGAGAAGATGCAGGAAAATAATTATAGATCTCTTCCTGAGCCCAGTCCATACAAGTCCATGCAGTTCATAAATGTACACCACTAAAATTACACCTGTCACATCCTAATAAGTAGAGGCTTGACAGGCATATGTCAAGAATGCTTTGATGGTGTTTCCTGCTTGGCAGGGGGTTGGACTGGATGGCCCTTGTGGTCTCTTCCAACTCTATGATTCTAATAGATTTTAGAGGCCAGCTAGATTACAGTCTTGAGCCAGAAAAACTGGAACAGCTAGGAAAATGTTTCCTAGCCATTTGGTTCCGGGCAAATACCACATGAATGCACACGAAATCACCTGTCCTTGATGCAAGATCCCACAGCAAGCATTTGAGTCATTCACCTCTTGGTTTTTTATGCTTTCTTGTCTATTTACTCTTCTAGACAGTTGCCTCATTTATTGTTTGCATGCTGCAGTTGCAAAGAAAGAATTAAGCATATATTACTTGTTGCACTGGACAGCTAAACGAGCAAAGGCATGGCAGAGGATCAGTTATTCATATATGCAGCTGAATCCCATACGCTGCTTGTCATTAATACAATACATTCATTAAGCTGAATATGGTAGTGTGATGAATTTCATACTAACAGGCATTCTGTTTCCTTACAGATTTCTCAGGGGACGCAACTTATTCACACACTCTACTGTGATAAAAATGAACTGTTGTCTTCATTGAAAAGAAGCGGTATAAGGTCCACCTAACACATGCCGCCCAAAACTGTTACTTAAAGTCTACGGAAAGTAAGTCAAATGGACCACTTAACGATAGCTTTAAGAATCTCTCTAGCTATTTTGGGATGAAGAGCAGACAGCCTTAACAAGTGCACTAATTTTAGCAGGTTAAGACAGCTGCTGTTTATTCTTAAATAAAGCATATTGAAGAAATAGATCCTAGGGAAGGAAATGAACCCTTGTCCCATGTGACAAGCACTGTCCCAAACCATGTGACTGTAAACCAGTGGTGGTGTCTCTGTGTTAACTGTTTTATTTTGGTTTTTCTCCCCTGCTTTTCTTTCTGGGATTCTAATCTGCTCAGTGCATTAGATTGATTATTTATTTCTATATCATCCGGTCTCATCTTAATGATTTAACACAACTTGCAACAGTTTGGGAATCCTCAAAAATTAAACAAAAATGATGTATACTCTTTTTTGTTTTTATCTCTCAAAGTTATGTCATTTCTCACAGAATGAAAATGTTCACATATACACACACAGACACTCTTAATAAGAATAATATATCGCATTGTATCCCACAGAGTAAAATATAGCAGAGAAAAAGAGGCACATTAAGAAATGCTTCTTTGGAGGGAGAATTTTGGTGGAAACTTTATTTGATATACATCACAACCAATTCATATTATATTCTTTCCAGACACAGCATACATTTAAAGCATAATAATAATAATAATAATAATAATAATAATAAATTTATTATTTATACCCTGCCCATCTGACTGGGTTTCCCCAGCCACTCTGGGCGGTTTCGAACAAAAATATTAGATTACACTAATTTCTTAAAGATTAAAAGCTTCCCTAAACAGGGCTGCCTTCAGATGTTTTCTAAAAGTCTGGTAGTTGTTTTTCTCTTTGACATCTGGTGGAGGGTATTCTACAGGGCGGGTGCCACTACCGAGAAGTCCCTCTGCCTGGTTCCCTGTAACTTGGCTTCTTGCAGCGAGGAAACTACCAGAAGGCCCTCGGCACTGGACCTCAGTGTCCGGGCAGAGCGATGGAGATGGAGATGCTCCCTCAGGTATACTGGTCCAAGGCTGTTTAGGGCTTTGAAGGTCAGTGCCAACACTTTGAATTGTGCTCGGAAACGTACTGGGAGCCAATGCAGGTCTTTCAAGACCGGTGTTATGTGGTCTCAGTGGCTGCTCCCAGTCACCAGTCTAGCTGCCGCATTCTGGATTAATTGTAGTTTCCAGGTCACCTTCAAAGGTAGCCCCGCATAGATCATATTGCAGTAATCCAAGCGAGAGATAACTAGAGCATGCACCACTCGGGCGAGACAGTCCGCGGGCAGGTAGGGTCTCAGCCTGCGTACCAGATGGAGATGATGAACAGCTGCCTTGGATACAGAATTAACCTGCACCTCCATGGACAGTTGTGAGTCCAAAATGACTCCCAGGCTGCGCACCTGGTCCTTCAAGGGCACAGTTACCCCATTCAGGACCCAGGGAGTCCTCCACACCTGCCTGCCTCCTGTCCCCCACAAACAGTACCTCAATCTGTTAGCCACCATCAAACCTCCAACTGCCTCCAGACACTCACACAGGACCTCCACCGCCTTCACTGGTTCTGATTTGAAAGAGAGGTAGAGCTGGGTATCATCCGCATACTGATGAACACCCAGCCCAAACCCCCCGATGATCTCTCCCAGTGGCTGCATGTAGATGTTAAAAAGCATGGGGGAGAGGACAGAACCCTGAGGCACCCCACAAGTGGTGGCACCCCAGGGGTCTGAGCACTCATTCCCCACCACCACTTTCTGGACACGGCCCAGGAGGAAGGAGCAGAACCACTGTATGACAGTGCCCCCAGCTCCCAACCCCTCTAGATGGTCCAGAAGGATGTTATGGTCGATGGTGTCAAAAGCCGCTGAGAGATCCAGCAGAACTAGGAAGCAGCTCTCACCTCTATCCCTAGCCCGCCGGAGATCATTGACCAGTGCGACCAAGGCAGTTTCAGTCCCATGATGAGGCCTGAATCCCAACTGGAAGGGATCCAAATGGTCCGCTTCTTCCAGGCGTGTCTGGAGTTGTTCAGCAACCACTCACTCAATCACCTTGCCCAAGAATGGAAGATTTGTGACTGGGCGATAGTTGGCCATATTGGCCGCATCTAAAGATGGTTTTTTAAGAAGCGGTTTAATAACTGCCTCTTTCAGCAGGTGTGGGAAGGCTCCCTCACAGAGAGAAGCATTCACCACCCCACAGAGCCCATCGCCCAGCCCTTCCCGGCTAGCATTTATAAGCCAGCATTGGCAAGGATCAAGTTTCACTCATCCAAGCAGCCTGTCCACATCCTTGGAGGTAACAGATTGAAATTGATCCCACGCAATTTGACTAGACAGGACCCTAGCACTCCCTCGCCCCGGCCCTGCTCCCACGGTGGAGTCTACCTCTTCCCGAATCTGAGCGAATTTATCTGCAAAAAACTTTGCAAAATCATTGCAGGAGATCATGTGGCCCGTGCTGGGCCCCGATGGAGCAGGTGGTTCCGCTAAATTGCGAACCACCTGAAAGAGTCTCCTGCTGCTGTTTTCTGCAGATGCAATGGAAACGGTGAAGAAGGTCCTCTTCGCCGTCGCCATTGCCACTTGGTAGGCTCGACACTGAGCTCTAACCTGTGTCCCGTCAGCTTCAGAATGAGTTATCCGCCACCGGCGCTCTAGCCGTCTCAGTGATTGTTTCATTGCCCTCAGATCCGTGGAAAACCACGGGGCTGTCCGGGCTCCATGCAATCGGAGAGGGCGCTTCGGAGCCAAACAGTCAATAGCCCTGGTTAACTCCACATTCCAGCGGGCCACAAGGGAATCGGCTGAAAGGCCACCAACATGGGATAAAGCATCCCCTACCACTCTCTGGAAACCATTTGGATCCATTAAGTGGCGGGGGCAGACCATCTGAAACGGTCCAACCTCCCTGCAGAGGGGAAGGGTTGCGGAGAAGTCCAGTTGCACCAGGAACTGCTGTGACCGTGGCACTTCTTTAGTTTCACTTTTCTTTAGTGTCAGATCACCAGCATCCATAGAGGTGAACACCAGGTCCAAGGCATGTCCGCAGCTATGAGTTTGGCCAGACTTATTCAGGGACAGCCCCATGGAGGCCATGCTTTCCACGAAGTCCCGAGCAGCCCCTTGTAAGGTCCTGTCGGCATGGATGTTAAAGTCCCCTAGGACAACCAAACTAGGTGTCTCCAGGAGAACATCCGCCACAACCTGGAGCAGCTCGGGCAGGGAATCCTTGGTGCAGCAGGGAGGTCGGTACACCAGAAGGAATCCTGTACTGCCCCTATTGCCCAACTTCCAGAACATGCACTCAGAGAACTGGGTCATCCCAATAGGACACCTGATGCAAACTAATGACTTCCTAAAAATCACTGCAACACCCCCCCTCCCCACCCACAAGGCCTGGGTTGATGTGCGTAAGCGAAACCTGGTGGACAAGCAGCAGCTAAAACAGGTCCATCTGCTTCATCCAACCAGGTCTCCGTTACATATGCCAGGTCAAGTCCTCCATCCGCGATCAAGTCATGGATGGCTGTGGTCTTATGAATCATTGACCTGGCATTGCACAGCAGCACCTTCAGGTCATGTGGGTATGCCTTGCTGATTCCAGTATCCATCCGGTCAGGACCAGACCCAGAGGCAGGGATAGTCCTCAGACAATGGCTAAACCTGCCTTCTCGGTAATGACATAGTCTGGTCTTAGCATAACTCCTCCTCCTACCCATGATCACTGACATTTGTTGTCCCAGTGCATCCCCCCCTGTGGAACCTGCCCCAGCCATTTTGTTGGCTGGGACCCACTCCCAGGCAGCCCTGACCCCTCCCATTAAGAACAAAATAAAACTGATGAAGTATGCATGCACACAAAAGCTCATACCAAAATGTAGGTGCTACAGAAGGATTTTTTTTATTTTGTTTCGACTCAGACCAACACGGCTACCTACCTGTAAAATAAAACCTATATAAGCACACAACAAAAAACACAGTAAAACAATAAAACCAAAAACAATAAAAATTACAAATGTGCCAAAATTAAACAAATTCCCAAACCTGACTAAACATCCCTCCCATCCACCCCACCACAAAGTATTTAAAAAGGTAAAAAGAAAACAGTCATAACTTCCCCAAAAAATCATGAGAACTGTAGTTTGTCCACCACAGGGCTATAATTCCCAGCACCATTAATAAATTACAGTTCCCAGGAGTCTTTGGGGGAAGCCTTGTGCTTTAAAATGATGTAGCCATCTCCTATGAGTATGAATTTGAACGGTTTATATGTCCAGTCTCAGACTATCAGCGAGTTGCACTGCAGCTTCTCAGGGAAGGAGGTAGGCTTGTGTTCGGAATGGGTGGGATGTTGGTCCTTCTTCATTTGGACAGAGAGATCAAGATAGTGAAGGAAATTAAGCTCACACGGTGTGTCATATAAATCAATAGTCAATGCTTATATTTTATGTTTCAGAATAGTAGTTTGATGCATTGTAAAGCAAAATAGCAGGTTATTGCCTTTAGTTGATGCTTTGAATCTCAGATTAATTATCCCTCTGAAACACATGAACTCTACTGATAATGAAGCACAATAAAATAAGCAAAAGGTTAAAAATATATATCCTGTATTTAAATACAAAGAAGTGATCAGCATGTAATCTGAAGAGCAATTTGCTCTCATCAGGGAATGTAACTAATTTTGGAATATGGCTTTTTAAAGCAACTCTCCAGCAATTTATAGTGTGCCTGTTTTTGAAAATGGGTTAAATACCTATTCAGATGAATAATTTGAAGAGAAAATGATTGACTTGAGAGCTAGGAGGAATTTCTTTTAGCTCCTAGACATTTAAAAGGACAAAACACTGTTCATTGATACTGATTTTAATATACATTAGGATGAAACAGCATGAAGGTTGTAACTCTACATTGTTCCTATTCAGGGTTCATTACTCCACCAGCTCTTAACTAAGCACTCTAGCAGAGTTCTCAAACTTATTTGCCCTACCGCCCCATTCTCAGAAAAAAATTACTCTCACGCACACACACACGGAAATCTACCTTCTTTAAGTGAACAAACAAACAAAAAGATGCAGTGACAAATTTGTGTTCTTTTATGTATCTAAAACCCATGGGGAAGACTGGGATGAAGCCTGCCGCCTCGGTCCAATCTGCCCCAGGGCCAGGGCCAGTGCTACAACCTGCCAACCATTGGCTAAATAGGCAGGCAAGCTGAGATCCACTTCCTGGGCCTGGCTGAAGCCAAAAAGGGCTCACGGGGAAAACCCCTCACCTCCAGCATGACCGCTGGATCCAGAGGAGGCATTGTCGCTGCCCCACAATGGCGCCCGACCTGACAGTAGGCATCATTACAGAACAGGTGAAGCATGTACAAACAGGTTTTTTTAAATTCTCTTCTCTTCTTTATGCTTCCACCACTCCCTTATTTTTATTCAATGCCCCCAAATTGCAACCAAGGCTGCTACCATCCCCTGGATTATTTCAGCACCCCCTAGAGGACAGACTCACCCACTTTGGTAAACACTATACTGTAGTGTTGATGGCAATGTAGCTCTCCAGTTTGGGACTTGCTGCAACCCACGTAATTTTTGAAGGGTTCAGGGCTGATTTCTAATCCGAAACCCAGATGATTTTTGTGTCTTAGAGTGCAAGGTTTAATACCCCATAACAAAATCTACTCCTCCCCTCCTGCCAAATATCGCATGAATTCTAAAGTGCTCAGGTTTGGGTCTCGTTGCCTTGAACTTTCCTTTAGCAGTGTTGGTTTGAGACATTAAACCTTGCTCCCTTTTCTTATAGGAAAGTTGGGCCTGGCTACCAGCCTTATAGGAAAGTTGGGCCTGGCTACACAGGTGGCCTAAAAATAATGAATAGACGGCGAAGCTGTTCATGGACCACGTTTTTAGGCTGCATGCAGTAAGAAAAGTAAAATAATTGAGATATTTTTATTTTTAAAAAATTATGCCACTTCCATGTGATCTGAAACTATATAAGAAAATCTGGAACAGGGTGGAGCAGGTAAATGTGAAGGAGGGAACTATGTTGGGATGGATGAACAAGGCAACTTCTGGAAGCATTGGGCGCACAAAATGAAGTCAAGTTGTTCACCTGTATTCTGTTGTTGTTGTTTATTGGATTTATATGCCACCCTATACCTGGAGGCCTCAGGGCTCAAGACTTGCCACAGCTCTCTAAACTTCAAAATAAGATTATAGATCCCATTCATATGAATGGGATGATTCCTGCTCTGTATCTTAACTAAGACATTTATATTTTTATTTCTCTCTTTCAGGATTAAGATGGTACTATGGCTGCGTTTTATGTAGCGGAATGAGGAGCTCTGAGACTAAGCTGCCACTGCTGTCTGATGATGATGCCACCACCACCACCATATTGAAAACCAGAAAAAGTCTTTGAGCATTTTTTTTCCTGTATAAAGTCTTCACTTGCGGATGGAAGGACAGTTGAATGGTGATCTAACTGGGCTTAGTTCAGTGGTGGAGCACATACTTGCTTTCACTTCAGGATGAAGAAGGAAGGATGGTAGGTGTAAGTTTAAATCTACCGAAAGGGAATGTAATTGTGGTGAATATCTATGCCCCAAATGGATGTAAAAAGAATTTTTAAAAAAGAAATTGGGAAGGAAAATGGGGGATTGTATAACGGATGAGGAGATTATTCTTTTGGGGGATTTCAATGGGGTTATAAAATCTGAACTAGATCGAACAAAAGGGGGGAAGAAAGATAGAGGAAAATTACCAGATGTTTTCTTTAATATAACTCATAATTATGAATTGAAAGATGTTTGGAGGAGGGACAATCCAGAGGAGAAAAAAATTACTTATTATTCAGGGGCAAAAAAAAATCAGCTTCTAGAATTGATATGATATGGTTGTCATCTGGATTATTATCAAAAGTGGTTAAAAGTGAGATATTGGATAAATCAATAACTGATCATAACTCAATAATGGTTAAAATAAAAGAACAGGAGAGGGGAAATATTAGATGGAGATTGGATGAGAGAATCTTAAATGATGAAATATTCGTAAAGAAATGAAAGAATTGTTAAAAGAATTTTTCAAGAACAATACATCAGAAGAAATAGTGCTAACAATGATATGGGATGCAGGTAAAGCCTTTGTTTGGGGTATATATCTTCAACAAAAGAGCAGAGTCAAAAGAGAGAGAAAAAAATATGGGAAAAATTAAGAAAGAAATCGAGAAAGAAAAAGAATTAGTAGAAAATCCCAGAAACGAAAATTTGGTAATGAGGATAAAAATTTTGCAGAAAGAATTGTCTACAATGGTAGGCTATGAGATGGAAAATAAAATAAGATGGGCCAAGCAAAAAACGTTTGAGTGGGGGGGGGAGCTGGGAAACTTTTGGCATGGCAATTAAGGAAAAAACAAAAAGAGAGAATGATTATGGGGATTATAGATGGGGAAAAGAAATTGAGAAAATTAGAGGATATACAAAAATGCTTTGTCCAATATTATTTAAAAAATTATATGAAAAAGGGAATATAAACGAGGGAAAATTGGAAGAGTTTTTTTTCAAAACGGGGGAAAAACAGATTACAAAAGAGGAAAAAGAGTTGCTTGACAAACCAGTGTTGCTGCAGGAGATATATGAGGATATTAAAAAATTAAAAGTAGGAAAATCACTGGGGATGGATGGCTTGTCAAGTCAGCATTACAAAATATTTTGGGAAGAGATAGGAGGACTCTACCAAAAGTTAATAAATGGAATTTTGGAAAGAGGATTATTCCCTAAAACATGGCGGGAGGCCTATATAACTTTAATACCAAAAGGCGAGGAAGAAATAAAACAGGTGGGGAATTTTAGACCAATCTCTTTACTTAATGTATATTATAAAATCTTTACAGATATCCTTGCCAGTAGATTGAAGAAAATATTGAATAGGATCATTGGGCAGGATCAGCAGGGTTTTCTACCGGGAAGGAGTATGGCGAAAAATATAAGATTTTTTTAATTTAATTGAATATTTAGATTGGGCACCAGGTAAAAAAGCAGCCTTTATTTTCTTAGAAAAAGCCTTTGATAATTTATCATGGGATTTCATGGAAAAATCGTTAGATGAAATTGGAATTAATGGGAAATTTTTGAAAGGAATTAATGTGATTTATAATAAACAATTTGCTAGGCTAATCTTGAATGGGGATGTGATGGAGGAGTTTGAAATAGGGAAATGAACCTGATAGGGATGCCCCTTATCCCCATTATTATTTGTATTGTCAATCGAATCCTTATTGGATGATATTAAAAAAGATAAAGAAATCAGAGGGATAAGAGTGAGAGGGATTATTTACAAAATAAAAGCGTTCGCTGATGATATGATAGTAATGTTAGATGAACCAATGGAATCAATAATAAATCTTAAAAAAGGATTAAAAAATTCGGCGAAATATCAGGGCTTAGAATTAATGTAAATAAAACAAAAGTAATAATCAAAAATTTAAGGAAAGATGAAATATCTAAATTGGAACAATTCATGGAATGGGCAATAGTAAAAAAATATATTAAATATTTAGGTATTGTGATTACCGCAAATAATATAGATTTGATTGAAAATAATTATGTGAAGTTATGGAAGGAGGTAAAAAAGGATATGGAAAGATGGAGAGATTTAAATTCATCATTCTCAGGTAGGATAGCTACTATAAAAATGTCGATATTGCCCAGGATCTTATTTTTATTTCAAATGTTACCTGTAGTGTGAAGGAAAGAAATATTTGGTATATGGAGAAGGGATTTAAGTAATCTCATTTGTCTTGGGAAGAAGGCGAGGATTCAGTACAAATTACTCACAGATATTAAAGGAAGGGGAGGATGGGGGGGTCCCTGATCTTAGAATTTACTATTCATCTGCGTGTTTGTGTTGGCTCAAAGAGTGGATCTTACTAGAAGACGAAGAGCTTTTGGAAGTAGAAGGATTTAGGAATGTTATGGGGTGGCATACATATCTTTTACAGGAGGATAAGGAAAAATATAAACATTTTTTGGATCATGTAATAAAGAAGTCAATTTTTTAAATCTGGAAAGAATATAAAGATCTAATCCAACCCAAAACACCCTGGTGGGCCTCTCCATTAGAGATGACTGCAATGGGAGGAAGAGGTAAAAATGAAATATGGTTAACGTATCAAGACTTAATAGTAAGAGAAGATGATCAGCTGATGTTGAAACCATACGATCAAATTAAATCATTCTGTGCCAGTTGGCTACAATATTTTCAATTACAAAGTTTATTTAAAGAACATAAGGAGATAGGATTTGGAAAGGAGAAATCTAAATTGCAAGAAATTATAACCGAAAATAATAATAAAAAATTATCAAAAATATATAAATTTCTATTGGAGTGGGAACTAAAAGATGAAGAAATAAAATGTGTGATGATTAAATGGGCCCAGGATTTGGGAAGACCAATATTTAAAACACAGTGGGACAAATTATGGAAAACGACAATGAAATTTACGGCCAGCACGGGAGTTAAGGAGAACATGATGAAGTTAGTGTACAGATGGCACCTGACCGCAGATAAGATAGCAAGAATTTATAAGAAAGAATCAAAAAATTGTTGGAAGTGTAAAAACAAAGTGGGTGACTATTTTCATTGTTGGCGGGGGTGCATAAAAATTAACAAATTCTGGGGGGAAATTTATGAGGATATGAAAAAGATGTTAAGGATCACTTTTGGGGGGGAAACCGGAATATTTTTTTGCTAAGTCTGATACCTGAAAACATACCAGAAAACAGGAAAAACATCTTTCTTTATGCATGTGCGGCGGCAAGATTGTTGATAGGTCAAAGATGGAAAAAAGAGGAGGTACCTACAATCCAGGAGTGGCAGATAAAATTAATAGAATTTATGAATCTGGCAAGGATGACTGCGGCAATTAGAAATATATCAAAACAAAGATCCAAAATTGAATGGGAACATGTGGAAGAATATTTTAAGAAAAAAAGATATAAAAACAGAGATAGCAATCTGTTTAGACTAGGATAACATAGGGGAATACAGGAGAAAAATTGACAAGAAGGGAACATTTACAGTGTCTTTATTTGTGGGAAAAATAAAGGAAAGCAACGCAAGTAGTATAAAATAATTCTAAGGAAAGCGATATGTTATTGTTTGGAAGTGAATTTTATTTGTATATTATTCTTTGGGTGGCTTAAATTGAATTGATGGTAAATTTGCTTTTGTATTGGTTTTTTAAAAAGTGAATAAATAAAGGTTTTTTAAAAATTAAGCAACAACAACAACAAGAACAAGAACCCACCCACAGCATATGAATTGATATGGCTAACTTGACCCAACATCCCCTCCCGCTCTCACACACAAACAAAACTCCCTGCAGTCAACTGAAGGCAAGCAACCAGGCCCTGCCCCCCCACCTCTCTCACTGCCAAGGAAAACTAATAAATGAATAGAAAGAGCACCGTACAATGTGACACTGACAATACACTAGGATGAAAGGTTATGACCCCTCTTCTCTCCCCCCTCACTCTTCTCTCCCAACCTTATACTGTATACAGCATTAAAGTCTTACATTGATCTGTAGAAAAGACTTTATGATCTGAAAATAGAGACGATGTACGTACTTTTGTAACCCAAGAAAATATTTAATAAAAACATAATGATGATGATGATGCTAAGTTGTGTGTGTGTGTTGTACAGATGGGGGTGGGTGGGTAGAGAAGCCGCTCTTACTTTGCAGCTCAAGTAAAATAAATTCCAATATCTTAATGGGAAAAGATTGTGCTAGCATTTCCTTAGCTGTGACTATTAGTTCCATTAGCTACCTACACACTAGCCCCTATTCCAATGATTCACTGTCATATACTGGTGCGATTGCTGCTTTTCTCAGCAACTGGATGGTACAGACAGCTGACAGTAGTTGTTGAACACACATTGCATCACTTAAGTTGAGAACAACTAGATCATTGTGCACAGGAAACAGGACTTCCTACCTCTTCAGAAAGAACTCTGTGCACAGAATTTATTATGTCATTAACTTGATATGTGCACAGTCTGCACTCTTCTTATAAGGTGTTCCATTTATTTTAGGAAATTACTGAGGTTTTAAGCTTACTTAACTTTTTCTGTTCTATTTAATATGATTCATGTAAGTTCAGAGTTATACATGTGAGATTCTGGAAGATGTATAGTTGGCCACTGTGGTCCTGTTGGCAATTCTGGCCCGTAGTGTGATGATATAGCCTTTTCTGTTGTGGTGTCCAGTTGTGGAACTCCCTACTGCTGGAAGTACAGTCGTTTCCCTTGTTGGCAGTTTAAGATCAAGTGAAGACATCTTTGTTTCTCTTTGCAGATTTTCAGGATAGGTGAGCTAAAAAGCTGTTTGGTCTACTGCAGTGGTAATTTTGTGATAATTTCAGTTTTATAGTTTTAAAATTTATGCTGTTACCTGGTATATTTTATTGAAGTTTTGTATACTACTCTGGGATCCTTTGGGGGGGGGGGGAGAGTCTATAAGAGTGTAGCACCACCCCAGAATGCTGGACTACATGAATCATTGGTCTGATCCAGAAGAGCCGCTCTTAGGTTCCTACTAATTTGCTCTAAGAGTGGAAATTGCTATAGATACTATTTCTGTGCATAGTGGCAATATGACCACCAGTTTTATTTGCCTATAAATTCTCTTAATTGAAAAACACATGCTACAGTATCTGTTATCAGATTTTGAACAGTTGTGTGTTTGAGAAAGAGAAAGAATTAATTATTTGGTTTAGCCTTCATTGTGTTTTATTTGTATTTTTATAACATTTCTAAATTATGAAGATATTTATATCTTACATGTTTTATATTAAGGGAATATTAAGGGACTACCCTTGGTTGTGGTGAAGAAAAGCAATATATATATATATTGTGGCTGGAAAATGTGTTGCCATGGAGATTTCACTGAGAAGGCAATGATATGGCCTTTATTGCAAAAAAACATTTTTGATCTATCTGATTTGAATAATTATTGCCTAATATCCCAGATCCAGGTGCTCTTGGAGGAAACAGATTTTCTAGACCTGCTTCAATCAGAGTTTAGGCCTGATTTTAGCACAGAAGCTGCTTTGGTTGCCCTGTATATTGACCTCTGTCAGGAGAGAAATAGGGGAAATGTGTCTTTGCTAATACAGTGGTACCTCTACTTACGAATTTAATGTGTTCCGAACGCACATTCGTAAGTCAAAAAAGTCGAATCCCATAAGAATGCATTGGGAGAAAAAATTCGTAAGTCGAAGCAACCCTATCTAAAAATTCATAAATAGAAAAAAAAATCCTATCTAAACCGCATCCAAGATGGCGGACGGAGCTCCGTTCGTAAGTAGAGTTATTCATAAGTAGAGGTACCACTGTACTCCTCGACTCCTGAGCAGCTTTCAATACCATTGACCACAGTATCCTTCTGGAGTGACTGTCCAATTTAGGGGTGGCTGGCACTGCTTTGCAGTGGTTCCAGTCCTACTTGGATGGATGTTCCCAGAGGGTGTTACTTGGGGAATGCTTTTCAGCCCCATGGAGCCTTCAATGTGGAGTTCCTCCAGGCTCAATCCTATCCCCAATGTTGTTTAACATCTACATGAAACTGCTCGGTGGGGTTATCCGGAGGTTCGGAGTACGTTGTCAGCAGTATGCTGATGACACTCAGCTCTGTTTCTCCTTTACATCTGCAGGTGAGGCAGTTGAAGTGCTGAACCAGTGTCTTGCATTGGTAATGGACAGGATTAGAGCCAACAAAGTGAAGCTCATTCCAGATAAGACTGAGGCATTGTTGGTAGTCCCTAGACCAGATGGATGGAAGCTTGCCTGCTCTTGATGGGGTTATACTCCCTCTGAAGGAGTGGGTATGTAGCTTGTTGTTGCTTGAGGCTCAGGTGGCCCAGCTGAGACAGAGATAGCCTAACTTCTGTTGTCTATGCTCTGGTAACCTCTAGCTTAGATTACTGCAACACATTATATGTAATGCTGTCTCTGAATACGGTTCAGAAACTTCACCTTGTACAGAATTCAGCACTGGGCAAGATAGTTTGAGCATATAACACCAATCCTGGTCTGACTACACTGGCTGCCAATTAGTTTCTGGGCCCAATTCAAAGTGCTAGTTTAGTCCTATAAAGCCTTAAATGGCTCAGGACTGCAATAGCTCAAGGACCACCTCTCTCCATATGAACCAGTCCAGACCCTGCAATCATCATCTGAGGCTCTTCTTCGCAGCCTTTTCTGTGGTGGCTCCCTGCTTATGGAATGTTCTCCCTAGGGAGGCTCGCCAGGCATCTCCATTTCATGTCTAGGCACCAGGCAAAATCATTCCTCTTCTAGGCCTTTGGCCTATTAAACAATTGATGGCCTTCTAAACTGTATGTGTGAAATTACTCTTTTGTTTGTTATTATGATATGCATTTTTGTGCTTTTATTTTGTAAACCTCCCTGTGATCCTCAAATGAAGGGTGTGCTCTTCAGTTGTAAATATGCCTAAAGCCATCTACTGAGTTTATCTTTGAGCGTGAGAGTCAGATGCAAGAATTCAGATCAGAAGGTTCTTGGTCCACAGTTCATTCTCAAAGCCACTGAGCTACACCATCTGTGGTGTCTGTGTAATTCAAGGCTCTGCATATTTTTAAAGTTGGTGGATGATATTTTATATAACCACACATTTAAAGTGCCAGAAGTTTATTCTTTGGGCTTAATAACAAAGCAATAAAATACATTACTGTTAATAAGAACTGGACTACATAATTTGTCAGTAAAGAGCCCTACAATGCTTGGTTGTTGCTGTTTTGTTTTGTTTTGTTTTGTTTTAATAAAAAGGAAACCTTTTCCCTAAACAAGTCTACTCTAAATTCTAGAGTGTGACAATGGCTAGAGTTGTATCTTGAAAGTAGTTGGTTTCACTTCCCATGGTCATCACTGGGTGGCTGGGCAATTCCTTGGTAGAGAAGCAAAGCATAGTATCTTTCATGTCCTGACATGACATACCATCATATTGCTCCTAAACTTGATTGTGATGCAACAAGGGGAGTGCAACAATGGAACAAGGAGTGCTACCATGAGATAAATATCATTGTATACAGCATTGGGCTCTCAAGCTTGTCATCTCAATTACAAAGCCACCTCACACTTTTAATATGAGAAGCAGCAATCTGGGAATTGCCCTGGGAATAGTATTCACCATTCTCCTGATGATTGCTATCATTGTTATACTCCGAAGAGATTCCCTAACATGGCTGTATAGAAGTCTGGTGAATCTGCCCTCTCTGACAAAACAGACATCACCAGTTGCTTCTGAGGAAAACTCTAGAGAGACAGAAAGGCCTCGCGATGAAGGAATCAGCAGCTCTGCAATGGAAGAGGAAAACGATAGTGGTCATCACTCTTCAGCAGAGGTGGAAGGAAACTTGGAATCTGATGCAAGCAAAACATCCAGGCATGGACTGATAAACAAAATTATAAGATTGTGAGCAAGGCCTGTAGTTGTAGTAGTAGTAGTAGTAGTAGTAGTAGTGCCTGTTTTAATATTTCAGTAATCCCTACAAGAATTCTCTAAGGTTGTATATGGAACTATAACTGTGGAACTCTTTCAGAATTGATTTATGCCTATGCTGCTTAAGGAAAGTTCTAGAGCAGGCATCCCCAAACTTCGGCCCTCCAGATGTTTTGGACTACAATTCCCATCATCCCTGACCACGGGTCCTGTTAGCTAGGGATCATGGGAGTTGTAGGCCAAAACATCTGGAGGGCCACAGTTTGGGGATGCCTGTTCTAGAGTAATCTTCCTCTGCACTGCTGCCTTTAACTGGACCTGTAAATAGTGTGTGTATTTCAGAGCAGCTCACTCGAGATAATATGTGCATTTTTCTGATGTGCTGACTATATCCATTGTATCCTGAGTTGTAGTTTTTTTGTGTATGTCACTTTGAAAGGATGCAGCTCTAAAAAGCAGTTTAGAAATATTTTAGATAAGTAAATTGATAAGTAGTATTATCCCAGAATTGCAGTGGTAAGTCTGAGACAGAGTAGATTTCCAAAGACCACTTAGTGCAGGCATAGGTCATCCCTGACCACTGGTCCTGTTAGCTAGGGATGATGGGAGATGTAGTCCCAAAACATCTGGAGGGCCAGGTTTGCCTATGCCTGACTTAGTGTGCTTCCTGACTGGGGCTCAGGAGCCCAGCTATGTCACCCCTTGTCTGCAGAAATGGCAGCCCATCACCCTTTTTCAAACACCCTCCCTTACCACCACCACCACAACAACAACAGCAGCAACAACAACAACAACAACTTTATTATTTATACCCCACCCATCTGGCTGGGTTTCCCCAGCCACTCTGAGCAGCTTGCAGCATATCTAAAAACATGTTTTCATCAAGCGTTAAAAACCTGCTGGTACAGGGCTGCCTTAAGACGTCTTCTAAAAGTTGTGTCATTTTTTATCTCCTTGACATCTAAAGGGAGAGCATTCCACAGGGAGGGCACCACTACTGAGAAGGCACTCTGCCCTTACGGAGTGTTCCCTCAGGCTCCACTCCTCTCCCTTCGCCTTGGTCTCTGACCCCCCCCCCCCGCTCCAAGGAGAGGTGCCTCCTCACACTGCCCCACAGGGGCCTGGGAAGCACCCCTGGCCAGCCTCAGAGGCAGGGCTGGCTCTAGGTAGAGTCCCAGTGGCACGGGGTGTCAGGGCGCCGGGCCGGTAGGCAGGGCGCCGCACGGAAGCCATGCTGCGCCCTGCAAGGGCGGGGGCGCCGGAGCGATCTCCGCCCCTCAGCGCCAGGGCGCGCGACCTGCTCGAGACTGCCCTGCTCAGAGGCACCATTCGTCTGGCGAGCTTGTAGTCAGGGCTGCTGCAAAACACAGCTGTGCAAGCTGTTGGGAGGCAGAGACACCAGATGGCATCAGAGGAAGGGAGAGGAGGAAAGAGAGACAGAGGCCAGCGTTGCATGTGGCACCCGACTATCATTCAAGGTTCCCCAGGGTGCCACGGCACACACTTTGAAAACCACTGGTTTACATCATTGAACTGCATGATTCAGTAGAAGAAACCTCTCAAAGGCCTACTGTGATTTGTTTGCAAAACAATTTGAGAATGAAATCACTAATACCTGCTCTAACTGATGCTGAGGTTGAGGCAGTTCGTTGTCCATCTGGTCCAGATTTGCAGGTGTTGCCTGAGAATGTAGACAATATTTCTTGGAGGGATGTGGCTTGATCATTGGCTGGCTAGGTTCAGGCCATGATTCTTAAAACAAAAATAAAAAAATCATCATGACCATTTCCAAAATCACATTCATATTGAAATATACATTTCCACTGTTAAAATCTTTCTTTATAATAAAACATTAAACGACTTCCTTTCTTCCTCTTCCCTGGTTCCTTTGATTTTCCCACTGTTACTGCATATTCTTATATATCCATTTAGTTCCCTTTCTCCCCTTATTCTTCTTTTATCATATATTATAATGCTGAATTTACCTTAATCCTGCTAGCGTTTTCACTTGTTTACAGTTATTTTCCAAATATTCCACAATTGTTTTCCACTCCTTTTGGTATACTTGATCATCTTGCTCTCTTATTTTACTTCTTAGACCTGCTAACTCTGCATATTCTGTCATTTTTAATTGCCAGTCCTCCTTATTAGGGACCTCACTCACCCACCATTTTGGGGCTAACAGATCTGAGCTGCTGTAGTGGTATACATAAAAATAAATAAATTCTGCCACCTGGATACTTTGTTCAGGGTGTGACTCGTGTCTTTAAAGAGCAGGCGAGGAAGTGGTCCTGGCAGTGGATATATATATATATATATATATATATATATATATATATATATATATCAATCACACACACATATATATATACACACACACACACACACACACACACACACACACACACAGTGGTGCCTCGCTAGACGAATTTAATTCGTTCCACGGGTCTTTTCTTATAACGAAAAATTCGTCTAGCGAATCCCATAGGAATGCATTGAATTTTTTTTGAATTTTTTTTTTTTGCCCATAGGAACACATTAATTGAATTTCAATGCATTCCTATGGGAAACCGCAATTCGCTAGATGAATTTTTCATAAAATGAATTCGTCTAGCGAGGCAACCTCTGCTCGAAAAATCCTTTCGTTAAGCGCAAATTTTGTTAAGCAGGGCATTCGTTAAGCGAGGCACCGCTATGTGTGTGTGTGTGTGTGTGTATTCAAATGATATAGGTAAAACACATATTCTGGCATCTGAATATTCTGGTATCTGAAGAAGTGTGCATGCACACGAAAGCTTATACCAATGACAAACTTAGTTGGTCTCTAAGGTCTCTAAGTTGGTCTCTAAGGTCCTACTGGAAGGATTTTTTTATTTTTTGTTTTGAATATTCAAATACTGTAAATAAAGCACATCATGTTTTCTTCGCCTTTAACATTGAAGTTGTATATCCAACTTCAACCAACTCTTGTTAAACCTTTCCCTTTCCCCATGTACCCTTGTGACTCCCCTCCCCACCTCCATGCATGGCTTCTTTGATTCTATTTACTAATAGCACTATTGTGTTTATGCCTACTATCTAACTTATTCAAAATTCCGTCTTCAATGTCACAATTCTTGTCTTTGTGAGCTCAGTCTATGCTCACGGTATTAATAAATTACTGTCGGAGCATCTTTGTACCAACAGATGTCTTTAGCAAGGGCAGACGGTCCCAACAGCCCCAATTTTACTGGGACATCCTGGATTCACAGAAGCACTCACAGCTTCCATTTGGATCTTGGATTGTCCTGCTTTCCAGAACCACCCCTGAGCTCTGGAAGGAGGGTGAGCTGGCCGAGCCTCTCTGTGGCCGCTGCTGCTGGCCTCCTCCCTTTTGCTGTTCATAGCAGCTGCTGGAGAGCGGGCAGAAGAGGAGAGGCTGCCTCTGCCAAAACCCAGCCCCCAGTGACGTGCCAGAACCAGCAGCTTCAGCTTGCCCACTGCGGGAGCTGCTGGCATGGCCAGCACCGCAAGGATGATCTCCCTATAGGGGCTGTCCTCGCCTCCCTCGCATACTGGAGCCCAGCAGAGGAGAGGTGCAGCGATGCTGCTGCAACTATTCCTGCTCTGCGCTGCTTCCACCCCTGGGTCATGCCTGACCTGGGAGTGGAACTGTGGCCTAGCAGCACTGGCCTGGTGCTGAGGAAGCTGCGGCCACAGTTTCCTCGCTCACCAGAGCCCAGCAGAAGAGAGATGCTTCTCTCCCGCCCCCCATCACTTCCACCCCTTTGATGTCCTGGATCCACAGGTAATAATGTTGGCGGGTATGCAAGGTATTCGAGTGGTGGCTGTGCAACTCCTGGGTCTGTTCAATTAAGTTGATATGCTAGACCTATTCCAATCAGGTTTCAGGCTCAGTTTTGATACAGAAATTTCCTCAGTAGCTCTGATGGATGGTATGTACTTAAAGAGACAAGTGTTGTGCGATGGTTGATTCTCTTGGACTTCTTGAGGGCATTTAATGCTACAGACCATGGCCTACTCTTGTTCCAGTTACATGAACTGGGAGTACCAGGAGGTAATTTACTTCTCAGAATACCACCACCAGCAGAAACTGGCAACTAGAGGTCTTTTTTTTTATCAGCAGCAATGACATAATTCCCTCTGCAAGGAAGTTCATTTAGTTCCTGTAGTCCTTTGGGTGCCAGGTTAAGACATTTTTATCTTCTCAGGCATTGTAAATGAAATGATTTTTTTTAGATCTGTTGGGGAAATAAACTTTCTTTTAAAAGCTATAATTGAGTGATGCATTCTGCTGCTTGAATTGATTGTGAAATTGTGGTAAACTTGGAAAGTTTTTAATTGTATTTCTTGTAGTAGTTTATATAATCATATTTTATTGGAATTATTTATTGTGATAAACTGTGAAATATATATATGAGGTGTGGATATACAAAGAAACAATTATATTTTACCAGTAATTGTACAAATTTTGCAATGTCAGCATTTTAGAAATGTAAAATAAATCCAGATATGAGATTGTGTATTAGTAAATGCCTTTAAAAGATGTTGTATACTAAAGTGTGTGCATTCTACAGAGTTATAGAATTGCTATGGCAATGTGGAATCTGGCAAACGTTTTAGCAACCTGATAGTATCAGTATTCATTTCATTCATTTAAAGCAAATAGAAAGGTTTGGGAACACTTGGAAGATGGTTGGCGATACCTCAGTCGCTAGGCCAAAAAAAGTCCCAGTTTTGAGGGGAAAGCTTGATTGGAAAGAGGATAATAATATTAATGTAAAATATACATATTTATAAGCTGCTATTTAGACATGTATTTACAGAACTTGGCTTTTTTTGGTGCAGAGCACACAGAGATAAAAATAAAGCCCTGAGTGCTGGACAAGCTGGAACGTGTCCAGAGGAGGGCAACCAAAATGGTCAAAGACCTAGAAATGATGCCTTATGAGGAACGGCTTAGGGAGCTGGGTATGTTTAGCCTGGAGAAGAGAAGGGGTGATATGACAGCCATGTTCAAATATATAAAAGGATGTCATATAGAGGAGGGAGAAAGGTTGTTTTATGCTGCTCCAGAGAAGCAGACATGGAGCAATCGATTCAAACTACAAGAAAGAAGATTCCACCTAAACATTAGGAAGAACTTCCTGACAGTAAGAGCTGTTCGGCAGTGGAATTTGCTGCCAAGGAGTGTGGTGGAATCTCCTTCTTTGGGAGGTCTTTAAGCAGAGGCTTGACGGCCATATGTCAGGAATGCTTTGATGGTGTTTCCTGCTTGGCAGGGGCTTGGACTGGATGGCCCTTGTGGTCTCTTCCAACTCTATGATTCTCTGATTCTATGGATTTGTTTTGCTTTTTGCCTCAAAGTCCCTTGTTTAAATCTGTAGGGCTACCTCTATGCATGCTTAACAATTTTAGGATAATTTATTATTGCAGTTTATTTTCACCAATCAATAACAATCTTGTGGGGTGGAAGATGTGAGAATGTGTGCATGATGGGTTTGGGTATGACAACATTGGCTAGAAATGGAACAATGACAGCGACTGCAGCAAGAATGCTTGAAAATGTAGAATGATTGTCAGCATTCCAAACTTAGAAAGTTGACGTGGCACCTTTCGACAACCTTTTCTGTTTAATTACTTTATTTTTCTCTTTCTAGATGGATGACTTGTAGCCTATTGCCAAATCCTGGCACTGCTGCACATCCAGCAGTACTTCTACATGATCCCATGACTCTTGATATGGATGCGGTCCTGTCAGACTTTGTTCGGTCCACAGGGGCAGAACCGGGTTTGGCAAGAGACTTGCTAGAAGGTAAGCTCAAGACTAATGGACCTCAGGAAATGATTCGTCATCATCGCTATCATTTATTAGTGACTTTAATAAATTATAATTCATAATATTAGCTTTCCTCACAAAAGTGACCCATTGCAACTTACAAGCACAGTATAGAGACTAAAATCGATTGCAGCAGACACAACCAAATCAATAGGTTTCCTTCTCTCCATTCTGTGGAAAGATTCTTATTTTATACACTCCTGATCCCATGATGTAGGATTTCCTTCATCAGGTCAAGATGGAAGTTGGACTTTTATGAAGGATAGCTTTTTGGTTTTGATTCTGTTATCTCAGAGATCTCAGGAAGTTTCTTGGCTTGTTTTTTCACCTTCTTTGAGAACAATGTGGAGTGCTATGGAATGTGAATAGGTTCCTTGATTTAAAAAAATTCTGTACAAGTTTTGGCATTGATGGGTTTTGCTGCTCTGCAGAGGCTGAATGGCTGTTCCCATTCATTGGGTTGGGGCTTGCACAGAAGAACTTTAAAGTAAGCTTTGTCCTCGTTTAGTGAGAAGTGGTGGTATTGTGTAGACAACACTGGATCCCCGCAGAGAACATCTTAGATTGGACTCAATACTGGCAGTACACTTCTGAAAAAGTGTCCATAGCAATTTAGGCAACCAGTTCATGTTTGTGGCAAAGTGGGCTCTCACCCATTAAAGTATATGTTACAATAAATCTGATAGTCTTGTGTTAGAGTTGTGTTAGTACAGTGGACTATTTTGGCTACCCTTCTGGAATATTTGTGGTGCACATGTTTAATGTAACTATTGCTTATATCACAGACTCTGGTAGATAATTATTTCAGTATAAAACCAGATTATTTTAGCAAATGTGATTAAAAATGATAATTCTGAAAACTTCATCTGAACTTTGCTGTGTTTTAGGAATGGAATGTGGCCCTTTAATGACTTCAAGTTTAATCATTCAGGCTTCAATCCTGTACCTCCTTGCCTGAGAGTAAGCCCATTGAACTCAGTGGGAGGCCACTTTATGGTCACCTACAGCAGCGTTTCTCAACCGCTGTTCCGCGGCACACTAGTGTGCCGCGAGACACTGGCTGGTGTGCCGCGACGTGCGGCGATGAGAAGGGCGATTTGCATTGTCACGTGCCTGGCGGCCGCCAATATCCATCACTGACCCGCCGGAAAGCAATATTTCTCCTCCTCTTTCCCAAAGCTCAGTGCAAACGAGCCTGGCGGCCGCCAATACACAGCACTGACCCGCCGGAAAGCAATATTTGGCAAGTGTTTCTTACAGTCATAATTATAATATAGGGCGGCACAGAGTTAAATTTTTTAACTTTTTTAATGGTGGTGTGCCTCGTGATTTTTTCACGGAACAAGTGTGCCGTGGCCAAAAAAAGGTTGAGAAACACTGACCTACAGAACGTGATGGAAGGTTGAAATAAAAATGAAATGAAATGCAAACCGAATATTGCCATTTCTGATATCAGATTTGTGTCCTAAATTCAAATTCCCAGTGGGGGAAGCATTTTAACCTCCCAGGACGGACCTAATGACCTAGGAGTAACTATCCTTGGCATACCAGTGTGTTCGAGTTCGAGTTATTATATATATATATATATATATATATATATATATATATATATATATAGCTACTGTGAGTTATGTACAGGCGACTCCCCACTTACGCGGGGGTTACGTTCTGGGCCTCATGTACATCAGTGAAATGCACGTAGGTGGGGAGCACCCTGGAGAATCCTAGTGGCTTGCGAGGAAACCCTCCCTAGAGGCAATAGAGGATGTAGCGTGTCAGGGCTGGAGCCAGACACAGGTCAGCAAGCAAGGAGCAGACTTTGTCAGAGAAGTTAACTCTTTATTCAAATAAATGGCACACAACTCTGCAACACTTCCCAGTAACTCATGCCCCTATAGAGCAATAGCTAGGACTGATGGTCCCTGCTTTCAGCCCCCTCTAAGCTCTTCCTCTGCTGGATGTTTCCGAAGCAGTCTTAAACTGTGCCTGGGCATCTCTAATCTCTGCTCCGCTCTACACATCACTCTGTGTGACCTTGGAGACGAGGAGAGGAGCTTGTCACAGTAGGAGAGGCAGGCTCCCTGTCTTCTTCTGCAGCCTCTTGCCCCATCTCCTTTGATTCAGCCTCTGAGTCAGAACTGCTCCTTGTCACAGGCTCTCCCTGCTCACTAAATCCTGTTGCTCCCTCGGTATCTAACAACTCCTACCACTCTTCTCCCTCTGACCTCTCCTCGGTGTCCCACCACCAATCTTTGAGCTCTGAGCCTTCCTCCTCTGGGGTTTCCCTTGGCAGTTCTCCAGCTGGTTCCACTCCTCATCATCCAGCCAGTCCCTGACACAGAGGGCTTTGTGGAGGCTGCTCAGCCTCCCCACGTAGCGCAGCAGCAGTAGCCACTTCCCCGTGCATCAATGCCCCTCCAGCTCACATGGAGACCCTTCCCAGATCCCAAAGAGCACATCCTCTGCAGACTCTGGGGTTTTGTGAGGAATGTCACATTCTAACAAACTTAGTGAAGAAATCACTGTGATACTGCAGCATTAAAAAAAAAAATCAAAACATTAATTTTAAATGGCAAAAAGAGCACATTTATCTAAATCAACAAATGATACATTTGTTCTTTTTTGTGCTAAGCCATCTGTATTAGAACTATATCGCCACCTGCTACTTAGAATAATTATCACCCACCTCCAGCTTGATATATTGCTTAATTGAGGTAGGTACAATTTGCCACAAGGGAGCCTGAATGACCAAAGTCAGAAGCCAGGACAGGGCCCTGTTTCAGTGTCTTTAACCTTCATCAGCTAAGTTTAAGGAGGTCAACGTGTACCCACTTGTTCTCTGTATACGTTGGGTACACGTTCCTTAAACTTAGCTGACGAAAGTTAAGGACACCGAAATAGGGCCCTGTCCTGGCTTCTGACTTTGGATTATTGTGGACGCTACCTTATTTTAGAAGACTCTTACATCAAACATGGTATCGATATATTCTGACTTCGGATTATTGTGGTCTCTATCTGACTTTAAAAGACTTCTACACCAAATGCCATATTGATATTTTGCATCAAAAGACTCTTTAATGGAACTGGAACCTGAATTATTCAATTAGATACCATTGAACTGAGAAATTTTCAGTCTGTGAATATTATTTAAACATTAAGTTTATTAGAGAAATTGTATGGTTGCATGTAATTTTGTTTTCTATGTTCACAACTGGTTTGTTAATAGGGATTATTCTCATTATTGAATGATATTGTTGGCCTGAGTTCTTGGTCTGATTCTTATTGGTGTGTCTAACAACAAGAACTCCAATTTATCTAATATTATTACCATGGTCAAATGGTGAACTTACTCAGCATTATTTAATACCTAAGTAATCCATCTTTGTATACCCCCAATGAACACACACTTGATAGGCACAGGCCCTGTTTTCCACCTATAGGTAATGGTGCATATTATTTCCATATATGCAGTCCTTTCCATATATAAGACTAGGGTGGGTTTTTTTTACTAAAAAATAATGTTAAAAGGGGGGGAGTAGTCTTATACATGAGGGCAATCTTCCCCCATTTTCTTAATGTTGAGTCCTCAAAAATAGGGGGTGTCTTATACACGGGGGCGTGTTATACACAGAAAAATGCGGTAAATCGTTCCCAACATTGGAGTTATTCTGCTAGCTATTCGGGTGATACAGACATTTTCTCTTTCTTAAGAAATGAATGTTAAAACTTGGCTAGAATTTGAACATTTTAAACAAATGAGATATTTGCTAAGACAGTGGACCCTCTTGTTACATTCCCTTCAGGTAACGTAACTTTCAGGTTGCGAACGGAGCAAACCCAGAAGTGTATACTTCCGGGTTTCGTCGTGCGCGCATGCGCAGAAGCGCTCAATCACTCCGTGCGCGTGCGCAGAAGGGTGCCTCCATTTACAAAGATTTCGGGATATGGCTGGTCCTCTGGAACGGATCCCGTTCATAACCAGAAGTACCACTGTAATCAGAATGTACACATTTTTAACATCTTAATGTGAAATGTTCCTTTTTGAATTGTCAGGTGCTCGCTTCGGCAGCACATATACTAAAATTGGAACGATACAGAGAAGATTAGCATGGCCTTTTTGAATTGTCAGGAAACCTGTAGTTTGACATAGATGTAAAAAATTTCTTCTACTTCCTCAACCTACAGAAGTGGTTCATCTGTTCACAACCATAGTTTGTGAATTGTATCTTCATTTACAAGCCATAAACTAATGCTCTTTTCTCATCCTGTATTGTCAACACAATAACCAGTTGCTTTCTGCCAGTTGATATCAATGAGAACTAAAAAGTGTGTCACCTTTCCCACAGAGTAATATTTCATGTTCTTTTTCTGGTCAAGATAAATTGAAAAGGCAGCCCTCCTGGTTATTTTCATAACCTGCCACCTGAAGAATTTCGGGATAGAATTTCCATTGTATTTCTCTAATTTGGGATCAAAATAAATTTAAATTATTGAAATGAATCTAAATATATTAAATGATTAATCAAAACATGTATGTGCAAAACATTTCTTTTTTGCTTTTTAAGATGAAAATGTTCATTATAAAACCTAGAGCTCAGGGCATGTTATACACAAATAGGTTCTGCATTTACTGTTCTCATCTCTTTATATATTTATTAAATTAAGCCAGTTAACATTTTAGGCAAAAGTTTCTGAGTCATTTAAAAAAAATTGAGCTAGAATAGGTGGTACAGAACATTATACTTCTATTTTTTTCTCTTATTCCTTTTGACTGTCAACAATAACATATGTTGTATTTGTACTGCATGTTCATTCCATTTAAATGCCCTGCAAAGTGATTTGGGAATAAATGTTCCATTAAAAAAAAAAAATCCCGAGTGAATACATACTGATACTGTAGTAGGATCCACTTCTGCCATAGCTGAACAGGTTTTACAATATCAAATAATGATAAATCCTAACCAAACAGAGCCAGATTGAAATAATAAAAAGAAAGATGGTTCCTCTTTTCATCATAAAATGCAGAGATGACTTATCATTACAAGGCCCGTCAGTGTCACATTTCATTCTTACAAGTCTTACACATAGAATATTCTCTTGCTGGTGCCAATAAAAGTACTATGCAATCCTCAGCGTATGTGCTTTCCCTGAGGTGTTTCTTTAAAAATAAAAATCTGGAGAGGCTATTAATATCTAGGGTTAAGATAATTCTAGAATGAAATGAAAGTAACATTTAAATAATAGGGGCTTGAAAAGAAACAACCTGATTGCCTGACGTCAGCCAGCTTTTAAAACATTGCCATTTAAAACATTGCCGTTTAAAATGTCAGCATCTAAACTGGTGTTAAGGATCGTCTCATTGTCAGCCTCTTTTTTGAATATGGTGTTCTCATGAGCATGCATTGAAGGAGTTGGGTGATCTCTGACTGTGCTTTGGAAGGTGGTTAAGTGCTTTCATCCTTCTGGTGTAAATGATGCCCTAATTCAATAGAGGAAAATGAGAGGCATTATGCTTTGATGAAAATGAATAATCATTGTATGGTTTGAGAGCCAAGGATTACTCATAGGTCCTTTACTCTGACTGCTTTTTTGGCAGAGGTAGCTTACTTATCCCATGCAACTCTGCATCAGTGTCCTGTTCAACTAACAACGCTACTTGAGTTCTTTCCTTAGGCATAACGAAGCTTTTGTTGTGATAAAAGAAAATCAAGTGTTGTTATTGTTACATGTTAAATAATTATATAAATGCCATTTTTCTGCAACAAAAAAGTCTCTCAAGGTAGTTGGCTTAGGCTCCAAAGTATGTTTAAAACTATCACTTCGTGCAAAGTTCCATTATCATTATTAAAGGAATTGATTTTTAAATAACCTTTCGGACACACATTTTCTGTTAAGCAGTTTTGTAGCGCCATTCCCTAGCAATATGTACTCTAGAAATGCTTTGCAGAGATATAAACCTGCTTTAGCTGTGTGCAACCTTAAAGGCACTCCTTCTGTTCCTGTCATAGCTACCTGAAAAGCTGAAATATGCTTAATGGTGTGCAAAACCTGCTCATCATAATTTGGAATGTGCTGAGTCTTCTGAGTATTCTTAGAGAAGTCTTATAAAAAGTTCATACTTCTGACAAGAATCCTCCAAAGTCTGAGAAGATACAGCCAGATCCAGAACCACAAAGCTGGTAATGGTAGAGATGCTATAGTCTGTCAGCTTTCCTTCTCTCTCTCCCCTGCCCCTCCTTCCCAAATGTACCATTTTAAAACATTTAGAAGAGATAAAGTGCTTTGATTTCTCCCATACTCTTATTTCTTTAAATAACTTGTTACTGGTGTCACCAAATATCAGTAGGTGGTCTCCATTGCCATTATAAGAGAATAAGGGAGGCATTCATTGTGAGTTCCAACCCCTCTTTCTCTAGAAAGGCAGCACTGGTAACAGCTATGTCACTTCTGGTCTCACAAAATTTAGAATTTCTGTAGGTGACATCTATAAAGACAGGGCTTTCATATTCACTTGATACTCCAATTTATAAGAGAGGTTTTCAAGCTGAAGCTCCACAAGCAGACACTTCAGTGGGCAGGCAGAACATGGAACATTTTTACTCCCGATTAATTAATACAGAACAGTTGCCACTGCTTTGATACTTGCAAATACCAGTCACTCTTGTTAACAATGCTCTTATGATGTCTCATTCTTAGGCAAAAATTGGGATTTGACAGCTGCCCTGAGTGACTATGAGCAGCTTAGGCAGGTTCATACAGCTAATCTGCCACAAGCGTTCAACGAAGGGAAGTATCCTAAGCCGCAGCAGGAAACGGATCCTTCCCAACAGGTGAACAAGAGTGAGCGACCATCACTTCAAAGACAGGATGACATTGCTCAAGGTACAGTGCTTCTAGCCAACTTTGATTGGCAAGCTGCTGCTGTAGGTTTTCTGTTAACCTAACACAGGTAAAAGGCTTACTACTGAGATGCCAAAAAAATAAAATAGGTAGGCCCACCCCAAAACTGCCCTGCCCTTGATATACCTTCATAAATTCAGCGTTGGCAACATACAAGTTTGTCAAAACTATGGATGTTAGGCTTTCATGTTGTTGGACATATATTGTAAGGTAGGACTCTCTTTTTCTCCGTTACCAAAGAGTTTCAGATTTCTGCCAAAGAGAGGGTCGGCATAAAAACCCAGAACAAACTATTATGTAAGCTAGCGATTACAAAAGACATTTACTAGCTTCTGATGCCATTTACTGGGGTATTAATAGGAACAAATTTTATTTACATGAGCCTAATTGGTTTATATAAGTAGAATCCTGACTCTCCTTTTTCTATCAACAAAAAAGCAGCAGTAGTGGTCATTGCCAACAGTACTAGTAATAATTATTATTTATATAGTTATATTATTATATTATTAAATACCTGTACGAAGAGTCGGACACGACTAAACGACTAAACAACAACAACAAATACCTGTTGGTGTTCAGGGTGCTTTATAAAAAAAATAGTGAAATTCAACTCGGTTGGTATGTTTAAATTCTACTTAAAGCCACTTTTTAAAAAAAATTGGGGAAGAAAAGAATTCACATGCTTTTGTAAAGATAAGAAACATAAGAAACCGAGTGCCACAGTGAAAAGCCCACCATAGCAAAGGGTTAATCTCACTACCTCAATATACACTGCTAGGATTCCCAAATGGCAGGCAAGGTCTGAGTGAACATAACCAATGCTTTGGATGCCATTAGTTCAGCTGCTGAGATGTTAGAGAGGAGCTTTAGAGCAGGGATGGGGGACCTCTGACCCTCCAGATGTTGGACTCTAGCTCCCACCATCCTATAATACTGGCTCTGCTCATACTGGGAGATGGAGCCCAACAACAGCTGGAGGGGTGCAGGTTTCCCATCCTTGCCTTAGAGTCAGACCATGCAGCTATCGAGTCAGAGGCATTTGAGAATTCCTAGACCCACAGACAATCTTTGCACTAAATAAAATGGCACTAGACAATTTTTATGCCATGGGCTTTCAGATCCTTGTGAAGGAAAATCAGTTGAGCAGGATCAGAGCATTGCACTAGAAAAGGTCAGACAACAGTTGCTGTGGATATTATGGGATGTACTGTACAGTATTTTCTCATTGTCATGTATGTGCAGATGTCATCCGAGTCCACAACATCAGGCAAAAAAAACAGAACCTGCCTTCAAATTTGAGCACAATTATTACTTCTACTCAACTATTTGCAGATTAAAGCCAGTTTTGGTCTGTTTGATGTTGTGTTGGGATGCCAGAGAGTGACTCTGTGATGCATTTTATTTGATCTGTTAGGAAAGTTGAAAGTGAATTACTGAATAATTATTTAATATATTTCATGATCAGCTAGTACCTATTTCTTCCAGAAAATTATGATAACTCTGAAGCCAGATTTTGCAGAACCAGACTTCTTTCCCTATCTACATATATAAAAATGTTCCCACTGCGTGCACGGATGCCCCAGCCTTTCACCGTAACCGCTTAACTGAATTGCATCAAATTAGGACAAAGCATACCTTGCCCATCAGGGAGGGATCTTGCATAATTTTTTTCCGAAAAAAGCACACCTTTCATACCTAAAATAATGATTAAACACAAAAAGTGGTGCCCAAATTATACATCACCAGCAGATGCTCTGAAGACTCCAGCAGCATCCAATAGAAAGGCAGATTGCGCGCTATCACCAGCAAAAGCTCTGATGGGCGGTGCCAAATAATGATGTCATCAACCGAGCAACTGAAACCACCAAGGCGGCCATTACCAGACAACCCACAGAGTCAGGCTGGGGCCAAGGAATGGAGATACAGTGGTACCTCAGTTTATGAACACAATTGGTTCCGGAAGTCTGTTCATAAACTGAAGCGTTCATAAACTGAAGCGAACTTTCACATTGAAAGTAATGGAAAGTGGATTAATCTGTTCCAGACGGTCCGCGGAGTACTTAAACTGAAGTGTTCATAAACTGAAGCGAACTTTCCCATTGAAAGTGGATTAATGGAAAGTGGATTAATCCGTTTCAGATGGGTCCGCGCGTTCGTAAACCGAAAATTCGTAAACTGAGGTGATCATAAACTGAGGTTCCACTGTACAGGGCAGAGGCTTCAGCTCACATTTAAATACTAGCCCAAGCCAAGGCCGACAGACTAGGCCTCGTCTCTACTTTAAAGCCTACAAACTAGGGCTCTGCTCTATTTTACAAACTAGGCCTCGGCTCTACTTTACAGCCTACAGACTAGGCCTCGACTCTACTTCACAGACTAGGCCTTGGCTCCACTTTACAGACTAGGCATCAGCTCTACAGCCCTTTAAATACTATCCCGAATGGAGCCCTGGATGGGGTGGGGGGGAGGGGCCCAAATATGTCATGGGCTGACGTGGGGTGGGGGGAGGAGGGATAGGATACCTCATGGGTCACTACAGGATGGGAGTAAACACAGGGATGAGACACAACCATGGGGGGGGGACACATAGTCCAGGGGGAAACGGACACATCCTCCCCCTTTCGTGGGAAACATTGACCCTGAGCATAGCTGTCAAGTTTTCCCTTTTCTATTCAGCATAAGGGAATTTCCCTTAAAAAAAAGGGAGAACTTGACAGCTATGATCCTGAGTCAGGCACAGCAACGCGTCATGGATCGTCACAGGGTGGGGGCAGCCACAGGGATAACCCACAGCAACGCGTGGGAGGGTCAACTAGTCTTATATAAAAACAGGATCCTAACTAACTAGCAACATTTCAAGGTAGGGATTAAGGGAGCAGCTCCTCAGGATTTCCAGTTTGGCTTACTGGGAGGTGGGGAAGTTCAGTACTTGTGTACTGATTTTCCACTGCAATTTATTCCAGACTGGAGCTGTGACATATGCAATATAATCTCAGGGAACACAAAGAAAGTGATAATTCATCATAAATTTGGGACTAGGTTACAAGAGAGACTGCATTCTCCTGTTCAGACCTTCTTGGTTGCCGATGTAATCTGAGGAGCCCCTCTTAGTGCCGCTGCAAGCCCTTGAAATTTGTATTGTGGCCACCCAGAGTATGGTCTTTAAATCTGCAATGTAGAATGCTCTATGTTGTGTATTAATTCAAATATTCTGTAATCTGGTGGGAGTACTGTTCATTTGTCTGTTTAAAGGGGACAAGCACAATCCTCAGCCTGATTGGGTTCCGCCGGAAAGTTAGAGTTCTATTGGTTTCCGCTTAAATGTATCTTTCTTCACCCAACCCTTGTTCCTATAAATACAGCTTCCCTTTACCCCAGTCCCTAGTCCTGTTTGCCCTAAATAAAGAACTGTTCTCATGAAGATGGTATCTGGACTCTTAAGCCACGACACAACACTCTACCCCAGGCATCCCCAAACTCGGCCTTCCAGTACAATTCCCATCATCCCTGACCACTGGTCCTGTTAGCTAGGGATCATGGGAGTTGTAGTCCCAAAACATCTGGAGGGCCGAGTTTGGGGGTGCCTGCTCTACCCCTTGAAATAAGGCATTCACTGATATTCCAGTTTCTTTCCATTTCACACATACAGCTGTTGATGATGTATTTTATGATATCTTACTGGTGGTCGCTGTGAAGTTTTAGCTGTATTTTATGCTGTTTTATTGTAGGCATTGTATACTTTTTATTCTCTAACAGTCCTTTTAATAAAATCAAAATAAAATAAAATAGAAAACTTCCTTTCAGTAGCACCTTAGAGACTAACTAAGTTTGTCATTGGTATGAGCTTTCGTGTGCATGCACACTTCTTCAGATACCTCTTCTTCATACCAATGACAAACTTAGTTGGTCTCTGAGATGCTACTGGAAGCAATTTTTCTATTTTATTTTTATTTTGTTACGATGGCAGACCAACATGGCCACCTACCTGTAACCATAGCTGCCAAGTTTTCCCTTTTCTCGCGAGGAAGCCTATTCAGCATAAGGAAATTTCCCTTAAAAAAAGGGAGAACTTGGCAGCTATGCCTGTAACTAGTCCTTTTAATAAACCTACAATCAAAGGTCATGGGGTTCTATTTCATTTTGCCTTGAGAGCAAGCATATAGTACAGATGAGAGAAGAGATCATTGTCTCCAGCAGGGTAAAAGTACTTTGGGAGTACACCTTTAGACTGCAATCTTAAAGGCACTTGCTAAGGAGTAAGCCCCATCAAGCTCAGGGGGATTTACTTCTGAGTAAAAACATTTAGAATTGCTATGGTTGTCTCATCCCCCCCCTTTTTTTTTGTTCCTGCACAGAAAAGAGGCTGTCTAGAGGAATTTCTCATGCCAGCTCAGCCATAGTCTCCCTTGCTCGGTCCCATGTGGCCAGTGAATGCAACAATGAACATTTTCCTTTGGAGATGCCCATCTACACATTCCAGCTCCCTGACCTTAGTGTTTACAGTGAAGACTTTAGAAGCTTCATTGAGCGGGACTTGATTGAGCAAGCAACCATGGCTGCTCTGGAACAAGCTGGTGAGTAAATACTTAAGACAAGGGAGTCTGGCTTGTTTGACCTTCTTGTTTGAGTACCACTCTTTTAAGTCCATATTATTGTTGGAGCTGATTGCTTACATCTTAGATACATACGCTTAATTCAGATGGCTTAAAAAAGATTAAACAAATGTGTTTTATATGACAGCAGAAATAATAACTCTCTGAAATAACTGCAATAGCATGCAGGTTGGCTAGTACAGTCAGGGCCATCACACACACAGTGATCCATGCAATGGTCACCTCCAGGTTTGATTACTGTAATTCGCTCAGCGCAGGGCTGCCCTTGAAGCTGACTCAGAAACTCCAGCGGGTGCAGAATGCCAAGGTGAGGCTCCTTAAGGGGTCCTTGCCACGGGACCACATTCATCCAGTGCTTTACCAGCTGCACTGGCTCCTGGTGGAGTACAGGGTCAGGTTTAAGGTGCTGGTTTTGACCTTTAAAGCCCTTTGCGGCCTAGGACCCTCGTACCTATGGGACTGCCTCTCCTGGTATGCCCCAAGGAGGACCTTAAGGTCCATAAGGTCCATAAATAACAACACTTTGGAATTCCCGAGCCCCAAGGAGGTTAGATTGGCCTCAACCAAGGCCAGGGCCTTTTCGGCTCTTTTTGCTAGCCCATGTAGGACCAGCATGGATAGTTGGCCCCGGTGAATATTTGACGTTTTCTACCCTTATGGCTTTGATCTATAGGCTACCACTAAAATGCATTGTAAGCTGCATTTTAAACTGTATTCTTACTTATATTTTAATCAACTCTTTCTTTTGTTTTGTTTTAATGTTTTTACTGTATTTATATTCAGTGTTAGCCGCCCTGAGCCTGGTCTTGGCTGGGGAGGAGGGGTATAAATAAATATATTATTATTATTATTATTATTATTATTATTATTATTATTATTATTATTGATACATATATTGTTCAGTTGTTGTTAGCCATGATAACTGTGAATAGAAACTTCATTTTCAATGGAACAGCGTACCTTAGAGTACTGGATGGGCCACTCCAGTGGGTGGCCATTGCCTTTCCACCCTGTTTGTCCCCAAAGCGTCCCCCCAAAAAAAATTTAAAATTGCCAGTGGTCTCGACAGACCACTTAATGATTTTTCTGCCTGTTGTAGCCATTGCAATGGGCTGTGCTTGATGCTGTATTGTTTTTAATTGTATTTCTATTGCTTCTTTTGTTTCTTACATTGCTTTTCAGTGTAATGCAATTTGCAATCTATAGAATTCAAGCTGCAATACAATGCAAAACAATAGAAATACAATGTAAAAATCAATGTGAATATATAATGTGGACATGCAGTGGACCACCTGAATGAAGATTGTGAACAACCGCTGGTCCACATACCACCTTTTGGGAATGCCCGCTTTAGAGGTTCTGTGGCCACTATTGGAGTAAGAAAATTATTATGCTCCTGCAGCTTCTGTTGAACTTCACTGTAGAAGAATATCTAAATAATTTAATTAGACAGAATAATAGATTAAAAGGCTTTTATATAATCTATATATATCTATGTTGTTCTGCTGTCTCAGCAAAGTCGCAACATGCCATAGCAGCAGGCATTGGCAACACCTCTGCACTCTCCATGCCCGGAACAATTATTGAATACATAGAGGCTGTTTATTGAAAGTCCAGCCTAGGGATGAAGATGATGAAGACAGGATGGATTCCTGCAATTCCCATCATTATTATCTGGATAGATTCCAGTGAGCTTTGAATAATGTCAATGGTATATGCTGGTCTTTGCTTAGAAGATGACCTACAATTGTGAGGTCTCCTTCATAATTTAGGGTTTATATGTAAAGTGATAACTTACTGAAGATCCGCTTCTGCCAGTTCACAGAATTGTTGGCATTTTAACTCCCATTATTAATACTGTATGAAACAATGTGTCACGTAAACCACAGCCTGCACAGAGATTCTTGCTGTTTCTGCCTATGTATTTTGCATGGCATAATGGGGTATGCAGTTTGCATGAATGACACAACTCTGAATGTTATTGTGCATATGTAGGACCATCAAGGCCACTCTCTACTGTTCTGAAGAGTCGTCTGGGGCAAGTGGGGGTTGTCCAAACCCAGGTCAGCGTTTTTCCTGTTGAATTCAGGTGTTATTCTGAACCCTAGGGCCAAACTCACCCTCAATTTAGCAAGGTGCCTCCACTCCTGTTTATGTCCAGTCAACCTGAGCCAAGAGATAATCAGGTTGTACACTGGACATCCTCAAGATTCCAAGGAGCAAGAGCTTTGTTGAGTATTTGTTGTCATCAGTGCCGGATTTACGTATAAGCTAAACAAGCTATAGCTTAGGGCCCCACTCTCTTGGGGACCCCAAAAAAATTTAAAGGGAAAAAAACCTGGATGTACATTTCCAATTGTATTTCAGTTCAACAATTACTTTGATAAAATACATATTTTGTTACATGCAAATGTTTATAGATACCTATTAGGTCCATAAATTACCATATAGCATATGTTGTTGTTGTTTAGTCGTTTAGTCGTGTCCGACTCTTCGTGACCCCATGGACCATAGCACGCCAGGCACTCCTGTCTTGCACTGCCTCCCACAGTTTGGTCAAACTCATGTTCGTAGCTTCGAGAACACTGTCCAACCATCTTGTCCTCTGTCGTCCCCTTCTCCTAGTGCCCTCAATCTTTCCCAACATCAGGGTCTTTTCCAAGGATTCTTCTCTTCTCACCATGGAGTTTTCTTGGCAGGGATACTGGAGTGGCTTGCCAGTTCCTTCTCCAGGTGGATCACGTTTAGTCAAAACTCTCCACTATGACCTGTCCATCTTGGGTGGCCCTGCATGGCATAGCTCATAGCTTCTCTGAGTTATTCAAGCCCCTTCGCCACGACAAGGCATTGATCCATGAAGGGGATCAATAGATACCTATTAGGTCCATAAATTACCATATAGCATATATTCAACACAAAAAACAGCGACAATTTGTTGTGGACAAAGGACAGCTGGACGTATAAAGGGCCCCATTACCTCCAGTAGCTTAGGGCTTCATCAAACCTAAATCCGGCCCTGGTTGTCATGTTTATGCTTTTAAAATTGGGAAGATTTGCTATAATGTAAGCGCCACCATTTAAAACTTTGAAACCATTTTTGCTAAGTCAAAGAAGGAATGGACATTGCTGGTATGACCTCTTTGGAAAACTATTTCTTAACACAAGAGAATTGTCCTTTATATCTACTCTGAAATGTAACAGGCAGCCCACCTTAGGTTTGTTTTCTTAGCTATTACCTTCTTCACTATAAAACTCATATCAAGAAATGTATAGCTTTTATATGGATTGTATACGTCTCCTTGATTTATCTTGCCACACCTACATTATTGTCAAAATCTTCTGCATGGTGCAGGCGGTAGTCTGTTATTTCACCATGCCTGCAAGAAAGGAGTTGCTAAAAATGAGAACATGTTACTTCCAGTTTTATCACTCCCAGAGGCAGCCCAATCCACTTTAAATTATGCTTCCCGAGTGCGCTCTTGATTTAGCTTTCATAAGAATGGTTAGGCATGTGAAGTGTGTGCCAGCTGCTGCTTCTTGAATACATGTGGCGATTACCAGGAGTTTTTAATAACCCAACCTATTAATATAGCTACAATTTATATACTTTTTTGGATATAGGGAAAATAGACTTACAGTAGGATCTGAAATTCTCCTGAGTTTAAGTATAGCTACACATTTTCATGTTATAGGTTGCTTTAGCCTAATTTCAGTTTATTATGACCACAACCATTGATTTCAGTTGAAAAGATTGAGCTATTTGTTTTTAATATCAATAGGACTCCAAAGTGCTTAATGTTGGCAGTGTCCTTATATTTTAAATTAATTTTCATTTTTCAGGTCGGCTTAACTGGTGGTCCACAGTGTGTACAAGCTGTAAACGCCTTCTCCCACTGGCCACCACAGGGGATGGCAACTGCCTGTTGCATGCGGCTTCCCTAGGTAGGTCTTCCGATAAATAATGCATTCTGAAAGAATAGGACAGCTCTATCTTGCTTACAATGTTTAGATTCAACCTTTCTCCTTCAGAAGGATTGAAAGAACCTCACTTGAACAAGATGTGGACCCCATAGTGTACAAACACAATGTTAGGCCATCTCCTCTTATCCATGTTAGCAAATGATACCGTGATATAGTAAGTGACAAATTGCACTGGGTTCTGTGAGATCTGTATTTGTGCCTTTCATTTTTTTGGCCCAAGTGTAGTACTTTACATTTCTCCTTGTTAAAATTCATCTTGTTTGCTTTGGCCCAGTTGTCTAATCTGTTAAGGTCATTTTGAAGTGTGATCCTGTCCTCTGGGGTATTAGCCACCCCTCCCAATTCATCCCTCTCTTGTGCGAGTCAGCCAGACCTTAGGTTTTTGGGTCATTATTTCTGAAACAGTCAAAAGAGCCCCCAGTGATCATTAGTCATTCAGGGCCCACCAATAGTACTCCAAATTTCTGAGGCTAAAATCAAGAACATTTGTTTCCTTCCGGCAAAATTGTTCACCAGGCAACTCAATTCTTCCATTGTTTCTAAAGAACATTTCCTAAAATTTGCTTTGAATTCAGTATTGCCCTATATTAACCTATTTAATGTTTGCACCTATTATTTGAAATGCTTAAACATAATCAAAGGGAATTAAACTCATGCCAAGGATTAAACCTAGTCTTAATTCCTCTTCATGCGTGTTTTGTGCTGTCCTTGTTTTCGTTCTTGCTCCTGTCACACTACTTCTTTGCATTTAGGAATGTGGGGGTTTCATGACCGAGACCTTGTATTACGGAAAGCGCTTTACACAATGATGCGAAGTGGAGCTGAAAGGGAAGCCCTGAAGAGAAGGTGGCGCTGGCAGCAGACACAGCAGAATAAAGAGGTTTGTACAACATCAAGAATTTATCTTAATTTTGAAGCCATACTCACTACCGTGTTTCTCATAAAATAAGACGTGCCTATAAAATAAGCCATGGCACGATTTTCATGTGTTGAAAAAATATAAGACATACCCCGAAAATAAGCTGTAGTGCTAAGTGCAGTTCTGGAGGGGCTCGCCAAAACACCCAGCAGCGTGCGCCACATGGAGCCCTGAGCCAGCGGGACCCAGCAGAGCGCCCCAAGCCGCAGGAGGAGGAGGATTCAAAGTGCTACAGAGAACTGCTGGGTCCCGCTGGCTCGGAGTGCTCCGTGTGGCGCTGCTTGGCACTTTGTCGGCGCTTCAGCGGGGCGCGCTGCTGGGTCCCGCTGGCTCGGGACTCCACGCGATGCGTGCTGCGGGCCCCGCTGAAGCGTCGACAAAGCGCCCAGCAGCGCCATGCGGAGCGCCCCGAGCCAGCGGGACCCAGCAGTGCTCTGTAGCACTTTGAATCCTCCTCCTCCTGTGGCTCGGGGCTCCATGCGGCGCGCGCTGCTGGGCGCTTTGTCGGCGCTTCAGCAGCAGCAACAACTTACCGGTAATTAAATAAAATAAAATAAGACACACACACACACACACCTGAAAATAAATAAAATAAATATAAGACGGTGTCTTATTTTATGAGAAACACTGTATGGCTTCCTCATAGAGTCCCTTCTTAGTGCCAGGACACATAGCCTGATGCTTGTGCCAGAATGATGAAGAAGAATGACTTTGAGGATGGGCAGGGTGCTTTTCCCACCCACTGGATATCTTCAGTTAGTCCTCATCATCCGTGGAGGGGGGGGGATGATTTGCAGGACAGACCATAACCTTGCTTCTTTCACTTAACATTGAGACACTTAATTTATACCACTCAACTTTCAGTATCAGAAGTGTTCCCTCTCTGTTCTGTTCTAAATTATTTTGTACGATGTCATTGTGCTGTTTAAACAAACATTTTGGGAGGTACATTTGGTTAAACACTTTGTGCAAATAGGCATTTTTGCACAGCAAAGTCTGGTTTGACAACCACTGGAAGTCTGAGACACTGACACAATTTTTTGCATGTTTCCTAGGATATCAATGTCACTATATGTAGCAGGACTTACTCCCAGTAGTGGAGCATAGGATAGCAGCTTCCACACATGCACACACAATTTAACCTTTTTTATTCTGCCCTCCTTCCAGAAGAATATTTACAAGAGAAACCAAATAAGATTGTTTCTATGATAACTTGATTCAAAGTGGGATGGCTTACTTTGGTAATTAAAAGCAGCTGAATTAATATACAATTGTGCTCTCAGGTTCCAGAGAACTTGTGCATACTTTATTCAGAAATAAAGATACAAATCAAGGCACAATGTATAAGTTACAGTTGTCTCCTTGTTCCTTGAACTGCCTTCTCTCTCTCCTAGTCAGGGTTAGTTTACACAGAAGAAGAGTGGGAGCGGGAATGGAATGAACTGCTCAAACTGGCTTCCAGTGAACCACGAACTCACTTCAGCAAAAATGGAGGCACTGGAGGCGGGTAAGTGTGGGTTGCCCTATTCCTTTTTCTGATTTATTAACCTAAAAGGTAAAGGGACCCCTGACCATTAGGTCCAGTCGTGACCGACTCTGGGGTTGCGGCGCTCATCTCACGTTATTGGCCGAGGGAGCCGGCGTACAGCTTCCAGGTCATGTGGCCAGCATGACTAAGCCACTTCTGGCAAACCAGAGCAGCACACGGAAATGCCATTTACCTTCCCGCTGTAGTGGTACCTATTTATCTACTTGCACTTTGACATGCTTTCAAACTGCTAGGTTGGCAGGAGCAGGGGCCGAGGAATGGGAGCTGTGACATCACTCATTTTAACCAATACTGACAGAAAGAAACAGCTCAGCTGGCTCATTTCACACAAATTGCTAAGAAGGGTACCTGTAAATTATGCTTCATAACTTTCTTTCTTTGAGGCCTAGAGACTTATTTTTTAAACAAAATGAAAACTCAGAGTCTGAAGGCCCTTCAGTGAAGGGCAGTGTTGGTGACCACAGATGTAAATAATTTTAGTTCTCACTCTCTCTGTGGGGTTGCGTGTGTTAAAAAATAATAATACTGTGCTGTTTTTGCATTTACTTAAATTTCTTCAAAATTGCTTTTTTTTATATAAAAAAAGTGTCTTAATCTGCACTACTTTTGTATTCAGGTCCTTATTAGTAGTTCTTGCAACCTCATTCTGTCCTTCTCAGGCGGTTTATGTCTCCTGCTTTTGCACAGCTCACTGTACTCCAATTAGAGATGTGCTGAGATGTATTTGCCAAAATAAAAGAGCTCAGTCCTTGAAGAAGTCACATTTGACAGCTCTGCTTCTCTGGAAATCAAAACAAAAGCACCCATCCAACTAAGAAATATTTTAGATGTCCGATACCACAGTTTTCAATGTGCAAATCAAAACTCCTTAAAGTGGAGCTGCCAGTCACCAGGGTGGGATGTTGGCTCCCCACCCACCGCCAGACCTTTCTAGATCATAATCTGCAGGGAGTATCTCTTGCACAAATGTGAAAGGACGATGACTTTAGTAAATATAGCATGGAATTAAAAGACCATTCTAAAAGCAGTCCAGTGCTTTAGAGCAATTGGGGGGGGAGGGGAGAGAGAGAGAGAGAGAGAGAGAGAGAGAGAGAGAGAGAGAGAGAGAGATGGAAGTCCCGACCACACATTATTCCCTGGGAATAAACCTCAACTGCTTCTTGCATATGGTGTGGACAATGTAAATAGTGAACTATTCTGTACCTTGTACATTTGAGTTTAGGAACGTTCTGACCCTGGGGTACCTCCCTAGATTGAAAGGATTTCAGGGCAGCCTCTTCTCTCCCAGAGGCAACACTCTGGTTTCACTTAAAGCAGGGATGAATAAACTTTTTAAACTCAAGGACCACATTGGAAACCATGTGCTCTCTCTCTGTTTACTAATGGTGAGGCAAGACAGGGGAGCTTCCTAGAACAATGTCCCTTTCCATCTGTCAATCCAGCTTCCTTCTTTCTAGAGACCCGTAAAATCTGTGGCCAGTTGGGATTTTGGTTTGGCACCACCCGGTGGTCAATAGGCAACATTGCAGGCTTGCAATAATAATAATAATAATAATAATAATAATAATAATAATAAAGAATTAAAACAGGAAGCTGTCATCTAAGCTCCTCTCTGCTTCTTCGGTTTTTAAAATTTGCATCACAGAAAGCAGTCATTTCTTCCTGAGACTCCTGGTGTTCTCCTTTCAGGCTAGTTATTTCCTTGTTTCTTCTGCCTTCGGGGATGTGTTAAAAGGTGTCCTAGTTGAGTCTATGGACAAGAAGACATCCATGCCTAAGGAAAGAGATGACAAGTAGACCTGGGTGTTGTATGAGGGCCAGACCACGATGGCTGCTTCACCTGGTGGTACATTGCAAGTGAAACTGCTTTTGCTCCTGAGTCCCTCCGCCGCTAGCACCCAACGCACCAAGCAAGAAACAAGCTGCAGCCAGGCGCTGGTGGTAGAGGGACTTGGGAGCAGCAGCAGTTTCGCCCGTGATATACCGCCGGGTGAAACCACCATAATGTGCTGGCCCTCATTCCACTGAGGGAGGCAACTCCTCATAACTCCATTGAGAGGCACGTGGCTGTCCGCCCCCAGCGGAGAAGTGTAATGGAGCCTGCCCCTCACCTCCTGCTCATGCGAGTCAGTGGCAGGGTGGGGACTCCATTACACTTCTCTGTTGAGGGGCATGCAGCTTCCCAGTGGAGAAGTGCCGAGCAAGGTGCCTCGTCCCAGGCACCATGAGGTGCTGGGGGTGAAACTGCCTCAGCTCTGAGTTGAGGCAGTTTCACCCCGGTGCCTCTCAGGGCCGGAGCCGAGGCAGCTTGTTCCTTGCTTTCAACACTGTGATGTTTGGCTAGTGATCCATCGTGATGTTGTAAAGCTAACATCGCCCAGCCCCAGTGACAAGTCTTTCTCACAACATCATTTCCATTGCTACAAGCCAAAGTACTCCTGTCGAGACTCAAGGTCCACCAGAGTCGGGGATTTTCGGTCCCCCCCAGCCCACTGAAACAGGCAGTGTGGAAGATTCAAAGGAAATCCACAGTCTTGTTCCTGCAATGGCCAACACAACAAACCGTCTCTCAGCAATGTGGGCACAATCCTCCCCCATTTGGCAGCAGACCATGGCAGCCCTATGGTTGCTGGACATTTTCCCCAGTGGTCTCCACCTGGAATTAACCTGATCTCCCCACAAATTCTTACTGCCTCCAGTCTCATCAGATCCCCACAAGAGGAATGTATTTCTGGATGCAGTCCCCCTGGGCTGTCAGCAGCTGTGTATTCTGATGAGCCTCATCGCTTGCCTACTTTTTCTAATAGTTCCTCCATTATACTTCTCTATCTTTCCTACCAGAGAGTCTCAGTGAATTTTTAAAGCAACCTTTCTGTTGAAAGCCATCTCCATGCTATGCTAGTACTGAATCGCCTCACTTTCTGGCTTGTTGCTTAAGAACTGAAAACGGAAGGAGCTAAGATGCCAGCTTCCTGTTTGAATTCTTTATTTTATTTTTTGCAATCTTGATTTATTGCTTCTTGATTGTTGGGCTTCACCAAACCTAAATCCCAATCTGGCAGTAGCTTTTACAGTATCCAGAAATACCTTTCATTGTAAGTATAACAGGTTTTCTCTTTTAAATCTGACTTTTCCTTCAGAAAAGCCTTTTCAGTATCATACCAGCCACAACTAATGTGCACACCACCTCCTCTAAAATCTTATTTACTGCTCATGTGTCAGTGCTTGAGCTCTCCCTTTCACCTCCACCTCTGCCTTGCTTGGCTAATAAAAGGGCAAAGGGAGGCATGGTTTGAGAAATCAATGAACAGGATCTCTTACCTTTTCTATAAGATCAGGGCTACTGTGGGACAGCATTGGTGCTGTGGCATGGCTTACGGGTTCCTCTTCCATTGTCCTCTGCAGCATATTTCTCAAAGTTGCCACCCAAAGCTGTTGTTTTCCCTGTGGGGGGGGGGAAACATAAGGGTACTGTACTTGCTTTCCAACAGTGTAAGTGCACTAATTCTGTTTGCAGATCAAGGATTTGATCTGAATTGCAAGGGCTCCTCATACATTTTATTCGTATACTTGCTCAACAATGGAAACTTAATTAGTCTACACTCTGGGCTGGGCTGTTAGCTACCCCTAAAGATGTCCATGTGTGTGTTGCTGTGGGTGGGGGTGGGAATGGCACCTACATAAGGAATTGATTCTGCAGCCCCTTCCTTGCCAGGATCCAAGGTGGCGTGGGGATAGATATGGGAGCCCTCAGTCCTTGTCTCTTTTTGGGAAGAGAACATTCCAAGAACACTTCTGAGCCCAGAACCTCCCAGTTATTTCACTGGGCTGTTGCCACGGACAATTTGCATGATGCCCTTTGAATTATAGATGAGCTAGTTTCCTTTGGTGCCAGAACAAACTTGAAGCATTCAAAGTTGTGTCAGCTTCAAAGCAAACTGTTTTAAAAAGAGGAAATAATGGGTTCTGAGGTAGACTGGGTTGCTGCTGGTTTCATCTTAGGTTATTTATTATTTTGCAAGCAAACATGTTCTCTTTTGAAAAGTTAAATACAAACATTGTCAACTTTCAGAGTTCTGAAGAATTAAATCAGGAAATATACAATGACACAAAACTGTCAACACAGTTGCCTGGTGGGAAGTTCCTAAAGTGCAAGGTTTATTTACAGGTAGCATAAGGCTTCTAATCCAGCCATTTCACTGCTAACCATTTAGATGCCAGAGAAGGTGTGGGGATAACCCCCTGCTGTTTCCCGCAGTATCTGGCAATCAGAAATCCTGCAGATGGCTCATGCATCTATGTTCACTTGTTGGGTGGTGGTGTCTGAATGAGCCATCACTGATCAAACACTACAGCTAGAACTTTCACATCCCCTAGAATCTCATGCCGCCTGCAGCGCCATCTTGACTTGCACAGTGGCGCACACAGGGGTAGTTTCACTCAGCTGCCGGTGCAAAAAGTGTAAAACTAAGGAGACCCCCCTCTGGACGCTCCCCAAAACCTTTCTGCCCTCACTGATCTTTTCCTGAGAAGGATGCGGGAGCAATTTTAGGAAAGTGGCTCTGGAGGAGTTGAGGGGAGGAAAGGAGGTAAATCCACAAACAAAAAAATCTATCTCGCCCCCTTGCCCACTCACAATTGGCCGAGGGGGCAGATCAATTTTTCAGGGCAGGAAGCTCTCCTGTTGGCTTTCCCTTTGGATCACCCCGGGGGGGCACTGGCCTGCAACCTGAAAGGTGCTAGAGCTGCAGTCTGGTGAGCTCCAGCTGGAAAAAAGCCCTGCACACAAGCAATGTTCTTGCTCTTTAGTATATTCATACCCCACTTGTCAGCCAAGATTGTCTCCTAAAGCCATTTACAACTAAAATAAACAGAAAATTATAATAGATCCCTAAATATGTTAAACTTTTGTTTTGTTATTCATTTACTGAGATTTTTGTAAGGTCGTTGTAAACTGCTTTAGGAAATAATCTTGGCTGAGAAGTGGGGTCAAACTGCTGACAGTTAATGACACAATCCAGGTTATCTCCTGCAGTGAACAGACAAATTTCTCTATAAAATGCAGCTGGCGCTTCAACCCTTTCCTAGTACCTGCTTTGGGGTTGGGATTCCATTCTTTGTGTGTTGATGCCTTCCTTAACTGATGAACTGTGTGGATTTTGTACTCTGTTATATATACCCCAAGTTCAAAATTTAGCTATCCTGAGTTTGTGTCTTCTGGAAACTATGTAAGCATTTATTTATATTTACATTAGCTGTTAGGAATAAAAATGGCTTCTGTGTTTTTCATTATATCCGATTTGAGTTGGAAATGCATATAAGCAGTTTTGCATCAGAACAAGTAACTGTAAGGAAAGGGGTGAAAACATCTTTAGTTCTGAATTGTGTGCCATTGCACTTGGTTTTCTAGAGTTGACAACTCTGAAGATCCTGTGTATGAGAGCCTAGAGGAGTTCCACGTTTTTGTCCTGGCACATATATTAAGGCGACCGATTGTTGTAGTTGCAGACACAATGTTACGAGACTCGGGAGGAGAAGGTGAGTCATTTTGCTGGCGATTGTTTATTTAAAATGTTTTTAATGCCACCTTTAATAAAATCTTAGGTTGGTTTATAGAGTTAATATTAAAAATATTAAGAAATTTTGTCTCATTTAGATTATGACTGGTTAGCAGTCATAAGCAGGACAGGCGCAAACTGCTTATGTCACTAGTTTTGCAAAAGCCTGAACAATGAATTTCTCCTGCTCTTCTGGATATTAGAAAATTCTTATCTAAGAATCAGTCATTTACGATGTGTAGAAATTTACACATTTCACCTCAAAGTGTATTTTATTTGTGTCTTGGGCTGAATGAGAAATGGTAAATAAGTTCTAAGTGCATCCCCTCTGGAGTAATCATGGAAACTGTGTGATAAACAGAATAAGCCAAAAGAATGTAAGATTCAGCAGTGCACATTTGTAACCAATAATAATTTTTTTAATTGCTGAAAATATTTTGGTATTAGACATAGTTTACTATACTTTGTGTGTCTTATGAATACAGTAAAGACAGCAAATATATATAGATCACCCCTGGTTTAGGGAAGGCCTACACAACTTGCAACGCTCCAAGATGAGCATAGTCCAGCAGCAATTCATTTTGGCCTGTCAGCTGCTAAGCAAGCTCTCTTGCGGTTCTAATCAAACAGCAGCATGCCCAACAGGCCACTTTGCCTGACTGTGATGTGATGGGAAATGAATGAAATAGTACATCAATATTAAGATACATTGAGGCTGCTTAGGCTGCCTATTCCTAGCTTCACAACATGTTTGCAAAATCTTGGTTTCTCTTCACAGCATTTGCACCAATTCCATTTGGTGGAATTTACTTGCCTTTGGAAGTCATGCCTAACCGATGTCATTGCTCACCTCTAGTCCTTGCCTATGATCAAGCGCATTTCTCCGCTCTTGTGTCTATGGAGCAAAAAGATCAACAAAGGGAACAAGGTATGTCAAGTAGGAAAGAAAATGGTTTTCTTTTAGTGGAAAGGAATGCAGAGCTATTGTCTATGGGCATGCCATCTGTATGTGCCTATCATAAACACCGTGCTGAGTTAAAAATTATATCAGCCAGCGGCCAATGTTTTGTTAGCCCCAAAATGGAAAGCGAGCAAGGCCCCAACCAAAGAAGAATGGCTACTTAAACTGATGGAATACACACAACTTGCATATTTAACATCTAGAATAAGAGAAGAAGAATACTGTATACATTTATAGAAGACTGAAAAATGTTTACTGAATATATGGATGAAAATTGTGTTCATTTACAAATTCTGGTAGCATTAAGATAAATTTAACAGTGTAAATAAGTTTTGATGGACGTAACAATGGTTTACTGGCTGGATGTTTGGTATGCAAAATGAACCACAGAAAGAGAAGGGAAGTCATTGGTTTAAGGTTGTTTAAATGAATATTTTGAAATGTATATCTGTTCATATGAATCTCCGGAAGGTGTATTTTATGGGTCATACTGTAGTATTTTGAATCATTGCCAACATAGCTTATATAAGTGGCAATTCCAAGTTAACATTGTACTAATCCATTGTTGGTGGTGTGATTGGGCAGCGTTTGGTTCTTCCATCTCCCTTGCTTTTTTCTCTGATCTGTTTTCTGCGTTCTGCCTTTCTAAAAAGTGAAAGGTATACCAGGTAAGTCATTGGTGTTTTGAGGCACAGCACCCAGACTCCAATTCCAAAGCATGGTTTAAGACCTTGACTTGTTCTGAAGCTGGCACACATGGTTTCCTTCTTCAGATGAAATATTGAGCCAATATATGATTGTCTAAATGTGGCTACTTCCTTCCTTTCCCTCAACTTTTATATTTCTTTATTTAATGGAACCAGAAATCTTCATTAACCCAGCATCCATGCCAGATAATTCCAGAGAGTTATTGGATATGCCACAAGTTCTCCTCCGCTATGGTTAGGGAAGATTGGTTTAGTCTTTGGACCATATTATGCAAAGCACTGTGTTAAAATACTAGCACCTTCGGGAAAGACAACTAGGTTATTTTGCACATGCTTTCTGGGCCTAGGCTTGCTGCTAATGTGGGGTCCTTCCAGTGAGCACTCAGGGCTGATTTCCTTAAGAATGGATAGGTTTGATCTTCTTGCAGTCCATGGGACTCTCAAGAGTCTCCTCCAGCACCATAATTCAAAAGCATCAATTATTCGGCAAGGGATACCCACATGACCTGAAAGTGTTGCTGTGTAATGCCAGGTCAATGATGAACAAAACGACTGCCATCCACGATCTGATTGTGGATGGAGGATTTGACCTGGCATGTGTGACAGAGACTTGGTTGGACGACGCAGATGGGCCTGTCCTTGCCTCTGCTTGTCCACCGGGTTTCTCTTATGCACAGCAACCCAGGACATGTGGGCGGGGAGGGGGGGTTGCAGTGATTTTTAGGAAGTCATTAGTTTGCACCAGGCGTCCTATTAGAAAGACCCAGTTTTCTGAGTGCATGTTCTGGAAGTTGGGCAATAGGGGCAGTACAGGATTCCTTTTGGTGTACCGACCTCCCCACTGCACCAAGGATTCTCTGCCCAAGCTGCTTCAGGTTGTGGTGGATGTTCTCCTGGAGACACCTAGTTTGGTCGTCCTAGGGGGTTTTAACATCCATGCCGACACGAACCTAGAAGGGGCCGCTTGGGACTTCGTGGAAAGCATGGCCGCCATGGGGCTGTCCTTGAATAAGTTTGGCCCAACGCATAGCCGTGGACATGCCTTAGACCTGGTGTTTACCTCTATGGATGTTGGCTTTTGACACCATCGACCATAACATCCTTCTGGACCGTCTAGAGCAGTGGTCCTCAACCTTGGGCCTCCAGATGTTTTTGGCCTACAACTCCCATGATCCCCAGCTAGCAGGACCAGTGGTCAGGGATGATGGGAATTGTAGTCTCAAAACATCTGGAGGCCCAAGGTTGAGGACCACTGGTCTAGAGGGCTTGGGAGCTGGGGGCACTGTCATACAGTGGTTCCGCTCCTTCCTCCTGGGCCGTGTTCAGAAAGTGGTGGTGGGGGATGAGTGCTCAGACCCCTGGGGTGCCACCACTTGTGGGGTGCCTCAGGGTTCTGTCCTCTCCCCCATGCTTTTTAACATCTTTATGCAGCCGCTGGGAGAGATCATCAGGGGGTTTGGGCTGGGTGTTCATCAGTTTGCGGATGATACCCAGCTCTACCTCTCTTTCAAATCAGAACCAGTGAAGGTGGTGAAGGTCCTGTGTGAGTGTCTGGAGGCGGTTGGAGGTTTGATGGCGGCTAACAGATTGAGGTTGAATCCTGACAATACAGAAGTACGGTTTTGGGGGGACAGGAGGCGGGCAGGTGTGGAGGACTCCCTGGTCCTGAATGGGGTAAATGTGCCCCTGAAGGACCAGGTGCGCAGCCTGGGAGTCATTTTGGACTCACAGCTGTCCAGGCAGGAACAGGTTAATTCTGTGTCCAGAGCAGCTGTCTACCCGCTCCATCTGGTACGCAGGCTGAGACCCTACCTGCCCACAGACTGTCTCGCCAGAGTGGTGCATGCTCTGGTTATCTCCCGCTTGGACTACTGCAATGCGCTCTACGTGGGGCTACCTTTGAAGGTGACCCGGAAACTGCAATTAATCCAGAATGCGGCAGCTAGACTAGTGACTTGGAGTGGCCGCCGGGACCACATAACACCGGTCCTGAGAGATCTACACTGGCTCCTTGTACGTTTCCGAGCACAATTCAAAGTGTTGGTACCGACCTTTAAAGCCCTAAATGGCCTCAGTCCACAATACCTGAAGGAGCGTCTCCACCCCCACCATTCAGCCTGGACACTGAGATCCAGCACCGAGGGCCTTCTGGCGGTTCCCTCATTGCGAGAAGTGAGGTCACAGGGAACCAGACAGAGGGCCTTCTCGGTAGTGGCACCCGTCCTGTGGAACGCCCTCCCAGCAGATGTCAAGGCAATAAAAAACTACTTTACATTTAGAAGACAACTGAAGGCGGCCCTCTTTAGGGAAGTTTTTAATGTTTGATGCTGTACTGTTTTTAATATTCAGTTGGAAGCCACCCAGAGTGGCTGGGGAAACCCAGCCAGATGGGCGGGGTATAAATAAATTATTATTATTATTATTATTATTATTATTATTATTATTACTATTATTATTATTACTATTATTATTATTATTATTCGGCGATCAGCCTTCTTTATGGTCCAGCTCTCACTTCCATACATCACTACTGGGAAAACCATAGCTTTAACTATACGGACCTTTGTCAGCAAGGTGATGTCTCTGCTTTTTAAGATGCTGTCTAGGTTTGTCATTGCTTTTCTCCCAATAAGCAGGCGTCTTTTAATTTCGTGACTGCTGTCACCATCTGCAGTGATCATGGAACCCAAGAAAGTAAAATCTCTCACTGCCTCCATTTCTTCCCCTTCTATTTGCCAGGAGGTGATGGGACCAGTGGCCATGATCTTGGTTTTTTTTATGTTGAGCTTCAGACCATATTTTGCGCTCTCCTCTTTCACCCTCATTAAAAGGTTCTTTAATTCTTCCTCACTTTCTGCCATCAAGGTTGTGTCATCTGCATATCTGAGGCTGTTGATATTTCTTCTGGCTTGGGATTCATCCAGTCCAGCCTTTCGCATGAATTCTGCATATAAGTTAAATAAGCAGGGAAACAATGTACAAAAACAGTGTACCACCACTATAAAAACAAATTTAAAACACACTAGTGAAAGATTCAAACTATGGAAGTTCCTCAAAGAATAACAGCACCTTAGGATGTGTAAAATAAACAAAAACCTTGGCAAAAGTATTTTCCAAAGATTAGTCAATACCTGGTTCTGTATCCAGAATGGCAGCACTACCGGCAAAGAGACATGCCTCATAACTGCACCAGCAAAGCCTCGTGGGGGAGCAGCACCTGTAGCAGGGACTCCTTTCCATAACTAAACAATTCAAGTTCATATGGGGACTGTCACTTCCCAATTTATTCCGGGCCTTCCACTTTAAATGAATCCAGAAGCATAAGACAAAAAAAACATGAGCAAAGTTGGTTAAAGATTAAAATTACCGTATTTCCCCCAAACACTAATGTGATAGAAATATAGTGGGCAAAGATATGGGACAAACAATATCTTTCAGGGTTTTAAGAAGTCTGATTAGCAGCCAGCAGGGGAGGTGACTGAGAGCAGGAGCGCAATACTTTTAGCCAGCACACAAATAAATGTGTGTTGTTTCTCTGGTCTGAATCCCCATCATCACCAACATGGCTGCTACTTAACTTTTTAAAAATGCATGCAGCCAGGACCCCTTGCCGCAGATCTAGTTTGGCCTTTGTTCTTTTAGCCACAGATGTACTGGAGATCATGGAAAAAGCCTAGCACAGACTTTGGATAAGCGCCTCCCAATAGTGTCAGGCAAAATTGTTAAGCAAGCAAAGAGAAGAAAGTGGGAGGAGTTTGACATTGCTAACTAAGAGAGGATACAGTATTCTCCCTGGGGCTTCATGCAGTCATATGATGGAACACGGGGATATTGCAACAATTTGTTTGTTTTGTATACTCCAGACTTCTGCTTTTACATATCGGAAGGTGCTACATTCCCACATGAAGACATTGTATGCCTTCTAACAGATATTTTTCGTTGAAGATGCTTTTTTCTGTACAGAGCAGAACAGCTAGAAGCAGGCCTCTTGATTTCTAGATCTTGCTGTATAAAGTAAGCAGCTGCTATGCTGATATTTTTAAATCCTTAGCTGCCTTTATTCATGAATTTGTTGGTTCAAAGGCACAAGTAACTCTTTCCGTCAAAGGACTGCTTTCCCATAAATGGATAAGTGTGATGGCTTTATTCCAGTGTTGCTCAAAGCATGCTTTGATTTCAACAGTACAAGGAGACACTATGAATGAAAGAGATGCTGTGATTGTGGGTGCCTACTCAGTAGACATTTCCTAATACATTTTAAAAGATTAGATGATATTAGATGATATTCCCTGGCAGGTTGTGGGAGAAAGATGGAAGAAAAAATCATTCTATATTTTCATTGGATCTGGGACCATTTACAACCCCCTTTCCATATAGGAATGTGGGCCTTTATCTTTGTGAGAGTCCACTAGTGATTGCAAAGGTGCATCTCTCATTGTTAAAAGGATGTCAGTCCTTTCCATGTTTGAATGCAGCTTTCAAGTAAAAATTCCAAGCTATAATCTTCCTTCAAGTGCTGTAGATTAAGCTGACAATTTTTTTGCTGCTGCTTTTTTGCTAGAAGATGTGTAGCCCTTCCAAAATTTATCTCCTACCTAATATCATTTAGTTCTGCAGCATTGCTCTCTATAGCTTTGAAGCTATTCTGACTTTTGGCTAATTCTCAGAGATGAGAAACCCTCTAGCCAGCTGCATCTTACTGATTAGTGTAATTACCTCTGTGGAGGCTCTACTGAATATGTATAAGATACAAGGGTTGTTGCCATTGAATTTCCACTGCTTCTCAACGGTTCTCACCAATTTTCAATCAGACTCCCAGATGTGAAGTTGCTACTTCTTTTACTGGCTGTTCTCCTGCACATTTTAGCAGCTGCCTCATGCACAGAAATTTACTGGTGAAGCTTTTTTTTTTACTACTTCATATCACAGCACACTGAATGTACAGTGTGGTTCATTGAGAACAACTCAATAAGAGCTCAGATTTTCATTCCTGCCCTTTCATTCTCTCTGGTTTTTAATCTCCCAACAGAAACTCAGTATTCTTTTCTCATTGTACATGCTTGGTCCTCACTGCACTGCTTTTTTGGGTGGGGGCTACCGCCTTAGGGGTTCCCCTCTAGTTCTGCACATCTTGCGATTTCTTCAAACATTCTGATACTTCCCTTTTGTTTCTCGGCAGCTCCACCTTAGCTCCATTGGCATTGCCTTCATAACTAGGTAAACTGAGTTAACTACTGAAGAGTCTTCAGAACAGCAATAAAACTAGATACACAGGGGAAAGGAAAAGCACAAAGAGACAAGTAAGAACAGTGGAGCAGGAAAGAAAAAAGCAAATTAAAACATCTCAGTTAATTAGGGAAGGAGTAGAAAATTATATATTTCATGAAGTGCTTCTGAAAGAGTGGGAGGGATCAAATCCTATGAATATCTAGAGGCAATGAGCTTCGAACTCTGCACTAAAGACTATTTTTTAAAATTCATATTTTGTCACTAAATCTTGTTACAGAGCAGATTGAACTAAATGAATCTTAATGCCTTTCCCATTTCAGAACTGCCTCATGGGATGCCATTTACTTGCTGATGTCAAGAGCAAGTAAGGCAATGTGATTTTGGAGGCTTTTTAAGGTAACAGAGAAGGAGACAAGCATAAATTTTACAATTATGGCATGCCAAGCACTTTCCCATGGTTTCATTCCTTTAAAGGTCTGCAAACATCCATGTGGCACCTGGTCTTTTAAATGTTATGAATGTGGAGATCACCTCCCACAGTGTTCCAGTAATGTCTGGGGTGCGGTTATGATTGGGGTGGGGGGTGGGAGAAACAGAAGGCTTTCACCTAGTAACTGGGGCTGGGGTCAGGCACCCCTCAATGGAAAAGTGTGACAGAGCCGCAATCCGGCTCCTGCTTGCAGGGTATTTGGGTCTTACTCTGCTGGGGGGTAGGAGCCTTCCTGACCTCTGGCTGAGCATCACAAGGGAGCCCGATGTCCCCACTGTTTGCCAGGACATTGGGGCTTCCACAGTGCCCTTTCTCAGCATTATATAAGACTCCTAAAACTCTCCTAGGTTTAAAAAACAACAACTTGCAGGCTGGGGTGGGGTTAGTAGAGAGCTGCTGTTTGGGAAAGCCAGCATAAAAACCACACATTATATCTGGCAACCCATGCACCCACTTACGAATTGTTAACAGCAGCTTAACAAGGCTGTTGGAGCAATGTCTGCCATATTACATTTTAGATATTTAGGATTTTATTTATAGGCATCTTTCCAGTGGAGTAATTAAAACATAAATGTGAAGACACACAGCCCACACAATTATTTTCAAGTGCATGCAAATTAATATGAAACAAACGTTCTATTTAAAATAAGCCGTTGAAAAATGCTAGCTCTCTGCAGCAGTGGCTGTTAATATTTTCATAACTCTTCTCATATTACTATGAAGCAAACAGTAATGTGAATATCTTGAGAGAGAGTTACACAGCAAACCATCCCTTTAATGAGAGGAGAGGCTGAATACATTTCTGTGTTTTATTCCTGAACAGTTTGAAAGCAGCTGTCCCATTGCATGTTCTCATAGGCAAAGCCCAGTTTATACTTCTTTTAGCGTGAGACACAAGAGAGGTTTGTAGAATAATCCGTACATCACCCCTTCAAGAGCTGCTGTGTGCAAACACAGGAGAGCTTCTGCAAACTTCTGGCTTTTGACGCAGTTAACTTTATAACTGGATCTAACTGCCCAAGCTCAATAAATAGTGAATGCCATTTTTGACAAGGTTGGCCTTTCCAAAGCATATTCCCTACTATGCTCCTGAGCTTTTTATGCAAATAAAAACACGTTGAGTTCTTTGCATCTTTGACTTCTAGCTATTGACTCTAATGAAGAATGTAATCACTTATGTTTTCCTTGGGAGAGAGAAATAACCTGAAAATACATTAGCTGTAGCCACTAAAAGAAAATAGGTTGTTTCTGTTTCTTTTGTTTTGGTTGTCTTGAGATAGAGAAATCTGTTTTTTTGTTTAAAAACATTTATCATCTGTTCTAGGAACTAGGAAAGGTCCTAGAACAGATAATTCAACAGTCGGCCTGTGAGCACTTAGAAAAAGTGTGCTATGATTACTAACACCCAGCATGCGTTTCTCAAAAATAGGTCATGCCAGACCACTCTCATTTCTTTTGTTAACAGTGTAACAAGCTTGGTGGATCAGGGAAATCCTGTGGACATAGTGTATTTTTATTGCAATAAGGCTTTTCACAGTTCCCCATGATATTCTTTGAGGAAGCTGGTAAAACGTGGGTTTAATGCCACCTGGTGAAACTTTACTAATGTTACAATCTGCTACATCTTTACCCGTGACTGCTATCTTCACCAATCCTGGAAAAATACTTTCTGTTGCAAGAGGATTTTCAGTAAACTCTTATAGTATTCTATTTTTTAAGATTCTTGTAACCAATTTCTATATAAATGTAGCCCTGACATTCAAATATGTACATCCAAAAATGTGTAACCTTTTGAAATAGCTTATTTTGCATAGTGACTAACAGGTAAAGGTAAAGTGACCCCTGACCATTAGGTCCAGTCGTGACCGACTCTGGGGTTGTGGCGCTCATCTCACGTTATTGGACGAGGGAGCCGGCATACAGCTTCCAGGTCATGTGGCCAGCATGACAAAGCCGCTTCTGGCGAACCAGAGCAGCACACAGAATCGCTGTTTACCTTCCCGCTGTAGTGGTACCTATTTATCTACTTGCACTTTGACGTGCTTTCGAACTGCTAGGTTGGCAGGAGCTGGGACCGAACAACGGGAGCTCACTCAGTCGCAGGGATTTGAACCACTGACCTTCTGATCAGCTAGCCCTAGGCTTTGTGGTTTAACCCACAGCGCCACCCGCGTCCCTTTAGTGACTAACAGACTGAGCTACAAATCAGGAAGTTCCTAGGTCAAATCTCAACTCTCCTGGGAACTTCTTGAGGGCCCTAGGGAAGCCACTGTTTCTCAGCCTGTTTCCGCATCTGTAATATGGGAGATAATACTACAGGGGTGTCAAACTCAAATTCATCGGGGGCCGCATCAGCAGTTTGGTCACCCTCAAAGGGCCGGTTGTATCTGTAGGACTATGTGTCCACTCTTTATTATCAGAAATGATTGTCACTGCATTCAATTATTACTGTTTTTTTGTAATAATGTAAGTAATAACTAGCTCTGAAAGCAGAAACATAGTCAGAATAATGGCAAATAGATATTCAAATGTACAATTATTGTACAATTTATTAAAAAATGATTTTTGGTAACTGCACTGGGTGGTGGAGGCTTGCTAGGGTTTCATGCAGGACCTTTGCAGAGCTACTAGTACCTGGAGATGCTGGGGTCCTTCTGCATGCAGGACAGATGTTCTGCCAGTGAGCCACCACCCTTCACCAAAGGGACTGGCTGAGGTTGACTCACTGGAGCTGCTCTCCTGGTTCCAGGGTTTAAGGGCCAGAAGTATAAAGCAGCATCCTATGTTTCTGAGGAGAGGGAGGGGAGGGAGGAAGGAAGGAAGGAGGGAGGGAGTGGGAGGGAGAGAGGAAGGAAGGAAAGAGGGGAGAAAAAGAAGAGTAGGGAATAAAGAAGGGAATAAAGAAGGAAAGAAAAAGAAAGAGGGAGAGAAGACGGAAAGGGAGAAAGAAGGAAGGAAGTAGAGGGAAAGAAAGAATAAGAATGAGGGAGAGGAAGAAAGATGGGAAGGACGGAAGGAAGGAAGGAAGGAAGGAAGGAAGGAAGGAAGGAAGGAAGGAAGAAAAGAGGGAGCAGGAGGGAGAGAGGAAGGAAAGAGGTGAGAGAAAGAAGAGTAGGAAAGAAGGAATAAAGAAGGAAAGAAAAAGAAAGAGGGAGAGAAGACAGATATAAAGAAGGAAGGAAGGAGAGGGAAAGAAAGAATAAGAACGAAAGAGAGGAAGAAAGAAAGGGAAGGGGGGGGTCGCCGCCTTGATTCAGCGCCAGAAAAGAGTGTGAAGGGACCCAGGGGCAAAAAGCATTTCCTGTGCAGCGTGAGGCAGCGGGTGTCCGTTTTAGGAGAAGTGCGTAAAGCCTCAGAGTTGCACGTTCGTGAGGCTGAGCCACTGCTGAGCTCACATTCATGAGGCTGAGCCGCGGCAGGAGGAGGAGGTGAGGCAAGAGGAGGAGGAGGCTTGCCGGGTCGGTGCCCAGCAGCGCCGTGCGGAGAGTCCCGAGCCTCTGCGACGTAGCAGTGCTCTGTAGCACTTTGAATCCTCCTCCTCCTGCCACGGCTCGGCGCCTGGAAACGGCTGCTGCTGCTGCTGCTGCTGAAGCACAAAGCACCCAGCAGCCCCGTGTGGAGGAGGAGGAGGATTCAAAGTGCTACAGAGCACTGCTGCGTCCCAGAGGCTCGGGACTCTCCGCACGGCGCTGCTGGGCACCGCACGGCGCTGCACTCTAGCCACCTCAGTGATTGTTTCATCGCCCTCAGCACTGGGGGAAACCATGAGGCTGTCTGGGCTCCATGCAATTGGAGAGGGCACTTCAGAGCCAGACAGTCAATAGCCCTGGTTAACTCCACATTCCAGCAGGCCACCAGGGATCAGCTGAAAGGCCATCAACATGGGATAATGTTGCTAGATTTGTGGTTGCAGCCTAAAAACTGAGAAGAACATTCATCGAAGACAATGCAGTAGACTGTAAAGTCTGATCAGCAATGTAATATTAGAAAAAATATTTGTGTGGGGGGTGCATTTCAAGGTATAGGTGTATAACTTGCTTATCGCTGTATTTTAACGGTGTCCCTATGCATATTCTGCACAGGTTGCATAGAACACTTTTATTTCCTTTTTAGTTGAAATGACCAGGATGGTCACAGCAACTAAGATTTAGTGTTCAGAGGACTTAGTAAATTAGGACTTAGTAAAATCTGGAGTGAATAGCCTACTAATTATTTGGGGTTATAGTCCACTTTCCTTGGAGGTTGCAGGTGAATGACAGTATATTGTAAATGAAAGTGAAAGCAGAAGTGTATAATTTCAGCTTTCAAAACATTTGCTTTAACCCTGCCCACCAAACCAAAAGAAAAGGTTTGTGCTGCTTTTGTCAAATGCTTTGGCTAGAGATGTGGTCAGTCTGAGATCTACGAAAGAGGCTATGGTTATCTCATATTATTAAACTGATGTTTAATATTATTAAACTAAAGAACACACACCCAGAGAAATATCCTAATTGCCATCTCTGAAAGCTGATGACTATTTTTCTTCATCATGAAAAAAAAATCACATGATATACAAAGGTGTCACTGTTTGCAAAATAAGCAATTTCTTATGAAAAAATGGCAACATGGTATATATTAGGCACAGTGTCTTGAACAAATGCTTCTAAAATGCTTTTCCCTTTTCTTCAGCCAATTCTTGTTTCTCATCCTTTTCCCACCTAAATATATTTCTTCACTTCTGATCTTTTCCTCTTTCCTTCAGCGGTGATCCCTCTGACTGATTCTGAACACAAGTTACTACCTTTGCACTTTGCGGTTGATCCTGGGAAAGATTGGGAGTGGGGGAAGGATGACAATGATAACTCCAAGCTGGCCAAGTAAGAACTCTTTTAAATAACTAAAACTTCAACACCATGTGGACATCTGTGTGCCTAAAATGCCTGGCGACCTTTGATTAGCCTGCCCTTTTAAAATCAGTTTTTAGAACAAATAATTATATAGTTTTTGAGCCACATACCTCCCTCGCATAGTTCACTAGCTGGGTGTGGAGTTTTGCCATCTACAAAATGCCAGTTGGTTGCCCCAGTCTGGCAAGACCAATGTGAGGCTGCAAATTTCCCATAGCCAGCCCAGTGTAGTACTGTTTCTTTCCCCCCTATCTTATTTCCTTAAGAGAGCATGGGGATCTGTAACTGAAAGTACTCTTGTTAAACCTGATGGGTTTTTTTCTGTTTCTCTTGATTAAGTGTGAGTACAGTGGTACCTCGGTTTATGAACACAATTGGTTCTGGAAGTCTGTTCATAAACTGAAGCATTCATAAACAGAAGTGAACTTTACCATTGAAAGTAATTGAAAGTGGATTAATCCATTCCGGACGGGTCCGCGGAGTACTCAACCTGAAGCGTACTTAACCCGAAGCATGGGTGTAATTGGTTCCGGAAGTCTGTTCATAAACTGAAGCGTTCATAAACTGAAGCGAAGTTTTCCATTGAAAGTAATGGAAAGTGGATTAATCCGTTCCGGACGGGTCCGCGGAGTACTCAACCTGAAGCGTACTTAACCCGAAGCATGGGTGTAATTGGTTCCGGAAGTCTGTTCATAAACTGAAGCGTTCATAAACTGAAGCGAAGTTTCCCATTGAAAGTAATGGAAAGTGGATTAATCCATTCCAGATGGGTCCGCGGCGTTCGTAAACCGAAAATTCGTAAACCGAGGTGTTCATAAACCGAGGTTCCACTGTACTCTGTGGCTGTAAATTTTCAGTGATTATATGGTATGTGGTCTTTCCTCTTTTTCCTTTCTCAGTTTGATTCTGTCTCTGGAGGCAAAGCTTAATCTTCTGCACAGTTACATGAATGTAACCTGGATACGCATACCATCGGAAACACGGGTAACCCTTTTACTCTCCATAAGTAGCTTGAGAGAAATAGGCCCCAACTGTGTGATCTCATGAATGCAGATGATCCTGTGTTAGGCTTCCATCACTAGTGCAACAGAATCCATTGCATCCTTGCTGTGTTGCTATTGGGCTAGCGGTTCAGGGAAGGCCCTTTGGGAAGCTGGGGCAGGGAGAGGCAAGGTCCAGGTCCCTGCCTCCCTAGAATTAATGCAGCACTTTCTGACACACAAAAATGGCCATGCACTACTGTAACTGTAGCAGCAATGGATTAGACTGTTGTTATGTTTTTTATCACTGATGTTTTGTAATGTATTTCTAGTGTTGTACACCACCCTAAGATCTTTTGATAAAGGGTGGTATATAAATTGTAGTAGTAGTAGTAGTAGTAGTAGTAGTAGTAGTAGTAATGCTGCCTTTGGTTGGAAATTCTGCCCTCTGTCAAGGCATATGAGATGGTCAAAACTAAAGAGTAATTGACCATCCATTGTCTAGGGAAAGGGCTGAAAAGCAGAATTTGTTCTGCTCCTTGCATTTGTGCAGTTCCACATTTGAGAGTGTGGATTCTCAGGTCCAAATATCAGAACACTCTAGTGGTTTAACAAAAGTGTAGCGACTATCAAATGTGAGACTGCAAAGCTGATACCCAAGGTTGTCAGTCAGGGGTAAGCAAATTAAGAGTTCAGCCAAATTTTCATGGGCACAAAAGGGAGCTTTGGTGAACTGAATATTTTCTCTGAAATATCCCACTTACCTTATCGTACTTGTTAATCATGCCTCTCAGAAGCTGCTCCAACACTAGTTTTTTCATAAAGAAGGAAGTTATTATTGCTCAGTCATGCTCCAGCCAGTCATGAGTTATGTAGCCTGCTATGTGCTTGAAAATTTATGTGTTAATTCAATGTCCAGGATCAGTTCCCATAAAGGTGATCATGTCTTAGTTTAGCTCCTGGTGATTAGAAGTACTTTTTATTTTACATGATAGGACGGCTCTCTTGTCATTTCTATATTAGCCTGTTCAGACTAATGAAATAGTCAAGAAATAGCACACATGATCTAATGAGAAATATGGTCAGGTTAACTGATTTTCAATCATTGCCCATTGTGAATAATTTGCAAGATTAATTTCATAGGGTTGGCTGAGATAGGAGGATATTTGTTTAGGAGTCTTGGAAATGAATGTTTTGAAATGTACTTCTATAGTTACACTGAAAATTACTTGCACTACATCCTATATTTTCAGGTATAAATGTGAACATCATTGATAATTGAATTATTGCACAATTTGCTTTTTAATCCCAGATCAATTATTGCCATCCTAATCATTTTTTATAAAAAAAATCCCTTGCTAAATACCCAGAGATTGGTTTCTGCATTTGTGTTATGTTTCATTTTGCACACATTTCCACACAGAATGGTTATCAGGACTGAACTTTACTATCACTATCCTCAATATAATCCAAAACATTGTCCCATAAGCACTGAGCAGGAGTAAGCAAGAAACAACAGACCAGATTGTTTCAGATATGTTGAGCAAGAGAACCAAGCATGGTGTATAAAAAATTCCAGGTATACTAGCTGATCTATTTGAAGAGAGAAATTCTCTCCTAAGCCATCACCCATCAGAAAAAAATCAGAAAACTTGTAGTGAAGAGCATATCCATTCTATCTAACATCATATTGCAATGGTTCCTGATGTTTCAGATATAGGAAAGCATACAAAAAGATGCACTGTTTTCAGATTTGGCTTTTACCATCTTGAATATGCTGTGGAATTCACAGCAAACATCTGACGTTTCAAGAGAATGACTTCCCAAAAGGACAGTCAGAGAGATTTGACAAGCTATTATAAACCTGGATCTAGGAAGTTTCTTCCAAAGATTAACCATCTGTTAATGTAATTGTGACCCCTTCATGTGCAGAACCATTCTTTTGAAGACTTGCATTTTTCAAATGCTAAATATCCTGAAAAACTGCATTCAAATGTAGAGAGGATCTTACTGCAGGAAATCATTGTGTAAGAATAATTTCTAATTGTTAACTTACTTCTCTTAATAGGCTCCTCTGGCTCAGCCAGAATCTCCTACTGCGTCAGCAGGAGAGGATGTTCAGTCTCTCGCTGATTCCATGGACTCCGACAGGGATTCCATCTGCAGCAATTCTAATGGCAATAATGGGAAAAATGGGAAAGAGAAAGAAAAGCAAAGGAAGGACAAAGAAAAAAACAGGGCTGATTCAGTTGCTAACAAACTTGGGAGTCTCAGTAAAACTCTAGGCATCAAGCTAAAGAAGAATATGGGTGGGCTTGGGGGACTAGTGCATGGCAAAATGAGCAGAGCAAATTCAGGAAATGGGAAAAATGGGGAGATCATTGAGAAAGTCAAAGAGAAGAAGTCTAAGTCACGCAAAGGAAGCAAAGAAGAATCTGGCCAGTCTGCAAGCACTTCTCCATCTGAAAAGACAACCCCCTCTCCCACGGAAAAGACAAGCATTTCGCCTGTTGAAAAAATGAATTCTAAATCCCCTTCAGATAAACAGTCAGACCCATGGAAGTACAGTACTGATGTGAAGCTGAGCCTCAACATCTTGAGAGCTGCCATGCAAGGGGAACGGAAGTTCATCTTTGCTGGCCTCCTCTTGACCAGCCATAGACATCAGTTCCATGAGGAGATGATTGGCTATTACTTGACCAGCGCCCAGGAGCGCTTTAGTGCTGAACAGGAGCAGAAGAGGAAAGAGGCAGAGAAGAAGGCTACTCTCAATGGATCGTCATGCAGGAAACTGGAGCAAGAAATGTACTCAAAAGAGAAGTTGGAATCATCTCCTCAGGGAAGGGCATCACCAGTCTTGCCTCAAAGCCATACGACTCAACTGGTTTTAAAGTTTAAAGACCGTACTAGTCCCACACCAGGGTCATTTTCGTCACCTACCATTGGTGCCAAGAAAAGTGGACCCATTCCATTGTCTGCCCACTATAGCCATACACCCCCTGTTCAGAGGCAAAGTGTCATCCACTTGCACGATGTCAATTCCAAGCCATCAAGCTTCCAGGATGATACCTACAAGCCAGTGGTTGGCACCTTAAAAACATGTGCCACATATCCCCAACAGAACCGGTCATTGTCTTCACAGAGCTATAGCCCAGCCCGAATAGCAGGCATCCGTACGGTCAACACAGTGGAGTCACTGACCTATGTTATGCCTACGGACCACAAGTCACAAACATATACTAATGGGTTTAATACCAGTGACATCAGAGACTGCTTGGAATATGCTGATGAGGATGCACCACAGACCTGGTTGAACAATGACAAAAATCGAGGCAGGAGCACAATTAGCCCAATATATTCAATCCAGCAGAACCGCTGCAAGAAGGAAAACTGCTCTTTTTATGGTCGCCCCGAGACTGAAAACTATTGTTCCTACTGCTATAAGGAGGAGCTGAAACGCAGGGAGCAAGAAAGTAAGGGGCACCGACATTGAAGGTGATGGAGCTCTTCCCGTGAATATTTATTTCCTCCATTTTATTACTTGTAAGGTATGTGGCAATGGATTACAGGAGGAAGGAAAAGAGAATCCTGCAGAGGGATCTGTGGGGAGAAAGGTCCAGCTTATTTGTTTTCCCCCTGCAGCAATGAAAAACTAAGAATTTATTTATCATAAAGAGTTTATTATTTTCCATTTTGTCAGTGTCTTTTTTACATACACTGGTAAGCTGAAAGGTTCTTTACTCCTTTGTCAGTGCTGTGTATACGTTTGGTCAAAAATTTTCTAATGGTGCCTGAATTTACACTGACATCACTCAGGTAGTAGGAAGATAGGGAAAAAGTCATAATAACTGGAAATGTGGTATTGTAATAAGATGTGTCTGTCTCATTCTTTAGAGCCATCTCAGTTGAAGAAATATAACTTTTTCATAGCTCTTTCCTCTTCCTTTAAAAATTGGGGGAAAAATAGTAATTTGCGTATAGTTCATACTAACATGCTAACATCCTTGCTTGTATTATTTTAGTACAGTGGTACCTCTACTTATGAATTTAATGCGTTCTGAACTCACATTTGTAAGTCGAAAAAAATTGTAAGTCGAATCCCATAGGAATGCATTGGGAGAAAAAATTCATAAGTCGAAGCAACCCTATCTAAAAATTCGTAAGTAGAAAAAATCCTATCTAAACTGCATCCAAGATGGCGGAAGGAGCTCCGTTTGTAAGTAGAAACATTTGTAAGTAGAGCTATTTGTAAGTAGAGGTACCGCTGTAGTCCTGTTTTCTCCACAGATACACAAATGAAAGCCTGGATTCATTAGCAAGCTTCTCTTACAAAACACATATTCTTGGTTTTATTGATGTAAGCAAACTCCAGTTTTGTACTGCACAGAATGTCCAAGAAAGAAATGTGCTTATCCTCCAGATGACATATCTCTTTCATTTTTAGACAGGACTCTGGCCCTTATGGTTGAAAATAAGTACTTTACAATTCAACAGTTGGGCTATTGGATGACCAAACAACTGCCTCAATAGCTTTGTCTTACACCTGTCTTAAACCTCATTCAGAGCAACCACATAGCCAAGGGCCCTGTATCTCACTGATCATATCCTTTCCTTGGTCGTTTTGGCCAGTTTATCGACACTGCTTATTGGAACCACATTATTTAGCTATTAATTCCCAAGAATTAAAGAACTGAAATATTGGCATATGCAAGCCTTCATATTTTTATTATTCATATAGCACAATGTAGAGCTGCTACCTCTTTGCAGAGAAGACAAAAATCGTTATTGTTAATTTGCACATGTGTTGCAGGCAACTCCCTGTTCGCACAGGAGTTGTATTCTGGGTCATTGCGCACATCAGCTGAAAACGAAACATCAGCAGTCACACGTCAATTGGACATGCACAAAATGGTCTTAAACACTTACAAGGACAGCTCATGGATTTGTGTTTAAAGTCTGCTCCAAATTTGGCCCTCTGAGATGAGTACTAGACAGTGCAGAAGATGAATTCTAAACACCATTGCAAAGACAAAAATGAAGCAAAGATTGTAATAGAGTTCGAAACTAGACAGAATAATTTAGATAACCTCTATGCCTGGTGCCCTTCAGATGTTTTAGATAAGAGCTGAATGTAGCACTGGTGTCTATAGTAGGGCTTCAGTTGGCATTGATATAAACCTGTTTGCCTTCTACAGTGGTACCTCTACTTACGAATTTAATGTGTTCTGAACACACATTTGTAAGTCGAAAAAAATTGTAAGTCGAATCCCATAGGAATGCATTGGGAGAAAAAATTCGTAAGTCGAAGCAACCCTATCTAAAAATTCGTAAGTAGAAAAAATCCTATCTAAACCGCATCCAAGATGGCGGACACAGCTCCATTTGTAAGTAGAAAAATTTGTAAGTAGAGTTATTTGTAAGTAGAGGTACCACTGTATATCTATTTTGTTTCTAGCAAACCACTTGCTGCCAGCTTGGGCACCAAATAGCATACTTCATAATTTCTTACAGCCCTCAGACCTCCGGTGTATACTCTGCATGAAAGTCTGCTCTCAGTGCAAGATTCAAGAGCACATTTAAGCTGAGAGAGTAGAGTATGGTGCCATAGCCATTAAGAACCAATATAGAGCAATCCCAATGTTGGCTGGCTCCCCCAGTCAGCATTGTTGCCTTTGTATGATCTGAATTAAATTTCAGAATGAAATTTATCCCATTCATCCCATTACTGAGGCTCCTATCACATCTAATGAAAAGGGAAGAAGAAATACGACAGTGTCATTAACCTAAGGGCACCACTCTGAGCCCTCAAAGTGACCCTCTTTAATTAGGAAAGTTCATCACTAGGAACGGCCTATATTTTTGGTTCTGCTCTTTAGCTCTAATATTTTTAGGTAAGCTAAGAAAATATTCACTCATAGCCACATCTCAGTTTACATAATGAACTTGGTTTCTGCATCCTCAAATAGAAAGTACTTGAGACTCCTGTCTGTTCACCACTCGCACACACCTTGAAACGCCTGTTTTTGAAGTACTTTGCGGTAGCAATCACTAATTGATGCTATAATTCAGTACAAAATGAAGTCAGAAGTGATACTTGGTATTAATTAATAATAAATTTTAAGTTTGGTGGGGCGGGGGAGGCACACCAATATTACTTAAGAACAGCTCTTAATGAATCCAGCCTTGTAGTTCATGTATCTCCGAGAATATGTCATGTTTCTGAATTGGTATCTCCTTTTACCCCAGAGGAAGATGTGTTACCACACTTAAGGGTGCACTCACACTGCAAGATGTTACAGTGATGGTGGTGGTGCCAAGCTGGTCCCCATTCTTTTATGGGTAGTCTACTCAAGAAAGAGGACCAGCTGTGTCATTAGTGCCGCCTGACCCTGCAGTGTTCTTGTCCAGCTTTGCCATTCATTTCAAAGCAGGAGGAAAAGGCACCTTCCTAAGGGCCTCTACCCTTGCCTGTTCTGTGCTTCCAACATAGAATTAAGGTGCAAAGCAGATGTGGTTTGATGGCTGCTGTGTGGATTAGAACACAAGTAACCTTTGGTGTGGTTCACTCATAAGAATCTCAGATGTTCCAATTTTGTCCAATACTGTATGCCTTTTTATGTTTTTCGTTCATTGTGAAAAATACTCCTGTTTCTTTGGCCAAAGAAATCTGTGGTACCAGATGGACTTATCTTTGATTGTATTCATTAGAGAGAGAGAGAGAAAGAGAGAGAGAGAGCAGGGATGATATTTTAAAAGTTTAAGAAAGAAAATATTAGTACTTACTAATGCATTACCGTAGAACTCGGCCAATAACGCGAGATGAGCGCCTCAACCCCAGAGTCGGTCATGACTGGACCTAATGGTCAGGGGTCCCTTTACCTTTTACTGTAGAACTACCCTTTAGCATGCCTATAAATGCTTCTCTAGGTGGAGGTGGATCATGGAGGTAGGCATGAGCCACTTGCTGTTAACAATTTATGCTTTTCCATTTTGATATAGTCATCATCAGGAGAATAAATTTTAATGGACACAATAATTTCATATATTCACATGGTACTATTATCATTTTAAAAAAAAATACACTGAACTGAATGAAAATAAGTTTTGCCCAGATGATAGAAATGCTCTAATGAGTTGCTCAAATCAATACCCCACTTCCAAGAACTGTTTTCTGGCACCCATGCTCTAATCTGATCCTTGTTTATACCCTACTCTTAGAAATAATTCACTAAACATTAGTTACTTAAAAGGTAAGGTCCAGTCGTGACCAACTCTGGGGTTGCAGCGCTCATTTCGCTTTATTGGCTGAAGGAGCCGGCGTACAGCTTCCAGGTCATGTGGCCAGCATGACTAAGCCGCTTCTGGTGAACCAGAGCAGCACACAGAAATGCTGTTTACCTTCCTGCTGTAGCGGTACCTATTTATCTACTTGCACTTTGACGTGCTTTCGAACTGCTAGGTGGGCAGGAGCAGGGACCGAGCAACGGGAGCTCACCCCGTCATGGGGATTTGAACCGCCGACCTTCTGATCAGCAACCCCACAGCGCCACCCGCGAGGTCATTATTTACTTAGGGAGCATCTAATTCTTACTCTGTGTAAGAATCTAATTATATAGCAGAGCATCTCAGAAAAATCATAGCTCTGAGTGCCGCTTTCCATCCCTAAAACTTCATCTGCAGAAGTTAGGGGTGAGGCCAGTGCCAATTAGACCTGCAATGAGGGGCCTCTAGAGTTCTGGAGATCAGTTTGGCTAGAGTCAGAGCTGGACTCTAAGTGGAGAGTCAAAAGATATTAACATTATTACTGCTTCTTTGACCAGGAAATGGCAGAGGATCAAGCTCTGAGTGTTTATATCAGGCCTGGTATGTACCCAGAGGGTTCGTGCTGACATTGAAGCTCAGGTGTCAATGTCAATTCCTCTATTCCTCTGTGTGCCTGAATAGTGTACATACAGTCATTGGTATCTCACTGGGCTAGATCTCAGTTTCAAATTGTGCAGTTCTTGGTTCCTTCTAACCCAGGATGAGTTAGCACATTCAAATTGCTGTGATTCTATCTAAACCACCACAAAATGGGAACCAAGGTAACAAAGAGGACATGGTCTGTGGGGTGATCCTTGCATTCCATGCTCAAATTGTATAATGATCATTCCAAGCAAATTGTGTGGGAATGTTCAAGGTGGCAGGAGAGGATATATTGTTTATTAATATCCTTCCTAGCTTGTGCTAGCAAGTTCCTTTACTTAGCAGATTGCATTCCCCTTTACACAGCAGAAAACTAGTTGCAATACGCAACTCAATCTGGCTTGTCCAGATTGAAATGTGTTCTAATATTTTCCTGGTAAGACCCCTTGAATCCCTCCTAAAAGAATAAAGACGCCACAGTCTTATTCATAAGCAATAAAAAGAGATTTTACTACGATCAGGCAGAGCACAGTATGATTCTTGAAGGCAGGCCTAAGGCTTGAAGTTGCAAGCATATACAAACAGATTTACCCCATATGTGGGTTAACCTAGTGACTGGGAAGTTAGCAGTCTGGGAAGTTCACAGGACGAAAGGAAGATGGAAAAGAGAGAGAGTGGCGGCTTGCCTTGGAAAGGTCACACCCACCCACTAGTCACATGCAAGGAAGGATGCTCCAGGCCAGGAGGAACAGGAAGTTTCGACTGGCCGGACCAAACATTCCCTTGCTGTATGTATTGTATTTGACTGAATGTTGTATTTGACTGCTCCCAGTGGATTAAAGGTAAAGGGACTCCTGACCATGAGGTCCAGTCTTTACTGACTGAGGTTGTGGTGCTCATCTCGCATTATTGGCCGAGGGAGCCGGCGTACAGCTTCCAGGTCATGTGGCCAGCATGACAAAGCCGCTTCTGGCAAACCAGAGCAGCAAACGGAAACGCTGTTTACCTTCCCGCCAGAAGGTCTTGCACTTTGACGTGCTTTCAAACTGATAGGTTGGCAGGAGTAGGGACCAAGCAATGGGAGCTCACCCCGTCATCGAACCACTGACCTTCTGATCGGCAAGCCCTAGGCTCTATGTGTTTAACCCACAGCGCCACAGCTCCCAGTGGATTACATCCCACAAAAAAGTAGTAGGCAATTATGAATGACCTTACCCTCAGTATTTTGTTCCTGTCTGTCTTATCTGAAAAAGAGGCAAGAGTTTGAATGAAGCCTCAGTAAAAACTATACAATTTAAAAGGTCATTCTCACTGGAAATTAAGTCGAAGTATATAAGAAAAAAAAATTGTCCAGTAACCTTAGAGACCAATTAAGTTTGTTCTTGGTGTAAGCTTTTGTGTGCTTTCGTCTCTAAGGTGCTACTGGACAATTTTTTTATATATTTTGACTGTGTCATACCAACACAGCTACCTACCTGAATCTGGAAATTAAGTGTTTATGAAACTTCTTGTTCCAGGGATTTTTTTTTTAAGGCCAAAATGTGTTTTGCCTGAACTCCCTGTCTCTTGATCTCTCTCTTTCTCTCTCTCAATATAGCTATATATTGTTTCATCCAGTTCAGCATTTTCTTGGGTTGTGGGTTGGTCACTTGGTGGGTAACAAGTGGATATTGTAGACAATTCAGTATATAAAGGGCTAAGGGTTTGTGGGCAGTTAATTCCAAGTCAGGAAGGCTGGGCTGTGCAAAGACAAAATTTGATTGTTGAGATGGGAATTTGAGGCTTGTGTCAAAGCTTCTTTTGCGAAATACGACACAGTTCTCTGGGAATTTCTCCTGCACAAGCGTTGTTGAATTGAACAGTGCTCTTTCACTGGAACTTTTCATTTCCTTGGGCTTGTGCATAAGGGGGCTGCCAATGGGCTGTGCCCTTTGTTTGGTATTTGAGAAGTACAAAACATGGAACAGTGGTTGAATGTAATAAGTGTTGCTAACTGTTCTGGGGTAAAGTGATGTTTTTATAAATGAAAGAAAAAATGCTTTATGGTTTCAAATAAATTATCATTACTCTGCTAATAGGCATCAGAAAAAAAATGTGTTGGGGGGGGAAGTAAAAGGCTGTATAAATTGTTCAAGCCACTAATCCAAAACTTGTCAAAGAAAATATGCAAAATGTTTGACTTTTCTTTTGTCTATGGAACAAAGGGTCTAAGGGTTATTTCAAAGTGGTATTTAAGCATTCTCATACTTTGTAATAATACATGAAAAAGTAGTATAGAAAAGGGCTAATGAATGAATAAAACATGATACACTTTGTGTTTACATATAAGTTGTGTTGTGTGTTGTAGGTGGTTCTAAGCAAGTCTGTGGAAAGTTTTGCAGGTGATCATAAGCCAGAACAAGCAAACATTTGGACTTGGTAGCAGAAGCCTCTCTCTGCCACTGTACTGCCCCAAGTCCAATCAGTTACTCATTGGTGTTCTTTCAAAGCAAAACCAAGTTGTATTATTGTGCTACTGGAATCCAGATAACAGACAAATCTAATTCAGCATGAGTTAAATGTGTAATAAAGCACCCCTTGTCAGCTGAAATGGAGTTCTTGGGGGAAGGACTGGTGTAATATATCACAGATAATGTATGTCTTAGGCTGCAATCCTTTACATTTACCTGGGAATAAGCTCCACTGAGCTCTGTTTTTGGATTAGGTAAATGTGACTTTGGATTAAATGTGTTCTGCACTCAGCTTCTCATGAAAACAGACATGTTTTGCCATTCCTGCATTGCAATATATTTGGTAAGCACCACCATATGTTTCATAAAAGTCAGAGGTAGAAATATTGATCAGTAGCTGTGTTTAGTTACCCCTTTCTTTTCCTCGCCACCCTGTGTATTTCATGCACTTAACTTAATGGGGGTGACCATTTAAATCAGCCCCTCTCCTTCTGAAAAACAGGCATGAATGATCAAGGTGAAGGGCATCACAGTGTTTTTGCTGGCAATAATGTTCCTGCAATTTTGTGCAGAAAAAGCAGCAAGCGTTGTACTGAACACAAAATTCAGCTTCCTGAGAATCTCAGCACCTTCTTTATCTCTCCCTGCCACCCTTTTATGGCTGCTGAAACAATATGCTTGATACTCTGTTGGCTAGTCCTGCTGAAATCTCAGGAGCCAAAGAAGGAACTCTGTAGCTGTAAACTCCTTACTGTGACTAGCAAGACCAGTAATATATATGCAAAATAGTTTATAAAACCAAAATCGAAAGAAATTACACACATTTGTTAAATTTGCATTTATAGGAGAATTCAGGATGCAGTACTGAAATTGCATGAATGCAGAATTTCAGTCCTTTCTGCACAGAGTATATACAGTCCTCTTTAGAGTGAACATACATATAAAGTAAAATATTGTCAGGTAAGGATCGTCATAAGAGACGCGGGTGGCGCTGTGGTCTAAACCACTGAACTTGCCGATCAGAATCCCCGGGGTGAGCTCCCGTTGTTTGGTCCCTGCTCCTGCCAACCTAGCAGTTCGAAAGCACGTCAAGTGCAAGTAGATAAATAGGTACCGCTCCAGCGGGAAGGTAAACGGCGTTTCCATGTGCTGCTCTGGTTCAGCAGAAGCGGCTTAGTCATGCTGGCCACATAACCTGGAAGCTCTACGCTGGCTCCCTCGGCCAATAAAGCAAGATGAGTGCCGCAACCCCAGAGTCACTCATCTCTGGACCTAATGGTCCTGGACCTAATGGTCAGGGGTCCCTTTACCTTTACTTTTAAGGATAGTCATAACAATGGAAGGCCCTTTAATGGTACAATTTGTCCCAGGAACAAAGTTATTCACCCATGGGAGCACTCATTTAAGATAGATGGAAGCCTTGCGTTTTGTCAATAGGTGTTGATTACATTCTCTTCCCCATCCAAAAGAATTAATACATTTCTAGTTCCAAAAATTGAGAATGTGTTGTATTGAAACGTTGTAAAATGTATCATGAAATAATTGATTATAGTGGAGAGCCAGGGGTTACTTCCTTTCCCTTGTATAGAAAAGCAGACATTATTGTGATGGCAGAACTACATTGGAAAAATTGATTGCAAGTGGCTTTTCAGCTCAGAACACATTCAGTTTTTTTGTAGTGTACTCTGCAAAACAACTACTTTTTTTTAGAGTATGGCAAACTTTGTAGAATTACTGCCAAATAAAACACGGTGTAGCGTTTAACTGACTTTAGTAACTTGTTGGCACATTTGCTTTTTTATGGACATGCTTGCTTTTACACACACATATATACACACCCACACCCATAACGAAAGATGTTTGTAAGTGCAGTCTGTTTGTAGACATAAATGACTGTATTATGTTTCAATTTTCCAAACCAAGTTTAAAATATAGAGATTATTTTTATATTACTTTCAAAATATGCTACAAAGCAATATTTTGCACCTTTATTATAGAGAGTTGTTGTCAATTTAGTAGGTTCATGTGGGAAATGTGGTACTAACCTTGTGAAGAAAGCTTTGTAAATGTTACAATACATTCTGAATGTTCATTGCCAGTGTCTGTTGAAGGTTGGAATATAGAATGATTTTTACTGAAAAGCTTTATACGGTGGTTTATATATTTTGGTAAAATGACATGTTCCCCATTTTATTTCTTTGTGGAATCCTCTTTTATAGGACATAAAACATTGAGGAGATATTTAACAAGACTCAGCCAAATAATATAAACAAAACATCATCACGAAAATCAAACTTGAGATTCCCCCACTGCAAATTTCATGAAAAAAAATGACCTGATGTTTTTGAAGCAAAGTAAGATTGAATGTGAATATTTTTTCTGAATAGAACTATAATCACTTATAGAATATGCAGCTATTCTGGCCTATTGTCATCTCTTGGGAACAAGTTCTGTAGATTATTGCAGCGCTACTAAAACCTGATATTCTTCTCATCTTGTTTAGACTACCGTAGTAGGTTTTTTTTATGTGCTCACCAAAATTAAGAAGTCCATTATAAATTTTTCAAATAGAAGATCTCTTCAGTTTTAGCAAAGATTCAAAAGTTCACTTCATCTTCTTCATTCTTATTATAGCGCTCCTGAATGGGATCTCACATGCGTCACCCAAGGACTTGATGACCTATTAAAACAAGCAGATCTCACCTCAAAATCATCCCCCAAATCCCTCCAGTTCATAGAAAAATCTTCATCTTTCACACTTTATCACAAATATACGGCAATCTAGGACCATATATGTGACATATGAAAGAATTAGATTCCTCAGTAGCAACAATGCATTATCTTCTTATGCAGAAATCCAAATGCTGCCAATAAAATCATAATGTGGCATATAACAGAAATAAACAAAAATGGCCACATATTTGAATTAACTGACATTTACTGACATTACAGTCAATTTAATATATGACTGAAACCATCGACTAGGAGAAAAACCAAAAAGATTATATAAAGATTCCACAAAACAACAGTTTTGTTTCCACATTTGAATGTTGTGATCATAGCTGCCAAGTTTTCCCTTTTCTTGCGAGGAAGCCTATTCAGCATAAGGGAAAATCCCTTTAAAAAAGGGATAACTTGGCAGCTATGGTTGTGATCCAGTTTCATTTCAGTTTTTCTGGTTTTAGGATCCAATGAGCAGCACTGTTACCACATTTTCTCTTACAAATTGCTAATAATAAATGACAGCGTTGGTATTTTGTTTAACTTGAACCAATAATCCACAGCCTTCAACCTGGAAACATGCAACATAGCAGATGGATTCCAAAACTGGGTGGGGGTCATTTAGGTCTGGATCAATCTTTTTGAGTTTATTATTTATTCTAAGTACTTATATATTGCCTTTCAGAGCAAAAACCTCCCAAGGCAGCTTACAATAAGTTTCATGCAAATACAAGACAATTGTCATATTTATCTCAGAGACTTTCAGATGGAACTCTGTCTAGGCAAGATGCAGAGAAGTGCCTGAATGCCTCTCTCTCTCTCTCTCTCTCTCTCTCTCTCTCTCTCTCTCTCTCTCTCTCTCTCTCTCTCTCTCTCTCTGGTGGCCTCAATGGGAGCTGCTGCAACTTCTTCCCCTGATGGCCCGTTGTTTCCCATCTGCATAGTTATGTGTTCCCACCCACCTTCAGTGTGTAGTTGCTGTATCACTTTCATATAAATTCCTGCAGACTGTTCATAGTCTGGTTAGTTATATATTGCTATTCAGTTTCCTTAATTGTGTGTTGTTTGAAGATAATTTGTTTTGAAACCTATGACTCTTTGATGGCTGCCAGAATGGCTGGAACCCCCAGTGAAAATGAATAAATGGAAGAGATTCATAATAATTAGGGAGATCATTCTGTATCTATAGCAACAAGGCGTATTAGTGGAGGCAGAATTCTCAATATGAAAGGCCATCATCTCTTGTGCTCTTGGCCAGATTCACGAGGATTTTAGCTGTTATTCTGTTTAGTTGTGGGGATTTCTTCATTGCAAAAACCTATTTTAAGTTGTGGAGGTGGATTGTTTTCTGCAGTTTTATTCAAACATTTTTTTGGGAGGGGGGGAATTGGCTTCGTGTGGAGACATAAGAGAAACATACAGTAAAACATCAAGAACAGCAGCCCAGGAGTTTCATTTAAAATATTTTAATTGCCACCTACAACAAAGAGATGCCATTCACTTTAATGAAGCTGCTTCTCCAGAAGTCATTGAAGAAAGACTTGAGAGTGTTTGCATTTTTCTAGCATGAAAAGTGTGTCCCTTTGTCATAATTTATGTACTATTATTTTAACTCTTTGAAAGTCCACCATCTAGGTGACTGGAATTTCTTCTCGTAAATATGTGGTCCCTGACATAGGCTGATCATGGACCGTGTTGTTCAGATTCTAAGCTTCCCAGAGCCCTCTTTAGCTACTGCAAGCGCTTGGCTGTGGGCTGGCAAGCCCCCTCTGACACCAGAGCACCTAAAGCAAAGACAGACAGAGGTGTCATGCGAATGCAAGCGGCGGATTAGTATGTCAGAGAGAGAGAGAGAGAGAGAGAGAGAGAGAGAGAGAGAGAGAGAGAGAGAGAGAGAGAGAGAGAACCAGCCAAATGCCACTCAGTGAAAGATCTGGAACAAATGTGGTGCGCCTTCAAGCAAAATATCTGGAATTTCAGGGGGAAACTGGAGATAAAAAAGGTAGAAAAGATGACTAACGAAACTTCCTCTGGAATATTTTGCACATTCCCTAGCTCAAAGGTATCAAAAGAAAGGAGGTAAGACCTGAAGAAAATCTGAAGTGTATGGAGTTTGGGACACAGAGAGCCATCAGGAGGGAAGTATGGCAATCTGCCATTGGTATATATTACTCTTACTCATTATTTTTGAAGTGGAATTAATTTTTAGCAAGATTTAGAGACCTTTCCCTCAAGACAGGACACTGCTTTCACAGGAGAATGCATTTGCATCCAAAATTCATGCCTAAATTTATCATTCATGTGCCTATATTTGCTGGGAGATAGGTATCTAACGTCTAGTGCTGCAAGTGGATACAGTATTTGCCTTACATCTTGCCACCACCAAGACAAATGGTGTGCACTGTAGTTGACTTATCACCCTTCCACAACCCTTTCAACAAAGGCACGACTTGCAAATCGCTGTGACTTTGAAAAGGTAATGTGAAAAGTGCTCCAACACTTATGTCTTGAGCAAAAACGGAACATTATTCAGTGAGCAGTGAAGGAGGGTCAGACTCCATCTCGTGCTAACCATACTTAGGTCAACCCTTTGCTAATCCTGATCAATAGAATTCCTTTTTCATATACTGTACCACATTTGCCATGGCAGCAATGTGATGCTGTGGAAAACTCCCTTGAAAATATGCCTTCAGTTCAATTTAAACTGTTGAAAGATTAGTTTTTTCTGTTTATTTGCTACCTTGTTAACAAATAATATATCCCACCTTTCATAGGTGCTATAGGGCCGGTGCCCCCTCAGTATTTGTAGGCAGGGGGCTGAGCCCCCTCCCCCAATGTTGAGTGGACGGAGGAGGCATCCTCCTACAAATATTGAGGGGGCATCACCCCTATTCTCTTTGTACTTCCCACCCCCCCAAAACTGTTCTTCATGACAGATTTCTAGTAATATTGGTCTGAGTCTCCATATACACTTATCACCAAAGTTTTTTGTCGCTTTATGCAAGAAGGGTGTTTTTTTACAGTGACCAATGGTCTTTGCAAATGTATAATCAAATTGCAGAGTGCAAAAAAATGTTCCTTGGTTCTTTTAGAGCAATATTTGACCATAACTTCCAAATATTTGCCTAGTTGATAATTTTGCTATTCTGTAAAATTTTATACTTCCAGCATTGTATTGCAACAAAATACATTAAAATGACTAGAAGAACAAAGGAGTTTGGTTGGTTCTCATTTTTTCTCTTGAGCCCTTATCCTAAACATTTATCATTATTGTTGTTATTTTTTATTAATTTATTTACTGCTTAAAGCCTAGTTGTTTATTTTTTTTTTAAAAAAAATGTCAGTACAGCACCAATGAATCCCTGTGAATGCCCAAGCTATGCTCTAAGTAGGCCCCTAATTATGCATTTATTTTCTGCTACATGTCATTGGATTAAACCTGTCAAATGGTTGCTGTTCATGTTTATAGCAAAAGTGGAATCCAAAGAACTACTTTAGGCAAACCATGGACTTAGGCATGGCTCATGGAATTTTTGACTTTCCCCCTCTGAATGACAGACCCCTTCACACAATATCACAAGCTGCTTTTGAAACTTTCCTCAGTTTCTAAAGTGGTATGTCATGCAGCATTGGGAGCTGACGTTTACGAAACAAAAGTCCGAGACTTCCTTGGACTTGTGGGTCTGCTCCTGTGCAGCTCTTTGTATCCTGTCCAGAGTGTTAGTTTTTTAATTTACCCGTCGTATAATATTTAAAGTGATTGTTAGAAGAAACAGGACCAGTAAGTAACTTGAACAGGTAACAAATGTTTCTCTTCTTATTGGATATGTATGTCCTTGAAATTTTTTCTATGTGCAATCTTCCTTCCAGTTAAAATTAAATGTTATTTTTATATGCTCATTATTTTACTAAGAAGATGTGTAAGGGCCATTTTTAGCAGTTGGGTTGTTATTTTGTAAAGTATGAAAGCATTAGACCAATTTTTGCAATAGTTACTACTAAATATGGCTTCTGTTATGACTTCCAGTTATGACTGTCACTCTTTTTCTAGAACTGTAATTAATTTCTTTTATGAAAGAATGCTACAAGTTACTGATAGCTCTGTAATCTGTGTGATTGGCTCCTCCATTGTTTGGAACAGAGGGTAGCTCGGATAGCTATTCAATAAAATAAACTTAATTTGTAAAATATCAGTTTGTCTGAATTTTTGTGTAAAACTGCCATTTTGCTTCTTGCTCCACTGTTTTTTGATAATTCATGATTCGATCATCATATGCCTTGTAAGTAATTAATCAATTCATTAAACTGAAATTTCATTTTTCAGAAACATCACCATAGATTTTTGAGATTTTGAAGGATATGTGAGATAATTTACAGTGTCAGAACCCCTGCTTTGCAGGCATAAGATCCAAGTTTATTATTCAATATCACTAGCTAAAAAGATCTCAGCTGGGCTAGGAGAGACTTCTGCTGAGCATAGCTGCCAAGTTACCCCTTTTTTTAAGGGAAATTCCATTATGCTGAATAGGCTTCCTCATGAGAAAAGGGAAAACTTGGCAGCTATTGCTGCTGAGGAAGCTGACACTGGACAGTAGTGGACTAGGTGGACTAAGGGTCGGATGCTGTACAAGAGTCCTCCTCCTCCTCCTGTTCAAGAAGGAAGTTTATTTTAAAGCTAGCGCTTGCAGTAAACTGAGCGATGCAACAGAACTGCATCACTCCTGTTCACAAAACTGCATCTCAGGTTTAGGAAGGGAAACAATGTGCCTTTAAGGTATTGGTTCCCCCACTACTCAAGCATTCCACCTTGGAGACCAGCTCAGAGGAGGATACAGACGCAGCAAGAGAACATTTGCACTGCCTATTATATCAATAGTTAAATAGTTAATATATAGGGTGCTTGAAATGCTCTCTGTCTCTTGTCTTTCCTTATATTTGTGCCCACTACTCAAAAGAATACTCGATCCATCTCTGCTTGGATGTTTGTCTCTATCTTTAGAAACTCCCAGCTAATTTCTGCCCTGAAATGATGAAATGGGAGATGTAAAAATGATAATAATAATAATAATAATAATAATAATAATAATAATAATAATAATAAAGCAGCTGCTGAAAAAGGAACTGTACTGGAAAAAAAACTCTACCCCTGTACAGTCACAATGTGCTTTGGTGTCTAAGCAATAGCTTGCCCTGAGCAACCCTGGGTGGAAGAAATGCATTGCACCATAAATCGAAGAGAGAGTGAAAGAGTGGTCAGCCCTTGAATGAGTTAACTGGCTGTAAAGCTTTACAGGGAGGGATCTGTTTGATGCATGGAATATCCCCTTGAGGTCTGTGCAAGGCTGTTATTAAAGCAGTGCCAGGAGACTTCCCCATTCACTGTAGAGAGGCATAGGCACTAGGAATTAGCATCAAGCCTAGGATCAGCTGACCTGCTCAGACTGCTGACGGCAAGGAAAACCTGCCTTCCTCCACAAAGAGTCCTCTTGGAGTGGGGTGGGTTTGAAGATTATATATTTGTAAGTGGGAAGCTGAAGAGAGGCGAGGCAAATATTTCTCTTTTGAACTGTTCTGGGTTTGTCTAATGTGGGACAAGCACACACTGATCTGCCTCCCCCCCCCCCCCGGCAAGGTGCTATAAACTGGTGACACTCCAAATAAATTTGTGAGGCTGGCTCCACCAGATCAGAGTTAAGCCTGTGGCAGATGAAATTGATGTTTTGAACTGGAAATATTTGCTCAGAACTCTGATGAAAAGATGAAAGAACACGATGAAGGCAAAGAACTGATAATATGTTCCATGTTAAAAGCCACTTTTAAAAGCAGAGTTGTTGAAAGCTCACCCACTCTCATGTGTCTTAAATGGCCTCTCTTTATGCAGTTAAGAACATTCATTATGCAGCAGCAAAAAATTGTCCTAATAGCCTAACCAGATTGGTTCCCAGCTGCAGTGTGCCTGTGTGGTTTTTTTTCTTTTTAGCTAATGGCAACTCCAGGAGGGGAACCATTTGGATCATGGCTGCTAAGTAGGGGAGTGGAGGGTTATATCCACCTGTCCTGACCCAAATTACATGCAGCACCAAGTTTGTTTTTTAAAAAAGAAAACTACATCTTGAAATCACAAATCTCCTGCAGGTAATGTGCATCTAAGGAATAAGGAACCACAAGACAGAGAAACCAGTAGGAGAACACTTCAATCTCCCAGGACATTCTATACAAGATCTCAAAGCAGCTGTTTTATTACAGAAAAATTTCAGAAACAGACTGGAAAGAGAAGTTGCTGAATTGCAACTCATTAGCAAGCTTAAAACCATGGAGCCACCTGGAATGAACAAAGACATAGGTTTCTTATCTCATTATACATGATCAAGCTTTCCTTAGCACCTCAGCCCTTGATCCCCCCCAAGACCAATTGTAGTCATTAACAGTAGTTAACAGTCATCAACAGGTTTACCACTCCTATCAGCCCATCACCCATTCCCATCACCCCCACCCTCTGAATATACATAAGGGCATAGCTGCCAAGTTTTCCCTTTTCTCGCGAGGAAGCCTATTCAGCATAAGGGAATTTCCCTTAAAAAAGGGGGAGAACTTGGCAGCTATGCATAAGGGTCTGGTGGATTCTGTTTCAGTGTATCTGACAAAGTGTGCATGCACATGAAAGCTCATACCAAAATAAAAACTTAGTTGGTCTTTAAGGTGCTACTGAAGGATTTTTTTTATTTTGTAAGGAATAAGAGGCAGCATATGGGACGGCTGCATTTGTTCCTGTTGGTGACCGTTTGCAAAGTTGCCCTCTGACTGAGTCACCTCGCCAGAGACTTGCCACCATAAACTGTCTGAACATGTATACGGTCTGAACCTGCATGTTAAAACATCTCTATTTAGGGTGAGCGTGCCATTGCCTCATTTGCCACATGCAGTGAGGCAAAAGGTGGGAGCAGCTGCTGCAAAAAGGTGATTCCTAGATCCTGGGAAGTGATAGGTTTATTTAACAGGGTTGTGAATCCAGCTTTTGGTTACACTTGAATTGTGTGAATATTTTGATCTTGGATTTCAGTGGCTGGACTCAGATAGTTCCAGCATGGTGTTTGGCGGCACTCTGGTTATGCATTATATATTGTAAACTTTATGAGAGCATTGAAAGAGAATCTTAGACCTGGTCTACACATGCAACAGAATGAATTAAGAGTAAGAAGGTAAGAGCCCTCAGGCGATAGCGGTCACCAACTTTTGGGGGCCTGCAAGCACATTTACAGACTAAAAAAAATGTGGGAACTGCACATACCCCACAATACACACATCACAACCCCATACATGTGCGGCTGTCACACAGACACTTAAACCACCACTCTGACTCCAGCGGTTAGGCCTGGGGGACATGTGCGTGCTTTTGCTGAAACCTAAGTGGTGATCTTCCTGGAGAGTACAGGTATTAATCTTCTCTCCCCAGCAATAATCTCCACTGTAAAACCACCTCTGATACATGTCAATTAGGCTTTGAGGAAAACCTTTTATTAGAACTAGAAGAAGGTTTCTTCAAGCCAAATTGTGGTAAGGGGACTTTCCAGCAATGAAGAAGGACTCTGGCTGGAAGGGGCAATCTTTATCTCCCCTGCTAACTCCTCCTTCCATTGTAATTATTGTCTACACAGGAGGTTTATTTGAAGCCTAACTGTAGCAAAGGGGGGTCATAGCTGGGGAGGAAAGAAAGGAATAATTGCTCCCTTTATGGGACTCCCCCCAAGAAATGCCCCCTCCATTGCAATTACAGTGGTACCTCGGTTTATGAACACAATTGGTTCCGGAAGTCTGTTCATAAACTGAAGCGTTCATAAACTGAAGTGAACTTTCCCATTGAAAGTAATGGAAAGTGGATTAATCCGTTCCAGACGGGTCCGCGGAGTACTCAACCTGAAGCATACTTAACCTGAAGCATGGGTGTAATTGGTTCCGGAAGTCTGTTCATAAACTGAAGCGTTCATAAACTGAAGCGAACTTTCCCATTGAAAGTAATGGAAAGTGAATTAATCCGTTCCAGATGGGTTCGTGGCGTTCGTAAACCAAAAATTCATAAACCGAGGTGTTCATAAACCAAGGTTCCACTGTAGTGTCAAAAGAAGCTTGCTATTGTAACCAAGTACTGTAGAAGCCTTCCTTGAAGCTTACACTGCAGTGGTGGGCAGCTTTGGGGGTAGAGCTACCCCCGCCCCCCGCACTGGTGTCGCTCTCCTGAAATCTCTCACCCACCCCACCCCCACCCCCCATGCTGCAAATAGGCTTGGAAAATCCTTTCTGTAGGCTGCAATGGAAGGTTCCTTTCAAGGCAAATGGAGGAGGGGCCTTCATGGGTTCCAGGGAAGGCCAATGTGGAGGTGCCCACAGGGGTTGTGTTGGTGAGCAGTAAAGTAGATGGAACCATTTCAGACATCAAGCGAGGGGTTTTGAATATGCCCCTTAAAAAAAAGCACTGTACTGGGAAACATAGCCCAGAGCCTGATGTGCTGGTTGGCTTGTGTGTGCGTCTTTTCCACCTGCTGTCTGAATTCTTCTCCCAGTCCCCACATGCCTCCCTACAGAGGAATCCTCCAGCACAATATGATCAGAAGTGCCATATTTCATTCCTTGCCTCACCCAACTCATCAGTCGCCATGCTTGATTTCCCTTGTTGCTCGTCTAATGAAATAATAAGGTTTTCTGCCCACTCTTTTTAAATTCCATTTGCAAATCTTGTTTATGATGCAGAAAGTGGGTGTTTTCCATATGTCTCAAAACAGATGAGTCAGTGAAGTTTCTTAATCTTCCTGGGCAGTTGTGAAAGTTCTTCCAGGCAACAGTTTTTTTTTACTTGTCAACAACATTTGCTAAAGCCTGGTCTTACATAAAGCTGTCTGGAAGTAGAAGGAATCTTTACAGGTTGGAAACATTAAACTTCAAACTAGCACACTAACCATTAAGCAGGGTGTTTTCCATGAGAAAGACCATAGTTCAGTGGCAGAGCACATTATTATTTATTTATTTAATGAACTTATATACAGTAATACCTCGGGTTACAGGCGCTTCAGGTTGTGTGTTTTCGGGTTGTGCACCCTGCCGAACCCGGAAGTACCGGAACAGGTTACTTCTGGGTTTTGGCGCTCACGCATGAACAAAAGCACTAAATCATGCTTTGCACATGCGCAGAAATGCCAAATCGCGACCCACGCGTGTGCAGACACAGCACTGCGGGTTGCGAACGCTCCAGGTTGCGAATGTGCCTCCCGCACGGATCACGTTTGCAACCCGAGCGTCCACTGTACCGCCCTATACCCAGAGGTCTCAGGGCGGTTCACAGAACAAAATAAAAATATAAAACCACAAAATATATAATCAAAATAAAAACAACAACCCAATAACACACACACACACCAAAAACCCCACATTTTCAAAGGGCATAGGATGTCAATCAAATCACCAAAGTGGACCTGCAGCAAAAAATTGCAGCATATTACATATGCTTTCCTACATGGTGCTATCAGTTGTAAAGGAATGGCGCAGTGCATTCTATCTTTACCTCCATCAGTTTTCTGCTTCTGTTTTCAACTAACACTGAACACTCAACAGGGCTGTTTTTCTGAGGGGTTGTTAATATTTCTTCTTTTTTTAAGCTGGTAAACGTTTGTGAACTTCTGATCGTTCTATTTCCTTGTTTGGGCTCCTTGTCTTATTTGCATGCTCCAATCTGAGTTCAATATTGGAGTAATGTATTTGCATTGTAGAAAATCCCAAGTTTGTTTGATTGATTGATTGTATTTCTATTCTGCTTTTCATGAAATGAATCTCAAAGTGGCTTTCAAACAATGAATAACAATAACATAATACATAAAACGACATAACAAATACAGCAAAATCATATAAAATAATTAACAGATAATCAATAAAGCAATGACAATCTGTAAAACACTATTAACAAAACAGCAACTAAAAATAAGCTAAACATCACAATGACTGCAAAAGTAATATATGACTAAAATAAATATGGCATTTAGAATCTATAAAACATTTTTTCCATGATTCTTTATTATAAAAATGAGAAATGTCTAGTTGACTTCAGTTCAGCTAATTTTTAGTCATATTTTTTCTGATGATGAATGCTGGTGTTTTTAACGACTTTTTAAATTTAAATTTTGTTAAAGTCATAATAATAAAAGTATAAATAAATATAAAAATGTGCACCCCACCCCATCATAATTATCCAAACTCCCCAAATTTCAGCACTTGAGATAGCTTTACCCCTTTTCATTTTAACATTACAAATTCTACAAATATATTCCATATCTCCTCAAAATCATTTCTTCTCCATATCCCCATGTTACCATTGAATCTATAAAACATTATTAACAACATAAACAAAATAGCAATTTTAAAAATAAGCTAAGCACTCTTAAGTTCATACACACCTACATAACTCATAATCTTTTGCTCTATTCATTTCATTGCAATAAGCCAGCTCAGGCAGATGCTGGGCCAGCTATGGTGGAGATGGTGGGGCTTTCAGGCCGACCACCAGTGGTGAGGTGGATGTTGACGCCGGGGAACTTGGCCACATCACTCTCAATCATGAAGAGGTCCATTCCCACTCGAGGAAGTCCGAGATGGGCCTGCCCTTCCGGAGTGGGCAAACCGTGACTCCACTAAAAAGCATCATGTTCCAGGTGATATGCAAGACCTGGAATCCCGGAGAGCTGCTGTCACTAGCTTAGTGCCTTTCTGTGAGTATTTTCTGCAACATGTTACTAGTGTACCAATAGCGGCATTCGTGATATATGCTTGGCCGTCCACATATCACTGCATTTTTATTAGTTGTTCTGTGATGCTTTCCCAAAGTTGCTGCCTTATTGCCATCCAGAGGGGTACTTGTGTTATAGCAGAAAAAAGCAGGACAAACCAACCCTGAGATGTTTGTGGTATGAAAAGTTACAGGATTTCTGTAGGAAGTTATGCACCAATTGGAGATAAAGTAGTATGTCCACTCCAAAGTTTTTGTAGATGTAACTAGGGATTGTATATAACCACCCGGATACCATCATGAGCACAGATAATCATGAATGCACCAGGAAAGGGGCATGGAGGGGTCCTTAGATAGCCAAATCCATGGCTAGGCCAATTACTAGACATTAGCCCTGAAGGCTCACCTTCAAAAGACCAAATACCAGTTTAGGGAAGTGGAGGATGCTAATGCAAGACTCTTGCCTTCTTGGCCTCATGATTGTTGGCTTTGAAGGCGAGATTCCAGGTAGCAGGCTGGAGAAGATGGGCCCTTTAGATTGCCTACAGATCTGAGCACAATGGCTGCACCCTCATCCTTCTCTTGATAGCTGACAACTGTATGTGAGTTGGAAACTGCTTCAGCTGCCCTTCTGGCTCTTGCGTTTCCAGATGCTGAATGTCTGGTGTCAGATAGCATGATGTCATGTTCAGAAGTTTGTCTCTGGGGTTTTTGCTTGGCATCCAGGGGGTTGCATTACACAAGCCAGTGTGGTGTAGTGGTTCAGAGCAGTAGACTCGTAATCTGGTGAACTGGGTTCACGTCTCGGGTCCTCCACATGCAGCTACTGGGTGACCTTGGGCTAGTCACACTTCTCTGAAGTCTCTCAGCCTCACTCACCTCACAGAGTGTTTGTTGTGGGGGAGGAAGGAAAAGGAGGTTGTTAGCCGCTTTGAGCCTCCTTAAGGGGAGTGAAAGGCAGGATATCAAGTCCAAACTCCTCCTCCTCTTTGAAATCTTTCATGATTTCCTTGTATTCCTTGTTTTCTGAAGGCCTTCTGTGCCTAGAGGAAATGATAAGCTATCCTTACTTGAGCCACCTGAAAATTGAAACTGCCTTTTCTATGTTTTTATTAGAATATTTTCTTGAGTAGCATTAGTACATACAGAGTCTCTGTTTTCAAGTCATAGAATGCTTCAGCCAAGTCAGTCATATTTAGAGTGAGACAGTACTGTTATAGGCAATATGGGATAGAGGGGAAAGAGGGGTGGGAAGGAAGAGGGGAGGAAATGGAGAGAGAGTAAAAATTTATTCCTTTATATAGTATATGAGCAAAGCTTTTTGTGTCAGCATCACGTAGAAAGGTATTTTATTTATGTAGGTGGTCTGAGAGACCATAGCGCTCAGAGTGTGGTTGGTTGCAGTGTGTCTCTGTGTGAAAGGGGGTGGGTGTTGTTGGGTCAGGTTAACCATACAGATTTGTATGTTTTCAGGGGAGATAGGTGTTTATTGTCTTGCTTGTTTGCATATGTAATAAAGGGGAGCCACATCAGGGTGAAGGCATCCTCTTGTGTTTTTCCTCATGTTAACTTCAATTTGTTAGTTAGCTTTTCTAGCAGGGCAGTTTTCTATATAGCTTGGTACCCATGGTCCATGTTCACTCCAGACAGATCCCTCCAGTGTCTACTTATGACACTCCTAGCAGCTGAGAGGAAGGGGCTTATGAGTTCTTTGTGTTGTGTGTGTGCATTATTATCTTTGAAAATATTTAGCAGGGTCAGTTCTGGAGTTGCAGATTTCTTGTAAGACTAATATCCAAAAGGATTGGATTTGGGAGCATCCCCACCACATGTGGAGGTATGTGCCCATGGAGGTACAGCCTCTCCAGTACCTTGATGAAGTTCGTGGAAGTATCATCACTAGCTTCCATGGTGTTAGGTATCATCTAACTTTCAAAGTGAGCTCCTTTCTTTTAGCTGAGAGAGATTTAAAGGATAGCTTAGACCACAGTATTGACCATTAGGTTGAGTTTATTTCATATCCTATGTCATGTTCCTATTGGTTTTTGATTGTGATAAGGGCGTCTACTCCTGGAGTATTATTTTGTATATTGTAGATACCATCCCTTTGATAGTGAGTCTGCCTTTTATGCTCTTAAGCTTCAGATATATATGTCTCCATTGGTGGCCACTTGTATGCACAACTGTTCACACTCTACCCCCAAAGTATATGCCAGAAAAATAGCATCTTGTTTACAAACTACAACTTACACATTCATTCATTTTTTTTCATTGCAATGATATGATATGATATGATATGATATGATCCACGCAACAAGCCTGTAAGGTAGGTCAGGCTGAGAGACAGCGACTAGCCAAAGGTGACCCAGTGAGCTTCATGGCCTCTGGTCTCTCAGGTCCTAGTTCAACTCTCATGGCTCTCATTGTATTCGAGTTCATTTGTTTTCCATTTGCTTTATTTGCATTTAACATTTCAAACCTACATCCAAGCTCTTTCACACCTACGGTATTGATAAAGACTATTGCATTAGTCCTTACCTTAGTAACTAAAGATTACTAGGGCATATGTAGGCAAAGGACTGTGATCTGAGGCTACAGTGAGACTAGAAGTTGCCTGGATTGTAGGGGCATGCCTATTTTGAGTCCTCGCCACTGTCTGTCTCTCACAATATGCAGGAAGGAGGAAGTTGGCATTTGCAAAGGATTAATGTGAGCAAATAGTATTAGCAGTGGGTTAGGATGTCACCCTGGTGACATCTTTAACCATTGAAGTAGAGCAAAGAGACTTCTTGTTCAGACCCAGCAGGTGGCGCTGCTAGCCTCTATACATAAACCTCTTTTGCATTTTGACTAGAAGTAATCTTGTGTAACTTCTCAGACTAGTTGTGGATCCAGGCAGATTCCATATAGCACTACATGCACTCTCTTCTTTGATAGGGCTTGTTCCCTTGTCCTTTTTTTGTCCTTTCCCCCCAGAAAATCTTCAGCTTATATTGCAGTTTCTATCTCCATTATTATTTATTTGTCCAAAGTATAACCCCAACAAATATACCTTTGCTAAACGGTACAGCTCTTTGCTGATGGTGGTTGTACGTTTGTTTTTAAACTTCACATTTTTATTTAAATGACCTGCATTTTGACCCAAGGAGGAAGGTGGTCTGACCTCAAATGGAAGGGAATTTTAGACCTACAATGCACAGCTTCCTCCCTTATATAATATTTCATTCATGTAATTCGAATCCTCTTTGAAACCACTATGATTGCTGAGCCAAAAAGGGAAAGTTGTGTTTGAGAAGCATATAAATCACTTGAGGGCGAGGGAGGCGTGTAATTATGTGTTTTCTTCAGGAAGGAAGGAAAATTCTATAGTTTACCAAATTCACTGTGATTGAACTCAAAGTGTTTCACTTAAAACAAACACCAATCTAATTTTTCCTCTAGCAGGAGGTTGGCTAAATGCAGAGGCTCAAACAGGTATGTCAAGCAGAGGGTTTCCCCTCCTGTCCTGCTAGCTTCCCTTTTGTGTTTTCTGTGTTAGGCAAGGAGAGGGAAAACCAAGGCAGCACTCCACCTCTTCAAAGAGCAAACTTGACTTTCTCTTGGGGTCATGTTAGGTCAGACTCCATAGAGCAAGAATCTTTAACCTTTAGCCCAACTTGAAACATAGGATCCACATTTAATGTTATGCTGTGTCAGTCTCTCTGCTTTCTTTCTCTCTATCTGGCATCTTTATTTCTTGTTCTCTTTCTTGCTATTTTAAAAAATAACCCCAAATAAAGAAAAATAAGTGGTGGTGGTGGTGGTTGTGTATTTTTGTGATACACAAGAGTTTTGTGTGGATGCTGGTAACCGAGCCCTAGCAGGACTCTTAGCACAGGCCTGCAGCATGGTTTCTCCTTGGGCAAGTGAAGAGAGTTACAGTAATTCACTTGCATTTACAGTGAAGAAGGGCCACTTATGTGACTCAGGTTAGATTGGTGCGTGACCTGCTTTTGGTACCCTGATTCCATGCAGCAGGGGGCAAGAGGTTCCCAAGAAAGAAAGAAAGAAAGAAAGAAAGAAAGAAAGAAAGAAAGAAAGAAAGAAAGAAAGAAAGAAAGAAAGAAAGAAAGAAAGAAAGAAAGAAAGAAAGGTGCATGCAGAGAAAGCTAACCGTGTCCCATTCCCATGCCCACATACAAACTCAAGGTCTCTAAGTGGTTTGATCTCTCGGGTGGCTACAGAGGAATTGTATCCTGTCTCAAAGGATGAGCAAAAACCAGTGGCCTAGTCTTCCAAAAAATAATTTTGTACATGTGTGCATGAGCAGCCCTTTCTTCTAGAAAAAAGGTGCTAGAACTGCCCCCTCAGCGTCTCCACCGTGCCTCCCCTCCCCCCTGAGCCCTGTGAGCCCTTCCATGGCAGGCTGTGTCTTGCACTCACAGTTTTTCTTTTCTCCAAGCAGGTGACAATCATGATCAAATCATTGTTTTCCAAGTAGCTGCAACAGAAGCAAAACAAAAACAAAAAAAAACGTTGCGAAACCAGATTTAGTCGCAAGTTTGGTGGCAGGCTGTGAACCATAGGAGAAATGGCCGCCGCAAAAAAGCCTCTGCCCGCAAAGAGGTTCCAATTGAAGGCAGATTGAGGAAATTAGCAGAGTTTAGAGGGAAGAGAGGGAAGTGTACCCTGCTGCAAAGTTGGAGGTGGGCGTCATCCTTCCCTCCCTCCTTCCCCCTGCCGCTGCCCACCAAACTTCCAACCCAGCCACGGAGTCATTACGCCCCAGCCCACTCTCCCTTCCACACTCATGCATTCGCCCCCCCTACTCTGCCTCCAACATCTGATCTTATAGAATAAGGTTACAAGATGTCATCGTTTCCCAGGGACAGTCCCCGGATTTACAAATCAGTCCCCATACAAAATCCATTGAAGTTGAAAAGTGTCCCCGGATTCATTGAAAAAAAATCTGGTAACCTTATAAAGATGAACAAGCTCCAGCTTTGATTCTCCTTGCCTATAAAAATGAGCAACTACCTGGAGGTCTTTAAGCAGAGGCATGACAGCCATCTGTCAGGAATGCTTTGATGGTGTTTCCTGCTTGGCAGGGGGTTGGACTGGATGGCCCTTGTGGTCTCTTCCAACTCCCTGATTCTATGATTCTATGTTGGAGAATAATGGACAGATAGTAAAAATTGAATCTCTTTTGCCTTCCTTGGTTGCTCATTCATGGGGAAAACCAAATAAGCCGAATAAGAAAAGTGCAAGTTGAGTACAGTAGTTCTCTTGACAAATTTCTTTTTTCTGTTCCACTTGGACTCTTTCAGTAGGTAAACAGCATTTGTGTAAAATGTGCACGTAACAAAGTGTGGGAGTTGTATAAGGAAATGAAGAAGGGGAGGAGTTTATCTGTTCTGGTTGCTATTGTTGTTTTGTTTGGTGTCCCTGTAATTTTGTCTCCAGGATCTTGCAAGAATGACTCATTTGGTGAGTTCCCCACAACACCAAAGCCTGGGAAAATGCAAACATTCATCTCTTAAAGTCACAAACACCCATTTAACAAGCAGCAATGAAAGAGGATTCTTGGACATTCAATGTCTAAAAAGTGTGTGTGTGTGTGTGTGTGTGTGTAGCTGGAATAAAATTGCACACAGCTGCTGCTAGATTCTCCCTCTACCACTAAGTGAGCATTACAGACAATCCAGACTCATCTGCCTTTTGCACACCAACTCTGAATCTCTTAACAGCAGTTGCAAGGTGGGTGTTGGGGTAACAGTCCACTTAAGGAAAAAATGCAGATAATTTTTCTCAAACATCATAATACTGAAATGAAATATGGGGTGACATTAGAGAGAGCATTCTTGGATCAGGCACTCCAACTTTGGAACATCTTCCCCTCATATTTGTTTGGTAAAGTTGTTTTTTAATATTATTATTAATATTTATTATTATTATTCCATTTTATAATGTCCCCTCACAGATTTGAGCAACCCCAGCACTTCTAAGTTTTCAACACCGGTTAAACTTTACCCAGCCTTTGGGTGATTTTTTTAGTCTCTATGTCTGCTATATAGTTTATTTGTCTTGCTTCTATTTTATTGCTGCTTATGTATTTCACTGCAGTCAACAGTAGTCATTATATCACCACCCTGTTCATAGTTTTATATGTATTTCACTGGCAGTTGTGGTTCTGCTCTGGAATCATCTTGTAGGTTGAGAAGCATAATAAAGAAAAGCCAAAGGAATTTCAGCTCAGCAAAATGACTTTTAATAGAGTATTGTTTGTTTGTTTGTTTGCTAAATTCATTTATATGATGCTCTTAATTTTTTTAAAAAAATCCCAGAGCAGTTCACAAATAATGAATCCTGTAAATAATACAAATCACAATGATTAAATACATAAAAGAGCAAAATAAAACCATAAAACAGAAGCAAGTGGACAATCTCATAAAATGTTCTACAAACCATTTTTGTCAGAGTCTAACTGACCAGAACCTCAAGAAGTCCGGAATGTCTGTGTGAAGAGGCATGCCTTTGGCACCCACAAAACTGGAGTAAAGATTGCAACCAGTAGTGCTCCAGAGGCAGTGAGTCCCCCATCCTTGGCATCATCTGGCAGCAGTACCCCAAGAAGGTCCCACTCCAATGGCCACGTTGGGACTTACTGGGAGAGATGCTTTGTCAAATATTTGGGCCCTGAGCTATTAGCACTTCCAGAGTCCATGGCAACACCCTAAACTGGGCTTGGCAAGAAATAGGCAGCTCATGGAGAGTAGGGTATAATGTGCCTTAGAAATGATGTTGTGTGGAGTAATTAAGTCCTTGTTGATTATTATGTAACCGTCTTCCAGGGTGCTATGCGGGGCCTCTTGCTTTCTAAAATGTCACACAAGTATAATATACTTGTGTCTACACATGTACATATGTGCCAGGGTTCTTTTTGTCAGTTAGCTTCAGGTTGCTTCCATCCTGGTTCACAGCAAGAGCTGAGGTTTTCTTTTGCACCCTTCCCAGGAAAATCTGCTCTTACATTTATGCTCTTCTCCACGTTGAGTTAGGATTAAGGAGCCTGTAAATGGCTCCCTGTCTTCACTGCGAATGCTAAGTGATAACAGAAGGTCACAGGTGCACAGGTAGGCTTGCCCTGCCCTGGCCATCTCCCATAGTCAGTTTTTCATTCTTCCTTACTTTGCTCAAAAAGAACACCTTTGTACTAGTTCCTTACATGCAGGTGTGCACTTAGCCACTTGAAATCTGCTTGCCTGAGCCAACACAGATGACTGTTTTAGCACACATAGCTGTGTAGTAAAATTAGCCAGGACACTACAGAAAGCTTCATAGGATCATCAGTTGTGGCTTAGAGCAGTGTTTCCCAACCAGTGTGCCTCCAGATGTTTTGGGACTACAACTCCCATCATCCCTAGCTAGCAAGACCAGTGGTCAGGAATGATGGGAGTTGTAGTCCCAAAACATCTGGAGGCACACTGGTTGGGAAACACTGGCTTAGAGTATCATCATCCTGTCAAGTGGTAACAAGAAGGCTTTTGTTGTTTTTATTTCAATTTATATACTATATAAACTATTATATCAGAGGATCCCAGGGTGGTGAACATTAAAAACATATTACAGAACATTAATGATAAAAACATAATAAAAAGCAAACTGACAGGTCGTCTAATGTTGTTGTTGTTTAGTTGTGTCCGACTCTTCGTGACCCCATGGACCAGAGCACGCCAGGCACTCCTATCTTGCACTGCCTCCCGCAGTTTGGTCAAACATAGTCATCATAATTTTTATGCTGGAAAAGAGGAGTCTGAGATATGATATAATATATGATATGATATGATAGCCATTTTCAAATATCTCAAGGGCTGCCATGTGGAAGATGGAGCAAGCTTGTTTTCTCCTGCTCTGGAGGGTAGGACTCAAACTAATGGCTTCAAGTTAAAAGATAGGAGATTCTGATTATGCAGCAGGAAAAACTTTCTGACAGTAAGAGCTGTTTGGCAATGGTACAATCTCTTTCGGGAGGCGGTGGACTCTCCTTCCTTGGAAGTTTTTCAGCAGAGGTTGGATGGCCATCTGTCATGGATGCTTTAAGTGAGATTCCTGCATTGCAGGGGGTTGGACTAGATGACCCTTGGGGTAACTTGCAACTCTACACTTCTATGGTTCTATGATTCTGTCATAACAGTCCTCTCCTCCACACTTTCACAAGCCATACATTATTTCATAGCCACAAGCCTGGGTAAAGAGGCCTGGTGCCTAAGGACGTGTAATGATGGCTCGAGGCGAGCTTCTCTGGAGAGAGCATTCCACAATTGGTTCGGAAGCATGGGGAAATAGTAATCTGTATCCACCCTCAGTATACGCAGTGTAAAAGTATTAAGCATGTAAAGTACATTTGGTAAACATATAATTATGTGAAAAACGCAGCCTGAGGAGGTTCTCTGGCATCATTGGAAGCCCTCATTAGGGGACATTGCTGTCCACTGAGGACAGAAGCAGACATCAGAAACTCTGGTGGCGGTGGTGGTGATATGCCACGAATTTGACTAGGTTATCCCAGCCAATCTGGGTGGCTTCCAACAAATTAAAACATAGTAACACATTAAACATAAAAAACCTCCCGATACAGCACTGCCTTCAGATGTCTTCTAAAAGTTGTAGTCATTTATCTCCTTGACAGAGGGCAGGCACCACCACCGAGAAGGCCCTCTGCCTAGTTCCCTGTGACTTCACTTCTTGCAGTGAGGGAACCACCAGAAGGCCCTCGGTGTCTGCACTGGAGAGTGGGGTTGGAGACACTCCTTCAGCTATGCAGGGCCAAAGCCATTTAGGGCATTTAAGATCAGCATCAACACTTTAAATTGTGCTCGGAAACATACTGGGAGCCAATGTAGATCCTTTAGGATCAGTGTTATATGGTCCCGGCAGCCACTCCCAGTCACCAGTCTGGCAGCCACATTCTGGATGAGTTATAGTTTCCAAGTCACTTTCAAAGGTGGCCCCACGTAGAGCCCCACCATAGGAAGGAGGTGCGGTGGGTCCGGTCCATCCCGGGTGTCATGACTGAGGAGGGTGACAAAATGGCAAAATGGTGATAAAGTGGGCGACACACCTCACGCCTGTCGGCAGCAGCTCTTCTGACCCGGGGGCAGAGAGTGGCAAGGTGCACCTGGCTGCAGCAGCTTCATTGCCGGGTCATGTCTGACCTGGCTGCGGAGAGTGAGCAGCAGCTTCCCCACCCCACCCCACCCCACCCCTCTCCTATCCTGAACTGTTCGTGTGGGAGGGCAGCCTCCACACCATGCCCCCCCCCTCGGGACCACACCTGCCCTGGGCAGCGCGGGCATATGCTCCACCGCTGAGCCCCACACAGACGTTTTAAAGAGAAAATGTTAAAGAGAGGCAAGTGCCTCTGATTCACACAACCCTCTGGATGCTTTATGATTCTTTGATCGGTTTTTTAGGTTCCCCAATTCAGAATGTAATCTCCATGTTATGGAAAGTATGTATTGCACAATACATGAAGAATTGTACAAGTTGTTCTGGGTTTTATTTGTATTAGGTACATGTGCTAGGAAGCCGATTTGTGCATGTCCCTTCACACAATATTTGGTTTTACTTTCCCCCCACTTGAACAGAGAACACCGGAGGCTAATCTTGTTCCATTTGTGCTCAGCCACTTCTAAATAGGATCCATCAGAATGAGTTGCTAAGTGATCTACAAATGAGGCTAGTTAGAATGCTTCTTGGATATGTGAAATACATGGCACGATAAAATATGAATGTCTTGGTACCTGACATTAATAGCTGCAAGAGCAATGGCAATCAAGCCTTAGAGAAGTGATCCTGATCCTACAGTTGATCAGTGGCTAAGGAAGGTATGAGTCATTATGCTGATTAATAAAATCATCAGTTATAAACATGGGAGAGAAGAGCTCAAATGATTTAGGCATTTCAATAGGTGAGAGCACCATTTATTCTGTACTGGAATCAATACAATCAATATAAAACAGTTACCAATATAAAATGGTTATATGATGTTATAAATAGGTTTAAACAAATACAAATGTAAATCCAATAAAAAAGTAAGAGAATGAGTTGTTGGGCTATTGCCAATTACTACTGAAGGCAGGGGGCTGCATTTTTTTTAAGTGAGTATCTGCTACACTACAAGACTAAATGGGATTAGCATTCATATCCTTTCCCCAGGGCATCCTGGGAACTATGGTTCCATGAGGGGTGGTGATATAGTACGCTCTAACAAACAATGCTTAGACTTCTCACTTAACCACTTAATTCCCAGGATTCTTCAAAGGAAACCAGAGTGGATAAACGGGTATAAATCTGATGTAAATGTTTGTAGCATAGATAGTGTCAGGTGGTGTTCAGTATACTTATGTGCTGTTCAAAAACAAAATTCAGTGGGTGGATTCCTTTTGTGACAAACTGGGAAACAATGCCAACCCCTTTGCATAGTGTACATTGATTTTTCCATTGTGCTTCACTCTCAGTTCCTCTGCGCCATTATTCTTTCCTGTGAGGTTGTGTTATTGTAGCTTTAATTAGTCTCCAGTGATCTGTAGGTGGACACACTCCAGGGTTGTTTCCTTGCAAACCAGAGGCACAGTTCACCTTATGGAACACTACATTGTCAACCCCACATTCATTATCTCCTGCATAGATGGATGCAGGCCAAGTCTCTGCAGAGTTAATGATAAAGCGTTGAGTCAAGGAAAAGGCAGACACTCCCATTAAACTACCTGCCAACCGTATATGCAGTCATATGTGTGGGCGTTTGGGTGTGGAAATCTCTAACACTATTGTATCTGGGCAGTGACAGTTGAGAAAGCCTGTGCCAATACTTTTCCCGAGAAGCAAATTTCAAAAAGATGGTTTTGCTTTTCATGTTGCTTTTATCTCAACCAGCAACACAACTCAAGCATTTTACACTGAGCGCAAGGGAATTTACTTCCTGGTAGGTACATTTAAATGTAAATGTAGTCTAAAGGTTCAAATATGCTAACATGTTCAGTGAAAAGAATGCCAGATTTAGTGTTTCAGCATAATCCATCTGGAAGTTCTCCTATGCAGTTCCCATTGAAGGGAAGGGATGTGAGTTGAGTCGGATCCCTAAGCCGCCCCGCCCCCGCTGTCTCCCAAGCCTAAGTTCCCAGGGGTTTTTCGAAGAGGGAACAGCTTATGGTGCAGATACACTCCCTATGTTATGTTGGAGTAAATGGGAAAATGCCTCCGTCTTAATCATTAATTTTATTTAGAAATGCAAACATCACTAATCATGCATACAAGTTGACATTTGACATTTGTTAGTTGCCTGTCTTTTCTGTTTGTTGATTAGGAACATTGTCACAATATATAAATCTATGCAGTACAAAATAACATTTTAAAAAATATTACAGTAGAGCAAGTAGAAATCAACATATGACTGTACAACTGCAATACTTCAATGTAGTGATTTAAAAAATCCAAAAATGTGACCCATGAAAGCTTTGAGATGCTGCTAGGAAAACGGATGAGAGCAAAGTGATGACAAGTGCTGCCATTTTTCACCCTCAAAGTGAAGATATGTATGTAAACGTGTGATATTCACATACTTTCATTCCTGTAATTACACAAAGATAATATCTCTTTCACTATATATGTACAAGTAACTAAAAGCAATATATACAGTTGTGGCTTCAACAGACATAGGACCTGGGGGTGGTCTACACATTGCATTTGCCATGCAGAAGCACCTCTGTGTTGCTGATTGCTCCACACTTGAACCTTACAGTAAGGGGAGGTTTCTGGAGGGCGATGCTTCTCCTGAAATATCATCTCATGGCAAGGCTCCTGTTCCAGGTCAGGAAGAGCCCTGGACAGAAACACCCCTGTCGGAAGTTGGGGGTACACGGCAACATTTTTTTTGCAGATCCCCACATACTATCTCATTTTGACAGTGCTGGGTGGTACCAAAGGGCAGGGGAAGGGATGGTTACAAATACTGAGGAGGCAACGGGAAAGGCAAGCCTAGGAATGAGAGCCAAGTGTTCATCCCTAGATGAATGGCATGTTGCACCAGTAACCACATCCTACTTCCTCTTCACATGGGGCCTATCCGTGCTGTGGAAGGCGCTGGTGCTGTTCCGAATGCATCAGCCACAGTAGGTGCCCTGCTGTTAGTGATGCACCCCAGATGATGTGGAAGAGAATATGCTTCTTGATGATGCGATGTGTTGTGATCATAATGGGACAAAGGCACTTGGGTGTGTTTAGAGTAATATGTAGACCAGCCCCAGGCCACAGGTGAATGTTCCACTTCTCCAATATTCAAAGCAATATGTGCCCAGAAATTTTGGCCAGGCACATTATTCATTGTAATGAAATAAATACCCAGAGTTGTTATGAAGATATTCCCACTCAGTTGTGGAAAAAAACATTGCTATGTATACTGTATTTGGATTCACTGGGGAGAAATAAACACATTCTATCCCCAACATATAGGAGGCTATCAGACAGCTCTCTGCTAGGCAGCCTGGTAAACAGAAGGGGTGCACGGCTCCAGCAAGGCCTCCTATATATCCAAATTCAAGTCACTGAGAGCTACACAAGAGAGCAGTTCCTTTGTTTTAATTCAATAGAGACTACCGTAGTTGATACCATCACCAAAATTAAGGGTTTAAATTATTTCCTGGACTACACCACTTTCAGGCCATAAGTGGGAGTGGGAGTTGCATGTTTGAACACCCCCATGCTTCAAACAAATACAACAAAAACAGCCCTACACATAGACAAATAATATTTCAGGCCAAGGCTAAACTGAACCTTTCTTCTTCACTTGATAATGTGACAGGTAACTCCTACCAACACCATGGTGGGAAATCCAGCCATGATTGCAAACAACTACCTTTACTGCCCTCACTTTGCAGGAAGAGCTTAAAGACTTGGTTCAGGTGATAGTGCATCATGGCCTCTGATAGTAACCTGCAAAGAAATTCCCAGTGGATTACTCCCACTTTTATTTTTGCATTGTTCAAGTTCTGCTTGCGAGTAATACTGGTAGCATATCAGGAAATCAGTGTGCGTATGCAGTTGCCTGTTTAAATTTGCAAAATAAATGATTATGAGAAGTTAAGCTTTATAGTCATACACAAAGTTTGTTTTCCTTATGCTTGGCTACATAAAACTTTTTTTTCAAGAAGCGTGCTTAACACATGTGACTTAACTTCTAGAACTCTGATCACTATTGCTTGGATTAAGCTAGGTGTGAATGCTAATAGCCTAAAGTGGATGGGAACCTTTGTGTGTCCATGTCACATGTGGAACCTGATTCTACACATTACACTTAGCCACTGCTTTTTTCTAAAAATATTAATAATAATGTTTAGGGGTACTCTCATTTTGACTCCATATTATAATTCAAATTGGGAAAACAAATACAGTAAATGGAAAAAAGTACAAAGATTCACAAAATGTTTAAGGGTATGCGTACCCCCAGAAAAAAAAGCACTGCACTTAGCCTATATTACAAAGCACACCAAGAGTTTAAGGCTTTTAAGATCCAGCAGAAGGCTGCAGGGCTCAAAGTTATTGTGAGATGAAGGCATGATGTTTTACACTAAAATGTGTGTAAAATACAGTAAGCCATCAGGCACAGGTGTGTGTTCACTTATAAATATACATTACCATACACTATTACCAGGACACCATTGTAAACAGCTACCAAATAACAAATGATGAAGCAAAAACTAGATGGGGGGAATTGGGCCCTCCCGTAGCATAGAGCCCTCTTGCTTAGAGTTTCTCTAGTCATCAGCCCAGGTTCTTGGCCAGTCTCTGCAAGCCTATAGAGGTATGTCAAGTCACTATGCAAAACAAGTGGGTTGTGATGTAAGAGGAGGTACAATGTGCTTTTGTTTTGAGAAATGCACTCGGTTCTTTGCAGTGTGTTTTTGCAGGGCAATTATTCCCCTGAATGCTCTGGAATGCATTTGAGGGTCATGGCCCATCATGGCTCAATACAAATTGAGGCTGGTGACCCAGGAACTCACTATGCTTCATAAATCTATCAGAACCATCAAACAAATGGCCCTGCTGATACAACTGGGCATCAGAATCCATGTCTGTATTCTGTTCTTCATCATAGCAGCCAACAGCTGGCTTCTTTAAAACTCTACCATTTTAGCCCCTTCAAATTGCAGGTTTGGGGTGGGTGACTGTTTGATCAGTTCTCCCATGGAAAAAACAACCCCAGTGCTCATGTCCTCTTTATAGGCTTCCTATAGGTACCTGGGTGGTTCCTGTGAGAACAGAACAAGGGACTAGATACTAGGTATTGGGCATGATCCAGTAAGACTCCAGTAATCTTAACAAATATTCCCTTCTCATACAAAACTAGATTAGCTTGAGATTTTAGCCCTAACATCTAAGGCTATGGAATGCCTTTTGTGAGGAAATTTAAAGGCTGGCTAGACCTATCTACCTGAAGGGGGCCCACCAACAGACATTTCGCCTATGGCCCTCTCAATCCTTGACCACCTGAGCTGCTGTTTGTGTAGACAAGCTCTATCCTGAGTATTTTCCAGTCACCTTCGTCTAGTCAGGCAGCTGGAACCAGATTATCATAAAGCCCAGCATAAACTAGCCTCAGTTGTTGCCATTGGTTAGATTCAGATTCAGATTCAAATGAAGCAGCAGATCCACCAGGGATTTTGAGTGGGGGTGGGTGGGATTTAGTATTAAAAGGACTGTTCATTTTTAGCACAGTCCATAGGGAACCTTTGGACCTCTAGATGTTGCTGAACCACAACTCCCATCACCATGACCACCAGCCCTGCCTGCTGGGGCTGATGGGAGTTGTAGTTCAGTAATATCTAAGATGGAAGATGGTTCCCCACGCCTGCCATAGAGTGTCTACCAATTCCTAATATTTTTTTGAATTTATCTGTTCCAAGCACATATACACTTAGATGCTCTGTGGAAGCATCTCTATATTGCTTATTGGGCTGCAATACAATACTGCAGATCACTCTATGACTCTGCCAACACCTACTGCTATGAGGTTGCTGTTGTAAAATGAACAGAATATACCTGTTTCTCCTTAACCTGGCAATCCTGAGTGCAGAAATGGATTCATCTGCACATGACACCAATACACAGCAAGTTTTCTTTTCTTTTTGCAAAATGTGCTATTGAACATGGAGCTGAAAAGCCTGGGGATTTTAATGCTGGGGGAGTGTTGCTCAGGAGGTCTTGATAACTTTACAGATAACTACATATAATCCAATATTTTGAGATAAAAAGGAAAACACACACATACATGAATGAGGAAACTGCATCTGCCCTCATGTCTTCCTGGTATGAGCAAACTAGATGCAAGTTACACAAATAGCAAACAGTTGCCAGCAAGGCTGAAATGAGGTTTTGTGTCCTCTCTGTCACCAGAGAAACCCTGAGTGTTTACTATTATTTATGAAACTGTAAAGAACGGAAATGGGTTTCTTTTAAGTATCTCAGAAGCAATCTGCATGAATCCTCCAAATCCCAAATTAGAAATTATCCCAAATAGATTTGCAAAGCTTTCCCTTTTGTTTACATATCTAGGTGGCAGTCCTGAGCCATATGTACTTGTAGGTTACATTGAGATTAGTGAGACAGTTACGGTAAGAGACTTGCCTGTCTTTTTCTACTTATCTAAGCAATTCTCATGAAGAGGCTGCAAAGCTCAATGGAGGAACACGCGCTTTGCATGTAACGGATGCCAGATTCAGTCCCTGGCATCTCAGGTTATCAGAGTTGGAAAAGACCAAGGAGAGCCATATTGAATTAGATGGACCCCATTGTGTCACCTAGCGTAAGCACTCCGACTCAAATAACAATGCGAGGCTGTCAGTACTCCACGACCAGTTCCACCTGCACCAGCATTAACTCTTTGGTATAACTCTTGGATCAAGCATTGCATCTTCCATGGATCACATGCAGCTTCACTCTGCACCCTTAAAAATATTGCCACTCTAAGCATCAGCTCAGCTTACTTGTGTGTTGGCCATGATTCAAAGGGAATTTACTAGTGCATGGTACCATTTATTATTGCAATTTCACACTGCTCATCGAAGGAGAGAGAGATGTGGTTCTCTGTGAGAAATAGTAATGCTCTTTTAAGTGGTTTGTATTAACAGGTGATATGGTTAGATTAGATTTACAGTCCTTCATATCCTACCAACTATTATCTGAAATGTGAATTTCCTATATCTGAGTAGCTTTACTTGGCCAGTCCCTGCAAAGCTAGAGAGGTATGGCAATTCATTATACAAAAGAAGCAAGATTTTGCACATAATACGGTAGTAGCCAAATTGATCCGTTGTTCCTGCCTGTAGTTATAATTCCATACCCAAAGCCTTGTCTAGCACTGTTTATAGCTGAATGAAGTTGGAAATGTTAATGAAAATGTGAACTTTGAAACTAGTGCCATAAAATACAGAAATATCTAAATTTTGACCTGTGTTTTTTTTGTAGGTGACTGTTCATTGGAGAGAGGACCTTGAACTTAGAGCAATCTTTGTGTGTACAGTGGTACCTCGCAAGACGAAAATAATTCGTTCCGTGGGTTGCTTCGTCTAGCGATATTTTCATCTTGTGGAAACAAACGGCAGGAGGCAAAAAAAAAGCAGCAAAGAAATCGTCTTGCAAGACGCGGCCATAGAAAGCTTTGTCTTGCGAGGCAACAAAGAATCGCTAGACGCTTTCGTCTAGTGAGTTTTCCGTTGGGCGAGGTATTCGTCTTGCGAGGTACCACGGTACCTAGAAATTATGTTGTTGTTTTGGGGGTTTTCTGTTACAGAGGTGGCAAAATGGAATTATTGGAAAGCAGGACACATTTGGAATGTAGATATACTTATTGTAAACAGCAGTTTGGGGTTGTGGAGTTTGTTTTGGTGTGCTACAATCAACTGCATTCATCATTTACAGTAAAATAATAAGAATAATATTGGAAAATTACAAAGAAAAAACCCTGAATGTTTAATATACAGCTTCAGAACCAACCAAGCCGACAATAATGAGGTCTATGCACTTTGCAATTGCGGGTTTAAAGAAGTTTGCATTTATAAACCTAGAACCTGACCCAACTGTACGTGTTTAACAATGGGTGACCCAAGATAGATATGTGCACCAAGCCAGTTTTAGCAAAATGTGCCTCCACACCAGTAATGCAGGTGAAGGGCTCTTTATGCACACAAATCTCACTTGCTGGGGTGAAGTGCCTATTTTTGAAATGGCCACAAATCTCCCACCCAGGCACTTCAGGATGTGGCCAGTTGGCCTCTCCAGCTGTGAATGAGAGAGATTTTCTTACAGATATTAGGCAAGTAATGTGGTAGGTTGATCTCCACTGTGGTAGCCAAGAGAATGGGACGTCCAGCTCGGAACCCTGGCTGGCTGGCTGGGAGAGGGGTTCTCTTATCTATGTCCAGTCAAACCCTACACCCGTGGGATGCGAGTGTAGGAGAAATACGGAGTTCTGTTGAGCTAAAAACAGCATGTTTGTAACACTTTCTAGGTGCAAGTTCTCTTTTTACCCTTTCCTAATAAGAGACCATTTTCTGATTACTACCATACTACAGTACTTGGTTTCAACTTGTTACTTACTGACCAAATAGCTACAGTGCAGTGTTATATGGAAGCACGCTGCTTTGAAGCAATGTAAAACCAAGAGTTTTTATAACAAGTACCGGTACCTTGATAAAGCTTTGATGAAACCTTATATAAACAGTCTCCCAATGTTGCTCCCCCCCCATTTAAAATAGTTCAAGTTGATACAGTTTAGGCACCTATGTTTGGTAGCCGCATGACAGATGAGCAAGCAACACAGACAAGCTCAGGGACAACGTGGGGCTCACAAGCCTCTGAGAAATTCCTCTGCAGAAGTCTCACTTATTTCATAGGGTATTTTACCAGAGAACCCTGGAAAACAAATCCATAATGCCTAAAAACCACAAACTTGCTATTTTGAACTTAAATGCATTGTTCCCCAGTGATACATTTCCCTATATTCAGGGGTGGGTGGGAATGATAAAGGCATCGAGTTCGTGAAGTTTTTTTTAAAAAAATCCCCTCAACTCGCCCCCATGGGGTAGGTAGGACTGTATCAAACTTTATAGACAAGGTTTCTGCAGCAGGAAGTTGATGTGGTAAAATCATCTCAGTATGAAATGACATTGATGGGGCGGGGGCAGGGAGAGTGATTTAATGAAGTCATCTAGGGGCATGCCATATATGGTCCTGATTCCCCAAATGTATTTATAGCAAATGTGAAACCAAACCATTTGAGTGCAAAGTCCAGCGTTGGTTTCCTCCTCCGTGAGTGGAGGAACTCAGCACCACTCATTTTGAGTACAGATCTGTTTGCCAGCTGAGGCTGTAGAGAGTGTGTCTTCATTGTCCTTCCTGTGTTACATAAATACTTATCCCTGAGAAAGTTGAGAGGAGGTTGTGGAGTGGTGGAAAGTCAATCCAGTTCAGTTAGGCATTCCTCTTTTGTAACCTCTTTTTTATATATATAAAATTTGCTTTGACACCTGAGCAAAGGTATTTTTTAAAAAATATACACATATATAGATATATTTAAAAACAATTAACAGGAACATCTTCTTAAGGCTCTGAAGAGTGAAGGCTGGCAGACAAAATAACTGAAAATCTTGACCAGGAAGAAAAATTGCTGGCGGGAAGATAGAGAAGAGGTTCATCCATTGTGCCGTAGATAATCTGCTGGGGAAATGATGCAAAGAAAGAAAAAGACAAGCAAGCAAAATGTGCAACGCAAATAAAACTCCAAAAATGATATCTATAAAATGATAAGAGCAAAGTGCTGGCATCCAGTGCAGGCAGGCCTACGGGGAGCTTGAAGGGCTGATGGTGGGACTAGATGCGTCTGAACGGCTATAGTCACTGACCGATCCTGTCCGGGAGCTGCTGCCGCTCCTCCTCTTGAGCATGCTGGGGTGGAAATTGCTGTGCCGGCGGGCGTGCTTCGTCAAGTGGTCACTGCGCATGAATCGCTTCTCACAGAGAGGGCAGCCAAACTTTTTCTCTCCAGTGTGAGTGCGGAAATGCCGTGCCAGCTCATCGGAACGGGCAAACTTTTTGTTGCAATCTTCCCAACGGCATTCAAAAGGCCTCTCGCCTGTTGAGAGAGAGAAAGACAGACTATGAAATAGCCGTATGTGTTTTATTATTTTTTAATTAAAATGTTTCTACCCTGAAAGACTCTGGAGGCAGGCAGCTTACAGCATTTTAAAATAATAACAAAATAAAAGCTGCAGCCTAGTCCTATTCATATTTACTCAGGTAAAAGTTTCCTAGCATCATAGCAGCAGCAGCAGCAGCAGCAGCAAGACAATCAGTTTTTATTAAATGCCCAAGAAAATGGAAAGCTCTACAATCCAGAAATGAAATGAATAAAATAACAACAAACTTGCGGCTAAAATAATGAAAGTGGGTTCGTGACAAACTGAAATGGATAGAGGAATGCAAAGGTGAGACACTGGATCCCTGAGAGAGTTCGTGGGTTTTCTGCATAGGAATGCTGCCCTGCCCTGCTTAGCATGCAGACTTTATATGCAGCAGCAGCAGCAGAAGTTAGTTTAGTTAAATGAATCCTTGCTTGGAAAACACCTTTAGTTGGAAGGTACCGTGTTTCTCCTAAAATAAGACGTGCCTCTAAAATAAGCCATGGCACGATCTTTTACAAGCAAAAAAATATAAGACATCCCCCAAAAATAAGACGTCTTGGGGGTACCTACCAGACCCAGCAGGAGCCGGCAAACGCAGCAGCGCACGCTGCGCCGCGCCCCAGCCCAGCGGGAGCCCCAGCACAGCGACGCACCGAGCTCCGGCTGAACGGGCCCCAGGACCCGGCAGCGGGCGGTGCGCGAAGTCGCAGCAGCCGGCAGGAGCCGGCAGCAGACCCAGCCGCGCCGCGCCGCGCCGCGCCGCGCCGCGCCGCACCGCGTCAAGCCCAGGGACCCAGCAGTGGGCTCAGCGGGCGGCGCGCGAAGCCGCAGCAGCCGGCAGGAGCCGGCAGCAGCCCCAGTCACGCCGCGCCGCGTCAAGCCCAGGGCCCCAGCAGTGGGCTCAGCAGGCGGCGCGCGAAGCCGCAACAGCCGGCAGGAGCCGGCAGCAGCCCCAGCCGCGCCGCGCCGCACCGCGTCAAGCCCGGGGACCCAGCAGTGGGCTCAGCGGGCGGCGCGCGAAGCCGCAGCCGCCGGCAGGAGCCGGCAGCAGCCCCAGTCGCGCCGCACCGCGTCAAGCCCAGGGACCCAGCAGTGGGCTCAGCGGGCGGCGCGCGAAGCCACAGGAGCCGGCAGCAGCCCCAGTCGCGCCGCGCCGCGCCGCACCGCGTCAAACCCAGGGACCCAGCAGTGGGCTCAGCGGGCGGCGCAAGAAAGCCCCGTACCATACTTACCGGTAACAATGCTGTACCATGCTTAATAAATAATAAGACATCCCCCGAAAATAAGCCGTGATGTGTTTTTTTTTTATAGGAAAAATAAATATAAGACGTGTCTTATTTTAGGAGAAACACGGTATTCAGACTGAGTTTGATATAAAGTAAGAAAGGTTATGTTTACTAATGGAACTACATCAGGGGTCTGCAACCTTTTTCAGATGTGGGCTGGTACCCCCCTCAGACCTTGTGGGGGGCCGGACTAAAAAAAATTGGCGGGGGGGGGGGATGAATGAATTCCTATGCCCCACAAATAACCCAGAAATGCATTTTAAATAAAAGCACACATTCTACTCATGTAAAAACCACACTGATTCCTGGACTGTCCGCGGCCCCCGGGCCTTAGGTTGCCTGAATGACATTCTCAATAGGGAAGCGTTCTGTGGTCCTAGCTAGCTATTTAGTTGGAGGAGCAAAGAATCCATGCTTATACTTACCAGTCTAAATAAACATTAAAGAGGGGGGCGAGAGGTCAGGATAGTGATAAAAGTATAGGGATAGTCTGGGAAGCTGGAGGTCTCTTGCTTTGTCTTAACCAGTGCAAACCCCTCTGAACCAGCTGAGTTGCACCCAAATACCCAACGGCCCCCACCTACGTGCTCTCAGTAGAAGTTTCTACTCAACAGGAAGCAACACTTCTCCATTTTGCTCATCCAACTTTATGCACATTACGGTGTTATTTAGTCATGTTGCTTTAGGGAACCCATACAAAAAACTCTGTTGTTGTTGTGTTACACTTATTCATCCCTTTCTACACACACACACAAATGCCACTTCACCTGTATTTCAAGGCAGCTTACAAAAATAAAAAACAAACAGCACTTTATAAAAGCTGTAAAACACTTTAAAAGCAAGTGCAGTAAGAAGTATCATAAAACATAGTGAAAAACCATAATAAAAAACCAGAAAGGCTGCATATAACTGCAATAAGCAAGGAATTAAATTCAGCCTCTGGAGCTTGCTTAACAAGCGGGCCTCAATAACAGTGGCAAAATGCCAACAAACCTCCCTGGGTCGGAAGTTCTCATGTCTGGGTACAGCAAGAGAAGGTCTCTGTAGGTGATCTTAGTTAGTGGGCAGGTAGCTCACTTAGTTAGGGGAGAAGGTAGCTCATCAGGAACCGCATTCTAAAGCATTACAGCTTCACAATCCAAACTTTCTGGGACACAGTTTGGAATCTACTGTAGATTCTAGATAACTTTACCATTAGATCACAAGATATTAATTCCAAAGTTTAGTAATAAAGTTTTTTTAAAAAACAACAACAACAACCTCATTTTACATCCCATATCAGTGTATTGAAGGTGAATGAGGGGATATTTTTAAAAGAAATCCATTATGAGTTCCATGAAAACCATAACTCTGCTTTTTGTTAGTTTCACTGGTTATGGTTCCTGTCTCATTGCTTCCCGGCCACTCATGATATCACATCCAGCAGTGGCTTTCCCTCAACATCCATTGTTTAGCTCTCTTCTTTCTTAGCCAGATTGCGTTCCTTTTGAGCTGCTTTTTGCACAGGAGAAGGCCATGTGGTTCATGCATCAGGTTTTGACAGGGAGATGAATGAGGAGGCGTGATGAGGTTGTCAGTTCCACTTGCCCCTTGAATTATATCAGGCATGTTTTCCCTAATTCAGCTAGCACTCTACAGTTTTAATGAAATCAGACCACAGAAGCTGAATGTACAACAAGCTTTAATAATACTAAATGTAGGAAAGAAGAATATCCATCAAATTGCCAGTGTCTTCACCTAACCATAAGATGAATAGATAAAAATAAATAAATAAGGAAGACCAGCTTGGCTACTCTTACTTGACCTTCTTGTTTGAATTACCCGTTTCTTCCAAGGGAGCAGAAGTACTTGCCATTACTGCTAGGACCAATCATAATAATTTTTACATTTATACCCCACCCATCTGGTTTCCCCAGCCACTCTGGGCAGCTTACAACATCTATATATATAAAAATGTAAAAATAATGAAAGGGCTCCACTTTTCTCCGTAACTGCTTGACTGATCGTCCTGAAATTTTGACACAACGATCCAGGCCACTCCCCGAGTGTTGTTAGAAAAAAACAACTCACACATCTCACACCTCCGCAGGTAAAAACCTGTTTTTCAACAAAGTAAAACAGCGCCCTCAAGTGGATTTCCTCCCACAGCACACCCCCTCCCTTCCAGTTAAATCTACACCACACCCACAAACCCTGCCTCCACCACGAGATCCACCACTCACATATATCCATCCGGCAGAAGTGTCGAAGACCTCAACAGAGACACACGACATCAACGTCTTGACCTCCTACAAGCTTCCTAAAATCTTCTTTTGCAGCAACAAGGCCCAAACAACTGAAAACAGGCCTTTTGCAGCAACAAGGCCCAACATTGCCAAGTGGAGGTAGGGGCCTGCCTGGGGGGGGATGGGGGCCCGAGTAGGGGGCAGGGACAGGTAATGGGTCAGTGGGGGGAGACGCAGGGATGAAACCTGACTTCCGATTCATCGCCAGAGCCATCCGGCGGGGTTTCCCTCGAGCTCCGAGGGAGCCCGGCTTTGCGAGGGGGGGAGCCGCGAGAGCGACTCGGCCCCAGAAAGAGCCCCAGATTGGGCGTTCTGGGGAAGAAGTGCTCGGCGGAGCTCCAAAAGCGACTCCCCTACTCCCCAGCAAGCTCCATTAGGAGCCCTGGAGAGAGTGGGGTGGTAGTCGCGGGAGCCATTTTCAAGCATCACTGTCACCCTCGCAAAGTGAAGCTTCGTGCCGGCGGCAGAGAGCGGTGGATTTTTCCAATTAGAAGATCGGGCTACATTGGGCACCGTGAGTAAAGAGATTCAAAAAGCTTCATTTTTCAAGTAAAAGATTTGGTCACGGCTTTAAAAGGAAGTCAGGTTCCTCCCTTGTGTGAAACGAGATGCAGTAATTTGACCTCGGCTGACAGGGTGAAAGGAAACAATCAATTTACCAAGAATTTGACTCTTAAACTCTCTCCTGGAGCAGGTCAGGGGGAGAGGTGTGAATTGCTTTAAAGTGCCTGCAAATCTTCAAGAAAAAAAAATCTAAGGAAAGTCCCCCAGGAAGTTGGATCTGGGTGCCTGGAGGGATCAGTGAATGGACTTACAATATAGATTTAATAAAGAGTGGATTATTTTATTGAACTTGGATCTGTTAAATTTAAAGTGAATTTGAAAATGTGTACATGATTATGGACTAAGATTTTGAGTTATAAACACAAGATTTAAAAGGGGAAAAGATATCCAGAGTGGACATGAAAATGGCGCTTGAGGTTTGTTAACATGACTCCTGTCATCTCCGGCTTTGTTATCTGCTGTTCTCCCATGGAATTTGAAAAAGCAAAAATGACTCTAGACACAACATCATCACAAGATCTGTGGCAAAAGATTCTTTTGGAACTTTTGGACATTAAACAGGAACTGGTCAGGAACAACAAGCAGCTGCGTGAAGCTAATAAACAACCAAGTGAAGAAAGTGAAAGGAACTGCTTGGACATTGAATTTGGAGAAGAGACAACATTGGACCATGCAGAGGAACATGAAGAGCAATTACCAGCTTCAGACAATGCCACAAATAATAAAGAATTTAAATGTTGCAAAGAAGAGGAGGAAGAATATTGGAATGCTCCACAAGTGGGAGATGTGGAACAGGATTTAAAAGTGGACCAAGGGCTCCTCGAGGGAGAACCAGAGGATATTGTTGCTCTCCTAGTGAGAGAGGGAGGGCAATGTACACTCTGGGAAAATGGGAAGGTAATTGGAGGATGTTGGGAAACAGGTGGAAACGGGGGAAAACAGCAAAGCTGTCTGAAAAAAGTCAGCTTTGGGGAAAGGGTGGGAGTGGGTTAAAAATTTAAATACTTGATGTTAGGATGGATTGATTGGAAAGGTCCGAGACTGGAATGAATTGCGGAATTCACTGATCCACCTGGGAAATCTAGATCCAGGAGGGGGGGGGGTGAAATTGTTTTTAGTTTGTTTAAAGGTATTATGAGAGAAATTGTAGTATTATAAATTGTGAATCATTGTTGATAAAAATGATAAGCTAAGGGGAGAAATAATAGCAAGATATTGGAAAAAAATTTTTAGAGATATGAATTAAATGTTTGAATGTTAAAAAAAACACAGGGATGAAACCTGCCCTCTCCACAGTATCTCGCCTCGGCTTTGCAGACTAGGCTGAGTGGATTTAGGGCCTGCCTGGGTGGGGGGTGGCAGGGGCCAAATAGGCCACAGCATAGATAGAATCAACTGAATATGGGCCTTTTACAGGGCCGTGCCTTTGGGTAGAATAAATGTTATTTCACATGACACACACGGGTAGGGGAGTCAGGGTTGGGACAGGGAAATTTTTTACGGAACACCCGCACTGGGGGAATGATTGTGTGCAAAATGAACGGTTCACAGGGATAACCCGGGGGGGGGGGTTGGGTGGAGGAGAGGAGGGAAATCACAGGGGTAAACCGGGGGTGGGGGAAGAGGGGCATAATAGGTCATGGATCAGGACAGAGTTGGGGGATTCACAGGGATGAGGGGGCAATCACAGGAATAAGCCGGGGGGATGAGGGGAGGAGTGAGGGGATCACAGGGATACCTCATGGATCGGCACAGGGTAGGGGAAATCACACAAATAACCCACAGCAACGCGTGGCAGGGCCAGCTAGTCCTATATAATAAAGTGCAAGTGTCTCTGCGTCCAGATTCCGTGTGTCCCTGGGTTACTGCGCATGTGCCCAAGGGACACAGGGATTGGAGGCAGAGACAACCGCCGCTCCGCCAACCTCCGCTCCGAAGCCCCATCTCATGCTGGAGGTGCTCTGCGAGGTGGCGAAGGAGAGAAGCGCTCCTCCCTCCCGCCGCCTTGCCACGCACTGCCGGCATGGGACAGCACTTCCTCGGCGAAGGCAAGCAGGTGAGCTGTCTGCCTGCTTGCCGTAGCCGAGGAACTCGAAGTGGCAGCGGGCAATTCGGCTGGGGGACTGGCTTGGCGGTGGCGGGAAAAAGGGGAGGAATTCCTCCCCTTCTTCCCGCCACCACCAAGCCAGTCCTGGAGCCGAAGTATGGCGTGGCAGGGTTTTCCGCCATTTGCCTCCCCCTGGGTGGGGGGGAGGGAGAAGCAGAAGATCCGATCAGTCTTCGGCTTCTCCCTCCCCCCGCCCAACAGAGCCGGCATTTGGCTCTGTCAGGTGGGGGGAGGAAGAAGCAGAGGATCGGATTGCTTCTCCCTCCCCCCACCCGACAGAGCCAGCAACCAGGCCCCGGGGTTCGGAGAAGTGCTGCGCAAGCGCTTCTCCGAACCACAGTATGTCTCTTTCCTGTCGGCGGCTGGGGGAGAGGAAGGAAGGAGGAGAAAGCAGCCCTTTCTCCTCCTTCGTTCCTGTCCCCCTGCCGCCAACAGCAAGGACAGGTCCCAGGGTTCGGAGAAGCGCTGCGCAGAGGTCTAAAATTTATAGGGTCCGTTTTTAACAGTCCTGTGTGACACCTTTATGACCAACCAGTTCAGGCTTCAATCCTGCACATACATATGAGGGAGCAATCCTCGTATTGGATTTCAGTAGGACTTATTCTTGAATAATGTACAGTTATTGCAGCACGAACCTGCATTAGAAATTGTGCAGTACTGACCCCCTTTTGAACCAACCCCCTTTTCTGTGCCAAGTGCTGATGAAAGTGAAAGGTTAAAATGCCCATTGCTTTTTTACTGAGGAGGATGGGGAAAGAACTGGGACAGCTTGGCCATGCCCTGTGAGCTCTCATTGGCCATGCCCCTGTGACCCCCTAGCTGCCCCACCAAGTCCAGTGGGCACTCAAACCAGGGTCTCTGCTAGGCACTCTAATTGGCAGATGTAGCATTTTCAAGAGGCTAGAAACAGGAACTGAACATGCTTGGTGTCACAGGTACGATATTATCCTGCACTTAAGAACTGCTACAAGATTATTTGGTGTCTTGTGGAAAACAGCCTACAAAGTTAGCCTAAACCTAAAGCTTTGCACAAACACCACAGAAACAAACATGCCATAGGGTATTAATTATGATGAGACTTTGCTCTGCACCAACACCCTGTATGGAAACTCTCAACTGGGGTTGAGGGGTGGGGATGCGGTTTTTTGAGCAGGTGAGATTGTACAAAGTGCCCTTCTGTTCCTGGCAGGAAATAAAGCAATCAAGAGAAATGGAGATTATAGGAACTCATTGCCTCATATTTATTAGGGAAGTAGCAATGTGGCAAAGTCTTCTTGCAGCAAAACTGCAAAACCATGCTTGTTGTTGGACTCTGAGAGGGGGAGTAAAAATTTACTTTCTCTCCAGTACTGTGTTTTGAAGGCAACCAAAGAGAGGAATGGCAAACCTTTAGCTAACCTAGTAAGCGTTCCCTCCCTGCTCAAACTGCGCTTCTTACTCCTTGTTGTGTTATTAAACAGCTTTGGAGTAAAGCAGGGATACCAGAGAATGGTGTCTGTGTGCCAAGGCAGCAAGCCACAGTTGCAAGCCACACTTCTGTGCCAAAACCACATCAGATTTGGCAAAAGCTGAGGATCTGGCTGAACACATTGAACCAATCTGAAGAGGGTTTATTTCCTAAAGGCTTTCACATATTCCCCAGATAGTTGAGGGAAAGGGATGCTGCTTTCTAGTCCCTGTCACACATACAAATTATAATAGAAACAGGAGTCACCGCCCATCCTTCACTCACACCTGGGGGTGGGGGCTCGCTCACATGATCCCCTACCTGATGAGTTAACACTTACGTTAAAAGCTGGCCATTCCTAGTAGGTTACTGTAGCAGGAGGGAGCTGTAGTAGAGGTTTCTTACAGTCAAGAGATGAACAAATTTTATAAAATAAAACAAATAATAAATAGTGTTTTCTACCTGACATTCACATGAGTTGCCTTGAGGCTGCCAGCTGATTTTAGACTTTTATGTATTGTTTTATAGCGTGTCCTCCCTTAAAGAGGGCATGTGTTGCAGTGTGACCTGGCAACCGAACGCTGTGTTGTGGGTGGGTACGATTGGATAGCCACAACACCCTATTGGTAGGTCCCTTGATGCTGGGTTTAATCAGGCCAATGGGACGCTAGCCAAACCGATCAAGGGCTCATGCACGTGTGCTCATGCACGTGACTCAGAGCTTCCTCTTTTGGTCAGTGCATCAGAACACCCACCCACCTCTCCCTATTTTTAGGGCTTGCCCGCTTGACCTTGCTATACCATCGTGTGTCGCCTGTCGGGCACGGCAGGAATTTTCCCCACTTGGCTGATTGGCTGGTGCCACTTGGGTTTCGCCTGCTGCGTAGCAAATCACCACAACTTGTATGGTTGTGGATAGGCTCTGGTTCAGGGGATAGGGATTGGGGAATGGTCTTGCCATCCCTATGTGAAGGGTATTCCATTAAAGGAATCCAGGGACTCAATGGTTTGGTCAACCCTGAGAGGGGTTGTGCCCGTGTGTGCTAGGGGAACATCTGGGTGGTGGACATAGCATGTCCCCGGCTTTCTGCCATTCCAGGTGTTCACCCTAGGCCAGGCATCCCCAAACTTCGGCCCTCCAGATGTTTTGGACTACAATTCCCATCATCCCTGACCACTGGTCCCGTTAGCTAGGGATCATGGGAGTTGCAGGCCAAAACATCTGGAGGGCCGCAGTTTGGGGGTGCCTGCCCTAGGCTGACCTATGTTGGTACCCAGGGTCAGCGCTGCCTGCAAGGGTGCAGGGAGCTAGTTGAACCAGAGCCTATGCAACCACTCACCTGATGTAATCAATAAAGTTGTGGTCTAAATTCTGCCAAAAACCAAACCAAAATTTGAGTCTTGTCTGAATTTATTTATAGGGGGAGGTTTAAAGGTCTAAACACACAAATCATATGGTGTAACTTAAGTATCTTGTCATAAGGACAACAAATACTGGAAGCAGAGCAGCAAGATGGGCCTACTTACAATTTAGGTCTTATCTGTTTGCCAATTAGGTAAAGGGACCCCTGACCATTAGGTCCAGTTGTGACCGACTCGGCACTCATCTCGCGTTATTGGCCGAGGGAGCCGGCGTACAGCTTCCAGGTCATGTGGCCAGCATGACAAAGCCGCTTCTGGCGAACCAGAGCAGCACACAGAAACACCGTTTACCTTCCCGCTGTAGTGGTACCTATTTATCTACTTGCACTTTGACGTGCTTTCGAACTGCTAGTTTGGCAGGAGCTGGGACCAAGCAACAGGAGCTCACTCCATCGGAGGGATTCGAACCACCAACCTTCTGATCGGCAAGCCTTAGGCTCTGTAGTTTAACCCATAGCACCACCCGCATCCCAAATTACTCATCATTAAATGCATGTCAGTTCAGTGCATATCCTTGAAGGCATGCATCTAATTAAAACATAACCTGCATAATAAAAACTATTTTTAAAAATGTGTTAAAATTACAATCTTGCATACATCACGTAGCAACTTCACTTCTGCCCAGAAGAACAAACAAACATAAAGAACAAACTCATACCAACATGTTGTATTTATATTGGGTTCCTGAGGACTCTTAGGAGGCACTACAGTGCCTTCAAAGCAGTTTGTTGCAAAGGAAATTGCACAGAGCCTTCTCGGTAGTGACACCCTCCCTGTGGAACACACTCACATCAGATGTCAAGGAGATAAATAACTATACAACTTTTATAAGACATAGGAAGGCAGTCTTGTATCAGGAAGTTTTTAATGTTTGATGGGCAGGGTACAAATAATAAATTGTTATTTTTTTTGTTTTGTTTTGTTATGATTATGCCTTCTCAGAAAGAAAGATTTTTTGAAGCTGGAACAGGAACGTTAACATTGGCAAGCACTGCATGGCAGCATTCGCTGTTGATTGCCAGTCACTGTGGATGTTTCACAAATGCTTGATCCTCTCTACGATCAGTATCAACCCTACTGTGAAGAGAGGAGAGAAATGGATGGGGATTCGGATGAGTGGACAGAGACCTTCTCCTTCTGTGGTATCTTGTTATCTATTGGCAAATAAAGACCTAAGCAACTTGGGACCAGCTACCTTTGAGAATACCTTCACTAGTATAATCCTTTCCAGTTCCTTAGGTCCTCAGCCAAATGCTCCTGAGGTTTGTCGTATCTTCACTAGGACCAGGGACTGTAATATACCGTGTTTCTCATATTTTAAGGCATCCCTACAAAATAAGGCATGGCAGGATTTTCCTGAGGTGGAAAAATATAAGGCATACCTCGAAAATAAGCCGTACCGGGTGGTGGAAGAAGGTCTGTGGCAAAGAAGGGTTGCTGCTGCCGCGTTAACCCCCGAGACCCGGCTGCAGCTTCAGCGCGCGCAGCCCCAGGACCCGGCTGCAGCCTTTGCCTGCCGCGCGCGAAGACCCGGTGGGAGCAGGTCTGTGGTCTGTACAGATACCGGTACCGGTACTTAATTAAAAAATAAGAGATCCCTTGAAAATAAGCCATGCTGTGTTTTTTTCAGGAAAAAATTAATATAAGACATGTCTTATAATATGAGAAACACGGTAGTGGGGCCTGCCTTTTTGGATGCACTTTGCGAAGACATCAGGCAGGCACCAATGCCTACTTAAAGCCTGCTTAAAACACACCTGTTCACCAAGGCTCCTCCCAGGAGCAGGAGATGACCCTTTCCCAAGTATGTTTATATGTCCATCTGATTTGTGATATATTTTGCGTTTATTTTATGGATGTAGTTTTATTGCTGATCTCATGTCATTCACTGACATATTTTTCTTTAAAGTGGGTGGCATATGCATTTTTGCAAATAAATAAATCCTTGCACAGACAGGAGACCGCCCCTGGTCTCCTGCAAGGCTCCACCAGTGCAAGCCAGTAACTGGTCAGAGTTGGAAGTGTGATGTGAGAGAAGCAGGCCTCAGTCGCAACAACTTGAAGCAATCTTTGCAAACGAGGTGGTGTAAATGAAAACCTTTCCAGGGGAGTCAGTTATAAGCCCCACATCTTTGGTATAAGGCACTCCACTTGTGGATCCATCTGAACAATTGGCTTATTAGTAGAGTCTCTCCTTATTTGAGGAGGAAAGTCAAACCATTGCACACCTCACAAGTGGGCAAAGCAGAGACACGGCTCCCACAGCACGTGAATTAGAGCACCGCCAAAAGCATTTATCAATCAGGCTTGGTTTATTCTGTTGACCACTAAAAGAACAGCTAGAATGTTATTTCTCCAGAAGGCAAGCTTTTCAAAGATAGACCAATCATATAGGGTTTATTGGGGTGGAACTGTGGTCTGAGTAAACCAGCAAGTATTTTTAAACAAAGCATGCTTAAATAACTCTTGGCGTGGTCTGGGAAAGTATTTCCACTTCCACTGTTTTATATAAGCACTTCAAACTGACCAACAAGCCAAACTTGGAACCATCCACGAGACAGCTGAGGCATTATGGTGCCCCTGCTTTGGACAGTATCAAAGGTGCTTTCTTACCAGAATGTGCAAAAGAAAACCAGAGCTCAGCCCTCTTTCAACAAGCCGGAAACAGAGCTATTTTAAGCCCTGCAAGTTATTTATTCCTTTTACAGATTTCATTTATTTTCCCCCTCAACTCTTTAGAGTTGTAAAAACTCAAAGAGTCTCCAACACATACAAATGCCAGCTTATGTGTCATCATGGCCTGAACTCAGTTTTAACCACAGTCTCTTGGCAATGCTTTAAAAAAAAATCTGTGCCACCTTGATGTTGGAAAGATGGCTTGGAAGAGACCTTCTGCATTTTCCGTGAAAAATATAAGAACGAAACCTCACTCCCCTCTCCTTATTCATTTTCTCTCATTCTTCTGGCTCTCTCTTCACTGCAAAATATTCACGAAGTCAAGTCATCTTGACATCAGTTTATTTCCAAAAGAATATTTGATGTTTCCATATTGGGTAACTCCTGAAATTTAATTTTCCTGAGCCAGATAAATGACCTCAACCTATTTGACCTGGGTTAACCAAGTGGGGTTGCTTCCTTGGAAATTCCAAAACACAGCAAAGCTGACCCCCCCCCCCAAAAAAAACCACTCTAAAAATGAAAATTAAAAAAATCCTCATTTCCAAAACTTGGGGGACTGCCCAGAGCTGACGGTTATATAGTTTCCAGTCTGGTTATATTTTTAGTTTTTCTTCTGACTATCAGTGCGGTGAACCTAGGCACACAGCAAGCTTTAAGGCTTGGAGAAGATCAGTTTAAGTAAGGTTCTGAGAAAGAAGGAGGGAAGGAGAAATTAAGAAGGAGAAATTAAGGCTCATAAACAATCCAATATATTGACAGCCAAGGATCTAGCCCTGACCAAGTGGTGTCCCTCTGTTGTATAATGCAGTGTTGTTGTTGTTTTGGGGGGTGATTGTTCCAAAAACCTGTCATTCCATGTCCTTGTGAAGAATTGTGAATAATTCAGAACATGATCCTGTACAAGATCTACTCACTGAAGATTTTGTAGAAAGATTTTGTGGAAAGCCGGACACACCATGAAATATTTGCCCAAACACACACACACAAAAAAAATCTGGTGATGGCTAAAACCAGGGCTGAGTCATGGGTGGACCTTATCCCTGGCCACGCTGTGTTGAGGGGGGAGAGAATCAACAGCTACTCCGCATGGAAGACTAGCCTGCCCATCCCACTATGACAGATTATGGTGGAACCCATGACTCAGTCACAACACATCACTATCAGTATGGGAACCTCACACATATGACAGAGTGCACAGCCCATGTCGTGCACACTTAAAAGCTCACCAGAGGGAACTCTGGTGATGGGAAATGATGGAGAAAGGGTGCTTTGTTCAAAACAGCCTGGTGTCAGAAGACACATGTGAATCTGAGCACATTGCTACCATATCTCTGCCCACAGCCTTGACAATTAAAATACATATCTAAATAGTTAACAAAATAGAAGAATTCCTTTCAGTAGCACCTTAGAGACCAACTAAGTTTGTTATTGGTATGAGCGTTTGTGTGCATGCACACTTCTTCAGATACGAAGAAGCGTGCATGCACACGAAAGCTAATACCAATACGGTAACAAACTTAGTTGGTCTCTAAGGTGCTACTGGAAGGAATTTTTTCATTTTGTTTCGACTACGGCAGACCAACATGGCCACCTACCTGTAACTAAATAGTTAACAGTTAACACTGAATTCTGATTTTTTTGATATAAAAAAACCTTTATGAATTAATGCAAAAATGGAACAAAGCAGACCTATGAACACAAACACATGAGAATGTCATGGATCAGAAATGGGCTGATGCATCCCGCAGGGGGGTGGACTAAATGAACCTTGGGTTCCCTTCCAACTTTACCATTCTATGATTCTATTATTCCATCCCTCAGCAGGTGACACACAGGAGCCTTGGGCCCAATAAAGCCTCAGACTTTGGCCTGGCTCCATCGTCTGAGCAATCTGTTAATTGCTTTCAGACTGCCCAAACTTGTCACTGGTTGCTTTGCCTCCAGATCAGCAGTTGTAAATGTACCAAAAAGCAGAGCAGGGATGAGCAGGGTACACCAAGCCAGAAGTGCCTACAGGCTACGTATTGTTTAGTAAAACAATACAAATGACTCAGAGCCAACCAGAGCACTGCAGGGGAAGACAAAAGCACACCAGAGCTGCTGCTCAACAGCTCCATACCAAAGAAGATTCCTTTCAGACATGAAATTAAGCTGTTGATGCCAGTTCTCACAAATGCAAAGGAGTTAGTTGGCAAACCTGTTTCTGGATTATTCCATTGCAGATTATAGGCATAGCACATGTGATTGAACTTTCCATTTGCAGGGAATAAATAGTTCCGCAGCTTTAAGGCGGTCTCCCTTGGCAAAGCCGTCAGGGCGGCGGCGGCGAGGGCAACGATCCATGCTCCGTGTTGCGAGACTGCTGCGGCCGTTTTTTCCGCAGCTTTGGGGCTTTTTTCTAGAGAAAAGTTCCTTGGCCCTCCAGTGTACCAGCCATTCCAAACCACTGGCTCCCAGTAGGGTCCAGTTCAAATTCAATGTGTTGGTTCAGATTTTTTAAATTTTAAATGATCTGGCTATCTCAGGGACCACTGTTTCCCATACGACTCTGCCCAAACACTCAGGTGGTGTGATATGATACCATGAGTTCATAACAAAATAAAAAAATTCCTTCCAGTAGCACCTTAGAGACCAACTAAGTTGACTGTTATAATGTGGGAAGTAAAGAGGAAAGGAGGTATCCCTTTGATTTTCCACTGAATATGAAAACACAGGAGAGAAGGATGGGCACAATTAAGCAGTTTACAGCAACCCCAGGCAATTAAAATACAGCATACAACTACTGTACCATGAATGAAGCATCTGAAAAATTGTTTCATCGGCTGATATTTCAACACTAGACTTGTGTTCAGGCTGACAAAGTGCAATTACTGTTGGGTGGCATTACAAACTCATTGCCTTCACCTTATAAAAGCTTCTTCCTGAAATCAAAAGCTGGGCTTTTGTAACCCCTGGATACACATGCATTTACAAGTGTCTTTGTTGGTAAAGAATGTGAGCTGCATTCCAGAAAGCAATATTTTAAAGAGTTTGGATTTTCAGTAGAGCCCCTGCTTGATTCAATTATTACTGCTTGATTTATCACCTGCCTTTCAACTGATCAAGTATAAGTGTGACTGTTACCAATATAGGTTCCTTCTTACAATAAGGAAACTGTGGGCTGCTCAGTAACATGAGAAGGGCTTGGCTTTGACAATCCACCTGCCTCTGGCCCCTTGGATCATTGCTTGCTGCTCTGGAACTTGCTCCCTTCCCACGCTGGACCAGATGCCCTCCTGAGCCACTTTGATGGGCAGACCTCTGAGTCCTGGAACCCAACTGCCTGCAGCATAGCCCTTGTTGAAGTCTGATGGAAGTGGAGGGCTGCTGTTGTGGATGCAGTTGTGCGGGAAAGATTCCCTGAGGGCAGAATGTTTGGAAACTGCTATTCTATGCCAGGGATAGGCTGTGCAGTTTTGGCTTTGCCAGACCACACAGAGTCCACGGTCTCCAGTCTAAGCAAGAGATTACATTTAATTTTTGTAAAAAAAAAGTTTGAGCAAGTGTTTGCTCTCTGATAAGTTAACTTTTCCCCCAAGAGATCACACTTACTTACTGCAATGTCTGTACACAAGAGATGAGGCAAGGGGTTTCCTGTCTAAGACTTTGCGGTATGAAACTTCTTGAAGGCCATGTGATGCAATTAACAAAATCAAGCAGCTAAAATGTTTTTAGAAATTCAAGCTTCCAGTGAGACAGATCACATGACCAGATCTTCTGTACCACAAAACTCCTTGGTGATGTAAGGCTGGCATGCATAGCAGAAGTGTCCTCCCTGGCTCTGTTCCCTCCATGGCTAGCTTTGAATGGGGGGCGGGTGTTCTAATGGGAGAACATAGCAAATGTGCTGCTCACTATCAGGGACCTTTTCTTCCTTTTAAAAAGATCAGAAAGTACAAGTAGAGTGTTCAAAGGGTGTGGTTAAGACTCTGAAGGCAAGACTAGAAGAAGATCTGAGCACGGGGATCCTTTCAGCTCTTGATAGCGGGGCTGCAGGCTGGGATGGGCAAATCTGTCAATCTCGATTTCAGTTTCTCATTTTTTTCAAGTTCAGCTCTCCACATTTACACATAAAGTGTGTAGATTGATTGATTGATTGATTGCTTACATATTCATCATCAGCATCTGGGTGTGAATTTCTCCTGATTACATGCAATTTTGTACAATACATACAGATTTGCAAGCAATCACCCCCACTATAACACATTTTGGTATGTTATTTTCACCAACATATGCATTTTTGTAAACATCACTTGGCTGGAAAACTGCACTGCAAAAGTTATAGAAGTGTGACTTTTGAAAAATGGATGTGCTGTGCTCTGGGTTTCATTTTTAAAAATGTCTGTTAATTGCAAACGAGATCTGATTCCCCTGTGGTCCTTGCTGGAGGGCCTGGATGGTGAGCCAGAGACTTCAGTGACTCAGGTTGCTAATTTGGGGGATTGGTGTTGTGTTGAATCTGGCGCCCCCTCGCCCCTGCCAATCACAGAGGGGGAGGAGGGGGCCAGAGCAGCCCGATTTTGGGCTGATCCTGGATCAGCTGATCGCCCCTGCCAGTCGAGGAGGGGGAGGGGGGTCGGAGCAGCCCGATTTCAGGCTGATCCTGGTCCCCCCTCACCCCTGAACGACCATGGCTTGCCTTGCCCCCCCTAGTTTTCATCCTGGGTACACCCCTGGCTCTTCAACCTAGGAATGTAGCCCAACTAGGAGAAAGAAAACTATGATCCTAAACCTCCCCTGCCTTCTGGAATGTCTTTGGGAGAAGAAAAGGCTCAGGAGTAAAACCTGGAGTGGAGTCCCCAAGGTGGTTGGATGGCATTTTGTACTGTACAGTGCCTCCCGCCAACTCCTACAGCCAAGCTTGCTCTGCTTTCCTTTGGACCACGTCAGCGAGGCTGGTGTTCATGCATCCCAGGACCTCCCTACACACTGCACAGGCTTGCACCCAAGGGAGGTAACTTCAGTGCTGCTGTTTTCTCAACCCTCAGTACAAGTGCCTGGGAGGGAACCATGGCTTTGGTCATTGCACCCGTACAATACATAGTAGCTGGTTGGCAGTCCTAGCTGGGTGTCTGGACTTCATTTCCCTGCAGCCCAAAGAAGGCAAAACAAATGCCTGGCACCTCTGTCTGTAATGGTGTCCCCCTCTCCTTCATTGAGGCTTTGCAGGAAAACTGCCCAGTGGACACAATCCACAAGAACTGCTTAGATTTATTCATTTAATTTGCCTCCAGCACTCAATGTCGAGAGCACAGCTTCAGAAACTATTCCTTTGTTGCTAGTTGATACTGTTAATGTTACCATTTTTTTCTTTTTCAGCCCAAGTGTATCTTCTGTGGTGTAGTGGTTAAGAGTGGTAGACTTGTAATCTGGGGAACCAGGTTCGTGTCTCCGCTCCTCCATATGCAGCTGCTGGGTGACCTTGGGCTAGTCACACTTCTCCGATGCCTCAGCCCCACTCACCTCACAGAGTGTTTGTTGTGGGCAAGGAAGGGAAAGGAGAATGTTAGCTGCTTTGAGACTCCTTCAGGTAGTGATAAAGCGGGATATCAACTCCAAACTCCTCCTCCTCCTCTTCTTCTTCTGTACATAAACCACCAAAATAGCAAGCTTTGCAAAACACAGGATACGTTTGTCTGGCCTCTGTGCCTGCACTTAAATAACCCTCATTGTCCGACCGTTGTCTCACAATATGCAGTAAGATAATGATCTCACTGACCACGTGAGGCATGTCTCCAGCAAAAGCCAAGTGGGTGACCAGCAAGTTACAAAAATAGAAGTGTACACAGAGGGAGAAATCCCTCAAGAATTGCTTCTGAAATGGTTGCACTTAAATTTGGGTTGTGGTTTCTCCTTTCTTCTTTGGCTGGGTCAGCAAGAGCTGACATCCAAACAGCTGATCCAGGATTATTTGGAGTGGAAAAGGAGGAAAAACACGGAGTCCTGCATAAAGTTATAAAACAGAACTGGGAACCATGTGGCCAACATGGACGCATTCCAGGTTTCCAGGTTTGGACCTGCACCAAACGTGCAAAGCCAGACAACAGAAAAATGCATTTGTGCTTGAAAGTGTGGAAACAATGCTTTCTCTTCAAACAGATTCTGAATTGTTGTTTTATATTAATGTTTTGAATGTCAAGTTGGCACTTGTTTTGTCCTCCCAGTAAAAAACCACACCATATACCCGAGTATATTTTCCTATGACTTTTGAGAACTGCTCATGTGCTGAATATGGAAATCATCTACTTGGGTCCTCCTCTTTGTCCCAAAGTCCTGATGGGCTAGGACCAAGGCAAAAGCCTTTTTCATGGTCACACCCAAACCCTGTGACTTCTTGCTCAATGAGGCCATCTTCTGTCACTGGGCTAAGACCTTCCTCTCTAGGAAGGCCTTTTTTTCTGGGTTCATTTAAACATTGGTTTTAAATTTTCCAAATTGGTCCTTTGTGGTTGCTTTCATTTTAATGATGTGCCAGGTGTTTTTGTTGTAATTCTCATTTCTTTCCTTTTGGTAGCCACCTTCAACATTTTACATCTTTTAAATAAATAAATAGCAGTATCTAGTGTGATGCTCTAAAGACTGGCATGTTCTCCCTGAACACTGGTTTAACATCTCTGTAGCACCAATATGACGAAGCTGCCTTGCTACCAAGAGGGATCCCCCTCTTGTGGCCAGCTTCCCCTGAGTGTGAGGGAGGAGGAGCTGCTGGCCATTAATGCAGCGCCATGCTGGGCTCTGCACTCAGCCTCCTCCTGATGATGTGACGTCATTTGGGTTACAGTTGATAAATGCCCCATTCTGATCAATTATTTGCTTCTGTGTTTTGCCTATACTGTATACAGGTATAAGAACCAAACAGCCTTGGCTGCTTTCATTTTTGACAAAAAGGATCATAGTGGGGGGGGTGGGTTAACCCTTTCTTCCACATGCCATTGTCCCACTGAAATTCCCTCCAGCTGTTTTTCACCTTGAAGATATAATTTACTACAAATACTGTAGTACCTTTCGGGGCAAATAATAGCTTGGGGTGAATTTTGGCATGAAAACAGGTGGGGAGGAAAGGATTAGACATCACACATTGTGTTTCCAATCTGGAATGAGGTCACATATTTTTATCGAAAAAGATAATGGACAGTGCTGGAGACACTTAAGCAACAAAATGTATGCTTAAAGCAATGTATAACCTGCATTGTAAATTGTGTGGCCTATTTCTATCGATGCAGCAGTTGAAGCAAGTAGAAATTGGGTTTTATTGCCCAAGTAACTTGTTCTCCCTTCTCTCACTATCAGAAAAGGTCTCTTGCAAGTCATGGGAGACACTGGAATGGGGCATCTTCAGAGTGTTGCATTGCAATCCCTTGTGTAGCTCAGCAGTTCCACCTAAGGGAAGGGAAGCTTCTGCACAAGATATGGCTTGGCTCTGGTCACACACCCTTTTTAGGTATATCCTTGATGGAAAGAGGATCAGTTAAGCCTGAACCTAGCACGGAACTAAGCCCATGTTTGCAACTAGTGTGGATGGTCAGACAATGCAGGATTGAATGGTTCCCCAGGAACAAAAGAAATCAAAATTCAATCCATCCTACCTAAATTTTGAACCAAGACACAGCTCTTCTTGAAAATTCACTCTCTTTCAAATTTTGTGATACCATTCTCCGGTCAGGAAATGCATGCAAAACTATATACATTTAGGGAAACTGTGCGTAGACTTGGTTATGTTAGTGAAAACATACATACATTATGGAAATTTACTTGCAAAATGTGTATATTATTGCATACAAAATGTTTGTTAGGTTTTATTTTGTTCTTTAATGCAAATTGATGTTGTAAACTGAAATTGACATTGGAAAAATGAGAAACTGAGACATCAAAACTGACTGGCTCCTCTTTCCCCATTTCCTGAGGCCAGGGGAAAGAGTTCTAAGTGGGATTTTTAGCAGTTTTTGATTTGCAATCCCCTCCCTTATCTGCAGACTGGTGGAACGATTTTAGCTTGTGATTTGAGGTTTGTATAGTCTGGTCTTGAATTACTGTGGATTTGAGTTTATTATGTACATAGAGGAGATTTAACATACAAGGGAGTTTTCCATTTTTAGATCTAAAGGAATACTTCCTGGCCTGCAAATACATTACTGAGTAGGGGTGCCAGCTCTATGGGGCCGAAGGTGACTTTGCTCCCCTAATATCTGCTAGGAGGGGATCCCCCTCTTGTGGCCAGCTTCCCCTGAGTGTGAGGGAGGAGGAGCTGCTGGCCATTAATGCAGCGCCATGCTGGGCTCTGCACTCAGCCTCCTCCTGATGATGTGACGTCATGTTGCATGCTGGGCCCCCTCAATCTTGGGCACAAGTCAGTATCTCTGGTGCTGAGTGAGTTGTCCTTGGCCTTTGTGGAACCCACTTAGAAGGTATTTGAGTCCTTTTCTCATGGTGCCTTCCTTGACTGCCAGTGGTAGAGCATCTGTTTTGTATGAAGAAGGTCCCAGATTCAATCCCAAAGATCTTAAAGTAGGGCTGAGAGAGACTCCCTCCCTGAAACCCTGAAACCAGCCAGTAGAGCAAATACTGAGCTACATGGGCTTATTTCATTAGAGGACAGCTTCCTATGCGCCTGTGTTCATGCCCAAGTGCTTAGAGAGACATTTCTGACTCACAATTGCAGTTATCTGCAACAGATTACTTGGGTCTTTGCCCCAGAGGGTTAGCCTAACCTTGTTAAATCAGTTTGTCTTCTCCTTTTGGTGAATTGATATTGTTCTTTTTAAAAAAAACATTAAATATCTAATACATTTTGCCCTCTTAGTTTTCTGTCACAAAAGTGGAAAACAAAGCCTACTGTCTCGATTGTGAGCTTGATATGTTAACAGGTCTAATTAGTCACTTGGCACTCCCTTGTCATTATCTCTAGCTAATGTTGCCAAGGAACTGATATGAAGCCATTTGGCTCATTATCGAGAAGAGTTTGGAAGGGGGAATTGTGGGTGTTGGATAAATAGGCGCCAGAGACAGAAAATCCTTCACCAGTTATTCTTTTGTCCAAAGGGCAATTTATTAAAACGAGAGCTATAATGCAGAGCAACTAAAGCAAGAGACCACACTGGACCTTCATACTGAGAGTCTAGATTCCAATAGGAAAGACTTCTTCATGCATTGCCTTTTCAGATGTATACCCAAGATGATTTAATTCTTCACACACCTAAAAATATAAAGTGCCAATATGGCAAACTGGGTGGAAGGTTGGAAGCATTTGTATTGTACAGGTGCTCTCAAATTGGCTATCACTTCCTGTTGAATACTCTGGATAGCAACAGCTAGGTGTTTTGCTGTCTAACATGTGAAATGGTGTAGGGATTCTACTTTAAACTTCCCAGATCAGATTGTGGATGGTAAGCCAAGGACCTCTTCTCATATTACTTGGTATACACTTTAGATATTACAAGTGTACAGATAGGGATTTAGTTTTCTCTCAGTTTCTCATTTTCTAATCTTAAATTCAGTTCCTTATAGTTCCCCATTTGCTATAGAATTAACTTTATTTCTTCAGAAGTCCTCACAAAAATTCATCAGCATTTTAGTGTGAATTGACAAAGCAGGGCCTAACACTTTTTCTGGTGTGCTATTTTCACTAATATGTGCATTTTTACCCAAGCGTATGCATTTCTGAACAATTTTCTTGGTTGGAGAAAAGCATTGCAAAATTCAGAGAAGTGCAAATTATGAAGGGTGGCTGCAGTTTTGTCTAGGTTTTGTTTTGGGAAGTATAAATTGCTTTTAAATGTAAACTGAATCAAATTTCTTCCCCTTCCCTCACAGGCAGGTACACAGGATTGGCTGCAGCTCCCTTTCATGGAGTAGGAAACCTGGGCAGAGTGATCCTCTTACTAGTTCCTTTCCCAATCACCTCAGCCCTTGGGTATCATCCAATACTGCCTTTGCTTGGTTCACACACAAGGCTGCAACTATGTTTGCTGAATGTGCCCCAATACAGAAAAGCATGTCTGCAAACACACAGCAGGAGTGCATTTGATGGAAGGAAACACAACATCTCTCAATCTTTGCCAGCTATTCAAGACAAAATATCTTGCTTGGGTTAAGGAATGTCAGCTTTTCTATGTGTAAAAGGACGAACCCTTTCCCGTGAGCAGACATTTATCAGCAACAGCATATCCAAACTTAAAGAGCTGGGTCATCCCATTCCCTATTTTTAAAAGCAATGAGGGCTTGAGGAGGATGTGGTAGTATATGAACAGGAATTGAGGAAGAAAATGTAAACCATCAACAGAGAAGTTCTTCCCCTCCCTGTAGAGACAAAGCATTTTCTTCCCCTCAGAGCTAGACTAAGACTTTGTGGTGCTTGAGACAGAACATCTTACGTGTGAAATAACCACTGGAAAGGGCAATTGTGGAAGCCTTGCAATGAAAGGCATAGCACAGTTTACTTGCACAGCTCTTATTAATATCACTGGGGCTCACGCTGGCAGGCTTCCCAGTGGACTGGGCTTTCTGTTTCTCATTGAACAGTATAATGGCCTTGATTACAGGTGGCTCTGGTGTCTTTCTTTCATTGCTCTGACTGGAATCAAATTTCACTTCTTTTGCATTTTAGAATGCACTCCTTTCCCTTGACCTACAGAAATTATCAGGACTTTTGTCAAGATCTATGGAATCCTGGGCTCCCATAGGAAGCAAACTGAAGAGGATTTGGAGAACTCCTGCCAGGGAAACTGGCCGCCCCTCCAGGCAAGCGTAATTATTTATTTTTATTATTGCCTTAAGGGCTTTGGTGATAAGACACCAAGAGGGAAATTCTGGGGAAATCTAGATAGATATCTCCTGTGCTACCATGTGACGCTTGTTTTGGTTTAGATCAGCACTAAATTTGAAAAAAAGGAGAAGAAAGTTGAGAGAACTTGAAGTTCCCCTCCCTGAAGAGAAAGCTCTTGTTTCTAAGAATTGTTGGAAGGGCACTCAGCACCTACTCAGAGGCTGATTGTCCCAGCAGAGGGGGCCAATGTTTTGAATCTAACACAGGCCTTCAGCAACTGAAAAGGGAAACCAATTTATCTGTTGTTAAGAATGTTTTGTCATGGTCAATGGTATTTCCATGCTAGTAGGATATTCCTGCCTTTGTGCCTTTTTTTGCAAAAATGGCTCTCCAGAGTCAATAACAAGATATGCTGTTCACATGTCCTGGATGGCAAAGAGAGATGGGATGCTGCTTCCCTCAATTGTTCTTGTTTCTTAAGTAAGGCTACATGCACAGGAATCTTGTGGCATTAAGTGCTGTACAGTAACTGCCTCTTGGGTTGAGAGCCAGGTTCGGCCCCTCTGACATTGCAGGGGGCCTGGGGGAGGCTGTTTACCTGTTGGTGAGGTACAGAGCTGTGGCTGAAGCAAAATTTCAAAACTAGTTCAAACTCTGGCACATGTTCTAGTTTGAGTTATGTTTTATAATTCCCCCATCATATTTGCTCTTCACATTTCATTGATGTCAGCATGTGATTTCTGACTAGTTTTGTATGATGCCCTTCCCTGCAGCTCCAATGGAGTATTTTCTGGTTGAGTGATGAATTGATTAAATGAAATGGAGGAAGTCAGCAGATATTTTATACAATGCTATTGCAAATCAGCTGTCAGATTCTGTCAAATATGAACGGGTGCTGCATGCCAGGTGGTAGGGCTGCATCTCAATGATTGGTGACTAAATGCGACTCAGATGTTATCCCCAAAGTATTTGGAGTGGTACAGAAACCTCTTGGCTTGTTTCTCATTGCCCACCCCCCTTACAACCTCTAATTGTCTAAAACTCAGAATGGGGCCAGGGGCTTACCCTACACCCACAAATACAGTTCCTTCTAGAGCTCCAGTAAGGTAAAAATGCTGCAGGACTGCAAGGCTATAATTTAATTCTATATTTAAAAGCACCACCAGACTATGATCTCTAAACATCATAGTTGCTCTTCCAATAATTCCTGTAGTCAGTCCTATGGAAGGAAGCTCGGGCAACCCCACGAGCCACCAATTTTTGCAGTCATTGTAATTTTTATATTGGCAACAACTCTGTGAAGTGAGTCAGGCTGAGGGTTGGGAGGATGGGGTTTCAGTATTGTAGGGGGTCAAAGTCTGTTAGTGTTTTTAAATTTACTGTAGTATTTTTTATATAGCTTGTAACTCATCTTGAGACTGTTTTGTAAATGGTATCTTTTAAAAAATCTATTAACTATAATTTCTAGTTCCCCAGGTACCGTGATGCCATATTTTTTTTAGTTATACACCAAAGATTTTTAAGTACACTCTTGAAAATGTAAACTATTATTAAAGTATGATGAACAACTTGTGTTTATGAACACATGGGCAGCACTCACTCATTTGGCTGACAAAACAGTGCTACTGCTGTAAGATCTAAGGGACATCTGAAGCTACGGTACGTACTCATATTGAAGGCTTTGTTTGTGTATTCCATGCTGGGGGTGAGGGTGCTCTGCACTGTCAGTCTAAATTCTGTGCTATAAAAACTGTAACCTGTGTAGATTATACAAGATAAGCAGATGTATAAGAATTCTGTGAGTCTAGTCTTGAGAAGGAGTTGGAAAGCAAAACAGAGCCCCACTACTTTTGCGGAGGTAGAGCAGGCATTTCAGGTCTACTTGTTCTTGTTCTCTTACACTTATATTTCATCAAGCTAGAAACTTGGCCCTTCTTAAATTGAAGTTGGACTACACAATGAGCTGATTTCCATGCTTGGTGCCATGCTCTATTTTTATCTGTGATCCCAGAGAATGACAGTACAAACCCACCCCTGCCCAGTTTTCCACTCGCTCCAGCAGTCTTCTTTTCTCTTCCGGCATTTGAGTTTAGATTTCTTTATCATTGTGCAATGGGAAAACTACTATTTATGAGCACAGCAGCCCAAAGGGAAAAGACAGGAGAGACACACACATCTAACAAGTACAAGGTGTCTCTGTCTGAGTGTAATCAATCATTAGGTGATCCTCTGCTTTTTGCCTGAAGGGCTCCTCTTAACTTTCACCTGGCATATAAAATGCTGAACAAGATATTCTGGTCTTGCAAGGTGTGTGAGTGACCCTGTTCCATCACAACTTTGTTCCTGCAGGAACTGAGACACACTGGGGGTAGGTATTATTGAGGCAGAAATTTGCAGTGCTTTGGAGCCAAGGTCCTCAGCACAAACAACAAATGCTGAGTCCAAGAAGGCCAAAACAGCTGAAGTTTTGGGTTGATTGTCAGGGTCTGCATCCTTCCATTTTAGGGAGGCAAATGGTCGTGTGTGGGCAGGGTGGCCTGGACGAATGGTGCTAAATAAATAAATAATAAACCAACAGTAAGAAGTATTTAGCTGAGTGTTAGATGGAGAAATAGAAAATTAGCTCCATCTCACCAGTCATAATGTGAACTATTTTCCTTCTCTCCTGAAGTTCAAGTTCTCAGTGTGAATTATTGCCTGTTTTTTCAGGAGCCCTATGAAATCCAAATCCAAGCATGCTTCAGGGGAGCCACCAAAAAGTGGAAGCACCAAAGCAGAATTTCAGCTAGAATCTACTTGGGTCCTGTTCATACTGTCATCCCTTCTCTTTTGAACAGATAGCTTTTGCATCTTTTTGTAGATCTTGATTATTTATTTATTTATTTATTTATTTCATTTAATTTCATTTCCCAAGCTGCCCCAGGGTAGCTTGCATGACTAATTCTGTAAAATACAGCACACAATAAAGAAAATACAATTCCTAAAAACTGGGGGGGGGCACTGAAAATATTTATGGGCAGCAAAATACTTCCAGTATTTTCCACTCTCCATTATCTTCCAAAGGTCTGAATGATGAAGTATACCTAAGCTGGCATTGAAAGATTACTTCGCAATCTTGCTCATTCACTGATTCATACATTAGAGACAGTGCAGTGCAGTGGTTAGTGTGTCAGACTAGGGCCCGGAAGACCAGATAGAAATCTGCACTCGGCCATGAAGCCTTGAGCCAGTCATCTTGCCTCTCAGCCAAATCTACCTCACAGGGTTGTTGTGGAGATTAAATGAGGAGGGGAGAACCATGTGAGCCTCCTTGGGCTCCTGGGAGAAAAAGGTGGGATATAAAGGCAGACAATCGATTTAGAAAGCATAGCATAACCATACACAGCAGGATTAGACTTCAAGTCCCATGATGGAGTGCAACTGCAAGTACCGGTAACATGAAGACATAACTGAAGACATATGAGCTTGATCATTTTGAACACAGCCCAGCAAAACCCACCTTTTCCCCCTTTTTCTGGACCAGGGTGAGAGGAATGCTTGGGAAATTCCGCTGGATATTGACAAAACTGATCTAGCTTTGCTAGCTCACACACTAACTCCATTGTGTAAATACAGCTTTAGTTCGCTCCTTGTGGCAGCTATTTCTGCATGCTGAAGCACCCACATGAAACAGATCAATTGAATTGCTTTCCACTTTGCTTGAAACATTTTTTGACAAAATGTGGTGATAAAACAGCCTGATCCACATGGGGAGCTGTCCCACAATTTACGGTAGCTGACCTCTTTGAGGTAGCTATAATGTGTAAAGTAGGACCAATATAAAAAGGGAGGGGTGATTTTCGCAAACATCTTGTCAGTGTTGAAAGGTCACACCCACTATTTGTGAAGCGTTACTCTAGATAGGCTTCCTTTGTTCTCATTTACCTGATTCACATCCATTTCCTAGTATCATGTACTGCAGGGGTCCCCAGACTTACCCGCCTGCGGGCCGGAGGGCGGGGAAGTGCGCGCGCAGTGGGCCGGAGGGTGGGGGAGTGCGCGACAGTGCACATGCGCACACCCATTTACTGGCGCGGTGGCGCGCTTCCAGGCCGAAAAAATCAGCGACAATTGTTTGTGCGCATGCGTATGGGCCTCCCCCGACCCGGAAGTGCACCTCCCCCGACCCAGAAGTGCACCGGAAATTACCTCTTCTGGGTCGGGAGAGGCCCATACGCATGCGCAGAAACGATTTTCGGTGATTTTTTCCCAGATCTGGAAGTGCGCCGCCGCGCCGCGCGCCACAAGAGCAGGCGGCAGCAGCGGGCGCCGGGGGTCATCGCGGGCCGGATTGGGAGGCCAATTGGGCCGCATCCGGCCCCTGGGCCGTAGTCTGGGGACCCCTGATGTACTGTATGTGGGCGCTCCTGGAAGCCGCATTCACTTTAAACAAGCTTTATTTGCCCTCAACAGTATCAGCACTTAAAGTCCAAATCCAATTCATGAGCCTCACAATGTGATCCTATTCACAATATGATTCCAAAATGGCTGAGGACATTGAAGGAGGAGGGTGTTTGAACTGGGAGAAAATTTCTGTGTAGTTTTATAACAACTGGGATGGCTTATTTGATATAATGTATTTGATAGAAAATAGGGACCGAGGTGGCGCTTTTGGTTAAACCACTGAGCCTAGGGCTTGCCGATCAGAAGGTCGGCGGTTTGAATCCCTGTGACGGGGTGAGCTCCCGTTGCTCCTGCCAACCTAGCAGTTCAAAAGCACGCAAAGTGCAAGTAGATAAATAGGAACCGCTACAGCGGGAAGGTAAACGGCGTTTCCGTGTGCTGCTCTGGTTCGCCAGAAGTGGCTTTGTCATGCTGGCCACATGACCTGGAAGCTGTATGCCGGCTCCCTCGGCCAATAATGCGAGATGAGCGCGCAACCCAAGAGTCGGTCACGACTGGACCTAATGGTCAGGGGTCCCTTTACATTCTGTGTTATAGGTGTTGTTGTGGTTTTTTTACATTTGCCATGATTCTGTTTTCATCCTGAAAACTGAAATACCGGTAGGTGTGCATCCAGCGCAGCCCTTTTGCAAACTTTTCATTCGCTGCCTCTCTATCCCAAGACTACCTCTCTCAGTACACAGGGCCCTTCAACAAAACCTAGCCACTTTTTGGAAATGGAGCAAGACCTCCCACCTTGGGGACTTGAAGATAAAAAGGGGAATGGGTGGCACTGTGGTCTAAACCACTGGGCCTCTTTGGCTGGCTGATCGGAAGGTTGGCGGTTCGAATCCGCATGACGGGGTGAGCTCCCATTGCTCTGTCCCAACTCCTGCCAACCTAGCAGTTTGAAAGCATGCCAGTGCAAGCAGATAAATAGGTACCGCTGTGACGGGAAGGTAAACGGCATTTCTGTGCGATCTGGTTTCCATCACGGTGCTCCATTACACCAGAAGCAGTTTAGTCCTGCTGGCCACATGATCTGGAAAGCTATCTGTGGACAACTGCCTGAAAGCAGAGATGAGCACTGCACCCCATAGTCGCCTTTGACTGGACTTAACTGTCCAGGGGTCCTTTACCTTTACCAACCTTTACCAACCAAATGATCAAGGGGATGGAGCAACTTTTCTATGACCAAAGAAGCATTGGTCGGCAACCTAAAGCCCATGGGCCACAAGCAGCCCACAGGGGTTATTTAACCAGCCCACGAGCTGTCCCCGAACCGAGCTGCCCACTCAGTGAGTCCCCATGCACTGCACTAAACCAGTGCTGCACAGCACAGGGACTCACTTCCGCGACGCTGGAAATCACGTCTGTGCATGCGCAGATGCCAGAAATTGGGGGGGCCTGCTCATGCGCACGCACGATCCAGCCCATGGAGGAATCTCCGCTGGAGTGAACCAGCCCAGGCAAGGTAAACCTTGCCGACCCGTTACAGAGAAAAGACAAGTAAGAGGCGACATGACAGTAGCTTATAAAATTATGCATGGTATGGGGAAAGTGGAGAGAGAAACTCTCTCCCTCTCTCATAACACACAAACTCATGGACATCCAATGAAGCTGAATGTTGGAAGATTCAGGACAGATAAAAGAAAATTCTTCATGCAGCACATGGTTAAACTATGGAATTTGCAGCAAGAAGCAATGATGATCGCCACCAGGGATAGCTTTAAAAGAGGATGGGACAAATTCAGGGAGGGTGTCTATCTGTGTCTGCTGGCTGCAATGGCTATGCTCTTCCTTCATGTTTGGAGGCAGTATGCTTCCCAATACCAGCTGATGCTTCACTCATGTCCTACTTGCAGACATCCCATAGGCTTTGGGGGTGGGGAGGGAGAGAAAGGATTTTACCTGGCATACACCTCTCTACCTGTCAGGCTGCTGTCCTTGTCAATAATATTTGATTGGAAACATCTCTGCTCATGAAAAAGCCCAGAAGGGCAGGTGACTTCATGCATAGCTGTTATAAATGAGCATTTCCTGTCCTCCTTTTACTTTCTCTTGGCAAGAACTGTTGTAGTTTGGACTGCCCTTCTGAGCCAACAACTATCCCTACGACCAGTGAAATAAGAATTAATGTGAGCTCCTGTCCTTGAGCACCACTGCAAAATGCTTTGTCATTATGAAGGGTGGACTGGCGGAATATTAGCCCCCTCAAACTGTTTTCAAAGGAGGACCCACTCCTTGCCAAGAAGGGGAATTTGGGAAGGCCCGTTTTCCTCTTGTCTCTGGGGTCCTGCCTGAGTAGGAAATGGTTAAACAAAGAAGCTTGAAAGCCTTTGGGATTCAGCCTACAACCAAGCCCTGTCACTCTGTTTTCCATCTAGCTCTAGCAACACAAACAGCACAACTAAATCCTGCAGTGCAGAAGGAAACAAGTGAATGAGGCGAGCTTCTTTTTTAATAGTAAGAACAACAAAGGAGAGCAGGGCAGCAAGCCAATGTCCCTATATGACTCGTACTTCCCCAGCCCATTCTTGAATGACGTCTGCTAGCTCTTTCCTCCCCTCCCTCTCCCCAGAGGCATGAGCTGCCAAGCCCTCCTTCTCAGTATCAAAGAGAGGAGTTTTCCCAGCAGCATCCTCTGCTTCAGTTTACAGTCAGTTTACAAGCTTAAAATCCCTTTGTCTCCATGTTTAAAGGAAGCGAAGGAAAAGTTTGGGCAAGAGCATAGTGTGGTGTGATTCATCTACGATTTGCCAGCTTTGAGTAGCAACAGAGAGGATAGCTATTATTCATTAAACATGTAAGCTCCAGAAAGGGAGGGTGTCAGGAGAGGCAACTCAAAGGATGCAAACTTGGAAGAAATACCCTTTCAAAAAAGGGAACTTAATTCTAAATCAAGCATTTAGGACTGAGGTGCCCTGTTTGTTTTTAGAGGACTATGGAGGGTGGTGTTAATTGTTCTTTGGAAAGCATGTTTTTAATGGCATTGATTACCTTTGCTTGCCGTTACCAAGCAAAGCCCTGGTTTACAGGTTATTCCAGAGGTTACTACAAAATGGGAGGAAGGGCGGGTCAGAAGCAGCTCAACAGTGAGGCAGCAACTCACCTCGCCTCCAGCTGCTGCTTGGGTGTGGTTACAGGTGGCAGAATGAGAGGCGGGCAGATCCAAGCCATGGAGTATAACCCACCAGGAAGTTCTCCCAGCCGCTTGAAACTAAAGGGAGTTCCTAGGCCAGGGCATGGCTGTGCTTGCACAGTTCCTGACCATTTCGAAGGGTCTTTCATGGAAGAACTTCCTGGTGGGTTGTGCCCCATGTTGTGGGAGGGACTGCCCTTTATATCTTATGCCAAAGGCACCAAACTGCCTTGGGTCATCATGGTATTCTGCAAAATCATTAACCCACAACACAACTACAAGTGGGTAACCAGCAGCCACTGGTCTTATGAACTGAAAAGCAGGGCCAACTGTTAAATAAGGAGAGCAGGTGGGGGGGGGAGTCAGAAACTGCTGGCTGTTGCCATTGACTTCCTTGCACTCTAACTTGCAGCTCCCTTGATAAGAGCAAAAGTGGAAACAATAAGCCCCAGCCATGGTTGGTGTTGAAAAGGAGGCCAGGCACATAATACTTTCTAGCAGCATTAAAGTTTTACTCATTGTGGCCAATGTATTGCCAAGATGATTTTTCCCCTCCTTGTGTCAATTTGTTGAAGAAAAGAGGTGACAATATTTTTGAGACTATTGTTGACAGTTTTTGTTCTGTCAACATCAGGGTACACTTTGCTTTAAGCACTAACAGCTCTATTCTTCTCTGTGTTGGTTACTCTTGGGTGCCCCGTTTCTGCTTATGGATTCTGATCAATACCCCTCCCTCCTTTTCATTCTTTTAATTTCTAGGCCACCTTTTGGGCGTCGGTACCAGAAGGTCCACTGCAGAGACACCATAGAAATGGAGACAGTACTGAAAGACAGTACTTAAAATATAGAGAGCACAGAAATACCCCACGTCTCCACCTCACTGCAAAACAAACAACCAAACAGCAACAACACCCACATGCTCCTTTTCCTAGAAGGGGCTGTGCTGCTGGCTATGAGTGGAGGAAGCTGAAACAATGCCTGGAAATAGGGCATGGGTCAAGGAGGGAGCAGAGATAGTGAAGAAAGGAGGGCAGCAGGTCACAGTTACACTTCTGTGTTTATTATTAAGGACAGGCTTGGCTGAACTACCTGTTACTGAAGCAACAAGAGCTGCACTGTAAGTTTTTAGGTTTACAGTTTTTCTCTTTAACTTGTCGCGGACTTCAGCCACTTTCTCTTCCCTCCCTCTCCTCCCAACAAAGCTATTGGAAACAGGCCAGCCAGTCACTAACCTGTGTGGGTCCTCAGGTGAGCCTTCAGATGGGACGACTTGCCGTAAACCTTTTCGCATCCCGCATAGTGGCATTTATGCTTTTTCTGAGGTAATAATTCGGGCTCAGTCCGGCATCTTCCTCGCCGGCTTCTTTGCCTGGGGCTTGGCTGACTCGCTGCCACCAAGCTGGGAGGTGTGGCTGCTCTGCCTCCTCCACGTTTGCCGGCCAGCAAGACACTTTCTTCGCCCAACTCTTTGTGGGAAAGAGAAGAAGTCCCCCCTCGGTCAGTGCTCTCCAGATTCTCCCCCGGAGGCGAGGAAAGCTTTAGTGGGACGTGCTGGTTGAGGTCGGCTAAAATGCTGGCCACGGCATATACGGAGGAGCCACCTCCATTGTCTCTCCCAACCTCTTTCACTTCGGATTTCTCAGCTCTGTTTGAGATGATGCGGGGAGCAGCTCTCCCAACCGGCTGAGGGGCCGGTTCCCTCATGGGGCTATGGATTATAGCACGGCTGGACATTGAGACAAGGCACTCGGCGGCAAAGTAGGCGGCTGTTGCCATTCTTCACGCCTCCTGAGGTGTATAAATCAACTGCAGTTTTTCCTTTTGTGTTAACCTTCAAGAAACCCACATACACGCTCCTGAAGATTTCCTCTTTGTAGAAAATGAGATAGCTGGCTCCACAGCTCCCTGAAAAGTACTTTCTTTGTATGGGTCACACCCAGTTTCTCTCTTTCTGAAGAGGAAAGGCATCCAGGGAAAACACCAAGCAAAACACCCCCGTCCGGAACAGCTTTTTTGTCTGAAACAAAATTAATGACGGTTGTCCACAATAACAAGCCTGCAGTTCCTCCAGTCTCCCGGGTGCATTCTGACGGCAGGACTGAGCGAGCTGGTCCGTTATTACTCCTTGGATTGCTTCAGACCCTCACAGGGGTGTGGCTTTGCCAAACATCTGGCTGTGATGTCACATCGAAGCTCTATCCTGAGCTGATCAGGTTAGCAGCAAGCGGAGACTTCAGCTGCTGCTGAAGCAGCTGCTCCTGCTGCAGGCAGCCGCCCAAGAGCCAGCGGAGAGAATAGAGCAGCAGCAACGCAGAGCGAGCGATGTGGCTGTGAACTTGAGTTTGGACAGAGCATAAGAGCAAGTTAAATGAAAGGAAGGAGCTGATTGGCTTGAGGTTAGCCAATCAAAATGAAAAGATCCACATTTGCACTTTACTATGGGCTAATGCATTTCCCCCCCCCCCGCCCCGTATGACCCAACAGAAGGCAAGAAATTCAAGATTACTCTTAGGCTTCTCTTATGCAAGACAAAATATCTCCTTGCAGAAAGAGGTTGCCTTTTCCTCTGGCAAAAAACAGTACATGTGCAATTGAAAAGCTTTCTTTTGTGTACATGCTGTCATGCGCAAAGTGACTAATGATGTAAGTAACTTGTGCTGCGGTCATTAACCTCTCATTTGTTTTCAGGCACATTCCTTCTGCGGAGCCTTCACAACTTGAGGGCACAATACAGTAAAGTGTTTACTAGGGAAGGGCAATTTAACAAGCCTTGAATTCTCTCAGGCACCTTGGACCCAGTACTTGAAATACAAAGGTGACACTCGTAATGCCAACCCAGGAATGTTTCATAGAGTCGTGAAAAACAAATGAATCCACTGCAAAAGCTGGTGGGACAGAACAGGCACAAACAATGTGTTTTCAGTTAACTGCAGTTCCACACTTTAATCCTTTTTAAAAAGGCAACTTGCTGGTGACTTTGGTCATCATCAGCAAACTGCCATTGCTTTAATGTAAAGAGCTCTGCAATCTGTCACTGTCAGCAACTGCCAAGCGCCAAACTGGATGGCTGCGTATTCTTGTGACCAATGTCACAATTATGCGAGCACATAATGTTTTGTTGAAAAGTCTAGATGCAAGCACCTGGAAAGTCCTGAGAAATCATGCTAATCTCATTCAAATTATTTTGACTTCCTTTGAAATCTCTAAAAATGTTTCACCCTTTAGATTTGTCTCAGATATAAATTTAAATAACATTCAGCCATAACTCTAAAAATAAGCGGTGGGCCCCTGATTTAGCCCCAAAGTGGGCTTTCTAGGGGAAAGTGGTAGGGCAAAGGCAAAATGGCCTAGACCCACACTTCCTAGGTGTGAGAGAAGTGGAAGTGTAGACAAACCCTTGTTTTTTGTGATGGAACCATAATTAGAAATTGCACACAGATTGGATACTCTAGAAGACAGCTTCCTAAATACAGTGTGTGGCTGGGTGTAGACGATCTCTCTGGCCAATGCACTGAAATGTCATCTTAGAAAAGCTAAAGGTTGCACAGAAATGGACAAATGCTCAACTGTATAGGTTCCTTCTACAACAGCAGGGGTGTCTTATCCATAGACGTTAGTGGCGCAGGGCACCAGGGTGCCAGATTTTGGAAGGTGCCATAGGCTGAGTGTCCAGGAAGGAGAGTCAGGGCACGCTCTGTTCCCTGCTCTGGGGCAGCCCGCTCCTCTCCTCTCAGCCACCCATTGGAGCACGCTGCATCCACCTCAGGGAAGCCCCTTTGAGTTCCCTCCCACCAGAGCTGCCTGGGTGCCTGACAGGCGCGGGGCGCCCCTCTCTAGCTGCGTTGCTGCCTGCGCACCTCCCTGCGGAGTCTACAAGTGGAGTAGGGAAGCGCCCTGTGCGATCCCAGCACCCAGCGAGGATGGCACAGCCGACAATCACCTGATCTGCTTGCTGGCCCTCCTGTGGTGCAGACTTCCCCAGACGGGGGCAGATAAGGGGCACCGGGAGCTTAGAGGGAGGCTTTGCGGGAGGCCACCTGGGCTGCGATCCAGGCGCCTCTTACTTACGTGCAGTGCTGAGCACGCATCGGACCACGCGATGTAAATGAGCCGGACCGAAGTCCCTCCCCCCATTGAAAAAGGTCAACAACTCTGAGAAACGGGGGGGGGGGCAGAGAGATATTTGCACCACGGCGCCGGATATGCTTAAGACAGCTCTGTACAACAGTGTGCCAATTCAGGAGAGAATACCACCTTGGTCACATGGGCCACTCTTTAATAATGAGCATTATTACATATTGTATTTGTGCTTGGTTTTCCACTTGTACAGAAATGGAGAGAAAGATGCTCCAGAAGGTCATAACCACAGCCGGAATGATTATTGGTCATCCCCTCCCATCTTTGGAAGATCTATATAGCTCCCGTTGCCTCAAAAAAGTAAAAAATATTTTACAAATCTATCTCATCTGGGATATAGTCTTTTTGTACTACTGCCTTCGTGCAAAAGATATAGAACAATTAAATCAAGAACAAATAGACTAAAAAACAGTTTCTACCCAAAAGCTATAACCATCTTAAATACTGTAACTAAATAATTGACCTGAAGAGTTGTGTAGGTATGTGAATGTGTGGCTGAAAACGTTTTGTTTTGTTTTGTTTTGTTTTGTTTCTTGTTTTTGTTTTTATGGGATAGCATCCAATTTCATTGTAATTACTCAATGACAATAAAGAAATATAATATAATATAATATAATATAATATAATATAATATAATATAATATAATATAATCGGGGGGGGGCTCCATTCAGTAACGAACAGCACCGGATTCATGGTGGAGCTGTAGTTCTGCCGCACAAGGCACTGAGCCGAGGGGGTGCAGAATTGAGAAGATTGAGGGAAGGCAAATTCTGGCCTTATGCAGAACACCATACTACCACAGATTACCAAACTCTGCTCCTAATGATGTTGTGCTTAGAGGTGGGCAAATTCTGGCCTCATGCATACTTGTTAAAAAGCTACAGGAACTTAATTTCAAACCACTTTTCTGCTTCCCAATATGCTTTATGCTTTCTATTGTTGTATTTGATTACTGTATTGTAATATTTGAAAATAAAATTACAAATACTTTTTAAAAAGCTAAGCTGCTGGGCATCCCAGGCTGAAATTACTCAGAGAACCATCCTTTTGGTTTCTGTTAAACTCATTTTATGCTGTTGGTATTGGCCCTCAGCCTCACACCCAGAATCCTGGTCACTTTTTATATTTTAATATCCCACTCCTTTGTACTGAACAAAAATTGCATATGCCATCAGAAATGTGTTTTAATTTGAAATTCTAAGGAAGAATAGAAGAGCCAGGTTTGAGAGAAGCAAATTGATCCAGCAGGTTTATGTTGTGTTGTTATGTTATTTGATCAGATATTATCCATATTGGACCTGATTTTTCTTCCTGGCTTTTACTAGCCAATGTGTACAGGAAATTCCTTGTCTGTACACAAAGGGGGCATTACCCTTTTGTAATGCTGGTTGTTTTACTTTTAGTATTTAATACCTACCCCTCCCTGTGACGGGGTGAGCTCCCGTTCCTCGGTCCCAGCTCCTGCCAACCTAGCAGTTCGAAAGCACATCAAAATGCAAGTAGATAAATAGGAACCGCTACAGCAGGAAGGTAAACGGCGTTTCCATGTGCTGCTCTGGTTTGCCAGAAGCGGCTTTGTCATGCTGGCCACATGACCTGGAAGCTGTGCACCGGCTCCCTCGGCCAATAATGCGAGATGAGCGCGCAACCCCAGAGTCGGTCACGACTGGACCTAATGGTCAGGGGTCCCTTTACCTTTACCTTACCTGCCCCACAAACCCTCCAGTTTGGAGAGAACACAATTGAAGGCTATCTGTGTATTGATTTGGGGTTTCATTGTGAAGGCTGGGGGAAATGTGCCTGCCAAGTTGAGCTCCCATCTACCCAAAACATCCTCCACCAATGCACCTTCTCTTTCATTCCCTCCTTCTTTTGCTGTCTTGAGGTTATGGGAGTTGTAGTCCCAAATTTCCGGAATGCGCCAGGTTGGCTGCTGTAAACAACACCAAGCTAAGATGGACCATTGGTCTGATTCTGCATGTGGGAGGATAACAAAAGCACTAGTCAGGAGACCTTGTGCATGCTCCCATCCAGTAACTGGGTTCTGGGAGTTGATTAAGGCAGTTAGCTTCCTGTGTTTGTCTATCCAGGTTTTAAAATACAGCATTGTGCTCTGGCAGTTCTAGAGGATTCACCTGACCCACCCTCTCCCTTTCTTTTTTAAACCTTCTGGTGGTTGCACTTTCATGGCTAAGAATCATTGACTAGAGACGAGTGTGTTGGTTGTGCCCAGTCCAGCAGGTGCCACCTAATTGCATGTGTTCATTTCGCAGCTGCCATGTGGGCCCAATGGCCAGCTGAGGAGGAGGAGGAGGAGAGTTCATCTGAACCCTGGCATGGGCAACAGCCTTCTCAAACAATAGCACCATTGTTCTTGAGCAGGGTCGGTGAACGCCCAGGGGCAATGCTCAGAGATTAACACTTTTAAATTATTCCATGCTGTACAAATGCTGAACAGAGCCCCTCAAACCCATAATAACATAATGTCATGTGTGTGTTTGTTTTTCTTCAAAGTTGAAAAATTGTAAACACACACACACACACACACACACAAAATAGATGGCCTTTGAGAACAAATGTTCCTCCTTGCAACAAAAGTGCCCACTCTCATGATTTCATTACTGTTACACAAAGATAGAGAATTAAGTTGCAGCTGCAATGCTCCCAGATGTAACTACCGTAGGCTCATTAATGTGAGTTATTCTTTTTTTCTTTGACTTTCCTCCCGCTTCATACGCTTGTTTTGCTTTATGTTCTAGCCTGATCAGGCATGAGAGCTTGAGTAATAATAAGGATGTTGTGTTCATTTTCAGAGATGGAAGTTTTAATCACTTGTTGCAGTTCTCGTTAGCGCCCACCACTCCCAGCGGGGTTCCACTAGCCCAGACCTCATGAACACATGCTTTATAATGCAGCTGAATTTGATAGATTAAAAACTTGCAGCCAAAGCTTTTTAAGGCTGTAGATGCTGTGTATATTTCTACTTGCAGTAGCTATCTGAGGACCCCCTACCTACACTGTCTGCTCAGATTAGAACACCATAATATTTAATGCTATATGGAAATATTTTATTAATTACATAGGGGTTTATTGATTACAAGGGAGCGCTGGCATCAGGTGTGGTCATCTTACAGTGCTCTAGCTGATGTGGCTTGGCAATCTCTCTTATGAAGCCCCATGCTCCATGCAGGGCCCTAATTGTGTCCCTGGCACGATTCCCAGATTATTCTCTGGAAAGACCAAGCCCTGGCTGCCACATTTTGATGACATTATTCTATGTGGCTCCATGCAAGGTGGGCAAAAGGTTCTCCCCTCAGATGTAATTGATGTTCCACTGTCTGAACTGCACAGAGCTTTCCACTGTGTCTAGCATATTCCACTCGTCTCTTCTGTTCCCCAGAAGTCGCAAGGATCCCTGCCAAATGGCAGGGAAAGGATGTTGCTCGGCCCCTGGAACTCCCTGTGGAGGTTATTGTCTTTCAATGCTGGTGTCTCAAAATTGCTGGGAGCTTCACAAAACAAGCTTTTCTGCAGTCAATCAGCACCATTTATTTATTATTTATTTATTTATTTATTTCATGTATTTACATAATTGTTCAGAAGCTTTTGCTCGGGTGGGGTTGTAGCTGTTATTGATATTAATTTTTTGTATATATATATTTTAGATCCCATTATGATTTAATGTAGAAATTGTTCAGTCTGCTTGTGTTCTTTTTGATGTGTATTATTTATTGTTTATGACTTTTTTTTCTTATACAGTATTTGATATCATGTAATTTTTTCCCATGTTGTAAGCCACCTTGAACATGGTCTTAACTATGAAAATGTGGCATACAAATGAAATGGTTTGTTTGTTTGTTTATTCATAACAGCGCCATTGCGCCCTTCCTTGGTGCTGAGGGTAAACATGCGCACATACGGGAGCACACCATGTGGGACCAGGAGCTGGGCGCGGAGGGTAAACAAAACCCACCACACTGGCCCAACTCTTGCCGCTGCTGCCACTGGCTTAGTGCAGGGCATAAAGGGTTCGTGGGGGCACACTGTGCCATGCCACCTGCCTGCGCAGGGGGGACCCTGGCTGGCTGATGCCACCATTGGCGGGTGCACCCCACCAATGCTGCCATTCAGCAAGGAGGCTGGGGGGGGGGGGTGGCAGCAAGACCCCCGGTGGCAGGCAGGGTGAGGATCCCTGTGAGCGGGCAGCTGGCTCATGCCTCCCTCAAAATCATGTGCCCGGAGCTATGGCCCCCCTGGTTCTGCCCCTGATTTATAAACAGAATGGGTCATCCTTCCTGGCTTCTATTGTTGCCTTTCTCTCTCCCCACGAGCTCTGCATTTCTTTACTGTTCCTTGATGCCTTTTACTGTTTTATTACTGCGTGGCTTCATCTCATTTTCAAACAGATACAGCTGCGTGTTTGCAAGGCTCCTCCTACCTTGTGACATGGGGTGCATTCTGGGGCCCTATTGCCCTTCTTGGCTTTCTTATCCTCATCCCTGTGGCCTGGTGGCCCTGGCCACAGTGGCAAAGCAAGGTCAGGTGGTACCCGGTGCGGAAAATTTATTGTCACCCCCCCTCCACATTGAAATAATTATTATTTGCCTGCAAAAATGGTTTGACTTTATTTCATATTGGAGGGGGGAGCCAGAGTTGTTGACTTTTCTGGGGGGAGCCAAAGTTGTTGAGCTTTTTTTTGCATGCCTTGAGACGAGGAGTCTGCCTGCACCCTTCAGCTGAGGGGGAGCCAGTAGGCAGACCGCTTTGGCAGTGGGAAACCTGTGTATGCCAAAGCCACAGCATCTCTCAGAGACGTTGAGTGCCACACAGCATTTTGTCACCCCCTCAGAGGTGACACACAGCCACCTTGCTCCACCCCTGCCTGGCCAGTCTGGGATATGCAGGCAGATCTCGGTTTGAGAAAGCAGGCTTGGATGTGCATCACAGAGGGCTGAGTAATGATTTTTCACCAGCACATCCTTGCCATCCAATTCATTGCTGAGGGAGCTGGTGGAGAAAACAGAAGTAATAATAATAATAACAATTTATTATTTATACCCCGCCCATCTGGCCGAGTCTCCCCAGCCACTCTGGGCGGCTTCCAACAGAAAAATACAACACAATAATCTATTAAACATTAAAAGCCTCCCTGAACAGGGCTGCCTTCAGATGTCTTCTAAAAGTCTGGTAGTTGTTTCCCTTTTTGACATCTGTTGGGAGGGCGTTCCACAGGGCAGGCGCCACCACCGAGAAGGCCCTCTGTCTAGTTCCCTGCAACTTGGCTTCTCGCAACGAGGGAACTGCCAGAAGGCCCTCGGTGCTGGACCTCAGTGTCTGGGCAGAATGATGGAGGTGGAGACGCTCCTTCAGGTATACTGGACCAAGGCCATTTAGGGCTTTAAAGGTCAGCACCAACACTTTGAATTGTGCTCGGAAATGTTCAAGTGGCATTGCAGCTTTTCAGCTCAGAGAATGGGTAGATGTGGATGGCACTGAGTGAGCTTGGGAAAAGGGGTGGGGAATCTCCTCATCTCTCCTCCTGCATGAAACATAACTGGCCACTAGGTAATAACTAAAGAAAAGACACACTTATCCCTGTTGTTCTGAAGCAGCTTCAAATAATGAATATACCATTCCATTCACCGGAGAAACCAGCAATGGGTGTTAGATATTTGCAAATAAATACCCAGGCTCTAGAGCAGTCAGCAGGAGCAACCATGACAGAAAACAATGGCACTGGAACTGGCTCTGATGTGATCCTTAACCAGTAAACTCCTCAACGGCTACTGTGAACTGGGACACAAATAAGACCAAGGGCGCTCATGGCATCCTCCCCCCCTCCCTCCTCCAATCCTGGCCAAACACCCCCACAGCCATCTGCATAGCCCTGGCATAAGCTTCAATATACAAAGTCCCCATTGTATTCCACATGCAAGTACGGTAATACAGTACCTATGTATATTTCAACAGATGTAATGTACTGTGGTAAGTCAATGGGGCAATTACAGGCAATGTGCACAGAACAGATCAAAGGGGATTATTGGGTTTCTTTCCTCATGTCTGAAAGAATTGGGTTTTGCCTACTTCAAATATTTCAGGACACTGCAACGTTCCACTGCTCATTAGAATTTTCCATGCTTCATCTGACGGGGTTTCAAATTATACATATATATATATATATATATATATATATATATATATATATATCCTTACAGTGGGACAAAAAAACAGCCTTTTGTTTTACTTTGATTGTACTTAACTTCATTTTGTTTATATACTTAGATGACTTGCTCACTCAGTCCCCAAGACTTAGGGCTTTATGAAAACAGACACATAAAATACAAAGAAAGAAAGAAAGAAAGAAAGAAAGAAAGAAAGAAAGAAAGAAAGAAAGAAAGAAAGAAAGAAAGAAAGAAAGAAAGGAAGGTAAAATGTAAGCCAGTTAAAAGCTTAACTCCAGATATGAAAAGTAAGCCCAAATAGAAAGTCTTCCCAAAGGCACATATCTGAGGAGAGAAAATGAGTCCCACAGCCTTCAAGAACACCAATGGACCCTGATCGTCCATATTGAGTGCCAGGCAGTTGGACAAATCAAACATATACTAAGAAATTACAGTGTAGCAGGAATATGTCACTGCCCAGTGGAGAGCACTTGCCCAAGCTCACGGTTTCCAGAATCTGCAGGAGGTACTGGACATCAGTTTGCGGGATCAGAAGCAAGCAGCGTCGTCCAAGGTGAGCATGGATCAACTTCCAGAGGCAACAGTCTCAGGCAAATAACACAGTCAAAGGCCACCAAGATGTCAAGTTCCAAAGGCAGAAACCAAAAGTTTGATGGTGCGCAGGTAGCAGCATTACAAGGGGAAAGAGCAAGATCTTTACCCACTGCAAGGTTTTGGGTGAGACAAATTGCTCAGATTGAGGAAACTTTATACACTCTGGTGTGCAGGGATTGGACAGTAGAGTCAGGTGACTGAGTGGTCAGGCAGACAAGAAGGTCTGTTTTGCAGTTTGGGAAGGATCCTTGAATCGTCGAGCTCAATCTGCAAAATGTGTGGATAATACACTTGTTGCCGGCAGTCAAGTGAGGGAAGCTGGCTGCTGGAAACAGACTCTTGGGCATGTGTGCATATGGGCATTTGTGTTCACACACAGGCACCTTACAGAATGTGCAGAACAGCCCCAGTGATTACTGATGAAAAAGGATATGACATTTAGGAACACTTATTTAAAAAATAGCAAGTGAGACATATCATTTTCATGAGGGATTCTTATTTTTTGCATATCAGTCTGGATACCAGCTGGCATAAGAGAGCGAGGTTGGCTTGCTCTTCTTTATTCTTGCTGCAAATGATATTATTATCCCCAGTTTGAGAATTGGCTTAATTACACAATTCCATGTACAAGAAGTTCCCACACAGCTACTTTTGTATCGTGCACTTGGGTAGGAAGCATGTGCGTGTCTTTCTATGAATGGACGAAGACAGAATAACAAAAGGTTAGTGCTCAGAATGGCAGGATTAGACAATGCATCACTACCATTTTTAATTCTGTTTCAATAGCTCAGTACACGAAGGCCCAGCCCCTCTGCATTTCTTCAGCAGAGAGAGACAGTGAATAGAGGCAATTCTTTTGGGTTCTGGCTTTGTTCCACACAGTTAGCAATTCATAAGTCTTCACTTTGGTTCTAAAATTTACTCTTGGCTGAAATGCAAATGTACAGTACAAGTTATGCTTTCTCATGCACTGTACTTTTTCCACAAGATGGGCTGTAACACAGTCTCATATTTGCTCTTCTGGTCTAACTTCAATAAATTCATTGGCAGTTGAGATTTCAGAGGCATGTTTGCCAGAGACACACACACACACACACACACACACACACACACACACACACGTATGGCACATCCATCTCCAACGTACGTGTGAGTTGTGTCCTGCACACTGGAACACACAAGCTAACAAGGCTGCCCGGAGCAATGCTTATAACACTGGTTTGGTCTCTGTAGAATTTTTCAGGAAAGCTATTATAGCTTTCAATTCCAAATGCAAAACATTTTTAATGCTAAATCCTAGCAAGAACTGGACTCGAGAAATGCTTCCAACAAGGTGGGAAAAGTCAGGTGGCCAATGGCTGACAGAACCATTCTGCACTTCTCCTCTGTACTGTTGCTCACTGCCTGATGACAAACTCAGTCCCGGATTTCGGTTTCTGCCCAACTCTCCAATGTTTGAATCTGAGTGATACATCGGCACAACAAGGGCGAAAGGCACAACAGGTGTGCTTCATGGCTTCCTACAAGGTGCGTCCTCTTGCCTCTTCCTTTTGAAGAGTTGGGTACAGGGGTGCCAACTTGAACAAAATATTGGGGGAGGCAGGTAAGCCTCGCCCCACATAATCACAAGACACGGCGCATACACACCATTTGAATAGTAATTCCCCATCAACTTGGAGGGGCAGGCTCCTCAGATATTTTATTGGGGGAACCTTAGCCCCTAGGAGTAGGCTCCTGTGATTGGGTGGGCACAAGCCTTAAGGTAGCAAAGAGGATGCATTTCTGCTATATGGGCAAGCAAACAGGTACTCTGGCAAGTGGGTGAGGCCTGTAAAGTTTGTTCAAGCTGGCACTGGTGACTCCATGTCCTTGGTGATGGAGGTGCCTGCCCAATATCCGACTTACTCTCAGATGCCTCCCCCAGAAGAGGCGCCTTATGGACAGAAATGGCAGGAGGGTTCAGTGACAGCGGCTTTTTCTGAGGTGCCTGATAATCATGGGGTGGTCACCACTCTGACAACCTTCCTGAGCCTTCCTCAGGATCTAGCTCCTGACCCACTTGACCCCTGACCCCCTTCGGCACTTCTTGAGGCCCCAATTCCACCTCACTTCTTCTGCTTGGGCCTTCCCATGGACCATCTATCTCCCATTCCCTGATTTCTTCCCCCACTTCTTTGGAATATGACCATCCCTTCCATGGCATCTCCATGGGACTCAGGGCATCCTCCTCCTTTGACCTGGGAGAAATTACAGTAATTGTGAGGCAGATGACCAAACTCTAAGGCAGGCATCCCCAAACTGCAGCACTCCAGATGTTTTGGCCTACAACTCCCATGATCCCTAGCTAACAGGACCAGTGGTCGGGGAAGATGGGAATTGTAGTCCAAAACATCTGGAGGGCCAAAGTTTGGGGATGCCTGCTCTAAGGAGTCATTATTCTGTAAAGTCTCTGAAACAACCACTGATTTGTTGTGGACTCCCTCTAGCAGTGTGTGTGTGTGTGTGTGTGTGTGTGTGTGTGTGTGTGTGTGTGTAGTTGAAGACAGCCGTAAGTGTGGAAGGAGCTGGATGGCTGAGTCAGGCCTGAGATTGCCATTTGCCTCCTTTCTCTGGGTGTGATACAGGCATGGTCAGGACCCACATTAAGGTCATCCAAGAGAGTTTCACTCACCCACCCACCTCCCTGACTTTTGGGCCAGACCACAGGCTTCTCCTGAAATTCAAAAGCAGTTTGCCGAGACTTGCTTGCCAAAGGCTGCAAAGCTAACAGGGGTTGCTCCCACATGCTCCTGTGGCAGACCTGCAAGTCCCAGTCAGCAGAAAAAAGTGTAATGGGACTTATGAGAAAAAGGAGAGAAGAAGAAGAAGAAGAAGAAGAAGAAGAAGAAGAAGAAGAAGAAGAAGAAGAAGAAGAAGAAGAAGAAGAAGAAGAAGAAGAAGAAGAAGAAGAAGAGGAGGAGGAGGAGGAGGAGGAGGAGGAGGAGGAGGAGGAGGAGGAGGAGGAGGAGGAGGAGGAGGAGGAGGAGTTTGGATTTGATATCCCGCTTTATCACTACCGGAAGGAGTCTCAAAGCGGCTAACAATCTCTTTTCCCTTCCTCCCCCACAACAAACATCCTGTGAGGTGAGTGGGGCTGAGAGACTTCAGAGAAGTGTGACTAGCCCAAGGTCACCCAGCAGCTGCATGTGGAGGAGCAGAGATGCGAACCCGGTTCCCCAGATTACAAGTCTACCGCTCTTAACCACTACACCACACTGGCTCTCTGGCTGAGGGCAAGCTGGTGGGATTTATTCCCAGGCACAGTCCCATGTGAGCTAAGCAGAGGCAGGCAAAGAGCTACTTAGGCACCTCCCTCCGCCCCCAGCATGAGCAGCAGCAGCAGAAACTCGTTCAGAGCCTGCCTTCTGAGGAGTAGCCACAGCCCACTGGTAAAGCAGCCATTTCTCATGCAGGTTTCAGGTTCAATCTCTAGCATCAAAAGGATCAGTTAGCAGGTGATGAGGAAGACCTACCTCTGGCTGGGGCTCCGGAGAGCTGCTGCCCCTCAAGAGTATGCCCTACTGGGACAGGTGGACCAGTTTCCTATGTGTGTTGCAAATCCCAGCTGCTCACTCCTACCCTCTGGCCTGGCTTAGGCAGAGGTGTAATATGAAGCTAAGGGTGTGAAGCTAAGAGAGTGTGCCTGCTCTTCCCATGTGCAGAAGTCTGACTGATCCATTAGATGGCTTTGAGTCTTTCTTTCCGTGTGTGTGTGTGTGTGTGTGTGTGTGTGTGTGTGAATGTTGCAATTGAGAAAGGCTGGGTAGAGTTATGGGGAAAATGTCACCAGCTGCAAAAAAACACACAAAAACCAGAGATGTTTTTCTGTTCTTGTGGTTACTGTACAGAGTTAGGCAATATTTCATTTCCCAGCAGACGTGCTTGACACCTCTTATGTCTAGTAAGTGTCAACACCACAAGAGGAGAGCGTATGTCAGGAATCCTGAGCAAACTCAAGCGGTTACATTTCTTCCCCCCTTTTCTTAAGGTTAATTGATTTTGGGCTTTCACAGGGGCTGGGGTTAACAGGATTAGGGGAGGAGGAAATCTACTAGGTGGGAACTGTACAGGATTGTCAGTGGCACGTCCTCAGTACTGAAAGGGCCCTGCAATTGTGTTCTGGAAAGAAGCTCTGCAAAACAGTCGCATCTGTTGATTCCAAGTGCAATAGGGTCCAGTTTCCCTGCACCCACCACACTACTGAAATGAGCGGGGGGCTCTGCAAGAACTTGGTGGAGCTTGTTCAAGGATGGAAGCTTGTGGTCAGAACTGGAGGGCTTCTTTCCTCCAGAAACAGACAGATTGACATCTGGATAATCTTCTAGGACAGCTAGAAAGATGCATCTTGGCACAGGTTGCTTTGCAGATGAAAAAAAGCCAAATGCTACCCAAGAGAAATAGACCCAACAGATCTTTTAATAATGAGCACAGAATCCAGAGTAGGGATCCTATTTTTTTTAAAAAAAAAAATTAAAAATTATTACATTTAAATCCTGCCTTTCCTCCAAGAAGTTCAAGGAAGCATATGTAAATGGACCATGGTGCTTCTACCCACAAGCACCACTCTCACAACATACCTGTGAGGTAGATCAGGCTGAAAGAATGTGAGTGGTCCAAGGTCACCCTTGGGATTTCAACGTGGCCAACACTCTAACCTCTACACCACACTGGCTATGACTAAGTGCAAATGGCTCCATACTCTTCAGCATGCCATACATACTAGAGAATTGGCCTGACCACCAACACTCCTTCCTGCTCTAGTAATACAGTTTCTGAAGTTTCTCCCATCTGTCAAATGCTCTGCACTGCTAGAACAGTCAAAGTGGTGTTTTCTTCTGCAGATCAAATATATACTAGGGGGGGGGGGGAATAACTGCCTGTTATCAGCTGTCTGTTATCAGCTGTGCAAAATGACCTTGGGCAGCATGTGAAATGACAGACTCTGCATTCAGCATTCATGCATGTACTTGTTACATGCATGCTCATTGCAGGTGAGATGCATCCATCCTCTCGACTCAACTGAACTATTCTAAAATCCGCAGGCTTTTTGCAGAGGGAGAGGCTAAACCTTGAGGAATGCAGGTCTGGCAATTCCAACCATTTAACAACAGGGCATCTCCAAAATGTGGAACTCTGATGTAGCAGGGATAAAGGGCAAAAAACAGGAGTTGCCCTTGGGTTGGAGCTACTGGTAGTGCAATATTTGTAGTCACTTTGCTGTTTCCCCCTTAAAGGTCATCACATGTCTCAAAGTTAGCCATGGCCTGAGGGGGTGACTTCCAGGTCTGCATGCTAAAGCACTTTTATGGCCTAACAGCTCAGGCTGCAATATAGAGGAGAATCATAGAGTTGGAGGGGACCACGAGGGTCATCTAGTCCAACCCCCTACAATGTAAAAATACTTTGTCCAACATGGGGCTTGAACCCATGACCCTAAGATTAAAAGTCTCATGCTCTACCAACTGAGCCATCCCAGCTTCAGCACAGTGGTGGCCCCATGTGCCTTTAGATCATGAAGTCTCCAGAATATCCCTATCTCTTAGGCAGTACATTGGCTATTCCTGGCCTGCTGTCCAGGTTCAGCCTTGCCTAGACTTGGGGCCTGTGGTCTCCTTGAAGGAGGAGCAAGAAGAGCAGTTTTCCAAGCTGCCAGTGACCCTGAAGAGTTGTTGGATCGAGGTGTCCCTACCCCAGGGCTGGAGGTTTTTGGGTGGCCTGCCTAATTGCCTAGGTTTTGGGGTGGCTTTCAGACCTACCCATCGGCATCTCCCACAGGGCCACAGGAGCAGAAGAGACAGCCAGGGCTGTGGCTGAACTGCACATGACATTACTCAGGAGGAGGGGAAAGCAAAATAATCCTGCCGCCTTCTCCTATCTTCCTGTTTCTTCTGCACACTGCAGAAAAGGGTCACCAAGCATTGGGAAGGAATCCTGGCTGGGGGAGAGTGACCCACTAGCAGCATCCTGCTTCACTGGACGTCTGTGCTTCCTTCCTTCCTTCCTTCCTTCCTTCCTTCCTTCCTTCCTTCCTTCCTTTCCCTGACCACTTGACTAAGTTATGCTTCTTCTTCAGTTTTCTATGAAATTCTGTGTGCTAATTGTCCCTGCTCAGAACTGTGCTGCAGGCCCCTTTGACTAGGCAATTAATTAACAGGTTAAAGTGCACTTGCCCCCCTCCCACCGCCAAGCTCTGCCCGCAGGTGAGCTGTGAAATTCACCTCCATTCTCCCATTCTGCAAGTCAATTATTCCGACCTCTTTTCCCATTTAGCCACTTGCTGACCCATGAAAGGTGAAAAGCGCCAGCTCCACTTGCCAGAGAGCCATTGATTTGCAAGCAACTGGGACAAAGCATGGCCCAGCATAATGAGCCATCTTTGTCCTTGGGCAGTTTATGCAGCCCCTGGCCCCAGAGCCACCCACAAGTCCAAACAGACTGACAAGCAGGGGGGAGCCTTTTGTAGGCCAGGGGACACTTTACTTTCCAGGGGCCACAGGCTGGTGGTGCATGAGGGTCAGAGGCAAAATTGTACTTTTGTAGCTTAGGGTACACTCTATCCAACACACTTTCCAGCCAAGCAAAACCACATGGAATGTGAAGTGTGGGCAGCCAGGGCATGGCTGGTAGAGATGGGGGGTGGCCTGAGGGTCAAAATTGACATTCCCCCCCCCCCGAATATGGCTCCTATCATTCCTACAGCTGCACCCCTCCTTCCAATGACCTGGGTGTACAGGGAACACCCTGTGGAGAAAGAATGATGCTATAAATGGCGGGGAATTGTTCTTAATGCCAGGGCTTTCCTCCCACTCTGAGCCTTTAGTGCTTTGTGTGGCTCAGGGAGTTTTGGCAGGCGCAACTTGTTGTGACATGGGGTGAGGGGGCAGGGCTGAGAAGCCTATCCAAAAGTCCCTCCACTGCGCAGCTAATGGAAGCGGAGGAGGCCTGCGTTCTGTTGTATCAGCTCACCCTCTAGCCTGCAGAGCCAGCTGTTCAGGAGAGACTGGGGGCGAGACTATTGTGGAAAAAGTGACTTTAGCAAAACTTCTCAAGGAAAGAGGCTTCAGTTATGCTCTTCTACAGAGATCTAGTTGTGGGGGCCCCACAAGCCTCAGGAAGGCCAGAGGCTAAGTCATTAAAGCCTCCGGATTTGCAGTGCAAGACAGCTGCATGCGGGCTGTGTTTGAATGAGAAGTGAGCCGTGTGTGTGTGTGTGATGGTAGGGGAACCATAGCCCTTTTAAGTACACAGTGTTTTCAGCTGCAGCTGCCTCTGTCCTTAGGTGACCCTGCTGCTGAGTAGCTCCTCCACACTCCATGGAGCTATTAATACTCGCACAAGGGGGAGGGCTTGCTCGCTGCTAAGCACACGATGGGCGCTCCCCACTCAGCTTCAAGACACAGAGAGCTATCACTTGCCAGAAACCCAACCCTTTTCTGAGCCAGCCTTCCACTGCACATAACTGGCTGTCAGAAAAGGCTTGAGAATTAAATCACCCCATTTATTGCCAGTTTAGGAATCCTGAGAGGGGGACAAACTTATGTGGTTGTGAGATTAATTCTTAGCATTAATATCTTTAGAACGATCAAAATTGGAGTAGTAGAGCAAAATTGGGCTGTAGTAGAGCAAAATGGTTTGCATGCAGAAGCTCCCAGGTTCAGTCCCTTGCCATCGCCAGGGTCACCCCCCCCCCCCCAAGGAGCAGGGAGCAGGACCTCAGCCTGAAAGTTTGGGGGTCTCCTGCCAGTCAGAGTAAAGAACATTGGGCCAGATGGAGAAATACTTTGTCCTTGCCAGCTTCCTAAAACATTTTGCATAGATTATTCTGCTCTAATCGTTACAACACTGTTGGGTAGACCGGTCTTATTCCCACATTGCAGATGGAGGAGTGGGGTAGCAGGGTGTAAGATGAGAGATTGTAGCCAATAGAAGGCTGCCTTATTAATTCATGAAAGAGTTTAGACTTAAGCTGGGGACTTCCGGATATCATACGTTGCTCACTTAGTCTCAAGGCTATACAAACACTCTTTAAGTCAATGGCGGAGGAAAGGGTGTGGCGGTGCGGGGGTAACCCTGGGTGCATAGCTGCCAATTCTCCTGTTTTCCCTGGGAAATCCCCGTTTTTCCAGCTGTTCCTAGCTGAAAAAAACGGATTTTTTTGTTTTTCCCCGGTTTATTCTGGCGCGGTGGCCATTTTGGAACTGGGCGGAGCATGCTCAGAAGCGACTTTTGATGCTGCTCTGCCCAGTTCCAAAATGGCTGCAGTGCGACTTCCGGTCTGCTATTTCCGGCCCGGTCCCTTATTTCTCTGACAGCAACTTGGCAGGTATGCCTGGGTGTCATTACTGAGAGGGGGGTGACAAAATGACAAAAATATGAGTTTTTTTAAAAAAAATTAAAATTGGGCTCACAAAACTTTTTAGTTCAGTCAACAAACGTAATGAAACGCGGCTGGCACTGGGCGCCACACCATGTGGGCTGGCCCTTACTGGGGGGCCTGCAGCGTGCCCGAACCATATGTCTCTCCTGGGAGTGATGTGGTGGCTTAGGTGTCTGCAGGCTCCGCCCTACAACTGAGGGGGAGGCGGCAGAGAGGCTCCATGCAGTGCCCCCCCCCCCCCGCCCCTGGCTGCAGGACGCACATGCCACACTTGGCACCCGAGCGGCTAGCTATGCTGCTGCTTTGAGCAAAGTAAAAGGTATCCATTTCAATGCCACCTTATTTCCAGCAAAGCTCTGTGAGAGAAGACTCGGTGGTTGCTGGGTAGGAACAGGGCGGCTGCAATTGCTGATTGGAGGTGCAATCCAAATATCTGGAGGGCACCATATCAGCAAAAGCTGAAGTAGGTTTTTCCCATTCATGTGTAATTGGAGCTGAAGCAGCAATTCTTGGTATGAAAGCAGGAGTGTTCCAAACAATGGTGGGCCTTGAGGTCTCAAATTTCAGTGGTGCGGTGCCTTGTGCAGTGCCAAAATTTTCTGCCCCCTGCCTCTTGCACTCTATAATAATAGTTGTGGCATCCCCTGCAGCACCCCTGAGCAGGGACGTAGCCAGGATCAAAATTAGGGGGGGCAAGGGGCAAGGGGCGGGGGCACGGCACGGGGGAGGGGTCACAGTGGGGCAAGGAAAGCCATGGTCGTTCAGGGGCAAGGGGGCGCCAGGATCAGCCCGAAATCGGGCTGCTCCAACCCCCTCCTCCCCCTCCGTGATCGCTGAGGCGGGTGGAGGCAAAGCTGGCTTTCCCTCCACCCGCCCCACAGCCAGCAAGCAAGAAGGGAGATGTCCCTTCTAGCCGGCTGGCTGTGGGGCGGGTGGAGGGAAAGCCCCAGAGCCGCGCAAAGCATTTGGCTGGCTTTCCCTCCACCCGCCCCACAGCCAGCCGGCTAGAAGGGACGTCTCCCTTCTCCCTGGCTGGCTGTGGGGCGGGCGGAGGGAAAGCCAGCCAAACGCTTTGCGCGGCTCTGGGGCTTTCCCTCCACACGCCCCACAGCCAGCCAGGGAGAAGGGAGACGGCACCGGGCGGCGGCGGGCAGCAGGGCAGGCTGGCCACCAGCAGCCCTGCTTCTAGGGGGGGCAACTGCCCCCCCTGCCTACGCCCATGCCCCTGAGGCTCCATACCCAGTGTGACCAAACTGGTTGCGCTCCCCTAAATCCGCCTCTGGTTCCAAGCATGTCTCTATTTTCGTTTGTGAAATGTTGATGGGGATATGTAGTCTTGATGGGGAAGCCTCTGACTGCAACCTTCTGAGCTCATGCAATGCTACGGAATGTGCACCAACATCTCCATAATGTAACCAGTTTCTGTAATGGGAAATAGGCCAACTTGTCTGAGATAACCCCTCATATGGAGTCGTCCTGTGGACAGTGATTGTCAAGCTAAGCAGGAACGGGTGGGGTGGGGGGCAGAAGGAAGGCAACAGAAGGGACACAGTGGCTTATGAGAAGGGGCCAGGAGGCTCAGCAGTCTGGGAAACAGCAAGGAGGTTGGGAGGGATTGATGGAGGAAGAGGGGGAAGGAAAAGAGCAGAGAAGGCAACTGAAGAAAGGAGGAGAGAAATGAGAAATGAGAAAAGGCAACTGTGGGAGAATCTCACCTGTCCTTCAGGAGTGGGTGGTAGGTAGAGAGAAGTATGCTAAGAAGACTGGGAGAGTGGCCAAGATGACTCAAGAAAGTGGGATGGATGGTGCAGTGGGTTTGAAATCAGGGGTGTGAAGAAATCCTGCCTATGAAGGTAGGAGAGGATGAAGTTGGGAAGGGGGCTGACAAGCAAGTATGAAAGTAAGGGAGCTTTGGAGGCCAAGAAACCAAGGGGCTACACCCCAAGGGCTGAATGCTCAAGGTTTGCATAGAGCAGGCATCCCCAAACTGCGGCCCTCCAGATGTTTTGGCCTACAATTCCCATGATCCCTCGCTAACAGGACCAGTGGTCAGGGATGATGGGAATTGTAGTCCAAAACATCTGGAGGGCCGAAGTTTGGGGATGCCTGGCATAGAGAAACATTCCACCAGGAACAACTTCTCAGGTCCCTGCAATGCAGGATACTCATCCATCTGTTAGCTAGAGGCATAGGCAGGAAGGACAGAGAATTCTGATGTAAACAGAAACAGGAGAAGAAATTCCCAATGTTCGCTTCCTGGAGCTGAAATCCATCCAGCAAATATAGTCTGTATTCACTGTTGTTCCTTTCAGTTCACAAATGATGTAGAATTGTGTTTCCCACCCATTTGCACTGAAATTAATGGGGTGAAATAATGTAAAGACAATGCACCTTGCAAAATTTATTTAATTAATCACATAACAAGTTACATATTTTCTCCACAGCAAACAAGGTGAATAGCATAGTTTTGGGTGGAAGGTGAACTGCATTAGAATGGGAAAGGCGCTGTGTGCAATGAATACAGGCTGTAAGGTGAAACAGTGCCTTCTTAAATGCCTTAGCAAGAGGGAGAAAATCTCAAGGATGGTTTGAAATAGGCACAGAGGAGGGGGAAACCCTGAGATGTACAGTGGAACCTCGGGTTAAGAACTTAATTCGTTCTGGAGGTCCGTTCTTAACCTGAAACTGTTCTTAACCTGAGATACCACTTTAGCTAATGGGGCCTCCCACTGCCACTGTGCAATTTCTGTTCTCATCCTGGGGCAAAGTTCTTAACCCGAGGTACTACTTCTGGGTTAGTGGAGTCTGTAACCCAAGGTGTTTGTAACCCAAGGTGTTTGTAATCCGAGGTATCACTGTCCTGCTCCAGGCAAAGGTGTGTGGGTGACTCCAGTTCAGAAGTGGCACAGTGAGAGCCAGTCACAGCTCTGGAGGAACCCTGCAGTTTTTCCAGGCTGTCAACTCAACCCATGGGGGCTGATGACAGCAGGAAAATGTTTCCTAGGCTCAAAGCTTGTGAGGACAAAAGGAAAGGATTACCCTAGTCATTGTTCAGTCTGAAGGAGTGGGAGGGAAGGGAAGCTGAGAGCTGGGAAGGCATCCAGACTATCATGTGAGTACAAATCTCAGCCAGCATTCCTAAGGGAAGGGCCATAGTTCTGTGGCAGAGCAGATGCAATAGGTCCTGGGTCCTGGGTTCAATCCCCAGCATCTTCAGGTAGGACTGAGAATGCCCCCTTCTGAAACCCTGAAGGACCACTGCCAACCAGTGTAGACAGCTCTGAACTAGATGGACCTATGGTCTGACCTAGTATAATGCCGCTCTCCCCTCGAGTACCTTCCCATGCATTGTGACAGTGGCCCTGAAGCTCTTGCTTGGCTTGCTGGATTGTCTGCTTCTGTGGCCCTGGGGAGGTGGAGGGGAGATGAGAGCTGGCCAGGAATCTAGGGTCAGTGGTAAGGTGGAGATGTGCTGAAGACTCTTGCTCCCCTTGCTCCTCCTCCTCCTCTGAAACCTTGGTTTTGAGGGCTGGGCGGGGCAGAACCCAGAGAGCAGTCAAGCACCTGCTTTACATGCATCTCCAAGTGGAAAAAAGAATCAGGTAGCAGCAGCAGCAGCAGCAGATGCTGAAGGCCCTTCTCTGGATGAGCCTTTAGAGAGCCTTGACAATGCTGGGCTGGGTGGGTGTCTGCAAAACAATCCTCACCTGGTCTAGGACAGCTTCCTGTGCTCTTAAACACTGAATTACAAATCGTGTGTTTGTGTTTAGAAAAGGGAAATTATTATGGCAGGATCACTAGGACACCTGCTTCACAAGCCAATATTGGACAGATTATTACAGAGTAAACAAAAGCTACCAGAGAGCAAGAAGGTGCAATGGTAGCGAGGCATTCAGGCTGTGAGCCTTGGTGTGTATGTGTGTGAAAATAAGTGCTCTAAGGGTACAGGACTGTCCTAAGTTGGAGGGTGTGGGGCCGGTGTTGGGGCACTGGAGAATGTGCTTCCAGTGGCTTCACACATCCCCATTAGGAGGCAGGCAGCACATTCAGCACCAGCTGATCATTGCATGTGCATGATGGGATTTCTCGCAGGTGTGATGCTGCTATCATAGACCATCTATCACAGATCTTTCTCCTCTCATCACCTTAGCCAATTATGTAACTGTGGGAGTCAAGCTGGAAGGTGATCTAAGCCTACCATGAGCTTCCCATGGCTTAAGCAGCTGGTGTGAATCTACCTGGAGGCAGCTCAGCTCTGGCTTTCTTGTATTGTGGTGAGCCTTAGCATACTTTGTTCTTTGAGCTGGCAAGGTCTGGGGAAGTGAAATCACTCCAACAAGGAGGGGGCAACATGGCCTTGCCTCCTCCCTTTAAAAAAGAAAGTTTTAGCACAAATTGTAAGCAGACACAAGAGGCAATGCTTGTCCAGAGCCTTTGAAACAAAAGCCTGCTTGCCTGGTATGATTGTCTGTGCAGAGTTTGGAAAGTCCGCAGTTCAAAACTCACCTTTGCCTTGAACTCACTAAGGCCAGGGACAAACAGCAGGTCTTAGGCGAGTTGGGAAATTGTGTGACGGAGGCAGTCATACCTGCATATTTTTTTCTGTTAAAAATGTACTTAGCATCTATATAGCTCAATGGTCAGAGCACAATGAGGAAGGTCCTCAGCAATCCGTTGCAATCTATTAAAAAAAGATCAGATAGGAACTGATGGGAAAGATCGCTGGCCTTGGTGTGTATGTGTGTGAAAATAAGTGCTCTAAGGGTACAGGACTGTCCTAAGTTGAAGGGTGTGATCTAGAGAGCTGCTGCCAGTCAAAGTAGGCAATAAAGGACTAGGTCAGGGGTCAGCAACCTTTTTCAGCCGTGGGCCGGTCCACCTCAGACTATATGGTGGGCCAGACTATATTTTGGAAAAAAATATATGAATGGATTCCTATGCCCCACAAATAACCCAGAGATGCATTTTAAATAAAAGCACACATTCTACTCATGTAAAAACACCCTGATTCCGGGACCATCCGCGGGCCGGATTGAGAAGCTGATTGGGCCGCATCCGGCCCACGGGCCTTAGGTTGCCTACCCCTGGACTAGGTGGACAAATAGTTTGATTTGCCATGAGGCAGCTTTCTATTTAAATACATCTTGCACACGATTAACTTGCGCGATTCCAACCTTACACGGTTGAAAGCTGGCTGGTTGAAATCCTGCAAATTAATTGCATGCAAAGTAGAGAACCTAAAGGCTCCTCCCATGGAAAAGAGCTTGTAAGCTCTCAGACTTGCTTACCGGGCTCCGAGAGGCTCTCGCAGGAACTCAGATGGTCCCCTGAAGAGCTTAAAAGCTCTCTGCCTTGCATGGGTATCAAGTTAGACTCATTCGGCACACCATCTCCAGAATGTAGGATTGCTCACATGGGACCAGTTCAGCTATACACATTTTTGCAAATATGAAATGTAAACCCTGCACAAGACATGACTGTACTGTATTTACATGGATAGTGTCATTATGCAGTTTAGTCACTAATCACACTGGTCTTAGCAGAATCTGGCTAGAGTCAGGAACTTCCCATGCCTGTCTTTTTCTTGTTCAAGAGAGATCTTGTTCAATGAATTTCTCACCTAGCTACTGACTGGTGTGTCCTCTGAGCCTTACATCATAGCCTTCTGTGCCACATGTACCCATGTGAGCATTCCATGCGCCTCCTTTAAAATGATTTTCAAAGTTTATTTCCTTGAAATATTTCTACCGCAACTTCCAACAATACAGCCTTCAAGGTGGCTAATATCACCTTTAAAATGTTTTGTTTGAATGGTGTTTGTTATCTAATGAACCTTCTATCTTGTTTGTGAAAGGTTGCAATTTTCCTGGGAAGCAAATGGTCAGCATTGCACATTGGGCCCAGCTAGTGAGTGTCACCCCCTGTGCACTTTTCCTCAAGGATGGGGGTGTTCATTGACCCTGCTCCCCCAAGTATTTCTCTTCTTGATCTCGTCCTCCACAACAGCACAAGTCACGCTCATGCTGGGCAACAGCATAATCTCAGATCAGCAGCTGCCAGAGAGCCTCTGACGCTCATTTAACTTAACACCCATCCCTTTCTTCCTAGGTTGGCAGAGCAGTACTAACGTATAAGGTGCATGAGTCACTAAGAGCTAGCGTGAACTGGGAGTGTTGTTCATCTTGAGCTTAACGTTCTGGGGTGGGAGTAATCATAAAAATGTTTTTGTTTAAATCAGTGCTGCTGATATAGAGAGCAGACCCCCATTTTCCATCAGGGCTTTTATCCCCAGCCACACACTTTCCCGTCTGTCGCCTTACATTCTCTGTGTGCAGCAAATCAGTCTGTGGTAGCAACAGTTTATGTTAACAGGGCAGAAGTAATCTTCTAAGTGCAGCAACGCCCTCGGCCCACTGAACTCCCAGCGTCAAAGTAGGAACCTCAAGCGTGCATTCATAATGTGCTGCCCTTTGCTCTTGGCAGACGCGAGTCAGTTTGCAAAAGGCTTTATGAACCCCTGGAGACCTTAGTGCCATGATATTCTTCCAAAGTGTCTACCAGCAAATTCCCTGTGTGTTATAAACAAGGGGTTTCTGTCAGGACCTGTTAAAGGATCATGCAAACAAGGGGCCCCTGTCTTTCTAACAGAACTTGATCAGCCCCAGGGAAAAGGGAGGGGTCAGCACAGCCAAGAACTAAAGCAGGAGAGGATCATCATCAAGCAGATGGGAAGTGGGAGGAGACAGTGGAATCCATCCTTTAGGGGAGAAATAAGTACCATGGCCACTCACAGACAAATGAGGATGTCATGGTGGAGGGAAGGTTATGGCACATGTGGGTATCCAGGGTATGTGGGGTATGTAATATTTGCTTAGTAAGATGTACGAACATGCCTTTGACCTTCATATGACTTTGTGATCTGACCTCTGCATAATAATAATGCTTGTGTCTTCTTAAAACAGATGCCTTACATACATTTTGTTACTCATCCTAACAAGGTCCTGTAAGTCAGGCTCATTATTACAAGTTCCAACTCTACAATTCTGTGATAAGTATGTTGCGCAGGAAGACGAGGCAGGAACATACTCAGCTAGTGTTGAGATCCTGGGCTCAATTAAAGGCTTCAATGTTGATTTTACAGTCTGCATATCTCAGGAAACATTTTTCCTGCCCTGGAGACAGGTGAGAGCATCACTGAGCACAAGCAGAGCTTTCATGGTGGCTGTCCCAGAATCTGGAATGGCCTGCCAGAGGAAGCACATGTTTCCAGTTTGTCTTAGGGAACCTCTTGCCACTAGACATTAGGAGTAGAGGTGAGCTGCAATTTCTCAGAAGACATTTCTCACCATTTATTTATTTATTTAGGCCAGCCATTATTCCCCCACCACTGCCAGCTCCAAAATCATGTTCTATGAAGAATTTGTCAGTTTTGAAATCAGTTTTGAAATCCCCCCCCCCCCCGGATTGAACTTTACAGTTTAGTCTGTCATGGGCGAAGCTCATTGTGTAATGTCCTCTTTTTAAATGGTCTAATTCTGTTAGTGTCTTCTGGAAAAAGCTCTGTTGTGCTGAGTTGGGTGCATATACACAGGTGATGCTGATTGTATGGCTGCCTATGGCACCACAAACAAAGAGGGATCTGCCTGCTGGGTCTGCCAAAGTTTCCTCAATACTCAGAGGGCAGCACTTGCTTATCAGGACAGCCAAGGGGGTAGGCAGGAAGATGCCCCCCTAGATCAAGTAAAACAATGAAAATACTTAACTAACTGACCAATCATGTCGGCTCTGCCCTGCCTGCAACAAAAATCCTGGCTACGCCCATGGCTACACCTCTGGCTTTCCCAGAGCCAGGGGCTTGGAGTTGCTCACCTATTCAGCATCCTTTCAGTGGGGCAGCCCTCTGGTTCCTGCGTTGATGTGTCTCCTGCAGGAAAACAATGTCTGGGTGTTTCCTCCACTGGGTTGCCTCCACTCCACTCTGATTGGTGATCGTAGGCCTCTAATGTTGGAGAGGAGCTTTATAGTTTGGCTTTGAGGAATCATAGTAATGTTGGTAGAGATATGGAAAGGAGAGAGTTAATTCTTAGGTAAGCAGCTCCTGCTCTATTAAAGATGGTGTTCTTCAAGAAACTATTTTTTTCTGCTAGACTTCTAACTTGAAAATCAAACAACACACTGAAAACTATGTACAAAATCCTAGGGTGGGCTTCCCTGCTTGTCAGCAAGAACATGGGAGTGGTGGAGACCAACCGTTGATTTCTAGTGAATTGTTGAAGGTTTGGTATGGCAGGGGTCCTCAAACTACGGTCCGAGGGCCAGATCTGGCCCACCAGGGTCCTGAACCTGGCCCTCCCGGCGACTGTAGAACCCACCGCTGTCTAAGGCGAAAGGAGGCATGGTGTCCCATGCGCAAGTGCAACCTTAAGCCTTATTGCAAGCAATATCAGCAATGTGGGAGCAGTTGTGAAGCATGAAGCAGCGGAGGTGGTGGGAGAGCGCAGGACCGTTAATTGTGCACCTCGCCAGGCTGCGCAAAGACCCTGGGGGTCTCCGATGACCCGGCTCCAATTGCGGGTATGGCGAAGGCACAGGAGCCAAAGCAAGCAGCCTGTGAGGTGGCAACGACCTACCCTACCCCAGCCTTGGGGCTGCGTCTGCTCGTGTTCAGCTGCCTGTGGGAAGCCATCGCTGCTGCTGCCCCTCCCATGGGTGGGAGTTTGTGGCAGCAGCAGCAGCAGATTCCCTCCCAGCGCCAGTGAGGAGGCGAGCACTCTGACTGCTGATATGTAGGTCAGGCTGAGCCTCACAGGAGCAGCTGATCCACTTTGGTGTGTGTGTGTGTGTGTGTGTGTGTGTGTGTGTGAGAGAGAGAGAGAGAGAGAGAGAGAGAGAGAGAGAGAGAGAGAGAGAGAGAGAGAGAGAATCATGTTCATCTATCCATCTTTTAGCTATCCGTGGGCTATCCCACCTAAATCAATCAAAATATTTAACTGAGGTCCTGCCCCCCCCTCAACATGAAGCCTGCCCTCTCTTCCATAAATCCTGGCTATGCCCATGTGTAGCTATCCCTCCCTTGAAAACACCATTTCTTCCTGTTCAGTCCATCCCTACAGCAATGATGTTCATGATATAAAATATCATATGTGCCGTGTGCATAGGAATTCATTCATATATTTTTTTCAAACAATAGTTCGGCCCCCAACAGTGTCTGAGGGACAGTGAACTGGCCCCCTGTTAAGAAAGTTTGAGGACCCCTGGTGTAAGGGAATGGTCAGGCTCACCATCCTGGCCTTAGTTCAAGGCTGTGACGGGGACTTTGGATTGCAACTCTCCCAAGAGTTGTAACTCTTGCATTGGTAGGGATTGAACCGGGGAGCCTTCTGCATGTGAAGCAGGCTATGTGCTCACTGAGCTCTGGTCTTTCCCCAGAGATTGCAGGCTGATGGCGAGTCGCCCCCTTGCGCTGATCTATGCATGGGTGGTCTGGTTTTATAGCCTCTGGCTCTTTGTTTAATCTTATTTTACATTGTACATGACTGTGGTCCCACCACCATTGAACAGTTGTACCGTATGCTACCTTGCAAGTCTTTAGAAAAGTAGGGTATGCACATTTTAAATGAATAAACAAAGGGAAGACCAACAAACATCAGCCTGCGGCCAGGGATGAACATTCAGCCTTGCTGCCACCGCCCTTATTTACTCCACTTGCTTGGATGGCCTGTTAAAAGGCAAACATTACAGCATGGAAGAGGGGAAACTTTTTCAGACTGCCCACCCCTGAAATTTGTCAGTTCTGAGCTTTTCCCTCCTTTATTCCATGAAGACAGAGCTGATCTCTTTTTCTCGCTTCTCCTTTCAGAGGTCTCTGCTTTGGGTTTATTATAGACTCCTCCCTGGCAAGCAGACAGCTCTCAGGCTGCCAAAAGCCTAGCTCAGACCTTTTCCTGTGTAGTTAAAGACTTTTATTCCATCTCTGGGGTGCATTGCCCATTTTTACTTCTATTATGGAAGGTTCCAACTCTTTAAACACTGTCACTCTCAATTAAGATGTGGAACACAAATCACTTGTTCTAATTTTACCTTTTGGGGGAGAGAGGGAGGGGTGCGTGCCTCCTCCTCCTCCCATATCATGTTCTCTGTGTTTCCTGCGGCTGCCCCCACCCCAACCCCCATCTGCCACACGCCTCTACAGCAGAGGAGAGGAGAGGTTATGAGTCATGTCAGCGCCACAGCAGCAGCCCAGCTTAGCAAAACAGAGCCCCACCCACCCCAGTAGGAACAAAGATTTCGATCTGCACAGCACCTGTTGTACCGTCAGGGTGTGTTTATTCTAGGGTTCCAGTGCTGAATGCAAAGAGGAAAAGTAGGTCAACCCTCAGGATTTGAATGGCAGAAATGTTGTTTTGGGGGCTGGGCCTCCGGAGGGATAGATTTTGCATGCAGGCATCTATTCCTTTTTCAGAATGACAAGCCAAAGGAAAGAGCAGGAGGCAGAGATAGCACTGGATCCCCATCTGAATCTGCCAGGGGGGTTGTTGCTGTTTTAAAGTCACTCTTTTAGGGAAAGTGTTGTGACGTGGGGTTTGTGATTTCAGCTCTCTTGACATAATACCGGTATGCCGGAGACAGTTCCCTAGTAACACTTCTTTATTAAAGCAAACAAGACTGAGCTCTGAGGAGAGGAAAGCTACATTTATAGGGACGGGGGACTAGCTAGAAAGGGATACATTTTGCGGGAACAATATCAGGTAATCATAGTTCTGCCTTTTGGAGGAAACCAATAAGACAGAGGATCCAAATACAGCAGCTTAAATGAACCAATAGTAGCTGTACCTTCTGGAACCAAAAGGCAGTTACTTTATCCTAATGCAAATACTGTACATACAATAGTAATACAGATATAAAATCCTTTGACTCAATACACAACAGAAAGTGTGCTGTCCAACAGGCCTAACAAATACAGATGTGTTTGAGTCTAGATTTTACCTGGTGTGAAATTTAAGGCATGGCTGCAGGGTCTTGGAGCATGGTTTTAAAGTGAGCCGTGTGTGTGTGTGTGTGTGTGTTGTTGTTGTTGTTGTTGTTGTTGTTGTGTGTGGAGAGCTTCACTTATAAATTAAACAAAAAGCTTTGGGATTCCAGCCTCCCTAAGTCTGCTGCTGGATCATAGGTGCCAACTCATTGGGGCCCTGGGTGCCCAAGCACCCACAAAATTCCCCATGAAAGGGCCAGGCACCCACAAATTTTGGTGCCAGGGCCATGCACATTGCATGGCACCCACAACCCTGGGCTCCCACAGTTGTGGGACCAAGTTGGCACTCCTGTGCTGCCCTGTACCATTTGAAAATGCAGGTACTAAATCAAATGTATGGATGTTCCCTGCACCCCATGTACACAGGACACACCTTGACTATACCTTTGAGGATCAGAATCCCCCTTACAAATCTCCCTCCCCTGCCAGATCACTTTCATGTAGTGGGAAGACTGATGGGCTAGAGCAGCGGAGGCCCTGCTCAGCCACAAGCTCACTGGCTGGGCTGGACCTTGAGATCCAAGGGCAGGATGCAATGGCAAATAGGCCTGGCATCTGCATGATGGCCCTCCTGTGCTGAAACTGAAAGCCACAGGTTCCTTTCTTTTTATTAAAAAAAAACCAATCATGTTGTAGTTGGGGCAGCTGGCTGGGCACATACCTGGCTACAGAAACTCATTTTGTTATTATCACTTAAGAATACCTGATCCTTTTCTGCAACAAAATGGTAAATGCATGGAGCACTAGGACAGCAGAAGCAAACTCCATTTTTTCCTGATGCAGTGATTTAAGCGAGTTTAAAATAAAAACTGCACATGCTCAGAGTCAAATTATTTTCGCTTGCTCTTCTCTTTGTTGTAATGTAGAGGCAGGTGTAAAGCATAGAACGGGGTGGGGCAGAGAAAAGTTAATTTTGTGCTTCACAACTGAAGTGAAACACATGGCTGTCTAAATAGGTGACCCCCCCCCGCCCCGCCCCCAGTAAGACAATTGATATTGTGATCTAAATTTACCTGTTGCATCAAGGAGCTAATGGGGTGATCTGGGGCTGGTTGCCATCTCTCACCCTAGCCTATGTATATATTTCATTTCATTTCTATGCTGCTATCTATATCTATATTGATCAGTCAATCAATCAATCTGAGATGTGCAGAAAGGTAAAGCCAACAACAGCCAACTTAAACAACAAATGTTACCAAAAAAAACCACACTGTAAACATAAATAAATGTGCTGTTAATGCAAAATTACTAATAAGGACAAACCGGTATCAATACTTTCACCTTTGGAAGCCTCGCCAAGAGAAAGGTTGCTTCTGACATCACCCTCACCTTTGACTCTAGGCTTGCTTTTTATGGGCAGGTCCAGGGTGGAGGAAGCATCCTCCAGCTGCACACCGAGGTGTGTCCTGCTCAGCGGTCAGCTGCACTTACTGAGTTCCTCAGAGGGTCCCAAGGGTAGGGAAAGGACACCCTTCTGCTCACCATTCTTTCTCCAGCCTCTGCCCACTTCTCATTCATCTCCCGAGCTCATGGGGTGGTTGTGAATGGGCCAGGGAGGAGAACCATGTTAATGCCTGTTTGCTGCCTAGGAGGAAAGAAATTACTGTATAGGAATGTACCATAATAGAGAAGAAACAGAATTCCCTGCTTGAGTCATTCCCATTACATAGGCCCAAGAGGGAAGAGGTCCATCCCTCACTCCGCCCTGGCTTCCCATCACTCTTCTAGCGAGACACTTAATGGATGCAAATTCAGCATGGATAGGCATCCTGCTTGAGGCAGGCTTTAACACACACTCGCTTCCTGGCATGTTTAGTCATGTAAATGTCTATGCAGTAGCTCAAAACAAAAAAGTGAATTTTAAAAAGGAACTCAGAGTGGGAGGAACTTTGTGATTGCCACAAAAGTCAACCACTTAGGATTGGGCAGCTTCTCCTGGAAACAGGAAGGACTCAACTGGTTGTTCCTGGGCTCACTTCACTTTTGAAATGCTTGCATCTTCCCCAGAAGTGATGGCGACAAATCCAGAGCAAGCTTACTCTGATGTTGTATGTCCTGAATATCGCTGCCCCCCACCAACGGCCTCTAATGATATGGAGCTGTTATCCCCTTTCCCGCATACTTTTGGGGGAAGAGCTGTTCCTCAGGGATAGAACATCTGTTTGGCCCAAAGAAGGTCCCAGGTTCAACCTCTGATTGGACAGGGAATGCCCCTTTGTGGCACTTTGTGATGTGGGTGGTGCTGTGGTTTAAACCACTGAGACTCTTGGGCTTGCCAATCGGAAGGTCAGCGGTTTGAATCCCCGCAACGGGGTGAGCTCCCCGTTGCCCTGTCCCAGCTCCTGCCAACCTAGCAGTTCGAAAGCACGTCAAGTACAAGTAGATAAATAGGTACCACTGTGGCAGGAAGGTAACAGCGTTTCCGTGCGCTCTGGTTTCTGCCACGGTGTTCCGTTTTGTCAGAAGCAGTTTAAGTCATGCTGGCCACATAACCCGGAAAGCTGTCTGTGGACAAACACCAGCTCCCTTGGCCTGAAAGCGAGATGAGCGCTGCAACCCCATAGTCGCCTTTGACTGGACTTCTCTGTCCAGGGGTCCTTTACCTTTTTTACCTGCTCCTTTGTCTGAAACCCTGGCAAGCCTCTGCCACTCAGCACTGCCTGAGCACAGCTTCCTCTGGCCATTTTTTAAAAATAAAAAAGCAAAATTTTGAGATTTCAGAGTACTCAAAGTTTGCAGAGTACATGCAAAGTTCAAAGTGAAAAAACAAAACAAAAAAACCCCTCCAGTCTGTGGGATTTGAAATTCTGTAAAGAAAACCTTGACTTGTGCTCAGGACAGTTTCTTTTATATTTAAGTCTCATGCAGGATGCGGTAGGGGTGGGGGTAGATTCCTGCTTCCCAGAGGTGCCTAACGCAGAATCTCTTGATCCAGCTATATGTGAAGGTCACCAAACAAGCATTAGACTTTGTGCAGTAATAACGATGCCTCTATCTAAAATCAGAAACTGTTCAGAACTGCTACGACTTGTCCTAAACTGTGGCAGCCAGTAGCTTGCTAGCTCCATCAGGTGGTGAGAAAAGGCATGGTAGTTAGAGACTTAATGTGGTTTGCCAATTTCCCTATAAAAACACCTCGAAAGCTCAACAACTTTTTTGTCTGCATTTTCACCATTTGAAATATGGCAACCCTACTTAATGTCATGTATGAAATGCCACCAGAATCAGGGCTTAATTTGAGCTGTTTGTAGCTGAGTCCGAGAAAGGTGAATTAATCTGCCCTCTTAAGGTAGTTAAGTACATATCAGGGACTGGACTGAAGGGGAGGGCTGAGGATCATCCCCTCCTTCTCTGCTTCCCTCGGAGGAGGAGTGGGGGAGTGGGGGGGTGCTCCCCCTTCTCCAGTAGTTTCAAGAAAAAAGGGAGAGAGGATTGAATTACAGCAGAACTCAGAGCTGCCAAGCTATGAGGTGTTACGAGAAGGAGGGGGGGACTGCTAGCAGAGATGTCCTTGGAAAGCATTGCAGCGCCACCATCCCCACGTACTCACTGCTTAATTACAATTCAAGAGCAAAGGGCTCTTAATTTAGTTAACTACACCATTTAAAGCAACCAGTCCATAAGACTTAAAATCATTAAATCAGCATAACAAAAAGACATAGCAGCAACAGATCCCTAGCAACCACAGCAACCACCCAGAGAGTAAAAAGTATGGCTGAAACAAGTTGTTTTCTAAAATATGATTTGGAGATGAAGAAGGAATGCTGCAGCTCACCCCCAAGGGTGCCACCACAGAAAGGACCATGTTCTTTATGCCTGCTCACAGTAGAAAAGACTCTGATCTCAGGGTTCAGGCAGGTCCATTTGACAGCAGGTGGTTCTTAAGGTATTCTGGTTGCAGGCCGTTAAGGATTTTAAAAGGTTAAGAGTGCCACTTTGAACTGAGCCAGGAAACAAGTAGCTGGAGCCAGAGGGGATAATGGAAAATCTGAGAAGAGGAAGCACTTGGGCCCATGCAGATGGCTCAACAAAGTTTCATTTTGATGCTTTAAGCATGTACCTGTACAGGGAATCTAACAGGTGAATTACATAAATTTTAGTGCTGCGCACAGCCCCCACTTCTGATTCCATACTCAATCCAGCACTTTAGAGCAGCTCCAGTCTAACCCAGAATTATCCAACCCAGATTGGGGGGCCGAAATCAATTCAGGGGTCTTTCGCAGGGTTTTGAACTGCCTACATATGTCTCCTTCCCCCCACCTCCTAGTCACCAAACAGCTCCAGCTTTTGACAGGCCCAGATCACTCCAGGTGGACCTGATCCGGGGCTGCCTCAACCCATCCTGGCTAAATCCCAGGTTAACCCAAATCTATGCAAAACCATAGTAAAGTCCTCTTAAGTGGCAACTATTTGCATCTTCTAAAGGAGGTCTCTTCCTACTGAGAACTATGGAACTGGATTATTGGCTCTTCAAGCTATGACCAAGTTTGGCAGCCTAAGAGGCTGGACTCTCCCTAGCTAGGTTGCTTTGGGACTGAATTCCCATCTGGCCACAGGAGACCAGGAGAATCCAGACCCCATAGGCTGAGGAGCCCATAGGTTGCTGTTCCTTCCCAGTGTAAAAGAGGACCCTGTAGCAGAGGGACCAGACAAAAGCATTCTGGGTTTTTTTCTCCTTGGTGAAAAATAATAATGTGATCTGTTCAATCAAAGGTGAGGTCTTGGAGCCTCCACCCTGACTCCAGTCATTCTTCTGATCACCTCTGTTGTGAGCAGAGATGTGGGTGGGTGGGTGGGACTTTCATTCAGCTTGCATGTAAGGACAAATGTCCCTCATTCACACTTCCCAACACAAAACTTGTACCAAAACACAGCTATCCTTGAAAATTCTAATTTCTCCAAATTCTTAAATGCAGTTTTCCAGCCAAGTCATGTGTAAAATAAATAAATAACCATATACGAGAGTGAAGTTTGTATAAAAATACAAATATTATTGAAAATAACATGAAAAAGCATATTATATCAAGGGAAATTGCTTTGCCAAAATGTGTATACAAGGCAAAATTTCATACTAAAAATCTATATTAAAATGCTGGTGAATTTTCACGAGAACTTGTTTTGTTGAAAAAGCTAATTTGCAGCTGAGTTGGAGAGCTGAACTTAAGCTTCAGAAAAGGAGAAACTGAGAACCAGAACTTGACAAGGTTCGCCCACCCCAGTCCTGACCCAGCTCTGCCATTTCAGGCAATGAGCGAATCTCTCTGTGTAGAATGGTCCTTAGCAGCAGGAAGGCTTAACCAAGGGAATTAGGAATTAGCATTACCCTAATACCCCATTTGGAAAGTTGCTGCTCCTCCCCAGCCTCTCTGCCCTATGAGCTCTAGGAAAGAACCATGGAGACTCTGAGATGTCTACATTCTCTCCATATATAAAGCAGATGCGCTCCAGGGAAATGTTGCTGTCCTTATGTCTGATAAGGTAGGACATTGCCTTTTCCCTATGAATTTGAACCAGGTGGCACTTGAAAATGTAATGATGTAGAGGCTGTCAGGATGGAGGGAACCAGGATGTTGCCCTGCTTTCAAAGATAGCAGCTCTAAACCAGATGCCCAGGGCAAAATAGCAGGGCAAGCTCAGGACATTGTCGGAAGAGTCTCCTGGTGCTGCATTGGACAGGATGAAATGCAAACATAAAACATTCCTCTGTATGGGAAAGTGTGAGGCCCATGCATTGCTTTTCTCAGCTGCACAAGTGTGTAGTTTTGTGGCACAGGCACTTAGTATACAACATTTGCAAAGCCATTTCACATCATGATCTGCAGGCATGTGGCACACTGCTGCCTATTCAAAATTCCTTTCTGTAGAGGAATATTGGTACATTTGAAGCAGCTTGTTTAAGGAAGCTTACCCAGATGCTGGTGTGTTTTTCGGTTTATTGCTGGTTTTAATTTTTTGAAAGTTTGAATTGTTTTTACTTTTGTTATTTTTAAAAACTGCTTTGGGTTTTTTTACAATCAAGCTGTATATAAATTTTATGAAATAAATACATGAAACAGAGAGACATTCAATCAAATGTGCACACCAGTCAATGCAGCTGCAGGGAATATATATAGTCCTTAGAGACTTTTGAGAGCTCATCCTAACCACTGTCAGGGAGTCAGCTGGCCCCAGCCAGCCAAAAAGCAGGGCGCATGTAACTTCAGTCACATATTCCATAGCAGCAGCAGCAGCAACCAGGTGGACAGAAAGGAGGGTGCTGCAAGGCAGAGAGCTGTGTTTGTGCCCCCTAAAGCAGCCTGCTATTTCCCCTGTCAAAGTAAGATTCAGCTGCCAGCTTGATTGGCTTCTGTACTGGAATTGGGGGGTGTCACCTTGTCTTTTGGCAGCCATGGGCTGGCCCTCCTCAAACGGGATTGCATTTTGCATTCTGCAATCTCTGGGAAATCATATAGCACTTCTTCTCCAAAACTCTTATGCAGTTTCCCACCCAAGGCAGCTTTGAGATTCAGACCTGCTGGGGTTCAAGATCTGTCAGCCGACCAGGTAGTGGCCAAGTTCAAAACATACACCTGACATAATCTCCCAGATCAAATCAGGCAGCAAATCTTCTAGTGCTCCCAGTCCCATGTGTATAAGATAGTGATTTAAATACTGACCTACCTTACAGGACAGTTGTAATCATTAGTGAACCACTTAAAGGTAAAGGTAAAGGGACCCCTGACCATTAGGTCCAGTCGTGACCGACTCTGGGGTTGCGCGCTCATCTCGCATTATTGGCCGAGGGAGCCGGCATATAGCTTCCAGGTCATGTGGCCAGCATGACAAAGCTGCTTCTGGCAAACGAGAGCAGCACATGGAAACGCCGTTTACCTTCCCGCTGTAGCGGTTCCTATTTATCTACTTGCATTTTGACGTGCTTTCGTACCACTTAAGAATGCTCAAATACTATATGGTGGTGGTTAGGATAAACCAGGCATCCTCAAACTTCGGCCCTCCAGATGTTTTGGACTACAATTCCCATCATCCCTGACCACTGGTCCTGTTAGCTAGGGATCATGGGAGTTGTAGGCCAAAACATCTGGAGGACCACAGTTTGGGGATGCCTGGGATAAACAGTCCAGTATCTGAAAGAAATCATGTTGGGATATTTCTTTCCTTCTAGAAAACTATGAGCATATGTGAGCCTCTCATTAGAGGCAAATTTATATCTTGACATATTCTTAGCCTTTCTTGCACCCTACTAAGATAGAGTCAGGCCTCTGGTCAAAGATGTACTGGCAGTAAGACGTCATTGCCAGGTGACTATGGTCAGGATGACAAACCAGTGGATCAGCTGGAAGGAAGGGCTGGAGCAGTAAGAAACTCCCTTAGCAGCCTGGTGAAGCAAAGGAGGAGATGTTTGCCACCAGGATGGAGGTCAAGGGACAGATAAGAGACCAAGAGCTGGGGCCTTCCTATGCAGGCACAATGAAGTAGATAAGCGGATACTGGCGGTGGGCTCAGAGGGGCAACAGGAGTTGGTCCTTGCAATCAGATTGCATGTGCATGATTCTGAGCCCATGGTGACATGCATATGGAGCCAGAACTAGCCAGAAGCCACGCCCCACCATTGAGTTGAGTTTCTTTAATGCTCACTCATTTCTAGATATTCCAGCCAATTTTGATCTCTCCTTTCTCTCCCACTTCTCACCCTCAAGTCCCATTCATTGTCCCTTGCTACGTTTATAGACCACCCATTAACCAGGTCTCCTGGGAGGAGATACACACACACCCCAATAAATTATAACACTAATCAGTATTGTTGTTGTTGTTTAGTCGCTTAGTCGTGTCCGACTCTTTGTGACCCCATGGACCATAGCACGCCAGGCACTCCTGTCTTCCACTGCCTCCCGCAGTTTGGTCAAACTCATGTTCGTAGCTTCGAGAACACTATCCAACCATCTCGTCCTCTGTCGTCCCCTTCTCCTTGTGCCCTCCATCTTTCCCAGCATCAGGGTCTTTTCCAGGGAGTCTTCTCTTCTCATGAGGCGGCCAAAGTATTGGAGCCTCAGCTTCAGGATCTGTCCTTCCAGTGAGCACTCAGGGCTGATTTCCTTCAGAATGGATAGGTTTGATCTTCTTGCAGTTCATGGGACTCTCAAGAGTCTCCTCCAGCACCATAATTCAAAAGCATCAATTCTTCAGCGATCAGCCTTCTTCATGGTCCAGCTCTCACTTCCATACATCACTACTGGGAAAACCATAGCTTTAACTATACAAACCTTTGTCACCAAGGTGATGTCTCTGCTTTTTAAGACGCTGTCTAGCATCTTAAAATCTTAATCAGTATAACTATCCACATAAAGCCACACAAAAACATTCTAGAGCAGAATTTACACCCGGCTAAAAACAAATTATTGTAAGGAATATGTACATCAAAACAGCTCTGAAAGGCATAGAAGTATAAAAAGGGCTTCTAGCTGATGCTGAAAGGTGAGTGTCCTTAAAGACAGTGCTCCATTGTAGACACCCACCCTACCTGTTTAGGTAAGGGAGCACATACAAAGGCATATGCTGATCTGAAGGTCCAGGCAGGTCCATACAAGTAGAGGGAATTCTTTACAGCAGGTGTAGGCAACCTAAGGCCCGTGGGCCAGATGCGGCCCAATCGCCTACGCAATCCGGCCTGTGGACGATCCGGGAATCTGCGTGTTTTTACATGAGTAGAATGTGTCCTTTTATTTAAAATGCATCTCTGGGTTATTTGTGGGGCATAGGAATACGTTCATTCCCCACCCCCCAATTTAGTCCGGCCCCCCACATGGTCTGAGGGACGGTGGACCGGCCCACGGCTGAAAAAGGTTGCTGACCCCTGCTTTACAGCTTCATACTGCCACTTTGAACTGGCCATGGAAACAGACAGGAAGCAAGTGCAGATGACAAGGGGAAGGCATGTTGTGCTTATATCCACCAGAACCTGTTCATAATCCTGCTGACCTGTCCAGCCAGAGTTTCTGGACCATTTTCAAAGGCAGCCCCATGTCTAGTCCATTACAGCAACCCACTCAGGAGGTTACCAGGGCTTGGATAATTCAGTGATAGGGTCAAGATAGGGTCATAGTTGGCATATCAGCTGATCAAAGTCACTTTGTGCAAATGCAGCCCACCTGTGCCTCAAGTGACTTGGATGATGGGCTTGAGGGCATCCTGAGCAAGTTTGCAGATGACACCAAATTGGGAGGGGTGGCTAATACCCCAGAGGACAGGATCACACTTCAAAATGACCTTAACAGATTAGAGAACTGGGCCAAAGCAAACAAGATGAATTTTAACAGGGAGAAATGTAAAGTACTACACTTGGGCAAAAAAATTGAAAGGCACAAATACAGGATGGGAGACACCTGGCTTGAGAGTGGTACATGTGAAAAGGATCCAGGAGTCTTGGTAGACCACAAACTTGACATGAGTCAACAGTGTGATGCAGCAGCTAAAAAAGCCAATGCAATTCTGGGCTGCATTAATAGGAGTATAGCATCTAGATAAAGGGAAGTCATAGTGCCACTGTATTCTGCTCTGGTCAGACCTCACCTGGAGTACTGTGTCCAGGTCTGGGCACCACAGTTCAACAGTTCAAGAAGGATACAGACAAGCTGGAACGTGTCCAGAGGAGGGCAACCAAAATGGTCAAAGGCCTGGAAACGATGTCTTATGAGGAACGGCTTAGGGAGCTGGGTATGCTTAGCCTGGAGAAGAGAAGGTTAAGGGGTGATATGATAGCCATGTTCAAATATATAAAAGGATGTCATATAGAGGAGGGAGAAAGGTTGTTTTCTGCTGCTCCAGAAAAGCGGACACGGAGCAATGGATTCAAACTACAAGAAAGAAGATTCCACCTAAACATTAGGAAGAACTTCCTGACAGTAAGAGCTGTTCAGCAGTGGAATTTGCTGCCAAAGAGTGTGGTGGAGTCTCCTTCTTTGGAGGTCTTTAAGCAGAGGCTTGACAGCCATCTGTCAAGAATGCTTTGATGGTGTTTCCTGCTTGGCAGGGGGTTGGACTGGATGGCCCTTGTGGTTTCTTCCAACTCTATGATTCTATGATTCTTCCTCTGCCAGGTCTGGATATCAAAACCACTGTTTAATTATGGTGTTTTCGCCACATACACACAAAAGCTATTCCCACACCTGCAAAATCCCCACAAACACAATATAACACAATATAATAATAATAATATGATATGGTGACAGAAGCATATGTAGCCAATTTGCACAGCCAATTCCATTTGCAATATTTACGACTTCATATCATGCAGAATCCTCAGAGCCCTTGATCTTCTTCTGAGAGCCAAATGCTATATATAATTACTGTACATTCTTTATACCAGGAATCAACATGCCATTGTATGTATGGAAACATGTATGTTTGAACACAAATTCTCAGCTATTTGGCTGACCACATACAACCTGGGTCATGTCCAGGAATGCCCTGACCTTGTGCCTTTGCCCAGACTGTTCCGTCACTCCCTTTAATCCATCATCTTCCAATGAGACTACAAATCACCACTGACTATCATGGCTATATTTACTGCTCTGGCAGTGGTTCATTAGCCACTGGGCTAGAACATGGCTAGCTCTTTTCACCACTTGAAGCTGTTCTTGTAAAGACACATAATATTTCCTATTTTTCAACCTCCTCCACTGCCAACCTCTAAACTGATGCCAAACATTTCCTCACCTTCTGCTAAGTGTTTGTAGATGTGCTTGGGAGGGAGGGAGGGAGGGAGGGAGGGAGGGAGGGAGAGAGAGAGAGAGAGAGAGAGAGAGAGAGAGAGAGAGAGAGAGAGAGAGAGAGAGAGAGTGAAGTCCCCAGGGGTTGTGCCAAGATACCGTGTTTCCCTCTTTTTAAGCCATAGTCATAAAATAAGCCAGGGCAGGATTTTAAAACTTTGTAAAATATAAGACATACCCCGAAAATAAGCCATAGGTCTACCTGCAGGGTCGGCGCCCAGAAGCGCCGCGCCGGATCAAGGAGGCGGCCTGCCGGGTCCCAGGCGTTTGCTCTGTCTTAAGAGTATCAGCGCTGCTCTTTTTTGAGATTTCTGAGTGGCACTGAACTGTTTTCATGAAAAGAAATTGTTGAATGGTTCTTCTATCCTACTGCCTTTTAGACTGTGGCCTGCCAGCAGCCTGCCAGGTCGGCACCGATCAGCGTCGCGCTGAGCACCGGATCGAGGAAGCGGCCTGCTGGATTGAGGAGGTGGTGTTCCGCGCAGCGCTGCTGGGCGCCAACCTGGCAGGCCGCCGGATCAAGGAAGGTGCGCCGCCGGGGCGACTGACGGCGGCGGGAGCCGCGCCGCCGGAACGTTGTGGGCCGCATGGCCCAAGGCAGAGCGGCGGCCGGAGGCCCACTGGCCCTTCCGCACCGCCGGCGTGACGGGTGGCGGCGGGAGTCCTGCTGGCCCCTTCCGCCTTCTGTGCGCAACAAAAAAGCGAGCCAAAACCTGGCGCGCAGCGCAGGCGCGGTACGAGGAGCACGATCCAGCCTCGGCAGCACTAGCGATGGCGAGGGGGGGGCGTTGTGAGCCTGCCGCTGGATGAAGCAGCCCCACCCCCTGCAGAGTCTCCAAAGCCAGATCCCTCGGTAGGATCACTTCCCGCCCCCACTGCTTAGAAGGAGCTGCCGGTAGAGCGCAGGGAGCCTGGAGGGGTGGCGAGGAGGACAACCTGTCCGTCTGCCCGCCTCCCTCTCTTAACTGTTGTAACTTGGCAAAGAGGTTTCCCACCTCATCGTCACTGCAGGCAGCCAGCTACTTTAGAGGGGAGGAGGACGAGGAAGCGGGGAGGGGTGAGTTCATTAATGTTTGGAGAGTCAGCTCAGGAAGGGGACAAAGGGAAGGCTTTAAAAGTGTCGCGAACGGGGAGATATTCTATTCGGAAGAGGAATCTGTCCTCTCGCCTTTTTTTCAGCAAGGCGTCCCAATGCAACGGCTTGAGTATCTCCTCTTTTACGTTGCAATCTGCGGCAGCTTTTGCAACCGATAGGGCTCCAGTGCCGGCGCCCAGAGCGGATCTATCCATAGACAGTTCTTGCTTCACAAAACCCATGTCTTCTGGTGCCATAAATAAAAAAATAAGACATCCCCTGAAAATAAGACACCGTGTGGTTTTTTGAGGAAAAAAAGTTATAAGACGGTGTCTTAAAAAAGGGGAAACACGGTAAGCAGGCACATGTGAAATATGCCCATTCACTAACTGGGGTGAGAGAAGTAAAGCAACAACAACAACAACAACAACAACAACAACAACAACAACAACAACAACAACATAATAGGCCCAAACACCCGTGACCTTGCTTTAATAGGATTGTGCCAGGATTAGCCAGTGACATAGATTGGAACTGACTTCATTGTAAGCTTGCTGCAGCCAAGTAATCTTTCTCCAGACAATCAACTATGTTTGCTGACTTTTCTGTTTGCCAAACCCCACCCACAGTGGCTGGTAAAGACAGGGAAAGTCTGTGGTCTTCTAGGCCCTAAGGATACAAAGAGGGAGACTGGCTTCAAGAGCTACAGGTGAAACTCGGAAAATCAGAATGTCGTCGAAAAGTGCATTAATTTTATTTCGGTAATGAAACTTATTAATTTTTATTTTTATTTTTATTTTTACAAATGCCTTCTTTTGGAAATTCCATTCCACAGTAATAAAACAAATAGTTACAATAATACAAAAATGAACATTGCTATTACATTTCATTATTTACATTCCATTTGTAATCATAGCTGCCAAGTTTTCCCTTTTCTCGCGAGGAAGCCTATTCAGCATAAGGGAAAATCCCTTTAAAAAAGGGATAACTTGGCAGCTATGTTTGTAATTGACCCGCCTAACAACAAATAATTACAATTACAACAAATAAAGGCTTGACATATCTTGCTTTGCATGTCATGCATCCATCTTAAGTTGCGTTACTGAAATAACTGCACTTTTCGACGATATTCTAATTTTCCGAGTTTCACCTGTATATTAGTCATTCTCTCTCTGTGGGGAACTGTTGATCCAGAGTGGTCTTCAACCTGTTGCTCTTCCCCTAAAGGAGCAGGATTGTCATAGAATCTTCTTTCTTGTAGTTTGAATCCATTGCTCTGTGTCCGCTTCTCTGGAGCAGCAGAAAACAACCTTTCTCCCTCCTCTATATGACATCCTTTTATATATTTGAACATGGCTATCATGTGAAATGTGAGAAATGTGTATGATCACTGCACCAGTCCTCAAAGTAGCAGGCTGCTCAGGATGTTCCTTCATGAACTATCCTTGTTTTCTGGAGATATTTTTTATACAGTGGTACCTCGGGTTACAGACGCTTCAGGTTACAGTCTCTGCTAACCCAGAAATAGTACCTTGGGTTAAGAACTTTGCTTCAGGATGAGAACAGAAATTGCGCGGTGGCAGCAGCGGGAGCCCCCATTAGCTAAAGTGCTACTTCAGGTCAAGAGCAGTTTCAGGTTAAGAATGGACCTCCAGAATGAATTAGGTTCTTAACCAGAGGTACCACTGTATTTCCAAACAACCCATGGGGGGGGGTCATGCTAACTGCTAGAGGCTTTAATTTACATATAGAAGGTGCCAGGTTCAGTCTCTGTGATCTCAAGTTAAAAAGATCTCATGTTGTGCTGGGAAGGTCCCCTACCTGAGACTTTGGAGAGCCATTGCCAAAGAGAGGAGACAGCTCTGGGTTCAATGAACTCAGTATAGGGAGCTTCGTTTAACAGTATGCACTGACTGCGGACCACTTGATTTCGGGAACATTTGGCACCAATGACAGCTTACCTTCCAAAGTGAGCCTCAGTTTTGGGGAATGGAGGGTGGTTGCATTACATGGCACAGCAGAAAAGGCTAAACCCGATTGTGAAGGGAGGGGAGGCGGTTCTGTATCTGCTATTTAAAGAATAATTAAAAAACAGGTCACACATTTCACATATTATCTAGATTGGTGCTTTGACCTTCAGCTATGTCCATTTGCTTGTCAGAGGCAGATTCAATTGGCAAATGCACTAAAGAGTGGGGTGGGTGGGTGTGCTTCACACAAACACACAAAAGAACATCATTTGGGGGCTTCGAATCTAAATGAATGATCACCTGCAGTGAAATGCTATCAAAGAATAGGTACTATAAATTTTCAAAATATCCTGCAGATGGCACTGGTGGCATTGAAAAGTGTCCTCTAATAAAAGCAGCAAAACACACACAGTGCTGGTTAAAATGCAGCAAAGAACTGAAAGATTTATTATTTATTTCTTATTGAAATGTGTCTCCTCATCTTCACCTTCAAGGCAGGGTACACACAACAAACACACGTATATTGTCCACCTCTCTCTCTGCATGTGCACATATAATAAAATAATGAAAATACATTGATAAAAAATAATAATTCTTCTACTACCACTACACAAAGTGGTTTTTGCTGTCCTCAAAACAGTAATCAAAACTGCCTCATCTCATAGGTGAGCTTGCTTCAGAGTCAGGATGTCACCACCAAGAAAACCCTGTTTTGGGTTCCGGCAAGCCAAATCTCTCTTGGTGGTGGAATGATCAACTGTGCCTCTCGGACTTGGGCAGGATGGTACTGGGAGAAGGACTATTTCAGATAGTTGGACCCCAAAGGGATTAGGCCTTCCCAACCTTAGACTTGGTGTCTTATTTAATGGTGAGGGGAGATCACACCTTCATGCATCTGAAATGAAAATGCGCCCATGATTTACAGCTCATCATTTGTCTAAGAGAGGTAAACCAAGAGCACAGGTTTAGACAACATGCGAGAAGCCAAGTTGCAGGGAACCAGGCAGAGGGCCTTCTCGGTGGTGGCGCCCGCCCTGTGGAAGGCCCTCCCAACAGATGTCAAAGAGGAAAACAACTACCAGACTTTTAGAAGACATCTGAAGGCAGCCCTGTTCAGGGAGGCTTTTAATGTCTAATAGATTATTGTGTTTTATTTTTCTGTTGGAAGCCGCCCAGAGTGGCTGGGGAAACCCAGCCAGATGGGCGGGGTATAAATAAATTATTATTATTATTATTATTATTATTATTATTATTATTATTATTATAGCCACTATGGATGTGGAATCTCTGTATACCAACATCCCACACAACGATGGTTTACAAGCCATAAGGAACACCATTTCAGATAAAATCACAGCAGACTTTGCTACCAAACTCTGCCATTTTGTCCTTACCCACAACCACTTCAAATTTGGTGATGACCTGTTCCTCCAGATCAGCGGCACAGCAATGGGCACCCGCATGGCCCCACACTATGCCAACATCTTCATGGCGGATTTAGAACAACGTTTCCTAAACTCCTACCCACTCAAACCTCTCTTGTACCTGCGATACATTGACGATATTTTTATTATCTGGACACATGGACAACAGACCCTGGAAACCTTCCACCAGACATTCAATGACTTTCACCCCACCATCAACCTAACAATGAACCAATCTATGCAAGAAATACATTTTTGGACTCTACTATAAAAATACAGAATGGGTATATAGACACCACCATATACCGTATACCAACTGACTGACAAACATGCTTCTAGCTACCATCCCAAACATACCAAACAATCCATTGTATATAGCCAGGCCCTACGTTACATCCGCATCTGTTCCAACTCTACAGACAGAGACTCTCACCTAAGAGATCTACAGCAAACCTTTTTAGAACTACAATATCCGCCCAATGAAGTTAAACAACAGATCAACAGAGCCAGACTGATACCCAGAGAGAACTTGCTGCAAGACAAACCCAAAAAAAGAAAATAACAGAACACCACTAGTAATCACATACAGCTCCCAAGCTAAAACAGTACAGCGCATCATCAGAGATCTTCAACCTCTCCTAGACAATGACAGTTCTCTTTCTCAAGCTCTGGGAGGAAGACCTTTCATTGCCTACAGACAGCCACCCAATCTTAAACAACCCTCACCCACAATAATACAACCACCATACTTAACATGGACACTGGTACCAGAGCCTGCAATAAACTCAGATGCCAACTTTGCTGCCACATACACTCGGACAACACCATTACTGGCCCCAACAACATCAAACATACTATCTCAGGACTATTTAATTGCTCATCTTCTAACATTGTGTATGCCATCAAATGCCAGCAATGCCCTTCAGCTCTCTATATTGGACAAACAGGCCAAACCCTACGCCAAAGGATAAATGGACATAAATCTGACGTCAGGAATCACAAGACAGAGAAACCAGTAGGAGAACACTTCAATCTCCCAGGACATTCTATACAAGATCTCAAAGTAGCTGTCTTATTACAAAAGAATTTCAGAAATAGACTGGAAAGAGAAGTTGCTAAACTGCAACTCATTACCAAACTTGGAACCACGGAGAAACCTGGTCTGAATAAAGACATTGGATTCTTATCTCATTATACATGATAAAGCTATCTTTAGCCATCTCACCCCCTACTTTTTCCTGTAAGACAAATTGCAGTCGTTAACAGTCATCAACGAGTTTCCACACCTATCAGCCAATCACCCATTCCCACCACCCTTCTGAGTAATACCCCTCCCCACCCTGTGACTATACATAAGGGTCTGTTGACTTCTGTTTCAGTGTATCTGAAGAAGTGTGCATGCACACGAAAGCTCATACCTATGACAAACTTAGTTGGTCTCTAAGGTGCTACTGGAAGGGGGGGGAATTATTTTGTTTTGACTACGCCAGACCAACACGGCTACCTCCTCTGTAGTTAGTTAAGCTTCAGTTCCAGGGTGTTCACCGATTTTAGCGAGGAATGCCTCTGCAAAATCCGGCTGGTTGACTTTGTGAGTTTGACCTGAATATTGGATACAAAACTTTGCCGGGAACTGAATGTTGTATTTCACATTCTTTGCCCTAGCAAGTGCTTTTGCTTAAACAGATTTAGAGCGTGCTTGAATCACATCCTTGGAAAAGTCTGGAAAGAGAGAAATAATCATCTGTTTCCACTTCACCATTGATTTTTGGCGGAATTTGCGTATCTCTATCTCTATCTTGAACGCACACTAACTTGACAATTACTGTATTTGAGGGAGCCTCCATCCTTCACCTTTTCACTGGGATTTTGAAAACATGTTCTATGTCAAATTGACTTTGAACGGACAGAGAGAGCACCTCTTTGAATATCTTTTGCAAGTAGTCTGCCAGATCTATTTGGCTTGACAGGTTTATCAAGGCTGAAATTTTCAGGTTCTTTTTGTCTTTGCTGAGATTCTAAATTGTTAAGGTGACAATTATGACTACTGTGAGAGGATTAAAAATGTCTCAAATGAGTCCAATCTGCCTTCACTGTTTGCCAATTGCAACCGGAACTCATTTGTTAGACTTTTCAGCTGGACTTGTAGATGTTTTAGGGTTTGAAGCTGGGCCAGGATATTTATGCTTGGTAGCCTCTGAGCTTTTTATTTGCATCAGCCATGTTCCCCCCAGCTTCTGCCACTTTTCTTCCTTCCTTCAGCAGCTCTCCTGTTGGTAGACATGGTTATTTATCTTAATTAGTCTTGTAAAGAGATAGTAGAAAGTTTATTTACCCTTTGATGTTAATCTTTTGGCAGCACGGAGCTGCTTTCCAAGGCCTTTTAGTTGGAGAGATCAGGACGTACCTTACGGCTCCATTCCTAGATCAGGAATTTCATCTCTTAAGGAGGGGGGGGGGACATAGCTGCCAAGTTCTCCCTTTTTTTAAAGGAAATTCCCTTATGCTGAATAGGCTTCCTCGCAAGAAAAGGGAAAACTTGGCAGCTATGGTGGGGGAGGAAATGTTTCATTTCCATTTTCAATGTGTTTGGTGGCAAAGAGAAACCTCATGGCCAATTGGGAGGACAGATGCTGCTATTATTTATTAGACTTAGATGCTTGCTACATGGAGGTTTCCAAGCAACCAATGTATTTTTAAAATAAAATACTGTAAATTCAATGTAATATTGACACATGCATTAAAAATAATGCAGTTTAAAAATATATATGTATAAGATGTGTCTAGGAAGCAGGGAGAACAGGATGGTGGGTGGGTGAATAATGGAGACAGCATTGTGGTGGGTGGCAGGGCGGAAGGGAGATTTCCCCCAAAGCCCTTTGCTTTCAGTTTTGAGCCTTCAGTAAAACTACTTATAGCTCATAAGAGAAGTCATGATACAAATAGACATGCATCTTTTATTAGAGCCATATACTGTACTGCAATTCTTACTTTCAAATGTTAAAAAGAAAGAGCCATGTATCAGACTTCCATAAATTGCAAAATGTGAATTTAAACTTTACAAGAGTGAAAAACATTCCGTACTAACTACCTGGATTTGGATCCATTAGCACATTTGCTATCAGAAGCAAACCATGAGGGCCAGACACTTGCATTATCTTTAACTGAACATTTGCTTTCTTGGGATTTGAGCTTGCAAGCCATACCAAATAAATTGCTCAGAGGGCCAGCTGTTGCAAATGGAAGCTCTCTGCTATCTCCAAATGGCCTTTCTGGAGCCTTTCCTCATCACCTGTCTGTTGCATCCCACCAAGCTTCCAGTCCTCTGCTTCCCATCTGCTCTTTTCCATTTCCTTTCTGTTTGGCAAGCCAGAAAGATTTCCATTCTTTCACTCTGTGCTTTATGTGAATAAAAAAACCTTTTGGGTCTGCTGCTTTCTAAAGTAGATTTACCTTCAATCACCATTTATTAAATCTCCATCCATTAGAAACCATCGCTTGCAAGAACTGTGTGCATTAAGCCTGATTATAGTGAGACTGGGGGAGGGGAGGGGAAGGGGAGGGGGGAAGAGCTGTTTGTGCCAGTCCATTTGCTCATTTCCCCACTTGCCTACTGTGGGTCACTCTGTCTTCCAGCTAGGGAGCACTTCAGGCTGAGGCAGGCATGTCCCTTTTCCTATTCCCTCAAATGGGCATTTGGCAGCCCTTGGCTTCTGTGGACCACTGCATGGAATACGCATGAAGGAAACTTGGCCTGGCCTTGACAGCTAGGATCTAGGCTGTGAATGGAAGGCAAGGGGCAGGGTACCAAAAAGGGTCTAGGAGGGAAGTTCAGTGGCTCCTTCCGGAGGATGAGCGGCTCCTTCAAACGCACTTCACTGAAGGGCTCGGCATCAGGATCGCAGAAGGTAAGCCGGTAAAATGTCTGAGCGATCTGAGAGGGAGAGCAAGAGCTCCCACAATGAGCTAAGTCAAGCGGTGGGCAGACTTGGTAACAGGCATTGCAGTAGAGACATACAAAACAGAACAATGGCGTTATGTTGTTATATCATGCCAAGGTTAGGATTTGGACCTGTTAAGTGCACTTTGAAGGTGATGGCTCTTTCTTCTGGCCATAGCTTTGTGTTATGAATCTGAGCTCCATGTGTGCTCAGTGGAGGAAAGAGAGTTTTTAAACTCTAACCAGCTTGGGACCTGCATACTCAAAGGACCACCTTCTCTCCAAAATCTGAGACCTGCTTTGGAAGTTCTCCATGTTAGGGGGTGATGACTCGGGCAATGGTTGTTGTTTTTATAGCTATGGAATGCTGTCCCCAGACAGGTTCAGCTGGTAGCAACACCTCTGTCATCTAGGAAACAAGTTCAGGCCATATTGTTATCTGGAGCTTTTAATGAGGAATTGGTGGCTACTAATTTTATTGTCTCTCTGTATTTCTGTATTATTTTATTGGTTTTTCTTTAAAGTGGGTTTTTCAATAAAAATGCAATGCAATCCATGAACCCCACTAAACCTATAGAGCTATCCACTTCATTGAACAAATGGGGGAATCTTTGTGCTTGGGGAATTTTGTGCACACTGAAATTCTCCCTCCTGCAAAAAATTTCTGGGCTGGGTGAGAGAGCAAAGCTGACAGCCATTGTCTGTATCTACAGGAAGCTTTGCTGCTGCTCTCCCTCTCTCTCCTCACAGCTGCCTTTGTGACTGGAAGGGACCACAGTGGAACCATGCCAGGTAGCACAGTTGATTGCCTGCTTTCAGCAAGGAGGCATTTCATGGGGATATTGATCTGGACCTTGTGTTGTGTCATCCAGTCAGGAGTAGGCAGAGCTGCTGCATCAATCGAGCCTTGTCCTTAAACTTTTGCCTCCTAATCTTGGAGGGTAGATACAGCCCTCACCTTCTCCCCACCCCCCACCCCAAAGTGCTCCCTTCTGAGATGTGCACATACTGTAGGTACACATGGTCATCTGAACAGTGCGCCTTGGCCAGCTGAGGTTGGCCAGCTGAGTAGCTGAAAGGAAGCAAAGAAAAGCTTTGCAATAAGTTTGGGGGCAATGAGGTGTGAGAGCTCTCTTACCCGCCTCAGTTAACTGGAAAGCAGTTAGTTACTTAGGACAACCCTTTACACAACAGGGAGGGGACCCTGGGAGATAAACAGGGAACCTACCTCTACCTAATTTGAGTGCTTAAATATTGATGGAAATGGATTATATCTAGATTGATGCAGAGTTCTGAGTTTTTGTCATTGATTAGCATTCATTTTCAATGTCATTCAAAATTAAATCACCTTGGTTCCCTTCATTAAAAGTCCAATAACTGGCTTTGTGAGAGGGAAAATTTGTGTAATTTTGCCTACATTTTAGATGCAAAGGTTTGTGTTGGTATGTAGCTGCAAATTCATGCTAGTCTCCTACCGGTAGGCAGGAGGCAGAGGGGTTTACTGTTGTGGTACCAACTCTTTTTTGAACATATTTAAAATACTTTAAGCATGCCACTTGCAGGAGCCATCTTTGCCTGCAGGCCAACAGATCCTTTAACCAGAACCTGTTATACTTAAACCCGTGAATTATTCCTCAGAGACATTTGACCATCTAGCCAAGCACTGTCTTCGCCAAGTGGCAGTGAGTGGGAAGAGCCAGACTGAGGTAGGCATGTCTAGCCTAATATCCTATAAAGGTAAAGGGATCCCTGACCGTTAGATCCAGTCGCGGATGACTTTGGGGTTGCGGAGCTCATCTCGCTTTACTGGCCGAGGGAACCGGCATACAGCTTCCAGGTCATGTAGCCAGCATGACTAAGCCGCTTCTGCAGCGCCGGAAACACCATTTACCTTCCCGCTGTAGTGGTACTTATTTATCTACTTGCACTTTGACATGCTTTCGAACTGCTAGGTACGCAGGAGCAGGGACCAAACAACAGGAGCTCACCCCATCGCGGGGATTCAAACCGCCGACCTTCTGTAAACTCTGAATTGAACCTAGGACCTTGTGCTCACCAAGAACGCACCTAACCGCTGGAGCTATGGGTACACAAAGCCATTTGCCAAGGTTTCCATCACCTTCCTTCCAAGAAGGACTTTAAAACAGCTGTTTTGCATGTTCACTTGGAATCAGCACAAAAAGGTGGCCTCTCTGTACAAAAGATTAATCTCTGATAATAGCACAGTAAAAGATGCAACAGCTGGTGTGGATTAATATCCTGAAATATCTGCTTTCATGTGATTAATAGCGGTATGGATAAAAAAGAAGGAAAAACCCCTCCAGCACCAGTGAAAGCAAGCAGAGGTTCCTAAGCCCTGATCAATTTGCCAGCACAATGTTTACATCCTTCTGTCTGCCCACCCTGCCATCTTAGTTAGTTCAATTTTTTATATTTTAAAAAAGTTCAGTGATATGAGATACAGAGAGATATAGATATGGGGAGATACTTGCTTTATTATTAGATTACTAAGCACTCTAGGTCAAGTGTCAAAAAGTTGGAAACAAAGTGTGAGGGACAGGGGATATCGCGAAGTCCCTCCCCTCCTGAGTTCAAGCCCATCCCCGAGCACAGGGGAAAGCAGAGAGAGTTCCGATTCCAGTGGGGAAGCAGGAAGTCGTGTCCGAGGCTCAGGCAAGGTAGCGGAGCCAGGGTCTCAGGTGGAACTGGAAGGGGCAAATAAGGGGGGGGAGACCCATCCCCCCAACTCCGGAATTGCGCAGAAAGAGGAGAGGAAAGAGGATGGGTCTACCGAGGCTTTTGTGTTGGAGAAAGACGCGCCAAAAGCCATTCGGAGGTTCTGAACCCGACTGAACACATAGCTCCGTGTATATAGCAATGACTTCAGCACTGTAAATACGCAGCACCAATAAAAGAATAAAATGCAGAGCTGTGTAGAGTCGTTACTCTGAAGTAGCCCGCTCCGGCCACTGTGACAGCAACCTCCGAATCTTTTTTTGGGCTACTTTGGAGTTGCCGGGATGAGTGCGTCAGAGGCGGAGAAATGGCGGCAGATCGCGGAGAAAGCCCAACAGGACCTGCAGCAACTGGCGCTGCAGGCACAGGGGGAATTAAAGGCAGCTAAAGAAGAAACCAAGAAGGTCCAGGAGGACCGGCTACAACTTGCGGAACAGGTGAGAGCGCTTCAGGAAAAAGAGCAGCAATTAAGGGCGGTGGCGGTAGAGCTCCAAAACAAGCTGGATGCCGAGAAAAACAAGGCGGGAGGGGCCCCCCAACTCCAAGTGCTGCCAGGAAGGAGAGCGGGGACCCTAGTAAGCAAGTTCAATGGAGAACCGAGAGAATATCATGGCTTTGAGACTGAGATCGTGTATGCTCTTGAGCTGCACCATGATGAGTTCCCTGATGATGAGCACAGGGTAGCGTTTATTGTGGAACACCTTACAGGGGCAGCCAGGGAGTGGCTAAGACCGTTAATCGCGACAAAAAATCCTTGCATGAAGAATGTCAAACTATTTCTAGAGGCTTTAAAAACTATGTATGCGTCCGATAGTCATATGGACCAGACCAAGGAGGAACTGCATAATTTAAGGCAAAGAACAATGACAGTTCGCGAATATTGGGCGAGATTCACCATGCTAGTGCACCGACTGGGGTGGGAACTGCACTCGCCTCCGATGGAAGCGGCGTTCTACCTGGGGTTGAATGAGGATGTGAAAGATGAGCTCTCGAGAGGTCCAAAGCCCAGTAATATGGATCAGCTGAACAAAGCGGCTCTGGCGGTGGGGGTGAGACAGGAATCCCGGTGGAACGACAAGCAAGCAACGCGCGCAAAGCGGGCTTGGTTCCCACGGTCGCAGGAGAAGCCACTCCCCCAACAAGCCTTCCAAGCCACGCCTGGGACCAGCCAGGACCAGGAACCCATGCAAATTGATAGCGCGCGCGCGGGGGCTTTTCAAACCCCAGCGGCGACAAGACGCAAGGAGGGAAGGGGCGGGAATTGCTTTCTCTGCAACTCCCCCCAGCATCTCGTCAGAGACTGCCCACATCGCAGAGAGTGGCAAGGAAAGGCGGGAACGGTTGTGCCCTCCCCCACTGACGCAGCACCACAGCAGGGAAACGGGAAAGCCTGGTTGCAGGAGACAAGGGGCAGCAGCCAGGCGCAGTCAGCAGACAACAGCCCCAGCCCGCCCACCCACCCGCACAGCGCGGAGCAGAGCCAGCCCACCCCTCCCAGAGCAGGAGTGGTTCTAGAAGTGACGTTAACGCTCCCAAATGGCTATCCCCTGACAGTCCTCGCCTTAATTGACAGTGGTGCATCTGCCAACTTCTTCTCGAGAAACTTTGCAGAAGAGCACCAAATACAGCTTCTGCAGCTGGACTTTCCCTTGCACGTAGCCACCATTGACGGCAGGGAGCTGCTGGGAGGGGCCATCACTCATCAACCCCCCCCATGAGAATGACGGTGGGAAGGCACTATGAGACACTGGCATTCAACGTCACCACCATCTCAGACCCCCCCATCGTCTTGGGCATGAGCTGGCTGGCGCGCCACGACCCCTCCATCAGTTGGCACCAGAGATGCATCACGTTTGGGTCGGACTTTTGTCTGGAACATTGCATGCAGCACCAACCAGGGGAGGGGCCTCCAATAGCCACGGTGGCCACCATGCACGTCAAAGGGGGTGAGGCGATACCCAAACCATACTGGGACCTGCAGGAGGTCTTCAGCGAAGCGGAGTCCGACCACCTGCCCCCACACAGGTCTTTTGACTGCCAGATCAACCTGGTGCCAGGGGCAACGATACCCCCAGCCAAGCTGTACGCCATGTCAGATCAGGAGCTGGAGGATCTGCGTGCGTTTATAGACAAGAATCTCAAACGGGGGTTCATCAGAGAAAGCAAGGCAGCAGGGGGCAGCCCGGTCTTCTGGGTGGACAAGAAAGACACGCAACAGCGCCGCCTTGTGGTGGATTTTAGACGACTGAATTCAGTGACAGAGCCAGTGGCTTTCCCCATGCCCAGAGTGGACGATCTCCTGACAGCGGCACGCAGGGGCAAGATTTTCACCAAGCTAGACCTGAGGGGGGCGTACAACTTAATCAGGATCCGGGAAGGCGATGAGTGGAAAACCACGATGTTCACGCCCCTGGGCTCTTTTGAATATCTGGTAATGCCCTTCGGGTTGCAAGGGGGCTCAGCATGCTTCCAGGCCTTCATGCACCACGTCCTGGGGTCCCTCCTCTTCAAGAACTGCTTGGTCTTCCTGGATGACATCCTTATCTATTCCAACGACCCAGTGCAACATGTGAAGGATGTCAGGGAGGTGTTGCAGCGCCTGAAGGAGAACCACCTGTATGTGAAGCTGGAGAAGTGCAAGTTTCACACCAGGGAAGTAGACTTCCTGGGCTACAAACTGTCAGACAAGGGGCTGGCGATGGACAAGGACAAGGTACAAGCCATCCTGGACTGGCACAGCCCCAGGACGCGCAAAGATGCCCAACGCCTCCTAGGCTTCGCCAACTTCTACAGGAAATTCATCAAGAACTTCTCATGGGTTACGGCTCCCATCACGGACTGCCTGAGAGGCAAGCAGAAGTTCAGGTGGACGCCAGAGGCGCAAGCAGCGTTCGAAAGCCTCAAGAGGGTGTTCGCTTCGGACCAAAACCTGTTCCACGTGGTGCAGGATGCGCCCCTACGCGTTGAGACCGATGCTTCAGACATGGCTTTGGGAGCGATCCTGTTGCAACTGGACGCCAACAGAGAGTGGAGACCTTGTGCCTTCTTCTCCAGGAAGCTGACCCAGCCAGAACGCAACTACACGGTGTTTGATAGGGAACTTCTTGCGATCCACGCTGCTTTCCAGCACTGGCGACACTTCCTGGTGGGCGCCAAGCACCCCATCCAGGTGTGCACAGACCACAAGAACCTGGAGTTCTGGAGAACAGCCAGGGTGCTCAACCAGCAGCAGATACGGTGGGCAGAGTTCTTCTCGAACTTCAACTTCTCCATCCACTACATACCGGGGGAGCAGAACGTCAGGGCAGATGCCCTCTCCCGCAAACCAGAGTACATGGAGCAGGAGTTGCCACCAGCACCCAGGCACATTTTCCCCCCATCAGCATGGTCCTGCGGAGCAGCAGTGGTGAGCGAGGCAGAACTCACAGCACTGACGGCAGCAGATGAGTTTGCCTCCCGCATCTTCAGAGAACTGAGAGGGGGGGTGCAGGCAAAAGACTTTGCAGAACGCAGGGGGCTGCTTTTCCACAAGGGGGCACTATACCTGCCCACCACCCAGCTTAGACGTAAGATCCTCAAGCAGATGCACGACAACCCGACGGCGGGTCATTTTGGAAGGGACAAAACCGCTCACCTAGTCATGAGACACTTCTGGTGGCCAGGGGTGCGGGAAGATGTTAGAGACTATGTACGGGGCTGTGACACCTGCCAGCGGGCAAAGGTAGTCAGAGCAGCGCCAGCAGGATTGCTGGAGCCCTTAGCCACACCTCACAGGCCGTGGGAAGTGGTGTCCATGGACTTCATCACGGACCTGCCTGCATCCAGGGGCAAGACCGCAGTGTTGGTGGTGGTGGACCTTATGTCCAAAATGTGCCACTTTATACCGTGTGCCAGGGCGGTCTCTGCAGAAGAGACAGCCAAACTGTTTGTTGACCACGTCTTCAGACTGCATGGATTACCTTTAAGGGTTATTTCGGATCGTGGCCGCCAATTTGTTTCCAGGTTCTGGAGGCGGCTCATGAACCTCCTGCAGGTGGAGGTCAGCTTATCGACGGCTAGACACCCGCAGACTAACGGACAGGCGGAGAGGGTCAACGCCATTCTGCAGCAGTACCTGAGATGCTACGTCAGCCAGAGGCAAACGGACTGGGTGGATCGCCTGCCACTGGCGGAATTTGCCTACAATAATGCAGTGCACGTCTCCACAGGGGTGTCGCCCTTTAAGGCCAATTATGGGCGCGACCTCAGATCTTTCCCGGAGAGGGAGGGGGAGGAGGAGGAGGGCCCACGGGCAGAGGATTGGGCAGAGGAACTAGAGACGGTGCACCAACAGCTCAGAGAGCACTTGGAGAGGGCCAAGGAAGCGTACAAGAAGGGGGCAGATCGCCACAGGCGACAAGGGGAGGTCATCAGGGTGGGGGACAAGGTTTGGTTGTCCTCGGAGGGCCTTCCCATTAGAGGGAGGTGCAAAAAGCTGGCGCCCAGACGGCTGGGCCCCTTCACGGTCACGCAACAGGTCAATCCGGTGGCCTTCAGATTGGCACTACCAGAGGACATGAGGGTGCATCCAGTGTTTCATAGATCGCTGCTATCGCCGTACAGGGCAAGCAGCAGGCTCCGAGACAGCGACCAAACCCCCGAGGGAGGGGGGGAGAGGGAAGGCAGGGAGCAACTCAATGAGGCCACGGCCATCCTGGATTCACGGAGAGGGGTGGGGGGCCTGGAGTACCTCATGGCATGGGAGGACGCCCCGCCATCCCAAAATGAGTGGGTCCCAGCCTCTCAGATACAGGAGGAATTCTTGGTGGAAGAATTTCACGCCCTCTTTCCCCACAGACCCAAGCCCTGGCACATGGAGAGGGAGGGGGAGGGGGAGAGGGAGGAAGTACTGGAGAGCAGTTCACCATGGGGATGGGAAGCGGAGTTTGAGGAACCAGAGGAAGAAGTATGGGCGTCGCCGAGATCCACTCAGTCAGAGGAAGAAGCAGACTGGCAGCACATTTTTACCCCCACCAGCTCTGACACCACGGACTTTTTGGGATTCCAGTCCTCCCAGGCGGAAGGGGGGGCTCGCAAGACTGGGGGGAGGTGTTCACACCAACGGGCTCGGAAAGTACTGAGTTCTTAGGCTTCCAGTCGTCACCGACACCCGGGGGGGACCTGGGGAGGGGAGAAGGGGAGCTTGGAAGGGGGGTGGATGTGAGGGACAGGGGATATCGCGAAGTCCCTCCCCTCCTGAGTTCAAGCCCATCCCCGAGCACAGGGGAAAGCAGAGAGAGTTCCGATTCCAGTGGGGAAGCAGGAAGTCGTGTCCGAGGCTCAGGCAAGGTAGCGGAGCCAGGGTCTCAGGTGGAACAGGAAGGGGCAAATAAGGGGGGGAGACCCATCCCCCCAACTCCGGAATTGCGCAGAAAGAGGAAAGGAAAGAGGATGGGTCTACCGAGGCTTTTGTGTTGGAGAAAGACGCGCCAAAAGCCATTCGGAGGTTCTGAACCCGACTGAACACATAGCTCCGTGTATATAGCAATGACTTCAGCACTGTAAATACGCAGCACCAATAAAAGAATAAAATGCAGAGCTGTGTAGAGTCGTTACTCTGAAGTAGCCCGCTCCGGCCACTGTGACACAAAGGTTAACCCCAAATATCGGAATGTCCAAGTTTCTTTAGCAGTCTGATCCTACGGATCAACTGAGGGCTAAAATTTTGTGACCGCAGCAACAATTACATAGAAAGGCAGACGCAGGGGCCGATTTTAACAGCAAAGGAGACCTATATGAGGAGAGCAGAGGGATGGATGAATCTGTTAGTCTGAGAGCTCTCAGTTTCTCACTCTAGGTTCCATCCTCCAAATTTCCACACCAACTTGCAAATTTTGAAACAAAGTCTTACCATGAATATCTGTCAGTGTTTTAGTCAAATTTATCCTAATATGCAAATTATTTATGCAACTTCCCATTTATAACATTTTTGCAAAGCAGTTTCCCCCCCTAAAGTAGTGCATTTGTGTATACTATTTTCAGTAATATATCTTTTTTAAGGCACACTTTACCCAACAAAGTTTTGTGAGGCCATTTGGGGAGCTTGATCATTTGCCCATAAAAGTCCATAATAGGGTCAAGTCAGTTCCTTGATGGGGTCTACTTGATGGAATTTCATCATGAAGCATTCTGGAGTAGAAGCACTTCTGAAAAAGGAACATCCAAACATAATCCTGATAAAAGAGGTAAAACATCTACTCTTTTAAAGGGCAAATGGTTAGGAGATCAAACCTCTGATCCAGGATCTTCCTCAGCAAGGGGTGTGGCTATATTGATTGCAAAAAATGTGCATTTACTATTCAGGACTCCATGGGAGAACCAAAGGGTAGATACTGTTTGTTGAAAGGTTCACTAGGGCCCAAGAAACTACTATAAGATGCTCCAATGCCCCCTGAATGAATGTTTAGATCCATTGCTTGACCATAAAGACTCCTCTTCTAGATCCCTAAAGCCCAGTGAAGCCCTTACTAAACATCTATGTGATACCTGGCAGCTGAGCCATCCCACTGATAGGGAATTTACATTCCAGTCCTAGAGGTCCGTTTCAACTACATATCCGAAGATCTCTGGTGTAAAGTGATAAAAACATATATAGGAATCATTTTAGTGATTCCTATACATGTTCTTTGACCACCTAGAAAGGAACGCTGTGATCACTAAAAGTCAGCATGGGTTTCTGAAAAATAGGTCATGTCAGACTAATCTGATCTCATTTTTTGACAGAGTCACAAGCCCGGTAGATGAAGGGAATGCTATGGATGTAGCATATCTTGATTTCAGTAAGGCCTTTGACAAGGTGCCCCATGATATTCTTGTAAAGAAGCTAGTAAAATGTGGGCTAGACAATGCTACCATTCAGTGGATTTGTAACTGGCTTACTGACCGAACCCAAAGGGTGCTCATCAATGGCTCCTCTTCATCCTGGAGAGAAGTGACTAGTGGGGTGCCACAGGGTTCTGTCTTGGGCCCAGTCTTATTCAACATCTTTATAAACGATTTGGATGATGGGCTTGAGGGCATCCTGATCAAGTTTGCAGATGACACCAAATTGGGAGGGGTGGCTAATACCCCAGAGGACAGGATCACACTTCAAAATGACCTTAACAGATTAGACAACTGGACCAAAGCAAACAAGATGAATATTAACAGGGAGAAATGTAAAGTACTACACTTGGGCAAAAAAAAGAAAAGAAAGAAAGGCACAAATACAGGATGGGAGACACCTGGCTTGAGAGCGGTACCAGGAGTCTTGGTAGACCACAAACTTGACATGAGTCAACAGTGATATAGCAGCTAAAAAAGCCAATGCAATTCTGGGCTGCATCAATAGGAGTATAGCATCTAGATCAAGGGAAGTAATAGTACCACTGTATTCTGCTCTGGTCAGACCTCACCTGGAATACTGTGTCCAGTTCTGGGCACCACAGTTCGAGAAGGATACTGACAAGCTGGAACGTGTCCAGAAGAGGGCAACCGAAATGGTCAAAGGCCTGGTGCCTCATGCCTTAAGAGGAACGGCTTAGGGAGCTGGGCATGTTTAGCCTGGAGAAGAGAAGGTTAAGGGGTGATATGATAGCCATGTTCAAATATATAAAAGGATGTCATATAGACGAGGGAGAAAGGTTGTTCTCTGCTGCTCCAGAGAAGCGGACACGGAGCAATGGATTCAAGCTACAAGAAAGAAGATTCCACCTAAACATTAGGAAGAACAATGGACCACCCTAGTTCTAGTCCAGCACTTTAACTGCTGCACCACACTGACCCTCACTTCCCTACCCATCTTCAGAGATGGCAAATGTGTGCAGTACTGTAGCATCATCTATAGTTTGCTGATTTCTAAACCAGATTCTTCTCAACCCCCTAGGAGAAGGCCAGCCCAGGTCAGCAACAAAGCACACACTTGCCAACTCAGGAAGCTGAGAATGGCCAGAGCGCCATGTCCCACCTCAGCAACTTTCCCCTGAACAACTGCCAGACTGCCTTGCTGTGACCACACAGGAAGTTAGGAAGCTGCCTTTTGCTAAGGCAGACAACGGGTCCATCTTGTTCAGTACTGTGTAGCCTGGCTGCAGTGGTTCTCCAGGGTTTTAGCCAAGGAGTCTCTCTCAGCCCAACCTGGAGACACCGAGGATTGAACACAGGACCTTCTGCCTGCAAGGAAGATGCTGTATCCCCGAGTTAAGGCCCTTCCATGAATTGCAAGGCTGAGCCTGCACTGGATACTTTAGCTATCACAGCTCTTGTGCAGCTAACATTCTTTCCTCTGAGGCTTGCTCCTGCACTCCAGAGAAGCCCTGTTGAAATGAACTGACATTACATGGCAGTTGTGCTCTGTGAATTGCTGCACAAAGCCTTGATCCACCTGAAATTTCCTCTGAGTAAGCCCCATTGAAATAAATGGGAGTTGTGCAACAGCTTCCAGTAGGTCTGTACAGAAGAACACCCCAATGGACTGGGCTCTCAATATGTACTTTGTTTGATTTTTTTTTTATGTTGAGCTTGTTTCCCAGTTCCTGCCAATATCCTGGGCCCAGGCTGCTGGCTGAGTCTCTTTGTAATTCTCTTGAAGGATCAGCCACAGCTTAGCAAGGAGCAGCTGGTATGTTCTATGCGCCAAGGAGGGTTTTGGCACATTTTCGTTCAGTTTTGAATGCCCTTCTCTGAAGGACTGCAGCCTCCTTTTTCCTCCTTCCCTTCTCTTCCTCCCACCCCAAGGGATTTGGGCTTTGAGGGTCTGCGCCTGGTGTTGGACCAGAGACATAAATTGGGGGTGCTGATGGGCTGTCAAGCACCCTATTGCCCATTGAAAGCCCTTGCTGAGGGGGTCTCTGGCATGGTGTTTGGGGACCCCAGGATGATAGTTCTGGATGACTCCAACATGCCCTCAGAGGCTGCCTTTGGGCCAGCAGGATTCTTTATAGCCCCTTTGACAACCATGGGACTGTCTCAAAATGTCATTGCATGGAGATTGGGGGGTCCCCAAGTGATGTGAGGGATAATCCGAAGGTAAGAGAGGTACAATACCTCCCTCGTAATGGACCATTCCCTTGTGGAGTGGTGGCAGAAGTTGTCCCCTATAAGGGTAATGGTCCCATAGGATGACACATCCTCAGGGACTGATTGAAGTTGATGCCCTTTTGAACATCACATTGAAGGCCTGGTTTTGCTATGGAATGGCAAATTGAAATTGGCCATTGACACAACCGCTCCCAAGCAGGCACATACTCTCAAACCTGCAGTCAGTTCCAAACATAGCCATGCAGTGAGCCACTAGGGCAGGCTTCCTCAACCTCGGCCCTCCAGATGTTTATGGCCTACAACTCCCATGATCCCTATCTAGCAGGTCCAGTGGTGAGGGATGATGGGCATTGTAGTCTCAAAACATCTGGAGGGCCTAGGTTGAGGAAGCCTGCACTAGGGAGATATACCTATCGTGTGGGCCACTTCCAATCACAATTTGAAGTATTTGTGCTGACCTCCTAAGGCATATGTCAAGAATGCTTTGATGGTGTTTCCTGCTTGGCAGGGGGTTGGACTGGATGGCCCTTGTGGTATCTTCCAACTCTATGATTCTATGAAGTACTATGCAGGTTCAGACCAGGGACACCAAAGGACTGTCTGCTCCCACAATCAACCTGCAAAAGAGAGATATTCAGCTGTTTGCTGTTGCTGGCTAGCATGAAGCTTCCTTGACTGCATGCTTTTTGCTTTGGGGGTGGGGGTGGGGTGCTGCCTGAGCTCCTCCTCCTTCTATATTTTTTAAAACAAATAAACAATTCAGCAACATTTCAAATTTATCAATCAATCAATCATTCCACCTACGACTTCCCCTCCCTCCTTCCATGGTTCCCTCAAAAATTATTTTATTCTTACTCCAATCCTATTTGTGTTTTAACATATTTGCACTGAGTTTTTAAGTTTTCTGCAAACATTTTCCAATCTTCTTCTTCTTTGGCGATCCCTCATAGCCAAGTAATATTGTCTTCCATGTACACGGTCTGAACAGTGAATACTGTGGAGGCCAATTCTGGATCCACACGTCCTTCCACAGTGGGGTCATAGGTTTCGGGGCAGGAGTTGAACATGGTGAGGGTTTGCCAAACGTGCCCTCCTCTGTGCACGCTTCTCCCTTTGCGTTTAAAGCCCACGACACCTTTGGTCAAGGCTGTTCTCCAACTGGAGCGCTCGCAGGCCAGTGTTTCCCAGTTGTCAGTGTTTATACTACCTTGTTTTAGATTTACCTTGATAGAGTCTTTAAACCTCTTTTGTTGACCACCAGCATTTTGCTTTCCATTTTTAAGTTTGGAATAGAGTATTTGCCAGATTATCATGGCACTGCACACATATGTCTCTTGCAGAATCTATAAAATTCTCCCAGCTTCTCTCCTCACAATGAAGCTGGCCCTATCAAGGGCTGTGCCTGAAACTTTCTAGCAGAAGTGGTATAGAAAGACTGCAAATCCTGCTTTCCCTTGTCAGAATAAACAAGAGTGGCACCGCCTGTGTAATTTAGCTGTGCGGCGAAGCATGTTAAATTATAGTTCACTTTAATCTGCCCCTTTTAACCACCCCACATTCCATAACTGTTGTCTCAGCCCAGCATTCCAACTCTCTGAAAGCTTTGATCGTGCACCCTTTTTTTACAAGAGGCTTTAGCCTTATGACACAGGAATCAGACAGATGGCACAACCGCCACCCCTGCAAAGAGTTTTCGTAGAGCACCAGACGCTTCCAAACCTTTCCTCCTCTCTTTTTGGCTAAAAATAAAATGCACTGCATTTGCATCCAACGTTGTCCATACACAGGGAAACAAAGATTATTTTAGCAATTACGTACCCAAAGTCAAGCAGGGCTTTTTGAAGCCCAGCATTAAGTGCCCCTCCCATTGCTTGTGGGTTTAAGGTACGTCAGATTTCCCATAGCCAATGGCCAGAAACCCCTCATTAGTGCAATAAAACTGTAAGTAATTGGGGCCCTCACAGCAAAGTCAGTTTAGCCAGCACTTCCCACCCCAAGGCACAGCAAGGTTAGCCTAGGAAAATAGCCAGGTGCCTGCTCTTGTGTCTTTTAACCGCCTTCCAATCTGCAGGAGACGCTCCTTCAGATACACAGGCCCCAGGCCATTTAGGGCTTTAAAGATCAGCACCAACACTTTGAATTGTACTTGGAAGTGCACCAGGAGCCAATGAAGATCCTCCAAGAATGGTGTTACTACTGGTCACCAGCCTAGCAGCTGCATTCTGAGTCGCCTTCAAAGGTAGCCCCATGTAGATCATGTTGTAGGAGTCCAAGCGGGAGATAACCAGAGCATGCACCACTCTGGCGAGACAGTCTGCGGGAAGGTAGGGTCTCATCCTGCGTACCAGATGGAGCTGGTAGACAGCTTCCCTGGACACAGATGCCTCCATGGGCAGTTGTGAGTCCAAAATTACTCCCAGGCTGCGCACCTGGTCCCTCAGGGACACAGTTACCCCATTCAGGACCAGGGAGTCCCCCACATCAGCCCACCCCCTGTCCCCCCAAAACACTTTTTTGGTCAACCTCAGTCTGTTAGCCTCCATCCATCCTCCTAGTAACAGCTTTTGTCTAGGCACAGGAAGGGAGAATTTTACCTGGTGTGGTGTTCCCTGTTATGTTGCAGCATAGGAGAAGCCCATCTGGTGAAATACTGTATTCAGCAAGTTTTTTTTTAAAAAAACCCACAATTGCTAAAGCAACAAAGAATTCTTTGGCACCTTAAAAGTTTGTGTGTCTGTGTGTGTAGGAGACAGTAACTACACAAGTTTTTTGTAGTCCACTAAAACATCTACCACAATAAATCAATGAACCTTTAAGGTGTTCAGTATTTTTTACTGTAACAGAATAACAAGGAAACTCCTGTGGGATTTCTCTGTTCACAGGATTTCTGTGCAGAGAGAACTTGCAGCTGTTGGATTTCAATTTGAACTCAGGGGTGTCTGGGAGGTAGGAACTGCAAGTTGGGTCTGCAAAAACAAGAAAATGAGTAAGATATGCAACAGGGTAAAGAAAGAAAGCACATCTCAGAGGCAATCATTTGAATTGGAGCCGTGGGATGAAGAGCTTTTCTGGAAAAGAATAAGACTGGTATAACTGGGACGGTTTTCTTGGTTGAAGGAAGCCGCATCGTTGTTGGTAGGAAGGAGAATTGCTGGAGTAATGTGAGGGAGGTCAACTTGCAAAATGAATAAATCAAACAATTTGAGAACATCTGAGATCAAGACAGAAGGGAAGCAAGTTGGGGTGCAGTGAACCCAAGTTCACTGGGGGCTGGAGGCGTGAGGGTACCAATAGTGATGGGTCAACACCTCTGGATGGAAATGGCCACAACTTCTTTTGATTACAGATGTAAGTAGACATTGGGTATGTATCCTGAATAAGCCAATCCTGATTGCTGGCTGATTGTTCCATTGGGGTTGATCCTGGCTTAAAGGATCCCCCATGATGCAATCAAATGGGGCAAACCCACCAGGCCACCACTTGAAGTTTTACGGCCTGTTAACCCCCATCTGCAAAGTTAAAGGGACTTTGGTTCAGTTTGCATTTAAAGGCAAACCTACAATAATCTCTAGGATGGTGATTTAAGTCGCATGATTTAAGAGAGAACAAGCCATTGATCTGACTGAAATTTGAGAAGATCTACAGCATGGCCAAGTAATAGATTTGTTAGCATTTTCTGAGTGACGAGCATATATTTTTGTTCAGGCTGCAGCATTTACAATAAAAACTTGAAAATCTGCTTAGAGGTAAATAACCCCACTGCGTTCAGTAAGATCTGCTTCCATGCAAGTTGTCGGGAGTCTGTGCAGGAGCCGGGCCCTGGGACCAGCAGGGCTTTGCAGGACTGGGATCCTCTTTGGCTTGTTCTCGAGAGGCAGGGCGTGGCCACACAGGTGAGGCCCCTTGGTATTTGCTGCATCTGGTGGCAAGAGCCGGCAGGGGATATAAGGCCAGCATTTCCCCAAGCTCTTTGCCACAGCAACGCACTCTCTGTCTTGCCGTGTGCCTCCTTACCTTTTGACTGTGACTTCGTGCTCTGACCCTCGGACTGTGACTTAGTGCTTTGACCTTCGCACTGTGCCTTCTTCCCTTGTGCTTCTTGACCCTTGGACCTCTGCTCTTTGGACGTTTGTGCCTACCATTTTACCCCCGGTCCCGACGCTCCTTGCTGGGACTTCGCTCGTAAGCAGCCCGGACTGTGACACAAGTGTGCAGAGATGCAGCCATTGTTGGTTCCTCTGTTAGGTTAATTGGTTTAAAAGTTTGTCAAACTGAAAAAGTGTTCCCAATTAATCAGGCAATAGAACTGTATTACACACACACACACACACACACACACACACACACACACACACGTATTTATACAAATAGCAAATACCCTCAGAAGAGGCAGCCACTCCTGTATGAAAGAGGAGGATATCTCCTTCTAAAATATTGGTGTTTGTTTCTTGTAAAGTTGAAACATTCATTTTGAGTGAACCCCCCTCACTTCCACCAAGAATGAGGTGGGTGGGTGGCATTAGAACTGAAAGAAAATAATCTGACACATTATCACCTTGACTATGTGAGATTCATATAAGATCCTACACACAAAATATTCCCGGGGAGGAACAGTAGCTCTTTTCAGGCATCTGACTGAATTGCAAACTCATCTGCTGCCAAAATTAAGCTGTTTTCTTTGCTCATGCAATTCTCCCTGGAGGGGGGCCAAGAAAGAAGAGTTGTGCTGTGAAATTATTTCATTTTTGGCTTGGTGAGCAAAGACTATTCCATACCTAAATAAATTATTTTGTATATGTTGTGCAATAAATTATTTTGTATATGTTGTGAAAATATGGCTAGTCTCTACATAAAGGACTTCAACTGCCCAAGCTGAAAAAGACAAACCTGTTGCAATCACTTCCACTTTACAAAATGGTAAACAGAATGTTCACTGTGATCCCCAATCAACAGCTGGCCAATTTCGGGTAGGCCACTGATGACCCACATCAAAGGGAAAGGATTCATTTTGCCAGTACCATTTTGCCACTACCATTTCTCATTTTTTTTCCAACCGTAAGTTAAGGTTGTCTGCATCCACTTGTCTGCATCAGTTTGTGATTTTTCAAATAAGAAGTCTCATGAAAATTTATCAGCATTTTAGTGCAAATTTCTCCCTATGTGCACATTTTTAATGTGATTTTGTCCGATGTATACATTCTTGCAAGCAATTTCCCCCTATACATTCCCTTTTTTGTATTTTTTAAAGTAATATTTGCACACTTCCCCTAATAAGCATGCCTTTATACACATTATTAGGTTGGAACACCACATTACAAAATTTAGAGAAGTGCGCATTTTGAAGGCTGTGTTTCAGTTTGCATATTGTTCTGAGAATCTGAACCAAATTGAATTTCTCCCCCATTCTTAGTTGAGGGGTTGGTGAGTTTTTAGGTCATTTCCTTACACAGTACAGTAAATTCAGAGATCATGAAACATGCCCAGCAGATGGCTACCCGCCTCCTGTTTGACGGCCTCCAGTCAGGGAAGGTTCCCTCACTCCTCTAGATATCAAACTGCTCCTACAGTCAAGAAGCCTCTCTTAATGTTCAACTGAAATATGCCCTCATTAGATCTAGTCCTGAATCAGTAGCAGAGCAGAGAGCAGATCATTGCTTTCTTCTCTGTGCCAGCCCCTTCAGGTTTATGGAAGAGAGCGATAATATACCCCACCTCTCATAGTTTTCTCTGAGCTAAACATTCCCAGTCCCTTCAACCATTCACCACAGGACTTGTTTTCCAACATCTTCATCTCCTTCCTTTATCCACATCCTTCTAAAAGAGCAGTGTTGAGAATTGGACATAGTATTTCAGTTGATGTCTGGCTAGTGCAAAATAAGGCACAACCATTACAGCGGTGCCTCGCTTAACGAATGCCCTGCTTAACGAAATTTCCACTTAACGAAAGGATTTTTCGAGCGGAGGTTGCCTCGTTAGACAAATTTTACGAAAAATTTGTCTAGCGAATCACGGTTTCCCATAGGAATGCATTGAAATTCAATTAATGCGTTCCTACGGGCAAAAAAAAAATTCAATAAAAATTCAATGCGTTCCTATGGGATTCGCTAGACGAATTTTCTGTTATAAGAAAAGACCCGTGGAACGAATTAAATTCGTCTAGCGAGGCACCACTGTATTTATTGTGACCCGGAAACTTGGCTTGTTGTAATTTCAGGGGATTTTCTACTGACTTGAGACCACAAGGAAGAAAGCATAGCATGTGCTACATGTACATCAAATTTCTGTCATTGTTTCTGAGGAGGATGCATTGCAGGGGTCAGATATCTACACCTGCACTCCATGTTAAGGGTGAGAGAGACATTGGATTCAGTTCCCATTTATAATCTAACTAGTTCCCGAAACAATACATGAGTTGAAACACAACAATCCTTCAAAATTAGCACACTCCAAATTTTGCAATGCAGTTCTCCAGCAGACTAATGTATACAAAAATGCATATACAAGGGTAAAGGGTGCATAAAAGTGCATATATTATGCTGTGAACCATCCTGAGGTATACTAATTATAATTATAATAATTTTGTGAAAAGAACGCCTGAGATTGCACTGCATAAGGGCAAATAAGGGTGCACTGTGTTGCCAGAGTAATACATGCTCTGGTTATCTCCCGCCTGGACAACTGCAACATGCAACATGCTCTACAAGGGGCTACCTTTGAATGTGACTCGAAAACTACAACTAATCCAGAACGTGGCTGCCAGACTGGTGACTGGGAGTGGCTGCCAGTCCTAAAGGATCTATACTGGCTCCCAGTACGTTTGCAAGCACAATTCAAAATGTTGATGCTGACCTTTAAAGCCCTAAACGGCCTCAGCCCAGTATACCTGAAGGAGCCTGAAGGTGTCGACCACAGCAAACTATGGCAAGTTCTTAAAGAAATGGGAGCGCCTGATCATCTCATCTGTCTCCTGATAAATCTCTATGTGGGACAAGAAGCTACAGTTAGAACTGGATATGGAACAACTGATTGGTTCAAAATTGGGAAAGGAGTACGACAAGGTTGTATATTGTCTCCCTGCTTATTTAACTTATATGCAGAATTCATCATGCGAAAGGCTGGACTAGATGAATCCCAAGCCGGAATTAAGATTGCCAGAAGAAATATCAACAACCTCAGATATGCAGATGACACAACCTTGATGGCAGAAAGTGAGGAGGAATTAAAGAACCTTTTAATGAGGGTGAAAGAGGAGATGATAGATAGATAGATAGATAGATAGATAGATAGATAGATAGATAGATGATAGATAGATGATAGATAAACTTTATTTCGGCCATAGGCCCATAATGCACTGCAACCAAGGATAAAACAGTTTAAAACCGACATACATAAAAACAATCAGACAAAATAAAGACATAAAAGAATCAGAACAGTCAGACAAAATTAGTCCCTCATACAAGGAACTTATGTACAACATTTTTAAACGTTTCAAAACGTTTCAAGTAGTTTTGTGGGGCTTTTAGCTATGGTTAAAACGTTAGTACATTGCAGGCCTTCATTTTTCATTACTCAGATCAGAAGGTTACTCGAGCGAAAGAGGAGAGCGCAAAATATGGTCTGAAGCTCAACAGCAAAAAAACCAAGATCATGGCCACTGGTCCCATCACCTCCTGGCAAATAGAAGGGGAAGAAATGGAGGCAGTGAGAGATTTTACTTTCTTGGGTTCCATGATCACTGCAGATGGTGACAGCAGTTCCGAAATTAGAAGACGTCTGCTTCTTGGGAGAAAAGCATTAACAAACCTTGACAGCATCTTAAAAAGCAGAGACATCACCTTGCCGACAAAGGTCCGTATAGTTAAAGCTATGGTTTTCCCAGTAGTGATGTATGGAAGTGAGAGCTGGACCATAAAGAAGGCTGATCGCCGAAGAATTGATGCTTTTAAATTATGGTGCTGGAGGAGACTCTTGAGAGTCCCATGGACTGCAAGAAGATCAAACCTATCCATTCTTAAGGAAATCAGCCCTGAGTGCTCCCTGGAAGGACAGATTGTGAAGCTGAGGCTCCAGTACTTTGGCCACCTCATGAGAAGAGAAGAATCCTTGGAAAAGACCCTGATGTTGGGAAAGATGGAGGGCACTAGGAGAAGGGGACGGCAGAGGATGAGATGGTTGGACAGTGTTCTCGAAGCCACCAACATGAGTCTGGCCAAACTGTGGGAGGCAGTGGAAGACAGGAGCAGTGCCTGGTGTGCTCTGGGGTCACAAAGAGTTGGACATGAGTAAACAACTAAACAACAACAACAACCTGAAGGAGCATCTCCACCCTCAACGTCCAGCCTGAAGGACATCTGACATCTGAAGACATCTGTAGGCAGCCTTGTATCAGAAGGTTTTTAATGTTTAATGTTTTATTATGTTTTATGTGTTGGAAACTGTGCAGAGTGGCTGGGGCAACCCAGGCAGATGGGCAGGGTACAAATAATAAAAATTAATGTCATTATTAATGTTATTATAAAATTATTATATATAATTAATGTTATTATTATAAAATGGTGTTGCAAAAATGTGTACTTATTTTAAAAATGTGCCTGAGGACTTAAAAAGAAAGCAATCACAAATAGATGTGAAAATGTGGAGAACCAATTTTAGGATTGAAAAATTGAGAAACTAAGAGAACCTAAATCCCCTACTCCATGTCTCCCATTACACTGTACATCCTCTGCTCCCTCGAGTGCAAACTTCATTGCCCATTTCCAGATTGTGCCAATGGGTCCTTGTGCATTCCACTCTTGGGAAAGAGGACTTGCTCTACAGCAGGTAAACCATGCCATTTATGTCAAGCCATCCTCTTAAACAAACTCCAAGCCTAACAGCCCTTCCCACAGTCTAAGTGCAGGCATCCATGAAGGCTAATTTCTGTATCACTGCAGTTTCCCTGGGAGGCTGGCTCTTTTGCCGTTCACCGTCAGCATTCCTTTCGACTATTCAGTCTGCACTTTGCTCTGACCCTGCATGAGTTTATAGTCAATTCAAGTTAGGACAATAAAGAGCACAGCCCACCCATCCTGTGCAAACCCGATTATCAATAAACGGGACCTGAGTGAGAGCAAAGATCAACGTGGGAAACTGCTTTATTGGGAATCAGGCCATTGGCCTATACAGCCACATGTCATCCGCATTTAACACTAAGAACTGGTGTCTGAGTTTGCTTGTTTTCATCTTTCCTCCTCATCTTTTTTCTTTTGTGCCATGTATTTTAGTTCGTAAGCCACAGGCCAAGGATTGTCGTTTTTTTATTGATCTGTAAGTAGCACTGTTTTTTTTTAAAAAAAAAGCTTTAATGAAAGAAATATGACAAATAAATGTAAAGCAATGCACTTCCATTCTGCTCTGGCTTCTCCACAATGTCATGTCTCAGCATCGTCTGCAAATGCCTTACAGGTCCTTGGTCCATCCATTGGTTCAGCAGCGGCAGCAGCAGCATCTCTTAATTTTTCTAAGCAGATCACCCCCCTCAGCCTTTGCTAGTAGAGAACCTTCTATCTGCCAATGCCAAGGACGTGAAAAGTGATAGCTCAATAGTGGAGTATGTAGCCTGAGTACAGCACGTCCCTTGACAGCTCCACAATAGATTTCAGGTAACAGAACTGGGGAAGACCTATGCCCCCTGGAGAATTAGTGTCAGCCAGACTGGTAGGCCATGGACCAGGGATCCAAAAATTTGGGTCAGCCTAAGGCCACTTCATGTGACCATGAAGAGCTATGGGTCCTCTCCCCAGGTGGATGCTATGTTTGCAAGCGAAACACGCTTTGCTAACCGGAGTCTAGAATATTGTTGGAGTGGGGCTGAGTGGAAGGGATTGTTGCATTTAAGGGAAGTGTCATGCAAAGCAATAATTCTGCCTTTGCCTATCGGCTGTCTGAGCATCTGGGGCAACTAGCAGCTGCTGGTGTCTGTGTTCTGAGCAATATGTTCCCACATGATATTGTGCATTTATTTACAACATTTTAATCCCTACTCCTACCCACAAGGGGCTTGGTGTTCCCCTCCTGATTTCATCCTCACAACAACCCTGAGAAGCAGGTTAGGTTATTGAAGAATGAAGATGTAGTTTGTGATTGTTTAGCCGGAAAGATCTGCCTTGAACTTTGGGCTTGTATACACGCAGGAGTGGCGAAGGCTTTGCATGCCCAATAGTCCCAGGTCCAGTCCCCTAGTGTTTCCACTTCAAAGGGAGCAGACCAAGGACAGCTGCTGCTAGCCAGAGTAGACAATACTGAGCTAGACAGAAGATCAGTGCCCTGAATCAGTATCATAGGTGCTGGCTCCCTGGTGTCCTGGGTGCCCAAGCACCCACAAAATTTCCCATGAAAGTGCCAGACACCACAAATTTCAGTGCCAGGGCCATGCACGCTGCATGGCACCCAGGGCCCCAGGGCCAAGCTGGCACTCCTAATTGGTATTGGGTGCAATATATTTCTTTTTGTGCCATTCCCTGTAGTAGCAATAACAACTATGCTAACACCAAACACTGTCACTTGCTATTTAAAGTTGGCAGCCATATTCCAAAACCAGCTCAGCCACACAGCAGTAATGATGCTGTATGGGGGTGGAATAAGTGTGGTTGTTCCCAGTTGTAGGGCCTATTGACTGCTTTTCATGTTGACATCCAGCCTAAGTTCAATTTGCTCTAAAAAGGATTAGATAGAATTAATGCTATATGCCCTCCTTTCCCCTTTTTCCAAAGAATGTTGAGCTGTGCACCTAATGAGGACCCCATAAAGGGCTATTAGGTCCAATTGTCCCAATTATGCAGAGAGCGCTGAAATTTCAGCAGAACAGAGAGGGGTGTGTTTCAGATTAGAAGTTGCAAGCATCCCAAATCCAGCTGGCCTTTTCTGTCGAGCCAGCATTCTTACAAGTTGTTCTAAGCCACTTGTTTGGAAAAGGGAAAGAAGATTTAACAAATTGGAGATTTGGGTGCTATCAAAGTCAGTATGTTGTGCCTTGTTCTGCCATGAGATGGAAACTCCCTCCGGGCAGGGAGATGAAGAGTCATGGGACGTCTAAAGGATTACCTCCCAAAAGAGTCATGAGACCGGTTTGAACAAAGAATCAACTCACATGCTTATCATATGAGACACTCTTCAGAAAGCCTGCAAGTCCTAGCCTTTAGAGGAGATTAAACAACCTAAGCAATAGAAAGGAAAGTGGGACAAAAGCTTAAACTTTAATTCTGGTTATCTCTGTTCAGTATCCATCTTTCCATTCTTCAGAGTAAAATGTTCCATGGAATAACAGGTAGGCTGACTTATTTCAAATTCCTATTTCATCATTGCCACTGAAAGTTATTTACGTGCATTTCATTTATCAAGATGATGATGATGATGATGATGATGATGATGATGATGAATGTTTTGGATGTTGAAAAAGAGGGTGCAAGAGCTGCAGTGATTTACCGGTACCTTAGGGTTTGTTGAATCTGGCAGAATTACTATGAAAGATATTGCCAGAGAAGATAGGATAGAGTAGCAGTGAAGTTTAGAAGCCAGCATGCTAAAGATGCTTTCATGAACATATGTGGGAATGCTGGAATGAGACCTTGGTATTGCAACACCTCCCCAAATCTATAGCCCCTTCCAGTCTCTAGGATTTAAAAATCCTGACCTCATTGGTGTTTGCCAGGGACGTGCAGGGACCACCACCACATATTGAGAATTAACCACAGTCTTCCCAACAAAATTCATGCTTATCTTAAATTCTTCCAATATTTCTCCTAGGAAGGAACCTCCAAATTTACCTTGATTTTGCTCTTGGCAAAATTTAGTCAGTCAGACGTTCTCATTCCAGATGTAAATGGATAATTTCTTCATTGACTCAAAATTCCCAGTAGCACAATCAGTGTAGCCAAGAAGCAGACAACATTCACTGGACTAATTAACAAAATAGACTGGTGTTCTCCGTAAGTCACAAATGTGTGGAGACACACACAATTTTTCAGAAAAGTTATCGAAACACTGCTTGCTTCCTCTGAAATTCTTGTGAACCTTCTCCTGACCAGGAAATATCCAAATGTGTCTTTAAATTTTAATTTGGGTGGTAACTAAATGAGGACATGCACACACCTTTAAAAATATTTGGAATCAGCTGCTAGAATATTTTTGGAGGGGGCTATAAGATCCAGGCAGATTTTGATAGAAAGATTCATGACCAGAATTGTGACTTTGGGTACCTATTTGTGGATTGGTGCTAAAAAAACAAAACTTGCTTTTCTCCAAAGTTATTTCATGGAGGAAGTATATTGTCTCCAAAACTGGCCATGGTTCCCATTTAAGGAGGTAAACCCCTCCCCACCCTGCATGTTTCTCATGCCGTATATTTCTACCCTCCCTTGAGCATCGTAAAAGGAGCCCTGGCCAGTGGTAGCTGGTGGGGTACTGCAATAGATTCTGATGGGGGGAAAACAAGCCCCACACCCTTGTTGCCAGGGGGCAGGAGGTGGAGGTGGCAGGAGGCACAAAGTGGCAGGCAGCTGGTGTCAGAACCACACAGCTCCTTGAACGCTGGCTTGCTTTTAATTCTGGAAGGGAAGGAACCATCCCATGTGAGTTTGTCCTTCTGGCCTTCATGCATCATCCAAGCAAGCCTTTATTCCCTGGCCTTTACATGGCACCCCAAGGGAAGCTTCGTGGTTGAGCTGCCTCCACAGCCAGCTAGTAAGAAATTCAACAAAAGGGGTTCCAGTTGCATCCTCTTGGGAGCTGCAAGATGATGGTGATGCTGAGACAAGAGGAAGGTCCATTGTTAACCACTGACCCGAGATGCACTTCCAAAGTGGCTTAAACTTTGGCATAAAATGTGGTGTTGTGGTTGATAGTGACCTTGCTGGCTGTGCTACATCTTTTCCTCTCCTGTTGAGCAGGGTAAGACCCTGAACACTGCCATTAATCTGTCATAATCCTTTCAGAGTTCTTTCATACAAAGGCTCCTGCTGGAAGTATACTTAGTTTCCCCAAACATCCAGGGAGCTATGGCTAGCCGTCTTCCTGGAGATCCCAAGAAGACATCATATTGCAGAACATCCCCTGGGCATTCCACAATTGTGTAGAGGTGAAGCCAAATCAGGAAGATGCCATTTCTCTAAGACTGTATATGTTTTCACTACAGTGTTTTCAGTGGATTATAATCAAGCTTTCGGTAAGGGGATTAAGCATCCTACAGCAGTGAAACTTCAAAGGCCTACTGTACATATGTTTGTAGGCTTTTCACTCCAGCAATTTATTGCACCTGCTTTTGTCTTCTCATTAACATGAGGAATATGCAGTATGCAGGTACCAGCTATGGGAAGAAATTAGTTGGCTTTTGATGTGGACCTACCTAAATCACACTTCCCGAACCAAAATGCACACCAAAACAGCTGTTCTTTAACATTTGCATTTTTCCAAATTTTGTGATGCTGTTCTCCAACGTAGGAATGCTTCTTTTAAAAGGGGAAATATATTAGGGGGAAATGTGCACAAAATGCATGTATCAGTGAAAATAATGTACAAAAATGCATTATATTGAGGGGAATTGTTTTAAATGTGTGCTTTATACAAAAATGCATACAACAATGTGTATGTTGTGGTGCAACAGTTAAAGTGTTGGACTAGGAGGGAATGTTCACTGTGTGCTCCATGAATGGAGGGTTGTTATGGTCCAATCTCCACATGTGTTGTTGTTACTTCTAGGGAAATGTAGCAGTTGGAGGGGGGTTGGGTGTGTGTGTGTGTGTGTGTGTGTGTGTGTGTGTGTGTGTAGTTGCTTTCCCACCCATGGGGTGGCAATATGGGGGCAGCAGCATTGCATGAGCTCAAGGTGTCTGGCACAGGTGCACATGTGCCAGACCAGTGCACGCACACAAGTTGTGCAGCGGGGGGGGGGGGACGACGTGAGCAGAAGAGGAGATTTAGGGCACCACGGATGTTTTGCTGGAGGAAGTCCCGCCGAGCAGCACTTCCGGATTCTGGATCAGACTGAACAGGCATGGACCTTTTTAGCTCTGTCTTGTACATATATATGTAATAAAACTCTGTAAAAACCAGTCACAGAGTTTGGAGCCCCTTACTCGTGCGAAACACCCTGAAGTCCTGACATCACCATTTGGGAAAACACAGAACAAGGAATCCTAGTTTGGGATAGTGAATGGTTTGGATTACTAGAATCTGGGGATATGCCCTTTCTTCCTTCTTCTGTGCAAATTAATAGCAAAAATTTTGCATGGTGCACACTGGTTTAACATCTTCATTGACTATGGCCCCAAATCTTGTTCCTGGTTCACTGAATTGCATTTGCCATTTTACTGCCCATTCTCTCAATTTGGAGAGGTCCTTTTGGAATCACAATCTCTCCTTTGTTTTAACCACCCTGAACAATTTGGTACCATCTGCAAACTTGGCCACCTCACTGCTCACCCCTTAACTTTAGGCCATTTATGAACAAGTTAAAATGTGCAGGTCCCAATATTGGCCCTTGGGGGCTCTACATCTCTCTATTTGGGAGAATTGTCCATTTATGCCTGTACAACTCCATTAACCCCAGCTGGTCCAGGCTGGAGGGCACCAGTTCCTCCATCTGTAGGTCTATTTGTCAGCAGCGAGTACTATATAGCTCAGTGCCAGAGGCCATGCTTTGTGTGCAGAAGCCCCCACATTCAACCTCTGCCACTTCCAGTTAGAAAACTCAGACAAGCAGGCAATGGAAAAGGCGAGAGCCTTCTCTGCCCCCTCCTAGGACTCAGGGGAGCTTCTACCCATCAGAGAAAGCAATACAGTGGTACCTTGGGTTACAAACGCTTCAGGTTACGCGTTTTCAGGTTACGGACCTCGGGAAACCCGGAAGTACCAGATAGGGTTACTTCCGGGTTTTGCCGCTCGTGCATGTGCAGACGCGCTAAATCGCGCTTTGTGCATGCGCAGAAACACCAAATTGCGGCACACGCGTGTGCTGACGCAGTGCTGCAGGTTCCACTGTACTTCATTAGCAGACCCTCCAAGGCTCCCTATTTTCCAGGGACAGTCCCAGATTTACAGGCATCATCCCAGTTTCTGATTTGATCCTGGAATGCCCACTTTTCCTTAGGGTGTCCCTATTTTCAGTGGAGAAATGTCGAAGGGTATGGAGTTATCTGACCCCCAAGCTGTCTGAAGGCAATCCTGTATAGGGAAGGTTTTTTTTTAATGTTTAATGTTTTGTTATGTTTTTAAATATGTTTGCAGCTGCCCAGAGCGGCTGGAGCAACCCAGTAAGATGTGTGGGGTATATAGTAAAATTATCATTATGGAATGGGATGTCCCTATTTTCATTGGAGAAATTTTCTAGGGTATCCATTAGTTAGACAGATAATCTGGCCTGGTATATAAGGCGGTGTCTTGTATTCCTAGTTGGCTGCTAGGTATACCCGCTATATAACTAATATACCTTTTCCCCATAGGATTCTACCCTGATCCTGAGGACTTTCTCTGCATGCCCCCATTGAGGGAGGCCCAGAGGGTGACAATGAGAAAACAGGTCTTCTCTGCAGTAGCCCCCACCTCACCCGGTTGATGGAATGCTCTTCCCAGGGAGGCCCACCTAGCAGCAATGTTATCATAATTTTATTATAATTTTGTTGCTAACAAAGACATTTCCTAGGCATTTGAGCAGCACCAATGATATGACACTGTACTGCTAAATTTGGTTGCTGTTTTGTTTAAATAATGCTTATGTGATTCTTACTGAGTGTTTTTTAAAAAAAATACTTTGGTTGTAAAATGGTTCCAGACTTTTTTTTTAAGTGGGAAGCAATGTATAAATTGAACTCACCTAACCACAGAGCCTAGGGCTTGCCGATCAGAAGGTCGGTGGTTCGAATCCCTGCAACGGGGTGAGCTCCCATTGCTTAGTCCCAGCTCCTGCCAACCTAGCAGTTCGGAAGCACGTCAAAGTGCAAGTAGATAAATAGCGGGAAGGTAAACGGCGTTTCAGTGTGCTGCTCTGGTTTGCCAGAAGCGGCTTAGTCATGCTGGCCACATGGTCTGGAAGCTGTCTGTGGACAAACACCGGCTCCCTTGGCCAGAAAAGTGAGATGAATGCTGCAACCCTAGAGTTGTTCGCAACTGGACATAATGGTCAGGGGTCCCCTTTACCTTTAACTTAATCTAACCTACTACAAGTAGTAGAACTTAATGCAGGACTCTTGTCTCCACAGTACAATGTAAAAGTTGACTTTCCTAACAGTCTTAAGAGTTAAGCACTCTACTTAGCTGGTTTAAGTCTCATCAAAATATACTATTCTGCTTTTGTTTTTCTTTTGTACTTGTAGTTCTTTTTTCTGGGGGTGGGGTGGGGTGATTTGTTTGACTTCCTTCGATCATTGTTATTTCAAATTTAACCAAACCTGCTACCATGTGTCAGTTTCACACATGCAAGGACACACCGTTTGAGACTACATTTGATCTTTGGAGCCCCTCTGTTTCTGGTTAATAGGAGGTCGGGAAAAGCCACCACAACAGATGCTCTTAAGATGTGCTGCATTTTTGTAAACTAGCTTGCAATACATCCTTTCTTCAGGTAAACATCACTATCTACCATGTGACATCAAATTATTATTATTTTCTTCTTTCCCTCCTTAGGGTCAAAAAGCTTGGATAGAAAAAACCTTTTTCAAGAGGGAGTGTATCTACATAATTGCCAACAGCAAAGATGCTACCAGGTAACCCATCTTCTGCTTCTGCATGTTGGTTTTGCGCACCAAACAGGCAATCTTTTGTCAGCAGCAGCAGGAGGAGGAGCCTTCATGGGAAAACCGGGGGGGGGGGCAGGTGCTCTCCCTCCCCAGCATTTGGGGCAATCACTTTCATTGCTCAGACACAACTAGGGAGTGTCAGCCAGGATCAGGCTCCAGGCAGCTGGGCTCCAGGATCAGGGGGGAGCTAGAGTCAGTGCAAGTGGAAAAAAGGAGGAAGCTGGTACAAACAGGCAGGTATTGTGTACCAAGGCAGGAGTAGATGGCAAGAGGGCAAAAAGCAGGTGCACATTAAAAGACATGCAGAGGGCAATTTCTAAGGCAGCTAGAAGGCGCAGGGGGCTATTTTATTTTTAAAAATTGGTATTTAGACAGCATTCTACGTCATTAAAATGTTGTGACAGTGTTCAGAAGTTTAGGCAACTTGCTCTTGACTAGGGCTTTATAAGGCCGGGTAAACTGTGACTGGCCCTTGAGGTCAGCTGGCAGGCTGCTCAGGCAGGCTGGCTCTGCAGCCTAAGTGGTACCCTTGAAGCAGAGAGCTCAGGCTGCCAGCAACTCAGAAGGTAAGATGCTGGAGTCTGGCTTCTGGGAGCCCCAGCTGAAAACCTTCCCCGCCACCTTATAACTGAGAGAGAAAGGGCAGACTTCTAGATGGTATAAGCAGACCTGACAGTTTGCTGCGTGTCTGCCTGTGTGTGCAGTGACTGCATGGAACTTGGCAGAAGATGAGCATACTTTTGGCCCCAGAACATGCTCTGATACGTGATTTTTATTCCCTCCTCAGGGTCTAACTGATTTGCTTCATCTTTTTTTAAAAAAAACAACAACCCAAAACTTGAATGCCTGAAAAATTGCCCTGATTAGTCAGGTGTCAGGATTCCCCCACTCAGCATTAAAACTGCAGATGGACAGCACTGTCTTAAAAGAGAAATCCTCCCCCTTTCTCATTCAGGAGGGAATACCCATTCTAAGAAGCTGCAAGCCATGTGCAGCACCCCAAAACAAAGGAAGCGAGCCTTTTCTTTTTACTTGTATGAAAATATATGCAAAATCAATCCATTAATTAATCTACTAAAACTCCTGTGATCAACTAAGTCCCCGTCCTGCACCACAAGGGGCAACATCCCTATTAGATTTTTCAAACAAAAAGAAGGGAATTTTCTAAGCTGGGTGCAGGATCACAGCTGTTCTTTGCCCTCAGGTGCTGCTGTGGCCAGCTTCTTACACAACACATCCCAATTCCTCCGAGTATAACTGCAAACAAGAATGAAGAAGAAGCAACGAAGCAGGTGGATACTCAGCCTGAGAAGTGGTTTGTCAGTAAACACACCCAGGCAGTCCCAACTGATGCCTATGGAAGTCTTGAGTTCCAAGGTGGAGGGCACACCAACAAGTCCATGGTACGTGGCAACCTCTATTTCACCAATAGAGACAATATAGCCCAGTGAAGAGAGGGGTAGATTTCCGAAGCCTGGCAAGGGGAATGTCTTTAGAGTGGCTGGGGAAACCCAACCAGATGGGCAGGGTATAATTAATTAATTAATTAATTAATTAATTAATTATTATTATTATATGATCAGATTCCAGTTTTTGTTTCAAGTGCGTTTGGGAAAGTGAATTCTTCCTTGTTGAGGCCATGTTGAGGGAAGCCCAAAATGTTAAGACTGCTGACATTTGTGAAGCAGTGCAGAGGTAAAAGGTGCCATTGAGTTCCAACTGAGGAGGCTTCCCAGTAAGCAAGGATAGGGGAATCCTCCATATAGCAAATGGAAGCGAAAAGGTTGATTAACCTCTTCTTCCTTACATCTGGATTTAGAGATGCGTCTTTGCTGTTGTTACAGCTATCAATTGTATCATCATAAGTGACGCAGTCCTGTCCCCCATAGTCCGCCATTTGTTTAGATTGGGCAAAGACACCTTGCATCTTTGGAATGGAGCTGAGCGCCTTCCTCCCCCTCCCCTCTCTTACTCTGGAAACATTAGCCTGGTCTTTTATGGTGCCACAAGATGCCTTGTTGTTTTGTCATTTATGTTGCATTTGCTACCTTTGCTGTGTCACTCTGATTCGCCTGTGCACATGCAGAGTAGCGGTATCTTAGAATGATCATAGAATTGTAAAACTGGAAGGGACCCCAAAGGTCATCTTGTCCAACCCCTTGCAATGCCAGAATCTCAGCTAAAACCTATCATGAAACTCTGCATTGCATTATGCTTGGGGCCATCAAATAAAAAAGAACAGCAGTCGATTTAGGATAGACAATAGAAAATATTTATTCATACAACACATACTTTCCTTTCTGCAAGACCCGGTGCTGTTGGCCAGTGACTCTTATGACTTTAAAAGCCATCTATCAATAGCTGTTAGTTGCATTAGCTGGCAAAACCTCAATATTCAGAGGGATTGTACCTCCAAATGCTAGATGTTGGGGAGAAACATTAGGAGAGAGTCATTGCCTTCATGTACTGCCTTGTGGATTTGCTTTGTGTGCACCTGTTTGGCCAGTATGGGAAGCTAAACTTGGTGAACTTTGGATCTGATTGAGGAGCATCTGATACATATATACTGCTTAATCAACAAAACCCTCTAAGTGGTGTACATAAAACGACATGAAATATTCTTTTAAAACACTATTAAAATCACACTGCAGAAAACAAATACACATAACATTTATCAAGATATAGGTAAAACCAGCAGTTTTGCAACAAATTTACATAATAAAATTATATGTCTGGCCAAGATGTTTTTAGCAGGCACCGAAAACAACACAGCAAAGGCACCTGCCTAATATCAGTGGACAGGAGTTCCAGAGTTGACAGTGCTGCCACACTGAAGGATAAATTTCTTGCAGACGTTAAGTGGCATTTACAAAGGGGTAAAGAGATCCTTTAAGTAAACTGATCCCAGCTGCTAAGCTGTTTGTGTCCACCTGCCTTGCAGTACATCCGAGTGTCGTATGACACAAAGCCAGACTCGCTGCTCCACCTGATGGTGAAAGACTGGCAGCTGGAACTCCCCAAGCTCTTAATATCCATCCACGGGGGACTGCAGAACTTCGAGCTGCAACCCAAGCTGAAGCAAGTGTTTGGGAAGGGCCTCATCAAGGCGGCCATGACCACAGGTGCTTGGATCTTCACCGGGGGAGTCAGTACAGGTGAGATGTGCACTGTCGGCCTGCTTATTTATAGGCTCACCTTTAGTTGATGGAAACTATTAGCCTGTCCCCAACATAATGTTTTCTTGCCAGGATGGTGGGGAGAGATGAGCAGGGATTTAATCCAAGGGGCTGTAACTGTGTCATTTTCTTGCAGAATGAATTAACTGTGCTCAGTGTGCTCTTAAGGACAACGCAGACGCAGACTTCCATCCCCTTTCTTCTCCTCCTTTGGCCTGTGCTAGGAGCCTTGCCAGAGAGCTGTATAAATCCCTGTTTAAGAACCATGTCTGCAGTCAAGGTTCAACAGACAACACAGTTAACAAGACATTTTTATACCATTTTCAGTTTCACATGGGACACCTCAGAGAACAAAACGAAACGATGACATCCTGCACTCTCTTATATTCAACCTTTGTGCATGTGGAGCTTCTTATTGCCAACTTTTGAGTTTTAAAATACTAAACCACCTCAAAACAGACAGAGTCAGGGCAAAAAGTGGAGTGTCACATACAAAGGTGGAAGAAAAGTCATAACCTTGCAAGTTATGTGAAAAGCCGGGCCAGTTGCAGTGGGTTGCATGTGGAACCACGTGGAAGCCAGACTGCCAACACTGGTTGCTAGATAAGGCAGGGTTTTTATTGTGCTTGTGATAGAGGGAGGCTGGGAGGGTGAGGGTGAGAGCAGACCTTTAATGAGCTGTAACTCTGAGGTGCCCATCCAGGCACACAACTGAAATGGAATGGGACTCAGTCCCAGTTAATAAGTTCCATCACTTTCGTTGGGAATGAGTCAAGACTCACTTTTGCTGGGTGGAGGCTTAAAGTGCTCAATTCTTTCTAAAGACTTGGTGCGTTTAAAACCTTTTAAGCAACCTTCCTGAAAATGTTGAGGAACATGGTGTCTCCTCCATTAAAGAAGATTCATAGAGCAAGTGCTCACTGGAGTATCTTAATAAATGAGAAAGGAAGGGGGGTGTTCTTACTGGAGAAGGCCCTCTCTGTCTCCCTCCGTTATGTGTGCAGCTGTCCCACAGGGAAGACTCTAACGGACTCGATCCCTCCTGTAGGTGTCATTCGCCACGTTGGAGATGCCTTGAAAGATCATTCTTCCAAGTCCAGAGGACGCATCTGTGCCATAGGAATTGCTCCGTGGGGCATTGTGGAAAACAAGGAGGATCTGATTGGGAAAGATGTAAGTTCCCACACTTTCTGTGGATTTTTGCCAGATTCTTTTTTTTAATAAACAGTTTTATTAGATTTTCCAATTTAAATACCTAACCCATCTTCCAATTATACAATATAAAAATATCAATTAAACATTTTTCCAAATCTTCTGCCAAATTATACAAATTTAGCGACTTCCCATGCTCCAGACTCAGAAGGCCTCTGGCCCTCTTTTTACGTTGCAATTCTTTCCCGTTGTCCAGATCTTATTCAATAATCTTGTTTTCCTTCTCTTCTTTTTTCCAAGTCACTGAGTCCCTTCCAGCTAGCAAATTTTAATCAAATCATATTTAACTCCATATGAATTTATAATATAGTCCCCTTTTATGATTTTAGCATAGTCTCCTCGCACGCTGGCATCCTGCCAAGACCGTCTGTAGATCCATAAATCTTCTTTACAGCTAGCGACCCCAATCCTCAAACAGTTCCAATAAATCAGATGTTTCTGCACACAGCAGCCTTTTTAGGGAAGGTTTGCCAAGCCACAACCTTATACACAAATCTAATGTCTTTATTTATGGTTCCTTCCTCCTTTGACTGCTGTTACGACTGGTTGTCTCTTAAGATGGCTGAAAGTGCTTTTAAAGCTGCGTCATATCTCAGCAGTTTCTTGACAGGTTTCCAACTGCTAACGAGCTTGCTTCTCTCTGATATCCATAAATTTAGGGAACCTTCGACCACATTCCAAACAGGTCCTCGATTATAAACTTTGATTATTATTTATATTTTCAATTCACAAGTCTAATTCCAATTTCGCTTGCTTTTTTAAGTAGATATAAAACACAATTATAAAATTCCAGCCTCCCCCTTCTGTTCCATCGCATACCTTCTAATCTGATAAAAGTCATTCCTCAATCCTTTGTTTTCTCAGTGGCTGTAGTTTGCAGTATAAATCTCCTCCTTTGTCTGAAGCATGTCCACGACTCATATCTAATTTCTCTCTTAAATCATGGAGCTTGTTTTCGCTCGTAAAGATGGTGTCAGGGGGATCCGAACTCCCACGGGGGCTTTCCACCCAGGGCCCCCCCGCTTCTCCCTTCTTCCAAGGTTGAAGCTGGTAATGGGCCACTGCGGGTGAAACTGCATACCCCCATACCCTGGGGGGGCTTTGGGAGGCTGCATACTCCCCTCGGCAGCCTCATAAATCAGCCTGTGGGGTCGGAGAGATGGAATTTTCAGCCATCTTCTACTGCGATCCAAGCGGAACTGATTTTTGCCAGATTCTCTTGTTCTCACTCCCTTTGATTTGCTGGGATCCCTTGATTCTTATCAGCAAATCAGATAATGCATTAAAGGGTTGCTTGTGCAGCCTTATGCAGCACTGCATCCAGGGGTCAGGGCAGGAGTTTTGAAGGAAGGGAGAGGATGGTGGTTGGCACTTTTTGTGCATTCTTTTGTCAACCATGTTACAGGCAGAAATCAACAGCTTAGAGATATGCAGCACCATGCCCATTCATTTAAAAGGAGGCAATCTTCACAGAGCTTTGAGCTTTGGAGGCCATTCTCATAGGCCATTCTCATAGGCCACATTCACACAATACATGTAATACATTCTCATAGGCCACATTCACACAATACATGTAATACAGATGTACACAATACATCTGAAGAAGTGTGCATGCACACGAAAGCTCATACCAAAATAAAAACTTAGTTGGTCTTTAAGGTGCTACTGAAGGAATTTTTTTATTTTACTTCGATCCAGACCAACACGGCTACCTACCTGTAAACAATACATGTAAAGCACTGAAGTTTATTATGGGTGCTAAGAGTTGTTAGGGGACCCCCCCCCCAATTCCCCTCTAGAGATCTCCAGTTCCCTATGTTCCCTGGGAAGAGGGGTTGACTGTTAAATCGTTCATTTTCTCTTTGCCTTTAGCCACCTTTAGCTCAGGTTGAATGTAAATCTTTTTGTAAATCTTAATAATAATAATAATAATAATAATAATGTATACCCTGCTCATCTGACTGGGTTTCCCCAGCAACTCTGGGCAGCTTACAGCATATATAAAAACATAGTAAAACATCAAACATTAAAAACTTCCTGATACAGTGCAGCCTTCAGGTGTCTTCTAAAATTTGTGTAGTTCTTTATCTCCTTGACATGGTGCAAAGCAGGTGCAAAGCAGGACTGGTGTTGGGCATAGCTTCAGAGCCCACAAGTCAAGCAGAGAGGCTGGGGGAGGGAGCCCAGCATTTGGCCACAAGGTCTAAGGATTCCCATCCCTGGTTTAGTGTTACATGAATGACATATCCACCAAGTGTCCCGATTTTCCAGGGACAGCCAAAGAATTACAAAAGCCACCCCAGCTTTTGATTTGATCCCAGAATGTCCCTATTTCCTCCACTAGTGCTGCCACCACCAAGCTCAGGGAGGACGATGAGCTGGCACTTCTCCGGAACGACTGGGGTGGCAGCTGTGAGGGAGCAACCTGTGGCCTCTCCATGGCTGCTGGAAAGCAGCTGAGGAGGAAGAGAGGTTGCCACCCCAGAGGCCCAGTCCCAGCTCCCTGGGTGGGAAGAAAGGAGGAGCAGGGCACAAGGGGTCTTGTTGTTTTTAATGTTTTGTGCATCTGCATCTAATCTTGCCCCTTTCTAAAATTTATTTATTGGTGTGTGCTTTTCTTTTTGTAAATCCAGCAAAGAAAAAAATAAAAATAAAACCAGGATTTTTTAAAATATATTTTATTGAAGTATTAAATTAAAACATACAAATCAGTAAAACAAATTAAACAAATCAAGCATACCAAACAAAACATACAAATCAAAATCATGCACATATACATAAAATCAAGTAAGCACAATCAACACTCCTCATTATCAAATCGTATGGCCAATACTCCAACTAACATATCACAGAGTTGTTGATTCTCTTAACCTATTTTTATATAAAGCTATCAGTATCACCTCGATATAACTCCTCTCCAATCACTAGATTTCCACTTGTCATGCTCTCGAGTTATTAGAATATTTTTCCTTTACTGCTTTCCAATATTTCTTATCCCTATATTCTGCACTTTATTTCACATATCGCTTTTATATTTTGATTTTTATCAATATGGAATATTAGAAGTAGACCCAAGACTGCAGTGTGGGGCATTGCTTTCTCATATGCTCACCAAATTTTTCCCAACTTTGGTAAAATTTTTGGTTGCTGCATCCTCTGATTGAATCTGTTAATTTAGCCAGATCTATAAAGCTAAATACCTTCTCTTGCCACTCTTTGATTTTTGGTACCTCTTGCTTCTTCCAGTATGTTGCAATCAAAATTCTTGCAGCAGCAGTTGCATAAAAATTTTCTCTAAATAAACTAAATAAAACCAGGATTAAGAGGTTTTCTCAGGATGGTGGTGGGCGGGCGTGCTGTGTCCTGTTGCTGAAGGGTGGTGGAAATGTTCTGTAGGGAGGGGGGAGAAAAATGGGAGATCAAGGAGGATCAGTTGGGGGGGAGTGAGAAATGTCTCTATTTTCATCTGAGGAATGTTGGAGGGTATGGAATGAGCCCCAGCCCCAGGCGTTTCCACTTGCAAACAAATGTGTGGATCAGAATATGGATTAATCAGATTTTGCACATCTCTGGACAGTGTTCTCGTCTCTGAAATGTATCAAAATGCAATTTGAAATACATCTTTAAAATTTAATCTGTTTTTAAAGAAATGTTTATTTTGAAAGGAAATAAATATGTATTCCAAAGTATGTGGTGTATGAATATGCAAATATTCATGGAAGTTTGAGGAGGGGTGGGGATGCAGTGGGACAGAATAGGTTTATGCGCGAACACATGCAACAATGACATTATGCATTGTCAAATCCACATTTAAAGTACCAGTAACCACAGTTTTCCTTAATTTTTCAGACATAAACAGGACACTGCTTAGTATGAAAGCAATCTCCTCCTTGCCGCTGTGCCAGAGGAGCAGCATAGTATGCAATTCTGAGTATGGCTGGATCTCATTCATCTAGTGCTTTAGTATTAGGTCTCTTGTGTGCAGAAAAAAGCAGAATGCAAATATTAGTATCAGTAAATGTTAGTGTTTGGAGTCTTGCGGCTTGGATAGCTGGGATAGAAGAGAATTCAACAGCTGCATTTTTCTTATGCCTGTATGACAAGCTGCAGCTAGCAAACAGGATGCTGAAACTTGGAAGCTGAATGGAATCCGTTCCGGAAGTCCGTTCTACTTCCAAAATGTTCAGTTTCCAAGGCGCAGCTTCCGACTGGCTGCAGGAGCTTCCTGCACTCAGTCAGAAGCCACAGAAGCCCCATCAGACGTTCAGCTTCCAAAAGAACGTTCGCAAACACTCTCTTCTGGGTTTGCAGTGTTTGGGAACCAAAACGTTCGACTGCTAAGGTGTTTCTCAACCAAGGTACGACTGTATATTCATCTGGGCCACTGAGATTGCCATTTACTACTCCAAAGCCAGGAGCCTTTTATACTAAGCTGTCTTTCACTTTCTGAACGTGGCTTCACTGGAAATACTGTCCAGAGGGGAGGTCCACACCGCAAACAGTTTTATACCAATTTAGCTTTATATCAGTGTTGGCTGAGCAGTGAGATCCTTAGCTTCAACTTTACCTCACACACCCACGAATTAAGCAAGCCAGAACCTTTCTGCCCTCCCTTTGCAATAAGAAGATAATAATCCTGGCCTACTTTGCAAGCAAGTAAGGGCCACTGACATAATGTACTTGAAATGCTTCAAACCCTCTTTAAAGTGCCATGAAAATGCCGAGCAATTCAGAGCCCGTGTGGAAGAGCGGCAGGGGGGAGGGCAGCCTAATCTACTTCACAAGAAGAAAGAAAATAGAAGAATGGGGGTGCTGTGTGCTGCCCCGGGAACTTTACAGGACAAAAAACAAGTAAATGAATAACTGTCATGGTTCACCTCCCCAAAGGATTCTGGGAATTATAGTTTGGCAAGGTTTTTGAGAGATCTCTAGCTCCCTGATTACAGTTCCCAACGATTCCTGAAGGAGATGAAATTACTGTTTAAACTAGTCGAAGTCCAATATTCCCAGAATCCAGGTGCAAGTGCAAATCTGAGCCAGTTTTTATTTGTTTCTATTTTCTTTTTAAATTAAAAATGCCCTTTTCTTTTTGACAGGTGACAAGAGTTTATCAAACCATGTCAAACCCACTAAGCAAACTCTCTGTGCTCAACAGTTCCCATACGCACTTCATCCTGGCCGACAACGGCACCTTTGGCAAATACGGGGCAGAAGTGAAACTGAGGCGCCAGCTGGAGAAACACATCTCACTCCAAAAAATCAACACACGTAAGTAACGAGAGAGATATCACTCATTCACGAAACAGGTCGCTGCTGAGAATAACCTTAGGGGTATAACCCCCTATCAAAAATCTGTATAAGATCAATAGACCTTACCAGGGCCGGGCCAGCAATGAGGTAGCAGGATCCACAGGGCCAACAGATCTGCCCCCCCCAAGAAATGTATCACTCGTAGATCCTTATTCCCCCCCCCTTGTGCTTAATGTAGAACTTCACTCCCCCTTCTTCCTGGGAGGGGGGAATTTTGTGGTTCACCTGAGATGCCAAAATGTCTTGGGCTGGCTCTGGACCTTACTGAGAGAAGTCCAACAGGAAGAGCATTGGCATCTTTCCTCTGGGATGCCCTTCCTCCCACCCCCCCACCCCGGTGCTCTTTCTGTCAGAGTGCAGGGGCTGGTGACTCGGCTTTGCATCCCCTGCCCAATGCTATCCAAGAGTGATGAAAGTGGCTGGCAGAGTGGGCTATATTCGTGGTGGTGAATGCAAGTGTATCACCCCGAGCAAATGCAGCAAGGAATCGTGGGAAATCCCAGTTTCCTGCCACGGATGCCTATATGACGCCCACGGCTGGTAAACACACATTTGTTGCTCCCACACGTTATACGTATTGACTTGTAAGTGCACATTTATTTGTTTATTGGCCTCAGCTGCCAGCACTTTCCGTCTTCTGTAGATGTGCAAGCGCACTGGAGGTCTGAGAGATAAGCCCTGAGAGGCAATATACCCTGTATAAATAGAATGGGTCCTCTTTCTTTCTTTCTTTCTTTCTTTCTTTCTTTCTTTCTTTCTTTCTTTCTTTCTTTCTTTGTTCTTCGTACACTGAATTACACTGCTGCCTGTCAAATCAGTGCCCTGAATCTGAAAACATACCAAAACTAACAGGCCTTCTGCTGCCAGACCCATATTCAAAACTGTGCATGGATGCTAATTGCTGCCCTTGTTGGCAATTCTGGCAGAAAGGCGGAGGCATCTGCTGGGCACATAGGTTGACTTGTCAGCTCAGGCTCAGAACCTGCTCTGGTGCCCAGGCTCAATCCCAAAATATGAATTACAGAGGTGTTTCTCTCCCTCTCCTGTAACTCGAGAAGAGTGGCTTATCCCATGAAAATGAGAGGTGGTCGTTTTGGGACAGACAATAATGGGATTCAGGACATAAATATGGAGTTTGTTGCCACAAGATGTGAGGAAATCTTAGTTGTCTTTAAAAATGGATAAGAGAAATTCATGGAAGAGGAGATGAGGCCTGTCTGTGGCTTCTTGCCACGATGACTCTATGGAGCCTCCCTGTTCAGAAGCAGCAGGCTGCTGAATACCAGTTGCTGTTGAACAACAATATGCCCTGCTTGATCCTCAGAAGCAGGGCATTGGACTTCGTGGAAAGCATGACCACCATGGGGCTGTCCCTGAATATAGAATCATAGAATCATAGAGTTGGAAGAGACCACAGGGGCCATCCAGTCTATCCCCTGCCAAGCAGGACACACCATCAAAGCATTCCTGACAGAAGGAAGGAGACTCCACCACACTCCCTGGTAGCAAATTCCACTGTCGAACAGCTCTTACTGTCGGGAGGTTCTTCCTAATGTTTAGGTGGAATCTTCTTTCTTGTAGCTTGAATCCATTGCTCCATGTCTGCTTCTCTGGAGCAGCAGAAAACAACCTTTCACCCTCTTCTATATGACACTGTGAGGGACAGGAGCTATAGACTGCCCCCTCCCATCGTGACAACCAGTTCCTCTCCGAGCACAAGCGGGAGCGGGGAAGGAGATGAGTCCAGCGGGGAAACAGGAAGTAGGGGGCAGGGCTCTGACAGGGTCACAGAGCCCCTGCGTCGACCGGGAGAGGAAGGAAGGGAGAGGGAAAAAGGGAGGCAGGAAAACACGGCTAGAAGACCCCTCCCTCCAGTTCCGGAGCTGTGCATGAAGAAAAGGGGGAGGAGATTGGGGATTCCCAGACTACTTTGTTGGAAAAAGACGCGGGAATCCCCATTCCGGGGTACTGACCCAGACTGAGAACATGTACATTGTACAGCTTCTGCACTGTAAATAGTCTGCACATAATAAAAGCATGAAAAGGCAACGTGTCGGAGTCGTTACTCTAGAGTAGCCGCCAGCGACCCTGTGACAGACACCCTCCAACTCATAGTCGTGGACATGCCTTAGACCTGGTGTTTACCTCTATTTACCAGTATGTGAGTGATCTGACACTAAGTAAAAGCAAAACAATTCTTTGGGGATTTTTTTGGGGAAGCCACAACAGTTTAAAGTGGTAGTGAAATGCTGTAGAGGTATGGTGGGAATTTGGCCTGGATTTTGTTGGACTCTGATCAGCCAGTATGGCCATGGGTCAGGAATGATGGCACCTGGAATCCCACACCATGGGCCAAGCATGGAAGGCCACTAGGTTTCTCACCTCTCCCTAGAGAGGAGTCTAAAGTAAGCGTATTGCTGGTTTGGAAGTAGGGATATGGTGTTCAAAGTGTTCTCTTCCCCCATCTCCCATTTGTCTAATGTGCATTAAGAAGGCAATGTGGGGTTTCGTCTGCTTTTTTTGTTGTTCAGCTTTTACATCTTGAGACTAATCTCCTTATAATTCTGCCTGACCCTCAGCATTTAGAATTTAAGCACCTACTTCCTGAGGACATATCATGCCAAGTGCAAGATAATTATTTTTCTACTTTTAGTCCTCCAACTTCCTGACATGTGACCAAGTCTGCCTGGATCCTGTGACCTATGGGCTTCCCTTTGTCATCCTATGCCTGGAGATCACAGTGAGGCAGGGACTGCAAAGGGGGGCTCAGCTGTCAACGCCGACCGACCATTATTTGCATCCTAACAATAAACAGCCAATAGTGCTCTTTAGGAGAGCCTTTAGATGGCTGTCATTTTGCAGGCAGCATGTCTACACAACAAACTCAAGCCATTTCTATGCCACTGTAACTGCTGTGCCCTCTATTGAGTTTTACGAGCAGGCTCTGCTGTTCATCAAAAGTACTGTACAATTTCACAGATTATTCAGAAGCTTCTCCTTGTCTCATGCCCTGGTATTTGTACAGCATCCTGCTTCACTGAGAACCTGAAGTTTCCACTCTTTCAAAACATTCACTTGGTGTTTAATGGTCTGTTTGGTTTGTCCTACAGGGCTGGGGCAGGGGGTCCCTGTGGTTGGACTGATAGTTGAAGGTGGTCCCAATGTGATATCCATCGTCTTGGAATGCCTGCGTGAAGAGCCGCCACTTCCTGTTGTGATCTGTGATGGTAGCGGACGAGCGTCAGACATCTTATCGTTTGCACACAAGTACTCAGAAGAAGGAGGGTAAGAACAACTGACATGTTAGAATTGGGGTAACGTAGTGGTTAGGAGACTGAGTTCCTATTCATACATAGCGCCAAAGCATGCTGTGACCAGCTACACAAACACTGTGTGCACACTCTCCTTCCTCTTGCTTACCTTATTTCCATGTTCTCGAGAAACCACAATTTGCCACTTATCACTGAACCATTATTTAGCACTATGTGAACAAGCCTGATCAAGCCATGAGCTTGAGTGCCCCCACTCCCCCAGCACATGCCAGAGGAGATGGGAAGCACCCTGGTTTAATCTAACCACAGTTTGCTGCTACATACAAACTTGGACAAACTATGTTTAGTTTCAACCTGAAGGAGCGTTCCCACCCGCATCGTTCTGCCCGGACACTGAGGTCTAGTACCGAGGGCCTTCTGGCGGTTCCCTCGTTGCGAGAAGCCAAGTTGCAGGGAACCAGGCAGAGGGCCTTATCGGTGGTGGCGCCCGCCCTGTGGAATGCCCTCCCATCAGATGTCAAAGAGAAAAACAGCTACCAGATTTTTAGAAGACATCTGAAGGCAGCTCTGTTTAGGGAGGCTTTTAATGTTTAATAGATTATTTTATTTCATTTTTCTGTTGGAAGCCGCCCAGAGTGGCTGGGGAAACTTTATTGAACTTTATTGAAACTTTATTATTAACTTTATTGAAACAAGTCATGGCTAAACCATGATTTCTGATCTTGACTTGTTTTGATGAACCATAGTCTAAAAGAAACCAGTTTCAGCTTTGGAGATAACAACACATCACAGTGAGCTTAAACAGGGAAGTGGACATCTTCCAATCTCTTCCTTGTGGTTGGATTGGATGAGGAGAGGGGAGCTGGGAGTACTGAAGCTAGAGGCTTGTGCATGGTACCTCATTTAGTATAACATCCAAACCAGACTGTTATGTTCAAACAAATCAAACTACAGTTTTAGCTGTTTGGTGCATGTGAGGACTAGGAGATGAGGGAGTGCACAACAGAAGGCTTATTTGCATGGTGCAAAACCTGAGCTGTTGACCGAGGTTCCAATATTGTCTCCTCTATGAACTTGCTGGGAGTCTCCCCAGCCCCTCTGAGCGGCTCCCAATCAAATATTAAAGCAATACAGCATTAAAAATTAAAAACTTCAGGTGTCTTTTAAAAAGTAGGATAGTTGCTTGTTTCCTTGACATTGTTGGAAGGGCATTCCACAGGGCAGGTGCCACTACCGAGAAGGCCCTCTGTCTGGTTCCCTGTAACCTCACTTCTTCCAGTGAGGGAAGGCCCTCGGTGCTGGATCTCGGTGTCCAGGCTGAATGATGGGGGTGGAGATGCTCCTTCAGGTATACTGGACTGAGGCCATTTAGGGCTTTAAATGTCAACACCAACACTTTGAATTGCCTTCAGATGTCTTCTGAAAGTCAGATAGTTGTTTATTTCCTTGACACCTGACAGGACGGTGTTCCAGAGGGCGGGCGCCACTACTGAGTAGGCCCTCTGCCTGGTTCCCTGTAACCTCATTTCTCGCAGGGAGGGAACCGCCAGAAGGCCCTTGGAGCTGGACCTCAGTGTCCAGGCTGTACGATGGGGGTGGAGACGCTCCTTCAGGTATACTGAACTGAGGCCATTTAGGGCTTTAAATGTCAACACCAACACTTTGAATTGTGCTCGGAAACATTCTGGGAGCCAATGTAGATCTCTCAGGACCGGTGTTATGTGGTCCCAGCGGCCACTCCCAGTCACTAGTCTAGCTGCCACATTCTGGATTAATTGCAGTTTCCGGACCTTCAAAGGTAGCCCCACATAGAGCGCATTGCAGTAGTCCAAGCGGGAGATAACCAGAGCATGCACCACTCTGGCGAGACAGTCTGCGGGCAGGTAGGGTCTCAGCCTGCATACCAGATGAAGCTGGTAGACAGCTGCCCTGGACACAGAATTAACCTGTGCCTCCATGGACAGGTGTGAGTCCAAAATGACTCCCAGGCTGTGCAGCTGGTCCTTCACAGTTACCCCATTCAGGACCAGGGAGTCCCCCACACCCGCCCGCCCCCTGTCCCCCCAAAACAGTACTTCTGTCTTGTCAGGATTCAACCTCAATCTGTTAGCCGCCATCCATCCTCCAACCTTGGACCAGTCACTGCCTCTCAGCCTAACCTACCTTGCAGGGCTGTTGGGGGAAGAACCATGTATGCCACCTTGAGCAGCTTGGAGGGAAAGCTGGCATATAAATGCAATCAATCATTTAATCAGTCAGAAATAAGGAAGAGAGTAATTCTTAAATACATACTTGGGTTAAAAGTGGATACTGGGTCTAAAAAAAAAAGTTGAAGACTACTGTTCTAATTTGAGGGAATTTGTACATGCACATGATGTGGCTTTGTATGCTCAGACAATTTAAGATGAAACAGTTACAATTGGTTAAATTGGTTAAAATTATATAATGAAGACTGCAACCTTATGCATCATTGAATTCAGTGGGACTTACTCTGAGGAGAGCAACACAAGTTTGTACTCCAAGGGTTGTGTTCTGAAAACCAAACAAACAAATCCATTTGCCTTCATTCCTGAAGTCTAAGCATGAAAATATTTGTTTTTTGTTTTGTCTCTTGACATTAGCATCATAAGTGAGTCTCTGAGGGACCAGCTGCTTGTCACCATTCAGAAAACCTTTAACTACAGCAGGAACCAAGCTCACCAGCTGTTTGTTATTCTCATGGAGTGCATGAAAAAGAAAGAACTTGTAAGCATCTTACACTTCACTTGCAGAACCAATTGAGTATCAGGGCCAAGCATAGCATGGGGGACACTTCTCAAATGAGAGGCCCTGGGCACATTCTTTTTCAAGCCAAAACAGCCAGAACCAGATCAAGGCCGCTGATGCACAGTGGGAGGAGAGAGCAAACCCTTTCCTCCCTGAGCCAGCTTCCTGCTGAAAAATCACACACCACGCGGAGGAGGAGGAGGAGGAGGAGGAGGAGGAGGAGGAGGAGGAGGAGGAGGAGGACTCGTGATGGAAGCCACAGCCAGGGCAAAGGATGAAAAGCACCTCCCAAAGTCTGACCCACCTTTCTCACTCACAACCTCCAACCCTCACTTCTCATTTGGACCCAAGAGTGAGATCTGAGGAGTTCCAGGGATAGGCAGTGTGGTGCCTGCCGTATGTTGTTGGGCTACAGCTCCCAAAATCCCTGACCATTGGTTTTGATGACTAGAGCTAATGGGAGCTGGAGTTCAACGTTGTTACCTTTAATAAAATTGATTTGTTGCTGAATAATGATTTGGCACATCAGAAAGCCACTGCTGATCAGTGTGGGCAATATCGCCCTAGATCAGCCTTCCCCAACCTGGTGCCTTCCAAATGTTTGAACTATGACTAGAACTATGGACTAGAAAGACAAATGCGAAAAGGTGATTATATATGTTACTTAGCCTGGCGCCATTTGCATCTGCGTCGGAAAAACCCCTCTTCCACATTAACTGGATTTAAGTCAATACCATTATTTGGCTAATTGGCATTTTAGGACTTGGCCACCCCTTTAGATATTTAGCCAGTCATGTGGCACCACCATCTGGGCTAGTGGGGAAGCCCTTCTGATTATATAATCTGTTCATCAAGCTTCTTAAAGGCCTCCATCAACAAATGACTTTTTTCGCATCTCCCTCCTCACAAAGTAAAGTAAGCAAATTACAGAATGTACATTTTTCAGCAATAGCAATTAGAGGACTTTTCCTCTTCTATTTATTTGTTTTTGAGAAGAAGTTAGGAGACCAATTTGATCAGATTAAATATAAATCCCAGTGTCTGAGGATAAATGGTCTCCCTCTCCCTCTCTCCTGTGCCAATTGAATGATACTCTTTATGGCTTTGCAGACATCTCCAAGGACCATAGCAGCATATTATTTAAAAACCAAGGCTACAATCTGCGGCTGAGTGGCACAGCAGCCTATAAGGCCGCCTTATTCTACCCGACTATGCTGGTTGGGGCTGATGGGAGTTATAGTCCAGAACATTTGGAGGGCACAAGGTTGGCGAAGGAGAAAAGCTCAGGGCAGACATGATGGCAAAGTCCCCCTTGAACCAATCCTGCTGATACTCAACTTCACCCCACCATTTTAGTTCCTGCCAATGGATCTGCCATGCAGCACAACTGTGTTGTGCAAGAGGCATGCTCAACATCCTTGGAAGCCCTTCCCTGTGTCCTGTCTCCATCTGAGGCCTGGCGGATGGGCATGCACGATGACACGGCTTTCTTGGTGGCCAGACCTCATCTACAGAACACCATGTCCTGGGAAGCCTGCCTAGGGCAATACTTGCCTGACTTCCTGAGCATGACCAAAATTTGACTTTGGGGGACTGCTTTGGGGGATATTGTGTTCAGTTGTTGGGAGCATCACTGATACATGCAAGCAGTAGAGCTACACAGAAGAGCAGAGCTGCACCAAAGGGATATGGAGGTATTGCTTACGCTTTCCCATCACTTTTTGCTGAACTTTTAGATCACTGTGTTCCGCATGGGCTCTGAGGGGCAGCAAGATATTGAGATGTCCATCTTAACAGCTCTACTTAAAGGTGAGCCATCCAAGCAAGAATACAGAAAACTGATGAAATATATCACCTCCATTTGCATATCTGGCTAGCAACCCAACTGACTCATGGATCTCTAGGTTAATTATGTACCAAATGTTAAATGTTTATTTGGGCTCACTTAGTTTATAGAGAAGCCCAGTATATAGAGGCTACGTCTGCTACTGAATTTTCCATTACATTCTTTTTCCTAAACTTTTCCTTCTACCCTGGGGTCATATGTGCTAGAAGATATTGTTTTTCCTTTAATGCAACACAATAAATTACATTGATGGCCACTTGTGCTAAATGTTTAAAAACTGATGGGAGGAGAAGTATGCTAATGAAGTTTTTTGATAAAAAAACTTTTTTCCATGTCTCAGGACAAGGAAGAAAAGAGGAGCCCTTCTTTGGTTTTAAAATTTGAACATGTTTGACAATTGGCCTGTTCCACATTCTGCAAGTGGTTTACGCTGAATACAGAGTAGGCACAACCAGTCACATTGACTTTCTTCATGCACGATGCAACATCTATGGTCTGCTCTATGCAGCAGCACTTGAACCAGCCATCCCATACACAAAGGCCACTATGTGACCTATAGTAGCAGCGATCTGATTTGCTGTGACCAAACAAGAGAACAGTGGTATATGTGACAGCCTGTGTCTTCCTCAGTCACCCTGCCTTTCAACTGTAAGACAGCCACAATAAATCACGGTGCTGCACAGTGAGAAGTATTTCAGCAGCTTATGCAAAAGTTCAGAGGACAGTGCTAAAACGTTTACTCTTTCAACTCAGTTCTTTGTATCCAAGCCATTGTTTTTGACAGCAGCTGCTACAGTCACCCAGAAGCCTCTGGACAATTCAGAAGTTCCTGGATGAGCAAGACATTAATGTTGCAAGCATGTGTGCCTCCCTGCATTTTCCCTGCATACCTTCTATGTCAGACATGCATAGTAAGCATACCAGTGGAGACAAAGGAGATATGCAGGTCCCCACCAATTCTATATTTTCAGTTCACTCAGTTTGCCAAAGATATGAAAAAGACATCTCTCATTCTTGCCTCCCAGCTGAAGCTGCTGTTTCTTGTAGCTTTTGAAACTAACAATTTGATATATTTCTTGACGGAGAAAATACTTCCATCATAGTGAGTAGGACTGGAGTTCTGATTGGGTTTTGCTTGCTTGCTTGTTTAATTGGCAGAAAGCTGAGATTCTATACACTGAGTGGTAAATACTTGTTTGTTTGCTTAGGTACTAATGCATCTGCACCAGATCAGCTGAGCTTAGCATTGGCCTGGAACCGTGTGGATATTGCACGCAGTCAAATCTTCGTCTTTGGGCATCATTGGCCGGTAAATCTTTGCATAGAGAGGTTGTTTTTTTAAAATAAAATAAAATGTCACCACACTCCCACTTCTAGGTTGGACAGCTATATGATGCTCTACATCAGGGAAGATTGGGCAATGCAGTAGATCAGCGATGATTTCAGTAGCAAGTAAAGTTGCATCGGGTTGGGGAGAATCCTTGCAATTGCAGGTCTTGCATGCTAATTGCTTCTTTCTCAGCCAGGTCAGTGCTCTTCAACTGTAAAATGGAAGTATTAGAAACACAGGAAGCTGTCTGATACTGAGCCAGGCCATTGGTCCATCCAGCTTAATGTTGTCCCCCAGAGTTTTGGGCAGAGGACATTCATAGCCCCACCTGGAGATACCAGGGATTGAACCTGGGGCTTTTTGAAGTCCCTTTAATCACTCTTTCACCTGGTCTACTGGCCAGTTTTTTGTTAGAATCCCTGATGCAGACTGAAATGTTGATTGTTATATGCATAGGCTGCATATGGGGCACCCTGTGGCGCATTGATTCAGCACCCCCTGAACCTCCATTTTGTGTTCTGTTAACTGCAGCCATTGGGAAGCCTTGCAGTTACGGATGGGACAGCCCCAGAAAAGGAGAAGAAATCTCCGGCACCTCAAGCAAAAGCAGCAAGAGGGAAAGGAAAAGGCAAGAAGAAAGGTGGGAAACAGAAAGAAGAACCGGAGGAAGAAACAGATCCAAGGAAACTTGAGCTACTGAACTGGGTGAGCTTAAAAATGGCATTGCCCTTCCATTGCTCTGAACGCCAATTGCCTTCACTGGTTCATTTCCTCCTTTATGCTTTTCCAGTTTCACAGCCAATTTCAGATGTATGCATGTTTCTCTCTGTGTCAGCAGGGGAGAAGCCCCCTGGAGAATAGCTGGGCCTAAGTGCACTTTGGCTTTGGCTGCCCTTTTAGAAGAAAAGTATTTCAGTGCACCTTTTAGCCATCTTCATGGCATTGGGGTTTGGAGGCTACTGTTTTGTGGCTACGCATAACATGTAAATGGTGACTTCTAACCACAATATGACTTCAGAGAGATGCTGGTCCTTTCTGGACTATCACTCATGTATCACTTGTGGGCATAACCTTCCCCACCTCCATTTGCACCATGTGCCTGGATGTGCCCTTGGGATGTAAGCTCCAGAAGCCAGAAACTTTACCTGAAGTGGCCCTTCATATGCTTATAGAATAGATTTATTCCATGGTTGATTATCCGGGCTTTAAAACCAAAAGGTTGGTGTAATACACAGCACCTGAACCATGACCTTGTGGCTATAGAAGCAAGCCACCCTTTGCACGTTTTGGAATGCACGCAAAACTTTTGTTTAGATGGGCTTTTGGCGAATCACAGGAGTGGAGGAATCTGTAGCCCTCCAGATGTTATTGGACCCTGGTTCCCATCATCCTGGGCTGCTGGCCATGCTGGCTGGAACTGAAGAGAGTTGGGAGTCCAACAATGTCTGTGGCATAGCTGCCAAGTCTTCCGTATTCCCTGGAAAATCCCCGTTTTCCCAGCTGTTCCTAGCTGGAAAAAAACGGATTTTTTTGTTTTTCCCTGGTTTATTCTGGCACAGCGGCCATTTTGGAACTGGGAGGAGCATGCTCAGAAGTGACTTTTGATGCTGCTCTGCCCAGTTCCAAAATGGCTGCAGTGCGACTTCTGGTGCGGTGGCCATTTTGGAACTGGGCAAAGCAGCATCAAAAGTCACTTCTGAGCATGCTCCGCCCAGTTCCAAAATGGCGGCAGCGCTACTTCCGGTCTGCTACTTCCACCCCGTCCCTTATTTCTCCGACAGCAACTTGGCAGGTATGGTCTGTGGCCACAGCTATTCCCCAGCCATGCTTTAACAGATAAATAATGTGCTTTATCCAATGCCTTGTTTTAACTTCTACAGCCTTCTGTTTTTCTTACATTGTAGTTTTAAACTGCATTATATTTCATAAATGGTTTTAAATATTGATAGCTAGGGATGGGGGAGAAACTCAGTTCAGTTCACATTTAAATGTGAGCTTGCCTAATTTGAGCCAAAAACAGCCATCCTTTGAAATTCACACATCCAAATTTTGCAGTGGAGTTCTCTACTGAACTGTGTAATGTAAATGCATGTCTTAGTGAAACTAACATACAAAAGTGCATTAAATTAGGGATAATTGCTTCGCAAAAATGTGTATATGAGGGGACAGTGCATATTAAGAGGTGCATAGTGGGGGAAATTTGCACAAAAGTGCTGACAAATATTCACGAGAAGCCTTGTTTGAGTTTTTTAAATCACAAACTGATGTGGTAATATGGAGAGCTGAACTTAAGACTAGAAAAATGAGAAACTGAGAGAAACCGAAATGTACACAGTCCCCATCCTTGTTGGTAACTGCCCAGAATAGTGCATAAGCCCTGTGTAGGTGAGAAATTAATAAATTGATGAGGTCTGGCTCATTCCTGTGGGAGACCTTGTGTGCTTCAAGCATGCAGGGGGTGGGGAGAGACTGCGGCCAGGCAGCACTTACCTGGGAACACTGTTAGTGAGAATCACCATCTTCACATGGGGACTGTCACTGTATGGCTTGTACAGTCATTCATAGCAGCCCCCACACGCCCCTGGTGCATGCATTAGGGATTGGGGGCACCACGTGCAAATCAGTGCTCAATGTGAAATAAATGCAATGAGTCATGAAATGGACCACAGGCAGTGCTATTTTCTGGGGAAAGAGGTGCCAGAGCTCACCATGAACCCTTGTTATCTTAGAATGGCAACGGCACCTCTCAGGTAGGCACCACTGCCATTCCAAGATAACAAGGGTTTGTGAACTGAGTTCTAGTGAGTTCCAGCTGAAAAAGAGGTCTGACCACAGATGATGGTGACACCTCCCAAACACCAGCCTTTGACAAAGCAGGTTTTCCAACATGGCATCTTCACACTGTTTCTATATATTTGGAATTTCAATTCATAGTGCGTCCCATCCTCTCTGTAGGTAAATTCCCTGGAGCAAGCGATGCTTGATGCTCTCGTGCTGGATCGGGTGGACTTTGTGAAGCTACTGATTGAAAACGGCGTCAGCATGCAGCGCTTCCTCACCATCCCACGACTGGAAGAGCTTTACAACACTGTGAGTGAACTTTCGAGGAGCCCTTCCAAAACAAAGGGGGCGGGTGTGCTCTTAATGCTAGGGCATTTTGAGATAATATGCAAAGAGATGATATGCTAAGAGATCTTGATAAAACTTCTGGCAGTGACTTGATCAGCACAGAGGTGGGAATGCACAACTCCCATTGGTTGTGCTGCTCTGATCCTAAGAGGCACCAGTTGATCCCGTATTGATCGTGTGTGCCTCTGACTGTCATAGACTAAACTGTTCTGACCCTAGTGAGGTGGACAGATCTTGAAGAGGAGGTGCTAGGCTAGCAGGTGTAGAAGGATCAGGGCCTTGGAAACAAAGGGCTGTATCCAATGTCATGCTAAGTTAAAGTCACTTAGCAGTATGCTTGTTCCACTAGCAAAATGCTTTGCTCCCTTGGGATGTTGTTGTGCAAGAGAAAGCACAAGCAGGTTGCTGGTAGCTTTGTTGCACAAATCTGTTGTGCAACAATTTTCCACTAGCTCAACTGTTCTATTGGATTCCTCTGTTGCTCTACAGTACATTAAAACTTGCCCAACCATTAGTGCAAGACGACTTGTGGTAGTGGACAGAGAGCATGGGGTGCAGCCCCACTTTTGGAAGAGGACATGGTTTGGGGGAATGAAGTAAAAGGCGGGAGGAGGAGTTTGAGAGAGAAAAAGTATGAAAGGGAATGGGCAGCAATGAGAGGTGGACATGGTCAGGAGCTGGTACAGTTCCCATATTGGTGCAAATGAGCCTTCACCAACCAGATATTTTGAACTACAACTCCCATCTACCCCAGTCAGCACAGGCTGGTGTAAATAAGAGAATGCTTTTATTAAACCATTCCCATATTAAATATCCTCCTGACCGTGACCGGCCATGTTGTCTTTTTCAGAGACTGGGTCCACCAAATACTCTGCATCTGCTTGTCAGAGATGTAAAAAAGGTATGGCAGAAATGTTTTCAGACTGGGAATGGAAGCAGGGATGAGCAAAAAGTTTTTTTCGCACTTTTCTCAATTGCACAAGTCAACAGGAAGATCATGTGTTATTTGATGGTGGGTCACAGGTGGTCTCCAAAATGTTTCTTCAAAAACTACATGTTTTCTGTAATGATAAAGTCAGCTTCTTGCATATGTAGTTATTTGGAAGTGGCATTGCAAAAACATGGAATAATTAGAAAGGAGGATCTAAGGAAACAAGGGTAAAATTGTTAATTTGGGGAGGGGGTAAAATTGGGGGGGTGTAAAATCAAGTTGCAAAGGATAGCTGGGTTTCGGTCCATGTTATGGTTCTTGAAGTGTGAATTAGGTTATAATGTTTTATTTATTCTTTAGGACTACCTTCATTATGTTGTAGTTATGAATTTTTTCAAGCTGTAAGCCACCTTGAGCATGGTTTGAACTGTGGAAAGGCAGCATACAAATAAAATTATGTATGTAAAACCATAATAGAGTCACATATGGGTTAAGTAATGCGGGTGGTGCTGTGGTCCAAACCACAGAGCCTAGGGCTTGCCAATCATGCAGTTCGAATCCCCGCAACGGTGCAGTTCGGCCATGCAGTTCGGTCAGCAGTTCGAATCCCCGCAACGGTGTGAGCTCCCGTTGCTCGGTCCCTGCTCCTGCCAACCTAGCAGTTTGAAAGCACGTCAAAGTCCAGGTAGATAAATAGGTACCGCTCCGGTGGGAAGGTAAATGGTGTTTCCGTGCGCTGCTCTGGTTCGCCAGAAGTGGCTTAGTCATGGTGGCCACATGCTGTATGCTGGCTCCTTCAGCCAATAAAGCGAGATGAGCGCCACAACCCCAGAGTTGTCCGCAACTGGACCTAACGGTCAGGGGTCCCTTTACCTTTACCAAAGTCCAAGTCTTGAAAGAAAATAGTTGTGAATAAAAGTTGTCTTCTACCTATATGGCAGGCTTTTAAAAGTGATAAGACACATTCATGAAGAATGGAAGTCTTAAAAAGCCTTCTGTTAGCAATGATAACTAATGTGTGGAAATGCCTGTGTTCAATGGCAGGATACTTCTGAAGGGAACAGCAAGGGGAGATGATGCCCTGCTGGTGAGCCCCTAGAGCAGGGGTTGGCAATGTGCAGCCCATGGTCCAGATGCGGCCCACAAAGACCGTTTTACCGGCCCATGAGCCGCCCCTGAACTGAGCCGCCCGCTTGGCAAGTCCCGCGCATGCTGTGCTAAACCAGTGCGGGGTGGGGACTCGCTGAGCAGTGCTGGAAATTGCGTCTGCACATGTGCAGATACTGGAAATTGCGCCTGCGCATGTCCAAACACCGAAAATCGCTTCTGCGCAGGCGCGATTTTTGGTGTCTGGTCATGCGCAAAAGCAATTTCCGGCGCTGCGCTGCACCAGTCCAGCCCACGGACGATCTCCATTGGAGTGATCTGTCCCATGGCCAGTAAACCTTGCCAACCCCTGCCCTAGAGGCAATGGACTGGTTGCTACTGGAAACAGAAAGTGAGACTGCACTGGCCTCTGGTCTGATCCAGCAGAATGGTTCATGTGTTCATTGGAGAGAAGGGAGACTAGCAAATAAGAAAGGACACGTTGCATTCATGGGGGTCTGTGTCATAGCTGTTCACATTCATGGTGTACTGGGTGCATGTTGTGAACTCATATCTCATGCTCCATGGCTAGCATTTTTCAATGTCATTAACACATTGTTGTATGTTTCTCCATTTCTCTCTCTCTCTCTCTCCCCCTCCATTGCATTCCCATGGCTCATTCTCATTCAGCGACAATCTGGGGGATTTGTCTTGGTTAACATGGAGGTGAATGGCTTGCTTAGAGTGTTTCATTTTCATCTTAGTTGGCTATCGTCCCATGTTTTTGTAGACTAGACCTCATTGCGCGTACCATGGCACATAAAAGACAACCAGCTTAAACAAGGTGGCATTGTGTTCAGATCAGAGATTCAGGATGCATGCCAGATTTTTAAATGTAACCATCCAATCTTCAGCAATACGAGAGAGGAGGTTATACACCTACTTGTTTACCAAATCAGGGCTGCAGATTAATCAGAAGCTTGTTTGGCATCGAGATGCTGTGAATTGTTATGAGCATGAGTTTGCTTAATAGCACCAGGGGTCAGATTTCTCTGTACCAAAGGGCCGCCCTGATACCCTTTGGGTGCCTCCGAAGAGCACAAGCTGGGGAGGAGGGGACAGGGGAGGCGTCCCCTACCCAAACTGAGATGGGGAGCACTGTCTTCTCCCAAGTTGTGGCAAGGGAATCCTTTTTCTCTTCCTAACCATTAAAAACCAGTGGGTACCAGTTTGAGAATCTTGAGCCACAACATCCTGATGGGCTGTTCACTCAAGTGACTTCCCTGTTCTCCAAAGAGATATGTTGCTGCAGTAGAGTGAATGGATGGGGATCAAAGGTGCTGGGAGGGAGGCTTTCTGTGTTGCCTGCAGCAGCTGTCAGAACCAGTAACACCCAGAGATGTGTCCAGGTATCTGGAGGCTTGTGAAGCTCATTCACAAGCAGCTGCATAGGCTAACACTGAAGCTAGTTATAGGAGAGGCCAGCTGCAACGTTTTGATAGGCACTCAACCTGGTTTTCCTGCTTGCTGTCCCAACTGTCATCACACACCATCATTGTGCTACTGGAAAGGATCAAGGTCACGGTTCCCAGTAGTGCTTTTACACAGCTTCTGCTCATTTCAGTGAGGGTTTTTCCAGGACAGCTTCCCATGAATGTGTTGATCATCCTTCCTTCCCCCCATCTGAGAGTCTGGTCCAAATGTAATATCACCCAAGGAGAGGGGGGGCTTCCCTCTGCTGCATTATTGAAAGAACTTTGAACTGCCCTTAAGAAAATTGAATTCTTGAATGGATAAAAGCTCCAAATAGACAAAAGCTGATCAGATTAGGTGGAAGATGTAAAACTTAGTCAAAATACAGCCATTTCTAATGCTTTCAAAGATGCCATTTCATGGAGATAAAAAAATAATGGTTTGCTACAGAGGGAGCCATCCGGGAGATTCCCTCTCTGGTGAATCAGACCTAGTGGCGAGAATGAAATTCTTGGTTAGTGAGTGAAGATTTTCAACAGCAAAGCAAAACATTTGTGATATTCCCTCCATTTTTAATTATTATTTAAAATTGTTAAAAAATGGGAGTTAGTCTGAGAGTCTCCTAGTCACACCCTGGTGTAGTTCTCTTTCAGTTTAACAGAGTGAATACAGACAACAATTGATTGTGTCAATTTACCGTGGTACATATATCCATGCAGGGAACTGCTTGTCTGCCCATCCCCAGAATAAGGGAATGAGCGCTCACACCTCCTTTTGTGGACGCCCTTTGCGGGACCACGTGCATCACCTCGGGCCACATGGTACCCACCAGCTGGTTGGGCTGGCCTGTCTCCCTGTGAGCTAGTCATTGGAGGTAACAGCAAAACTTCAAGTCAGTTCAATCAGATGTCAGTCCTTCACATTCAGAAGTCATTTCTGCTTGGCATGCATTTAAAGTTTAATGGGAGTTTAATGAGAACTACTTCCAGAGAAGTGTGTATAGGATTGTAACATTAATCTACAGGTGCTATATATTTTGGAAAGATGTTTGTGTACTGTGCATTTCGATACCTCTTGAAATATCATAACCACATTTTGCATGATGGTTCCTGAGATTAAAGAGCAGATTTTTGTCTATGCTTGGCTACAATTAGACACTGTTAGTCTCATAGATGTGTGTCAGACTGCACCCTATATACCCTCATGCTTACATTTTGCTTCAAAACAATTGTTTGGGGGTTTTCTAGGGAAATCTGCCACCAGATTACCACATCAGCCTCATCGACATTGGCCTGGTCCTTGAATACCTCATGGGAGGGGCATATCGCTGCAACTATACAAGAAAGAGCTTCCGAACCCTGTACAACAATTTATTTGGGCCAAAGAGGGTAAGAATCTGTCACAAAAATTGGTGTCTGTTTTCTCCAGTTTGGCTTGATCCCATCTTTAGCATTCTTCTATGAAACTATTGTTGTTGTTTGGTTGTTTAGTCATGTCCGACTCTTCATAACCCCATGGACCAGAGCATGCCAGGCACTCCTGTCTTCCACTGCCTACCGCAGTTTGGTCAAACTCATGTTCGTAGCTCCGAGAACACTGTCCAACCATCTCGTCCTCTGTCGTCCCCTTCTCCTAGTGCCCTCAATCTTTCCCAACATCAGGGTCTTTTCCAGAGAGTCTTCTCTTCTCATGAGGTGGCCAAAAGTATTACAGCCTCCACTTCACCTCTTCTTGATGTCTTCTGCTTCTGTTAGGTCATTTCCACTTTTGTCCTGTATTATGGTAATCTTTGTACGAAATGTTCCTTTCATATCTCTAATTTTATTGAACAGATCTCTGGTTTTTCCCATTCTGTTGTTTTCCTCTATTTCTTTGCATTGCTCGCTTAAGAAGGCCCTCTTTTGTCTCCTTGCTATTTTTTTGGAAATCTGCATTCAATTTCCTATATCTTTCACTATCTCCATCGCATTTTGCTTGCCTTCTCTCTCCTGCTATTTGTAAGGCCTCGTTGGACAGCCACTTTGCTTTCTTGCATTTCCTTTTCATTGGGATGGTTTTTGTTGCTGCCTCCTGTATAATGTTATGAGCCTCCATCCATAGTTATTCAGGCACTCTGTCCACCAAATCTAAATCCTTAAACTTGTTCCTCACTTCCACTGTGTATTCATAAGGGATTTGATTTAAATTGTGTCTTACTGTCTCAGTGGTTTTTCTTACTTTCTTCAGTTTAAGCTGGAATTTTGCTATAAGAAGCTGATTATCTGAGCCACAGTCAGCTCCAGGTCTTGTTTTTGCTGACTGTATAGAGCTTCTCCATCTTTGGCTGCAGAGAATATAATCAATCTGATTTCGATGCTGCCCATCTGGTGGTGTCCATGTGTAGAGTCATCTCTTGTGTTGTTGGAAAAGAGTGTTTGTGATGACCAGCTTGTTCGTTTTGAACTCCAAGGCCAAACTTGCCAGTTCTTCCTTTTATCTCTTGATTCCCTACTTTAGCATTCCAATCCCCTATAATGAGAAGAACATCCTTCCTTGGTGTCATTTCTAGAAGGTGTTGTAAGTCTTCATAGAATTGGTCAATTTCACTTTCTTCAGTAAACTTGGATTACTGTGATGTTAAAAGGTCTGCCTTGGATTAGTATCGAGATCATTCTATCATTTATGAGATTGCATCCCAGTACAGCTTTCACCACTCTTTTGTTGACTATGAGGGCCACTCCATTTCTTTTATGGGATTCTTGCCCACAGTAGTAGATATGATGATCATCCGAACTGAATTCACCCATTCCCGTCCATTTTAGTTCACTGATGCCCAGGATGTCAATATTTATTCTTGCCATCTCATTTTTGACCACATCCAGCTTATCAAGGTTCATGGTTCTTATGTTCCATGTTCCTATGCAATATTTTTCTTTACAGCATTGGACTTTCCTTTCGCTTCCAGGCATATCCGCAACTGAGTGACCTTTCGGCTTTGGCCCAGCCGCTTCATCAGCTCTGAATCTACTTGTACTTGTCCTCCGCTCTTCCTCAGTAGCATGTTGGACGCCTTCCGACCTGAGGGGCTCATCTTCCAGCATCATAACTTTTATATGCCTGTTGTCTTTGTCCATGGAGTTTTCTTGGCAGGGATACTGGAGTGGCTTGCCAGTTCCTTCTCCAAGTGGATCACGTTTAGTCAAAACTCTCCACTATGACCTGTCCATCTTGGGTGGCCCTGCATGGCATAGCTCATAGCTTCTATGAGTTATTCAAGCCCCTTTGCCACGACAAGGCAGTGATCCATGAAGGAGAAACTAGATCAGATTTATTGGGAAAGAGGTACATGTTCCATTGGACATGAAGGAAGGAAAGAAGGTGTTTGCAGATGAAAAAAAAGAAAATGAAATGTGACACAGGTTGATGGTTGGGTGCATTATTATTATTATTGGCATGCCTTTGTCAAAACCCCTTTAAGGAAGGGGGAAGGAGGCATGTCTTGTGTTGTGAGTCCATGGATTACAATACATGGACCTTAAGTCTGAGCCAGCAAATTGTTCTTAAGAGCAAAGGACCATAGCTCAGCTGCACAGCTCATTTAGTAGAGCACATGCTTTGCATGCAAAAGGGGATCTAAGAGCAGGTGATGGAGAAGACCCCCTCCCCCGCCCTGTAGTGCAGGGGGTAGAGGACATTTTTCAGCCTGAGGTCTACAGTCTCTTCTGGAGCCGCATGCCAGTGTGCTAAATCTTGAGGTGGAGCAGGGGTGGATATCATTATAATGGAGAAGGAGGAAGCTAGCATGGCATGATATGTCTGCTAACCAATAGCATGAAAGGTAGGCTTTCTTTGAAACATGCAGCAGTATCTGCAATCTAGAAGATGGACAAAAATAACATTTCTTCACAAACTAAAAGTTTCATTTCTTTTTTGAAACATGCAGCCTAAAGCTCTCAAGCTTCTAGGGATGGAGGTAAGTTTTTTTTTTTTGTCACATAAGTTTCTTCTCTAATTAGGGGCGGGGGGAGTAAAATTATCATATGGTATGTTGGGGCAAGACCCAAACCAATGGATTCAAATGACAACAAAGGAGGTGCTTACTAAACATCAGAAAGAACTTTCTGATGGTAAGAACTGCTTGAGAGTTTTAAAGCAGAGATTAGGTGGCCACCTGCCAGGGGTTCTTTAGCTGTTATTCCTGCATTGCAGGAGGTTGGACCAATGACCCTTGGCACCCCTTCCAACTCTCAAATTCTATGATTCCAAAAAACTACTACTTTCTTTTTTGGATCATCTCATTTTGCTTCCAAGTTTATTGGCACGCAGCAACTTGTGTTCAAGCTACAGTGGTGCCTCGCTAGATGAAATTAATTCGTTCCACGGGTCAATTCGTGAAACGAAATTTTCGTCTAGCGAGTCCCGGTTTCCCATAGGAATGCATTGAAACTTAATCAATGCGTTCCTATGGGCTCCGGGGGACTGGGGGCGGGGAAGCCAGGCAGGCAGGCGCTTGCTCTCTTGCCTGCCTGCCTTCCCCACCGCCTGTCACACGAAGATCAGCGGGTGCTGCTTGCCGGGGCTTGTCAACCCCAGCAAACAGTGCCCGCTGATCTTCGGCTCTGTCCCCCGATGCGCTACGGCTCGGGGAAGCAGGCAGGGAGACGGCAACAGCCCGCAGCTTCCCGGGCTGTTGCCATCTCCCTGCCTGCTTCCCCAAGCTGAAGCGCCCGGGGGACGGAGCCGAATTGCAGCGCGGGGGGGGGCTTTTCGCCGTTTGCCTTCCCCGAGCTAAGGGGGAGGCAAACGGCGAAAAGCCCCCCCCCGCGCCGCAATTCTGCTCCGTCCCCCGGGCGCTTGAGCTCGGGGAAGCAGGCAGGGAGATAGCAACAGCCCGGGGAAGCTCCATACCTCGGCTCGGGGACTGCCTTGGCGGCAGCGGGGAAAAGGGAAGGAATTCCTCCCCTTCTTCCTGCCACTGCCAAGCCAGTCCCGGAGCCGAATTGCGGCGTGGCGGGGGCTTTCCGCCGTTTGCCTCCCACTTAGCTCGGGGAAGGCAAAGGGCGAAACACCCCCCCGCGCACCGCAATTCGGCTCCGTCCCCCAGGCGCTTCAGCCAAGGGGAAGGCAGGCGGCAAAAAGCCCTGACAATTTCTCGCTACACAGTAGACTTTGCAGTCGGAGGTTCATTTTTCTATGGCCACACTTCGCAAAACGAAGCGGCAGCTATAGAAAACCTCGCCGTCTTACGAGGCAATCTCCAATCGCAAAATCCATTCGTCTAGCGAAAAATTCGTCTTACAGAGCATTTGTTAAGCGAGGCACCACTGTATAGGGTTTTAGGTGCAGTGGAGAAAGCCCATATAGGCTGCTGCAATCACATATAGATGGATCACCTCATTTGGTCTGATTCTACAGAGCAATGGATCCATACCTGCAGGGAGTACTCTGGTAGCAGCTGTTCCACATGTGCACTGCAGCTGTTTGCGTGCGTCCCCCCAACTTCATTCCGTTATGATCCTCTTAAATAACACGTCAGTTTTCTGGACACCTCAGACCCACCCATGCTTTCTGGGTGCTCCTTGAGCTACCAGGATAAAGGGGAGAGTGTCCCTGTGCAAAGTGTATAAGCCTTTATTCTAAATGGGCAGAATAACTTATTGTTATATCACAGTTAGGATCATATGCATCATATATAAATACAAAGCAAAGCCAGGCGCCCTGAAAGCTGCTAAGCAGCTTTGCCGTGTTCAAAGGAGGCATCAACAAGGCTTAATCTTCTTTGACATCTCTTTGTCTTTTCTGATGAGTGCATGACAAAGCATTCATCCCTATCGAGACAGGAGATGGCTGGGCTTAAAAAGCTTAAAATGGGCAACCGTGGCCCAAATCTAGAGATATTCCATGTGCAGCTGGCCAGGCACCATTGCAGGGCACAACTGCTAGTGCCTTTGCTCCCAGGAGGTGGCAGCATGTTCACATTTGAGTCTTAGAATGAGAGGGGTGGGAGACTGAGTACATACAGGAAGAGACAACGGGACTAAATTCTGGCCGCTTTAAATAGCCATGTTCCCCCCCCCCCAAGAATTCCAGGAGTTGCAGTTTGTTAAGGTTGCACTCCCTTTGAAGGAGCAGGTGCCTCTGGATTCAGCTTTGTCCCTGGAGGCGCAGGTAGACTCAGTGGCTGGAAGTGCCTTTCGCCAACTGCAACTGGTTTGACAGCTACAGCCATTCCTGGACCGGCCACAGCAGTTCATGTGTTGGTTACTTGCAATGTGTTCTACGTGGGGCATCCCTCACACTTGATCTGGAAGCTTCAATTAGCGCAGAATGCTGCAGCATGGTTGCTGAAAGGAGTGAGGCCTTGTCAGTAAATAACACCTGAGCTTAGAGATCTGCACTGGTTGCCAATTTGCTACCAGGCCAAGTTCAAGGTGTTACTATTAGTATATGAACCCCTGAACAACTTGGGACCAGTTTACTTACAGATCGCCTTACCCCACATGTGCCAAATCGACCTATCAGCAGAACTGGCACTACTACAGGGGCCACATAATACCCCTTCTGTATTTGGAAGAACTTGATCATTTAGTGTGGCAGTGCCTATACTTTGGAACTCCCTGCCTCTTGAGATCAAGCAGGTGCCTTCACTGTACCTTGATTTTCAAACAGCTTACTACTTGAACATTTTGGCTCCCAAATGCCACAAACCCGGAAGTGAGTGTTCTGGTTTGCAAACTATTTTTGGAAGCCAAATGTCCAACGGGGCTTTGACGGCTTCTGATTGGCTGCGCTTTGGTTTCCGAACGTTTTGGAAGTCAAACAGATTTCCGGAACGTATTCCGTTCCATTCAACTTCCAAGGTACGAATGTACACTTTTCGCCCCCTGATAAAAACATTATTGATTAGGAAGTTGAGGTAATTTTAATCTGTTTAAGTTTTGTATGTTTTAAAGTAGGGTTGTGTTTTTTTTTTCTTGATTTTACCGTTTTACCTTTTGTAAGTCATTTTGAGGTTGTTGCTTTTGTTACAACAAAGCAGTGTATAAATTTTATGAAAATAAATAAATAAGGGTTGCTAGGATACCCATTCCCCTCATAGAGCTACAATTTACAAAGTGATTTAACAACCAATCCCTCTTCCCAGAGAACTCTGAATTGTAACTGGGGGGGGGAATAGGGGTGTCCTAACAACTCTCAGCACCCTGGTAGGTAATTATGGGACTTCCACTTGTTCTCCTGAAGGACAATAACTGTGGAAAGTCTCCCTGTTCTAGGCTATCAAGAAAATGGTTAGTATTTGGTATTTCCCCTCTAATTATGTTTCCCTCCCCCACTCTTAGCTGTGGCTCTTTTTATCCTTTAAAACTTCTGCTCCACTGCCCATACTGTCTTTCTGTTCCCTCCTTCCTCGTTGCCTCCAGTTCCAGTCGTAATGCTCCATCCTCCTTCCCCATTTAGGAGATGGGATAGTTCCCCCTTTGCTGGGTCCTCCTGCGTAAGATCTCATGTTCAAAGGTGAACTTTCCCTTTTTCAAGACACTCTCTGTCGCCACCTGCTTTGCATGTGACTTGGCTTGTTCTTGGAGAAATACATGCCCATGTGCTCATTCTAGCTGTTACCTTTCTCTGCACCAAGAATGCCTGCATGACTCAATCGCACTTGAAACAGGGATACAGCAGGATCAGCCATGCCTAACAAGGGCTGCTTGAAAGGGCCTCAAGCCAGATCAGCGATTCATCTAGGGACAGAATAGGTGACCCCCCTTGAAAGCCAAATAGTTGTGTTGCACCTCTGCACCGAGCCTGATGCTGAGATGCAACAGTATGACTTGTGTCCAACAGAGGCTGGCTGGAAGGACACTCTGAGCTCACAGAAGCCTGTAGATCAGGGGTGCACAACCTGCAGCCCTCCAGATGTTGTGGGACTACACCTCCCATCATCCCTGATCACTGGCTATGCTGGCTGGGGCTGATGGGAGTTGTAGTCCAGAAACATTTGGAGGGCCACAGGTTGTGCACCCCTGCTGTAAATAATGGATTAATTTCTCAGGGATCTCTAGCAATTCTCTCATGGCACTACAGTGTACCTCAGCCACAGTCTGGGAATTGCTGGGTCATTTATTTAGAAACCTGATATTTAGAAGCCTTACGGTAGGTCCTTTTCCAGTGATTTCATTTGAACTCCAACATCATGCCAAATGATTTGAAGGTAGGATGAGTGATGCATCGGTTTGAAGGACCCGCATCTATGTATGTGTCACTTGCACAGGTAACATCTTAAGCTGTGATACCCACAGAAAAGCACGTTGTGAATTTGCAGTGACGCTTTGCATGGAAGCATTGCCATCACCATAAGAAGGCACTCTTGTACTAACAATTCAGGCACACAATGATTTTGCATGCTTGTATTTCCGGCTTCACCTTCAACTTAACAGTGCATGGCCTTTTCCTTAAGGATGTATCTTTATTCATGGGCACAACCTGCAATAATCTGCAGGAAGGCCAGTAAAATGTAGCCTAAATGTGAAATTAACTCAATTGCTCCTTCCTAGGATGATGAACCTCCAACCAAAGGGAAAAAGAAGAAGAAGAAGAAGAAGGAAGAGGAGATAGACATTGATATAGATGACCCAGAAGTCAGCCGCTTCCAGTACCCCTTCCATGAGCTCATGGTCTGGGCAGTGCTGATGAAGCGGCAGAAGATGGCTCTCTTCCTTTGGCAACGTGGAGAGGAGACCATGGCCAAGGCACTGGTGGCCTGCAAACTCTACAAAGCCATGGCCCACGAGTCTTCAGAGAGCGAGCTGGTGGATGACATCTCTCAAGACCTGGACAACAACTCAAAGTTAGTCACCCAGAGTGTGGGGCTGGACTGTGTGGTGTAGCGGTTAGATTGTCAGACCAGGACCTGGGAGACCAGGATTGAAAACCCCACTCAGCTATGAAGCTCATTTGGATGACGTTGGGCCTGTCCCTGGCTCTCAGTCTAAGCTGAGACCTTCTGAGCTAAGGCCCTTCTCCAGTTCTTGTTCTGCTTTTTTATATTTACCGTATATATTCTTAGTATATAGTTTATATTTATATTTTCTTAGTACAGTATTAAACATGAACCTGCCCCAATGTTACAATGATCTACTGTTTGAGTCCTTCAGCTCTCTGAAGTTGAATCAGACAGAAGGGTCTTCTCTGTTGTGGCCCCTAGCTCTTGAATGTCCTCCCCAGGAAGTCTCACCTGGTACTGACCTGAAGTCCATTCAGAACCAGCTGAGGACTTTACTTGCCCTGGTCTTCCAGTACATCCTCAAGGCTGGTTTTAAATTTTAATAGATTTTACTGGCTTTACTGCTTTGACCTGTTGCATTGTTCCTGTGATGTTATTTTTACTACCGTGTTTAATTTGTGAGCTGCTAGCCAATCTGGCATTCTTTATCTCTCCAGAGATTTTGGCCAGCTTGCTGTTGAGCTGCTGGATCAATCATATAAGCACGATGAGCAAGTAGCCATGAAACTTTTGACATATGAGCTGAAAAACTGGAGCAACTCTACTTGCCTGAAACTTGCAGTGGCAGCAAAGCACAGGGACTTCATCGCACACACCTGCAGCCAGATGTTACTGACAGACATGTGGATGGGGAGGTTGCGCATGAGGAAAAATCCGGGCCTTAAGGTAGGCATGGACTGCTTAGGCCTGCAGACACCTGGGCTTGCTATATAGGAGGGAGGGGAAAATTGTACACATATGGAGGAAAATAGTACCAAGGGCAGGAATAATACCTCCTCCAGTGCCACAATCCTGCTCCAGTTCCCCTTCCCTTCAATACACGCTGGCTTAAAGAAATAGAACCAAGAGACAGTTGATGTGATCACTGATCTCCAATCAGCCACCTCCAGGAATTTCTAGTTTGGCCCTGAGCTGCATCCTATGCAACTAAACCATAAATTTCAAATCATAAATGGCTCTTGTCATGCCCTGAACCCCATCTCTTCCTCTTGTGCAGGTTATCATGGGGATCCTCTTACCTCCCACCATCCTGTTCCTGGAGTTCCGTACCTCTGATGACTATTCCTACCAAACGTCAAAGGAAAATGAAGTCGGGAAAGAAAAAGAGGAAGAAAATGTGGTCAGTGACGGCCCATCTCTATAAACCTCTCAGCACCACAAACATGTCTCATCTTTATTCCCTTTTTAATAGCCATCATGGCTTCCCCTATTGCAAAGAATTCGAGAATTGTAACTCAGTCAGGGATGCAGAGGATTTTGTATTTGAGATTCTTGCTCTTCCTCAGAACTTCAGCAAGTTCCAAGGAAGGATATTGTCAATCTTTGGTTCTCTCTGTTTTCTTATTGTTCAACCTTAAATTCAGTGTTCCATGTTTCCCCAGCAATCTGCTTTTTAAAAGGGGAGAAAATTTCATGCAAATCCATCAACATTTTAGTGTGAGTTTCCCTTGATGAACACATTTTAAGTAGTTTTGAACAATATACACTTTTCTGCAAACATTTCCCCCTAACTTAATGCATTTTGATGTGCACTTTCCTCAACTGTTCACATTCATTGCTTTTGTCCCACTGCTGTTGTTGTTGTTTTGGCAAACAGGCTTTGCAGGTTTTTGAAGCATGAATAACCTGCACAACCTATTTGACTACATACAAGTCTACATACCTTAAGTAATGAAGGTTCTAGTATGGTTCTTACAACCAAATAATATGTGCCTGTAGAAAAACAAGAAAAACAAGCAAACAGGACAGTTGATCTATGTTCAGACACTTTCTCTCCCCACCCCCTTTCACCTTGAATGGATGAGAGCCCTCTAGTGGGAACAATCTATGATCCTAAGCTACCTGTCTTTCAGGATGCAAATGCTGATACTGGTTCCCGAAAGGGAGATGAAGAAGATGGGAACAAAAAGCAAAGGAGCCTCCCCATTGGAAAAAAGATCTACGAATTCTATAATGCACCAATTGTGAAGTTCTGGTTTTACACAGTGAGTGAAAATCATTCTCATCCTTTTGTGAAAACAACATGTTCCGTTCTCTCCTGCTGATGTAATGTGTCACTGCTGACCATTAGCCATGCTGGTGGCAACAATGGCCAAAACATCTGGAAAGCTCAATGTTGTAGGAGGCTGGCCTCTCACTTCTTTATTCCCTACTCCAAAATACTGGTAATTACTGGTTTCCAAAACACAACCAAAACTTGTAGGGGGGGGGGGCAACCCTGCTTTGGGTTTCTAAGCAGAAGTGTCATCACCATTTGCAGCCACCATCATCCAACATCCCTACAAATGAATCAACCCTAAAATGCAGCATGAGGTCTCTTTTTTATATCTTTTTTCCAGATATCCTATCTAGGGTACTTAATGCTGTTCAACTATATAATCTTGGTGCCGATGGATCGTTGGCCCTCACTCCAGGAATGGGTTGTCATTTCATATATTGTGACTCTGGCTTTGGAGAAAGTAAGAGAGGTAATTTCAACCATTCTGGCAACTGTTCTTTTGAAATACTCCACCTGCTCTGATGTCACAAGAAAGGAGGAAAGCAGTTAGGGATGCAAAAGCCACCCCACCACATGTTCACTGGGGTATCTGAATGCCCAAGGGACCTGAAGTAGGATAAACTGGCTGTAAGAAGCTGATAACTCTCAAACTTTTTTTCTCCCATTACCACATTAAACACCTTTCTTTCCCCCTTCTCACCACTTTGTTTTCAGATTTTGATGTCAGAACCAGGTAAATTGAGTCAGAAAATAAAAGTGTGGCTACAAGAATATTGGAACATCACTGATTTGGTTGCTATTTCTGTGTTCTTGGTTGGGGCCATGCTCCGTTTGCAAAACCAGCCTTATATGAGTTATGGAAGAGTTATCTACTGTGTGGATATCATTTTCTGGTACATCCGAGTACTGGACATCTTTGGTGTGAATAAGTACCTGGGGCCTTATGTCATGATGATTGGAAAAATGGTAAGTAACTGTTTTGAAACAGAGAGGGCAGGTGTCATGGCAGGTATTAAAGGATAAGCTGCAGTGGAGCTGCAGGTTATCTGAAAGCAAGAAGCTCTAATAAACTGAATGGAGAACTGGATACTTCTGGAGGACTAGGAGCCAGAGAGAATTGTTACAACCCCAGATGAATTGGGGTATTTCTGTGCAATGTTTTATCAGATGGCTCTCTGCAACCTTAGCCCTCCATTTAAGCACAAGGGTTTGCTAACAGAAACTTGGATGTAACCAAACATTAAGGTCATGATCCAGCCAAAGTGATGCTTTTTAAAGATCCATTGAAGTTGATGGGAATGTTAATGATTTAAAACTTGTATAGCCCACCTTTCAGTTTTTTAAAAAAACTTACAACATGACTTCCAATTTAAGTGATAACTATATCATCAAAAACACATTGCAGAATTTTTTTAGCAGCAGTCAAAAACAACTATCATTAAATGTGACAGGCAAATAAAAGCATTTAAGCTGCTTACTTGAACTGCTTACTTGAACCAAAACTTTGGTTCCAGATAAATAATCCTGGGGAGACTGTTTCATAATTGGTACGACACAACAGAGAAGTCCTTTCCATAGCAACTGTCCACCCCCAGTCTCAGAAGAGGGGGCACTGAGAAGATTAACCAAATTATATTTTAAAAGTTTCCATAGGAGGACATTGTCATGCCCTGAGAGTTGGACAGGTATTAAAGAGGTGCAGATCTGAGGTCTGGAGCTGACTGGCTTCATAGGAAGTGATTCATAAATGAAATATATAACACTCTGATCACTCTTCTTACATATAACAGATTATGTTCATATTGTTTTTCAGTAATTTCTACGCTGATCCCTTCTTGATATGTTGCTCTACACTCTTTCTTGGTGCAGATGATTGACATGCTGTACTTTGTGGTGATAATGCTGGTGGTCCTGATGAGCTTTGGAGTTGCCCGTCAAGCCATCCTGCATCCCGATGAGCAGCCGTCTTGGAGACTGGTCCGCAACATCTTCTACATGCCCTACTGGATGATCTATGGAGAGGTGTTTGCTGACCAGATAGACCGTAAGAACAGAATTCATAGTAAGATTCTGTTTCCTGTTTCTGAGGCAGATGATCGGGTCCGAATTAATCAACATTTAATTTGGAATCGGCATCACTTTTTCTACTTACGATTATTGTAGTTTTGTCTTTGTGGCAGACATGATTGAACTCTTCTGAACTTTGCCATCGCCCTCAATCAATTCCCTTTATTTTGTAGAGCATGCATATCTTCTTCTTCTTGTTGTTGTTGTTGCTGCTGCTCTCATTAAAATTATTTATTGCCCACCCTTCACCAGCAGCTCCCAGGGGAGGTTGTGGCAATTTAAAATTCAGAATGACAAACAGTTAAAGCAGATTACATATTATAGGGTGGGTCCTGAAAACACACATTTCAGGTGTCCATAGACCAGGGCAAAGAGGCACATCATCAGCATTCACTGAAAGATGCATAATGAAGGTGCCAGGCACACCTCTGCAGGGAGGGAATTCCTGAGCTTAGGGGCTGCAACAGAAGAGGGTAGGGTGCCACCACCCCCAAATTTCTGAGGAAGGTGGAACTACCACTAGGGCCCACTCTGCTGATCTCAACACCTAGAAGGATCTGTACGGAAGGAGACAGCTTCTCAGATATTTGGGGCCAAAGCCCTTTAGGGTTTTGAACACCAACATGAGCCCCTTGAATTCGACCCAGAAATGAACCAGCCTTGTAGCTTGTCTTTTTGGCAGACATGATTATCTCTTTCAAACTGTGTCTTCACCCGCAGCCAAGTCCCTTTATTTTGCAAGCTAAAAAGAAAGAACACTCATATATAATAATAATAATAATAATAATAATAATAATAATAATAATTTATACCCCGCCCTCCGCAGTCAAAACCGGGCTCAGGGCGGCTAACACCAATAAAATTACAATAAAACATTAAAAGCAATTAATTAAAATACAGATTAAAATACAATATTAAAATTTAAAATGCAGCCTCATTTTAAGTAGTCCATAAATCCAAGCCATGAGGGAGGAAAACACAGGGGTCGGACTAAGTCCAACCCAAAGGCCAGGCGGAACAGCTCTGTCTTGCAGGCCCTGTAGAAAGATGACAAATCCCACAGGGCCCTGGTCTCCCGTGAAAGAGCGTTCCACCAAGTTGGGGCCAATACTGAAAAGGCCCTGGCCCTAGTAGAGGCCAATCTAGCCACCTTATGGCTCGGGATCTCCAGAATATTGTTGTGAATTCTGTTGTCTTGCAGAAAACCTATTTTCTGTCAGCAAATTTGTGTCATGGACCTGTGTGCATCTTGAGTCTTTTAAGAACCTGATAATACAGTCAGCAGGGGGAGGAAATAGTCCCATGAACACACAGTTCTCTAGTGAAGAAGCCCTGCCAGGCAGGGGAAGCTTTTGTGTGCCCTACACAGTTAGGAGCAGCTGAGCATTTTTGCACAATAAAATGAGCATCAAGGAACCACCACCATATTCTTTGTAAATGACCCTTGCATGCATTTCTTTCAAGTGGGGTTGTTCAAAAACCATTGTCTCATTTATTTATTTTTAAATGACATGACTGAAGGTGTGAGCCTTCTGCATAGTTTTAATTTAAAAAAAGAACACCTCAATTTAAGATGGTGTGCATATTTCTAAAGAAATCCAGCTTTTTACGGTTTGTAGCCTTCTTGGCTTTACAGTGTGTGAGTGATGCTTGCTGAAATCTTCCACTAGCAGCCATTCCTCGCTCCCTTCTGGACCTGAGCCATGTGGAGCCCCTGACCTTTGCTGTAGCCTGAGATCCCTCTCCGTGAGGCAGATCTAGACTCAAGAGTATGTTTCCAGAGAGCAAAAAGTGTTCTCAGGGTGGCCACACTGTCCATCTTGTGCAATTGCCTTGTGGTGCTTTGTGCTTGTGGTGAGAGTCTGCCCACGTCATCCTTACATAATTGAAATAGCTTGAATATTTACATGATCATCTGCCAGCTGCCTTTTGTAATTATCTTTTGAGTGCCACAAATACGCTGCCATACATAATGTTTCGGAAAGTCCAGGAGAAAAGGAAATTGCAAGGCCTTCTGGAGTCCTGACAAGAGCCATTGTTTCAGAACATATCTCTTGCCTGTTAAAACATCTGAAGGCCTTATCTTTCTCTGGCAGCTGAGGAGCAACCATATTGTCAGTCGCATGTGTGTTTTTCCTTTTGTACTGTTCTCTTGTTCTTTTATCTCTTTTTTAAATGCTGCTTTTTGCATTTTTATTCTTTGCTTTCGGAACGCTGTGTAGTCTATGCCATGGAAATTAATCGTAAGTCTTTGCAGGGAGTTGACAAATCAATTAAATGTTTTTATTGGTGGATTCCACCACCCCCCCCCCTTTCCAGTGACCCTTTAATTAGAGTTCATCTCAGCTTTAGTGCAATACCTGCCACTGCCATGTTGTCATGACCTGGTCCCCAAATTCGCCGCCACCTAAAACCTCATACACCCACCTTTGCCAGCTGAAGATTTGAGGTGTGGGTCTGGACCCATCAGAAACCCAAATTTTGCAACAGATCTCTGCAGCATCTTAGACAACCAGGGCAGGGTTTAGGCCTATGCTGTTTCCATTGCAATAGTCCAAAATCCCCAGAAGAGGCTTTTAAAGCTGTCCAGCTGTTTGTGTGATTGCTTTTTTAAAAGTTCCAATATCTGTGATAAAGGAAGTGAATCTTGGCTCTGTGGTAGTGGTATGTATGACTCTGGATGTCTTTAAAGGAGCCTGCTTCTGTGAGAAAGGTGCTGCAGAGACCCATTGAAATGGCCCTAAGTCGGTCCTGTCTATTAATTTCAGTGGGCCTACTCTGAGTCAAATGTACACTGACCTGTGTACCCAATTAGTTCTAGTCCCAGCCAGTAAAGCTGTGCTTTCAGATGACCTAAGAAGCCAGTGAACTCTGGACTGTGCCAGGCTCCACCCACCTCATTATGCCCTGGTCCTGCCCACAAGCCAACAGGCTCCACCCCCTCCCCTCACCTTCTGCCCTGACCTGCCAGATTTCACCAGTCTGTCCCTTACCAGATTTTGTCCCACAGAGTTGAATTCCTGTGGGGCTGTGGAGGGTGGGGGGCTGCTATTTTTTGAAATCAGAAGTGTGCATGTGAGGGAGAAAGTAATTGTTTGTTTAAACCCATCTGGGTGTGTTCAGAGGCTGGACTGCCCCACAAAAAAGACTGTTACTTAAGCATGTGCCCTGGGCCCTACAACAACATTGGGCTTGGATCCCTCTGATTTCTATCTTCCCCCAGTTACACAGAGCCCTCGCTGTATGTGCTCCATGTTGAATAACCATAAGCCAATTCCATCCTCAGCTCCATGTGGGGAAAACCTTTATGATGAGGATGGCAAGCGTTTCCCCCAGTGCATCCCTGGCGCATGGCTGACTCCCGCAATCATGGCCTGCTACCTCTTGGTAGCCAACATTCTCCTGGTCAACTTGCTGATTGCTGTTTTCAAGTGAGTGTTTTGCTTACGAGGGAGCTACTCACTCTGGATTCCTTCCTACTGTGAAGAAGTCTGGTGGAGTTTATAATAATATTATTAATATTAGTTTATTAGTGAAGGATCAACTGTGGCCGAAGAGAGTAAGGCTGCATGCATGTACAAGAAATGTTTTTCTCAATTTGGAATTGTTTGTGCTCTTCATCAGCATGCTGCTTTCAATCTAGATGCTACCACCCTGTTGTCAGCAAGGGGGGGGGGATGGAAACTTGATCAGGTTATTCATGCCTTTTCCTTCCTGCCCATGTCCCATAGAAAAGCAAGGAGTGACTGTGATCTTGGTACACACCAGACCAGGCACCCCCAAACTGTGGCCCTCCAGATGTTTCGGCCTACAACTCCCATGATCCCTAGCTAGCAGGACCAATGGTCAGGGAAGATGGGAATTGTAGTCCAAAACATCTGGAGGGCCGAAGTTTGGGGATGCCTGCACCAGACTTTGGGCAGGTGAGAATACACCCCAGCATTGCCAGGCCTGCCTACATCCATCTGTTTTCTGATTAAAACTTTGCGGGGTAGCGCAGAAGCAACCTGCAATGAACATTTCTTTTCGGAATGAAACCAGTTTCCCAAGAAGCCCTTTTCTGGGGTGAAACATATGCAACAGATCTAGACTGTGTTTGGACTGTGTACTCAGTCTCCATTGATTCTAGAATAAAGTGCTGTGTGTATGTAGGACAAGGGCAAGGGAAGGGTAGAGCTTCATCTGTTTAGATCAGGGCTGAAGCATCTGTGCAGGGCTGGCTCTAGGTAGACCCCCGGTGGTGCGGTGCGCCAGGGCGCTGGGCCGGTAGGCAGGGCGCCGCGCGGCAAAGCTGCGCTGAAACCATGATGCACCCTGCGAGGGCAGGGGCGCCAGAGTGATCTCCGCCCCTCAGCACCAGGGCGCGCGACCTGCTCGAGACTGCCCTGCATCTGTGGGCCTCCAGGTAGGAGCTGTGGCCCAGCAATACCAGGAAGACCACACAAGTTGCCCTCCTTGGGTTTCGATGAGCTGCTACTAGCATCAGGTCTCATATGGCTGCTTGCTTTAACACGTACACACAAGCGGGGGAGATGCTTATATTTACTGCTCAATCACACTGTTATCTTTTGCTGCCAGTTTCCAAAACTGGATTGCTGGTGGGTGTAGATCCATGCCATTCTCCTGGGCACTGTGCCCGGTTTGGGTGCTGTCCTTTGAAATCAGACTTGCTTACAAAGCTGTCTTTTATTTTGCTATCTACAGTAGAATATTCAATAGCTGAAAAGGTCGTGCATTTTAAAAGGAGTCACATGCCAGTCGCAGAGCTAAATTTAAAAGGGGAAAAAGAAGAAGAGAGAAAGTGATTCTCTTGCAAGCACAATGGTGGTTATCTGAAGGGACTGCAAATAAAATCAACATTGTAGGAAGTAGGTCATGCAGTTAACCCATCCTTGCTCGGTAGTCACAGGGATGGGCCATGCTTTGTTGCACTGCCAATGCTTCTCTTCTCCTGCAGAAGACTTGGGGGTGCAATTTGTTGACTCTCAAAAAAATGAAAAGAGACACTGCAAGAACAGTGAAAGGGTCTACATGGCCAAACACCATTGCACCAAACTGTCAAGTAGTAAAATATAACCATCATCACCATTAGGGATGAGGGAGAAAAACAATACACAAGCTGAAATGCAGCTACGTTTCAAAATTTGCATTTCCCCAATTACTTCTACAGCCAGTTTTTGGGCATCTGTCAAGAGACAATGGAGTGTGCCTCTGTGGGTGAAGTCCAACAGCTGCATTAGCAGCACTGAAGTGACCACCCTGGGCTGTAAGCCTGGAAAGTGTGTATAGAGGCTGCCCAGATGACAAGACCACCCTCTTGGCCACATTGATGTGGTCCAAAGGAAAGCAGAGCAAGATGTTTGGCAGTAGCTCGGCTGCAGGAGTTGCCAGAAGGAGGTGTACAAGGTGCCATCCAACCATCTTATGGACTCCACTCCAGATTTGTGTAGGGTTTACTCCTTAGCCTTTTCTTCTCCCAAAGATATCCTACAAAGCAGTAGAGGTTTAGAATCACAGTTTTCCTTCTCCTAGAAGGGCTTCCTTCCCAGGTTGACAAGCCCCATCTGCCCCTCACTTCCCTCTACAGCACATGCAGAAACCACCTTATTGGCCATTGGACCCACTCTTGCTTTCATCTGCTCCATCCGCTGGAGCCTGTCTTCACATGCAGGGGAAGTGTCATAGACTGGCAGGGTGCTGAGGAGAGTACACTGGGGGAAGGGGAGCTGGAGTCTGGCCCAGGAGAGGCAGGCAGTGGTTTGTGAGGGCCTATACCAGCCAGGAAATCTAAAAACCCAAGAATCAACTACTGCCCTAAACATCCTCTCCTGGAAGGTAGCCGGCTGGTCCAGATGCCTATCCCACTCTACAGATATCCGCTTCTACCGCCAAAACTTTAATATCATCTCCCTCCAAGACACCATAGCTGTCAAGTTTTCCCTTTTCTCACGAGGAAGCCTATTCAGCATAAGGGAATTTCCCTTTAAAAAAGGGAGAACTTGACAACTATGCCAAGAGACATGGGTGGCTGAAAATCCATCTGTAGGCGCAGACCACCACCCCCGATCCAAACTAGTTTGTTAAGAAAATCCCCAAACTCGGTTCCTCGGGTGATTCTGGGTCATTTCTCTGTGGTAGCTTATCTCAAAGTTTTTAGGTGTCTATACGCTTACCGCATTTATAAATTTTAAATTTACTGTTGTACAATGTTTTAAATGTTTGTTTTCCATCTGGGATTGTAGCCCCAGGTGTGTTTTATAAGCTGGTCTCCGACTGCAATAAATTATCATACTCATACCAGCCAGGAGGTGAGAATCAAGAGACAGGAGAAGTTTCAGAGCTGGAGAAAGAGGAGGAAAAGGCAGGCCAGGCAAGTGAAGGACCAAGTGCTTCCCCACCCTCTCCTGCACCACTGTCTCCCAGAATCAGGAGGGAATTGAAGTGGGAATTGAAGCAGAGGAAGTTTCCATGCAGGCGTAGTCTCTGGCTACATGCGTGCAGCCCAACTTGGGAAGGTACATAAACTGGTAGGGGAGGAGTGGTTCCCAGTTGCTGCAACTGCTTCATAGAGTGTGGAACTGGGAGTAGCTGCCTAGATGCTAGATTGATGTGTGTAGGTATCTGGAGCAGTAGAAGCAAATCAACTATGTTATCTTTGACCAGGCATCCCCAAACTGTGGCCCTCCAGATGTTTTGGCCTACAACTCCCATGATCCCTAGCTAACAGGACCAGTGGTCAGGGATGATGGGAATTGTAGTCCAAAACATCTGGAGGGCCGAAGTTTGGGGATGCCTGTCTTTGACAATAAAGAGTGAACTCTCTGCCATGCACATTCCTTTGACTGGAAGCACCGTTGACAAAGTCCCTAACTCACCAAGGTTTTGAGACCCATCACCTACCTTCATCTGGTTTAGCTGGCCAGTTAAAACCCTTCCTGGGTTGTGGCTGCTGTTGCATGCTGACAGCTTCTAGGAGCCACCAGTGAGAACTGAGTGCAGGATGGAGACCAAAGGTGGACAAACAAACCCAGAAGGGACATCTCAGGCTGTTGGTCTCATGTAATCCCATTCCTGAAGAGATGCAATTGCTATGGATTTCCAGTCAGATTTCTGAGAGTAGATTGATCAGTGTGGCCTTCCCAGAGGCAATACTCGGTCAGAGTTTTGGACTTGACAAAAGGGATATGTCTCCATGGTAATTAAGATGGCCCCAAGAAGCTAGGAGATGGTTAGAGAAAATTATGCATCCTTATTTTTTCCTCTAGCTGGGGATGGCAGAACAAGCTACCTGTGAGTAACAGCAGACTAAAGTTTTGTACTAAGAGAGACCCAGATAACTGAAACAAGAAAGAGTTTTGGGTCACCTGAAAGACTAACAAGTTTATCATGGCGGAAGCATTTGTGGGCTCAAACCCAATTCCACGAGTTCAGGAACACTTGCGCCATAACAAATTTGTTAGTCTTAAGGTGCCACAAGACACTTTCATATTTTTGCTACACAGCTGCCCCTCTGGAAGTGTTTTTCAGAGAGAAGAGTTTGGGATCCATAAGCAAACAGCATCTGGGGGTGCTAGCTGCCTCTTTCCAGGTCTGGTGGACTTTGTGCTTCTACCTATGCTCAACCTGTCCACTTGTGAATGAACTCAAACACTACAAAATGCCAATATGCTTCCAGTAACCTGGTTTAGCACACACCCTGCACTACTGGCATGCAGTCCCCAACAAATTGACCCCCAGGGGAATGCAGTCCTCAGCAGAAAAAAAGGTTCCCTGCCCATTTTCTGTGAACCAAGTTCACAGAATATATTTCTGAGAGAGATTTGCAAACATTGCTATTTAGGTCAAGCTGATGAGCATTTTAAAAAGCAAGACAATGTAGAGCTTCTATGGGCTTTGATGTTACAAAGGGCCTTTCATGGGTTGAATGTTTAATGTCACATCAAACGCCAGGATGCGTTCTTTGCAATGCTCAGTTTGAGCCATGCTTCAAATAATCGGCTCCAAAAGAAATGATATTTTGCAGAGGTCCTTTTGGCAGTGGGCAACTGGTGCAACTCTCTCCCCAGTGGTTGCCCTTCTAGTCCATACTGAGACATTATCTGGGCATGAGAGCAGCAATTGCTGGGCACCACCCTAATCTTGAAATCTCAATAGAACAAATCTGCCAATTTCAGTTCCTCATTTTTCCAATCTGAAGTTCAATTTGCCTCATTTCTGCATCAAGTTAGGGATTTCTCTTTTTTCTTTTAAAAAGGATCACACAAAAATTTGTCTGCACTTTTGTGTGCATTCCTTCTGATGAATTTTGGACATAATTTTACCTAATATATGAATTTCTGCAAACAGTTTTCCCAATATAATGTATGTTTTTAAGGTTATTTTCACTTATAAGATGCACTTTCATGCGCACTTTTTGGTTGGAGAAGTGTCTTGCAAAATTTAGAGAAGTGCGAATTTTACAGGGTAGCTGTACTTCAGTTTCCTTATTGTTTCAGGAAGTGTGAATTAGGAAGGTTAACTATTGCAAACTGAATCAATCCCCTTCGGTCCCTAAGCTCATGGAGAACTGGTCCCACTTCTGTTTGATCTGCACTATCTATTTCTGAACAGATGTCATCATTTGCATGGCGAGGCACATAGGGTTCACTCTGAAGGCAACTTCCCCTCTCTGTGTCATGTTCTCATCCTGCCCCCCAATGTGGCAACTTTAAACTGGCAACATGTGAAGAGAGGGCAGAGTTCTCGCAAGTTTTACTTAGCTCTCTGGCAATTTTGTAGTGAAGCTATTCAACAGGAGTATGCTGGCTGTGTCTTTTGCAGCAACACCTTCTTTGAAGTGAAGTCTATCTCCAACCAAGTCTGGAAGTTCCAGCGATATCAGCTGATCATGACCTTCCATGACCGGCCGGTGCTTCCTCCACCAATGATCATCTTTAGCCACCTTTACATCATTATAGTTCGTCTCTGCTGCCGCTGCAAGAAACGAAGAGAAGACCAAGATGAACGCGACCGAGGACTGAGTATGGGGGGGGGGCATTCTCTCTGTGCTATGTCTGGATTGACTGGGCACCATAGCAGGGGTCAGGCAGGGGGTTGAAGGTCCCATCCATAGAACACCTGCAAGCAGGGCTCCAATTGGGACTTTCTGCCCACCTTTCGTTTTTGAAAGGTGGGCAGAACTCAGAAACATCCCCCATCTATAGCCACTTTACTGCCTCATGCTGCTGTGTGGGGAGATCAGGCTTAGTTGGACTAAATCAAAAGCGGGTGGGGAATCTGTAGCTGGACTACAACTCCCATCATCCTCAATTGCTATCCAAAGTGGCAGGGGCTGATGGGAGCTGTAGATGCGGGAAATGGTTATGAAAGGGATACACAGAATGGGATAGGATATTGAAGGGATAATCTGTGTCCCTGAGTCAGGTGAACCAGCCCTAAGGGTGCAACATTGAGCACACTTTCCCATTGAACATAGCGAGTAAGCATGCATAGGATTATTTATGCATGTATTTCATAAAATTCATGGAGCACTTGAATGTTAAAGAAAAAACCCTCAAAGCAGTTTACAAAAAGGATGTCTCAATAAATACGGTGGGCTTGTTTCTGAGTAAGGGACGCGGGTGGCGCTGTGGTCTAAACCACAGAGCCTAGGGCTTGCCGGTCGGAAGGTTGGCAGTTCGAATCCCCGCGATGGGATGAGCTCCTGTTGTTCGGTCCCAGCTCCTGCCCACCTAGCAGTTCGAAAGCGCATCGAGTGCAAGTAGATAAATAGGTACCGCTCCAGCGGGAAGGTAAACGGCGTTTCTGTGTGCTGCTCTGGTTCATCAGAAGCGGCTTTGTCATGCTGGCCACATGACCCGGAAGGCTCCCTCGACCAATAAAGCGAGAGCGCCGCAACCTTTACCTTTACCTTTTTACCTTTACCTTGTTTCTGAGTAAACATGATCAGGATTGAGCTGTTGATATTTTAGACTACTTTCCAATAGTTGAAACCAGGCCTCAAGTTTTGCTGACACAGGACTCCAGAATGGATTTTAATTTCAGCAAGGGACAGTGTGCAAACCACCATACCATAGAAATTCAGAGTATTTAGCTACTGCCTGCTTGCCAGATTTTTGCTATATGGCTACAGGCTAGAATATGCACAGAACTGTACCTTAACAGTGCAAGCCTCACCATGTCTCCTCAGATCTATTTACTCCCAGAAAAGTGGGGTTAGGCTTGCAGCATTAGAGCCTAATGTTCATTACAAGTAGCCTGAAAATGCACATTGAGGTGTTAGTAGTCTCTTCAGAATTTAGGGGGTTTGATAGACAGGGTAAAATACGTGCTTTCCCTGCCTCAATTTCTTTCAGAGCTGTTTCTAAATGATGAAGAGTTGAAAAAACTGTATGAATTTGAGGAGCAATGCGTTGAGGAGTATTTCCGACAAAAAGAAGATGAAGAACAGTCATCAAATGATGAACGTATCAGAGTTACTTCGGAAAGGTAGCCAGTGGATTTGTTTATTTTTCTTGCCAGTTGCAGTGGGCAAAGAGGAAGCATGGACTTCAACACTAGGGTCCTTTGGAGATGTTGAAGGAAAGAGTAAGGCAACACAATAAGTTTGAGATTCTACTTTAAGATTGCCAATAATAAATCCTTCTCCTCCTCCGCCTTCTTTATACCCTGCTCATCTCACAGTGCAATTACCCTAATGTATGTAATATATAAAACGACCCAGGTGGCGCTGTGGTTAAACCACTGAGCCTAGGGCTTGCTGATCAGAAGGTCGGCGGTTCGAATCCCTGTGACGGGGTGAGCTCCCGTTGCTTGGTCCCAGCTCCTGCCAACCTAGCAGTTCGAAAGCATGTCAAAATGCAAGTAGATAAATAGGAACCGCTACAGCGGGAAGGTAAACGGTGTTTCCATGTGCTGCTCTGGTTTGCCAGAAGCGGCTTTGTCATGCTGGCCACATGACCTGGAAGCTATACGCCGGCTCCCTCGGCCAATAATGCGAGATGAGCGCACAACCCCAGAGTCGGTCACGACTGGACCTAATGGTCAGGGGTCCCTTTACCTTTACCTTTATGTAATATATACATTTTTGTCTATATACATGTCTACTCAAAGGCTCATTAAATTCAATGAGACTTATTCATAGGGATGGGGGAGAAATTCAATTCAGTTCACATTTAAATGTAAATCTACAATATTTTGAATCAATATATGAACTGCAACATGGCAATCCTTCGGAATTTGCACTTATCTAAATTTTGCAATTTAGGGACGTGGGTGGTGCTGTGGTCTAAACCACAAAGCCTAGGGGTTGCCGATCAGAAGGTCGGTGGTTCAAATCCCCGCGACTGGGTGAGCTCCCGTTGCTCGGTCCCAGCTACTGCCAACCTAGCAGTTCGAAAGCACGTCATAGTGCAAGTAGATAAATAGGTACTGCTCCAGCGGGAAGGTAAACGGTGTTTCCGTATGCTGCTCTGGTTCGGCAGAAGCAGCTTAGTCATGCTGGCCACATGACCAGGAAACTGTCTGCTGGCTCCCTCGACCTATAGAGCAAGATGAGCGCCACAACCCCAGAGTCGGTCACGACTGGACCTAACAGTCAGGGGTCCCTTTACCTAAATTTTGCAATGTAGTTCTCCAACCGATGTTGGAAGTCATATATTGGGATAAATTGTACATACTAGTGAATATGTTCATGAAAATCCAAAAATGTATATATTACATACATTAGGGTAAATTGTGCAGAGTGTACTTTCATTCTACACACTTAAGACAAAGGGGAAGTAAGGGAGAAACAAGCAGAACCTGCTCAGTGGTAACATGAGTTTGCTGGTAGTTGCCCCTAGGTAAGGAAGGATCTGCCAATTTCATTTCTTTGTTTCTCAATTTTACCCATCTTAAATTCGGTCCTCTATTCCACAGCAATTTGCATTTTAAAAAATCTCATGAAAATTTGTCAGCATCTAAGTGCAATTTTCTCCCAATAAACACATTTTGGCACATAGTTTTGACTAATATACTCATTTCTGAAAACAACTTGTGTGGTTTTTTTTGTTATTTCCACTAACATATGTATTTTGCACACATTTCCTCCAATCACTGTTGTACGCACTACTTGGTTGGACATCTGCATCCCAAAATTCTGAGACATACAAATTTTGAGGAGGGTTGTGCTTGGGATCACATATTGGTTTGAGGGTGTGAATTAGGTCAATTTTCATTCAAATGCAAACAAAATATAATTTCTTCTTACTCAGGAAGTTGGGATGATTTGCAAGGTGTCACCACATATGCTGGGGATCACATGCTGCCTGTGGGCCCTCTGGCAGCTTGGCAGTGCCCACAGTATCATAGAATCATAGAGTTGGAAGAGACCACAAGGGTCATCCAGTCCAACCCCCTGCCAAGCAGGAAACACCATTCCTGACAGTACCATGCAAAAATATTCTAAATATCGTAAGAATTCAACCAAAGGAAACTGCAGCAGAGGAATGTGAGATGTCCAGCCAAAATACTGTTATAATCCTTCCAAGTTATTCTAACACACTCTGGTTCTTTTCTTTTCTTGGTTTTATTATAATTAAGTTTGTGGCAGCCAATGTCATGAACAAACGAGTAATAACCTACTGATTAACTGAGTAAAACTGGAAGCTCTAATAATTAATAAAACAACTGCCCTCCTCGTAAGTACTGTTCTGGGCTAATAATTACAGTGCAGGACAAATCTGTGTTGCTTAATGAATCTTAACCCCCCCCCCCATTTGAATTCTATAGAGTTGAAAACATGTCTATGAGATTGGAAGAAGTGAATGAAAGAGAACATTTCATGAAAGCCTCTCTCCAGACGGTTGACCTTCGACTTTCTCAGCTGGAAGAACTCTCTGGCCGGATGGCAAATGCTCTGGAGAAACTGGCAGGCATCGACAAGGCTGAACTGACTCACACACGTTCCCGGGCATCCTCGGAATGCGATGCTGCTTACCTCCTCCGGCAAAGCAGCGTAAACAGTTATGATGGCTACATGTACAGGTACCATGGCGATGACCTCGCCTATGATGACCTGCCTACCCCAATGTCTCCAGCCTTGGCATTGCGTAAAGCGGATTCAAAGCTACAGCTGGCTCCAGAACACCAAGGAAGCACCCCCTCTGCCGCAAGCGCAAACACAGTGGCCTCTACAGATCACAGCAAAAACACTTTAGATGTTACGCAGAATGTTTCTCTATCCCGTTCTGGCTCAGTTGACAGGCAGGAACATTGTAAGAATGAAGTGACCACACCCCAAACTCTCAACCAAATGGATATGGTTGTGAATGGGAAGCCTGGAACTGGGCCAAAAATTCAGAACCCTCATTTAGCGTTAGAAAGGACCAAATTAGAAGCCACCATCTCCTATCCCTTGGACAAACCTAGGGCAATGAGGTACTACCCTTCTGAAACATTCAACGCTTGCGAAGCAACCATGATGAAATCAAGGAGTTACATATTTGCACAAGGTGGAAAGATGGTTGGAGGAGTTAACAACCAGACCATTATGGACCAAGAGTATAGGACCATCATGGATGAAGTGTGCCCTTCCACAATTGAACAATGGACTGCCGAGTGGAAGTATGAGGTTCAGCAGAAACTGGCTAGTGAGCCTCCTCCTGAATATCCTGGCATTGTGTCTGAAGCGGAGATGCAAGCCGAGCGGAAACAGCTACTGACTGACACTGAAGAGGACAGCGATGTTGGTGAAGTGGTGGGTCTCAGTGCCTCCCATCCTTCCTCACCTGTCACCAAAAGGATCTACACAGACAATTTTTTGTCAGTGGAATCTGACAGGACTTGTGGTTTTCCTTCCGTACGGTCAAAGAGTTTACACAGCCATTCTCGAAAACCCAAGTCCATTAAGGACAGGCTTAATAGACCGGGACATGCCAGCAGTGTCAGCAGCCTAGTGGTGACCTGTGGGACTGCAACGGAAGAGCAGAAAGCAAAACAAGAAACTGCATCCGCAGAAACTGAATGCTAAAATGTCCTTTTCTCAACAAGCAACAGTTGGGAGATATGGTTAAGCCAGGACACCACAGGTTGTCCCAAAAGCCCATCCTTTAAAGAGCCAGTTTGCATTTGGTAGCTCACTGTGTTCGCTTTTGCAGATGCATTCATGTCCAACTGTTCCTGCTTCAAAGCACTTCCTGCTTTTGTGAAGGGAAGGTGTGCCCTCCCTGAGGGTCATAGCTACCTCTGGAGGGCACGGCCAACAGTATCAACATGGATTCTTTAATTCATTATGTCAATGATTCTAAAAGCAATGTAGTTCAGTGAACTGGAGGCTGGATCCTCCTGACCCATAAGAGCACCACTGCTTAAAACAGGCATCCCCAAACTGCGGCCCTCCAGATGTTTTGGCCTACAACTCCCATGATCCCTAGCTAACAGGACCAGTGGTCGGGGAAGATGGGAATTGTAGTCCAAAACATCTGGAGGGCCGAAGTTTGGGGATGCCTGGCTTAAAACAAAGGTTCTCACTGAGGGATTGACAGGCGAATAACATTCTTTGTGGGCTTCAGGGAAATGCTGCAGAATGAATCACCGAGAGGCCCTTTTTTAACACACATAAAAAGTGGCACAACCAGCAGCTCTTCTTCCTGCAAAAGTGAATGTTGTGTGTGGCAAGTGTATACAGTATTCCCTCAGCATAGTATAGCTATCAAGGATATACGCACATATAACACTGTATGTGATCATTCCTGTATATACCCGCTGCAAACTCCCTACACTGAGGATCCTTGAAAGACAGCATTCCCATATCTATAGTGGCACCAAGGAAGAAAGGGGGGGGGGAGAAGGAGTACCTTCTTGAAGAGGTATGAGTTTGTGTGCGGAGTCTTACTGTCACTATTTTTACACCATTGTTGTTGTTGTTCTGGTCAGCCAGTTTGGGCTAGTGGCAATCAGATAAATATTTTTTTCAGGCACAGTTCAGCCAACTGCAGACTTAAATAAATGTGTTTTCGGGAGGCGGGCTGCACCCACAAATAAGCCTTGAATTTAAAGATGCAGCTTATTTGCGGGTGCATCTTATATTCAGGCCAATACAGTAACTTTTAAGCTTGTGATTTTACTGTTTGGGGAGGTTTTCGCTTCAGGTGATTCCCAGACCTCAAATGCTATCATGTGACTCAGCAAGTAACGTCCTTGGTTTAAGGCAGTGCTGTTTTTTGGTGATCCGCAAGCAAAAGGTGAACGACAAAAATGTGGACTTGAAACTTTAATTGCATCTAAGGGCAAAACTAGATGTTACACTCAGATGCACATGGCATTACTTGGCATTATTCTTTATATTGAAAAGATTATTTCTGGAAATGCAGTCAAGATTGGAGAAATGGCAGAGGCAAGAAGTGTAACTCACACCCGTAAAGTCAACTCACACCCGTTACAAATGATGTTCTCTCTCCACAACTTTCCCAACTGCATCTATGCCTTTGCAAATGAACATTAGAACTTCCATGACGGGGGAAAGCCAAGGTGGCGGTGATCTCCAGCAGCATAATGGGTTGGGGGAGCAACCTTGTCCAATCCCAACTGCCCTTCCAAAAGCTGATTTTTCTGCTCAAAAAGTGGCATCAGGGTAGGGATGCACAAATTTGCCTGATTTGGCTTCTCTTGGTTCTATTTTTTTCCACTCTTAAATTCAGTTCTCCACACACACACACACACACACACACACACACACACCAGCATTTTTTTATTAGTCCTTATGAAAATTCAGCAGCATTTCAGTGTGAATGTATCATAATACTGTATACAAATCTTTGTATGCCTAAAATACACACTTTTGCAAAAGTTTCCCCAAATATACTGTAATGTATTGTGTGCTATTTTCACTATTCCATGCATTTTTATGCACATTTTAGTACTGTCGTACCTTTAAACGGAATCAAAGTGTGGCTTCTGATTGGCTGCAGGAAGCTCCTGCAGCCAATTGGAAGCTGTGGAAGCCCCGTCAGACAGTCAGTTTCCAAAAATAGTTCGCAAACCAGAACAGTCACTTCCAGGTTCGTGGGGTTTGGGAGCCAAAACGTTCAAGAACGAAATTGTTCAAAAGCCAAGGTACGATTGTACATGCATTTTTGTAAACATAGGTTGGCTAGAGAACCACACTGCAAAATTCAGAGAAGTGCTAATTTCAAAGGAAGGCCACATTTCAGTGTGTATTGTTTCAGAAATTGTGGGTTAGGATAGCTAATTAAGATATTACTACTAATCCAGAATACGGCAGCTAGACTTGTGACTGGGAGTAGCCACTGGGATCATATAACACCAGTCCTAAAGGATCTACACTGGCTCTCAGTACGTTTCCAAGCACAATTCAAAGTGTTGGTGCTAACCTTTAAAGCCCTAAGCGGCCTTGGCCCTGTATATCTGAAGGAGCATCTGCACCCCCATCATTCAGAGTGGACACAGATCTAGCTCTGAGGGCCTTCTGGCATTCCCTCACTGTGAGAAGTAAAGTTACAGGGAAGAAGGCAGAGGGTCTCCACCAGATGTCAAGGAGATAAAGAACTACAACTTTTAGAAGACATCTAAAAGTTCCTTCCTGTATCAGGAAGTTTTTAATGTCTGATGTTTTATTATGTTTTTATGTGTTGGAAGCTGCACAGAGTAGCAGGAGAAATACAGCCAAATGGATGGGGTATAATAATAATAATAATAATAATAATAATAATAATAATAATAATATCATCATCTTACACCCATTCATCAGGCTAGTTACATGTCTGCACGCATATCTTGACCTTCACAGTCTTGCATTATCTGTTTGGCATAGCCCCAAATTCCTGCAGCTTCCTAAAAATCATTTGTTAATATACCCTGTAGGTCTCTATAGTTCTTGATCAAATTATGTCAAACAGAGGTGATTGCCTTAAGTGATAGCACCACATGGGTGGTGCTGCCTTGTGGAAGAACTGTTAATGGACATTTGATAGGAAGGTGCTGTTTCAGAGCACTCCAAATGCGGTGGGGGTGGTGCTATCTTTGAGTTACAGTAAGGGTGGATAGGTGGACTCTAAGGAGAAAATTTAAGACTTGCTTAAGGGACATTTGTATTCAGTGACTGCAGAAGCAGCGAAAGAGGAAATAAAACTTGCTTTATGAACAGAAGCAGGTGGAAGTTGAGACCTGCTCAAGAAAAGAAATAGCAGCTGCATTGTACCCTGATCTACAAGTCAATTGCCAGAATCTCCCACAGAAATGCTGGGAATTGGGAGAAATTTAAACGGAGTGGTGGGTGTTCCTTTTTCCCTCCCTCCTGCATCTTGCTCCCAATGACAATGTGGCAAACGTCAGCAGGTGCAGAATCGTGTGCCGGAGAACCAGATGATACGTACCCCACAAACCTGCTTTTGCAAGCATTAATTTCCATTTTGCACACACTAGAAATGCACAATCTATTCACAACTACGGTAGCTCTGCATGCTTATGACACAGGAAATAAGCAGCAACTTCATACCGAGCCAGACCATCTAGCTCAGGATGGTCTACACTGACTGGCAGCAGCATTCCAGGTTTTCAGGCAGGGAGTCTTTCCCAGCTTTACCTGGAGATGCTGGAGATAGAACCCAAGACCTGCTACATGCAAAGCAACTGCTCCACCACTGAGCTGTGCCCCCTGGTTGTACTAAAAATGGGTTATTCAGATATCGCAAATGGTGAGTTGGCATGTGGTTTTTTCTTCTTTAAAAAACTTACTGGATTTTTGTGTGGAAAGAGTAAATCTGGATTAAATGTGGAGAAATCTGGGCTGGCAACAGTGATGTTCATGTGGACGCTGAGAAAAGCGTGCATGCAAGATAACACTAATCCCACAATAAACCCTTGTCTGGAAGCACTCTTCATTTATGGAGAAAAGCCTTTAATTTACTACAGCTGCTAGAGACACTGATTCAATTTGCACATGCACTGTAGAACCAACATGCTAAAATCTAGATTATTTCATATTCATATTGTTATTTCTAAGAGAAACTTAGCATTTAACAATGAATAAACAACAACTAAAACCAGATTTTAAAATCTGATCTTTTTTTCTTTAAAAACCTTACTTTTTATTTTCTTAAAACCGCAGTTTTTATTTCTCCCTTGTCTTAGCAGAGCTTGCAGGAGGCTGCCATGAAAAGAGCACAGATATGCACCCTGTAGTCTCAAAGTTGTGCACTGGGACTTGTTGCTGGTGTAGCACGGTGGCCACTGAATCCTGTAGCCTCCTGAGCTTCAGCACAGAACGGCACAGTTAGTTATCCAAAGGTTAGCTTTGTAGCATTACAACTAAATAATATATGATAATTTATTTCCTTTTGTGAATAGCATTCTATTTTGAGTAACGGAAGTTCTTCCTATTCTTTCCAGAAGACTGCTTTCCCCTCTGTAAAGGTGGAGGTTTTTTTCTTTTTAATCAAACCATTAAGCACATTACCTAAGAGGATTTCAGCTAACTGGGATGGAAAAGTTAATTTTTCACAGATTAGAGGTCAAAGGTTTATGTTTAACTCCTGGTAGTCCTATTATGTACAATAAACTTAAAAATATTACCGCTGGATCCTAAGTTGCTTTGTATGTAGATTCCCATTTCAGTGGCTCTCCTCTTTCCCATGGACCAAGGGGTTTTTATTGGTGGTCGCTGTGTGTCTCCTCCCTACACTTAGCATTCTGATTCCCCTAACTCTTAGGCTTAAGGAGACAAGTCAATCTGAAAACCCCTTCTTCCCCAGCAGAAAAAGCAAAAAGACAAAAATAGGAACCCAGACACATGAAGGAGCAACCTTCCCAATCTGGCACCCTCCTGGTGTTTTGGACTATAACACCCATCAGAGCTGAGTTGTCCACAGTAACTGGAGGGTATCAGGTCAGGGAAGGCTGTTATAGAGTGTGCTCACAATGGAATCCAGAAACTGGCTTCACATACATACACCCACACCCCACTGATATATTGAAGCAAAGACTTTGTTTGAGACTCCTTTTTAAGCATTATCTCAGAATTTATTTACCACATTATGATTACAACAATGACATGGGATACAATTTGGTAGCATTAGCCTTCACAGTTTACTTTTGCATAAGTTTTGTGCAATTACACGATCATTTGGCTTTGTTATAATATGCAGGTGCCTTTCATTGTTTGCCTATATTCCATCAGCAAAAAAACAAACAAAACAAAACCCCAAACCCAGCAACATCATTATGAAGTGATGTGTTAAGTAAACCTTTATCCTTTGTTTCTAGTACTGAAATGATTATCACACAAGTTAATCCAGGAATAATATGGAACTCTCTGAAATGAAACCTTTTCTTTACTTTGTATTTTTGTGTAAAGCATTTTAAACATATATATATATATATTAAGTAAGGACTGTATTTTAAAATGTAATAGCATCTTAATAAATTCACATTTTGTTTTTTAAAAATTGTCATGAAAAATCACAGCTCACTTTGTTTTCTTAACTAGATGTTGAAGGGAAGGAAGATAAAAGAATATATGGGAAAATATTTCAAAGTTCTCCAGGTTTCAGGCTAAAAATAGGTGAGGAAGGAGAGGGCATGGAAGCTGCACTGGCATAAGCTCCCATTGTGGCAGGGAAGACACTACTCTCTCCCCAATTCACATACAGAATCTGGCCAAACTGGTAGAATTTAACAGTGGTGATGGGAGTTCTTTGTTCACTGTACTTAAGCACAGCAGGCTAGCTTACAGGAACCAAGGGACCAAGGGACCACCCACAGCATCTGCCACCTGAGGTGGCCTTCATCTGCTTAATAGTAGAACTGACTATTAAGCACAAGTTAAGTTTAACTAGGAAGAAAATGCCTTACCCTCATCCGGGCATGCACACCCACCCAGTGTTTTCTGCCTTGTCCCCTCCCACACTTTGTGAAGTACAGAAAAATGCTTTCCCTCATGCTAATCTGGAAAGGCTCTGTTAATTCTTTTCTGTAGGATGAGGATCATAACAGCCAGCATTCTTGCAGAAATAGTTTTCTCCCCTAAAATAAAAAAAGGTTTGAAGCCTAAAAGGGCAAAGGTTGAAGAAACTGGGAAAGGGATAATTTACTGCTGTCTCTTTAAAACTGTTAAACAAAAACTCTTAATGAGAAAACACAGGATGAAGTGCATCTATGGAGGTGAAATGTGGCCTATATGCCGAAGTTTAATCCAAGGAGACCTCCAGCTAACCATTAAACAGAGGGATGAATTCTGTGCTATCCGCTGTGTTCATGCTGACTAATAAGCAACTTGAAAGTGCACTGCTTTTGGAGCCAATATTTGTCTTAACACTACAAAAACAACACATACCAATAAATTCAAGAAAATAAATGTCCAATATGCCAAAAGTACACTTGTGGCATATCTTTACACTTTCCTCAATTAACATAAATGTAATAAATGTTTGAAAAGTCACCAACATCACAAAGATAAAACTTTGCTGCACCAAATTCAGATACTTAGGGGTACATATAACCAAAAACCTCAACAAACTATACCTCCACAATTACAAGGCCCTGTGGCGAGAAATTAACAAAGACTTCAGGAAATGGAACAACACCAACTTCACCCTCAGACAAAATAGCCATGATCAAAATGATCACCCTCCAAAATTAACCCACCTATTCCAAACCTTCCCAATCTGGATTCCCCCAACCCAACTCTAAATGGTAGGAAAAAACTACACTCGTTTATTTTCTCACACAAAAAGCCAAGAATAAGCTTCAAATATCTGCACCTCCCTTCCTCAGAAGGAAGATGGGAAATTCCCAGCATAGAACTATACTACATCGCCAACCAAGTGCACCACGTAATCCCATACATTCTAGAGGATGAGATGAAACAATGATTCCACTGTGAGAGAGACATATTCAAAAACACCCCACCACAACATACCCATTCTTCCAAAACAAAGGAAAATCCCCACAACACTAAACAATTTTACACAAACTAAGGGACACCCAACATTTTGGAAGTCAAACGAACTTCTGGAATGGATTATGTTCGAAAACTGAGGTTCCACTGTGTCCACAATATACAGAATGCTGCCCCAGAATCCAACAAACCCCCTAAACGCAATCAAAAAACAACAGCAGCATGACCTAGGCTACAAAATAAACCCTACCCAGTGGACTAGAGGGGAGCTGGCAGTTTGTAGGAGATTAAGCCCCCATGTGAGCAGGGACCAGGCTTACATTTTGAATGCCCCTCTCCCCCGCACCAGGCTGGAAATGGGGATGGCATGAGGGGGCAGAAACTTGCTTTATTTTCTGGATACATTTCCCCCTTAAATTATGGAATAATAAAACATATAATAATTTATGGATTTAAAATGTTTAATGCATTTTGTTAAGGTTCAATTTCTTTGATGAATAAAAATAATGTATTTTACGACCATTTAATTCAATGAATGTTTGCCTATAAAAATGAAATAATGGAAAATATAAAACCCTGATGATTATTTGGTTCAACAAAATTTTTCTCTAAAAAATTTGAAAATGAAAACCCCTAAATTCAATGCATGTGTGCCTTAGCAATGTTTTCCATAATTGAAAAGGGGAAAAAACCTTACGATTAATTTATTCAATAAATGTTTGCCTTTAATTTTTTAAAAATGAAAAAGAAGCCCTACCAACGGCCAGGCTGACTCCCAACCGCCTTTTGCGGCGCCTACTGAAACGCCTCGGGGCATGGCCGGTGGCCTTGCACAGGGAGGAAGGCCTCGGTTCTCGCGGAGCGGCCGCGTTTGACCCTCAGCCCCACCGTCCGACACCTCCTTCCTTTCACAACGAACGTTGCTAGGAGACGAGAGGCGAGAGGGAGGGCGGGGTAGGAGAGGAAGCAGCAGCTGACCGCCCTCCACCGTCACGCCCCTCCCCGCGACGTCTGGTTCGTGACGCGAAGGTTGAGCGCGCGGCCCCTGCTATTGGCCTTCCCCGTCGGCTGCGGCTCCTCCCCTTCCTCCTCCACGTGATGGTAGCACGAGGGTGGGCGGGGCGCCGGAGCCTCTAACCCCCTCCTTCGTAACCTTCAGACCGGTGTGAGGATGGCGGAGGCGGGGTCAAGAGGGAGGGGGGAGGAAGGCAGCGGGCGGAGCAAGCAGCGGCAGCCGACGCAACGAAAGCAGCGGAGGGAGCGCGAGCGCGTGACGACAGGGGGCGTGGCTTCTCCGGCGTAGTAGCCCCCGCCGCCGCCGGCGTGAGGTGGGGCCAAGAGACGAGCCCGGAGCTCCGAGGGAGAACGAACGAGCGACGAGCGGGGTCGGCCTGGCTTGGGAGTCGCCGCTGCCGCTGCGGTCATGTTTCCTCTCAAGCCCCCCAAGGCCACCTTCAAGTCGTACCTCTTGCCTCAGGTAAGGCGCGCGTGCCAGTAGGGCGGCGGCAGCAGCGGCTGTTTCCCCCTCCTAAGTTACTTTGGGTCTTAGGGGCAAGGAAGCCCCTTTCGGAGCTCTGGCTTGAGCTGGAGGGAACCGCCGCCGCCGCCCTCCTCCTGCTGCACGTTGGGCAGACCCGCGAGTCGCCCTCTCGGTGGGGGGTCTGGGGCAGGAATGAAGGCGCCACCCTCCACCTCCGGGAGGGTGCAGCCCTTGTGTCTTGCAGGTGGGATCCTAAGCGGATGACGGACCAATAAATCCAAATCCAATAAATAATCCAATAAATAACAGTGATGATAATAATAGGAAGTCTAGCACCATGCATGCACGTGTTTCGATGTCGTAGCCGGCCCTGGGACCTTAGAGTAGAGGATGGGCAATAAATAATAACAATAATAATAATGATGATGCCTACTGGAGTGCAATTCGCACTGAGTTCAATGGGACTTGCTTTCAGTGGATATAATGATTTGGTTTTTTTATTTACAGCTGAAGTCACCCGCTCCTGTCTTTACTTGGTGGGACTTGAGGAAACACTGAGTAATGCACAAGTTTAATAATAATAATAATAATAATAAGCATAATGTCACAGAAGTTGCTTAGCTAAACATCCGCACACTGAAATGTAGCAGGTGGGAGAGGCTCCAGTGCAGCAGCATTCTCTGCACATATGGAAGCTTCCTTGGCAGCAAGTCAACTCCATGGGGCTGATTTCTGGGGAAACATGTCCTGGAGCGAGGATGTCACCTTGCAGTCCTAATGCATTACTTTGCAATGAGCCCTCTTCCCTCCTTTCCCTTAGTGCAACTTAGCTTTTGAGGAAAGTGTGTCTAGGAAACCAGCTTGCAGTCTTGTGGGATTGACTTTTGCGTTAATATGTTTAGGATTGCTTTCTTATGCCCTGGTAAAGAATGCTATCCTACACATCATTCCCACCTTTTTCCCCCTTAATGGTGACAATCCCATTTACAACGTGAGAACATTCTTCATAACTTTGAGCAGGGCAGTGGGGTGGGGTAAGTGAAGACAAGCTACAGCAATTGACTGTAATGTTGTTCACTGCTCTTGCTCAGGCTTTACAGAAAAAGCATTTTGGTTACTGAAATTCATTCTGATTGTGCATGTAAAATATAACGGATACAATTCTACAGGATCTGGTGTGAAAACAGTCAAGATCCAATTATTCCTAGGCATGCGCCTCCAGTTGGTAGAGGTGTCAGGTACCATCCTGGCACCCAGGCATCTTCACTTGGTTGCAAGTGGCCGATAGCCAGGTGCAAAATGCACCTGGTGTCTGGCTAATTTTGAACACTGACAAGTAGCCAACAGTTGCAGGATGAAGGTCAGGCAGACTGAAGCTCAGAATGAACACAGACTTTAATCTTTGAGAATTCTTGGAAAAGAAGTGATGTCCTTGCAGACTGGAGGTGGGAAAATGTTTTCCCCATCTTCAAAAGGGGGGGGGAGAAGACCCATTAACTATTGACTTGTGAGCTTGACATTGATTCCAGGAAAGGTCCTAGAACCAATAATTCAACAGTCAATCTTTGAGCACTTAGAAAAGGAGGCAGTAATTACTAAGACCCAGCATGACTTTATCAAAAACAAGTCATGTCAGACGAATCTCATGTCTTTTCTTCTTTTTTTTGAATTACCGTATTTTTCACTCAAAAAAATGCACCTAATTTTTAGAGGAGGAAAGCTCTGTTTTTGGCGGGGATCAGCTCAAAGTTGTGCAGCTTCTTGCAGCTTCTTTTGCAAATGGGAAAAGGCCCATTTTGGGGTGTATCAGCTCAGTTGTGCAGCTTTTTTTGCAAAGGGGAAAGCTCCATTTTTTTTAGCATCAGCTCAAAGTTGTGCAGCTTCTTTTGCAAATGGGAAAAGCCCCGTTTTTTGGGGATCAATTCACAGTTGTGCAGCTTTTTTGCAAAGGAGGAAAGCTCCATTTTTGAGGATCAGCTCAAAGTTGCTGAGCTTACTTTGCAAAGGGAAAAAACCCTGTTTTTATGGGGTTCAACTCACAGTTCTGCAGCTTCTTTAGGAAAGGAAAGGGAGCCATTTCTACAGTTTTCAGACAGATAATCTAATCAAGTCACATGTCGCTGCAGCCTTAATCTGCAGAACATTCAACAATGGAGGCCTGGGCAAGGGGGCGGGGCCTGGAAGGGAGCTAGCATCCCTTATCTCCCTCCCCCATCTCTTGCAATCAGCTACTGAGCGGGTTCCTTTCAATTCCCTCTTCCCCTCTTGTTAGCCTTTAGCTCTTCCTTTAAAAAAATAAAAAGCACGATCTGCTTTTTGCCCCTGGGCAATTTGGCTCCAGGGACCATGCATTCGCTCCATAAGAGGCACAGACATTTACTCTTACTTTTAAGGAGGAAAGAAGTGCGTCTTATGGAGCAAAAAATGTGGCACATGTTTGGTGGATCAGGGAACTACTGTGGAAATATTGTATCTTGATTTCAGTAAGGCTTTTGACAAAATCCCCTATTATATATATTTTTGTGAGGAAGCTGGTAAAATGGGTGTTGAACAAGGTAACTGTTAGGTGGATCTGTAGCTGGTTGATTGACCAAACCCAAAGAGTACTCATTAATGGTTCCTCGTCACCCTGGAAAAAGTGACAAGTGGGGTGCCACAGGGTTCTATCCTGGGCCTGTTGTTGTTCAACATCTTTTTAAAGACTTGAATGAAGGAATTGAGGGGATGTTCATCAAATTTTCAGATGACACCAAATTGGGAGGGGGGAGCTAATGCCACAGAAGACTGAATCAGGATTCAGAATGACCTTAACAGATTGGAGAGCTGAGGCCACAGTAACAAAATAAATTTCAATACGAACAAATGTCAGGTTCTGCTCTTAGGCAGCAAGAACCAGCTGCACAAATCTAAGATGGGAGACACCTGTCTTGCTAGTTGTACATGTTAAAAGTATCTAGGGGTCTTGGTGGGCCACAAGTTGAACATGAGTCAACAGTGTGATGCAGCAGCAAAAAAGCTAATGCTATTCTAGACTGCATAAACAGAAATATAGTGTCCAGATCAAGGGAAGTAATAGTACGACTCTATTCTGCCTTGGTCAGACCACACCTGCAGTCCTGTGTCCAATTCTGGGCTCCACAATTTGAGAAGGATATTGATAAGTAGAGGAGGGTGACCAAGATGGTCAAGGGTATGGAAACTAAGCCATACAAGGAGCACTTGAAGTAGCTGGTTGTGTTTAGCCTGGAAAAGAGACTGAGAGGAGATATAATAGCCACCTTCAAATATCTCAAGGGCTGTCACATGGAAGTTGGAACAAGCTTGTTTTCTTCTGCTCTGGGGGGTAGGGCCCAAACCAATGGCTTCAAGTAACAAGAAAGGAGATTCCGGCTAAATATATGGAGGGAAAATCTGTCAGTGGAACAGACTCCCTCGGGTGGTTGTGGACTCTCCTTCCTTAGAAGTTTTTAAGCAGAGGTTGGATGGCCATCTGTCATGGATACTTTAGCTGAGATTCCTGCAGTTGCAGGGGGTTGGATTTGATGATCCTTGGGGTACCTTGCAGCTCTACACTTTTATGATTCTGTGTCACCTCTTTTTGTGTATAATGCCTCTTTGCATACTTCCCTTTCCCCATTATTTGGCAACTAGTTTAAATATGTGGCCTTCTTATATACATTACAGTGAGAGGGGGGGGAGTATTTGATCCCCTGCTAAATTTGCCCGTTTGCCCTCTGTCAAAGAAATGACCAGTCCATAATTTTAATGATAGGTTTATTGTAGCTGTGAGACACAGAATAACAACAGGAAAAAACCCAGAAGACAAAAGACTGGTCATTTATTCATCAGAGGGCAAACGGGCAAATTTAGCAGGGGATCAAATACTTTCCCCCCTCACTGTACTTGGCAAAATTTGTATTTCATTGTTACAACAAGAAATAGAGTTGACTGGCTCTCCTCAGACTATTCCTGCTTTTAAATGTCCAGTTCATAACTTGGAGGAATGGTTAATATGTTTGTAGGGATTACTTTAATCACCTTTTTATCATTAGACATTCTTTGCTGTTAGCAACTACTTGCTGTTAATAGCTCAACAGGTACACAATTTTATATCACAGTATCTTGAAGTTGAATAATACCTGTACCTGTTATGTGCTGAAGGCACAAACTCTAGCAAGGCAAAAAATATCAACCCTGGAGCTACTTTAAATTGCCTTCAAAGTACAACAATTTGAGTATAGCATTGCTTGTATCTTGTATTTCTTACTTATTTTTAAATTTAGCTGTTTGTTAAACTAACTTCAGCCTGGGCACTGAGATCCAGCTCTGAGGTCCTTCTGGTGGTTACCTCATTGTGAGAGGTGAGGTTGCATTGAACCAGCCAGAAGGCTTTTATGGCAGTCGCTCCCGCCTTCCCACTAGATGTCAAACAGATAAACAGCTATGTGATTTTTTTAAAGACATCTGAAGGCAACCCTGTTCAGGGAAGTCTTTAGTGTGATGTTTTATTGTGCTTTTACTATTTTTTGTTGGGAGCCACCCAGAGGGGCTGGGGCAACCCAGTCAGATTGGCTGCTTATAAATAATAATAATGATAATGATTGTTATTTTCTTATTTATATCTATTATTATTATTATTATTATTATTATTATTATTATTATTATATATAAATAATAGCCTGGGTGTTTTTTTATTCCTGTTCGAAGTGTTAGTTAAAATGGTACTTGATTCATGTTACTGAGAGATCTGAGTTTAATTTTTTTGGTACATCTAACTGTGATACAACCAGTTTTAAACTGCATTTCAAACAAATTTTAGCAAATGTGAAATACCCTGCCTTCAAAACTGATCTGTCATTAAACCTAAAAGTTGACTTCCTGAAGCAAAAAGGTGTTGGTTAGTGAAATTAAAGGGATGGGAGAAATTACTATTTTTTCACTGTGACATCAGATAAATTGGTGAGCAATTCCCCACCTTGGAGTGGGGATTGCTCATTCTTAAATAGGGTGAGTCCTGTTTCATACATGCATGGATGGACACAACCAGAAAATGAATGGAAAAAGAAAAGCTGACACATATGTCTGTCAAACCTGCTTACCTACTTTCCCACCCTTAGGAGTGAACAAAAGTCTTCAACAGGGAGGGGATGTTACCTCCCTTGCTTCTACCACATAGAGAGGGCCCTGGCAGTGTGTTTCATCTGCCTCTATCTCATGAATTCTGTTGCATCAGACAAAAGGCCAATGTAGTTTAACCAGATGATCTGGGAAGCCCCCCAACAAGAGCATGAAGGCAATAGCCTCCTTTTTCTATTGTTTTCCCGCAAATGGGATTCAGTTGCGTGCTGCCTCTGAATTGTATGGTACATATAGCAATGACATTCCCTGGAACTCACTCTTCCAACTCTATGATTCTATGATCTCTTCTTGGCAGATGATAGAGCTTGTGGAATATTGTTTCTAATTTTGCATGATGTGACAACACCATTTTGCTGTGGCAGAGCTTCTGATGAAAACTTAACTATGGGACTCTCCCCTGAGATCACAAAAAATTGTATTCTGCCAATTACCCATTCCTGGATCAAGGTTAACATCCTAATTACACACACACACACACACAGAGAGAGAGAGAGAGAGAGAGAGAGAGAGAGAGAGAGAGAGAGAGAGAGAGAGATACGTATATATTTCTTTGTCCCACATCTTGACATAAAGCTTCTTCTTCTCTCCAGCGTGTTACTAGTCTAAATGATTCGTTTTCCTTTTGGCCACGCACAATTGAAATGCATTTGCTCAGATTTTTACTCAGTCTTTGAATTAAGCTTTTTTAAAGATAGATTTTTTAAAATCCTTGTAAGAACTGTGGAAGAAAATGCAAAGAAATAGAACATGTGACTAAAAACAGCATGCCAAAAAATCCCAGTATGTAAAAGTGAGGCTGTTCCAAAGGGCTTACACCCTTTTCTTATGCCTGAGAAAGTTTTTTTAAAAAAAAATCTTCATGACATGCTTTATGCTGCAGCAAGGTGTCCAGGAAGGTTTCTCACAGTTGCAGTATGTGCAGTTGCACATGCAAAGTTGATAAGACTTCCCATATTAACCCACTTGCATAGCAGCCAGTTGTTCTGATACTACAGAAAGTTGTCAGCCTTGTGGAAAGCATGATGTTTATACAGCAGTGGCCATGCACTGTACTGTATTTGCTACAGACAGTTATGTCTGTGCCATAAGAGTCTCAGATTGAGAGCTACATATGTTTCTTTTATCTTTCTTTAATATCCTCTCTCGTTTGCTGTCTCTCTCTTTGGGTCTTTTTCTTTTCTTTTCTTCTTTCTGCGTGTCTGCACACATACACACACAGAGAGAGAGGGAGGGAGGGAGAGCTATGGGTTAGGTTAGAATATGTATTTCAGACTAGGATTCTACAAGCAATTTAGATTATTTCATGTATATTACATCTCTCTTTTATCACTATTGTGTTTCAGACTGAAGACAAGATAGCACCGGAGCCTAGACTTAAAAAATTGGAGCCAGTTCTTTTGCCAGGTAAGCATTCTAGCTGTTGGAGTGTTTTTTGGCCCATATGGGTATATGCAGTAACCTGTTTGTCAATCTTTAAGATACTGTACCTCAAAACTCTTTCCTTATTCTGACATCTGATCCTGTTCTACTCAGTGTTAGAAACTGGGGTAAAAAAGCTATTCGCCCCAACCTGAGCACTAAAACAGTATGTCTAGTTGCATTTTTTTAAAAAAAATTCAGCAATACTTTTTGTTTGTTTGTTTTTATTCATTCATTCATTCATTCAGCCTTTATTGGCATAATTTAGACAATAAAATCATGAGAGAGAAATCATGCATAAAACATTGGTAATCCAGACATACTACCGTGTTTCCCCCTTTTTAAGGCGTAGTCATAAAATAAGCCATAGCAGCATTTCTAAGCATTTGAGAAATATAAACCGTACCCCGAAAATAAGCCATAGTGATAGGCGCTGTGCGGAAGAGATCACTGAGCTCCCCGAGTCAGCAGCAGCAACGCCGGCCGCAGCAGTGTTTGCTGAGTCCTTTCTTGCTTTTGGGACTTGGTTACTGTGCTGGCTTGGGATGGTGTGTGTGCAATTGCTGTTGCTGCTTCGTGTTTTTCAGCTGGATTCTCTGGGTTCTAAGCACTTTCCCCCGTTTGTTTGTGAAGCAGCACTCGGCTGCAGCCCCTGCCTCTCCCGACGGCTGCATGAATGCGAGGCTGGAGTTGATCGCTATCTCCTTTTCCATTTCTTTTGTCTTTGAGCACCCGGCCCCGCCCCCTCTCCCCTTCGTGGAATGAAGAACAGAGTTTTAGCAGCATTTCCTCATTATAAAAAAAAGGTCAGGAACTTTTACTTTAACCTCAAAAATGGGATATTTCCTCTCTCTAAAAACAACTCTGACCTGAACACCAATAAAACGGGGGTAGATCACCTCCAGTTTATAAATCCGCAAGTAGATCGCAGTCTCTTGGAAGTTGGGCTCTATACTTTGGCTGATTGCAAGCCTTTGCATCTTTAAAAAACAAAAACCATGCGCTTCTCAGTCTTAATTTTCCTTTAATTCATCCCCCTATACCCTCCTCCAACCATTGTCTCCTTCCATTCCTTACCCCCCTCCCTCTCTCCCCACTTCCCTCACTCCTGTGCGATCTCATTTAGTCATATACTTGCTTTTTCTGTTGTGTTGTCTATTTTATATTTAATATTATTACCCTTTATGATGTTATTTTTCCCCTTGCGATAATTATTTATTTTTTATCTTTAACTAACTTTCCTTTCCATATTTTTCCATATATAACTCAACACTTTCCCATTCCTTCTTAACTCTTTGGATAGAGTGCCCCCCCCCATTATTGTTGTTAATTTTACAATTCCTGGATTTTTTATGGAACCGAACAGCTCGGGTGCTTCAGAATGTGCCTTCTGTTGCTACAGGGCTATGGGGCTTCACTATTTGACCCCCCACCCCAGGTTGGGATTTTTAAAGTAGTTCTGTGGGTCCCAGGGCACAGAATCACCCCGATCCTTTCCTTTGTCTAAACAGACCTCTTCCCCCCTGACTTTGGAAGGCTGTGCTTCAAGGGTGATACCAGGGGTTTTTTAAGACCTGCGCCTCTTAAGGATTGTTACGGTCCATAACTTCCATTGCTTTCTACAGGGTTGGGGGTTTAAAGCACTGCCACCCCCACCCCACCCTGCAGGCGCTCGGAACTGGCAGCGCCAACAACGCGCCCAGCAATGTGCAGAAGAGAGCACCGAGCATCCTGAGCCAGTGGGTCCCAGTTGTACCAGCACTTTTTTAAAAAAAAAAAGACACCCCCTGAAAATAAGCCACTGTGTGTTTTTTTGAGGGAAAAAAGTTATAAGACGGTGTCTTAAAAAAGGGGAAACACGGTAAACATATAAGACGTATAAAAGACTCAGTAGCCACCATTAAGTAAAATCAAGTAGTTTTAAATTTGACTTTAATTTTTTTTGCTAAATATCCTGAATAATGTCAAAGAGAGGGCAGTCCAAAATTATATGGTATATTGTATCTTGTGTATTCGTACCACAAGAGCAAAGCCTTTTCTGGAAGGGTATTTTTTGGAACGTTCCAGACAGTACAAATGTGGGGGATGTGTTTAAATGGGCTAACAAAAAAAGCTCTGTGATACAAAGGGGTATCTAAATTATAAAAATAGTTGGGTATCATTCCATGCTGAGGCTGCAAACCTAAGTAAGCAGATGTGCATACAGAGGGCTGAATAGGATAGTCTTTGAAATTCATGATCTAACAGCTTCTGCTTAACGAGAGAGAAAATACGTAACTCATCCAGTAAGAGGAGAGAATCTATTGCAATCCCTATTTGTTTGAGTTTAAAGGTAATTGCAGAAAACATATAAATTGTGACTCTCTCAGTAAATAAGTTAGTAGGCTTTCAGAGTATGTACTAAAATGAATGTTTAACCACATTTAAAAGTCATGATCCAACCCCTAGATTTTAAGAGACCTAGCTCAGCACATATTGTTGAATGCCTGAACACCCTCAACTTTGCTGTTAAAGTCTGCCATAACGGCAGAAACTGATCAATCAATCAATCTTTATTGTGGTCAAAGACCAGACAGAAAATTAACAGCAGCAACATACACTTCATCAGCATCAAGTGGCGGATGTAATTAAAAATTCCCTATAAATTTATTTGTGTTAAAAAATTAAAAATTAAAATCTGTGTTCCAAAGTTTAAAATAAGTGCTCATTTGTCAGCCATCACTGTCACCACACTCTGTCTTGTCCTCGTTGCCATTAAACAGAATTTTGCGACAGGCCTGGTGATATTCACATCGTTGTCGGCAAGAAGGTATATAATATAGGTTTCCTTAGAGCAGCCAGGTAATTTCCTTCATAACGCTAAAATTAGCTCTCTTCAGGTATCATAATACAAAGGGCAGTATAGAAGAACATGCACAATGGATTCAATCTCATCAGAGTTGCATTGACATAATCTCTCATTATATCTGCCCTCTAATAATGCTGAAGGGAGAACATTAAAACGGGCTCTGGAAAATGCCCAGCGATGTTTAGTGATGTTTAGGGTTGTCCAGTGCACTTAAGTAATTTGCTGGGTGTGATTTTTGAGGATTATAAATTGTAGAAGATTGGTTAAGATCATTTTGGCATTCTATCCCCAGATTCGTTCTTTAATTATACTTCTAGTCCTTCCTGTTTAATCTAGATTTAAAAGATACTCAGGAGAAAGGCCATATAAAATCAGTTTTCCTGCATGCTCTTCCACCATTTTGCTTGAGAATTATAAACCAGCATCAAGGAGAGCAGCCCAGTTGGGGTCTTATTGAATCTTAGCCATGTATGCAAAGTTACTAGTTACTGTGAGTTCTAACTTTTTACTTGTTCGATTTCTTGATCACCAGTACGCCATTAAAATGGGCACCAGCTCTTTGAAAATACCAGAATCTTAGATTTTGTATAATTGATCGCTAGATGGTTTCCTTGACAGTATTGATAGAATATTTTTAAGTACCTTTGAACCCCAACTCTGGTAAAAGAGAGAAGGGAAGTGTAATCTGAGTGTAGAAGTGTAGGAATTGCTTTAGATCCTAACATGGTGGGTAGCCTTTGACAGGGGGAGTAAGTGATGGTTCCTACCTTTTAAAAATAAGTTGATTAAATGTGGGACAAGGATGCAACCTTCTTTAATACCTTTGGTGTTAAAACCTTTGGTAGATGCGAAACTAGAAGACTTAATTATAATAAATAAATAAAATCTTATAATAATAAGATTTGTTTATTTATTGTGGCCCTCCAGTTTGGACTGCAAGCTTACCATGGACTGGAGAGCCAATACGCTCAAGTTTTTAGTTTAAAGCCTCCCCCCCCCTTCACATCCATCAAGTACTAACGCTTCTCCTTGCCCTAGGACTATTGCTCTTTTTCTGAAATGAAAATTATGTGTCTTGTGCTACGTAATTGCAAAGCCGGCACGCTATATTCTCCTTTATTTTGGTGTGCCCCTCACAAGAGAGCAAAAGGTCAGCCCTGCCCCCTGTCACTGCTTTCCCACCTTTGGCATAACTTTTGGGCAGGTTGCTGCAGCGTCCCTCTCCTCAACAGCATGTTGCACAGACACAGAGGTGCCGCCTTCCCGTATGTGGTTTCCAAGGAATCCCCCTTCCACATAAGATACCTGACATGCCTGCCCCGCCGCCACTGCTGTCCCCATCTCTCCCCATTGCATCTGACCCTTCTCTGCTCCCTACCTTGGTATGAAAGGCTGCAGTGCACACCCACCACCAGAAGGAGAGCCAGGTAGACGGAGGAGCTCCGCATGTTGCACTTGCCTAGGCGCCCCTTTGGCTCCCGGCCGCCGACATGTGGGCCGGGAGCAAGTGGGCAACTCAGGGAGCGGTGACTTACACCGAGCAGGCAAAGGGACTCCCCTTAGAAACTCCTCCCTCTGTATCCTCTTCCCACTGAAACTCTCCCTCCTGCTCACCCCACCTGTGTCACACAGGACACCATGCCGAGCTGCAAACAGCATTGAGAGAGACCGAGATGGCTGCCTTCCTAGCAGCATCCATGCAACACTCCCAACTCCTAACTTGCTCTCTGCTGCCTAAGCCTTCTCTCTCTCTCTCTCTCTCTCTCTCTCTCTCTCTCTCTCTCTCTCTCTCCGCTCTAGCATTCCTTTCCAGTTCCTGCAGTTCATTGGTTAAAAAACAGTTACCAGCCCTAGGATCCCTGCCCACCCCTACATGTGCATGTGCCTTCCGACCCCACTGTACTTGGAATGGAGACGTGTCCCATGAGCTGGTGCATTTGCTTGAAAGTAAGCCCCACACAAGATAATGATGCACAAAAATAAGCATATTGAATGGGGCTGCTTGGGGGGCTCCCTCCCACACCCAGCATTAAGAAATAAAGGAGAGATGAAGGGTAGGTGGCAAGCCAAGAAGGGTGGAGGGGATGTGGAGGAGAAAAATAGATCAACCTTTCCCCTAAAAAGCAAACTGGAAATTGGGGTGGAGAGGAAGGCTGCCTACTTTGTCTCTTCCCACCCCTACCATACACATCCTAAATTTTTAACAGTTGCTATCATGTGGAGTAGATGAATATTTATTTCCCAGAAGGCTCACTGTGAAACTCCACTTTTTCTCCATTCAGTCCCATAACTTGATGTGAGGTTAAGCAATACCTGATTGCCACACTTGTGTGTTGATAAAGCAAGTGATGAAGCTTGCCTCCAGGCATGGATTTTCCTTTTTACTTGGGCTTTAGGGTGAAGAGAGCTCGGCATCCAGCACTTGAGTAATGGTCCGTTTGTTGCTCATGTATTGTGTGGGAAGGGGCCAGAAATTCATGGTAGAGCACCTGTATTCAAATGGTCCCAGGTTCAATCTGCAGAAAGGGCTGGAAATGCATCCTTTCTGAAACAGTAGAGAGCAGCTGCCTGTCTTTCTGAACAATACTGAGCTAGATGGACCACATCTAGTCTGCTTCAGTTGAAGGTAGCTTCCTACGATGTTGTTCCTATGTTGTCTGTACAGCACCAGGGACAGGCACTCAGTCTGGGACTGCCACTGGATTGTCTAAAACTTTGTATAAAACATGTAACTATTAAATCTGTAAAAGATTATTGGCAGTGCCCCATCTGTGGGTATAGTAATCTGAAGTAACTAACTATGGTCTTTTAATTTGACTAATTCTGTGCTGAACTTTGGTTTACAGCCCAATGGGTCTTTCTTTTATCAGTCACAAGCACAAAGAGATGCTGGCTTGTCCTGCACACAGCTCAGCTGCATTCTGCCATAGTGCGGGTTGCACAAAGCTTAGTTTTCCACACTTCATGATTTATTGGTATTTGAGATTTCTCCACACTTGGCAACGGACCTGCTGTTTCAACCTACTGGAAGGGTAGGAATAGTTGCCTGGTCATGAATTGCAAAGAACATAAATAAATATCATACAGGAGGCAGCACACTCCCCCGCCCCGCCCCCCTGGAAACTGCTCCCAGATTATTTAAGCACACATTGCAAACAGATAAAGCAACCCCCTCTGTTAGCTTACAAGCTTAAAGTGCCTCAGATCCAAGTTACCAGAATTCAGTTTGAATTCAGTTTTCCAATTAAAATAACGGCACAACTTTCAGTGTGTGTTTTCACTGAAGCTTTGACCCATGGAATATTTTTGTGAAACATTCTAAAACTGCAAGCAACATGGGAGGCAGTTGCTGCTGTGGGCTGAAGAATGAGTCATTACTGAGGCCAGCTGATTCTGCAAAGGACAGTCTGACTAAAGAGGAATTGGAATGTCACATCAGAAAATAGAGAATTTAAGGGGGGGAGTGAAGATTGATATACTGTTAGGATATATAGTGAATGTTATTTAATGAATATTGGTTACTCCTGACTTTCTGTCATACATTCAGGATGTTTGTGCATAGAGGTGTGTATTGTCTACCTCACAACCCCAAAGTCTCTCACAACCTACATGGGAATTCTAACCCTTGCTACCTTCATAAAAGCATCTAATGTGGTACCGTAGCTTATGGTTGCATATGTCTCATTATAAACCAGGGCTAGCATAAATATTTTGCATTCTATGTATAGTGGGAGTGCATCCAGAGTACAACAGTGTATTACTTCCCTGTTAGAGGAGAAAAAAAGGAGCTACACCTCTGTGTGATAGTTCTCTATCCTGTTGAATGCAGCTGCAACAGGGGTAGGGGAACGTCCAGCTTGTGGGCATGTAACATTGGCCCTCCATGAATCCCAAATTGGCCTGCTAGGGCCTTCCTTATTGGAGTATGGCATGTTCTCCCCCCCCCCTTCCTTATGGGCAGTGCAACTTACCTTGCTCCAGGATCTTGAAGGAGTGTGTAGTGAAACCAGCTGCAGTGGAGGAGAAAAACTCAATTTTAGCAGTGGTTTCACTGTGAACCCCTTTGTGTTCCTAGAACAAAACCTTGAAGCTTCGGACAAACGCCGGCTCCCTTGTGTTCCTAGAACAAAGCCTCCTTGAAGCTTCGGACAAACGCCGGCTCCCTTGGCCTGAAACGAAATGAGCGCTGCAACCCCATAGTCACCTTTGGTTCGGGGGTCATTTACCTTTTACCTTTACAGGCAACAACCAATTGACTTGTGTCCAACTGACTTGCAACTCTGCACACAAACATTGCAGTGACACAGAAGTGGCCAGAAAAGGGTGCAGAACAGTGGCTGTGGGGGGCAGAGCACGCAGTGACACAGAACGCAACCCCCACACAAATTGGGGGTTGCCTGTAATGTCAAGTGCTTGGTGGGTGGGTGAATTTTTCAAATTTGGCCCAGAAGGGGTCGGTCAGATATAACTGGCCCACCACACCCGAGGTTCAAGTTTCATTTTTGTCTGTACAGTACTAGAAAGAATATCATAGCAGTAAGGAAGGTTTTTAATGCTTAAGCCCCATTTTCTCCTCACTTTCCAAACAGCAAATAATACAGTGTAAGTTTGGGATTTCCCTCCAGTTGTAAGAAGTAGTTATGAGACTAATTGGTCATCATGATTAGTAGGAGTTTACCCTCCAATGAGTTGATATTGCTGACAGCATAGAAGTGAAATAGGCATATTGACTGTGACTTGTAACAACACAGGTTTCTGTTGAATTCTGTAGAAATTTAGGGTGGCATTTCCATGGGAAGCTATTGCTAAAGTCCTAACAAACTTTGGCCAAAAAAGGCCTCAGTTATTTTTCATGTTTCATCTTTCACAACCAGTGTACAGAATGCATAGTTAACCAGCTAATTCAGGAAGCTGGCAGGTAGCATTATTCCCTGCTAGATCTTCTAATTTTGCCCTAGCTACGTTCCATTACTTATTCTATGCTTAGTTCCCTATCTCTAAATCAGAATATTTGAATAAACTTTGTTAACTTTATATCTATGAATTTTCTGAAATTCGCCCCCATTTTATCAGAACTGTCCTTACTAACACACTTACTGACACACTTCAGCAAGTTTAGTTGCATCCTGCTTGCTTGTATTACTGTTCTGATCAGAAGTGAGTTAGTCACTGTCCCTATTTAACATGCTCTGTTCTCCTACTCCCAAAGAGCTAATGTAATTGGGCAGAAGCAATTGATGTATGTAGTTTAGTTATAAATGTTCATCTCTTGTTACCCTTTCTTCACACACTCTTCTTCCTTCTGTTGTGTGGGTGGGTTCAACGAAATGTCCTTTATTTACTGTTCTCTCACCCCTCTTTCCTTCCCACATTGTCAAGATGGTAGTGCTAGATTCACAACAACAGTGTGGATTCCTGTATGTTAAACGCTGAACCCCAAAACATGAAATTTTAAGCCAAGCTGGAGTTGTACTGATGTAAGTTTATGGTAGTGATTTTGTGGGTTGTATGTTTTTAAAAAGCACAGATTTAGAACGCTTTCTCTCTTTATATTCCTTCCCCATCAGTTGCTAGATGCATCATCAAAAACAAATCACAGTATTATAGAAGTATGTATACAGTTGAGTTATGCTATATTTCCAACCACCCCAAGTAAACTGTAAACTGGGCATGTGGGTTATTATCCACTTTTCTCCGAAACCGCTTCACTGATTGAGTTCAAATTTGAACACAGCGTCCAAAGCGAATGTCCGAAGGCTCTTATAAGGTTTTCAAAGACAGATGCCACACCTCCGCCAGGTGAAACCCCAAAAAACCCCTGTTCCAGAACGCACCACTCAGTCGAAAGTGCATGCTGGGAAAAGAACCAGGTTGCAAACCAGCACCCTCTTGCAGCGGCTACACTGGTACTACACCTATAGAACCTTCACTTTCAACAGCACCTCGGCTGCCATTTACAGACTAGGCCGAATGGAGGTACTGACTCGTGGGGGTGGGGGTTCAGGGGACGGGATAGGTCAGGACACGGTTGGGCCAGTCACAAGGATGACCCGGGGGTGGAGGGAGGAGGGGGCGGGATACATCATGAATCGACACAGGGTGGTGGCAGTCACAGGGATTTGCCACAGCAACATGTAGCAGGGCCAGCTAGTTTATAATAAAAATATGTTGGTCATAAATGCAAGATGGTACACTTGCATTTAAAGGAGAGCTTAATTTTGGAAGCATTTGTATGATGTGTCTAGTTCTATATTAAGCACTAAAATAATTTCTTACATTTGTGGTTCAGTGCAGGAAGTTCAGTGACAGCTTTGGTTGTTCTGAGTTAGGAATGATTCATGTGCTAACGTTGTACCCTTTAAGTTTAAAACTTTTATGCAGGTTCTGTTAGGGGAGGTTGCATTTATGCATAGATGGGTAAAACTATAGATGAGAGCTATCATCTCTAAACTAAGCTTAGACTAGTACATATCACTGAATTATCTGAGAATAACCATGTTCTTATTTAATGTTTACTTGAAATAATTCATCTTTATAGACATATGGAAGATATCCATAACGAAAGTTTTGACTGAAACTGAACCCATTTTCAGATTATTGTGGTTCTTTTCCTTTGTCTACTATTAAACCTGTGGGCCTCTTTCTTCAATCGGATGAGAGGAGTCATACATATTGTTATCCGGCAGAAGGATAACAAACTTGGAGCCAGTCTAATCTCTCTTGGGAGGGAATCCCACAATATGGGAGCAGCTAAAGAAAAGGCTGCTGACTTGTTTTGATCCATTAGGCAGGTGAGGGGATGAGGGAAAATGAAAGGTTGGGGAGTGGGGAGCCTTGTGGGTACCTCCTTGGGGTATGGTGTTATAACTTCAAAGTAGGGTTTTGCTTTATGTACGTCTTCTGGTTTATTGTGTGTTGTGGCAAATAATTGACTTATCTGGGGCAGGAATTGACATTGCATAATATTAAAAAGTAATTTTTGTGACCAGTCTGAAAAGCCCTACTATTTTGCTCATTCTTATCACTTCCATCACTTAATCACTTCTCTCTCATTCCTGTAAAATTTAAGTCATCATATCAAGAGATCCTACTGAACAATGTAAACTGTTACTTTTTCTGCAGTGTCCAAATACTTCGGTTTCCATTCTTAATTATAAAATTGCCTCATTTTGAGCCTACCCCCATGTAATCTGCCATTAGTGTAAGCTTCTTAAGTATTAATTCACAGGGAAGGATATTGAATAAAATCTGAACAGGTGGCAACAGTTAAGATAACAGCATGCAATTACTTCTAGATCTCTTGTGGGACCGCTAACACATTGCAAGAGCTCATGAAAATTCCCTTAAAGGTTTGTCAAAAAGCACTTTATGAGCTTACAAATAGAATCTCACCAGAATGCAGTTTTTCCCCCTTTTGAACTTTAAAATAGCTATTGAGCAAGCTGAACAGAACATTCATTTAGACATGGATTACAGGAAATTTACATATAAATGCTTGGTGCATGCTAATAAACCCATTCTGTTTTAATATTCCACTCTTCAGTAAGAACCTATGTGACTGAAAATGCTGTGAGAATTAGTTATTAATAGAAACGTAGAGGGGGGGGGAGGAAGAAGTCGATAGAATAAGAACTATATATGATAGTGCTATAGAAATTTTTATTTTTTTATTTTGTTTTTTCTGGTTTTTTGTTGCTTGTGTTTAATTTTTGCACTCATTCTTTGTGTACCTTCCTTTTTTCCTTTTTGTATCTTTTATAAAATTAATAAAAAATATATGTAAAAAAAGAGAAAATGCCGTGAGACCATAATCAGGTCAGAAAGCAAATTTATTCAAGATTTTTTCAGTTTAATATACTAGTTTGCTCTCTGGGTATCTGTTTATGTACAGTGCATGTGTAAACCATGCAGCGCATGTGTAAAACATGTAGTTGAGAACTACATCCATCTAAATATGCTATAAGTTTCTGCTTCTGCTGTTGTACCGTAAGTGCACCAGTTGCTGGGAGAAATTGTGAGAGTTTTCCCTAGAGAAGTCCTGTGTCCTAGGTAAGACTGAATGATTTGCTGGGATGAAGTGCTAGAAGTTCCTTCTTCAAGTCACTTCACAGGTGGCCTTAGCAAATCATCAGCTGCTGAGCGGGTTCCTTTCAACACTCTCTTTCCCTTTTGTTAGCCTTTAGCTCTTTCTTTCTTTCTTTCTTTTTTAAAAAAAGCACGATCTGCCTTTAGCCCCTGGGCAATTTGGGTCCAGGGACCATGCATTCGCTCCATAAGACGCACAGACATTCACTCTCACTTTTTAGGAGGAAAAAAGTGCGTCTTATGGAGCGAAAAATACGGTAAATCCTTTCCCCAGAATATATCCTAGGACATTTCCCCTGTCAGTGGAGTGCATGCATTGGTGCTGGATTCCTAAAACGTACTGGAACAAATGAGTTTTTACATCAGAAATAATCCAATTGTAGAAATGTGCAGTAAAAAAAAAATCTTAGTCAAAGATTTTGAAGTTTTACAGCAAACATAAGCACATGTTTAAAAGCACAGATACTGCTAATATGACAGGCAATATGGTACCCACCCTTCAGTCTAAAGTTCAGAGCAGCAAAGAAAATCTTGCCCAGGTTTCAGAAAGACAAGCCATGTTCAGGACGCAGCTGTTGAGGTTTTCTCCTACTTGACTTTCTTGGTTGCATTTCTCTTTTATACTTACATGACTTCCTTCCTGTTTTTGTCACATTAAGTAGACTTATTACATTACAATGCTTCTGGTACCAGTTAATTTTGCTGGCAATTGCTCAACAAAACCTAAACACAGAACCCTAAAACATCAGAATACAACAACATAGATATGGGGAAAGGGATCGCCACCAAACAGTTGTAGATCAGTTTTTTAAAAGGTTTCCCATTCAGTCAGTCATAGTACAGTATTTACGTGGCTTTGGTGCTCACTGTGTGAAGTAACTTTCAACGTTATGGCTCTGCTGTTTAATATACGAAAAGCTTTTGTACTATTTTTCTATTGGCTGTTAACATGTTGAGAAGGCATAGGATGTATATATCTGTAGTTTACTCTTCATTTTCAAGCCCAAGAACACACGACAGGTGCCATGTTCTTCATCTGGCTTTGCCATATTTGCACTACATCCGGGGACCTTGTTCAGCAAATTCCTCCCATCTTTACAAGTTGCTCTGTTCAGCAGGAGACTTAATCTATTTCAAACTCAAGAGAGAGAGCGGGGTAGTGTATATTGAAAGTACCAGATTGAAATAAAAAAACAAACCTTAACTGTGGACAACGTAAAATAAATCTTGATCGAAGTGGAAGCCCAAGTGTTGGGGCTGGTTGCTGGAACCTAAAATCATACTCTCTGCCTTTCCTTCTGGCCTCTCCCCATCTTTTTATAGCATGCTGTTGCATAGTGATATTTCCTGTTTTAGCATTTTATGGTGCCTTACTTCAGAAAGAAGAAGAATTGGTGCTTTTGAATTATGGTGCTGGAGGAGACTCTTGAGAGTCCCATGGACTGCAAGAAGATCAAACCTATCCATTCTTAAGGAAATCAGCCCTGAGTGCTCCCTGGAAGGACAGATCGTGAAGCTGAGGCTCCAATACTTTGGCCACCTCATGAGAAGAGAAGAATCCTTGGAAAAGACCCTGATGTTGGGAAAGATTGAGGGCACTAGGAGAAGGGGACGACAGAGGACAAGATGGTTGGACAGTGTTCTCGAAGCTACGAACATGAGTTTGACCAAACTGCGGGAGGCAGTGCAAGACAGGAGTGCCTGGCGTGCTATGGTCCATGGGGTCACGAAGAGTCGGACACGACTAAACGACTAAACAACAACTTCAGAAAACTACAGTGCTCACTTTCATACAGTGAACTGATGATAAGCTATGTATGAGATATTGAAAGCTGACATTGGATCACGATGCCAGCTAGCAAAGTGTTCATGGGTGTACTTTAAACAGAATCTTTTTATGAAATCAAATTGTTGCATGTGTTTTCTGAAAAGTATTAGAAACTCAGATTTGAGAGAATGTAATTTGGATGTAATCCTCTGGCTGGATTAGTGAGCATGTCTCTGTAAATGTCTTCACAGTGGGTGGGTTGTTTTCTAGTTTCTTGGCACTCGTCTCTTGTTTCTGCTCTTTGGCTATTCAAGTCATACACAAGTCACTGTGGTTGTGCCCTCAGAACAGCTTGTGCCATGGAAAAGGAAAGTGAAGGAAAGTGCACTGTTGCTAACTTTAAACATTATAGAGAGCAAATACCTGCAAATAGCTTTGCTGCTTACCTTTTCCTAGTGAAGCCAAACTCCTGAACTGTATTATTTGGCAAATAAATAAGGTGGGTGGTTTTGTTTGGGTGGTTTTTGCAAGTCAATTTATGCAGGTTTGGGATGGGAGAGTAGGACAACAAGTGGCCTATGTTCTTTCTACCTTTTTGGCCTTGCCAAAAGATCAAGCATCTTTCCCCAGCCTTGCAAATAAGGATGGAGGGTGATCACACTCCCCTGCCCAGTCTCTTATTGTCATTTTCTGTTGTCCGGGGGGGGGGGGATAGACACAAAAGCCATTTTTCTTTAGTCTGGCAGCAAGCATTGTAGAGTACTTTTCACTGCCACTTCTGCATACTCTGGTGTGGTCTTGTGGTTGTATCTGTCAGTATATTTCTAAACAAATCTGATCTGTTCTTTGAAATGGAAGTCTGCAAATCTGGATTAATTAACCCATTAAAAGTGGTGTGACTGTCTAGAGGGATGGAATGATCCAAGGGTTGGAAGGCTTTATAGAATGACCTAAGAGGAACAGTATTGTGAAAGGAATAAGACAGGCATCCCCAAACTGCGGCCCTCCAGATGTTTTGGCCTACAACTCCCATGATCCCTAGCTAACAGGACCAGTGGTCGGGGAAGATGGGAATTGTAGTTCAAAACATCTGGAGGGCCGAAGTTTGGGGATGCCTGGAATAGGAACTCTCCTCTTCTTTTTTATTGGCTATTGTAAACAAACCTTGAAAGATGATGTATATATTTAAATAAATTTGACAGCATGAGGAGGGTGCAGTTTAAAATATTTGGAAGGGCTCTTGGCATATAGAAGAGAAAAATAGTTTTTACTAACTGGAGATGAACATCTTGAAATTCAGATTTTACATTGGATTGAGGTGGGGAACCTGTGGCCTTCCAGGTGTTGCTGGACCCCATTTGCCATCATCCCTGACCATTGAACACGTTGACTGGGGCTGATAGTAGCTGGAGACCAACATCTGGACGACCACAGGTTCCCCCATACTTGGGTATCATGAAGCTTTTTATTCTCCAGATTGGGATTACTTGATGAATAGATTCTATTTAGTAATTGCTTATTTTTTTCTTTAAAGAAGCATGACATGACCCAACCAATACGTACATTGAAGTAAAGCTTAAGCTCCTCACAAAGGAGATTCAGTATTTGCTTCACAACTGGTTCCCCCTCACCCAAAAAATTACTTCATAAAGTCACAGGTTCATGGATGTGAATTTTCTCCTTGCAGGTTGCTGTGATTGAGACATTGAGTGAATCTTCTTTTAATCTGCTTCCCCCCCTTTTTTAAAGGTGAAATTGTGGTGAATGAAGTGAACTTTGTGAGGAAATGCATTGCAACAAATACAAGTCAGTATGATTTGTGGGGAAAGCTGGTTTGCAGCAACTTCAAGATATCCTTCATTACAGATGATCCTCTGCCACTTCAGGTTGGTTTCTATGCCTATTGAATTCCATAATACAATTGCCCTTGGCCGACAAGAGGCCCCCAGAGACATCCATCCATTGTGGAGGTCCATGTACCCATGACCTGCTTAGATTGTCTGCTGTAGCATGACTCGTCTGTAGCCAGCACACTTGCAACCCTGAGTTCATACATGTACCAGGAGTAGGCCTTTTAATTTCCCGAGCCATTCCAGGTTCCTTATCTTGAAACAAACTTAATACCTTGGCTCGGAATTACCTGCATTTGATGGAAGGGGTGTGTAGGCAGGGAGAAGCAGCAGAATAGCCACACATAAGTCTACTGGGCTCCACCAGATTTTGAATGCTTAATACAGTGGTACCTCTACTTACAAATAACTCTACTTACGAATTTTTCTACTTACAAATGGAGCTCCGTCCGCCATCTTGGATGCGGTTTAGATAGGATTTTTTCTACTTACGAATTTTTAGATAGGGTTGCTTCGACTTACGAATTTTTTCTCCCAATGCATTCCTATGGGATTCGACTTACAATTTTTTTCGACTTACAAATGTGTGTTCGGAACACATTAAATTTGTAAGTAGAGGTACAACTGTATTACGTTACTTGGGGCTTAACACCCTGACCCCAGCGTGTTAAAGTGGATAGAGTGTTGAATTTGCATGGAGACCAAGGTTCATATTGGCTTCCAACAGTAAACCTTGCTAAGTGGTCTTGAAAAAGTTGCAATTGCTTGGCCTAGCCTACCCCACAGGGCTTCAAATGAGTTACCTCAAGGAGTACCCTCACATCCATCCTCTTCTTACCGGCCACTGCCAGCTCTTGCCAAAACTGCTGGTGGTGCACTTTCTTTGACTTGGCTGCAGCTGCTTTAATGGCCAGAAAGTTGTGGGTTCCAGCAACAAACATGGAATTGGGGCACATCTCTGAATTCACTTGGCTGTCATTTTAATGGCCTCGGCAGTGTGCAATACCAGGGAAAGACAAGGCTGAAGCAGATGGAGCTGCGGCCTAGTACTGGGCACTTCCTCTGGTGGCTCTGCACATCCACTGAGAGCTAGGTATCCCATTGATACCCATGTATACTTAGCTTCTTTAGATAGCTCGGCTTAGAAGCTGGAGAACAGGGACCTGGCCTGGCAGTGAGGGGTAGTGTTGGTTGAGAGATGGGCCACTGCTCATTCCTGACCTTGATGAAGCATGCTTCTGCTTTGATAATAATAAAGATTAATGTATCTAACATAAGAAGAGCCCTTCTGGTTTACTTAAAAGGCCTCTCTGTAGGCCAGATTATATATGTCTTACCAGGTGAAGTGGCCCTGAGGGGAGAAGCCCTTGGAGGGGAAGAGCCAGAGCGCCATGTGCTCAGCATCTTGAGAGGCACACCCTCTCTGTTTTTTAAAAGATAAATAATTGCTAAAGCATCATTTCTTTCCCACACTCTTCTAATTTGAAAATCCAGTCCAATCCAAATAACTTTATTGCACAAGCCATTGGCCATGACAAACCTGAATAAAAAATTATGAGAGTGCTATTAAAGAGTTAGAAATGGTGCAAATTTCTCAATTTGAAAATCAATGCAAAACAAAGTGCCTCAAATGAAAATAGAGTGCCATGCACTCCAGCAACAATGGTTCCCATTCATCAGCTCTTGTGTGCCCCGGGGGCTTCCTGATTTTCTTACATGAGGAGGTGGATGTCTGGTGTGTATAAAGTAGGGAACATTTTCATAGAAGAGAACAGCAAGCCCAGGACTTTGATCACAATTTACATTGCTTATTTTGCAAATGTAGTCCTGTTTTGTTTATAAACTTAAAGTAGACACTGGAGTTTGATAATGATGCAGGTCCTGCTGATTTGCCTACTTGTGTGTTAAATTTTTAGCGGGGAATGTTATTGTCATATATCTAGATTATCGTTTTAGTTTACAAGAAAATAGAAATAGTTTGGAATGAAATCCCAAAGGTACACAAAAATATGCTCAGTGCATTGTGAATTAAAGTTCTTTTAGGGCACTCCAAATAGTAAACGTGCTGTAAGGGTGTTGTTGTGGCTACTCTTGAGTAAAGACGCCCAAGTCTGCTCTGCCTTTAAGAGTTTTATTGTGCATAGTATTTACAGTGCGGAGACAGCAGAAAACATGACAAGTCCCTCGCAGAATCTGGGAGTGGACGTTTCCGGCTACGGGACCAGCATAAGAGTCTGGGCACCCTGAAACGCCTCCTCCCAACCTTACGTTTGGTGAAGCGCCTTAATTCGGGCGCAGGAAGGGACTGCCTGTTCCCCTCCACCTCTTGGTCCTGGTGGCGCAGGGGCTCTCCAACATCGCTGAGCCCTGACACCTCGGTCCCCCTCACTTTCTGATTCCCCTCACCTGACCCACTACTGCTGCTCTCACTGGACGAAGTGCTGGTCAGCAAGAGGGGAGGAGGCTCCCTGTAGGAAGGCCCCCTGACACGTATCTAGCATAATACTATCAAAACAGTTGCACAGTATAAGTTAAAACTAGTATTAAAATATCAATAACAGAAGGAAAAAGACAGCAGATATATTACCAAATGTTAAAGATACTTATATGGACATTAAAAATATACAAATAAGAACTAGACCAAATGAAATTTAAAAACTGCCAGATGACAGTAATGAGATACTGACCTAAAAAAATCACCCCGCCATGTTCTTGGGTGCAGGTTAATTCTGTGTCCAGGGCAGCTGTCTACCAGCGCCACTTGGTATGATGGCTGAGACCCTATCTGCCTGCACCCTGTTTTGCCAGAGTGGTACTTGCTCTGGTTATCTCCTGCTTGGACTACTGTAATACACTCTACGTGGGGCTACCTTTGAAGGTGACTTGGAAACTACAACTACTCCAGAATGTGGCAGCTAGACTGGGAGTGGCTGCCAGGATCATATAATGCGGGTTCTAAAGGCATGAGCACAATTCAAAGTCTTAGTGCCGACCTTTAAAGCCCTAAACAGCCCCGGCCCTGTATACCTGAAGGAGCATTTCCACCCCCATCATTCAGCCTGCACTGAGGAACCAGGCAGAGGGCCTTCTCAGTTGTGGTGTTCACCCTGTGAAATACCCTCCCACCAGATGTCAAGGAGATAAACAACTTCATGACTTTTAGAAGACATCTGAAAGCAGCCCTATACAAGGGAGTTTTTAATATTTGATGTTTTATTGTGTTTTTAATATTTTGTTGGGAGCTGCTGCTACTACTGATTGCTGCCTTCCCTCCTTTGGTTTCTCTAATGTAGTTTATATGAGAATAGTTTTAGCTTAATGTTACACTGAGTGGCAATAAAATATTGACCCTCAGCCCTCAAGATGATTGCATCTAACCAAACAAAGCATACATCACACTTCATCTTAAAAATTATTAGGCCAAAATATAAAGTGAGTTGTAGTATTTATTATGAACTTATCTCCTGTTTTCTAGAAATTCCATTACAGGAACCTTCTCCTGGGAGAACATGATGTTGCTCTAACATGCATTGAGCAGATAGTGACAGGTACGTATTAAGGAGTTTGATATGAAAGATAGATTTTTTTTGCTTTGGAGGGGGGTACATTTATGTTTAGGAAATTAAAACAGAGTAGTCAGAATTCCCAGCTTCCAGTTCCGCCTGCGACTATGGTGGCAGCTCTCTGGGGCTCGAGAGAAGCTTTGATGGAGTAGAGGTGCTATGCATCCCAAAATGCTTTGAGAAAATTACAGGGGATCTGTGGTCCCTATTTGTGCCTGCTCCCTGCCTCCATGAGGGACAGGGAGGGGTGAGGTGCTGGGTCTTAAGCTTTCCATCACAGAGTCAGCCTCCATGTCTGCCATGGCAAACAACAGATTTCTTTTTCAATTCGGATAATTGGATATAAGTTAAAGGCACCCTATGGAGAAGATGAGAACAGTAAACTGCAAACAGTTTGGCTGTTAAGACTGAGGTTTTGTGAAGAAGGTAATTCCTGCCGTAGATGAGAACTGGGAGCGCAGAGGGGTGGATGTTTATATTTTGTATTAAGGTTTGCAAGCGTTTTGTCATATCTATGCCCTCTTGATTAATATAATAAAAGTTTACAAGTCTAGTATATATCTAGTAAAAGAGAATAAATCTGGGATTTGGTTGGAAAGAAACTGTGTATGTGAGTTGGTGGCGTAATGGCAGTGGGGAAGGGACGATCTGCTTTCTTTTTCTTTGTCAAGATAACACTACCTACTTCACCTAAGAATGTTGAAATATAAAGTACGGTAAATAAGGATCTCAGGATACTAGAACTGAGCACATTTGCTGTGGACAAGGGTTGTTGGAATATACTTAAAACCTGTGAGGAAGGAGGGGGATACAATGAACCCAGTGAGGAAGGAGTGGATCCATTTGTGCATTTGACCATGAAAGGGGAGAGGTGGGCATGGATTTATTAAAGTTTTCAAGATATTGCAGTACACCCCCCTCCCTGCTTGGCTTCATGGGTCGATGTCTGTGATTATTTTTGTTAGACTGCTTGGTGGGCCAGATGGTTGTCCTTGAGAACTCACCTTAATAACTGATAACAGACCACAAGTTTTGTGATATGAAAATATATCTTACACCAGTGATGATTTGGACAGGAAATGGCTTTGGTTAACGAAGATCTCAAGGGCACAATTGAAATTTGGGACAGTGGAACTGAGTGTATTTCCTATAGACAAAGATTGTTGGAATATAATTAACCCTGCAAAGAAGGAGCAGATTTGTATGCATAAAAATTAATATGGAATTCCTAATGGTAGAGTGCAAGATTGTGGTTATAAAGTTTTCAAGATATTACAGTACATTTCCCTTGGTTCTATGGGTTGATGTTTGTGATGATGATTGTTGGATTGCCAGATGGTGAGCCAGATGGTTGTCCTTGAGAACTCAAGGCAATAAGTAACAACAGATTACAAGCTTTGTGATGTGAAAATACACTACACACCAAAGAGGATTCAGACAGGAAAGGACTTTGGTTGAATGGACTGTGGAATTGGAAAGTAAAGGGGAACAACTAGGGAAAGGAAAATGCCAGGTTTCTATACATGCAAGATGTAAAAGGATTAGTGACCTCACTTGTTGAAACTGGGAATCTAATTGTTAAATAAATATACATTTATTTAATTTAAACAAATAAGCATTATTTAAATAAATAAATGTACATTTATTTTACTGTATATGTTAAATAAATTGATAAATGGACAGCTGATGGATAATGAAAAAAGATTACTTTTAAGAAATGGAATGTGAATTAGAGTAAATATGCAATACCGTGTTTCTCATATTATAAGACATGTCTTATATTTATTTTTTCCTCAAAAAACCACACTATGGCTTATTTTCAAGGGATGTCTTATTTTTTTCCTCCTCCTCCTGCTGCGGCCGGCATTGCTGCTGTGCCTATCACTATGTCTTATTTTCGGGGTATGGCTTATATTCCTTGAATGCTTAAAAATCCTGCTATGGCTTATTTTATGGGTATGTCTTAAAATATGAGAAACAGGGTATAATGCAGCAACAGGGAGAGCTATGGATGCATCCAGGAAGTAGGGCAGGAAGTCACAAAAACTATTAAATTTGATGTAATTTGATCATTGATTTGTAAAAAAATTGGAAAACTAATAAAAATTAATTGGCAAAAAAAAAAAGAATAGTCAGATCTGCGGATCCATAAAGTGTGCTGGTGTCTTCTGGCACCAGTTGCTGTGATGTTCGGGCTGGAGAATGCTTATGAAGCTCCCGAACGATCACCCAGGATGGGGAGAACATGCCAGCCGGGCACGTGTCTCTGCCAGGGTCCTACTCATAAGTAGGCCTTTTCCTGACAAGAATTTCCTTTTTGAATGTCTCTGTTGCCTGTAAAAATGGTAAAAATGTAAGAAGGTTAGATGACCATCTGTCGTGGATGCTTTAGCTGAGATTCCTGCATTGCATGGGGTTGGACTAGATGACCCTCTGGGCCCTTCCAACTCTATTCTATGAAAATATGTGTGCCAGTTAATGTGGCAGGCAGCCTGATTTAGATCTGTTCCATGTGGCTTACACCCATGTAAGTGTGCATAGGGGGTGCACCACACCTTTGTGTTCTTTCCAGGCAGTAACCATCGTTCAGCTCAACAGGACATGTGTTAATAGCACAAGTCTCTAAGAGGCTTGCAAGAGGGGCTTGTATACTGTACTGGGACATTTTAGAAATTCCTCTCTCCAGACAACAGAATTGCATGCCTTCTAAATGAAACTGAACTAAGAAATAGGAAGCATTTGTAACCCAAAGCAACGTGGACACCATGCAAGTGTTGTGATTTGGACAGCATTTATAGTTGACTCTTGGGCCAGTAGTTTCAAATTATCCCATTGTTTCTGCACAATAGTAGAGAGGTGTGTTAGATTCTGACCAGAGGTGCAGTTGTTAGTGTTGAAATTGAATGAAGGAAACCCAAGTCAGCTGCAGAGCTCCCTACAAAGCTGTGAATCTCTGAATTGCTGGGAGGATAAAGTGGCTACAAACAGAAGGATAGTCTGTTGACATTAGGCAGGTACCCTCACTATATTGTTTAAGACACCTGCTGGAAATTTTTATTTGTACACCACCTGGAAAACCTTTATTTATTTATTTATTTATTTATTTATTCATACCTTATTTATACATTTTCTAATTAAATCAAAATAAATAAATAGTAAGCAGGTCAATGTACTCTTCAAATGGGAGCTGTTGTATACCAGTTTGTTTCTGTTAAGCATTCATAACATGGTTATTTGTTATATGCATAACTCTCCCCTTTTTATTTTTTAAAAAATCTCTCTCTTGCAGTAAATGACACAAAGAGGAAACAGAAAGTTCTCGGCCCCAACCAAAAGCTTAAATTTAACCCAACAGAATTAATAATTTACTGCAAAGACTTTCGTATCGTCAGATTTCGTTTTGATGAAGCAGGACCCGAAAGTGCAAAAAAGGTATTACAGCAGGTCTGATATTAGTCTTGAATATTGTCTAGATGGAGAATTAGCCAACAATTTGTGGTGTTTCTTTCAAAATAAAAACCTGCCAAATAATTCAGGAAAGTTGAGGAGACAAGGGCCAATGATAAGAACAGAATAGCTCCCCTGTCCTGCTGTAACTTGCATTTTTTCTCAGGCTCTAAGTCTAAAGGAAGAAAGACAAGAACTCTGCACATACAAACTACAGAAACTGCTTACCTTCTAACCATGGAGGGTCATTTGGATACTCAGAGCTTGTGGCCCTTTTTCTCCCTGCACCCATTTCAACCTACAGTTTAAAATTGAAGAATCATATGCTCTAATGGTTCATTTTAAATCCCCTAAGACTTCACAGTAGAGGTTTTGTTGATACTAGAAATGGAAACTGTTGGCTTTATGCTGACAGTGGCTGTCCTTTGAGCTGCCAGTAGTCGAAGGTTAGGACGTGAAAATTTACACATAGCTCCTGGAAAGTTGAAGTCAGAGTTTTCTCTGGCAGATGTTTAGCATTCTGCACTTGTTTTAAAAACTACTGGATGAATATTTAGGCTTGGTTAAAGAAAGAACAAGAAGTCCATTCAGTGTGGCATGTGCTGTTATATTTGCTATTTTGGTTTTAAATTTCTCATAGAGCTAAGGGCTTTACTCAAAAACTTTCAAGTGAAAACTGTAAATATTTAATATCCAGAAACGAATACAGAGGCTGAATCAGCCTTAAACATGCTTTCTTGTTCAGCATACTGGTATCTTTTGTATATGAAATGCTTAAAATTTTATTCCCATAAGAAGTAACTAGGAGAAATTTGGACTTTGAGATCTTTGAATATCTCAATATATACATTGCAATATACACATTGCTTATATATTAGAAGAATCTGTACTTGAAATTTGCAACTCAAATTTTGTGCCTGTATCAGACATTAAAGCTGGCTTGCATGCAGAAGGTCACCAAGTAGAGCTGGGAGAGTTTCTTCTCTTTCAGAATGATTGGGAATATGTTTAAAGAAGGTATCAGTTCTGAGTAGAAAAATAAACTGATGCTGGTATTTTCAAATGGAGATTATATTCTGGGCTGAAACACAATATAAAACAAATGAACATGGCATCAGGGTAGCTAATATTGTCTACAGGTAATATGAAATATGCAAAACAACCACCACCACCACCACCCATATTTGTTTGGAAACAAGTCCCACAGTGGGGGTTATTCCTAGGTTCATTGAATTGTAGCTTTACTACTCATTCACATCACAGCATAACATGGCCACTTGGTATGCTGGCTATTGCTGAATAAAACATTGACACCTATCCATGTTAATTTCATAAATATACTAAACAGTACATTTTCCCCAGGCTATATACATTATATACATGTACTTGAAGTTATATTTATATTTGAAATATTGTGAATATGTAAATCTATTTCCCCAAATTCCTTATTTAAAGTTTTTTATTTTCAATTTTCTGCAACTTCAAGCCTTTCTGAAACTGTATATCAAGTTGCACAGAGGACCCTCAGGATAAAGAAGGAGTGGTGTTCCCCTCTGAAAAATGTCAGAGCCAAGAATAAGCCATGGCTGACTCTAGCAGAAAAACGTAGTCCTCTTTCAGTTTAATGAAATTGGAAATTGGATTTTAGAAAGCACATTAGTGACAAAAGCTGGGATTCAGATAACTGTATAAGCAGTTTTCTTCACCCAGGGAGGGTTCAGGCTTGTGTCATGGTTTATTTTACAATGCCTGATGTCCACTGGGTATGGCACAGCCCATGAGTATGTCTAAGGAGCTCTTTTGATCATGATCACTGTTAGTAGAAGCCAAAGTAGGTGATGGCACAGCTCACCCTTCCTGGCTTAGACAAAGTCACATGGTACAGTATTGTTTTCTCTGGTCCGCCATTTCCTCATGTAAAAAGTGGTTGGAAGCAGCTCAATGCACCCCAGTTCTTTTTGTTTTCCTCTGTTCAGGTGTGCCTTGCAATAGCTCACTATTCCCAGCCAGCAGATCTTCAGCTCCTCTTTGCATTTGAATATGTGAGCAAGAAATACCATAATCCAGGTAATGCAGACATTTACTTTCCCTCATAGCCTTTGGAGGGGCCTTTTGAGTGAGAGCATGGCTGCCAACTTTTATGGGAGCTTTGTTTGGTGCAACCAGGGGTTTGTTTTGGAGGGTGTCATATAAGCAGTCCTACTTGAGTGGTAGTACATGTTTGCATGCATAGAAAAGCTCACTAGAAATGTATCTGTGCCTAAGTGTGCTGTGGGGTGATTGCAGTTCTGAAGCTAGAAGAGAGCCCCTTGCTCATCAATATGCACCATGAAGGCTGAGCTTCCATCTCCCCTTGCTGTGTTCTGGGTTTGCCAGAGGAGAAACAAGCTACCGTATGCTCAACAGAGTCCTTAGAGCTGCTCTTGCAGTTTTGGAATTCAAGGTAGTTTGGCTGGAAAAGGAGAACCAGCTTGTGTCACATGGAAGTGTTACAATGGTGCCCTTCCTACCTTTTCTTCCCAGTCTTGGTTCCTTGGCTGCAGTGAGATAATAGATTTGCAACACCATGCTCTACCAAAGAGGCTAGAGTCACTTCCACACAGGCTTTTTGCATTGAAGTAATCTGTAGGGGGAAGTATTTGAAGGTTGCTCATTTAAAGACCCCCTCAAGAATTAAACCGCTGAGGAAAGGAATGGTAGTTGGTTTAGCCTCAAAATATTGGGAGTCTAATCCTAAAGCCATCGAAGCTTATGAAAGTTTGCATTAACAGAGGCATTCCTTAAAACGGCATAACATGTTGTCACAGATAGATAAAACACATTAAATTAATTTGACATATGGTAGGGGCAGATCAGAACTTCTCTTTGTTTCCCCATTTAGTACAAATTCATGTCTGTCAAAACTTGGCCAGACACACAATGGAAAATAATATGCTTTGGGGGTGCTCTGGCCCCTACACAGCTGTATTTGCAAGGTAACTTAACTGTTTTATATAAAGCAGCATTGGAAGTTTGGAGGTCTGTTTGTTTTCTGCAAGATACTGTAAAATCCGTTTATTTGCATGGCACAACTTGGAAAGAACTTTTTTAAAAATCACTTCCTTCTAGCAAAAAAAGTGAATGGAATAGATCCTGGAGGAGGAGGTGGTGGCAGCCAGCTGACTCCATTGTTTGAGACCTACTCTGACTGGGATAGAGAGATCAAGAGAACAGGAGCATCAGAATGGCGTGTATGTTCAGTGAATGAAGGCTACATGATATCTACCTGGTAAGTTTGCTTTTCTTTTATAGCCAGGAAACCACATTGGGATTGAGAGGCAGAGTTGGCCTCAGGGCACAATTCCATTCCCTAGCAATGAGCCTCTTCTCTGTGATCCTTTGCAGCTGGATTTTGATGCAGTTTGTGAAAACAACACTGACAATGGCTGCTGTTATGAATTGCATTGGTACATAGCTAACCACTCTGAGCCACTGGCCGGCAAAACTGGTGCTTCTGCAAGAGGAAATAGTGTTTTTCAGATTGCAATTGAAATAATGCAATTTAGGTTCCATTTCTTAGTAAGGAATAAGCTAGCTCTGCATTGTCATTAGAGATAATAATGACCAGATTAATCTTAAGATTTCTATGGTTGATTTCTAAACAAAAGGAAAACATTGGCTTTAGCATTCTAATCAATGCTGCATTAGGTTATTAAAAAATATAGTGTTATATAAAAAGACTTTACTTGTATTTCATTTCCCAAGTAACTATTATGAGTGTATTTTGTCTTGGCCCCAAGTCTTCCAGAATACTTTGTTGTGCCATCATCTTTGGCAGATCAAGATCTCAAGCAGTACTCCTACTCCTTCACTGGAAGACGGATGCCAGTAAGTGTGAAGCTGACATTGCTGCTTAATTGGTACTGTTACATCACTGCTAGAGTGCAGCCCACTCCGCTACACAACTATGCAAGGGATCTGCAACTGTTGAGTTCCAAACCCTTTGGAGTCAGAAAGGAAAGGTTCAAGGAAAGTGTAAGAGCAGCCCCAGTGAATCAGATTGAGGACTCAATGGGCAGCCAGACTCTCGCTGGAAGCCTAGAGCCCATGAAACGAGGCCATTACCCTTCCCTGCTATTGCACCCTAGCAACTGTCATTCAGAAGTACACTGCCTCTGAATTTGGAGATTTCATACAGCTAATAGCTGTGGAAAGTCAGAGTCAAGGAGGAATAAATTTTAACTGTCATCACCACATCTTGTGGCAATGAATCTCATAAATTAGTTCTTGGATTAAGAAATCTTTCAGTCTGTCTCAAATCATATTCCTATCAATTTCATTGGGTGACCCTGAATTCTAGTATTATGAGAGATAGAAAGGAAAAAACCCGTTTCCACCCAAATGAAGTGTAGGGAGGCGGTGGCAGAGCTTCATGCTCCGGCACAGGGGGGGGGGCGCATGTCCTGGGGGCGGGGCGCTCAGTGCAGGCAATGAAACCCTGCTGGGATCGCCCTGCCAGGGGCAGGGTTCTCCCCCCGCACTCCTCTTCCTCCACCAGTGTAGGGAGGGGAGGTGGCAGATGAGGATATCGTAGCAATAAAAGAGCTAAGGGAGTGTGTTTGTGCTCATGTCCTGCTTGCAGGTTAACCATAGGCATCTAGCTGATTGCTGCGAACAAAATGCTGGATTTGATGGACTGCTGTTCTTAAGTTCTTATGATATTGTTCAGGGCAGGAAGGGAATAGAGTTTTGTAGGGTGGGTGGTAGTAGCCATAAGGTAGGAGGGACACCCCTGGAAACTATTCTGGATATTTTAGCCTTGTGAAGGCCACACTTCACACTCTTAATGTATTTCTGGCATTTGCAAAAAGCATACTTGATTTTCTAGGCTTTTGCTGTCTCCTAATAAATACCCGGTTGTATTTTTCCCTGGCTCCCGAATGCTATCTGTTAAGATATTATTAATACCACGCTAATTTTATTGTGAACCACCTTCAGATTCTTTTAAAATGAAAGGTGGTATAGAAATGCTTTAAATTAAATGCTGAAGAACCTTTTGCTTTCTGGAACTTCAGCAGCTACAAACAGCAGCCTGTGACTTTTCCTTCATGAACACAAAGATAGTGAGCTTCTTATGGTTGTTTAGAGGTGCTGTAGGCTTGTTGAATATAGTCCTTTGCATCATTTGTACCTTGCCTTGTTGTATCCACAATATAAAGGATCCACTTTCTTCCAGATGTGGTGCTGGAATCACTCCAATGGAAGCGCACTTGTGAGAATGGCCAGCATTAAAGACCAGTTGCAACAACGAAAAATAGACCAACGGTAAAGATGGTAGTATTGTTTGCTTAGTGGGCAAAATCAGATTCACTTTGACCCTGAGTTTGGAGATTTTTGCAAAATGTGTATGTTCTTATGTAGCATAGAAGCAAGTAGGAAATGTGTTAAGGTGCAAGTGAAACGTCAGATGCCTAATATTTGTGAGAAGTATCTGTGGGGCAGAACCGATGTCCTTTCACCTAACAGTAGGACCTTTGGCAAATGTTGTTTGTGACCCTTAAAAACTCACCTTTCTGCAGGGAACTTAGTGATCAAATTCTGCACCCTGTGCCACATCTACTATCTCATATTCTGTTGACAGAGGGGATGTGAATATCCTTAAGTGTTGAGTTAGATAAGCTAGGTGCTCTAAAGCATTGTTAATTTAGTCCCACTTGAGGGTTGTGATCAGATTCTCTGTTGGTTGTTGAAGGCTACGTGGAGATGCGGGGGGGGGCACTAATATGAAGCTATGCAGTTGTGCTTTCTGGCCCACATAGGTAAGGGCATCATTGTGCCAGTTGTCCCCTGGTTACAGGGTTCTTTCATTTCTCATACCCCCACAAAATAGGGAAGCAGCAGCTTGCCATTGCAAAAAACACTAGCACCCATGCCCAGTCAGCTGGTGAAAATGCTTGTTATCAGTTTTTATGCTAGAGGATGAGCAGGGGAAGAAAATACTCTTAGGACTTTCCCTCCATGACCAACTTTGCTTCAGTACCTTCTTTTTTTTGCTAGGATTTGCAATGCTGTCACTAGAAGCCATCCACAAAGAAGTGATGTTTACAAATCTGATTTGGACAAGAGTCTGCCAAATATCCAAGAAATCCAGGCTGCCTTTCTCAAACTCAAGCAATTGTGTGTCAATGGTATGTTCTTGGCTGCAGTTTTGTGTAAAAAGTGTGCACTTGGATATCTCAAGACAGGAATTCCCAACCTTTCAGGGTCTGTGAGCACATCTAAAATTTTAAGAATTGTTTGTAGGTGCAGCCAGAATCGCTGCCATGTGTGGGGTGACTGGTTTCAAAATGTTCAGAGTGCCTTCTCTATGTCTCCATAGAGTTGAAAGTGTAAGGGAAAAGATGCAGGCAGGAAGATGCCTGTCAAGTGGAGCTCACCCTCCACCAAGGACCCAGTTGCCCGAAGGTCCTTGGCAGAGACACATCCCTCCTTATCCCCTGCATTTAACCAAGGATCTCTGTGGCTCCCGTCATCTTGAGGAGGTGCCCATTTTAACACCCATCCACCCAAAATGCATGCCCCAATGTTGGGCCGCATCCTGAAAATAGAAGCCAATGCTCCTATAGTGAAGGACTTGTGCTGCCGTCCACTTGGATGAGGATATCCAGGAGAATACAGAGCCTTGCAGGCCCTGTATTGAGAACACTAGCACTGACTTTTTCAGAAGAAGCAATGGGTAGGATGTGTTTCTAAACACATATGTTACAATGTATGTGTCTGAACTCACATGCATGTCCCTCACTAACGTGTATTCAGTCACACACTATCCAGCTATTTAGGATCTCTTACTAGTGTTTGTTATGAATATGTGTTTACCCTTAACACACAAGAAAAGCCCATAAGCAGTTTTCACACAAACGGGATAAAGAAAGATTGGTTTATAACATGGAATGAAAGTGACAGAATATATTAATGCTGCTTCAGACAGCAAAATTACAATTTAAGCAGGGTTGAACTTTTACCTAGATGAGCAATTCTTATAATTTCAATATTTCTGTTGTCTCTTCCTAGAGTTTCCTGTCTATTTCCTATTTTGTTTATTCTGATTGATTGAAAGTTAAAATAATATAATCCTAGTGAGTGATGACTAAACTGGTTATCCTTGATTGTTTCCTGTCAAAGTTATCTTACTATTATCTGTGTGGAAACAATTCTTTTATAGGTGTTGATTAAATTTACATGCGCTGATCTTTAAATTATGAGTTCAGGATGTCTCGTCAATGCCTTCTAGAACATGTTTGAGATAAGACTGGTACCAGGGTCAAGAAAAGTTCATAATGAGGACCCCCGCCTTGCATATTAAGCTATGCCAACCTTTACTCATGCCATGATCTACAATAATAAACCACAGAAAAAGTTCAGATTGCCACACGCCTATTTACACCTTCTCCTTGAGAGCTTTAATTCTGGAGACCTGGAGAATATTGTCTGTGCCTAAAAGGCTGTTCATACATTTCTGAAGTAGAATAGGGGCTTTACACTGGTTTGAAAACCCTAATTAGCATGGGTGATAATTAATGGCAGAGTTAACAAACTGTGGATAAGTGGTGGGAAAGGTTGTGCTGTACCTTTGAGAGGACCTTGTCCATCCCCGATGCCTTAACCATAACAAAATTTTAAAAATTCTTCCAGTAGCATCATACCAGTGAGAAACTTAGTTGGTCTCTAAGGTGCTACTGGAAGGAATTTTCTTATTTTGTTTCGACTACACCAGACCAACACAGCTACCTACCTGTAGCCTTAACCATAGATAAGAGACATGTGGCATCTGTATGCCTACTGTACTAGTCCTGTGGCCCAGCTAGCCTAGTAACCTGTTCTCACAGGAGCTAAAAGCAGGACCTGAGCAGAACAGTGCACTGTGCTCCTTTGATTCTCAGCAACTGGTTTCTGGAAGTATGCTAGTTTGTCCCCAATGAATGGTTGCCTTCTAAGGGGAGTATTTCCTTCTTCAAGAGTGCCACTCTCATTCTCCCTGACAGTAGAGCAGGCATCCCCAAACTGTGGCCCTCCAGATGTTTTCGCCTACAACTCCCATGATCCCTAGCTAACAGGACCCGTGGTCAGGGATGATGGGAATTGTAGTCCAAAACATCTGGAGGGCCGAAGTTTGGGGATGCCTGCAGTAGAGGCTCTATAGGATGCATCTATAACAGCCCTAACAGGATGTTTGCCTCCCTTAGCTTTCTTAAGTCTACCATCTTGGCCTCAATGGAATGAATTTGTTCCTGCACAGCCAGGCACTCATTGCACCTCAGACACACCCATGGTTTCTCTCCAACAGGGAGAGTCATACATGTGACACAGTGCAAAACACTAGAAAGCCTCCACACCCTGCTGGCACTCGACCCATGCCATTGTTTTTGTCGTTTAAGATACTGCATTGAGAGTATGGCTTTTATTAGGTCATGGAAGGAAGGGGCAGATCCTGGGATCCTGGCCTCCTTGCCGTGCCAGGGAAGGCACATATCCCCTTAACACACCTTGACGTTTTGTCACCATGGGATTGCATTGGGAGTGAACAGGAGGTGTTGATTAAGTGAGGAGTGGAGAATGAGCAATTGGCTTGAGTCTGCTGGGAGTTGACTCCTGTAAAGACAGTAATCACTATACGACCCTCTTCTTTCAAATATGGGGAGCATGATTTCTTACTTCTTTTCTCTTCTGGTCATAGAACCTTTTGAAGAAACAGAGGAGAAATGGTTGTCTTCACTGGATAATTCACACTGGCTTGAGTATGTGAGGTATGTGCAGAAGTTGCAATTAAAAATCTCTGTTGACAGATTTATTTGCATCCTAGATCAGAGGTTGGCAACCTTATCCGAGGATGGGCCGGTTGATGCTCCGTCGGAGGATGGGCCGGAGTGTGTGCACATGCGCGCTCTTCCGGGTCAGAGGAGAACCCATGCGCACGCGCACAGGCCCCATCAACCCGGAAGTCGGTCCCCGCTCCCCACCAGTAAGAGCGGGGGGGCAGGGGTCGCCATGGGCCGGTTAGACAAGCGGCATGGGCCGCTACTGGCCCATGGGCCTTAGGTTGCTGACCCCTGTCCTAGATGCAAAGAAGATAAAATATTGACAAGCACTGTGTCACTTTGAAGTGAGAGACTGTGGGATTCTCTGTCTACACAGTTTGTAAAAAATGTTCTTGGGTATACCTGATTCTGTGAAACTAAATTTCACTAGAGATTTAAAGTGAGTTGGCCTCTGCAAATACCTTGCAGTGCACAGCTTATACCAAAATAAAGCTAACAGTGGACTCGCTTGAGTATTAAATAGTTCTAATTAATTTAAATAAATTAATATAGGCTTTTTTTGTCTTGGTCTAGACTTTTCCTGAAGCATTCCGCAGAGCTTGTATACATGTTGGACTGTAAGCATGTCTCGGTAGTTTTACATGGTAAGCTGCTCAAGTGTTTTGCATTGTGTTGATGCTGCTGCAGACATTATACCAGTATATTTAGGAATAATTGTAGTAGCTGTTATCCACTACTCAAAGTGTGGACACCATTATTAAATTTATCCTTTCCACTGTGTTTATCTCTGAACTCTTTTTTAAAAAAATTATTATTAAATTTGTATACCGCCCTTCATCCATATATCTCAGGGCAGTTCACAATATAAAAATACAAGATAAAAAAACACAAAATACATAATATAAACATGAACAAAAACAAACTAATAACCTCCACCTCTTAGCCAGTTCCCTTCCCAATGCTTGTCTGGTGTGCCTTGGCCTCGTGGCTTCATGACCTGGGCAGTGCTAGGCGGATTGTGCCTACCAGGCAAGTATGCAGGCAGACTCTCCCATTCCCCTCACAAGTAGGCCTTTTCTGCCATATTGTCCGCAATAGTCTTAAAAAGCTCCCAGAACCTAGTAGCAGGTTAGAATTGGAGGCTTTGCCTTTATGTTTTTTGGAAACTACTGTTCAGAGGTGGTATTAAAAAGATAACCCTTCTTGAGTATGAAGAGATGGTGGTAATATAGGTAGCCCAGTATTGACCCCCTCTTCTACAAAAACAAACACCTTACTGATTCAAAACTAAATAAACACAGTTCTGAGCAAGCAGGTGTGTTACCATTTTATTGTAACATTCTAAAACGGATGCTTATAGCATTGATAATATTTTGTAAGTGGCTTTGAGATCCATTTGAAAAGCATTATAAAAACAAAGCACATGACCCTGTGCTATTTGTATTGTTGTTAACATCTTTTTCTTCCCACTCACTTCGTATTTCTTTTTTTATATCACTGTTACAAATGTCAACTACAGAGGAAGAAGGGCGCGACCTGAGCTGCTGTGTGGCTTCGCTCGTTCAAGTGATGCTGGATCCCTATTTCCGGACCATTGCTGGTTTCCAGAGCCTGATTCAGAAGGAGTGGGTCATGGCAGGATACCCCTTTCTAGATAGGTGTAACCACCTGAAGAAATCTGACAAAGAGGTAATTGGGGTACTTCAGCTTAATAACATACAGAAGAGGTAGCTTATACATTTGAAATGGATTTTTCCAAGGAAATAACAGGATTTGGGGAAATCTCTGAGGGCAGGAGAGCAGAAGAGTGATGGATTGGGAAATGCACAGAGAGATGAGATGAGAATGGGAGGGGTGGAAATGCTCACACCCCCAAGCTACATACAGTGGTACCTCAGTTTACGTACACAATTGGTTCCGGAAGTCTGTACTTGACCAGAAGCGTACTTAACCTGAAGCGAACTTTCCCATTGAAAGTAATGGAAAGTGGGTTAATCTGTTCCAGACAGGTCCACGGAGTACTTAAACTGAAAATACTCAAACCGAGGCGTACCTAAACTGAGGTATGACTGTACTTGCTCCTTCAGATGGCAATCTCCCTGCCATCCAGTCTTGGAAATCTCCCACTAACAGGGTCCAAGTCTTATCTGGATTGAGCTTAAGTTTTTTGGCTCTCATCCAGTCCATTTCCGAGGCAAGACAATGGTCCAGCATGCGCACTGGCACACCAGCAGATGTAAAAGAGACGTAGAGCTGTGTGTCATCAACATATTGCTGCTGATGCACTTTCATGCAGTTTCATGTAGATGTTAAACAGCATGAACCCTGAGAAACTCCACATTGAAGCCAAAGAGTATTCCCCTCTGGAAATGACATCCAAGTAGGATTGGAACCACCACAAAGCGGTGCCACCCACCCCTAACTTGGATAGCCACTCCAGAAAGATACCGTGGTTGTTGGTATCAACAAGCATTGCTAATTTGAGGTTTGGTTTACACAATCAGAACCAGAAGTTATTACCTTCAGGTTGATGCTATAGCGTTTTATCCTAGATGCCCCATCGACACAAGCAAATAATTTCAGGGTGTTCTCATATTTCTGACTATCCTGAGTCTTGCATAGACAATGGTTTCTCTGTGAGACTACAAATTCCACCATGTGACTATTGACATGCTCATTAATCTCATGGTGTCTTATTTTACCAAGAAGTTTTCAGCTCTTTCATGAAATTTTAAACAAATCCGTTTCAGAAGTGGCTCTGCATAAGCCCTATGAAGAATCAAAAGCCCAGAATCATGTGGGGTTAGAACTAGACTTTTAGTTCTAATGGAATTGGTAGCTAGGGGTAAGCTTTGCTATAGCTAGTCTTAGAACCATGCCCTAAAGCCCAGTGTTGGCTAAAACAGTGGTTTCACTGAAATAAAAACTGCAGCCAGTTGAAATCAGGGTAAGAGTGATTTGGGACCCTAGTACATTGGTGCTTTGAAATAAAATTCTCTCCTCCCAAGGATATATATATATCTATATTTCTGTAACCGTGACAGACAGAATCTTAATTTAAGGAAACATTTATGTCCTCTAAAAAACCTGAATGAAGGCAGGCAGAAAACTACTGTATATGGTTCACTATAGTTCACACAGCTAAGTTATAGACTACTGGCTCTAGCCAGAGGTACTTGAATGTAAAGTAGGCATTTCCATATACAGTATGTTGCTCCAGTTTGTACACTTGCTTTGCAGTGCATTTATGTAATAATATTCTCAGCATTGATTTAATGGTGACTGCAGTAAATGTAGGGCTTGAGCAAACTTGCATAAGTCTTCTGTGTGTAACATCTTCCCATCATTTCCCTCCCACTCCAGTCTCCCTTATTTTTGATGTTCCTGGACTGTGTCTGGCAACTGCTTGAGCAATACCCATCGGCCTTTGAATTTTCTGAAGCCTACTTGACGATATTGTACGACAGCACGCGGATCTCGCTGTTTGGTACCTTCCTCTTCAACTCTCCACACCAGAGAGTGAAGCAAAGCACGGTGGGTGCTAAACATTGTCTGACCTCAAGTAGCAGCTGCAGCACATTGTTAGGAAGCTGGAAAATCATGTCCAGTAGTCAAGGTGGAAGCCTCTTAACTGTTGCGTCAACAAGGGAGTATAGCTCACAGCTTTGAGATGGAAGAGCAGTTGGTACATTAAGGACCAAAAAGTAGACTGTGCTGATTTCTTATTTGTATGCACTTTGGTCCTATGGTGTTCTTGCCCTAGATTGTTAACCATCAACTTGAGATAAACCTTCAGCAAAACCATCTGGGAGAAAGCCATTAGGATCAATAGATTTCAATATAGGTGGAAAGTTTGGGTTTTATTTTGCCTTTGTTCCTTACCATTTTTCTAGAATTCTTTGAGCACAAATGCAAAAATACCTTTTAAAAAAGTTAGGATTCTTATGGGATAGGTTGATAGAGGAAGCCAAAAGTGGCTTGTTAGGTTGCCTGCTGTTGATTTTAAGGAAGTCATTCAGCTGAAGGTAATATCATAAATTGGAAAGAGCATAAGAGACTGTTTCAGAGTTGGAGAATTTCTGATGTGTGCATTAACCTACTTCAGGAAGGCTTTAGCAACTGGAAGAATTGTGTTTAAATTCTGGCAAAACTCTTTTAAGGCATCACCCAATTATGTGGCTTTCTTCTCCTCAGATGCCCATGGATGCCACAACCTTTGGCCTCATTCATTTTAATAATTTAATATAAATATAACAAAATCTCTAAGCAGTTCACACAAGCTACAATAATAAATTCACAATGAAAAGAATCAGTCCATATCAAAACCCAATAAATCATTAAGCAGAGCATCACAACAAACTCCTTTGTGTTCCATTACCATAAAGAGAGTGGGCAATGCAGGATCTTATTTTTCTGCAAATAAAGGGTTTCATATTTACTGGTGAAGTCGGGTTGAGTCTGTATATATGTGAACTTACCTGAATTTTCTTTGTTTCAGGAATTTGCCATAAGCAAAAACATCCAGCTGGGTGATGAGAAAGGCCTCAGGTTTCCTTCTGTTTGGGATTGGTCTCTTCAACACACTGTGAGGGATCGTATGCTATTCCACAACCCCTTGTACATTGGGAAGAGTGCGCCATGTGTGAACAATGGGGCTGTGAAATACTTTAAGCGATCAAAGGTAAGAATGGACCAGTGAGTCAGTCCAGCTACACCAGTGGTGCTGCAGTTCCGCTGCTGCAAAGATAGTATCTCATTCCTGTTGGAATGGGATCGATTTTCAGTGCACTGGGCCAGTGCCCTTGTGCAGCCCAGCAGTGTCCTGCTGGAGAAAATCAAAGAACTGAAACGGGCAGCACATCTAGTCCCAACTCACTGGCCAATGCAGGAAATCCAGAATGAAAACATTCCCAGCACAGGGCTGCCCAGTCTCTGCTTGAAGATCTCCAGTAAGGGAGATCCCATCTATGTAACTGGCTCAATAAGCTTCTCCCAATGTTCAACTCAAAGTCCATTAGATCTTGACTTGCCCTCTGGGGTAGGTGAGAACAAACAAGTCTTTGTCCTCTCTCAAGATCTCCAAGTAATCAAGTGGTGATACTTGCGTTTATTTTCCAAGTAATGCAGTTTTCTAGCAGGTGATTCCCCACCCTCAACATTGTTAGTGGTTTTGACCTTAACTACCAAGGAAAGCAGGACGCGGGTGGCGCTGTGGGTTAAACCACAGAGCCTAGGGGTTGCTGATCAGAATCCCCGCGACGGGGTGAGCTCCTGTTGCTCGGTCCCAGTTCCTGCCAACCTAGCAGTTCGAAAGCACGTCAAAATGCAAGTAGATAAATCGGAACCGCTACAGTGGGAAGGTAAACGGCGTTTCCATGTGCTGCTCTGGTTCGCCAGAAGCGGCTTAGTCATGCTGGCCACATGACCTGGAAGCTGTACGCCGGCTCTCTCGGCCAATAACGCGAGTTGAGCACCGCAACCCCAGAGTCGGTCACGACTGGACCTAATGGTCAGGAGTTCCTTTACCTTTACCTTACCAAGGAAAGCAGTGTATGCTTGGTTGCTTCCAGTCACCACATGATGATGATGATGAAGATAATGATGAATGAGGGATAGTGAATGAGGGAATCTGGGGGCTGCCTACCTACTGACAGTGTCTGCTAGGAGAGTCTATAGTTAGAGGAGGGAGAACAAAACTGATGGGTGGCTTCCAGAGAAGCGGACACGGAGCAATGAATTCAAGCTACAAGAAAGAAGATTCCACCTAAACATTAGGAAGAACTTCCTGACAGTAAAAGCTGTTCAACAGTGGAATTTGCTGCCAAGGAGTGTGGTGGAGTCTCCTTCTTTGGAGGTCTTTAAGCGGAGGAGGTTTGACAGCCATCTGTCAGGAATGCTTTGATGGTGTTTCCTGCTTGGCAGGGGGTTGGACTGGATGGCCCTTGTGGTCTCTTCCAACTCTATGATTCTATTCCCCAAATCATTCAGTCCCGATTGGTGGGATGACTTAATACACACTGAAGCCCATGAGCTGGGCCAGTGGGTGTTTCGTTGCAGTGTTTCAGTCGGTGCTTTTCTTCCATTTTTTTTAAGTGCCGGTACTGTGTACCCCTGAGTACCCCCAGAAAAAAAAAGCACTGGTTTCAGTGATTTTTCAGAGCAGTCTTGTCTCTTATGCAGTTGTCCACCATCCAGAGCTCACACAAAACCCTTGCAGAGGGAGGATGGAGTGGTCTCCCAGCCTCCTCTGCACCCAGCATAAAAACAAAGCAGGCTGCCGGAAAAGGGAGCCCTAGTCTTTCACATCCAGTAGAGAAGTTACTTTTATGGCCCTATTTTCAAGGTTTCTTTGTGCGAGTACAGTACTGCATTTATTGCAAAGTTATTTCTCAGAACTATTTCTCAGGTCATGGGATAATAGAAAAATAAGGAAGATAATTGTATTGGACAAATGGCTTTTTCAAAAGTTAACACATATCGTCTGCTGACATAATAAAAGGGTAGCTAGTTTTTACCTTATGAGGGTTTTTAAAAAAAATAATGGAACATTTTTTAGCAAGCAGACAGATTAGGCACAGCACTTCAAACACTGACCTGCATGAAATTCCATATTAGTGTAATTACCTTTTAGAACCCTCTACTAGAAAAAAAATAGTGGAAGTGATTAAAATACTTGCATAATCAGGTTTGCTCTCCATATGACCAGGAATTGTTCACTCTTTTATCCTACCTAATGAAGCTCTTACTGTTGGTGAAGGATTACATATGCTGTTGCTAATGGAAAGTTTCTCATTTCCACATGCAGCTTTGTCTGTCTCATTACCTTTTTGGCCCCAGAAAGTACTTCATTATTCTATGGCATCCGTTATTGCAAATTGTGCTGATTTTTCAAAAGGAGATTTGACAAATTAGAAGTCCATCATTTTGGGCTATATTATCTAGAAGTAGTTATTCCAGGTATTGGGGGGGGGTTCTACTTAACATAACTGGAGCTCTGTGGAGATCAAGTTGAACCTGATGGGAAACTGAAGGATTTTACTAACTTTTCCCTTCCCAGAAGAACTACAGTTCAACACTCAGGGGCTTCCCGCCATCCCTGAAGAACGGTGTTATCAGCAAGCAAGACTTTCTTCCAAGAAGAAATTCCCTAATACTAAAACTGAAACCAGACTTTCTTCACAATATGGATACCACCACCAATGGCATGGAGCAATATTTCAGAGAGTGGTTTTCTAAGCCACTCGACCTGCATGCTGTAATCCTACCCCATCTCTCTGGAACACAAATCAAACTCTGGAAACTCTGCTACTTCCGCTGGATCCCTGAGGCCCAGATCAACAGTGGTGGCTTCATTACTGCCTTCCATAAAATCTCTTTATTAGCAGATGAAGTAGATCTTCTGAACCGGTGTCTGAGGCAACACAGCGGTACCCCACCTTTGCTCACTAACACTTCTGAACTCGATCAAAGCCGAATGTACTTTAGAGCAAATGGGCTCAATGATTCTTCCACAATCCCAGATTTCCTTTCTTCCTCTTTCCCATTTTCTCCTGTAGGGAATCTCTGCCGACGGAGTATTTTGGGAACACCACTGAGCAAATTCTTAAGTGGTGCCAAAATCTGGTTGTCCACAGAGACACTTGCCAATGAAGACTGATGTCTTTAGAGACATAGAAGGGAGACAAGGAAAGAGACTGACACATCATTTTTTTGCAGCACACTGCTAACCACAGCACCGGAAACTGTAATAGCTTTATATACTAAGGTTACTTATGTTTTGCACAAAGTATTTAAAAGCAGCTGTGTCATGCTTTCAGATTGCACAATTTTTATTTTTATTTTGGTTTTGTTTCATTTTTCTTCAGCAGTCCAGTAACTAAGGCACATACCATTTGACGTTAGTCCCCCCACAAACGCACCACAATTTAAGGTCCGATATGGTGAATAATTGTCTCAAAGCTACTATTCCCTGCTGCTGATTTGAAGCACATCTCTTGTCTGCTTGGATGAATTAACAGATGAAGAGAGAAATTAGAGTCAAAAAAGTTGCTGCATCAAATTTGATCACTACAATTGGTAGAAACATAAGAGCCATAAATTTTATCAGTCACGTTTCAAATTCATGGCGTGATTCAGCTGATGGTAGGGACTTTTAAATCCTGTTTATTTCAATGGTACTTTATAAAAGCACCTTTCCCGTTGAAATAATTTAAAGTGTTCATCTTGTACAGGTTGGCTATGGGAATGGTGGAAAGATCTAGTTTGGTCCATGAGCATTTTCCCTCCCCTTTTCATTTAGTATCTGAAACTGCCTTTTAGTTTACAAAATCTGCCTATAGGACAATGTGTGTTGTCAACAGTTGGGTGCTGACCTCACTATCCCAGTCCCTCAACTGGGGTTTGAGATCCAAGAGGAAGCAGCAAGAGGATGCTCTTGCTTTAACTTATGGTTAAGGCGTACACTGGCACCCATGTTAGCTTGGCCTGAAGGATTCCCCCTTCACCTAGGATCAGCAGCTGTGGTTTCAAAGTAGGTGTCAGTTCCATCTGCTAGTTTGAAAGGAGTCCTTAGTAGCACTAACCATAGTTAAAGTGGAGAGAATTAGCTGCCAATCTCATTACCATAGATTGGTGTCATTACAGCTGCACAAACCCCAAAATAATGTTAGTCGATTATAGCCTTAAAAGTGCCTTTTTCTTGCTTTTAAAGCAAGATTTCTCTCCATCATGGAATTCAGTTACTCTAATGTGGTAAGCTAATAGGCTACACATTAGTAGTATCCATTTCCAGAATCTCATTCATACCACAATTTATGGACGTTTCCAAAAGCTTCTCATCCTTCGACTTTGTGATCCAGAATAGAAATCTTAATGAGAATACCTCTGAAGTATATATTTAACTCAATGAGTGCAGAGTATTAGGTGGAAGATCTTAGGCCAAAATTAAGATTGCTGTAAAATGTACATAAAATGTCTGTACATGTATTTAAATTTAAATTTTTAAGTCAAGTTTGGTGCTCAGTGGATGCTGATTTTTTTTTAATGGCCAAAACAAAATGGCATGTGGGGTAGTGTTGTATGAAAGAACTAGAAAACCTTGATATGACAAGAGGTTTTTGGGCTTTATTCCCATGCTAGTAACATCCCGGTTTACTTACTGAGTACCATACTGTTGCTTCATGTCATACATGTCATGAAGGTGGACTAAGATTCACATTCAGAAGTGGTCAGCTAGTTTATGCAGTGTCTTCAGTGCATAGTCTTTTGTGGCATGTGCCAACATCCAGAAAGTGACTTGCTTTTGTGCAAAATCAGCTCTACAGTAGAGCATCATGGCCCCTTTCCCCAGCTACCCCTTCCAAAGTCTCTTAGCTTTTTCACATTCTTCCCCTGATCCAAAGCATGCATGTAAAAGCCAAGTGAAAAACTGCCCTTCTGCTGCTCAATTGTCTGGCAGGGTTTAGGGTTTGTTTAAAGCCAGGCTGCCCAGCCCATTCATTGAGCACCTATAGTCTCCAACTGCATTGGGTGTCTGTAAAATACTGTAAACACACACACACACCCCTTAGCTTCCACTAAGTGAAAGTCAGGTAGACTAGTTTCACTGGAAAACAGGCAATGGCTGATCAGTATTGGCTACCGGTCCAAGGTGCTTCTCTTCACAGGTTTAGTGTCTTGTTAGAATGGACAAAGCTTTGTTCCCCTAGTGTTAAATTTCAGCACATGTCCAGTTTGTATCCCAGTTCTCTTTGTCATAGACTTTATTAAGGTGACTTTATATTGATTTTTACTTAATGCCTAATAGTCTTAATTACATTTCAGATGTACCAAATTTTGCTAATTAACTGAAAGTTGGATGAATATACTTTGCAAGAATTACTGAGTAAGGTGTTTTAACTTTTGAGACATGTGTCTCTTCCTTAAGTCCCTTCCTTACAGAAGTTTTTTTAAGTGCATTTTTGTAGCCTGTGCCCTTTTTATCCTTTTGATGTTACTGAACTTTGCCTTTAAGAATTGCTGCTTATAAACTGTCCATACCCAATGGATTAGAACAAATGTCTTTAAGGCTAGAGAGTAGGCTAAGCAAGGTTTATATGGTTAATTCCAGGCCAACTGTGCCTGGATGGCTGCCCAGGTTCATACTACTGTAAATGAAAGAGACTGGGAAGCATGTTTAGCAGGAGAGCCTGAACTTTGGAGAACCAGGTCTGTGATATCTTTAATTGAGCAAAATGCTGTGAGTTCTACAATCAGAAATCAAGGAAGTAGTGGAGTGGGGCCAGCGAGCAGTGCTTTCTGATCTAGCCTTACACGGTCTTGTAATCACATAGTTATGGTGGAGTTGTTGCCCCTCCCACTCCTGCCCCTGTCATATGACGACATATAGAACAGTCTGTGTGGTTTGACTGAAGTGGGCTGGGAGTGGCTACCCACGTTTCTTGATGCAGTGGTACCACAGGGCAGGGTGCCTTCTGGGTAGTGAGCAGACATTTAAACCTTCACAAAGCCCCAAGAGGTAAATTGCAGCTTCTACCCTGAATGCCTTTACAGCAAGTCCTTGATTGAGGAAATCCAGGCTCCATTGCTTATCTAAAGGGCTATGAACTGCCTTACTGCCAGCCTTCAGCCAGCCCCCTCTGCTATATGCAATGCCTTCACTCAGTTCAAAAGGGGGCTTGTAGGAGGAGGTGGGCACAATCCCAAGGGATTGTACTTTCTAAAACCAGGTACCTTTTTAGGAATTTTTTGTAAGTGTAGAAAAGAATAGATGCTTATTTTTGTATTTCTTTCTCCCTAGCAACAAGCAAAATGCATTGCTAAGGCAGCTGCAATTATTAAAGGATATTTTTTGTTTAAAAAGCAGGGGGGTTGGTGTATGGAGTTCTAAATGGATTATGATCCACGTAGAAATCAATGCCTTTTAGTTACTGTAGAGTGGAAGTTGACTGTTACGTAACTTATCATGGAAGTGCAATTATATTTAACCCCTTGTGCAGGTCATGATCCAAAGAGACACCACTGAAAAGTGTGCGTTTCACATTGGCAGAAGGAATCCTGTTTCTAGAGTGGTTGCTTTTGTAGATTCTCTTTCAGTTTAGCTGTTAGATATCCAAAGAAAAGGTATACATTAAAACCAAACCTGTTGTAAAATGTTTTTTAATTAAAGGCTGATTAAAGTTGTTAATCATAAAATTGACTGCAGAGGGCGAAAGAGCCCCTCCCCCCTTTTGAAATGGAATCTAAAGCCTTGATGCCAAACACAAGGCCTGACTTGTGTAAAGCAGAGCTAACAGGTACACATACAAGGAAAACCCCAACCTGTCAATGTTGTGAATATGAAGTAAATCAGACTTAATTAAAAACAACAAACCTTTCAGTGTATTCTTTGTTGGTGTGGAACTTGTGACTTTTTAAGTATTGTGTGCATTTATTTACTTAGTACAGTTACCATCCATATGTACCTGACTAATGGGACATATCTATGTGAGAACAAGATTCAAATATGTTCAATGCATTCAAAGAACATTTAAGAGGATACTCTTGTGGCCTTTTTGCAACAAATTTATGAAGTGTCACTTCAGCTTAAACATTCCCTACATCCACCAGGATAAAGTCCAGTAGTGTTTTTCCGGGGGGGGGGGGGGTATTGGCAGCCAAGCCTCCGTAAATTGGCAGTAGCTCTCAGCTCTGCCCCTGTCACTTGCTTGTCTTTGCAAGAACAGGAAAAAGACTAAGCGCCAGCAGAGGGAAGGAACAAACTTTCTTACAAAGTCTTGAAAAGTAGGGGGGGGACCTTGAGGACTGTTTTCAGTCACATGCTTGAGTATGGAGGGAAAGCTTCTGAAGTAGGGATTTACCTGTTTCCGGTTTCTGCACTTCAGAATTCCCTTGCTGTAGTCTAGAACTTAACCCTAGTTCACCAATTCTGCAGATGACCAAACTGGGAGGGGTAGCTAGTGCCAAAGAAGACAGAATCAGAATTCAAAATTACCACAGCCTTACTTGAGTTAGATTGGAGAACAGAGACCATACTAACAAAATTAATTTCAATTGGGACAAATGTCAGCTTTTAGGCAGGAATAATCAGCTGCAAAAATATAAGATGAGAGACACCTGGCTTGCCAGTAGTACATGTGAAAAGAATCTAGGGGTCTTGGTGGACCACAAGGTAAACATGAGCTTACAGTGTGATGCAGCAAAAAAAGCTAATACTATTCAAGGCTGCATCAACAGAATTCTGGTGTCCAAATCAGGGCACTCTCTTCTGCTTTGGTCAGACCACACCTGCAGTCCTGTGTTCAATTCTGGGCACCGCAATTTAAGGAGGATATTGACAAGCTGGAACGTGTGCAGAGGAGGGAGACAAAGATGATCAAGGGTCTGGAAACTAAGCCTTATGAGAAACGCTTGAAGGAGCTGGATACGTTTAACCTAGAAAAGAGGAGACAGGAGATAAGATAGCCATCTTCAAGTATCTAAAGAGCTGCCACATGGAAGAGGGAGCAAGCTTTAAGTCAGTGTTTCTCAAACTTTTTTGGGCCACGGCACACTTGTTCCGTGGAAAAAAATCACGAGGCACACCACCATTAAAAAAAGTTTAAAAATTTAACTCTGTGCTGCCCTATATTGACTATAATTATGACTGTAAGAAACACTTGCCAATTGCTGTGTTGGTTGCAATCTCCTGTAATAAGGCTTCACAAGCCGTTCGGCGGGTCAGTGCTGTGTATTGGCGGCCGCCAGGCTCGTTTGCACTGAGCTTTGGGAAAGAGGAGGAGAAATATTGCTTTCCGGCGGGTCAGTGGTGTTTATTGGCGGCCGCCAGGCACGTGACAATGCAAATCGCCCTTCTCGTCGCCGCACGTCGTGGCACACCAGCCAGCGTCTCGCGGCACACTAGTGTGCCGCGGAACAGCGGTTGAGAAACGCTGCTTTAAGTTACAAGACAAGGAGCCTCGGACTAAACATTAGGAAGAACACTCTGGTGGTAATACGAGCTGTTTGACAGTGGAACGGACCCCCTCCAGAGGTTGTGGGCTCTCCTGCCGTGGAGGTTTTTAAGCAGAGGTTGGATGGCTATCTGGGATGCTTTACCTGAGATTCCTGCATTGCAGGGGGGTTGACTAGATGACCCTTGGAACCCTTCCAACTCTACAATTCTATGATTCTAGTTTAAAATACCCAAAAGCTACATGTGTTAAAACACTGCAATGACAAAAACCTCTTAAAAGCCTCTCTGCTAAATAAGAGGACATTTTTTTGCTTTTTAAATAAGGCTTGCATTAGTTTAACAGTTTTTGTTTAAGATGGGCTGTCAGAGGTTGTTGTTGCGACTACTCTACAGTAACGACGTTCCACATTCTTGTCTTTAGACAGTTTTATTTAGTGCAGTCTATTTACAGTGAAATGAGTGTGTAGAACATGTCTGCTCAGTCTGAGCCAGAATCCGGGAATGGCGCGCCCCTCATCTTCTTCCAGCATAAGAGTCTTGGGACGGCAAACCTTCTTCCCCGCCTTCTCCTGCGTAATTCCAGAACCAGAGGGGGAAAGGGTCTACGCTCCATGTTTTCCTTCTCCCCCCTTTCCCCCCCTCTCTTCCTCCCTCACGTGTAGCAGGGGCTCTTCTGTGTTGCCGGAGCCCTGCATCCCTCTTCCTCCTTCCTCACTGGACTCCTCCCCCTCCCCGCTGGCATTGCTGCTATTGGAGGAGCTGCTCTTGATGATGGGAGGGGGATCTCTGTATTCTCTTCCCCTTACATGGGCTATACTGTTCTTTAACAAAACTCTAAACAAGCAAAAGGTAGCATTCTCTCCAAGTCATTCTCAGATCCCTGCAATTGAGGACCTTCAGCATGCTGGCCCAACCTGTGGGCCACATGTAGCCCACAATGCCTTTTTGGTGGCCCTCGGAATTCATCCAGAACAGCAGCAGCTGTGAGGCATGAGTGAGAATCCTGTCTTTTCAAACAACTAGATGCCTCTGCCGCAGCCCCCAGCCCTGGAGAGCCAGGCAATGGAGCAGCTCTTGCTGTTAGGTAGATAGCTGTACCAGAGACTGAATTGTTATGGCCTGTGAAGGACAACATTTCCTCTCTTCCTCCTTTCCAGCACAGCGCTGTACAGCAACCAAAGTTCCATGTTTATGACTTGTATCGTGGGTTGCTTCATTTCTTGCAGGTGGCTTCTTGGTGGCTTTCATCCTTGAACCAAGAGCAGCTCGGGTAAGTGGAGGGGAGAGAGCGGGATGGCAAGCCAGTTGGCTGTGCATGCTCATACAGACCCTTCGGGCTGCTTCTCTATCATAAGGCACCATGGATGAAGCTTTTCTTAGGCCACATAGGCTGTAATCCCAGGCATTCTTTCTGGTGTAAGACCCATTACGAGGGACTACCGGTAGTAAACAAGTACAAGTTCAATAGGTAACCTCTGGCAGGGATGGCAATGCTCAGCACAGGCTGAAATGAGCCGCATGGTGTGATGGCAAGGTCACCACTACCACTTTGAATTGAGCCGAGCGACTACCCAGCAGTGTTGTTTCCAGAGAGAAACACAAGCCTGCTGCATTTTGCCTAAACCCGTGTAGCTGAGACATTCCTCATAGCATGAGACAACAGGCAGCTGCCAGGTTTAGCTGAGGCAATGCTTGATTTCCAGAGGGCTGTTGGAACAAGGAGAATCAGCCAGGGGTGCTATGTACAAGAAAGGGTGTAGAAGTTAACTTAATTCAGAGGATTCCCATGAAAATGAAAAGTCACATCCTTTCTCAGAATGACATCTGAGTATGTGTCGTCTTAGCAGCTGCATGCTAAAGGAACAAAAACACTGAAATGTGTCAAGCTTTTATTTTGTTACTCTGGCCCTGAGCCCAGCCACCACAATAGAGTCTCAGCTCAACCGTTTACTTTTAGATCCACTTGCAACCACATGGCAGACTTCCACTGCTGCACCCAGCTTCTGCAACTCGGCAAGCCATATCATCTGTTTGTGGGAAAGGCGGTCATTGGGGCCTTTGACTTCCACCAGCTGAAAAGTTGATTCAGAGAGAGAAGGAGAAGTTTCTCAGTAGGTTTCAAAGAACTGCTTTAAGGGAGTGGGCTGAAGGAGGACTAAGGGTTTACCGTTTTTTACATCCTATGCTCTGAGCCATGCCCGCCTTTCCCACTTAAATCACATGAAACCTGCCATGTTAATCTCTAGGTCCCTAGGGAGAGCCTTCCAACTCTTTTTAGTTACATTTCCATCCTAAACAGAAGTTGCAAGTTGCAAAGATTTGCAGCCAGTGCCAAATCAAACCAGAGCCAACCTGGGAAATGGGTTAGTTGCAAAACCATTGAAACAAATGAGCGCAAGCCAGGTGGCCTGTTGGCTCCAACCAGAGGAAAGCAATGATAGTGGCTCTTACAAACACTTTTAGCAGAAGGCTGAGTCTGAAACCCTGTCTTTTGTAGACATCACCCATCAGGAAAAATGATGGCATGGTTTCCTTATTTGTGGTTTGTGTGGAGAAAAGGGTGGGAAAAGGGGATGGGATGCAGAACTCAATTACTGGACATGTTTCATATTTATTTTTTGTAATACTGAATTGTTACAGGTGATATCCAAACAGTCCAACTTGGACCGATGCATTTTGAATCAGTGGACTTCACTGAAAAATTCAGATGCAATGGCTGCCTGAGGAAGCTAGTTTCATAGTATGTGTCTTTTGTTCTTCCCACAAGGGGAAAATAAAAACAAGTGTGCTTTCCTAAAGGTGCACAAGTTTTGCAGCCTGCAAAACACGTTTTTGGGGAGGAGGATTATTGGGATATTTGTTTAGCTGAAAAACAACAACCAACAGGATGCAAAATCATTATTCTGAGGATTTTTATTCAAGACTTGCAGCTTCATCCAGAGAATAATGATTGATATCTAATCAACTACTAGTGCTACCCATAATAGTATTCCATGGAAAACCACAGAATCAATAAAATTACAAAGAAACAAACCCAAGAATATGATACAACTAACACTTTAAAAAAAAAACCTGGCAAGCGAATCGTGCCTGCCAAACCTCTCTGAGGAGCAAGTAGTTCCACAGCATTGGGGCAACCACTGAAAAGGTTCTGCTCCAGCCTAATGCTGCTCCCTCCACATTCAGGCGCTGCCACTTGCTCCAAAGCAGCTCATGCTCAACGATAAAACATTCCAGCCTGGCTCCAACCACCTTCCAGATAGCCTGAGGCAGTTGGTGCTCAGAGCCCAGGCAGAGCTGCTGCTTATCAGCCTCATTTCTTGAGATAAACTGCTCAGATATCCTTTATACTGATGACTGCAAAAAAAATTTTGGGGGGGGGATTTCATTTGGCTCCACCTGTTGGACACTCTCATACATCACATCCCTGGCCTGTACACTCTGCAACTTTTAACAATGCAGCTGGGGTCAAACCTTAAAATGGTGATCTTCAGTTCTCCAAACGACGAGATCAGGGAGGCCGCCCCTGCAGTGACGCAGATCTCTGCTCAGCTGTCGACAAACTCCACTCAGGAAAGGACCCCCAAAGCAACACGCCAGGTGCTACAAAAAGAAAGACCACTTTTTCTCCCTTCTCCCAAACTACAAGGGGCTAGAAGATGGGGTGGGAACTCTGGATCATGAGCCCCTCTGCCCCCAACTTCATTCTCCAATGATAAGTGGTGGTGGTGGTGTTTAAAGGCTTGGCACAATGGAAGGATTTTGAGAAACCTTACTGCTGCCAAGAGGATGCCGACAGGAATCCACAAAGATCATCTCCTCCTCTGGGGAGGCTGGGAGCAGGCGAGAGAACAGAGTGGATGAATGAGCAAATGGATGTGTGTATGTGAAGCAGCATATATAACGACTGTAACTGTACACCAATGAGCACTAATTGACTTATGCAACAACCTTATTTGTTTTTGGTTTTCTTTTGTTTAATTTCATAAAATTTATTCAGGCACCAAAAAGAGTGCAATGAAGGTGCCTGCCTGATTTTTGACTGGCAGGGAGCTCCTAAGTGCAATTCTAACGATTCATCAACCAATTGCATATTCATTGATGTGAACACTGATAAGACTTCCATAGATTCATGTTGCCACATTATTACATTGCTTGCCAAAATCCACTAACACTGCTCAGGCAGTGCTTAAGAACACGCCCCCCAGCCCCCCTCCAGAAGGGTTTTCTGCCATGCCATGGCTGTTGGGCTTTGCTTGCTTGCTTTCTAGCCTTAAATTCAGAGCAATTCAAAAACATTATGTTATAACTCATATACTTCAAATGCCATTTTTTCCAGTAAACTATAGAAGAGGCACAACGCCTCAAATTAAACTGAAGTATATCAAGCAAGATGGACACCTTCCCCTTTTCCTGTAAGAAGGGAACCAGCCTGAAATGAGCCAGGGCTTGATGCCTACCTGAGCCTGCTGGAGGGAAGAGAATCGGTCCCAGCTGATTAACGCTGCTGCTTTGCCCTCCTGAGCATTCCAGACATCCGCAATCCACTTTTCCAGGGTTTCAGGCGAAGCCTCATGCAGTAAGTGCAGCCTGGATTCAATGGCCTCCCTCCGGTTCTCATAGAAGCTGTCCGTGTACAGATCCAGGGGGGAAGTCTGCAGGAAACAGACAGTCAGTGCGGCCCAGTCCCTCACCTACTGCTTCCCCTGCAAGAAAGAGGCTGGCAACACAAACCACCTTCAGTTGCCAGGGTGCAGTAAAAGGCAGAGAAGCACACAAGTGGTAGTTTAGGGCTCATTTGGGTACTTAATACACTGTCCTCCTACTAAGTTAAATAAGGCAATCCATAAAGTAACACAGTCCTTAAAATACACAACAACAACAACAAAAACTAATGATTTTCTAATACAGTGGTGCCTCGCTAGACGAAATTAATTCGTTCCACGGGTCTTTTCTTATAGCGAAAAATTCGTCTAGCGAATCCCATAGGAATGCACTGAATTTTTTTCGACTTTTTTTTTGCCCATAGGAACGCATTAATTGAATTTCAATGCATTCCTATGGGAAACCACGATTCGCTAGACGAATTTTTCATAAAACGCATTCGTCTAGCGAGGCAAGCTCCGCTCGAAAAATCCTTTCGTTAAGCGGAAATTTCGTTAAGCAGGGCATTCGTTAAGCGAGGCACCACTGTAGCAGTAGCAACTAATCCATATATCCAGCCGGGTCTCTTCTCCGCAAACACCCACAGAAAATATGCATCTTAACCAGTCACCTAAAACTATGAAGAGATGGGACCAGACACATCTCAGTTTGGGAGAGGGGTCCACATGCAAAGAGCAACCACCAAAAAGGCCCCCACTGCACACTTCATCCAGGTGGGTTCTTTGCCTTTTGTGGGTCAGAACGGCTGGCTGAAGAACCTCAGGACCTCCACTTCATTTCCTCAGGGAGTCTGGCTCACAACTGTGTCTGGATGTCATCAAGTTGGCCCCAGGCTACACTTGAGTTGTGCTCTCTGGAGCCACAGAAGTAATGGCTCCTGGAATATGATTGGGAACATCTGGCAAGTATTCTGGTGCAGCGATAAGGAAACAGGAGCCTCAGTTTTTGACTCGGCCATGAAACCCACATGGACATAAAAACATAAGATGAGCCGGTCCAGCACCCCAACCCCAGAGTGGGCAACCAGAAGCCCCTTATGGGAAGCCCAAAAGCAGCACAGGATGGCAATAGCCCACTTGGGCTGTTGCTCCCCAGCTCTGCCTCTGATCTTGGATGTAGCAGAGAGCCATCCTGGCTAGTATGTGGCAGCCTTAGCCTGATCTTCCATGAATGTGAACATTAAAGCTGCCATCTAAGTGGGTGGCAGCAAATTCCACAGGTTAACTACACTGACATTCTTCGGTCCTGAATCTCCAACCTTTCAGCTTCATTAGATAAACACAAGGTCCGATGTGATAAGAGATGGGAGTAAAACTTCTCTATCCATTTCCTGCATATGGTGCTTGAACCTAGACACCCCCACTCTGTCTCCCCTTACTCAGGTTCTTTTCTCACAGGGGAACTGCTCCACCCTCTTGACCTTGGGCAGGTTCCTATCTCTGAGCCCTATCTTGCCTACCTCACAGGACTGATTTGAGGATCAAACAAGGGAAAGATGTATGTAACTAAAGAGAGAGGGAGTGAAGGATAAAAATGATTTATTATTATTATTATTATTATTATTATTATTATTATTACTTTTTCTGCAAGTTGTTGTGCGAATTAGCCATCACAATTCAGTGGCCCCTGCTCAGCCAACGCGTTCTCATAATTGCCTCCTCCTTATAGTTATTTTAAAGAGAATAATGAAGATGCAACTCAAGGCCACCAGCCCTACTCCAAAAACAGCCAGCAAATGCCAAATCCATCGTGCACAGGTATGCTTCCCGAAAGCTGTGTATTCTGCAACAAAATTCCCAAAGTTGTTTTTGAGGTGTTTCTCTGGGAGAATTCTGCAACTTTAAAAGAAGCTGTTTTCAATATCCTTTTCAAACATCATCTACAAGAATAAAAAGCCCTTTAAAAATAAACAAACATACCTGGTAAGGATTCCTGAAGACATCAGGGATGCCATCCATGAAGAGAATATCCCACATCAAGAGGCTGTAGAGGGTGCTGAACGTAGATCCTTCGCCATGAATCCCTGAGGAATTATCACAGCATCACAATCATGAAAGCCACTACAGGGTATTTAAGTTGCCAACCAAAAATTGTTACCTCTGACACCCAGTTTATCAAACACAAAGCTCTAAGATGCACAGAGTACAACCCAAAATGATTTGAAAATCGGCAATAATGGGGACTTCTGGGAGGAAACACTAGTTGTTGACTGCCGACACTCCTGTTGGCAGAGATAATTATGTGGTGATTAACGATAACCAAGACATAAACTTGCTTGTCATGCCCTCCCTTTTTGAGATAGTGAGACCTGGGATTATCCTCACATGCTCTGAAGAAAGTCGTTTGTCACACTGGACACAATAATTTTTTGTGTAATCAATTTTTATTGAAGGTTTTCCACATAAGATACTATAAAAATAGAGGGGGGGAGATGGGTAAAGGAACAGAAAAAAGAAGGGAAAGAAGAAAAAAGGAAATTACTAAATCTTCCTTCTTTGGTGTCATTTCTAGAAGGTGTTGTAAGTCTTCATAGAACTGATCGATTTCAGTTTCTTCAGAAGCAGTAGTTGGTGCATAAACTTGGATTAAAGGACCCCTGACCATTAGGTCCAGTCGTGACCGACTCTGGGGTTGCGCGCTCATCTCGCATTATTGGCCGAGGGAGCCGGCGTATAGCTTCCAGGTCATGTGGCCAGCATGACAAAGCCACTTCTGGCAAACCAGAGCAGCACACGGAAACGCCGCTTACCTTCCCGCTGTAGCGGTTCCTATTTATCTACTTGCACTTTGACGTGCTTTCGAAACTTGGATTACAGTGATGTTAAAAGGTCTGCCTTGGATTCATATTGAGATCATTCTATCATTTTTGAGAACAAAGTTGGTTAAACAGTTCAAAAATGTAGAAAATCCAAATTCAATGTAGTTTCTTCTTTTTACCACTGGTGTCGCTGTTTGCAATTTACAGATCCTCCTGTCTCTTTAATGGCATCGATTTTTCTCGTCTTTAACTCCACCTCTCGTTTTACTCTTTCTTCTTCATTCCTCTTCCTGTGCTCTCAGAAAGACAAGCCCATTTCAAACACACGCTACGCCATTTTCCAGACCATGTGAGTCATTTCTTAATTAATACTCCCAATTTATACAGTCTCTTTCTCTTTCTACTTCTTTCTTTCTATTTTCTCTTTTCTGTCCCTTCTCCCTCGCTGTATGCCCTGAAGTTGTGATGCACTATAGTATACTTCTTTTAACTGGCTCTTTTTTGTCCCAAACTGCTACAGTATTCCTGTTATTTTCCTTTTCTTATTGATATTTGTTTGTTTAGTTATCCTGTGATGATTTACATATAATGAGCAGGATTCCGGTCAAGTTCTTATTAAAATTCTCCCTTTGTCGGTACTCTGCGTCCTGTTCTTTGGGATGTGAACATGCAGTCTTTTAGACCACCGCTGTCTGCGTTTCGTCTTATCGAACTGTGCAATCCAGATAAATTCCCTTTTAGCCTCTTTATCAATCCTTGGTGGACTTTTAGCTTATTGTTAGGGATTAAAAAGCTGGAAATTACCCTCGCTTAGCTCCTTCGGGTCTCAAGACTTACTGCCGGGGGTTGCTCTCGTCCTGGTGTCTGGCGTTCTCCATCTTCTCACCTCTCTTATGACGCGAGTTCCGGAAAACCCTTTCTGACACCACAGGATTTTCTCGGTCTTGGGTCACCCCCTAGACCTTTCCGGGGTTCGTGTAGCCCTCACGTTGCCCCCCCTTACCCCTTTGGCAGCTTCTTTGTCTGCGGAGCTCCCGCAGAGCTCACCCGATTTGGAATGCGAGGAAACCGGAAGTCCTCAATCTGATAATTCTATCAACTGTTTGTCCAGTAATCATCGCATGGTACCGATGAGAAATGAGGCATTCAGCAGGATTTTTGCCATCTAATTTTTGCCAACTAATTACCATATGTCAGTTTCTTTAGTTCTTTTGTTCCACATTTTGTTCCCACACAGATAAGGCTGAGTTTCGTTTTTCACATATAAACTACGGAGAGCTAGATGTTATAAGTTATAGGTTTAAGTGAGAATTAGAACTTCTTGTCAGTTATTACCTTTTGTATTAATCTGTGATTAAGGTAAGCTTTTCCCCCTTGGTTTTAACCTTTAAAAGGAGGTTAGTCGGCCTGGTGCCCTAATTTAAGGGCAATTATGCAGTGCTTTAGAGTCTAATGGATGTTTCTTGCTTGAGATGCTTCTCTACCCCCCAGAAAACTTCTTTGTTCTTGGGGTGACAAATGTCTTCTTCTAAGCATGTGAGGCTAACTCAAATGGGAGTTTTGGTAACCAAGATATATAATGATATATAACCCAGTTACCTTAAATTACCACATAATTATCTCTGCTGACAGGAGTGTCAGCAGTTGATGCCTAGTCCGCCATCACCTTCTCCAGATGTCCCCAGAGACAAAAAGGTTTTGGATGCGGAGGAGCATCTTAGGAGCGAGAAACCGCCATCGTGCCCAGATGTGACATAATAGCCCTCAAGGTTAGCCTTCAGGGCATCAGGTCAGCAAAACCTCCCTTCTTTCAACTACTTTAGAACTTGGAAGCAATTACAACTTGGGTGACTTAAGTGCCAGCTAATTTTCCGGACACAAGATGATTGCTACATAAGAAGAGGCATTAACAAAAGGCTGCAAAACAAAGCAAAAAGTTTGTCTTAATTATTGGTGATTAAGAAAGTTTACGAACAGAAAGTCGGCCATGATTTACCACTTCCTGGTGATTCCATTCTGTGAGGAAATTATCTGTTCCCTAGTATCTGGCAGGGGGCGGGGTTTGTGAAGGAGGGGAAGGAGCTGCACTGAAACTGCAGAATCCATAAAACCTCCTCGCTGTAGGGCGTTTTTAACCAGCTTCAGCTTGACCGCAAGTTTTTTCATACATTGGTTACCTTGAGGTTTGATAACTGTAAAGCATGCTTACATAAGGCTGAGGTCAGGGCCTGGTCTGGAAGCTTAATGGCGGAGTGGGAATTTGAACCCTGGTCTTCCAGGTCGTAGTCCAAAGCCACACTGGCTGCTTCTTGGTCACATGGCAGTGTGACAGAGCATGGGGAGGGAGGGGCAGAGTGCTGGCTGATAGCTTTCTATAGCAACGGCCAGCCATTACCTTGATCAAAGCCATGCTGCTTGTAGTGGGCTAATGCCAGCTCCTCGACAGAGCACACCACAGTGGAGGGCTCAAGGTCTTCTCCCGGGTCTTTGCCACCGACGTCTTCCATGATAAACATAGACTTCCCCATTCCAGTCTGTGGGCACAGCTTTCCTTTGATGGTAACCTGAGCAAATCAAAACTACTGTATTGATGTTTTTACTTTTGCTACTACAACACCATGCTTTTTCCCAGTGTGTCACCATGCTATACAGTCATTTAGTAAAACTCAATATATCCAGCTGGTTTATACCAACTCAGACTATTTACTAACCCCCCTTCCAAGAGAGACTCTTTTTCTAACTGCAGGCACACGATGGGTTGAACTGGGAACCTTTTGCATGCAAAGAGCAGGTGCTACTACTGAGTTATCTGAATGGGGCAATATGCCACACACAAAAACACTTCCTCTGGGATCATGTTAGTTTGCATCAAATAATTGCTACCACCCTGCATTGTGACAATAAAAGCTCCGGCCCTGCATCCTGCACCCCCTCCCCTAGCTCCTCCTGCTCAGACTTTTCCCCTGCCTTCAGCCCTGGCTCCTGCCTTGCAGCAAAACCCCATAAACCGCTGCCCCCTTCCCCTGGGTCACTCTCTGGCCCCACAGCCTCTGCCACCCATTCCTCAGTGCCCTGCCAGTCCCTGACACATGCTGGGTTCACATGTACAAACACACCACCTTTGGCTAAACAAACCATGGATTAGCATTATGTGTGAACTGGGTGTGAACCATTTTGGAAGCCAAGATGAAAAAAAAAAAAACACAACAGTCTGGCACCTTTCGACATTCCCAATTTATAAATGTACACCAGACCACAAAAGAGAGGCTTCTCCAGACATCTAATAGCTACTCACATGGGCAACATCTTCCACAGAAAGAAGCGGCAGATCTTGGAGGAGATGCCCTATCTTCTTACACGCTGAGGAATTTTGTATCCTCTGGGCTCGCTGGGAGAGGGAGAGTCGATGGCCTGTGCGAACAAATGGGTCCTGGAGACCTTTCCTGATGCACCTGATGGCCTAGCAGACAAGCAAGCATTGCAGAGAGGTGAGCAAATGGACCCCCCCCCCCAACCAAACCAGGAGGGGCAGGTGGATGTCCTCAAGCACAAGTTGCCCCATCCAGGGCTGACAGCCAGATGGAAGGTGCTTGTGGGAGAGGAAGGAGAGAAGACATCACCCTTCCAAGCAAGGTACAAGGGGCAGAGATGGGTGCATTTACCTCCTCTGTGTCTTTCAAGTGCTGGTGCAAGTTAAGAGCCAGGCGATCCCACCACCTTCCTCGGCTGGCGGAACAATAAACGTCTTGGGCCAAAAGATCCTGAAGCTGTTCCACTGCCTCCTAGGGCAGACACGGGCAACGGTCAAAAAAAGGTGTGTAGCTTGGTGACCAAGGGACTAAGCCAGGGATAGCTAACCTGTGGCCCTCAAACCACGCTGGACTCCCAGATCTCACCAGCCCTGGTCAGAATGGTCAATGGTCAAAAGATGATGCGAGTTTAGATATCCAGTAACACTGGAGGGGGCCACACTGACCATTCCTGGACACTGCTGTGAATTGGGAAACTCCTATCTCACTCCTTGCCTCTGCCACGAACTCTCTAGGTGGCCCTGGGGCAAGCTGGAACGCCAGCTTTCTATAGCTGCATTATGGGTGCACTCAAGTAATAGAGGCCTCTCTTACAGGGTCTGTTGTGAGGATTATGGCAAGGGAAAGTATGTGAAGCACTTCAAAGACTTTAATCTGCAATACAGAAAAGCTTAGTAGTAAAACGTGGCAGTGGCCCTGCAACAAAAGTTGCCTGAGTGTTAAGCAGTTTTTTGTCTCTACTTTTAGCAATCTTCAGGGTTTCCACCAAGCCCGTTGACACCTGCCCGCTTGTGCCCTTTTGGCCACAAAGCCTGAACACTGGAATTCGACACCAGTTGCAGCCAGGACAGGTTGGTCCTCTCAGAGCTTCCAGTTGGCTTTATGACTTTGTTACAGAAGTGCTTGTTGTCTGGCATTCCCTGGCCCCAATGGAATACATCTCAATCATTTTTAATTCTGGATTTTTTAATTGCTGTAACCTGCCCTGGGACCTGCTGGTGAAAGGCAGGTAATGTATTTATTATTAATTATTATTAATTACCTTATACATATGTAGTCTCTGCAAGATCTCAACACCCTGGGAGAAGATATGTGTGTACACCCACCCAACAGTGAAACGCCTCAAGTATTCCGGGAGGGCTGCATGGTACCTGTAAAGGGTGGGGGGCCAAACACAGTCTTTGTCATGGAACTGCCCACTCTAGCTGCGATTCCTGTACTGCATGGGGTTTGAATAGATGACCCCCTGGATCCCTTTCAACTCTGCAATTCTATGATTCTATGAAAAAGCCTGGAGATGGGCAATTGCTTAGGAGAAGCAAAAGCTGTAAGACAGCCACCATTTCCTGCAATGCACAGGTATCCCTCCTATTGCTATGTCAGGAGAGAGTCACAGCTCAGTGGTAGGTAGAGGACCAGCGCTGCACACAGAAAGTCCCAGGTTCAATCCCTGCCATCTCCAGGTGGAGATGGGGAATACCCCTGCCATACCCCTGCCTGAGATCCTGCCTAGAGTACAGTATAGGCATTACTGATCTAGATAGGCCAACAGCCTGGTACAGTACAGCACAGCCTTCCGTCTTTCTAGGAAGGGGTTATAGCTTAGTGCAGCTGTTCTCAACGGGTGTGGCAGGACAGGATGGCAACTGTGGTGGTAAGATTCAGGAACAATCAAATAAACACTTAAACATTTCAGTGTGTAGCATGCCACTGGACTCTTTTTGGATATACAACCAGAAACAGTATCCATGCCTTGGCTATTCTTCTATAGTTCTCTATGACATATTGTTGTGAACAAGGATTTTCAACACTGACAAATATGAAAGATCAGAAAAGAGAAAGACTTCTTTGTAGTGATGAGGAGACAAGAGTTTGTCTCAAATTAGACCTAATACAAATGAGATTACCCAAGGTCACACACACCCCTCATTGAGTTAAGGTACATATGTAAGAAGCTTTTTTATAATTATATTTTGGGAAGGATTCATGTTCTTACATAGCTGTATTGCTATATATTTTCTGGATGTCCCATGAAACAGTAGTGTTCTATGTTATAAATCAAGCACTGCTAGGAGTCATTTCTTTTTGTTTTCCAATGTATGTCAATAAAAAAAATTGGAGTGGCCTGAGCAATTTTTTATTCTGGATGTGTAACCCTAAGAAAATATTTTGAGAACCACTGGCTTAATGGTAAGAGCATCCATTTTAAACACAGAAGATGCCAGGTTCAATCCCAGGCATCCCCAGGTCAGGCTGAAAACGTCCCATCAGAAGCCCCAGGGAGCCACTGCCAGGAGCATAGACTAAAGGGAGCAAGATGCAACACTGGTCTGGCTTGAGCTAAGGCCACTTCCGGCAGCCGGTCATCCCAGATCAAATAGGTTGGTTCACTATGAAGTCCAGCAAGGGCAGGGGGAGGAGATACTGGGTGGAAACAGTAGTGAGATGAGGATGCATACAACAAACAATTATCTGAGCTCTGCTGGATTGGAACGAAGGAGCCCCATCTAGTCCAGCAACCTGTTCTTACAGTGGCCAACCAAAGGCCCATCATGGGAAACCAGCAAGCAGAACCTGAGTGCAACAGCAGCACCCACTGCCCACCGCAATTACGATTCAGAGGCCTTCAGCTCTCTAAAATAAAAGACATTAAAAAATTGTCCAGTAGCACCTTAGAGACCAACTACGTTTGTTCTGGGTATAAGCTTTTGTGTGCCTGCCCACTTCTTCAGATTTATTTCGACTGTGCCAGACCAACATGGCTACCTACTTGAATCTAAAATAAAAGAGTTGTCTGTGTTCAGCATAAAAGTAACATGGAAGGAAGGCAGGACTACGTTTTGAAGGCAGTTGGCCAAATATCCAGAGCAGTTCACTGTAACTCTACAGAATCCTTTTGGAAGCAGAAGAGTCAACATGAGGCTGGTTCCCATATGCACAGGGTAAAGAGGTCTTGCAAAAGGCCTCCCACATGGCCAAATCCCATGACAACAAAGACTCGCCAGGGTACTGAAGAAAGCTTATGCCACAATAGATGTTAGCCTTCTCAAAGGAATCTTTTGAACTATGAACTATAAACTGTAAAATGAGGCCCTTCATTATTCCCTTGAATTTCTGGCCAGGAATAATATCCTAAGCTATTCAAGGGCTTTACTGTCAAGAATAAATTTGCCTGCAAGCTCTTTTTCCGGGGGAAATGAAAACCCACTTCCCAATTCACCTCTGCGGAGCTGAGGAACAAAAACATGGAACTGTAACAAATAAACTTATCAATGCTTCCTAGAATACCAAAGCTGCAAACAAAACAGACTCTGGTTTATTTTTAGCAGAGAACATGAGCCACTTGTCAAAGGCAGGCTACACCTGCCCTGGAATCAGCCCTGATCCTGGATGCCCAGGTCTCTGCAGTGGCCAGGATTGCCTTTGCACAGATAAAGCCACTGTACCAGGGGCATCTATTCCTGGAGATGCCTGATCTGTCCACAGTGACACTCACCTTACCAATAGTTACATCCCATTGGATTTCTGTAACACGAGGGGCTGCCTTTGAGAGGTCCTCAGAAATTTCAGCTGTCCCAAGGAGCTGCAGCCTGACTGTGGAACAGGGCTGGTTATAGGGAGCACAAAACTCCCTCATGAGAGCAGCTCTCCACTGGCTGTTTCTGGGAACAATTCAAAGTGCTGCTTATGACCCATAAAGCCCTTATGGCTTAGGCTCAGGCTATTGGAAGGACTGTATTCTCCCACATGAAGCTGCCCAGCTCTTCAGGCAAGGCCCTTTTCTCAGTCCCGCCTCCCTCCCAGGCAGGGCCAGCTCTAGGTAGACCCCCGGTGGTGCGGTGCGCCAGGGCTTCGCCGCACGGAAACCATGCTGCGCCCTGCGAGGGCAAGGGCGCTGGAGCGATCTCCGCCCCTCAGCACCAGGGTGCGCGACCTGCTCGAGACTGCCCTGCTCCCAGGCACATCTGGTGCAGACATGGGAAGAGGGACTTCTCAGCGGCTGCTCCTAGACTCTGGAAAGCCTTTCCTGGAGAAGCCAGATTGGCTCCTTACTTCTTGTCCTTCGTCCATAAGGTGAAGACTGCTTTATTCCTGCAGGCTTTGGGGAAATGACTGTTTTAAAAGAAAGGGCTTTTAATAGTGCTGTGCTATTTTTACATCTTTTAAATGCTATTATAGTTTAATGACTTTTTAAACTGTATCTTATGTTTTGAACTTTTGGTGTTTTATCCATGATTAATCGGGGGGTCACCTTGAGTCCTGCTTCTGGCAGAAAGGTGGGAATAATAATAATAATAATAATAATAATAATAATAATAATAATAATACAGAAATGAGATCACACTTTGTTTCAGCCCCCCCCCCCGCTTTTTTGAGTATAACTTGCATCAAGCCGTAGCCCACAAATGTGTTCACTGCAGATCACCCCCCTCGCCTCCTCCTGCTCCACTCAGCCTTCATACCACAAAGAAAAATGTTCCTTCAACTCCTGCCAGCTTTCTTTGGCCACCTCATAGAGTCTGTGCGCCTCCTTCCAGTTCCCACGAGTCACAGCCACAGAGATGTCGTTTGACAAGTACGCAGCACTGGCATACCTAATAAGAAATAATAATAATAATAATAATAATAATAATAATAATAATAATAATAATAATAATTTAAAGCAATTCTTTCAAGATGAAGGCCACCATCTTAGAACAGATGATGCTGTAGCATTTGTTTATGCAATAGATTTATATCCCAGCTTTTAGAGATGAAACCTTTCTTCCAAGGTGCCTCACAATTATTAAGCAAATTCACACAACAGATTTTAAAAGATAGTTTTAAAACAACTACTTAACAATAAAGATTACTACTATAGCAGCAGCCAGCAATTGAATTAGAACAGCATTCAGCCTGGTAATTCCTCAGAGTTACAGAAGGATGTACCACCATAATAACAGCCACCCAACTAAGATCTGTAAAATCTACCTTCCCTTCCTAAAGCACCCCAGCCAGGTGCCCTTCAGGTGCTTTAGGAAGCAACTTCCATCAGACCTAGCTGACACAGCTTGATCTGCATCTAGAGAGCGCCAGGTTGGGGAAGACTGCCTACAATTATGGTAAAAGTAAAGAGAGCCAGTGTGGTGTAGTGGTTAAGAGCGGTAAGACTCCTAATCTGGGGAACCGGGTTCGCGTCTCCGCTCCTCCACATGCAGATGCTGGGTGACCTTGGGCTAGAGGTGGTTGGGTAAGTGGACCTCAACATATGAACGTTCTTTTCTTTTCCACATACTGTGGGTTTCAGATATTTAATGTTTAAATTTGCATGTGGCTTTTAAATTTGCATCACTGTCGGAACAATCAAATACCAAAACATTTCAAAACATAATATATCAACATATTGATCAAGTCAATGGCCCATCTAGTCAAGCATCCTGTTCTCACAGTGGGAAAGCTGCAAACAGGATCCGAGCAGCAGAGCACTCTTCCCTGACAATCCAAAAACCGACTCAGTTGGATTAGAGGAACATTGCAACATTTTAAACTCATCATAAAGCAAACGTAGCAATTCATGAGAAACATGTCAATGGATGGAAGGAAGGAAGGAAGGAAGGAAGGAAGGAAGGAAGGAAGGAAGGAAGGAAGGAAGGAAGGAAGGAAGGAAGGAGAGGAGGAGGAGGAGGAGGAGGAGGAGGAGGAGGAGGAGGAGGAGGAGGAGGAGGAGGAGGAGGAGGAGGAGGAGGAGGAGGAGAAGAAGAAGAAGAAGAAGAAGAAGAAGAAGAAGAAGAAGAAGAAGAAGAAGAAGAAGAAGAAGAAGAAGAAGAAGAAGAAGAAGAAGAAGAAGAAGAAGAAGAAGAAGAAGAAGAAGAAGAAGAAGAAGAACTACAGCAAGAAGGGGGGAAACAGTATCCAGGGCCTTCTGGATGCCTCCCTACCGGATGAAATCATCCCGATCCTGGAAGATCTGGGTTTTCCTGTTGACTGTGTAACTGGGGAAAATCATGCGACCCATGTTCACCATGAGGACGGTGGAAAGTTGTCCTTGGCCACCACTTCCAGCTTCTTCATCCTCCACTAGGTCAGTCAGGGAAAAGAGCAGCAGCACCCGTGAGAAGACTGTCTGGGGAACTTTATGAAGCCTGACGGATCTGCCAGCCACATCTTTTGCTCTGAGGAGTATGCAACAACAACAACAAGGAAAAGGAAAGTCAACATGAACTAAACACCCTCAGGTCTTCTACAGAGATGCTTGCTTAGAATTATGTCCCAGCGTCCAATGGGGCTGACTCTTTAGTAAGGGATTTTAAAGTAAAGGATTTTAGCCCCTAAACCATGTTTTTTCAACTGCTTCTCTGGCAGATTACTAGGCTGCCAGGGAAATTCACAGCTTAGGCCAGGGGTTGCCAAGTGGTTTGGTTTTCCTTTACCAAACCCAGGCCCACTATACCGTGCAGCCTACAAAATATTAATTCAAGAGATTGTACAGGACTCTAGCCCCCTTAACGTGACGCCAACAACTTAACAAAATGGTAAGTGACCAAATGGTTTAGGGACTGAATCAGTTTTTCCCTCCCCTCAGCAAAGCACACACAAACCAGGAAAAGGCAATATTCCTGTTCCAAATTTTATTTAAAAGGTTAAAACAAGACAACTTAAAAACCAGTGCACATTTCTTAAAGAGGTTAGACAGGAAAATAACAAAAGTACATAATTTTCCTAGCTAATACATATGTATAGATCAGAGTTCCAATACATGAAGTCGTAGGGTGACGAGGGTCCGCAGACCACTCCCTCTCACAGCCTCAGGCTGAGCAGAGTCCTTGGCAAGCTGCAGTTTGCAAAGTGCAAAGTTCCATTACCGGAGCAACTATTCTTATCCAATTTGCCCCCGTGGGGTTCTGTTTTTGAACCAATCAAATAACTGGATTAATTAAGACTTGCCAATGACTTTAGGTGTAAAGCATAACTCACAGCTGACCATAGTTAGGCAACTAAGTGGACCCTGGAATGTCTGAGGGTGACTCCTCATTTCTTCTCAATCTAATTGATGTAGGACAGACCTTCAGGTGGAAAAGGGTCTCCTGATCTTTTTTTGACCTATTCCACATCCTCCTTTCGCATACCACAGCCCAGCTATTCGAATGTAAGGTAAAGGTAAAGGGACCCCTGACCATTAGGTCCAGTCGTGACCGACTCTGGGGTTGCGCTCATCTCGCATTATTGGCCGAGGGAGCCAGCGTATAGCTTCCAGGTCATGTGGCCAGCATGACAAAGCCGCTTCTGGCAAACCAGAGCAGCACATGGAAACGCCGTTTACCTTCCCGCTGTAGCGGTTCCTATTTATCTACTTGCATTTTGATGTGCTTTCAAACTGCTAGGTTGGCAGGAGCTGGGACCAAGCAACGGGAGCTCACCCCGTAGCAGGGATTCGAACCGCCGACCTTCTGATCAGCAAGCCCTAGGCTCTGTGGTTTAACCACAGCGCCACCTGGTAAATCAGGGCTAATCAGATAACAGATGGGCCTCTTTACAGCTTTGAGGCAATTAACTCACCTTCTACAAAAAGACTAAATGTGGGGGGGGGGGAGAGAGAGAGGGTAGAGACTGGCTCAAAGAACCAGTTTGCATTCTTTACTATGGAGTTTCCCCTTTCTCCCATCATGCCCCACGATAAATGAACCAAAGTTTCTATAAGTTCTATAATTCCTATTTCCATGACAGCATCTTTTACTGAGGTTGCAGAATCCAGCTGTACCCTGGATGGCCCTGGTGCAGAATTCTGGTGTTTTTATTTCTTCATTTTAGCAGGGAAGGCACTCAAAAGTTAAGTTACCTTTTCAGAATCACATTCCCAACGCCGGCTTGGTTCCTGCTGAAGACTGAGCGCTGTTTTGACAAGTGAAGGAAATCTTCCAGGAGCTGCTGTTTCTGTGCATTTGGGTTTGGCAGGTGGAAGACCTTTGCTAAGGTTTTCAGCTCAGGGGCAGAAAGCAAGTCAAGAGCCTCAGACAGATCTTCTAATTCTGCCTCTGCAGGTACACAGGGGGAAATGGAAGAATAATGCAAGTGACTCCCCGTAGATACCCAAGTCCTTTGCTACATGGAATTACAAAGAATGCCACACAGACATTGTGTAAGTTACGACACATCCTGTGCTTAAAGCCTGAGGTTTTAGTGCCTTATTACACACACACCACACATATTTGTTGGATGTCAAACTCAGCCAAGAGCATAAGGTCAAACAGATTCCTCACTGGCCTTGTAGACAATTTCATTGTCCAGGAAGTAGGATCAGCCATTTTAGATCTGGTCCTAACCAATAGGGATGACCTGGTTAGTGGGGTAGAAGTGGCAGGATCATTAGGTGGGAGTGACCATGCTCTTCTGGAGTTTATTATACAGCGGAAAGGAACAACCAAGCATACTAAGACTCAAATTCTAGACTTCAAGAAAGCCAACTTTAATGACAAAAGGGAAGGGAGTTCATGATGGTTGGGAATTCGTTAAAAGGGAGATATTAAATGTACAACTTCAGGCAATACCAATGAGACGGAAACATGGAAGGTGCCTAAAGAAGCCAGAGTGGCTATCTCAAAAACTTTTAACTGAGTTAAGATTTAAAAGGGATATGTACAAAAAATGGAAGAAGGGGGAAACCACCAGACAGGAATTCAAACAAATAGCCAGCACGTGTAGAGACAAAGTCAGAAAAGCTAAAGCACAGAATGAACTCAGGCTTGCTAGAGAGGTTAAAAGCAACAAAAGGGGCTTTTATGGGTATGTCCGTAGGAAAAGGAAGAACAAGGAAACAGTGGGGTCACTTAGAGAAGATGGTGAAATGCGAACAGGGGACAGAGAAAGGGCAGAACTCCTCAATACCTTCTTTGTCTCAGTCTTCTCCAAAAAAGAAAACAATGCTCGACCTGAAGAATATGGAGCAGATGATTCAGCAGGGGAAACACAGCCCAGAATAAGTAAGGAGGTAGTACAAAAATACTTGGCTAGTTTAGATGTATTCAAGTCTCCAGGGCCAGATGAACTACATCCAAGAGTATTAAAAGAACTGGCAGAGGTGATTTCAGAACCACTGGCTGTAATCTTTGAGAATTCCTGGAGAACAGGCAAAGTCCCAGCAGACTGGAGGAGGGCAAATGTTGTCCCTATTTTCAAAAAGGGGGAAAGAGAGGACCCAAACAATTACCGCCCAGTCAGCCTGACATCAATACCAGGAAAGATTCTAGAGCAAATCATTAAGCAAATGGTCTGTGAGCACCTAGAAAGGAACGCTGTGATCACTAAAAGTCAGCATGGGTTTCTGAAAAATAGGTCATGTCAGACTAATCTGATCTCATTTTTTGACAGAGTCACAAGCCTGGGAGATAAAGGGAATGCTGTGGATGTAGCTGGGCATGTTTAGCCTGGAGAAGAGAAGGTTAAGGGGTGATATGATAGCCATGTTCAAATATATTAAAGGATGCCATATAGAGGAGGGAGAAAGGTTGTTTTCTGCTGCTCCAGAGAAGCGGACACGGAACAATGGATTCAAGCTACAAGAAAGAATATTCCACCTAAACATTAGGAAGAACTTGATAGTAAGAGCTGTTCGACAGTTGAATTTGCTCTATGATTCTATGATTCTGTATTATAAACCGTGCTATGAATACCACAAATTTAAAAAGCTATTTGTGGTGGAGGGGCAGGAAGAGACTAATTTACAAAAGGTAAGCCGACCAAGAGATGCTAAGAAGGACAGAGTACAAGCTGCAGGGGCTGTTTTGGGGAAAGCTTTAAAGGTCTCTCCTGATCCTCTGAGGAGCCTGTGGCCCAGTCATTCAAGTCTGGTGGCAGAGGCACCTGATTGGTGTGCAGGGCATGAGATGCAGGCTCTGAAGCTAGCAGATCCCACCTGGGAAGGACCAGGCAGCAGATCTGCCTCCTCATCAGGGCTACTGTTGTACTCAAACCCCTCTCCCCAGCTATGTGATCCTTCAGTGGGAGATACAAGGGACTGAACCCAAGATGCTATGCATGCAAAGTATGCAGAGTCTCCTGCCTATAATTTAAGCTGAAACCCAGCAAACTGCAACAGGGCATTTCACATTGACTTGTGTCCGTGTCCTTCCCACCTTGCAGATTTGGGGCAGGTAACAAGACCCTGAGGAATATCAAGGAGAGACAATACAGGCAACTCTCAACTTACACAGGGGTTATGTTCCAGGGATCGCGTCTAAAGCAATAATTGCATATAGTAAAAACACCCAATGGTGGGTGAGACTGCCAAAGTCTTTCCCCCCAGATGTCTGTTCCCTTTCCATCCCCTTTTATTTATTTATTTTTATTTTTGCCACACAATTTCAATGTGTGTATGTTGCAAGTTACCTGCAGTACAAAACTGAAGGCACAAAACATCCCAGTCCTACGCTATCTCTACAGGTGAGCAGGAGTGGCTGAGATCTTCCTGGATTGTACCATTCCAGAGTATATGCAGGGAGGTCAACTTTTTGAATGCTGCCTATGTTTAAAACAACCCCCAAAACTCCTATCTTACAGAAAACATTATTACCTCTCCCTCTCCCTGATGTTTTGTTTCCTTTTCATATGGAGCTACTTTTTAATCTACTCCCTCCTCTAACAAAAAACCCCACCTGCCGTGGTGCTGTTCAGAAATTTTATTCCTCATTATTTTATTCCACATAACTGTCATGCAAACTTTTAACACATACCTGACTGCAAGAATCCTGTTCCAACAAGCTCATTGATGTATGATGAGAGATCCTCAGCAATCTCCAAGTATACTATCTTGTTCGTTTTTATCCAACTCCGCTTGCGTTGGAAAAGTCTGACGTATAACTTCTGAGCGCTGGCTGCAGTGGCATCATAAACCAGGAGAAGGGCAGAGAAAATTCTAAAGGTGCTTTCAAAGTCAGGAATTGCATCTATGTCTACACCAGTGGCTCCCAAACCTTTTCAGGCTCCTGTCCCCTTAGTTCCATACTCATCCCCAATGCCTCCCACCCTACCCTATAGAAAGCATTATTCAGAACAGATAATAGCTCAATAAAATTCAAAACAGTAACCATCAATGGCACAGTTAGTCAAAATCCAATCAAAACTATTTGGTTAAATTAATCCAACAAAACAGATGAACTTGATGCAGTGCTACTAGCTCTTCTTCTGGTAGTCATTTACAGCTTCACCACTGCCCTAACACCCACTTGCCTCTTAGTGCCCCTCTAGGTAATTCCACTTCCCCAGGGGGAGACACCACCCACTTTGGGAACCATTGCAAAATACTTGGAAGACACACAGCAGCTTTGCTGTCAAAAGCACATCAACTGGCCCTGATCAAAGTCCAAACTCATCCCCAACTCTTTTGATATGTGACTTTTTAAAAAAAAATGCTGAACAATGGTGGCTGCAAAGCGCACTGGGATTGGCCCTGCTCAGGAGTTCGGAAAGCGGGAATCGCATCACTGCCGATAAGCTGCAAATCCTGATTGGCTGCACTCAGAACTTCTATCCCAGCAGAGACTGCACCTGGCGCCAAATGTAAAAGGCACCCAATATAAGCCCTGCTTGCAAATCAACAACCAGGAGTGCGCTCTGTGGTTCCTGGTTCCAGCCCATGATTCAAAAGGAGAAAGGAAAGAATCAGGATCCCAATTATTGCCTTTCAAGTCAGGTCACCTGACATCACACAAACATCTGTAACTGACAAGTGGGAGGCCCTTGCCATCTGTCAAACTGACCAGCAAGGGGTGGGGGAGCTCAGGATCTAATCCGCCACTGCATCCTGTTCCGCATCCCTGAGATTTATCTAGGTTGCTTTACTCACTTACAACTGGGGTTTTGTTATATCTTGCCATTCTTATCTGCCTGCTCCTTGGTTTTATATGAGATGGGGGGGGGGGTTAAGTCAGAAAATGACTACTAATTCATTTTTCCTTCTGGTTCTTAAACTTTTTTCACTTTTCCCCAACATTTCCCTCCACCCCAGGGTGTCACAGAATTTCATGCAACCTTCTACTAAGAGGAAGAATATACTCAAAGCCCAGGTTGTCATTTTCCCAGTGGGGATGAGGATCCTTTGATGTTCTTCTCCCTCTGATGCTTCCCAAGTCAAAAAGCCAGAAATAATGCTGATTTTACAGATCATCATCCCTCTTTCTTACTTCTCCCTTCAGCAGTGGTATTTTAAGATTTAATATACCATTTTGTCCTGCCATTTTTAAAGAAAGCAATCTCAGTGGCAATATTACAGTAAAGCAAAACAAAACATCCTTTTCTAATTTGGGAAGGAGCCTGCTGGAGCAGATTCCTGCTCATCACGGGAGACCAAATAACTGAAGTTGCAATCAGGATACATGCTTACCTGAGAGGAAGACATACCAAAAACATACAGAAAGTCACCAGCACCAAGGATCAGGCCTGCTTCCCAAAGTGGTCATTCAGGTGCCTCTAGGAAGCCCACAACCTGGGAAGCTGAGTCTGAGTCAGACCATCGGGCCATCTAACTCTGTATTATCTATGCTGATTCTTTGTGGCTCTCCAGGATTCCAGACTGGGGTGTTCCCCAGCCCTACCTGGAGATTTCAGGATTGAGCCCACAACCTTCTGCATTCCAAGCAAACGCGTTTTCACCTTTCTTCAGATCTCACCTTGGGACATGAACTCACTTAGATGGCTTTTAGATGATCCCTGAGCCTCAGTTTTCCTAATATGTAACATGGGAAAAATAATATCTGCATACCTAAGAGGGAGGATTGGAAGACAGGCATTGATCATGAATGGCTTTGAAAGCTCTAAAGCAGTGTTTCTTCTAAGTACCCCACATTATATTCACCTGAGAAGGGATACGACTCAACTCTTCAAAGGGGGAAGCAATTTGGGAAGCACTGCTCTCTAAAGCAGGCACCCCCAAACTTCGGCCCTCCAGATGTTTTGAACTACAATTCCCATCATCCCTGACCACTGGTTCTGTTAGCTAGGAATCATGGGAGTTGTAGGCTAAAACATCTGGAGGGCCGCAGTTTGGGGATGCCTGCTCTAAAGCATCAACCTTCTACCTTGGGTCCCTGGACATTGGTGGACTACAACTCCCATTATCCTTGACAATTGGCCTCTCTGGTGGGGTATGATGGGGGCTGCAGTCCAACATCATCCGGGCATCCAAGATTGGAAACAGCATCTTTATGGTATCATGAAAGTATAGCAAGGTTATTAGGTGAAGGGCTAATTACAAACTCTCACTGAGATTTTATTTAAAACATTTCAGGTCACGGTTCCAAAAAGTTCAAAGTGGCTGTCAAAAAGATGAAGTACATTAAAGATGCTGAAACATCAAGATGGAAGTGGACAATGGACACAGATGAGGGACCCTGCAGAGAGAGAGGCAGTCCTTCAGCTGATAAAATCCATGTGGGCCAGGCAGGTAACAAAAGGCATTGGCAAATCGGTTCTGAGTTGGGAAACGCTTCCAACTGCGTTTCAAAACACACGGCTTATAAAACAGCCAATCGCTTTATTGCCTGAGTGGAGCAAGGATTGCCTCCAGGGGATCAGATAGAGAAGACTTACAAAAAGCTTTATTTTTAGGCCACATAAGGCTAATTTGAGCTATGAAGAGAAGAATGTTGTGGCCCAGCAGTTTATCAAAGACTAGGCTTAATGAGGAGGAAAGATCTCAGGGGGGGGGGAGAACTGGAGGCCCATTTGATCCAAAATCAACTTCACTCTCCTAAAGCTCAAAGAGGTCCCTGTGGATCACGCAGAAGCCCTGCTTCCCAGTAGCCCAGACTTGCAAAGCAAAAATTATTGCTCAAGCGGAGTGATCATGTCCTGGTACAGCCTCTTTCCCAGGTGCTTATCTTCAGCCCAACATCAAAGGCTCATAGAGCTGTAAAAAATTGTATCTGCCTCTCAGCAGAAGCCAACCAATTGGGGAGCATGCAAGTTATGCAAAGAGCTCAGCTAACGGCAAGGCTTAACATGTCTGCATACAGGAACCAAGCAGAAGCTGTCTGCTTGGCAAATTCATGTGCTCTGCTTACTGTCTTAAATTCGAATGCCCTGCACATCTTCCCTCTCAAGTAAAAAAAATATTTAAAAAAATCAGGACAAGTGGGGAGCCAACCTGTCCCCATCGATCAGCTAGGGAGGGGCAAGTCCAGTGTTAGAAACTGAGATATAAAAGCTATTTGCCATAGGGCCCCTTAAACCTAGGTAACGGCCAGGTTCATTAATACAGTGGTACCTCGGTTTAAGTACATAATTGGTTCCGGAAATCTGTACCTGACCTAAAGCGTACTTAATCTGAAGCAAACTTTTCCATTGAAAGTAATGGAAAGTGGATTAATCCATTCCAGACGGGTCCGCGGAGTACTTAAACTGAAAGTACTCAAACCGAAGTGTACTTAAACCAAGGTATGACTGTAGAATGTTTAGGTACCTGTTTAGGAGTGTGTTTGGGTTGTTTTTTTGTAAGATTACAAAGCTGAAAATGAATTGTGTATATTGTCAGCTCCAGCTAAAATCTGACTCATGCCATAGCACCGCAGGGAGAAAAAAAGCTGCTGTGTGCCAGTCAGCCAGATTGTGGTGTTGTCAGGCGCCATTCTGGCACCCAAGCATCTTCACTTGGTCGCAAACGACTGATAGCCAGGTACAAAATGTGCCTGGCTAATTTCAAAAACTGCAGGTGCCCCAGTGCTGGCTTCCTCCTTCCTCCTTTTCATTTTGCCTATTAAGATTGTGAACCTGTGAGAAAGAACTGCCTCACACTGCAGCTTAGAAAACAGCAGGTGCTTTTTAAAGTGTTGTATAATATTATTGTTTATTAATCTATGTGCATGTAGTCATCTCCCGCAACCCAACCCAAGAGGATAGCCACCACCTGTCGCTATATTACATCAGAGGTTAGCTGCTGCAACCTCCAACTACCCAAAGGTGGCGCATAGACCAGGCAAGATAGTTTGTCCATCTAGCCCAGGATTAAATAAATAATGACACGGTGTAATATGTCATGTGCTGTTGTATTTACCTAATTTTAAGACCTGCTAAAGAACAGATGATTGTGATTATGTCCTCAAATGTAAAACCACAGAATTCAAAGAGGGTGCATTTTCTTTTTCCCATGACTGTATATGTGAGGGTCACCCCTGAAGATTTTTATACTTCTGCAAATCTTGGGTTTACCTCAACTCTGCTGAGACCTGATTTTCTTGTGCAGTGTGGTTTTGATTCTGGATACGCAGAATTGAGGGCTTGATAGAGATCCACATTAGAATATGGGATATAATATTAGCTACCTGAGAGTTGGTAGAACTTTGCAATGGTGTCCAAATCATGCTCATCAAACATCCTCCGGTCATCCTCATTCTCTATCACAGCCTGCAGGACCATCAGAAAATTCTGAAGATAATATGGTTGCCCTCCCGGGTCTTCTCCACAGCTGAGTCCATTGAGAACCATCTCTAAAATGTTGCTGCTTGGACTCCGAGAATTCATGCTTTCCAAAGGTCCCAAACAAACACAATCAACCACTTCATTTTTTAAGTCCGTATGATCTTCCATAGGAAGTACTTCCAGGTCACCCCCCACAAAAGAGATATCTTGTGTCTGATTGCAACAGATACCTTTCACATTGGGCAACAGAGCCTGTTCACCAGAAGAGAGGTCTGTGGTTTCCAAGTTTGGCAGTGCTTCTTTACTATAAGCTGTTGAACACACTACAAGCTTGCAAATATCAGAATCCAAGTCCTCCTTAGGAGTATTTTGCGCCTTGCTGTCCTCGGTTAGCAGCCCAACTTCACCACAAGCAAGATGATCAGATGGAAACAATCCTGGAGCAGAACCATCACCACCACCCAAGAGCGTTCGTGCATCACCTTCCCATGTGAGGTCCAGGGTTTCTCGTTTGCCTGCAAATCCTTCTTTTGGACTAGGCTGTCTCTGAAGCCTTGAAAAAGGCAACCAGTTTTCTTTCTGTGAAGAAGTGGTGCCTTCTGGAGTCTCCTCTCTAGAGCTGTGACACACATCTTGAGCTGGTTGAGACTTAGCATCCCAAGTAAAGATGCTGCCACCTTCAGCACGACGCTTCCTGGACAATTTGGTTGACAGCCTTCCCAGAGAGATCTTCCCAACTGCCTGAACCTCTGGCTCACCATTGCCCAACAGGAGACTGCTGCCCTTCTTAAAGTATGGGCTCACCTGTCCTCCCACCTCAGGTTTTGTTTCAGAGTTGTCACCTACTAACTTCTCTGGAGTCGAGGCATTATTTGCAAAGTACGGACTGCAACCACCAGGCACATTTTCAACTGATGGGCCTACACTCGCTTCAGGCGCCGAACCAACCAGAATCCTATCATCATCCTGGCTCTTCTGACACACTTCATCAATGTGCTTGTTGATTCTATATCTTGCTACCATCTGCCCACACAAAGGACAGGCGACTCTGGCAGGGGGAACATTATTGAAAAATGAAGCAATTGATGCAGATAAAGGCAGTGTCCCTTCCACACCCGCCCCATGCTTCCTCCTGGCAGGTTTTATCCTCTTCCTATTAAGAGCTGAACTTCTACAAGGCCTTTTATTTCCTGGGAGCTCTTCTTCTGCCATTGCAGGAACCCAAGATAAGGTGAATGTAGGAGCTGCCTCATGCCAACGGAAAAAAAGCTCTTCACATCAAGTTATCAAAAGCATTTTCCATGGCCTTGCCTGCAATGAATAAACGGCAAAAGCGATGGCTTAAGTTTTGCAACAACAACAATAAATTCATAGGTGGTAGGCTTATGAGAAAGTTAAAAATGTTTTGCCATTTTTATTATCAATCAGATGCACACCTCAAATTTCCTCCTAGGAGCTCAAGGAGGCATATGGGTATATAACCCTTTCCCTCAATTTATCAATACAACAACCCTGTGAGGTAAGTTTGGCTGAGAACTGCTGATTGGTCTAAAGTCAACCAGTGAATTATATCACCAAGTGGGGATTGAACCCAGATTGAACCACTAAACAACACTGGCTCTACTTAAGGACATGGAGTGATATCCAAGTAAGCCATAACCAGATGCAATCAACTTACTGTACTTAAGTAAGGAGTCAATGGGACTCCTCTGAGTATCTTACCATTGGGTATCACCTAGATTCTGGAACAATTTGCCAATGAAGCTGTTGGTACTATTGATATTAGGGTATCTTAAGGGATTTAGTAGAGATGCAAAATTTAAACTTGGTTATTAGTTTCTTCCAGATTTTATTCCAAACTGGATTTAATGTAGAAAGTGTCCTAGTTAGTAAAAGCAAGTACACTTAATAAGGAGATTATCAAGTTAGTAATAATTTTTTTAATATGATCTTTAGTTGCTTGAGCTGCCTTTTTGTTTTTGTCTCAACCTCTTAGTTGTTTTCCCATCAATACTAAACCAGAAATATGCAATTCTTTCTTCCATATTCTTCCACTGCTACCCTTGCCTTCCTTTTTCTTGTTCCACTCTGCAAACAATTAATTTGTAAGCACCTTGGGACCAGGAACCATATTTTTAGTCATGTTATCATTTTGTAAAGTACACATGGGTGGACAGACTTCAGGCTTGATGGATATATTTTGCTTCTGCAAAAGTACCTTGAGATTCATCATTCAGGGCCAGATGCAAACTGGTGGGACAGGCAGACATTTAGAATTAAGGGCCAGGGTGCCTCTGAGCACAAGCCCAACCCAGGATTTTGTTTTCAGGATTAGAAGCAATTTTACACTTTCATGCACAAGTCCACTCCTGGTTTTCCTAAATAGCATTTTTCCTTTCAGCAACCAAATTAAAGCTGCTTTGTTGCAGCCTTTGTCAAGTAACCATGAGCTTTCCTTGCCACTCTCCTGCAAATCAGCTGAACCTGATCTTCCTTTTCTGCTCACTCCTATGGTAAAGCACAAAGTACAAGAACTCTTAAATGCTTCTCTGATGCCCTGATTCCAATATAAGCAGATGAAATGTGCTATTCCAATGTGCTATTAAGAAAGTGATCAATCTGAGAAATATTTTTTTAAGAACTACAGTACTATCCCATTTCCCACTCATGTTAATAATTAAGAAGAAAATGAGTAAACAGATTTCTTTTATCATAACTAGGTGCATTCATTCACATTTTGCCTTTTCATTCTTTAATCGCTCACAATTTGTTACAGCCCTGCAATGAGTTAGTTGCAAAAAGTGCCTGAGAATCCCCATTTCAGGAACCAACTGATGGGCCTGTGCACCAAATTAGTGGATTCTCTCCCACCACTAGTGACTTATAATAAGCCAATTATTTATCCTTGTATTTCAAAGGTGGGCACTACTGCACCACCACATTCAAGACACTCCATCAACGCGAGACAGAGGGGAAAGATGCAGACTGTTATACAGTAGTTTGCCTAAGTAGTCTCTTAGGTTCAAATTCTGGCTTAATCATGACACACACTGGATAACACTGGACTGGACAAACAATTAGGCTCAGTCTAATCCAGCGTTTCTCAACCGCTGTTCCGCGGCACACTAGTGTGCCGCGAGACGCTGGCTGGTGTGCCGCGACGTGCGGCAACGAGAAGGGCAATTTGCATTGTCACGTGCCTGGCGGCCGCCAAAATACAACACTGACCCGCCGGAAATGAAGCTGGACGGGTCACGACGCGGGGCGAGCGCAGCTCTCAACAGCCACCACCACGGGAGGGTGGTTTTAGACAAACTTAAAGAAGCTGCCTGGATGAGCTCAACCTGAAACTTGCTGAGCAAAGAATTGTGCTGGCAGAGAAATCAGCGGCTTGTGAAGCCTTATTACAGGAGATTGCAACCAACACAGCAATTGGCAAGTGTTTCTTACAGTCATAATTATATAGTCAATATAGGGCGGCACAGAGTTAAATTTTTTAACTTTTTAAATGGTGGTGTGCCTCGTGATTTTTTTCATGGAACAAGTGTGCCTTGGCCCAAAAAAGGTTGAGAAACACTGGTCTAATCTACAGTACCTCAAAGGGCTCTTGTGAGGACAAAACATGAGGATATAGAGTATAATAATTTGGCCCCAATACTTGGAATGGTAAACACAAAAATGGTCTATACCAAAAGTGACTACTTCTGAACTCAAACCGTTGAACAACAGGCAGAAAACCATATTGTATTGTTATCTTGCAAACCGCCCTGCTCTATGTGGAGGACGGGCGGAATACAAATTAAATAAATAAACAAACCCCTCCCTCCAGCCCTCCTTTCCCAACCCTATAAGGCCAACTTGTATTTGGTTTGTTTAACTTGTGGAAGCGAGAAATAGCTGCTCCCCAAACCTGAGCCGATGCCCTCCAACTGGGAAAGGATCCAGCGACCGAGGCAGCCAGCCTTCCTGGCCTTTGGCTCCTCCCTCCGCACCCCGCGCGGCGAGAAAAGGCCGAGCACGAAGCAGCGCCGCCACAGGCACGCCCCCCCGCCCGGAGGCTCCTCCCACTTCCCTCCTCGCGCGCGTCTTTCTTACTCTACGTTCCACCGTCAGGCGGATGCAATCCATCCCCGAGCCAGGCGTGAGTGGCCGATGTCGGAGCCATGGATCGAAGTGCGGTCTGGGGTTCTCCGTTCCAGCAAGGACGAAACTGGGTGGGGAGGCAGAGACTTAGGTGACCCCTTGAAAGGGGGGCCGGTCCCTTTCCTTATCTACCACTCTGGGGTCTTTTGTTTGCCCGATGTCGTGTTTCATTTTATATTCTTGGTTTGGAGAGAGGTGCAAGGCAGGGCTGCCCTCTTTCTCCCCTTTTTAAAACAGATCTTCATGTTTATTTCTATATTTCCAAATAGAGCATGATGCCAACTCTATGAGTAGAAGAAGCTGCTGGTCAGTCAGACCAGCTTCTCTGTACCCTTATCAGCATCTGAAGGAGTGAGATGTACTGCCATAGTGACAACTGGGATGCTTCCAGAAGAGGGGAGTGGACCTTTTCCCACCTCACCTGGCTGGATGGCATCATGTCATCCTAGGAAAAAGAACTACAGGCCACGGGAGACTGTCTGCATGTGAGCTTTTTACTAGGATGGAAGCTGGACAGAGGAGTTTGTCTTGTTTTGTGGTCAATCCCAAAGCTATATTTTATCTCTTGTGCTTGTAAAATAAATACCTGAAAAAATGTCAGGTTGCTGCCACCGCCCCCCACCCCCCACTAGCTGGTGGTTATGCTCATGAACCAAATGGGAAATCTTGATGCATTCTCCAGTGCTGTGCTGATGGCAGCAGTGTGTGTGTGTGTGTGTGTGTGTGTGTGTGTGTGTGTATATATATACACACATATACATATATACTGCTACTGTGCACATTTGACAGCTACACAGCACAATCCTATGGACAGTTCCAAGGAAACAGTTCCCATTAATCTGAGTGGTGAATGCAGAACTGTGCTGTTGAATTCCTGACCTCTTTGACATGCCCCATTTGCTGTGCTTTTCCCCCTGCATAAGCAGAAGAACCACTGGATGGGGAAGCTTACACAGTTGTGTTTGTGGACCAGATGGGCCTTTCAGCTTGGTAAAATCCCTCTATATTCCACTCTCCCATAAATTTTCCTCCCCTCTCAAACACTGGAATGTGAGGCCATCCGATGAAATTTACTGCCAGTAGACTGGCCAAACAAAATATAAGACCAACTAGCACATAAGAGTATCTAAAGGAGGGCTAGTTCTGTTGTGCCCTCCAGAGGTTGATGCTCTCCAACTTCCCATTGCCCAACAACTTATGGAGGGCACCACATTGGTGACTCCTGATCTGAAAGGATCCCTCCTCTCCCACACACCCATATCTGCCCGTTGAGCTCATTAGCAGCAGGAGAACATGGGTAGGCCAACAAGGCCCAAGGGCTGGATCTGGCCCAATCGCCTTCTAAATCCGGCCCGTGGACAGTCCAGGAACCAGTGTGTTTTTACATGAGTGGACTGTGTCCTTTTAGTTAAAATGCATCTCTGGGTTATTTGTGGGGGCATAGGAATTCATTCATATTTTCCCCCAAAATATAGTCCGCCCCCCCCCCCAAGGTCTGAGGGATAGTGGACCAGCCCACGGCTGAAAATATTTGCTGACCCCTGATGTAGAATCATTAAATTGTAGAGTTGGAAGGGACCCCAAGGGTAATCAAGTACAACTCCCTGCAATGCAATAATATTTTGCCCAACATGGAGCTCAAACCACAACCCAGAGATCAAGAGTATCATGCTGTACCGACTGAGCTATGCCAGTAATCCAATGAACTACCATCTGAGGTTCAGATCATGGATATGACAGGGTCTTCTCAATAATGGCACCCAAACTCTGGAGCACCTTTCCTTGAGTGACCCACCTAGCCCCTTTCCTTATTCACCATTAGAAAGGCAAGTAACATCTCCTTCTTCCAGCAGGACTTTCACATTGGACAGCTGTTCCCTGGCATTCTTAAACAGTTATGTGACATGCTGCCTTGGTGACCTTTTGGGTAGAAAGGCAGCATATGCAGTTGAATATAAATTGATGGCATATGTTGCCAAAAGATGTGATGATGATTGCTGTCTTAGACAGCTTTAAGAGGGATTTTAAAAATCATGGAGGAGTATTGGTTAAGCAATGCCTTTTAGCCATGATGACTAGATGGACCCTCCCTGTTCAGAGGCAGTCTACCTTTGAATATCAGGACTGGGAGTAATGGCAGAAGCCCCTGCGTGTGGGCTGCCTAGAAGCATCTAGTTCAGGCATCCCCAAACTTCGGCCCTCCAGATGTTTTGGACTACAATTCCCATCTTCCCCGACCACTGGTTCTGTTAGCTAGGGATCATGGGAGTTGTAGGCCAAAACATCTGGAGGGCCGCAGTTTTGGGATGCCTGATCTAGTTGATCACTGTGTGAATCACGATGCTGGATGATCCTTTGGTCTGATGCAGCGGGACTCTTCTGATGTTTCTAAGCAAGGATTGGAATCCTATTGTTGTCCTTTGTTCTCTTGCTATTAATACATGGCACCATGCAGTGTTCTGCAGGCAAGATTGGAGGAGGGGGGGGCAAGAGAAAAACTCTGAATAGCTGCTCCTGTCACACTAAATCAACTGAATTTACCTATTTCCATTAACTGTTGTGACAGTGCCCTCGATCACTCTCTTAAGTAGAGTCTTTTAATTTATTTTTCAGATAGTGACCTTAAGGCCTCTCTCTATTAGCCATAATTGTGTTCTCTTGCGTTCGCTTGAAACTTTTTTAGAACGAATGCAGTTCTCCCCTCTGTGTGACTTAATTAAGTGTGACAAATTCTGCCCAAAGCACTTTTGCAAATAACACATAATTTATGAGGTCAGAGAAGAAGAAATTTTTAGTGCCCTATTAAATCAACCAACATGCATTTGTTTCAGGTACTTAATGGCATCATTTGATGGGCAGCCCACCCCCCATCTTTCCCAACACTCTGCGGTAATGCATTTAGAGTACATACATTTCTTGGGAACTTTAAAAGGGGCAATTAAGGCAAACTATAGATCTGAAAGGTAATTTTGCAGACAGGGAATGGGTGGCCATGAATTCCCAAGCAATTTTGCCGCTCCAACCTTAAGGTGGGAAGATGTCAGTGGTTTAACTACCACAGCATGATAGAAGCACCAGCTGTGAGGGTTAATCAAATACAGTATCTATTCTGGGACTGGGAAGCTCTTCTTTGCTCAGAGGTGCAGCAGCTGCTGTCTCTCCCAGACATTTGCTGGAATCGAGGGCTTGTGAAAGAAAACAGGTTTTCAGGAGACGGGCCATCGCTCGGGGTAGAGCATCTACTGTACATGCGGAAGGGGCTGGTTCAATCCCCAGCATCTCTAGGTGGGGATGGGTGAGACTCCTGCCTGAAACCTTGGACAGCTTTGTAATCCCTCCTGGCCAGGCATGAACCTATGGCCCTGTCTGCTATAATTTTCAGAGCACAGAACGGAGGGGACTGCTTATGAACAACATTGCATTTTACAATAAACTAATTCTCAACAACCATATAAAGCAAGTTATTACTCTAAGCTAGATCTCACTCCACTCACCAGGCAAATTTATTCCCAGGCCAGCCAGATAAATGCATATAGCCAAAGCACACTCCTTTTCACTGCTCGTGGTACAGTATGCTTTCGACAAGGGTTACACAGAACCCAAAACAGATTTTGACAGATTGCAAGGATCCTGAGGATTCACAGAACAACTGGCTGCTTCCATGTGGGGTTACACTTTGCTTGTGGGGACTTCAATGTTTTATTTGTGGTAGTGTCAGGAGAGTTCACATCCCACTGGCCTCTTCAAGCACCCTACAGCAAGCTGGACTGCCCACCTACAAGCAAAGGCACTCAAATCAAATCAAATCAAAAGGATTACATATTATATATGCAGGACTACAAAAGGGCATATGGATACGATGGAGGCAGGCAGAGAAATCAACAAAAAGCAAGTAAAGCACAGCTATGGCATTGGGAAAGGAATCTGCTGACATCTGACTGAAGCTCTGATGAAATGAATATAGTAATCAATGCCCAATATCCAAAAAGCCAGCTGTGCCAGACTTCCCTTAAGATTTCAAAAGATAGACCAGCCTACTACTTTTTAAAAAGTTAAAGAAAGTGCTTCATAGTGTCCTAGCACTGAAGGGGGTGGTGGTGGCATCTAGTCTGTTCCTCTGTGCAGGAAGTTATAGCATCCCCGAAAGATGGCTGTCCAGCCTCTGCCTCAAGACTAGCAAGCAAGGGAGAGCCCACCACCCCACTAGGTAAATTTATCTCCTGTACGTCAAGCCAATTAGATTTGGTCCTTCTCTTTGGGACAACAGCAAATGTATTGCTGCCCTCTTCTATGACGCCAGTGCGTGAATTTGTTTTATGTGTGTAGATCAGTGCAGCTGACCAACGCACAGTCTTTGCAGCAAGGCTCTGTTCCGATGGCACGAGTAGTCACAACCAGTAGATTTTAAAAAAGCTCAAGAGATCCAGCACTTAGACAACACTCATGATGCACAGAGTTTCTTTAAAGCCACAATGACCATCTATGGGCCAATAAAGCATGGCATATGCCCCCTACGCTCAACAGACTTCTAAAAGATAAAGCAGCTATTGAACTGTGCTGGAGAGAACATTACCAGCATCTCCTTAACCACAACTCCCCCATCGGTGCTGAGGTCCTCTCACAAATTCCACAAAAACAGGTTAGAGATGAGCTTGCAGTATCTCCAAATCTGGGAGAGTTGTGTACAGCTATTAACCAAATGAAAAACAACAAAGCCAGTGTACCTGATGGGATACCTGCCGAAGTCTTCAAAGTGGGTGGAATTGAATTTACACAACTTCACAAGCTCATCGAAGAAATCTGGGAGAGGGAAGAGATCCCAGAAGACTTCAGGGATGCCAAAATTAGCAATCTTTTTAAAAAAAGGTCGAAACAAAATAAAAAAAAATCCTTCCAGTAGCACACGAAAGCTCATACCAATGACAAACTTAGTTGGTCTCTAAGGTGCTATTGGATTATTATTTTTTAATTTTGTTTTGACTATGCCAGACCAACACAGCTACCTACCTGTATTTTAAAAAGGTGAGAGAACTGATTGCGGAAACTATCGAGGCATCTCTCTATTAGCTGCGACTGGCAAAATTCTTAAAAAGGATCTTAGCAAACCGTCTCTTAACAATATCCGAGGTGACCCTTCCTGAATCCCAAAATGGTTTTCAGCCTTCTAGGGGGACAGTGGACATGATTTTCACCACTCGACAGCTTCAAGAAAAAATGCAGAGAGCAAAACCAACCCCTGTATATGGCGTTTATTGACTTGACTAATGCTTTCGACACTGTAAATTGTAATGCCCTGTGGACTGTCCTTCTGAAAATTGGCTGCCCAGATAAATCTGTGAACATCATTCGGCTCCTCCATGATAATATGACAGCAGTAATCACAGATAACAATGGCTCTCAAAGTGAACCATTCACAGTGGGATCAGGTGTTAAACAGGGTTGTGTTATTGCCCCAACTCTATTCATTATTTTCATTGCCATGATCCTACACTTTGTCGAAGAGAAACTCCCCACCAGAGTAGAAATCATATATCAAACAGATGGAAAGCTCTTCAATCGGAGCAGGCTGAAAGCTAAAAGTAAGGTTACCGTAACTTCCGTCATAGAGCTTCAGTATGCTGATGACAACGTAGTGTGTGCACACTCAATGACCTCTAAACCATCCTAAATATATTTGCAGCAGCTTATGAAAAGCTTGGCCTATCACTCAACACCCAAAAAACCAAAGTGCTGCACCAACAATTACAAAATAACCCCTCTGCAGTGCCTCAAATCCAACTCAATGGTGTAACGTTGGAAAATGTCTATCACTTCTCCTATCTGGGCAGCTGTCTTTCCACAAGGGTTGAAATTGATGTTGAAATCCAGCATCGCCTGAGCCCTGCGAGTACAGTTTTCTCCCGATTGAAGTGCAGTGTTTGAGGACCAGGACATTTGCAGGGAAACCAAAATGCTTGTTTACAAAGCTATTGTACTACCAACCTTACTGTATGCTTGTGAAACATGGACCACTTATAAATGCCATCTCCAACTCTTTGACAGATTCCATCAACGGTGTCTCCGAAAAATTTTACACATCACTTGGGAAGACAGGCGGACTAATATCAGTGTACTGGAAGAAGCAAAGGTCACCAGTGTTGAAGAGATGATTCTTCAACTTCAACTTCGGTGGACTGGTAATGTTGTGCAGATGCCTGATGATCGTCTTCCAAAGCAACTACTGTACTCTATTCTGAACTTAAAAATGAAAAGCATAATGCTGGTGGTCAACAAGAGAGGTTTAAAGACTGTCTCAAGACAAATCTTTAAAAACGTAGTATAAACACTGACAACTGGCGAACACTGGCCCGTGAGTGCTCCAGTTGGAGAACAGCCTTTACCAAAGGTGTCATGGGCTTTGAAGACACTTGAATTTGGGACACAAGGGAGAAACGTGCTAAGAAGAAGGCACGCTTGGCAAATCCACACTGTGATCAACTCCCACCCGAAAACCAATGTCCCCACTGTGGAAGGACGTGTGGATCCAGAATTGGCCTCCACAGTCACTTACAGACTCATTGTTAAAACCATGTTTATGGAAGACAATCTTACTTGGCAACGAGTGATCGCCAGAGAAGAAGCCCTCTTCTATGTGGCAGCCCTGAGTAATTGAAGAGATGTTTCAGGTCTCATTCCCCTGCTCCTGTCTCAGTTCCTTCATAGTGTCTGTTTTCCAGGCTCCTGGCCACCTTCACTGCCCTCATCTGAAGTTGCTCATTTGACTTCCCCACCCCCTTTTTAGAAATCATTTTTATTGGTTTTAGAAATACAAAATACAAATAAACACAAACTAATAAAAGTGTATCTATATAAAGAGATTCTCCGAATCTCAGGACTCCCCCCCCCCCAGGGGTCTCATTTTAAACCTCTACAACTGCATATTCAGCCATACTCCAATTTTTATATCAAACCATATTGTCCATAGTAATTTATACACTACAAGTGAATCAAAATCCTCCTCTTGTTTCCATCTGCTTACAGTAGTCTCCAAGATAACTTACGAATTTTTCCCATTCTTTTATAAAGTTTTTATTCTCTTGGTTTCCGAGTTTTCCAGTCCAGTCAGCTTTGCCATCTCAGCATAGTCCATCAGCTTGGTTTGCCATTCTTCTCTAGTAGGCGAAGTTGCTCATTTGTCTTTCATGCCTTGTCCATGAAGCCCAAAGCCAACACATGGAAGAAGCAGACAGTACCACCCTGCTGGCCCTGCTCTCCGGTGTGTCAACCAGAAACCATGGAAAGGAGCACTTGACTGTGCAAGATTCCTGACCACATAGAGGATCTGCAGCCAAGTGTGGGTAGGGGCTTTACTCAACATTCCTGCCTACATGACAATTTTGGCGGTGGAGTCAGAAGGGCAAATGATGTCAGGGGTTTGGCCCTCCTCCATGTGTTTACAATTCCAGAATGGAAGGAAAGTGCAAACTACCAGCTCCATCTGGTACGCAGGCTGAGACCCTACCTCCCCTACCTCTGTCTCGCCAGAGTGGTGCATGCTCTTAGAATCATAGAGTTGGAAGAGACCACAAGGGCCATCCAGTCCAACCCCCTGCCAAGCAGGAAACACCATCAAAGCATTCCTGACAGATGGCTGTCAAGCCTCTGCTTAAAGACCTCCAAAGAAGGAGACTCCACCACACTCCTTGGCAGCAAATTCCACTGCCGAACAGCTCTTACTGTCAGGAAGTTCTTCCTAATGTTTAGGTGGAATTTTCTTTCTTGTAGTTTGAATCCGTTGCTCCGTGTCCGCTTCTCTGGAGCAGCAGAAAACAACCTTTCTCCCTCCTCTATATGACATCCTTTTATATATTTGAACATGGTTATCATATCACCCCTTAACCTTCTCTTCTCCAGGCTAAACATACCCAGCTCCCTAAGCCATTCCTCATAAGGCATCGTTTCCAGGCCTTTGACCATTTTGGTTGCCCTCTTGTTATCTCTCACTTGGATTACTGCAATGCGCTCTATGTGGAGCTACCTTTGAAGGTGACCCGGAAACTGCAATTAATCCAGAATGCGGCAGCTAGACTGGTGACTGGGAGCGGCCGCCGAGACCACATAAGACCGGTCTTGAAAGACCTACAGTGGCTCCCAGTACGTTTCCAAGCACAATTCAAAGTGTTGGTGCAGACCTTTAAAGCCCTAAACGGCCTTGGTCCAGTATACCTGAAGGAGCATCTCCACCCCCATCGTTCTGCCTGTACACTGAGGTTCAGTGCCAAGGGCCTTCTGGCGGTTCCCTCACTACAAGAAGCCAAGTTACAGGGAACCAGGCAGAGGGCCTTCTTGGTAGTGGCACCCACCCTGTGGAATGCCCTCCCACCAGATATCAAAGAAAAAAAACAACTACCAGACTTTTAGAAGACATCTGAAGGCAGCCCTGTTTAGGGAAGCTTTTAATGTTTAATAGAAACAAACAAACAAAAAATCCTTCCAGTAGCACCTTAGAGACCAACTAAGTTCGTCATAGGTATGAGCTTTCGAGTGCATGCACATTTCTTCTGATACCTGAAGAATATCTGAAGAAGTGTGCATGCACATGAAAGCTCATACCTATGACAAACGTAGTTGGTCTCTAAGGTGCTACTGGAAGGAATTTGTTTATTTTGTTTCGACTATGTCAGCCCAACACGGCTACCTACCTGTAATGTTTAATAGATTATTGCATTTTTATGTTCTGTTGGAAGCCAATCAGAGTGGCTGGGGAAACTCGGCCAGATAGGCGGGGTATAAATAATAAATTATTATTACTACTACTACTACTACTATAGCTTACACATCTGACTATAATGGGAAACTATGGTTTGTTGTAAATTGAGGGAGTATTTAAAGTACCCAAATGCTTGTTTGTGTAATGTGAAACTACAATTTGGAGTTGCATGTCAACAAAGTTAGTGTCCCCTTAAAAATGGTTGGCATTAAAAAAGGTAAAAGATGCATCTCTGTGTCCATGAGCAAAAATAATGATTCCCTGAAAGTGCCTGTGCGACAGTGGAGCCCCCCGTTTGATAATGACCAGAGTGCCTGTGCAACCCATGCTCAATGGCCTCTTTTAAGTGGGCTTGCTTTGAGTAATGGAAGAGTTCTTTTCAATGTAACTTGTCCTTTTAAACAGCTTTATGCAAAGCAGAGAATAAAAACAGGCTTAAATTAGGAAAACAGAACCCTGGTTTCTAATTTATATAAAATACAACATGCATAATATATTACAGTTTCAGCTTCTGGGCAGAGAGTTCTCGTTTCTTCGGTTTCTTCTGGATTTTCTTTGCATCCTTAATTTGCATTTTCACTTGATCTTGCAGCTGAGAAAAGAAGGCTTGGGAGGACTTCAAAGCCTTGTCTTTGCCATCATCCTGTAGCAGAGCAAGATTTATTTCAGAACAAATGGAAACATGCACATGTAAAGTAAAATAATGCCCCACAGTTTCAGCCACATAATTGTTCCAGCAGAATGCATAAGACAAAGATCCCATTTGTATTCCGATTGATAACTAAATGGCAAACAGCAGCTGTTATGTTATGCAATACCCTTTTTCTGGCAGCATAATAAATCCAGAAAGCGGAAGGGAGGCTTGGCGTTATCTACACTCTCATGCTTAATGCATGTTAATGAGAGATAAGCATGCAGCACTAGGAAAGCATCCCTTTATAATCGAGGACTAAGAGCAATGAGAGCCCCAGTGGAATTCTAAAAATTATTCCTTCAAGTTACTCCACCATAATCACTCTATCCTTTAAAAAAGGTCTTATGATTTCACCAACAAAGCATAGCAGAAGGCAGGTTTGTTTGTTTGCCATAATATACTTCATTTAAACAATGTTCAAGTTGTTTTGCAGGGAATTATCAGAAATCCATCTCCAGATATCATATTCAGAATACTATTATGCTTGTAACAGAAACACATCAGCCCCAGATGAGTGAAGGACCTGCCTTCTCTGGCATCGCCCTGCCTGCCTGCCTGCCTGGGTCCTGCTCCACCACTTGTCATCACCTCAGCACTGGAGCACCCCCCCTGGCTCATTTAGGCTAATTAATTACAACTGATTGGTTTAGATGTGCTTTTGACATTACCCAACCTCCAGTTTGCCCATGATGCTGTTTTTCAGTAAGTTGTTTGCTTGTGTTTCAATTAATTTCACCACTGCTTTACTGCATTTTAATTTCACCACTGCTTTACTGAAAATAGCATATAAATATTTGTGTACATATATGCCTCTAGCCTTCTGAATTGCAGGGTAAACCTTGGAATTTACCAGACTCTGGAAAAGGCTAAGGGAGTAGTGTTTAAGTTACTGTGGTGTAGGGGGTGGGGAAGGAGGCAGAGGGACCATAACCCCCGATCTGTTGTTCTAGAAGGCTGTTGAGAGGGGGTGGGAAGAAGGCAATGATCTGACTAAAATTGTGTTTTCCTGCACCTGCTCCATCTCAGTGGCTGCACAAACCACGGGTGTGAAAAGTTAGATCAGGGTCTACTGGTAAGATCTCTGCATGATTTGGAGCAGATCAGCAAGAAGTCTTTTAACAATAGCTACAACAAAAGGATTTTTAATTTTTTTTAAAAAAGGCTGCTGATTTGTGTGTGTCTATATGTATAGAGAATCAAGGGTGGATTTTTGTGTGACAGGATTGTCAGCTCAGTTTTGGTACTGAAAGCAAATACCTGACCCGGGCTAAGCACGTGCTCAGAGGCACTCTGTTTCTTAACTATTCCACCCCTACCCCATCCTCAAGCACTATTTTACACCTGGCTCTGTTGGGTGGATCTCAGCATTTTTAGCAAAAACAAACAACAAACTTGATCCTGCAAACCAAGTCTGCCTAATAAGCAAGTTGTAGTACATCAGCCTTTGCTCCCCCACCCCAGTTCCCTGCAGACGTTTTGTACGACTGAAGTCCAAAACATCTGAAGGGAACCAGGATAGCCTAGGCAAACACATACACACACACACACACACAGCACCCATGTTCAGGAGCAGGAACACAAAAAGGCCTATCTATCTGCTTCTATAGATAGAAGAATAGATTGATTTCTCCAGCTGTTTCTTTAGTAACCTTACCTTGAGCAAGGAGGTTCTACCTTCCTTGGTTAGCTTCTTCAGTTTCTCAGCCGAAGCCTTTTTACTCAGTCTAGCTCCCTGCACCAAATTCTTCTCCATCAGTTTTTGCCGCTTCTCCCTCTCCCTCAGCTTCAGGCGCTTCACAAGCTTCTTTTTCCTCCGTTCCCTGTTTTTGTCAGTGGGGTTTTTTTCAGCATTTGTTTTCACATCCCCGCCTTTGTTCTTCTCCTAAAAATAAGAACAGACTGAGAGTGGGATCCAAAAGCAACATAGAAAACTCTCTTTCACACAAACATACAAAATCAAAGTACCAACTAGCTGGCTGCAGCTTTCCCCCCCAAGCTGGCACCCCACTCTACGATTCTCTGGCCTACAACTCCCTTCAGCCCCCGTCTTAGGTCTTCAGCAGAGGCACTGCTCAGCATCTCACTCTTTCTGCCTATGAATATTAGGCAGCTGAGTACACAGCAGGGCTTTTTTCACCATTGCAGTCAAATTTTGGTACTCTGCCCCCAGTATGTTTCCCTGACCCCCTCCCTCCTGGCTCTTTACCTTTTCTCCAGCCTTGTAAATACCCGTAAGTCCACATTTACTAGCCTGCTGCTGGACAGAATGAAACTGCAGGCAGTTTACCCAGAAGTCAAGTCTCACTTTATTCAGTGGACTAATGTCTGGGTAGCAATGGTTAAATCACCAACAGCCAAGTTGGCACCAGCTCCACTACTGCCAGGCAAAACACTACAGGAAAGGGACAAAAGGGGGAACTAGGCAGCTAGCCTCATGCAGGTGGCCAACAGAAGCAGTTCCTTCTCATCCGTGCACTATTTGTTGCCTACAGCTACCATGAAAATGCTTAAAAACAAGATTGCCCTTGTCTTCCAGAGGGACTTGAGGTGTGGGTGCATTTGTTTTATTATGTTCCTGCTCTGGCTCCACTTTTGTGATTATGTTCATTGTATTTGATAAAAATGTGTGTTAGCTTTTTATCAGCTGCTTTGGACACTCAGGTAAGGTGGAAAAAAAACAGGTCACAAGTGTCTAATATTAATAATAAACATTAAGCTTCTGTTGAAAGAGCACAAGAGGGGGAAAGCACCAGATTTTGAGCAAAACCTGCATAAACCAAGCCAAATCAAACTGCATTTGTTTCCTCCGATTTCAGAGACCCTGGAATGAAAGTGGGTTCCCAAGAACGGAGTGTACTCTGCTGCCCAGGAAATGATGCGCCAAGTGGAAAGCTTCTGGGAGCTATGAATTAGTGCCTTACCTTGATCTCTTCCGGTGCAAGGAGGGCAGCGTCACTAACACTCACTGGTGCAACTTCTTCCATGGTTATTGCAGGGAGATTGGAGACAATTTTAACCTCTGGGACAGGCTAAGGGAAATAGAAAAGGCTATGCATGTTAGAGAACAGCGTTAAATGACTTCTACCGCAATCTTACACACACTTACCTGGCAGTAGACAAACCCTAACCCTAAAAGCCTGGTCTTCAATTCCATTAATCCAGGGAAGGGGAAGTTGTGGCTTTGTTGGTGGACTACAATTCCCAACATCCCTGAGCATTGGCCATGTTGTAGGTGGGTGAGGGAGTCAAAAAACATTTGCAGGGCAAGAGGCTGCATATCCCAGAGTTAAGAAGAAGTGATTCAGTTCCACTTAGGTCAATGGGGCTATATGGATTTGACAAGGCTCCCTAGACTTCATAATGGGATAGTGGTTAGAAGACTGAACTAGGGCTGGGGACCTGGATTCAAATCCCCACTCAGCCATGAAATTCACTGGGCCAGCCACTGGCTCTTAGCCTAACCTATGTTGCTTAATAGGTTGGGCAATTTCTTACAGCGACCATTCAGGAACGCAGAGGGCATAACACCAAGTCTTAATTTTGTAAAAGTAACTATACACAAAGCCAAAATAATTAACTCCAAATAGTTCACTTTTTGAGGGTCTATTTAATTCATGGCTATAGCCTGGAAAATCTCAAGGAATGGACACCAACCAATCAAATACTCTTGCTCATATGCAAAGAGGTTTACCCGCAATTTAGACATTGACTGGGTTGCAATCAGCTTTCTAGCAAGTTTTCTAGCAAGTGCATGTAAAGCAGTAACTTGCTTTTGAGAATTTATGGGTAAGCCATAACCTATGGAAACTAGATGTGAAGATGGCAGAGTTAGCATTCTGTTACGGAGGTTTAAGAGCCAAACCTGTATTCTAGCCTGGACAGAAAGACAACCCACTTAGACATGGATATGTGCAGCAGAAATACAAACAGGCATGGCCAAGACTATCTTTTTTATTTGTTATCAGCTGGCCCGGCCACACTTTGCTGTGGGTCATCTCTGTGATTCTCCCCACCTGGTCCCAATCCATGATGTATCCCGCCCCTCCTCCCTCCAACCCCCTGGCTCATCCCTGTGTTTCGGTAGGATACCCTTCCCTCTGTTTTCCCCAGGGAGTTTTGTTCCTTCCCCCCTGTATCGCCATACATTGGTCCCTGCACACGCATTGTGAACATTTTTATATATTTAGATTTAAAAATTTTGAAATAAGAACATGAGAAGCAGAAGTTATTATAGTTTAATTTTATTTTTGGGGTTGTCATTTATTTTGGTGGGTATTGTATGATTTGGGCGTCGTGTTTTGGGGGGAGTTTTTTGTGTGTTTTTTTTGTTATTTGGATTTTCTAATTTTGGAGTAGGTGACCCAGAGAACTACTTTAACAATCCTGAGCAGGGTGGGGGGAATCAAATAGCGAAGACCCACAGCCCCGTAGCAACAGAAGGTGAGTTCCGAAGCACCCGAGCTGTTCGGTTCCATAAAAACCCAGGAAGTGGCAAGGGGAAGGTAGGAGATTGTAAAGGGGGGGGGGTTTAGCCACTGCAAATATCCGAGGACTTAAACTGGGGAAAGTGCATGGTTGTTGTTGTTTTTAAAGACACAGAGGCTTGCAATCAGTCATAGTATAAAGCCTAGGTTTAAAGGGGCACGACTGCCCTTACTTAAAATGGCCGCGAGCCTCGCATGTGACACAACGGCCGCTAAATTTTAAAGGAAAAACCCCTTGCCGTGCCCCCAAGTGCGTTGCTGTGGGTAATCCCCCCCGGGCCTAGTGGGGGCCTGGCAGGGGCCTACAAACAACAAAGGCCGTGCTGTGGCCTGCGATCCAGGCGCTCCCCCCCCCGGGCCTAGTGGGGGCCTAGCAGCCTGGCAGGGGCCTATGGGTCTGGTAATGGCCGCCTTGGTTTCAGTTGCTTGGTTGATGTCATTATTTGGCACCGCCCTTCAGAGCTTTTGCTGGTGACAGCGTGCAATCTGCCTTTTTATTAGATGCTGCTGGAGTCTTCAGAGCTTCTGCTGGTGATGTCTAATTTGCGTGCCACTTTTTTGCGTTTAATCATTATTTTAGGTGTGAAAGGTGTGGGTTTTAAAATAATTTTTTAATGCCAGATCCCTCCCTGATGGGCAAGGTACGTTGTGGCCAAATTTGTTACATTACGGTTCAGCGGTTACGGAGAACGGCTGTGACCTCTGTGTGCACAATGCCTACATTTTTATTTATAGAGATAGCTTCTCTGTTACTAGTTACAGGTAGGTAGCCGTGTTGGTCTGAGTCGAAGCAAAATAAAAAAATTCCTTCAGTAGCACCTTAAAGACCAACTAAGTTTATATTTTGGTATGAGCTTTCGTGTGCATGTGTGTATCTGAAGAAGTGTGCATGCACACGAAAGCTCATACCAAAATATAAACTTAGTTTGTCTTTAAGGTGCTACTGAAGGATTTTTTTTATTTTGCTTCTCTGTTACTGTTACTATGTTATTAGGACAAAACAGGGGGAGAGAGAACCATGTATGCCACTTGAGATACCTGCAGGAAAGAGGATGTACACGTAATAACAAGGGAAAATATCTCGAGCATGCAGCTAGCACAGAAAAAGAGTTTTTAACCCTTTTCTACGAAGATGGGTTCTTCTTATGCACAATCCTGCAAACAAAGTTGCATTGCCATACTTACTGGTTTAGGTGTGAAGTGGAAATTAGAAAGGGCATCCAGTCTAAGGAAGAGTGAGTCCATCATTTTCTGTATTTCTGCATGCTGAGGTTTTTCTTCCTCTTCCATTTTTTTCTGGATTAAGAACAATGTGGGATTAGACAAGAGCGATTTCCAAGCAAGACTTTTCACTCAAAAGAAAGCAAATGCTACCTTTGGCCTTTTAGAGGCCAAGAAAGGGGAAGTTTATTTATTTACTTCTAAATATACCCCCTTTTCTGGGGTCCCTAAGAGTTACCAATTTATAGGCTCACTCGCCCTTGGCTAAAGCCAGATGCTATGGGCTTACTTCACAAAATACACAGGGTTAAAAAAACAAAACCCAAACATTCCTAATTGTCAAATGGTGAGTTTTTCAAGTCCTGGTTTATATTTCAGAACAACAGATATAACAAGTTTCATCTGCATAATTCAGCTGCAAAGGAAACAAGAGACTATTTCAAATGGAATTAGCATTGAAGGGGAGGAGGGAGAAAACACAAAATGACTTGCACTTCCTTTCCCTCTGCTTATTTCACAGGACCAAAATGGCTCCCTGGCAACATCGTACAGGGCCTAAATGATGCACTGTGGTGCAGGATCCTTCAGAAATGGGGATGCCATGGAACGTGAATTACAGAAAATTTCTTAAGCCCATTTTTTTTAAAAAATAAAACAAACAAACAATTGATTTTGAAAGGCCTGGAAGGGTAGAGTTGCAGTCATGAGTTGAGAAGTTGAGAAGGAAGCCACATGCAAATTCACTCTAGAGCAACTCTCCTCTTCCTTCTCATCTTCCCTGAGTCCTGCCACGCTAGCTGGGACTTATGGGAACTGATGTCCCACAACACCTGGAGGACATCATGTTCCCCATTGCTGTCCTAAAAGCTTCTGCACATTTCAGGTCAGAGAAAAGAAGGCTGAAGCTCTCAAGTGCCACAAAATGCAAACCATGTCAAAGGGAAGCTCATTACTTCTGCATCTGCCCACTGCCACAGATAAAGTTGGGCCCTAAAGCATCCTTAACAGCCAATACAAGCTCCCTCAAAAGGCACCTGATTAAGTTTCAAATATTCTTGCTCATAAATTTCTGCAAGACTCAGCTTGCTTTTCTCGTGATCCAGAGTCAACCGCTTCTTATATTCATAGGGGTCTTCTTTCGGTTTTTCTTTACGAACAACATCGTCCCAAGCCTAAAACAAAGGTGTTTTTTTAAAAAAACAACAACACCACAGCCATATTAAAAACAGAACAGAACCATGAGCAACTTTTCTGTAGGTAACAAGGAATTTAGCCATTCACATTCATTTGTCTTAACATTTCTATTCTGTCTTTTGTTTTAGAGAAGGGTAGTCAACGAGATTGCATTCTGTTTAAGAACTCAACAGTTGCAAATCTACACATCACAGAATACTAAATCTTACAAATGGGTGGCTCTTTAAAGAAAAATGTTTTAAGTTTTTTATGGCAGTCCTGAAGCAATGACTGGCTTCCCTGAAGAGAGTTCATAAAATGCACCCCATTATGTGAGAGAGGGCATTTTTTGTGGCAACCTCTTAAACTGCAGAATTCCCTTCCCACAAAGCTGCCTCTGAAACTTTCATTATGTAGCTTTACATATACGGAAGAGGTGCCTCTTCAATCTAATTGATAACAATATAATAAGCAGATGGCAGACTCTTCACTTTGTAGGAGATATCACCTACAGTGACTTCATACAGATATTCAATAGGAAGGGAGACAATAAGGAACTCCCAGCATTTATCAGACCCTTCAAGAAGTGGGGGATACAGAAAGGGCATTGTTTAAAGCTGAAGCAACATTAGTTTTGTTCTTGTTCCTTTTCAATGTACATATTCAATGCAAATGTAAAATCCCGCTGGGTTCCCTTTCCCATTCTCCCTCAAATAGCAATGAAGACATGAAAACAGATCTATTAACCTGATCTTTTATCCTTCTCTTGATAATCTCTTCAAGCTCCAAAGTTGTTTCTTCTGTGATCACAGGAGCTGAGAATACAAAAGCAGCAAACTCAGGATTTTTTAAAAATGAAATGCATTTGTAAATAACCTTATGGGTTAAGAGCAGGCTCCTTTCTCTATTGCCAGCTGTCACCTGAAAAGACATGTAACCACTATCAATTCAGCACCACCACCACCCAAACCTAAGGGTCATAATGAACTGGGTGCACACAGGTACAGCTGTTTGAGGGCAGCAGTGTAACCAGGGATGATCCTGGCTGCAAATGCAGATGAGCTCCTGGGGTAGACTATGATCAGTCTCTGCTTGAGACTGGGAGACATACACAATTAAGTGTCCTCCTTAGTCATGGCCTGACGTATTCTAGGAAGTCTACATCATGCTAAGAACCATGGATGAAAACCAGAGGGTCTGCCCACCTTAGAAGGTTGATTTCAGAATTTGCAGCTATTTAATGTACAAAATTGCAGTATCTCTACATAAAACATAAGCCTGGAGGCAAAGCGCTGCTATACAAGGTTTACCCATTTTGACTGCATGGTCAAAAAGAACCATTTCCTCCAGAAGGCTGTTCTCAGGCCGCTTTTGTCCTGTCACTTCCCCTTTCAGCTGCCAAGGCTTCTCCATCAGCAGTTCCTTTTCTAGCGATTTAATTGTTTCGCTCATCTGCAAAAAAAAAAGTTCTCAAGACACTTCATTTCCCATGGCTTCAATCTTACATGCTTACTTAAGGACAGTTGCTATCCCCGTCTCCCACTGCAACCACCTGTGACCTTTTCCCCGCCCCCCCACTCACTTGAAAACGACTCCCTAGTCTAGAGAGTCTAGGGAACCTCCTAAAAATGTGGAATTGAGGGGTGGGGGCTGCTGTTGGAAGGAGGAAAAGAAAAGAAACTTCCATTCTGTGAACTTCCTTATTTTAGGCTCCAAGCTCAATTTCGGGTGATGCCACCCCCCTTTCCCCATCAGTCTCCTGCACCCCATCCCCCAACGTTAAGGAGCCCCAATCCTACAAAAAGCTTTTTAGGATGCATGGAGTCTGCCGGAGGCAAGAGGAAACATGAAACTTTCCTTTTGTAAACCTCCTTAAGTTAACTTATCTTAGGATCCCAAACACTGCCTCATTCTTTTTTCTGTTTTTTCATGGTTGAAGTTCTTATTTTTTGCTTTAAACATGCTAGTTTTAGATGGCATGAGATAAGCGCATCTGGTTTGTGATGTGGAATGCAATAGAAAGTTTACCTTTTCCTGTCTTTTCTCAAAGGATGACTTTGTTTCAGCAGAACTATTTCTCTTTGCCTGGAACATATCTATCTCCTCTTCTATGTCGCTGTCATCTGGCAAGCTAAACGTCACTCTTTTAGAAGGGTCTTTGCTTTTTTCATTCCTGCCTTTCTGTTTGATTTCATCCATTTCCTCAGCTCTGTAGTTAAACAGCATTACATGAAAAAGAGACCTTTAAAGGACTTTCATTAGGCTTTTGATTCATTCATAAACACAGGAGCCTGCTGGGACACCACACAAAAGTGCCCTGAGGAAAGTATCCATTCACAAAACTTTCTGGACATGTCTGCAAACTGGAAAACCTGTCATGGACACCCCCACCCCCCACCCCCCACCGAGCAGCCTATTCTGCTGGCTACAAGAGAAGTCATATTTCAAACCTAATTTGGGGATCAGAGTGAGGAAAGGAGATCCATGTGGGAACCAGGGAAGGCCTTAATGAGTACAGTTCTACCTTGTTTTGCGACCAGAATTCATTCCGGAGCCCCGGCCGCTAGCCGAAAAGGATGCAGGGCAAAGCACCGCGTCTGCACACGTGTGTAGAGCACTTTGCGTTTCTGCGCATGCGTGAGTGGCAAACCCGGATGCAACCCGTTCCGGTACTTCCGGGTTTGCCACGGACGTTCGCTGGAATGGACGCTAGACGAGGCGGACGTTCGCGGAGGTATTACTGTACGTCTCCAGACACCATGTTGATGACCCTGTTATTATTCATACATGACTCTGCAAGTAGTATAGCTCTCCGGATAGGAAAGATGCTATTGTACTGACAACATAACAATATTTATCTCCTCACAGAAGATTACCTCTGCTCCCAAAAAATTTTTGGGATTCAATTCCATGCACACTTTACCAGAGAGAAAACCACACTGAGTACAAAGGAACTAAATTCTGAGTAAACATGCACTGGTCACTTCATTTTATTATCCACTTAGCACTGCCCTCAAAATATCAGCCACATACTCATCATCTATGTCGCCTTCTTCTTCTTCTTCCTTTCCCTCAATCTGGTCACTGTCACTATCCTTGTGTTCACTTGTGAAGTCTTCATAATCATCCACAGGATCAAAGTAGTCCTGATATTTAAGATCACGAGCACTTTTGATGATCAGCTGGAAAGAAGAGAGAAACCAGCAAGAGGTTACAAAGAGGAACCTGAAGTTTCAATGTAACATTTGAACAAGATAAATGAGTAAAAGGGCTATATTACCGGTAAATAGTTAGGCTTATTAAATAAACTGGATAATTTATAGTTTTTTTCTGAAGAAGTATAACCAAAGTCTTAAAATACTTTAATAACAGTCAATTCTATTTTCAGGACCTGCAAGCATGGATGTGGCCAAAGTGACCCATATGATTTACAGTTAAAAAGTACTTTGAGAATATTCTGCATGGCAGCAACATGTTCTCATACATCACTGTTCTTCCTACTCTGCTTTCAGATTTCTCAGGGATTCAGATATAATAAATAATAACAATAATAATATATTATTTATATCCCGCCCATCTGGCTGGGCCTCCCCAACCACTCTGGGCGGCTTCCAACAAAAATTTAAAATACATTAAAATAAGATACACCTTTGCTCCAACTATATCAATGAAAAGTTCAGCTGCCATTTTGCTGTTCTCCATTTAGTCCATTCTTAGTGGCAGCCAATGCAAATTGTGAGTCCTTTTCCAATTAATGAACCCAATGCAAAGAGTTAGCCCAACGTGAACTACCCTAGGCAATTTGTTTTGAAAAGGATGCACAGAACAGCGGAACAGAAACACACACAAACAGCATCTCTCTCCTTTAAATGGGCCATTCACCTTACAATGTTGGTACATCTCCTTCGTCAACTATCACACACATGCTTTTCTTCCTAGGCCTACTGGTATGTTAGGGCACAAGAAGAGGGTGCTTGGGGTTCTCCTTTTTTACATAGGCACCCCTTGCACCAGCTAGCTAGGAAGGGAAGTCCTCTCTCATTCACTTTTCGATTAGGAATAGATGAGATAACCATAAATTTATACAGACCTGTTTGTACGCATTAGCCTGCTATTTACTGACAGTTACAGGCAGCATGTGAGAAGGTAACAAGATGGGAAACTCTCTGATATATGGACTCCTTATACAGATCTATTACTTGAACGTCTGAGCAATGGGTTGATCTGAACCACCAGCTCCCTCATTACTTCCCTGCTCTTACCCCTTACTTGTACGCATGGAGCATGTTGTCTTGATTTATTATGATTTTGTTTGTAATGTTTCACTGCATTTGTTTCCACAAAACGCTATTAATAAAAAAGACAGTTGCATGAAGTCATTACTAAACCCTCCGAGTGTTTAGCTTTTAACAAACGATGTTTTATACCTTTTTATGCAATTACCTTCGTTTTGGAGGCTCCAAATTCCTCTTCATCCTCACTCTCATAATCTTCAGAAAAAATGTCCTCAAAGTAATTTATTCCTTCTTCTTCTTCATCACCACCATCACCCTTCCCTCCGATTTGTCTTTTCTCCACTGCATCCAAACAAGCCTCCATCTCAGCCAGTTTGAAAAATCTGTCATCCACTATGGACTTTTCTCCTGTTTTTTTCACAGTGTTCTTTGATGTTCGGGTTTGCTGCTCCAATTTATCAATATCAAAGTCCATATTGGAATCATCATCACTAAATGCATCATCTTCCATGGCCCCAAGCCTATTTCTCTTTCCTTCAAGCTCACTTTCCTCTTCAAGATGACCATTGTTGAAATCTGCCTCTACTTCCATCTGGTCCTCATTACCCGCCTGATCCTCATTGTCTTCTGAGACAGACCCATCCTTGTCTGAAGCTGGGAGAAGGCATAGATCCTCCTCTCCCTCCACATCTCTAGCAACAGCTCTCTTGAAGTAGCCTAGAACTGCATTATTCTGGAGTTCTAGCTGTTGCCAAATCTGCTCTTCATCAAAGTTATCTATCACCAGTTCCTTTAAAGGACTTCCAGAAATAACATCAGCTCCAAGCATTTTGTGGAAATCGTATAATGATTTTGTTAGAGAGATGAAGTCATCCGCAAGTCCATCCTGAATGCTGGAGTCAAAACAAGTTGTAAGACATCATGCATTTTAAAAGTCACAAAGTTTAGGTCTTTGTCAAATCAAGACGCAGAAACAGGAAAAGTATGTGAATATACAGGCATATCTCAGCAATATTGCAGGTTCAGTTCCAGACCACCACAAAAAAACAAAACAAATATAACAATAAAGCAAGTCACACAAATTTACACTATATTGTGTAGTCTATTAAGCCAGGTCCCCATGGCTGCAGGGGTGGGAAGGGAAGAACCTGGCCCCCGCCCTAGCCAGCTCCACTCCTGTGGCTAGAAGGGGAGCAGCAGCAGGGGGGTGGGAGGCTGGATTGCATGCAGCTGCACCCATGTCCTCAGAAGGAACAAGATCTGTGGAATCAAATTAGGTATGCTTATATACACCATTGAAGGGACCCAGGTGGCGCTGTGGTTAAACCACTGAGCCTAGGGCTTGCTGATCAGAAGGTCGGCGGTTCGAATCCCTGTGACGGGGTGAGCTCCCGTTGCTTGGTCCCAGCTCCTGCCAACCTAGCAGTTCAAAAGCACGTCAAAATGTAAGTAGATAAATAGGTACCGCTACAGCGGGAAGGTAAACGGCGTTTCCATGTGCTGCTCTGGTTTGCCAGAAGCGGCTTTGTCATGCTGGCCACATGACCTGGAAGCTATACGCCGGCTCCCTCGGCCAATAATGCGAGATGAGCGCGCAACCCCAGAGTCGGTCACGACTGGACCCTTACTTTTACCTTTTTATATACACCATTACTGCTGGTACAGTTGGCCATACAACATCAGTTCTGAACAAACTGCGGTTTGCTAATACGCTAACCATACTCAAGGTTTTGAGGTTAATGTAGAAAGCCTTCAATGACATGGGTCCCCAAAACTCAAAGAAGCACTTCTCCCTATATCTACTACAGCATGCTTTGAGATCTGCTAAAGAAGGCCTTCTAAATGGTCCATTGTTGGCCTTCATAGTGGTGACACCCCACCTGTGGAAACCCCCATGGCTACAGTAACTGACAGTATTCTTCCAAGATTTATAGCAAACTGGACTGCTGTTTGATACTTTAAAAACATTCTCTCTCCTCTTCCTCTCTCTGTATACACATATAACTCTCTCTCTCTCTCTCTCTCTGTGTGTGTGTGTGTGAGAGAGAGAGAGAGAGAGAGTGTGTGTGTGTGTATACAGTGCTAGATTTAAGGTGTTGTGGCTGGTTCCAATGCAAAGGGCTCCGAGCTAAGGGGGTGCAAAATAACAACAACAACAATAATAGTAATTATAATAAAACCTGTATTTATGGGTACCTACTGAGACCCATTTTTAAAACAACTGTACCAAAATGAATTCTGATTCTGTTGTGAAAAGAAGAAATATTTTTGGGAGGGCACCAAATTTTGTCTTCGCTGAGGGCACCATATTATCAAAGTCTGCCCCTGGTGTGAAGTGGGTGGCTCTAAAGTCGTTGCTGGACTCCCCTGCCCCATACAGCAGTGCCAACGATCTGAGATGAAGGGAATTGTAGCTCAGCAACGACCTGCAGCCTGGACGACCACAGGTTCCCCACCCCTGGAAATATTACCTACATAATGCATATAACCACACACACAAACACAAAGGGAGAGGGCAATATGCCGTGTGAGGCTCCTCAAGAGGAAGCCTTCCTGTGGCGCCCTGGGCCAGAGCGCCTGGCTGTTGACCGGATGGCTGGTGCTTCAAGCCCACCCAGGGAGGGACAGCATCGCAGGGGTTGGGCTAGATGACCCTCGGAGGTCTCTTCCAACCCTACGATTCTGTTTCCATGAAACCAACTCACTCAATTCCAAGGATCTCAGTGGGCCTACTCTTGATCCGACTCTCACCGGGTATCGCCCACAGCCGAGGTTTCATTTGCCCGCGTGCTTCGGGATGCTTAAGACACGCATTTTTTGTTTTATTTTAAAATGATCATAACGTGAGCACGCGCACACGCGATGGATGGCGCTTTACCTGAGGAACCGCTCGGGGTTGGCCGTGGCGGCGCCCAGTTTCTCCAAGCAGGCGCCCAGCCTTCCGCCCACAGCGAGCGCCGGGGCCGCCATGTCTTCGTCTTCTGTGCCGCTCGGCTCGGCCGCGTCCCTCGGCCCTCGCGCTCCGTCCGGCGAAGCGAGCCCGCGGAGAAAAGTTCCGCCTCTCCGCCCACCGCAGAATGGTTCCGGGCGCGGGGAAGGAGAAAGAGGCGGCACAGGCGGCTGAGCGAGGAAGGGCTCGGGGCGGGCGGAGGCGCGGAGGCCTCTTCTCTTAGACTTAGGCTGCAGAGCGAGGCTGCAGTGCCGTCGTGGACACATGCAGAGAGACACTCTATTTCATAAAATCCACACGCCTCTTGAGTGCTAGGCGGTTTAAAAAGAGAATAAAACAAAATGATCAGTTTAAAAACATCAACAGAAGACAAATCTGAATCATTTGAAGCATAAACCACGCGGCCATAGCATTGTAGAGTGGAATGGGACCCCAGAGGACAAATAGTCCAGCCCCCAGAAATGCAGGATTCTCAGCTCGATCCTGCGTGCCCGGTGGCCATCTGCGGTAGACGGAAAACAGATGGCAACATAAATCCTCTTAGCATTCGAAGCATTAAATGTGTTTGTGGAAGGGGGAGGTAGGGGTTTGATTTCTTGTTCTTATTATGTCTCGTGTTTTGTATTTTTATGTTGTGAAATAAAATAAAAACTTAACTGCTTCTCTATATATAGATCTATACACACACCTCTTTCCTCCATGGAGCTCAAGGTGGTGGAAGTAACCCCCACTTTATCCCCACAAACAACCCAATGAGCTACACTGGCTCTTTGCATGCCTACTCAGAAGTAAGCTCCATTGATTTCAAACAGGACTTGCTCCCAGTTAAGTGTGCATAGGACTCTACCAGTTGGTGGTTCTAGCCCACCCAGGGATGGCTCTGGGCAGGATTCCTGCATTGCCGAAGGTTGGACTAGATGACCCTTGGTGTTAATTAGTGAGCAGACGACACATCGATTCTTCAAAGCAGCTCTTTATTTGGAAGCTGGAACAATGTATCAAGCCTAATTCAAAGTTCCCTCCTAAAACAACTGCCAAGGACCTGAGGGAAAACTGTATACAGTACAGTACACCAATACATAACACTTGGTATCCCTCCCAACTCTACAATTCTGAGCTAATGCATCATGGGGGGGGGAGCGGGGACGGGGTGCCCTCCAGATGGTGATGGACTGCATCTTCCAACATGACCATTGGACATGCTGGCTGGGGCTGTTGGTAGCTAGAGTCCTACAGGATCTGGAAGACCACTGGTTTTAAATTCCTGGTGCATGTAGAGCATGCAGGCCAAGCATCATTTTATGCAACTCTATCATGTCCAGGGACGTGGGTGGTGCTGTGGTGTAAACCAGAGAGCCTTGGGCTTGCAGATTGGAAGGTTGGTGGTTTGAATCCCCACGACAGGGCGAGCTCCCGTTGTTTGGTCCCAGCTCCTGCCAACCTAGCAGTTCGAAAGCACATCAAAGTGCAAGTAGATCAATAGGTATCTGTCTGCGGACAAACGTTGGCTCCCTTGGCCAGTAAAGCGAGATGAGCACTGCAAACCCAGTCTCGTTCGTGACTGGACTTAACCGTCAAGGGTCCTTTACCTTTACCTTTATCATGTCTCCTGCTAGGAGTTGTTTCTTTTTGCTTTGCTTTATTTCTTATCAATAAAAAAACTCGGCAGCGATTTTTTTTTCCTGAAAGTGTGACCCAGAGAAAATAGTTTGAGAACCACTGATCTAATGTATGATGGCTGAACACTTGGTTTCTGCTGCCCCTAGCCTTCAACGTGCCCTGAAAATCTACTACAGATAACTGGGGGCACACACACCCAGCAGTATAGCCTGGGGGCTTAAGGATAATTGAGGAGGGCAACATGTACAATGGGAAGCATCTTGCCTTTAAGGTGCCCCAAAGATCTCTTAATATTAAGGCCACAGGTGATCCTGGGCCTTTAGTCCCAAGCATCTGGTATTCAGAGGTAGACTGCATCTACAGATGCAGGCTTACTCTCTTGTATGGTAAAGCACCAAAGTACATATATTTAAATAATAATAATAATAATAATAATAATAATAATTTTTTATTTATACCCCGCTCATCTTGCTAGGTTTCCCCAGCCAGCCACCTTGGGCTAAACAGGGCTGCCTTCAGATGTCTTATAAAAGTCAGAGTTGTTTCTTTCCTTGATGTCTGATGGGAGGGCGTTCCACAAGGCAGGCTCCACCACTGAGAAGGCCCTCTGCCTGGTTCCCTGTAACCTCACTTGTTGTAGGGAGGGAACTGCCAGAAGGCCCTCGGAGCTGGACCTCCATGTCCAGGCTGGGCGATGGAGGTGGAGATGCTCCTTCAGGTATACTGGGCTGGTGCTGTTTAGGGCTTTGAATTGTGCTCGGAAACGTCCTGGGAGCCAATGTAGGTCTTTCAAGACCAGTGTTATATGGTCTCGGCAGCCGCTCCCAGTCACCAGTCTAGCTGCTGCATTCTGGATTTCTACAGTTTTATTTGTATGCTGCCTTCTGTAGTTCAACAAGGCAGCTTACACGTAACTACAACATAACAATAAATAAAGTACACATAAAAAATACCCAGCCCAACTGAGTGGTGCTGGTGGTGCTGCCTCAGATGCCAGTCAGGTAGAGCCTACCTTGTAGGGAGGTTTGATCCTTTACGCTTCTCATTAAACACACACACACACACACACACACACACACACACACACACACACACCAGATGTTGGGCACAAACTAGGGAAGGATGTTGTATTTAGCTTTTACTTTAGAGCTTCTCAGACTAGAGGTCTAGTCAAACGGAGCACAGTATTTAGCTAAAGCCATGAGAAAATAGGGTTGCGCTAGGACCGCGCGGCGGCTCCTTTCTGCCGCTCTCCCCGGCGAAGGCCGCCTCGCCATCTTTTCGTGAGCGCCGCTTCCCTTACCTTTCTGAGCCTGCGGCGGTGCCGTTGCCAGCGCTCTCTCGCCTTCGCTCTGGCTTCATGGAAGCAGGTTCTCCGTTACAGCTGCTCTGCCGGGCGTGCCAGGTTCAAAGATGGCGGCCCTCTCGCGACCCCTGACAGCAGGTACGGTAGGGGTTCCTAGGCTCAGGGGGAGGGGGTGGCGCGGGGCGGAGCTCCGAGGCTGAGACCCCCCGGGGGGGGGCAGACTGCATTTTGCAGGCGACGAGGGAGGGTACCTGGAGAGAAGCTTTGCTTTGCACACCTTGATTTGTCCCTCTTTTTGCAGCCTCCTGGAGAAGGCAAGGTCTCTTCCATTGGGTCCGACCAAGGCTACGTCCGCACCACGCATTTAAGGCGCTGTGATACCACTTTAAACAGCCCTGGCTCCCCGCCAAGAAATATGGGAGCTGTAGTTTGTTAGAGATGCAGAGTTGTTAAGAGACACCCCCTACTCCCCCACTCCCGAGCTACAATTTCGAGAGTGGTTGTTTAACAACCATTGAATAATAGAATTGGAGAGTAGAGTTGGAAGGGAACCCGAGGGTCATCTAGTCCAACCCCTGCAATGCAGGAATCTCAGCTAAAGCAACCATGACAGATGGCCACCCAAGCTTTGCTCCACGGAAGCAGAGTTCACAACTTCCTGAGGGAGTCCATTCCAAACAGGTTATACTGTCAGAAAGTTTTTCCTGATGTTTAGTCGGAATCTCCTTTCTTGTAATTTGATCCCATTGATTCAAGTTCTGCCCTCTGGAGTAGGGGAAAACAAGCTTGCTCCGTTAGTACCCTTGGGTGCAGCTCATCAGGCCATGGAGATTAAATTCATTTAAAGTAGCTAGGTGTTCCCTTACCTCTTCCTGCTTTGGGCTGCAGCTTCTCCTTGCATCATTTGGGCGCTGCTTTCCTTTTGGGTGAAGGTGAGTTCCCTGGGGAACTCTGGGGATTGCAGTTCTGGGAGGAGACCTGGGGAGTCAGCACCTTTAACAAACTACAGTTCCCAGGATTCTTTGGGAGAAGCCACAACTGCTTCAAGTGGCATGATACTGCTTTAAATGTATCATGCAGATGGGGCTCCCCCTCCAATGTCAAGTTCTACTTAAATATCCCCCTCCCAGAGCTACAATTCCCAGAGTGGTTTAACAATCCGTTATGTTTAGCTGCTAGATGCTGCTCTGAATGTATGGTACCAGTCTGAAGGGAGAGTGACATCCAGTTGTATTAGTCTGGATGCCACACCGATCCAGTAGTTCTTGGAAAGTTGAGCGAAAACTCTGCCCTTTGGCATTTCCCCACAGCTCAGCATGAAGCAGGCCTGCTGCACTGTCTGCAATGGGTTCCAGAAATAAGAGCGTTCTAGGAAGTGTGATAACCACAACAGACTAAATTTGGGGATGGAAAAATGCAGAAGCCTGTTCATAGCACATTTTAACACATTAGCGAAAGTGACAATGTAAGACATTTTGCAGTGTGCTTAACAGCTGGGAAGATAAATGCCAAAGGTTTTCTCCCATAAAGCTGTAGACTGATGTATTGCACCTGGGAATCTCAAACTTGGGTGCAAGGAGTTGCTGAATATTGGGAGGAAACTGCTTGACGTCACAGTTGTGCAAGCAGTTCCTTCAGCATAACAAACCCTGAAAATGATGGTAAATGTATTTCCAGTGTCTAGTAATACTAAAGGTAAATACCTTTCCCGTATTGAAGAATAATAAGACTTCCTAACATCCTAAGCCAATCCAATTCTGGGCTGCATCAATAGGAGTATAGCATCTAGATCAAGGGAAGTAATAGTACCACTGTATTCCACTCTGGTCAGACCTCACCTGGAGTACTGTGTCCAGTTCTGGGCACCACGGTTCAAGAAGGATACTGACAAGCTGGAACATGTCCAGAGGAGGGCAACCAAAATGGTCAAAGGCCTGGAAACGATGCCTTATGAGGAACAGCTTAGGGAGCTGGGTATGTTTAGCCTGGAGAAGATAAGGTTAAGGGGTGATATGATAGCCATGTTCAAATATATAAAAGGATGTCATATAGAGGAGGGAGAAAGGTTGTTTTCTGCTGCTCCAGAGAAGTGGACACAGAGCAATGGATTCAAACTACAAGAAGGAAGATTCCACCTAAACATTAGGAAGAACTTCCTAACGGTAAGAGCTGTTCGGCAGTGGAATTTGCTTCCAAGGAGTGTGGTGGAGTCTCCTTCTTTGGAGGTCTTTAAGCGGAAGCTTGACAGCCATCTGTCAGGAATGCTTTGGTGGTGTTTCCTGCTTGGCAGGGGGTTGGACTGGATGGCCCTTGTGGTCTCTTCCAACTCTATGATTCTATGATCTAATACTTTGAACATTCAAAGCACTTCACATCTGGCTATAATCCTTACAAGAAGGATATTGCTGGACTCCAACTCCCATCATCTCTGTTTGTTAGCCCTGTTGGCTGGGGCTGTTGGGAGTTGGAGCCCAAAGATCTCTGGGTTCCCCAGCCCTGCTATACTCTGTCCACCCCACTGCACCAGCTTTCTTTGGTTGAGGGGAATCAAGGCTGAAAGTCTACTGGACTAATGTCAGGGAGACCCTTCAGCCTCTGCTGATTTCTTATTTCCATTTTGGGTTGTGTGGTACCTAATTACAACATAAACTCTTAATGTAATGACATGCGGGAGATGCCCTGGAAAAGAGAGAAAGGTATTAATTGGTTTTCCTGCTTAATGCAAAGTGATTAGAAGTGGTTCCTTTCTCAGTCTTTCTCTCGCTCTTCTTTTCAGGGCTTCTCAATTGGTTGCCAAAAAGAGCTGCTCCAACAGTGCGGACGTTGGCAGGTGCTGCTTCCTTGGCTCAGAAGTCTCTGTGGAAACTGGGTCGACTGAACCATGTGGCTATTGCAGTGCCCAGTTTAGAAAAAGCTACCTCTTTGTACAGGGATGTGTTGGGGGCACAGGTGAGCAAAATGGTACCCCTTCCTGAACACGGCGTCTACACAGTCTTCGTGGACCTGGGCAACACAAAGTTGGAGCTTCTGCACCCACTAGGGGAGAAAAGCCCAATCGCTGGTTTCCTGAATAAAAACAAGGAGGGAGGAATGCACCATATCTGCATTGAGGTATTTCCACTCTGCTTTCTTTTTGTTTGAAAATTGTTTTTTTTTTAAATCACATTGAAAAACCTGGGTGTATTCAAAATTCTGAGAATCCTAAGGTTTTTTTACTACCTGATTTCTTTACTTCCTTTTAAGGGGTCAAATTTCTAGCCCTCATTAAGGTATGTTTTGAGAAGCTTGTTTGTGGATTGGGGTGATCTAATTTAGAAAAAAAGATGAGCAAGGCACCAATATGAGTTATTATAAAGCCTAGTGTGGTATGGAAGCAGAGCTTCTCTCTATCCCCTTTCTCCCCTTTCTCATAGGAGTAAAACCCACTGAGATCATCCAACAAATCCGAACTAAGAAAGATTTAGGACAGACGAAAGGAAGCACTTCTTAAAAAGCACATGGTTAAACTATGGCCCTGACGGCGAACCTATGACACGCATGTCACCAGTGACACGCAGAGCCATTTTCAGTGACACGAAGAAGGGGCCCCAAACAGCTGATGTCAGAGGCAGGCAGCAGCAGAAGCAGGGAGAGGCACCGCTCCTAACCACGGCTAACAAGCCTGTCCCGCTTGCTTTGCTGCAAGCCAGGCGGTGGGTGAAGAAAGGGTTAACTTTCAGGGAAGGAAATCAATTGTCCCCTCCCACACACAATAAAGCTCCTTGAAATTAACCCACAGCGCTCTCCGAAAGCAAGCAAACGCTATCTCGGGGCTGAAAGCAGGGATCCCAGCAGCCCGATCACACTACCATCTCAGCGCTTTCCCTCCGCTTGCTTTGCTCTCTCTCTCTCTCTCTCTCTCTCTCTCTCTCTCTCTCTCTCTCTCTCTCTCTCTCTCTCCTCCATCCGTCTGTCCTTCCTTCCTTCTCTCTCTCTCTCCCTCCCTCCCCCTTCCATCCCTCTGTCCCTCCTTCCTTCCTTCTTCCTTTCTCTCTCTTTCTCTCTCTCTCTCACCCCATCCATCCATCCATCCATCCATCCATCCATCCGTCTGTCCTTCCTTCCTTCCTTCCTTCCTTCCTTCCTTCCTTCCTTCCTTCCTTCCTTCCTTCCTTCCTTCCTTTCTCTCTCTCTCTCACACCCCTTCCATCCCTCCTTCCTTCCTTCCTTCTCTCTCTCTCTTTCTTTCTCTCTCTCACCCCTTCCATCCGTTTGCTACAGCAGCAGCCAGGCTGTCCTTGGCCTGTTAGTTTTTAAAGCACAAACCTGTTTTCCAGCCTTTGCATCTCTTGTGATCTTCATCCAATTTTCCTTTTTTAATGTTGAGATTCAGTATTGTTTCCACCATATCCTACTTAGACAAACGTGTTCTTTTCTTTTAAAGGTGAACAGTATAACGGATGCCATAGCTGAACTGAAGGAGAAGAAGATCCGTGTTTTGAGCGAAGAGCCCAGAATTGGGGCCCATGGAAAACTGGTAGTTTTCCTCCATCCTAAGGACTGCAATGGAGTCCTAGTGGAACTTGAGCAAGCCTGACTGTGATAAGAAGAAATTGATGCCTATACGAAGGGAGATGAGGCATGTTTTCTGTGTTTTAAAATTACTGCTCCTGATTTACTTGTTATTGAGGGTTTTTTCCCTGACTCAAAAGCATTAATAATAATGTGATTTGCCTTAAGAAGCAAATATTAAATCTTGAAATGCCAATCTTAATTTGGGAAGACACCTTTTGGTCACTTGAACATCACCAAAATAAATTTTATTTGGGCTGGCTTAGGATTCCTTTGAACTGTATCTTGCAACAGTAAGCTGGGCACATTTTACGCACACTCTTCCTCTGGGCATAATTTTGCATCCATTTGGTACATTTCTAGGTCATCTGCCATCATCCTGCTCTACATTTGTAAGTGACAAGTGAGGCAAGGGCGAGGTGTCTGGTTTTTTCCTTCTTCCAGTAATTCCTTCAGTATTCCCTTAAGAAAAGAGCCAGCAAGGTTCACCAGTCTAAAGACTCATTGAATACTCCATTGATTGGTTCACTCAATCATAAGATGCCTATGGTCTTGTCTGGGTCCCCATGATTGCTGAGCAACTTTCCACTCCCACCCACCTACCCACATGAGAATTTGGGCACCTTTTGATTACCAGTATTTGCTGTCATTTGATCACCAGTGTCACCTGCATAATTTACAGTAGTTTGTCTGCATTGATTATTTTGAATTATTACTGATGGTACATAATAAAACATCATTTTTGTTTCTCTACCTAGTTCTTTCTAAAACTAAATGAGCTTTAATTGGCAACCCAAATAGTTTCAATAGGGACAAATGTCAGGTTCTGCACTTAGGCAAGAAGAACCAGATGCACAAGTATAGGATGGGAGACACCTGGCTTACTAGCAGTACATGCGAAAAGGATCTAGGGGTTTTCGTAGACCACCAGAAGCTTGACATGAGTCCACAGTGTGATGCAGCTGGGGAGGGGGAGCTAATGCTATTCTAGGCTGCATCCACAGAAGTCTAGTGTCCAGATCAAAGGAAGTAATAGTCCCACTCACTTCTGCCTTGGTCAGACCACACCTGGAATACTGTGTCTACTTCTGGGCACCACAATTTGAGAAGGATGTTGACAAGCTGGAACATGTGCAGAGGAGGGCAACCAAGATGATCAAGGGTCTGGAAACCAAGCCCTACGAGGAGCGCTTGAAGGAGCTGGGTATGTTTAGCCTGGAAAAAAGGAGACTGAGATAGCCTCTTCACATATATCAAGGGCTGTCACATGGGAAAGGGAGCAAGCTTATTTTCTCTTGCTCTGAAGGGTAGGACCCAAACCAATGGCTTCAAGTTACTGTACAAGAAAGGAGATTCTGACTAAACATCAGGAATAACTTTCTGACAGTAAGAGCTGTTTGGCAATGGAACAGTCTCCTTTGGGAGTTGGTGGACTCTCCTTCCTTGGAAGCTTTTAAGCAGAGCTTGGATGGCCGTCTGTCAGAGATGCTTTAGCTGAGATCCCTTCATTGTAGGGGGTTGGACTTGATGACCCTTGGGGTGCCTTCCAAGTCTACAATTCTATGAACCTCATGCATGTTTGTCACTTTCAATGAGGCTTATCTCCAGGTGACTGAGAATAAGATTGCTATCTTAGTTTACTGAAACACTGGGTACAATCTGAGAAGGACTACACCACACAATATTGCTCAACAGTTGGTTTGTCACTGACAAGAAGGAGCACAAAAACTGTCGCACTGGCAGGATAGGTGTGGTAGCTGACTGCCATATACAAGCTGAAGACAGGAGAAGTTGCTTTTGAAGAGGGAGCAATTTAAATAATGCAGATGTAGAGAGAGCAAAAAAATCCTGATAACACTTTACTAGGGAAAACTGAAGAAGAACGGTGTATAATTTGAGGGAAAACAAATGGAGAATAGAATCAGAGAGAAGTTTTGTCTTTCTTACTGCAGGCCTTGTACATAGCAGAGAGACACTCAGCTAAACTATACTGAGAAAAAACTTACAAAGACCTACACAACCAATTGCAGCATATGCTAACACATTTCAGCCGTGGGCCAGTCCACCATCCCTCAGACCATGTGGTGAGCATGACTATATTTTGAAAAAAAAAATAAATGAACAAATTCCTATGTCTCACAAATAACCCATACATGCATTTTAAATAAAAGGGCACATTCTACTCTTGTAAAAACACGCAGTCCGTGGGCTGGATTGAGAAGGCGATTGGGCCGCATCTGGCCCACGGGCCTTAGGCTGCCTACCCCTGTGCTAACAGATCCACCACCACAATGCTTCTTGGTTAGATGACTTAAAGGTAAAGGTAAAGACCCCTGACAGTTAAGTACAATCTCTGCGCTGAAGCCAATGACACTTGTTCTTATCTTTTACTTAGGGGTGAATACATCTGTTTCATTTACTCTCTATTTCTCGTTGTACCAGTCTGAAGCTAAATTCTCTGCACCAGTTTCCAATAAATAAATAAAAAACGACATAGATATTAGTTAGCATATAGAGCAAATTTTCCCTAATAAATGGATTTTTGTATGCAATTTTGTCTAGTACTGTATACACATTTTGCAAAGCTGTATCTTAGCAATATGATGCTTTTTGGTACATTATTTTCACTAATATATGCATTTGTAAGGATGCTTTAACCCAGCATATGTGCTTTTGTACACATTACTCAGATAGAGAACTGCACTTCATTGAGAAGGTACAGTAATTCAGAAAGATGAGAATTTCAAAGAGTGCCTGGTGTCTGGTTCATGTATTGTTTCAGGAAATGTGAATTAGGTAAGTTCACCCTGAAAATGCAAAGTGAACCAAACTCCTCCTCCATTCTAGTCTGATGTCAGCATTGCCTCCTGGTCTGAGGGCAGTTGGGAACACAATTCCATTCTCCAACACCTCACTGCGGCTGCTCACCCTCAGCATCAGAGGAGCCTATTTGAGGGGGCCACCCCCCAAAAAAGTTGTTAAGTATTGCCATTCAAATGCTATATGTCATGTCATGTTATACATTTTGTGAGGTGGGGCTTACCTGGTCCACCCGCCCCCATATTTTATTCAAGTTGGCATCCCTGCTCAGCATCTACGGCCTATGGCGGATGCCTCCTCCCGCCTCATGGTAGGGGCAGCCTCAATTACACCTCATGTCCCTTCTGCCTTTTGCACACAGCTGAAAACCTATTTATGCAACAGTTAACACCTGTGCCTTACAGTGTATATTATGACTATGTTGCTGTGTTGCATGCATCTCCCACCCGTCGCCCACTGTTTTTGGGGAGGTGTAGTTTGTTTGTTTGTTTTTTCCCAATAAATTATTTAAAAATAAATAGCTTGCCCAATCTATTAGAAATTAGAGAAATTTAAAAATTGCCCCCCAAAATCCCCATTCCCCCAACATGCCCCCTAGTGGCTGAGCATGGCATTTCCTGCTTCAGTATGTTCTTCCCTCGTCATCTGCCTTTTAATGAACTATCCGGTTTATGGTAAAATATTCTGATTCTTCCTCTGTTTTCATGTTTTTATGCTTTTTATGCTTTTCCTTAAGGGGAGCATAAAACACCTTCTTAACAGCACCCCTAATTAAGAGCACATTAAACTCACACATTTGATATAGCACTTTCCAGAGCAGACACAGAGAAAAAGCAAACTTTGATTTCTGCTATAATTTCACCTTCAGTCAAAACTGAATAATTCATCACCCGGCAAAGTCTAATGTATAGATGAATGTGTAATACCCCCAAGTTGTAATAGACTTCATTAAGGCCCATTTTGGAAACGGACGCAAGTAACTGCTCTACTTTAACTGGAGTGCTGGTCTATCTGCTTTTCCATCTGTAACATCATTTTACGTATATCAAAAGGAAACGAAACTGATGGCCTCCTAAAGAGGATAAACCACTAAAGGGCAGGGTGAGAGAATCCAGCGATAAAGCCTATGAAAAAGGCTTTTTTGTTCATTATTGAGATTATTGAAAGACAGGGGCATAGCAAGGGGGGGCGGGGGCGGGCCGCCCCTGGCTCCAGTCTGGTGGGGGCAGCGTGCGGGGCAGCGCCGCCGGCCCCTGGCCCGCCCCTCGCCTCCTCCAGCCAAGCGTGCCTCGCAGAGCGCGCCACCCACTGCCGCCCAAGTGGAGCACACCGCCCGCTGCCCGAGCGCGGCGCCGCGGACAGACTGTGCATGTGTGGACATGCACAGTCCGCCCTGGCGTGTATGTCGTGACGTCACAACCAGGGGCGTACCCAGGATCAAAACTGGGGGGGGGAACCCATGGTCGTTCAGGGGCGGGGCCAAGGCACGGGAGGGGAGGGAACATGGGCGGGGCTACAGGGCCAGCGGGCCCGACGACATTGTGGTAGCGGCGGCGGCAGCCACCTTGTGCTTCTGGGGCTGGCAGCGTCAGCGGCTACCCTGCTTGGCTGGAGAGGACGGGAGGGTCGGGCAGGCGAGAAGGGGTGGCAGGGCGGGTGAGGCAAGGCACAGCCGCAGTCACGACGGCTCTGAGGCGTTGCTGCATATCAGCATATTTCAACCATGTTGTGGGTTCAAGCCCCACCTTAGGAAAAAAAATCCTGCATTGCAGGGGGTTGGACTAGATGACCCTTGTGGTCCCTTCCGACTACAATTCTATGATTCTATTGATATATTACCATAGCATATACATCATTCTGCTTTCTTGAATTGTCCTACTCCTAGGCATAGCAGCCAACTCCTAGAGGCCTAGGTGCCTCCCCCCCCCCAATTACTGGTAAATACCGTATTTGAAAGAGTCATCCCCCCCATGTTGATGGGCTTTCTATGTGGGGCTTATCTGCCCCCCCCCCCAGTATTTTATTAAGGATGGAAGAGGGAGGGAAGGAAGGAAGAAATAGAGAGAGGGATAACTCATATTTGTGGGTGCCTCTGGGTGACGCTGTGATGCTGGAACTCTGCAGCAAGAGGAAGATACTGGTACGCCTGTACAGGAGCCTTGTGAGCAGCTTTCTCTCTGCTTGATACAGATGCAGGAGGAGGGGCAGACTGGAACACCACTGCTTTTTATAAACATCACTGTGTCTATCAAAGTTACAGCCCCCCTTTCTTATTCACTTCCTTTTAGCCTTGCAGAGCCACCTTAGTCAAATTGAATCCTCTGCACCCTCATTAAATCACCAATAGAACTCTTAATGCGATCCCTGAATGCTCATTAACAACTCCCACTGAAGAACAATAGGGTGAAGTGGTGAGCTATCAAATCTTGCCTGCTCCATTGTCTTAACTGCTTAACTACCAGTAGCCACTATACTTTATTTATTTGATGTGTTTTTGTTACAGCTGTGTTCCCGCCCGCCCCCGCCCCCAGCAAGCGGAGACCGAGCTGCTCTCGCTAAAGCAAAGCCCTTTCCACTTCAGTTTTTGGAGGGGAAAAGTGCTGGTTATGGTCTGTAAAATACATTAATTTTTTGCTTCTGGGGGGGGGGGGTAGCTGGCCCCCTGCCTACGCCCATGGTCACAACATATGCGTCAGGCCACATCATGACATCATGACGCACGCACCAGGGCGGACTGCATATGTGCCGCCCCGGGCAGCCCAGCAGCACCGTTCACCACTGTTGAAAGAATCTCAATACTATGCTTTCTAATGTTTTGCAGGTGAAGAGGAGACTTGTACAATGTGCTCCTACCCTTCTCATGTCTCCACCAATTTATTTCACACCACTGAAGGCCCTATCCTGCCTGGCATATGGAGGCTGTATTCAGCATACACTGAAACAGCTTCCATCCACTGCTTTTAAACAATCAAGCTGTGGGCTGTCCTTTTCCTTTAAAAATATAGTAGAATATAACAGTGGTTCAGAACATACCCTAGGCCACGTTCCAGTGGGCTTGAAATGGCAGGATGTGCACTGCTATGGTGTTTGTGCACATTTATTTATTTAAGAACATTAGAAGAGCCTGCTGGATCAGACCAAAGGGGGAGACATCTAGTCCAACACCCTGTTCTCACAGTGGCCAACCAAATGTCTGTGGGGAACCTGGAAGCAGGCTCTGAGCACAGGAGCCCCCTCCCCACCTGTGGCTTCCAGCAACTGGGATTCAGAAGCATTAACGCCTCCCACCATGGAGGCTTCATGGCTAGCAGCTATCGGCCGCCCTCTCCTCCATGACTGGCTAAACCTCTCTAAAAGCCACCCAGCTTGGTGGCCGTCACAGCCTCCTGGGGGAGCAAGTTCCATAGGTCAACTCTGTGCTGCTTGAAGGACTTCCTTTGATCTGTGCTGAACCTTTCACCATTCAGCTTCACTTGATGCCCACAAGTTCTAGTGTTATGAGAGAGAGAGAGAGAAAAGAATTTGTCTAGCCACTTTCTCCATGCCATGAATAATTTTATAAACTCCCACCATGCCATCTCTTACACACCTTTTCTCTAAACTAAGAAGTCCCAAATGCTGCAACCTTTCTTCATAGGGAAGTCACTCTGTGCCCTTGAAAACTTTGGTTGCTCTTTTCTGAAACTTTTCCAACTCTACAATATTTTTGCCTGCCATCCCAATCTCCAAGTAGTGAGATTCCAGGAGTTTCCCCAGGGTTTGGTTTCCTTCAGAATGAGGCACAGCAGATTGTGGTGTTTTTATGATATATAGTTTATTTACACATTCATTCATTCATTCATTTACAGAACCACTTCCTTTGCTACCTTAATGGGCCATGCTGGCCATTACCACAACAGGAAACTAGCCTGGCTATTCCAGGAATTAAATCCGCACTGGATCCAGGAAGTAGAGGATGGCTCTAATTCATATTTCACAGGAGTCCTTTGGACATCGTTATCATCAATAATATATGAAATAATTTGCCAAGTACTGTAGATGAAAAAGAATCTTTTTTACATTTGCCCTCTAGCATACTTTCATTTTTGAGTTAATTTTTCAACAGTGGCTATAGACCAGTTTTGACTATAAAATAATAAATCCTTATTTAATCCTTCTAAATATTTCCATTTTCTTGCAATAACCACCATGGCAATTAACAATAAATATAGAATCAACGCTTTATTCAAACCATCCTCCATCCATATCCCTAACCAAAGTGTGCTGAAAGGTTGGTCCTTTGTTTCATCATCCAACATCCACACACCGGTAATTAAAGAACTAGAGTGTCAGTTGCATCTCTTTGCTTAACCCTACACAAAGCCATTCCCATAGCATAAGACAAATAAGGGTCATAAAAACAAAACATTTTTACAAGAAGCAGGATTAATAATAGCCCATAGTAGATCATCATTTGCAGGGAAGGGTGGTAGCTCAGCAACAAAGGATCTGCTTTTCATGCAGAGGGCCCCAGGGTTGATCTTAGGCTGCGTACACACTACTACACCATTAATGTGCATTGGAAATTTGGAAGCACATTTTCCCCTAACAGAATTCTGGCCACTGCTGAGAATTCTGACTCTATGACGGGTAAACTACAGCGCCCAGAATTATTTGAGGGGGGGGGGAAATGTACTTTAAAGGTATATACCCACTGCTTGTCAGAGGAGACAATGCTAGACCAGAAGGACCCAGCAAAAGGCAGTTTCCAATGTTATGGACACAACACAGGAGTCCTGGGTTCAAATCACCTAGTTCTGCTAGATATTACAGTGGTACCTTAGGTTCTCAAATGCCTTGGTTCCCAAACACCAAAACCCCGGAAGTAAGTGTTCTGGTTTCTGAATGTTTTTCGGAAGCCAAACATCCGATGTGGCTGTTGGCTATTGTTTCCTGGGCGCCTGCACCAATTAGAAGCTGCACCTTGGTTTTCAAGCATTTCGGAAGTGAAACGGACTTCCAGAACAGACTAAGTTTGGTGCTTTTGCTAATTATTTTGAGTTTTTTGTTTTTGAGGCTTTTTTGGTTAATTTGTTTTTGTGACTTTGTGGATGATAATTTTTATCATCTACAATACTGTTGTACGTATTTATTTTATAGTACAGTACATTGATTATTGCTTTCATTTTATGGATCAATGATCTCGCTGGATAGTAAAATTCATGTTAAATTGCTGTTTTAGGGGTTGTTTTTAAAAGTCTGGAACAGATTCATCTGTTTTGCATTATTTTCTATGGGAAAGTGCGTCTTGGTTTTGGAATGGACTTCCGGAATGGATAAAATTTGAGAACCACTGTATTGCTGTCTCTGCACTTCAGGTTTCTTCTACCTGAAAAAGGGGGAAATATAAATTGCAATATCACAGACTTTCTCAGATGCATTATACATCACACACACACACACACACACACACGGTGTGCTCTGCTACAGTCCTGATTAAATTATGCAGAATTGTCATGAAATTGAATCCTTGCACTGTCAGGGGAGGGTCACATGCAGCCAGATCTTGCAAGGGAGATGCATGCATGGATGCAAGGAGGTGATCAAAGTTGCTCTTGTATGGAGGCACAGAGAATTCTGCCCCTGCCCCATCATTGCTGAACGTGGCCACCTAAAACAGGGACACTCTTTTTCTAATAATAACACCAGCAACAACTCAGCATAACCACAAGGAAACCCAAAAAAGATTTAAGTGAAAACTCCCTATACAGGGGCGGTCTACCCACTAGCGAGAATGCAGAAGCATCACAAAGGCTATTTCAAGCGGAACCTCCCTACACAAAGGCAGTCTACATTTGAATCTCGGCTTGCAACCCTATCTGGACCAAGCAAGCTTCCAGCAGCACCGTAGGGGCTACTTTGGCGGAACCTTCCATACAGGGGCAGTCTACCCTCGAACCCCAGCTTGCAACTACCTCCGCGCCAGGCCAGTTTCCAGGAGCTCCGCAAGGACTGCTCCAGCGAAGCCTCCCCGTGCAGGAGCAGTCTACCTCGGACCCCCACCCCCAGTGTGCACCTGGGGCCAGCCAGCTTCCCCCGAAGCCCCGCGCCCGGCTTGGCCTCGTTGGGAAGCCCCGGAGGAGGGCTGCAGACTGGAGCTGCGCGGCTCCATGCAGGTTCCCGGGCGCGCTCGGCGCACTCAGCTTCCCGGGTTAATTAGTAGTCTCCGTGTGTGGCTGTGAAGCAGGAGAAGAGCCGTACAAAAGAGCCGTTGCAGCTGCGGCGGCTGCTGCTGCTGCTCTCCTCCTCCTCCTCCTCCTCCTCCTCCATCATCCAGACTCTGCCTGCCCCCTTCCTCCTCCTCCTCCTCCTCCTCCTCCTCCTCCTCCTCCTCCTCCTCCTCCTCCTCCTGGTCTCCATCCTCAGGCCGCCCGCAAGGAGTCCAGTTCCTTCCTCGGGGGAGGACAAATCATCCCCGCCTTGCCCTGGCCAGGTAAGGAAGGGGCGCGCGCAAGGCTGGGCTGTGCCCACCAGGGAGGGAGGGAGGGAGGGAGGGCGAGCGAGCGAGACAAAGCCCCAGCCCTCAAGGGGATAGATGGGGATGGGCGCAAAGGGCTTTTAAGCTCCCAGCTCTCCTGTGCATCCTGAACAGAGGTGGGTGTTTTCTGCATGGATGCCACCCGCTCCTGGGGGCTCCTTTATTCTCGAAAGTAAGGGGGGGGGGAGATCGAGCCATAGCTAGAGGCGCAGAAACCCTGAGCCTTGCAGGCTACGCTTCTTGGATTGGGGGGGGGGAATGCAGACACACTCCTATTGCACAGGGTGGGATGATGAGGTCCCATGAATAGTGCTCGTCCTTCCCTCTCTGCATTGGGGGGGTAATGCCCTCGGAGGACACACCTGTACCCCCCCTTCATACCCCTCCCCCGCTCAACTTTTGGCAGTGCAATGCAGGATGCTGCCTAGGGCGCTGCATTCCTCTTTGCCACCCTTCCCGGCTTCTCTCTCTCTTTCCATCTCTGCACATCCCTTCCCACCCCCCAAAAGAAATCCACCCTCCACCCACAGTTCCCTTCCCTACTGGGAGGAGAGCGTGGACTTGTGTGTCGGAAGTCATAATAGCCTTATCTCACAAGGTATATATTGTTGTTGTTATTTATTTTAAAGCAGTGCAGGTGATTTGGGTGCAGATAGAGCAAAGTGCATGAGAACTGTGCAAGTGTGTACTGCAGGGGCTTGGAGAGGTTGGGGGGGGTTAGATGTTATCCAGTTTCCTTCTCCCCCCCCTCCACTGAAAAGCACACATTTATGTTGGGGAGAGGGAGCAGAGCACTTAGAAGTATCACAGTCCTTTGGGTATTTCATTGGTTTGTTTTTGTCTTATTAAGCATTTTCTGCCAAGATGTGGGTGATGAGGGCAAGGCAATGCCCCCCCCACTAGGCTGGCCAATCTGTTGCTATGGCTTGGGGCTCAGAGGAATGAACAGTTGTGCCTGTATGCAGGGAGGTTTGGGTTGTGTATGTCTGGTTTGCAAGGAGACATGGAGACTAAGCAGGGAGATTTTCTCCTCCTGGCACAACCATGGCATATTTTTTCTTCTCTGCTATTGTGGGATTTGCAGAGAGGGAGAGAGACATTTGCTAGCCAAGCCACGGCTGGCTGATCTCCCTCATGCAGGGCGCACAGGAGGGGGAGAACAGTCTCCATCCAGAAAAGAGGCAAGGAGAGCAGAACCTTCCTTAAGACCCCCACGTCTCTTCACTGTCATTCCTTGTGATGTGCCCTCTTTCAACACTGAATTTTATTTATTTTTAAAAAAAACTTGTTCTGTGATTTAATCCTTGTGATAGAAGTCCTGTGGCATCTGAAAGATTAGCAGATTGATCATAGGGTGAGCTCAGATGCATATGATTAGCCGGACTGACACATCTGCCCCCCCCCCCAGGATTTGTGTCTCCAGCATGGACTTCCTGATACACAGGATTGTCAGGTGTAAAATGAAACTAGATGTCAGGGCAGAAGACCAGGCGCTCCACCCCACCCCACCCCGCTCTGAAGGGTATGGGGAACAGGAAGGGGCTGGACGATTGTTTGGTCCAGAGTCCAAAATTGAGTAATGCCACCTGCATGGGACAGAGTCCTCCAAATCCTCTTCCAACCACATTTTGACCTTCTATATGTCCAGATATCACACGTGTGTTCTGACCTTGTATATTGCTCCCAGGTGCGCAATGCTGATGGATTGGCAGTAGATTTGTTTTAGTCAAGTTGGAAGAAGGGAAACCAGGGAAATTCAGCATATCTTCCCCCTTTTCTCTCCCCGAGTTTTCCATATATGTGGATATAGGCCTCCGGTGTAGCAACTGAATTGAAGCTTTTGATCGAGTTATTTCCTCCCCTCCGTAATGAGGTCTGGAGGGAGAAGCTACTCAATTAAAAATTCTCCGCTTCATCTTTCTTGGGGTAAACAGCGTGACAAATTATAACCTGGTTTTCTTCTCTCTATTCACCCCCCCATCTTTATTCTGCTTGGATAATAATTCTCTCAGATGTTAGCACTGGATGAGGGGGGGGGAGTGGGTTCCCCTCCCTCATCTAGCCCTTAAACACTGAAATTGGGACACAGACCAGAATACTTGAATTGCTGGCAGAATACTTGAATTGCTGCATTAATGAAATTATTGTGCTTGGTGCTCCATACCTCCTGGCAGCATTTGTAACATGGAGATGGGTCCTCCGATGTTCATGTGTCAAGGGAGGTTGGGCAATGTGCTATGTGTGCCCCCAGTGAGAAAGTGTGCACTAAAAAAACAACCCACCCCAACCCACCCCTCTTATGTAGATTGTAGAAATGCTGAATCCTGCCTATGGAGGTGTGGGCTTGCCACAGGCCAGTTGGCATCTGTGGCTGAGTATTTCCACCTCAAAGCCTGAGGCTGCCTGCCCCATGCCTGATGTCGGTGTGGGTAGGTTCAGCACTTGCTGCGCATGGATAGCGCTGGTGGAAGGCTAGGTTTCTAAGACCTGCAGAGTTGGGGCCTGCCTTTGGAGGGTGTCCAGGGCCTGACTCTGCTTTCGGTCCAGAAGGCAGCAGTGATGACAGAAATTATAGGCCCCATTGAACATGGTGGGACCTCTGAGCAAACATGCATAGCCCTTATGGCGTGGTCTCTGGAAATCTCTCTGGTTACCAATATGCCTCACTCTATCAAATTCTTCTTAGTCTTTCCTCTAACACACAGGGTGATTGATCTTGTGTCATGATGTCTACACAATATGCATTTTTCTGTCATCCCCCCTCACGGCCTTTTATTTCCTCTGCTGGACTAGGGAGACCTGGGTTCAAATCCCCACTCAGCCACAACTTGAAGCAATCACATTCTCTGAGCCTGAGCTTCTTGGAAGAAGGTTGGATTTCGAAATGTAATTGTAATTGTAAAAAGCATTGGAGCCTTGCTCAAGCTCTGTTACCGGATGGTCTGGTTTTTGGTGTTCGCTGAGATGCAGACTTGGGTTCGGGCTGCAGCAAAAAGAGGAACATTTGCTGGGCATTGGTTTTTACTTTATTAGTTACATATATAAAAAGAACACCAACAGATCCCCCCCTTCCCATTATGTGACACTTCAGAATTTCTAACTCTTCCAGTTTGCTTATTGCCGATACTGTTCTCCTTCAGTGCAAGGCATATTATCCTTTTTCTCTGGTGTCCTTGTAAAGATGGGAAACAGAAAGACTGAAGGCTCTCAGACTTGATGCTCTGTTTTGATAAGTCTTCCCAGTGAAATGCCTGAAATATTTGATTATTTATTATTGTGTTCAGTTACATTTTACTTTTATCTGACTGCATAATAAATAAAAATGGGGTGGGGGTAAATTGTAACATGGATTAAGGTTTTCCCCATGTTGTGGGGGAGGTAAATGATTTGCCCCTGGGATACCATTCTTACCGTAGCTGCAGTTTTGAGAAGGGCTTAACATGCAGTTCCGATTTGAGGGTTTGGTCCTTTCATAAATGTTGCTGTGAGGATGTTGTGGATTGGCTCTTGGGGTTTGTGATGCAAGCTTGGGGCTGGGAGGTTGTCTCAGCTTAGCCTCATGGGGGTGGGCAACGTGGATCTCTTGGGTGTTGCTGAACTGAAGAGCCCATCACCTTTCACCATGTAGGCTGTGGCTGATAGGAGTTGTGGTTCCACAGCTGCTGGGGTGTGTGCGTGTGTGCCAAGTTGGCTACTGCTAGCCTCGTGGAATGGGCCACCAGCAATTAGAGCAGCAGCTTGGCAGACTTGACTCCTGGACTGGCTGGGAAGAGATGTGGTGTGTAAACTGATTACTGTACTCTTTCATGCTACTGAGGCTACAGGTGTGGGGGAAATGTGATTCAGTTCACATTTAAAGGTGGATCTATTTGATTCATGCTTTGCAAAATGATACAAGAACCAAAACAAAGCCATCGTTTGAAATTTGCACTTCTCCAAATTTTGCAGTGCTCTTCTCCCACCAAGTAATGTGTGCAAAATGCATAGAGTTAGGCAAAGTGTATCTCAAAATGCATATGTTACATACAAAATTCTGTATTAGTGTTAGGCAGATTTGCATACCAAAAATTGCATACAAAAATGTGTTTATTGGGAGAATTTTGTACGAAATGTTTCACAAACTGTACTCTAAACAAAATTAAAAAAAATTCCTTCCAGCAGCACCTTAGAGACCAACAAAGTTTGTCATTGGTATGAGCTTTCATGTGCATGCACACTTCTTCAGATACATGCACACGAAAGCTCATACCAATGACAAACTTAGTTGGTCTCTAAGGTGCTGCTGGAAGGATTTTTTTATTTTGTTTCGACTACGTCAGACCAACACGGCTACCTACCTGTAACTAAAACTGTACTCTAGTACAGCCTCGCAAATAAATCCATAAAACCTAGTAGCCCAGACGAAATGTTACCTAGCCAATCCCCCCCCCCCATTGTTAGTCATTTTGTACCTTTAAAGGGGGGAAAATGCACACCGGATGCACACATGCATGCACACACATATGTATATGTAATTTATGACTTGCTCCTTTGGGGCAATTCTTACAACTAGGCAAGTGGCTATCTACAAACCGGTTCAGGTGGCCATACCATGAGCCCAGCAGTGCTGACACAATTAGGCTTGCCTGTATAGGGATCTCTTTCTTACTTTCAAGTAAGAGTCCCTGTCTGCACATAATGGATAGGGGGCAGGCTAAGCCCCCTGATCCGAGAGTGAGCTGGTATGACAGCTTCTGGAGAAAGGATGGAACAGAGCTTGCCATCACCAAGGTCATGGGTTTCAGGCATGTCCCATTTATCATATTTGTAATATGTGCTTTTAACTTTAATGTAAAATACAATATTTTGGTATCAAAATATGTGTGTATGCCTTAGGGAATGCTTATTTGGTTAAGGCATATTAAAATATATATAATTTCTCACCCAACTCTCTCCATGATTTTTAAATTTTAATTTGCACTCCACCCCAGGTCACCCCAAATCAGTTCCTCTTTAATGCATCTTACCCCTAATTAATTTCCCGACAGATCCTGCTCCATATCAAATCAATTCTCCCTGTTCACTGCCCCCCTTAGGGAAAGTCATCTTCTGCTAATTTATTCCCTCAAATTAGCATCATACAAAGGAAGCCAGATCTCCAGCCCAAGTCAGTTTCTCCCAAATGCATTGCCCACCATAGGAACACTTGGGACTGGGCTCCAAAGCTTAACCTTAGCAATACCACTGATTTGACACGATGCCACTTCTTCAACTGCTCCTCCTTGTGGTTCTCTGTGCCTCCTGTCTCCTGGTTTCAGACCTCAAACTATTAAGTAACTCAATTCTAGTTTTACTGAGTTGTGAGAAAACCCAGCTCTCCATCCTAACCCCAAGAAATTGTTTGCCTCTCTGTCAAAACATTTTAGGGTTGACCCTAAAATGTGTTTGTGATGGATTTTTGCTATGGCTGCATCTTTTCCCTTTCCCTTTTTGCTTGAATGTTTTGCTAATCTCCTTCTTAAAAACAAAACAAAACTTTTATTTGCACACCTATCATTTTAAAAGCCTCATGGGCAGCCACCACAGAAGGGAGCAGAGCTTGGGTCCCACTCAAAGACATCCTGTTACCTGACCAGGAGGCTGGTGAAGTACAACCCCTTAGCTTGGACTTGCATTCAGTGACACTTAAGATTAACCTACTGAGGAAAAAGCTGCCTTTGCGGAATCAGGATGTGTGTGCTTGAATTAATTCTGCAGGATTTGCTTTACTTTCTTCACTCACTATGAAGTGAAGTGGCAAGCACAAGGAACCTGCTTGTCTGAAAATCTGTGTCTGGCCAAGGGATTCTGCTGCCATCTTGTTTACTGTGTGGCAATTTTCAATGGTTTGCCTCAGGCTGGGTCTTGTCACCATGTGAGAAGCCTGCAAGAGAAATTGTGTCATGAACTTGGTTTCCCACCTCAAAGTGACAAACCAATGCATAAAGTCCACTGGCTGAATTTGGATTCCACAGTCAGCTTTCAGTTTGGGGCAAAATCTCAGCATTAGGTGTTGTCATGTTTGCCATTTGGAATTTCCACCTTCGGCATTAAATGTTTGGGACAGGCTTGCTTCTAGACTCCCTTGTTCATGGGAATAGCTCCAGAAGCATTCCTGTGGGAAGTGGGTGTTGGATCTGAACCCCTGACTGGCCTTTCCAAGACATCAATGCAGGTCAGATCTGGGCGCAGGCATAAATTTAGCTGAAATTCAGCTTGGATCTTTTTATTGTGCATTGCCTTGACTATTGTGCAGAAGGTGATTAATAAATCAATGGTGTTTTTTGCTTTTCTTGGGAAAATCTCATTGTAACAGCATAGCTTGACTTGGAACCGGGCCACTTCCTATTGTCTGTCTGCTCTGACTGGCACTGACTCTCAGGGCGGGCTCTAGGGGTAGACTGGGTGGCGTGGGGTGCCAGGCCGGCAGGGGGGCACCGTGCGGCTCTGCCGCGCAGAAGCCCACCAGCCGCAGCAAGAAACGGGGTGGGGCGCTGGAGCGATCTCCGCGCCAGGGCGCCCGACATGCTTGAGACGGCCCTGTTGACTCTCCAGGGGGATCTCAGGGGTCTTTCCTCATCACCAGCTACCTGATTCTTCTGGCCAGGGATGGAATCTGGGAGCTTCTGCAGGCAAATCATGCATGCTATTCCTGAGCCAAATGGTCCTTCTCCATGGGTGTAGCTTTTGTATGAAAGCAGACACTCCATTAGAGACAACCCTCTGATACCTAAAGATTGCTTTGATTTTCACTTGCATGTGAAGAGGACTCCAGTGGGCATGTGGCCTGAGGGGGAAGGGTGAGCATCATCTAAGAAAGCATTTTGTAAGTAGGTGAGCAAAAGGAAACCTCAGGCATTGGTTCCCCACCTCCCTATTGGACATGAGGCAGTATAGCTTGGAAGCAGCAGGGATGACCTAGGATGGGAGAAGGATTACCCAAGCTGGTGCTTTCATGGCTAACTGAAGAGAATATGGGCAGTGCAGGGAAGTACTGCTGGAGGGGACAGAGATGGATTGATTGGGCAAGGGCTGACATATCAAGGACCCAGGCCAAGGCTTAATGGCATGTGATGGAGCATCTCTGTTGAAGCTCAGCAGGTCTGCATCTGGTCAGTACCTAACAGGAGATCACCCAGAAGCTCCCATGTATGTCTCCTTGACTTCTGTGATAGAAGAGAGGTTTTATGCTTTTCATGCAGAAGGTCCCAGGCTGGGAGAGAATCCTGCCCGAGACCCTGAACAGCTGCTGCTCTTCAACATAAACAGTACTAAGCTCCATGGACTGATGTTCTCCCTCGGCCCGAGGTGGCTTCTTGTGCTCTCCACCCCAAGGAGTCTTTGCAGTATGCAATAACTTCTCCCCCCCCCCTCTCCACCCGCCCACATTTCCCATCACAATGACAGGCAATTTGTTAGTTTTTAAATAGCACCTGATATCTAGTGGCAGACATTTTATTACAGCAACCTTTAGGTCAGAGGCAGAATGTGCATGGAATCCAAATACAGTACTCCTCCTCCTTGGTCTCCATTTATTTCCTGTTTTAATCACAGGCTTGCATCCATAAGTCGCTTAAGTGTGCCAAACGGGGCTTTTCTGGGAAAAGACAGCAAGGTTGGCTTATGAGGTTATTTGCTACCATAGGCAGAGCGAAGAGGGAACATGAGACGAACCATGCCGGATCAGGTCAATGACCCTTCTAATCCAACATCCTGTTCTCTCAGTGGCCAACCAGATAACCTGTGGGAAGCCAGCAAGCAGGGTTCAAGCAGAAGAGCCCCTTCCCCTCCTGCAGTTTCCAGCAACTGGCACCCAGAAGCATTGGTGCTTCCCACTGGGGAGGCAGGGCAGAGTCAGCCATTGAGAGCCCTCTCCCATTGTGCAAAGGATTCTGTGGCCAGCCAGGCCAAGGAATCAGCAGAAGAGTCATGACACAAGTACCATGACATGGTAAATGTGCTTAGAATGGTCCCATTCAAGGCTCAATGGCCTAGTCTACCTGTAGGATTAAGGCCACTGTCAGAGGCAGTAAATGGGTCTGAAAGCCAGTTGCTGGAAACTGCAGGAGGGGGAGGGGAGCATGCTCTTGTGCTCAGGTCTGGTTTGTGGGTTTCCCATTGGCCACGGTGAGAACAAGATCCTGGACTAGATGGGCCATTTGCCTGATCCAGCAGACTCTTCTGTTTGTAGTCCTGAGAAGGGCTTTGGAAGTGGTTGCCTTGTTTGGTACTAAATAGGTAGTGCCATGTGCTGATGGGCGTCAGGCCAGGACTGGGCTCAAATGCCCAGTGAGCTATAAGATTCAATGGATGACCTGTGGGGGGGGGGGTCAGTCACCACCCCTCAGACCGTCTCACAGGGATGGTGAGGGGATAAAATGTGGGCTGGGGTGAGAGAAGGACCACCTAATAAATAAATGCTTCTCTAGAGGATGGGCAGATACGGTAAGTGAAACTTCAGTAGTTGAGCTGATGGTTTTCTGTTCCATCTGTTCCAGCAACACCATCTGTTTGTGTTTGCCTGTGGCCTACTGAATGGTGTGGCCTACTCAGTTTTCCCTGCTTGGCAATGCTGCGGCCTATTGAAAAAGCTGGGCCTTGTTGCTGCAAAAGGACTGTTTTCAGATGGTTGCTGTGGAATTTTGTGATGTCCTCTGGCGGCGCAGCTTTGGAGGTGGCAGGGTGCGATCTGCCTTTCTGTTGGATGCTGCTGGAGTTTTCAGAGCTTCTGGTGGTGATGTCTAATTTGGGCACCACTTTTTTGTGTTTAATCATTATTTTAGGTGTGAAAGGTGTGGTTTTTTGGAAAAATTTAAATGGCAGATCCCTCCCTGCTGGGCATGGAACGTTGTGGCCAAATTTGTTACATTACGGTTCAGCAGTTACGGAGAAAGGCTGTGACCTCTGCGCGCACAATGCCTACATTTTTTAATATATAGATTTTATCCTGTGAACCGCCCTGAGACCTGCAGGCATAGGGTGGTATATAAATTCAATAAAAGCATCACCATCATCATTCCTCTCCAGAGTTTTCAGCTGCCACCTCTTTGGGCACCTCCTACCCTTTGTCCTGATCCGAGTAGCCCCTCCATGATGGCTCCTCAAGGCCCATGACAAATGGTGTGTGCAAGTGACACATGTGGTCAGGGCCATTTAGGAAGATGCAAATAGCAGGTCCTGATCTTCTGTCCTTTCACACTGCACATTGGGGGGTTAACAAAAACAAGTCCAAATGCTCAAAGAGTTTGGCATCTGTTGACAGCGTCACCACTGGGCACAGCAGTTTGCATAGAATGTCTCCATAAGGAAATATGTTTTTTGAATTAGTTCCTCACAAAAGAGAATTGGGAAATAATTGTGTGTCTTTGTTATGCCTCCGCCACTTTGAAAAACAAAAAACTAAACACATGCACACACATTTAAAAGTATTGTGTCAGTGGTAATAGACATGGAGGAATCTGAATTCTGATTCCGCATTTTCCAGTTTGAACACTTCTTCATCCACATTTCATTCTCCCATATCTCGCAATTTTTCCTAATATGCACATATGCAAGCTATTTTCGTGCATATACTTTTTGTTGTTGAAGAATGGCATTACAAAATTTGGAGAAGTGTGGATTAGGTACCAAATGAACTTATATCCTACCTTTAAGAGAAAACAGGTTTTGAGTATAGATGGGGCAGGTTTAAGACTATTTCCCCTCTACTACATGACGGTCAACTTAGGGACATGGATTTTATTATGTAGAACAACTTGATGCATTAGGGTCCAAGGGAGCAGAACTGTGGTATATTGGATGGCAAATAGAAAGCAAAGGGATTCTCTTAACATTGCTGATTGTAAATTCTCCAGTCACAGAAAAGATTTATAGATGGGTCAATAAAGCAATGCTAAATAATTAACGCAGTTATTTTATTTCGGTGCTTGAAATATTTCACAGCTAAAATCTCAATCCTGTCTCAGGGTTTCGGTTAGCTTAAAACAAAGAAACGCAGCACATGACCTGTATCAAAATACAAAATGTACATACAGTATTTCTCCTTAAGCTAGAGGCTAGAATGGGGAGACCCTGAGGTCCTGGGCCGTGTAGATTTTATTTTAAACCTGTATTATTATTATTATTATTATTATTATTATTATTATTATTATTATTAAAACAAGCTTGACACACACACACACACACACACACACACACACACACAAATGTCTGTTGGAAGACATTAAAAAAATAAACGAAATGAAATTCAAGTGATGTCCAGTGACTTCCCTGACTTCCCTTCTTTTATATATGCTTACAAGGAGGTGGTTTTTAGCTCTTTGGGATTACAGTAAATCTTCCTCTGCACAGAATCTCTCATGGAACCATGTATCTCAGGTGTCCCCTGTTTGGTATAACTGGAAGCATCCGCCAGCAGTTGATCTAATTTGAAGTAATGATTGCAACCCCAAAAAGTTATTAAGATTAATGGACTCCTGGGAAAGGATAGCATTGCTTGAGCTGCATTTTGGCGCAGAAGACGAGACTGTGTGCATTTAGTTTGCATAGAAGTAAATGGACCTGAATGAAGAAGGTGTTACTCCCATTAAAGGGAGGAGAGCTTTTCCTGCTGCTGCTTCTGAGCTCAACATGGCAGGATCCCCTCAGAGGGAGACGAGCTCACTGCTTGTTTGTAAAAAACAAACCAACAAACCAACACAAAGCAGTTTACAAAAGAACAAAACACTAAAATTATCAATAAAAGCAGTTAAAAACAGCTATTTAAAACATTCAGAAAATAATTAAAATTGATGAGCTAAAAGCAGTTTAAAACACACGGCAACATTCTACATGTCTAAACAAAAGTGTTTTTTTGCTTAGAGTGTAAAGAGGACAGTGAAGGTGTCTGCCTGGGGTCAATAGGCAGGGAGTTCCAAAGTGTAGGTGCCCCATGTTAAAAGATCTTCTTCTTTTTTTTACAACTGCAGAATGAGTATTATGTGGCACCAGTAACAGACCCGCAGATCAAAGGGGTCAAGGGGAAGGCTTTCTCACAAGTAAACGTGTCCCAGGTGGATAAGGGATTTTTACAATACAGGAATAGTAACAACACCTGGAACCTGGCCTGCGAGCACAATCGCAAGCCCTGGGGGAGCTGGGTTGGTGCTGCTCAGGTGGTGCCTTTGAGGACACCTGCCGGACCTGCAAGGGTGTGGCAGGAAAGTGACTGCCGTGGTGCAGGAAAATTAAGGTGGCAGTGTGCCAGGTTCTAGGTCCTTGTATTAATTTACAAAGTCCAGAGCAACGTGGGTCCAGGGTGGGTCCTGAACTCTTGAATTGCTGCTCGGTCCCTGAGATCTGCTGTAGGAATTTCATTGATTGTTCCCCAGGTTGGCGATACTCTTGACAAGAGAGATTAGCAACACCTGTGCCAAATTCTAAATGCCTGTGGGAAATTTTCCCAAAATTTGGCACCCCCAAATGGATCCTCTCCATTTTCTGCCCCATCGCCTTGGCACCCCGGTGGGGGAGATGACATCACCACCCTAAATCAGGGGCTGGTATCATTTTATGTACAATTGTTCTCAACCGTTGCTCAGTTTTAAAAAAATTGATTACAGATTTTTAAAAAATGCTGGGAGGTGAGGAGAGAGGTTTCCTGAGCTATTTAGGACTGAAGTATGGAGGGATTTAGATAGCAAATATTTTGTGAAAGTACTGGACCATGTGATCACTCTGTGTGTGTAATTGTGCCCAAAAAATTCTTGGCCCAGCTTGAGGGGGGGGGGAGAGAAGGAGGGAGCGAGTGCGCAACTGTATTGTGGCTTTGGCAGATCCTGAGTGCAGTGCAGACAAGCTTTTTATTTTCTCATCAGCTGAGAGTAGTGGTCTGGCCCATTAGGCCGAGTGAGACAGCTGCTTCAGGCGGCAGATGCCAGGGTCTTGAATCTCTTCCTGAAACCCCTGAGCTAGGCTGCTCCTAGACTTGTCTGCTAGCCCTCTGCTATGGTGGAGGAGGATGCTGTGCCAGCCATGGCCAGCATAGAAGTCTGTTCAGCTGCCAGCCCATTAGGAAGAACTTCCTGACAGTAAGAGCCGTTTGGCAGTGGAACTTGCTGCCAAGGAGTGTGGTGGAGTCTCCTCCTTTGGAGGTCTTTAAGCGGAGGCTTGACAGCCATCTGTCAGGAATGCTTTGATGGTGTTTCCTGCTTGGCAGGGCGTTGGACTAGATGGCCCTTGTGGTCTCTTCCAACTCTATGATTCTGGTTGTGGCAGTTTGCTAACTCTCAATCCATGGTGAGCTATGTTGGCTACATGTGCATGGACAGACCGGGGATTCCGCAGGCTTTGTGTCCTCCCCCACTTGCAAGAGCCCCCTGTTCATTTGTGTGTGTCTCATGTGACTCTGTCCTTCATCAAACTATTTCATATAGAGCACCAGGGATGGAGACATTGTCCCTCCACTGTTGGATTTCAGAGACTCGGGTTTAGGGAGATTATTTATACAGCAGGATTTAGTATCTGCCAGTGTGCTGTTTGCTTGATATCACTAGGGACCAGTTCTTCCATAAATCCTCATCCTCAGACGATAAGCCTTTTTTTTTTTGCAGAGAGCTGAATAATAATAATTTCCTCCCAACCACCTGCAGTTAAAGTTCTTAATGTCATGGATTTTTAATCTCAAATGGTCTGGGGAAGCATTTAAATATGGGACTTTATTTTTCATTTTCCCTCTCTCACTCTGCTGAAATGTTAAAGCAGGCCTGGTGATTTGTCCAGGAGTGACCCTCAGAAACAGCTTCTGATGCTGACTGTTAGGTTAAAGTGAAATGAAGCAAAATGCAGATTGCATAGCTGCCAAGTTTTCCCTTTTCTCGCGAGGAAGCCTATTCAGCATAATAGAAAATCCCTTAAAATAAGGGATAACTTGGCAGCTATGGCAGATTGTGGTGCTGTGTTTCTGCACTGCATTTATCCCAATGTTTTTGGGGACACGGGATGACCCCTGCCTGCCCCCCTCTTCATCCAAAGTGGGGGAATCATCTGGATGGGGTGAATTAAAATGGCTTCTTCTAGTCTCCCATCTTCTATACCAGCCTTGCCCAACCAGGATCCCTTCAGAGGATCCCAGGAAGTGTAGTTTCCTCTCTGCAATCCTTAGCACCCTTAACAAACTACAGGTCCCACAATTCTTGGTGGGAAGTCCTGTGCTTCAAGGTGTTTTGTATGTGCTTTAAGTGTGGATCTGCCCCTTTTTTAAAAAGCCATTACCAAAAATTCAAGGAACAATTTTCAGCACTAGCAAGCTACCAGCGAGCCATTCTTGAGTAGTTCTTGCTCCTCTATTTCCTTCTCCCACCTCCTCCTGTCAAATGTTGCTAAAATTGTTATGCAATCTGCATTGTTCCTTCCCAATTTTCTTTTCGGTGTCTTGTGTATGTGTGCAATACCTGAGATGAGAACAGTTCATAAAGTGCATTGTATGACACAGAAGCACACTAAGGCATTGCATTAATTAATATTCCATCTGTGGCTGTAGCTACAAACTCATTTATCATACTGTCTTGAGAAATAAGAGGCTAAATTATTGATTTAATTATCATAATGCAGGATGTCCTTGCATGGATTGTGACCTGATGGGCTTGCGATAAAACAGGCAATCTCTTTCAGACACAGCAGTGGTGAATAAGTCTTTCGTACAATTTTGAACTGTTGTGAAAACACACACAAGGGTAAACATGTTGGTCTATAAGGAAAAGGACCCTGCAGAGTCCACAGTTGGGTAACAGTTTTGTTCACAGCACCCAAAAACTCACAAAGATTTGGTAAGCTTCTGCGATCCAGCAGTCTTAGATTCTCAGTGGTATTGTGTTACTGTTGTAGGCAAATATATCAGGGCTAAACAGCAATAGTTGGAACGAGAAACGTTGCTTTTCGTGAGGTGTAGCGAAGTTATGGTCCTCCAGATGCTGCTGAATTACAATTCCCATAAATCCATTCCATTGGCAATGCTATCTAGGCCTGATGGGAGTTGTAGCACAGCAGCATCTTGACAGCCACAGCTCAGTCTCCTTCCCTTTAGGTGGACAACTTCTAAATTAAATAAAAAAAATTTTATGGACATAAATCTGACATCAGGAACCACAAGACACAGAAACCAGTAGGAGAACACTTCAATCTCCCAGGACATTCTATACAAGATCTCAAAGCAGCTGTTTTATTACAGAAAAATTTCAGGAACAGACTGGAAAGAGAAGTTGCTGAATTGGAACTCATTACCAAGCTTAAAACCATGGAGCCACCTGGGATGAACAAAGACATTGGATTCTTATCTCATTATGCATGATCAAGCTTTCTTTAGCGCCTCAGCCCTTGCTTTTCCCCTGCAGGACCAATTGCAGTCATCAGCAGTCGTTAACAGCCATCTACAGGTTTACCACTCCCATCAGCCCATCACCCATTCCCACCCCCCCACCCTCTGTATATACATAAGGGTCTGACTCTTCTGTTTCAAGTGTATCTGAAGAAGTGTGCATGCACACGAAAGCTCATACCAAAATAAAAACTTAGTTGGTCTTTAAGGTGCTACTGAAGGAATTTTTTTATTTTGCTTCGACTCAGACCAACACGGCTACCTACCTGTAACTTCTAAACTGTTCTTGTTGTCACCTGTTCCTGCAGCATCTGCTATATTCCTGGTTCTGTTAATCCCATACAGTACAAGGAAAGTTTGCACACAACATTTGGGCCTTTTAAGTCATGCGGTGTTTCTCCAACTTGGGTCCCCTGCTGTTGTTGGACTACAACTCCCATCATCCCTAGTTAGCAGGGCCAGTGGTCAGGGATGATGGGAGTTATAGTCCAACAACCAACAGCGAGGGACCCAAGTTGGAGAAACACTGGTACAGAGAAATGGTGAGTCAGAGGGGATGTGGAAAACACATGGAGAAAGTGAAAAGAGTGTTTTCTTCTTCCTCACAGAAATGGAACTTGGGGGGATTCAATGCAGCTGAACATTGGAAGACTCAGGACAAACAAGCGGAAGTGCTTCTTCACACAGTGCAGAGTTAAATTCTGGAATTTGCTACCACAAGGTATAGTGATGGGCCCCCAACTTGGATGCTTTTAAAAGAAAATTTGGCAAATTCATGGAGGGTAATGTTGTAAATGGCTGCTGTTAAAGATGTTTGTATTGCCTCTAGTAACAGTGGCCATATGCCTTTGAATGCCAGGTGAAGAGAGGGCACTGGTGTCTGGGTCCCGCTTGTGAGCATCCCAGAGGCATCTGCTTGGCCACTCTGGGAACAGGATGCTGGGCTACATGAGCCACTGGCCTGATCCAGCTTCAGGGCTCCCACCTTCCTATGGAGTCAGATCTGGGCCCATCTGTCAGTAGTTGCCCATATTCTATCTGGTTTCTTTGGCCTCTCTTTAAAAACTGACGTGCAGTTATTGCAGCTGTTTGGTTTTTCGAACTCCCACCCTCCTGCATATACAACAGTACCTTTTTAAAATGAATCTGGGGAGGGGGGTGGGCATCAGAACCCCCCACCCTACCCCTTGAGTCGTGAATTGTGTTACATGCATCTTAAAATGTGAACTGTCCCAGAAGGGCCTTTTCTCTAGGCTGCCAGTTCAAATGGGCAAATGTTCACAGTGTTCTGTATACAAAGTGCCCAGTAATCTTGAAGATCCTTTTTCGTCCACCGCACAATGCAATTAAAATCTGGTGCACACTGGTCCCCCTGTGCAACTGCGATAAGGCGGCTTAGCTGATTTGAGAGCTGTCCGGGATTCGCAAGGACTTGGAATTAGCATGCTTATCATGTGGCTGAACTGTCTGGCAAATTTGGCACTGATGAAATCAGATGTGTTTCGTGCAAAGGCAGTGTTTTTCTTCTGTTTTATTTATATCTCACATGATAAATGTTTGAGAACAGTGGCAATGTGATTTTTTCCCCTTTCTGGATACATTTTAGCACATCCTTTTCGTCTTCTCTGTGAACAAATGACACTGCCTTCTGCTTTGGCGGATCATTGGGTCCATCTAGTTCAGCACTGTCTGCACAGACAGTGGGTCTTCGTAGTCCCACGGGCTGGAGGGGTTCACAGTCCCCCCACCTGAAGTTTTATTTTTTCTATTTATTTGTAGATGCCAGGAATTGAATCCAGGGCCTTTTGCATGAAAAACATGTGGTTTACCACTGTACTGTGATGCCTATCCTAATTCTAAAACAGTCTGGGCATTGCACAGAAAGAACTCGAACTGGACCCTGACTGCAAGCTCAGCCACCTAAAACCATAAGGTGGAAGGAGAGGAGACTTGGAAAAGAGAGAACCAGCGTAGCAATACTTAAAGGTAAAGGGACCCCTGACCATTAGGTCCAGTCGTGACCGACTCTTGGGTTGCAGCGCTCATCTCACGTTATTGGCCGAGGGAGCCGGCGTACAGCTTCCAGGTCATGTGGCCAGCATGACAAAGCCGCTTCTGGCGAACCAGATTTTATGTGTATGCCAGCTTTCCATAGTTCAAAGGTGGCTTACAACATAAAATACACAATTGAAAACAATGAATAAAAAAATCAAAAAGTACACAACCAAATTGAACAATTTCTGCATAAATCATGATAAGGTCTAAAATAAAGATACAAAAAAATAATATCAAAAACAGCAGCAACATGACCTCCCCAGGAAAAAACCCCTAGACAAGCCAAGGTTCTGCTCAGCAGCCTCAGCTTTTGTAGCTGAAGTCAGTCAGGGCCCCATCCTCCCCAGGCCAGGTGGGAAAGGCCTGCAAGGCAGGGAGCAGTTCTTCCCAGAGTCACAGCCAAGGTGGTCTCTGGTAGGGATGTAAAAGGAGCCCGGCTGGATCAGACCAAAGCAATCTAGAAAAGTTAGAAGGCGATTGAGACAATGCCAAAATGCAGCTACCTTGTGATTACCACATGTTGCTGCGCACCTGGCATAGCTGCCAAGTTTTCCCTTTTCTTGCGAGGAAGCCTATTCAGCATAAGGGAAAATCCCTTAAAAAAAGGGATAACTTGGCAGCTAGGGCACCTGGTCCTTCAGGGGCACAGTTACTCCATTCAGGACCAGGGAGTCTTCCACACCTGCCCGCCTCCTGTCCCCCACAAACAGTACTTCTGTCTTGTTAGGATTCAACCTCAATCTGTTAGGGCAGGCATCCCCAAACTGTGGCCCTCCAGATGTTTTGGCCTACAACTCCCATGATCCCTAGCTAACAAGACCAGTGGTCAGGGAAGATGGGAATTGTAGTCCAAAACATCTGGAGGGCCGAAGTTTGGGGATGCCTGTGTTAGGGTTAGCCGCCTCCAGGCACTCACACAGGCACTCATTACGCAAATGCTTTTGCGTAATCAATGAAGCAGAAGTAGATGTTTTTCTGGAACTCTCTAGCTTTCTCCATAATCCAGCGCATGTTTGCAATTTGGTCTCTGGTTCCTCTGCCCCTACAAAATCCAGCAGCTTGCACTTCTGGGAGTACTGCTTAAGCCTGCCTTGTAGAATTTTAAGCATAACCTTGCTAGCGTGTGAAATGAGCGCAATTGTGCTCTAGTAGTTGGAGCATTCTTTGGCACTGCCCTTCTTTGGGATTGGGATGTAGACTGATCTTCCCCAATCCTCTGTCCACTGCTGAGTTTTCCAAACTTGCTGGCATACTGAGTGTATCACTTTAACAGCACCATCTTTTAAAATAGTTCAGCTGGAATATTATCACTTTCACTGGCCTTGTTATTAGCAGTGCTTTCTAAGGCCCATTTGACTTCACTCTCCAGGATGTCTGGCTGAAGGTCAGCAACCACACTACCTGGGGTGTACGAGACCTCCATATCTTTCTGGTAAAATTCCTCTGTGTATTCTTGCCACCTCTTCTTGATATCTTCTGCTTCTGTTAGGTCCTTTCCACTTTTGTCCTTTATTATGGTAATCTTTGTACGAAATGTTCCTTTCTTATCTCCAATTTTCTTGAACAGATCTCTGGTTTTTCCCATTCTGTTGTTTTCCCCTATTTCTTTGCATTGCTTGTTTAAGAAGGCCCTCTTGTCTCTCCTTGCTATTTTTTGGAAATCTGGTTTTAATTTCCTGTATATTTCACTATCTCCCTCACATTTTGCTTGCCTTCTTTCCCCCACTACTGTATTTGTAAGACCTCATTGGACAGCCACTTTGCTTTCTTGCATTTCCTTTTCATTGAGATTGTTTTCATTTCTGCCTCCTGTAAAATGTTACGAGCCTCCATCCATAGTTCTTCAGGCACTCTGTCTAAGGCTAATAGAGTTCTGTCAAGAGAACAAGCTGGTCATCACAAACACTCTTTTCCAACAACACAAGAGATGACTCTACACATGGGCATCACCAGATGGGCAGCATCGAAATCAGAATGATTATATTCTCTGCAGCCAAAGATGGAGAAGCTCTATACAGTCAGCAAAAACAAGACCTGGAGCTGACTGTGGCTCAGATGATCAGCTTCTTATAGCAAAATTCCAGCTTAAACTGAAGAAAGTAGGAAAAACCACTGGGCCAGTAACACACAATCTAAATCAAATCCCTTATGAGTACACAGTGGAAGTGAAGGCAGAATAGAGTAGGGCTATTACTTTATTTGATCTGGAGACTAGACTTCTGTGGATGTAGCCTAGAATAGTGTTAGCTTGTTTGCTGCTGCATCACACTGTGGACTCATGTTCAGCTTGTGGTCCACTAAGACCCCTATGTCCTTTTCACATGTACTACTGCAAGTCGGATGTCCCACATCTTATATTTGTGCAGCTGGTTCTTCCTGTCTAAGTGTAGAACCTGACATTTGCGCCAATGGAATTCATTTTGTTAGTTTTGGCTCATCTGCAAATTGGATGATCATCCCCTCAATTCAAGTCGTTTATAAAGACACTGAACAACAACGGGTCCAGGACAGAACCCTGTGGCACCCCACTTGTCACTTTTTCCAGGGGGACGGGGAACACTTAATGAGTACTCTTTGGATTCAGCCAGCCAGCCAGCTATAAATACACCTAACAGTTACCTTGTCCAGCCCTCATTTTAACTAGATTTTAACTAGATTTTAACTAGATTTTAGCTAGAGGCGGGGAACCTGGCCAGATGGGCGGGGTATAAATAATAAATTATTATTATTATTATTAAATTATTATTAACAGCTTCCTCGTGAGAATATCATGGGGACTTTGTCAAAAGCCTTACTGAAATCAGTATACACTATGTCCACAGTTCATCAGTGTTTTTGAATTAAACTAAATAGCTTTAATTAGTTTTTGAGTTTGAAATTAATTGTTACTGATTTGAATTTTATTGTGTTGTCATTTACCTGAGTGTCTTGTGCAAACTGCTATTCTGAATAATGTCTTTGTATAGGGTAGGGCACTGAGGATGAGTTTATGGAATTAAGGGGGCAGTGCCCTGAAAAAGTTTGGGAACCACTGATTTAGATGCTTTCTGGCCTCCCAGCGCCATGCCCGTTTCTCTGGAATGGGGGAGTCCAAAGCACTAGGGCAGATGCCAATAGCAGCACTTATTTGGGGGACTGACTCACCTCCCAACCTTTGCCCATTGAATCACCTACCCTTTGAGAAAGGAATTGAATGATTTAATGGTCACCAGTTGCAATTTGTGCCCCAAGGTCACAGAGGCCACAGAATTGGTACTACTGTAAGCTGCCATGTAGTCTGATGATAATCCATGCCTCACAGAAAATGCTACTGAGGTTTATAAAAAATATATGGCGGATTTTCTGAATCCAGGGCTCTGTTGGTGGGTAGGAAAGACAGGGAACGTTTGTCATTTGGGCACCCTCATTTCTCTCTCTCTCTCTCTCTCTCTCTCTCTCTCTCTCTCTCTCTCTCTCTGCACACTTTTTTCTGGATAGTAGTAAATTTAGGTCCCATTCCCAGTCTGCAAAAAGAAATTTGCTTCTTGGCACATATACTGTAGCTGTGATTTACATGTACTTCGGTCCATTTTTGACAGCATTGGTTATGTTTATGTTCTGCCAAAGGATGGCAGAGTATAAACAGGTCTCCTTCCCCTGCTCTATGAAAAGATGGAGTGTTTAAATCTGCAGCAAGTGAAGTCATTTGTACGAGGCAAAATGGAACAGTCTCTATGTGATATTCCTTCACTCTCCACCCTGTGAAATGATTTCAAGGAACATCTCCTGTAATCCTAACAGGCTATAATAATAAAACTGGTTATGTATTCAGTGCTGCTGAAGAAAATAACATTCTTCCTGTAGTTTATATTTCTGCTCTTCTGTATAGTATTCTGAGATGAGGGGGCTGATAATTTTGTTTTGGAATAATAGAATCCCAGAACTGTAGAATTGTAAGGGACCCAAGGATCATCTGGTCCAGGCATGTCCAACTTCAAGTAGGCTGTGATCTCCTATCCAGTATCAAAAACTGGCAGTGATCTGCCACACTCTCCCATTGTCATTCTTCAACTTAAACATATTATATTTGGCTGGGGAAACCCAGCCAGGTGGGTGGGGTATAAATATTAAATGATGATGATAAAAATAATAACAAATCCTCCTCCTCCTCCTCCTTCTGCGATAACTTGTAGCCGAGTAAGATTGTCTTCCATAAACACTGTGACTGTGGAGGCCAATTCTGGATCCACACGTCCTTCCACAGTGGGGGCATTGGTTTCCGGGTGGGAGTTGATCACGGTGTGGATTTGCCAAGCGTGCCTTCCTCTTAGCACGTTTCTCCCTTGCGTCCTGAGGTCGAGTTTCTTCAAAAGTAAAGGCTGTTCTCCAACAGGAGCGCTCGCAGGCCAGTGTTTCCCAGTTGTCAGTGTTTATTCTACACTTTTAAAGATTTGCCTTGAGAGAGTTTTTAAACCTCTTTTGTTGACCACCAGCATTACACTTTCCATTTTTAAGCTCAGAATAGAGTAGTTGCTTTGGAAGATGATCATCACCAAAGGATGAAGGGGGGGGGGAGAGTTCAGCGTCCATGCAGAACTAGGAGGGAGAGCGGGTAGTGTCCTCGTCTCTCCCCACGCCCTCCCTTCCGCAGCTCCCTCCGCCGCGCTGCAGCCCGTGCGGAGCCTCCTCGGCCGCCCCCTCCCTGCCCCGGGGCTGTGGCTTGCCAGGGGCGGAGGGAGGCGCCTCACACCTTCCTTTCTGGGCCGGCCAGCTGGCTGGCATTGGGTAACGCCGGTGGCTGGAGCGGGGCGCGGAGGCAGCGGCGGAGGGAGCTGTGCCGCTGCAGCACCTGCCCGCCGGCGCGGAGGATCAGCGGCGCCCGGAGCGGGAAGGAGGTGCTAGAGGCGGAGGCGGAGGCAGCGCCAGCCAGAGCGCTTGCTGCGTTAGCGGCGGCGAGGTAGCCCAGCTGAGCGGAGCCTCGGCAGAGCGCACACTGAAGGTCCCCTGCAGCCATGGGCGAGGGCGGCCATGGTTGTGTGATCGACCAAAATCCATCCTGCGATCGACCGGTTGATCGCGATCGACACATTGGACATGTTTGATCTAGTCCAACCCCCTGCAATGCTGGAATCTCACCCAAAGCATCCATGACAGATGGCCATCCTACCTCTGCTTAAAAACCTCCAAGGAAGGAGAGTCCACAATCTCCCAGGGCAAGGGAGACCTTTCCACTGTCAAATGGCTCTTCCTGTCTGAAAGTTCTTCCTGTTGTCTAGTCAGAATCTCCTTTCTTGTAACTTGAATCCATTGGTTTTGGCCCTATCCTCCAGAGCAGGGAAAACAAGCTTGGAACATACCTGGATTTGCCTTCATTTTATAGTCTCATAAATAAATGTAATCTGATAGCTAAAAGGAAAGGAGTTTGTGGCATCTTAATCTCTTTAGGTGATTGTGGTTTCTTCCTAAAGCACCTTTTATAAGGCGCCATATGTTTCACTGTCAGTGAAAAAGGCATGTATGCCATCTGCTTGGGTGATTTTAAAAAGCACTTTTAGCAAAGGCTTGGAAAGGGAGCAAAATGTTTATACCTTTCTTGGCAGCTGGCTGACTGTTTTAACTGGGAATTCTGTCTCTAGGTCAGGGATAGGCATCAGTGGTGGAAATAAATGATCAAAGGAAAGTCATATACAGGACTTTGTGTATTCCACTTCTTATTTTTTGGCAAACAAGTTTTAAATTCTGAAGTGAATATGGCAGGGTTGGGTACCCTGTGGTCACCCAGATGATGTTGTATTTAGGGCAGCATGACTGGTTTCCTTGCTCTGGGTGGGGTGTGCCTTCTCAAAGCCCAGTAAGGGCTTGCCCTGTTCTGGGAAGCAACCATGAGGCTCTGACAGGTTCCTAGAGTCCTCCTGCCTCCTAGAATCATAGAATCATAGAATCATAGAGTTGGAAGAGACCACAAGGGCCATCCAGTCCAACCCCCTGCCAAGCAGGAAACACCATCAAAGCATTCCTGACAGATGGCTGTCAAGCCTCTGCTTAAAGACCTCCAAAGAAGGAGACTCCACCACACTCCTTGGCAGCAAATTCCACTGCCGAACAGCTCTTACTGTCAGGAAGTTCTTCCTAATGTTTAGGTGGAATTTTCTTTCTTGTAGTTTGAATCCGTTGCTCCGTGTCCGCTTCTCTGGAGCAGCAGAAAACAACCTTTCTCCCTCCTCTATATGACATCCTTTATATATTTGAACATGGTTATCATATCACCCCTTAACCTTCTCTTCTCCAGGCTAAACATACCCAGCTCCCTAAGCCGTTCCTCATAAGGCATCGTTTCCAGGCCTTTGACCATTTTGGTTGCCCTCTTCTGGACACGTTCCAGCTTATCAGTATCCTTCTTGAACTGTGGTGCCCAGAACTGGACACAGTACTCCAGGTGAGGTCTGACCAGAGCAGAATACAGTGGTACTATTACTTCCCTTGATCTAGATGCTATACTCCTATTGATGCAGCCCAGAATTGCATTGGCTTTTTTAGCTGCTGCATCACACTGCTGACTCATGTCAAGTTTGTGGTCTACCAAGACTCCTAGATCCTTTTCACATGTACTGCTCTCAAGCCAGGTGTCTCCCATCCTGTATTTGTGCCTTTCATTTTTTTTGCCCAAGTGTAGTACTTTACATTTCTCCTTGTTAAAATTCATCTTGTTTGCTTTGGCCCAGTTGTCTAATCTGTTAAGGTCATTCTGAAGTGTGATCCTGTCCTCTGGGGTGTTAGCCACCCCTCCCAATTTGGTGTCATCTGCAAACTTGCTCAGGATGCCCTCAAGCCCATCATCCAAGTCATTGATAAAGATGTTGAACAAGACTGGGCCCAAGACAGAACCCTGTGGCACCCCACTAGTCACTACTCTCCAGGATGAGGAGGAGCCGTTGATGAGCACCCTTTGGGTTCGGTCAGTAAGCCAGTTACAAATCCACTGAATGGTAGCATTGTCTAGCCCACATTTTACCAGTTTCTTTACAAGAATATCATGGGGCACCATGTCAAAGGCCTTTCTGAAATCAAGATAGGCTACATCCACAGCGTTCCCTTCATCTACCAGGCTTGTAATTCTGTCAAAAAATGAGATCAGATTAGTCTGACATGACTTATTTTTCAGGAACCCATGCTGACTTTTAGTGATCACAGAGTTTCTTTCTAGGTGCTCACAGACTGTTTGCTTAATGATCTGCTCTAGAATCTTTCCTGGTATTGATGTCAGGCTGACTGGGCGGTAATTGTTTGGGTCCTCTCTTTCCCCCTTTTTGAAAATAGGGACAACATTTGCCCTCCTCCAGTCTGCTGGAACTTCGCCTGTTCTCCAGGAATTTTCAAAGATTATTGCCAGTGGTTCTGAAATCACCTCTGCCAGTTCTTTTAATACTCTTGGATGTAGTTCATCTGGCCCTGGAGACTTGAATACATCTAAACTAGCCAAGTATTCTTGTACTACCTCCTTACTTATTCTGGGCTGTATTTCACCTGCTGGATCATCTGCTCCATATTCTTCAGGTCGGGCGTTGTTTTCTTTCTTGGAGAAGACTGAGGCAAAGAAGGCATTGAGGAGTTCTGCCCTTTCTCTGTCCCCTGTTTGCATTTCACCATCTTCTCCTCTGAGTGACCCCACTGTTTCCTTGTTTTTCCTTTTGCTACGGACATACCCATAAAAGCCCTTTTTGTTGCTTTTAACCTCTGACTCTCCTTCCCAAATCCTACTTAGTGCTTGCCCAGTGCCTCTCTTACCCAACTTTAGGAAAGAGGCATGAAGCCTGGTGGGGGAGTGGGTCATTAAATTTTGGTTTTGCTCAAGGTGCCATATTGCCAAGGTCCACCCCTGATCTGGAGGGCCAAACTTTAGGCAACTTTAGTGTAAGGTGTAGGACAGCTACCAGGTCGTAGTGGAACCATTTCCATATGTGTGTGTGTGGTGGGGAGACTTTGCTGTCTAGCTCAGGCCCCATCTCTTAATCAAGGAGGGCAGTGGATAGGAAGAGCCTCAGGGATTTCATGGTTGCCAGGGAAAGACCTCAAGGCAGCTGGGGGGGGGAATCATTTGGCTCTTTGGCTGAAAGTGGAACAGTTGGTTTCTAAAGTACTGAAATTCCCAAGGATTGATGGGGATAAGCCATTTAAAAAACAAACAAACAAACAAACAAACTTAAAATCTAAGCTAGCATTCCACAACCTGGTGTCTTCCAGAAGTTTTGGATTACCACTCTCATCAGCTCGCATGGCCATTGTTCAGGGAAGATAGAAACTTTCACTCCAATAAGATCTGGAGGGCACCACGTTGGGTAAGGCAGATCCAAATTATGGCCCCGTTCAGATGCAATTGGAAAGTACGATTGTCCTTTGCATGTGCTCTGGGTTCCCAGAGTTCAGGCTTCTTTCCTCTTGTGCAGTAGTCAGGAAGAGACTGGATGAATCCTCTTTCAGATCAACCACAGTGCTCAGTGATGCTCTGAACTTGGGGAGACCGTAGCTTGTTTAAATTATAAGGGTGAAATAAAAATAGATCACGGTTCTGAGCAAGTTTATTGAAAATGAGGGACTTGAGCCCCTTTATTTCAGTGGGCTTGCTCAGAGTGCAACTACTGCTGGAGACTATTCAAAAATGATATTGATTCCTCTTCCTCATCACTCAAAAAATACAAAATGGGTTTTTTGCTTATGAATGGGGCATTGGAAAGGAGATTTTGCTGCAGCCTTAAGCAGAATAAATTCATATTTGTAGCATTGTCCAGACACTATCCAGAGAATCAGGAAAGCTGTTCAGAAGCCGTTGTGCTTGGTTTCTGTTCAGCACCTGGGATCTTATAGCTTAGAATGTAGAAAATAAGATTTTTTAAATTCTTTTTAGTATTTTTATTTAGATTTTCCGTCATACAATTTAATAAAAAAGGAGAAATAATACATAACAGAAAAGAAACATTAAATCATTATACATTAAATCATACAATATCCAAAAAAGAAAAAGAAAAAACATAAACAAAATAAAATAAACCCACCACCCTGTTTAACTTCCCTCCACCTCTACTCATCTTCTCTAGAATCAATTTTACCCTTATCATTGCATTCTGATTGTTTTTATTTTCTCTCTATATATACATATGTCATTGATAATTTATTGTTTTGATGCATTTACATTCTTAATCTAAGCATATTAGCATATCTTTGTAGAGCAATATTTTGTCACATAATCATCAAAGCATTTCCATTCATTTTTTAGTCTTTGATTTGGCTGCTGTCATGTGGATGCTGTTAATTTAGCCAATTTTAAATATTCATTTAATTTGAGAATCCATTCCTCCTTGGTAGGTAGTTCTTTAGCTTTCCATTTAGATGCTATTACTATCCTAGCTGCGGTGGTTGCATATAAGAATTCATCCCCCCCCAAAAAAATTTTGGTATTTCTTTTCCTAAAAGGCCCAGTAGGTAAGCCTCTGGTTTTCTCGTTAATGGGATTTTAAGCATTTTTTCAGCTCCTCATGTATTTCTCCCCAGAAGTACTTAATCGGGGTGCAACTCCACCACATCTGCATTGTTGTACCAGCTTCCTTGTTGCATTTCCAACAGAGGTTGTATTTCAGTTTAATCCGCTCCACCATCCGGTGGGGAGGAGTTGCAGTGGACCGTGTGACCACCCCCTTTAAATGGCTTGCGTTCTCAATCTCCCACCCTCGCTCCCTATTTGCAGGTTTAGTCTTTAATGGCCTTGCTAGGGACCTCGGTTGGTCGCCGTTGAGGGGCCTGGTAAGATTTTTTCCACTTGGCAAATTGGCTCAGGCCATTTGGTTTTTGCCTACCACGTAGCAACCGTTACAACTTTGTAAGGTTTTGCGGTTAGGCATTGGGTGACCTTCTGATGGGGGAGGGGAGGCCTGGCCATTGCCTGCCCCTCCATGCGTAGGTGTATTCCGTTAAAGGAATCTGGGTGTGTGGATCTTGTCCGAAGCCCGGGGCGGGGCTAGAGCCATTCCACGACCCTTCCAGGAACCCAGGGGTGAGCTCGAGTTGGTTTGCATCAACAGGGCTCCCCCTACCGGTTGTTTACCCTACCAGACTTCCTGCATGGCGGGCAGGAGTCAGATATAGCCTGGTCTACTCAATGCCTAAGCCAATACCGCTCACATTCTGTAACCAATAAAGTTGTGGCCTAAATTTGCCCAATAACATTAACCTTATATCCTGTGTCCTAGTGTTTTTATTCCTCCTTGAGGGGGTGGTTGCGGGGTCTCGACACACAATAGATTTTTGCTAATTTGACTGGTGTTAAATACCACATGTAGAACATTTTCTTTTATTGTACTACAGGCGGTAAATCTTATATCTTCCTGCCAACGTTTCTCCCATTGCTCTAAATATATTGTGTGGCCGAAGTCTCGCGCCCATTTAATCATTGTCTCTTTCACTTCCTTGTCAATCATATCCAAATCTAGCAAAAGGTTATACATTTTTGTTGTTTTTAATAATGTTTCATGCATTAATGAATTCTCTTTAGCAAAGCCTTTCTTTGAGTCCAAGTTAAAGACACTTCCAACTTGTATATATTGCCATCCGTCAGAGACATAATGCTTTATTTCCTCATATGATCTTATTCTAAGTTTACCTTGATCTTCCATTATCAAATCTCTCTGTGTTGCCCATTCCTTATTCATATTTAATTTTTTCATGGCATGGGCTTCTAGAGGTGAGAGCCACCATGGTGTCATTGGCTCCAGTCTCGTTTTGTACTTGCTCCAGACTTTAAATAACACATTTCTAATTAGGTGGCTATTGAAGTCTTTCTGGACTTTGATCTTATCATAAGCAAGGTACCTGTTGTTAAAGCCCTCCAGATCTAATAAATCTGCTTTTTCCAAAGTGATCCACTCTTTCAGCCATACAAGGCATTCTGCTTCATAGTATAATTTTAAATTTGACATTGTCAGACCTCCCCTCTCTTTTTTTGTCTGTCAGGAGTTTAATTTTTATGCAGGCCTTCTTATTTTGCCATATGAATTTAGTCATTATGGGAATTGTTTGAAAGAGATGGGGCATTTTGGGAAGGACAGAATGTGGAAAATATGAAATTGTATTTGGGATCAGAGGCGGAGCTAGCTGCTCTGGCACCCGGAGCAGTGCACATGCTGTGCACATGGGGGCGGGGCAAGCATTCAGGGGGGTGCCACCACACCCACTGCACCCGCTTCCTCCCCTAGTGTTTGGTATCCAGAGTTATTCAACTCTACCTTTTGAAGAAGAAGAAAATCAAAGAGAGAACTTGGTGATGAAACACTTGGCGAAGAAGGCAAGGAAAAAGCAGCAGCAGCTTTTAATGTCCTTGAATGTAGCTTTGTAGAGATTTTTAATTAGAAATCTCAAATATTTCCCCTAAAGCATAAATTAGTTTGGTGTTAAGCTGACAAAATATCACCAGCCCGTTCCTCTTTCTCTCATGTCTTCCCAGTTTACTCTAATTAGCGTGATCCTTCATAGTACAGGAGCATGTGATTTATTTATTTATTTGGCAAATACTGCAAGCTATGAGGTGCAGCTTAGGCACTGGAATTATTATTATTATTATTATTATTATTATTATTATTATTATTATTTCATTATTTATACCCCGCCCATCTGGCTGGGTCTCCCTAGCCACTCTGGGCGGCTTTCAACAGAAAAATAGAACACAGTAATCTATTAAACATTAAAAGCCTCCCTGAACAGGGCTGCCTTCAGATGTCTTCTAAAAGTCTGGTAGTTGTTTTCCTTTTTGACATCTGTTGGGAGGGCGTTCCACAGGGCAGGCGCCACCACCGAGAAGGCCCTCTGGCTAGTTCCCTGCAACTTGGCTTCTCGCAACGAGGGAACCGCCAGAAGGCCCTCGGTGCTGGACCTCAGTGTCCGGGCAGAATGATGGGGGTGGAGACGCTCCTTCAGGTATACTGGACCGAGGCCATTTAGGGCTTTAAAGGTCAGCACCAACACTTTGAATTGTGCTCGGAAACATACTGGGAGCCAATGTAGGTCTTTCAGGACTGGTGTTATGTGATCTCGGCGGCCGCTCCCAGTCACCAGTCTAGCTGCTGCATTCTGGGTTAGTTGTAGTTTCCGGGTCACCTTCAAAGGTAGCCCCACATAGAGCGCATTGTAGTAGTCCAAGCAGGAGATAACCAGAGCATGCGCCACTCTGGCGAGACAGTCTGCAGGCAGGTAGGGCCTCAGCCTGCGTACCAGATGGAGCTGATAGACAGCTGCCCTGGACACAGAATTGACCTGCGCCTCCATGGGCAGCTGTGAGTCCTCTCTGATGATAACAGAGAGGCTGAGGGGATCCTAAACTTGCTCAGATACCACACCCATTGTCCCGTGGGAAAGTCTTCAGTGTACACCAGGCATGGGGAACATCATGGCCTCCCCCCCCCCCCCCGCTGAGAAGCAGTGGGCCTGCAGATTGTGAAACCAGCTCGTGGGGCCTGACTTTGCTGGGCCCTGAGGATGCCCTTCTCCTTCCAATTCTCAGTTTAATGTTCCTGGTTTTGCTGCCTGCCTAGCATGTCAAAAGCAGGAGGTTGGCAAACACCCCAAAGAGCACCAAGCACTGCAGCAGGGTCAAGCCTTGGTGGGTCTTGTGCAGGGCTGCTGAGCAGGGTGGCTCAGACGGATGTCTTACTGGGCTTTTCTATCCCACCCCCTCTTTGCTGCTGGTTGCCTTGCTTAGGCTGATTGTTCAGCTTCTGCATTGGCATTTTGGCACATCTTGGCAGGAGTGCTGTTTGTTCATTCAGGAAGCATCCCTGACTCTCTGGAGTTCAGATCCCAGAAACTGCTGCATTATGACAAGGCAAGGACACCAGGTTGTTGCCATGACTGGCATTAAGCCCCTGCTTTGACTCTCTTCCTCTGTGAGCTGTTTTCTCAGAACTGAAACCATTCTGTGAGACCCTCAGACTGCTATTCAGACCTGCTGTATTAAAAAAAATTCAAAATGATTTTTATTATTTATTTTATTATTTTATTTTAAAATGTTTTTATTCTTTTTTTTACACAAAGTTTCACTTTCAGTATAATAATTTCTTACATTTTGACTTCCCATCCTTACACCTGTGATGCTCCTGTTGTATTCCTTTATCAGCTGCTATAACTACCATTTATTTTCTATTGTATTATAACTTATATTACAGTCATTTATTTGTTCTCCTTCCTCTTCCAGTTTGTGATTTCATTTGACAGTAGTTTTTTCTCAAATAGTCTGAAAAGAATCTCCACTTTTCAACAAAGTGCTCATCTTTTTGATCTCTTGTTTTTGCTGTCAACTTGACCATCTCTGCATAGTCCATTAACTTTAAATGGACTATTCTTTTCACTAAACATAAGAAGGTCCCCTCCTTATGGTCTCCTCTGTTTCCCCCCTGCTCCCTCCACAACTGGCCGCTTTGACGAGGACTTGGAGATCTGGGGGCATTGAAGGTTCTGCTCATCGGATTCATTTGTACTGATGGAAAGGAGGTAAAAGGGTGATGGCTTCTGGTTTGGGGAGGACTGTTTGACGGTGTGCAGACTTGTCATATTTCAAAAAAGTAACATTCCTGACACCCCCAAAGTTATTGAGAAGGTCTAGAAATGGGGTCAAAGCCATGCCGCCATGCTTTGAATACCTGGAGAGGGGCATGTGCGCAGGGGAGCAGGACTGAGAGCTGCTGGGCAGGGAGGAAGAAGCCGCGGGTGAGAAGGTGGCGACTCCCTCCTGCTGCTTCTATGAGGCAGCCCAGAAGGGCAGCAGAATACGACCCCAGCCTCAGCGGAGCCACCGCCCCACATGCAAGGGACGGAGTGCAAAGGCCGCGCTGGAGCAGCAACGCCAGAGGCCAGCAGGGGGTGTAAAGGTGGGCCCTCAAGGAGGGGAGACCACCCCCTCGCCACCCACCCCAGGAGCCCAGAGAGAGGGAGGCGCCTGAGGAAGGGAGGCACCCCATGCCTGGCACACGCCCTCCCCGCCAAGCGCTTTGCCCCGCCCATGCCTGCATGCGTCCACCGCTCTCTCTTCCCTCCAAAGGCAGTGGCGGCAATTTGGTGGGTGGGACCAAAGCAGTGGACCAAGCAGATGCTCCAGGAGGGGGAGGAAGGGGCCAGAAGGGAAGCCAACGGTGACCGAAGCAGGACAGAGAGCCTTGGTGGCACACACACAAAACCCCAAAAAACCTAAGAAAAACCTGGGTTGCCATACGTGCGGGAAATTCCGGACATCTATTAAAATTCAAATATTCCCCCGGTTGCCGTTTTAGGCGTCCAGTTTCCGTACATTTATGGAATTTTCCAGACGTATGGCAACCCTAGGCAGTGTGCGCCTGATGTCTGCTAAACACCGCTAAACATGTCAACTGTGCTTTAGGAAACCTGAGAATACAATTAGGAGAAAGCAAAAGTCATCATTTAAAACCTGAGAACAGTAATACTTGTATTTGCCACCTTATTTATCTTCTCTCAATCCCCTCACCATGCACTTCTTAATTTGTATTGACCAACTTTCCCCAACCTGGTGCCCTTCAGACATTTTGGACTTCAGTTCACCACATTGCCTGTGCTTCTGGGGACTGATGGAAGTTGTAGTCCTGCAACATCTTGAGGGCACCAGGTTGGTGTGTTTTTATTTCTTATGAGTTTTTCTGACCTGTCCACTTTATGGTCCAATGGTGGGCTCCATACAGAATGAATATAATGTATCAAAGCGACATATTTAAACAAGTATCTGAAATAGCAACTCTACAGATGGGGAGGGGCATTTCCTTCCACCTTGACTCATTGGTGGAAGATTTACGATGGCTGAGCCTCACACCCTTTCGAGGGGAAGGCATTCTGCAGTCTGGTGTGTGAGGAGGGTAGCCTCCCTAGGGTGTGTCACACCCCACAGTCTCTTGAGCTTCACAGGGCAGAGGTGCTGCTAAGAGGGCCTCTGCTGTCAGTCTGTGTGGAAGGAAGCACCCCTTCAGCTATTTGGGGGTGTTGACACCTGCTGCACTGGCCCCACAATGCAAAGAAGGTGAGATCTTGCATCAAACCCAACTTACTGTTGCTGCTGGTATCACAAACTTGGTCACTTTCAGACAGAATGAGAATATGGCTAATGATGAAGCATAGGCTGGAGGCCCTTGCTCTGGATTGGGTGTAATTCAGACATACCAGCCTGTTTTACCGTATCTGGATTTCTTAAGTCACTTTGGATGTTGCAAAGTAGCCTGGAGGCTTTCCCCCAGCAATTAACTGAAACTTCAGCTGATCCATGATTGGCAATTTCAGTTTGCCAGATTGCAAGTTAAAGGTACTATTTATTAGCCTATTTTGGCTCTGGTGTGCTTCTATACGGGGGAGAGGAATTATTTGCCATGATCTTTATTTTTTAAATAAGATACTAGTGTAAGCGAGAAATAGGTCCTTGCATGCTTCGAGTTCCAAAGATCTCAGCTTGGAGCAGGGCTTTCAGTCTGGCTGCCCCTGCTCTGTGGAACAACAGCCCTGTCAAGATGCATTTTGTGCTGTTTGGTGACTGTTTTGTGGTGGTTTTTATTACATTTTGTACGTTGCCTTGGGACATATGTGGAAGGTGATGAATGAAGGAATGAATGAATAAGAAGAGGGCAATGGCTACAGATGTTTTATCACATATGTCAACAGAAAGGAGAGCAGTTGATTGAGTCACTGTCTGGAGCACCCTTTGCCTACCTGGTGCCCTCCTTATATTTTGGACAACCACCAGGCTTGCTGGGGCTGAAGGGAGTTGTGGACCTAAATGTCTGGAGGATCCCAGGTTGGCAAAGGCTGGTCTGGAATGACTCTGTACTGTAAAATAGTACAGTAACAAGACAAGAAGTGGTAGGCAGTCTTATATGGCAAGGCAACTACGGAGATTGATCCTCTTTTGTGCTGTTGGTTGTTGCGCTCCTGTGTTAACCAGGAAAACCAAACATATAATATTTAAGAAACACTTTAAGCTTTTGGGAATATGCAAATGGATTTGATCAGCTGGAAGACAGATAATTAATCAGCTAAAATATATTTAATTGGTTGTCAGACCTAAACATTGTACATTTCTAGGCTTGTGATGAATACTGCCTGTGTCAGCCTAGAGGGAGGGGAGAGAGAGACAAGGAGACCAATTGACAGAGTGAGGGAGAAATGAGTGATGCTAGAATACTTGTACATGATGGATGGTGCTCACAAGGCAGCAATAGTGGATGGAAGAGAAGGAGGTGGGGCGGGAGAGAGCTGAATGAAGAGCGCTCTCTCTCTCTCTCTGTCTCCTCCCTCTCTTTCCCTCTTCTGTGACTGAGTGGTGCTTGGGTTGTGTGTGTTGGAATTTGCCAGCCTGGGCTGGAATCCCAAGGTCTAAAGCAGGGGTTCCCAAACTACGGCCCCCGGGCCGGATGCGGCCCAATCGGCCTCCCAATCCGGCCCGCGACGACCCCCGCCGCCCGCTGCCGCCGCCTGCTCTTACGGCGCGCGGCGCGGAGACAATCTTAAAAATCGGCAAAAATCGCCGAAAATCCTTTGTGCGCATGCGTATGGGCCTCTCCCGACCCAGAAGAGGTCATTTCCGATGCACTTCCGGGTCGGGGGAGGCCCATACGCATGCGCACAAGCGATTTTCGGCGATTTTTTCCCGCGCGTGTGCGCATGCGCACGGGCGCGCACTCCCCCGCCCTCCGGCCCGCTGCGCGCGCACTCCCCTGCCCTCCGCCCCACCACGCGGTCGGCGCGGCGGGCACCGGGCCACTGCGCGGTAAGTCTGGGGACCCCTGGTCTAAAGAGAAAGGAGGAGGGAACAGGTAGAAGCAGGAAGAAGAAGACTTTGGGGCGGAAGGGACAGCCTTAGTGGGGGTAAAGTGTGACAGTTTTTCCACCCAAGGGAAAAATTGTGATTTAAAACAATGGAATAATTTTGAGCAAAGTAGCATTGGAGAGACACTGAGAAGAACAATGTGGAGGTTTTAAAGAACAGAAGTTTGAGTAAAGCAGGGATGGAGGAATGCTGAGAGCTTAGGGGTTTTTTAAGCCAACTCTAACAAGAAGAAATAGCACAGGTGAGGTGGGTAAAATACAAAAGCTAACACAGCTGAGCTTTTCCAAGCTCCCTTCTGACTGTACTCAAACCTGGTTTGAAACTGCCACTTTACCCGTCTCGGCATCCCTCCTACTATCTTTACCTTTGTGGTTGTGATTACCTTTCCCTCTGTGTTGCTCCCAGTCTAATACATGAATGTAAAAGACCTCTGTAACTCTGGAGAGCCACTGCTAATCAGTGTAGACGACACTGAGCTAGAGGCCCAATGGTCTGACTTACTGCGTGGCAGGACAAAGAGAAGGCTACTCACACGTCTTCAAGAGCAAGAGTTTGGCGTGTAAGAGCTGTGAGAGAAGGAGAGCCCAGGTATGAGAAATAGCTCAAAGGAGGTTGCTGATTGATGAACAGAGGGACTGAGGAGATGTGTGAGAAAGTACCAAAGCCATTCAAGAACAGGTGGTGAGACTTAAAGGGAAGAATAAGTTTCCATTCGGCTACATTGGCTCCCAGTACTACATTGGCTCCCAGTATGTTTCCGAGCACAATTCAAAGTGTTGGTGCTGACCTTTAAAGCCCTAAACGGCCTCGGTCCAGTATACCTGAAGGAGCGTCTCCCCCCCCCCATCGTTCTGCCCGGACACTGAGATCCAGCGCCGAGGGCCTTCTGGCGGTTCCCTCGCTACGAGAAGCCAGGTTACAGGGAACCAGGCAGAGGGCCTTCTCGGGTAGTGCCGCCCACCCTGTGGAATGCCCTCCCACCAGAGGTCAAAGAGAATAACAATTACCAGACCTTTAGAAGGCATCTTAAGGCAGCCCTGTTTAGGGAAACTTTTAATGTTTGATGAATCTCTGTATTTTAATATTTTGTTGGAAGCCGCCCAGAGTGGCTGGGGGAACCCAGCCAGATGGGCGGGGTATACATAATAAATTATTATACTATTATTATTATTATAATCCTGGTCTAGGTCATTACGTGGTACTTGCCATCTTTCGTGTGACAAAGAAGATGGTTGTTGTTGTTGTTGTTGAAACCCACCCATTTCCTCAGGGTAATGTTAAGAGGACTGTTTTCTAAATTGAATCCCTGACCAGGTAAAGGTTGCCGAGTGAAGTTGTGTGTTTGGCAGGCAGGTTGAATTATCCATCAGCCTTTTCTTCCCCTGACATTTTGTGAAGGAGCAAAGGGGAGAAGCTGTTCTCATTTTTCACTGGGCTAAGACGTCCGGGTTTCTAAATGCAGGTCAGCAGCCTGTGACACAGGGCAGAAAGTAATTAAACGTAAACCTGTCCTGGTTGAATTTCTGCAGCTGTCAAACTGTAAAGTTCGCCAGCTCATGTTGACTGCAGGTTTTAAAATTCCAGGGCTTGAAGCTTGCTGGGCTTATATGAACTCTGGGACACTTGCTACAGACATTTTGCTTGCCCTAAGCAAAAATTAATCCCCACCCCACCCTGGCCAGAGTTTGGAGGCAGTTGTGTTTTGGCTTCCAAAGCAAAAGGGATAGACTTTTGTTTCATCCACCTGCATGGAAAAGGGGATGAATTGGCCTCGAGCACCTGGGATCCTGCCCCCTTTACTGCCTAATGCATTGGATCTAATGAGCTGACCCTGGCTATAGATGGATTGTAGTAGCTATCCCAGGCTTCCTCAACCTCGATCCTCCAGACGTTTTGAGACTACAATTCCCATCATCCCTGACCACTGCTTCTGCTAGCTAGGGCTCAAGGGAGGTGCAAGCCAAAAACATCTGGAGGGTTGAGGTTGAGGAAGCCAGAGCTATCCCATTTCTGGGCCTGGGATTCAACAGTGAGTTCTATAAGGTTGTGACCCTTGGCTGCAGTGGAGTCATTATTTGGGAGAACATCCACTTTGTTGTTGTCTGGTTCTTGACACCCCCACCCTGCAACTGCTTATTTCTACAATATAAGAGACCTGCAGCCCCACAGATCTTGATCAGGCATAAGCAACCTTGGCTCTCCAAATGTTTTGGAACTACAACTCCCATGATCCCTTGACCACTGGCCCTGTTAGCTAGGGATCATGGCAGTTGTACGGTAGTTCCAAAACATCTGGAGAGCCAATGTTGCCTATGCCTGATCTTGATGGAGCTTGTCAGCTCCAGGCAGCACAGCCAATTGCTAGGGATGATGGGAATTGTAGTCCAACTACAGTATATCCAGAAGGCTAAAAATTGCTCTGTACATTAGCATAGCAAATACTTTGTTGTACCTGGAGCTCTCACCACTTGGGATATGACAAGATTATGCAAAATGGAAGCATTGATGCAAATTAGAATAGTGACAGGCGGGCCTAACATTTTCGACCAGACTGCTTTAATCATGCTTTTAGGTGTACTGTATTTATTATGTAAAGCACAAATAGCTTTTAGAACAGGCTTCCTCAACCTCGGCCCTCCAGATGTTTTTGGCCTGCAACTCCCATGATCCCTAGCTTAGCAGGACCAGTGGTCAGGGATGATGGGAATTGTAGTCTCAAAACATCTGGAGGGCTAAGGTTGAGGAAGCCTGTTCTAGAAGTTCTGTGATAGAGAAGGCTTCCTGACAAATACCCCTTCCTTTTGGTCCATGTGGGAACCAATGACACTGCAAGCCATAGCCTCCAGAAGCTCAAAAGTGATTATGAGGCTCTGGGCAGGAAGTTGAAGCAATTAAATGCACAAATTGTCATCTCTTCTGTCCTCCCAGTTGAACAGCGTGGCCCAGGGAGAGAGGGAAAAATAGGGGAAGTGAACAACTGGCTTTGCAAATGGTGCAAGCGGGAGCGGTTTGGATTCTTCCCCCCCTTTATTCCTTTTGTAAATCAAGAAACCTTTAATAAAAATACTTTTAAAAAAAGAAAAGAAAATGCAAATTTGTCACGTTAAAATGCAAACTGAATCACATTTCTTCCCCCCCAAATATTTTTTATTGATTTTATAAAGCTGAAAAAAGGTAAAAAGAAGACATATAAAACAGAAAAATACAAAAATACAATAAAAAATCACATAAAATGCAAAACATGAAAATACAAAATACAAAAAGAAAAAACCATGTTTAACACTCATATATCTTAACCCGATGTTGTGGGCAAATTTGAGGACGATCGGGTAAGCGGTTGTGGGGAAAGGTTCGTTGGAACAAAATGTACCCTATATATATATATATATATATATATATATATATATATATATATATATATAAAAACACAGAAGTTACAGGCAACAGAATCATAGCTGTGTCCCCCCCTTAGAGAATGAGAGGAAACAAAATGAATGAATAAAATAATAATTGAAATTAATGATGTTAATGATCAAAATTAAGAGGTGGCTTCCCCCCTTAAATATTTCTGTTTTAATGGGGAATGATGCATCTTTTACGATACGCCTATTTAATGATATCATGAAAGGGGGGCTCATTCCCAAAACATGGAATCACTCCAAAATAGTCTCCATCCCAAAACCGTTGAAGGACAACCTCAAAGTAGAATCTTACCGCCCAATCTCATTAATAAATCAGGATTACAAGATATTCACATCAATCTTGGCCAATCGCTTAAAAATCTTCCTAGGCAATTTAATAGTCCCAGACCAATGGTACCAAGTTGTATGGGAAACAGCCCTACTAGAAAAACTAACCAGTAAGATGAAACTGACACGGGGACAAACAGAAGAAGACACCTTCACCCCGGTATGGTTCCCCTTCATCACATATACAGCCAAACAGGACAATGACAAAAACTTACCGTCAGCATACAAATCAATATGGCTAACCTAATCATAGGAAATCATAGGAAAGAAATCCAGAAGAGGAACAAGCTAATGGGAACAAGGACACAAATGCGAGAGAACACATAAAAGAGCCCTCCATGTGATTCCCTGCAACAGGGAATAGTAAACTATCAGATCGAGATCCACACAGATTTCTACACCCATCCTTTGCCTGGACTTCACAATTCGGGTTGAAAGATACTTAGAGATGTAAGTAAGAGAAGCATTACGCTTCTGGAAGGGGAAATGCTGGTGTGCGAGGGGTGTGTGTGTATGGAGCGATCTGCATGGACCTGGATCTGATACTTTACTATTCCCTGTTGCAGGGAGTCACATGGAGGGCTCTTTTATGTGTTCTCTCGCATTTGTGTCCTTGTTCCCATTAGCTTGTTCCTCTTCTGGATTTCTTTCCTGTGTGTACTATCAGATCCAGGTCCACACCCATGAAGGTGGGCTTTGATCTCCTTCAAGTGAGCTTTTGGATGCATGGCTTTCCTCCATCTCCGCTGAGCAGGATTCTTCTTCAATGACAAGATTTTCTGCAAGGCCCTTTCCACCTGGCCTAGGGGGCGAGGCCCAGACTCACCAGCCCTAGAAAGAGGCTCCTCATGAGGCCAGAGGAACAATCGCCGGGCTGTGGGGTGTGAAAGCCGCTCCCCGCAAGGCCCTTTCCACCTGGCCTAGGGGTTGGGCCCAGACTCCCAAGGATCTACCAGTCGATTGCTGACACATTGCTGAGGCGGGAGAGCAAGAAGGTTACCTGCAGGAAGCCGAGTGGCTCATCACTTTATAACCTTTTTTTTTGCTGCCCCCCCTCGCCCCTCACTGCCCCCCCCCCCGTCCCTCGCTGGCAAGTCAGTCCTGGGCTCCTTTTCCTTTGCTTTTTCCCTAGGAGCACCCGCCCCCGCCCCCTCTTTCCTCCCTGCATTTTATTGTGCTCGGTGGAAGGAAGAGCTGAGCTGTGAATGCATTTCCTTTCTTCACAAAAAAAGCGCTCAACAACTTTATGCCAAACCCCAATCTAAATTTGAGATGAACCCCTAAAAAGGGGGGCATTTTCCCTCCCTAAAAAAAAGGTCAACAAGTTTGAGCTGAACTCATAAAAAAGGGGGTAGATCACTAGCAGATTTTAAACTTGAAAGTAGATCGCAGTCTCTCTGGAGTTGGCCACCCCTGTTTTACATCAATGAACCATTTGTTGAAGGTGCAACCCTTGTGAGAATCAGAATCCCTCTTCTCTCTTCTGGCTGATGAATGCTGTCCACCCTGCAGTGCCAATGCTTTGGCAGTCAGAAAGATCTGTGAATGTAGTTGGGAAGATTTTGCACATTGCTCACCAGGGACTTTCAAAAAGCAATCTGCTAACAAGCAGCCTCTTTCCTCTTAAGCTGTGAAGCTTGTCTTATGCCATCTGGAACTGGTGCACAAACAGCACTGGGAAGGCAAGGAGAGTTTGGGGGCTTTTAAAACTTCTTTAAAAAAATAAAATGTGTGCATTCTGGAGAGCCTCCCCAGCTGGTTGGTATTTTGCTGCTTGTTGTAGCCGGCTTGGCTAGAAGGGATCCTGGAGCATGCCCAGAGGCTTTTATGAAGCTAGTAAACCACCAAATGTATCTCGGACTGCCAGAACTAACTGATTAGAACAGGGGTCCCCAGACTTTCCGCGCAGTGGGCCGGTGCCCGCCGCGCCGACTGCGCGGCGGGCCGGAGGGCAGGGGAGTGCGCGCGCAGCGGGCCGGAGGGCGGGGGAGTGCGCGCCCGTGCGCATGCGCACACGCACACGGGCGGGGAAAAAATCGCCGAAAATCGCTTGTGCGCATGCGTATGGGCCTCCCCCGACCCGGAAGTGCATCGGAAATGACCTCTTCTGGGTCGGGAGAGGCCCATACGCATGCGCAAAAAGGATTTTCGGCGATTTTTTGCCGATTTTTCTGATCGTCGCCGCGCCACGCACCGTAAGAGCGGGTGGCGGCAGCGGGCGGCGGGGGTCGTCGCGGGCCGGATTGGGAGGCCAATTGGGCCGCATCCGGCCCGGGGGCCGTAGTTTGGGGACCCCTGGATTAGAAAATGGAGCTTCTGGTCGATGAAGCTGTGATTGTGAAACATTCAAGCTCCATGCGCAGAGCCTGATGGCTTATAGTAAACCTGCTTTAAAACTTTAAGAAGCAACAGCAACTTTTCAGTATGCAATATTTATTTTACATATTTAAACTCTTATCTGGCTTCTAGGAAGCTCAGGGCAAGTGTGCACATTTCTGGCTTATTGTGGTTAATTGAACAGTAGAATGGGTTTCAGGGGTCAGAATCATTGAGCGCATGTCAAAACCCACAGTTCTCCAGGGGGCCCACTGCGCCCCCCCCCACGAGCAGACATAGGCAAACTCGGCCCTCCAGATGTTTTGAGACTACAATTCCCATCATCCCTGACCACTGATCTTGTTAGCTAGGGATGATGGGAATTGTAGTCCCAAAACACCTGGAGGGCCAGGTTTGCCTACGCCTGCTCTAGAGCTGGAGAAAACAAGCTTGCTCCATCTTCCACATGACAGCTCTTTAGAAAGGTGACGGTGGCTATCATGCCTCCTCTCCGTCTCCTCTTTTCCAGGCAAAACATACCCAACTATGATTTATATTTATTTCTGTAAAACGTTTTGAATTATTATTATTTTTTTAAAGAGAGAGTGTGTGATAGCATTAAACATTAACAGGCTTGGGCCAGGAAGTCTCTCAGCAAGAAAAAGACGATTTATGTCCGCTGCCTTTTAAATGTTATTTCTCCCCCCAATTAATGTTATTTCCTTAATAGTTATTTCCTTAATTGAGGTCTGAATCCACTATCTTGCTTGCAACAGCAATATGGATTCCTTCTGGCATGTACAAGAATATTTCCTCTCTTTTTTTTACTTTTTTAAAAAAGACTACTGAGACATTGGCAAACTGTTTTTTTCCCCTTTTTAATGAAACTTTTAAGCCTCCACCATCTGTTCTGCCCATAATTATTCAGGCCAAAATAACATTATTTTACAGCTATATCAGTAAGTGCAAAGACATTAGCGATCTGCTTCCATGCTGCATTTACACAGAGCCTTCTTGAGAGTGTTCTCACTCAACCCACACATTCCAAAAGGCAACTGGTTCATATCAGATACTGTCTTTCTGCCATCTCATGCTATGAGTATCATTTCAATTGCAAGTACTGTTGCCAATTAGCCTCTATTATAAAGTCCAACGGACCCAGGTGGCGCTGTGGGTTAAACCACTGAGCCTAGGGCTTGCCGATCAGAAGGTCAGCAGTTCGAATCCCTGCGACGGGGTGAGCTCCCATTGCTCGGTCCCAGCTCCTGCCAACCTAGCAGTTCGAAAGCACGTCAAAATGCAAGTAGATAAATAGGAACCGCTATAGCAGGAAGGTAAACGGCGTTTCTATGTGCTGCTCTGGTTTGCCAGAAGCAGCTTTGTCATGCTGGCCACATGACCTGGAAGCTATACGCCGGCTTCCTCGGCCAATAATGCGAGATGAGCGCGCAACCCCAGAGTCGGTCATGACTGGACCTAATGGTCAGGGGTCCCTTTATCTTTACCTTTATAAAGTCCAACAAGTAAATCAAAGGTGTACTGTATTATCAAATACCTAATGTTCTATATAGCCTGGAATGCTGCCATTCTCCACACCCCAGAAAAACACTGATTCTGACCTGACTTGTCTCAAAAAAAGGTATCATGAAGCTGGGAGAGGTGCAGAAAAGGACGACGAAACCCATGGATAGCCTGTGTCCCCTCTAGATGTTTATTATTACATACTTCTTGATTGTAGAAAAACCTCAAAGTGGGTTTTCAACAACAAACAAACCACAAACATAGAGAGAGATGTTGTTGATCTCAAGCTCCCATGTCTCCCAGCCAGCATGGCCAATGGTCAGGGATGCTGGTATTTGTAACCCAGCCACATCTGGAAGGCACCACATCTGGAAGGTAAAGGCTACCCTTTTGCAAACTTATTAAGGTCATTGTTGGAGGCAGCATGCCTCTGGATACCAGTTGCTGGGAATCAGATGTTGTGCTCAGACCTATCTGGTTGGCCAGTGTTGTAATAATAATAATAATAATAATAATAATAATAATAATAATAATAATTCATTTATACCCTGCCCATCTGGCTGGGTTTCCCCAGCCACTCTGGCCAGCTCCCAACAGAATATTAGAACACGATAAAACATCAAACATTAAAAACTTCCCTAAACAGGGCTGCCTTCAGATGTCTTCTAAAAGTCAGATAGTTGTTTATTTCCTTGATATCTGGTGGGAGGGTGACCATCACTACTGAGAACGCCCTCTGCCTGGTTCCCTGTAACCTCACTTCTCGCAGTGAGGGAACTGCCAGAAGGCCCTCAGAGCTGGACCTCAGTGTCTGGGCTGGATGATTTGGGTGGAGATGCTCCTTCAGGTATCCTGGGCCGAGGCCGTTTAGGGCTTTAAGGGTCAGCACCAACACTTTGAATTGTGCTCAGAAACGTACTGGGACCCAATGTAAAACCTTTAGGACCAGTGTTATATGGTCTTGGCGGCCACTCCCAGTCACCAGTCTCGCTGCCGCATTCTGGATTAGTTGTAATTTCTGGGTCACCTTCAAAGGGAGCCCCGCATAGAGCGCATTGCAGTAGTCCAAGCAGGAGATAACTAGAGCATGCACCACTCTGGCAAGACAGTCTGCAGGCAGGTAGGGTCTCAGCCTGTGTACCAGATGGAGCTGGTAGACAGCTGCCCTGGACACAGAATTGACCTGCGCCCCCATGGACAGCTGTGAGTCCAAAATGACTCCCAGGTTGCGCACCTGGTCCTTCAGGGGCACAGTTACCCCATTCAGGACCAGGGAGTCCTCCACACCTGCCCACCCTGTCTCTCAAAAACAGTACTTCTGTCTTTTCAGTTGTACCTTGCTTGTCAAACACCCTGGAACTCGGACGTTTTGGCTCCTGAATGCCTCAAACCCGGAAGTGATTGTTCCAGTGATTGCGAATGCTCTTTTGGAACCCATTATGTCCAACAGGGCTTACACGGCTTGTGATTGGCTGCAGGAGCCGCAATTTGGTTTTCGAATGTTTTGGAAGTAGAATGGACTTCTTGAACGGGTTCCGTTCGACTTCCAAGGTATGGCTGTACTTCTGTCTTGTCAGGATTCAACCTCAATCCCCCTTCCATCCCCCAACCGCCTCCAGACACTCACACAGGGAACAGGATTCTAGACTAGCTGGGCATTTGGTCTAATCCAGTCTCAGGGGTCTTCTTACGTTCTTAAGAAGCAGGGACAGAAAAGGCTAAAGCACGGATGGGATTATGAGAGTTGCAGCACATGAATAAATAAAAAATGGGTGGGAAAGGGTCAGGCATATGGGAAACAAGACTTTGGCAATCCTACCAGCAGTTGAACCCAATGTGTTTTGACTATACTCAATTTTAGCTTTAGGCGTGATCCTTGGAACGTAACCCCTGTGGATATGCTGCTGTTTGTTTTCCCTGAAAAGGCTTGTGACACTTCCTGCTTCCTGTTGCGTGTCCATGGCATTCCATCAATTCTATTTTAATCAAAGTCCTTTTGTTTTGGTATTCCTATTGGACCCTCCTATACTTTTCTGTCTCATATTTTTATTTTTTTTAAGAAACATTTTGTTCAAAAGCAGCTTGTTCTCTCAGTCTCACCATGTGATTTAATGTCAGTCGCTAGGAGTGCTCAGCTTGTTAGGAAAAGTAAGAATTAAATGAGTCACTGGGAGGAGAAAAAAAAATGTTTTTATTCTTGATAATGAATAAGCCAGCTTCTCTGCAGGTGTAAAGTTGACACATTTCTTTTAAAATCAAGGGCAGTGTGCTGGCAAGGAAGAATCCTTGTTCCATCAGCAAGGGATGTGAGACAATTGTCTTGCGCAGCAGTGGCGCTCTGTGGGTTGTGGGTGAAAGACAGAGCGAAAGAGAAGCCAAGTGCAGGTAGCTCCCACCTTGGAGATGCTGCCTGACAGTAAGAGCTGTTCGGCAGTGGAATTTGCTGCCAAGGAGTGTGGTGGAGTCTCCTCCTTTGGAGGTCTTTAAGCGGAGGCTTGACAGACACATGTCAGGAATGCTTTGATGGTGTTTCCTGCTTGGCAGGAGGATGGACTGGATGGCCCCTGTGGTCTCTTCCAACTCTATGATTCTAAGAGTCTGGCTCGATCAGGCCAAAGAGCCATTGAGTGCAATGCTCTTACAGTGCCCAAGAGTAATGAGCAGGGGTGTGATCTTGAATAAAATAGGGGGGGGCAGGTAAGCCCTGCCTTGCATAATCAATCAATCAATCAATCAATCAATCGTAATCAAGGTCAAAGTGACCTTGGCCCCTAGGAGTTGGCTCTTATGGTAATGATGGAATAATCTGGCAATTTTTGTTTTCTCAGATTCTCATTTTTCCAGTCTTAAATTCAGTTCACATTTCTTCAGCAATCTGTGGTGTTTTTTAAATCCTCATGAAAAATTTTTCAACATTTTAATGCAATTTCTCTTAATAAATGCATTGTTGCCTGCGGTTTTGACCAAGGTATTCATTATTGCAAGTAGTTTAACTTAATGCATGTCCGTATTTTATTTTCACTAAGGAATTGATTTGTGTGCAGAATTTCCCCTAATATTTGCATTCTGTTGTTGGAGAACTGTAATGCAAAATTCAGAATTTTGATGGATGTCTGTGTTTCAGTTCTCACATTGTTTCTGGAAGTGTGGAATGAGAGATTCGGCTTTAAAGGTGAACTGAACTGAATTCCTCTGAACACTGGGACCCGTTGCAGTTCCTTGGCCATGAGTCATATGTTGGGGATGCACACCTGGGGAGGGCAATGCAGGCTCCCCTGTTGTGTGAAATCCTGCACCATCAGGGTTCCACATGCTTTGATCAGGGTTCCTTCCATGCCCCCTAATAGATACCTGGCAAGGGGCACGTTATTATATACAAAGAGTGCCATTTCAACACATTTCACACTATACATTTTAAGTGTGTTGGTGCTTCTCTAAACAGTTATGGCTTCTCCCCAAGAATCCTGGGAGCTGCGGTTTATTATGTGCACTGAGAGTTGTTGGGGGACCCCCCTCCCCTTCCCAGAGCTACAGTTCTCTGAGTGGTTTAATGACCCGTCCGTCTTCACAGGGAACCATGAAACACCCATAACAAACAGCAGCTCCCCTCCTTCTTTGTGGGGGAGCCAAGACCATTTAAAGTGCTCTCCTAATGCTGTAAATGTATGGTGTGAATATGGTCATGGAGTGGAAAGAGTAGGTTGTGTTTAGCTTTAATAGACAGGAGTGCCTAGTGTGTTCTGGTCCATGGGGTTGCGAAGAGTCGGACATGACTAAAAGACTAGACAACAACAACAATCCTCCTTCGTTATGCGGAGGCTAACTTGAAGACAATAAATTCTCTAGGCAACATCACCATCCTTGACATTTTCTGCAAGCAGAGTGTGTCTGTGTGTAGGAGGCGGGGGGGGGATGGGGGCTTGCCTGAGTATCTGATGAAACCATCAACAGGCTTATTATATCTTCTAACTAGATGTAATTTTTGAAGTCAATTGGTGCATGCTGGAGATGGGGATAAATATTTTAAAGCCTGTTTTTTGTGTGTAGAGATTATGCACCAAGGAACAACGCTCCTTGTACACAATCCGCTGAGGGCTACGGATGCTTATAAAGAAATGGTTCTTCACAAAACACGGTGACAGAGTTCAGTGACATGGTTCCTTGTTAGCCAAAAAAGAAAGCCTCTTGTTGTTTCAAAACACTTGCCAGCCTCAATACAGGTGAAACTCAGGAAATTAGAATATCGTCGAAAAGGGCATTTATTTCAGTAATGCAACTTAAAAGGTGAAACCAATATATGAGATAGATGCATGACATGCAAAGCAAGATATGCCAAGCCTTTATTTGTTGTACCGTAATTGTAATTATTTGTCGTTAGGCGGGTCAATTATAAATGGAATGTAATTAATGAAATCTAATAGCGATGTTTATTTCCAAAGGAAAGCATTTGTAAAAAGAATTTTAAAAAAATAGTAAGTTGCATTACTGAAATAAATGCACCTTTTGACGATATTCTAATTTTCCGAGTTTCACCTGTACAGGGTGAAAAGCTTTTGTTGCCACCTTGTTGTTTTAAGGATTGTGATTAGGAAAGAGCATGAGGGAACTTTTAGGCCTGGGGGTTGGGAATTAACATGGGAGGGGGTCTTAATTTGCATTAAGATGCTGATTAATTTTCAGGAGGAATGTGTTGATTAAAAAATTGCAAAGTGCTTCAAAATATGGATAACTGAATTTAAGACTGGAAGAAAGAGAAACAGAGAACAAAAATTGACAGATTATGCCATCCCTATTTGTACCTAGGACTGTTCTATAGCCAGCTGGGAACTCTCTCCTCCAATGTTACTACAGTACAAGACAAACAAGGCTCCCTCTCCCAGTCCCACCATTCAGTGCCTCTCCCAATTCTTTCTACCCTTAAGTTAAGTGTGTGGTCTCCTCTTCTGACCCCCCCCCCCCAAACTCTACTTTCTTTAAAAGAAAAACCTCCTGCATTCCAGGGGATTGGACTAGATGACTCTTGGGATCCCTTTGAACTACAATTCTATGATTGTGTGAAATATCTGAGCAAAATCAGGCAATCTGGTGTGGATGTTCTCGTTTACAAACACCTCCCCTTTCCCTTTGCACAGGAATAAGTTAATTGTTCATTGTACTGTGTAAGTTGGGATGCGGGTGGCGCTGTGGGTTAAACCACAGAGCCTAGCTTGCCGATCAGAAGGATGGCGGTTTGAATCCCCGCGATGGGGTGAGCTCCTGTTGTTCGGTCCCAGCTCCTGCCAACCTAGCAGTTTGAAAGCATGTCAAAGTGCAAGTAGGTACTGCTCTGGTGGGAAGGTAAACGGCGTTTCCGGGCGCTGCTCTGGTTCGCCGGAATCGGCTTAGTCATGCTGGCCACATGACCTGGAAGCTGTACTCCCTTGGCCAATAACGCGAGATGACCGCTGCAACCCCAGAGTCGGTCATGACTGGACCTAATGGTCAGGGGTCCCTTTACTTTTACTGTGTAAGTTATATTCAATTGTGATAATGCAAATCAGGAATCTAAAGAGGTGATACTGAAAAAGCAAACATGAGTGTGATTAAGAATATGAAAATGCTTTGGGGATAATTATGAAATTGCTTTGGGGATAATTTATTTTGTTGTTCTCTAGTTGGAAAGTGTCACCAGTGTGATAGTTGGATATTTCATTGTGAAAGAAACAAAGACAATCCTAAGGACTTTATCTTGTAAGAAATAGTTTTGTTTGATGGATAAGGCTACGCATTGACAACATTTGCTAAATGCAGGTGGGAAATAATAATTGGAATTGTAAGATGACAGTTATACCCTTCATGGTAAATATTTGTTGGACTTCAAAGCACTCAGTGCTTTAAGAATGAATGAGAAGGAGGTAATTAGGGCATTTAGGTTAGATGTAAATGGTATGTTTTGAGGTCTTGGAAAAGTAGATGATTGAGCAGTTTGATGGTGAAAGCTGCATGCTATAAGTTTATATTCTATCTAATAACATAAAATAGATGTATTTGCATGATGATTTGGTTTTTTAAAATAAATAAATAAACAATTTCTCTCTTCTTGTGCTTTGGAAAGTCTCTTCATGTTCTGGCTTCTGTGACCCAGTCCAGAATTTGGGTAGAGATGAATCAACCAATTTCGCTTTCCACCAAAATGTTTCAGAGCAGAACCTAAGGTATCCACTCATCTCCAAGGAATCCTACACATACCAACTGATTGGACCACCAACAGCTCTGTTGTAGAGCTTGCATGTCCCGTTCTCTAAATCTCCAGGACCCCTTCAGAATTTTTATGATCCCACTGAGCTCTTGTAAGATTGTAGAATATCATAGAGTTGGAAGGGACCTCAATGCAGGAATCTCAACATGTGGTCCCCCATCCAATTTGAAACCTAACCAGATGCTGCTTATGTGCTAGCACGAGGTTGTAGCATGACCACAATCACTGCACTGCTCCAGAGAAGCGGACACGGAGCAATGGATTCAAACTTCAAGAAAGAAGATTCCACCTAAACATTAGGAAGAACTTCCTGACAGTAAGAGCTGTTCGGCAGTGGAATTTGCTGCCAAGGAGTGTGGTGGAGTCTCCTTCTTTGGAGGTCTTTAAGCAGAGGCTTGACAGCCATATGTCAAGAATGCTTTGATGGTGTTTCCTGCTTGGCAGGGGGGTTGGACTGGATGGCCCTTGTGGTCTCTTCCAACTCTATGATTCTATGAAACCTGGACAGTGTGTACAGGGGTCCTGGACTGCCCAGATGACAAGACCCAACCCCCCCCCTTAGCCTTGCTGATGTGGTCCAAAAGAAAGCAGAACGATACGTTTGGCACCAGCTTGGCTGCAGGAGTTGCCAAAAGGAAGTGTTCAAGGCACCATCCAATTGTCTTAGGGATTCCACTCTGGATCTTCTTAGGGTTTACTCCTTAGCCTTTTCTTTTCCCAAGACATCCCACAAAAGACCAAAGATTTCCTTGTCCCAGGTGGACAAGCACCATCTGCCCCTCACCTCCCTCTACAGCAGAGCTTTCCAAACTTTTCATGTTGGTGACATAGACATGCATCATTTTGTGACACAGTAATTCAGTTTTCCTAGCAAACCAGAGGTTAAACTAACCCCTTTCTGGCCCTGGGAGGAGCACGCGGAGGGTTTTTGTGACACACCAACACACAGTTTGGAAAGCTCTTCTCTACAGCATGTGCAGTAACTACCTTCTTGACTGTTGGACCCACTCTTGGTCTCGCCCACTCAGTCTGCATAATACTTTAAACCTCTGCAGACTGACACCTGTGTAGTGCTCTCAATAGTTTTGTAGACTACAATTCCCATCATTGGTTTGTCTGACGGAGGCAGCATTCACACCATACATTTAAAGAGCTATCATGCCATGGCTTGCCCCAAGGAATCCTGGGAGCTGTAGTTGTGAAGGGTGCTGAGAGTTGTTAGGAGACACCTATTCCCCCCACAGACTTACAGTTCCCAGAGTGGCTTAACAATAAATTCTTCTTTCCAAACACAAAAGCTTCCCCTGTGATAAGTTCAGGAGCCGTTTACTACCTGATGACTTGTCTAAAAGGTAAAGGGACCCCTGACCATTAGGTCCAGTCGTGACCGACTCTGGGGTTGCGCGCTCATCTTGCATTATTGGCCGAGGGAGCCAGCATATAGCTTCCAGGTCATGTGTCCAGCATGACAAAGCCGCTTCTGGCAAACCAGAGCAGCACATGGAAACGCCGTTTACCTTCCCGCTGTAGCGGTTCCTATTTATCTACTTGCATTTTGATGTGCTTTCGAACTGCTAGGTTGGCAGGAGCTGGGACCAAGCAAAGGGAGCTCACCCCGTCACAGGGATTCGAACCGCCGACCTTCTGATCAGCAAGCCCTAGGCTCAGTGGTTTAACCACAGCGCCACCTGTCTGAGCCTAAAAACAGATATGGAAAGGTGCATGCAGACTGAGCTGTTTATTCAGAGTTCATTGCTTTTTACATTGTTAAAGAGCTGGGAAAGAAAAACTACTAAGCTTTTATGAGTTTCTGATGCTAATGAGTGGGCCCTTTCTGCTGAGGTAATGAAACCTGAGTGAGCTCCTCATCACTGTGTCCTAAATTGGAACGAAAGGAATTGCACTGCAAATTACACATTGATTTCCTTTTGCATCTTGAAAGCACTAGGTATTACTGATCAATATGAGTTGGCAGTCATTGTTTTTAATTGCTGTGGGCTCAATTCTTTCAGGGGAGGAATAACTAGATCCCCCCTCCCATTCGTCAGGGCAAGCTTTTTTCATAGAATCATAGAGTTGGAAGAGTTCTCCTAACAACTCTCAGCAGGGACGCGGGTGGCGCTGTGGATTAAACCACAGAGTTTAGGGCTTGCCGATCAGAAGGTCAGCAGTTCGAATCCCCGCGGCGGGGTGAGCTCCCGTTGCTCGGTCCCAGCTCCTGTCCACCTAGCAGTTCGAAAGCACATCAAAGTGCAAGTAGATAAATAGGTACCGCTACAGCGGGAAGGTAAACGGCGTTTCCGTGCGCTGCTCTTTTTCGCCAGAAGCGGCTTTGTCATGCTGGCCACATGACCTGGAAGCTGTATGCTGGCTCCCTCGGCCAATAAAGCGAGATGAGTGCCACAACCCCAGAGTCGGTCACAACTGGCACCTTTAATGAACTACAGCACCCAGAATTATTTTGGGGAAGTCATGACCATTTAAATGAAATAATATTTAAACTGTGCAGGAGATTATTGCTTTTGTTACTATGTTATGTGGTTTTGTGTTTTTATGTTGTAAACCTCCCTGTGATTCTTTGGTGAAGTGCAGAATAGAAATTTAATAAAGAATATAGTGTATCCTGGTATCATGCATAGCATATCCTCCAACATTTCTCTCATGAAAATAGGGACGTCCTATTCCACATTAATAATAATTTTACTATTTATACACTGCCCATCTGACTGGGTTGCCCCAGCCACTCTGGGCAGCTACCAACATATGGCATATAAAAATATAATGAACCATTAATCATTAAAAAAAACTTCCTTATGCAGGGCTGCCTTCAGATGGCTCAGGGGTTCGATACCATACCCGCCAACATTTCACTGATGAAAATAGGGACGTCCTAAGGAAAAGGGGGGCGTTCTGGTTTTTTAAAAAATTATTTTTATTGTTTCCCCAAATACAAGAAAAAATGACAAAAAATAAGCAAATTCATCTATTACAAACTAATACATCTATTACAACAATAATACAACCATCCAATAAGTACTAATGTTCTGCTGAAGACGACTTCCTTCCCCTCCCTTGATTTTCAGATCTTTTCTCTAATTTTATGTGCTTTCCCCATTTTATCCCTGTCTTTCTCTTAAATAGCTCCTATCTTGTTTGTAGCCAGAGACATCTATTATACATGTTGTAGGTTTTGTGTTAATCTTGTCAGTGTCTTCACATTTTTACAATACTCCTTTAAATATTCCACGAATTTACTCCAGTCCTTTTGGAACTTCTGGTCTTTTTGTTCCCTTATCCTTCCAGTCATCCTTGTCAACTCTGAGTACTCCATTAGTTTAGTCCGCCATTCGTCAACTGTTGGAATGTCTGTTGTTTTCCATATTTGAGCTAATACCATGGTGGTGTACATAAACAATCTTTGATCATTCTTATTAATTTCACTTCCCATTAGCCCCCCCAAAAGGCTTCTGGTTTCTTGGGGAAAGTCTATTTTAGCATCTTTTTTAGTTCATTGTATATTAACTCCCAAAATAGTTTTACTTTTTCACACAGCCACTACATAATTCTCCATCCTTTTGGTTACATTTCCAACACTTTTTGTTTTTCATTCTATAAATTTTCGTCAATTTGACTGGTGTCAGGTACGAACAGTACATCATTTTCATGACATTTCCCTTTAATACCATGCATGCTGTAAATTTCATATTTTGGTTCCATAATTTAGACCACAGATCGAATTCAATGTTATAGCCAAAATCGATTGCCCATTTTATCATAACTTCCTTTACCTCCTCATCCTTGGTGTTCCACTCCAAAAGAAAATTATACATTCTCCACAGCAATTTGTTTTTCCCCTCTACCAATACAGTTTGAAATTTGGAATTAGTACTTTTGAATCCATTATTTCTTTTATCTTCATTAAACAAATAGTTTATCTGATGGTACAGTAACCAACCAGTTAATCTTTATTGCAATTGCTCGAATGGTTTAATTTTCCAACCTTTGTCCATTTCCATCACCATCTCCCCATATGTTACCCAGTTGGAATCCATATTTATTTTCTTAACCCTCAATGCTTCTATGGGGGACAGCTATCTAGGTGGGAAAAGGGGGACGTTCTGGGGGTGCAGACACTTCGCCCTTCCATGTCCCTGGTCATCTTCAAAAGGATGCAGCGGGGTGAAGCTTCTTCACCTTAGCACTTGCTTTTGAGGATTGCCATGGGATTGAGGGGGGAGGGAGGCTCCCTTATCAAAAAAATTAGGGGGGCCTGCCCCCAGATGGCGCCACTAGTGGCCCTTGACAACAAGGGGAAATGTTGCCCGTTCCTGAATTGTCCCTGTGTGTACATGCAGGAAGCGGCCCTGTGCCTCAACCTGTGTCCTGTTGTCATGATGTAGGTAGGGCAGTCTCTGATGAGGCCCTTCCAGTGGTTGACTTTTAGAGCCAGCCTGTATGAAATAAGGGAGGGATGACTAGTGTACAAGCCTGAAGGAGAGGCAAGGGGCAGGTCACTTTGAAAGACATGTTATATCAGGGGTCCCCAGACTTACCGGCGTTTGGGCCGGTTCCCACCACGCCGATCGCGCGGCGGGCCGGAGGGCGGGGGAGCGCGCGCCTGTGCGGGCCGGAGTGCGGGGGAGTGCGGGCCCGTGCGCATGCGCAAGGGCGCTTACTGGCGCGACGGCGCGCTTCCAGGGTGGGAAAAGCGCCGAAAATCCGTTGTGCGCATGCGCGTGGGTCTCCCCCGACCCGGAAGTGCACCAGAAATGACTTCTTCCAGGTCGGGAGAGGCCCATACGCATGCGCACAAAGGATTTTTGGCGCTTTTTTCCCAACCCGGAAGAGCACTGCCGCGCTGCGCACCGTAAGAGCGGGCGGCAGCGGCGGGCGGCGGGGGTCGTCGCGGGCCGGATTGGCAGGCTAATTGGGCCGCATCCGGCCCCCGGGCCGTAGTCTGGGGACCCCTGTGTTATATGCAACAGCAACTAGCAGTCTAATTAGTCTTCTCTGTTGAGAGGTGCAGACAATTATTCCCCTTTTAATCACATTTATAGTGACAAATCAATATTGCCTGAAATGGCACTTTTAACTGCTTCATTTAATATGAACACTCACTAACAATCTCATCATTATTACGATGGGCAAATGGTTGTTTTCAGAGCAGTGACATTTTTTGCAATTTCCATTTAATGTGCTGCTTTTCCCAAGCTTGCAATGATCCCAATTCCTCCCTCTGGTTGGCTCTCAGCCTCTGTATGGCCTACACCAGGCACCCCCAAACTTCGGCCCTCCAGATGTTTTGGACTACAATTCCCATCTTCCCCGACCACTGGTCCTGTTAGCTAGGGATCATGGGAGTTGTAGGCCAAAACATCTGGAGGGCTGCAGTTTGGGGATGCCTGGCCTACACAGTTTCCTTTGTAATGCACCAGCAATTTGTCCAATAACCCATGTGTGGTGCACTTCTGCCCCTGAGTCTAGATTCTGTTCTCAAGAGACCTGATGCTGCATGACTTGATCTTTAGGAACCTGATCTCAATAATAGCCTCACTAACTCTTCTGGAGTCCTTTTGTCTCTGGGGGGCACGGGGGTGGGGTGGGGTAAGTATGTTCTCTTTTTATCTCTGTGTTTGAACAAATACCACAGATGGAAAGAAAACGGTGGCCGTGGTAAATTTTTCTGTCTTGGTTGTAAATTTTGCAGTAGTTAGCAGTTGATTTCAATGCTTGTGTGGTTAGATAGCTTTAAAAATAAGAATAGATCAAGTCATGGAGGATAAGGCTATTGATGGCCATGGTCTACGCATTGTGTTGGAGTACTTGAGGTTGACCAGGACAGCATATTTCATCAATTCTATTGTCTTGAGGAAACAAATCATTTATAATAGGGCGATAATAGGAAGTGTGAACAGGTAAAAATAGATTAAATGTGTCAGTGACAACTGCCTAGATTGGGAAGCTGTTCTTAGCCACAAGCAACTGGTGGGCTTTAGAATTAATGAATTTGCATCTCTCTGGAACAGGTGGCATTGAGATTGTTTCATTAAGCACAGGATTCATCCACAGGAAGTGAAATCTCATGCATGTTTAGGCAGGTGTGTTGTGAAATGATTAATTACACTTTCAGAATCTGTTACACCACCCTTCCCCAACCTACTTCCCTCCATCAGTCCCAGCCAACACGACCAATGGTCAGAAACGATGGGAGCTGAACAGCTGAACTGCATTGGGGGGGCACTCAGTTGGAGGATACTGCAGTACATCCTAAAATGCACCCCACACTCTTTGACAGATTTGCAGGGGAGGGGGAGGGGGGCAAGCTGCTTTTCACAGAAGCTTGATTTTCATTTTTGCTTCTTGTGCTGATGTGTCCCAGGGACCCAGAGTACCCTAGAATAGAAAAGTCCCTGGATTAGACCATCTAAATCTACCTTTCCCCCTTTTCATTACGATGTGGATTATTTAATGGCATTTCAACATGGCTTGTCATCTAGCAAAGTTGTTGCACTAAGATTTCTAGCTTTCAATGGGATAATTTCATAGAACCATAGAATCTGAAAGTTGGAAGAGACCACAAGGGCCATCCAGTCCAACCCCCTGCCAAGCAGGAAACACCATCAAAGCATTCCTGACAGATGGCTGTCAAGCCTCTGCTTAAAGACCTCCAAAGAAGGAGACTCCACCACACTCCTTGGCAGCAAATTCCACTGCCAAACAGCTTTTACTGTCAGGAGGTTCTTAAAATGGGGAAAACAGGATAGTAGTATTATTTCTTTGATTTCCTACTGCTAACGTTTTGATTAAGCAATGACTGTTGTTGGTGCCTGATTTCTCCTTTGGACTCTTGCCTGCAGGTGTTCCTCCGACATGATTGTCATGTGAGTTGTCAGCCATGGCGAGCAGGAAATGTCAAACCACCACAGCCAGCATGCTGGATCACCAGGCGAGAGCTTCTCCTCCTTTGCCCCAGGATAGGGAGGCTGAAAATGAGGGTGATAACTTGCCTGTGGAGGACTATGTGGAGAAGGAGACAGAGGTTGTGGCCGCCAGGGAAGGCACACCTACGCTGGCTGAGCACGGGTGTCTCGACCACAGCGGGGATGGCGACTCCAGTTCTGATTATGTCAACAACACTTCTGAAGAGGAGGATTACGATGAGGGGCTCCCGGAGGAAGAAGAAGGGATTACGTACTACATCCGATACTGCCCAGAGGATGACGGTTACCTGGAAGGGATGGACTGCAGTGGGGAAGAGTATGTCCCCCATGAAGAGCATCCAGTGGAGACGGATGAGTGCCAGGAAGCTGTAGAGGAAGCGGAGTGGTCCGACGTGAAAATGCAGCACCGGGATGAATGCGATGCCACAGAAGCCACGGGCCACCACGAGGGCTGCGTCCAGGTTTTGGAAGGGGAGGTGGCCTGCCTGGAGATCCAAGACCAAGAAGAGAACCTCCAGTATTGCCATCCAAGCAAAGAGCGCTACCAGGGTTACTACTCGCCTGAAGCAAACGGGAATCCCCACGGGATGTCTCCTTACCACTCTGGGAAAGAAGAGGCCGAGCTAGAAGAGCAGGAGGAAGACATCGACCAGATCGTCGCAGAGATTAAGATGAGCATGAGCATGAGCAGCATCAACAGCGCCTCGGAGATGAGCCCAGAGCACAGAGGGACTGAAAACGTGCCAAATGACTATGCAGAGACTTGTCCAAAGGGAGACTCTGGCCACAGCTCCAACAGGCATCTGGGAAGGCCAAAATCCCTGAACATCCCCACTGCATCGAAGCAAGTGGGAGATGGACCCAGAGGCTTCAAAACCAAGTCAAGAACCCCCGAGGAAAGACAGACGTGGCCACAAGAACAGGTGAGTTCTTCTTTTTGCTAAGGGGGGCATTTTGTTGTTGGCACCTGTCTGTCTGTCTCCCGGGCAATGGAAGAGTGTGGCTTTGGGGGTGAAGTCAAACGGTTGGATTGTTGCATACATACAAATATGCATAGGATCTTGTATATTAACAGTCCATACCTATGAAGTCTGTGCTTTGCTCTCTTCATTCTCCAGCATAGGTGGGAAAGGCAGTGTATAGACATTGGTGACATTTCCACATGCAAAAGCAGGGGGAGATAATTACAAGTAGGTTGGGGTAAGGGAGTGTTGGCATTGAAATTCTCTGTGTTAAGCAGCCCTGGTTTGTAACAATTGCATCACATCTTAGGCTCTGCATATGCTGAACAGCGATCGTTTTGTATTGGAGGAAGAGTGTTGTTCCGTGACAGAGAAATGGTATTGCATGCAGTTGGTTTCAGGTTCCATCCTTAGCATCTCCTGTGTGATTGGAAGAAGAAGAAGAAGAAGAAGAAGAAGAAGAAGAAGAAGAAGAAGAAGAAGAAGAAGAAGAAGAAGAAGAAGAAGAAGAAGAAGATGATTTTGGATTTGATATCCCGCTTTATCACTACCCGAAGGAGTCTCAAAGCGGCTAACAATCTCCTTTCCCCTCCTCCCCCACAACAGACACCCTGTGAGGTGGGTGGGGCTGAGAGACTTCAGAGAAGTGTGACTAGCCCAAGGTCATCCAGCAGCTGCATGTGGAGGAGCGGAGACACGAACCCGGTTCCCCAGATTACGAGTCTACCGCTCTTAACCACTACACCACACTGGAAAACCTTAGAGCAGCCTTTCCCAACCAGCTACCCGCCAGATGTTTTGGATTGCAGCTCCTTTCAGCTTCAGCCAGAACACTCAATGGTCAGGGATAATAGGAATTGCCATTCAAAACATCTGGAGGGCACCAGATGGAGGAAGTCTTCCCTAGAAAGTCACTGCCTGTCAGTTCAGACAATACTGTGTGTCCATGATGAGTCCCTATTGTGGGAGCTGGAAGTGGAGTTGGTGTGTAAGGCACATAAATCAAGCAGAATATAAAATTAATTTGTAGATGTAAACCTTCAGTTTTAGACCTGTTGTATGGCACATGCCATCCTCTGATGTATGTCAATCATAGCAGCACAATATCTGGAGATTGAATATGTTATATCAGGGTTTCTATTTTGGAGCAGTAAAGAGATAAAGAATTGCCCTGTGTGTCCTGGAAATTTTTGTGTTATTGGCACAATAAACCTGGCACGTATAATTGTATAGTACTGGCAATGGAAAGAAATATGTTCAATTGTTTCCATATGCTCAGAGCCACAGGGGCAGAGCCACAGCCCTCTCCAACCTGGTGCCTTCCAGAAGTTTTGAACTACAACTCCCATTAGCCCCAACCAGCATTGCCAATGCTCAGGGATGATGGGAGCCACAATTCATTAGCATCTGAAGGCTACAGGCTGGTCACCACCATGATAAACTCCTAAGTGCTGAATCATTACTGCAGAGAGAAACAAGCTCATTTCCTGACCATGTCTGAGACATGCTGTCTAAATCGGGTGCTGCTCTAACCCATTTTGTATGTGGGCATGTCTGGTCTATGGATGCATTTCTTGTGCTGCCAAATGAATTGTGATCAGACCTGACAAGGCCTTTAAAGGGTAGAAGAAGCTGTGGTTCTGCCGTTTCGCATCACAGGCCCAGTATATGTCCTGTCACTCCTGTTTGAAAATTGTTTCCCACCCCCACAGCCATCCTGCTTTTCTGCAAAAGCTTTTCTGATTTAATTCTGGCAGCTCCCAAATGTTATTTGGCAGTGTTGCAATCTTCTATGTGCTGGTTCCCTTGTTCGTGTTTGTGTGTGTGTGTGTGTGTGTGTGTGTCTCCATATGTCAACGCATATCTTACTTTTAGTGTAATGGTGCCGTTGTGATTGGGTTTCTCCCAACGGTCTTTTATAGGCCTTAACGGAATTCTGAAAACGGCCATCTGCTGTGGTGGTTGAGTCCTATCCAACTCATGATAGCTCTGCTCTGCTTCCTCAGCCGGAGGCAGCCATGCTTCTGAATACCAGTTGCTGGAAACTCCAGGAGGGGAGGGGGCTCTTCTGCTCATGTACTGCTTGCTGGTTTCCCATAGGTTAACTGGGTGGCCATATAACGAAGCATCACACATTAATACACAAAAAAGAAAGAACAAAACACAAAAAATACAAACACTTACCAACATTTTCAACCTCACATTGTACTTAACATTGTCTTAATGTCTTCCTCAAATCCCACCCTGAAATATGATTTTCATATTTTTATATTATTTATCCTTAGCAATTTTCATACGACCAATTTCAACCCTTATCCTTTAAAGCAACCATTAATTACAACCATTCATAATTCCTAAACCTTATCTCTTTTTCTTATTAACATATTATCCGTCTTCTTCTATCCCCCCCCCCTCCACAGGCCCTCTCCTGCCACGAGAGAGTCCCATGGTGGGCGGACAGTCGAAGATGGTCCATTTTATAATTAGGCTTTTCCCCACCTCCCCCTCCCTCCCCCAGAACCTGCCACCAAGAGGCTCTAGAATGAAGAGGAGGGATAGAGGCAGCGAGCCACCCAACTATCTACCTAAACATGCAATTTCTATTTAGCTAACCTATACATATTTATCAATCCTCATATTTCTAACTGTTTTTCACATAATTATCATATTTTTCCTTCCCTAGCCTAATCTTTCCACCAAGAATAACTTCATATATTTACTCATTCCTTTAATTTCACATATAACTTCTACCTTTATTATTTTCCCTATACCTCCTCCTCTCCCCCGGATTCTTTCCCCCATTCGATACAGCAATTCCATAATGTAGCCCAAATTTCAAACCCTTTTTTATCCAGCCCTATAAAAATTCACAATTTTCTTTTTCATCCCACTCCGTCTCTCCAATTTTGCAACCCAAATTTTTGTCCTCCCCTCCTTCTGCTCCCTCATCCCCAAAAACTCACTCCCTTGCCAAATCACATTTCCCTTAGTTTCCCATAAGATCACTTCCAGTTCTTGTTCTTCCATCTCCAAAAAATCAAAGTTCCAAAATGCATCTTGATAATTCTTCTCTCCTTGATGGGCTCTTTCTTATTCCTCTTCTTTAAATTCTTGCTCTTTGTCACCAGGAACTGGTTGTCCATTTTCTCTCTCATTCGTTGTACTTTCTTTTATTTCTAATTCCTCTTCCGCCTCATCCAGTGATTTATTGTGTGTTTCTAAATGCAAGCTGAACTGTTGCTGCCCAGTTATAAGTTTCCCCAGCAATTTTAGTACTGTCCGCTGGAAAACGTATGTTCCAGATGTTGACATTCTTTCCAGCTCAAGGGCAGAGTAGAGACTAGAGGACCAAGAACAATGGATTTTCAGTCTTGTAAGGCAAAATTATATCCAACTTGGCTAAAAAATATATATCCATAGCCCTTATGTTCCACAACTTAAGACTCTTTCCATTCAATCAGAGAACAGTTGCAGTTTTTATTGTCAGCTGTCAAACTTTCCTCTTTATTGCAACAGTTCACATCCTCTTAGCAATAAACACATTCAATTCCTTTATGATGTCACAATACAGCCTCGCTGATTCTCCTGGGGTGCTGATTCCAGGGTTAAGAAGGGGTTCCCCCCGTCAATTCCCGTCTTTTGCAGGGATTTTTATTATTAAGAAGGACTCTTCCCCCCTTCCCCCTGCCTTGGGGGGGGATATAAGTTCATTCCTTGGAGGTTTAAAACCACTCCAACTTTCTTTCCGGCTTTGGGGCATGTTACTGCTTCCTGGTCTCTCAGTGGGTAGAGATTGACTCCCATTTTTAGATCTCTTCCCATGGCCAAATTTTGCAAATTAAAGTCCAATAGATCAAATTACTCACAGCTTATTCTTTTGAAGATTTTTTCCTTTGGGAAAATTGACCGCTGCTGTCTCCCAGTCACGCAGCCTTGCGCTGTCAGAATTAGTGATGTTTGTCCGTGCGCCACAGCTTCACCCTCTCGCTCTTGGGGGCTCAAAACAGAGCCAATCTGGGGAGGGGGGAGCTCACAAATGGTGCCTGGCGGACATCGGATCCCCAAAACGCTCGATTTGGGGCTTTTTAAGGGATTCTGCTACACTGGAGCAGTTTCCCCCACCTCTGAAGCTCCGAGGTCTGCTCCGCTGAATGGACCTCTGACCGAGAAGGTGGTGCGGATCAACCGGAAGTCGGTTTTTCATATGTTTTTATATCTGCATTTTCCATGGCCTTGATTTTCCACCACCCCAACAATAAACATGTGTGCCATTCTGGAACCTGGCATTGTTATAGGTGCCACAAAATACCCATTCCGCATTTGCATGAAAGCAATGTTTTGGTGTGGCAGCATCTATACTTTGGAATGCCCTGCCTATTGACACCGGGCCGGCACCTTCTCTGTACTCTTTTCAGTGCATGCTAAAAACATTTTAGTTTAGACAAATCTACCCAGACATGTAGAATGTTTTTAGCTTGTTGATTTTTTTTAAAAAATATTTCAAATAGTTGGTTTTTAAGTGTTTTTACTAATAATTTTATTGTCTTGTTCTCTTTGTAAACCACCCTGAGGTTTTTATTTGTTTTTGTTTTTACAATTAAGTGATGCATAATTTTTTTTCATAGATTAGTAAATAAATAACACGGTATTTAAACCCAGCAAAAAACCAACCATCTATACTGGCTCCTGAGAGATGTTTGATATCTTCTACATTCTTTTAATATGCTCACAAACAGTCAATGGATAGATCAGCTCTTATTTCCACAGGAGTAGCAATGCAAATTATGGGTAGGAGGCAGTGATAGAACGATGCTGCCTTGATCTCCTTCTCCCTGAGCTATTGATCACTTCAGTCTTTCTGCTTCTTTTACAGGTATGCAATGGGTTAGATCAGACTCGGAAACAGCAGCGTTCTGACCTCAATGGACCGATCAACAACAATAATATGCAGGAGGCAAGTACTAGAGGCCAAGGTGCTCTCTGTTTTCCCTGTCCTGTCTCCATTTTGTATTTCACGTCAGGCTTCTCTCTTCCAAAGCAGTGAAGCTTTGCATTGCAGAAAGACATTCAGGGTGTGTGTGTGAGATGAATCACTGGAAGAAAGATTTTAGAGCTAAACTGTTCTGTTTATTTATGTCCAGAATTTATTATGTTCTACCTCTGCATTATTTTTATTTCAGATAGAACATTATAACAAACAGATACGAAACAATCAAAACATTCCAAAGGTCACATCGGGGGGGGGGCAGAGTTCCTGCCAAGTTAACCGAGACATTCAATGGCTAAAAGATACTCTTCCTGGCAGCCCTGAAATCATTGGCCAAGAGAATGTGATTGCTTTAACTGTATCTGGAGTGCTTTTTCATGGCATTGTTATCAATGTGCTGGCCGACCTGCGCTCCTTTGGGAGGAAGGGTTAAGTGGAAATAGCCACGACAATAATATTAATGATAATAATAGCATGCTTACAGCAGGGGTGGCCCACCTGTGCCCCCAGGTGTTGTTGGACTAGCCCCAGCCAGCATGATCAGTGGTGAAGGGTGATAAGAGACATCTGTGGGGCTGGAGGCTAGCCCTTTGTGGCTTGTTTAGGCTGACATTTAAGGTGAGACATTTAGGGTTAAACTCAGAGGTGTGTGGGTGTGTCAGTTGTACACACACACACACACACACACACACGAGTCTGTCCATAATACTAATTTGTGACAATATAAGCACTGCCTGCCCCCAGACAAGATTTGAGACTCTGCCAGGTTTGTTTTTTTAAACAGGAATGACACTTAGGAGTTCTTACGTTGATGAGACTTAGGTTGATGAGATTTTTCAGAAGTGTGCTGTTCTGAGCTGCAAGCGTGCAGGGGGAGTGATGACAGTTTTAAAGAAAACACATCCATAAAAACAGTGCTAACCAGCAGATTGTACAAGATTAATTTGCATGTGGAGTTGAGCCATGTTCAATGACGCAGAGATTCCTTTTTAAGAGGGGTGCTACTGCTTTTAACCAAGAACACATAATTGTTATGTTGCCAAGCCCTTAACAACTTCTAAATTGTTCACCTTGACCTCGCCTAAAAAGCTTCTTCCACTCCTCCCTGCTTCCATACAGAGGAAACAAACCATAATCTCTGGCTTGGCATTTTATCTAAGCTTCGGACTGTGGTGTGTTTCACTCCCAACAAACCACAGTCAGCAAGGGGAAAAAATGAATCTTGCTTGTTTGGTGAGAGACTTACCATGACCCCCTGGTATGAATGTAATGCTAAGCCAGAGATCATGGTATTTTCCCTGCACTTATTGTGATGTGTGAATCACACCAATGCAGTCGCCTAAAATTACCGTAATTATGATGAAAAGAAAAAAAGCTTCTGCTCTTCCTCTGCCTCCTGTGCATACATTTTTCATAATAAACATCTTACTATTTCTATAGAGTTATAAGCTCTTTATTTTTATATCCACACAGACAAAGAAGGTGTCCTCCTTCCCGAGCTTTGTTGATGGTAAGTGCATCTTCACAGGATTCCTAATGTTTATAACATTAAAACTGCAGGGGGTGGTGATGGGGAATCCTGACTTATTGAGAGATGATGTTAGGGGACATTTATTACATGCCATGGGATTTATGAGACTTGGGGGCAGCTGTGTCTCCTTCCTGCGACAACACTGCATTCTATAGCGAGAGAAGGGGAGGGATTGAGAAAGCTTTGCAACTTGAGGGCCACATTTCCAAAATTGCAGCCTGACAGGGGCCACATGCCAGTTGTCAGAGGGGCCAGAGTCAAAAGTGGGCAGAACAACAGATGTGGCTTTTGTGTGGCTGGAACGTGGCCTCTTACTGTTAAAAGCTGGGAGATTTCTGTGCTTACATAGAAGGGAATTGAGTGGCTTTATTGTACTTTCTAATCAGGCAAAAGTTCTCCGGGAGGGTGTGGAGCAGGGCCAATGAAGGGCCTGGGAAGGAGACACAGCCTGGAAGATTCCTCGGGGCCAGATAAGAGGCCCGGAAAGGATTACTTCAGTCCCCAGAGCTGAGGATCGATATAACCAGACTAGGGCTTTGACAGAATCACCATTTGGATCACCTGGGGAACTTTGCAGAGCTCATCCCAGGAATTACATCTCAGGAAAGCTGTGGGCTGTTTTCATGAGTCTAACACTCCTGCAGATGGAATAGCTACTGCATACCCGTCAACTGTCTCACTTTTCTTGAGAAAGGACAGTGGGCAAAATGGCTGCTGCAATCTCGTGCAATTTTGAGCTGCACTTTTTTGGGGCATGGTGCCCCAAAACCCATGTTTTGGGGTGCTATGCAAGATTGCTGACTCAAAAAAGCCACTTGGGAGGGGGAATGATCTCGCAGGGTGCACCAAAATGCACATTTTTGGCCACTGTGCCCCCCAAATGTGCTTCTGGGAAGCCATGATCTTGTGTAGGTCATGTGACTTGCACGTGAATGCAGACCTGGAAGATGGCATCCTGGATTTCGGCCATATCGTGTTGGAAGATGTGCTACTGCTACTGCGAGTCTAAGCCTGTCCAGGAAGTGGACTCTCCACAGGGGGTGGTTGGGCCTCAAAGTCATGCCTTGAAAGTACGCATGAGGGGCTCAGCTGTGGGGGTGAGGACCAAGATGGGTATGCACAGCTGCAGCACACCTCTGAAGTCCATGGATTTGCCCAACATGAAGTCCATGGATTTGCCCAACACTGATGGAGAGGCACAGGTGTGGTGGGCCTCTACATGCTCCATCACACCTTGGCCAAACACACAGGTGCTGGAAGGATGCCCTCTGCACATCTAGGGGCTAAGTTGATCTTTTGCAGCCCAGCAGCCCCCTTATATGTTCTTTAAGGATGTGTGTGAGATCAGAACACCCTTCATCGAAAGGACCTGCTAAATACAAGCCGCCATCTCCTACAACAGCCTCTTTGCTCTTGAGAATACCTGGAACCAAGAGCAAAAGTGTGAGGCAAATCTTTGCTTTTGTCTCAATGACTCTGCAATTCAGTCTGAACTGGGTAGGGTTCGAACCCAGTTCTTATCTCTTCCGCCATTCACAAGACTTCTGGTAGCTTCATTGTTTTAAGATTTTTCATAAGTTATGTAAATGTTGTTCCCCTCTCACTCCATGTTTGCTTGAGCAAAACCTATACACAGTAGTTTGTTTCCAAATTAACCCCTGGACAGATTTTTGGGCTTGGGGGCACATTTGCAAACTAGAGAAACTCTGGTAGGCATCACCTGTGCACCCTAAGTCTCTTTCTCCCTGCAAATACCCTCCTCTCCGCAGTTAGACTTGAAAAGAAGTCTTCAGCTGTCAGAGCTAGTTTCACGAGGGAAGGACTGGGGGAGACAGGGTGGGGAGTTGAGGGTGCCAGGAAGAACCACATTGGCACATGAAGTGTCCTATTGGTGACCCAGGCCTTATCGTACCCAGGAAGGGCATTGTAGTGGCTTAGAAACCAAGTCCCAAGGAACCACATTTTCCTTTTGTGCTGCCCAAACATCAGAAGACAAGTTTTTTTCATGTCAGACTGGAGGCTTCTGAATTTAATTCAAAAGCATAACCTTTTGTTTAGTGGGAAGAGCAGGAGAATTATTTGCTGGTTGGCATCCATTGGCTGCATCTGAAACCAGAGGAAACCAGAGATAATTTCTATTTCACTGTTTTTTTTTCACCTTTTCTCTCTCTGACAAAGGATGATAGTTCTGTATCGCTGCCTTGCTGTTAAACGACCACTTCAAACTTTACCGGAATTGATTTGTATCAACTCTGTTTTATGTAATTTCCTCCAACTTGACTCCCCCCCCCCCCATGGCTTAAGTCTAATAGCAAGAAAACTCACCCGAGGAGTATTACATTTAAATCCCCCCTGCCCGGCCTCCAATGTGTTCTCATCATGAGTCTATGAGATAGTTTAGGCTGAGAGAGAGTGGTTGGCTCAAGAATGCCTACATGGTGGATCAGGGAAGATCACGACACTTTTCTGCCTCTGAAAAGAACATCACAGATATTACATAGAAGTACAAAATTTAGATTCCCTCTGGTGTTGCTGGATAATTTACTGGGAAGCACCAGAGTGCAGTGGATGAGGGTGTGCTCTGCTCACTGTAGAACTCAAGTTCCATAGAATCATAGGCGCATAGAATGGTAGAGTTAGAAGGGACCCCGAGAGTCCTCTAGTCCAACCCCCTGCAATGCAGGAACCTCAGCTAAAGCATCCATGGCAGGTGGCCATCTGCTTAAAAACCTCCAAGGAAGAAGAATCCACCACGTTCAGCATCTCTGTTTAAAAGGATCAAGCAGCAAATTATGGAGAAATGCGGCCACATTCCCACCATGCATTCAAAGCACTACGATACCACTTCAAAGAGTCATGGCTTCCCCCAAAGAATTCTGGGAACTATAGTCTGTTAAGGGTAGTTAGGAGACACCAATTCCCCTGATCTTAACAGTCAATCCCTTGTCTCAGGGGGAATTCTGGGAATTGCAGCTCTGGGAGGGGACTTGGGGTCTCCTAACAACTTTAACAAACTATAGCTCCCAAAATTCATTGCTGAGTAAACCATGACTGTTTAAAGTGCTATCATCGTGCTTTCAATGTATGGTGCAAATGTGCCAGTCTGAGCAGACAAATTCTGGACAAGATGCAGTCATTACTGAGCCTCAGCAAGGTATCCTCCTATGCTTGTTTAATCTAGGGTTGGAGAGCCTGTTGATTCCAACTGCCATCAGCCTCAGCCCCCCTGGCCAGTGAACAGCTATGATGGGAGTTAGTAGTCCAACAAACTGGAGGTCCAGCCTGGCTTTCTCCAACCTGCCAATCCTGTTATCAAGCCCCAAATATATGCTTGACTTTTCCACCCCAGTTTAGAGGCTTGAAATGAACTAAATGGTCAACAGCTGATTTCCCTATATGGCTTAGACCAGTAGTTCCCAACCTTTTTTGGGCCATGCCCCACCTAAGCATCTCTAAAATCCTGATGCCAACCCTACCCCCCTGTGACATGTAGTTCTTATTATTCAAAGTGGAGGAAGCCTAAAATTCACTATTAATAACTCATTCTCAATTTGTCCCCCTTAAGAATCGAATCCCCCCCCCCCCGGGGGCATGTGTCCCACATTGGGAACCACGGGCTTAGATTGAATACTGTTAAGAAACTTTGCTTATGTCCTTTAGAGATAGCATTTCTTTTTTGCTTCCAGCCATTTTGGAGAGTGCACCAGATTATGAGAGTTCCGTTAATAGAAATCAGTGCAATTTCTATTTTACAGGTTAAATAAACTGGCATTTGGAAATCTCCCACAGCAAGGCATATTATGCAGATGTATTTGTATGGCTCTAGCAGCCCTCTGACTCTGGGACTTTTAATTATTATACTAATAATTATTGGTGCTGATGGCCGACCTAATGAAATTAAACTTCTTTGTATGATTGATCTTCACTGAGAATCTTGTTGACAGCAGAGGGTTCAAGGTCCACGTAGCTGTGCCTCTTTTGTCCTTTTCTGAGGCTGGCATTATGGATGCTTCTTGTCTTCCATTAAATTTGACCAAGAGAGAAACCAGCTCATGTTTTCAGGTTGTGCATGCAAAAGCAGGCAGAGTTGGCACAGAGTAGAGAGCGCCCTACTTTGCCGTCCTACACATGTCTACTCAGGAGTCAGCCCTGTTAAGTCAAGTGTGACTCACTGCCAGTTAGGTGTGTGTTGAATTTCAGCCGTGTGTGTGTGTGTGTGTGTGTGTGTGTGTGTGCTTCACACACACACACACCACAACTAACAGGTTTTATTTATGACAAAAGTGATACAAGCTTTTTATCAGAGACTGAATTGTCCCTGGAATATTTTCTCCTAATGTGGCTAAGTCCATAAAAGCAAGGCTATGTATGGTGCTGCAATGCTTAAGAGAGTAATCTGTTGCATGACTACTCAGAGGTAAGCCCAGCTGAATTCATTTGGACTTACCAAAGCATAGCAGCTATATTTGAATAAAAATCATAGATAAATTCATCTGATCCTGTTGGGTTCTTTCATACTTAGTCATGTTCTGCTGCTCCAGAGAAGCAGACACGGAGCAATGGATTCAAACTACAAGAAAGAAGCTTCCACCTAAACATAGCTGCCAAGTTATCCCTTATTTTAAGGGATTTTCCCTTATGCTGAATAGGCTTCCTCGCGAGAAAAGGGAAAACTTGGCAGCTATGCACCTAAACATTAGGAAGAACTTCCTGACAGTAAGAGCTGTTCGGCAGTGGAATTTGCTTCCAAGAAGTGTGGTGGAGTCTCCTTCTTTGGAGATCTTTAAGCGGAGGCTTGACAGCCATATGTCAAGAATGCTTTGATGGTGTTTCCTGCTTGGCAGGGGGTTGGACTGGATGGCCCTTGTGGTCTCTTCCAACTCTATGATTCTATGTATAACCTGTATGTATTAACTGGGATTGTAGGTCTTGTCTTGATTCAAGCAAATGAGCCCTCTTGAAAGATCAACCCTAAATCCTCCAATCTCCCCCTCCGTTTTTGCTCCAGTGAGAGAGTAGCTGCTTTGCATGCAGAAGGTCCTGAGTGGCATCACCTGCAACAACTAACATAGAGCTGCTACCAGTCAAAATAGAGTAGGCCAGCCAACATGATGCCTTCCAGATATAATGCAACTGCAGCTCCCATCATCCTGGGGCTGAATGGGAATTGGAGTTCAACAGCAGCAGAGGGGCACCACGTTGCCTACCCATGGAGTAGACAGCGCAAGGCTAGATGGAGAGATAATCTGACATGGTCCAAGTCATCTTCCTTCATTGCTTGATTGCCATAGAACTTTGTAAGAGGATTGTTGTAGCCCAGAGCATCTGACAGGCACCAGGTTGGCGAGGGCTGTGTCAGCTATGGCTCTATTGTCCCAGCAGTCTCCTGTCCAGATAACCTCCCCTCCCCTGCCCATATTCGTCACATGGAAAGACAATGCTCTGCTTCTAGTCTTGGGTCAATTATTGCACTCATTTTGGCTTTAAAAGAGGAGAAACTCAGCTTTATTGGTCATCCTCTCTGCCCTTTGAGGCTCCAGCTGGAAGTATGTCTCTTGATTCGCCACATCCCCCTTGACTGCTGATTTATCAGTCTTTTCAGTCCTTCCGTTTTCAGTATGAACAGCATCCAGCTCCAGCTGCAGTGAGCCTGTTCAGAGCTTCTGTTTCTGTCATTGCATTGCTAAAGGGAGGATAAGTTCCCTCCCTGACACTTGCAACCAGCAAAACTTGGCTAAGGTCTGGAAACAGCAGAGATTGCAGGAGACAGCCTGCAAATCTCAGCACACAAAATAAAAGGTGGCTTGAGATCTGCCAATCTATCTCGCAGCTGCACACGCTGCCTTTGAAGAGGATCTCAGTGACATGTTGTTAATAAGTCAGTCTGGCCAGGAGCCAGATATGCTATTTTAGCACAAGCAAGCAAATATATAATTAAAGTGATATGGCAAAAATAAAAAAGCTAAATACACCGAGTGGACTTCAGTGTAGCACCATGATGAATCTTCCATCTGTGCAAGCATTTCAGCTTGTCAGATAGAATGGCCCCCTGTCCTCCCCACACCTGCTCTTCTGTGGGGAGGGTTCTCCTGACCCTCCCCCAGGCCAATGTTAGGGATATGGGGGCACAAGGGGAGGAGAGGGAGAAACCCCATTGTACACATGGAAGTTCATTTGCAGAGATTTTGCTGATGGGACTTGTTAGGTGAATGACTAATGCAGTGGATTTACTCTGAGTAAACATAGCTGGATACAACTCTGTTTTTAAAGAATGTGATAATATAAAATTGAATTTTAATAAAACTTTAGAAAATAAAGAAGGGCAATGTGTCAATCATTCCATTTGTAGCTATTTGGCCCAAAAATATGCGTGATGGGGACTTATTTGCAGAGAGCTGGGGAAAGTGCAGCAAAGAGCAACTGAAAGGATCAAGGAATTATAGCCCCTTCTCTGTGAGCAAAGACCAAGAGCCCTGCACAAAGTCCCACCTATTCTCTGCTAGGACCCTGTGATAATTATTTTACTGCATTGTAAAGTTGTTGTTTTTATTTTAATGAAATCAACAGCAGCAGCATTTTATTATAGTGTTGTTATGGAACCTTAGGCACTTTGATAGTCTGGCATATCTGGTAAAGCAGGGTGCAACATTTTAAACAAATGATGAAATCTTAGAGCTGGTTGGTACAAGGAAGCGCCTCCAAAGCTACCTCTTCTAACTGCTCCCAGATCCAGGGGTTCATCTCCACCAATATATTTCCCCTTCTCGTTTCTGAGATTGCAGATATTTTGTGCTGGTCCTGCCCACAGAGCAAAGCAGGGTGGCTGGCTCAGCACCAAGGAGAGCTCATTGTGAGCAACGTGGGGTGCATTTAAGTGTGAGGGTCATTGTGTTAGTTTCCCTCTTTATAAGGCCTTGTTCTCTGCTGCAAAGACGTGTCCTCCTGTGCTCAGGTCCTGACAAGTTTACTGCAGGCATCTAGTTAGCCACTGTGAGAACAGGATGCTGGACTAGATGGGCCACTGGCCCAGTCTTATGTCCCAGAGGGCATGCATTTCACTGCCATGACTTATGAATCACCCCTAGCTGGCCAAGGTTTCTCTACAACCCTTTATTCACTTTGTATCTCCTTAACTGTCAGGACTGCCCACAAAGGACCATGGGAAATGGAATTTGCTGACATTTGCAAATCTGAGGTCTTTTTGGTAGTTTTTCAAGGTGCAGTTTCCTCCCAGATGGCACATGGGATGAGGTTTGGCACTGGTGGAACAGTGACTTCAGTCATATGATCACTGCCACTCTGCACCTTCTCAAAAATTATGCTATTGGCGTGTGTTGGGGGAAGTGTGGTGGACCCTGTTCCCTCCCCTCCTCCAAATGCCCCAGAATACTGCAAATGGGCCATTCTGGGGGAAATATAAGAACATAATAAGAGCCTGCTTGAAAGCATCTCCTGGTTTTAAGGATCTCACATTTCTCCCGCCCCACCTCCAGTTCAGGCACTTAGCTCTTAGCTCAGCCTTAGACTGGGGAGGATGGTGAGAGTTTTGTCTTACTGATTCACAGTCCTCTTTCTTTGGGGAGGTGAAATTGCCATTAAAATGGTTTGAAGCTGGTTATATCTTGCCACTAAGTTCTTCTGTTTTACTTTTAATTTTGACACTGCATTTTTGCTTCCTTGTTCCCTGGCCCACAAGTGCATGGACCGAATGCTCTTGTTTAAATATTTGTTGCTAATGTTGCACCGTGCTCTTTGCAATTAGCTAGGCACCTACAGGAAAAGGATAGTCTGTTGAGGGCAGTGTGTGGAAGTATGGTGTGCTCTTCCTTGCTCTGTTTTGCCTCTCCGCTGCTCTGTCTTAGGAGAGAAATAATTGCCTGTCTTCTGGCTTTTTAGTTCCAGGCCCTTGCGAACCCGAAGACCTCATTGATGGCATCATCTTTGCAGCCAATTACTTGGGCTCCACGCAGCTGCTCTCAGAACGCAACCCCTCCAAAAACATCCGAATGATGCAAGCCCAGGAGGCAGTGAGCCGCGTCAAGGTAGATGTTTTCGATCCATGGAAGAGGATTTGGGATCCCTTGATGATTGAACTCAGAAGAGTCGGAAACATCTGCTCCTCGGCATCCACAGCAGAGAATTCCCGCATGGCTGTGGCAAAACCCTCTCAGCTCACAGCATTGCATTAATTTCTCTCTGCCTGCTACCCAAACTGTGTGTGCAGCCACAGAGCAGCAGAATATAAATAATGCACAGGTTCTTTCAAAGTTCCCCAAAATCAGAGTAACAGCCAATTGTGGCTTTCCAGGCTTGTGTTGCAAAAATCTCAGATAAATGCTCTCATAGCCTTGTATGTTGTGGATATCTTAGTGTTGCTTCATCATTATTTTGGTGGGTGGAGTGGAAGGGAGTATCTATATTTTAATATTATTTTGGATTTATATTTTATTACAGTGGGTTACAGTAAAGTAAATAAGAGAAGAAGAAAGAAGGAAAAAAAGAAAAAAGGATACATAAACATTTTAAAAGGCAGCGGAAAACAACAGTAACAAAATAATCATAACATATAATAGCAATAACAATAATTTACAGAATAATGTAGTATATATGTTAATGAATAAACTTATTGTTTCCCCCCAGGTAAATGTTGGTCCATGGGTCACTATGGTTTTGATAAATACGTTCTAAATATCATTAAATACGTCCATCATATGTCCAAGCAATCCATTCATGGGTTGCAAGAGTTATCATGTCACCAATCCATTGATCGAAAGGGCCATATTTCCCCCCTGCAATATATTACTACCAATCTTTTTGCAAGTATAAGGGCACAGAGTGTCTATATAAAGAAAAATTGAAAATAAATGCAGAGAAGAATTACAGATAACCATGTGTAAAATCACATCTAATGATATCTTGGCCAATCCATTATTAATTTATTTCATAAGATTTGTACATCGTTTGATTGGTATAAAAAAACCCCCTCAAAGTGGGTTACCAAAGCTTTAAACAATAACATTTTCAATAAGAAGAATTAATAACCATTTAAAACTTTTAAAGAATTTAAATCAGCAATAAACTAAAAACAGATTAAAATTTGCATCAGCTTTCTGAATACTTGGGTAGGCTTGACTAAACAAAAATGGTTTTAGTAGGTTTCAGAAAGAGCACAGTGAGGGTGCCTGCCTGGTATCAAGAGGCAGGGAGTTCCAAAGTGCAGGTGTTGCCGCATTAAAAGATTGAGCTCTTAAAATTTGGAACTGGCATTATGTGACACCTGTAACATTAGAAATTATGTTAACATAAGCAAATACAAAAGACCCACAATGGAAATTGAGTGGAAAGAGGTGTGCAGAAATAAAATTAATAAGGCGCCAAGCTGAGAGGGCACAACATCAATAAGAATAATAAGAATAATGTTCAGCCTAAGCTTCCTGCATATTGGCAATAACAGAGTTGGTTTGATAATTTACCCGTTAGGTAACAACACTAACGGGAGTGGGGTGGGTGGAAAGCTAGAGAGGGGAGGCACACCTGTGAAAATGCCATTACCTGTTGCTCCTAGAAGTTAGTCTGAAACACTCTTGAATCTAAGCACTGCCTCTCTCACCTGGTAGACATGAAGTCTAGGATCCTTGCTCTTTAAGAACAAAGTCTTGTATTATTTATCTTTTATTTTATTGCATTTATATCCCATCTTTTCATCCAAGGAACTCCAAGTGGCATTTATGGTTCTCCCCCTCCTCATTTAATCCCCACAACAACCCTGTGAGGTAGGAAATGCAGAAGGGAAAGCAGCCCTCTCGCCAAAAGGGTTCCCCGGCCCTGGTGCAGCTCCACTCTCTTATCTGTTGGAATCTTTTGCATTCCATACTTGTCCAGAAATTGCTCAATTTTGTCCTGTTGTTCTTTGTCTTTCTTGTATAGCTGTTTGTAGTATTTCTGAAAGCATTTCCTTATCTCTGACAGGTTCTCAATAATTTTGTCCTCTATCTTGATATTGGTGATCGTATTCTGTTTCTGTCTTTTCTTCAATTGCCATGCAAGTAATTTCCCACATTTATTTGCGGATTCGAACCTTCTTTGATTCATCATTTTAATATTCCACTCAATTTCCAAATTTATTAATTGGGTAAACTGGACGTACAACAACTTAATTTCTTTTTGTAACTGCTTGTCCTTGGGTTTGCATCTCAATTCCTTTTCTTTATCCTTCAATTGTTTCAAAAAAAATCTTTTTTCTCATTTTGTTGCTTCTTCCTGATATTATTCTGTTGTATTAAGAATCCTCACATCACTGCCTTGCTGGCATCCCATATTGTCCTTAATTCAGTCTCTGTATTTAAATTTAACTCAAAATAATCTTTTAAAGTCTTTTGGGCTTTTTTTTTGATAATTTCTTCTTGTCTCATCAATGTATCATTCATTTTCCATCTAAAAGAACCCTATACAGATAATTTTGATTCCATTATTACAGCATTGTGGTCCTGGGGCAGATTTCTGCCAGTGTCACTCTTGAAGCTAGAATTCTGGTTGTCCATATAGTCTATTCTAGACCACGATTGTTTAGAATCTGAGAAAAAAGTACTGTCTTTCTCCACTGGATTTTTCATTCTCCAAACATCTATCAAGTCCATATTATCAACCATCTCAAAGAACGATTGGGGTAGTCTACCTTCATTTGTGAAGGTTTCAAATCCCCCCTCGATATCATTGTATAGTCCAGATATTCCAATAGTTCACTGTGAAGCTTCTTAAAGAATTCAGCTTTCCCTTCATTTGGTGCATAGATTCCAACAAACAGGTATTTTTCGCCTTGCTTCGATACTTCTACTGCTACATATCTCCCTTCTTCATCCTTAAATATTAGCTTTGATTCCAATTTTTCTTTCACATAAATCACCACTCTTCTTTTTTCACTTTGTCTGATGATATATATTCTGTTCCCAGCCTTTTATTCTGCAAAATTTTTCTATGAGCTCTCATCACATGTGTCTCTTGCAAACAAATCACATCTAATTTCTGTTTTAAAAGTACATGATGGACCCGGTTCCTTTTAGGCCGGGAGTTCAAACCGTTAATATTCCAACTCAATGTTCTTAGAGCCATGTTGATTATTGTGTTGCTCCTGCCCCTGCTTCCAAATCTGGTATTGCCGCTGCTAAACCTACTAGCTCTTCACCACTTGGTCCTGGGGCTGCTCCAAAATCTCTCTCGTGTTTTTCCAGGAACTTCCTCTTCTCCTCTGGGGTCGATATTTTGATTTTCCTTACCTTTATATTCAAAAAACAAACCTTGTGGAAATTCCCAGCGAAATGAGATGCCTTGTCTTAATGCGTTGGCCAAATCTGTGTATTTGCTTCTGTATTCTAGGAACAGCTTGGGGGTATCTTTGAACAGCACTACTTCTTGTTGTTTTATCACCAGCTTGTTGTTAAAATGTAGGCCTAGGATGAAATCTCTCTGTTGTCTGCTCTGAAATTTCACCATACAGTCTCCAACCACTCTTGATCCTTTCTTGCCTCTCGGTCCAAACCTGTAGACTTGTTCAATGGTCTTACCCAACTCTTCTTTATCCAAATCCCACTGTACAGCAAATTATTCAATTATTATATCTCTTAAGTTGCTCCTTTCCACTTCCGGAAAATTTCTCAGGCGTAAGTAAGATTCCCTCTGCCTCATCTGTAAGAAGGCCAGAGCAATCTGTGTCGCTTCCTCTTGCTTCTCCAGATGTTGTCTATGTACTTCTAAGTCTGCGACGCTTTCCGTTACTCCTTGGATTTGGACTGTATTGGTTTGTACGTCTTTCTTCAAAGATGATAAATCCTGTTGAATTTCTTTTATGCTGACTGCTATGTGGGTTCTCTTATTCATTCATTCATTCATTCATTCATTCATTCATTCATTCATTCATTCACCTTTTCTCCCAAGGAGCTCAAGGTGGTGCACAGGGAATTGTCTGTTGTTGCTTGGCTAGTAAGAAAACTTCTGAATAGCCCACAATAGCTATATGTGCAAGTATATGAACTTCTATTGGGCTGGTAAAGCATATGCCATTACGTCATTGGAGGTTCACTGGAGGTGTTTAAACAGAGGGTGGATGGCTATCTGTTGGGGAATCTTTAGTGCTGATTCCTGCCTTGCAGAGCATTGAGCTAGATGACTTTTGGGGTCCCTTCCAGCTCTACAGTTCTATGAAATACAACTCATGAAGATACTTGCAGACATTTGATATTTTGTGGTCAAGGCACCTTGCACCGCCCAGTGTTACTAAATCTCAGCATTAAATACAGGTTAAAAGTGTCACTGCTCATTCTCGATAGAGAAGTAACATTTCCCCCTTTTAATTGCTTTCCCCATTCCAGCTCCTAATGGGTGGTTTGGCTTTCAAGAAAAAAAAATGAGAAACTGGTAACCACAAATGAAACCTGATTTGTATTGTGCCAAAGTGCAGCATTGTTTATCAGTTTCAATGCTGTCCGGTTTACTTTGGTAGGCAGTCTCTCAAAGACAGTTGGCTGCTGCTATTATAATAGCTGCTCAATGCTGCTGCATGCAACTCTTCATAAGAAGGGGGCAGCAAAACTATCTTGTTATTTCTTTTTAATTTATTAAATAGAATATAAATTTCTGTCCTCTTTTCTTGCAATGAGATGTTACTGCATTCGCTGGGTAGCCTGTCTCATTTCAAGGGCTAATTTCAAGAATTAATTCTTAATTGTGAAAGATACCGATCTTGGCAGATATTCCCAGGTCCACACTCTATAGCATGGCACAGTTGCAGCAACAAGGGACCACTCTCCCTTCACCAGTTTATGCACCTTCCTCTGACAGACAGCACACTCACAACCGGAAACTTCCTCTGCTCATTCCGTTTCAAACCCCTCCTGGGTCTGGGAGGCAGGGGGGCAGGAGGGGGTGGGGGAGCACCTGGGTCTTCACTTACCTGACCAACTCTTCCTCCTCCTCTTCTGGCTCATCCTGTGCGCCACCCTCCAGATATGAAGCTTCCCCTGCTTTTGACTCCTGCCTTCTGGCCAAAACAGTTCCCCACAATTCCCTGACCCCCCTCTCCTGAGTCCGGCTCCAGCCCCCCCTTGACATTGATTAAGGAGCCTCCTGGAAGGATCTGGCTGACCACCATGTAAACAGGGTGCTGGACTAAAGGGACCTTTGGTCTGATTTTGTTGTGCTGTTACAAATGTGTACCTGGACTCACATGTGCACAGCCAGCACTCCTGTGAAGTTTAGGGTCTTTTGCTGGAGTTATGATGTTCACGTTATGGACATGTTTTGACCTTTAACCTTATGCTCACAAGAAGCTCTCACACAAAGAAATAAAGAAAGCTTGGTTTATTATATAAAATAGGAGTGACAGACTATATAAAAATGCTGCTTTAGACAGCAAAGTTACAGTCTGCTCTGAGTAGGACTGGCCTTGGATATAACCTTATGGTTCACAAGGAGCTATGAGCCTAAAACAGCCTTCCCCAATGAGGTTTTGGAACTCCTGACTCCCGTCATCCCTGAACACTGACCAATCTGGAGGTGATGGTAGTTGGTGTCCAAACATCTGGAAGGCACCAGGTTGAATTATGATGCCAACGCCCGTTTACATTGGCCCAGATGCACCTGAATTTGTTTTGATATTCTATCTTAATGGGGAATTTATTTTGATCTGTATCCCTGCCCCCACCCCCACTTTGTTGGCTGCACTGAGGGCCACAGAACTTATCCGAGTCTTGGATGGGTTTTTTAGGTTAATTTCCTTTGCAAAAGCGGAAGAAAGGGGCATAACTCACTGGTAGAGCACTGATTTGGCATGGGAAAAGTTCCCAGGTTCAATCCCTGGAATCTTCAGTTAAAATGATCCAACAGCAGGTGATGGGGAAGATTTCTGGGTGGGACCCTGGAGATCTGTTGCTAGCCCGAGTAGGCACTGCTGGACTAGACGGAATGTGTGGTCTGTGTCTCTGTAGGAGGGGCTGCAGTTATGTGGTGAATCCCATGCTCTGCATGCAGAAGGTCCCAGGCACAATTCTTGGCATTTCCAGTGAAATGATCTTGTCTGAGATTTGGAAGCCCTTTGCCAGTTGGACTGGATAGAGCAGTGGTGTGACTCCAGTGTATGGCAGCTTTCATACATTTGCTTGTATGGCCAATCTGGAGAAAGTTTGAATCTTTTGACATTTGCACAATTTGTTTTTTTATGGGATGGAGGGAACTTGTACATTTCCCCCACTTGCTAAAGTCAGAGAAAGAGAGCCCAAAAGGGGACGGTTTGCAGGAAACTAAGTTTGTATGGACAGACTGAGAAGGAACTGGGGTTCAGCTTTGCTAAGTGACAAGTTGAGAGGCAACTTGACAAGCGTTTGATAGTATTAGGACTAGCAATTTGATTCTTGACATAAAAGTGGGTGTGGTTTTGACAGGCATGTGGAACCTGTTCCTGCTTTCGCTCACTAGTCCTAAGTTACATTCACCTCTGACCTGATGACATCATTGTGTTATGTGGGCTGGGCTACAGCAATATCAGAATGATCCATCTTGGAAGATTAACTCCATGTCCTAGGATGCAAAAGCTTGGTTTCTGCATTTGGATATTGGATGGCATGGGATTGGGGGTTCACTGGAACAGAATGGGGTTGCAACTGCATATGTAGTATGGAAATATAATCTGCAGCTAAGATCAACAAAGTTATGCAGCAGTTTCTGTAACTGATGGATGATACTGACACACATGTACACACACATATAGACCAAGCCAACAGCCTTCCTTCCTTGATTTCTGCAGATAATAGGTTTGAGAATCTTTTGATGAAAGATTTCCCTGACTTCACATAATATCTCTTTCTCTCGTTTTCTTTTTGTGCATTTGTCTGTTTCCCTTTTTATTTTTAAATGCTTCTCCCCAGAGGATGCAAAAGGCAGCTAAAATCAAGAAAAAAGTGGTGTGTAGACTGTTTTTCTTGAATGCTAATGTCTGTTTTACATTTGGTTATTTTTGTTGTTTATGTTTTCTGTGGTCTTTGTGCATCCTGGAGTGTTGTGTCTCTCATTGTGGATCTCTGTCAAGCTGTAGCTTTCTGTTTTTGCTCATTTTAAAATGCAGTTGACCAGATGGAGTGGGAGAGATTGGTTGACTTAATCAGAGACCTTTCAATTTTCGCGGGGTTGGTTGGTTTCATTAGATAATTCCCCACTTCCCTGCTAAATAACTCCTCTTTTCCTCTGTGGCTATCCATCTCAGTGAAATGGGTTTTTTTGGGGGGGGGGTATTTTTGTTGTTGTTTTGCTAAGCCTGGATAAACATCACATTTTCCTCTTGCAAAAGTTTATTTCCATCTGACATACTTTATTGCTTTTTGGAGGAGAAGCAGCCAAGACTAGTGTTGCAACCCAATATTCATTACTATTTATGATTTATTAGAGCTTTTTTTTTAGCTACCACTTAATCATTTCTAACCAGTAAACATACATATTTTAAAAAAACATACAGTGAATAAAATCAAAATAAAAAAATTCCTTCAGTAGCACCTTAAAGACCAACTAAGTTTATATTTTGGTATGAGCTTTCGTGTGCATGCACACTTCTTCTGAAGAAGTGTGCATCTGAAGAAGTGTGCATGCACACGAAAGCTCATACCAAAATATAAACTTAGTTGGTCTTTAAGGTGCTACTGAAGGAATTTTTTTATTTTGCTTCGACTCAGACCAACACGGCTACCTACCTGTGAATAAAATCAATTAAACAAGTAATAAAAAACACAGAGAACTTCCTTAAAACGTCTGCGGGGATAGAAAAGCCTTTGTCAAGCACCTGAAGTTCAGCAGGGAGAGGACTTGGCTAGTCTCAACTGGGAGGGAGTTTTGTCTGAACACAGCAGTCCTTCACTAGTTAAACAACCCTGTTATATAAAAAAAACTCTTTGGGTTGTGTGAATTGACTTTTTTGTCTTCCCTTTGTGCAAGTGAGCAAACAGAACAGGTCTTCCATTGAGTGTAGTTTCCTGTTATTATGCAAAATAAATACTTTTGCTAGATAGTCTTCACCTATAACTAGAGGGGGGGGAGAAATGGAGAAAAGCATCATTTTGGGGGGGATGAGGATGAGGGAGTTACTAGGGCTGTAGGATTCTTGGTCATCACATATTTCCCGTAATACCCTATTTAGTTGTGCATGTGGGGAGGCAAAATGGTGGTTGCCAGTGGGGACTGCCATTTGTGGAATGCAACTGCCTCTCCACTCACCAAATATCGGTCTAGTTACAGGTAGGTAGCCGTGTACTATAAAAATACAGGATGGGCGTATAGACACCACCCTATACCGAAAACCAACTGACCAACAAACATGCTTCTAGCTACCATCCCAAACATACCAAACAATCCATTGTATATAGCCAGGCTCTACGTTACATCCGCATCTGTTCCAACTCTACAGACAGAGACTCTCACCTAAGAGATCTACAGCAAACCTTTTTAGAACTACAATATCCGCCCGATGAAGTTAAACAACAGATCAACAGAGCCAGACTGATACCCAGAGAGAACTTGCTGCAAGACAAACCCAAAAAAGAAAATAACAGAACACCACTAGTAATCACATGCAGCTCCCAAGTTAAAACAGTACAACACATCATCAGAGATCTACAACCTCTCCTAGACAATGACAGTTCTCTTTCTCAAGCTCTGGGAGGAAGACCTTTCATTGCCTACAGACAGCAACCCAATCTTAAACAACTCCTCACCATACTTAACATGGACACCGGTACCAGAGCCTGCAATAAACCCAGGAGCCAACTTTGCTGCCACATATACCCGGACAACACCATCACTGGCCCCAGCAACATCCAACATACCATCTCAGGACTATTTAATTGCACATCTTCTAACATTGTGTATGCCATCAAATGCCAACAGTGCCCTTCAGCTCTCTATATTGGACAAACAGGCCAAACCCTACGCCGAAGGATCAATGGACATAAATCTGACATCAGGAATCACAAGACAGAGAAACCAGTAGGAGAACACTTCAGTCTCCCAGCACATTCTATACAAAATCTCAAAGTAGCTGTCTTATTACAGAAAAAAATCAGAAACAGACTGGAAAGAGAAGTTCCTGAATTGCAACTCATTACCAAGCTTAAAACCATGGAGAGACCTGGTCTGAATAAAGACATTGGATTCTTATCTCATTATACATGATAAAGCTATCTTTAGCCATCTCGCCCCTTGTTTTTCCCTGCAAGACCAATTGCAGTTGTTAACAGTCATCAACAGGTTTACCACTCCTATCAGTCAATCACCCATTCCCACCACCTTTCTGAGTAATACCCCTCCCCACCCTCTGACTATACATAAGGGTCTGGTGACTTCTGTTTCAGTGTATCTGAAGAAGTGTGCATGCACACGAAAGCTCATACCTATGACAAACTTAGTTGGTCTCTAAGGTGCTACTGGTTTTTTATTTATTTTTTCAAATGTAGGTCATTCAGGAAAATTGAAAATAGCTGTTAGCAGCCTGACAGGGCACTGCAATGCTCCAATAAGCCTTCCCCATATTTCCTTTCCTATCCTATCCTATTTTATTGCTGAGAGGCCTCCAGTCAGGACCGGCCTGTCCAGGAGGCAGACTGAGGCAGTCGCCTCAGGCAGCAGAATCTGTGGGGTACCTCTGCAGGGATGTCTCCCCTGCCGCTGCCACTAGAAAATGCTGCTGCAGCTTCTATGTTCAGGCAAGATTGTGCGAGAGCCCTGTGAGATTGTGCAGAGGTCTCTAGGGCTCATGGGAGTCCTCACCAGAATCTGGCAAGCACAGCTGCATGACTGCAATATGCAAGGCTTTGGCAGGGGGAGCAAAGGGGACACACACACACACACACAGCACTTGTGCAGAGTGGCACCTTCCCATTTTGCCTCCAACATTTCGCCACAAATGAGGGATGTTGTGTCCAGCCATGGCACAAACTCATTATAAGCTGGCATTAATTCTTTAATTTTGAGCTGGGATATATCAGCATGCTAGGAGAGAAGGGTTATGGTTCTCTGAGAAAAGAAATCAAATGATTAAAGTGAGCTCAAAGTGCCTGTCCACAAGGAAGGTATCTCTGCTGCGACTTCACTCACTTCCAATGAAGAGGCAGAGGAGGATTGTCCACACTCACACGAGTTCTCCTGTTGTGTCTCTGTATGAGCCCATGAGCTGGGCTTGCTTACTTCCAGATAGGGGACACTCTGGAATACGAAAACTGAGGAAGGGTGCTCTGCAAAACTGCACTGAGGGCAAATAATTATGATTTGCACACTTCATAAAAGGAAAGCTTTTCTGGGCTTATTGTAGTGCAGCACCTTCAGTTTTATTTTTTTATTTTTTAAAATTGTCTGCTCAACTTGCACAGGGCACTTTTTTAAAGGCGCTCTGCACCCATGATCTAAGACTAGGGATGGACAGAAGGTAGGTTCACTGGCAGATCTCTGGGCTATTAGCAGTAGGGCCACCAATACTCCGTTGTTGTTTTTTACAAAAATAAATAAAAGCAACCCACAGCCACAAATTAGGCTGCTAAACTTGGGTTGGGGTAGGAAAACCAGGAATGGAACCTTGGGGTAGAGGGCAGACCAAATTAAATTTTGTGTGAAAGGACTGCAAGGTCAAGCTCTACTACTGAAAGCAAATTTTCATGCTCAGAGGCACCCTGATCCTTTACTGTTGTCATATATCTGGTCCTTTGTCATCTGGCTCTGGTTGGTGAACTTTGGAGTTAGTTCTACTAAAAGAAGAAGAAACCCAAAAGTGTACTCTGCAAACCCCTCCCGCCACGGCGATCTAAGGAATCAAGACAACCATGAGTCTTATGGCATCTCAGAAGACTTTACAAACCCATTGGGGCTTAAGCTCTTGTGGGCTAATGAATTTGTTAGTCTGCAAGGTGTATTCTTGATGCAACCAATCCCTCTTGAGCTTGTTACTCTTAAACTTAAACGAGTTTCTCTTGTCAAGAGAATTCATCTCCTGTTCCCTTGCTGGCTCCATCTTCTGAGATGCCAACATGAGAAATCCTTATCTTAGGACATCCTCAAGTGAACTAGGCCCTAATAATGCTCCTCTCTCAAGCTCTGTTTGTGCATGTATATTGGAAATGGACCATTCCAATTATCTGTTCTGTGTTGCAGTAACTTTGTACAGCTTGGTCATTGTACTCCCATCATGTTTGAAATAGCTGGTTGAGGAAGGCACTGTTTTCAAGAGAAGAAGTCTTAAGTAAGTTCTTTCCTTTTTCTTCTTTTCTTCTTTTCAGAGCTCTGAGGGAGATTCCCAGGCTTTGACAGAAGTGGATCTATTCATCTCCACACAGAGGATTAAAGTTCTGAATGCAGATACACAGGTAACAGGCATACAATCCTGATGCCGCAAAATGAGCATCTAGAGCTGCCTTCAGCACCCTGGTGCCCTTCAGATGTTCTGGACTGCAACTCCTATCAGCCCCAGCCAACACCAAAGGGATATGGAAGTAATCTAGCTCTACCAGTAGCTGTAGTCCAACAACAGCTGAGGGCCCGCAAGCCAGAAACCTCGGAGCTCGAGGTTTCTGCGCCTCTCCGCCAGCGCAGCAGACCAGAAGTCCTGAGAACAAAGCTTTCTTGTGGAAGAGGAAACTCTTTGCTTTTTCTCCTGTCATACAAAGGGCTGGTTAGTGAAGCCAAAGGAGCCACATAGTTGCCTAAGGGAGAGGCACATTGTAGCAGTAGGGATCCATGGGAAGGAGACCCCACTGGTGGCAATAGGTTTCGAACGCAGAGCCCTGAGGTACCCTGGAGACAAGTCCACTTTGGACACTGGAGGTTTACTCCCGTTTGTAGAGAAGCACAGGGAGAGCCTCTGTTGTTAAAGCAGTGAGGGGTGGGAAACTGGGAATCCCTCACACTGCGCCTGTTACTATGTCTTCTTTGCGGGGTATGGCTTATATTCCTTGAATGCTTAAAAATCCTGCTATGGCTTATTTTATGACTACGTCTTAAAATAGGGGAAACAGTAATAATAAATCAGTTTTGTGTGTGTGTGTGTGTGTGTGTGTGTGTGTGTGTGCGCGCGCGCACGCACTGGGAAGGAATGGGATCCAGACTAGCACAAAACTTCGGCATCAGTTGATGGGGCGGGGGAACCCAGAATTTTGGGGTCACACATTAATGAAGCTTCAATTACAACTTCCATCAGCCAAATGCATTTGCAGATTAGTTTTTGTGTCTGCCTTTTCCTTCCACTCACAGCTCCTTTGATCCAACTCTTGACCTTTGTTCCTGCAGACTGATATTTGTTTGATCAGTGTGGAACAGGCTTCCTTAACCTTGGCGCTCCAGATGTTTTTGGCCTACAACTCCCATGATCCCTAGCTAGCAGGACCAGTGGTCAGGGATTATGGGAATTGTAGTCTCAAAACATCTAGAGGGTCAAGGTTGAGGAAGCCTGGTGTGGACCATGAGGAGGAGCAGGAATGAAGGCAGATGGGCATTCAATTTGCTGTCCTCTGAACGCTTATCCCTGAATTCTATTGGCTTGTTTTAAAAATACAGTCGCAGTCTTTCATTTCTTGCCTAGGGGAAGTTCCAGTGCATCTTCTAACATTCAGCTTCCTCTCCCCTGCTTTCTAAATTGTACATTTTCAGTAATGTCTCTTATTTCCCTTAATTGATCTGTCGAATGCCTCTCATTCCTTAAGTGCGCGTGAATTTTAGTTGTGTTTATTGGAGCCATATAGCCAGTCTATTTGTTTTATTTGTCAGAGACATGTTGAACCCATTTCATTTTGAAATGTAAGAGGTGCTTTGCAGAATATTATACTTTTCATATGAGTACTGCATTATATGTGGTTTAACAACCAAGGTTTTTAAATCACCAAATTTAATTAAAAGCACAAACTAAATGGATTTAAACTGAGCTGCATCCAGGGTCTCTAAATGCCCATTTAATTAACTGAAATGTCAGATGGTGTGTGTGTATGTGTGTGTGTGTGTGTGTGTGTGTGTGTGTGTGTGTGTGTGCGTGCGCACCCGCTCCACTTTAGGCTTTTTATTTGTAATGACAGTTTGATTTGCCCACATCATTTATCAAAGAATAGAAAATCAATGATGCCTTCTATATATTGGTAATGGTAAGATTTTTCTGAAGATTAGCATACTCTAAAATGACCTATAATGATTAACCAAAAGATTGATCAAATTTGCTTTTCAGTGCAAGTTCAATAGGAGCTGATCTGTACATCACACAGGAAGAGGCAGGAGAATTCTGGATATTTCTCCTGCAGATTATTGGTGCAGGATTGCAGTGAACTGATGAACTGAAGCATGGAGACCATAAGAGCTTTGGAGGAGTTCTGCTGGCTCAGGCCAGAGCCCTGTCTAGTCCAGGGACCCAATTCCCATTCAGATGCCCCTGAGAACCCACAAGCAGGACATGAGGAAAATGGGCAACTTGCCAGTCTAGGAACAGAACAGAGCCTGGTCTGGCCCAGACCAAAGAGTCCAGGGATGAGGAAGCTGTGACCCTCTAGATGATGTTGCACTCCAGCTTCCATCAGCCTTGGTTCAGTTCTGGGCAGCAGAAGTGGGCTGGCGCATCCGTTTCAAGGCCGTGGGGCCAGCCACTGTTCTTCTAATGTTTTCTCTCTTCTTCTTTATAAAATATGAAGGAAAATGCATCATTTTCAAAAGTAGTTGGGGGCCCATGTTGATAGCTTTGGCTTATTGGTTGCTCCTAGGAAACCATGATGGACCATGCACTGCGCACAATCTCCTACATTGCCGATATAGGTAACATCGTCGTTTTGATGGCCAGGCGCCGGATGCCCCGATCAGCTTCGCAGGACTGCATTGAGACGACCCCCGGCGCACAGGAAGGAAAGAAGCAGTACAAGATGATCTGCCACGTCTTCGAATCAGAGGATGTAAGTGAACAGCATTTTGGAAAATGCATTATTTAGAGGTTGTGCATGACTGAAGCTTTTGCTTGGTTAAGCCTTTCAGAGATGTTCAGGGCCAATGTGTTTGCTGCCTTTTCATTCCCAGGAAGTTTGCTCTCTTTATTCCGCTTGGAATTCCCCGCTCAGAATGCACATCCGTGCGTTATTGCCCTTCTCCTGGAGTGCTTGGACCTTTAATAATTTACCTTACTTTTAAAAGGTCTTTAAAAGCAGACATGACCTAAAATGACAGCATAACATGGACTATCTAGCTCAGTGTTATCTACTTTGACTGGCAGCTGCTCTTCAGGGTCTTGGGCAGAGAAAGATCTTCCCCACCACCTGCAACTTTTACTTGGAGATGACATGGGGCGAAGTTTCTTTCTCCTGCTTGCAAAGCTGTAATACCTGAACCATGGTCCTTCTCTTGCCTTGGGATGGTGAGCCGAGGCTCATCCAGATGTTCCTGGACTACAGCTCCCATCATGTTTAATCATGGGCCATGATGGCGGGGGCTGATGGGAACTGAAGTCTAGCTACATCTGGAGGGCCACAGGTCCCCACCCTTGCCCCGCCCTTAAGGGACATCCCTTGCTTGCTGTCATTGTGATACAGACCATAGCTAGAGCTTTGCAGTGAGGAGAACTAAAGGGCTGGCAAATCATTGCAGGGCATTCAGAGCATAAATATAGGTCACCTAACACAACTGCAGTGATTTAATTGCATTACTCCTTAGTGAGCAATTGAATAGAATCTTGCTTGCGTACCTTTCCTTCTATTTCACAAGTAAAAGAGCTAGAGATGTCCTTTTAAAAATCATAAAAACTGATACTTTGTGGTCTGGAGTATCTCCACGGGAGTCAGTCCTCCACAGTTCTACCTGTAGTTACAATCCTAGTGTAATGACTGGCAGTGGAATATGTATGTGACATGTGCTTGACTCTAGTTTAGTGTGCACTAGATCATAGGCTTCCAAGCTGTGGTCTGTGGATCATCTGTGGTCATGGAATACTAGAATTTTAGAACTGGAAGGGTACCCAAGGGTCATCTAGTCCAGCGTTTCTCAACCGCTGTTCCGCGGCACACTACTGTGCCGCGAGACGCTGGCTGGTGTGCCGTGACGTGCGGCTTGTTTCCCGGGCAACGGCAAACCCTCACCAGCCGGAAGCCTCGGCTCAAGGCTCGCGAGAGCGCAAACCTGGCTGACGAGAGAAAGCTCCACTTCCGCCACCCCCGCACGCCGTTGAGGGAAAGGGAGCCAGAGAAAGGACTACAGTTCCCAGGGGCTCCTTTCAGGCAACTGTTCTCGCCGCTTGCTCTCGCGAGATGGCCCGGCGCCGCTCTGTTCCCCAACCCCACCTCTCGCAAGTTCGCGCTCGCTTGCGGCGCGGTGGTTGAATGTGGGGCGGTGGCGGCGATGGCAGCGCGCTCCGCTGCCTCGTCGTCTCCTCCGACGGAGCTGTCCTTGTCGCCGTTCGTCCGGAAGCTCCGTAAGTGGTGGATCCTCCGAAGCCCCTCTCCCTTTCAGGCTAGCGGAGACGAGCGCGCTGGAGCCGCAGCCGCTGCTTCTAGGAGCGCTGGAATGAGCGGCAGAGGGGAACTTTCTTCCAGGTGTGCCTCGTGATTTTTTTCATGTAACAAGTGTGCCTTGGCCCAAAAAAGGTTGAGAAACACTGATCTAGTCCAACCCCCTGCAGTGCAGGTCCATTAGCTTCTTCCAGGTGGTCCACAGTGGTAACTCTGCAGAGTGGCATAGTTACATGTGTATTATGAATGATGGGCACAGAGGCTGTTCCATTGTCCTTAGAACCTGGTGGTCCTCCCAGAAGGTGAACAGCACAGGCAAGGAATAAAGCCAAGGCTGGCAGCAAGATGGGGGATATAATTTTAAATATTTTAAATAAAATACTTCAATGTCTAGCAATTGTACATCAAAATTGCTGAACAACAGGCAGAAAAATCATTCCACTATTATTATTTTTTGCAGGCTCAGCTGATTGCCCAGTCAATTGGCCAGGCCTTCAGTGTGGCATACCAGGAGTTCCTCAGAGCTAATGGCATAAACCCCGAGGATTTGAGTCAGAAGGAATACAGTGACATCATCAACACCCAGGAGATGTACAATGACGATCTGATCCATTTCTCCAACTCGGAAAACTGCAAAGAGGTTAATTTGCCCTGTTCTTAAAGCAAAAACATATGTTTTGTTGCTCCTTCTTCACTGTAGGGTTAGGAATGTACATGCTGGGAACTCATGTGGAGTTTTAAGAACTCATTTGCAAACAATATATTTTCATCGTATGCAAAGAGTAACATAAAATTAAATCCATTGAGCTGAGTTTTGAATGTTGCTGTTTTTATATATAGTTCATTGAGTTTGGACAAGCAGCCCCTTTGCCCCTTCATCCACCCAGCTTTCCCACACCTCCCACTATTCACTTGTAAGAACATAATATGCACCTGCTCGATCAGGCCAATGGCCCATCTAGCCCTGCATCTTGTACTCACAGTGGCCAACCAGATGCCTCCATGAATTTGTCCAATCCTCTTTGAAAGCCAACCAAGTTGGTGTCTATCACTGCCTCCTGTGGGAGCGAGTTCCATCGTTTAACTACAGATGGTGTGAAGAAGTCTTAATTTTGTCTGTCGTGAATCTTCCAACATCCCATGATGAACACACACATGGATGCGCATGTATAACAAACAGTATCATGGAGAAGGAAGGGTGATGAATGAAGGGAAATAAATGAGCACCAAACTATTTATGAAGTCAATTTATATACTGCTTAATTACAGGTGTCCGGAATCTAGATGTAATGTTTGTCATATAGTTTGCCCTTTGGTAGTTGCTGCTGTTTGTTTACCAATAGTCAATGTGGGGGGAGGAGCCAGATCATGGCCAGGACAGAGGGGATGGGAGCTTAACCCTTCACCTGTCACTGTCCATATTGCAATTGCCACCGCCCCTGCAGCTGCTTAAAAAAATGTTTATTAGTATTTTCCATGCCGGAGTGAGAGCCAGGTACCGAGATGATCTGTGAGTGAAGCTCACTCCCCCCCCCCCGGGCCCTGGGGGGAGCTTGCAAGGACAATTGCCATCAAATCATCCTTGTTTATCCTTCACTAATGGTCTCCGCTATTGTCGGAGTGGCATCCATTAAGGCAGACCGGAACCAGAAGCCCACAGTTGTAACTAGTTCAGTCTTTGGCTGGGACCGATGGAAATAGTCCAGACCATCTGGAAGATGCCAAATTGAGGAAGGCTAAGCTAGTCTATTGCTTTTGGTGCCTTCCCTGATCTCCATGGCTTTGTTGAATAGCTCCTCTCCCTCTGCTCCACTTCACACTTGTACATCTCAGTAAAGTATCAACACCTTTTTTCATCAACACAGGGAACTGCCTTATATGAAGTCCTGTCCACTGAATTGTGTCCACACTGTCTGGCAGCATCTCCTCAGGGTTTTAAATGGGGGACACCCCCAGGACCTTCAGGTGCCCTCCCACTGAGTTTTCCCGCTTTCCCTTCATGTCTCCCCCTGCCAATGATCCTTTTCTTTTTTCCTGAGGAAAGCACATCCTTCTCATAGAATTGCAAGCCCATGTAATGGGCCTCCCGCCATGGGGAAATCAGCACTGCACAGAGTGGGCCTGTTGCCTGCTGTGCCTTTACATAGAGCAGTGATGGGCAACCTTTTGAACTTGATGTGTCAAAATTCGCCAAAAAACCGAGCATAACTTGGGTGGTGTGTTACTTCAGAAAAAAACCATAATTTCACGATATTTATAGTTTAAATAACAAAAATGTATAATTGTAATATATAATTGTATTTAATAAACCAAAAACTAATTATTTAACCAAACCAAACCAAAAACCCCTTATTTATCACAAAGTGCCCAGAGTTGTTGAGCTTTTTTGGGGGAGCTGCTAACCAAAGTTTTGGAGGTTTTTTGGGTGTGTGTGTGCAAAAGTTGCTTTGCTTTTTTTGGGGGGATGCCCCAAAGCTGCTGTGCTTTTTTGGGGGGGGGAGAGAACAGAAACAAATGACGAATAATACCTTAGCTGGAACTAACATGCAGCACCGACATAGTCTGCCAAAGCGCCAGAAAAAAACAGCACAGAATGGGTTAAAAAACCAATCTCTGGCTACCAGCAACAACAACAACAAAAAAGGATCTGGGTTTTAATAGTGGAGATAAACTGTAGCAGAGACAAGCTCTAGCGGAGACAAGCTGTAGGAGGAGCGGGAGAACAAATTGGGAAAAAACAACAACAGCAGCGTGAATGGGCCGATGGGGTGCATGCCAGCAGTGAGGGCTCTGCGTGTCACGTCTGACACGCGTGTCATAGGTTCGCCATCACTGACATAGAGGATGCATTGCTTGTGTCCTGTGTCTTGGATCTTTAAAAAAAACATAGTGAGGCTGACTGTATGTTTCCAAAATGGCTTTGCAGATTCTTACACTGCAGGTCCAGCTTCCTAAGTACATATTCCCCATATTTGGCATGTTGTCCTTAAGGGACTTTTCCTGCTACTCATTCCAATGTCCAGTGCTTTTTGGGGGAGGGGAGAGAAAGTGGGATGGCTTTTGGATCCCATCAGAACATTGCACCTTTTCCCCTAGGCTGGGCAAACGCTTTCTTGCAGAATTCTGCAATCCTAGAATTCCCACAAACATTCTCCCTCCAATTTGTTTTATATTTGCAGTTGCAGATAGCCAAACACAAGGGTGAGATTCTTGGTGTGGTCATCGTGGAGTCTGGCTGGGGGTCCATTTTACCCACAGTGATCCTAGCCAACATGATGAATGGGGCCCCTGCTGCTCGTTCAGGGAAGCTCAGCATCGGGGACCAGATTATGTCCATCAACGGGACCAGTCTCGTGGGGCTTCCCCTGGCAACATGCCAAGGAATCATAAAGGTACCACATGTAATGTCTCACTCTGAATGTGACTGATCCGTATGAAGGACTCTCTGATTTGAAAGCAGAAACTGTATGTACGGTACTTTTGTTACCCAAGAAAAATATTTTAATAAAAACCTTTTAAAGGAAGGAACGAAGGTACTGTTTCTCAGTTGGGATGAGAGGGGAGGGGTCTGTCCTGTGGATTGTGGAATCCCACTTCCTAGGAATTCTACAATTACACATTTTGATGTTGCCAACACTGTGGATCTTACCAACAGCAAAGGGAGACCGTGGGAGGATTAGATTGTCACCAGCTTATAAAATTCAAGGTAGCCTTCTCAAGAGCCATGAGGCCTCTCTGTCTTGTTGAAGTCAAGCGGGTCTCACTCTGGCTAGTGCCTGGCTTGGAGACTGCCTGGGAATCAGCTGCCTACCACATTGGGTTCCATTAGGGGAGAAGGGCAGGATAGAAATGTAAGGGGATTTTTTAAAATCATGATGGTGAATGATGAAGCATGTCCTTAGTTGTTGCCTCATCTGCCCATTTGGTAGGTTATGGAGGAATTGAAGCATTGGGGAACGCTTGTTAGCCCAAGGGCCACATTCCCTTGAAGGCAGGCTTCTGGGGGCCATATGCCAGTGGTGGCCATCCAGAGGGACATTCAATCCATTCCAGCCATTCCACCCCTACCGCCCCCTTCTCACACACCCCTACTTACCTCCTTGCGTTCAGGCAACCAAGACACCCACTGTTCAAGTTCAAGGATCCAAGTTCAAGTATACATTTGCACCAGGCAAAAGCATTTTAGAAGGGTGCAGAACAAGATTGGGTTTGGGGGGGTGGGGTGGGGGTGGCCTGAGGATAGTTCCAAAGGCCAGGGAGAGAGGCCTGGAGTGCAGAGTCAACTCCTGGACCTGTGCCTCCTGTCCCCACTGCATTAGAGCATCAAATCACGTCCCATGCAACAAGCTGCAGGAGTCCTTTGGGTGCCCCAAAATGGGATAAGGCAGAACCACCATTAGACACAACCAACTATGAAGTGGCTGCCACTGGAAACTGCTTTCCTTTGTTTGTGATAAAGAACTTGCTAAGCTTGAGAATATTTTTCAGGGTCTTAAGAACCAGACGCAAGTGAAGTTGAACATTGTCAGCTGCCCTCCAGTCACCACTGTTCTTATAAAGCGACCGGACTTGAAATACCAGTTGGGCTTCAGTGTACAGAATGGAATTGTAAGTTCCCTTTCCCTTGTAGTGCTGGTATGGTTGTTGGATTTGAAAACTATTGTCCTTGCTCAAAAAGAGTCGGATGGATAAGCACAATGGTTCTTATTTGCTGTTTTAAAAAAATATTACTGAGATTTTTCAAATAAACAAAAATTACATAATTACAAAACACATAAGAAATAACTTAGCTATGAGCTTAGTCCTTGTGCTACTTGTGGATGTGCAGAAAAAAGGGAAAACCCAAACAATTATTCAAAGAGTGACATGGAAATCCAACAAAGATAATTAGTAGATTTTAAGCTACAGACCAAAACTGTTTAGGTATAACCCCTGCTCATAATGACACTCTGGAGGAAGAACTGCTCCCTTCCGTCTCAAAACAAATTCAACAAACAGAGACTAAGTAATTGAGGTTCAACTCCTCTAACTTTTCTGTAACATTCTGTAACTTTTTCTGCAACTGCTAACTGCCTTACCTTGTTCCACCATCCTTTTAAGGTGAATTGGAAATGAAAATTTAAATTGCTGGGCTGCTTTGAGAATGCAACATTTAGCTGAGGGAAAAAGGCGAGTGAGTCCGTAGGTGGGCATGATAGAAGTGTATAAAATTTTGCACATGGTGGAGAAAGTTGACAGATACATTTCTCCCACTGGCATAGTGCTAGAACCCAGGGTGCTCCCATGGAGCTGAGTGTCGAAAAATTCAGGACAGACAAAAGTGCTTCTTCACACAGTGCTTAGCTAAACTACGAAATTCACTCCTGTAGGATGTGATAATGGCAATTAGATTGGGTGGCTTAAAAAGGGGTTAGAGACATTTAGTCCCATGGACTGCAAGAAGATCAAACCTATCCATTCTGAAGGAAATCAGCCCTGAGCGCTCACTGGAAGGGCAGATCGTGAAGCTGAGGCTCCAATACTTTGGCCACCTCATGAGAACAGAAGACTCCCTGGAAAAGACCCTGATGTTGGGAAAGATTGAGGGCACTAGGAGAAGGGGACAACAGAGGACGAGATGGTTGGACAGTGTTCTCGAAGCTACCAACATGAGTTTGACCAAACTGCGGGAGGCAGTGGAAGACAGGAGTGCCTGGCGTGCTATGGTCCATGGGGTCACGAAGAGTCGGACACGACTAAACGACTAAGCAACAAACAACAATGGTTATCAGTGGCAACTAGTCCATGATTACCTATGGAGTCTGAGTCATCATACATCTGAACAGCAATTGCTTGGGGCAAGAGTCAAGAGTGAGGACTATTGCTTTAATGCCATCCTTGTGGGCTTCTCAAAAGAGACATCTAGCTGGCTTCTGTGGAGCTGGGATAGCTCAGTTGGTAGAGCATGAGGCTCTTAATCTCAAGGTCATGGGTAAAAGATTCCTGCATTGCAGGGGGCTGGACTAGATAACTCATGTGATCCCTTCCAACCCTACAGTTCTATGATTCTAGAACTAGGTGGGTCTTGGTTTGATCAAGCAGACAGACCTTTCTTAGGTTATTACGATGACTTCTGCAAATAGCTGATTAGTAGCCATGATATAGCCTTGTTGAAAACCTGCTAAGGAGCAACAGCAAGTGAGGACTCTTGCTTCACAGCCTGCCTTGAGGTCATCCAGCTGACTGGGAACATGATGCTGGACAAGAGGCCCTTTCCATATTAGCCAGCAGGCTTGCTTGTTGATAGTTTGATCTCAAAGAAGTTCATGCCAGCTGTTATATTTGGAAGTCACCTAGCTGAAGCAACATTTGCACTAAAAAAGAACTCTCCAGTCCAGTTCTTCATGGCAGGGTGGTAAAAATCCCTCTGTTCATCCCTATGCCACACACACACCAATTAAACTTTCTAGTCCACATCCTTGCAGAGGTATCTTAAACAGATGACAGGAAAAATTTCTGGCACAGTTTTTTACTCCCAGTATGTTGTGTCCCCAGATTGCTTTCTGATTTGGTTTCCTATAAGGCAGAACCACTTTAACTGGGGTTTGGTACCATCTAGTGGCTGTTAGGTGTACAGTGGTACCTTGACTTGCGAACGACTCAACAACCGAATTTTTCGACTTACGAATGGGGCTAATGGCTGCACGCTTATGAATGTCTCGGCATCTGAAAGGAAACCACGGCGGTTTTAGATAGGGATTTTTCGACTTACGAATTTTTAGATAGGGTTGCTTCGACTTAGGAATTTTTCCATTTCCAATGCATTCCTATGAGAAATTGCGTTTCCAATGGCGCTTTTTGAATTACGAATTTTTCGACCTACGAAGGTGCCTTCGGAACGGATTAAATTCGTAAGTCGAGGCACCCCTGTATTCACAATTGGCCTCAATGCCACCCTGTTCAGTGAATGTCTAATGCAGGGCATATCGAGCACTTTTGAAGGCAAAACAGAAGGATCCACTTTGCCTTGAGGAGTAGGAGGATTTCTAAATGGTGAATCTGGAGTACTAGAATGTCATCTGACTGACATTCTTTTCATATAACTATTTCAATGCATTATATGTAGGGCTGCTTCTGAAAACAGTTCAGAAACTTCAGCTGGTTCAGAAGTCAGTGGCCAGGTTGCTCACTGGGACAAGACGTTTTCAGTGTATTGCACTGATCCTGGTCCGACTGCATTGGCTGCCAATTAGTTTCCAGGCCCAATTCAAAGTGCTGAGCCCTAAATGGCTCAGCACCACAATACCTCAAGGGCTGCCTCTCCCCATAGGAACTAACCCAGACCCTGCAATCATCATCTGAGGCCCTTCTTCGTGTGCCTCCTCCATGAGAGGTCCAGAGGGTGGCAACATGAGAATGGGCCTTTTCTGCAGTGGCTCCCTGTTTGAGGGATGATCTCTCCAGGGAGGTTCGGCAGGTGTTGTATTACATACCTTTAGGTGCCAGGCAAAAACTTTCCTCTATAGCCAGGCCTTTGGCCTCTAACCATCTTTGGCCTTTTAGAAGTGAGCGGGATGTTATTAATGTATTTCCTTTCCCTCTTGGCTTTAATAAATCTATGTGAGGGGGTTTCTCTGTTTGTTTGTAAGTTGCTTTGGTTGAACAAATTTTAGCAACAACAACAACAGCAATAGAAAAAGAATGCCTGTGTTGCAATTCTCACACTGAGATTTGTGATATTTCTGCCTTTTGCATTGTGTGATCTCATCCCATACTTTCAACCTTCCTGGGTTTTGTTTTTCACATCTTGCATTTTGCTTCTGATGTTGTTGTTAACATTACTGCTGCCTCAATTTTACCTTGGCAAGGACTTTGTTTTGCATATACAGTGATGCCTCACAAGACAAAATTAATTCGTTCCACGAGTCGTTTTGTATTGCGAAAATTTCGTCTTGCGAAGTGCGGTTTCCCATAGGATTTAAAACAAAACAAAACAAAATGCAAAAAAAATCATCTTGCGAAGCACGGCCATAGAAAAATTTGTCTTGCAAGTCACCAAAAAAACCACAAAACGCTTTCATCTTGCGAGTTTTTCGTTGCGCGAGGCATTCGTCTTGCGAGGCATCACTGTAGTCTAATATGACGATGGGGATCCCATGGCCCTCCGGTGTGGCTGGACTGCACTCCCCCATCCCTGACCATTGGCCCTGCTGGCTGGATTCCAATAACAACAATGTCAACATCTCTGATCTGATGTAGTCAAATAATGATAATTGCATGTATGCATGTTGAATTTCAAATGGGGAGCCAACCTCATATATTTACTAAAGGTGAGAGGCACTTCAAAAGGTGTGAATTTACCTACTGGTAGCAGGATTTTTATGTTTTAATGCTGTGACTCAGAGTTGTGCCTTATAGGCTGTGCCCTTGGATGTGCTCTGGGCTGCATCCTGTGCAAGAGGGGCCAGCCCTTAGACCCTCACCCAATACAAGGCCTTAGCCCTCACTTTTGGCAAGTTTGCATAAAGCTGACATGGAGCTGCCTTCCCCAACCGGAAGTCCTCCAGATGGTTTGCACCACAGCTCCAATCAGACCCAGCCAACCCAGCCTTAGAGCAACGGAAAACTTTCTCAACCTTGGATCCCCAGATGGACTACAGCTCCTCTTATCCTGACTGCTGGCCCTTCTCACTAGGGATAATAGGCTGAGAAAGGCTGATCTAGACAGTTAAGAACCCGTGAGCCTCTTAAGAAAAAGAGGAGATTAGGTCAGTGGTGTAGCGGGCATTGCCAGAACCCGGGGCAAGGCAAGCATTGCACCACCTAACCCTCTTTTGGGCATTGTGCAGGAGGCAACAGATATATTTCGCTGCACCCCTGCGACAGCTGCTCCTTACAGAGGTTGCCTGCTGGTCGCTGTGTTCACTCTTTCATCTCAGTGAGCTCCCACAACTTCTCTGTGTTGCCATTGCAGGCTGTTTACTTTGCCCAAGAACACATGCCGGGAGGGAGGCCCCAGGGAAGGACCAGTATAGGCCAGGAAAAGTCTGGGCTCCAGCCAGCAGGAGTTCTGCCCAGGGGTGGGCATCCCTTCATTGGCTACAAGAAGGAGGCACCTATGCAGCTCTGAAGGCCTGCCTAGCCTCCCCATGGCTCCAGAAGGCGGCAGCCAGGAGCTCAGCCATGCAGCCTCTGCCAGGGAGCCTGCCATGGGGGCACAGGGTTGCACCCCCTCAGAATTCAACTCCATAGGCCACAGCCCCCTCACCATTGGATTGGGCATATGTGTTAGCATATGGCATTTGGATAGAGCAAAAGTTACCTTTAGTGAAATGAAGTGTTGCTTGGAGCACATCTTTGATTGGAAAGCATTCAGACCAAGTATGAAGTAAGAAAGCTGATGCTTATGAAGGGAAGCACGTTCTTGATAGAGAAAAAGAGCTCTATACTCCTAGGTAGGTAACTAGTTGGAGAAATAATGAAGCCATGCATGCCCCTGTTCTCAAAAGATACAGCCGAGAGGCCCTTGCACCAAACGATAAGAACTTAAGAAGAGCCAGCTGCTGGATCAGGCCAGTGGCCCATCTCGTTCCGCACCCTGGATGCTGGATTCATTCCCATCTTAAACTGGACCTGATGAAACACTCACCCCTGTGAACTTATTGCTGTCATTGTGTACACATTTGATCCAGAGATGACAATTTGTTTGGGATCTCTTTGGGAATTTCCAACAGATAGCCCAGCAGCTGAGGGATTGAGACGGGGGGGGGGGAGAGATCTCACCACAAGAGCTTAGGGGCATTTCCTGCCAGCCAGCCAGCTGTGTTCATCTTAGGTCTGTGAAGCACAGTTGGATCCCCCTTCCTCAGGCTTGAACTGATGAGTTGGCTCCTTGTCATCTCCAGCTGTTGCTTTTGGTCTGTTACCACTAACTGACCTGGAAGTAATTCTAATCTAGCCTAAAAAACGGGGATGTTTCAAAAGTTTTCTGCATGTCGCTCCCACCTATCAACTGTGTTGTGCTATGTTGCAAAGCTTCCTTGCTAAATAAACCTAGGAGTCTGAAAGAGATTCCAGGTCCCAACTTGGAGGGAGGGAGAGATGGATACAGTATTTAGACTGAGCAGCAAGCCTAGCCTTGGAAATCAATCCCTCATGGTGGTCTAGACTCTGATCCTCCAGTTCCCAAACTTTTTCAGGAAATCCACCTCCTTGGTTCCATAAACTGTGCTTCCCATCCTACCCTACAAAAAGACATTATTGAGAATAGCAGTCTGCATGAAGGAAGATGCTGACACAATAAAATTCAAAGCAGTAACAATTAATTGCATATTTATTCAAACAATTCAACTAAAGGGAAAAAAAGAGCATTGACAGGTATAAGGCAAGGAGGCCATTTTTTTCCTAACCTGGCCAAAACTGAAATAAAATGCTTAGAGCAGTGCTTCACAAAGTGGGTGGTACTGTGCCCTGGGGGGGCAGTAGGATTCCCTAGTGGGCAGCTAAGAGGCAAGGAGGTGGCAGTGGGGGGCGCACTGGAGGTGTAAATAACAATAAAGTTTTGAAAATCTGGTACCACTGGATCATGTTCAATTTCACACCTCCTTCCCAAGGCCTGGCTTAAGCCGGCACCTCAAAGGGAAGAGGCTATTGATGGCTATTGACCATGATGACTGTGCTCTGCCTCCATGGTCAGGATACCAGTAGCTGCAAGCCACTAGAGGGCTCACTATGTTCCCACCAGGATCTGGGTGGCCACCAGTGTAAGAACAGGATGCTGGACTAAATGGGCCATTGGCCTGATCCACCAGGGCTCGCCTTATGCATTTACATCTAGGCCCAAGGGCAAAAGCTCGTGACCTTCTTCCTAGTTCTGCAGGACACCTGGCACAACCTTTTTAAAAAAGTGGGCGGGGGAAGAATGTGAATCTCTGTCCCTCTTTCTCTCCCCAGATCTGCAGTCTGATGCGAGGAGGGATAGCTGAGAGAGGTGGTGTCAGGGTTGGCCATCGCATCATTGAGATCAACGGTCAAAGTGTCGTTGCCACAGCTCATGAGAAGATTGTGCAAGCTTTGTCGAACTCTGTGGGAGAGGTGAGGCTTCCAGAGCAGAATACTCCCCCCCCCATAATAAAGGACTAACAGATTTAGTTTCTCCTTGTTGGAGGAAAGGGAAAGAAAAAGAATATGTTCCAGGAAACCAACAGTAGGCTGAATCCAAGATGGTCACCTTGCCTGTTTTTCATCTAGTTTCCCAGAAAGATTGTGTGTTTGGATTGTGGGTGAGTGGGTGGGTGGGGTGTTTAAAAAAAGAAAACTCAGATGCATTATTCAATTTCAGTGTTAGGGGAGAAAATTAACCAAGTATTGGAAATCAGTAGATTCAAACATGAAAAGCACAATGATCACTTGTCTTCATACGTTGTGGTAGTTTGATGAATTGGCATTCAGATAGTTGACTGAAGAGAGCCGGCTTGTAAAACAGGCATGAGATGTGTAAACATTTGTCAATATCTAAGGAGAAATTGGAAAGTGGGAATTTCAAGATTGTGTGCTGGAAGGGAAGAATTTATTTAATCTGGGGTCCCTATCCACAGTAATTTGAGCACACAGAGGCCTTGGAAGCAACATCTACCCAGTGTCCCATCTCTGTCTCTAACATCAAACAAATACCCTCCGTATGGTAAGGATCTGCAGAAAGAATGTCAAGGAGAGGGCAGAGCTAGCGCCTTTTCTCCCAACATCAATATTTGTGTGTGCAGGGTGTGGTGTCTTTTTCTTTTTGCATGCCAGCAGATTCAGACATTTGAGTCCCAGATTGATACGATACAAGGCATATCAAAGAGAACTAGAACCCCAGAGAGGCAGCATTCTTACAAGGGAGGGGTCCTTCTCTAGAATTCCTTTTCTCTTGAGATTCTTATTGTTTACCACATTTATAGAGCTGCCCTGGGTGACTTACAACAAAATGTTAAAAACACAATGTACAATACTTAGTTTTTAAAAAGCAGTTCTAGTGTCACTAAGCTCTAGCCCTGAACTAGTTCCAAAACCAATGTATTTTACCCTGTCTGGGACAAGCACTGAAAAGTTAGTCAGATGCTGCGTGTGTACTACAAGCCCTTACCTGCAACAGGTATTGGATCGTCTTTCTTTCAAGTCATCCCCAGATGGTAATTTCTGTGCTCATGATAGGCCTGTAGGAAGACTTGTTTTCCACGTGCAAGGAGATTGTGCTGCCAAGGTATTTTCAAATATCTGTGCTCACACACACACACCCCAAGTGCATTTTGGGTTGGTATGACTGAGTTGGCATAGACAGGAGCCTGCCGAAATGTTTTAAATGCTCTCCAGTAGTCAGCAATAAGAACGGGACATATGTCTTTTCAGTTTTCCACGTCCACTGTTTGAGGCTGTATTGCAGCCAGTTTCTGGGAGTCCCAAGTGGGGCGACTGATGTTGCACTCAGATCCTGCCTGTTTATTTAACTAGCAAGACTTATATGCACCTAATGAATGTAATGATAATCTCTGCAGTCTACATCAAATTTATGAGCTTCTCAGGGGCCTCTGGTGGACCACTGTGTGTACGTGATACTGGGCCTTTGGCCTGATCCTGCAGGACTTTTGGGCTCTTAAGAACTCCTTTACTCTTTTTGATGTCTTCTAATCTCGAATCTTGTAATCTAATAATTTATTATTTATATGCCGCCCATCTGACTGGGTTGCCCCAGCACAATACATCACACCCTAAAATCTTCCCTGAACAGGGCTTCCTTCAGATGTCTTTTAAAAATCACATAGCCGTTTGACATCTGGTGGGAGAGTGTTCCACAGGATGGGAGCGACTACTGAAAAGGCCTTCTGCCTGGTTCCATGTAACCTCACCTCTCGCAATGAGGGAACCACCAGAAGGACCTTCGACCTCCGTGTCCAGGCTGGACGATAGGGATGGAGATGCTCCTTCAGGTAAACAGTGGTACCTCAGGTTAAGAACTTAATTCGTTCCAGAGGTCCATTCTTCACCTGAAACCATTCTTAACCTGAGGTACCACTTTAGCTGCTGCCAGGCGATTTCTGTTCTCATCCTGAAGCAAAGTTCTTAACCCGAGGTACTATTTTTGGGTTAGTGGAGTCTGTAACCTGAAGTGTCTGTACTGGGCTGAAGCCGTTTAGAGAGGTCAGGAGGACCCTTTGCTGTTTTGCAACCTGCTTTTGAAGTGCCACTGAGAAGACAGGCAACTATGCCAGTGACCCCTTCCTCCTATGCCCTCACTGCCCTTGACCTCACTATTGGCTGTGGTGCCCCATGTGATTTTGGTGCTGATGTTACAGAAGTGTGTAAACAAAATCACATGGTGCACTGCAGGGGTTCTAACTATAGGCAAATGAAGGCAAGGACATGCTGGTGAAGGAGGATGGTGAGTTAGCCCCACCCACCCCTAATTTGTTTGGCTGTGTTGATGGTGCTGCTTTCAGACTGGCTATTGAAATTATGAACTGTTTGGATACGGTTTGATGCTTGCTTGTTTCCCAGCTGCTTCTCAGTGGGAATCTTCCTTTTTCGCCTTCACAGTCCTTGGCTTCCTTTGCCCATACTGGTGGTGTCTAATCCTATTGGCTTTGACGCAGCAAGTGATTTTGTTTACAGGCATCATTGATGTCACCAACACAATCACAAGCGTCACCACTGCTGGATTTCATGGCACCCTGGTTAAGTGAGGCCGAAGGCAGTGAGGGCAGAAGAGGAAGATACTGCCACATTCAACACAGCAGATCTTAACCGCTGCCAATTCTCTTCTCGCCTACTTGACAGATTCATATGAAGACAATGCCCGCAGCAATGTTCAGGCTGCTAACGGGACAGGAGACACCACTGTACATCTAACTCTCATCAAAAGAACTGAACTGAACTATCCCAGCCATTCTAGAACCTTCAAGAGGAATTTTTGTATTTTGTAGGAACTGAAAGGGTTTGAACCAATTCGTGGATATATTCTGAAACTCAACAGATCCAGCTTCTTTGCCTTTTTCTTCTTCATTTCTTTCTATTTTAAACAACATTCTGTTGCCAAAAGATGAATCTGTTACTTATGGACCAATAACCAACTGACACCACCTTTCCAATACATGGAAGTATTTTGCAAAATCATCTACAAAACCCTTTCCCTGTGGAAGCTGGAAAGCATAGGGTGGCACCCACCACAAACGCCCCCTGTGCAAACCCCACTGGCATGTTGCCTGGGATCCAGCTGCAGGCAGTGGCGCCTGTGCAATCCCTCTTGCTGGTGGATTCTGCTTGTGGCATTTATTTGAACCCTGACTGTGGCATGGCCGTCCCAGGTATGCATGCCTGCTGCTTTTAAGCAATGTGGCAAGACTGAGTGTGTAATTTGAGGAGATGAGTGAGGGCAGGCCAGTTTTGAAATGACCAAGAATGTAGGCACTTCTGGTTGGGAGCTGGGCTTGGGGGTGGAGTGTTTGATGATGCTAATCCAATGAAAAGCTACTGTCGTCCTTGGTATTCTTATTGACAAGTGTAATGTGTTAACAAGTTTTGATGAAACGTGACTTTAAGTGTGGAACAAGGGGTGGGGGCTGGTGGGGAGGAGGAGGTTTTTTAAAAAACAAAACAAAAACCCAGATGCAAAATAACGAGACTTGCCGCAATATAAAGCTGGATATTTATTTAAATCAAGTAAATTTATGGTTTGGAAACTGAAGTTTTTTAATGACTGAAATTGTTCCTATGGATTTGCATATGGGGTACCATGGGGTTCCTAGTTTTTAATATCCCACAACCTTCCATCTTTGGTTGAACTTGAGTTTACTACCAGAAAGCCATGTTTAAATAGTTTTAAGGTCAATCCTGTTTCCTTTTTTTGTTTTTTGTTTTTCTGAGCCAACATGTGGTCTGAATGTAAATGATGGCTGCAAACGGGGAAGTCATCGCCATCAACAGTATTAGAATTTGTGGAGATGATAAACCGAGTACTAGTAATGTTGTGTTCATTATGAGATAAATGTCAACTGATGTAACCTTTTTCGTCTTGATTTCTCTCTCTCTCCTTTTGGCCAAGGCCTTGAAAAAAAACAATAATACACTGTGACTAAAGAAGCCTTACCATGCAGTAACAGAAAAGCTTTAGGATTACTGTAGTTCAAGGAGTAACGCCGTAGATCTCTTGTTGCATGCAGGTGACCCTAGGAGAGAAATAATCTAGACTCGCTAATAAATTTGGAGTAATAAAGTACTGTGGCTTCTTTCGTTTGTTTTTGAAGTCTACTTAGTGCAGGGATGGAAAACCTTCAACCCACAGGCCAACTCCCCCCCCCCCAAATCACATCCCTTCCCTCACAGACCTGTTCACTTGGGGGTCTGACCTCACCCGCTGCCTACAGGTTCCCACCAAGGGGATTCTGCCTCTGCGTGGGAAAAGGTCCTCCACCCCTCGCTTAGCAGGTGTAGTGACACCAGGACCAGCTCATGTGACCGGTGGCACAGCTCCTCCAAGGGGATTTGTGCAAGATTGCCATGCCGTGTTCCAAGAGAGGCTGTGCAATAGCAGTGCTGAAGCAGAGCACAGGCTTCAGCCACTGGGGCTTAATCTTGAAGTGACATTGCAGAGGCACCTTCCTGCTCACCATTCATCTTCCCCTCCAGAAATCAGCACTGCAGATTTTGAGGGAGTGTGAGTTAGTCACCTGAATGCTTGGACTTCCACTGGAGGTCACTGTCGTTTCATAATAGCAAAGCTGAAAAAGCATTTTCAGAGACGGCAACTTTTGACATCTTTCTGAGCTGATACTGCCAAGAAATCCTTGGGGCTGGTGCTGTAGCAAAAGAGGCAAGAAGCAAGAGAGGTGCCACGGAGGCACTGCCGTCTCTGTTGAATGAGCTTCTATTGCAACAAGGAGGGTGCAAGTGTTCCAGCTGCATAAGTGCTTAAGTTATCACACAGACATTTCTGCTTTCTGGAACCAGTCCCAAGCTCCATAGGACAGCTCTGCAGTGAACACTGGTTCTGGTTTGGCCCACAGCTGCCAAATAAAAGGGGCATGAGCTCAATTACCCCCCCCTCCCCGGCCCGTGAATAAGGCACTTAGCTTTCCCCAGGGATCCAGCTTGTAACTTAGAAGAACAGGGCACTCCAGATGTTGTCAGACCCTGGACTGTGGCCAACACAGTCACTGGTCAGGGCTGATGGGCATTGGTCCAACAGTATTTGGTAGGTTACAGTATTTGGTGGGTTCAATCTTAGAATTGTCAGTATCTGTGGATCAGAAATATCTTTAAAAAGGGAAAAACAGCACATCAGTTAGCCAAAAAGGGGGGGGACACATAGACAATAAACACATCAAACCCCCTCCCCCAGAAACCCAACAGAAAATCCACATATTGATTGTAGAAAATCAATTCTGGAAGATGCAGTGTCCAGAAATATGTTTTTTCCCCTTTTTATTAAAACACTGTTCAGAATTAGTTAAAACACTTTTGAGGTACAGTGAATAAAATACAACTTCTAAGCTGTAAAGCAGGGTCATTGCAGCTTGGCAACAGAGGGGTGTGTGTGCCCTCTAACCCCAAGCATAACCTTCAAAACTTTTAAAAGCAACTTCTTTGAATGAGAAAAAGTATGTGTCTGTCTGTGTTTGTTTGTTAAATAATAAACCAATAGTCTTTTGCAAAAGGAGCCCCTTCAATATGAAGCCACAGGACCGGGGCGCTGTGCCACTGAAAGTTAAGATCCAAAGCCGGACCGTGAAAGGAAGACTCTTCAGGGGTGTCTGTTGGGTTTGCTTTGCCTTTTAAAGCCCCCCCCCCCCCGGATGCTTGGCTCTCTCAAAGGCCTGCAGTGGAGCTGGAGAATATTCCTCCGTGGAGCAGCCACAGTACTTTGTCAAAGGATGGTTTCTCGACAGACTCCAATTAAACTGTGTGGCCTCTCTAAGCTGGGGCCAATGTGGGCCCTGTGTAAGAAGGCCACTGGAGAGCTCAGTGCCCCACAGCTCTGTAGGTGGAGGTCTTCCTGAAGCCGTTTTCTTGAGGTATCCACATTCTGTCGGGAGCTCATGATCACCTGCAGAGAAAGAGGAGAGCAAGGAGGAAAGCTAGACACAGAGCAGAGGCAGAGGTGGGCAGACTGCAGACTTCTGGGACAGAGTGTTATGTTACTTTTTCCTTTATTCATATTCTGCCTTTTGGACTGACAAAAACACTAAGAGACAGCAAGAAAAAGTACTTAAACAGACGCTCCGCCTTTTAGGGGTCTGGGGCAAGGGGTGGGGTAAGGCAAGTGGAGTTGCTTGCCCCTGGTGTTCCAGTAGTCACTTGTAGCCAAATTTGCTGCTGCTTTTTAAAAAGCTAGAACCTCCAGAGCCACCGCCTGGTGCAAAACGGGAGGGGGGTGTTGGGGTGGTGGAGCCGGATGCCAATTCAAGGAGTCAAGCCAGTTACATGCTTGAACTCTGTGGGGATGACCTGCATCCCCAAATCTATAGACACAAGATTTGTGATCTTTATCCCTTTGCCAGGAGACCATCACAAAATTGTGCAAGTAAAAAAAAAAGTACACCAATCAAAACATAATGAAAACAGATAACATATTCTGGTGCAACATCCAACATCTTAGGAAGGTAGGAAACTGGATGGTGATGAACTACAATTCCCAAGTGTGGCCAATGGCCAGGGATGATGGGAGTTGTAGTTTAGCAACACCTGGCGAGTCAATCAGCTTCTCACTTGCATCTTTTCTTACCTTCATTTCAGTTCCCCACCTACTTTGTTTGCCTTTGTTTTCTCTGAGATTGTGGCAACCCCCTCCCCACAATTTCTCCCAGTTAGTTTACTTCTTCCATGCCTTCCAGCCTATTTTTCCTCGTTCTGCTAGCCCTGCCTATCTACATCCCACTCTCCTCTAATGTGTGTTTGTCTCTGTGTGTATCTGCAAGCCCACTTGAAGATTCCTGCAGGTACCCCCCCCCCAACCGGGCTGAGTGAGTGCCTGCCTTCCTGCCTACATGAAGCTTCTTCTGTTGAGTTTTTGACTAACTGCTTGGGTGATAGTGTGAATGTGCATCCCTTTTTAAAGGGAAATTCCCTTATGCTGAATAGGCTTCCTCGCGAGAAAAGGGAAAACTTGGCAGCTATGATTGTATATGAGTGCCTGAGTCTGCCTGTCTGCCTTCTCCTATGCCCGCCCCCCACCTCTGCTTTGCTGGCCTGCTTGGTCACCATCTGGCCCATAGCTGCCAAGTTATCCCTTTTTTTCAGGGAAATTCCCTTATGCTGAATAGGCTTCCTCGTGAGAAAAGCAAAAACTTGGCAGCTATGATCTGGCCACATCTGTAATGTTGGCACAGCCATGCAAAAGGGACTGGGGCACCCCACAAATGTACATGGAATCTGATACAGGCTGCATCCCATTTGATACTGAGCTCAAAGCAACCTAACTGTCACTAGTTTCGATAACAAGTTTGAAAGTAGCGATTTTGCAGCCTAATCTGGAGGGTCTCAGCTGCCCTCTGCCTGACCTGGCAGTGACTGGTACCCAGCAGCAAACTGCCATGGAACAAGGAGATTCCACCATGGCCACCGTTACCAAACCAAAACATTAAAGCTGCTCACCTGGTCAATGATGTTTGCACTGAAGATGGCTTCTTCCATGTGCCGCTCGTCAGACTTGATGACCGACCGGATGCTGTTTACCACATGACGCACTTCCGGGGGGAGGTTGCAGTTCGAGTGCTCCAAAAACTTGGCCACCAGGATCTTTGTGTCCTTGTAGGCTTGCAGGTCCACCAGAGAGTGGGGACGCTCCTTGCAGATGGTCTGGAAGGCCTTTGGCTTCCGGGAACGTTCGGCCTTTTTGGGGTCCCTCAGCTTTCCCACTGGATGGAGCTGGTTTCTGGAGTCCTGATAAGTAGAGGCAGCCACATGAGGACCAGAGGCAGGAACTAAAACCAAATGGGAAGGAGAAATATTATGAAGGCGGTAGGGGGAAACAGCACTAATTCAGACACAAGGACCACAGCGAGTTCAGTGGTTCATTGTCACCACCACAAGTGCCTGTAGACAGAGCTGGCCCACTAATGAGACAGACGGAAGCAGCTGCTGTGGGCGGCAGAATCTGGTGTGTGTGTGTGTGTGTGTGTGTGTGTGTGTGTGTGTGTGTGTGTGCTCCTGCTGCCAGGGCTGAGCTCTCCTGGGACCTTGTGAATTCTTGCTGGAAGCTAGTAAGCGAGGCTTTGGCAGGGTTGGGGGCAGTTGGGCAGTACCTCCCCATTTCACCTGAGGCGGCACACCCCTGGCTATATAAATCATTGTTCTGATATTATAATAATTGTTCTGATTGTTCAATGCCTGCCCTATCATGATCAGTCAGCTCTCTAGCCCTCTTTGTGTACTACTCATGCAAAGCGGGTGCCACATGGGGGAAAGCTGTGACCTTCTGCCAGTGGTCCATCCCCTGGTATCGCACATTGCATACAATATATGCATATATAAGAGAAATGCACACTAAATGCTGAGGCTAACTTGATAACAGAAAGAAAATGAGCCTTTGTGTCATTGGTCCGGTACTATGGAATGCTGGATATTCAGCAGGCACCTTCTGTGCAGACTTTTAAATACTGGCTGAAAAGTTTTCCTTTCTGCCAGGTCTATGCAGCCAATTAAGAATACACCCTTTTAATATGATTTTTAATATGTTTTTACTGTATGGTTTTATGTATTTTTGCTGGAAACCAGTTTGATATTTTAAATGAAATAGTTGTCTATTAAATATTTTTATAAATAAATAAATAAAATGTTGACATTTTTTTAAAAAAATGCTAACTGATGCATTAGTGGCAAACTGAACTTTAAACGGAAGAATGAAAAACAGACGAGAACGCAGTGTTGACAGGGGTGTTCACCCCTAAGTCCAACAACATCTGGTTGGAAATGTTACGTTTGTTCGTTTAATTTATTACATTTATTTGCCACCTGTAAGGGTGACTCTGCTCACTGCTATTCAAGAACTGTGTGGTCTTTTTGGATGACATCTTGATATATTCTGACATCCTGGAGCAGCACGTGAAGGACATGCGTATGGTTCTACAATGTCTCAAGGAGCACCGCCTGTATTGTAAAGCTGGAGGAATGCCTGTTTCACGCCTGGCTCTGTTGACTGGCATCTCAGCAGGCGACACTCACCTTCAGTGGCAGACGAACATGACAGAGGGTCACTAGTGGATCGGACTATGCTGGAAATCCTGCTTTTCCTTGTGCGCTGTTGGGCCATCCTCTCTGGGCAGCTGTGGGGCAAACTGCTTGCAGGCACTGAGCAGTGGGCATGGTGAGTCTGTGGCCCAGTGGGTGGGATGAAGACCCCGCAACACATCTTTCGTGGCTTCTGAGGGGGTGTGGTTTTGCATTCTCTGACTGAGCTGCGTGAATCTCTCTTGGAGGCAGTGAAGTTCTCTGAGGAACAGTCTGAGGAGCGACTCCGGGTGCAGGTCTCGGGCTCCTGGCCACGAGACCCATTCACAGAGGTCTGGCTGGCCTCATCGCCTGGGGAACCCTGGGAGCGAGTCCTATGCAACCCACAACGGATGCTGTAGAGGGACTCCGGGACTTCCAGAGAACAGAGGTCCTCTGAGGAGTAGTTGGGGTGCTCAGGGGTGTCAGCTGCTTCAGAGGCCACGTGGGAAGTGCTGTCTGCCGAGGCTGCAAAACAGAGTCGAGTCAGAAACTGCTGCAGTGCCATTATTGAGCACAGGCCAACTTGGTTTTACGATACCATGAAAAATGCAAAGGGAGAATGAAATGAACAGAGGAGTAGTGTCATAAAAGCCAACCTGGTTTAAATCAGCTGCACCGGTTGCCAGTTCATTTCCCAGATCAATTCAAGTGCTCAGACTTAAAGCCCTAAACAATTCAGGCCCCAATATCTGAAAGACCCCCTTCTTTGATAAAGACCCTCTTAGGTGCTGAGCTCAGCAGAGAGGGGTCCTCTTGGTAGTTCCTCCATCTTCATAGGGTCAGGGGGTGGCAACCCAGGAGAGCCTTCTCTGTGGTGGCCCCTACGTTGTGGAACTTCCTCCCCACAGAAGTGCACCTGACATTCAGAGAATGCTGCAGATGCACCTTTTTACCCTTACCCGTATATTTTAAGGACCCACCTGCCTTATGACTGTAAGTTGTTTTAAATTGTTTTTAAATTGTGTTTTAAAGCTGTAAGCCACCCTGCGACCCTGGGTTGAAGGTACTGCAACCCTCTTGATCATTATGTTTCTCGTGTAGCCCTGAATCCTGTGCTCTAACAAGAAGCCCTTGTTCCTTTGGATGATTCACTTGCTTTCAGATAAACTTCCCAGATTTCTTAAATTCTTGGGAAACTCTTCTGTTTTCCTTCATTTGTGTAGTCCTCTTCTAAGGAAAACCCCAAGGAAGGTTAAATGAAATTTCCCCATATTTGGAGCTGGCTGGCATGTGCAAGCACATCCTTTAATGAGCGCAAGATAAAAGCAATGAGTCCCACACATGAAGGGACTGATGCAGATCTAAGGCAGCCCTGAACCTCTCTTAATTGCCTCTGATCTTATGCTTTCCAGCAGAGTCAGATTACATTTTCAACTGCCAGCTACGGTATCATCATCATCATCATTTTATTTGTATTCTGCCTTTCCATTGTTAAAACCAGTGCTTTTTTCAGGGGGTACTCAAGGGCATACAGTGCCAGCCCAAGTGTCTGCTCAGCAGCCTCAGCTTTTGCAGCTGGAGTCAGTCTGGGCCCGCCTTCCCCAGGCCAGGTGGAAAAGGCCTGCAAGGCAGGGAGCAGGTCTGCCCGGAGTCACAGCCAAGGCATCAAAGTGGGCATGAGCCCTATGCCAGTGAATGCGCAGTGCATAGATCACCTTGGCTGCTGAAGCCTGCTGTGGTGTTTCTCTCAGCCAGACTGGGCTCTGTCACTTGCTGGCCCACCGTGGTGACCTGTGAATAGCAAAGAAAAGAAAATCAGGAGCGGAAGCTAATGGAACCAGGGCATTCACTGCCAAAGAAATCATCCGAGATTTAGCTGCTCACAGCCCAGTCTCAGCCAGCGTATTGATTTGGAAGTCCCGTGGAGCTATGCTGGATCCTGAACCAGCTCCTTTGCGGTGATATGCTGACATCAGACCCCGTCCCTGTGCCATCTCCAGGCCGATGTAGCTCTCTGCCCAACCGCCACCACTTTCCACCCCAGCCAGCATCCTCCACAGGGATCTCACGGCTCCATTGAGCCTGACTTGTACTCAGAATTCCAGTCCAACACGGTGAACATGGAAGCAGGAGAGTCTTTGATCCAGTAGGCTTCTCCCTTTGGTACTACCCACTGCTGGCCCGTGGCCCCCAACAGGGAAAAAAGTTGCCCACCCCTGCTTAGGATGCTGCTTGCCGTCTGTGAGGAAAGGGCAGTAGCTCACTGGGAGAGCATCTGCTTTGAATGCAGAAGGTCCCAGATTCAATCTCTGTCTAACTATTCCTGAAGAAGAGTTGGTTCTGCTCATGCGATTTATACTTGCTCCCCATATGCATGGAATTACATTAGCCTTCCTCAAACTGTCAACCCCCCCCCCCCAAAAAAAACCTCCCATAATCCCTGAGCATTGGTCATGCTGGCTGAGACTGATAAAAACTGGGAGTCCAGGTTGGGCATGAATTCCTTGAACCTTTCTATCCCAGCTTGATCACTAGAGTGCCATTGATCATTCCCTGAGCTGGCTCAGTGGACAATCAGAAACGGAGCCTTTAGTGTCATCGGCCCAATCCTGAGATTCAGCAGCACCTTCTGGGGCAAGTTTCAAATGCCTCCTGAAAACATTTCTACTCTGCCAGGCCTATGCAGGCCACAAAGAAGACATCTTTCCACAAGAGTTACCTGATTTCTACTTTTAACTTCTTCTTGATGGTTTTCATTGTACAGTGTTATAGTTAATAATAATAATAATAATAATAATAATAATAATAATAATAATAATAAATTATTTATACCCCGCCCATCTGGCTGGGCTTCCCCAGCCACTCTGGGCGGCTTCCAACAGAATAGTAAAATACAATAATCTATTAAACATTAAAAGCTTCCCTAAACAGGGCTGCCTTCAGATGTCTTCTAAAAGTCTGGTAGTTGTTTTTCTCTTTGACATCTGATGGGAGGGTGTTCCACAGGGTGAGTGCCACTACCGAGAAGGCCCTCTGCCTGGTTCCCTGTAACTTGGCTTCTTGCAATGAGGGAACCACCAGAAGGCCCTCAGCGCTGGACCTCAGTGTCTGGGCAGAACGATGAGGGTGGAGACGTTCCTTCAGGTATACTGGACCAAGACTGTTTAGGGCTTTAAAGGTCAGCACCAACACTTTGAATTGTGCTCGGAAACGTACTGGGAGCCAATGTAGGTCTTTCAAGACCGATGTTATTTGGTTTCGGCACATTCTGGATTAGTTGTAGTTTCCGAGTCACCTTCAAAGGTAGCCCCACGTAGAGCGCATTGCAGTAGTCAAAGCGAGAGATAACCAGAGCATGCAGCACTCTGGCGAGACAGTCCGTGGGCAGGTAGGGTCTCATCCTGCGTACCAGATGGAGCTGGTAGACAGCTTCCCTGGACACAGATGCCTCCATGGACAGCTGTGAGTCCAAATTGACTCCCAGGCTGTTCACCTGGTCCTTCAGGGGCACAATTACCCCATTCAGGACCAGGGAGTCTCCACACCTGCCCACCTCCTGTCCCCCACAAACAGTACTTCTGTCTTGTCAGGATTCAACCTCAATCTGTTAGCCCCCACCCATCCTTCAAGTGCTGTAAACCACTTGGATTTTGTTTGTTTTTTAAAAATGACATAGCAGCATATATATAAATATATAAATAAATAAATAAATATTCCTCCCACTAGTGGTCTTTCTCACCTGATTGGCTGGGCTTTGTCCAATAACTGCTTCATAGGGAGGGGGCAGCTCAGATGGATAGAGCATTCCAGGGCTGTTGATGGCAACCTCATACAAAGCGCCAAAGGGTGAGTGAGGAAAGTCCAGGTGGAGCCCTCTAAACACACACACAATGACAACAATAATCAGTAATAAAGCCATCAATAACTGGGGCTTTAACATTTAATCAACAAATCAGTTCAATCCATTAAATCGACTTTTGCTCAGATGAAAGATGTGACCTGATTAATTGGATGGCAGACATTTCTATTAAAAATCTGATTTCTTTTTTTAAGGCAACTACTTCTTAAAAGTGCAAAGGACAAGCAACACCTTAGCAGAGGCATCTCCCTTTCACTCACCCAGAGGAGGGAACGCCTCTTTCAATATTATTCCTGCTCTGATGCATTTGGGTCATCTAAAGACAAAAGATGGCCTGCTTCTTGCAAAGGCATGCCATATTACACTGTACTCAATGAATTAACTAAATGTTGTAGGATTTATCAGCTAAGACTTGTTTTTAACTTAAAGAACAGTCCTACTAAGAACATATGTACTGAATGAATGAAAATGCTGCATATTTGAACTGAACGTGCGGCTATCTTTAAAAGCCAGCAGCAGCCCGGGAAGAATCCCTCTTTGCTGTCTGGGGTCAGGGACAGAGCAGCAGACCAAGAACCCTTTGCTGAGTACCAGCTCATTCATGTCTCTTGTGTGAATGGTTAATCACAGGCGAAAGAAATCATGAGAAGAGAAGACTCCCTGGAAAAGACCCTGGTGCTGGGAAAGATTGAGGGCACAAGGAGAAGGGGACGACAGAGGACGAGATGGTTGGACAGTGTTCTCGAAGCTACGAACATGAGTCTGACCAAACTGCGGGAGGCAGTGGAAGACAGGAGTGCCTGGCATGCTCTGGTCCAGGCACCCCCAAACTGCGGCCCTCCAGATGTTTTGTCCTACAACTCCCATGATCCCTAGCTAAGAGGACCAGTGGTCAGGGATGATGGGAATTGTAGTCCAAAACATCTGGAGGGCCAAAGTTTGGGGATGCCTGCTCTGGTCCATGGGGTCACGAAGAGTCGGACACGACTAAACAACAACCAAGAAATCATTTACCTTTGTGCTTCTATCACAGGAGTGCATGTGTACTCGGGTGGGTAGTAGGGTGGGGGTGGAACTGGAGGGATGAACTCATCAAAATCCAAGGTCTGGTGCCCCAAGATAGTCCCATGGGGTGTCATACAGTCAGGGTTGGCAGAATGAGACCTCTGCGGGAGGAACTGTGTGATACAAGCAGGATATTCAAGATGCATTAGGAATAGTACCCAGTAGATTCTAGGAAGTTCATACAGCAGGAGAAAGCACATTGGCCGCTAGTCAGAGCAAAAGGCAAAAATGCATTTCCAAAGAACACCCGTATATGAATAAGGAATCACTGCATAACGTATGTTAAGATAATGACTGAACCCATGCCCAGCTTCAACAGGAGGCCACAGGTCAGTGGCCCATGACCTCAGCAGGGCCTATCAGCTGCCCTCCTCACTACCAAGATCTGGGACCAAACGTGGGAGAATTGAAGCAAGCGTCCCAAAGCCTGTGGCTGCCTGGAAAATGCACCTGGAAATAATAATAATTATTATTAATTATCTTTTTTTTTTGCCCAGGGCAACCCAAAGCAACATACTCAGGCATAGACAAACTCGGCCCTCCAGATGTTTTGGGACTACAACTCCCATCATCCCTAGCTAACAGGACCAGTGGCCAGGGATGATGGGAGTTGTAGTCCCAAAACATCTGGAGGGCCGAGTTTGCCTATGCCTGCAATATACCAACCAACCAAACAGACCAATGTCCCACAAAATACATACATTAAAACCAAGAGAAAAAGGGAATACCGTACATTAAAACATTACATTTTTAGGTAGCAGTCTTTGTCACTGATTGGACATTTCAGGACAGTGATTGACTTGGTATATCTCATATAGTATTTATGCTGGGTTTTTACAGTTTTAGCTTAGAGGTGCTTTCTCCCATAAAGTATGCCATGCTAAGTAACTATTACTCCACTGTATTACTTGTTTTTCTCTCTTTTTGTCTTTCTCAACAGGAAATTGTAGAAACCGACAATATTGTGATTTTTAAATGGATAGTGTAATTTGTGAATTTTGACTTGTCACACAACAGAGTCTTCTATCTCATCTAGGGAACCCTCATTGCAGGTTTAGTGATGATATCACAAGAGGTGACCAAGCCTATACCAAACACAGGTAGTGGCACACCAAAGTCACATTCTGGTCACCATCTTGATTCAAAATGGCATCCACCAATCAAGTGAGGACAAAGCCCACTGCCCCACCTCAGGAACCCTCACCCCAAGGTTGGCAACAATATCTCAAGAGCCATCCAAATACCGTATTGGACCCCAAATAAGCCACACTTTCCCCCCAAATTCCGACCATGGAAAGTTAAAGTGTGGCTTATATTCACGACCTTATGCTCCTCCGCAAGCACCGCTGCTCAGCCAGAAAGTTTTTTGGGGGCGCCACTGCCTCCCACCCATTACAGGAGGATAGATCTTAGTGAGGGGCAGCAAGTGAGAAGTGCACCACAAACCAGTTGGGAAGCGGGCGTGCCACACTCATGCTGCTGCGGGTGGACAACCATAAGGGGAGAGCACCAGGGAAGTGCGCTCACCAGTGCCGGGAATTTTAAGGAAGTGGCTTATATTTGGGTGTTGTCTTTCTTTTCTTTTTACCCCTTGAATTTTAAAGGTGCAGCTTATTTGCGAGTGTGGCTTATATTTGGGCCAATATGGTACGTAGAGGACAAATTCCCCTAAAATATATAGTAGAGTCTTCCTTATCATTTTTCTCAAAGTTTGTAACTGTTTTCTCTACCTATGTAACAAAAAGGAAATAAGGACATATTTGATGTTTGTGTGTGTAGGTTGTGCGCTCTCTCTGCTGGTTCCCAACATCCACTCCCTGCTCCCTGGGTAACACATGCTGCTCTTGACCTCCACTCTCCTTGCCTCTTAGTCTTCCTTACACCAATGGTGCATTCAGACCGCTCACCTGTCTGCAAACTCATCTGTTCCCACCTTTCACTCCTCTTCTCTCTACTGTTTTGTCCGATTCCTTACCTGATTCCATAGCTTGCCTTGCCCCCGAGTCTGTCTCCACATTTCCCCCAGATGTCCCTACAATTTTGATCCCTATCTTTCTGGGACTCAGTTCCTAGGTCCTCTGGGTCATTTGAGGCAACTATTCCCTTCCTTCTGGTAGAAAAATTATGTGGGGCTGTTAAAAAGAAAGTATTTTGTAAGATTAAGCAGCAGGAAGCGCCAATAACTTTCATCCTGCACTTGTCTCTAATATTGCATTCCTATTTCTAGAGCTGTGAAATTAAAACCCCATGAAAGTGTTATAAGAGTTATAAATCCTCCACATTTTTTGTGTAAATTATTCTGAATTTAAGATATCACTTCCATGAGGAGTGTTGGAAGTCCAGTCTCTCTGGAAATTATAAGGCAACTGAACAGATGGAGTCTCCTTCTTTAAGCGGAGGCTTGGCTGCCATCTGTCAGGAATGCTTTGATGGTGTCTCCTGCTCGGCAGGGGGTTGGACTGGATGGTCCTAGTGGTCTCTTCCAACTCTATGATTCTATGATTCTAGATTGTTGGCCCTTGGCTTGATTTCTGTCTGGCTCACAGAGGTTTCAGTAAGGCAACAAATTTCTGCCTGTGTATTCTTGTACTACCTCCATACTTGTTCGGGGCTGTGTTTCCCCTGTTGAATCATCTGCTCCATATTCTTCAGGTCGGGCATTGTTTTCTTTTTTGGAGAAGACTGAGGCAAAGAAGGTATTGAGGAGTTCTGCCCTTTCTCTGTCCCCTGTTCGCATTTCACCATCTTCTCCTCTAAGTGACCCCACTGTTTCCTTGTTCTTCCTTTTGCTACGGACATACCCATAAAAGCCCTTTTTGTTGCTTTTAACCTCTCTAGCAAGCCTCAGTTCATTCTGTGCTTAGTTTTTCTGACTTTGTCTCTACACGTGCTGGATATTTGTTTGAATTCCTCTCTGGTGGTTTCCCCCCTTTTCCATTTTTTGTACATATCCCTTTTAAATCTTAACTCAGTTAAAAGTTCTTTAGATAGCCACCCTGGCTTCTTTAGGCACCTTCCATGTTTCCGTCTCATTGGTATTGCCTGAAGTTGTGCTTTTAATATCTCCCTTTTAACAAACTCCCAACCATCATGAACTCCCGTCCCTTTTAGTATTTCTGTCCATGGGATTTCACCCAGCGTTTCCCTAAGTTTTCTGAAGTCGGCTTTCTTAAAGTCTAGAATTTGAGTCTTAGTATGCTTGGTTGCTCCTTTCTGCTGTATAATAAACTCCAGAAGAGCATGGTCACTCCCATCTAATGATCCTGCCACTTCTACCCCACTAACCAGGTCATCACTGTTGGTTAGGACCAGATCTAAAATGGCTGATCCTCTTGTTGCTTCTCCCACTTTCTGGACAATGAAGTTGTCTGCAAGGCCAGTGAGGAATCTGTTCGACCTTATGCTCTTGGCTGAGTTTGACATCCAACAAATATCAGGATAGTTGAAATCCCCCATTAATACTATCTCACTTCCTTTTGAATGCTTGGTCATCTGTTGCAGGAAGGCTTCATCTGTGTCCTCAGTTTAGCTTGGGGATCTATAGTAAACTCCCACAATGAGATCACTGTTATTTTTCTCCCTTAATTTTGACCCACATACTCTCAATATGGCTTTGAAGTTTTAAATCCTGGATCTCTTCACAGATATACACATCCCTGACGTATAACGCCACTCCTCCTCCTTTCCTGTTTGGAAATAGATTGTATCCCTCTATTACTACATTCCAATCATGAGACTCATCCCACCAGGTTTCAGTGAGTGCTTTTCACAAGGACACTTGCTAGGAACATGCACAACAGCTCAAGCTCATTTTCAGAGGAAATGGAGGGATCTCCTTTATCAGCACTTTTTATCATGCAGCAAAAAGAAAAAGAAAAAATGCAGAGCAAAAACCTATAAAGGTATGGATAAGGAAAGCAACAGTACTTGATTCAGCGCCTCCCCCCACTGCTCAGCATGTTCCTTCACGCACACACACAAAAATCTCAGAACTTTCTCTACTCTCATTCCCATCAATTATTGAGCTGGACCTTAAAAATTACCTTGTTAACAGCAGAGTTTATAAATGGGCTGAAAAATAAGCCATCGCCAAACAATTCCATTTTCTTCCTCCCCCGGCTGATTCACACTTGTTTTGCTGTTTGATGTGCTGCACATAAGCTATATCAGAGCAGAGCAAGGCTGGCCAATGTGGTGCTTTCCACATTGCCCTCCAGCTGTCCTTGGATTACAATTCTCATTATCCCTAACCATTGACCATGCTGGCTGGGCTGATGGCAGCTGGATTCCCACAACAGCTGGGAGGCACCATGTCAGATGCAGCATTTATTTGTTCAGTGCAGATCTTTGGAGAATCTTAGAATCTATTATTCTAAGTTGAGCCCTGCTGACTGGAGGAGATTGGGGGCTGATTGGAGGAGGTATCCTACCTTAGCTGGCAGTCTGGACTTCCCCCACCCCTGCAGGCCAAAATGCCAGGTGGGCACAGCATAGCCAAAAAAGCCTCATGGGCCAAATGAGGTGGCTGGTGAGTCATTTGCCATGAGGGCCGAGACTGATGGAAGTTGTGAGTCCAGGGACATCTGGAGAGGACCAGGTTGGGGACAGCTGGATTACATAAGAGGAAATGGGAGCTATGAATACAGAATAGCAGCATTCAACAGTTTCCATCAAATGCTGAATCACAGCTCAGCTGATGAAATCATCTGCAGGAGTATCGTTGGTCATTCCCCAAGTTGGTGAGGCTCATTTGACATTGGCCCAGTCATGTAGAATGCTCTGCCGATAGAGATTCAGTGTGTGTCTTCTCTGCCAACTTTTAAATGCCAGCTGATAACTTTTCCATTGCTCCAGGCCTATGCAGCCAATTAAGAATATATCCTTCAATGATGGTAAATTGATGCCTGTTTTTACCTTTTTTAATATGGTTTCCATTATACAGTTTTATTGCTGTTAACTTTGGTGTTCTTTATGACATAGTGGTAAACAAACAAACAAACAAACAAACAAACAAACAAACACAAAACCCCTGAAAAGAGAATCTGGACTTGCCCCTTGGTGAGCCCCTTCAATACTGCATGGATACACCAAGGCAAGAGGGAAGAGATAGAGGTCTGCTCTGGTCAGACCTCACCTGGAGTACTGTGTCCAGTTCTGGGCACCACAGTTCAAGAAGGATATTGTCAAGCTGGAACATGTCCAAAGGAGGGCAACCAAAATGGTCAAAGGCCTGGAAACAATGCCTTATGAGGAACGGCTTAGGGAGCTGGGTATGTTTAGCCTGGAGAAGAGAAGGTTAAGGGGTGATATGACAGCCATGTTCAAAAATATAAAAGGATGTCATATAGAGGAGGGAGAAAGGTTGTTTTCTGCTGCTCCAGAGAAGCGGACACAGAGCAATGGATTCAAGCTACAAGAAAGAAGATTCCACCTAAACATTAGGAAGAACTTCCTGACAGTAAGAGCTGTTCGGCAGTGGAATTTGCTGCCAAGGAGTGTGGTGGAGTCTCCTACTTTGGAGGTCTTTAAGCAGAGGCTTGACAGGCATATGTCAAGAATGCTTTGATGGTGTTTCCTGCTTGGCAGGGGGTTGGACTGGATGGCCCTTGTGGTCTCTTCCAACTCTATGATTCTATAGACGCATAACAGCACATTCTCTTGTTGGAATTCACTTACCATTTGCAGAATGTCAGAGGAGACCATCTGCATGCAGCACATTGCGGTGGCCAGAGCACAGACAATAGTGGAGATGATATTGAGAGCACAGACGCTAAACAACAGGTCCTGCAAGGGGGAGAGAGAGAGAGAGAGAGAGAGAGAGAGAGAGAGAGAGAGAGAGCAATAATGTCACTCCTTATCAAAGCAAGACAGACGATGGGTGCTAAAAACATTTCCAGCAGATTGGATAATAAATGCTGTCAATGGTTATCTGCTTGATGTGGGTCTTTATTAGGTCTGTCCAATTTACACTGCACATAACCCTCTCATTCCTCAGAAACAAATGCGGCACCAACCCGTAGGAAAAATAAGAAGTATAAGGCTCCTAAAAACGGAAAAAGGAAAATGCAGATTTGTATCGTGGTCACAAAAGAATTCCAGCAGCAACTCTTTCTTATTTATTATTAGTCAATGAAATTCTGCAAGCATAATTCTGCAATGTTCCTGGCTACGATTTGATTTTCTAGAGACACCCCCTTCCCTGGTATGTGTCTGTGAGCCAGATAAATCTGTAAGCAGCCCTCCATTAATTGAAATTGCTTTGGGAGGCAAAAACTGTCTGAAAAGTGGAAAAAAATATTGTAAATTTAGCTGTGATTCCTGCATTTTAGGAGGCTGGACTAGATGGACTAGAACTCTTCAGTTTTGTGATTCTATGAAACAACTATGTTCAAAGGTGTGAAGGGGAGCCATGGAATGCTCACAGCCCATCTTTCATTCCCATGTGGGGTTTTCCTGGCTGCATGCTGGAGAGGCACCCTTGAGTCTTTTTCTAATTATATCAACTCTCCTGCAATAAAAAACCCCAAAAGATTATTGTGGCACCTTTAACACTAACAAATTTATTGGGCATAGGCTCATTCTTGGGCCAACATGCATAATAGGCTCTACACCCATCAGGCTTCTAGATTCCCTTTTTCAGAATAGCAAATGCACATGAGTTTGACCAAACTGCGGGAGGCAGTGGAAGACAGGAGTGCCTGGTGTGCTATGGTCCATGGGGTCACGAAGAGTTCGACACGACTAAACGACTAAACAACAACGACAGAGGACAAATGCTCAGAGACCACAGCTCAGTGGTAGAGCCCATACTTTGAATGCACAAGACCCCTAGGTTCAACCCCTGATACCTCCAGTTACAAGGATCACAGGAGGCTGGGGGGGGGGAGACCCTTCTCTGCCTGAGCCCTTGCCAAGCTGTCATCAGGTCAGAGCAAATAGTACTGAGCTCACTGGACCAGTGGCCCTGGTGCAGCTGAAAGTAACTTCATAAAGTCAACTTGTTTTTGACTTTCAAAAGCATTTCAAAAGTTTCTAGATGGGGGGGGGAGTGTTATTTCTCCCCCTTTTTGTGGAGTTTCCTCAACTCCATGGGTTTCCTTCACCAAAATGCCTCAGATTGATGTTTTGTCATGCTATATCATCATCCTATGGGTTTTTTTTTTGGGGGGGGGGGAGGATTCTGATCCACATTTCCCTCAAAATACTGATACCTGTATCTGAAATAACAGACTGCTCCCCTCCCCCATCTTCTTTTTCCCATTTTCAGAATTAATCTGGGGCCACCCACCCACCCACAGCATAATTATAAAATTGCTCCCATACTTATTTTACAGGACTTGTGGGCATATAACCTGATATATTACACCCCTGGCATGCAAAGTGAATCACCCTCTATAGCTGCCACTGTACCTAATTAAAGGCCACTATTCCTAAAGTTAAGTGGCGCAAGACGGAGAAGAGAAACATTTGGAAAATTAAAGACATAAATTATGTTTTCTCTCAACCTCCTCCTCCTCTCATTGACAAATCTTAATTAACATCCATCTCTTTTTCAAGTGCTTGAAATGAGGACAAGGGTCTTGTGAGCCTCAGCAACCAAAGAACTGGAAATAATGCTTTGTTTCAACAGTGCAGCAGTCCACCATGTAAAACAAAACAAATCACAAACCTAGACCAGCGCACCCTTTTAATTCAGTAACACAAAACCCCACCACAGACCACTGGGAACTTGTCTCACAAGCAGCTGTGCTCTGTTCCAAACACAACACATTTCTGTGTCCAGAAAAAAAGCAATTTCTATCTGTATATATTAGTCGCCCTTATCTACTATATATTTTGGAAAATGATTTGTCCTTCTGTTCTCCATGTGTTAGGATTCCCAAGGTGGAATAAGCAGTTTTCATTGATGTTGGGCAACCAGCCGCCATTTTGAATCAAGATGGCAGACCAAAACATTACTGTGGTATAACCATTTTTTGGTGTGACAGATCCAAACTGCACTGATTAGGATGCCTCTGAAGATATTGTAACCCCATTTGGTAGGACATTGCCAAATTTGGCATGACAAGCCCAACCTGCACCCGTTGGGATGCCTCTGAAGAGATTGTTGGCCAACTCTGCATGAGGCTTCCCAAGCGGGAGGTTGAGATCTCCATTTACCTTTAGACTCCAAGCACCATGTGGGATCAAGATGGCAGACCAAATAAAGCATAATTAAACATCAGAATGCACTCCATTTATTCAATTAATCACAATTTATGAAGTTATGCATGGCAAGGGGGAAATGCAGAAAGCTTTTCTCTTTCTCTCTTAAGACTGGAACTCATGGACATACAATGAAGTTGAATGTTTGATGATTCAGGACAGATAAGATAAAGTACTTCTTCACACAGCATGTGGCTTAACTATGGAACTTACTCCCCCAGAAGGCAGTGATGGCCACCAAATTGGATGCCTTTAAGAGATAATTAGACAAATTAATGGAGGAGAGGGCTGCCGATGGCCCCTAGCCATGAGAGCTATGCTCACCCTCCACAGTTGGAGGCAGCCCTGCTCCTGAATGCCAGTTGCTGGAAGCCACAGGAGGGGGAGGGGCTCTTGTGCTTGGGTCCGGCTTGCTGGTTCCTCACAGGCATCTCGTTGGCCACCATTTTGATTCATTTGTTGTATTTATTGTACTATTATTGCTTTGATTCATTTGATCCTTGTTGTAGCCTTATTTTGTGTATGTGTGTTCTGTATTAGGAAGGATTTATTCATTTGTCAGTCCTTTAATATTCTCATGAAGTGCTTTGAGCTCAACTCGGTTGTTGGAAAAGTGGCATGCAAATATCAAGTGAACAATCAAATTTCATTCTGGCTCTGTCTGTTTGTATTACATAAAAGGACCCATTTGGCTGAAAGGTAGTCCAGAAGTTCTATTGACCAATAAATAAATAAAGCACTCCCACATTTCTTTCTTGCCTGGCCCTCCTCTGCTGCCTCTTCACCAGCAGATACTTGGGAGTGAGGGGGGGGGAGGGGGCACAATGCTTAAAATATCAATACAGTGGTACCTTGGTTTATGAACTTAATCCGTTCCGGAAGTCCGTTCTTAAACCAAAGTGTTCTTAAACCAAGGCATGCTTTCCCATAGAAAGTAATGCAAAATGGATTAATCCATTCCAGACTTTTAAAAAACAACCCCTAAAACAGCAATTTAACATGATTTTTACTATCTAATGGGGTGCGTGAAGTTCAAGTGGGGAGGGGAGGAAAGGGAAGCAAAAGTTATCTCTCAGAGGAGCTAGTCAGCTTCTCTGCCCTGCCCAGGATCCCTCCCCTCCCCTCACCCAGTGTCCCTTCCTCACCTTCTTCAGGGCTGGCACGGCGGCCGTGGGCGACACCCGGTACCGGGGGAGGTTGCTGCGGCAGCACAGCCTCCCCTCACTCAGCACCAGGAAGCGGAGAAGGGGGGTGTTGATGCTGCAGCAATGGCGGTGGCAGAGGGACCCAGCGCCAGGGAGCGGCAGCGACATGCCTTCTCGGCACGGCCTTCCCTCACTCAGCATTAGGAAGCGGAGATGGGGGACATTGTAAAGGAGCATCTCGGCATCAGAGAGAGGGAGACTGCATGGGTCCTCCCATGAAAAGGAAAAAGAAAAATGTGGCCAGCGAGGCAGCCTCAGAGCAGGAAGAGTTGACAATGAGATGCGAAGGAGCACTGGCAATTAAAAAGTGTGTGTAGCGAACATGGCACCTCGGTAGCCTTTGCAACGGGTGAGAAAAGGGCGTGTGTGGGCGCGTGGTTAGCGGTGGCTGTAGTGACGGGTGCTGGAAATGAAATGGAAAGGATTGGAATGGAATGGTTCCGCATGTGGTTGTAACAGCGATGCTAGCAAGAGATTTGCGGCAGGGAGGGAAAACAGAGCAGGGGTGGAGGACGGCGGCAGCGGACGAGCATCCCTCCCTTGCTTCTGTGGGAAACGCCGTGATGACCCCCTTCTCCGCTGCTGGATAATGGAAGTGTGGCACTCAAAACAGAAGTGCACCCCAGAATGGAGTATATTTGGATTCCAAAAAAAGTTCACAAACTGGAACACCTTCTTCTGGTTTTGACGTGTTCCGAATAGTTCGTGAACTAGGCTGTTCGTAGACCGAGGTACCACTGTATGCAGTTGCTACAATTATTTCCAGGGGTTCTGAAAGGGAAGGGCAGCATCAACCTCTTATATCTGCAGTCTTATGAAAGCCTTGCTGGGAGAATGCCTGGAATCCAAGAGCCTTTTTAAGAGCAAAGGGTAAGCATAATTCTTCCAATGAAGAGAAAATCCTGGGGCAAAGACACTGATAAGGTGATGGCTCCTCATAAATCTACCTTTAAAAAATAAATCAGGCAGATAAAAGGGTCCTCCAGGAAGGACCTTGTTATGCATGAATGAAAGACACCAAAGTAGCTGCAAACAATTGAATTCTATCCAGCCCTCCAGGTCTAACCCCAAAATCTCAGCCTTGTCTCTTGACTCTCCTAACATTTAAAAAGTGGTCTGTTTTGCACTTCCGGTCTGCCGCGCTGGTGGAGAGGCGCAGAAACCTCGAGCTCCGAGGTTTCTGGCATCGCGGAGGGGGGGAATTCCGCGGGAGCCACGCGGATCCCCACAAGAACCCCGGGTAGAGCGTCCCGGGGGCGAAATAGCCCGGCAGAGCCCCAAAGGCGAATCCTCCGCTGCCCGGGAGCTCGTTAGAACCCCTGAGAGCCAGCAGAGTGGCAGTCGCGGGAGCCATTTTTGGTGCCATCGTTACCTCCATGAAGCAAAGCTCCGTGCCTACAGCCTGCAAGCGCCGGATTCTTCCTGTAAAAAGATTAGATCTGGACCAAGTAAGTTAAAATTTTACGATTTGGACTGAGAATTTGGCGCTGGGAGGAGGCTTAAAAGGGAAGTCAGCCCCCCCAATTGAGTAATGGACGATGCAGTAAAGCTATGGAAAGCCCAGAAATTTACTATTAAAAAAAACTTTTTCCTGATGCAGAGTAAGGGGAAAAGATAAAGTGTACTTAAATTTCTGCAAAAGACTGTGATTTGACAAGGGGAACCCCCCCCTGTGAACTTGGAGTCGGGTCAAAGGAAGGATCGGCTAGCCGCCTTTGTGACGTCACAATACAAAAGAATGTGTCTGTCTGTGAGCCTGAGACTGAGAGCTGTAGACAAACAAAAGAGGAACTTTTAAAAACAAACCTCAAGGCTGCTTAGTGCTGAATTTGAGTCTGACTATTAAGAGAAAAAGTAAAGAAACAGAGGTTGGATCCAGTTCAGATGGGATTTTATTCCTTTTACATTTGGAAAATACAAAATAAGGACAATAACAAAATGCATCTCTGGGTTATTTGTGGGGCATAGGAATCCCCCCCAAAAAATATAGTCTGGCCCCCCACAAGGTCTGAGGGACAGTGAACTGTCCCCCTGCTGACCCCTGAGATAAAGCTATCAAGGCCAACTGAGACAGGAGATAACCTTTTATGAGCATCTCCCCCCCCCACACAAATACTGGAGCCAGTCTAGTTAAGCAAACAGATTGAAATCTGCCAAAAAATGATTGAGTTTATATCCCAGCTTTCTCCCAAGGAGTTCTAGGTGGCTTCCATAGTTCTCCACCTCATTTTATCCTCACAACAACCCTGTGAGGTAGGCTAGGCTGAGAGGCAGTGACTGGCCCAAGGTCACCCAGTGAGCTTCATGGCCAAGTGGAAATTTGAACCGTGATCTCCCATGTCCTAGTCTGCGACTCTGACCACCTCACCCTGCTGGCTCTACAACATACGGTTACATCTCTCATGTTCAATGTTGAATGCCTCAGTGCTGTCAGAAGAAGAAGAATGCTGGCTGATTTTTTGGGATACTATGTCAACTTGTTTTTAACAGCAGTTTTTAATCAGTATTTTTAAATGAGTTTTAAAATACAGTTTTCTGTAAACCACTTGGAGGGCTTTTTGATTAAGTGGTATACAAATCTTGTGTCAGAAATAAATAATCTACCACCTCCACTGATCACATAACATGGAAAGGCCACTTGAGGCATTGGCCAAGTGCTGCTGTCGGCCTCAGCTGAGTCACTCCCTGTCTCCAGGGCTCTGTACAGAAGGCACCCAAGAGCGGAATCCTACAAAGAGGAAGCTAAAATTAGCAGGAAACTTTGAGAGGTTCATTGCTTTGGAGAAACTATAATTTCAAAATCCCAAAGACCTATTTTGCAGCCTTGGAAACTTGAACAGACAAAAGTTACCAGGTTTCCTTTTGTTTTTTTGTTTTTGCATTGCTGCGTTCCATCGAGTGCAGCCTGAGGTTAATCCAAATCCAATCACACTAAAACAATTTATCTGCAGAAAAATGACAGCCTAATATTGTGTGCCCCCCCTTCACAGTCCTGAAACCTGGTCCCATTTGAAACCAAAAGTACATGCACAAAGACACTGCCAGCTTTTCTGGGCATCTAACATTGAACTTGATTGTTCAAAACATGTTTACTTCTCTCCAAAGCAATACAGGTACCTTTTAAGACTTCAGTGGATGAACTTCCTCTATAATCTCAGGAAATTACAGTAATTTGCAAACATCCTTTTCCTTCTGACAGCATTTCTTTACCAGGTCCTTAAATGGTGTGTGTGTGTGTGTGTGTGTGTGTGTGTGTGTGTGTTTAGAAATGCTGATGCCACTTTATAAATATTCGGAAAACACTCATGTTTATATCTAAAGGTCAGTTTCTTTCAAATTACAGGCCCTGGCTTCTAATGGCAAATGCACCCCAAAGTGGATCTTTCTTTCCAATTTATACATCAATGTGTACTTTGAGAGTTTGTTTTGCAAAGCCAAAGCTCAGTGGCAGGGCAGGTTTCTGTGCCCGCAGCGCAGTCCCAGGTTCAGTCCCCTGTGGCATCTCCGGAAAGGGCTGAGAAAGACTTCCTGGCTGAAACCCTGGAGAGCTGCCATTCAGTGTAGTGTCAGACAATGGTTCAATGAACCAATGGTCTGACTTGGTATAAGACAGTTATTCTGGCATTCTGTACTACTCTCATCAGGGGAAGAGCCTCAGCTCACTGGAAGGGGACTTGTTTTGCATGCCAGAGGTTCAATCTCCAGCATGTGGGGGGGGCTGGGAATGTCCCCTGTCTAAATCCCTGGAGAGCTGCCAATCAATGTAGGCAATACAGAGCTAGATGGATAAAGAGTCGGACTCTGCATAAGGCACCTTCCTCATTTCCTAGTCAAATTGGCAGTTTCTTCAGAACTTAAGGACTGGAGGATCTTATTATTTTTAAGGGAAGGGCCATCACTCAGTGATGGAGCACTTAACTTCGCATGCAGAAGGCAGGGGCAGAGGAAGGGGGGACAGAGGGGGTGGATTGCCCTGGGTGTCTTCACTGAGAGGGGTGACATTTGGCACACCGCCCACCCGCCACTCCCAAGTCTACCCCGAGCTGTTGGGGGAAGCGGGGAGCTGCACCACTTTGCCGACAGCATTCCTCCCTTCCCCCCAAGCTTGGGGAAGGCTAGGGAGTCGCGTGCAGGCGGCGTGCAGAATGTCCGTCCCCGGCTGCAGGGCGCCACACCACTCTGTGCACCCGAGTGGCTATTCTGCACCTGGGAGGGCACTACCTGCCCCCCAGGCAGCGCAGGCATATGCTCTACCGCTGCATTCGGGGGTTAAAATAGGGAATCTGCTTTGGAATGCAGGATGTCCCACGTTTTATAAGGGAAGGAATCCCGACGAGCAGGTGCAGAAAAAATCTTTGTAGAGCACTTTTCTAAATCTACAGACAAATATGACGAGTCCACAGCACATGAAAATCAGCGAATCTCAAAAGAGTCTATCCTGGGGACCAGCGACAGTAGGGAGAATTGATATTCGGGTGACCAGGAAAGCAACCAAGGAGCTGAGAAACCTCTGACTCAAATATCCCCCTCACCATGAATTTACAGAGTGGTCTTAACTTAAGCAAGAAATTATTTCACCGTTATTTCACCGTATCGAACGTCTCCACACCTCTGCCACACTGCAATATGGAGATAATACTTGCCTGTCCCCACAGAATTGCTATAAAGGGATGCTGGACTAATGGGTCCTTAGTCTGATCCACCAGCACTACTGAATCAAGTTGCTGTAATTCAAAGTGGTGTTCAAACCCAATGGAAACAACTAAATATTTGTTTGTCTATTTCAAATCTTGCTCCCTCATTCCTTTGGAACTGGCAGCTTGGAGTGTTTATTTCCACATTTTGTATCCAATCTTTGCATAAGCTTACATCTAACAAAAAAGTGTCTTTTAAAAGTGCCAGAATCATACTGGTATTCAAAAGCATACTGCCTCCAAGCAGTTGCCAAATGTTCCAAATGACCAGTACCCTGGTCATTGATATTGATTTGTGTTGTTCCGAGCATTCAAAGCAGGCTGCATTCTAACTGCCTCAGAACTCCAAGGGGCAGTTGCTACAGTGCTCAGACCAGCTTCACTCTTCTCAGGTCTTCTCTTAGGTCAGACACACAAAGAGAAAGCCCTGGAAAAAGCCCTTGTGTACCAGAGACTAGTTGAAAACTGATTTCATGTAGGTGCATATATGCAGCACTCCTCAGTTCCCCACCAACAAAGCAGTGTTTTCCCAGATAAGAACAAATTGACTTTTATTTCCTTTTGTCCTGTCTGAGAGCCACTTGGTAAGCTTTTCCCATTGTGTGTGTGTGTGTGTGTGTGTGTGTGTGAGAGAGAGAGAGAGAGAGAGAGAGAGAGAGAGAGAGAGAGAGAGAGAATATGAGGACTAAAGCCAGAAAGGATTCTTCCCTGAACAGCAGCTGTATTGCACCAAACTTTCCAGGGTAGAATGTGTAACTTTGGTTGGATCATGCCTGACATTTTAACAATGGAGAGGGAAGGGAGGGGAGCATAGGAATGCAGAGGAGGAGTGGACAAGACAAGAGCATGGAGGGGGCCCATAAGAACAAAAGGGTTTGTGTGGTTGTGCAATTTCTTCACCCCTGGGGAAGTCTGATTCTTGGCACCTAGGATTGCAGGTACAGTATAGCAGACTTTTCCATTCCTACATCTCAAGGTGGGAAATGCAGAATTTGCCCTAGAATGATGGCATTGTTTTAGCTGCACATCACTATTTGCTCAAACTTTAGAAGATAGAATCATAGAGTTGGAAGAGACCACAAGGGCCATCCAGTCCAACCCCCTGCCAAGCAGGAAACACCATCAAAGCATTCTTGACATATGCCTGTCAAGCCTCTGCTTAAAGACCTCCAAAGAAGGAGACTCCACCACACTCCTTGGCAGCAAATTCCACTGTTGAACAGCTCTTCCTGTCAGGAAGTTCTTCCTAATGTTTAGGTGGAATCTTCTTTCTTGTAGCTTGAATCCATTGCTCCGTGTCCGCTTCTCTGGAGCAGCAGAAAACAACCTTTCTCCCTCCTCTATATGACATCCTTTTATATATTTGAACATGGCTACCATATCACCCCTTAACCTTCTCTTCTCCAGGCTAAACATACCCAGCTCCCTAAGCCGTTCCTCATAAGGAATTGTTTCCAGGCCTTTGACCATTTTGGTTGCCCTCTTCTGGACACGTTCCAGCTTGTCAGTATCCTTCTTGAACTGTGGTGCCCAGAACTGGACACAGTACTCCAAGTGAGGTCTGACCAGAGCAGAATACAGGGGTACTATTACTTCCCTTGATCTAGATGCTATACTCCTATTGATGCTGTCAGGATAAGGCCTACTTATGAGTAGGACCCTGGCAGAGACACATGCCCTACTGGCATGTTCTCCCCCTCCTGGGTGATCATTCGGGAGCTTCATAAGCATTCTCCAGCCCGAACATCACAGCAACTGGGAAAACATGGGGTGTCCCCTCTTTCCTTATAGTCCAAGCCTTTTTTCTCCCACTCCTAGATTAAAATATGGAAGTGTAACATGAAGCAAGATAAAACTGCTTCAGGGGCCCAATTTGTCTCCTGTGATGCCAAATGAGCACCTTCAGTTTAGCACAATTTCAGAGTGAGATAATTTTTGCAATCATTTCTAGCAGGAGAAAAACTGCAGTTCTGAATTAAAATATTTATTTTTCCTTAATATGTAGGAGGCTGTGGAGCCATTTCATAATCTAATCTTGATGTAATGCTTTTGTAGTTACTCCAGGGATCACTTTACTTTTAATAAAACTTTTTGTTGGTATGAAGGAGTTAAATTATACACAGGATATTATGTTCTGTCACTGAGAATGCTGGGAATGCATGAGCTTGTATAAATAACTCTGTACGAAAGGTGGAGTTCTCTTCCTGTTCTTCTTAATTGCCTCGCTAGACGAATTTAATTCGTTCCACGGGTCTTTTCTTATAACGGAAAATTCGTCTAGCAAATCCCATAGGAATGCATTGAAATTTTTTTGAATTTTTTTTTTTGCCCATAGGAACGCATTAATTGAATTTCAATGCATTCCTATGGGAAACCGCGATTTGCTAGACGAATTTTTCATAAAATGAATTCGTCTAGCGAGGCAACCTCCGCTCGTTTTCCCGGCTGGAGAGAGCATGTCAGCTTAATCCCCAGGAATGTAAATAAATATAGCTAAAAGATAAGGAGCTCGACGCAGTCCTGTTTTATTTCTACTTGAGACCAGCTGCTGTGCTACTGTTGCGCTCTCTGCTAAAGGGGGACGAAAAGCAGGATGCTTCAGAAGTGTGCTGGGCAGCCATTATTGCCTAATTAGTCTCCCGGTCACATTATTGAGGTTTCACCACCTCATAACTCAAAGTTGACCATAAAATTATAAATTACTGAATACTTTTAACCCAGGGTGTGGGGATATTTTAACTCAATGCCCAATGATGTAAAAATGGTCTCTTAGGACTTAGCATTTGGGTTTTTTTAATGCCTCCAAGGCAACAAATCTATGTTTATTGTATTTTTTTTTAAGTTGGAGCGCCTTAATGTGTTTTATGGTAAAGCTTTGTTGCAACAAGGAAACATAAAGAACAGAACATAGCAGGAACTTGGGCAGCAGATACTTTGCAAGCAGAAGACCTGAGGATCAATGCCGGGCACCTCTTAGCTGAGAGTCCAGCATTGCGGAGACTTGAACGAGATGGTCCTTTGGGTTCCTTCCAAATCTAGAATTCTATGACTCTAGGTAGGCAAGGGATTTGAAAAGATTCCTATTAACCCTTAGAGAGCCACTGCCAGCCAATGTAGACCAGACTTCCCCAACCACGTGCCCTCCAGATGCTTTGGAATACCAACACCCAACTTCCTTGACCATGGGGCAAGGATGACTGCAGCTGATGGGACCTTGGAGTCCAAGACCAGGGAAGGCAGTTGCAGTCAACACTAAGGTACACAGACCATTAGTCTGACACGGTATGAGGCAAATTTTGGAGTGGAGAGCAATAACCTCAATTGCTGGCAACTCCAGTAGAAGGGGAAGGGGAAGACTTCGGTAGGAGAGCCACTGCCAGTCAAAACAGACAATATCCAGCGAGATAGCCAAACTGCCTGACCTGGGGTGGGTCAGCTTCCTAGGTTCCTAAGTTCTCCACCCCAACATCAGAGCATAAGAAGAGCCTGGCTGTTGGATCAGCTGTGTCAGCACAAGAACTTGCATATTCCTAGGCCAAAAGAAAGAAGTTGGCCTAATAATAAAAAATAATAACGCAGCCAGGTGAGCTATTCTGTACTTGGTGACCCAGGGCCATGAGCATTTAAGTAGTGCATCTTTTTGATGCTGTGGCCAAGGATTTCATGCACTGGACCTTGTCAGCTATTTAAATGTCAAGTTCTCTGAAGGCCAATTAATTGTGAGATAAGACACTCTATAAATCAATAAAATAAATACAGGGCTGTCGTTGGCAATAGCTTAATGATCCCTCTTACGTACTCCTCAGTCATGGACTTCTGCCATTCACTTTCATGTAATTTGTTTTTTTCCAAACAACCTCCCTCCATCACAAAAAAAAAATCACATATAGTGTAGTCATTCTATTATTGAAACATCTGAGAATAGAGCCGGGGAAAGAGGGAATAAAAGTAAACCTTGGCTTGAGATACGGAAATCCTCTGAGATACGGTAATCATACCCTCCATATGAGTAGCTCTCATGCGCTAGTTATTGCCCACATTTGCTGATTGAATTTCACGGCTTATAGTAACAGTGCAGTTTGGACTGTTTGGGGTGGTTATAGAGAAGAACAAAAGCACCGTTGCTCATGTGTCAGGGTGTGATGTGAATGGGCTGGACATTACTAGGTTCAAGCACAACTCTGCAAGGACACCAAACTGTTTTCTTGCACTCTGCACCACCATCATCACCACCAGGCCATACTATAATAGCACATTATGAGCGTGAGGGTGTGGAGGTCCCTTCCAGAACTGGGGCAGCCTGATAATCAGGATCCAGCAGGAACCTGCTCTCTCACCTCACCCATCTCCCTGTCTGTTCCCACCTCTCACTCATTCCACAGTGCCTGTCACACCATCTTCCCCAGTGCCATCAGACATTGGGGGATGTTCCACTGGCCCTGCCCACCTGCAATTGCTGATCTTCTGAAAAAAAGTGTAACTTGCCCCTCAGATCAGCCTCCATACCTGAGGACTAGGAAGTAGCCAATTTAACACCAAATTTTCAAAAGGGATCTGGGCAGGGTGGATCCTAGAAATTACAGGTTTGTCTTTGTAAAACTGGCGAAATGAGGCAGGCTAAAATCAACATGGGCTAATTGCTCATCTATGTTGTGTGTGCCCAATCCTCTGTGTTTATTTGGAAGGATGTTCAAATGAGTTTAATGGGACTAGACTCACGTAATGGTACAACCCCCCCCCCCAGGATGGCAGGTCAAGTCCCTCTAATATTGAATGGTTCTCAGCATGCTTCAGTATTTTGCATCTCCCATTTCCAGAGGTTTTGATTTTGTCACAAAGAAACCTAGCAAAAGAGGAGGAGAGAATTTATCTGAATCTCACCTTTAGGGTCAGTCTGACAGTGTTGCATTCCTGCAAAGGGTTCAATTTCAGCATCTCACCCAGGCTGCAGCCTGAAGGCTGGTGTTGTAGCTCACAGCAAACGCAGACGCTGTCACTGTCAAATTTAATCTGAGAAAATAAAAAAAGAACAGGCCAAAGTTTTAGTAAGTGCAAAACAACTAAACAACACCCCAAACCTACCAAAGCATCCAATAACATGACTTGATTTGGTCAAGTAAGGTATGTGTCAGGGAGGTTGCTGGCTACCCTCGAACAACGACACTCCAAACCATCTTGTCTATTTACAGTGCAATAGCTTCATGAAAACATGTCTACTCAGTATCATCAGATTCTCCCAGTGGCACTTTTTGGCTCCTCCCCCAGCAGACATATTGTGGTACCCCCCCCCCAGCATTTCTAAGGGACAGAGGCTCCCTTCTCATGTGAACGAATGGTGGGTTCTGTGTGGGGCTGGAGAATGTGGCATTTTCCCAGGTGGCCACCTTCAGACTTCACTTGGATGCACGGGGGAAGAAATCTCCTTGTATTCAAAACCAAAAACAGGTACATCCAAAGAAAAATACCAGCTGAATCAGCACCCCAGTCCTAATGGCAGGAGAGCCTCCAAAATGCTCCAGAGCCATGTACCAAGGTTCTTATTTCTTGATATAACCTTGCCCTTAACCTCTAGCACCCTCAGTCAACCAAAGATCTCCTCTATTAAATATCTCTCCTCACTGCTCCTTGCTGCATATGTCATAAAATTGTAGAACAGTAGCACTGGAAACCACCCTATGGTTCACCTGGTCCAACCTGCTGCAATGCAGGAATCATGCAGCACGTAGGTAAACTATGGAACTCCCTGCCACAGGAGGCAGTGATGGCCACCAACTTGGATGGCTTTAAAAGAGGACTGGCCTGGAGGAGGAGGCTATCAACGGCTGCTAGCCAGGGTGGCTATCTCTGCCTTCACAGTTGGAAGCAGCAATGCTTCTGAATACCATTTGCTGGAAACTGCAGGAAGGGAGCGGGCTCTTGGACTCGGATCCTGCTTGGGGTTTCCCATTGAAGCATCTGGTTGGCCACTGTGAGAACAGGATGCTAGACTAGATGGGCCCTTAACCTGATCTAGCAGGGGTTCCTATACAATGGGTCTACTCAGGAATAAGCAGCCCCTGGAAGCTGTGCTCAGGTTTTGGAGGCCAGAGGTTAAAAGGCCTCTCTTTGGGAGTTGCATGCTTAGAGTTTACACATCAAACCTGACTCTGCTTGAGGAGTTTCTAAATTTGCTGCTCCTTCATGACCAAACAAATTTATTTTATCACTAAGACAAAATAAATTTCCAAAACCTAGTCTGAGAAGCAGGCAGGGGTGTTTTGTTTTAAAAAAGAAGAAGCAAGCTGTCCTTTCCATTTAATTTGTGAATTTAAGAAGTCCTGAAAACAAAAGAGCTAAGAAAGGGGGAGAAGGTACGGTACAAGAGAAATATCTACAACACACCAAAAAACTGAGGAAATTTCTCTTGTGCTTTCAATTCTTTGATGACAGCAGGACATCCAGCTATGGGGAGGGGGGCAGGATTTTGTGGTTTGTATGAAATACATAAAAAGCCAAATATATGTGAGAAAACTAGCACAACCAGATATTATTAAGTCATTTGTACTAGATAACACACTATATGGAATGTTTCCCCTCCTATACAATATGAAAGAGGACCACCATCTTTGGCTACAATTTAAATACAGTGGTACCTCAGTTTAAGAACAGTCTGTTTAAGAACAATTCGGTTTACCAACTCTGCAAAACCGGAAGTAGTGTCCCGGTTTGAGAACTTTACCTCGGTCTAAGAACGGAATCCGAACGGTGGAAGGGCACCGGCGGTGGGAGACCTCATTAGGGAAAGTGCACCTCGGTTTAAGAATGGTTTCGGTTTAAGAACGGACTTCCGGAACGGATTAAGTTTGTAAACCAAGGTACCACAATATGTCAAACAAATTGATATTATTCACTCATATAGCCATGTTATCTTAGAAACTGAAAGCTCTAGGAGCTTAAATGTGTCATTTCAAGGGAATAAATAAATAATACACACTGTCAAAAGGATATCAAGTTGTCCATCCTTCACAGAATAAAGAGAGAGAGAAATTAATTTGAAGATTGAACTAAGTCATAAAGTAAACTAGAGCTCATTTGCAAATTAATTTAGCAGAGTTCGTCCTCCCTTACAGAGTCTCTCATAAATCAGAGTCGTTGGTACCCACTGAGTGGAAAGGAGATGGGGGTTGCTGGCAGGAATAATTTCAGAGAAAGGGGAAAAAAAGAAAAGTATAATGGATGAGACTAGAAAGGCAAGAAAGCTTTAAAAAAATCTTAGGAAGGCAGCCTTCCCCAACTTGGAGCACTCTGATGGGCAAACTCAAAGGAGGGTGAAAATGGCAGCACCCACAGAGGATCCCTGAACCAAGGAGGGCTTCCCCCAGGATGCTACCCTAGCCCTGTGTTTTTATTTTAGGTTAGGATAATTTTTATTCCTTTCTTTCTTAGGATTTTGATTCCCTTTCTTTTTTTACTCATTTCTTCCCCCTTTTCTTCCCCATTTCTCGGGGGGGGGAGAACCCCCTTCTTCGTCATCTTGGGGTTACCCCCACCTTATTTTTACCTTTATTTTAGGTTCTATTTCTCATAATCATTATTATTACTATTTTAAAATGTTTCTTTATCCTCCTCTGCCACCATCAGCATCATTATTATTACCAGTGCTTGGAAAACCACCCCTCCGGCACTCGACCACCCCCTCCATCACACAGGGGAGACAGGATAAAGCTATGCTGGTCCTGTTGCAAAATAAATTAGAACTCCAAGACAGGTAAAAACACACACCAACTGGCTGAACAATACCATCAAACTATTATTACTAAAACATATACATACCCACCCACCCCCAAATAAGCTTTTTCGCTTTTACTCCACACTTTAACTTGAATCTCCACTTTGGTTTTAGACCTTTTTTAAAAAATTACTTTTTGACACTATTTTTCTTTAAGAAAAAAGAAAGGGAAAAACATATTTTTCTTTTCAAATTTTTAACCTCACCTCCCATTTTTCACTTATCCTCCCTGATTCTTGACTTCTACCTCTAAATCCCTATCCTTATCCTTGCCCCTGTACCGTACCGTATCTCCTCCATTAATCTTTTAATTTTTGCCCATACACACACACACACACACACACACACACATTTTTTGTCTATTTATGTATATATTTTCTTTCAATCCTCAACTTTTTATTGTTAGTATTATTAGCATTTTAATACTGCTGTCCTAATGCCCCCTTTCCTCTGCTTCTTCTTCCCCCTTCCCTTCCTTTTTAAAGGACAAAAAAATATAACTTTCACCATTACTATTAGTTAACCCCTGAATTTTTTTTTGCTTTTTGCTTTTTAATTTTTTACCTTCTCCCCCCTCAATCTAACTAGACCTGTTACTTTCAGATTTTTAATCTCTCTGACTTTTTGTGTTTCAATTTTAAATCCTAATCCCACCCCTACTTTTACATTATCAATTTCCACGTCTAACTTTTATCCATGAAGCCACTAATAATAATAATGATAATGATAAAGTTCAGTACAGACCTGAACTTTAAAGCCACAACAGTGCTAAAAGACAAAAGAGGTAGATTTACTTTCACCAAAGGAACACTAGATGGCAAAACCAAACTGACACTTGGCTCAATATAGGCCCCAAACTCAAAACAAATAGAATTCATCCAGAAGACACTAAATAAATCCCTCTCCTTCTCCGAAGTAATAGCAATCCTAGGAGGTGAGTTCAACCTTAATATGAGAGGCATCTCCCTGAAAGACAACCACCCCACAAGCCCATGGGGCAACCTTCCTCTGAGGGAAACCCCAAACTACTAGAGCAGGGGTCCCCAAACTAAGGCCCGTGGGCCGGATGCGGCCCAATCGCCTTCTAAATCCGGCCCGCGGACGGTCCGGGAACCAGCATGTTTTTACATGAGTAGGATGTGTACTTTTATTTAAAATGCATCTCTGGGTTATTTGTGGGGCATAGGAATTTGTTCATTCCCCCCCCCCAAAAAAAATATAGCCCGGCCCCCCACAAGGTCTGAGGGACAGTGTACTGGCCCCCTGCTGAAAAAGTTTGCTGACCCCTGATATAGAGCAATAGGGAACATGTAACTATAAATAGGTTAAAATTAAACTGTATAAGCTAAAGCATGATAAATAATACAGATGTAAAACCACTGAAATATGTAGATTAAAACCTTAACCACTAATTTAAAATGTGCATGTTAAGACATTGGCCATTAGATTCATTTTGAGCTTGTCTCCTTAATTTTATAGCAGCAGCACAAAACTTAGCCATACATGGAATTTGGCAGCTCTGGGGACTTCCGGTCTACTGCCAGCGCTGATCGGTGAGGAATCCTCAAGCTCCAAGGTTCCTGGCACTGTGAGGGAGGGAGGAGCCGCAACAGCATCTCTGGGTTATTTATGGGGCATAGGAATTCATTCATATTTTTTTTTCAAAATATAGTCTGGCCCCCCACAAGGTCTGAGGGACAGTGGACCGGCCCCCTGCTGAAAATTTTTGCTGACCCCTGAACCAGAGACTCCTACAAACAGCTAAAATGCTACAAGATAGAGGCCTTTACAACATATGGGGCAAATAAATAAATAAATCCGGGAGACACCAGCTACACGTTCCAATCTGGGTGCCACGGCACAATGTCCAGACCAGATAACATTCTGGTCGTGCAAGGTCTGATCCTCCTGGTTGAAACAACAAACATAGGCAACATTAAAGTCACAAACCAGGCCCCAGTAGAAGCTGCCCTTAGAATGTGACAGAAAACACAAACCACTCCATCATGGTCCTTCAGTCCCATCCTAACCACAAATAAATTAATAAGAGAGAGCCTCATGAAAACTCTCCAGAACTATTTCAAATAAAATGATATAGACAATATAACGACCCCCCTTCTTTGGGACACAATGAAGGCAGTTAGCAGAGGAGCCTACGTAAAAGAGAAAGCATTCCTTAAAAAACAAACCTAAAAAATTAGCAAAATAGAACAACAAACCACAGCTCTCTTATCACGATACAAATGCTAAAAGACTCCTTAAACTTATAGAACAAAAAAGACAGGACCTTGACTCACTAGACATCAACAAAACAATGATAAACATCCTATACTCAAAGCAACGCTTCTACCGTGTTTCTCCTAAAATAAGACATGCCTATAAAATAAGCCATGGCACGATTTCCATGCGTTGAAAAAATATAAGACATACCCCGAAAATAAGCCGTAGTGCTACTGTATGTGAGCTCTACTTGGTGAAGAGGACAAAAGTGGCATTTGCGGTGGAGAGGAGAGGAAGGCACGAAGAAGAAAAGAGGAGCGATTAAAGACGCCTCATGAATGACCTCCGTATGTGTCTCTTTCTCTCCCCCTGTGCGCGTCTCTTTCTCTCCCCCTGTGCGTCTCTCTCTCTCTCTCTCTCTCTCTCTCTCTCTCTCTCTCTCTCTCTCACACACACACACACACACACACAGCCCACCTCTCGCTTCCCCCCACCTTTTCCCCCTTCCATTCTACCGGTATGTGCCCAGCCATGAGTTGCTTGTTGATTTCCTCTTGATGGCCGAGACAGAGAACGAGGCAGGCAAACTGCAGCTACGGTAGGAAAGTAGCGAGCTCTCGCAGACACGCGGGTGGTTTTTTTAAAACTGACATCCCCTCCCTTCTTGCATTCCTAGGCTTCAAAGGTTATGCATATGAAAGAGGAGATTAAGGAGATAGATAAAGACAACTTCCTATTATCACCTTGCCTTTGTCCTGAAAGGTAGAAACCTTATGGTAGCCATGAGATCTGGGCATCAAAGGAAAGTACTTAACAGCTATTTGGTAAAGCCAATTGTGATCTCAGGCAGCATCTGGCTAATCAGTCCTGAGAGAGAGAAACGTGATTTCTGTTGTACAGCATCTGTAAAATTCATATAAAAAATCATTTCCCTGTTATGATCCAGCCCCCGAATAAGACATCCCTTGAAAATAAGCCATGGTGTTGTTGTTTTTTGAGGAAAAATAAATATAAGACGTGTCTTATTTTAGGAGAAACACGGTATGTGTATGGAGTGAAAAACTCCAGACTATTTGCAAACAGGTGTCGTAAAAAAATCACTAAAAACAAGAATTCATTGCATCACCAAGAAAGATGGCAACATAACATTCTCTATACAATTTGAGAAAAGACAATGCACATTTTTTTGTGAATCATGAAATTTTTTAATAAAAAATGTTGTTGTTTGGTCGTTTAGTCGTGTCCAACTCTTTGTGACCCTAGAGCACGCCAGGCACTCCTGTCTTCCACTGCCTCCCGCAGTTTGGTCAAACTAATGTTGGTAGCTTCGAGAACACTGTCCAACCATCTCATCCTCTGTCGTCCCCTTCTCCTTGTGCCCTCAATCTTTCCCAGCATCAGGGTCTTTTCCAGGGAGTCTTCTCTTCTCATGATGTGGCCAAAGTATTGGAGCCTCAGCTTCAGGATCTGTCCTTCCAGTGAGCACTCAGGGCTGATTTCCTTAAGAATGCATAGGTTTGATCTTCTTGCAGTCCATGGGACTCTCAAGAGTCTCCTCCAGCACCATAATTCAAAAGCATCAATTCTTTGGTGATCACGCTCCCCATGTGTACAACAAGGACATGCGAGAAGGGTCTTGTGAAGGGTGGGGGCTGAGAAAGAGCCACTTTTCTCCTCCTTGGACTCCCATCTCCCTGCAGAGTGGAAGGGTTGCAGAGAAGTCCAGTTGCACCAGGAAGTGATCTGACCATGGCACTTCTTTTGTTTCGCTTTTACTTAGTGTCAGATCACTATGAGTGATTATGAGTTGGGCCAAACTTATTCAGGGGCAGCCTCATGGAATCCATACTTTCCACAAACTGCCCCTACTGCCCAACTTCCAGAACATGCACTCGGAAAACTGGATCTTCCCAATAGGATGCCTGGTACAAGCTAATGACTTCCTAAAAATCACTGCACCCCACCCCTCCCCACCTATATGACCTGGGTTGCTGTGCGTAAGAGAAACCTGGTGGACGAGCAGTGGCAAAAACAGGCCCATCTGCTTCATCCAACCAAGTATCTGTTACACATGCCTGTCTAGGAATGGGAAAAACCATTGCCATTTATCTTTTGAATCCTTTTAAGAACAGCCACATGAACAAGAGTAACAAAATCGTGCAACTGAAATGCAAAATGTGCAGAAAAATATTAGGCAGCCCTTCTATCTCTCGGTTTGGATTACTAGATCTTAACAAGCTGCACTCACACTACTAGATTGTCTTAAATAAACACAGACCTGATTGTCTGAGTGAATGCTGTGCATCTTAATGGGTAGCACAATCTCCATTTGTGGGGTGATATCCAGTCTCCAGGAGAACAAATATCCTTGTTGGCATAAAAAGCAAGCAGACAGATGCAAGAGAGGAAATGCTGTAAAGGGGGTTCTCTTTTAATTAAAATTATAAATAGAGGAAAATGGAAAAGGTATAACCAGATTTTATAGTGCAAACCAACTAATATTTCCTGGGGTTTGATATCCCTAATTTCCCATTTGCAATTATAAGAAGGCATTAATTGTATTTTGGGTTGCCATTGTTGAGTCAGAATCAATAAAACTGCCCTCCAAAGCTAATTTTTACCACTCTAGGTTCAGAAAAGAAGCCCGTAACACAATTGTCTTGATTTATTTTGCAATTTCATCAGCATTATTTCCTCTTCAGTGTTTCCCTCCACTGGATTGCACTTCCAACGGCTTCATCCTACCAATTTATACATCTCATTAAATTTAAAGACCAAGCAGACCCCTGATTAAACTGCAATCATGTTTGCAACATCTCTTTAAGCATCTGCATGTTTTCACCCACGGCTGGGTGTCTCATTTGCCACTGGAATGATAAATATGTAGCTTCCCTGGCCTCCCCTCCCCCAATAAGAGATTAAATTTGAAAACTGGACTATACAGAAATCTGAACTACCAAAAGCCTGCAGTCATAGCATACTGCAGAGTTCACATCAGTACATGAAATTCAGCTGCCACCCCCACCTGGAAACTATGAAGAACACTTGGAAGAGTTGGGTGTATTAAGCCTGGAGAAGAGAAGGTCCAAGAGAGAGACGATAGGTCTCTTCCAATATCTAAAGGGTTGGAGCACAGCAGTTCCCTTTTGCTCCAGAGAGCAACTAATGCATGGGAAGTACAAGGAAGTAGACTTCACCTAAACACTTGACAAGACTTCAATAAAGAAAGAACCGCTTGACAGTGGAAGAAAAGCTGGATAGCCAACTTTTAGGGATGTTGTACTAGCTGACCCCAGCATTGCAGATCCTGCACTAGATCAGCGGTAGCCAACATGGCCTCCAGCTCTTATTGGACTGCAGCTCCCAACAGACCCAGTCAGCATGGCCCAGTCAGGGATGAAGGGAGTTGTAGGCCACAATATCTGAAGGGTCATTGGATGCTCTAGACTTTCAAGGGTCTTTCCAGTGCTATTATTCTCAATCCTTGTTGCCTATCTGTGGTCACTAGCTATTCCTTGGTGTCCTTTCTCTATTATCAAGTCTTGGAATTTATTGGATCAGTTGTCTTAAAGTTTGCCTGATTTGCTTCAGTTCACATTCAAAGATGAACATACCTAATTTGCCCCTTTGAGAAATAATATGCAGATCAAAGCACAACCATCCTTCAAAATTTATACAAATTCCCCTACATTTTTGTGTGTCATTATGAGAGAGGAAAGACTATGCCATTTTTGTATGCATTGTGTGTCTGCAGAATTGCACTGAATGAATAGAATCTCCTCAGTCCACCCACAGCCATCCTTGCATGGATATTTTCCTTAGAAGCAACTCAGGTAGCTGCAATCACTCCCAATAAATGACCACCAGATTTTGCAGCTTTAAATATATATATCTAAATTTCTTCCTTTAATTTTTATTTTATAGGTTTTCAAATCAGTATTTGTTTCAAAAGAGAATATAATGAGTTTTTTCATTACTCACCAGTTGGCATCCTTCCAAGGAATTGACCAGCTGAGCATTCTGGCAGGAGAGGATGGAACCTGCCAAGTTGAGCATCACACAGACGGCCGACAAGAGCATGAAAAAGGTGATCTGGAGAAAAGAGATGGAGAGTGACCTGTTGATTACACATGGAAAGACTCACCAATCCAGAGATCCACAAACTTCCCTTGTTCATTTTCCTCTTTCCCAACAGTGCAAAAGGAGGGTGCCACAATCACATATACTCTCCCCCTGTCCCTCTCCACCTTGTTAGGAGACCCCTATTCCTCTCCCAGAGCTACAATTCTCAGTGTTTCCTGGTAAAAGAAACTGACTGTTAAATTATCCCAGGAATTATAGCTCTGGGAGTGGGGGTGGGTCATTGGCCTAACAACTGTTACCAACCTTAACAAACTATGGTCCCCAGGATTCTTTGGGGAAGCCATGATTGTTTAAAGTGGTATCATAGCGCTTTGGATGCATGGTGTGAATTTGGCGACAATGGCCAACCCCCCAGGTTTTCTACAGCATCTGCTTAATATTCTACGTTCATTTATTTACTGTACATGCTCTATATGGGCTCATGTGCTTACTTTCATAAAGTGAGAAAGAGAGACATCTACTTGTACAATCACAGACATTTCTGGCAGTGCAATCTCCCTTTCATGCTGACAATGAGTAGGTGAAAAATGTACTGCCTTTTGCCCAATGCCTCCGAAAACAGGGAGCAGAGCCCTCCATCTGAAGACTCCCCAACCCCCAAGAAATAACTATTTCTAAGAAACAGAAATATTGTTGAACTACTCCAAATATGTCTCCAGGTGACAACTGAACAAATGTTACAAATTTACTGGGAGATCTTATGGAGGCCAGCTACTCTAAGGAAATGAGTTGGTTACAACAGAAGCACACATTTCCAGGTTCCTGTCATCTAACTTTCACAGCTGGCTGATCCATTGAGGAGGCTTTGGGTCCTCACTATTTGCTTGACCTAATTCAGCAGCCATTCCTAAATGTCTTAATGTCTTGACCCTTCGGACTAAGACCATAGCTGCAGAACCCAAATGTGATTTCAGCACTGGTCTTTTTTTAGAATCAAGCAGCATAAATGTTTTAATCAATCAATCAATTAAATGCTATGTTTTCAGTGCAGAGATTCTGTGTCAATCCAACCGACCTTAAACAAACTATTCTGAAGAGCACAGAGTCCTGTCAACATGCTAAACAGACTGACATGTTTCCGTTTCCCTTGCAGATTGAAAATATGAAAATCCTTGACTATTTACATTGTTGGTGGGGATGCGAAGGGATATTTAAATTTTGGGGGGAGGTGTACGAAGAATTGAAAAAGATGCTGAAATTCACGTTTAAGAAAAATCCAGAATATTTTTTGTTAAGTCTAATTCCTGAAAACTTTCCAGAGGATAGGGAGAGCATTTTTCTTTACGCGTGCGCAGCGGCTAGGCTGTTGATAGGACAAAAATGGAAAAAAGCAGAGGTTCCTACATTACAAGATTGGCAGATTAAATTAATAGATCTTATGAGTATGGATAGAATGACCGCAGCAATTAGGAATAAACCGAAACAATTAGTAAGTAGGAAATGGGAACTTGTAGAGGATTATTTCAAGAAAAAGGACATTAAAACGGAGCTAAGGATCTGTTTACTTTGAAGTAGCGCGGAGAAAATTAGAGGAAGTGATGTAGAGGGGGAAGAAATATATTATAGGTTTGAATTGTGAAATGATTGTGAATGATTAAGAACGCAAGAAATTGGAGTATAGTATAGCTAAGCGGTGTGGGCAAGTTGGGAAGTCAGTTTTAGTTAATAATAAATAGAGACAAGAATGCAAATGTAATAATTCTTTTTGTGTAAAGTTATGTATTTTGGAAATGTTTTATTTTATGCTGTATTCGATTTTTAAATGTTTCAATAAAGTATTTTTTTAAAATCAAAAAAAAAAGAAAAAAAAAGAAAATATGAAAATCCTTATGTCCCAATGCTTCCTTCGCAGCCTGATCTGCCATCTGTCTCATTGCCAACAATTTCCACATGGGCAGGAATCTGCCAGAACTAACCTGAACAACCTATTAACTGAGATTCTGAATTCAAAAGCTGTATGTTGTTTACCAGTCAGAGAAGGCCAGAGGGTTTCCCCTTGCACCAGTGTTTCTGCATTAGCAGGGGCACCCGAGGCCAGCCTTGAGGGCAGTTCCTCTTCCCAAGACAAATTCTCAGCAGCATCCCCCAAAAGATGAGGTGTCATGGCACTGGGAACCCTTTCTTCTGTGCGAGGGCAGAAATGGCCAGTATTGGGTGTGTGTGTGTCTGCACTGCTGACCTGACTTCCCAATGCTGTGCACCACTGCCTCTACACATTAGTCCAATCACAGAACCATGAAACAGAACTATTCCATTTGCACAGCAGCACCATGAGATGCCTTGCAGGAGGTGAGATGTTTTGTCTGCCAAGTCCAGTATTGACCGTGTTGGTCTGCCTCTGGCAGAAAGAAGATTGCATCTCTCCTGTTCCCTGATCCTTTAACTGGAGATGCTGGAGAACCAAGGTGGCCCCTTCTGCATGCAAGGCAAGTGTCCTGTCCCTGAGCTGTAGCCCCACCTTCTGAATGAGCACCCAGCACAACCCAGGCTCATAGATGGTCCTTCCTCCACCCACAGTCACTCTGCCATATTCACGGAAAGGAAGGGCCCAAAAAGCCCCAGTGCTGCATGACTGTTCATCCACTACTTCAATATGCAATTACTCTATTGTGTGAGAACAGGGAAGACACATTTTCCAGGTAGGAAGAGACGTTGCCCAAGGGCTGTAATATAGATGTACTTTACAGCACTGGAGAGAAATGCAACCTGACACAGTTTCCGAACATGCTCTCCAGCCTGCAGAAAAAAGAAAAGGGCAGCACGAGAATTACAAAGACCCAGAGCAACCCTAAGCTCATCCACGCCTGAATGGCAATTGGAGGAAAAATGGACCAGCAGCAAGATCAAACGCCGCTCAGTTTCACCTTGTTCTGTTGGAAAGGGTTCTACTGTGTCACTGGTGTAATGAAGGGTGAGCTGGAGATGGACTTTTGCAGTTCACCTTCCTCAAACTGCTGGGGGAAATAGAAACATAGAATTGTAGGGTTGGAAGGGACTCATAGGGTCATCTAGTCCAAGCCCCTACAGTGCAGGAATCATGATTTTAAAATCCCTGAAAGATGGCCATCCAAGGTGGCCTAAGTAGGGGCCTACTTATCTATTTCACGATTCTAGATGGTATTGGGACTCTGACTCTCATCATTCCTGATCAGAAAAGTCCAACATCTGAGGGTGAGTGGCAGTGGTGCAACCTCACAATAGGAGTTACAAAATAGGCAAGATCCAACACAAGTTAAGGGCCTTTATTGGTTTAGCTCCAGTAGATGCCAGAGCTCTCAGGTTTGACAGTGGAAAGGACTCCCTTGGAAGGTGGTGGACTCTCCTTCCTTGGAGGTTTTTAAGCAGAGGTTGGATGGCCATCTGTCAGGGATGCTTTAGTTGAGATTCCTTCATTGCAGGGGGTTGCTGGCAATTGCAAATATGGGAGAGTGTTGTTGCATTCATGTCCTGATTGTCTCAACACTATGAGAACAGGTAGCTGGACTAGATGGGCCACTGGCCTGATCCAGCAGGGGGCTTTTTGTATTCTTCTCTCTAGTGCCTTTCACCTGTAGCCACTAAAGCAGCCTTCAACATGGTCAATCACGAACTTTTGGACCACTGCCTTGCTGACGTGGGGGTTCAGGGCCCAGCCTGACAATGGCTGCGCTCCTTTATCTCAAGTCAGGGACAGAGGGTGGCGCTAGGGAAGGAGTTGTCGCCACGGCATTCCTTGGTGTGCGGAGTGCTGCAGGGTGCAATCCTTTCCCCGGTGCTTTTTAATATCTTTATGCGCCCCCTTGCCCAGATTGTCCAGAATTTTGAGCTGGGCTGTCATCAGATGATGCAGATGACTCCCAGCTTTATCTGTTGATGGATGGCCATCCTGACTCGGCCCCGGACACACTGACCAGATGCTTGGAAGCTGTGGCTGGATGGCTGCGTGGGAGCCAGTTGAAGTTAAATCCTTCAAAGACAGAGGTCCTCTGGCTGGGTCGGGACGACATGGGGTTGGGGGGCCAACTCCCATCCCTTGTGGGGGCTCAATTAGTGCCAGTGTTCTCTGTCAAGAGCTTGAGTGTAACCTTCAACGCCTCCCTATGGAGGCGCAGGTTGCAGCTATAGCAAAGGCAGCATTTTCCCATCTCCGCCGTATTAAGCAGTTGGTCCCTTAACTTTCTCGCCCCGATCTGGCCACAGTGATCCATGCAATGGTCACCTCCAGGCATGATTACTGGAATTTGCTCAGTGCAGGGCTGCCCTTGAAGCTGACTCAGAAACTCCAGTGGGTGCAGAATGCCAAGGCGAGGCTCCTTAAGGGGTCCTTGCCATGGGACCGCATTCATCCAGTGCTGCGGGATTTGACATCTTTCCGCAGGGCCTGCAAGACGGAGCTGTTCTGCCTGGCCTTTGGGCTGGACTCAGTCTAACCCCCCCCCTTATTTTTTTATGGAACCCCTTATATGGGATTTAGTATATAAATTTTCCCTCGGCTCTTTTTGCTAGCCCATGTAGGACCAGCATGGATAGTTGGCCCCGGTGAATATTTGACGTTTTCTACCCTTATGGCTTTGATCTATAGGCTACCACTAAAACAAGGCTGCATTTTAAGCTGCATTTTAAACTGAATTCTTACTTATATTTTAATCAACTCTTTCTTTTGTTTTGTTTTTAATGTTTTTACTGTATTTATATTCAGTGTTAGCTGCCCTGAGCCTGGTCTTGGCCAGGGAGGGCGGGGTATAAATAAAATGTTATTATTATTATTAAATAGGAGAATAGCCAACTGGCATCCTCAGCTAAACTTTGAGATGCACCACTGATAGGAACTCCATGGCCATAAACCCCTGATTTCATTGTGGCTTTCCTTTGAAAAAAGCACCAATACACCAGCTATCTGCCACTGTTCCATGTTTTACTTTATTCAGGTGGTATGCAATCCAGTTAAGCAGGCCCTCCACTTGCTGGTTACTAATGCACAGGATACGTGCATCAGTCCAGACGCTACATAAAAGGGAATGGAGATATAATCACATACTCCTATCAAAACCTCCATCAAGGCTGTGCATGCTGCTGTTTAATCAATGCACGTGTGTGCTGATTATGCACAGCATGTATCCTGATGCAATGATGTGATTGCATCAATATCCCCCTTTATGAAAGGGTCTGATTAAGTCTGTACATTGTGAACCTGTAAAAACAATAATGATGCAGGACTGAAAACTGCAGCAACCTGCCCATGTACCACAATTAATGCAATAATTTCTCTCTGGTAAATTAGAAGACAGGTGGAATAGGACATGGAGCAGAGCAAGCCCAGAGAACAATATTGGAATAGAGCTGGGGACATCCACTCCCTAGTAAATACAAAAGGGGTTTTCTCCTTATTGAATTCCTACAGTTTCTTTTTTCTCCCAAGTATCTGATCTTTCACTTTTATCACTTGCTTCGCCAGATGCTAAGTGACCCAGACAACAGCAATGTCAGTCCTGTAACTGCTTAGCATTCCCTGGGCTCACTTTACTCCTCTTATTATTTCTTCTGTTGCTCGGGCTTATTCTCTGCTGCAGCTTTCAAGTTCTGGATGTGGGCTGGGGTATGATTTTTACAAAATCCTCTCTTTGCCTGCAGTCTACATATGCATATTTCTCAATGTCAACTGGGTGATGTATTGACACATTGCCTGAAACCGGTTTAAATTTAAAAGTGCAAAAGCGAGTTCAGAATTTCAGAGCAAATGTATTGCGAATCCCCGCTCGCCCCTGACTGCAACCAGAATCAAGCTACCTGATGCTTGCCCACTCCCTGCTTCCACAGCCCAGCGATGGCCTCAGGAGCCCAAGATGTGAGTGGGGTGCGCCAGCCCCTCAGCTGGTTTCTCTGGCCATGTGAGCACCAGCAAGCTGCCTCCTCCCTCCCTCCCTTGCACTGATCGCTGAGTGGAATGGAGCCAGAGTGGAACATGTTTGGTTAGTGCCCCCATCACGGTGGCTCCCAGTGATGGCAAGAGGCTATTGTTAGGGTGAGTCATGGCTAGAAGATCTGGGGAGGCCGGCGGCCCCCTGGGGCTTTGTGTTCATGTGCGTGGTGCCATGCCATGTGGTGCCCTGGCTGATGCGCTCTGCCTGAGGCTCAGCCCGGGGCAGCGGCGCATGCCATTACCAGGAACCGGCAGAAGCTGTGCACAGTGAAGCTGATTGTCTGTGTGGCTGGCAACTGCCCTCTTCCTCCCTGTCTTCTTTCCTCCATTCCAACATCATAATATATTGGCATATCACAAAGTTTAGCTGGAGATACATTGTAATGTTGGAAAGCAGATATCACTCAGCCCTAATGTCAACAACTCGTTCATCCTCATTAAACAACAAGCTGCAAAATACATTTTTAGAATTGGTACACCCACCCCACCCCTTTCTTTTGCATCTTTTAAAGTTTTATAGGTTTTCCCCTTGCTATAAAAACCTAGATAAATCTTTTTGCCATTGTTTGAACCGCAAGTGATTAGCTATAACACGTATTGTTTGGAACAAAAACAAAAACATTCTTGGCATATATTCATCTTTATTACAGAAATTCTACCCAGAAAAGACAGTTTTATCAGGATAGTTGAAATCCCCCATTACTACCATCTCACTTCCTTTTGAATGCTTGGTCATCTGTGTCCTCAGTTTGGCTTGGGGATCTATAGCATGGGCGTAGGCAGGGGGGGCAGGAGGGGGCAGCTGCCCCCCCCTAGAAGCAAAAAAAAATAATGTATTTTACAGACCATAACCAGCACTTTTCCCCTCCAAAAACTGAAGTGGAAAAGGCTTTGCTTTAGCAAGAGCAGCTAAGTCTCCGCTTGCTGGGGGGGGGGCACAGCAGTAACAAAAACACATCAAATAAATAAAGCAAAGTGGCTACCAGTAGTTAAGCAGTTAAGACAATGGAGCATATATCCCCAGGCAAGATTTGATAGCTGACCATTTCACCCTATTGTTCTTAAGTGGGACTTGTTAATGAGCATTCAGGAGCATTAAGAGTTCTATTGGCGATTTAATGAGGGTGCAGACTCAGAGGATTCAATTTGACTAAGGTGGCTCTGCAAGGCTAAAAGGAAGTGAATAAGAAAGGGGGGGCTGTAGCTTTGACAGACACAGTGATGTTTATAAAAAGCATTGGTGTTCCAGTCTGCCCCTCCTCCTGCATCTGTATACTGTAAATCAGGGGTGGCCACCTCCCAAGAGACTCTGATCTACTCAGAGTTTAAAACTGGGGGTGATCTACCCCCTTTTTGGGGGTTCAGGTCAAAGCTGTTGAGTTTTTTTTTAAAGGAAGGGAAGCCCTGTTTTTTGGGGTTTAGGTCAAACTTGTTGAGCTTCTTTTAGGAGGGAGGGAGGCCCATTTTTGTTTAGGGCTTCAGGTCATAGTTCAATTTTTTTGAGGGAGGAGGAAAATTTGGGGTGAGCTTTTTTTAGGGGTGCCAGTGACCTACCAGTGATCTACCACAGACATCCAGTGATCTACTGGTAGATCACAATCTACCTGTTGGACGTGCCTGCTGTAAATCAAGCAGAGAGAAAGCTGCTTACAAGGCTCCTGTACATGCAGAGTTCCAGCATCACAGCGTCACCCAGAGGCACCCACAAATATGAGTTATCCCTCTCTCTATTTCTTCCTTCCTTCCCTCCCTCTTCCATCCTTAATAAAATACGGGGGGGGGCAGATAAGCCCCACATAGAAAGCCCATCAACATGGGGGGATGACTCTTTCAAATACGATGACAAGGGTCATCTAGTCCAACCCGCTGCAATGCAGGATTTTTTTCCTAAGGTGGGGCTTGAACCATGGTTGAAATATTATGCTGATATGCAGCAACGCCTCGGAGCTGTCGTAGCTGCGGCCATGCCTTGCCCCGCCCTCGCCCGCCCTTCCACCCCCTCTCGCCTGCCCGACCCTCCTGTCCTCTTGCTGCAGAGTTCCAGCATCACAGCGTCATCCAGAGACACCCACAAATATGAGTTATCTCTCTATTTCTTCCTTCCTTCCCTCCCTCTTCCATCCTTAATAAAATACGGGGGGGCAGATAAGCCCCACATAGAAAGCCCATCAACATGGGGGGATGACTCTTTCAAATACGGTATTTACCAGTAATTGGGGGGGGGGGCACCTAGGCCTCTAGGAGTTGGATGCTATGCCTAGGAGTAGGACAATTCAAGAAAGCAGAATGATGCATATGCTATGGTAATATATCAATAGAATCATAGAATTGTAGTCGGAAGGGACCACAAGGGTCATCTAGTCCAACCCCCTGCAATGCAGGATTTTTTTCCTAAGGTGGGGCTTGAACCATGGTTGAAATATTATGCTGATATGCAGCAACGCCTCGGAGCCGTCGTGGCTGCGGCCGTGTCTTGCCTCGCCCTCGCCCGCCCTGCCACCCCCTCTCGCCTGCCCGACCCTCCCGTCCTCTCCAGCCAAGCAGGGTAGCCGCCAACGCTACCAGCCCCAGAAGCACAAGGTGGCCGCTGCTGCCACCGCCACGATGTCATCAGGCCCGTTGGCCCTTCAGCCCCGCCCACTTTGTGGCCCCTCCCCTTCTGTGCCTTGGCCCCGCCCCTGAACGACCATGGCTTGCCCCCCCCTAGTTTTGATCCTGGCTACGCCCCTGATCTATAGTAAACTCCCACAATGAGATCACTATTATTTTTCTCTCCCTTAATTTTGACCCATATACTCTCAATATGGCTTTGAAGTTTTAAATCCTGGATCTCTTCACAGGTATACACATCCCTGACATACAATGCCACTCCTCCTCCTTTCCTGTTTGGTCTATTTCTCTAAAATAGATTGTATCCCACTATTCTACATTCCAATCATGAGACTCATCCCACCAGGTTTCAGTGGTGCCTATTATGTCGTATTTAGTTTGCTGTACCAAGAGCTCAAGTTCATCTTGTTTATTTCCCATGCTCTGTGCATTAGTATACAGACATTGAAGACCACTGATCATTCCCCGTGTCTCTTATTTAAGGATTTTTTCCTCCCACCACTAAGTCTGCGTGCTGTTTGCTCCATTTGGTCCTTGATTTGGGTGATCATCTTCAGCATTTGGTAGACTCCTACCTTCAGGACCACTGTCTCCCTCTCCCACATAAGTCAGTTTAAAACCCTCCTGATGAGGTTTTTGAGATTCATGGCAAAACATTCCTCTGAACCCTTGTGAGGTGCAGCCCATGACTTGCCAGAAGTCCATCTTCAATAAAATGCAGACCGTGATCTAGGAATCCAAAACATTCCTTCTTGCACCATTTGCGAAGCCAGTTGTTCACTTCCCCTATTTTTCCCTCTCTCCCTGGGCCATGTTGTTCAACTGGGAGGACAGATGAGATTACAATTTGTGCATTTAATTGCTTCAACTTCCTGCCGAGAGCCTCATAATAGCTTTTGATCTTCTGGAGGCTATGGCTTGCAGTGTCATTGGACCTCACATGGACCAAAAGAAAGGGGTATTTGTCAGTGGGTTTTATGATTCCTTGCAGCCGTTCTGTTACATCTTGGATCTTGGCCCCAGGGAGACAGCACACTTCTCGAGACGTCTTATCAGGCCCACAGATCACTGCTTCTATACTCTTCAGTAGGGAATCCCCTATCACCACTATACACCTCCTCATAGGCTTGGTCGGGATTCTTCCATGTGTTGTCCCTTCCAAGGTCACCTGCATATTCCCGGAGGACTGACTTTGCTGCTCGTCTTCAAAATTCTGATCAACTGTGATGAGGGAGAGATCTTAAAATGGAGTCTGTTCTTCGTCTTCCATGTTAAGGGAGAGCACTTCAAATCGATTGTGTAGTTCTAAACACTTGCAGCGATCCCTGGGCCTTCTACTTCTATGAGTCACATTCCTCCATACATCTGGCTCCTGTGTTGGGGAACTGACCTCCTCCTCAGGGATGTCCCCTGTCTCCTCCTTGGTGCAGACAGTGTGCTTTGCTGCATCCAAGAAAAGCTCCAGCTCTTTAATTCTCTGGAGCGTAGATACTCGGGCCTGAAGTTGCTGGACATTGTCTTCTAGTAAGGCAACCAACTTGCAATTGCTGCAGGTGTAGCTGCCTACATCCTTTGGCAGGAATACAAACATTGCGCAGGAATTGCAGGTGACTGCAGTTGTTCCCTTACCCTCCATCTTGAAAAGCTTGAAGTCAGGGAAGAAGAAGAAGAAGAAGAAGAAGAAGAAGAAGAAGAAGAAGAAGAAGAAGAAGAAGAAGAAGAAGCCGCAGCCTAGGTCTCCCCCAATAAACGTTTGAGACTAGCTCCCCTAAATCTAAAAGATGGGTCAAACTGTGCGCTCCCTCCTCAGTTGCTGGACTCCAGGCACTAGCTCCACCCACAGCTAAGTCACCTGACTCACCTGACTCCACAGAACCCCCGCCCCCTCAGACCATGTGCTCAGGAACAGCACACGGCCAGAAACAAACACACACACAAGCCTGGGCAGTCACACATATCCAAGAGGCAGAAGCCCTAGAAAACAAGCACAAGCACACAAACAAATAAGGAAACAAATAAGCACACAAACTATATCACACACAGCCCCCAAAAGACAAACCCACAAAACCTACTGTGTGTCCCCAAGCTCAACTCACCTTGTGCTCCCTCCTCAGTCGCTGGACTCCAGGCACTGACTAGTTCCACCCACAGCTCCACCCACCTGACTCACCTGACTCCACAGAAGCCCCACCCCCTCAGACCATGTGCTCAGGAACAGCACATGGCCAGAAACAAACACCCACACATGCCTGGACAGTCACACATATCCAAGAGGCAGAAGCCCTTGCACTCCCTCCTTAGTCGCTGGACTCCAGGCACTGGCCTCCAGTTTTAATTGTTCCCATCTTAAGATATCCTTTTAAATTGTCCATCCATGTCTTAACATTAATTGTATAGCATTTCAAAGTAATTATCTTTGTCATGGTGATGCCTATACTTTACTTTTTCAATTTGGAATCCAGTTTTCTCCATCAGTCTTTTGTTTTTCATTATTAACATTTTCATTTTCTGATGATGAACCTTAAAACCTATTAGCATGCCAAATTCATTTAATTTATTCATAAGTTTCCACTCCCTGAAATGGGATTTCCAGAACTATCATCAGATCATCAGCAAAAGACAGTAATTTACAGTTCTGAGTTTTGTTAAGCCATTGTGAGAAGAGGATGCTTGATGAGATAACTTGATCCAGCAGGCCTCTTCTGCTCTTATGTCCTTACGGCATTTCCTGGTTTCCATCATGGTGTTCCGTTGCAGCAGTAGCGGTTTAGTTCTGCTGTCTGTGGACAAATGCTGGCTCCCTTAGCCTGAAAGCGAGATGAGTGCCGCACCCCATACGCACCTTTGACTAGACTTAACCATCCAGGGGTCCTTTACCTTTATCTTTTTTATGCCTCTCTTATAACTTATAAAGGAAAAAAAGAGTATTTTCCTTACAGGCAAAAACTGCAGCCTACCTTGTTATCAGTACTTTGATTAAAATTCAGTATGGTTGTTCACAGTACAAACAGATTAATATGTTTTGCAAATCAGATTTGGCTCAGAGCCAACAAGTTGGCCAGCACTGTTTCTTGAAGCCATATAAACTGAACATTCTATCTATTCTATCTATCTATCTATCTATCTATCTATCTATCTATCTATCATCTATCATCTATCTATCTATATGTCTATCTAGGGCAGGCATCCCCAAACTTCGGCCCTCCAGGTGTTTTGAACTACAATTCCCATCTTCCCCGACCACTGGTCCTCTTAGCTAGGGATCATGGGAGTTGGAGGCCAAAACATCTGGAGGGCCGCAGTTTGGGGATGTCTGATCTAGGGCATGTCAGGAACTAATGAAACAAAAGCCAGCACTGAGTGGAAATTAAAAATGGGCAAGCAATAATCCCCGTAGAAAGGGAATCAAAAGTGAGGTGGATAGATGTGTTTCTCTAGCTTGTCTAAATATGCTCCCTAATACAACAGAGAATTTAAAGGTCAGAGAGCAGATAAGAGAATGCTCTGCAGGGACAAGCTTCTCACACCTCTCAAGAAAATAAAAATGGAGTCCCTTGTAAGGGGAGCAAACGGTATTTCATGTGTTTTTCTCAGAGCCAAAAGAAACAAGTCTTTCTGCTTCTTGTTTTGATCAGTTGTAAACAGCTTCACGCCTCTGCAGAGCTGAAAGGGTGACTCATCACACTCTCTTGTGACTCTCTTCTAACCAATTGCGGGGGGGGGGGGAGATTTGTCTAAAATCTTGCTCCATTGCCTTGTGAATATCCCTCACCACCTGTCTGCAGTTTAAGCAGCAAGTCTAGCGCCTTTTGAAATTCCTCCTTTGATCCCCCTGTTGTATCATTTAAAAAGACATCTCCTTCTTACTGAAGCTCTGGTTTCAGTTCTCATTTATTTATTTGTTGCATTTTCAACAAATATGCTCCCTCCATCCCAGGAGCTAAGGGCTAAACAAACATGGTCTTTAGCCCCATGTTCATCCTCACAACAGGTAAGGTAAGTTATCTGAAAGGAAGGGAGGGGGAATTTGGGAGACAGAATCGTTGAGGAAGCTCTCTGCTTAAAGAGAGAAATAGAAAGTTTTTGAGAAAAGGGGAGACAAAAGTGCTTTAAGGGACAAAAAAAGGAGGAGTGCTAGGTGCACAGAACATAAGGGAGCTAGATCTCTTGTTCTGGTGTTGCAGAGAAGCCCACAGAACAAGTCAGCACCAAGGAAAGCTCCTAGTCTCAGCACCACAGAGAGCTCCTAGTGAGCAACTTGTTTGAGCTTCTGCCCTCTTGAAAGACTTGAAAGACTAATTTATACAGACCAGCAGGCAAAGTTGATAGTGAATAATGTAATATCAGAAAAATGTAAAATTGCAAAAGGACAAGACAGTCTTGTGCCTTGTCACTGTTATTGTTTATTTTGGTGTTATAGACCCTGGCAAGGAACATAAGATCTGATGAAGAAATAAAAGGTTAACAGTTGGGTGCAAAGCATACAAACTGAGAGCATTTGCTAACCTCTTCTGGGCTCTTCACCCTTCCAGGCTCTTCACCCGTGGCTGCTTCTTAAAGGGCCAACCCTCTGATCTGAAGATGGGTATTCCATGACCTCCTGATGTGCTCCCTGTGCCACTAGACTGGTGATCTACATTTGGTTCATCAGGCTCAGGGGCAGCATCCTGTGGGGGTCCTGAATCTGCTGGTCCAATGGAATGGGAGGTTGTTCTGTGGATTCCTGTCAGCCTCAGGTTTCCTGCTCCTGAGGCTTGGGGCTCTAGACCTGACCTGGCTCCTAGGTGAGAGACTCTGTGCAGCCTCTGGCTCTTGTGTCATGATTGCTGCTGGACTCTGGAGTGACAACAGTGAAACAGAGGCCCTAGGCACATGTATGCCTGCAACCTGCCATTTAGCACTCAAAAGGGGTCTTCCAGCCTCAACAACACAACCCTACTCAGAAGTAAGCCCCTCTGTCTTCAATGGTGCCTACCACCAGCAAAGTAGGTTTGCAATCTAAAGCTCTTCAGGGAGAACTGGAAACTAGTTCTATGAAGGAGTGGGGGCCCAGGGATCCTCACCAAGCTTTAATTCCCAGGAGTGGCTGGAAAGTGGGAGTTTTCATGGCACTTAAACCAGTCCAAGTTTCTCCAGTTCAGAGTCCTCTGTTTTCACCCCTTTGGAAAATACAATTCCTCCCCTGCAGACAAGAGCTGTCGCTGTGTCCAAGAGATGGGATGGTGTACATCAGCATGACTGAAGGACGGTGAAGAAATCCATCTTACATGAATCTATCTATCCATCTATATCTCTCTATCTATCTATCCATCCATTATGGTCACAGACCAGAGAGATGGAAATATAGAGCAGGGGTCCCCAAATTAAGGCCCGGGGGCTGGATGCGGCCCAATCGCCTTCTAAATCCGGCCTGCAGACGGTCCGGGAATCAGCATGTTTTTACATGAGTAGAATGTGTCCTTTTATTTAAAATGCATCTCTGGGTTATTTGTGGGGCATAGGAATTTGTTCATCCCCCCCAAAAAAAAATATAGTCCGGCCCCCCACAAGGTCTGAGGGACAGTGGACTGGCCCCCTGCTGAAAAAGTTTGCTGACCCCCGATATAGAGCAATAGGGGACATGTAACTATAAATAGGTTAAAATTAAACTGTATAAGCTAAAGCATGATAAATAATACAGATGTAAAACCACTGAAATGTGTAGATTAAAACCTTAACCGCTAATTTAAAATGTGCATGTTAAGACATTGGCCATTAGATTCATGTAGAGCTTGTCTCCGTAATTTTATAGCAGCAGCACAAAACTTAGCCATACATGGAATTTGGCAGCTCTGGGGACTTCCGGTCTACCGCCAGCGCTGATCAGCGAGGAATCCTCAAGCTCCGAGGTTCCTGGCACTGTGAGGGAGGGAGAAGCCGCAAGAGCGCCGCGGACCCCCAATAAAAAAACTCCAGATTGAGCTTTCTGGGAACGTGAGAGCTTGACTGTGCCCAAAAGTGACTCCTCTGCCCCCGGTAAGCTCTTTTAAGAGCCCCGAGAGCGAGCAGAGTGCAGAGTCATTTTTGAGCAAATCGCTACCCTCACAGAGCGAAGCTCTGAGCTGGCAGCGGAGGAGTGGTGGATTTTTCCCAAAACAAAGGATTTGAAGACATTGGACACCGTGGGTAAAGGAAAGAAATTTTTTTAAAAATGTAATTGAAAGGAATTGGCCATGGGAGATTGGTTTCAGTAGAGAATGAAGCGAAGCAAGATGAACAAGCATCAGCTGGGGACAATGTAAATGACTTTACAGAAGAGGAGGAAGATCCATCAGTCCTGGACAATATAATTGAACTTAAAAAAGAGGAGGAAGAAGTATGGAATAAGATATATGTTTGATGCAAGGAGTCCTCAAAGAAGAACCAGCATGGAATAATGTCCTCCCAGTGAGTGAGAGAGGGCAGGCAGGATCTATGCTGGGGCCTGAGCTCAACTGGAATAAAAATTGAGATAGGGCTGAAAAGTGGAAACATAGCTGGAGGGTACTGTGCTACAGTTAGAAAATTGGGGAGGGCAGCAGGGGACAAAGAAGGGAGCGTGGTGGATAGGTGGCGAAAGAGTGGGAATAGGGTGAGGAGCAACAATGGGTTATTTTCTTATCGATTAAGATGGTCTGAAACTGGAACGTTTTATGGAACTGGGTGATGCATCTGGGGGATCTGGAGTCCAGGGCAAGGGGGGTAGAATTAGATAAAAGTGGTTAAAGGTTATTATGATAGAAGAAATAATATTTGAATGTATGGAAAAATTTTGGGGTATAAATTGTGAGGCTAAAGGAAGAATTAGAGATGGATGGGAAAATAAATTTAGATTTGGATTAATTACTGAATTATAGGTTGAGGATAGTTGGTTGTGAGATAATGGAAAAATGGTGTTAGATTGATTTAAGATAAAGGAAAATTGCTTAATTTAGATTTAAAAATGGACCCAGTGGGGGGGGGAATCGAGGAAGTCCACAATGTCAAGTTAATGTAAGAATTGATATGTGTGTTTTTTGTTTTGTTTTTCATTCTTTTTCTCTTTTGATTATGTTTTATTTTTGCTTTTTTGTTTTTGTTTTGAAATGTTTGAAAATCAATAAATATTATTTGAAAATAAAAATAAAAATGGCAGCTCTGATCCAATGCAGCTTTGCTTGTATCAGAATGCCTCTTGCATCAAGCTCCCACTTCTGTCTGACCCACTCAGGCATTGTTGGCTTTGTTTAAAAAAACAAAAAACAAATATATATATTACACAAATATAATAAAAAGTCAAGCTCCTTGCTGTACTGTACTATATTTCTGCAGTATAATTTTAAGTACCTGTTTATGTGCTGATTGATTTATGAAACCTAGTGTATGTGTAAAATATTGTATGAATATACAGTCATACCTCGGATTACAGCTGCTTCAGGTTGCGCTCCGCGCCGAACCCGGAAGTACCGGAACAGGTTACTTCCAGGTTTCGGGGCGTGTGCATGCGCAGAAGCACTAAATCGCGACCCGTGCATGCACAGATATGCAGACACGGGTTGCAAATCCTGTGGGTTGCAAATGTGCCTCCCGCACGGATCACATTTGCAACCCAAGCGCGTCCACTGTATATGCATACTCTTCGACTAGGCCTTGGGCTGATTAACTTTCTCTGTCCTTTTAAATTTGTGGGAGGAGGCGCTGGGAGGGTGAAGGGTTACTGATTTGTTTTGTTCTTGTTCTTATTATCTATTTTGTGTATTTTATATTGTATTTTTATGTTGTGAACTGCCCTGAGATCTACAGATTTAATAAATGATAAAATGATAAAAATAAATTCCTGAGCATTGGCTATGCCAGCCTATGTAAATAAGGCTTCAACTGCATCCAAAAAAATCTGGGGTGGGGGTGGGGGTGGGAAGCTCACACACTCTCCAATCACTTCTAAAACTGAATTTCTAAAGGACAGATTCCCAAGGACTGCAGAAGCAGACTGGCTCTCCCGGACTCTTCTGAGAGCAGCAAAATTCAGACAGAGGCCAGCTGAAAAGGGCAGCATCACAGTCATTTCTCTATCTGCTCCTCTCCACTAAATATGATTCCCAATTAGTAAAGCAACACTAACCTCCTTGCCTCTCCCAAGACAGATGATCGCTCTGAAATCCTCAAACCTTTGTCTCTCACACACACAGAGAGAAAGCTGCCTCTAAGGCAAATGCTGGCACAATGATCCCAGCTAGGGCCGGTGTATGCACATTTTCATAGCAGAAGAATCTGTGTCATGCACAAACACACACATCTGCTTGCTTGTCTCCCAGCAGAGTCCTTATAAATCCCATTCCCAGGAAATCTAATTAGTCTGAATTGCATTTGGTAAGCAGGCTGGGAGACTAGTCACCTATAAACAGAAAAGTTTTTAATGGTATTTTTTACTATAGCAGATAGATAGATGATTGATAGACAGATAGATAGATGTAGTGAGACACACACACACACACACACACACACACACACACACACACACAGGGACCAGAGAGCGGGGGCAAATATAATCAGATTAAAGCTTGCCAAAGGGTAAGAAAATCTAGATAGAAATGATTTTTCATGTCTGTATATGGTAACGTTCACGCATCAATATCTGTAAGCAGCCCAAAATTCTACATTATTTTGACACATTCTGGGCTCTTCCAGACCTACTATTTGTAGTGCTATTGTTGCCATGTTTTGGAAGAATGAAATTGTAGTGGACTATCCACACCAGAAGGTACACATTACTGTTTCTTTTGGAGAGGGGGTGGGGGTGGGTTGTGCCTTTTCGCAACCATCCTGATGATAGGATATGTTCAGACTCAGAAATGTCACACCCCTTCTGTTGCCTTGTTCTTCCAACCAGCAAAATGTCAGAGTTATGAGTAGGGCTGGCTTGAGATGTTTCGGTGCTTAAGGAAACCCTCTGCCCATCCTCCGCAGGTGTGCTCCACTGCTGCAAGGGCAGCTGCAGCGGAGGAGCCCAGATCTGCTGCCTGAGGAGACCACCTCATCCTGCCTCATGGCTAACCCAGCCCTGGCTAGGAGCATGTGCATGCAGTATGGAGAGCCCTTGTGGGATCTTCTCTCTCTCTCTGATATTTAGCGCCTGGTATGCTGGGATTCTGCTCATGAGGGAGATTAGATGGAGAAGCTTCTTGAGCCCTTTCAGCCTGAGCTATTGCTAGCATCCTGTAACACTGCATAATCCTGGCACTTTATAGATGCTATGCAATTTCTGTTCTTATACTTTATAAAAAGAACTTTTTGGATGCCACTTTGGGGGTCTCTTGGGGCTATAAAGTGGGGTGTAAGTATTCTGAATAAGCAAAATTAATAGAAGCATGATACAAACGTTCAGGTGCTGAACATAAATCAGAATGGGGGCCATAATCATAAAATCACCCATAGTCCTGGTTTATATAATAACCTGGCTTCCACCTTGATGGACAGTGGATTATAGGAATCTGTCGAATTTATTTGTTACATTTCTATCCCAGTTTCATCCAAGGAGCAAAAGGTGGTGTGGATAGCTCTTCTACGCTTCATTTTATCTTCACAACAAACCTGAAAGAGACATGCCCCAAAGTCACCTGGTAAACTCCATGGCTGAACCCTGATCTCCCAGGACCTAGACTGACACTCCAACCACCACACCACACTGGCTCATGACACTGGTGCCTTTTTCTAAGCCTGTTGTGTAAAAGATTGGAATGTATACAATTCGGTAATTACTTTTCAAAACTATCCAGCAACAACAGAATGTGAAAAAGGCTCATTAATTTATTACAGTCATACCTCGACATCCGAACGCTTCGACTTCTGAAGGTTTCGACTTCCGAAGTCGACAACCCCAGAAGTCTTTTCACTGCACGCGCCCGCATGCTTCGACACCCGAAAACCTTGACTTACGAAGACGGCCGCGGAACGGATCATCTTCGTAAGCCGAGGTACCACTGTAGTTGCTTCTCAGACCTTCATCAGGCAATGATGCTGCATGTTTAGCGTGGAAAAGAGGAGACTGAGAGGAGATATGATAGCCATCTTCAAATATCACCATCATTTTTAATTTGTATAAAAGCAAACACCAAACTTTTGCTCCTACTGTATCCATCATCCACACAAGTTTAGTTATACAGTGGGTACCTCGGTTTTGGAACAGCTTAATTCATGAAGAACTTGGAACCCAAACGCTGCAAAACTGGAAGTAGGTGTTCCGGTTTGCAAACTTTTTTCAGAAGCCGAATGTGCTCCGTTTTGAGTCCCCTGCAAAGTCCTTACCCTCTTTCTGTCTGCATGTTCTGCTTGTTACCCCCTGACTAAAATTGGCCTCTATTATCCCTCCCTCAGCTCTTAAATAAGTCATTTGAAAAACTATAACAGAAAAATAAATGATAAAAACACAGATAATGCACTGTAATGGACTCAGCTGACACTTTCACTCCTGCAGCCATTCTATTCCCCAACTTCAACTCCCAAAACTTCATTTAATTTCCATTCACAACCTACCCAACTTTGTGTTCTGAATGAATAAACAAATAAATGGCCTTCTTCTTGCTCACTGGACTGCTTCGAACTTTGCTTTCTTGTTACATCACACCAAATTTATTAGTCAACAACATTATTATTTTTTCATTGCCATCACTATTACCACACATTACTTATACAGTCATAGTTTCATTGTAAAATGGAGCAGTTCTGGTTGCCTCACCTCAAAAAGGACATTGTAGAATTGTGTTTTAAAATAAAACACATTTTTAAAAACCCACGATTAAAGCAAAGCAAAGTCTCTGGAGTACAGGGTTGCTTTTTGCTTTTCTTTTCTTTTCTTTTCTTTATACTTCAAACAAAATGATTACCTACTGGGGGATTAGACTGTAATATCTCAAGCATGTGTCAAGTTCCCCCTTTGTCTCTGTTGCCTTCTTCATGTTTCTGCTCCCATCAATAACTTGAGTCAAGAGATGCAGGCATTTCCATGAGGATTTGCTTAGATATTCCTCAACTATTAGGACCATGAGTGCCGAATAAGCCTTGCGATTGAGAACATGACTAATTAATCCCAGGAGCACTCCAGAGCTGTGTGTCAGCAGATGCCTGAAAACATCATCTGCCTAACGGAGAACAGCCTTAAGATCATCTTCCCAATTCTGCATGTTGTCTCAGTGAGGGAGTCCCCTCGCTATTGTGACGCTACACGAGTGTAACTCCCTCGGGCATTATTCTAAGGTAACCAGGTGCATCATATTTTCCAATACAGGGCTGCCACAATATTCAGTAGAAAGCACTTAAATGTGTGCGTTGATCTTTCGCCAAAACCACTTGACCGATCACATTCAAATTTTGACACAACATCAAATGTGAATGTCTGGGTAACACCATGCCCATTGGGAAGACAGATGTGACACCTCTGCAACGTAAAACCCCCAAAACTTGGTCATTTGGAACCCTCAAATCACACAGCTGGGGAAGCTGGGAAATAGAAGGCAGAGAGATTCCACAACAGCGCCCTTTATCTCGGCTCGGCTATGCAGACTTGGCCGCTTTCAAGACTAGGCCGAGTGGAGGTAGGGGCTTGCCTGGGTGGGGGCTGGGGGGAGGGGGCGGGATAGGTTATGGGTGAGCCCAATCACAGGGATGAGCTGGGGGCGGGATAGGTCATGGGTCGGAACAGGGTTTGGGGAGTCACAGGGCTACACCTGTTTAAACATAACACGTGTAAAACAGGGGGACTCTGAAGGTGAGGGGGGTCTGAAGGGGGACCCTGAGGCTCCATTTAACAGACTGACGCACAGCAACACGTGGCAGGGCCAGCTAGTTTATTATAAAATTGTGTGTCCACTGCCTTTCAGTCAACAGTGGTGTTCAAAGCAGCTTAATGACCATGGCTGGCCCATATGGTGAATCCCCAGACTATGGTTTGGAATGATTCCTTGCTCCTGGAGGAGCTCCACCCAGACTAGTCACTGGGGCACCTTCACGGGAAAGGCTTTCAAGGATTCCATTCCTGCTCAGGTTGTGGCTTTGCCTATGCAATGGCAGCCTTTCCTAGTGGCGCCATGTTCGGACCTTTGATGGTTTTACCTAGTTCTCAACCTCCAAGTGCAAGTCTTATTCTCTGTAATAATAGTTTACTAAATGTTTTCATGTCTCCTTTTGACTTATAACAGTTTCCCCTTCAGCTCCCCCATTCGCTGTTCCCCTCCCCCAGTCATGAACACCTTTACAAGTACAATTGGATGGACATTGTTCAATTGCACATCAATAAAACAAAGACAAATAAATAGCTAAATAAATAAATAAATAAATAAATTGTAAAGGGTTCCAGTGAGTCTATGTTGTGTGTCTCCAATTGCCATTGAGCAGGCTTCCTCAAACTCGGTCCTCCAGTTGTTTTTGGCCTACAATTCCCATGATCCCTAGCTAGCAGGACCAGTGGTCAGGGATGATGGGAATTGTAGTCTCAAAACATCTGGAGGGCCGAGTTTGAGGAAGCCCGCTCTAGTGTCTCTCAGCAAAGAGTTCTAAGAACTCAGCCCACATTCTATGATCACCTGCTCCTATCTTTTCCTATCTACTGTTCAGGATCAGCTCATGAGCCACCAGTTTCAGAAGATCATGCAACAAGCCTTCCATGCTCACTGAGTGTGGCATGGGCTCATCAGGTTCCAATATACAGGCGGATGTCCTATTATGGAATGAATGTTCTCTACCTCCAGGGTCTTAGCTAAGACCAAACAAATTCTGGTTTGGACCTCCTTCCAAAAAAAAGTTCAATGACTGGACACCTCCCCACAAGGTGTGCTAAGTCTGCAGGTGGCTGCTTGCTTCTCCAGCATATGCCTACTTACATTTTGCTGGATTAGTCTTGATTTAATATCTAAAGTGGCTTACTTAATATTACAGAAGGCTGCTTTTTAGTGTGTGGGCTATGATTAAACTTTACATTTTGAATTCTACCTAATTCTGATTGGGCCCTGATTAGGATTTAATGTTTCACATACTGAGAGCTGCCCTTAGCTCAAACCATAATGTCAGTTCATATATCATATCTGGTTTCTCTGTGCTATGCTGACCATAATTTAGAACAGAAACCATTAATTCAGCTTACAAGAAGAGCTGCTTGTCTGATTTTGTATTCCATCCACAAAGCACTCAGATTCATATCTATCTCCATGATACAACAGCCTCCTCAGGTGGACTAATCAATTATTAGGTTACTCGTTCCATGGTCTTCAAGCACACTTCAAACTCTGTTTTCTGTTTCTGATTCATGGGACACTTGTAATGTATGTTTTGTCAATACAGGTACCAGGGCAAACCATGGTTTATCTCCTTTAACCATGGTTTGGCCAGCAGTCTACACTGAGTGATTAAATCAGTCTGTGGCAGGCGGCTCTTCTTTTCTTTTCCCCTTCCTTCTCTGTATTTAAGCAACTGCTTAGAACAATGAAAGCATATTTGATTGCTTTGTTAACTTCACATAACTTATTGTACTTTTAATAAAAATAGGAACAGAAAAACACATTCGTATTCCCAATGGCTGCACAAGTGCCTATTTAAAGGCAATAATGCTACTAATAGATGCCATTACTTATTTACTGTCAGGAAATCAACAGCAGAAGCCACTTCTGTGCATTCAAGAGGGAGGGAGCAAAAGCCACCCCTAAAGTTGTCGAAACAGGGAGAAGTCGTGCCTAATTGCTTGGCTTTCATCAAAGCCTCAATGAATTCCGAGACAGGACTCTCTGTCACTGTGGACAGAAACACAGTAAGCGCAGGCCCTTCCTGTAATAAACTTGGCACCCTGTTGATCCCGAGCCTGAAAATATTTTAAGATCCAGAAGCTGTAACTCAGTCTCATATGCATTCATTTTCAACCCACTACACCATAAATATTAAACAAACACACTAATTCAATCAAAACGTAGAGAGGGGAGAATGGGTGGCACGTTTGATAAAATCTGGCAGGGAGGGTTTTTTTAGAAAAAGGAAAAGGAAAAAAATAGTAACAAGGAAGAAAATCTCACTTTGCATCATTTGCTAAAAAGATTTCTCTCTCCTCCCCCCCACCTTGAGGTTCTGACAGAAGGAAATTTTAATAATTGAAAATGAAGGCACTGAAAAGTCACAATTTCTCTCAAACTGTGTGTGTATGGAGGGGAATCCAGGCACATGGAAGCAAAATATTACACAAATACTCCATGCATGTTTCATGAAACACAAGGCTAGTTTTAATGGCTGTCTTCTTCTACTTCCAAGGCAGGGGTGTTGTGTGAACTGGCCTTAATGGCCATGATTAGGGAATAGCAGATGACCCAAACCAGCTCATTTGAAGAACTGTATTTGCTCCGGCATATGATAAATACTCTCGTTATAAATTCTCACTGGGCCAAACAATCTTTTATTCTGCCAAATGTATGGCCAACACAGAAAACACCCCTCATTATTTCTTCCTTAAATTGGAGATGGAGAGACAATAGAGGATGTCTGGGGCTGAAAAACAGAAGAAGAAGAAAGCAAGAAAGCAAGAAACAGATGGGGAAGGAACAAGACCTCAGGTGGGCAAATGACATTTAAAAACAGACAAACAATTTTCAAACAGAAATCTTCCACAATGGCACCCTTGTACAACCAACTTCATTCCTAGGCTGTCGACACAAATGCAAGGAATTATTTAGCTATATGCGTTTGCATGTAATGCTAGGTTGTGGTTTCTTTTAACAAAGTTTTATTCAACAAACCAGAAGTTACCTCTCATAAATAAGCAAACAAATCAGGATGTCTTTCCAGCTCCCCTTGCCCCTAGTCTCTGTAATTTGACAAGATCAGAGAGAGGCGGTTACGCAAACCATGGTTGAACACAGCAGTTGGGATCAAATATAAATGCCAAATTATAGCTAAAATAAGTCAACAACCAACCGCGGCTCCACACTGGTTTGCAACAGAAAACAACCCTTGCTGGGTGGGTCCAGATGTTCAAACAAACCACACTTTGGCCAAAATAGCGTCTAGATCAAGGGAAGTAATAGTACCACTGTATTCTGCTCTGGTCAGACCTCACCTGGAGTACTGTGTTCAGTTCTGGGCACTACAGTTCAAGAAGGATACTGACAAGCTGGAACGTGTCCAGAGGAGGGCAACCAAAATGGTCAAAGGCCTGGAAACAATGCCTTATGAGGAACGGCTTAGGGAGCTGGGTATGTTTAGCCTGGAGAAGAGAAGGTTAAGGGGTGATATGATAGCCATGTTAAAATATATTAAAGGATGCCATATAGAGGAGGGTGAAAGGTTGTTTTCTGCTGCTCCATAGAAACGGACACGGAGCAATGGATTCAAACTACAAGAAAGAAGCTTCCACCTAAACATTAGGAAGAACTTCCTGACAGTAAGAGCTTTTCGACAGTGGAATTTCCTGCCAAGAAGTGTGGTGGAGTCTCCTTCTTTGGAGGTCTTTAAGCAGAGGCTTGACAGCCATATGTCAAGAATGCTTTGATGGTGTTTCCTGCTTGGCAGGGGGTTGGACTGGATGGCCCATGTGGTCTCTTCCAACTCTATGATTCTATGAAAATAAAACCATGTCAGGCCAGGCGTGGAATTGAGTGCTCAAGAATGAGCTTTAGAAAGAACTCAATTTTCAAAATTGTTTGTCACAGTGCCCTCATTTAACCTCTTGTGCACCATGAAGTCTGCTTCCTTTTCCCCCCCAAAGATGCCATATACCCAAGGACTTGCGAAGCAGATTAAGATTTTGGACCTTTCCCCATTTTGGAACATGGAAAGCTGTCTTATACTGAGTCAGTCCACCTAGCTCAGTATTATCTACAATGACTGGTTTCCAGGGGTTTCACACAGAGTGCATTTCCAGCCCTTTACAAAGATGCCAGGGATGGAACCTGCGACCTTTTGCATGCAAAGCAGATGTTCTATCACTGAACTATAGCCTTCTGCACACTTTAGGCAAGCTTTTTAAAACCCGCTTTAGCATCTGAACTTATTTGTGTGGAACTAGCTTCTTTTTTCAAGAGACTGACATCTATAATTTTGGTTTTAATAATCACTTTCCATAATATAAGATTGGATTTGTGTTCCTTTTAGCTGCTCTGGGTTTCTGTGGTAGGGTAGAAGAAGAAAAAATGAATACCAGTCTCCACTTCCTTTCAGACTTGATTAATATCAAAAACTTGAATATGATGGATGGCAGCTATGTGGGACTCTCTGTCAGCTCGTCAGGGACTAAACTGTAGGGCAAGCAGCGATTCCCCACTTGCTACACACCAAGGTTGCTGTCCAGAAGAGTAGAGTATAATAGACGCATAGGACTGGCGAATTGGATGGGATCTTCAAGGGTCATCCAATCAAGTCCCCTGTAATGCTGGACTCACAGCTAGAGAATCCCTGACAGATGGCCACCCAAGCTGTTTAAAAAACTCAAGTGAAGAAGAGTCCACTACCTTCTGGGGTGGTCTGTTCCACTGTCAAACAGCTCTTACCGTCAGAAAGTTTTTCCTAATGTTTTGTTAGAATCTCCTTTCTTGTAACTTGAAGCCATTGGTTTGAGTCCTACCCTCCAGAGCATGTGGCAGTCCTCTTCCATGTGGAAGAGGAGGAGGAGTTTGGATTTGATATCCCACTTTATCACTACCTGAAGGAGTCTCAAAGCGGCTAACAATCTCCTTTCCCCTCCTCCCCCACAACAAACACTCTGTGAGGTGAGTGAGGCTGAGAGACTTCAGAGAAGTTTGACTAGCCCAAGGTCACCCAGCAGCTGCATGTGGAGGAGCGGGGAAGTGAACCCGGTTCACCAGATTACAAGTACACCGCTCTTAACCACTGCACCATGCTGGTCCTTAACATATTTGAAGATGGCTATCATATCTCTTCTCTGTCTCCTTTCTTCCAGGCTAAACATACCCAGCTCCCTCAACTATTCCCCACCGGGCTTGGTTTCCAGACCCTTGATCAAATTGGTCACCCATGTTACATATTGCCAACTGTGGGGCAGAGAAGGGCCGGGCGAGGTCCGGTTATAAAACATTGCAATGTATTACTAGCCCAACATTGTGATATGGCGATACAATGTGATATTGAAACAACAAGCTCCATTGCCCCAACCTTGCAAGGCGCTGGGGTGAAACTTCCACTGCTCTCACCAAGAGAGCTCTTACCAAGAGAGCTGAGGTGGTTGCACCCCAGTGTCTCATGGGGCCAGGGAGATGCAGCTTGTTCTTGCACTGCTCAGCTGGGAAGCGCAAAGGCTCCTGACCTCAGCTGAGAGAGCCCCAATGCCTCTCTGGCTAGTGAGCGAGGCATCAGGGCTCACTCAGCTGGGGGGGGGCAGGAGCAGTTTAATGGAGGCTCCTCTCTGGCTCACAGAAGCTGGAGGGGGGGGGCTTCTTTAAACTGCTCCATTGAGGAGCGCGCAGCTGCCTGAGCCTTAGTGGAGCAGTTTAAAGAAGCCGAGGGAATAATAAGCTGTATCTGAGCTATGAGGGGCAGAGCATAATGGGGGCTTCACCCGATGGTATATGATGGGTGAAACAGCTGCTGCTCCTGAGTCCCTTCTGATGTTGGAAGCAGCTTCGCCCACAATATACCGCTCTGCCCCTCATACCAGTCCAGGTGGTGTCTGACCAAGGCAGAATAGGGTGGTACTATTTATTCCCTTGACACCACAGGCAACAGCACAGCCAAGCATCTCCTCCACCCTGGGGGACCAGCTAGGGCTGGGAAGGACTTCATGACTGAAACCCTGCGCAGCCACTGCTAGTCTGAGTGGACAGTACTAACCCAGAGAGACCAATGGTCTGACTCCTTATGAGGCAGATTCCTGTTTCTTTATTCTATTACCTACTTCAGGCTGAGGAAACCTTTCAGCATGAGGGCCACATTCCTTCCGGGGCAGCCACCTGGGGTCCACATGTCAGTGTTGAGTCAGACAAAGGATGTGACTCTGAACTTTTGTACCGAAGGCTATATTCCAGACATGCCAAAGTAAGAGCTTAAATGCATGCATACATCTTTCCATGCATGCAAGTAAGAGGCATATCAATGCTCAGATTCCTATTCCTGGCAGGCAAACCAGTTCAGGGCAGAGAGCTGGGCTGAGGAAGGGTGTTAGTCTCAACTGGTGGGTTGTTGCCTAATGCAAGGTGGATTGCAACAGGAGAACTAGCACCATGCAAATGTATGGTAAAGGATGAAGGGCTGGGTCCCCAAATGCATGTCTGGGTTAAGTGTGGGTCCTGGGTCGGAAGCGAGTGTGCTCCTTTGTGTCAACAGGCCAGCATGGCTGCCATCCATCAGAAAGAAGTGCTTGATGGGAATCAGATCTGCAGCAGGAAATGGAGCACATTTTCAGTAGCTTTCAGGAGTCACAGCCTATTGGCCAGGCTGCTCCAGCTTTTGTGTGTTGTGCACTTGTTACTATTCAGGGTTACCATGGTGACCCCATGCAAGGAGAACCTAGCAAAGAGCATCACAGTTGGCTGAAGGGTAATTAAGACCTGCTTCTTCAGGAAGGGGTGAGCACAACACCCCAGCAGGCCTCCTTGCCTCTGCTTCGTATAAAAAGCTGCCTGCAGCCTCTGGAAATTCCAGCCAGCGAGACTACACGATCAGCAGGTGGTCTTGTCAGGGCAGAGGGTGGGGAGCAGCAGAAGAGGTGGAGGTGGAACAAGACATGCAAGATAAGCAGCCTGCAGCAGCTCTGGAAGAAAAGAGTGCCATGGGAGGGAGGATGGGTTGTGACCCAAAGCAGACTGGGCAAAGGGAACCACAGGAAGCCACACACACACACACACACACACACACACACACACACACACACTATGAAAGGGCACCCATCAGCAAGCAACTTGCAACCCATTTAGGGAGGCTACCTGCATCCATATTTAGCAACCAAGCTGACGGACAGACAAACCTACAGTCACAAAGAACAAAGTGGGACGCAATTCATACATCCATGTACACCAGCATTTGAGATTCTATTTGCTGCCTCAGTTTACGGGGTACAGCAATTTTGAGTTTTTCTGGTGATAAGCAAAAGGAGGGTTGGAAGGACACAAACATTTTAACAAACAGGTACACACAGCTAACTTGCAAACATCTGCCCAAGCTATTGGAAAGCCATCCCTGGATAAGCAGGCCAATTGTCTGACTCAGCAGGGAGTGTTACCATTTATAAGCCACAGTTGTGCAACCACCAGGAGGAGATTGGAAGACTAACCACAGTTTAGCATGCTGTCTGAGCTCTAAACTGTGGTTAATCTGAACTATGGTTGACTGAAATAAGCTCAGGTTTTTGAAGCTGGCTCATTTCAACTAACCACAGTTAAGACATGCTGTCATGAGAGATGATAAAACTGGCGTGGGGGGAGAGAGAACCAGAAGAAAATTGCATTACTTTGCAAACTATGGATTTAATCAAAGTGATGAGTGCCAGAATAATGATTAGACCGCATAAGCTGGCAGGAGTGATTGCATTTGGCGTTGCTGAAGTCTCCATGAAATTAACCAGTATATTCATCCTCTCTCACACAGAGCTCTGGAGAAAGACAGGCATGTTCTGTAAACCTTGCATGAGGCATGGAAACAGCCACCTTGGAATTTTCCCTGCCACAAGTAATAGGTCCCAGCCTCCTGCACATTGGTAGGTACAGATTGCTAGGAATTAATGAAAGATTTAAGATCTATCCGGCATCTGCAGTCATTCATTTTTCTTCTAAGGAGAGTACTCTCAACACTTGCTATGTGCCCTTTCTACACCTGCAGTTCTTGTCAACCTGAATTACAAATGTAAAAGCAAAATAAAAAGTTGAACAAATTTCCCTGTCAGATTTAAACCCAACAAACAAACAAGCAAATGAAAAAACCTTAATGGTTTTAAGAATATAAAAATAATAAAATGATTTGCAATTGGAAAAGAAAAGCTTATTAACATCACCTAAACTCTACAGAGCAGCTACACATATGGAAGTAATTAGCTGGGGGGGGGTAGTAATTTGAACAAAAATAGCTCTTGCAGGTTATGTGCATATGGAGGAAGTCTCTGTCAGATCTGGATTTAAATCAGACATGCGGATGAGGGGCGATGAGAGATAGGGGAGAAGTCACACAAGCCAGAAGAGACTGATGGAAAGGAGGACAGCTGCCACAGTAAAGAATTCAAGAGAGCAATTATCAAGCCCGATGTACCCAAAGTCTCATGCCACCTCTATGTTCTTTGAAACTACCAATTGTGCCCTCCAACTATCTACCGTATGTACTAACACTATGTGACAAAGCCATGAAGAAAGTAATTTGCAGTGGAAGTCTCCTTCCATCCCAACAATCACCATAACTTTGGTCACGTCCACGCTCAAAGTGCCATAATACTGATTTTAGCAGTAATAAAGGTAAAGGGAACCCTGACTGTTAGGTCCAGTCGCAGACGACTCTGGGGCTCCGGCGCTCATCTCGCTTTACTGGCGAGGGAGCCAGCGTACAGCTTCCGGGTCATGTGGCCAGGAACCAGAGCAGCGCATGGAAATGCTGTTTACCTTCCCGCCGGAGCAGTAGCTATTTATCTACTTGCACTTTGACATGCTTTCAAACTGCTAGGTGGGCAGGAGTTTAGCAGTAATGGCCTCCCCCAAAGAATCCTGAGAACTTTGCCAAAATTAACACATAAACTACGTGAAAGGGACAATCAGGAATTGCACGGTTTGAATAAACATTACACCATCTTTTTTATTAATAGAATATAAATAAATAAATATTGAATTGATATGTACAAATTCATAACATACAGAAATAATATGGACAGAAAAACCAGAGAAGGGAGCTGAGGAAAATCCAAGGGGGGTGGGGGAAAGGGGGAAGGGGGAAATTATAAGTGATTGTATAATTGATATAATGTATGGATTTGATTTTCTTTTTAATAAAAATAATTATAAAAAAAGAATCCTGAGAACTGTAGTTTACCCCTCACAGAGCTACAATTCCTAGCACCCTTAAAGTACAGTTCCCAGAGTACTTTGGGGAAGCCATAGCTGCTGAAGTCTGCTTTAAATGTATGCTGTGGATATGACCCTAAACATCATGTCATCAGTTTCTATTTTAAAGTGTGTTGCCAGTGTGCAAAGCAGACGTTGAATCATTTTGGGAAACAGTAGCCATGTCTGCACATAAAGTAAGTTGCTGGCTTATCCTTTTCTTTTGTGGGCAAACAACCTCTTGCTCCACATTGCCCAACTGCTCCAACATCATTCCTTCCGTGGCAGAAGCAGCAGAAGCAAATCAAGATTCCTGGATCAGTGTTGCGGGTTTTCCGGGAAATTTTCCTATGCAAATTAGAATAATGTGGCCCTCAATATGAAAAAGGTTCCCTAACCCTCTTCTAGATTGTATTGAGAATGATAACACTGGAGCTTTGGGGGCTTCAGGCACCATAGACAGGGATGACTGAGCCTTCATTAAATAAATCCAAGTCATTCTGATCTTGGTTTGATTTTTAAAGGCATTGTAAAGTTTCAGATAACAATTTACACTTCAGCACACTGCACTTCCATCGCCTCCTTGTGGAACTGCCTCCTCAAATACAGGAAAATCATCATTTAAAAGAAAGAAAGAAATCCCTCACAGATATGAATGTGACAGTTAAATAATAAAAAGGTAAATAAATAAAAATAAAATAAAATAATAAAGCTGCCCACCTCTCAGTTCCTGAGGGCTTAGCTCCTCAGCATTGCTTTTTTTGAAGTGACAGTTTTCCCACCTTGTAACATCCTTATGTCTAATTAAGATGCCTGCTTTGTTCTGCTACACAACAAACTCCCTACCTTCTCAATGCTATCTGAATCAAAAAGGGAAGGGAAGGGAAAAGCTCAGGTTTTTGAACCCAAGGAATGGGTTAAACAAACCTAGTGGTAGAAATAAAAAAAGACGTGGGAGGGATGGACTAGGTCAGGGGTTCCCAAAAAATTTTTCTTGAGGACCCCTCATCGAGCCGCTCAGCTATTGTGACAAGGACCCCCATTAATTTCTAATCCTAAAATTAAAAAGTGAGAGCCAAATTAAGAGTCTTTTTATATTTTATATTTATATGTTTTTTACAGTTACAACAGAGTACTCCATCAGTATACAGTTAGTTTTAATTTTCAGTTCTTAATGAGATGAGTTAAATCTGTCCTTTGAGTCCATTATTTCTGAAATATTAGGTTCCAAACTTGAAACTTTCACTCTGAAATCCGACCGCATGTCGAGCCGATTCCTATATTTGTCTTTCATGAAATACATGGAAGAAAATGCTTGCTCACACCGATAATTGGTTGCAAATGGAAGGATCTTTTTCATTGCCTTATCTCCAAGTTTCTTGTAGTCCTTGCGGCATACAGCAGAACTACTGCCTCTATCTAATTCTAGTTTTGCGCTAGACTCTGCTCATGCAGGAAGCGGCCAAAACAAAAAATCTGTTATCATACGAAATATAGTTAATATTTTTTTTTATTCTAATAGGATCTTGAGGACCCCTCTGGCATAGCTCGCGGACCCCTGGGGGTCCCCGGACCACCTGTTGGGAACCACTAGACTAGGTTATGTTATTTTCACTGGCTACTATAAGCATTTATTGACACACTTTACCCTAGAATATGCATTTTTGTACATGTTCCTTGTCTGGAGAATTGCCTGCCAAATTCACAGAAATGTGAATTTTGAAGACTGGCTGTTTCGGTTTGTGTGTTGTTTCAGAAAGTGCAAATTTAGCAAGGTCACCTTTAAATGCAAACCAAATTGAATTTCTTCACCATCCTACCTGGGCAGTGTGGTGAAGAGAACTCCTCCTTTTTCCCCTCTTTCCCTCTTTCTTTATACCTTCATACCCTTATCTTTGTGAAGGTAATCCAGGAGTCACTCATGGTATAGATGCTGCACTGCAATAACTTTTATAAAGCAAGTGGGAAAAGCTGACGGTGAAGAAGAGCCAGATGTCAAGACAAAAAGGCGTTTTAAGCAATGCTGCTTCAATTTCCATCTTGGCCATGGTGAACTATAGACCCTGACGTTGGCAGTTCAGTATTACAGTGATTCTCAATGACTTGCATGGCCAGTGCCTCACATCACTTTAGCATCAACTGGAGATGCCAGTGTTGGCACTGGCAAGACAAGTTCAGGGGGAGGCGATGACAGCAGCCGTTTTTCAGACTTTTGATCTGCAGGGGATTCTTTCTGCATTCCAAGGGTGTTAAGAGGAGCCCTGCTGAATCAGACCAAACACCCATCCAGTCCGCATTGTGTTCTCACAGAGGCCAAGCAAGACAGGAGTTTAATAGCCCTCTCTCACTCCACTGGGGATCGTCAACCAACCAGTATTCAGAAGCATGGGGTCTCCAATTATGGAGGCTATGTAGCCACCCTGGCTAGTAGTCATTTATAGCCATGTCTCCCTGATCCCGGGCCAATTTCTTGGGCACACTCAGTTTACGTGGTCCACTAGGGCAATCTGTATGCTCACTTAAAATAGTATATTTTCCCCGGGGGGTGGGGAGATGCCCTAAACATTTATAAGATAAATTTAGTGTCATTCAACCACCTCCATATTCCATTGCTAACACTGGTTGGTCCTTTAAACAAACAAACAAACAAACAAACAAATGTTATTGCGTTATCAATTAAATGAATTTTGTTGTTACTTGATTGCTTACCTCACTTTCACCATAAGGTTCCAGGGTACATTAGAACAATTTTAAAAGCTACAGCTCCTAAAAATATATGCTCACATTCACACAAGACATTCAAAGCACTTGGCTTCCCCCAAAGACTCACAGGAACTGCAGTTTACACCTCATAGAGCTACAATTCCCAGCACATTAACAAATTACAATTACCAGGATTCTTTGGGAGAATCCCTGTATTTAAAATTTATGATGTGGCTGTGACTTATATCTCAGGTGCCAAAGGCCAGGGGAAAAGAGGTGAATCTTCAGCATGCAGCAGAAACTACTTAACGAAAGTGCCAGTAGCGCCTCTCTCGGGAAGGAAATCCAGAACTCTGGTACTACCATGGAGAATGCCCTCTCCCATGTCACCATGCCCCCCACTCTCCCAACCTCTGAATTCAATATACAAACATAGAATCATAGAATTGGGAGGGAGGGTCCTAGATGACCACGAGGGTCATCTAGTCTTGCAATGCAGGATTTCTTTTTGCTCAACTTGAACCCAGAACCCTGATGTTAAAAGTCTCATGCTCTACTGACTGAGCTATCTTGTTGAGTATCATGGCTATTGGGACTGTGATATGCTTGGCTAGGTACTCCAGTAGCAAAATGAACCTCAAATTAACAGCATGGGCTAAGAAACACGACATTTCGTGCAATCAAGAAATGTTCTTCCTAGAGAAAACAGCTTGGCATGGAACTAAAACCTGAGCTGGCTGCAAAACAGAGCCAAGGACTAAACCAGTACCAAACTTTGAAGAAAGAAACTGCCCCTTTTCACAGCTTGGGCATGAAATTTATGTATGTATAATAAAAGCTTAGAGGCATGATAAATTACAAACAGATCCAGCTTGGCACAAATCCCAAACTGTAGATAGGGTTCTTTTTTGTCTCCTTTATTTTATTATGGTGCCATGTCAAAGATACACTCTGTTATCTAATGCGTTGACATTTTGTGACAGCTTAAAAACTGTTTGTGGCAAAAAAGAGGGGGAGGGACCCCCACATGAAACCTTGTGATATTTAATGCTTGCTAAGCTGCACTTTCCTATCAACTTGCTTTGACATCGGGGAAAACAAATCCCAGAGTTCGGGGGAAAGATGGAAAACAAACAAAAACTAAAAATAAAGGAAGAGCCTACTGGGTCAGGCCAAAAGGGGCCCATCCTGTTCTCACAATGGCCAACCAGATGCCCCCAAGGAAACCAGCAAGCAGGCTTGGGTCGCAAGAACACTCTATCCTCCTGTGGCTCCCAGCAACTTCTGTTCAGAAGCATTGCTTTCAGTACCTACTTCTTAAAGAAGTCTTCTGAGTGGGGCAACAAGCAACCTCCCTCCTTCTGCAGAAAAAGATGCCAGTGCAGGTGTGAGTGGGTGAAAGGGACCCCACAAGGAGCTAAACTGCCATTTTGGGGAGTGAGCTCTGTTTTGGGAAGCTCTGTAGGCTGAGAGCATCGGGAGTGCAGAGGGGATTCTTCCCAGAGGCATAATAATAATTTATTATTTGTACCCTGCCCATCTGGCTGAGTCTCCCCAGCCACTCTTATGTGGAGCTGGGGCTTTGGCTGTCGTAAGAACACAGGGAGAGCCTTGTTGCTGGATCAGACCAAAGGCCCATGGTGTTCAGGACTTTGTTTTCAACATGGCCAACCAGACGCAAGCAGGCCCTGAGGGGAACTGTGCTCTCCCCATTTGTAATCTGCAGCAAACAGGGATTCAGAGGCATCCTGCCTCCAGCCATGGAGAGAGAACATTAGGCATCAAGCTTAGTTGCCATTGATAGCTTTACACTCCATCTATTTGCCTCATCTTCTTTCAAAGGCATCCAAGCAGTCAGTCATTGCTGCATCTCGTATGAGTTTTAACTGTGCGCTCTGTGAATAACTCCTTTCTTTTGTCTGTTCTGATCTTCATTGGATGGCCACAAGCCCTGATCCTGCTAGCAGCAGAGGCTTCCCCCTCTTCACTTTCTCCACTCATCACATCAGTCAGGGGTGCCAAGGACTCAAATATTGGGGGGTTCAAGTAAGCACCGCCCTGCATACTAAATGGTATTTGAACTCCTCAGCAAACTAGCCTCCACAGTGAATGACATTAACAACTGTCTGGATCCATCAGTATTTGAGCACAGGGCACAAACTATTGTATCACAAACTCTTACTTGAATGTGAAGTGGGCGTTGGAAGTACAGAGAAGGTACACAGTTTAAAGGAGGTGAAAAGTAGGAAAGCACTTTGCTTGGGGTTTTTCCCCTTTGCTGGAAAGTGGTTTTCAAAATATCCTTCCTATTTAGTTCATTAATGAATAGCATTCATTTCAATTAGCATTGCAATCTCAGTATATAAACACCTTTGGCAGAGATATTCCTCACAGAACCATTCCATTAATGTATGTGAATTTATACCAAATTAATTGTGTGAAAGACAAGAGCCGCTTCCCTTATCTTTTCACTGGCTGTTTAATGAACATGCCTAACAAGAAGCGTTCAGTCCTTAATTGGCGCCTTGCCTAACAAAGCTGGTTTTTAGGAAGATGTTGGCAGGCAGCTAATGATGCTACCCAAAAAAGAGAGGATTTAACTGGATTTTTTTCTGAAAAGAAACTGACAAAGTCCAAAGGTGGGGTTTGGACTTGATTTAAAAGTTGCTAATATTCAGATGGAGTGATTCAGAAGTACAGTACATATGAAGAGCCCGGGTGAATCAGAACAAAGGTCCATCTTGCCCACAATCATAATTTTCACAGTGGCCAACCAGATGCTTCTGGGAAGCACAGAAGAAGGGGACAACTCTCTCCCGTGTTTGCTGGGATTTCATGTCTTCTGCCTCTGAACATCAGACACGCTTCAAATCTCTGAAGGGTTGTCACACAAAACAGAACCAAAATTTGTTCTCGGATGCTGCCCCAGAGGGCATGAATACATACAATGGGCTTAAATTACAAGGTAAAATTTGATTGAAAAGTAGAAGTAAGTTATTGTTGGTAGGAGCAATTTCACAATGCAATCAATTCCCTATGTTTCTGGATTCCATCAGCCCCAGCTAGCATGGCCAATGCTCAGGGATGATGGGAGTTGCATTCCAATGAGATCTGGAGCGCTACAGGTTCTGCATCCCTGACCAAAGAAATGGTGAGCTCTCCCTCACTGGAGGTCTTCAAGTGAACTGGGGAGCCATCTGTAGGGGATGTTCTAACTCTGCACAGCCTGTACCATGTATGATACAGGTGCCTTCTCACTCAAGCGTGAGAAGCCAGTGGTCTTCTGGATGTTGCTGATCTCGCAAAGTCCCAGCCAATATGGCCTGTGGTCAGGGATGATGGGAGTTGTAGTCCAGCAACATCTAGATCAGGCATCCTCAAACTGCGGCCCTCCAGATGTTTTGGCCTACAACTCCCATGATCCCTAGCTAACAGGACCAGTGGTCAGGGATGATGGGAATTGTAGTCCAAAACATCTGGAGGGCCGAAGTTTGGGGATGCCTGATCTAGATGATCACAGGTTCTCTGCTCCTGCTCCACCTCTAGGACTCCATGAGGGATCCATTCAGCTATTGCGACAAATAATCACTGACTGACCCATCTGGATTATCCTCCATGAATCTGACTCATCACCTTTCAAATGACACTATCATTTCACAGGACTGTGAAAACCACAAATTAGATATGTACCATGCAAAGATGGACATCCTTTATTTTATCTAGACAAAGGAATTTTTACTTACCACAAGAGAGAGAGGCCTTTTCCATGAGACAACTCCGATCAGTCCAGAGAGCAGCACCTGAAATTATGCCAGAAGGGTTAATTGAAAGGCAAAGGGCATGTCTGCCATTCAAATTAGCAATTGCAGTTGGTCTCATGTAGGCCACCACAGACAACGCAGTAAGAGTCAAAGGGGAGCAGCCGACAGGGTGCCCTACAGAAGTTGTTGGACTACAACTGCCATCATTCCTGATCACTGGCTGGCTTGGGGACTGATGGGAGTTGGTCCAACAACAGCTGGATGGCACCACTTTGGCTCCTCCCCCTGTATTCTAATAAATGTGGTCTTTAAAATTAAAAAGTAGTGTACCTAAATTGATCACTTTCATTTTGAAGAAAAGGAAACCACAGGACTCCACTCCAGAACATGCTCCTGAACCAGATCAGGGCTCCTTGCCAGTTTCTCCCAGCTGTTGTTCCTTTACCCCCAAGGTGCTGTTTCCTGCAAACAGCACCTTTGAGGGAGAGAAAAGCCAGGGTCGACTTTAGCAGGAAAAAATAATAAGAAGAATATGCCAACCACAGACACAACAACACCATTACAGTACCCATGGGACAGAATTGCATAAATATATTTGGCTGGAGTCCCCCCCCCCCATTTGTTGCTTTTTTTTCTTTATGCATACAAATCCTTATATTGCTATAAAAATATTTGACTTTTTATATCATTGGTCCATCTAGCTTAGTTTTGTTGATTCTGACTAGAAGAAGCTTTCAAGGATTTCAGGCAGGGCTATTTCACAGCAATACTTTGAGACAGTAGGGCCTGAACCTGGGACTTTCTGCATGAAGAGCTTGCACTTTACCACTCAGGGGAGGCCAGTCACTAGAGCAAGATGGGGCAGAGTTGTACCATTATTTATTTGCAATCCCAAACCCAAATCTATATCCCATCTGTCCTGTGTCCCCCAGAGCCATATTAATACATTTCCGGGTGGAAATCACATGACTCATACAACATTTCTAAAGTCCAGCTTTTCTCATTAGTAACTGGGTTTTAAATGCGTGGGGCAAGCATCCGATCATCACTGAGGAGCCCATTGCTTAGGTTTTTAGGGGAGAGGATGGGCAGAAAGCAACAAAAAAAAGAAGGTTCCAATGGTTGCCAGCCACCACTGAGCTATGACATCCAAACATATGTTTGCATTTTCTCTTACAAACCCACATGAATGTGGTGGCTTCCACATTAATTGGGTGGGTGGGTGTGCGCATGGGCACACGTGCGTGCACAGACACATGTGCAGGTGTGACTGAGAAACCTCGCTGAAGGTTCAGAATCAGAACAGCTAAATTAAGATATAAAGAGCAAAAAAAAATGACTTCCAGACTTGTTTGTAATCACTTAAGCATCTGGGTATATTAAACAGGACAGGCTATTATCAATGGCAACCTGCTAAAAGGTAAATACATGCCTAGCAGCCGTTGTAGAAAAACATGCAGAGATTTTAAAATGCTACAATAATACATTTATATCAAGCTGTTTTACAAAGCAGTTTGAGGAGAATATGGTTTGAGGGTGAAATGCGAGCAGGGGGCAGAGAAAGGGCAGAACTCCTCAGTTCTTTGCCTCAGTCTTCTCCAAAAAAAGAAAACAATGCCCGACCTGAAGACTATGGAGCAGATGATTCAGCAGGGGAAACACAGCCCAGAATAAGTAAAGAGGTAGTACAAAAATACAAGGCTAGTTTAGATGTATTCAAGTCTCCAGGGCCAGATGAACTACATCCAAGAGTATTAAAAGAACTGGCAGAGGTGATTTCAGAACCACTGGCAATAATCTTTGAAAATTCCAGCAGACTGGAGGAGGGCAAATGTCCCTATTTTCAAAAAGGGGAAAAGAGAGGACCCAAACAATTACCACCCAGTCAGCCTGTCATCAATACCAGGAAAGATTCTAGAGTAGATCATTAAGCAAACGGTCTGTGAGCACCTAGAAAGGAACGCTGTGATCACTAAAAGTCAGCATGGGTTTCTGGAAAATTGGTCATTTCAGACTAATCTGATCTCATTTTTTGACAGAATTACAAGCCTGGTAAATGAAGGGAACACTGTGGATATAGCCTATCTTTATTTCAGCAAGGCCTTTGACAAGGTGCCCCATGATATTCTTGTAAAGAAGCTGGTAAAATGTGGGCTAGACAATGCTACCATTCAGTGGATTTGTAACTGGCTGACTGACCAAACCCAAAGGGCTCCTCTTCATCCAGGAGAGAAGTGGCTAGTGGGGTGCCACAAGGTTCTGTCTTGGGCCCAGTCTTATTCAACATCTTTATCAATGACTTGGATGATTGGCTTGAGAACATCCTGATCAAGTTTGCAGATGACACCAAATTGGGAGGGGTGGCTAATACCCCAGAGGACAGGATCACACTTCAAAATGACCTTAACAGATTAGAGAACTGGGCCAAAGCAAACAAGATGAATTTTAACAGGGAGAAATGTAAAGTACTACACTTGGGCAAAAAATAAAATAAAATGAAAGGCACAAATACAGAATGGGAGACACCTGGCTTGAGAGCAGTACAGTGGAACCTCGGTTTATGAACACCTCGGTTTATGAATTTTCGGTTTATGAACGCCGCGGACACATCTGGAACGGATTAATTCACTTTCCATTACTTTTAATGGGAAAGTTCGCTTCAGTTTATGAACGCTTCAGTTTATGAACAGACTTCCGGAACCAATTACACCCATGTTTCAGTTTATGAACGCTTCAGTTTAAGTACTTCGCGGACCCGTCTGGAACGGATTAATCCACTTTCCATTACTTTCAATGGAAAAGTTCGCTTCAGTTTATGAACGGTTACTCCACGGACTGTCTGGAACGGATTAATCCACTTTCCATTACTTTCAATGGGAAAGTTCGCTTCAGTTTATGAACGCTTCAGTTTATGAACAGACTTCCGGAACCAATTGTGTTCATAAACCGAGGTACCACTGTACATGTGAAAAGGATCTAGGAGTCTTGGTAGACCACAAACTTGACATGAGTCAACAGTGTGATTCAGCAGCTAAAAAAGCCAATGCAATTCTGGGCTGCATCAATAGGAGTACAGTGGTTCCTCCCTAGATGAATTTAATTCGTTCTGTGAATCAATTAGTTTTGCAAAAAATTCGTCTAGCGAATCCAATAGGAATGCATTGATTTTTATTTTTATTTTGCCCATAGGATCGCATTAATTGAATTTCAATGCATTCCTATGGGAAACCGTGATTCGCTAGACGTATTTTTCACAAAACGAATTCGTCTTGCGAGGCAACCTCCGCTCAAAAAATCTCTTCGTTAAGCGAAAAAATAGTCTTACAGGGCATTCGTCTAGCGAGGCACCACTGTATAGCATCTAGATCAAGGGTAGTACCACTGTATTCTGCTCTGGTCAGACCTCACCTGAAGTACTGTGTCCAGTTCTGGGCACCACAGTTCAAGAAGGATACTAATTTTGAAAAGCTGGAATGTGTCCAGAGGAGGGCAACCAAAATGGTCAAAGCACTGGAAACGATGCCTTATGAGGAACGGCTTAGGGAGCTGGGTATGTTTAGCCTGGAGAAGAGAAGGTTAAGGGGTGATATGATAGCCATGTTCAAATATATAAAAGGATTCTATATACAGGAGGGAGAAAGGTTGTTTTCTGCTGCTCCAGAGAAGTGGACATGGAGCAATGGATTCAAACTACAAGAAGATTCCACCTAAACATTAGGAAGAACCTCCTTGACAGTAAGAGCTGTTCGGCAGTGGAATTTGCTGCCAAGGAGTGTGGTGGTGTCTCCTTCTTTGGAGGTATTCAAGCGGAGGCTTGACAGCCATCTGTCAGGAATGATTTGGTGGTGTTTCCTGCTTGGCAGGGGGTTGGACTGGATGGCCCTTGTGGTCTCTTCCAACTCTATGATTTTTTGATTCTAGGAAAGCAGAGGTGTGTTAGAGAGTTCACTGCCCTGCAAGAGATTAGCTTTCATGCTCTGGAGCCGCACAAATCCCAGAATTTCAACAATCATTGTGCTGGAAATTTATGGCAGTCACCCAAGAAAAAGTGTGTCAGAAAACTCACTTCCCTATTTGTTTCCTAACACCTCAACATTCATAAATTTCCAGCAGCTTTTCAGGGAATAGATGAGGGCTGGCAAACAGAGCAGAGATTTGGACTCAGGGGCTAGAGGAGTTGAAGCATAGTGCAGAGTGTTGAAAATCACCACCAAATGCTAAACTCCCCAGCGCAGCCTCATCTATGGCGGGTGTTCTGCAGTGTCTGCCTGCAACTTTCGCACAAGCTATCTCTTATTACCGAAACGTTACTGCATTAATGTAGATTTCTGGATGACAGCCAAGTCAGAGAAGAGCAGAGAATTTCTCTCTGCAGTTAATTAAATTTGCTCGCATAGCTAGGAGAGCCTGTTATTACTGTTACGATAACGGTCCCAGGGTTGATAATTCTGTAATGCAGCATTGCTTTCAGGAAGGTGAAATGACAGGGTGAGGCAGTTCAAGAGAAGGCATAGCAGCTACATACTCTCAATTAAATAAGCACTCTAGTTGAAAGTGTAAGGTCATATTTAAAAAAGAAATGAGAGCAAGATAGCAGGCAGAGAATGCTGGAGTGTGTGAAAGTCTTTGCGCTTCCTATTCCTACAACTGAAGAGATGCCAGGCAAATAACAGTCTTCTCAACCCAGGCACAACATTGGCCTACCTTGCAAGTCTGTTCTTCAAAACAGCACTTTATCACATTTTCATGGCTAGCTGATGTTTTAACCACCCTCATGTATGTATACTGTATGCAGAGCAGCCTTTTATGCAGAAGCCTTTGGGAGAACAAATGCTTTTGCATTCTGAAGGTTTCGCCTCCTTCACCAGAGCTGGCCTGCCATTTAGTCAAGTGATAAAATACTTTCAACTGACAGCAGTCAAATACTTTATGAAGCCATAACACTTAAAGAATTGGCCCGCTGCCCAGTCAGCACAGCTGCTTTCAAAAACTGATGCAAGTTTTTGTTTTTAATAGTTTGTTACTTTGCTTTCTGTTTTTATTTAATTTTATCAATCAATCGATTAAAAGTTATAATCACAAACCCTTTTGTTACAAGACAAATGCCAGAGAATAATATACCCTTCATGTTATCAAAATTTATACTAAATTCGTAATAGAATCATAGAATCAGAGCAGACACACTGAAATGAATCAATGTGATTAACTTTAGCTATCAATAATATACAGGTGTAAACTGACTGAATTTTAAAACAAGTATGCATCACTGATGTTATTTAAATATTTAGCACTTTCTGGAAAAATGACACAAAAACTTTGCATGACCAGAGGGCAAAAAAGGCTTCAGATTTCCATGGCAGACTAGTGACCATCTATATTTTAAGCTCTCTACTTAAAAGCAGTTAGTTCCCTTAAGCCTGTCAGAATAGAAGAGTCTTCACTTGGCGGCAAGAAGGACAGCAAGGAGGGAGCCAGTCAAGCTCCTCCAGGAAAGGAGTTCCAGAGTCCATGAGCAACCACTGAGAAGCTCTCTCCTGTGTCCCCACCAAACATGCCTGTGAGGGTGACAGGACTAAGAGAAAGGCTTCCCCTGAGATCTCAGAGCCCAGGCAGGTTCATATGGGAGAATATGGTCCTCCACATATCCTAGATTTAAATCATATAGGGATTTAAAAAGGAACACACACACACACACACACACACACCACATATACTAGCTGACCTGGCCACGCGTTGCTGTGGGGTTTTTTTGGGGGGGGGGAGTATTGATGCCATTGTGTTTTGAATGATAATGGTTGCATAACTTGTGTTTGGTTAGTGTTTTGATGTACAGCGGTACCTCGCAAGACGAATGCCTCGCACAATGAAATACTCGCTAGACGAAAGCGTCTAGCGATTCTTTGTTGCCTCGCAAGATGAAGCTTTCTATGGCCGCGTCTCAGAAACTGAATTTCTTTTTTGCCACTTTTTTTTTTGCCGTCTGCTGTTTGTTTCCGCAAGATGAAAATTTTTGTAAGACGGCACGACCCACGGAATTAATTATTTTCATCTTGCGAGGTTCCACTGCAATATGCTTTTCTGGATGTATGAACTTTGTCCTTGGATTTTTTGTTTTAATTATTTTTGTTTTCTTATGATTGTTTGCTGCGCCTGACTCAGGGTCCTTGTTTCCCAAGAAAGGGGGAGGATGTGTCCGTTCCTCCCTGAACTATGTGTTTTTTCCTCCCCACCCCCGTTGTTGTGTCTCATCCCTGTGATTATTCCCATCCTGTAACGACACATGAAGTATCCTATCCCCCCTCCCCCCCACCCTGTGGCTCCCCCCACCCTACGTCAGCCCATGATCTATGGGCTGCCCATGACTCCCTCCCCGTCCACAAAAAACACTCTGTGAGGTGAGTGAGGCTGAGAGACTTCAAGGAAGTGTGACTAGCCCAAGGTCACCCAGCAGCTGCATGTGGAGGAGCGGAGACACGAACCCGGTTCACCAGATTAGGAGTCTACCGCTCTTAACCACTACACCACACTGGCTCTCAGGTTCATTGAAATTAACAGGCATGGCTAACTTGGGTCTATCGATTTAAGTCAGTCTATTCTGAGTAGCTTAGCTGACTATAACCCCCCTCCCTCTTGTTTAAATTTAACAACAGCACTTTGCTTGTCTGCTTTTGTAATTGGCATAACTATCAAACCTATTGATAATCAAAGTCTATTTTCCTTGTCCTAATAATATCAATGCTTTAAGCATGCTTGACCATCATTTCCCCAGTATTTGCCCATCCAATTAATCAAATCATTTTTGGACAGATTTTTGGACAGATCATCATGCCCAACCCTGTCCTTCAAAGATTTCCCCTCAGAATTAAAGTGAACTCTTAATTATAAATTGATAAAAATTGGTTTGATCTGCATCATAAAGTGAACTGAACCCAAGTGATTCAGCAGACTTAAATGCACAGTTCTCTGAATTTTGCAATATAGTTTCAGTTCAAAATAATGCACACACAAAATGTGTATTTTATATAAAATATAAGTATAATGTGTATTGTAGGGGGAAACTTTAAAAAAGCCCTGAAAAACAAAGGATGCATATTTTAGAGACAGAATGCATTCAAGAAGTAAATTTTTGGGGAAATGTGGGGAAAAGTGTTATTTTTATATTTAAAAAGAATCTACCAAAAAAAAAAAAAAAACCAGACTTGAGGCTGAGCACACACAAAAGTGACCTAGAATAGAAAGAGGCTGATCCATTCATTTCTACTTCCAATTCAAATGAAATGTTTCCTGCATCATAGTGTACTGCCAGAAGGCACCCTTGTCCACAGCAACTGCACTGGCATCTAACCTTTGAAACATATCCCAGGAGTCAGCAGTCCAAGACAAAGGATGAAAATTCTTGAATTAATGGCCTTTAGCATCACTGCTGACAACAATTATGGCAGAGCAGCAGCGAAACTGAATCTCTCAGGACCGAGCTCCGAACTCTCATTAGCAGACTCTCAAACAGCCCCGTGGAAAATCAACACTTACATTCCACTTTCAGTGCCATAACCAGGTCATAATCCTGAGGCCTCTGTTAACCCTAAAGCCAACCATCACTTACTGCACAGTTTCCAATAGGTTTTGAAAAAAGATTTATTTATTTGTTTTTTAAAGACCTCCAGGGATGATGCCACTGGAAAATAAAAAAATTCCTTCAGTAGCACCTTAAAGACCAACTAAGTTTTTATTTTGGTATGAGCTTTCGTGTGCATGCACACTTCTTCAGATACAGTGAAATAGAAGTCCCCAGGCACTTATGTAGAGAAGGGGTGGGGAGGGGGTGGGGTGGGGAGGGGAGGGGGGATCACTCAGAAGGGTGATGGAAGTGGGTGATTGACTGACTGATAGCTGTTGATGACCGAAAACGACTGCAAATGGTTTTGCATGAAAAAGCAAGGGTTGAGATGGCTGAAGATCGCTTATCATGTATAATGAGATAAGAATCCGATATCTCTGTTCAAACCAGGTCCCTCCATGGTTTTGAGCTTGGTGATAAGTTGTAATTCAGCAACTTCTCTTTCCAGTCTATTTCTGAAATTCTTTTGTAGTAAGACAGCTACTTTGAGATCTTGTATAGAATGTCCTGGGAGATTGAAGTGTTCTCCTACTGGTTTTTCTGTCTTCTGGTTCCTGATGCCACTGGAAAAGCATTCTGAACTTGCAGCAAATGAGAAGCGGGTCCCACTGATTTTATTGGGACTTACTCCTTGGTACATATCGTTCCAACTGCAGCCTAAATTGTGAAGTTAGTTAATAAAATTATGCATAGCATGGAGAAAATGGATATAGAAAACTTTTTCTCCCTCTCTCAGAACACTAGATGGTCACTAGCCTGGATGGCTTTAAAGAGGACTAGACAAATTCATGGAGGAGGAGAGGGATATGGATGGCTAAGAGCCAGGATGGCTCTGCTCTGCCTCCACAGAGCCATGCTTCTGAATACTAGGTGCTGGAAGCCACAGGAGGGGAGAAGGTTCTTGTGCTCTAATCCTGCTGGAGAGTTTCTCACAGGCATCCATGTGGTCACTGTGAGAAGAGTATGCCAGACAAGATGGGCTACTGGCCTATCCAGCAAGCTCTTAGGCTCTTAAATCAGACTTTCCCAACCTAGTGCCCTCCAGGTGCTGCTGGACTACAACCCCCAGCATACCTGACTATTGGCCATGCTGGTGTGGGCTGCTGGGAGTTGGAGTCCAATAACAACTGGAGGGCACCAGGTTGTATCCTTGAATTGCTGCAACACCTCTTACTTGCCTGGAGGGAGGGTAGAAATCTCTCACTGGTGTGGCTGGAAGTTGGCCCACTCTGCAAAACTAAGTGTTATATCAGTTGCTCTGGCCACTACTTCATTTACTTATTTACAAAAAACTTTCCAACAATGGCCCCACTCACTTCTTGCCCCGGGCCCTGCTTACCATGAGAATATGGCTCTTGGAAGGATGCCCATGTATAGATGCAGCCCTTAAGGTGGAAAGGGTTTCCTTTTCCCTCCCCTGCCCCATATAGAGGAAGACCCTCCGCTCCTCATATGACAGCTCAGCACAGATGGATGCAAATACCACCTTGCTCCAAAAGGAAATGTTGGGACATGTAGTCTCACAGGAGATGGACTCAAGGAGCAAGCAGAGGGAAGCCTCTGCATCTCTAGGCAGCAGCATCCAGAGAAAAGTCTCTGAAGAGTATCAGCAGACAGATTTTTGGTGGCCTGCATTTTAGCACCTTTCACTCCTATCTGCTCAAAATGCATCTATCCCTTTTCACTTGGCCAAGTTCTGTGCAAGCAAAACTCACCAGGAACTGACCCCAAACCTTTTACAATTTTCCTCTTTGGTATTCGTGACATGTCTATAACTTGCATAAAGTTGCTGCCCGTTCTGTTTTGTTTTAAGCTACTTGGATTCATCATGCACCTTTGGATAACGTGCTTCATGTGCTTCCTTTGTCTTTTCTTTGTCTTTATTTTGCTCTCTTAATGATGGTCATCACCATTTATGATAAAATATTTGATTGTGATTTATTGGTGGCTGTTTAGATGCAAGCTTCCTCTCCCTGCACATTTGAGCATTTTGCTAGAAATCTTATAAACCTCTGCTATGTTTCCCCTTTATTTCCCTAAACTACACTTTAGCCATCTTTCTCTTTTTTCTAAAAAGAAAAGGCTAAAACCTGCTTCCCTCCACAGCTGTTCTATATACACTGCAGTGCCAGTAAAACTATCCAGTTTTTCCCCATAATAATTGAGAACACACCATTTTCCTTCTGAAATCCATGTTTCCCTTCTGTCCTAAGCAAAAAGTTATGAGGTGCTATTGCCTCCTCTTTCCTCTTTGTTTTCTACATTTTCTCTTGCAGCCAAGAAGAAACCAGAACATTAATTCCATTACGCACACACAGAGCTTAATTAAAATGCTATCAGAGTATAATTATGCAAACTCATTTGCAGAACTACGTGAACTCAAAAGCTTATTGGATCACAATGTAAATTAGCAAAAGTATATATACTGGGGGGGGAGGCGTGTTTACATGTACGTATGCAAACAGAGAGACGGTCCCCTCCTGACTCCCATACAGATGTGGAACTTTAATCCATACAGCCCTGATGGATTTTCAATACAACCCAGAATCTATTGTGGTGTTTTAGCCAATTTAGATTGCCCCACAACACGTTTGGTTCAGATGGGCAGCCTATGATCCAGGAAATGAAATTGTGAATGGCCGCTGAAGGTAGAACAGTGTGGGGAAACTGAGATACAGGAGGGGAAATGGCAGCCACTGAGTTGAGGCTGGCTGTCCAATGAGAGTCAGAATCTGGCAACAAGGAATTATGCCTGAGATAAGGGGGCCAAATTGGACCCCCTAGGTGAAAGGGTTCCGACCCCAGTAGGGAGTCGGAAACCTCTGGAGAGAGAGAAAGCCAAATTGAGATAGCTCTTTCTGGTAGAGAAATGACAGAGACCAAACCAAGAGTTCCGAAAGCAAAGGCGGCTTGCCTGATTGTTTATTTTCCAAACAAAATAAAAAACTGTTGCAACAGGGTGTTCTCTCTCCCACAGGAGAAAATAAGGACCCAGAACAAAAGACATTTAAAATTTCCCACCCTCCAGTCCAGGGCCACCCCCAGAAGCATCATACATACATCACAGAAGGGGTGTAGCCCAAGACCCCCACCCCCAGCCACGTCATACCTGCATCACAGAAAAGGGTCTACAGCTGAAACCTGAGCACCTTGTTTATCTCCTGTCTGGCAGCTTGCCTGTTAATGTTGGATTACTGGGGAGCCTGGCCAGTCTTTTTTAATGATAAATGCTTAGTTCCTGAGCCAGGTCACAGGCTCACACCCTCTTCATATCTTAAATGTGGCCTTAAGAAAGGATTTGTGAGGAAAGAGACAATGGGGAGGTTTTCCCATTTCCTCCCTCCTTTCAGAGAAACCATTTGGTAAGTCTGGGAGAGTCAAAATAGTTTCAGGACTTTTTCTGTACTGTTTTCAATCATTAGTTTATATTTTTATGTACGTGTTTGCCTTGCACATTTATGAACATTTATTACAGACATCCCCAAACTTCGGCCCTCCAGTTGTTTTGGACTACAATCCCCATCATCCCTGACCACTGGTCCTGTTAGCTAGGGATCATGGGAGTTGTAGGCTAAAACATCTGGAGGGCCGCAGTTTGGGGATGCCTGATTTATTATATATCCAAGACCTTAAAATTCTTATAACAATGCCAATAAGTAAACATGAAGGCGTTGAGCCAGGAATTAAACTGGAATGTACTAGGCCAACCTTTGCCAACCAGGTAGCCTTCAGTAGTTTTGGGCAACTGCAGCACTGGCTGGGGCGGATGGGAGCTGTATTCCAAAGCCTCTGGAAGCCACCAGGTTGGCAAAGACTGCTCCAGAGCCAATGTTACAAAGGCTGATCTAAACCTCAAAAGACCACAGTTCAGGGAAAGTCTCAACCTAAACAGAAGCACTTTGACACCCTTCCTGGTGAGGAAGACCCAATGCCCAGCCTGGGAGGATGTGCGAAGACCAGAGGCTCAGAGTATTTCTCTGCTCAAAGAGATGCTCCAAATCTCAGCCTGGGTGGCTTACCATGCTCTCTTCCCTTGTCCTCAGAAAAAAAACAACCAACCGCTGCAGCTGAGCTTAAAGCCCTGGCAGGGAGCCATTAAAAGCCCTGTTTGTTATCAAGACCTATGTGGAGCCTCCAACATGAGTCTGACCAAACTGCGGGAGGCAGTGGAAGACAGGAGTGCCTGGTGTGCTCTGGTCCATGGGGTCACGAAGAGTCGGACATGATTAAACGACAACATGTGGAGCATCAATGAAGCAGTCAGGTTTCAAAAGACAATACAGAGCTCCTTGTGCCCTGGGCTGGTAAGGTTTTTGTTTGTACAGTAATAAGCTCATCTAAGCAAAGTGCCACGTATTCTCCCTCAGACAAAAAAAAACAAGTACTGGTAACTAAGGGAGCTCCGGACAGGGGGAGAATTTCATTTGGGCCACATTTCAAAGCCACCTGACTTCAAAGTTCTAGTCAACAGGTTATTTGTTATTTAGCACCACTTTGATTAGATTAAAATATTTGTCACCCTTTTTGTGTTTTACTGCTAGATAACACGCTTTGGTAACTGTAGGAACAGTGGGGGGCACAAACCGAGGTTTGTTTACTTGCCCTTCTTTGAATATTTTATTTAAGAATAAACTAATATAATTTAAATGAAAACTTTTCAACATTTTAAATAAATGTGGGGGTGGACTCTCCTTTGTGTTTATTAGTCACAGTTTGCTTTTCCCCTTCCTTTCACAGGTGGAAAGCAGCAGAAATTTCAGTAGGGGTTCTCCAAAAACTGGCAATCCATTCACTCACTGAAAAATATACGGTATACCTGCCCTGAAGCAAATGGCACCTCTGGATTGGCCCAAGTAGAATACTGTAGTCACAAGTGGAGGCCCAAAAGTTAGCCACCCCTGGAGTAAGGGGTTGAAACAGTAAAGCTCAGAGTTCCATTCAGTTCTAAATGCTAGGATTCAAAAAATGTCTTGCATCCTGAAAAGTCGCAGGTCCAGTCCCTGGCAGCATCGCTGGGTAGGGTTAAGAGAGACTGTGTCTGAACCCCTCTTGAGCCACAGCCAGTCAGTGCATGCTGAGCAGGATGGACCAATGGTTTGACTCAGTATAAGGCCACTTCCCATGTTCCTTTACCTGAGATCCTTCCAGACAAAGCACCGTGTTGGGCTCGGTGGACAGACTGACTGCTTTGGTCTAAGGCAGATATCCCCAAACTGTGGCCTTCCAGATGTTTTGGCCTACAACTCCCATGATCCCTAGCTAACAGGACCAGTGATCGAGGAAGATGGGAACTGTAGTCCAAAACATCTTGAGGGCCGAAGTTTTGCCTTCAGCTCCCTATATTGGACAAACAGGCCAAACCCTACGCCAAAGGATAAATGGACATAAATCTGACATCAGGAACCAGAAGACAGAAAAACCAGTAGGAGAACACTTCAATCTCCCAGGACATTCTATACAAGATCTCAAAGTAGCTGTCTTACTACAAAAGAATTTCAGAAATAGACTGGAAAGAGAAGTTGCTGAATTACAACTTATCACCAAGCTCAAAACCATGGAGGGACCTGGTTTGAACAGAGATATCGGATTCTTATCTCATTATACATGATAAGCGATCTTCAGCCATCTCAACCCTTGCTTTTTCATGCAAAACCATTTGCAGTCGTTTTCGGTCATCAACAGCTATCAGTCAGTCAATCACCCACTTCCACCACCCTTCTGAGTGATCCCCCCTCCCCTCCCCATCCCCACCCCTTCTCTACATAAGTGCCTGGGGACTTCTATTTCACTGTATCTGAAGAAGTGTGCATGCACACGAAAGCTCATACCAAAATAAAAACTTAGTTGGTCTTTAAGGTGCTACTGAAGGAATTTTTTTATTTTACTTCGACCCAGACCAACACGGCTACCTACCTGTAACCTGGTCTAAGGCAGTCTACCTCCCTTTCCAACAGCAGGTCAGGCAAATGCCTCCAGGAAGCCCAAAAGAATGGCATGGATGTATTGGATGCCTCTTGCTTTTTTCTCCAAACCACACCCTTTCCACACGTGACATCACATGTGGCATCATGTGTGTGTTGGCATATGGCATGTGCCAAATATGTGCAGCTCCCCAAGTATGTAGGTTCATGGCAGTGCAGTTTGCTGGAAGAAATTTAGCCAGACTCCAACTCTTCAGTCAGTTCAGTCCTTTACTGACAGGTCCAAAGCATTAAGGCAGTTTCATTATATACACTATGTACAGGCTTCCCCTAGATCCCTAGCAGAAGATGCAGGTTTCAAATGCAAAGCAAGCACAACTCACAGCATACATACCGTACAGAGTTCAGTATCAATCTGGCAGAGCTTCCTCACAGCAAAGCAAGAAGGCAATGTACAGTCCCCTCTTAATATACCCAAGAATGACCACACCCTTGGCCAGCTGACAGGTCACAGTGACCTCCTAATCACAAGACCTGCAGGTGCAAGATAAGGGAAGAATACACACACCAGATTTTTCTTAACAGCAATTAAAGAAACCTCAACAGTGTGGGGCTGGATGACCACTAGGCTCCCTGTGAAGAACTTGACTGTGCACTCAATCTCTGCAGAAAGCCAGCCTGAAGTCACCACCCATTGGCTGATAGGGTGCTTTGAAGTCCCATGGAGCATCACCTGTCATCATTGTGATGGCAGGTGACTGACAGGTGGGTGGTCCTACCCACCTGCAAAATTTGGGGTATTGGTAGGGGCTGTGCTTTTTTCAGTTGGAACTCAAAGGAACTTGGTCACCTCTCAGGTGGGCACTGCTGCCATGATAAGAGAGCAAAGTAGGGGCTAATGGTGAGTTCCAGCACCTCTTTTTCTACAAATAGTACTGGCCCAACAGCCGAATCAGATTCCCCATTCCTGCCATATAAGCTGCCAGATTCCCCATTCCTGCCATATAAGCTGTCAGTCTTGGCTGTTTCACTGCTGAAACAGACACTTTGAGCTCCTCACCTTTATTTCACCACAACACCTTTCAACTTCCTGCATCCTACCATCATAGGCTTTGACCCTTGTCCCTTTCTACTGCCTCCTCTGCCCTCTTCCCTAGATCCATCTGACTACCCTGCTCTTCTGCAGGATCTGAGCGGTTCAGCCAATAGTAGCTGAAGACCCTCTCTGCCTGCCTGATCACTTGTGACATCAAAGAAGCTCAGCCAATCAGAGACTTCACTATCACCACCATGAACTCCCCAGTGCACTGTAATTGGGACCAATTCTCTTCAGTCTTGGGTCCCCCAATATGTCGTTGGACTACAACTCTCATTTGTCCTGACTGTTAGCTGAGCTAGCTGTGGATAACAGGAGTTGTAGCCCAACAATACCTGCAGATTCCATGCTGAAGAGCTCTGATCTAGATGAGCAGGGATATTGCTCCACTCATTCTCATGAAGCCGGACATTTCATCTTTTCTTGCACTGCTAATGTAGCTCGCTCATAACAAAGGAAACTAAACCTACCAGCAATCTTTAAATCTTCTGCTCTGACCTTCAGCTCCAAGATAATGTTCTGCTTTAGAGAGGACAAACTCCTGTTTATCGAGGTGAAACTTACAGGGATAATGTGAAGTGGCCTTTCAGAGCACCAAACAGTCAAGCTTTAATCTAAAAATCTTTAGAGGACAAGCAAGAGAGAACAATCTCTTTAGATGAGATGAGACTCACCAGATGCAGTACTTAGAAACAAATCAAGAGGCTGCAGCTTTAAGGGCTCTTATCTTGGGGTGAAATACTGTTTAAGAACACCAGTGGAAGAGAGAGATCCAAAAGCCCAGGAAATGCTGTTTCTGCCAACAGGGGGGGGGGGGGGAAACTAAGGTTTTTTAACACAAATCTTAAGGTGACCAACCAAGCCAGGGAAACATACGGCACTTGTTTTTACAAGTAACATAGAAAACATTTGCATCCATGTGGATGGTTTGAAATGATTTTCATGGCATTAAGTAATAAATGTTGGGTCTGCCCTCAGCAACCACCATCTGAAGTGGAAAAGCAATGTATCTGAAGTGCATTTGCTGTGGTTATATTTCCATACATCATATGACCTACTGCAATGTTAGCAATGCAGGTCAAGGAGCCACACTCCTTTTTAAAAAGCCCATAGAATTATAGAGTTGGAAGGACCCCGAGGGTTATCTGGTCCAGGAACCTCAATTAGATCATATGTGACAAATGGTCACCCGACCTCTGCTTAAAAACCTCTAAGGAAGGAGAATCTACCACCTTTCCAGGGAGTCTGTTCCATTGCCAAACACCTCTTACTGTCAGAAAGTTCTTCCTGATGTTTAGTCAGAATCTCTTCTCTTGTAACTTGAACCCATTGGTTTGGCTCCTAGCCTCTGAAGCAGAAGAAAACAAGCTTGCTGTCAGGGCCGTCTTAAGCATATCTGGCGCCCTGGCGCGAAGATCCCTCCAGCGCCCGCCCCCCCCCCCGTTTTCCAGCGCGGCTGTCTGGCGGGTGCAGCATGTAGCGCAGCTGCAGCAGCGCGGTGCCCCCCTGGCGGCCCAGCGCCACCCAGCCTTGCCTTAGATCCGGGCCTGCTTGCTGTATCCTCCACGTGACAGCCCTTGAGACATTTGAAGGTGGCTATCATATCTCCTCTCAGTCTCCTCTTTACCTGGTTAAACATAACCAATTCCCTCAACTGTTCCTTATATGGCTTAGTTTCCAGACCCTTGATCATCTTGGTTGCCCTCCTTTGCACATGCTCCAGCTAGTCAACACCCATCTTAAAATTGTGGCACCCAGAACTGGACACAGTACTCTAGGTGTGGTCTGACCAAGGCAGAATGGAGTGCTGCTATTACTTCCCTTGATGTGGACATTATACTGTATTCCTGTTGATGCAGCCTAGAATAGCATTAACATTTTTTTTATTTATGACAAATAAATGCTACGTGCACAAGCTGGCAAGAGATAGAAGGTGCTACCCAAATATATTTGTTATTTGAAAATCTAGGCATGCAGAAACAAAACACAGGGAGATATTTCCATGGCTTACAGCTCATAATAAAGACTTTCAGCCAGAGGAAAGGCTGAAAGATAACCACAGTTCCAAAAACTGGAGCAGCAGGATGCAACAACTCACCAGAAATTTTGAACGTTTTTTAAAGGCATCAGGCTCAATACATCCCAGCCAAACAAACGCAGCATCATTCGGACTCGGATTTCTTTCATTTACCTACTGCAGACCTGAAAAACTAATCTCATCCTAATTTCCATGGAAACAGATGCATAGACACGAAGTCCCTGGGTGTTCCTCAGGAACAGGGCAGTTGAATTACCTGCACGTTCACACAGCTGCCAGAGTTTATTAGCAGTCTGCAGTTGGAGGATCTCATTTTAACTCCATCATTACCTTTGCCTTTCCCCTCCAAGTCAATAAGCCTGGAGAATTTGAAGGAAGCCATGTGTGCTTTGAGTAAAGCTGATGGAGCTTTGCAAGCACTGCAATGCAATGAAGAACACAGGGAAGCAAGTGGCTTGGCAAGGCAACTTAGCACTACCCATTCCAAGGCAAAATTTAGGGTCATTCCTCTTCCCGGAAACATGAAGGTCACAGTCCCACAGAGGCACAATGGTAAATGACTGCCTCCTTCCCCACAGACCCTCTTGGGTGCAAAGATCAGCGGAATTCCTCACAGGCTCAGGGGGGCACCAGCCTAGGAGAGGGCCTTCTCTGTGGCAGCCCCTAAGCTGTGGAACTCCCTCCCCACAGAGGTGCATCTGGCACCATTGCTATGTGGTTTCTGGCCAATGCTAAAGATGCACCTCTTTACCCTGCCTTTTGACACTTGAAGTGTATATTTTTAGGAACCATCCTATTTCTCTTATTGTAAGTGGTTTTAAACTATTTTTAATATTGTGTTTTAATGTAGCAACCCAACCTGGGACCTTAGGGTAATGGGTGGGAGAGAAATAAAAATTAACAACAACAACTTTGGAGTGCCAACGCTCATCGTGGCAGCCCTTGTCTACAAGGAGAGTCAAAACTGCAGGCAGCTTCATTTATTTACAGTATCTATCAAATGTCTATCCTGACTTTTAAGCCTCCCAAAGAGCAGCAATATGGCAGCAATCCTATGGCTGGCAACACAACCATTAAGTCCTGAAGGAGCTCCAACCTGGTGTCAAGTCTGTGAAACCTGGGGTTGGTGTTTCTAGGACAGGGGTCGGCAACATGCGGCCCACAAAGACCATTTTACTGGCCCACGAGCCACCCCTGAATCGAGCCACCCATTCAGAGAGTCCCCCGCGTGCTGCGCTAAACTGGCACAGCGCGGGGACTTGCCGAGCAGCGCCAGAAATCGTGTCTGTACACGCACAGATACTAGAAATTGCATCTGTGCATGTCCAGATGCCGAAAATCGCTTCTGCGCAGGCGCAATTTTCAGTGTCTGGGCATGCACAGAAGCGATTTTCAGTGTCATGCTGAGCCAGTCGAGCCCACAGACAATCTCCGTGGGAGTAATCCAGCCCGTGGCCGGTAAACCTTGCCGACCCCTGTTCTAGGACTCCCTTGCTATCTTGGCTGTTGCCAGGAGGTGCGATGCTTGTCCACACTTCCACATGCCCCATGCCTAGAAAGCACATGTCCAAGCAGTTTCCTATTTGTCCTGAGCTTTATAGGCCTGGGTCTGAGTGGCTTTGTCTTTGCCCCCTCCTTTGCAATCAATTAGAGCAGACATCAGTCCAGAGAAAACCCCAGTGACATTTGCTCTAATTCAGTCTAAAAGGCTGGGTTTCCTCGGGGGAAAGAGGTGGGACATGGGGAAGTCAAAATGAGTCCCATGTCAGTGTAATCTTGCTATATTTGTAGTACTGAAACGTTGTCTTTTGTATGTTGTTAGACTTGCTATAATCTTGCTTTATTATGCTATTACGAAATAGTTCTTGCAGTCATTGATTTTGAGGTATATTCCTGTTTTCTTTCTTGTAAGCCGCTTTGAGAAGGATTCCCTTTGTGGAAAAGTGGCACACAAATGAAATGATGGTAAAATTTAAATGGCTAGTTAAATGAACTTGAGATGCCTAGACTGAGTACTAGGAAAACATTGCATAGCAGAGGAACAGCTGGATATTACTCTGGATTGAATATTTGACTATTTTCAGGAACTTTTGTATATAAAACTGACAGGTGGATAGTTGGAAGTCCCTTTTACTTCATCTCTTTTTCTTCACCTTTTTATTCCATTATTACTTCCTTAACACGCTGTGGGTTAAACCACAGAGCCTAGGGCTTGCCGATCAGAAGGTTGGTGGTTCGAATCCCTCTGACAGGGTGAGCTCCCATTGCTCGGTCCCAGCTCCTGCCAACCTAGCAGTTTGAAAGCACGTCAAAGTGCAAGTAGATACGGTAAATAGGTACCGCTCCAAGCAGGAAGGTAAATGGTGTTTCCGTGTGCTGCTCTGGTTCGCCAGAAGTGGCTTTGTCATGCTGGCCACATGACCTGGAAGCTGTACACCGGCTCCCTCGGCCAATAACGCGAGATGAGCGCCGCAATCCCAGAGTCGGTCACGACTGGACCTAATGGTCAGGGGTCCCTTTACCTTTACATATATTCTTATATCTTTATTCTCTTTCCTTTTCCTTTCCTTCCCTTTTTGTTTTGTTTTCTTTCTACTTTCAGTCTGTTGTATTATTTGTGGTTAAGGAACAGTTAACATGCAGATGAAGGTGAGGAAAGACCCTGTGTTAGAGGCAGGGAAGGGAAGACCCACCCTCCGGGGTGAGGAAATAGGAGAAAAAATGGAAGCTGGGAGGGTTTACCTTTTGTCCAAAATGGGTGCTTCCATGCAAAACCACCACATATGGCAGAAAGTCTCCTTTTGACCACAATTTCTCTAGCACCAAGTCAAGGTATTAGTGTGAACCCTATTTAATTCCACGAGGATCAGGTACCAACATGAAGTCAATTTAAAGTAATTTTCTTTTAAATGGGCCAAAACTATTTTAAAGGGGAAATGCCTTTTCAATTTTCAGGTTCTACTGCAGCCTGCAAGCCATCTTCCCAAAAGCTTTATTCTTGATGCACCCTGGAAACCTGCAAATAGTAGAAACTAACTCCTCCCTCCAGGCCACACCTCTGAGTCGGCTGTGCAGGAGCTGGCCTCCAAGGTCACAGCTGTTTCTCCTAAAGGGTCTGCATGCCAATTTTAATTGATAATGCATACATTATCTAGTTGGCAAATTTGCCCACAGGCCCCAAAGAGTTGTCATTGCCAGACATCACAGCAAATACAAGCTGTTAGCAGCACACTTGACATCAATAGATGTCCTTTACTTTCAGTTTGACATTTCACATAGGTTACCAAGAAGAGGATGCTCAAAGTGCTGCAGTGACAATAGAAAACATGATCGCAATAAATTCTGTTTGGTGCCATCCTCAATCTCTTTCTATGCCAACTTCAAAACCCCATCATCAGCTTCACACATTGCATTACTCCAGGAAAATTCTGTCTCCAGATACTTTTAAGGAGCCTCTAATCAGGCTTTGCTGCTGGCCATTTGCCATAATTATAGGAATGAGGTGCTGGAAATTGCATTAGATAATTGAAATGAGACAATGGCTCTTTCAATTACCAGCGAATCAATTTCTCAAAGGGTGGATCTTGCAGCTCTCAGCAATGAAATCTAAGCAATGCAAAAGACAATGTTTCATTCAACTTCATCAACACCTAAGTAGGACTGCTAATGTTTACCAAGAGGAAACTTTTGTGTTGGGGGAAAGCATTTACATTTGCATGTTTGAAAAACGGAGCCAAAATCGGTTAGTTTTTTTTCCTTTGAATTCACGTCTGGTCAAATGTGGTCATGGTCATAGCACTTTGCAATTTAAAAACAAAACCAGGCATTGTGGGTGAGCAGTCCTGTTTCCAATAAACTGGCCAGCTGCCCAGCCTGGAGGGGGCTGCATCCCCCCTGAAGAAACAGGTTCAGAGTTTGGAGATGCTTCTGTCAGTGGAGGTTTAGAGAAGCTCTGTGATAAGGCTAGATAAGGCTTCCCTCATGCTTGATCCAGCAACTGCAGTTAGTGTGGAATCCTGCAGCAGGACTGCAGGCAGAAAGGAAGGCTTGTCAGCATATAACACCTGTGCTCAGAGATCTGGTGTTATTATTAGTATACACTATGCGTTATATTTTTGGAATGTATTATTTACTTATGTATGTATGTATTTGTTTGTTCAGTTTCTATCCCACCCTTCCTCCCAAAGGAGCCCAGGGCAGCAATTAGCAACTATTAAGTAATAATAATTTGAATCCATTCAGATGCACTGTTAGCGTCTTTCTTTGACTTGCAGCCACCAGTGGAATTACTTATTCATTCATTTCCTTGCACTTAACGCTGCCTTTCCACCCAACAGAAGCACAGAGAGGATAGCAATGCAATGCCAGGTGTGTACCGGTAGCACAAGAAAAAATAGTAACGTTAATGACATCATAACAACCGATACAACATGACAATGTTGGCAATATATGAGTGGACGCTTATAGATGCAGACTTTCTTTGGATAAATACAATGATATTTGGAATGAGTTTACACAGAATATATTAGGTTATTGAGAACTATGTGTGTATTAGGACAGTAAGATTATGCACATCTGTTACTAATTAAACGACTCAGGACTGCAATACCTCAAGGGCCGCCCCATATGAACCTACCCAGACCTTGAGATCATCTTCTGAGGCCCTTCTTCCTGTGCCTCCTCTGCAAGAGGTCCGGAAGGTGGCAACACAAGAACGGGCCTTTTCTGTGGTGACTCCCCGTTTGAGGAATTCTCTCTCCAGGGCTCCCCTTTAGGTGCCAGACAAAAACGCTCCTCTTTAACCAGGCCTTTGGTTGCTTGACATCCTAAGCCCTTTTAAAATGTGTCGGCAGGGGTTTATTGGGGTGTTGTTGTTTTTATGATGCATTTTGTGGTTTTATATTCTGATTTTATCCTGTGGGTATAATATAATATAATAATAATATAATGTAATGTAATGTAAGGAATATAACTGAGCATTTTTTCTCTTTTCCATTCTCATTTCTTTTTCTTTTTCTTTTCTTTGTCATGCTTCAGTGCTACTGTCAGCAAAAAGACTGATTATAATTACCCTCCAACAAAAGTGGTTTTCACCTTGTACTTAAATGAGGCCAACTTGGGGGACAACCAAACAGCTTTAGGGGGACAGGTCCATAAACTGAGGCAGGTTGGGGAAGGTACCACTGAGAGTGCCCTGTAACACATTCCCCGCCTCCACCCCCACCCAGAAGAATCTAAAATTGGAATACCAAAATGCATTTTCAGCAGATCTTCATAGATAGGTAGTAGGGAGTAATGAAGAAGAGGCGCCCTAAGGTATTTGGGTCCCAAGTGACTTTCTATGTTTATTACAGCTGCACCGTGACCTCGGATGGGAGGTTCATAGGCGCTCAGTGTAGGGATCTAGCTTCCCCGATGTCTGCTATATGGAGCACTCTTGCTAAAAGCCAACTCATCTCTCCCAAATGGCTCTCCTTAAGAGAAGCGCACTGGGGAAGCTAATACCCTGTTGCAAAAGTGTGTTGTGCAATGTTTTAATGAGATTGGCTTAAAATGTCAGCACAAATTTTGAAACTAAAAGCAAATGACTTGGGCAAGGCAGTTGGTTTGGGGATTGTGCCAGTTTGGGTTTCTTTCTGCTGCCATAGAGTCAAGTTTACTTATTAGTCATTTTCCCCACCCCTACAAAGGTAACTCAAAGGCACTTACACCAATTAAAAAATGCATACATTAAAAACAGCATAAAATAAAACCAGGAAAAATCTAAAAGCCAATCATATTTTTAGAAGGCAGAATCAAAACACTTTTAAAAACCCACCCACTCAAGGAGATAGATGAAAGCCAAAGATCTGGTGGAAAAGAAATGTTTTTACCTGGCACCTAAAGCTTTGTAATTCTAATTCTGGTGCCAGGCAGGTTTCCCTGGGGAGAGTATTTCACAAGCGGGAAGCCACCACTGAAAAGACCCGTTCTTGTGTTGCCACCCACTGGACCTCCTGTGAAGGGGGCACGGGGAGAAGGGCGTCACATGGTGAACACAGGGCCCAGGCTGGTACATATGGGGAGAGGCGGTCCTTGAGGTATTGTGGTCCTGAGCCATTTATAGGTCAAAACCAGCACTTTGAACTGGGCCCAGAAACGATTGGGCAGCAGCACATGCAATTGGGCCAGGATTGGTGTCGTGTGCTCAGACCGTTTTGCTGCTCTGAGCAACCTAGCTGCCAAATTCTGCACCAGCTGCAGTTCCAAAGGAGACTTCCAACCACCATTACAGGATTACAATCTCCAAGGTTTAAGTTTGTGTTGTGCCTGCATCCTCCCCACCTCCCTCATTCATATTATGAAAGAGGCAAGAGGTCCTGACTGGTGGGTTTACTAGAAATAACCCTTGGCAAGTGCCCTAAATTGACTGTCGAGTTTCCCACCTTTGCCCTCCTGGTGTTCAGTCTGGGAGGGAAAAGAGGGAACTGCTTTCATACCACTGCACTCTGCCATTCCTCGCCTCATCTTGTCTTCTGTAGTTCAGGCTCTCTTTACAAAAAAAGCTTATTTGTTGTTGCTCCAGCAGGCAGCCACCTTGAGAACAGCTGCTGTCAGGGCAAAGAACAAACAGCTTCTTTGCAGACACAGCAGCACCAGCTGAGGACCAGGCAGATTGAGTGGGGGGAGGACACAGGGGAGAGTCTGCTTTTCACTCCTGGCAAGAGAAGCAGGAGGCAGACACAGGCTGAAATCCTGTGTGCATGTAAGCTATATGGCTAAGTTCCATTGAACACAATAGGAATTGCTCTGGATTAAAAATGCATACCGTAGTATCAGACTGTGTACAGTACATGCTTCCACCAGCTCTCTGCCTCCCAGTGTGCCAGTGTGGTGTAGTGGTTAAGAGCGGTAGACTCGTAATCTGGGGAACCGGGTTCGCGTCTCCGCTCCTCCACATGCAGCTGCTGGGTGACCTTGGGCTAGTCACACTTCTCTGAAGTCTCTCAGCCCCACTCACCTCACAGGGTGTTTGTTGTGGGGGAGGAGGGGAAAGGAGATTGGTAGCCGCTTTGAGACTCCTTCCGGTAGTGATAAAGTGGGACATCAAATCCAAACTCTTCTTCTTCTTCTTCTTCTTCTTCTTCTTCTTCTTCTTCTTCTTCTTCTTCTTCTTCTTCTTCTTCTTCTTCTTCTTCTTCTTCTTCTTCTTCTTCTTCTTCTTCTTCCCTTCTCCCAGGATCAAACCTGCATGCATTTGGGGGTTCTTTAATTCCTCCTCACTTTCTGCCATCAAGGTTGTGTCATCTGCATATCTGAGGTTGTTGATATTTCTTCTGGCAATCTTAATTCCGGTTTAGGATTCATCCAGTCCAGCCTTTCGCATGATGAATTCTGCATATAAGTTAAATAAGCAGGGAGACCATATACAGCCTTGTCGTACTCCTTTCCCAATTTTGAACCAATCAGTTATTCCATGTCCAGTTCTAACTGTAGCTTCTTGTCCCACATAGAGATTTCTCAGGAGACAGATGAGGTGATCAGGCGCTCCCATTTCTTTAAGAACTTGCCATAGTTTGCTGTGATTTACACTGTCAAAGGCTTTTGTGTAGTCAATGAAGCAGAAGTAGATGTTTTTCTGGAACTCTCTAGCTTTCTCCATAATCCAGCGCAAGTTTGCAATTTGGTCTCTGGTTTCTGTGCCCCTTTGAAATCCAGCTTGCACTTCTGGGAGTTCTCAGTCCACATACTGCTGAAGCCTGCCTTGTAGAATTTTAAGCATAACCTTGCTAGCGTGTGAAATGAGTGCAATTGTGCGGTAGTTGGGGCATTCTTTGGCACTGCCCTTCTTTGGGATTGGGATATAGACTGATCTTCTCCAATCCTCTGGCCACTGCTGAGTTTTCCAAACTTGCTGGCATATTGAGTGTAGCACCTTAACAGCATCATCTTTTAAAATTATAAATAGTTCAGCTGGAATATCATCACTTCCACTGGCCTTGTTATTAGCAGTGCTTTCTAAGGCCCATTTGACTTCACTCTCCAGGATGTCTGGCTCAAGGTCAGCAACCACACTACCACACAACCTGAGGTGTACAAGACCTCCATATCTTTCTGGTATAATTCCTCTGTGTATTCTTGCCACCTCTTCTTGATGTCTTCTGCTTCTGTTAGGTTATTTCCACTTTTGTCCTTTATTATGGTAATATTTGTATGAAATGTTCCTTTCATAGCTCCAATTTTATTGAACAGATCTCTGGTTTTTCCTAATAATAATAATAATAATAATAATTTATTATTTATACCCCACCCATCTGGCCGGGTTCCCCCAGCCACTCTGGGCAGCTTCCAACAAAATACTAAAATACAGAAATCCATCAAACATTAAAAGCTTCCCTAAACAGGGCTGCCTTGAGATGCCTTCTAAAGGTCTGCTAATTGTTGTTCTCTTTGACCTCTGGTGGGAGGGCATTCCACAGGGTGGGTGCCACTACCAAAAAGGCCCTCTGCCTGGTTCCCTGTAACTTGGCTTCTCGTAGCGAGGGAACCGCCAGAAGGCCCTCGGCGCTGGATCTCAGTGTCCGGGCTGAACGGTGGGGGTGGAGACGCTCCTTCAGGACCGAGGCCGTATCATTTTTGAGATTGCATCCCAGTACAGCTTTTGCCACTCTTTTGTCGACTATGAGGGCCACTCCATTTCTTTTACGGGATTCTTGCCCACAGTAGTAGATATGATGGTCATCCGAACTGAATTCGCCCATTCCCGTCCATTTTAGTTCACTGATGCCCAGGATGTCAATATTTATTCTTGCCGTCTCATTTTTGACCACCTCCAGTTTACCAAGGTTCATGGTTCTTACATTCCAGGTTCCTATGCAATATTTTTCTTTACAGCATTGGACTTTCCTTTTGCTTCCAGGCATATCCACAACTGAGCAACCTTTTGGCTTTGGCCCAGCCGCTTCATCAGCTCTGAATATACTTGTACTTGTCCTCCGCTCTTCCTCAGTAGCATGTTGGACGCCTTCCGACCTGAGGGGCTCATCTTCCAACGTCATAACTTTTATATGCCTGTTGTCTTTGTCCATGGAGTTTTCTTGGCAGGGATACTTGAGTGGCTTGCCAGTTCCTTCTCCAGGTGGATCATGTTTGGTCAACACTCTCCACTATGACCTGTCCATCTTGGGTGGCCCTGCATGGCACAGCTCATAGCTTCTCTGAGTTATTCAAGCCCCTTCGCCACAACAAGGCAGTGATCCATTCTGGGATATGCTCCGCAAAACACTGTCTCGGCTCATCAAAGATTGAGATTTTTGTCCCTCTCTTTCAATCCCAAAGAGGCCATACTCAGAGAGAGGGGACCTTCTCAGTGGTGGGGCCATGCCTGTGAAATGCTCTCCCCAGGGACGCTCAGCAGCCACTGACTTTGCAATGCTTCCAGTGCCAAAGTCATTTCTTCTGTCCTGAGTATAAAGATGTTTTTATGTTCCTGCTGTGTTTCTATTCCAGGCTTCCTCAAACTCGGCCCTCCAGGTGTTTTGAGACTACAATTCCCATCATCCCTGACCACTGGTCCTGCTAGCTAGGGATCATGGGAGTTATAGGCCAAAAACATCTGGAGGGCCGAGTTTTAGGAAGCCTGTTCTATCCTGTTGCTTTTATACTGATAACTGCTGGGATTGTGTTGTTATGGTATTGCTGCCATTCCTCCTTATTCTGCAGAATGTTGTTAACTGTGAACTTTAATTATAAAACTGTTGCAAAATTTTTTATTAATTATTAGCTGCCTTGGAAGCCATTGCCCCCAAACTGGTCTAAAAATCTATTTATTAACCTTAAGATGCACACAATAGGATGCATGCAGCAAAGTCATGCAAAATCAATGGACTTTAGTCAGTCCTAGCTATTAATCTCAATGGGACTACTTACAACGCAAAATGGTACAAAAATGAGAGGCAAGCACCCTCTTAAATAATCCGACAGAAGTGCTTAGTGCCACTTGCTAACATTTGTTATAGAAGTGCTCCTCCTTTGAGGATCTCCAAATGGCAGGTCCTCCTTTGGCAATTGAGCTTCATCATGCATGCTTTAGACCAGGCGTCGGCAACGTTTTCGGGCTGTGGGCTGGATCATTGCCACTGACGCTGGTCCGTGTGCCGGACACGCTCCGGACTTGCACAGAAGCGATTTCCAAGTTCTGGGTATGGGCGGCGCGGCATCAGAAATCGATTCTGCGCCTGTCCAGGCATGCACAGAAGTGATTTTTGGTGACGTGCTGCCCATGCCCAGAAGCTGGAAATCGCTTCTGTGCAAGTCCGGAGCGTGTCCGGCAAATGGACCAGCATCAGTGGCAATGATCCAGCCCACAGCCAGAAAACGTTGCCGATACCTGGTCTAAGGCATGTATGATGAAGCTCAATTTCGTAGAAGCGATTTCTGGCGTCTGTTTTTGGCATCTGCGTGTGCACATATACCATTTTCGGCACCACTCTGTGTGCCCCCGCACCGCGCTCCACCAGTTTAGTGCGGCACGGCGCGGGGACTTGCCGAGCGGGCAGCTCGTGGGCCGGATAAACTGCCTCCGTGGGCTGCATCCAGCCCATGGGCTGGAGGTTGCTGGTGCCTGCTTTAGACTTTTCTCTTGGGCTCACACAGACATAATATTGTGTCTTGGTTCTTGGCTGAGAAACAGTAGCCCTGACATCTCCCTGCCAATTTGCTTCTTGATCTTCTCTGCCAAGACAGCTCAGGAGGATTGCCAAGAGCAGATCCGTGACGTCCTCTGATACTCCTACTGCAGAGACCAGGGTCCCATTGAAATCGCATCCAGGAGATTAATTTACTCCTTGCAATTTACTAAAGAGCCTAAGAAGATGGCAACAGGGGCTGGTTAATGCTGACCACAACCTCAGCAAAGGCAAATACTCCTGCCACCCCCTTCCCTGTCTTTCAAGAAATGAAAGTACACCAAGGGGGCAAAGGAGTTTTTTGTTCTCTTTCTTATGCTGTTTGAGAAACAGTTGCATCAATCTCCCTCTGCCACCCCAAAATGAATTGGTTCTGAGTCAAAACCTTCATCTTATTTATGTTGGATTCCTTTAAAGAGGGCAAATTTCAGGCTTGCGGAATCCACATCATTTTTTTCTACTAGAACTCTTGAGGTGTAAAAGCTGGATTCGGGTACAAAAGATGCACACTTGGAATTAAAGCACTCTGAAGCCAAGAAATGGGGGGTTGTTGTAACAGAACCAAGTGGAGCTCACAGCCCCCACCCACAACTATGCCCTCCTGGGTACCTCTTCCTTTGCAGTATGTTGCCAACTGCAAACATAATCTTAAGAAAACTGGGTGGTTCCCAGGATTTTAGCTTTGTTTAATAAATATTAGTGAAATAAACATGCTAAATTAGATCAGGGAATCAGAACATGTTCCAATGCAACTACTGTACTTTCCCAGTTCAGTTTTTCCCAGGAAACCCACATGATTCACCTTCTGCCCACTCCTCTTCCAAAGACCCTTTTCCTTGCTGCCGTTTAGCAGATTCACCCTGCTGCACTCTTGGGGCTTCTGGTATCTAGAGCGCCTCTGTGCCTCCCTTGTTACTTCAGCTTTCCTTTTAAAGTGGGTTTTCTGAAAATGGACTCCAGGTGGAATGAGGTGGAAACAGGCCTGTGTCTTTAAAGACCTGTATGTTGTGCTTTATTTTTATACCAATTTTTTTAAAAAAAATTATATATGAACTTTATTTCATTTAAAAACACATACAAAAAACAAAAACAAAAGAAGCACGTAGCATACATTCATCAAATAATATCAAACTAAATCAAATCATAATAAATCAAATTGAAATTATACTCAAATCATATTTAAATCATATATAAAAGAAAATTATAAATCATTCATTCAAAATTATATACTTAACATCATTCAACAAAGAAAAAAAGGAAAAAAAGAAATCCTGATCCTTAAATTTATAAAAAAATTGAGACAGATATAAAATAAAATTAAGGATCTTAGGCCCTCTATCCCTCCCCCCACCCCTATATAAAAAAAGTTGACTTCCAGTCACCTTATACCTTGGTCTGTAATTGTTCTTAATCTTTTATATACACACACTTTTTTCCTATAATTCCCTGAATATATTTTATTTTTGTGTCTTTTATATATCTGCCAGAAGATTTGTTTTTTCTGTCTTTTTTGATATTGTTTTAGCAATCCCCAGCTTTTTCCTAAACTAATCTCTTTTATGCCTTTTAGCCTGCCCGCTTTATTTTTATACCAATTTTTGGTTCAGAATACTCCAATGTAGCAAACCACATATTAATACAAAATGAAGATGCACTAGATGCAATCAATCAATCAAAGCAATACAAACCAGCAAAATCACCAAATAGCCCAGATGCAGGGAAAGTGGCCTCAGCTGGACTGACTGCAGCAGTGAAGCACAAAGAGGGTTGTTTTTATTTGTCCCCCAAAAATGGACACTCCTAGAGCCCAGCACTTCCTGCTGCTGCATTGTGTGGATTTGGCTCAGGTGGGTCCCTGTTAAATGGCAGGGGCAGAATTACATTTCATCTCTGTGGAGCAGCTGCCTTGAGTGGCAAATGTTCGTTCCTTCATTAAGGTGCAAGGATCAGCCTGCGTATCAGACAGCGTTCAGCTCAGGGAATGGCAGGTAAGCGTCACAAGGTAATTGGGAATCTAAAAGCACCCGGCTGCTGTAATAGGCGCAACCCGAGACACCAGCAGGTAGGTGGATTGGCCACAGCTTGACGTGTGCCATCTGATTTATGCCAGGGAAGGCTTGTTAAGAGCCAATTCATGTTAATAATGTACAAATCATAGAGCTGAAAGGAAGAGGGAAGCAAATGAGTGAAAAGAGGGGAGAAACATCTCTCCCCTCCCCCCCAAAACACATGTTAGTTTACTGAATGCCTGCAATCAGATGATAGTGGCAGACACCCACCCACCCCCGTCCAAAATAATAAGAATATTTGCTTTGTGCATTCAGCATGGATGCTTGCATTGAGCAAAGCACGACCAAAGCAAGTATCTAGACATCATGGAGGTTTAAATGTGTTCAACAGGTGACAACCTTATCTGCCAAAGGAAGCTTCTAATGGGCTCTGAATGGTGGCGCCTTAAGGAGCTACCAGGCCAGACTAGAGAGTTAGGTTTGCCACAAATCCTTATCACTTTGCAATTAATAAAAAGTTCTCATGAAAATCTGTTAGCATTTTAGGGTGCCTTTTGTATACACATGTTCTTAAATTTTGACACTTGTGAATTTGACAAAGATTAAATGAGATTATAAGAAGTGACTTCCATTGTTCTTCTTAGAGTTGCTCAGGAATTGCCATTGAAATGTGCTAGCTAGACAATGCACTTACTCCTTTCCACCCTCCATGGGTTTTGACCCTTGCATCTCTCTGCTACATTGTGTGGATGCCCCCCGCTTCCTGGACCATTCATTTTGGAAGGTAATGTTTCTATTTTGCCACCTGTGATATGAAGGCCCAAGAAGCAGATTTCTATGGAAGTTGCCGCACTGCCGCAGGCCCTTGCTAAGTTTCCAGGTTTTGTTAAGAATTGGTTCTTGTATTCAGATCAAGATAAATCTGTCATCTGCATTTGCTGCTAGGGTTGCCAGACTCAATAGAGGACAGGACTTCTGTGCCTTTAATTGCCCTGCTCTCTTTTGAGTCTGGAAACCTTAAAGAGAAACCCAGCAGACCCTTTGCTTGGAAATTAAACAAAGGGTCTGCTGGTTTCTCTTTAAGGTTTCCAGACTCAAAAGAGAGCAGGGCAATTAAAGGCACAGAAGTCCTGTCCTCTATTGAGTCTGGCAACCCTATTTGCTGCTGTGGCTTATAAAATCCACACTTGATCTTAGCCAAAAGACCGAGAAGCGATGCTATACTCCTATTGATGCAGCCCAGAATTGCATTGGCTTTTTTAGCTGCTGCATCACACTGCTGACTCATGTCAAGTTTGTGGTCTACCAAGACTCCTAGATCCTTTTCACATGTACTGCTCTCAAGCCAGGTGTCACCCATCCCTGTTAAAATTCATCTTGTTTGCTTTGGCCCAGTTGTCTAATCTGTTAAGGTCATTTTGAAGTGTAATCCTGTCCTCTGGGGTATTAGCTACCCCTCCCAATTTGGTGTCATCTGCAAACTTGATCAGGATGCCCTCAAGCCCATCATCCAAGTCATTGATGAAGATGTTGAATAAGACTGGGCCCAAGACAGAACCCTGTGGCACCCCACTAGTCACTTCTCTCCAGGATGAAGATTGATGAGCACCCTTTGGGTCCGGTCAGTCAGCCTTTCAAAGAGGATTGGACAAATTCATGGAAGAGAAGGCCAGCAGTGGCTACTAATCACAATGGCTCTGCTCCGCCTTCACAGTCAGAGGCAGTAATGTTTCTCAATACAAGTTGCAGCAAATCTAGATGTGAAAAAGGAACACACACATGTTCTGAGGGGAGATTGGAGAGAGGCTGATCTGGAAGTTTCTTTTATTTAAAGGTGGTGTTTAAGCAGCTCTTAAGTGTCTCAACTGGCTGCCTTCCTTGCCTTAATGGACTGAAATGCAGTTCATAATAATATGCTTCAGATGAACCTCTGCTCAAACACCCCTCCATCTTTGTAAGAAGGCCCATTGTTGCAAGGGGTTTTTTTTGCCATGCGAAGTTATCATTGCAGAAATCAAAGCTCTATTTTTAACTCAGGGATGATGAAGACAATAATTCAAAATGCCAAAGCTCTGAGCAGCAACTAATGGCCATTCTTTTGTGTGTGGTTTCAACAGAGGATCAACAAGGTCAGGGGTAGGGAACCTAAGGCCCAATCGCGTTCTCAATCCGGCCCGCGGACAGTCTGGGAATCAGCGTGTTTTTACATGAGTAGAATGTGTCCTTTTATTTAAAATGCATCTCTGGGTTATTTGTGGGGCATAGGAATTTGTTCATACCCCCCCCCAAAAAAATATAGTCCAGCCCACCACATGGTCTGAGGGATGGTGGACTGGCCCACGGCCGATATAGGTTGCTGACCCCTGAACAAGATGGATGTCTTGACATGTGCTTTTAACTTCCAAGGGCACTCTGCACAGAAAGACTTGGCACAGATTCTGATCGCTACACAGTGCAGAAGAAAACCAGCCTTCAAGACATAGTTTAGGGTTGCAAAGATCGGTCAAATGTCACTTTATCAAAAGCAATATATTGCTGAGAAGAACAGGTACAATACTTAGTGGATGTCCCCCTGCTTAGGCAAAATCCACACTTATTGTCTTGCATTGTTCTGCTACAGATAAGGATTCAGCCAGGCAATTTCAAATAACAAGGCCTTATCAGTTACAGTTAACCTTCTGGTTTTGTTCTTTCCAAGAATTTGTTTGCACTAAAAAGTTCCAAGAACATATCTTTTCCTTTGTTATGTAAGCACTCTGTCCCCCTCCCTTCCATCCTTACTGGGCTTTGAGGCCTTGGGTCTTCTCCTTCTACCATTGTTTACCTATGGTCATAGCTGTCAACCTTCCCTTTTTTTGCTGGAAATTCCCTTATTCCAGCGCCGTTTCCCGCTGCTATCCTGGATTGTTAGATATACCGTAGACTGTCCCCGGGACAGGTGAGCCTGCTGATCCCTTATTTTCAAACCCGGAAGTTGACAGCTATGCCTATGGTCTGGGAGCCAATAGAGTGGCATTAACCAATCCTGAGCAAGAGGAAGATAAGATGTCAAACTATAGCAGTGTTTCCCAACCAGTGTGCCTCCAGATGTTTTGGGACTACAACTCCCATCATCCCTAGCTAGCAAGACCAGTGGTCAGGAATGATGGGAGTTGTAGTCCCAAAACATCTGGAGGCACACTGGTTGGGAAACACTGAACTATAGCACAGGTTGCCAATCTTTCATGCACTGGCTAAGATTTCTTCTTTTTTGTATTACCAGTTTTCATTTTATTGCATTGTTACTTCTACTGAAATCCCATTTCTGGGCCTCTACATACAAAGTTGTTGAGCTTTTTTATTTTGGGGGGATGCAGAAACAGGATATCAGACCATGTACAGAATCACCACTTTCACTGGAAGGATACGGTAGTAAGCTTCTAGCCTTCCTTACTGTGAAGTCAATTCTTTAAAGCACTTGGCAATGATGGATGAAACCTCAGAAGCCAGAATGGTGGCTGGAAATTGAGTGTGGAATTGAAAGAGAAAACTTCAGCAAAGCCACTTGCCCCTGTTTGCACTAGCAAAATCAAGGTGCCGGTAAGTTATTTGCAAAACAGCAAAAATGACAATGTAACTGCATCCAGCAAAAACTGACTGGCAATTGAAAACTTTCAGGTTTCCTAAGCAATTTATGTAGTTAATTGGTACAAAATGTGGTTGCTAGCTCAGGTGGTTTTTAAAAAAATGATTAGACAACAGTGGGGTTAAGAATCTGCGGATGCACTGATGTAATTTCTGAGGAGGGCACATCAGGAGAGTTTGTATGCATGTGGAGCTTCTGCACACTTGGGGTTATCCTAGCCTAAGCATTATCCCAGCTCACATGGAGCTCTGCACACACAGAAAGGTACACAAACAGATTCGTCCCTGGTGCACTCCGAACATGTGGACAGCAGAGGAGCATGTTCATTGGGGTGGCCTGCCCATCTGAACCCCCCATTTTCAAAGAGGAAAGGCCATCCAATGACCAGGAGCCATGACAAATAACCCCGCCCCCCCAAAAAAACAAACCATATATAATGGTAGTGTACCTCTGTTTGTTGAATGCTAGGGATGATCAACGGAGACTAGCTTCCTTTATCATACCATGTCCTGGAACAATCTTGCCAGTCAGCAACAGGTAGAGTAGGCTGGCAGACCTTTGATTTGTTCCCAAACTGGCAACCTTTCTGTTCTAAGGAGAAGCACTGAGGCAGGTGCACTGGCTAGAACTGATAGGAGTTGTAGTCCAAGGCCGTCTGGAGGGCACCAGGCTGGCCAAAGATGCTCAAGAGAATGGTCAGGCACAGAATAGGTGAAGCAATACACCCTTCCGGCACAGATGTTCACTTCACTGTGGCTGCTGCAGAAGGCATAGCATGCTTCAGTGGCTTTCCGGGAGAACCTTTCAAGGCAGAGCTGAGGATGCAGCCCTGCAGACAACAATGCTCTGGGGACGGATTTGTAAGACATACAGCAGTATAAAACAAACAGAATGAAGCTGAGCACAAATGGAATGGATAACTGTGACCCAACTAGAGATGACAAAGCAGAGGAAAGGAGGCAATTTAGAGAGAGAGAGAGAGAGAGAGAGAGAGAGAGAGAGAGAGAGAGAGAGAGAGGAGGTGGCAAACGGATGGAGATGGGACAAAAGGAGCAAAAGGTGGGAGGTCATGTCAGACACCAATGTTAACACCAAACTATGTATTGCAAAGCCAAACCAACACTTTTCACACTCTCTCGACCAATATCATCTGATAAACTATGGACTGAAGCTGGTTTGCAAACCACCACAGCCTGGCATTGCATCTAATTCAGCAAACAGTGATTTTGGGATTATTGCTTTGCCGTTAGAGGCTGCTTTTAGGAAAAGTACTGTACTGTATATGGAGAGTCTCAGAGAAGAGAATTAAGAAGAAAAAGACACCATAGTTTGGAATCTAAACTACGATTTGTGCAAACCATTGTTTCCCTTTATATCTGAGCCAACTCTGCCTCACTTCCTTGGTGAGTTTTCAGCCCTCCCTGCAAAAATGTTACTAGCTTACATTTCCCTCACTCTCAATTGACTTTGGCCCTAAGTGACATCCTCACATAGCTCAATCTCATTAGCTACGTGGCATCACATTATAAGCCTGTTTCCTGTGTGCAGTTCATAACAGGGTGGTACACCTCATGCAAAAAAAAAGCAGCTAGAGCAAATGTTGATGCGTAACACTATTCAGTAAAGGGGACTATTCACCTCGTCTAAATATTATGTGGACTATTGGGGAAGGGCTGTAGCTAAGACCATTTCCAAGTAGGGATGGGATTGTCCCCTGTCCAAAATGCTGGAGAGCTGCTGCCAGTAAGTGTAGTAGACAATACTAAGAGAGATGGACTAACAGTCTGATTCACTATAAGGCTGCACCTATTATTATTATTATTATTATTATTATTATTATTATTAAAACCTACCCCATAAAAATGGCTAATTACACCTAAATCATGAAACCTGGAACTATTCAGTGTAGCTCTGGATGTCAGAGGATTGATTTTTATATTGTGTAACAACAACAACAACAACAAAGCAATTTTGTACATTTTTCTTTCATTCTTTCACCTCATCCTATACCCTTGTTTCCGCAGTCCAGCCAAGGCCTTTCCAAAGCAGGTGGACCTCCAGGTGTTGCCGCACTCCATCTCCCATCATCCCTGATCATTGGTCATGCTGGCCAAGGGTGATGCAGATGGTGGTCTACCAATATCTGGAGGGCCCCTGGATGGAGAAGACTCGTCTCACACGAAGCTTGTGCAACAGGATGGGTACACATTAATGCTGCCCGTTTCAGTTTAAGCCGCACAGACTATGGGAATGCAACACACCCTGGAAAGAGACAAGGTCTGAGTCAGACCAAACAATGGACTATTTTGCTCTCTGCCTACATTTATTTATACAATCCCTAGGAAAATGATCTTGATGCAGACTGGAAGCGACAACTCACATGCATTTCAACTCGCCATGTTTTATTACAAGACTCTGCTTTTCTTTTCTTCGGCAGTTTGAACTTTACAGTCCATGAGAAATACAAACAACCTCCCTTTAAACCTCTAGATGGTGGGGCTGGGGGAATAAGAAGCCTTTACCTCAGCTTTTATAGGAGTGGTGTTTTGTACAAGGGGCAGGGGTGGATTAACTGCTATACATTAGCGAAAGCACACCTCCCGCTGCATCCTGCTCGCATCCTGGGACAAAGTTCTCATCCAGGAGCAACTACTTCCGGGTTAGTGCAGCTCGTAACCCAACACGTGCGCAACCAGAAGCGTTCGTATCCAGAGGTACCACTGTACTAAGGGTTTTTTTCAGTACAGTCCTATACATGCCTAAACTTAAGTCCTACTGTGCCCTCTGTATGACCTGTTTTGCTAAGGCTGGTTACAACCCTCCAAATACCACAAATTGAAAAAAAACACCCCAAAATAAATTCTCTATGCAAAGTTGTTCACAAATTTACAAAGATACAAGTTTTGGCAAACTATCCCTCTAATTAAGAAAGGTTTTTACTTTTGCTAATAAAAGAAACCAGTCACATCTCTTCTTGACTGCTTTTCCACTTGATTGCTTCTTTGTCTTTCACGCATAGCATGTATTCTCTCTCCAGCTAAATTCCCCACCTTGTCTTTATTTGCTTTGTACTCTTGCAAAAAAAAAGTGCCTAGATGACTGGTGGTGACTGAAACCTAGGGTTAATGTACCATTTGGCTCCTAGCTTTTACATCAACCAAAAGCAATTATTTATTAGAAATTTACAGTTCTCCAAACAAATTATGTTTACAATAACATATGTGTTAGGGAGAAGGGTGCAGAAAATGCGTATATTTGTGGGGAAAACATTCAAAAATGCACAAAACTGCTTTCAAAAATGTGCATTTTATGCAAAATTGCATAGAAACGTGTGCATTTGGAGAAATGAGCTCTAAAATGCTGATGGGTCTTCATGGTGTGGAAATGTGGAGAAGTGAACTTGAAACTGAGAGACCGCAACACTGACAGTTTCACAGGTTCTCTGCTCTCTCTGCTGCAACCTGACTGCCATCCACATATTCAAGGAGAAGAACCGAGTGTGCAGAAATAGCGCCCCCCCCCCCAATTTAGGACCCTGGAGCAGTGCTGCAGACCTTCCTCCTCCAGCAAATGGAGATAATAGAGTAGGGGGAGGTGAGTCTGAGGAGCACCTCCCCTCCTTCCCCTCATCACCTGCGCTCTTCAAAACCTGAATCTGGCCTTGCAGCAGTTTCATTCTACCTCAAAAGCCATTTCCAGCTGTACCCGGGGAGAACAATGTTTTGACTAGTCAGCTCTTCTATCCACCAATCTGATAAAGAAGTTCCAAGGAATAAGACAGGGGTGACTCTGTTTTCTGAATGGAAGACAGCAGCAAACAACAAATACAGAGTCTCCTGCTGAAGTTTAATGGTGGCTTTAAGATGTTTTTTTTTAAAGGGCCCAGAGCATTCATTGCATAGTGGTCTAGAACTCTTTGGAGGTAAAATATTCTATTGAACCACTGTTCACCAAGACACACTAAAAGTGAGTCACACAGTCACACTGCACCATTGATCACAGATTGCCATTTTATTAACTGACCAGTTTTTATACTTGCAGGAAATGAGGAAACAGGATGGTTGCACAGATGAATAGGTGCATCAACATCCAAGAGAGAGAGAGGGAGAAAATGCTTCAGACTTTGATGAGACTCTGCATCTCAGGTGTCCATGAAAAGATCACTTGAAAACCCCAAGCATTTGTAAAAGAACTCTCCTGTAACATGCCTTTGATAATAAGAATACAGTGAGAGACAGAGACAGAAATCTGGATGTGACACATCAGCATCTTAACCTCCAATTTCCATCGCTGAGTGCAGATTTTGCAGAAGGTTAACTCTCCCCTTCTCTCGTCACAGACTGTAACTTGCTGCAAATTCCATGGGAGCTGTTCTGCTACATTAGCCCATCTGATCTCAAAACAAAATCTCTGGAGGGCAAAGGAGGCAAGTGTGAATTTAAAATCTCTGCATCTCCCAAGCCCTCTCTCCTGGTAAAGTGTTGGGGGGGGGGGCACCAGCAGGAAAGAATGAACAGTACTGGGAAATGTATCACATCAGCACTAACATTTCTTACCAAGACTGAATGTGACTTTCCACAAATCAAAACATAACAGATGTGTAAAAAAGTTACACTGACATTTTGCTTCAAATGGTCCACAACATCAAAGCTCTGTGCAGAAAACAACATTCCCTGGCTCTGTGCAGAAAACAACATTCCCAGTGACGGAGGTGGGTAATCCCTGCTCGCCCTCGGGATGGGGCGTAGATTGGAAGGGATTCAAGCACCACCACATCTCAAAACCCTTCGCCTGTAAAATCTACCCCCACCGCCATACCTCCCTCGCCCTTCAACGGTGGTGATCCCAAACCCCATGTTGGCCTCATCTATAAAGGAATGGTATCCCCTCGCTAACAGGTCATCCCTGGGCCAGGTCTCTTGGGTTGGAAGGGTATAATGAAGAAGTACGGAATCAGCTGGGCAAACATCCCTAATAGGTATAGCCCATCCCGCAACACCCCAGGCAAGGAGGGCAGCCCCACAATGGCCCGCTAGCTGTCAATCCCTTCCTTGCTCATGGGATGGCCGAGGGGCTACTAACTCTTTCTTGGCCTTTGGGAGTATTAAAGAGGCGTGTGCTGTAAAATGGGGATCACTCGCCAGCAGAGAGCCAGCTTCCTACTGAGGAACTCCACCTGTCCTATCTTGCCAGGGATGGAATAGGGAAGAACGGTTGTCTTCGTGGGTTTTGGGAGTGTTAAGCAAAGGTCCAGATATAGCCTGGGTATTTCGTTTCAAGAGTCTATCAGCGACCTGAAGTTCTTTGGGAGTTGTTAACGTGGGACTGGGCATGTATAACAAATGGAAGAAAGGGGAAATATACACAAGTGGCCAACAGTTGCAGGGTGAAGGTCAGGTGGGCTAAAGCTCAGAATGAGCTCAGACTTGAAAGAGAGGTTAAAAATAATAATAACAAAAGGGGAAAATACATAAAGGATTTCATAATCATATAATTAGGAGATCACTCTTAAAAGTATGGGGAAAACACTAGGAGAACAAAAAACCCCATGGTGGCTGTCCCCAACGGAAGTAATTTCAATTAAAATAAATAAATAGGGAAGAAAAATGGCCTACATATAGAGATCTATTAACAGAGATAGGAGGGAAATTAAAGCTTGAGGAAATTGATGAGATTAGAGAATATGTATACGATTGGCTGCAATATCATCAACTAAATGAAGTATTTAAAGAAGACAATAAGAAAGGATTCAGTTATACCATATCTAAATTTCAATGGCCCCACATCCAACATACCATATCAAGACTATTTAATTGCTCATCCTCTTAACATTGTGTATGCCATCAAATGCCAACAGTGCCCTTCAGCTCTCTATATTGGACAAACAGGCCAAACCCTACGCCAAAGGATAAATGGACATAAATCTGACATCAGGAATTACAAGACAGAGAAACCAGTAGGGGAACACTTCAATCTCCCAGGACATTCTATACAAGATCTCAAAGTAGCTGTCTTACTACAAAAGAATTTCAGAAATAGACTGGAAAGAGAAGTTGCTGAATTGCAAAATATCACCAAGCTTAAAACCATGGTGAGACCTGGTTTGAACAGAGACGTTGGATTCTTATCTCATTATACATGATAAAGTGATCTTCAGTCATCTCACCCCTTGTTTTTTCATGCAAGACCATTTCCAGTCATTTACATTCATCAACAGCTATCAGTCAGTCAATCACCCATACACCTCCCCACCCTTTCTCTACATATAAGCGCTTGGGGACTTCTATTTCAGTGTATCTGAAGAAGTGTGCATGCACACGAAAGCTCATACCAAAATAAAAAACTTAGTTGGTCTTTAAGGTGCTGCTGGAAGGAATTTTTTATTTTGTTTCGACTACGTAAGACCAACACGGCTACCTACCTGAAACTAAATTTCAAAGGGAAATCATAGAGGATAATACCAAACTTTTGAAGAAAGCATGTAATTTACTACCAGAATGGGAAACAAAAGATGAGGATAAATATTTCTATAAAATAACATTAAATGCTCTGATGTTCATAATGACTAGAAGATATTGAGATCCTTATACTCCAGTAATTTGCCTAACCCCCTTCTGAAACCACCCAAATTGGTAACCATCACTGCATCTTGTAGGAATGAGTTCCATAAATGAATGCTGTGCTGTGTGAAAATGTACCTCCTTTGCTTTGTCCATAATCTTACCAGCTTGCCATGAAGAACAAGCACATCAGGGAAACAATTTCTTTTGCACTGTGAACAAGAGTTCTAAAACTAACTACAGGGTCTGCATGCCCACCCATTCCTCAGCAAAAAAGGGGTTAAAAAATCAAGAGGAATTTATTTGCCTCATCAAATGGGAGCAATGTGGCCAGTGATGACCCAGCAGCACAGACACCACTTCCAACAGAGTGCTGACTTTCAAGTTGATGACCCGAGAAACTGCTGCAGTCTGCAAATTGGGATCCCCTAAGTCAATTGTACATCAGTACACAGAAGGCACACAACTGTCCCTTGCAGGACATCCAATCTGTCTTTGTATCAATGCAATTAAGATTCCTGTCCAAACAGCTTGGTTACTTGGGGGTGCGCAGGGAAGGTCAACTGTAAATCTCATGCATGCACACTGTGGCCTATTCTATAAAACAGCAATGCAAACTTTGCTCCAGACCCCAAAACCTCAAGCTAAAAATGACAGCTGCTCATTTTTTTGCACCCTCACTGCACTGGTCTCAAAGAATGATGCATGAAATAAGGAAAGGTGACAGAACTTTGTTGTTGTTTAGTCGTTTAGTCGTGTCCGACTCTTCGTGACCCCATGGACCAGAGCACGCCAGGCACTCCTGTCTTCGACAGAACTTTAGATATATTCAAAATGAGCAAGTTTTAACCATCCTGCAAAATACTTGGGAAGCCCCCGTTAGGTAAATCACATGATGCAATTGGTTTTGGTAGGCAGCTAACATGGGATTTGACCATCATCACCACAGTGGAGTGCTTGCAATCTTTAACTTTAATCTGCTGCATCTGGCAGACCTTAAGAGTTCTCCTCTGTATAACAGCCAGTTGCCTGTAAGCCAGAAATGGGGGTGGGGGAGAGAAAGATGTAGGGGCAAATGTCAGTTAACATCTTGTTGTGATAAGCAACAATTCTGAGCAATTCTGAGCACTTTTGATCCACCTGGATGTTCATTCCTTGTCTAATCAAAATAATAAAAGTACTGCCAGCAATAAAGTTGCCAGCCACACAGTTATTCACTTTGATGTTCGTTGTCTGAAGATGGAGGCAAGTGATATTCTGTTGAAGCCCAATACTCTTTGAAGGGGCCATAAGGTTCCAAAATGTTTGTCCCTGCCATGTTGAAATGGGAAATGGATATCCCTTGTACCCTACACTTTCAACATGGGAAGGTGCCTTTAAATGATACTCATGCAGGAGACAGCTGCCAGGTCCACATTCCTACAGTACCAGTTCCTAATGGTCCACTTTTTTAGGCCACCACATGAAACCATTGAAAATTCTAATGGTCTTCTTAAGTCTTCAACATTCTGTTGATCAATTGGGTAGATTAATTGATCAAAAGCATCCTGAGAGACTAAGATTAATCAAGTATGTTTGTAGTTTTTAAAGGTATTTTTAATACAAGTACATTCAAAACCTGCAGGTGGCAAACACCATTTTAAGAAAAATAGGAAATTACCAAGCAGCTCAGTGTCATCAGAACACTGCATGTGCTTTGACACTCTCTGAGGACTGTAGCAATGATTGTAGGACCACTGCAAAGAAAGAATGCTGACTCAGTAATACGGCTGCTTCAAGTCTGCACTGGCTGGTCCTTCCTTGCTACTCCGTCAGTTCCATCTAAAACTCCACATTTATGGCATATGGACATTTCTCATCAACACCTTCAAGCCAGTCAGTCCAAAGAACATCTTAATCATCAAGAGTCTTCCAAGATCCTTCTAGCAGCAGCATCACAAACGCACAGCCTTTGCACTTCAGCAGCTCTCAGACCACTGAGATGCCTAGCAACCTGTCCTCTGGTGTCTCTTAAGTTGCTGCTGTTTTCAATATTCTTTTATTATAAGACGGCTCAGCTTTCCCCTAGGAGCGCTGTGCACAGTAAGCCATGTTACATTGTTATATGATTAAGCAAGCAGCACTTAATAAAGACCCTTCTCCTCTTAACAAAACCCTCTTGTCAAAATCAGCTTCAAGTACGCAAACTGAGACAGAAAACAATTCTCATAAGTTGCTCTGCATTTTAGCATTTTGTAAGTTGCTTTAAGACATTTTGGAAAAAGAAATGAACCAATGAAACATGAGCAGCACTTCTCCTTGCCACTAGCAAAGCCCTACAATGACCCCTCCCCTTTTTTTGCTCTAAACTTCTCTAGTTTCCATCCTGGATAGAATAGCATTCAGCACAGGGACTGTGTGTCATGACTCCAGCGTCCATCAGAGTTAACAGCTGCTTTCACCAGCTAAGGAACCAAACCAAGTTCAGGGCTCTGAGCCTACTGGTGGGGATTGAGAGTCCATGGAACAACCTTCCACAGCACTAGGGTCTGTAGAGAGTAAGAACCAAGACTCCCATGACCACCTTCCCCCAAAGCCTGATGAATGAAATGCCTCCCACATTATTTCACCAGTCAGGCAGCACAGGAGGCCATGGAGCATAGGAGGAGTGTCTGTATTCAGGCCAGAGAGTGGACCCTTTAAGTTTTTAAGGGGAAGGATCCTGGAGAAGAGACAGAGGCTTTCTGAGGCTCAGTTTGTTGTTCAACCTTTGTTAGGTCAACTTGTTCACCAAGAGCTCTCCATGGTGCTGAAACCCCTGCCTGTTCCATGGGTTCTTTCATCACACCAAAACAAGCCACTGCATTCTGGGGAATGGCCAAGCTGTGATTCAAGAAGGAATTTACTCCTCACTGAACTGGACTTAACTCGGGTTTTGAAATGTATAGGTACACCAAAATGTATTGTGTTTTACAATTTCTGGCCCTTGCTTTAAATGGATTTTAGGGATTGGGGAGGTGCAACCTGCAGTTCAAGCTTCAAGCATATAACGGTGTCCTGAGCAGCCCAAATTTCAAGCTGACCTCTCAGTGTCCAAGAGAATTTATCATGCTACATTCAAAGACAGAAAGAGAACGTTAGCGGGCAAATTGAACCAAAGTCCTCCCGTCTCTGAGCCAATTAGTGCCACTGCATTCATTCAACATAAAAGGGGGAGGTTTATGGCAATAATCATAGATTTAGCTTTGCATTTTAAGTATAATGTGAGCAGACTGCATTGTTATAATTTATACTGCAGCAATTACAGTAAGGTTCATGATTGTCTTTACATGAACAAGTGAATAATTATCTTCACAATGTTTCATTCAGGAAGCTAAATTCTGCATTCACTACCACATTATGGAGTTTTTATACACCTTGGAAAATCACACAGAGATCTAGTAATAACAAACAACTTTTGCCCATCACACATCAGATCAGATCAGATCAGAAGATAAACCAAGCCATTTCCCACTAAATCAGAGCCAACCCAACTTAAGTCAACTAAGAGCTTGGGAAATGCCCCTGAGCTAGAGAAGGATTATCCAGCCCTGTAATTTTCACATACAGTATTATAAAGGGCAGGCATAATAGGGCCTCAAGTTCATATATCCAGTCCTGAGCAAGCACACCCCTTAACTTCTTCTGAAGACTGGTTTGTTCAATTTTTCCCCCATCTCACACTGCAAAAACCTCAGCATGCAAATTTGGTCTTACATCTGCTAGCTGGCTAATTCTCTGTGTCAGACAGATTGGTGATGGTCAATAGCCCACACTGGGCAGCTGGTGTTTCATCACTGGCTGCTAAAGGTTAAAAGATGGGCTCCATGACAGCTGGGGATCTCCCTACACATTCAAATGAGGCACCATAAAAGCTTAAGGACATACAAGCAGCCCTGATGCTCATTCCAAAGGTTCACCAAGTCTAGCATCCTGTTTCCCACAGGAACCAAATGCCTTTAGGAAACCCACAAGGAGGACACCAGCATTCAGCCCCATCCTGCCACTGATCCCAAAGGTTCCCTATACTGTAGCTCTCATAAACTAGTAGACCCATTCTTACCCCCCTTTTAAAGCCATCTACGGTATGCTAGCAGCTGCCACCACCACAACACGCGGCAGCAGCTTCCATTAATTCATGGGGCAGGTTGTCTGCCCCACTGTCATATCATGAGAGAGGGAGATATGGGTGATGTTCATGTCAGGAATCTTTAGGAAACAGATGGAAAATAAAACTGCCAGGATCCTGCTGCTGCTATAAAAATCTTTGGTGTAGCCACTCTTGGAACACTGCATTTAGTTCTGGTCACTGCAAATCCGTAAAATGATATTTTAGAGCAGGAAAATGTGCAGAAAAGCAAAATGATTGAGGGGTGAAAAAACTCCCTTATGAGGAATGTTTTCAACAGTTAGGAGCACTCTTCATTTAGAAGGAAGGTGAGCAAAATCATGCCTAGTGTCGAGGGATGGTATGGTGTGCATTAATTTACAAAGTCCTAAACAACTTTGGTCTAGGGTATCTCAGGGATCTCCTAAACCCTTGATCCCAGATCGATCGCTGAGATCATCTGAGAGGATTGTTGGTCATTGCTGGTGAGGCTCATTTTACAGCAACAAGAAACCAAGTCTTTAACACCAGGGACCCAGTCCTGTGGAATGCTCTGCCACTAGTGATTCAGCAGGCACCTTTTAAACGCCAGCTGAGAACTCTTTTATTCCGCCAAGTTTATGCAGGCAGTTAAGAATACATCTTTCCATAATAGCTACATGATTTCTGATTTTAACTTTTGATTTTAACTTATAGATGAATTGTCTCTCATCCAAAGGAGACTAAGCCTGGTGGTGGTTTCTCTGAATCCTTTGATTGCTCAAGGCAGTGAAAAGTGTGTGACAGTGGGAAACAAGAGGAAGAAGACTCATGGAGTGAAGCCTGATGGCCGCATGATCAGTCTGTAAAAGAGCCTTGCACTGTGATCCCCACAAGGGTGATATAATCTCCTCCTTGGAGAAAAATACTAAACTGGCTCCAGTTATCTGAAAAAGGTATATAATCTATATACTGTACACAGAAAGTGAGGGAGATACACGAATCAATAAAGTGGGGAAATGGCCAATGTCTCCTTGCTCCGAGTATCTTATTTCATAAGCAAGGTAATCCCATGCTTAAATCTACAATATACAGATGTCATCGAGCACTGGACACAATGCGGATTTTTATTATAGGATGTTCAGGCTGCATCTAATCTCTCCAGATTGTCTTATTGATCTGAACACAAGCCACACCGCAAAATGCTACATCACCTCTATACAGCTTACCAGAAAATGTAATTCACGGCAATTCACCTAAGAATTGCTCCCTCCCCACCCGCCCTTGCTTATACCCTCACAACTGTTCTCTCGGGTAGGAAGTTGTGTTTTCACACTAAATAAAATGAATCTTAATGCAGGGTAAATATATATTTTTCTAGGTCACATTTACTCTTTATATTCCAACTTTCCCAAAGGACAAACACTTTTTACCAGTCCATTTTATATTTGTCTCTTTGTGTGTTTTATTACATTTACTCAGTTTCACTTCCTCAAACTATTACTAAGATAAAAGGGATGCTATTCTAAAAAGCAAATGTATGGAAGAGGGAGCAGGGAGTGTGTGTGTGTTTGAATAATGTCTGCTTCCTTCCTGCCTCCTGATTCCGCTACCTTCTGTTTCTTTCAGTATATCTACAGGCAGTGCTCCCCCCCCCCCAGAAAAATAGGTGCCGGTACTCACTGTGAATTTGTTACCATAAGTGCCACACTTTTTACCAACAACAAAAAAGAGGTGCTGGTACTGCATACCCTTGAGCACCCCCGGGGGAGCACTGTCTACAAGGCTTAGAAAATATTGGAGCATAAGCAATATTAAAAAGCCACCTTTTAGGACAAACCCTCCCACAGTGGCTTCCCAACAATATATACAGACATAATAAATGTAAAAGCGGGGCAGGGGGGGGGCACACAATACATTAATAAACTGTAATAGCAACTCAATCCATTTGCACCATAATATTACAAAGGCTGTTTACTGAAGATAAAATGGCCCTGTAAGTTTGTGATCAGGATGGTGCTGTGAGCCCCGCCCTACTAAAGGGCCCTTTAGAAGAGAAGAAGAAGAGTTTGGATTTGATATCCCGCTTTATCACTACCCAAAGGAGTCTCAAAGCGGCTAACATTCTCCTTTCCCTTCCTCTCCCCAAATGGGCACACATTTGGCCTTCATTGGAATGGAGTCTGCAAGACACAGATATATCCCTGGAGGGAGCCCACTTGCAAGGAGAGGCCTGCCTATCTCTGTGTGTGGAGTAAGGCCACATTCATACCACATATTTAAAGCACCATGAAACCACTTTAACAGTCACGGCTTCCCCCAAAGGATTATGGGAGCTGTAGCTTGCTAAGGGTGTTGAGAGTTGTTAAGAGGCCCCTTCCTTCCCTCCCTGAGCTACTATTCCCCGGATGGCTTAATGGGCATCCTCTCTTCCCAGGGAACTGTGGGAACTGTAGTTCTGTGAGGGGAATTGGGGTCTCCTTCCTACCCTTGGTGCCCTAATTGGACTGCAGTTCCTAGGATACTTTAAATTAATGGTGCAGGTGTGGGGAGACCGAGGGACATGCACAGGCCCCCTTTTCACTAACAACACAGCCTTAGCTATGTAACAAATCAGGGAGTCTCTGGAGATGGAGCCCTTCTGCAGGTGACGAACGTGCTTTGCTTCCTTGGGCAAGGGATTTAGGATGGCTCCTGGATTTTCATGCGCAGATTCTTGTCAAGCCTCCATCTTTGTCTCCATAGGCTCACACCAGAGAGATTCCAAGCAGGTTGTTCCCAAGATACATAAGAGTCAGATAATAACCCATTAAGCAATTCCTGTGATGTAGCCTGTAGCTGAATACTCAAATAAAAAGCCTTTATATTTCCTAAATGCCTTGTCAAAATGTCAAGCGGCTCTAAGTGGTGGTGAATAGTTGAAAATTTGACAAGAACACTTATTAACCATGATAGTCTAAATAGGCCATATTCAAAACACAGCAAACGTTGGCAAAAAACCAAAGTTAGAAAATCAGATGGTTACAATATGAGCTTGGATGCTTTTCACTAGATTGCTCCCACCTCACCATCTGTGTGTGAAGTCAAAGGAAGTCAATGAGGGAACATTCACGATAACTGTGGGATAAATATCAACCTCATATAACCAGCAACTAGTTAATACAGGAAGGGATTAAGACCACAGAGGAAGCACTCCTGCCAGAACTAACTAGGTCACTCCCCCTCACCTTGGGAGAAAGGGTTACCAAAGCCTTTGTTTTCTCTCTTTTCTTTTCCACCATGCAACCAACCAGTAAGGATCATAGCTGCCAAGTTATCCCTTTTTTTGAGGGATTTTCCCTTATGCTGAATAGGCTTCCTCGCGAGAAAAGGGAAAACTTGGCAGCTATGGTTGGTCGCTCCAAGCCCAGACCGCGTGGCTTCAGCAAACCATATTTTGTTTGTATGCAAATAATTTAGAAATGTTTACCAATTTTGAAACTTAGTTGTACTGCCTGTCTTTTCTTGCTGTAATATGGACAAGCACATGAATCTCATCTTTGAAAAGTTTGTAAGTAAACAATTTTTATTTTTATTTTTATTAAGTTTGCTTGACAACATTACATTGTTATAGGTAAAGGTAAAGGGGCCCCTGACCATCAGGTCCGGTCGTGTCCAACTCTGGGGTTGCGGCGCTCATCTCGCTCTATAGGCCGAGGGAGCCAGCGTTTGTCAGCAGACAGCTTCCGGGTCATGTGGCCAGCATGACAAAGCGGCTTCTGACGAACCAGAGCAGCGCACGGAAACGCCGTTTACCTTCCCGGCAGAGTGGTCCCTATTTATCTACTTGCACTTTGATGTGCTTTCGAACTGCTAAGTGGGCAGGAGCTGGGACCGAGCAACGGGAGCTCACCCCGTTGCAGGGATTCGAACCGCCGACCTTCTGATCAGAAAGCCCTAGACTCTGTGGTTTAACCCACAGCGCCTACATTGTTATATATGGTACTATAAAAAAGAAAGAGAATACAAATCAAAGACAGTTCTATACAATACAATTCACCATACATTCTTTCGTATGTACATAAGTAAACAATTTTTAACCAACCAAACATGTGGTCTCTTTTTCTATCTTAAGGGAATCTTTGGAAGATACTTAAAAGGGGATAGTTTAAAGGTCTGACACCTATATTCCCATGCTTTACTTTGCTGCATGTTTTTATGATCCTAAATATCTGCTGGAGTTCTCTCACCAAAGTGTACTTGCCCCAAACATGGTTCTAGGCATCCAGAGAATCCTCCTTTTATTATTTAACCAAACCAGATTTATTACCACCAACAAAACCCAACAATAATTGCATGGCTTCATCGCATCAGAGTCTTCTTTCATTTCCTCTAAGAGTCGGGCAACAGAGGGCATCTTTTCATAAATGTCATGATATAGTTACCCCTTAATTCACATCCATCTCCAATTTATCAAAAGAGAGAGTAAAATGCTAAGGAAAACTGGGAGCTCGGCTCAATTAACACTCAACTGAAGGTGGAATCTCACATAAGCAACTGCAAGGGGTTTGTTTCCAATGGGTAATGGCCACATTTCCAGAGAGAAAAGCTGTAACCCACCGCTCTAGCTCAGCCTTGCCCTCCAGATGTTTTGGGCTGCAGCTCCCATTAGTCCCATTCAAGATGGCTGATGGTTAGGGACAATGGAAGTTGTAGTTCAACAATGCTTGAAGGGCACCAGGTTGGGGAAGGCTGTTCTGTCTTCATTTTTTTTTTTTTTTGCTGGAATGGGAATACAGTAGTGGGGAAGAAGTTCACACTGGGTTGGACACTAAATGGTTTGTCTTTTAAAAGGAAAAAAAGGATCAGCCATCAAACACAGTCTTGTTTCTAATCTCACCCAGGAACCAGCAATAAAACAATTCCCTCACACCAAAGCTGGCGCAGACAGTTCTATTCTCTCCAAAGTGAAGCATTTAACTTTGAAGCCCTGTTAAAGCTGGTTTGAAGAATAATCACCATGGGCCTACCATGGGCTCCAGCTGAGCTGGTCTGTTTGCCATTGGCTGATGGAGGCTGAATCCAAGCAGGAATGGAAAGTACATGAATCACCACCTGCAAGGAAGGGGGTGCTAATATGAACATTCACACAGTAAAAAAAACAAAAAAAACCCAAAACTCATTTATGCATGTTGAAAGACTTGGCATTGCAGGATGTGGAGAAGGGCGGGTGGGGGGAACCACACAGAGGGTATTTTTCATCTCCTAATTTTTTAATCATGAATCACTTCAGACAGCTTGAGCGACTGATATTTGCTAAGTGGTCCCTTCCTCTTAACAAAGGAGAAATCATCAAATGTGCGTATTAGCCAACATCATGGATCCATCTGTTCCTGTTTCCATCTCATCTCAACAATTCTCCCAAGAGGCTGCCTTTTAAGACAAAGCTCCTCCATCTCCGCAACATTGCAATTTGCAGGTTTATTAGACAAGCTGATTCCAAAAAGCCTGAGATAAAGGATGAAACGGAGCCTTAACAGGGAGGAAAGGTGCATGGTTGGAAAAGGTTCAGGAAAGGACAACCAAAATGATCAAGGGGATCGAGTTGACTTCCTTATGAGGAAAGGATGAAGGTTTGGGACTTTTTGTTCAGAGAAAAGGTGAATAAGAGATGGAAGTGCATAAAGAAAAGTTTCTTGCCCTCTCTCATAGCCCAGCCAGTACCAAGCTTTGCACACAACTAAGCACACACAACAGTCCACACCTGGTTGGCTTTCTTCATTTCAACTGCCTAATTTTGGTGGGGGGAATCATTTTGGTTTTGCTTTTCTTAAACACACGTGAGTCAGGAACCCTTGTAGAACTTGAAATCACCCAGAGATCTACTAGGAGATCAAGATCTGATGGTGCCACTCAGCACAATACAGCTTTCTATGTTCAAATGCTGAAGTACTTGCAGAGCAAACTGCTGAAGGTGACTCAGGTAAGTGAGCCAAGTCATGTGCCAGCCTACTGCAAGAGCTACAGGAGGTGGGCTGCATTTTGGCCACCCACAGATTTTCTGGCCACATGCCATTAGAAGCACAAAGCCTTTGAACAGAGGAGGCTACAAGCAAAGTGAATTTGAGTCTGGCATTTCTAGGAACTGCGCCAGACGACTTGAACATTCACCTAGCTATATACAGTTTCAATATGTATCTCCAGACAACTTCACATACAGATAAATTTGCACACATTTCCGTCATCCACCCCCAGTGAACTAAAAATAAAAATCATCGGAGAACGTGAGTAATAAGGAGTATTGATTTTCAAAGAGCTCTCCCTGGGGTCAATTGTGTTATAATGCATTACAGCAGTTGCTATTGGGTTGTTTATTTCTTATCACAGATTTGTATCCCTGGAGATTGAGATCATTTACTGAAACAGAGCCCTGGAAACACACAATTTGTACTGCACAGGAACAGCAGTCCAACACCTGGAGAGAGTTACATGGCATTTACCACAATGGTTTGCTGAACTTCTAAGATGTATTTTATTGTGTGTGTGATGGAAGGACACTGGGAGAACACGATGTTGGAAAGTCTAATAACTACACATTTTACAAGAATCCTAGCTACTGCAGCATTTTCTGGTCTAAGGGCTATGAAGGTATGTCGAGGAAGCTGGGAGCAGGGAGAATCTTTTCTTTCTAGCTTTCAGACTTTTCCTGGCTTCAACTGCAAGTTCCTTCCCACCGCAATGTTGGCTGCTTAGCGGGGGGGGGGGAGTAAGCTCAACGCTAGTAAGCTGCAGTTATGCAAATGACCAGGTGAGCACTGTGCACCCCAACATGCCCTCTTCTCCTGGTACAACGAGGGAGCACCTATTGGACTCCAACTCTCATCAGCCTCACTCTGCTCAACCAATGACAAGTTGGACCTCCAAAAGGAGAAATATGTCAAGCTGGGAGTAAGAGACAAACGCTGAAAAATGGGGAATTCTGAAGGGGGGGAGTGAACAGAAGAAGATTCTGTCCATTAGATCAGGCCAAGGGCCCATCTCGTCCAGCCTCTTGTTCTCCCAGTGTCCAACCACATGCAGACAGGAAGCCTGCAAGCAGAACTTGAGTGCAACAGAAGATGTCTCTCTGGGCGCCCTCCAGATCCTGCAGCTTTCTGTAACCAGATGATTCCCTACCTTGACACTTGTTGGCCTTTTGGTGAACTTCCAGCAGCTCTGGCAAAGACCTCTGTTTACACCCACCAACCCACCCACCCCTCCTATTCAGCATCTCCCCCATTGTCAGCTTTATGTTATGTTCTGGGGATGGTGTGTCTGCACACAAAAAAATGTGTATACTCAAACAACCCCTTGGAACCGCCTCCTGTGACCATCCTTGCCTTTCTTGAGCTGTGAGCTGAGGAAGCCTTGCTCTGGGAGACTCTGGCAACATCATGCAGGGCCGCACAAGTTCCTGTGAGATATCACAAGAGCATGCCAGAGCCCAATAAGCAAGGCAGAGAACTTAAAAGCTCTTTTTGCGCCTTCCATGCAATTTGTGCAATTTCAAACAGCTAGCTGTCAACAATATAAAGTTGAAACTGCACATGTTAAAGGCACGTAAATTGTGACTGCACTTCCATCTTGTTTCATTTCTCCTTCATGAGGTCCAGCATCCCATTTGAGAGAGACTGAAGGTTCTATTTTGCATCCCAAAGGAGGAATCACAGGATGTGATATAAAATATTCAAATGATGCCATGTTCCCCCCCTACACACATACACCTGCTCCCCCCTCCCCTGCTCATTCATTAGCCAAGTGTAGGTGGAGAATGCCAAAACGTCTTTTCTAATTACAAAACTCTCTGAAAAGCTGCCTTAACAAAAGAAACGGAACCCCTTTCTTCCCAGAAGCCTTTATAAAAAATAATTTATCTGAGAAGACAAAAGAAAAAACACACTCAAGAAAGGCCCGCGTTTAGAACTGGCTGCTTTACAAAAGGAAATACAGATTCTATGTGCATGTCATAGTTCTGCTGGCATCTGAATCACAAGCTGGCTCTTAAAGCCCTCTGGAACGGTTGCATGCATTCAGGGGGGAAGAAGTGATTGAGCCTTATGAATCTAAGCACCCATTTAGGGAAACATCCCCCCGGCTCGGCTCGTCCTCACCCTACAAAGGCAGAAAGCTGCCTTGCTGCAGACTTCCCACCGAGCCCAGGGTGTTCTGCTCTGGCTGGCAGAAATTCTTTGGGATTCAGGCATGGAAGGGTCATCTAGTCACCTGCTTCCGGATCCTTCTAAAACAGGAAATACCAGGGGCTGAGCCTGGAGCCTTCTGCATGCAAAGCAGGTGCTCTACTATGTGGTAGAATCAAGAGGGCCCCTCCTTGAATGGTTTGGTGTCTGCTACTCACACAAACTATGCGCCAGATTCGCCAAGATGCACTGATACATTCTGCCAATACTAGTATTTTGCACAATTTTTTCTGCTATTTTATTCTTATTTTGTTTTTTACTGAGTTTGCAAAATGTATTCTGGTTGTGCTAATGGAAGAAAGGGCTTTTCAAGCCTCTCAGACCTCTGAATGCTGGAATTATCCAGCTAACCCACCAGCTACCCAGATTTCTGCAGATATTGCCCACCCAGGGAAGCGTCACAACCCAGTGGCAGAAGAACACTGAAAGCTTTGAATTCAATTGCTGGGATCTCCCATGGCAAAGGCCGTAACCTTCCTGACACCCTGGAGAGCCACTGCCAGTCAGAGAAAGCAATGTTGGGCTAGATGGGCAAATAATCTGGTAGAAGAAAGATCTAAGAATATCTTCATACCCATGAAGGCTAGGGATTTATTTATTTTATTTATTTATTGTTTAGCCCAAGTTTCTTAGGTAGCCCCAGTACAACCTGCCTGCACGTTCTCTGCAGAATCACAGCACCTACGCAGCCGTTATCCACTACATCATCTGCTCTGGGCAATTCTGATCAAACATCAAGAAGGAAGTTGTGGAAATTACTGGTGTTATTTTTCAAGTAAAAGACTCTTAATAAGTGTCTTTCAAGCAACCATCTCACCCAGCTCTCAGCATCCACACAAAATCTAGATAACAGCTTTTTATTCCCAGCAAAGAAAGCCTTTGTTTATTGCTTTTAAAAAGAAACACACAAGCAATTTTCCAGTACACCTATTTCATGCTGCAAAACGACAACAGCCTTTTTTAAAGAAAAAGAAAAAGAAAAAAGGACTTCAGCAATTTCAACAACTGGAGGCGAAATTGACCCTGGTGTGGGAGAACTACAGAAACTCTCCTTCTTGCAGGTGGGGGAGGTGTATTTAGAACAATATTACCAACTGAATGAGGTGTTCAAACAAGAGAAGCAGCATGGTTCTATGGATCAAAGTGCCCAATTTGAGAGGGAATAGAAAACATAGAAAAACTAATCTCAAGGCTTTATAATATCCTGTTAGAATGGGAAACTAATGATGAAATTGTTAAATCTGCTATGATCCACTGGGCCCGGGATGTGGGAGATAATATAGACCTGGAATTGTGGGGGGAACTGTGGAAATCAGGTTTGAAATTGACAGCATGTTTCTCTGAACATGTTACTCAACTCCAAGTAAAAGGGCAAATAAGTAAAAATCAGAATCAGGCATTTGTTGGAAGTGTGAGGAATCATAGAATCATAGAGTTGGAAGAGACCACAAGGGCTATCCAGTCCAACCCGCTGCCAAGCAGGAAGGAGAAGGTACATTTTAATATAGGTGGTGGATGTGTAGAGTGGCCAAGGAATTTTGGGAGGTGATTTATAATGAGAATAAAATTTTTAAGGTGAGAAGTGCAGTGAGAATATTACCGTATATAAGTAAAAATGGCAAGATGAGGTAGTACCTACCAGAGAGGACTGGCAGTTGAAACTGATGAAATATGCCAAATTGGCAAGTTTAGCTAGTAAAATTAGAAATAAAGATGAAGCAGAATTTAAGTAGGATTGGAAAATGTTTCTAGATTATTTTTAAAATTATTGTAAACATGTTAAAAAGCAAGTAGCTTTAGAGTAGGAAAATCAGTAAAATTTAAATCTGAAAAATATTATGGAGAAGATAAGGCATTGAATAACTATAATATGCAGTATTATTTGGAAAATTAAGGAAACCATGGAGAGGTTGGGGGGGGGGCTCCAAAGTCAATTCACTGCAAACTAGAAAATGTTGCAAGTTCTTCTGAAATATATAAATAATTAAAAGCAGAAGATGGGGAACCAACCATATAAAAAAGCTACCTGACCATCTAAAACATGGAAGCATGGGTGGGGGTGTGTGTGCTTTTGTCCAGGTGTTGTGTGTGTTCTTTTGCTATTGAATCTCCATATTTGCCACATTGGAAATTGGACAGCTCACTGCACACAGGTCTTTTAACTGTTCTGTGCAAAACTTAAAAACACTTTCCAAGTCTGCAGACGTATTTGCTGCATCCTCTACTTCTCATACAATGCACCAGAAAAACAGCAACAGAGGGTGGGGCAAGCTTGTGACCTGGGGGGCCCTTCCTGCAAGTAATCTCACCCCAGAGGCTGTAGTTAGTATGATGTAGCAGATAATGAAGATCACTTTTGATTCAGAGGGGGGAAACCCACCAAGTTAAGCCATAGCTGCCAAGTTATCCCTTTTTTTAAGGGATTTTCCCTTATGCTGAATAGGCTTCCTCGCGAGAAAAGGGAAAACTTGGCAGCTATGAGTTAAGCCAATGTTCTTGAGAGTGTCTAAAGCTCTCAAATGTCAAAAACAGAAAATATGAAGATCACAGATAAGCTATAGGCTGACCCCCCCCCCAAAAAAAAAAAATTAAGCAAACATTTCTGGGAGCATTTGAAGCTCTTCATAATTTCTATTTGTGGCATTTGAGATCAGGGTTAACATATAGACTCCTCTTGGAGTCCGTAAGAAACCAGAAAATAATCCATGTTTCACTAAAAAGGACTCCAAGATATTTGAAAACATGAGATGGCTCTAGTTCATGGTGCTCAAGGGTCCATTTATTTTGGGGGCTACGTTTTCCGGAGACCTTGGTTTTTGATTTGGAGTGGTTAACCTGGTGGTCTTGTTTACAATATGAATTGGGAGCCTCCAGGAGGTTTTTAAGGCCCAGACAGTTCTGCATACAGTGAGCAGAACACCTTCCTGTTTCTAAGTACCAGAGAGGGGGAGTGAGCTTGGGCTATATGTGGAACTATATTGTTGATGTAAAAGTTGAAAAGTGTGGGGGCTAAAACACAGCCTTGTTTTACACCACTAGTTTAACTTGATAGATTGAAGTAAAATAAAAAAATTCCTTCAGTAGCACCTTAAAGACCAACTAAGTTTTTATTTTGGTATGAGCTTTCGTGTGCATGCACACTTCTTCAGATGAGACAAGCAGCCATTTAGGCCCACTCTGACTCTCGTGTCAGTATCGCTGTGCTTTAACTTTTCTGACTTTGTCTCTACACGTGCTGGCTACTGGTTTGAATTCCTCTCTGGTGGTTTCCCCCCTTTTCCATTTTTTGTACATATCCCTTTTAAATCTTAGCTTAGTTAAAAGTTCTTTAGATAGCCACCCTGGCTTCTTTGGGCACCTTCCATGTTTCCGTCTCATTGGTATTGCCTGAAGTTGTGCTTTTAATATCTCCCTTTTAACAAACTCCCAACCATCATGAACTCCCTTCCCTTTTAGTATTACTATCCATGGGATCTCACCCAGCGTTTCCCTAAGTTTTCTGAAGTCGGCTTTCTTAAAATCTAGAATTTGAGTCTTAGTATGCTAGGTTGCTCCTTTCTGCTGTATAATAAACTCCAGAAGAGCATGGTCACTCCCACCTAATGATCCTGCCACTTCTACTCCACTAACCAGGTCATCACTATTGGTCAGGATCAGATCTAAAATGGCTGATCCTCTTGTTGCTTCTCCCACTTTCTGGACAATGAAGTTGTCTGCAACGCCAGTGAGGAATCTGTTTGACCTTATGCTCTTGACTGAGTTTGACATCCAACAAATATCAGGATAGTTGAAATCCCCCATTACTACTATCTCACTTCCTTTTGAATGGTTGGCCATCTGTTCCAGGAAGGCATTATCTGTGTCCTCAGTTTGGCTTGGGGATCTATAGTAAACTCCCACAATGAGATCACTGTTATTTTTCTCTCCCTTAATTTTGACCCAGATACTCTCAATATGGCTTTGATGTTTTAAATCCTGGATCTCTTCACAGGTATATACATCCCTGACATATAACACCACTCTTCCTCCTTTCCTTTTTTGGTCTATTTCTCTGAAATAGATTGTATCCCTCTATTACTACATTCCAATCATGAGACTCATCCCACCAGGTTTCAGTGATGCCTATTATGTCATTTTTAGTTTGCTGTACCAAGAGCTCAAGTTCATCTTGTTTATTTCCCATGCTCTGTGCATTAGTATACAGACATTGAAGACCATTGATCATTCCCCCATGTCTCTTACTTAAGGATTTTTTCCTCCCACCACTAGGTCTGCATGCTGTTTGCTCCATTTGGTTCTTGATATTTGGATGGTCATCTTCAGCATTTGATAGATTCCTACCTTCAGGACCACTGTCTCCCTCCCCCACATAAGTCAGTTTAAAGCCCTCCTGATGAGGTTTTTGAGATTCATGACAAAAACATTCCCCCCAACCCTTGTGAGGTGCAGCCCATCACTTGCCAGAAGTCCATCTTCAAGAAACTGCAGACCGTGATCTAAGAATCCAAACCGTTCCTGCTTGCACCATTTGCGAAGCCAGTTGTTCACTTCCCCTATTTTTATCCTCTCCCCCTGGGCCACGTCGTTCAACTGGGAGGACAGATGAGATGACAATTTGTGCATTTAATTGCTTCAACTTCCTGCCCCTGGATGCTATGGCTTGCAGTGTCATTGGTTCCCACATGGACCAAAAGGAAGGGGTATTTGTCAGTGGGTTTTATGATTCCTTGCAGCCGTTCTGTTACATCTTGGATCTTGGCCCCGGGGAGACAGCACACCTCTCAAGATGTCTTGTCAGGCCCACAGATCACTGCTTCTGTACTCCTCAGTAGGGAATCCCCTATCACCACTACACACCTCCTCATAGGCTTGGCCATGATTCTTCCATGTGCTGTCCCTTCCAAGGTCACCTGCATATTCCCGGAGGACTGACTTTGCTGCTCGTCTTCATATTTCCGATCAACTGTGATGAGGGAGAGATCTTCAAATGGAGTCTGTTCTTCATCTTCCATGTTAACAGAGAGCACTTCAAATCGATTGTGTAGTTCTAAACACTCAAAGCGATCCCTGGGCCTTCTACTTCTATGAGTTACGTTCCCCCATACATCTGGCTCCTGTGCTGGGGAACTGACCTCCTCCTCAGGGATGTCCCCTGTCTCCTCCTTGGTGCTCTGCTGCATCCAAAAAAAGCTCCAGCTCTTTAATTCTCTGGAGCGTAGATACACGGGCCTGAAGTTGCTGGACCTTGTCTTCTAGTAGGGCAACCAACTTGCAATTGCTGCAGGTGTAGCTGCCTACATCCTTTGGCAAGAATACAAACATTGCGCAGGAATTGCAGGTGACTGCAGTTGTTCCCTTATCCTCCATCTTGAAAAGCTTGAAGTCAGGAAAGAAGAAGAAGAAGAAGAAGAAGAAGAAGAAGAAGAAGAAGAAGAAGAAGAAGAAGAAGAAGAAGAAGAAGAAGAAGAAGCAGCAGCTGCCTAGGTCTTCCTCAATAAACTAACTCCCCTAAAACTAAAAGATGGGTCAAACTGCGCGCGCACTAACAAATAAGGAAACAAATAAGCACACAAACTTTATCACACACAGCCCCCAAAAGACAAACCCACAAAACCTACAGAGTGTCCCCCAAGCTCAGCTGGACTCCAGGGACTGACTAGCTCCACCCACAGCTAGTCACCTGACTCAACAGGACCCCCACCCCCTCAGACCATGTGCTCAGGGAGAGCACACGGCCAGAAACAAACACACACACAAGCCTGGACAGCCACACAAATCCAAGAGGCAGAAGGCCTTGTGCTCCCTCCTCGGTCGCTGGACTCCAGGCACTCAAAGGTATCAAACTACAAAAAGTTATTGAGCACCAAAATCACAAGATCTTATAATGTATGCTAAAATGCTCCCACCTATCATTCAATTTTAACTTATAAGACATACAAAAGAATCATAGAAAGGATTTCACATTGTCATGTAATATGATTACGGGGCTCCCCGCCAGCTCTAGACTGGGTGGGTTGGATGCTCCAGCATTTTGGAAGAGATGAAACCAAATTGACTTATTTATTTAATGCATTAATAACCCACTTTTTAATTTAAGGAGCTCAAGGTGGTATAACTGGCTCTTTCCCCCTTTTATATTCCTCACAATAACCCCGTGAGGTAGGTTAGACTGAGAGGCAGTGATTGGCCCAAGGTCACCCAGCAAGATTCATGGCCAAGTGAGGATTTGAACTGTGGTTTCCCAGGTCCCAGTCTGACATTCTAACCACTACACCACACTGTCTCACTGACTTAGACTCCAGCTGTACCCATTTACTGGAGGGAGTCCTTCATCCCAGATCACTCTACCCACTTTGTACCAAGTCAGATCATTGGTCCATCTGTCTCCTTTCTGTCAACCCTGGATGCCAGTGGCTCTCTAGAATTTCAGGCAGGAACTGCACCCAGCACCTAAGAGGTTTTATGCAGAATGGGTTCCAGCAGATTGGGCCCATGGATTAGGCCAGGGGAAGCCAACAAGTTGGTCCTTCAGATGTTGTTGGGCTCCAACTCCCGTTCGTCCCATTAGCACATAGCCAATGGACTGAGATGATGGCAGCTGTCCATCAAGACCTGGAGGGCACCACCTCTCCTTGCCTTGTGGTAAAGCCATCTCTGGATTAACTGGTCTAAACTCCTAAGGACAAGCACTTAACTCTCTCTCTCTCTCTCTCTCTCTCTCTCTCTCTCTCTCTCTCTCTCTCTCTCTCTCTCTCTCTCTCTCTCTCTTTATCACTACAAGCAGAGCATTTCCATTTTTTGCAAAGTGGGATTATCAAGGAGCATACCTGCAGTCCTTTGTGGTTTGAATAGCAGCTAACCTTTTCCCTCCTAATGACAGCTAAATTGTGCGGGCTGCTTTCCATAACTTCTAAACCACCTGTCTGTGTGCTCCTACAACCTCTTTCAAAAGCAGGGTGCCTGCAATTTTTCATCTTCAGAAAAGCAGAAGAGAGCCAAAGAAAGGCGAGAGATGACAGAAAGCTGAAAGCTGCATCACAGAAGGATCGCCGTTGCAGTGCATGCTTGCTTACACATGGACCCACACAGAGACTCAGCTGGTCCTTGGTCAAATGGGTGGGCGGAAGGCAGACTGGGAATGGATCCACTGGTAGATCTCCGGGTGACGTGCAATAGTAGCTCTGAAAGGATTCTGACTTCCAGCTGTGCAACTGGGCAGGACATCTGCTCAAGAGGCATCTTCCACTATATATTTTTGGAATGGGGTTTATCTGCCTGCTCTTCAGCCACCTACCGAGATATCATCACCAAATTCGGCACAAGGGTTCCTGAGGTGGGGTGGGGGTCGTGTCGATGTGTGGATGCTGGGTACCATTCTGACGGCAGACCGAAACGCCACTTTGGCATGACTTTGCCTAGTTTTTTGGCACAAGTTCTGCCACATCTCAAGATATCATCAACAAACTGGGCACAAGGGTTTCCAAGGTGCAGGAGGCAGACTTCAAAACCGCCTTACCCTGGTGCTGGGCACCATTTTGAATCAAGATGGCAGACCAAAACAGAACATTGGTGAGATTTTGGGGCATAGGTTTAGCTTCCTTTCAAGTTGTTGATGCCAAACACTGCACAAAGGTTCCCAAGGTGGGGGTCTTCATCAAAAGTCACCAAAATGTCACTTTGGTGTGCATCTTGTAGGCACACTCAGAGAATCCTGACTTGCTGCAAAGATGGCATAGTGGTTAGAGTGGTGGACTGGGACCTGGGAGACCAGGGTTCGAATCCCCACTCAGTCATGAAGCTCACTGGGTGGACTTTAGGTAAGTCACGGTATCTGAGCCTAACCTACCTTACAGGGTTGTTGTGAGGATAAAATGGAGAGTGGGGAGGAGACATAGTATATGCCCTCTTGAGCTCTTCGCAGAAAAGGCAGGATAGAAATGAAGAAATAAAATAAAAATAAAAAGAGTTTCATCTGGACACAGAAATTAACATAATTATGCATGGCATGGAGAAAGTGGATAGAGACCAGAACTCAGAGACATCCAGCGAAGCTAAATGTTGGAAGATTCAGAATAGATACTGTGTTTCTCCAAAAATAAGACACCGTCTTATATTTATTTTTCCTTTAAAAAAACCCACACTATGGCTTATTTTCAGGGGATGTCCTTTTTTTCCCCCCTTCTCCTCCTGCCGCGGCTGGCATTGCTGCTGCGCCTATCATTATGTCTTATTTTCGGGGTATGGCTTATATTCCTTGAATGCTTAAAAATCCTGCTACGTCTTATTATATGACTACGTCTTATTTTTGGAGAAGCAGGGTACATAAAAGAAAATACTTAGTCATGCAGCACAGAGTTAGACTATGGTCCTCCCTCTCACAGGAGGCAGCGATGGCCACCAGCTTGGAGGAGACCAATTCATGGAGGAGGAGGAGGAGGAGGAGGAGGAGGAGGAGGAGGAGGAGGAGGAGGAGGAGGAGGAGGAGGAGGAGGAGGAGGAGGAGGAGAGGGCTATCAAGAGCCACTCACTAGCCAGGATGGCTCTGTTCTGCCTCCACAGTCAGAGGCAGCCATGCTTCTGGGTACCAGCTGCTGGAAACCGCAAGAGAGGAGAAGGTTCTTGTGCATAAATCCTGCTTGCTAGTTTCACACAGGCATCCGTTTGGCCACTGTGATCAGGATACTGGACTAGATGGGTAATGGCCTGATCCAGCAGGCTCTTATGTTCTTATTACATGCAAAGCATGGGATGAGCTGAAAAACTAACAAAGGCCACTATCTGCCTGAAGACTGAGTGTCAAATGTTATCATTCCCTTTCAGTTTGCTTACCATTTATTTTGCCTCTCTCTATTCATCCCCTGGGGGAGATGAAGATAAGTGAATGCTTAAAGCAACCCTAATCTGCTACTGCCAGGTATAGCCTGGGGGAAATGGCTTTCCAGTGGCGCTGCCCAATATTTATGTTTCCAGCTGCTTCATTCACAGCTGAGGTTAAGGGACACAGGCAGCAAAGGTCCTTAACAGACAACAGGACACAGCTTTTATGCTAATAGCCCGTATCTGTCTACAGACCTGCTTCTGTTGCAAATGCTCCCTTATCTTTTCTGGCCAAAGGCTCTTTTTCACCTCTAGGAACAAATAAAAAATCCTTATGTGCTAAATGCACTTGCTGAAGCAGGGATTACAGAACCATAAGAGCACAGCAATCAGAGAGAGAGAGAGAGAGAGAGAGCGCACAAAGAGTGAACTTGCTAAGCAAACCTAAGGCTCTTTCCAGTACTGTATTCTCTGTCCACTGACAGCATCCTGTGCTAATTGGTGGGTGAGTTTTAGTGCTGTGCAACAGAGGAACCCAGCGCCAACAGGAAAAACTTGTTGCACAACAGACTGCACAACATGGGTGTAGACAGGGGGGGCAGGAGGGGGCAGCTGCCCCCCCTAGAAGCAAAAAATTATTGTATTTTACAGACCATAACCAATACTTTGCCCCTCCAAAAACTGAAGTGGAAAGGGCTTTGCTTTAGCAAGAGCAGCTCTCCACTTGCTGGGGGCGGGAACACAGCTGTAACAAAAACACATCAAATAAATAAAGCAAAGTGGCTACCAGTACTTAAGCAGTTAAGACAATGGAGCAGAATATCCCTTCAGGCAAGGTCCACCCTATTCACCCTATTGTTATTCAGTGGGAGTTGTTAATGGGCATTCAGGGATCGCATTAACAGTTCTATTGGCGATTTAATGAGGGTGCAGAGGATTCAATTTGACTAAGGTGGCCCTGCAAGGCTAAAAGGAAGTGAATAAGAAGGGGGGGCTGTAGCTATGATAGACACAGTGATGTTTATAAAAAGCATTGGTGTTCCAGTCTGCCCCTCCTCCTGCATCTGTATACTGTAAATCAGGGGTGGCCACCTCCCAAGAGACTCTGATCTACTCACAGAGTTAAAAACTGGGAGTGATCTACCCCCTTTTGGGGGGTTCAGGTCAAAGCTGTTGAGTTTTTTTAAGGAAGGGAAGCCCTGTTTTGGGGGGTTTAGGTCAAACTTGTTGAGCTTCTTTTAGGAGGGAGGGAGGCCCATTTTTGTTTAGGGCTTCAGGTCATAGTTCAGCTTTTTTTAGGGAGGAGGAAAAATTTGGGTGAGCTTTTTTTAGGGGTGCCAGTGATCTAGCAGTGATCTACCACAGACATCCAGTGATCTACTGGTAGATCACAATCTACCTGTTGGACGTGCCTGCTGTAAATCAAGCAGAGAGAAAGCTGCTTACAAGGCTCCTGTACAGGTGTACCGGTATCTTCCTCTTGCTGCAGAGTTCTAGCATCACAGCGTCACCCAGAGGCACCCACAAATGTGAGTTATCCCTCTCTCTATTTCTTCCTTCCTTTCCTCCCTCTTCCATCCTCAATAAAATACTGGGGGGGGGGGCAGATAAGCCCCACATAGAAAGCCCATCAACATGGGGGGGGAGGACTCTTTAAAATACAGTATTTACCAGTAATTTCTTTTGGGGGGGGAGGCACCTAGGCCTCTAGGAGTTGGCTGCTATGCCTAGGACAATTCAAGAAAGCAGAATCATGCATATGCTATGGTAATATATCAATAGAATCATGGAATTGTAGTCGGAAGGGACCACAAGGGTCATCTAGTCCAACCCCCTGCAATGCAGGAATTTTTCCCCAATGTGGGGCTTGAACCCACAACATGGTTGAAATATTATGCTGATATGCAGCAACGCCTCGGAGCCGTCGTGACTGCGGCCCTGTCTTGCCTCGCCCTCGCCTGCCCTGCCACCCCCTCTCCCCTGCCCGACCCTCCCATCCTCTTGCTGCAGAGTTCCAGCTTCACAGCATCACCCAGAGGCACCCACAAATATGAGTTATCCCTCTCTCTATTTCTTCCTTCCTTCCCTCCCTCTTCCATTCTTAATAAAATATGGGGGGGGGCAGATAAGCCCCACATAGAAAGCCCATCAACATGGGGGGGATGACTCTTTCACATACGGTATTTACTAGTAATTGGGGGGGGGGAGGCACCTAGGCCTCTAGGAGTTGGCTGCTATGCCTAGGACAATTCAAGAAAGCAGAATCATGCATATGCTATGGCAATATATCAATAGAATCATAGAATTGTAGTCGGAAGGGACCTCAAGGGTCATCTAGTCCAACCCCCTGCAATGCAGGAATTTTTTCCTAAGGTGGGGCTTGAACCCACAACATGGTTGAAATATTATGCTGATATGCAGCAATGCCTCGGAGCCGTCGTGACTGCGGCCGTGCCTTGCCTTGCCCTCGCCCACCCTGTCACCCCCTCTTGCCTGCCCGACCCTCCCGTCCTCTCCAGCCAAGCAGGGTAGCCGCCGCCGTTGCCAGCCCCAGAAGCACAAGGTGGCCGCTGCCGCCGCCACGATATCGCCAGGCCAGCTGGCCCTGTAGCCCCGCCCACGTTCCCACTTTGTGGCCCCGCCCCTGAATGATCATGGCTTGCCCCCCCCTAGTTTTGATCCTGGCTACGCCCTTGCTGCACAATCTATTGTGCAACAAAGCCTCCAAAAACCTTGAGCTCTTGCACCACAATTTTCCACTCGTGAAAAACCCAATGTTTGTTAGCAAGAGAAATTCCCAAAGCAACCAGTGATATCTTAACACATCTAGCTCAGTAGTGCCTACACTGACTGGCAGCAGCTCTCCAGGGTTTCAAGAAGGAGACTTTCCTAGCCCTACCTGAGATGTTGGGGATTGAACCTAGAACCCTTTGCATGCAAAGCAGATGCTTCACCATTTGGAGAAAGACACAGCCAGCAGTGACTTCCAGGAGAAGATGCTATGTAAGCGTAATGAATAATAAATCAATGAATACATACTACATGTCAAGCACATATGAACTGTTCTATAGTACTGAATCAGACACTTGGCGCATCTAGAGATGCAAAGGGGTGGGGGTGGGGGTAAACCCTAGAAAAAATGGGGGGAAATCCCAGTCCCCCCCCCTAATTTTTCAGAAATGGTGGGGAAACCACAAAAAATCAGGCGAGGGGAGAAACGCACAAACAACTCTAAAGCAGGCACATAGCCAGTCACAGACACGACTCTCCCTCATAATTTTTGTTCCTTCTCCAGACATCTAGATTTCTCTAGGTTAAGTCTTGACCTTTTGAAATAAAAGCGTTGGAGGAGGGATGCCAAAAAGTGGAAACAGTTGTGGGGGAAATGGGCATGCAGGTCACTTTGCAGATGTTTTGCAATGTTGTATAACCCAACTTGATGTTTAACAAGTAAATAATTTTTTTAATAAAAAATACATATACACATTTAGAATGTCATCCACTGGACAGTAAACATTACATCTGAGGCAAACACACACGAAATATCACAATTCCAAAACTTGTGTAGGTTCACAGGATCAGACCCATAGCATCACCCACAATGGCTGCACAAGTATGGCTAAAAACCCCATCCCCACCCTGCCCTTAATGGCTTTTTAGATTGTGTGTTTACCCACCACTAATGTATTATTCTTGCATTGCAATTTGTGTTTTTATGTAGTGAGCCACCCTATGTAGTGAGCCATCTTCAAATGGAGGGCAGCATACAAATTTAATAAATAATAATAATAAATAATGCTGCAGAATATACACACAAAAAGAAAATACTAGTCTGGTGGGACCTTGAAGCTGATTTAACAGTTATCACCTTTTCCAAGGGAACCCTGGGGGGGGGGTCCTAGGATGGAGAGAAAGTGGTTAGAAATTCTCTTATTATTCTAAACTACAGACCCCTGGATTCTCTGGGGAAAGCCAGGACAGTCTGCCTCTCCTGAGCACGACATGCTCCCAAAGCCTGCCTCTTGCAAAGCTCCTCTATAATGTGAAGCAGCTGTGGTGTTGCAGAGCAAGAATGAACAGAAGCAAGGACATCATCTGCTGGAGCTCCTGAGCTCAAGAGGGCATGTCTGGGGGGGGGGGCACCCTGCTTTATCCTCATAACAACAACAACAACCCAGTGAGGTAGGCTAGGTTCAGTCAATGACTGGCCCAAGGTCACTCAGGGAACTTCCAGGATGTGAATCCACGTTTCCACAGGCAAAGGCCAACCTGCTGACCATTTCACTTAGGACTGGCTGGGTGATATCTGTTTCCCAACATCACGATATATCACCAGCTAAACATTGTGATTTAGTCATATATCAAAATGTCGGAAACATGGAACTATGTGTGTGGGGGGGGTAGAGATGGGGCAAAGGAGCAGTCAAGGAGAGTAATAGGTATGTGCTATGTGCCCTGCGGATTCCTCCTCTTGGAGGCAGGCGAGTCCTCCCTAGACAGAGGGAGAAGAGAGAAACAGCCCAGCCACAATCCCTGCATGGGGCTGAGGCACCACAGTTAAGGGGAGGCACCAAGGCTGCAAGTGGGACTGTTCTGCCATTGGAGGGAAAAGGGAACCAAAAGGGGAGGCAGCCAGGCAGCCAGCCAGCCACTCACCAGAGGGCTCACAATTATAGTGCCTCCTGGAGTTTTGAAGGCTGTGCTTCATAATACATCGCCAGCTCAAAATGTACCTCTGCGCCAGTGCTAACACACTTCCACTTTAGGAAGGGATAAAATGCATCTCCTGAGCCACAGGAGATTGGCTGCAACCTTTGAGCCGCTCACTCCGAGCCAGTGTGTCACGGCCATGAAGTAAGCGGCTGCAAGGTTGCATTTAATACATTATTCATCTCAAGTAATGGGCAAGAGGTTTGCAGCCGGCTGAACGGATGTCCATTACGAGCATTCCTAATGGGGGGGGACCCATTAAGATGGAAACGAGCAGGGATAGAAATAATGGCGATGGCCCAAAGCACAGAGACCTCTCCTGCTCTCTAAGCACAGCCTGCCTTAGAGACTGAACACCTTGCAAGATGCAACAGGTTGGCCCAGAATCTCTTCCAGCTGACTGAATCTAACAAGTCTCCACAGCAGCCCAGCCATTTCCTTAAGGCATGAGAACAACATATCAGACTAAGACGACAAAGATTGCAGATTCTGCTCGGCCTGGGCCTGGGCATTTCTGGGCGAGACGTCTTCTCCCGACTTGGCATAGGAGCTAACTCCAAGGGGCCGAGGGTTCTTTGCCTCCCCCATAAAGTATTTGAGGAGGCCTGGCCCCCCAAATTTGATGGGCATTGCCATTCAAATGGGGTGGGTGTGTCATGTCATGTGATCAATTATGTGGGGCCTGGCTTACCTGGGCCGCCAACCCCCCCCCCCCAATATTTTATTTAATTATTGTGTCCTGGCCTATCTCACAGGGTTAGTTACAAAGATAAAAATGCCATTACCATCCAGAGATCCCTGGAGGATAATTTGCTTATTAATGGCCTTTTTGTCCTCTTACACTTTCCTCCATGGACATCAGGGTGGCATAAACAACACACACACACACACACACACACACACACACACACACACACACACACATTATCCTCACACCAGTCACCAGAGCTGTTCAGGGCTTTATAGACCAATAGCAACACCTTGAACTTGGCCTGGTAGCAGATGGGCAACCGGTACAGATCTCTGAGCAGTGTCTCACTCTTGCCAGCAACTGGGCTGCTGCATTTTGCACTAACTGCAGCTTCCAGATCAAGCACAACCGAAACCCCACAGAGAGTGTACTGCAGTAATCCCAAGTACCACACACATATCTCAGTAGAGACTGAAATGTTCCAGTGGCAGAGGAACAGAACTGCTGACACAGCAGCTGCCCAAGCGAGCATCATAATCTCAACACCCAGCACAGACAGGCAGAGCAGAATAATCAGCAAAATGCAGCAGAGAGATCAAGGGTCCATCATGCCAGGCCCAGCTGAACAAGCCATTTAACATTGCAGATTTGCGAGGAGCCGGGAGAAACAGGAACAATTCTCAGTCTTGACATGAACACAAATTGTTGCAATATAGGACTGAAAAGCCACTTTTCATGATCCGTGCAAGTTTGTTTGCTTACTGTATTTATTTTGAATGCATTCGTTTATCCTTCTCCTCTACCGCCCATCCAACTTTGTTCTCTGGGTGTGCTGATTACATATCAACACTCAAAAATCATCCAAAGTAATATTCTTGAACCCATTAATGAGCTTTGCTGCAACCCAGAAATATCTCACTGGCCTGGTCATATTTCTGCAGTCACACAGCATACCCTCCTCTCCCTAAGAAATACCGGTGTTGGGAACACTCCTTTTGGATACATGCAAAATGATATCTCAAGAACCTGCTGCATTTTATTAGCCAAAGGGGTTTGCTTAATGGCCTCTATGGCTGATAGCCCCTAGAATACACATGGGATAATTAAAAAGTTAAACACACAAATACAAATAGGAACTTCCTGACAGTCAGAACTTCCTGACAGTAAGAGCTGTTCGACAGTGGAATTTGCTACCAAGGAGTGTGGTGAAGTCTCCTTCTTTGGAGGTCTTTAAGCAGAGGCTTGACAGCCATATGTCAGGAATGCTTTGATGGTGTTTCCTGCTTGGCAGGGGGTTGGACTGGATGGCCCTTGTGGTCTCTTCCAACTCTATGATTCTATGATTCTAAATAATTCATTTAAAATCCTAACAAGTGGGCACTCATAGTGAAAGGTCCATTTATCCAGCTGGGAAAACCTGTTGGAACAGAAACGTTTTCAACTACCGGTATTTCCAAAAAGTTCAGATAAGGTTATTGACAGAGATACTGCTCCACAGAACAGCAGCATCCACACTAGATGCCCTTCTCCAAGTTACTACGGAATAGGTTTCTGAAATCTTTGGAACTTGCAGGAGAAACTTTTTTGAAGACTGCAGTGATCTACTGGGAGCATGATAAGGGATAAGGCAGTCTGTCTAGTAACCTGGTCCTGATGTGTATAGTGACGTATGTTAGTAGCAACAACTTGAACTTGGCCTGGTAGCAAATTGGCAGCCAGTAAACTCTTATGTGCTGGGTGTGGTTTCCCCCACAAGCAGCCTAGCCATCATGTTCTGCACCAGCTGCAGCCTCTTGGCCAGCTGGTGCAGGTGCATTGCATAAGAGTGCATTGCAGTAATCCAACCATGAGGTTACCAATGCATGGACAACTCTGATCAAACTATCCTGATCTAGGAATGGCCGTAATTGTCTTACCAACACAAGCTGGTAAAACATGTACTGTATGCATCTACCTGGGTAAGACCTAAGGAAAACAGTGAGAGAGAGACTGAATTTGGCATGTGACTAGTAAGAGACATCTCTGGAAAGCCACAAGGGCTGTTGGGTTCTGGGGGACTGATGCTGTCTAATGGATAAACACCGTCTGGAAACTTAAGGCTCCAGCACTCTCTTTCCCAAAGGCAACTGATCAAACTACAAGCTGCCCCTGAAACAGGGAGAACAAAAGAGTACTGACACTTTCAAAAATTTCAGAATTCATCACATACTAACAAAGTTCCAAATTTAGACCAGTCCATCTGGTGCTAGCTAGAAAGATGTAGCCTCCAGTATTTGTCTCCTGCCAACAGCCTGATGTATTTATATATATAAAACCAGATACAAAACCTAATTAGCAAGCATCTCAGGGATTAAGACTGCAATGCAATAGATGCTAACCTGAATGGGAGGTCTACTGAACACAATTATCATCGGCTTGTTGTAACACCTAGGTGGGTTTTTTCACTGGTGGAATGCTTCTCCTGCTGAAATATGAGAGGCCCCCATCAATATTGGCATTCCGCCAGCTCTTGAAGACACACAACAGTTTTATTGTACACTTTAATTATGTGTGTTTTTCGTAACAGGCTTTACATAGAATCATAGAGTTGGAAGAGACCACAAGGGCCATCTACTCCAACCCCCTGCCAAGCAGGAAACACCATCAAAACATTCCTGACATATGGCCGTCAAGCCTCCGCTTAAAGACCTCCAAAGAAGGAGATTCCACCACACTCCTTGGCAGCAAATTCCACTGTCAAACAGCTCTTACTGTCAGGAAGTTCTTCCTAATGTTTAGGTGGAATCTTCTTTCTTGTAGCTTGAATCCATTGCTCCGTGTCCACTTCTCTGGAGCAGCAGAAAACAACCTTTCTCCCTCCTCTATATGACATCCTTTTATATATTTGAACATGGCTATCATATCACCCCTTAACCTTCTCTTCTCCAGGCTAAACATACCCAGCTCCCTAAGCCGTTCCTCATAAGGCATCGTTTCCAGGCCTTTGACCATTTTAGTTGCCCTCCTCTGGACACGTTCCAGCTTGTCAATATCCTTCTTGAACTGTGGTGCCCAGAACTGGACACAGTATTCCAGGTGAGGTCTGACCAGATACAGTGGTACTATTAGTTCCCTTGATCTAGATACCTCTGGAGACTGAGGTACAGATGAGGCTAGCCACTGGACTGCTGCCAGGGCAAATTATATTTTAACTGCCAGTTTTAAATATGTTGTGATGCATTTTCACAAGTATTTCAAATTACTTTGTTGCTTGGACAATTCTAGCGAAGCACCAGTAGTTTTTGGTGAGATCTTGCCAAAGTCTTACAAGATTTCATGTGTTCTATGAGATCTCCCAAGATTTGGCACTTCTCTGCTACTGCTGGAGACGGTAGGGTGGGCAGCAGAGGCGAGGCAAGTGCCCCCTCTTGGGCTTCCACCACTCAGTGGGCAGGGCCTGCAAAAGACTGATGTACCAGGAAAAGAAAATGACATTATTTTTTAGGAGGCACTCTGAGGTGACCACATGTAGTTGGGAAGTTACTTATCAGAGTTACCGCATTTTTCGCTCCATAGGACGCACTGGACCATAGGACACACCTCGTTTTTACAGAAGGAAAACCAGGAAAGGGGAGGGCTGCTGGAGGGGGAGCAAAGGAGGCAGGGGAAGTTCGGTAGCGATGCTTCCGGGCTTCTCCTGCCTCCCCCACCCCTGCTGACACCGGCGAAAGGGGTGGAGAAAGGGGTAGCCCCGTAGCGATGCTGTCAGGCTGCCCCTTTCTCCCCCCCCCCCCCGCTTCCGCTGGTGTTGGAGGAGGCAGGGGATGCTGCTGCCGGCTCTGGCAGGGGCAGACTTGGTAGCTGCGGGAAACCCATTCTTGGGCCGCCTCCTTGACAGCCGGTGGGGAGGAGGGAGGTGGCCCAAGAGCCCAAACTGCCCGACACCCCATTTCCCGCTGCGCATGGCTCTGGCTTGGACAGCCGTGCACAGCGAAAAACTGGCTCTCACGCTGGGGAGGGGAGGAGGGAGCTCTCCTCCCTGCCCGTTGTCAAGGAAGCCTAGCGGGCGGCGGCCCGAAAAGCTGCAGTTTCTCACCGCTTCCTGCTCACTGGCCACCACCACCTGCCTCTCAAAGGAGCAAATGCAGTGCCTCTCCCAACCGCTGCTCCTCTCTCTCTCTCTCTCTCTCTGCTGGGCGAGGCACAGCACCTCTTGCCCAGCAAAGAGCGAGCAAGCAAGTGAGGCAAGCATGTCCCTTTAACCCCATCAGGGCTGGGCATGTCCGTGCCACCGTCGCCGATTCCTGCTCACTGGCTCCAAAATGGTGGACGCGCCGAGCCTGGAAGAGCACATCCACCATTTCAGAGCCATCGAGCGGGAAGCAGCAGCGGCATGGACAGGCACAGCCCCGATGGGGTTAAAGAAGCACACTCACTCGCTCGCGCTCTTTGCTGGGCGAGGCACAGCGCCTCTTGCCCAGCAAAGAGCGAGCAAGCGTGGGAAGCATGTACCTTTAACCCCATGGGGCTGGGCATGTCCGTGCCACTGCCGCCGCTTCCCGCTTGCCGGTTCCGAAATGGTGGACGTGCCGAGGCTGGAAGAGTTACCCTTTCCACCTGCATCCCAATCCTTGTGGAAAGGGTGACTCAGCATGTCCACCATTTTGGAGCTGGTGAGCAGGAAGCAGTGGCGGTGGCAGCACGGACACGCCCAGCCCCGATGGGGTCAAAGAGGCATGCTTCTCTCACTCGCTCGCTCATTGTTTTGCCCTGCACGGCGGCACCTAACCCTAACCCACTCCTGGCTAGAGCGCAGGGAGGAGCGAGGAGGGATGGGCGGGAGCCATGGCACTGGCGGCGGAGGCATCCCTCAGCTCCCGACTGCAGCGGCAGCCAAGGGATCCCGCTGCCAGAGCCATGGCATTCGCTCCATAGGACGCACAGAGATTTCCCCTTACTCTTGAGGAGGAAAAAGTGCATCCTATGGAGCGAAAAATATGGTAAATACCCTATGCACAATCAGCTAGTACATATCTGCATCCATGAGGGCTAAAAGCACACCCTTCTTTTTGTTAAACAAAAGCTGAGATTCACATAAAGATGTATTTTTCCTCATTCCGTGTTGCCATGGCCTATGCACATAGCCCTGATTATTACCAGGTCAGGAAATAACTGAGAGCGCCAGCTTCAGGGCAACTGTTTGCCTTTCTGCTTGAAGTGATTTCACCTACCGTATCTCATGAGCCTGGTCACAGAGAAGAAGTCAGGAGAGGGACCAGATGGTTAAAATTAAGTCAAATGGAAAGTGCTCTGATTCCACAGCCCAGTTTACCCACTGGACAAAAGAGCAACAAAAACTCTTGGTGGAACAGCCATCCAAAGCACAACATGGACATAATTCTCTTATTTCTAGCACAGCTGCCTATAAATATCAGGAGGACTTGACAATGTGTGTAATTTACAAGCTGACTGGGAAAGTAGGCGCAGAGTCTTTACGGCCAGCCATTCCTTGACCAGAGCACCACCCACATCGCACAGAACCAGTCTTTAAATCAACCTGCACAAACCCCATCTCTCCTCCCAGGCTCAGTCTGTGGGAGACATGCAGGGAGAGAAGAGGCAACAAATCTGCCTCCAGGAACAAATCCAGTTGATATCCAGAAACTAGCTAAACATCAGGACCCCCCAAACAGAGCGCAACTCTCAAGGCTTGAATTGGACCCAGTTTTCTTGATAGATAAAGCACTGCTGAGTCTTACTGGAGAGAAGCCATTTGGAATGATGACATCCAGTGCTTATTTTTAGAGCTTCCATATGTGCACCTCAGCTTTATCTTTGTGGCTGATGAATTTCTACTCTAAATGTTGGTCTTCATTTGCATTATGGAGGAAATTGTTCAGATTTGCTCTGAAGGAGTTGCAACTGAAGGTGTGGGGGACCCCACACTCAGGGGCCAAGCACAGCGCTTGAAACCTCCCTACTCATCCCTCAGTACCTTCCCACATGCTCAGGCCAACTCCATCGTTGACCCTGCTCTGGGAGCTGTGAGAGGATGCGGGGGAGAGCTGTAGAGGAAGAAGAGGTTGGGCAAGAGGTTGGTGAGCAACACAAACTGGGGCAGTAGTGTCTAGAATTAAAATATAAATTACCCATGCCTGTTGCTAGCCTGGGTGGAGAGACATGTGGGGAGGTGGGTGCTGGGAAACACCTGAATTCTGCATGGCAGTAATGCACCCAGGATTGAGAGGGTTCTGTCCTCATCCTGGAGAGTAGTGACTAGTGGGGTGCCACAGGGTTCTGTCTTGGGCCCAGTCTTATTCAACATCTTTATCAATGACTTGGATGATGGGCTTGAGGGCATCCTGAGCAAGTTTGCAGACGACACCAAATTGGGAGGGGTTGCTAATACCCCAGAGGACAGGATCACACTTCAAAATGACCTTAACAGATTAGACAACTGGGCCAAAGCAAACAAGATGAATTTTAACAAGGAGAAATGTAAAGTACTATACTTGGGCAAAAAAAAAATGAAAGGCACAAATACAGGATGGGAGACACCTGGCTTGAGAGCAGTACATGTGAAAAGGATTTAGGAGTCTTGGTAGACCACAAACTTGACATGAGTCAACAGTGTGATGCAGCAGCTAAAGAATCCAATGCAATTCTGGGCTGCATCAATAGGAGTATAGCATCTAGATCAAGGGAAGTAATAGTACCACTGTATTCTGCTCTGGTCAGACCTCACCTGGAGCAATAGATTCAAGCTACAAGAAAGAAGATTCCACCTAAACATTAGGAAGAATTTCCAGACAGCAAGAGCTGTTTGGCAGTGGAATTTGCTGCCAACGAGTGTGGTGGAGTCTCCTTCTCTGGAGGTCTTTAAGCAGAGGCTTGACAGGCATATGTCAAGAATGCTTTGATGGTGTTTCCTGCTTGGCAAGGGGTTGGACTGGATTGCCCTTGTGGTCTCTTCCAACTTTATGATTCTATGATTCTATGTGTGATGCAGCAGCCAAAAAAGCCAATGCAATTCTGGGCTGCATCAATAGGAGTATAGCATCATCAAGGGAAGTAATAGTACCACTGTATTCTGCTCTGGTCAGACCTCACCTGGAGTACTGTGTCCAGTTCTGGGCACCACAGTTCAAGAAGGATACTGACAAGCTGGAACGTGTCCAGAAGAGGGCAACCAAAATGGTCAAAGGCCTGGAAACGATGCCTTATGAGGAACAGCTTAGGGAACTGGGTATGTTTAGCCTGGAGAAGAGAAGGTTAAGGGGTGATATGAGAGGCCATGTTCAAATATATAAAAGGATGTCATATAGAGGAGGGAGAAAGGTTGTTTTCTGCTGCTCCAGTGAAGAGGACACGGAGCAATAGATTCAAGCTACAAGAAAGAAGATTCCACCTAAACATTAGGAAGAATTTCCAGACAGCAAGAGCTGTTTGGCAGTGGAATTTGCTGCCAAGGAGTGTGGTGGAGTCTCCTTCTTTGGAGGTCTTCAAGCGGAGGCTTGATAGCCATCTGTCAGGAATGCTTTGATGGTGTTTCCTGCTTGGCAGGGGGTTGGACTGGTTGGCGGGTCAGGTGGGGGAAATGAGGAAGTTAGTGGGATGGAGGAGTCAGGGCTCCGCTATACTAGAGAGCCATTGCAATGCCCTGACCAACAGGTGGAGGGGAACAGGCAGCCCCTTCCGGCGCCCAAATTAAGTCGCGCCACCAAACGTAAGGTCGGGAAGAAGCGTTTCGGGGGGCCCAAACTCTTATGCTGGGCGCGCAACAGGATACGTCCACTCCCGGATTCTGCGAGTGACTGAGAGGTCATGTTTTCTGCTATCTCTGCACAGTAAATACTATGCACAATAAAACTCTTAAAGACAGAGCGGACTTGGGCATCTTTACTCAATAGTAGCCACAACAGCACCATTACAGGTATCCTATCTCCTCTCAGTTTCCTCTTTTCCAGGTCAAACATACCTAGCTCCTTCAACCATTCCTCCTAAGGCTTGGTTTCCAGACCCTTGATCATCTTGGTCTTCCCTCCTCTGCACACATTCCAGCTTGTAAACACATTTCTTAAATTGTGGTGCCCAAAATTGGACACAGGATTCCAGGTGTGGTCTGACCAAGGCAGAAGAGAGTGGGACTGTGGCTTCCTTTGATCTGGACACTAGACTTCTCTTGATGTAGCCTCACAGGATGGCAATTTCCCAAACGTCAAGGTGTAAAGCAGTTTCCAACTCAATAATGCCAGTTTAAGTGGGTGCTGATGGGTTGAAGTTCTGAGTCAAAGTTCTGGGCCCCAGCCTGCCTTCAGCTGCATGCCCATGTTTTTACAGCATTGAAGGCTCCAGAATGGAACTTAATTATTCAATCCATTACTCTGCAAGGAACACAGAAAGGTGCATGGGGACATGGAAGAAAGCAAGACAGAAATGGAATCCGTAGTGGGAGGGGGATCAGAATAAGAGTAAAACTTGATTTGCAAATAAAGTCATTTTTCCTTCCAACATTAACTCCATCATATATACATTTTGATTTCCCTAGCGATACCCTCTCCCCACCTTCACTGGATGAAAAATTAAATAAAACAGCACAAGTCCTCTCTAATATTTGCTATATTTAGGTAATGAAATGAAGCACACATTCAGGGCTTTGCCATTAGGAAACTTTTAAAAACAGTCTGGATTAACACCAAGCAAGCTAAGAGATGTCCTTTTAACAAATCCTACAAATACTGAGCGATCTAGCTTCATTTTTTCAAAGTTCCCTTCTGTTTGCTGAAAAGAGCGTGAAAGCAAAGCAGTAGTGAATATCTGCTTCTCTTGGGCAATTTCTTAACAGATTAATAAAAAATATGATCCTCAGCAGTAGTAATTGCAACTCAACTCATGCTTAGGCTCAGAGGACAAACCATTCACCCTGGGCATTTTATTCTGCAAACCTCTTCAAACTACTTCAGTTCATCCACAGAAGTGAAGCAACACATTCCCTCCTTTTGCCAGTACAGTAGGAATCCCGTCCTATAGACATTTCCTACTTGAAACTGGCAATTCAAACTTTTTGTTTAAAAGAAAACAAAATCTCCAGGATCTTAACATGAGCAATCTGAAACAGGGAAGGTGGATAAACCAGGAATTCTCTCTAGTGGTGTAACTGTTTGAGCTGCTTTGCAGCAAAAATGACAAAGGCTCTTGTGGTAGCCTTTCTGCAACAAATTTCTTCCTGCAACAAATTTGCATTAAAAAAATAAATTTTAAAAAATTAACAGTCCTAACCATGGCTACTTAGAAGTAAATCCTGTTTGAGTCAATGGGGCTCACACTCAGGTACGTGCCATTTGGATTGCAGGCTAACAGTCATGATGGCATAAGCTTTACGTGGACAGGCACGCAGCCAGTGTGGTGTAGTGGTTAGAGTGGCAGACTAGGCCAGGGTTCAAATTACCACTTGGTCACGAAGCTCACAGGGTGACATTGGGCCAGACCTGCCTCTCAGCCTGACTTACCTCACAAGGTTGTTGTGGGGATTAAATGAAGAGGAGGAAGATACCCATGTATGCTACCCTGAGCTCCTTGGGCAAAAGAAGGTGGGGTTTTAATGCAATAATAAATAAATAATAAACAATACATACAGGGGTGTAGAAGAATTGTAAAAGATGGGAGTTGGACAGCAATGAAATGCAGTAATACAAGCAATTCATGTAAAACTGCTCTGTATGTAAAATAAGCACAGTGACCACTCACAAAATACAACCCCCTTACAATGGCTTGGTCCCCTGACACTGGTCAAATCTGGAGCGCCTCCTCCAGTGTAACAGCCCCATTTAGTTAAACTGACTCCTTTGGACTTAAGCCCATCTATTAAAGGTGCTTCAAAAGTCCTTTCAGCTAAATTGGGATGCACAGAGAGGCACCTCTTTCTCTCAGGGCAGGACCTTCAGCTGGGAGAGTCCAGGTGGGGAGGCTCTCACAATATGTGCTCACAATCTTTTTATCTCCAGGTAAGCAAGGATTTTACCCTGTTGAAGAGCTTGACTCTTCCTAGTTCTTAAATAAATAATACTCCAGGAAAACAGAGCAGAACAAAGAGAAGGTAACACCTCAGTCCAATGCATGAAAATAAAACAATGATTCATTTCAGCAAGGTTAACGTCTGTATTGTTTTATGCTATGAATTCTGTAAATGCAAGGTCTTTGTCAAATTAACTGAAATTCTGAGGAGAGGTATAATATTGCTGCCTGGCCTGCTATGGTCCATGGGGTCACGAAGAGTCGGACACGACTAAACGACTAAACAACAACAATTATCCCAGTGCCCTTGCCCAGGATGCAGTACAAAGTGGGTGCAAAACCAAGTTCAGAGAATACATTTTGAATCAAGTTACACTAAATCCTTCTTCAGAAGGCGGCAGCAGGAGAAGCACCTAGTGGAACCCAGAGATCTCTAGCTGGCATCTCCTAAAACTGCGATTCTCAACAAGGGGTCACACCCCACCCTCACAGGAGGTAGAATATGAAGATCTCAGGGTGCATCTAAAATTAAAAAATAAACACCACAAAATTCCAATCCATTTCGAAATTCGACAAAATCATTAGGAGAGCCAGAGTTGAAGCATATGTGTGTTGTGTGTTTGTTAGGGCACAGGTTTAAAAGGGATGAGAAAACTGCCCTAAGCAATGCTAAGAAATGCTTTCTGTATTAGACTCAAGATCAACCTAGTGAAACATCCTGCTTCCCACCGTGATCAACTAGATGCCACCAAGGAGCCCAGAACCAGGGACGTAGCCAATGCCCTCCTGTTGCCTCCCCAACACCTGATGTTCACCGATAGACTGCGCCTGAACTTCTGAAGGCAGGAGCTCCCCCATACCTCCTATGGCAAAGCATGGCTGGGAGACCCGTCTAAGAATACCGGATCAGCCTTCCTAGGTCAAACCAAGGACCCACCTTCCAGAAGTAAGATGAACATCCCTCCCCGTGTCTCTTGTCCCTGGCATTCCATCCTCAGAGGTAGACTGCTCCGGAACCTGGAGGCTCTACTCCTCTCAGACGGCTCTCGGCAGCAGCATCCTCCTAAGAGAGAAGCGCGCCAGCAGGACCCGAAGGCAACTCGCCCGTCCTCCTTCCGCAAGGCAAAAAAACCCCGGCCGAGGGGCAAGCCAACTTTCTCGGCCTGGCCTCTGGTGCGCATCCCGCCCGCCCCACCGCGGAGAAAGGCCCTGCCGGGCGGCGGGAAAACAGTGCCTTACCGAGAAGCCGGCCCAGAAGGGGCACGAGTGGCGGACGCGGGCCGAGGTGGTGAGCGCCAGGGCGGCGAAGCTGACGGCCACGATGAGGCAGCCGAGGACCATCTGGGTGACGCCGAGGGCCAGCATGATCCGCGAGCGGGTGCGGTACTCGCGCAGGCGGGAGAGACTGCGCGACAGCGCGGCGGGGCTGAGCGAGCGCGGCGCCCCGATGGGCATCATCCTCAAGGGGGCGGCGGCGCTGCTTCGCCCGGCCGGCGGCATCTCTCCGGCCCGGCGGGCGCGGCGGCGGCGGCGCTCTCAAGGGCGGCTCATCCTAGCCCGAGACGACGCCGGCCGGGAGCGCAGCGCGCGGGGGAGCCGCGGGGCCCGCGCCGCCCTCGTCGCCGCCGCCTGCCGCCCTCGCCCATGGCCGCCGGGGACCCTCAGCGCGCACTCGGCCGCGGCCGGAGCCACTCCGCAGGCGGCATGGCTGGTCGAGGCTCCGCTCAGCCGGGTTGCCTCGCCGCCGCCGCCGCCGCCGCTACTACCGCCGCTACCGCAGCAAGCGCTCTGGCTGGCGCCGCCTCCGCCTCTAGCACCTCCTTCCCGCTCCGGGCGCCGCTGATCCTCCGCGCCGGCGGGCAGGTGCTGCAGCGGCACAGCTCCCTCCGCCGCTGCCTCCGCGCCCCGCTCCAGCCACCGGCGTTACCCAATGCCAGCCAGCTGGCCGGCCCAGAAAGGAAGGTGTGAGGCGCCTCCCTCCGCCCCTGGCAAGCCGCAGCCCCGGGGCAGGGAGGGGGCGGCCGAGGAGGCTCCGCACGGGCTGCAGCGCTGCGGGGGGAGCCGCGGGAAGGGGGGCGTGGAGAGAGACGAGGACGCTCCTCCCACGCCCCCCGCTCTCCCTCCTAGTTCTGCATGGACGCTGAACTCCCCCCCCCCTTTCCAGCTCCAGCCTAGCTGCGTTTACTCGAAAGTAAGCCCACCCCCAGGTCATTGTCTGGTAAAGGGGGAATTGGACATTTCGCCAAGGGCCCTGCGGGGGACGGGGACAGCGCCCTCAGGGAGCGGGTTGTGCTTGTGTGAGGACGGGCGCGGGGGCACTTGGGTTCGAGGCCCGGCAGGGCTGAGAAGAGTCTCCTGCCCGAAGTTCTGGAGAGACGCTGCCAGTTCGTGTCCGGGTGGCCTGTCTTGGTGTGAGGCAGCTTCCTAAGCCCAGGAAAGGGGGGGCTCATCTTCCGCTAAGGCCTTGCTTGGGACTTAAGCAGGAGAAAGGAGTGTGTCCCTTGAAGATAACCCACAGCTATTACAACAGATCACAGAAATAAATGTAGAAAGATAGATTAAATGTTTAGGGGTATGGTTAACTGCTAAAAACAAATATATTTAACGATAATTACATACATACGTGGAAAGAAGTTAAGAGATGAAACTATCGTTTTGGGGAAGAATATCTGCTGTAAAAATGAATATGCTACCAAAAGAAGAAGATAACCCACACCTGTCCTTGCCAGAGAAGATCCACAGTGGTGGCCAACAAGCTCTCCACCATCGCTGGTCTCCAGGAGCTGCTCCAAAGGTTCCTGTGATGCAGTTCGGAAAACACTGCCATACATACTTCAGTACTTTCAACTTCTGTGTTGCAGATGCAACTAAGTAACTCTTGGGTTTTTAAAAAATCAGCCATTATTTGGTTGCTTCCTCCAGCAGCCAATGAATGCATTCCCTACTTGGAGCTATGGACCTTCTTCCCATAAAAAAACATGTTCAGTCAGTGTAACAAGATCCCCACAAAAATGTGGGAAACTGGCATAGCTACAATAAAGTTGCTGCCAATGGGAGGCTGGTCACTTGGGCATTGAGTTTAAATGGGAAAGGGGTTAAATGTTTTCTCCAAAATAAGAAGGAAAACAAGACGATTTCCTGTTACCTGCACACTTCTTGGCTTGAACTACTACAATCCACTTCTGCCAATCCCACATTCTCTGGCCAATCAGCTTTTTTCAATGCTCAGCCAATCCCAAACTATTCCCAAACCCAAACACCTCCAGGGAGAAAACCATATTCATATAGCAACTGCTAGGGCAGACTGAGACACTTTTGCTTAAATCTATATATATTCATTTGCATCCTTATAGGTAATCCAGCCAAGCCACTTCCAAATTGTCTGGGCTTTTGACTCTGAAGCCCTGGCAATTTTGCAAGCCAATTAGAATTATTCTTCCATTCTGAGCATGCCCAGACCTCCTCCTTAGTAAAGCAGTAAAACTGTAGAAATAGGCACATTCTGCTGGGAGTCTAACTACAGTGATCAGCTGGTGGGTGGTATTTTCAAATCCCACGTCCTTTGCCAATGTGGTTTGAAATCAAACCACACACAGAAAGACACAGGGCTTTTTAGGTACTCTGCAAACCCTTCTTTCATCAAGGAGGTGCATCTTTACTTGCTCCATAGCCTGACTTCATATATCACCTCAGGCATAAGGCAGGTGGGCAGCGGGGGGAGGGACACAGCATTGTGCTAATTTAGGTCCCACCAGGTTCCCTGGCCAGATGTTGCCCCCTCACAGTTCTGAGCAAGATGGACCATTCTTCTGACAGCCTAAATCATCTTCCAAGGTTCTTCTGAGGAAGGCTGAAATTCACATATCATTTTGAAATAGCCATATCTTAGGCTGCAGATCTCCAGCATCTTATAGGGAGAGGGAGATAACTTTCACGAGTCACCAGCTCACTTTCTTAGACACTGTACTTTTAAGCCCTCTGGCTATATAGCTGCTGTCCAAGGCAAGGTGACATTGCTCCTGCTTCTACTTGTGCTTTCTGATGACTCAGTTACACACGTAGCATACAAAAAATGCCATCTGTAAAGATGGAGGATAAGAAAGGAACCCAATCCTTACTACCAGCAAGTTCTCAGCTTTGAGAAAGTGGGCAGAAATAAAAAACCCCAATCATGCCAAAGTGCTTTTTTCCCTCTTGAAAGGGAAATACTTGATTCTGTGTGTTTTACAGGGAAGAGTCCAGCGTAGTGCTCAGAAAAAAGCCGCTCCTATCCCCAGTTACTGCTACTTGTAAGTTTTTATTATTATTCATATTTATTATTAGTCACTTTTTCAGAAATGTAACCTCAAAGTGGCTTACAGAAACAAAGCATTTAAAAAACGAGTAAAAACAACCCAAAATGCTTAACCTTAGACTCATAGCTAGAAGCAGTAAGAACTGACAGAATTAAGAAAAAGTAAAACTTAAGGAATGCCTGGATGAGATTTTTAAATACAGAAGTGGTGAACAAGGGTCTTCATAGCAAATCTGCTTAGGTTACAAATTTCAGCACTAATATTCTTAGCTCAATAATTTTTGGTAGAAACAAGTCTGACAAATGTCTAGATAAAAATTTTAAAATGAGGAATCAAATGGAATATTTGGTGTTTTGGGAGAGCAAAACGACTTCGTGTGTTTGGAAGAGGGCATGAAAGAACTGGGGGCAGAGGAGTGTCACCATGTGAGGATGTCAGACTCCAAATTCAAATGGAGATAGCAAAGGGAATAAAAGTCAGAGTATGGGCGCGGGGAGAGACCAGGGATGAAATAATGAGAGAATAAGTAAGCACAGGAAGGAAGGGAACCTCTGAATCTCACTGGGTGACCTTGGGCCAGTTACTGCCCCTCAGGCTATACCTCACAGGGTGGTTGTGAGGATAAAATGTGGCGGGTGAGAACCATGGGCGCCACCTTGAGCTTGGAGGAAAAAGTGGGATATAAATGCAATAACCAAATGATACATAAATTACTTTCAAGTAATTAAGCATAGGGTCAGGCTGTTAGTCTAGCAAACTGCTTGTTTTGGTGATTGGAAATGAAACACATAAAGTTTCCTTCTACAAATAAGACCATGAGTCCATCTAACTCAGCGTTGTCTACAATATTGACTGCATGCAGCAATCCAGAGTTTCAGGCAGGGAACTCTCCTCCCAGCCTTGACCTGGAGATGCCAGGGATTGGGCAAGGCTGGCACCTCCTGCATGCAGAACAGATGCTCGACCACGGAGCGATGGCCTTTGCCAAAACGTGGCCATGAGAACGGAATCTAAGAACCCAAACCCACCAATTGTATATCACCATTGTAATACGGAGGCCATGTAGGATCTTCCTACAGCCCTTAGGGATTGTTCTAGTTGATTAGAGCATGGTGCTGATAACATCAAGGTTGCAGGTTCAATCCCCATATGAGGCAGCTGCATAGTCCTGCATTGCAGGGGGTTGGACTACATGACCCTCAGGGTCACTTCCAACTCCACAATTTTCACTTGCTCTCTCTGATAAAGTATGTCAAGTGTTAGAATGCTATTTCAACTCTGTCCCTTTCACAGAAACCCCTTTGAATAGAATCAGGGAGCAACTGCAGCAGTACCGGTAATGCAGCCAAGGTCATAAACAAACTAGCAGCAGAGTTCAGTATATGATTGCTCAGAGGTCTTAACCGTAAGTAGTTACCCTCCAAGGTGCTACTTTTGGAAAAGATAAAATTGGCTTCATCAGCAGTTGGAGCAATGCCCGCTTTCCCAGAGGAAGAATTATAAGAAAACTTTGATTGCATCTGTCTGATCTCAAGCTAATGAAAATTTGGTACCAGGAGGAACCGCTCATTCCATTTGCATCAAGCGTTTTACAAATGGATGCCTAATATATATAGAGGTGGTTTTTTGTTTTGGTTTTTTAAATGCATTTATCTTTGCTCCATTCTGTGGTGTTGCTTCCCAAGATGCTCAAGTAGCCAAGCATTCAAAATGTTGTAGCCAAAGCAGACTCTCTCTCCCCCCCCCCACCAGGCCTATGGAATAATGACATGGGCTTCTTTGGTTCAATAGCCCCTGGCTTTGCAAGGCCAGGACCACCTTTAATTCAAACATGCATTTCTTAATATGATTACCACATATTTATATGGTGGGAAATACTCTTATTGAGACACATCTTCCGCCAGGCCATGATCCAGTAGGGGATCCCAACCCTCCAACAGAAGACTAACAAGTGTGGTGCAGTGGCTAGTGTGTCAGACTAGGACCTGGGACACCAGGGTTCAGATCCTCACTCAGCAAGGAAGCTCACTGGGTGGCCTTGGAGTCAGTCGCTGCCTTTCAGCCTAACCTACCTCACAGGGTTGTTGTGCAGATTCATTTTTGGGGGGGGAACCATGTACACCACTTTGAGCTGCTTGGAGAAAAAGGTGGGATATAAAATATGTAAAATAAATAAATAAATTTACTTGGTTTTTCTTCTCCATATCTGGCCAAAGTGGCAAGTCCCATAAAAATGGCAATAAGACAATTAAACAACAATGAAAGCAAAACAGCAAGGACAAAAGAGCCAGGAGAAGCCAGGTAGCAAGGACAGCAAAGTGATGATGATGATGATGATGATGATGATGATGATGATGATGATGATGATGATGTATTAACAGTGATAAGTATGGCAAAGATTTAGCCAACTTCCTTGGACTCTGAAATAATAATGCCCCCTTTGATGTCAGAGTCTTTTTGTTGTTGTTGTTGTTTAGTTGTTTAGTCCTGTCCGACTCTTTGTGACCCCATGGACCAGAGCACGCCAGGCACTCCTGTCTTCTTCTTTTAATGGCAGAGTCTTTTAGCTGCCATTAAAAGAGCACTAAATTGTGCCTCCTTTAACCTTTACATTTTTTTCCTTTGCAGTTCAGCCCATCAGTTCTCTTATCGGTCATCAGATTTCATTTGAGCTCCTGAAGAGCAGGAGGCTTCAAAGGCAGACCTTCAGCTGCTGTGGATCCTGCCTCGCTTGGTATAATGCTGCATTATGTGTCCTGCAGAATCCCATTCAAAGCTCATGTCAATTGACCCTGCCCAGGGCTGAACTCAGAATGGGTTGCTCTCCCTGCTTTGAAAGGAAGCCATGGTGCCCAAAGTCAATGACAGAATCTATCCGAATGTTGCCATTCTAAGACCTCTGTTCTCTAACATGATAGCAGGACATGCCTGCAATTGTCAGATGCCCTGATTATACAGTACTGTACATGCTTCTCGTTGCTAATAATTTGCACCAGGAAGGGCTTGGAGCAGTTTCTTAACGCACAGACAGTACCTTATTTCACAGGTTTGGTGAGTGCATGGAGGGGTGCCTGAGCTGGATTTGGGGGCAGCAGCTACGTGGATTAGCTAGGCTTGGAGGGACTCTTGGCTCAGGGGGCAATTGCCAGGGGCTAGCTGCTCCATCATTGGAGGAAACAAGCAATAAAAGCACCCAGCTTGACTTGTAAGTCTGGCAACAGTAATTGGCATGTGACTATTGATGTTTGTTTGATTTTCATCTGTGGGGAAATGTACTGCATCAGCACCCGATCCACAAACATTGTGCAAATATTGTCCCTTGTGGGACAATAAATCACATGGAGAACTTGAAGGGGAGCACACAGAGTCTGCCATCTGCAAGGGGACCCAAAGCTCCAGGGAGCTTGCTTCCCCACTCACTGACAGAAAGATCACTTGTAAAGACTTTGTAACTAAGCCTTGGTGCCTGAGTTTGTCTATTTTTCATCCCCCCCTCCATGTCCTTTTTCCTTTTGTGCCATGACTTTTAGCTTGTAAAACCTGAGGGCAGAGACCATTTCATTAATGAGTGTTGTAAACCGCTCCAGAAGCCTTTTTCTCAGTTAATGAGAGGGGTTTATAAACACATCCAATAAATAAATAAAAAATGATAATGTGTCAAAGTCACGAAACTGTGAAACTGAAAGAGGCTGTGCCAAACTAATCCTTACTTGGTGTGCCTTTTGGTCCAGGGCTAGAACAAGGGAAGAGGACAGGGACTGGGTCTGCTTTCACCATTCCCATCCTTCCCACAGTCAGCCTTGGTGTATATAGGTTAGAGACCATCCTTCCTGGGTCTTAGCCTAATCCTGTACCCATCACACCCAGGTGGGGATCCTTTTTTAATCTGAGAGCCACATCCCATCACGGGCACCACATGTCTATGGTGGGTGCAGGTCAGAGGCAAAGAGGGTGGAAATACAACTGACATGACTCATAGCTTTGCACAGTAGGCAACATCCCATCCACAAAGAAATCAGAGGCTTACACACACCTCTGCATCATCCATTCAGTTTAAGAATTCATTTTTAAGGGACTCATAGCTGAATGGTTCCCTGAAGCAGCTGATCCTTCCAGCAATCATAGGCCCCTCTAAGGGGGCTTTCTAACCTCTAAAGATTTCACTTGTCCACTTGCTCTACCTGGCCAACTGTTCCAAGTCTCACACATGCTGTTCTGTCCTGGGTTTATTGCTGGTGTGGGGGAAGGGCCTTAGTTCAGTGGGTAGAGCACCTGTGTTGCATGCAGAGGTCTCATTAAATCCCCAGCATCTCCACGTATATAACAACAACAACTTATTATTTATACCCCATCCATCTGGCTGGGTTTCCCCAGCCACTCTGGGCGGCTTCCAACAAAAGATTAAAAATACATTAAAACATCAGTCATTAAAAACTTCCCTAAACAGGTAGATCAGGCCCCACAGTATGCCAACATCTTCATGGCAGATGAAGGCACCCGCATGGCCCCACAGTATGCCAACATCTTCATGGCAGATTTAGAACAACGTTTCCTTAACTCCTACCCACTCAAACCTCTCCTGTACCTGCGATACATTGACGATATTTTTATTATCTGGACACATGGACAACAGACCCTGGAAACCTTCCACCAGACCCTGGAAACCTTCCACCAGACATTCAATGACTTTCACCCCACCATCAACCTAACAATGAACCAATCTATGCAAGAAATACATTTTTTGGACACTACTATAAAAATACAGGATGGACGTATAGACACCACCTTATACAGAAAACCAACTGACCGACAAACATATCTACATGCTTCTAGCTACCATCCCAAACATACCAAACAATCCATCGTATACAGCCAGGCCTTACGTTACAACCGCATCTGTTCCAACTCTACAGACAGAGAATCTCACCTAAGAGATCTACAGCAAACCTTTTTAGAACTAAAATATCCACCTGATGAAGTTAAACAACAGATCAACAGAGCCAGACAGATACCTAGAGAGAACCTGCTGCAAGACAGACCCAAAAAAGAAAATAACAGAACACCACTAGTCATCACATACAGCTCCCAAGCTAAAACAGTACAACGCATCATCAGAGATCTACAGCCTCTCCTGGACAATGACCGCTCCCTTTCTCAAGCTCTGGGAGGAAGACCTTTCATTGCCTACAGACAGCCACCCAATCTTAAACAACTCCTCACCCACAATAATACAACCACCAGACTTAACATGGACACTGGTACCAGAGCCTGCAATAAACCCAGATGCCAACTTTGCTGCCACATACACCCAGACAACACCATTACTGGCCCCAACAACATCCAACATACCATCTCAGGACTATTTAATTGCTCATCCTCTAACATTGTGTATGCCATCAAATGCCAACAGTACCCTTCAGCTCTCTATATTGGACAAACAGGCCAAACCCTACGCCAAAGGATAAATGGACATAAATCTGACATCAGGAACCAGAAGACAGAAAAACCAGTAGGAGAACACTTCAATCTCCCAGGACATTCTATACAAGATCTCAAAGTAGCTGTCTTACTACAAAAGAATTTCAGAAATAGACTGGAAAGAGAAGTTGCTGAATTGCAACTTATCACCAAGCTCAAAACCATGGAGGGACCTGGTTTGAACAGAGATATCGGGTTCTTATCTCATTATACATGATAAGCGATCTTCAGCCATCTCAACCCTTGCTTTTTCATGCAAAACCATTTGCAGTCGTTTGCGGTCATCAACAGCTATCAGTCAGTCAATCACCCATTTCCACCACCCTTCTGAGTGATCCCCCCTCCCCATCCCCACCCCTCCCCACCCCTTCTCTACATAAGTGCCTGGAAACTTCCATTTCACTGTATCTGAAGAAGTGTGCATGCACACGAAAGCTCATACCAAAATAAAAACTTAGTTGGTCTTTAAGGTGCTACTGAAGGAATTTTTTTATTTTAGGTAGATCAGGGAATGTCCTCTGTCTGAAACCAATCAGTGTACATAATAATAGAAGGAAATGTCATCCCAGTGCTGGAAAGGGGAGGTCCATGTGCTCCATCTGTTGAGTGCTTACCCCCTGTGGCTTCACTCTGCAGAGTCAGTGAAAGGCAGGAGCAATAGGGAGGATTCTTAGGGATTTAACTCTTCAGATTGTCTCCCTCAATTTCAAGGACAGGAAAGGGGGCAGGGATGCTTCCCATCAGTCCCTTTCCCAAGACTATTAGTGAAATGAAGGAAACTGTCAGTAAGGTGAGCAAGAACCAGGTTTTTCAAGGGGATAATAAATTGGGACCACTGACATTGTCTCCTCCAAGCCTCAACTATTTCTCACAAAGGGAACTGTCCTTGGACCATCAAAAGTGGAATTTCAACTGTTGCAGGAGAGGGAACTTCACTTACACATCCCATTTTCTGTTGGAGGCACAGGATATAATTCTTGCTTGGTAGCAGATGAAAATCATATAATTCCAGAGATGACCTAAGGACTGAGCATCAGTCTGCTTCACAGAGTCTCAGACAGGTTTCCTAAAAATAGAAAAGCGAGTTTGCTGAAACTTGGCAGTGTAGAAGCAACGTCTACAGGCATCTTTCAGTCTGAGCAATGAAGAGAGCAGGTTTCCATTACTCATATGAGTGTCACAGAATTCTCTCTCTCTCGGGGCAGGGGGAAGGACCCACAATCAGCCTCAAACAGCAATGAAAAGTAGTGCTGATGGCAATATGGAAAAACACTGCAGCATTCATATGGGACTCCTGCAGGTGCCAGTTATTGAGCATTCAACATGATTTGCTGGTGAAAAAGCTTATGCATAATTAGACTATGTCTGCACTTCATTAAATTTCCAGTCTAAGTTCATGGGCAAGTCATATGTCAATGCACATTCACCATAATGTTCTTGCAAGGTGTTTATATATCTTCTCATTCATCATTCATCCATTCTGAACTTTCCAATGCATTTCTCCCTCACTTTCCTAACAGCAAAAAGGCCAACAGAGCAATTTAATGCACTTTAATTATGCCAATCCCTGCGAAAGGGTGAGCTCCCGTTGCTCGGTCCCAGCTCCTGCAAACCTAGCAGTTCGAAAGCACGTCAAAGTGCAAGTAGATAAATAGGTACCACTCCAAGAGGTGTTTCCATGTGCTGCTCTGGTTCGCCAGAAGCGGCTTTGTCATGCTGGCCACATGACCTGGAAGCTGTACACCAGCTCCCTCAGCCAATAACGTGAGATGAGCGCCGCAACTCCAGAGTTGGTCACGACTGGACCTAATGGTCAGGTGTCCCTTTACCTTTATACTTTAGGTATGTCCTTGAATCCCTTCCACAAAACAAAAGGAAAGCCAAGAGGCAGCCCTGACCTTCACTGAATAACATTGAAGCAATGGAGAGAAAAAGCCTCTTTCAGAGCCCAAGGGTGACACAAGGTGCTTAAAGCCCTCTGGGAACAGCCTCACAACACAAATTTGCATATAATATAATTTACGTGTATAGATATGTGTGTTAAACATAGCAGAAAAGATAAATGTATTTACTAGGAGATTTTTTAAAAATAAAGTAGTTCTTATGAGAATGGGTAGAAAGGGTGAAGCTGGGCCATCCTGGCCCAGTTTGATCCTAAACTCCAGACTGCCCAGGAGTTGGGAAGCCTCATAATGGAGGAGGGAGAAAGATTGTTTTCTGCTGCTCCAGAGAAGCGGACACGGAGCAATGGATCCAAACTACAAGAAAGAAGATTCCACCTAAACATTAGGAAGAACTTCCTGACAGTAAGGGCTGTTCGGCAGTGGAATTTGCTACCAAGGAGTGTGGTGGAGTCTCCTTTTTTGGAGGTCTTTAAGCAGAGGCTTGACAGACATATGTCAAGAATGCTTTGATGGTGTTTCCTGCTTGGCAGGGGGTTGGACTGGAAGGCCCCTGTGGTCTCTTCCAACTCTATGATTCTATGATTCTATAATTATTTGTATCTGCAGCTGCTATGTAGCCTTTGCCAACCTGGTGCCCTCCAGACACTTTGGCTGGGGCTGATGAGACTTCTGGAGAGCACCAGGTTGCCAAGGGCTACACTGAGTGCCTGTCCTCCTCTTCCCAGTCAGGCTTCTCACCCTTTTTCTGTCGGTCATATAAATCCTGTGCCATCTTGCAGCCCATTAAATTGCATGGAACTCCCAGAAGTTCATTTCTAGCCTCCCACAAATTCTTTTGCAGAAGGATAACCTAGTTTGCTCCCAGGGCTCATGTGGCTTTTATGGCTTGCTTTCTGAAGATGTGGTGCTCCCTCAATGTTTATTCTTCTAGTACATCACTTTGGCACCCAGGATATTTTGCTGCACTTTCCAACCTGGAGATTAACTAGGAAGCGAAACCTATTACAGAGCTGGCAAAGTGCCAGTCCTTAAAATGGGTGGGGTATGCAAGGAATAAAGAGCAAAGCAGGGAGGTAATGCACAATGTGCCTGAGGGCTCCGTGAAGGAGAGAACTATTGTGTACTTCCCTACAAGACTGTTGTTGATGATGCATGCTGGGGGTGCTGGTTATTGTGAGTGGGGGTGGGCATTCCTTGCAACCTGGTTTTCTTAATGCAACATTGACCATTTCCATATATGAGTAAATAGCACCATTCACTTACATGGGAGAAAATAAGGGGGGTTGGCTGGGATGCTAGCTTGCCTCCCTACCTCATGTTACTAACTTAACAACAACACAGTAATTTTATTTCCTGAAGCAGGGTGGGGGTGGGAAGGAGAACAGCACCACACAATCCAATACAAATTAAGTGATAAATAGAAATGAATAAATAAGTATAGGAACCATAAGGGGATCCTCCCTGAAAACAGTCTTCAGTGTATCGGGGGAGGGCTTGTGGGATAAATAAAGCATCAGGAGGAGAGAGGATCACTAACTATTGGAAGAGTTTGGCTATGCATGCCGTGGAGGCTGCTCCACTCAGACTATATACATTTATAATTATATTGATTTATATTCATACACACACTCTCTTCATTTCTTTCAAGGGTTTCTGCCTGTCTTTCCCTCCCTTGCAAAAGCATGTTCATATCAAGGCTAGGAGTGCAAAGAAAGGCTTGCATGTATTCAGTGGTGGTTATAATGCTATAGATTCAACACATCTATTGCATTCATTCTGTAACTTAATCAACTCCCCCCCCCCCAAAAAAACCCTCAAAACAAAGGACTGTCTCCTTTGGATGGAGCAGAAGTGCTGTCATCATCTTAAAAGGCTGAAATGATTTACAGTCCAAGGAGTCACTGGGTCTTACTTTTTGCATCCTGGGGATAAAAGGGCACTTTGTCTTATTGAAATGAGATATTTTGGGGCTATCAGTACAGCAATGATCCCTGTGGGTGCTATTAGTCCGAATCAGCACTGTACTCTCTGCTCCTTAACCATAACAGATGAGAGGAAAGGCTGGCTTCCCAGGGTACCAAGTGGGTGATAACCATCCAAGAACAGGTCTGCTAATGAGCTGGCCAATCAGGCATCAGCAAGAGACTCTGCAAGCCCAGAGAAGAGAGATTGGAGCCCACTAAAATGGCAGAGAGCAAATTGTTCCTCATGTATCCAAGAGCAGTTCCAAGGGAAGTAATAGTACCACTGTATTCTGCTCTGGTCAGACCTCACCTGGAGTACTGTGTCCAGTTCTGGGCACCACAGTTCAAGAAGGATACTGACAAGCTGGAACGTGTCCAGAAGAGGGCAACCAAAATGGTCAAAGGCCTGGAAACGATGCCTTATGAGGAACGGCTTAGGGAGCTGGGTATGTTTAGCCTGGAGAAGAGAAGGTTAAGGGGTGATATGATAGCCATGTTCAAATATATGAAAGGATGTCATATGGAGGAAGGAGAAGGATTGTTTTCTGTTGCTCCAGAGAAGCGGACACGGAGCAATGGATTAAAACTTCAAGAAAGAAGATTCCACCTAAACATTAGGAAGAACTTCCTGACAGTAAGAGCTGTTCGGCAGTGGACAAGAAGCTACAGTTAGAACTGGATATGGAATAACTGATTGGTTCAAAATTGGGAAAGGAGTACGACAAGGTTGTGTATTGTCTCCCTGCTTATTTAACTTATATGCAGAATTCATCATGCGAAAGGCTGGACTAGATGAATCCCAAGCAGGAATTAAGATTGCCGGAAGAAATTTTGAACCAATCAGTTATTCCATGTCCAGTTCTAACTGTAGCTTCTTGTCCCACATAGAGATTTCTCAGGAGACAGATGAGGTGATCAGGCACTCCCATTTCTTTAAGAACTTGCCATAGTTTGCTGTGGTCAACACAGTCAAAGGCTTTTGCATAGTCAATGAAGCAGAAGTAGACGTTTTTCTGGAACTCTCTAGCTTTCTCCATAATCCAGCGCATGTTTGCTATTTGGTCTCTGGTTCCTCTGCCCTTTCGAAATCCAGCTTGCACTTCTGGGAGTTCTCGGTCCACATACTGTCTAAGCCTGCCTTGTAGAATTTTAAGCATAACCTTGCTAGCGTGTGAAATGAGCGCAATTGTGCGGTAGTTGGAGCATTCTTTGGCACTGCCCTTCTTTGGAATTGGGATGTAGACTGATCTTCTCCAATCCTCTGGCCATTGCTGAGTTTTCCAAACTTGCTGGCATATTGGGTGTAGCACCTTAACAGCATCATCTTTTAAAATTTTAAATAGTTCAGCTGGAATATCATCACTTCCACTGGCCTTGTTATTAGCAGTGCTTTCTAAGGCCCATTTGACTTCACTCTGCAAGATGTCTGGCTCAAGGTCAGCAACCACACTACCTGGGGTGTACAAGACTTCCATATCTTATTGATGTCTTCTGCTTCTGTTAGGTCCTTCCCACTTTTGTCCTTTATTATAGTAATCTTTATATGAAATGTTCCTTTCATATCTCCAATTTTCTTGAACAGATCTCTGGTTGTATGGACATTAGGAGAGAGAGAAGGGAAGGGAAAGGCCCATACAATGAAAGGCTGGAAAACTGGAATGAGTGGAAGATGTTGACCATTTTTGGTGTAGGCTGGGTGCCAGGGTTGGAATTAGACACAGGTCAGGACAAAAGGCACAGGGCTCCATTGTCAGTAAAGTTAACTCTTTATTCAAGGAAACGGCATACAACTCAGCAACCCTTTATACCACCACCCCTCCCCAAGTTCCGAAACCTACACACAGTGCTGTTAGTGCAGCAAATATGCTATTGACACAAGATACATGACCTAACTATCATCAGTAGCTTCACATCTGTCGCACCAGTAATATATTCATATTGTCTATGAGATCATACTTGGGCAATATCCCAGCATGATTTATCCTAACGAAGTAAACATGGCATACTAAATTCACCAGCGTGTGGAGGTGAAACCTCCCCAAATACTACCAGTTTTGAGGACATCCATCCTGAAAACTAGACAGCACTTTTAGAAAAGGCCAATAATAATAATGGTTATTATGGGACAATGAATAAATTGTTCACTGTTCCCCAATGAAATAATTATTCTAATGTAGTTGATGACAAATGCACATTGTTAACGAGCGACTCATTAACCACAACAATGTCAAAGTGTTTCCTGTATCCAGTTCGCTTGAAATTACTGCCTAGTTAATGGTTGAGAGCATGCATTTCACATAAAGAATCCTCCACAATATCATTGCATCCTAACAAAAGCTGCACTCCTCTCGTTAACTGCATACTGATTAGCTATGGGGGGAGGGGGAAGAGAAAAGATTTTAATTATAGACCGAGAGAGAAAAGTAGGATAAGGCAGAAAACTAGACCCTTTTCCTGATAAAATCCATGTCGCTTTCCATAATAGCTTCACTTCATACATGAATAAATGATGAAGAATAGGCATCTTCCTTATAAATTGGTGCTGTGCTGAATCACCATAGAAAAATCCTGGTACAAAGCTTGCAAGGGCTAAACCAGGAGTAGAGAACTTCAATCCTGGGGTGCATGGGTGGCAGCTGCCCCTCCATATATATATATATATATATATATATATATATATATATATATATATATAGTGTGTGTGTGTGTGTGTGTGTGTGTGTGTGTGTGTGTAAAAGGTCTCTATTCGTACGCATCCAGCTACCTCCGGAACCGCTTGACCGATTGAGTTGAAATTTTGACACAACGTTCCATGCAAATATGGGAGTGTTTGCATATACTTAGATTATACAGATCTCACACCTGTCACAGGTAAAAACATACTTTTTGAGAAAAACAAGAAAAACAGGTACAAGAAAGGTTGCAAAACAACGCCCTCTAGTGACGACTCCACTGGTACTGCAGGTTCCAAAATTTCCCTCTCCAAAGCAGCTCAGCTCAGGTTTCCAGGGAACCCCCGCTGGACAAGAGCAAAACTGCAGACTGAGTTGAGTGGAGGTAGGGTTTAGCTGGGTGTGGGGAGGACGGGACCAAAACAACTTTCCATAAAAAAGGTGGAGAGCCGTGCAGAAGCAGAAACCCCCACTGGACACAAAAGGAGCGGCCTTAAGGAGGGGAGACAGATGACCAACCCTGGGGGGGGTGGTGGCAAACAAAATACCATCTTGGAAACGTCCAGCTTCTCTTCTCTTTCTTCTCAATTTAACAGACTGAGCCACAGCAACGCGTGGCCGGGTACAGCTAGTAATAAATAAAAATTAATACAAAACAATACAAATCTGAGGTTCTGCCCCCCCCCAACCAGAGCCAGTTAACTTCACTGATGCTGTGTGAATTTTTGCTGACCTGCTTCTGACATCCACTTGTGGAATGCCCTTTCTGGTGTTGTTTTATTTTGGGACTTTCCTATGGCTGTTATTGCAATCACCTTGAGACCCCCAAAGGAACCCCCAGAGGAGGAAGGCTCAGAGCCAGGGGATTGGTGGTGAGACACTGAGGAGAGGTCAGAGGGAAATGACTGGGAGGTGTTGGATGTTGAAGGGGCAACATGATTTAGTGAGCAGGAAGAGCAGGTGACAGGGAGCAGATCAGACTCCAAGGCTGAAGCAGAGGGTGCTGAAGTCTCCCTCTCCTGCTGTGACAAGCTTCCTCCCCATCTCCAAGAATGCACAGAGAAATGAGGAGGGCAGACCAGAGGTGCACAGACACAACTTGAGACTGCTTGGGAAACATCCAGGAGAGGAGGAGGAGCCCTAGAGAGGGTGGAAGGCAGATACTTTCAGTCCTGACAACTGCTCCTTATGGGCAAGACCTGCAGGGAAGGGTTGCTGAGTTGTATGCCGTTTCCTTGAATAAAGAGTTAACTTTACTGACAATGGAGCCCTGTGCCTTTTGTCCTGACCTGTGTCTAATTCCAACCCTGGCACCCAGCCTACACCAAAAATGGTCAACATCTTCCACTCATTCCAGTTTTCCAGCCTTTCATTGTATGGGCCTTTCCCTTCCCTTCTCTCTCTCCTAATGTCCATAAAACCAGAGATCTGTTCAAGAAAATTGGAGATATGAAAGGAACATTTCATATAAAGATTTCTATAATAAAGGACAAAAGTGGGAAGGACCTAACAGAAGCAGAAGACATCAATAAGATATGGAAGTCTTGTACACCCCAGGTAGTGTGGTTGCTGACCTTGAGCCAGACATCCTGGAGAGTGAAGTCAAATGGGCCTTAGAAAGCACTGCTAATAAAAAGGCCAGTGGAAGTGATGATATTCCAGCTGAACTATTTAAAATTTTAAAAGATGATGCTGTTAAGGTGCTACATTCAATATGACAGCAAGTTTGGAAAACTCAGCAGTGGCCAGAGGACTGGAGAAGATCAGTCTACATCCCAATCCCAAAGAAGGGCAGTGCCAAAGAATGCCCCAACTACCGCACAATTGCACTCATTTCACATGCTAGCAAGGTTATGCTTAAAATTCTACAAGGCAGACTTAAGCAGCATGTGGACCGAGAACTCCCAGAAGTGCAAGCTGGATTTCGAAGGGGCACAGGAACCAGAGACCAAATTGCAAACTTGCACTGGATTATGGAGAAAGCTAGAGAGTTCCAGAAAAACATCTACTTCTCCTTCATTTACTACACAAAAGCCTTTGACAGTGTAAATCACAGCAAACTATGGCAAGTTCTTAAAGAAATGGGAGCGCCTGATCACCTCATCTGTCTCCTGAGAAATCTCTATGTGGGACAAGAAGCTACAGTTAGAACTGGACATGGAATAACTGATTGGTTCAAAATTGGGAAAGGAGTACGACAAGGCTGTATATTGTCTCCCTGCTTATTTAACTTATATGCAGAATTCAACATGCGAAAGGCTGGGCTGGATGAATCCCAAGATGGAATTAAGATTGCCGGAAGAAATATCACCTCAGGTATGCTGATGACACAACCTTGATGGCAGAAAGTGAGGAGGAATTAAAGAGCTTTTTAATGAGGGTGAAAGAGGAGAGCGCAAAATATGGTCTGAAGCTCAACATCAAAAAAACTAAGATCATGGCCACTGGTCCCATCACCTCCTGGCAAATAGAAGGGGAAGAAATGGAGGCAGTGAGTGATTTTACTTTCTTGGGTTCCATGATCACTGCAGATGGTGACAGCAATCACAAAATTAAAAGATGCCTGCTTCTTGGGCGAAAAGCAATGACAAACCTAGACAGCATCTTAAAAAGCAGAGACATCACCTTGCCGACAAGGTGATGTATGGAAGTGAGAGCTGGACCATAAAGAAGGCTGATCGCCAAAGAATTGCTGCTTTTGAATTATGGTGCTGCAGGAGACTCTTGAGAGTCCCATGAACTGCGAGAAGATCAAACCTATCCATTCTGAAGGAAATCAGCCCTGAGTGCTCACTGGAAGGACAGATCGTGAAGCTGAGGCTCCAATACTTTGGCCACCTCATGAGAAGAGAAGACTCCCTGGAAAAGACCTTGATGTTGGGAAAGATTGAGGGCACAAGGAGAAGGGGATGACAGAGGACGAGATGGTTGGACAGTGTTCTCAAAGCTACCAACATGAGTTTAACCAAACTGCGGGAGGCAGTGGAAGACAAGAGTGCCTGGCGTGCTCTGGTCCATGGGGTCACGAAGAGTCAAACACGACTAAACAACAACAACAACAAATGTCCATAAACACCTAGAGGGCACCAAAAGGCTGCTGTAACCATTGAACCACATTCTCTCTGGTATTGTCATTATCACTGGAAGCCAAGAATTTTGAGGTCACTAATTGTTCCTTTGGCCAGAGACATATGTCTAAGTGATGGACCAGAGCCTGTTGTTCAACCTATTTCTCATCTGAGAAACAGCCAATTAATAACCTGCTGTCAGGATCGTCTGGTGGTTGCTCACAAGTAACGACGCCAAAGTCCAACCTGACATTTACAGGTTTATGGCGCATATTATGTCCAGTGCAGAGCTACAAGTTCATGACGGTCTCAGTCACTAGCAGAAGCCGGGAGTGCCCTTTTCCGGTTACGCGCCCAGCAAAATATCTTAGGCACCCCCAATCTCCTCCTACCCTCTTTGCGTTTGAGCCCGCTGTGTAATTGGGGCGACAGAAGTGGCGTCTCCCTCTCTGAGCCCTCTGGGCGAAGGTGGCGCAAGGGCTCCAAGCCAGCATCCTTGAGCTCCCTCCTCCCCGTGCTGACCAGCTCCCTCTCCTCGCCACTGGAGGCGTTGCTGCTTTCCCAGCTGGAAGAGGTGCTACTGGAGAGGAGGGGCCGGGGCTCCCTGTATCCCGATCTCCCTTCCACCTCCTCCCATGGACCCTGTGGGAGCCCCCTGACACCTACCGAATAAGGTTGTCACAAGGATGAGAATGAAAAGCTACCTGTATTGAAATGTGAAGATGAAAGGGTTTTGTGGCTTGGAAATCTGGATGAAAATTAATATTCAGCTATTGAATTGTGACATGTGCTGTAACACACACAAGATCCAGTCCTCTTCATTTTAATTAATCAGACTGGGGTTTTTACTCTATTTAGAGCATTACCCAATCTAGGCCTCTGTTAATTTGATGGCAAAACTGGGAAGGTGCCAAGAACATGTCTTGGAAAGTGTCTGTCTTGCAAAAAATAGACCTCAAGCCATGACCTCGCAAGCAATTGCATCACCCACATGTCCAAAAGCTACTTCTGTTCATTGAGATGTAGAATTGCCCGGGCGGCAGCAACCAGCACTATGGCACTCCCTTCATTGTATAGTACGGCTTCCGGCACTTGATGAATTTTTTTTTATTTTGGCCAGTTTATCCAGATATGCAAAATTGGGGTTTTTTGTTTGTTGATTTATTTTCTAAAGTGCATTTTTAACAGCTAATGTTATTTATATTTTAATTTAACTTTAACGTGTTTCCCAGCCGGAACTCACTGGAACTGAGTTCCACCACCTATTTGGTGTGTTTTGTCACCTCTTTGCAGTGTACCAGCAGTGTAGTGGAGGTTTCGGGCTTCATGCTGCTCATGACCTCATGTTGGAGGCTGTGGGGTGGTGTTGTAATACATAGAAGTGTCCCCCCCCAAAAAAGTGTTCCCACTTCTAATGCTTCAATTAGTTCATGCTAGTTTTTTGCAAAGCTAGGAGCAGACTTTCCCTATCAGAGGACAGCAGAAGGTGGAACATTCAGTGCCTACCAAGAAACTGCTAAAGTGGAAAACAAGGAAGCAGAACAGCAGGCGCATTTCAGGGAACACCACCCATCCCCTCAACCTTGAACCAACACCAAGAAGAACAGCTGGATCTCCACCTGATTCATGTTGTGTCATCTGGGGCTTTTCTGTTTGAAGAAAGCATGGATCTCTGCCTTTGCTTTCTTTTGCTCCAGGCAGCGAAATGTAGCAATCTGGAGATGAAGGAAAATGGCACAGAGTTTTCAGCATCACACAGCAGACTGAGAAGCATCTTCAACAAAGAAAAGAAAATAGGGAGAGCCAAGAGCAAAGGTTGCATGGAAACTCACAGCACATGACGCTAAATGTGTCACTGGCAAGCAAACCACAATGTTTTGTTTTATTAATAGTTGTGGTGTGTGTGTGTGTGTGTGTGTTAGCGGATTCATTGAAAAAAATATGATAACCTTATTATAACCACCCTGCTGATCTCCCTCAGTGACAGGGCAGTGCCTCATTGCAAAAACAGAAGTAGAATTCGCTACTCTATGTGGAATGGGTGTATGCTGTGCCATTTTGTCCTTTGCCTCAGGCAGCACAATGCCTGGGGTTGGTCTTGCATCTTCTGAAGGGTCCTGATGGAAAGGGGGTGCCTCACAGTTACAGTGAAGAATAAGAGACATTCAATATCCTTTTCTCAAAGTGGTCAGCCACATGGCTCTGCAAAGCCCACAAGCGGAACGTGAGTGCAACAGGACTCTGTGGAATAATAAAATATTGTTATAAATTTGGAATGGGGGCCTCCCTAAACCCTATAAATTAATAAATGGTAGGATTTTGATTATTTGGGATGTGAAGGGAGAAATACAAGCTGCAGAGGAATTCCTGGGCTAGCATATGCAAAACGACCTGGCCAAGTGAGGGCCATTCAGAAACAGCACAGGGCCACTGAGAGCCACTGGCATTGCAAGAGAACTGTCCTTCCCCTTTGCCCTGAGGTGGGACAGAGACTGGGGGTTTGGCAGGAACAAGGAGTTTTAAGCAGGGTGTTCTGGGAAGAAGGAAGAAGAAAGAATGGGACAACAACAACAACATCATCATCATCATCATCATCATATTTATACCCCGCCCAGCTGGCTGGGTTTCCCCAGACACTCTGGGCAGCTCCCAACGGAATGTAAATAATAAAAAAGCAACACCAAACATTAAAAACTTCCCTAAACTGGGCTGCCTTCAGTAGTCCAAGCAGGAGATAACCAGGGCATGCACCACTCTGGCTAAACAGTCGATGGGCAGGTAGGGTCTCAGCCTGCGTACCAGATGGAGCTGATAAACAGCTGCCCTGGACACAGAATTGACCTGTGCCTCCATGGACAGCTGAGAGTCCAAAATGACTCCCAGGCTGTGCACCTGGTCCTTCAGGGGCACAGTTACCCCATTCAGGACCAGGGCATCCTCCACACCCATCCACTCCCTGTCCCACAGAAACAGTACTTCTGTCTTGTCAGGATTAAACCTTAATCTGTTAGCCACCATCCATCCTCCGACCGCCTCCAGACACTCACACAGGACCTTCACTACCTTCACTGGTTCCAATTTAAAAGAGAGGTAGAGCTGGGTATCATCCACATACTTATGAACACCCAGCCCAAACCCCCTGATGATCTCTCCCAGCGGCTTCATATAGATGTTAAAAAGCATGGGGGAGAGGACAGAACCCTGAGGGATCCATCTGTCATGGATTCTACTCAATATTGATCCAGAGCAGAACTTCAACGTACAGTTAGCAGAGTAAAAACTTAAACACGTTGTGGGATTCTCAGACTCCTTCTGGCCTCACTATTATAGTCAGCATGACCTTGAAAGAAAGAGATAACGGGACCAGTTTTGTCGCACAGCGGTAAATTAATCAGCGCAGAGTCTTCTTCATAAACAGAATAAAACTTTTACTTGAGAAAATAAAGCTGTTCATAAACAGCATAGTTAAAGAGCAAAGACAGAGTGCTCAGAGCAGCTATCTGACTCTTCACAGAGGCACAGTTAGTGATTTCTTATTTTCTTCTTCTTTGGCGATCACTCGTAGCCAAGTAAGTTTGTCTTCTATTCCATAAACACGATTTTAACAATGGGTCCGTAAGTGACTTTGGAGGCCAATTCTGGATCCACACGTCCTTCCACAGTGGTCCCCACTGGCTTCTGGGTGGGAGTTGATCATGGTGTGGATTTCCCAAGCGTGCCTTCCTCTTAGCACGTTTCTCCCTTGCACAGATCGAGTTTCTTCAAAGCCCACGACACCTTTGGTAAAGGCTGTTCTCCAACTGGAGCGCTCGCAGGCCAGGGTTTCCCAGTTGTCAGTGTTTATACTACATTTTTAAAGATTTGCCTTGAGACAGTCTTTAAACCTCTTTTGTTGACCACCAGCATTACGCTTTCCATTTTTAAGTTCGGAATAGAGTAGTTGCTTTGGAAGATGATCATCAGGCATCCGCACAACATGACCAGTCCAACGAAGTTGATGTTGAAGAATCATTGCTTCAACACTGGTGATCTTTGCTTCTTCCAGTACACTGATATTAGTTCGCCTGTCTTCCCAAGTGATGTGTAAAGTTTTTCGGAGACACCGTTGATGGAATCTTTCGAGGAGTTGGAGATGGCATTTATAAGTGGTCCATGTTTCACAAGCATATAGTAAGGTTGGTAGTACAATAGCTTTGTAAACAAGCACTTTGGTTTCCCTGCGAATGTCCTGGTCCTAGAGCCCTGGAGCCACTGTGTCTGCAACAATACAACACACACACTGGCTGGCGCTGACTCTCTCTCTCTCCCCCCCCCCCCCTCTCTCACACACACACTCAGAGTCACTGAGGCCCACAGAGAGGATGGCTATTTTTATAGGGAGAATGCGTCATCACCCAAGATGAGACACGAGTCACAGTGTCTTAGCAGTTTGCTGTTAACAGCAGTTAACAGGTTTAGGTTTGAATGATTATGTAGGCCTTGTAGGCCTTACTGCTTCTGCTCTCAAGAACCTTTGTCTCATGTCAGGACCAGTTTAAACCAGCTGTACTCAGCTTCTCTGAAGGAATAACCCAAACATCAGAAACCTTCTGCTTGTTTCTTTCACACAGAGAAGCTTCCAGAACCCTCTTGAATTAATTAGAAAAGGAAATATCTCTACACATCAGATCAATACTTTCTGTACCAAGAAATGCAAACTGACACCATCTTGGGCAGGCTGGCTGCAGGCAGGCTGGGAGCGATGCCTTGGTCTCCACGGCTGCACTGCTGTGGGGGTCAAGCCCCTCTTGAGATGACCATGCTGTAAGATCTGGACTCCCTCCATGCAGACCAAAGGTGTAAATAGGTGAAGAAACCATCATTCTTAAAGCCACGAGAGTCTCTGCCATGTCTCAATTCTCCAAAGGACTGCAGACCCTGAGTGGGCACCCGGAACCCCCAGGAATCTTGCTGCAGCTCGGCAGAGAGTGGGGGCAGCACCAACTTTTGTAACAACATATTACTATGACCAGTCATAGATTTAGGCATTACAAACTTTTGTGCCAATTACCGTATATTTTCCTAGGAACTGTAGTTTGGCAAATGGTGTGTGTGTGTGTGTGTGAGTGAGTGTGTGAGTGTGTGTGTGTGTGTTTAATTTCTGTTAAAGAGATCCCTTGCTTCCTAGGAGGCCTTGGGGAGAATGAATGATAGCTGTGCTCACTTCAGATGGTAGGGTAGGGCCAAAATATGTCATGTGGATTCTGCTCTTTCCACATAACATACCGTGTTTCTCCGAAAATAAGCCATACCCCGAAAATAAGCCATAGTGATACGCAGTTTAACCTTGTAGGTTAAACTGTACCTTGTAGGTTAAACTGTACCATACTTAATATAAAAAAGACATTCCCTGAAAATAAGCCATCGTGTGGTTTTTTTTAGGAAAAATAAATATAAGACGGTGTCTTATTTTTGGAGAAACACGGTAGTAGTACTTACTGTCCATAGGGGGCACTGAACAGAAAAGCACATTTAGTCTGGCTGAATCAGATGAAACCTTTGCCCTAATCTAACCTCAGAGAAGGTTGCGGCTACTCATGAGTAAAGACGCTCCAGTCCGTCATTTCTTTCTGAGTTTTATTGTGCATGCTATTTACAGTGCAAGAGTATCGGGAAACATGACTGCTCAGTCCGTATCAGAACCTCGCAATGGCTTCTTCCTGGTCTTCGCCCAGCATAAGAGCCTGGGGACCCCAAAACGCCACCCCCTTGCCCTACAGGTCGTAGTGTGCCTCAATTCAGGCGCTGCGGTAAAAGGCCAGGAAACAATGCCTTATGAGGAACAGCTTAGGGAGCGGGGTATGTTTAGCCTGGAAAAGAAAAGGTTAAGGGGTGATATGATAGCCATGTTCAAATATATAAAAGGATGTCATATAGAGGAGGGAGAAATGTTGTTTTCTGCTGCTCCAGAGAAGCGGACACGGAGCAATGGATTCAAACTACAAGAAAGAAGATTCCACCTAAACATTAGGAAGAACTTCCTGACAGTAGGAGCTGTTCGACAGTGGAATTTGCTGCCAAGGAGTGTGGTGGAGTCTCCTCCTTTGGAGGTCTTTAAGCAGAGGCTTGACAGCCACCTGTCAGGAATGCTTTGATGGTGTTTCCTGCTTGGCAGGGGGTTGGACTGGGTGGCCCTTGTGGTCTCTTCCAACTCTATGATTCTATGATTCTAAATCTGACACTGGAGCCACAGCATGGCCACTTGCTTTCCCAGAAAACAGCTTCCCCATCAGCAAGGGAGCATGAGTTTGTACAAGGAGTGAGAAAATTAGTAATATGAGTGGTTAATTTGAACCAGGTAGAGGGCAGGCCTCTTCCCCTGATGGACCAGCCTGCCACACAGATGTGTCTGCATTCTGCACAGAAATCATTGTGTGCATTTAACAAGCTAGATCCACAAGGGGACACTGGAGCTGTGCACTTCTCCACACTACTCGTTGCTCCAAATTAGGCAGGTTAAAAAAATAAAATTCTTCTCCCTGCACACAAACCCCTCCAATAACTTCGCATGTGTTCTCTGTGATTCATTTTAGTTAAAAGAATAATACAAAGAATACTCCAGCAAAGCTGGAGGGGACCCCTAAAGGTCATCCATTCTAACCCCTTTGCAATGCAGGCGATGTTAATCAAACATACATTTCAATGTCAATGCTTCTCAACCTGGTGATATCAGTTTGTTAATGTTCATTCCCGCTTCCAGGTTCTGGGATAGAGACTTCAAAATTTGAAATAGTTCAAATGGGATTACTTGGCATTTTAATCCATTTCTCGTGTTTTGGAATAATTTGAGGCAAGGGACAAACTCACAACGAAATGCAAGCTGCAAAATCTTCTTCACACTTGGGATTTTCTCCAAGGAGCTCAAGATGGCATACATAGTTCTCGCCTTCTCCTTTAATCCCCACAACCTGGCCCCAGGTCACCCAGTGAGCTTCAGAGCTGAGTAAGGAGGTATTTGAACCCCTGTCTCTCCCAGGGCTACCTCTTCTGAGAAACAGAGAAGCTGCTCACTTCTGCTCCTGATGAGCAGTTGCTTGGGGGGGGGGGTCATGAGAAAAACTGCAAGCATTCTATGATGTCACAGTATGGGTCTTGCAGGCGCTGGGCAACAGAAGTTGGCATGAGGGTTACACAAATCTTAAGGTGCACACATAGCTGACATGCACCCTGGGGAAAAACCAATCCTTCACTTTCAGAGCATCATCTGTGCTTATCACTACATTCCAAGCAGAGATCTTTGTTTAAAAACAAACTCTTAGTCAGTTTTCCAATAAATCGGCTCCTAACCCTGACTCGTGAAGCTGCTTCCTCTGCTGAGAATATGTGTGCTAAAGGTGGGGAGAAAAGACAAGGTCGGACCACAATCAGCAACTGGAATACCTGAAGATGCTGTTTTCAACCAGAAAAAAAGGAAAGGAGCAGAAGTGAAAACCAGACCTGAAGTCCTTTCCTCTGATCTGGAAACCCAGGTCCTTAGTTCCAGGTGGTAGGAGCAGGTGGGCACATTATGGGGAGTTTTTCGATACAGTGGTACCTCGCTTTTCAAACAGCTTAGTTCATAAACAACTTGAAACCCGAATGCTGCGAAACTGGAAGTAGGTGTTCCGGTTGTTTCAAACTTTTATCGGAAGATGAACATGCTCCGTTTTGAGTCCCCCTGTGTTTCCTGTTGCGCTGCTCATGTGCGCCCCCCTCCCCCCACTGTAATTCTAGCCTTCCCTTTCCGATTGCAGTGTTCCGAGGTGATATTTGGAGCTTACATTTAGTGCTTTTGTTTTTGTTATTTATTTTGTGGTTTGGGTTTTGAGGATTTTTCAGTTCCTTTGTTTTTGTGACTGTGTGGATCCCAGTTCAGCTACTGATTGATGGATTGTGCGACTGCGGAAATGGATAAAAGACCCCCATCCAAACCATGACTCTCATCAGTGGAGGTAAGAAAATGAGGAAATCAGGAAGCGGGGCGGCTTCTGTCAATCCTGGACAGTCCCTGGGAAAGAGGGACACTTGGAGAGTCTACGCCACAGAGACAGAGGGAGGCTCTGCCAAGTCCTGGGTGTCTCCAGCCGAGGTCCCAAGGCCCAGGTGGCTGAGGAGGGAGAACCAGAAGGGCCAGGGAGCCCGGAGGTCCTCCTTGGGAATCAGGGGCTGCCCAAGGCCTGGCTGGACAGAGGCTCCCTGACCATCAGGACAGTGCTGGGAGCCAGAAGGGCCTCATCCAGAAGCAAAGCCCCAGCTGGGGTGGCCACCTGGCCTTTCAAAGACGGGTCGGTTCCCTTTCGGGCACACAGAGTCCCCTGCTCCCTTTGAGAATGTTCTTGAAGTCCATAGAAATCAAATGTCCAAGTTTCCCCCTCACCCTAACCTGCATGTCTTGCGCAGCCTACCTGGCTATGCACCTCGCCAGAAGAGTCCGCCCTCTCTAGCTGGCTGATGGACGCTCCAGGCTAGCCAATAGCCAGCTGGCTCTTCTGGGGTGGGTGGAGCTGCTGCTGCTGCTGCTGCTGCTGCTGCTGCTGCTGCTGCTGCTGCTGCTGCTGCTGCTGCTGCCAATGGCTCCCAGAGAAGCAGCCAGACCTTTCCTGGAGCAGCAGCCTCTGCTTGCAAAGCTCCGTCTCCCTCGGCCTCTCACTGCCCGGGGGGTCTCAAGGGTCTCTGGGCTCCTTCCCACCTCTAGAATGGATGGCGGGGAGGCTGCAAAGGAGGCCTTCTGTCCCTGAAATGGCCGTCAGAAATACAGATTGAAGAAATCACCACCACCACCTGCCATTCCCTGGGCATTAAAGCACCATCAATTTCTGATATGGGAGCTCTCAGAGAAGCAGAATATCTTGTTCTCTCTTCCCCCTTCCTTCCTTCTCTTTTAGATGGGTTTCCACACTTGTGATTCTTCTGGCAGGCAGAAATTCAGCAGGTGGGGAGCCTTTACCAGGCACTGCCTGCTGCTGCTGCCTGTGGGGCCAGATAAGCCCCTCAGGGGAATCGGAAAGGGGCTTGAGCCCCACAGCCCCCCTGGTGTTGGGCATGAAGGCCTACAGGGTCAGTTGCTGCGTCTCTGTCCCAGAAGAGCTTGGCCCCAGCAGGACAGGACTTGCCTGGGGACATCTCAGGCCTCTCCTTGGGCCAAGGGAAAGGGGCTCTTCCTCTGCCTTCTTCCTCCACATCCCTTCCATTGGGTGTCTTGTCTTTGGACTTTCCTAACCTGAGGACAGGACTTCTCTCCCCCCCCCCTCCTCTTTGAAATCGATGCCAGCTGCTTTGGGAAACAACCAGAGTCTGCAAAGCAGGATACAAAGAACAGAAAAAAGTATCAAACTCGTATAAATATCACCCTCGCGTTGCATGGCTCTAACCACTAGGCCACACGGACGGTCTCTTAGAACCTTGGCCCTGAGGCCGGGAATTCCACATTCTCAACTGATGTTGCCTAGCAACGGAACTTGTGACCCTTTGAACAGAGCTTCCTGCATCCTCAGCATCTCGAGGTTGGCAGAGGTGGCCTGTAGTGACCTTCGCTCAGTCACTACATTAGAAGATGGCGTCCCAAAGAAACCTGGAGGTAAGTGGAGGTTGCCATGGCCAGGGGACTTAACTCTGGAACCTAGATTAATGGTATCACCAAGTTTGGCAAAGAGCTATACCAAGTCACAGAAAGGGTTGAGCTTTGGAAGGGGAGAAGGAATGCCAAAAAGGGAAATTCAGTGTCCTATATTGCAGTCGATTGAATCTTCCTTTTGATTTATGTTCATGTGAATGTGGGAGAGGCTTCCTTTCTATTTCTACATACTGGATGTTCTCTTTGTACTACAGTTTGCAGGGAAAGGGAAAAACAGAGGAAGAAGAAGAAAAGAGAGGGGGAGCGGCTGGCCCAGTGGAGGGGAAGGGGGTGCCAGATGCAGCTGGTTTTTCTGCAGAGCTGAGGCAGGGAGCCCTGCTGCCCACCTGTCCACAGTCCATGGCAGGGAAGGGCTGCTCCCAGGTGCAGGCGAGGGAGAGAGAGACAGGAGGCCTGGCGGATGGGAAACAGCGCCATGGCCTCTGCTGAGACAGGCCAGCTCCCTCAGGCCTCCTCTCCCCCAACTGTCATCTGGAGGCAGCCATTGGATCAGCATTCTAGACACTGGGGCCTGAGCTTGGGAGTTGTCTTTTCCTCTGCCCTCCTTGCCCCCTTTCCTTGTGGGTTGTATTTCTGTTTGTCATACTGTTAATTACAAGAGAAGTCTGCCATTAGGAGTTTCTTGCATTTCATTTCATGGAAGGCTCTCTTGGAGCCTTTTTGGCTTAACAGAGGGGTACAAATGCTCCAAATGGATGAATGGAGGGATGGATGGATGAATAAGGTCTCTAAGGAAATGGAGGACAGAGATTTTCAGTTTGTTTCCCAACCTACCTCGTCTGCGCTTTCCTGATCAGCACAGGAACATGAATGGGTCTGATCCATTCTTCACATTCTGATGTTCCTGTTTCTCTTATCTCATGGACAGGGAATTGATTTCGACGAAGATCAAATATCGGTAATCAGCCTGGAAGATGAGGATCTTTTTGCAAGGTAATGCTATGTGAACCACTCCCCCCCCCCCCCAGTAATCAATTGCTTTCAAAAGCCCCCCCCCCCCGGGTCCATTTCTATGGTGGTGGTGCTTGGGGTCTTTGAAGGATGGAAGGCAATAAAACCTTTTTACAAAAGTGCTACTCCTCTCTCCCCTCAGCATCTCAACCACAGGCTCTCTGGGTGCCGCTGATCCTCCTCCCGACGGCTTCAGGAAGGACCAGCTGAAGGCCAGACTTACGGATGTCGTCACCAGGATGAAGAGTGGGAAGATCCGAAGGAAGGCACTGCAAGATCTTTCTGCCCTCCTGCAGAAGATCCAGGAATATGTGAGTTACTGAAGGGAAGCATTGCAACCATGCAGGGCTGACAAGGCCTTCAGGCTGCCCCTTCTAGGCCCACCCTGCAAGGTGCCCAAGGGACAATCGGGCATCCCAGCACATAACCCATTTTTAGAACAGAGCTGGGCCATAGCAGAGCAAATCCTAGTGAGTAAAAAGAAGTAAAAAGCAAATATCAGGAAAAGAGGGGTGGGAAGTCAAAAGAAATGGGTTTTTTTCTGTATAGGATGCTAAATGTTTGGGAATCTTTTGAAGATTTAATAAGAATGTTATAGGGAAAATGGTGCTGGGTCTCTTCTCTTATCAGTCATTTCTCTGGGTCTCTTCTCAGCCATCGGTAGCGCTTCCTGCATCCTCCCTTGGCCAACTGGTGGCCATTTCCTGTCTGTCTGCATTGGATCCAGACCCGGAGTGCAGGCAGCGGGCAGCAGAGGCCCTCTGCCATCTTCTGCCCATCCTGCGGCGCAAAGAAGGTAAGACTGGAAGGAATACATTCCAGCATGGGGTGGGGTGAGCAAGGCCCGAACTAACCCTTTGGTTTCCCTTTGCAGAGACACTGGCACGAACGTCGTGGAACCAAACACTCCTCATCCGAGCTCGGAAGGTCCTCCAATCCACCGGAGGAGCGGTTCCTGAATTGTTCCTGAATAATTGTTACTCTCTTGCCAGGGTAAGTCGCTGTCACACAAGGCACAGCGGCCTCTCAAGCCACATGTTCTGGGTTCCGCAGAGACAGCACCTGGGCTTTCTGCTCCCCAGCCCTGACCTGTGGGCATCTCTGACCTTCCTCTCTTGCTTCAGGTCTTTGGTGCCTATCTTCCTGAGGAGCAGCTCTTGGAGGCCATGTGCTTCCTGGCCAGCGATCTGGTTGTCGAGAGCAGCTTCAACCCCTTGGACATCTCCCACTTGCTGCAAGAGTTCATCAAGCAGTTTAGCGGCACAAAAGTGGAGGTAAGGTGTCTGCAAAGGTAGGAGAGAAGAAGATTCTCCACTTCTTCTGCTGTAGGGGAGGCAACCTCATGCCACTGGGTGGCCAGGACACATGTTTGTTTAGAGAGGCCTGGCAATGTCAGGACAGGAACCTCAGCCAAGGGGCCTGAGAAACATGGGTCCAGCCATAGGGAATCCTCCTCCTCCTCCTCCTCCTCCTCCTCCTCCTCCTCCTCCTCCTCCTCCTCCTCCTGGGAGCAGACTGGCAAGCTTCTTCTCTTGGCCAAGAATGGATAGGGGGGCAACTGGCGCCCTGGAGCTGCCTGGGTCCAAAACTCCCAAGGACCCTGAGTGGTACCTTCGAAGGAAGATGGCTGTGGTGGCACAGGTCAAGGGGGGCCCCTCTTTCTATGAGGGGTGGGGGGATCCGCCGGCAGACAGCCCCGCTTCCTTGTACTCTCCCAGCAACCCTCTCCTTTTCTCTGACAGGTGGAGGTGCTGCTGGAGGCCTTCTATAAGATCACCCAGGGGCCTACAGTGCAGGGCAGAAACATGGCCGCCTTTGCTTTGTCCATCATGCCACCCCAACACCTGGCAAAAGTGGTTGCATACCTCCTCCAGTTTCCCTTCAGGTACGGAGCCCTCCAGGCAGGTTCTACTGGGCTAAGGGAAAGGTTGGCAAGGTGCAGGGCTTGCTCAGAAAGCCCTTGCTGCCATTTCCTCTCTGTGTGGCATGGCAGCAAGCAGAAGACTTGAATCTGACCATTGCTCTTGTTTTTTCATTCACAGAGACTGCGAGAGAGTATGGAAGGAGCTTTTGGCATCGGCCGACCAAGAACAACTGCTCCATCTCATGGCCGAGCAGCTTTACCAAAGCCCCTTGGCGGAATCTGCCACCCAAGTGGTAAGGACGACCCACCTGCTTTCTGGCTTCCTTCTTCCCAGGGTAATATCGAGGGGTTTCTGGATTCTGCAGAAAAGCAGGGAAAGTGACTTGCACCTCTCTCTCTTCCAGCAACATCTCAGCAGCCTGTTGCACGCCATCCTCAGGATGGAGGTATACAAGGCAGCTGTGCGCCGGAACTTCCCGCAGCTGCTGATCGCTCTCCTGGGGATGGTAGTCAACTTCCACTACGACCAGGAATTCCTCGGGTGAGTAGTGTGTTGCAAAGGCGCCAATGGAGTCTTTTTCCCTTCAACCTCGGGGGGTTGCCAGTCCAGCTTGGTTTTCCAAGGGAGGCTCTCCTTCAGGCTGCTGCTAGGGAGCAAGGATGGGGAAGGAATTGGAGTGGGTGGCGATGACCCGCCTGCTAAAAGTGGCCTTGCTTTGGTTACAGAGGGGCTAAGGAAGTTCTGCACCTCCTTCTCGGCACCACTGGAGAGCAAGTAGAGGCGGCCATCATCAACCAACTTTTCTGCCGGGAGAATTTCAGCCAGGGGTTGTCTGCCATGGTGAGGTAAGAGGTGACCTTCCCCAATAGTCTGGCAAACGGAGGTCAAGGCATGGGATCAGACTGTGCCCCTGTTGGCTTCCTGCGGTGCCTTTCCCTTCCTCACCCAGATCTGGTTCTCCATTTCAGAGCTGTCGGAAAGCGACACTGGTGGATCCCTCCCATGGTGGAGAACATCACCGCTGCTCTCGAGGACCAGGAGTTTGCCGGAATGCCACAAGTAGCGGCAGCTATCTACATCGAGGTGAGGGGGGCTGACGCGGGAGGAAATGGGTGCAGCAAGGAGGCCCTGGCTTGCTTTCTGCCCAGTGTTGGGGTTGTGTTCTTCGGCTCCTTTTGTGTCCTTGGTTCTCCAACCAGCCTCCATCAGAATTTGGACCTTGCAGCTGCCTTTACCTTCCATATTCTGTGGCTTATGTCAAGGCTCCTTTGAGCCTAAGGACTGTTGCCTGTTTTAGTGCTCCTCAGAGTAGACCCATTGAATTTGAGGTACATGGCAAACTTTGGTCCATTCCCTTCAGTGGCTTTGCTCTGTGCAGAACTGCAGGTGGTGGATAAAAGGAGAGCCTGCCTCAGCCTCTCATCACTGCAGACATTCTTTCTCTTTGGGCCTCTTTAGCTGCTCAGCTGCCGTCTGCAGGTCTATCCCTGTGAGGAGACACTGGAGCAGCTCCTCACCTGGCTGAAACATGACCACCTGCAAGTCCGGAAGCTCAGCGTCAGAGGGATATCCCTGCTTCTGGACTCTGACATGGCAAGTGATGCTCACCGGGAGGGAGGGGAGCACAGATCTGGATTCTAATCATGGCTCAGCACTCTTTTGCTGACAGAATGCTGAAGGGCCTGTTCTCAAAGAAAAAGCGTGGGGCCTTTTAGACCTTTGAAACGATTCTCTCTTTTGTGTAGGACCCTTCGCTTCTGCGGCTGTCACTGCTGGATTTCCTCCCTGATGCAGAAGCTGATGTCTTCCCAGAGTTGATAGAGCTGGTAGACCAAGCCTACCTCTCCAGGGAGCTGGGAGAGGAAGACCTGAAGATGCTGGCGGCAACCTACTGCGGTCTGACTGCCCATGTGAGTGTTAGGGAACACATGACATCACACAGGGTGGGGGAGAGAATGCTTTGGAAGAGGAAGGCTGGTGTTTAGACTAGCATGCAGCAGAGATCTTCTGGCTTCAGGAGGGTGTTCCTCTGGAGCACCTTCTCTTGGAAGCCTGCCTGGAAAACACAGGGGGAGAGTCACCCCTGCCCCCAGTCTCCCTCAGGAGGAGGAGAGGGGGCTCAGCAGCCTCAAAACACCTCGGTGGACAGGAGAAAGGAAGCGGATCTGATGAGAAACACAACCTCTGATCTTTTCTGCCTACAGGAGGAAGCCTCTGCCCGGGCATCAGCCATCCAACATCTGGGGCTGCTTCGGGGCTGGGTGAGAGACCAAGGGCTTCCCATAACAACAACAGAAGAAGCAGCCATTAATGAACTGGTCGCCGTCCTCATTCACCTCGAAGACGAGGACGAGGTGGCCAAGGTGAGGGCCAAGGAGGTGGACTTCTGCAGTAGGAGGGAGGGAGCTTCCAAGACGATGTCCTGCAATTTGTAACCCTCTTCTCTTCTTGTGTTGCAGGCCGCAAGGAGGGCTCTTTCCCATCTAGCCCCACAAGTCAAGTGGTGGGCGCATCCCGAGAAATTTAGCCTCCACTTTGCTCTCCACCAGGCTGCCAAGCATCTGGTAAGGTCCCTCTGCTTTGTTGGCAGCTTTGCCCAGGGATGTCTTTGGGGGTGACAGGCTCTTCTGCCGTGCTCTCAAGCCTCTCTGATGCCACTTCTCCTTTGCCTTTGCCGACAGAGCAAGACCTTCAGCAAGAACATCCTTCGGAGTGCTGCCTTGACATGTACGAAGCCGTCTGCCAACAGGCTGCCAGCAGTCTCCAGGGTGGCAGCTCTGCTTCTGGGTAAGTCAAGCAACGTCCTTCCCTGGTAGGGATGGACGGAAACGTCTTGGTAACGATGGCAGTGAGGATGGGCATGTCCCCAGGCCACCTTGCTCTGAGTGCTCCGCGAGGGTGGAGGCCTCTAGACGCATACCTGTCCTCCTGCCGAGCTGCCTCTGTCTCCGCTTGCTTTGCACCGAGATGACGTCCCTTTTCTTGCCCTGTCTCTCTAGGTCATCTGGCTTTCCGGGATGCCAGTTTCATCCACAGTGAAGACATGGCATCCTATGGTACATGTAAGTGAGACTTACGGAGGGCAGGGGGGGTGCTTCTTCTGAGAAAGGGCTTTAGGGGAAGGCAGCTTCCCAGGTGTGTGTGCAGACAGAGGTGCCACAAGATGAACATGCCAAGAGGATTGGAATGTGACTTCATTGCTCTCTCTCACACACAAATATCCCCCTAGCCCACACCCTGGTCCTGGGAGGAGCTCTGGTGGGGGTGCTTTGCAAGCTTTTGCCTGGTGAAAAGCCGATTCCTTGCTCAACCTTTCTCCCTTGCCACTCAGGGCTGGAAGAGATGCAGCAGCACGAGGAAGAAGGGCTCAGGCGGACAGGGAGGAGCTGCCTGAACATCATGCAGCGGGCCTGTAAACATCGGCAGAAAGGCAGGGTCCAGCGCCTTGTGAGGAGGCTGCTCCACTGTGTTCACAGGGAACCTTACCCGCAGGACTTCCTGAGCTGCATGCCAGGTGAGTGAGGCATCTGGTTAGTTATTTGGACGTCTGATGGGCTGTTGGGAGGTGACGTTTCCCCCAAAAAACCCTTTCTCCTCGTGACAGAACGTCCGAAATCGCGCCAGGCCAAGGCAACGTGAACATCAGCGTTGTGCTGCAGAGATACCATCTTCTGCTCTCCGTGGGATCCACTCTGGACCAGCGCCAGGAACATCAAGGCCATCAGGATCGACCAAGAGGAGTGGTGCTGCCCTCACAACCCTCCATACATAGCGGTAGGAAACCTTTTGTTGTTGTTGTGGCTTTATGGAGCTCCCCCAGTCGCTGGTGTAGGCCCAGGGTCCGGTTCCTTGCTGTCTGCCATCCTCTTGAGTGGCAACCCCCCAGCAGCGACTTTCTTCCATTTCTTTGTTTGGGGTGGGCAACAAGAGGGTCTAACATTCATGAGATTTAGTGCCCTTTCTAACAGAATCTCTTTTCTCTCTTTCTTGCATGAACGGCGGCCTATCTGCTGGAACCTGGGAGAAGACGTCCGGAGAAAAGAAGACCCCTGCAAGAATGTCATCAGCCGGGAAAGGAGCCGCCCGGAAGACGACACCTGCAAGATAGACCCTCCACCTGGCAGTGAATTTGAGGATTGGACACTTTCTATTGACTCTTTCAGCACTCTAAACAGCAAGCGGGACTTTTTTTAGTTAGAGAGGTTAAAATTGATGTATAGAATAGGATAGGCAAAGGGTAGATAACACTATACTAGATAGCATTTTGTATATTGTTTTTGTCTTTATAGTTGTAATTCTTTTAATAAAAATATATTTTTATGGAGTCATCTGCCACTCAGAGATGGGGATGTACACAACCGTCCCTTTTCACCATCCTGCCTGCCCCACTTCCTCATCAGTTCTCTCCAACTGCATCTCACCTGCAACCTCCAGCGGCTGAGACAAGATCCAGGCTAGGGAAACTCATGAGAAAATGTGAAGAAGAAGAAATAAGAGAGAGGTCTCTGCCAAAGTCATAGAATCATAGAGTTGGAAGAGACCACAAGGGCCATCCAGTCCAACCCCCTGCCAAGCAGGAAACACCATCAAAGCATTCTTGACATATGGCTGTCAAGCCTCTGCTTAAAGACCTCCAAAGAAGGAGACTCCACCACACTCCTTGGCAGCAAATTCCACTGTCGAACAGCTCCTACTGTCAGGAAGTTCTTCCTAATGTTTAGGTGGAATCTTCTTTCTTGTAGTTTGAATCCATTGCTCTGTGTCCGCTTCTCTGGAGCAGCAGAAAACAACCTTTCACCCTCCTCTATATGGCATTGTTTTATATATTTGAACATGGCTATCATATCACCCCTTAACCTTCTCTTCTCCAGGCTAAACATACCCAGCTCCCTAAGCTGTTCCTCATAAGGCATTGTTTCCAGGCCTTTGACCATTTTGGTTGCCCTCTTCTGGACACGTTCCAGCTTGTCAGTATCCTTCTTATCTGTGGTGCCCAGAACTGGACACAGGACTCCAGGTGTGGTCTGACCAGAGCAGAATACAGTGGTACTATTACTTCCATTGATCTAGATGCTATACTCCTATTGATGCAGCCCAGACTTAGACCTAGGAGAAAGCAGGTTTCAAATCCCCACTCGGCCTTGGGCAGTCACTCCAGTCACTGTCCCTCTCTCAGCCTAATCAAGCTCACAGGGTTGTTGTAAGGGAGATATGGGGAGGGAGAGGATAATCTTGAGCCACTTGGAGGAAAAGAAAGATACAAATGAAAAAGAAATATTTATTTATTTTCTATCATGCCCTTCCTTGCAAAAGAGCTACGTCAGCAAACAATGTGATAAAACATTTATTTATTTTAACAAACAATTCCAAACCAGGTGCAGACTGGGAAAGATCCCAACTTAAAACATTTCGAAGGAGAGAAAGTTTTTCAGTAGGTGCCAAAATGACAACAGAGGTGGCACCTGCCTAATTCAAGGGGAAGAGATTTCTTAGAGTAGGCGCCACAACACTAAATATCTGATATCAGGAAATCCACTCAGCACAATCCAGCTAAGGCAGTGTCTGCAAGAGGCCCTCACCTGCACAGCGCAGGCAGAGATGATTTTGCAGGCATCCTGGTCCCCTGCCTCTACAGGGCTTTATTCCCCTAAGGTAAAAAAGGTAAAGGTAAAGGACCCCTGGATGGTTAAGTCCAGTCAAAGGTGACTATGGGGTGCAGTGCTCATCTTGCTTTCAGGCTGAGCCGGCTTTTGTCCACAGACAACTTTTTGGGTCATGTGGCCAGCAGGACTAAACTGCTTCTGGTGCAACGGAACACTGTGACAAGTGCCAGAGCGCCGGAAACACCAGCTGCTGTATTCTTCGCCCCATAAGATGCACCCAACCATAAGACGTGCCCAGTTTTTAGAGGAGGAAAACGGGGGGGGGGGGATATTCTGAAGCAAATGTTGTACTACACTATTTAATAAACAACCGGTATATCAACATAATATTTCAACCATGTAAAGTGAACAGCAGTCAACAGTGGCAGGAGAGAGAAGGAAGGAGGGGGGGAGGGAAGGAAGAGAGAGAGAGAGAGGAAGAGAGGGAAGGAAGGAGGGGAGGGAGGGAGGGAGGAAGGAGAGAGAGAGAGAAGGAAGGAAGGGTAGAAGGGGTGAGAGAGAAGGAAGGAAGGAAGGAAGGAAGGAAGGAAGGAAGGAAGGAAGGAAGGAAGGAAGGAAGGAAGGAAGGAAGGAAGGAAGGAAGGAAGGAAGGAAGGACAGGGGGGTGAGAGCTGTGGGGCAAAGGGGGAGGAAGGGACAGCCCGAAAGCGCCGCTTTGGGGCTGCCCCTTCCTCCCCCTTGCCGCAGCAGGAAACACCATCAAAGCAGCTCTCGGTCTGCCCGCTTTCCAGCAAGCCGGGAGAAGGCCCTGGCTTGCTGTAAAGCAGGCACATTAGGTACCCTTTGCTCCATAAGATGCACAGACATTTCTCTTTCCTCTTTAGGAGGAAAAAAGTGCGTCTTGTGGAGCGAAAAATAGGGTACCTTTCTGGCACAGCAGTACCTATTTATCTACTTGCATTGGTGTGGTTTCAACTGCTAGATTGGCAGTTCCCCCAAACCAGCGTCTTGATCTCATCAATCAATCTCCTTTATTGGCATAAAAAGTGCATCATATACATGGATCAGAACACAACACAGCTAATGAAACATAGGAGGAGATACTTTAGGATAAAACTGTCCAGACATAATGTGGTACGAAAATGGCTCTTAGGACCTATGGTGACGTAATTTCATGGCATCACTCAAAAACCTTGCCACATTCTCCACAACAACATTCCTACAATTGTTCAGCAGATAAGACACCCTGGAAGAGTCAGTGTGATAAATCCCCTCCTTCAATAAGGGGGTCAAATACTTATATATTTTTGCATATATTTTTGCATATAATGGGCAATAAAATAAAACGTGTGATAGATTCAACCTGTCTTGTACCATAAGGGCAGTATCCTTCAGAGGATGGGATTTTCAAAACTCTACCTTGCAAAACTGCAGACGGTAGGACGTTAAGTCTTGCGAGGGAAGAGCTCTGCGTAGGTGGGGATCGTAACGCTGGTGTAAATAGGGAGTGTTCTGGCCAAACGAGGGTGGAATTCCCAACCCCAACGGGGAACAGGTTTTAGTGGCTGCACTGCAAAGGGTTTGGAATTCAATCTCTAGGATTCTGCACTTGATTGTCTGGAATGCTTCCAATTGTGGGAGCATCTTCCTCTTAGCCTGGTAACTAATTGGCCACCTGTGTAATTCTTTCAACAGCAGGGCAACATGTTGGCAATATCCTGCCAATGTGAGCATTTGAATCACCACATTTTGCACCAACTGCAGCTTCCAGACCAGCATCAGAGGCCGCTCCTACATAGGCACATTATACGGTAGTAATCCAGTCTGGAGGTTACCCAGCACAGCAACAACCGTGGCCAGGCTATCCCAGTCCAGAAACGTCTGTAGCTGACTTACCAGTCAAAGCTGGTAGAAGGCGCCCTTAGGCACTGAGGCCACCTAAGACTCCAGCAAAATAAGCTGGATCCAGGAGCACCCTAAGACTATGATTCTGCTCTTTGTGGGGAGTCTGGTCCCATCCAAAACAGGCAAATGATCTGGAGTCAGGACCTGCCCCCCCCCACCCACAGGGCCCCCATCTTGCCAGGATTCAAAGTCAGTACTGTATATTGGCTCTCATCAAGCCCACAACTGAGTCCAAGCTTAGATGGTCTCAGATTCAGATGTTACACCAGTTGCTGCACCCACAATCCTTTAAAAGGTTTTTAGGTTATTTTGGCCACTGGGCAGTGGTTGTCATAATAAACCAATGGATCCAGGGTGGGCCTTTTCCAGGATTACCACCTGATTAATGATGGTGATAATGGAACAGCAAGATTCAGCTGCACTTTGCCATTTTTAAAGGTCAATGCAGTACCTAATATGAGGTATTGGTGTCAGGAATCAGTTGTGGGCGCCAGTCTGAGGGGAATCAGGATTTGGGGAGAAACTAGTAGCCACAAGGGTCATCCCAGGGCATTTTGATGCTGAAGGTAAAGGGAAAGATGGTCCCCCTCCATCCCATGTGGAGAAACCAGGGTCCTAAAAACATACAACCCCAAGTGTCAAAAGGCCATGGTAAAGAGGTGTGTCCTCAGCATTCTCCAGAAGCTGTATAATGAAGAGGCCAGGCGCATCTCTGTGGGGAGTTCCACAGCTTAAGGGCCACCGCAGAGAAGGCCCTCTCCCATACCATCACCACCCCAAGCCTCTGTGGGGGGAGGAACTACCAAGAGGGCCCACTCTGCCAATCTCAGCACCCAAGAGGGTCTGTGATGTCAAACAAGACTTCAGATGAACCCAGTCCGTTCAGGAGTAGATAGCCCTATGCATTTTGGATGACTTTGAGCCAACTGCGCACTCTCTCAGCCTAATCTACCTCATAGGGTTGCTGTGAAGGAGAGAGGGAGATTGTACAGTGGTACCTTGGTTCTCAAACTTAATTGGTTCCAGAAGTCTGTTCCAAAACCAAAGTGTTCCAAAACCAAGGCGCACTTTTCCATAGAAAGTAATGCAAAATGGATCAATCCATTCCAGACAATTAAAAACAACCTTAAAACAGCAATTTAACATGAATTTTACTATCTAACGAGACCATTGATCCAAAAAATGAAAGCAATAGACCAGGCTGCAATCTACTACCCAGTATAAAAACTGGCAGTGATCTACCCATTGCCATTGGAGGGATGAGCGTGTGGGGTGCGTGAAGGGGAGTTCAAGTGGGGGGCGAGAATGAAAGGGAGGCAAAAGTTCTCTCTCTGGATCCCCCCCCCAGCGCCCCTTCCTCACCTTCTTCAGGGCTGGCACAAGCAGCCCCCACCCCTTGGGTGCATTCTCCTCACTGAAGAACTCTTACTGCAGCGCCGCAGCCAGCATCCTCCCCACGCCGTCCCACACCCTGTGAGCGGATGCCACAGCAGTAACCTCTGGGGCCGAGCCACTTGGTGTTCCTCTGCGGTCCGGAGTGGCGGCCATGGGCGACACCTAACTCAGCGCCAGCCGCAGCAGCGAAATCCAGAAGCCGAGAAGGGGGGTTATTGATGCAGTGGCCCCCTTCTCACCGGGTCCCTCTGCTGCTGCCGCCACAGCATCAGCCACCCCCTCCTCTGGTACTGGGTGTTGCCAGTGGTCGGTGCGGCCAGTGCTGAGTAAGGGAAGCCCAGGTCGGGCAGCAAGTGAGCAGGCAATGGAAGGGTGGCACTCAAAACGGAAGTGCACACACACACACACCCGGAACGGAGTACATTTAGGTTCCAAAAACAGTTCTAAAACCAGAACACTCATTTCCGGTTTTGAAGTGTTCGGGTTCCAAATAGTTCGTGAACTAAGCTGTTCAAAAACCGAGGTACCACTGTATAGGGCAGGGGTAGGCAACCTAAGGCCCATGGGCTGGATGTGGCCCAAACACCTTCTCAATCTGGCCTGTGGACGGTCTGGGAATCAGCGTGTTTTTACATGAGTAGAATGTGTGCTTTTATTTAAAATGCATCTCTGGGTTATTTGTGGGGCATAGGAATTCATTCTTCTTCTTTTTCCAAAATATAGTCTGGCCCACCACATCGTCTGAGGGATAGTGGACCGCCCCACAGCTGAAAAAGTTTGCTGACCCCTGCTGTAAGGTAAAGGTAAGGGTACCCCTGACCATTAGGTCCACTCATGACCGATTCTGGGGTTGCGGCGCTCATCTTGTGTAATTGGCCAAGGGAGCCAGCATACAGCTTCCAGGTCATGTGGCCAGCATGACAAAGCCGCTTCGTTTACCTTCCCGCTGTAGTGGTACCTATTTATCTACTTGCACTTTGACATGCTTTCGAACTGCTAGGTTGGCAGGAGCTGGGACCGAGCAACAGGAGCTTACCCCATTGCGGGGATTTGAACCACTGACCTTCTGATAGGCAAGTCCTAGGCTCAGTGGTTTAACCCACAGCACCACCCGCGTTTGGCACACCCCTGCTGTAGGGTGTGCCAAACTCCCTGGAGGAAAGGTGGGGTCGTCTTCATCTGCTTTTCCTTAGCTCATGATCACCGCCTCTCATTCATCTTGCCACCATCTCTCCCATCCCCCCTCGGGTCCTTTGTGGTTGCCTAGAGACCACAATAGCTGAGAGATGTTGGAAAAGGTCAGACACACACTGCATTAAGGAAAAAAAGCCCACACAGCGGGAGAACAAATACATGCAAAAGGCAGCTCTAACCTTTTGACACAAATAAGCACAGATCAGGTAAAGGCTGGAAGGAGTTTGTTTTGTTAGCAATGTTGAAGGGGGGAAAAAAGCACACACCAGCTTCTGTAGGCTCTTCAGCATATAAATCCTGACCTTTTGCTAGAAGAGGCAGAGATGTGTGCTCTGATATATGATCACAGTCCCTCCCCTAGTGGCTGTAAGGCTGGATAACTGCAAATGCTTGGTATCAACCTTTAGATCACTGCAAATGCTTGGTATCAACCTTTAGAAGGGGGCTGAATAAGTTAACAGCTTATCATGGACCATGAGGCAAAAATAATGTGTGCACCTTCTTTAGCTTCTCTCGCTGCTTAGAAGCCCTAGATGGCCAAGGAAGGTTGCAGTAGCCTTGCTTTGCCTCTGTACAGGGTGAAAGAAGTTAAAATATTCAGCCACTCAGCATGCTCCAGTCTTAACAGAATGGTACCAGATGCACCCCCAGCCTAACCTACCTCACAGGGTAGTTGTGAGGATGAGTAGAGCCACATATGCCACCTCAAGCTCCTTGGAGGAAAGGTGGAATATAAATGTAATAAATAAAGACTAAGAGTTGTTAGCCAATTAAATTCTACTCAGCAGGGGTGCTAACTTGAAATATTGTGGGGCCCAGGTAAGCCCCGCCCCACATAATCAATCACATGACATGGTGCACACACACCATTTATAATAATAATAATAATAATAATAATAATAATAATAATAATAATAATAATTTATTTATACCCCGCCCATCTGGCCGGGTTCCCCCAGCCACTCTGGGCGGCTTCCAAAAAAACAGAAATTCTAAAATACAGAAATCCATCAAACATTAAAATACAGAAATCCATCAGACATTAAAAGCTTCCCTAAACAGGGCTGCCTTGAGATGCCTTCTAAAGGTCTGGTAATTGTTGTTCTCTTTGACCTCTAGTGGGAGGGCATTCCACAGGGTGGGTGCCACTACCAAGAAGGCCCTCTGCCTGGTTCTCTGTAACTTGGCTTCTCGTAATGAGGGAACCGCCAGAAGGCCCTCGGAGCTGGACCTCAGTGTCCGGGCAGAACGATGGGGGTGGAGACGCTCCTTCAGGTATACTGGACCAAGGCCGTTTGAATGACAATGCCCAAGGTTGCAGGGGCCCAGCCCCCTCAAATATTTCATTGTGGGGGTTGAAGCCCCCACGGCCCCTAGCAGTTGGCACCTATGCTACTCAGTGTAGACCCCTTGAAATTAATGGGCCTAAGTTACTCATGTCTATTCCTTCCAGGGGCTCAACTTTTGATAGGCCCAATGCAGGCATAGGCAAACTCGGCCCTCCAGATGTTTTGGAACTACAACTCCCATCATCCCTAGCCAACAGGACCAGTGGTCAAGGATTATGGGAGTTGAGTCCCAAAACATCTGGAGGGCTGAGTTTGCCTATGCTTAACCCAGGGGTCAGCAACTTTTTCAGCAGGGGGCCAGTCCACTGTCCCTCAGACCTCGTGGGGGGCCGGACTATATTTCAAAACTAAATATGAATGAATTCCTATGCCCCACAAATAACCCAGAGATGTATTTTAAATAAAAGGATACATTCTACTCATGTAAAAACATGCTGATTCCTGGACCATCAGCGGGCCGGATTTAGAAGGCAATTGGGCCGCATCCGGCCCCCGGGCCTTAGTTTGGGAACCCCTGGCTTAAGCAAACCTTTACAGATGGGTGAATGCTTCAGGTTTCATGGGTTGGAGTCTTCTGCCATCAATTTAAGGTGCTACAGGATACTTTATAATTTTTTTTGCTATAACACACTTATAACTGGGGTTTATATGCAATTTATGACTGAAGAGGATGATGTGTGGCAAGTCTAACTTATTTTTTTCTTTTACATGCAAACAGGTTTTGAGTCCAGATGTGAGGCGAAGTCTGCCAGACTCTCCCAATAACATCTTTTCTGGTGTCCATGTACAGGACACCATGCTCCACAGAACACGCTCCGTGAGAGTGAGATTTCCAGTCAACCACTGGCGCAGGCAGATTGACTAAACAAGCAGCATATGCCCTACAATTTGACAAATTAGTGCATAATTAACATTAAATTATGAAGAAATGGAGGAAATGAGGAAGTAGGCTGCTTGCTACATGTTGCAGTCTTGTACAGTTGGTCTCCTTGAAATGCCTTTGGCTTTAGTCCCACAAAAGCATCTGCTCACTGACCACTGGCAGTCAGTGTAATGACATTGATCTAAATGGACCAAGAAACTGACTCTGTGTAATTTCACTGGTCCATAATATCACTGGTCCACTTAACTCAATACTGTATTCTCTAAACTGACTGACAGCACCTCTTCAAATTCTACAAGTGCCTGTTCTTCAGGTTCCCTACTTGAAATATCTGGCCTCTTAGGTAGCCAGCCTAGGACAGAAAGTTGCCTTACACCTTGCTTAGTGAGGAAAAGGGACAATCATGGAGGGGGGGAGCATACAAAAGGTTGATAGAATTATTAATGGTATGGGAGCAGTTCTTACTTCCTGTCATTGCAGAACTTGTGCTCACTACATAAACCAAAGGGATCCTGCATGCAGCCTTTTTTGTCGGATCATGGCAACTTTTGACGCCCACTCACTGCCTTCCAAAGTCATGTCAGGAGGTGCTGGGCTTTGAGAAGGAACGTGATGGCTCTGACAGGGTCCGAGAGTTATTTTGCTGCCTTCTCAAAGCCTAGTTAGTGCTTTCCTAACTTTGGAAAAGAGGTGGGAGGGCTCTAGGACCATGCCACAGTCTCACACCTCCTTCTCAAAGCCCAATGCCTCACTTAGGCAGCTTTGGGAAAGCAGCGCAAGAGTGTCAAATTTTGGCCTTGCTCCCCCCACCCTGTGTGACAAGGCACTGGGCAGTCCACAAGTCCGAGCAGGCTCTGTGCTGCTCAAAAAAGCAATGGAGGCCTGCAGGGCGCTGGAGCAGAACAGGGCTTGGGCACCAGGATTGTGGCATGCCCTGCCCTATCCCGCCCCACGGGCGCCGCATGCTGCCCTGGCACCCCAGTGGCTGGCTATGCCACTGGCTCAAACTCCCATCCTCCCTGACCAATAAGAGTGTTTGCTGGGACTGATGGCAGCTAGAGTCTAGCAACATCTGGAGGTGACCAAGTTAGAGAAGGCAGATTTCGACAAATTTAAAGATACAACAGGGCTCCATTGCTCACGGTCACCTCAATGTCTTCTGTTGAGAGCTGTTAATGCCACATTCCCAGACCAGCGGGAACATCTGGGAGAACTGTGAACTGAAGATCCTGGGATTTTTCCTGTCAAGACCTGCAGCACTTGGATAACAGCCCAGGCTGGCTTGACATTATCAACACCACCTGGTATAGCCCTGGCAGAACATTTAGTGTCAGGTCATCCCTCTTGCCTCAGGGTTTTTGCCAAGATCAGCAACATATCCAGTTCTCTCCAATGCCTGAACCTCCACGTCTCTCTACCAGCTCTCTGGCCCTGCTTTGTGCTCTCCCTCTAGGGAGTATGCCTGCCTGGGACATGTCCTTGAACTGTAACACCACCTCCAGCTTGCCTGGATGGAGGATGCAGTGTGGCCCCCAGCAGGTCAACCATGATAGAACGTGGCCCTCTGCCAGAAAAAGACTCCTCTCCTCTGAATGAGATACATTTCATGACATCTGCCACTGGGAAGCAGTCATCTGCCCTTCATAATCTGATTTTGTTATTAACTGTCCCAGACAAGGAAAAAGAAGGTAGGTAGGTTCATTACAGTTCTGTGCTTTTTATTATTCTACTAGTTTGCATCGATGGTTTTATTGTATGTATTTGTTATATTTGTGCAGGGGAGGGGCCTTAATTTGATTAGAGAAGTAATGCAGAAATTGTCTCAAGTAAATATATTCCAAATATTTTAAATAAATGCAAATAATAAGTTTATAAAGTTTATACACATCCATCCATTTCCATGTACAAGTTGTCAGGTAACCACTGCTGATATCCATCTTCAAAGGGATGAATGGGAAACCTTTGCTAGTCTTACCTGCTTAGGAATGCGAACACACTAGCTTGTTTTTTCCACCCTTGTTAAAAAATTTTTTATGGAAAAGAAAATATATATAGCACCATGCACACAAGATTTCAGCAGCCTGCACAATTTTTGTAGTGCAGCTCTTATCCCATACTGCTGTACAGTAGATGCATTGCATTTAAACATTCATCTTCTAGGTCTGTTACATCATAGAATCATAGAGTTGGAAGAGACCACAAGGGCCATCCAAGTCCAACTCCCTGCCAAGCAGGAAACACCATCATAATGGTCGGTCTTTGGGAAGGAGTAAATTTTCTTTTAAGATGTATACTGCTACACATTTCTTTAGGACGCAACCAGGTGGTTTATTTAAATGTAGGATCAACCCTACTGATCCAGAATGCAAATCCAGAATGCACTCACTTTTCAGACACACCATTGTTCCTTATGTGAAGATTTCAACTATCACAATAAATGTCTGAACAACCAGGCTTGGTCTAATCACCACTAAATGGTTGAGAATTTGGGCAAAGTGGGAAAGTCCAAACTATTTGCTAGTCAGACAGCAATTTAAAGACTTATCGTATGTACATTCTGAGTTTGTCCTTGCCTTACCTTTGCTGGCATGCCCAAATAACTATGGTTAACTGCCAAAATCATGGTCTGCAAAGTTCTGCAAACTCACAGTTTAAAGCTTAGCTCCAAGAATAGATTGCCCAATTTGAAATTGAATGACAAATTCTGGTTAGGGGAACCCAGAAATGGAAGAAGGAACGCAAGTGTAATGATGGGAGTGAGACTCTGCAAACCTACAACACATTCCTGATCCACCAAACATCTCAAACTAGCTGTTCATTTATTTAAAAAAAATGTTAAGTGGGGTAACTTAGCAGCTTTCCATAGAAGTTTCATAGCATGATTTCTTTTTTAAAAAAATACAGCAAGTCCATTTTGACGGCCTTACAGCAGAAAATATTTGCAAGAAATGTTGCTATGTCCTCAAAGCCTCCTGCTCACACCCAGTCCCTGAAAACACAGACGTCTCTGTAGTAAAGACACACACACACACACAGAGGTTGCTGCTGTTCTGAGGATCACTGTTGCAATGAGCACGCTATCTGATACACTTTGATATTGGCACCCTGAGATAGTGTGTCATTAGGATCTCTCGATGTCAGTATTTTCCAGGCTCAAGTTTTCAACATCAGAAGTCTCATTTCATGTTTTCATGAGAGAACATATGCTTACCTTGTGGTGAATTTTCCTGCACTCCTTTCCTATTGACTAAGGGCAAGTCTGACATCACACACCTCCATGCTCCCAGTGGCTGTCCTTCTGCAGTTACAACCATCATGGGCACTTTTAGCATCATGTTCCTGTCTATCAAAATTCTCAGCAAAGGAGACCCTTTCTCCTGTTGGCCTTGGTGCAGCTCTTCCCCCCCCCCCAATAATTTTTATTCGTTTTTCAAATACAGAATCACAAAAAACAAACAAAAACTCAGAACAAAATATGAAACAAATAAAAATAAAATAAACAATACCACATAAAAAAAGAAAAACTTCTCAAATTTTATATTGTTTACTTCCTCGATTCCCCCTCACTGGGTCCATTATATAATCCAATTAAGCAGTTTTCATCTTATCTCTTAATTTAATCTGACACATTTTATCATTAACACTCAAATATCCTATTCTAAAAATATCATCTATTCTCCACCAATAATTAATCAATTTATCCAAATAAAAAATGATTTCCCCTTCCTTTATCTTCTGTTTCTCCCCTTAGTCTAGAGATTTTTACCAATAACTTTCCATAAATTTAAATATTAATTCTTATATCATATAAACATTAAAAAAAAACATTTAAACCCATTATATCAAATTTAACCCCCCTTCCCCTGAACTCCGGGTCTCCCAGATTCATCAGCGAGTTCCATAAGTCATTCCAGTTTTGGACCATCAAAATCAGTCAAGAAAGTTACACCCATTACTACCCCTCACCCCACTCCCACCCTGTCCCAGCCTACCCACCATCCTTCCTCAATCATCCCCTGGTGTCTTCAAATGCTGTAGTACAAAACCATCCAGCAAAAATTCCCTTCTCCAGCCCTTGCTCAGTTTTTATTCCCTTTGTATTCTGACCCCAGTATGGATCCTCCCCTCCCTCTCTCACTGGGAGGACATTACTCCATGCTGGTTCTTCTTTGGTGACTTCTTTGGTGACTCCTTGGATCAGGCAGGTGTTCTGTCCCCCCCCCCCTCACTGGGGGAACCATGTTCCATATATCTTTCTCCTTTTTTTAAAATTCCATTACACTGTCCAAGACTGGTGGTTGTTCCTCTTGCGTGACTTCGCTCTCTGTTGGGGTTAATCCTTTTTCTCTGTCCTGACACTTCTGGTTCCTTTCATGCCATTCTGTATTACTTTTACGCAACAATAAATTATTTTGCAGCAATTCGTTTCTCAAGTCCAAAATCAATTCCAAAAGATCCTTTCGTAAGCCAAGGCCTTCAGACGATGTTGTGGCTACAGTCATCCTGCTTATCTCAGATTTCATGGGAACAGAGCAGAGCAGGAAGTTGAACAATTGTATTTCCAAAAGCCTCAGAAATCAAGCTTATGTCCATATTTCTCATTTTTAAATTATTTTCTCATGTCTTAAAATTCTTATGTCCATTTATAAAAAGAGCAATGTCAAACTCTCTTCACAATTGACAGTTCTCCGTGTCAAAAGGGTAAACAAATTCCTTTCTATTGTGACATCATAATGGCGGCTCGCTGCTTCCTCCCGGGACCCGACTTCAGTTTCCAGGGGGATTTTCCCTAGTCCAAATTGAGAATTTTTGCAGGGATTTTAACGAATTTCATCCTTCTCCCCTTTACCCTGCCTCCGGGGGAGGGAATTAAGTCCAGTCCTTGGTATTTAAAAGATTCATTTCACTTTTCTGGCTATAGGCAAGTTAACTGCATTACGGTCCTCACAATGGGGGAGATCGACTTCCTGTTTAAATCTCCTCCCGTGGCCAATTCATTCCAATTATTAAGAAAATTTCTTAAATTTCTCCTTTTACTCACGGTATCCAATGTCCTCATTTTTTTTCAATTTTTAGGAAGAACCTGTTGGAAGATCCTGTTGCCTGGCAGGATCGCAGCTTTGTGCCTCTGAGATAGCTATGTTCCAATGCGCCGCGTTAGCTCAAAAACCCCTGCTCTCTTGCCACCCAGAATTAGGCTAGCCGGGGGGGGGGGGGAGCTTGCTTCTGGCGTCTGCCGGATCCACGTCCCCGAAACACTCAATTTGGGTTTTCTTCTGGGGCGCTGCTGCGCTGAAGCAGTCCCCCCTTGACTTGAAGGCACACGTTCCCCTCAGCTGAGGAGAACCGCGCCCACCACTGCTGCGCGATTGGCCGGAAGTCGGCCTTGGTGCAGCTCTTGGTAGGGTTTCCTCCGCTGCTGCTGCTCCATCGCAGCGATCAAACCAAAACCTGATCTTCAACATCTAGATTTACTAGATATGTGATTTTCAAGTCTTAAGTGAATTTTATTCCTTTTACAGATGAGATGAAAACTCCAGGACAAGGCCCTGTTTCAATAATCTCTTAAGAGTTTCAAGGTCAAAGTGTACCAAGGTCAAAGTGCACCACCTGGAAAAACCTAGTCAAATGGCAATTATGGTTCACTCCTTTTGGAACACTGACTTCTCATGGTGATCATCTGTCATTGACTATGATATACATATGTATTCACTTTTTATTCATTTTCCTTCACACAATCAGATGATACCTGGAGCTCCCAATAACCACAGCAATACAAAAACCAACTGAGATGGACAGCAATGATTGAATGGTACACCCCTGAGAGTAGGTTTACCACAGTCTGATTGTGTGTATAAGTCTTTATGTCAGCCACATGTCTCCCTGTTTATTTAACTTATATGCAGAATTCATCATGCGAAAGGCTAGACTGGACGAATCCCAAGCCGGAATTAAGATTGCCAGAAGAAATATCAACAACCTCAGATATGCTGATGACACAACCTTGATGGCAGAAAGTGAAGAATGAACTGCCTTGTTCATGCATCCAATTACTAAACACCAGTGCAATCCCAAGGTAGACAGCATTGTGTCTGCTATCCTTTGCACTTTTACATTCTGGGTAGAAGTTGATATTTGCCCTATTATTGCAGAGCAGTCGACTGCAGAAATATCTCATAGTGCTGCTCAAGAGTTCTTACATAGCTGTTGGTGGGCCTATTCTGAAGCCTGAAATGGATCAGTCACTCCAACAGCCCAACAAGACAAAGTAAGATCCATGAGCTCTGTCCCCGTAAGTTATATCACTTAGATGTGGCACTTATGTTCTATTATTTTGTCAAATACCCCCAAGCCAAACTGCATGATCAGCAGAATCAGATCATGCAGTTCTTTCACTAGAACTGCATGTTTGGACTTGCTTTCATACAAAAACTTCTCCCTCATAGAAAAAAAATGCAATGTCCTGAAGAAGTTTCATTACAAATGGCAGCAGTCAAATATGAAATAACCCCCAACGTTCCGAAGGTACCGTCTAGCCAAGTTGCACCACTTGATTCTAATGATCATCTAAGCTTGGCTTGCCCCAGAAAGGGGACTAATACTAACCTGTACTGCAACACCACATTAAAAAGGACGGGCAGCTGGCTGCTGCAAAGGAAACTCGTGTGTGTACGCACAAAGTACTGCTTAGGATGCGGAATCCCTACAAAAGTAATTGACTGGTAAATGTTGTGAACTCCCAGAAAAGTAAGTGCTTCTCTAGGCATGGCAGCAGGCGTTGCGTTGGGAGTTTTCTGTCATCCTCTTATATGAGAATTCTGTATATATTTGCACACAGCTGACAAATCAGAAACACATGCACAAGGACCAGCTTCTCCCTGTGATATTTCCTCTTTAAATATAAATAAATAAATCGTGCAATGTCTGGATAGAGCAAGTTATCTGTTACTTGGAAAACATGTTTCACTTACCTAATTGCTTCTGTTTCTTCCCTTTTAAAAAGCACTTTTCACTTCTTAGTGCAAGAATAAAATTTGTAATTTTAGACAGACACGACAGTGTGCAAACATGCTTGGACTAAGAGGATTTTTAATGTGAAAAATATAAGATGTCTCATTGCTAGATACAACTTGATTTCTGAAGCATCTCTTTTTTTAAAAAACACACCACAACATTATTTTTTAGCAGAGCCTTGACAGCTCAGTCAGCCTCATTCCAACTGTGCATTAAGCCTCGTACTCCAATATGTCTTGAACTGAATAAAACTGTATCTCATGATGCAAGGTAAAAGTTTAGTGAATCAGGACCTCCAAATCTTCAGGTGTGCATATGCATGCATTTCAGACAGAAACAAGAAGATTCTGGAATTCTATTATTTTAAAAACAGTTTTTATTCTGTATACTTAGAAATGTGTAATTTTTAATAACGGCAAAGAAAGAAAAAAATCAGCCACACCTGAATAGCTAAATAACTGATTAACAGAATGCAGTGGTATATTATCTAAACAGAGATAGTGCTGATGTGCCATAATAAATTGTCTATTAGTAAAAAAATACATTTCAGGGCACATAATACAGCATCCTTATCACAAATTACAGTAGGGATACTTTTATTCTCCAAGAATGTAATCAAACTATAGACTTCTGAGTTAGTCTTTAAATGCAGCACTTAAAAAGGTAAGAACTTTGTGCATTTTCTTTTTTTTAAAAGTCCTTGTTTTCATGTACTGTAGAAATGCTGCTTTATTGCTGCAAGATGTCAAAGTTCAAGGCTCAAAAGGTATGAGAATACAAAGATATTAAGAAACGTTTGTTTTGTATTTTTATATATATTTATATATATAAAAAAGGTAAAGCTTATAAAAGTTAATTTACAAACCAAGAACAAAAGTGGTCTGCACGAGTTATATACAAGCAATCTATAACATCTATAAATTTTCAAAATGCATAGCAGAAAACATACCATCATGTTCTTCAGGTTTCTCCTCTGGTTGATCCACACAAAAACAAGTGTGCCTAGTTCTCTCTCCCTCTCTCTTTCTCTAAATCAGCAAGTTCACAAAATGAATTAATTTTTCAACCCCTCTCAATATGTATTAATCTAAGTAAGCACAGAAGCCATACAAACTTAGTAGTACAGAGAACTACGATGACAGCTAAGACTAGTAAAAACATGAGGGTAAGGCTGCTGGTTAACGTGTTTGTTGTAGATGTGGTTAATTTACAGATCCACAGAGGCAAATGAACCATAGTCATACCACATGCGCTCTTTCCCCATAACAAAATGAAAAAAAAAGTGTGTTTCATGTACAATCAAAGTAGACGTGCATGTAACTCTCCCTTCACAACAGAGGGGGAATTTTCTATATTGTGCTGGCCAATTTTTTGATTTCCACCTTGTGGGCAAAATGCATCAAAAAGTTGCTTGTTTTTTAAAAAATAAAGAGAGTCTTTGCATATTCTGAACACACACATTAAAGTGTTTTGTTTATATAAAAAAGAGAGAGAGGGAAAAAGCTTTAGAAAGAAAAAAGACCTAATTCAGTAGTGGACCGCTAACTAAATCCCAGTTCATCTGAAAATAGTAATGAATTGCATTGCTTCAGTGGTAGTTCAGTGAGTTTTAAGCTATGATGCATTGAAGTGTCCAGTTAAGGAAAGCCAGAGGGAACCCCTAAGAACCTTGCCTTGGTCCCTGGCTGATCTGCCCTGCTGCTTAATAGCATAAACCCTGACCATGGTTCAGGAACGTACTCATTATCCGTTGTTAGTCAAAGCAAAGATTGCTTAACACTAAGATAACTCTTAATACTTGAAAAAAGATTGGTTCAGTTTCTAGGCAAGGTGTTTTTGTTTTGCTTTGCTTTTAAAATCTTGGTTTGGTCTGCTAACGTAAGGGTTAGAAGTGATCTATCAGAACCGAAACACAATTTGCTCCAACAAGATAGTTTGGATCCCCAGGAAGAGACTTGTTCTGCCAGGTTTTGGGGTCACCTGTGGGAGGAAAACAATGTAGTAGTTTAGTATCCATCATCAAAAGGTGGAACATCTTGGATAACAATACCTTTAAAGCTAACCAGAATATGTTTTGATGTATAGACCGCATTGCATTTTATACAGGAACCCACAATTTTAATTTACCAGCTCTAAACATTTTCTTAATTGAACATCTCCAAGGAGTTAGGCCCATGGTAGATTGCCATTAATGTAAGTTCCTGTTCTGAACTCACCCTGCAGACCCACATAGTATTTTTCTCTCTCTCCTGGTAGCCAGAAAGCCAGAAGGCATAGAGAAAGTTAAGGCACAGAGACTGAGAATCTAATAATAAGATTGATTAATAAACAGTACGGTGAAAGGAGGGTTTTGGATGACTGTCAAACCCTGAACAAGAAAATAAAAAAATTCCTTCCAGTAGCACCTTAGAGACCAACTAAGTTTGTCATAGGTATGAGCTTTCGTGTGCATGCACACTTCTTCAGATACCAAACTCTGTCAAACCCTGAGACTTCCATGTCACAAACTATGGGATTCAAATGCAACCAGGCTACATGAACCAAGTCCACCATGTGAATACTCTTGAAGCATACCCAAAGCACTGGTTTTGGACTTCAGCACCTGCAGGGGAAGCTTTCAGACAGCCTAGCTACAACTTAAGTTTCATCATAGGGCAAACACAAAAAAACTCCAACTGTCAAGGGAGGTGGGGAGAAACTGCCTCAAGTCCGCTGTGAAGCAGGCTAGCTGCAGGCAAACTGCTCTACCACAGTGCAATAGCTCAGCCTTCCCCAAACAGGTGCCCTGCATATAGGCCTTAGGCCACAACTCCTATCACCCCTGGTCACTGGGCCAGGCTGGCTGGGGTGGATGGGAGCAACGTCTGGAGGGCCAGATTCCTCATCCTGGCTTCCTGTCCTTTTAAGGCTGCCTGTGCAGTCTTCAGCATGTGTGACCTCATTTAGGGGTTGCAAGTACAGCACTAATTTAAAAAGCGAACTTCTCTTGCTGGACCGGGGGGGGGGGCAGAGGAGGTAAGGTTTATTGCAAATCTGAGGTAGGTAAAGAAGGCATCTTATGGTGCAGTGTTGAACTGTACACTCCAAGTCTACACCTGCAATCCTTGTGTGTGTTTACATGAAAGTAGTCCCCACTGAACAAAGCAGGATCTACTTCTGGGCAAAGAGGAACAGGGTACGTGAAGTTATCATCCCACTTATATAAACTAGAATCCTGAGAAAAGTAATTCAACGTTTCCTTAATTACCACATCATTCCATGTGGAGGTATTATTGATAACTTGTAGTTCAATACAATTGCTGTGTGACATTTTGTGGGTGGAGACGCACTACCTCTGTGTTGCTTTTTTAATCAATATATGCGCATCAAGACACACTCTCACAGTGAAGCTCTTGCGATCTTTTGGTATTAAGCAAGGCTAGATATTAATACTCCAGATCACATATATAAATTACGCAGACATACAGAAGACAAATAAGTCCCACAGTTCTGTTGAGTAACCCATGGAAACGAACATGATGCACAAAATGATCAATATGCTGAAAGGGAGACAACACCTGATGTGGAGCCTAGAGAAGGATGATTCGCTCGGAATTTGTTGGCATATTCAATGACCTGGTTTGCATTTTAAGTTATGGCAGCCAGTGGAGTTGTCCCAGTTACCAAAATGGCATTTCATTAATACAAAAATAAAAATCCAGTCCTTTTAAATATAAACAACACACTTCAAGTGAATATCTTTGGGAGAAACTGTTATGTGTAAGCTAGATTTAAAACTGTCAGGAAAGAAGACCTTTTCTTTGTTGTAATACAGAAATGTGGCCCAAACTTCCCACCTGCCCTTCAGGTGATGCAGAGCTCGGCTTGGCTTGGCTTGGGCTGATGGAAGTTGTAGACTGAATCACCTGGAGGGCACCTGGTTGGGGAAGGCTGGTATAGCCTGACAGTTGATAAACTGTATTCATGTAATTCGTTTACTACATACAGTGAAACCATAGTCTGAAAATACAAAAGCCAAAATTTTGTGCCGGTGACTTGGAAAAATGTGAGGCTAGTTTGTGGTGGCTTTACAGTAAGGCTGAACCTAAAACAGCTTAATATACAAGGTACTCAGGAATTAAGTGTTTGTGCTCTGGCCCATTTATATTGGGAGTTAGCTGCCCCCTCTACTCCATGAAATGAGATGAAACAAGGTAACATATTTTAGCATAATGTGTCAGTACTTTGATATATATATATGTATATATATTGTAAAAAATGTGTTGCAGAAGAGGTTAGTATGTATAATCAAATGTTCTTTTCAAAGGACAGAGAATGGAAAACATGTTAGGAAAAGCTTAAGAGAAAGAAAGAGCGAGAAAGAGATCCCATAACCAATTAAGTTTTTTGTTTTGTTTTTAGAAAAAGAGAGAAAACAAGTATTTATTTAAGACACAGTATGGCTTACACATCAGAAGACAGAGTTGGCCAATTGTGAAGTTTGTCTCAAGGAGCAAGATTACTGATATAACACCACATTTAACTATGTTAGCTGCAAGGGATGTATAGCTCCGATACAGACAGAAAAAGGTGACCCCCTTAACACACACACACCCGCTGAATGAGCACACACAAATAAGAGTCTAACTTGGAAAGGAAGAAGATCTTTAGCACAATAGTAGAGGTTACTTGGAAGAACCAACATATTCCCCTCTTTCTTTTCATTTCAAGTAAATTCATGATAAGGTTCATCCATTACAAAATAATGACTGAAAAGCACGGTTTGAAGGAATTATATGGATTATAAATGGCAAAACTTTGGATCCTTATTACTTGAAACTGTCCATTTTTAGCACTTTCTGCTTTTGCTTACACAGTTAAACAGCTGCATGCAACACATGCATAGCATACCAGCAATAGTCAACCGGCCAAGATTTCTCTAGCTAACTGGATCCCCCCACCCCCTTATCAGAGAAGCGTTTGTTGTCCTAACTTTTTTGTTTTTGCGCATTGACACAGTGGCATTGAAAAGGATAGATACATCAGTGACAAATATGAATACATTTTTAAATACTGTACACATAAGTACATTGCTTTTATATACCATATACAGATATGTATACATTTAAGGGTATCAAAGAGGTTATTTGTTATGTGGCTGAGAAGCCCCCCCTTAAGACATTCTTTTTGTCCAATATGCAGAAGACACTCATTTTTCACTCAAGGCTGTGGCTTTGCAGCCACTTCACGAAATGTTATCTTTGTCACTAGGCTTTAAAACCAACAAGGCTTCCCCCGCCCTTCAGTGAAGGGGGCAGCTGTCATAGCTATGGGGAAAGGGGCAGTGCAGGGATATATCCATGTGTCTCAACCATAGAGTGGGTGGGGAAATAGAGGACCACCTCTCCATAACATTTCAGAATTTAGAAGAGAGCACAAATTTGTGTGGAGAGCCCAAATGTGTTGGAACTGAGTTTGCATGGGGTTCTTCTGCAAAGAGAGGCTCCCGTCCCTTTGAAAGGTCAAATTTATACATAAGCAGCTATTGCATTAGGAAGCTTATCCAAAATATTAATGCTTCAAGTTCAGTTTACTGGGACTGCTACAGCATTCTATGGTCAATAAAGGAAAAAAAGATGTAAATATGTGGTTACAAAGCCCAATCAGAATTCCTTAGGCAATTTATCCCAAAAATAAATGAAAGTGTGACTTTCTCATCTTAAGAGTGTTTTGCAGCAGTATTAGTCCTTGAGAGAGAGAGAGGAGGACAGGAAGAGATAGAAAGACAGGAAGAGTGTGAGAGATAGGAAACAAGGTAGATAATTGTACTTCTGAATGGACCAATGACAATAGTATAGTATTATATTATCTACCTTGCCATTCTGGTTTATCAATCATGATTTTCTGCAATGATTTTGCATCATGAGTTAAGTGTGAGAAAGACACTTGTAATGAAAATGAAATGGAGAGCTGACACAAAAACAGTGATTTAGTAAAATCTTTATATTACACAGTGACACCTTCAGTCAGGCGAGTTTTAAATTATACGATAGCACCCAAAAGCCCCAAAAGGACAGAGGGAGGACAGCATACCCGACGAGGAGTCGGAGGATTTTAGAGCAAAAGACCAACCATCAGGGGTCATAGACGCACAATGTGGCAAGCGCAGCTCCACAGGCTTCAGGAATTTTAGTCCATGGGGCCCACACATGACCAAAGGGCTGAGTAGTGTTTCACCTGTGGTAAACAGACAAAAAGGACAAGTTTTGCAAGAGATAACACTTCTTGTACTTAATGCTATCTGCACCAGAGGTGTGAACTGTGGCCCTCCAGATACTCTTGGGATCAACTCCTGGCCTCCCTGAGTGGTCCATGACAGGTGGAGGTGGTGAGAGTCACCCAACAGCACTTGAAGCTTTAAGGGAAGTCTGTTTGAGAATATAGCATAAAGGCAGACTGGAAATGATGGCAACCTTTCTAGGAGGGGAATTCTTTGTTGAAGTAAGCTCAAAGAGGTGATCAGGAAAACTCCAGGCAGGCAGAGTGCCCACTTGCATACTTCTAAGTCAAGCAGTAACCCCACAACTTGCATGCATTTAACTTGTGCACATTCAGCTTTATGCACTTGGCAAACAGACAGACAGACAGAAAGACAAACAAATGGGGCAGAAAGGGGGCGGGCAGCTGGGAAAAACTTTGTCAATCCTACCCACCATTCGACCCAATGTGTTTTGACTAGATACAATTTGGGCTGTAGGCATAATCCCTGGAAAGCAACCTCCGCATAAGTTGCAGGGTTATGGTACTGCAACATACCTAGGAGGCAAGTTCCCCCGTCACATTCCACCTTGGCATTATAGACAAACATGTTTAACACACACAGTATGTTGGTTTGGACATAGCACAGAATTACAAGGATGAGCTTATGTTAGACTTGGGTTTGCATGCTCCCCACTCAAGTGCAGCTGCAAGGATGAATTCAGAAACTCAAATATATGACCAAGTGACTTTAACTTAGTGCTACATTGGATACAACACAAAACATACATATGTCAGATGCATTTTACCTAAAATGCACATTTTGGAACTTGTGAATCCACACCTATACCACCAAAGTCAGAGAAGTATGAAAACTGAAAAATGGTCGCACTCTGATCTGCCTGTTAGTTTAGGAAGTTTGAACCAATTTGGTTTGTTTAAAATGCAGACCCTGGTGATTCCCCCCTCCCTTGACTCTTCTGCTAGCATCATAAAACTGTAGAGTTGGAAAGGAGCCCCAAGGGTGCCTAGTCCAGCCCCCTGCAATGCTGGAATCACAGCTAAAGCACCCCCCATGCAACCTCTGTGTGAAAACCTCAAATGAAGGAGAGTCCACCATCTTCCAAGTTAGTTGTTTTGCCTGCTAAGTTGGAAGTCAAGTTGTTTGACATTTTCTGAGTTTTCTGAGAAGATCTTCCACTACTAGCAAAAAAGGAAAGGGCAAAGCCCTGTCTCCACTCTGAAATGTTCCTTTATGAGTCCTCACTCCCACCACCAGAGAAAGGGGAAGGAAGGGGGTGTGCCTGTCTTCCCCTGTAGTTTCCAGCTGTCCTCCTGGATCCTGGGAAATAACTACTTTCCATTTCCTCTTCCTCCTCTTAAAAAACAACAGATTGACAGAATCTTTTTTTTGCATGGGTAACGTGGAAATGAAAAAGGCACTGAAGAAAACGTGAATATTATGAAGGTGCTCACCTTTCTCTTTGTCTAAAGGAGGGAGGATACTGTTATCTCGGCAGACCTTGAAATAGATCTCTTGCTCTATCCCCTCTGGAATGGCTCCTTGTGGTATAATAATGCTAACGCCAGTCTCTATGGAGCTGAGGACGCCACCGTTGCTGTTAAAAACTCCTCTTGCTGTGGCTACTACAGTGTGTCCATCCTCTTCATCGTCATCCTCCAAAGCAGAAGGACTAAAATCAGACATAGAGAATTATTTCTGCTGTTACCAAGGAGAGAGGTGATTCATGTGTTAAGGAAGGACATTGCATTTGTAACTTCAGGGCTAGAGGAAACAAGGGTGCTTCTTTTGAGCCTGCCCTGCCAGCCTGCCCAACTCCCCTCCCTCCAATCAGCTCATTCTAGGAGCAGCCATTATTAGGACGCATGAACCAGCTCCACCCTTTCCTCCTCTTCCATGAGTAAAATGACTTTATTGATCAGCTGGTTAGAACAAGCACAGGAACAAGCAGAAGAGTTTAGAATCATACCATACAATCTGTGTGCACTGCTTTCGGAAGCTGCTACAAAGAGCTTAGTAGCCAAGATCCTGATTGTACAGCACACAAAGAGCCACTGGGGGACATAGGTTCAAGCCCTAGCATTTCCACTTGGGCTGCAAACATCCTTTGCCGGAAACCTGGAGTGCCACAGATCGTACAGTTGAAGAGCTAATTGGCCTAGCTCAGCATAAGGCATAGGGTCCCTGTGTGTGTGCATGCATGGACCTTCTTTTACTGATTTTACACTGCATAATTGTAAACTGTAAATTTCACAGCAAGTCTGAAGCTGTCTTATACTGGAGCCAAATGGCTGGTCCACCTAGCTCTATACTGTCTACTATAATGGGGAATAGCTCTCCAGGATCTCAAACAGGCAGACTTTCCCTGGCCTGCTTATTGAAATAATTTTGTTAAAGATTTCAAAGTGCATACATGCAGAAAGTCAGCTATCCACTTCTGACAATTAGCTATTGGCTGAAGGCCAAGGTTTGATCTCTCTCTGCATGGTAACAAGAGCCTTAGCAACAACCTTGTGATCGGGTAAGAAGTTCCTAAAAGATAAGTTCTGTGTGGTGTTGTGTGAGAAAGACTGCTTTTGTAACAGGTGGTTGGGAGAAAGAGAGACAGAGAGGAAAGGATTTGTTTTATTTCATTTATTTTATGAAGTTTGTACATAGTAACATCTGGATACTGTTTGTCCAATAAATACTGTATATAGTTATTCTGGTGAAGTTGTCTATTCCTGCGTCCAGACGTCTAGTCATTGCTCTACAGCCAGAAGCTTCCGAAAACCCTGCGTCTACCTCTGCTGTGTCTGGGTTTACGTTATTCCTGACACTAAACACTAATAAATTTATACTACAGATGCTGGGGATTTTTTATTATTTAAATTTGTAAACTATAACCGGGGGGGGGGCAGAATTTGCATGCAAAAACAAAAAACAAAAAGCACTAAAACATGGGTAGGCAAACTAAGGCCTGGGGCCGGATCCAGCCCAATCGCCTTCTAAATCTGGCCCGCGGATTATTTAAAATACATCTCTGGGTTATTTGTGGGGTATAGGAATTGGTTCCTTTTTCTTTCCCCCCAAAAATATAGTCTGGCCCCCCACAAGGTCTGAAGGACAGTGGACCAGCCCCGTTGAAAAAGTTTGCTGACCGCTGCACTAAAATAATATGTAACATTAAATCCAGCTGGAGAAGACAAAACAATTGCAATATTTTCCATGTAAGTAGGCTAAGGAGTTCTCATAGAAACTTGCCAAATGAAAGAATGAGGAGTTAACATCCTCGTTTCCCTTGCTTGCCAATCACTAGTAATCCAAGAAAATATAAATAGCCTCTGCCTGCCTAAATGTACTTTCAGACAATCCACACCTTGAATAAACACGAGGGACCATAGGGCCATAGGATCCTTCCTTTTTAAATAAAATTAAATCATGCCGCACTGCAAAAAAATTGGTATGTACTATGTCATCTAGCTACTTCCTCCAGGATCTTAAGTAGTGGATCTTTTGGAGGTCTACTGCTTGAAAAGATTTCAAATACAGATGCTGGGTGTGGGTGTGTCTTATTTATTTATATGTTTATTTAATACAATGTATATAGCACTTGATTGTAAGAAAAAAAAAACACCTCAAAGCAGTTTTCAAAAAGAATGAAACAATAAGATCATCCAAACCCAGCTGCTTAAAAGATTTAAAAAATGATATCAACCATAAGCTAAAATGAGACTGAAACACATGTCAGCATTCTACATACCTGGGCAGCCTTGCCTAGAGAAAAATGGTTCCAGCAGGCGCCAAAAAGAATACAATGCAGTCGCCCCCCTGAGGTCAGTAGCTAGGGAGTTCCGAAGTGTGGGTGCTGCCACACCACAAGACTGATTTCTTAGAAATGTGGAACAAGTATTATGTGGCAACTGCAGCAGTGCCATTTCAGCAGATCGAATAGAATTGTAGAGATGGAAGGGACCCCAAGAGTCATCTCGTCCAGCCCCTTGCAATGCAGGAATCTCAGCTGAAGCAGCCCTGATAGAGGGCCATCCAAACGTATTGTGTAAGGAGATCTCACAGGTAAACTGGATTAAACAGGGCTCAATGTGTGTGGTCTACAAAGGGGCTACACTTCCTCCCCAAGTTTTACGAAAGCTTAATATACAACTGGCAAAGTGCAGTGATACTCTCAGTTGTCAAGTTTATCCAAGCTTCACTGTTTTGAGTGGAGGCATTGAGGCGAACCTTTTTGTGAAGCAAACACAGTCACATGGAGAATAATATGACTCACCTGACGGGAATGGCTTTAGGCACAGCGTTGATGTTATTTGGTTGATATTTGAGCTTGTCGGCCTGGACTGAGAATGTCTCCATTGTGTTGTCAAACTCGGGCTGGGGTTGAGCTGAGCTGTGTGCTTTTAAAACTGGCTGGGGAGAATTTTGAGATTTGGATGGCAACTCCAGCTTATGCAGATTCTCATCTGGCAGGAGGTTGTGGTTAAACTTGGGGCTTTCAAACTTGCGTTCAAAAGGCCGGGCAGCACTTGTGTAAGGTTTTGTTGTGAAGCGGTTATAAGCAGGGGTGACCGTCTTTGGGATCTGCTCTGTCCCATTCACCGGGCCTTTGTCAGGGAAGCTTTTCTGAGGGTAGTAAGTGGACTGCACGGTGTCTTCTCGGCTGGCAGACCGGAAAGCAGCTGGCTTGTTCTGAGACGGAGGTGGCTCAGGCTTGGACAGGGTGGAATTCTGAAAGTCTGACACAGAGTTGGCTGCAACAAAACATGTTAAAAGAATTAAATACATGGCATGCCAAGGTAACATTTTTAGGTTTGCAAAATAGAGTGTACAAAAAAGAAAAAGTAGCTGTAACTGGGTGGAAGCAATTCGCTTCAGAATCTCAGCTTTCATCTAAAATGAGGTCTTTAGTAGAGATGTAAAATTTCTGGAAATTTTGAAGCTTGGAAAAAACGGAAATTTTAGGAGAAATTGAAAAAAATGCTACATTAGCACTTCTCTTTTCCCCCCTCCAGATTGAAAGTCATTCTGTTACTTTATCAACATAAAATATAACTATGGACAATTTTAATGGGCATAAAATTATCACAACATATTAAAAATATAGTGTATCCAAACAGGAACTGAAATTTAACTTGTCATTCATCACTGTTTGCTATGCAACATGCTTACTCCACCTCCCATGTTTTGCCCATGAGACCTTATGTATTTCCTCACACTGATGTGTGGGGTCTGTTAACCACTTTAGCTACTACTATATGCTTAAATTAGTTTATTTCACTTTTTAAAGACCGTTTTACAGCATTTAATGTTTAAAATATTTTCATTTCTTTTTTCTTTCATAAACTTCTCTGATTGCCACAACAACACATATACTTGAAGGCCCTTTTTGTTGCTCTATATTTTCTTCCAGTGCTTTGAGGCCTAGTGAAGAGGAACAGAACCAATGCATACCACACGTGTGCAAAAACAAAACTGAAACCTTTTTCTTTTCTGGTGACAACAGCACCTCCTAAAAGAAGAAATGTATCTTGTTCTTGCATTGGAGAGTTCAGTTTGTAACCTAGGACTTGCTTGTCCTCACAGAAATTAGAATAATCTGATACCATACATATTTTAAAAAAATGTTTTATAAAATATTTGAACCCCTTATCTTAAAATATTTTATTCATCATGTTAAAATAAAACATTCTGTCAGGGGAGTTGCTGCCTACCCTTGAGCAATGACACTCCAAACCATCTTGTCTTTAAGACTTTTATTGTGAATATTATTTACAGTGCAAGAGCTTCATGAAAACATTTCTACTCAGTATCATCAGATTCTCGCAATGGCACTTTTCGGCTCCTCCCCCAGCAGTGTAGTTTGGGGACCCCAAATCTCCGCCCCCTGTGTTTGCGGGCCGCTGATCGCCTCAGTTCTGGGGTGAATTTGAAAGGATGCCCCTCTGATGTTTCCCCGCCAAAAACCTCTGCTGGCCCCTCCTCCCTTGCTGGCATCACGGGCCGTTAGGCGAGGCTCCTGGATGCTGCCTGAGCCCTGCCCCTCTCCGCTCATTTCCTCCTTCCCGTCTCCTGCCCCTCCGCTGTTGTCAGAGCCATTCGGAGAACTGGATTTGATGAGGGGTGGCTGTTCCCTGTAAGCCTTACACATTCCATAATCTATTTTTTATTTTTTGAATTTTTCCAAATTTTTTGGAAAAAAAACAAAAAAGGCTTCAGGGAAAAAAACGGGGCGGGGAAAACCCGGGTTTTTCCGGGCCTTCACATCTCTAGTCTTTAGTCCTTATGCACTCAAAAGTATATGAATAGTTCCTGCTCAGTTCTCTGAAGTTAGAAGCATGGTTGACTGCAGATGTCTAGTAGTCAGGAGGAGCAAGGCTTCAGTTCTTCACCTATGTCTGACAGCAACCCCTTGCCCCAAATCACTGACTGCCCCAAATAAACCATGAGTAGTAAAAATTGTAGAATTATTCCACAAGAGGCATTATGTCAGTCAACATAGTTTTCATTGCCTAGGCAAAGAATTAAAAATACAGTATATTCTAGCGTATAAGGAAAATCTTTTCAAAAGTTGGGGGTAGTCTTATACACCGGGTATAAGATCTGTGGTCGCTGCATACGGTGGGGGGAGCTCAAAAACGGCTGTGGACGCATCCCCGCCGTATGCGGCAACTGTGTAAGCGGCTGCCACTTTCTTTCTGTGCAGGAAGAGGGGACGTGTGGGGCTTTCCTCCCTGCACGGAAAGAAAGCGGCAGCCTCTTACTCTCTCTCTCCCCCCATTCGCCTTGGTGCCTGGAACAATAGAGTGTGAGTGGAGACGGCCCTGGGCTGCGCTCCCTCCCCTTCCCCCTCTCCCCACCTCTCCTCTCCTCCCTTCCTGCCTACCCGCCCTGAGCCAGAGGCGCCGGTTCCATGCCCGCTGGAGCCACTGCCTCTTTCTCCCCCTCAGCGCGCAGCCCCGGCATGGACGTTAGGTCGGACGCGGGGGGGGGGGGGGAGGCGAGGAGGAACGGGCGCAAGTGACCAGGAAGAGTGGAGGATGCAAGCGGCTGAGGAGGATGTGTGTTCTCAGCCCCCTACCCCACCCCCCCTTATTCCCCACGTCTTCTCCTTCTCCTTCTAGAGCTAACTGCAGTTTTTATGCTTCAGCTCCTTCTCTCCCTCCGAATGAAATCTACGGTAGTTCGAAATGCTACCGTAGTTCTTAGTATGCCTACAAGTAAGTGCATTTAAACATCTGTGCATTTAAGCCAGGGGTCCCCAAACTAAGGCCCGGTGGCCAGATGCCGCCCAATCGCCTTCTAAATCCGGCCCGCGGACGGTCCGGGAATCAGCATGTTTTTACATGAGTAGAATGTGTCCTTTTATTTAAAATGCATCTCTGGGTTATTTGTAGGGCATAGGAATTCATTCATATATTTTTCAAAATATAGTCCAGCCCCCCACAAGATCTGAGGGACAGTGGACCGGCCCCCTGCTGAAAAAGTTTGCTGACCCCTGATTTAAGCACTGTTGTCTCTCTTTTGGCTTCATTTACCGGTATTTAAAAAGCAGGGAGAGGAAGAGATACAGAAAAAAATTATTTGGTGTGTGTTGGAAGTTTGGGATATACTTGTTACGGCGAATATATACCAAACTCTATATTTTGACTGGAAAAGTAGGGGGTCGTCTTATACACCGACATATGAGAGGCATTCTTCTTACTATTCACAAGTTTGGAGATGCTGTGGATTGATTCAGCCTTTGTTTAGCCTTATATATTTGAAAAGTGAGACTATTAAACATTTTCTTTTTTAAGTGTCTAGTAGTCAGTAAAAGATTCATTAACACAACTTCCATACAGTAATGCAACCGCTCCCCAAAAGAAACAGCAAACATTACTCTCCAAAATGAGAGAAATACACTGGCAACATCCAACATCCTGCAACGGAACTTCCCCTCTTCTGCCTGTGACACCCACTCCAAATCTGCTTGGGGCAGGATCCCTTGGTTGCCTACAGTTATTTAGAGGATACATGGGGAGCTGCAGAAGACATGCTGTTGCCCTAGCAGGTCTGTTCTTCTGAAGAGCAGCCACTGTTGGATGTCACCCCATATAACCAGCCATGAGAATAGGAAACTCAAATCAAACCAGGATGAAGCCATTCGTAGCCAGTTAAATCTCAAAAGCCATGGAGCCAGTTTAAATTACACAGGACCACATTGTATTTTACTAGAGAGCCCCCCCCCAGCAACCCAAAACAGACTAGTGGTGCTTTTCCTAGTTGTGCTTTGTTGGCGTTTTCTTAAAACTACAGCTGTTTAGTAGCAGTTGTATGACCTGAATTATTGTTCCCTTTGTAAACTAAGTTTCCCCAAACATTTCAATAAATCAAGCCTTGAGGCTCCTACCTTCAACAAGTGCAGACTTGGGCTGCAACGACACAATGGGATTATTCACAGGCTGTGGCTGGGTGTATTGCCCGGGGGGTGCAGGGAGAGGGGCTGTCACTTGAGGAACTGGCTCATAGCGCTTTTCGCCAACAGCCCTGTCCAGAGGCTCCACGTCTACTGGCTTCCCCCTGTTAGGATGAAAAGAGAAATAAGTTTTCATCTTCAGCACTTGATAGACTCCTACCTTCAGGACCACTGTCTCCCTCCCCCACATGTCAGTTTAAAGACCTCCTGATGAGGTTTTTGAGTTTCATGGCAAAAACATTCCTCCCAACCCTCGTCATCCTGGGAAAAATTGGCAAGTGGGGTGCTGCAGGGTTCTGTTCTGGGCCCACTGTTGTTCGAAGTCTGTATAAACTTGTGGACCACAAACTGAACATGAGTCAACAATGTGATGCAGCATCCCAAAAAGCTAATGTTACTCTAGGCTGCATCCACAGAAGTCTAGTGTCCAGATCAAGGGAAGTAATAGAACCACTCTATTCTGCTCTGGTCAGACCACACTTGGAGTATTGTGTCCAGTTCTGGGAACCACAAGTTACAAGAAAGTTTCTGGGTTTCAAGTTACAAGAAAGGAGATTCCAACTAAGCATCAGGAAGAACTTTCTACAGTAAAAGCAGTTTGACAGTGGAACCCTAATCCTAACCCTTGGGAGGTGGTGCACTCTCCTTCACTGGATGCTTTAGTTGAGAATCCTGCATTGCAGGAGGATGGACTAGATGACCCTTGGGATCTCTTCCAACTCTACAATTCAATGATATTCTGTTGCACCTCTTGTTACAGCTGACAAGCGCATGAAGCATCACCCAGAAGCATCATTGCCATTGCAGAGATGACCTGGCCGCTGTACTCAATTCCCCTAAACTTCCAGACTGAATTATTACAATGCCTTCCATTGCAACACAGCCTCTGAAGACAACTCAGAAACTTTAGTTGGCCCAAAATGCAGGGGTTCCATTTAGAGTTCATATAACCCATTTTAAAACAGCTGCACTGGTTTAGAGTTCATTTCTGGGCCCATTGCATTAGTGTTTAAAGCCCTAAATGACTCCAGGCCTCAAATATCTGAAAGATCTCCTCCTCCCCTACAGAACTTCCTGGGTGCAGGGATCAGCAAAGTGGCTCTCCTGGTCATTCCTCTGTTCTCAGAGGTGTCGGGGTGGGGATGGGGTGGCCTGGGAGAGAGCATGTGGCCCCTAACTTGTGGAATTCCCTCCCCACAGAGGTTTGTCAGGCACTTCATTTCATTTGTGGTGAATGCTGTGAAGGCATACCTCTTTATTCTGGCTTTTAACACTAAGGTTTTTAGAACCCACCTTATTTCTGTGCCTGAGAGTTGCTTTAATTCTTTTTAAAAAAGTATTGTTTTTAAATGTTGCGACTTGCCCTGGGACCTTAGGGTGAAGGTTTGACAATCAATCAATCCCCAGGAGAATCCTGGTCCCCCAGGATGGGACCAGACTAACTGGGGGGCAAACTGCACAAATCTCAGAGGCTGTGTTAAGAAAGCTATCCTGCAACTGTGGAAGGAGATGCCTGCCTGCTCTTCTGTTAGCGCTTAACAAAAATACACCTATGTATCTTTGAGTGCAAGACTGAAGTTTGCCTTCAGCTTTAACCGAGACCAACCCCATCACTCCAAAACAGCTCTATCCCAGGTACAAGTAGTTCAGGACATGCTAGTGCAGGCCAACATTAGAGGGGTGCAATCTCTTCTGAAGCTTTCTTTCTACAAGAGGATCATTTGGTGGGTTATAGACATTCTCCACTGCAGTGCTTTCTAAGCAAACGAAGCTTCCAAATACATGGTTATCTATAGTTAACAAGGCATGCTTTTAATGTGGAGGAACATTTAAAGGTTGGCCTCCCCCCACCTGCATCCTGCAGTGGCACCATGTATTCTATCACCATGTTCCATTGTACCTGTAGCTCTCCAGCCAGTGAAATGGCTGGAAATGCAGCAGGAAATGAAGCAGGGGAAGATGGGCAACACTTCAAAGCCAGCAGGAGTGGGGAATGGCAGCTGTGTCCCTGTCCCCACTCCCTGCGACCCACAACCTTCCCTCTTTACCACCCTAGTGGCTTTGAGCTTGTCTGCAGTACTGTGCACAATGAGTATGATACTGCTTGTGGTTCTGCTCCAGGTGCAGCAGATGGCGCCATGGCAGAAAAAGTGAAGCATGGAAGGTGAAGCATGGAAGCAAGCAGCAGAGAGATCTGGTGGTGTGAGGGCAGGTGGAAGGCATGCAAGCAAAGTGCAACCTGGACTCCAGCTTAAAACTGCAAAGTCACTTGATGATTTAGATTCAGTCTTTACTTGAACGTAGAACCCCCAAGAGCATATTTATATATGTCTATATCCCACATTTGCACCCCCCCAAAGCCCTGCCAAGACAGCAACTCCCCATCCCCTGGAAACCCTCCTCTCTGATGGGTTAAAAAGCTATATTTCTATTGGAATCTGCAGATATTAGAGGTGGGGACCTTTGAAATGATAACAGAAGTGCACAAGAGGGGAGGCTTACTTTGAAGGGTAGTTTGTGTAGTTCAGCTGATTATGGAGATGGCCTGGTTTAGCAGGCTCAGCCAGGTGGCCAGCAGGGACCTGTGCAGCAGGCTTGTTGTCATAACTCCGACGGTCGAAATAGGAGAGCTGCTTGCGGTAGTATTCCTCATCCTCCTCAGGGTCATAGTGGTTTGCCCGAACTATGTCCTCAGGGGGCTTCGCTTGAGGTCTTTGTGGTTCTGGTGCCCTAAACAGAAATATTTTTTTAAAGTAAATGCTTAAGAAATTTTTGTCACTCATTAAAAAGGAACAAGGTTCTAGGAACAGTGATTCCCCAAGTAAGCAGTGGAATTATTTAGCAGGTGGCAAGAGGCAATGGTGGGGGCACTGGGAGGTGTAAATCATTTTCAGACTTTGAAAAGCTGATATCACTGGATAAAGTTCATTAATGTTGTTGAATTAAACTAAATAGTTTTTAATTGGATTTTGAACAAATGTGCAATTACTGCTCTGAATTTTATTGTGTTATTATATCCTTAGTGGATCAAGGCACAGGAGAGCAACAGGGGGAAGAACGCTGAAAAGAGAGTTTGGGCAAGAAGACCACAACCCTGTTTCACGTTGATCTTTATAGGGAAGGCATCTGAGGATGAGCTGTGGACGGTAGAAGGTACCACTCAGGTTCTTGTGAAAGGACACAATCATCTTGTGGAGTAGTGTGAAGAGTTCTTTACAGCTGATGAGGTCAAAGGCCTTTGTCAGGTCTATGAAGTCGAATGATGTCAATTGTTGACCCTGGAGCTCTAAAAATAGGCCCTGTCAGTGAGTGACTGTAATCTGTTGAGAATGACATGGGCAAAGGCTTTCCCTATATTACTCGACAGGGAGATTCCACGGTAGTTGTTAAAGTCATGGTGGTTCATCTTTGCTCTTGTAGAAGGTCACAATGCTGGAGTTGTGCATGCCTTGTGGCATGGCTCCTGTTTCCCAACACTGCAAGAGGAGGCCATGGAGGTGTGTCATGAGGGAGACATCGAGGCCAATTTTCAGGGCTTCTGTTGAAATTCCATCCTGTCCTGGGGGTTTACCACACAGCTTGGAGCTGATGGTGCTCTTCAGCTCGTCATGGCAGGAGGGACATCCAACTCTTCCAAGGCAGGCAGTTGGGGCACTGTCAACTGCTGTGTCAGCAACCATGTTTTCCCACGTGTACAACCGGACACCTTCATCTGCCCCACCTGCAGTAAATATGTCTCTCCCAGATCAGTCTCTCCAGCCAGCCACAGCAGGCGCTGTAACTCTCCAATGGCCTGACTTCCTACCTGAAGGTGCACTCCATCATGGTTTCCCGAGACAGAAGGATGCCATCCCCAAGTGGATTAAACAAACCACTATTCTGAATGATACTTTTTATGGGGGGGGGGGCACAGGGGATGAGTTCATGGTACCAAGGTGACAGTGGCCTGAAAGGGTTTGGGAAACACTGGTGTAGACTGAGCTGCTAATAACAGATGTAGATTTTATACAAAGTTAAAAATTGGGTTGTCACCTAATTGAAGAAGCCTCAGTTGAAGTGTACTTAACCATTGAACAGATTGATTGAACCTGCATACATCTTCATGTAAGGCGGCACAATGGCTCTAAAGAGAGGAGGGGCATTTGCACTGAGCCCAGGAGAGACAATGATACAGTTTGGCTCCCTGGCAATGCCCAGGAGAGTGGGGGGGGGCTGCAAGCAGGAAGGTCTGCTTCCACTTTATAAGTAGTAGAAAATGCTAGAGGAGGTAGTGTGTGAGAAAGAGAGAGAGAGAGAGAGAGACTGGAGAGAGAGAGAGAGAGAGAGGGAGGGAGGGAGGGAGGGAGGGAGGGAGGGAGGGAGGGAGGGAGGGAGGGAGGGAGAGATGGGATGTCTTACAGGACAGCAGAAGATTGAAGTTATGTAGCAACAACAGAAGAAAGACGACTCCAGGAACAGCTAGCTGGTTTGCAGGGCTGGGCAGTCCCCAAACCTCCCTTATGATGAACTGGAGCTCTGAGGTCCAAGGGCAGAGAGACCCCAAGCCCCACCCTCTGACCTGAGAGGGAGCTCAGAAGAGCCAGAATAGTCATGGTCTTGTGCAGAATCCCCCAGCATATTTTCTTCTTCTTTAGATGACACACACATCATTTATTAATTTATTTTATAACATTTTCTACACCGCTTAATGCCCAGAAAGGCTTCTAAACCGTTTGTGGGCTTGTGAGAACAGCACTCCATTTTAAAGCTGCACCTCCGTGCTTACCTGTAAGCTGGTTTGTCATGTTCATATTGATTTTGAGAGACTGGTTTCGGACCACTCATTGGGGCAATATTAGGTTTAGGTGCAAGCTCTGGAGGTTGCTGAAAAGCACACACACGTAAACACCAAATTAGAACAACTGAACAAAAAGATAAAATGCTAACACTCTAGTACTATCATATACAAAAGGCATCCTCAGGATGGAGTCATATAAAAAGGAACTTGGCACAGCTAATGTTTAACCATTTTAAGGTACAGACAGTTTAGTCCATTTCCATTCCATGCTTGTTTCATACACTTGAGTCTGTTCCTGCATTCTGTGGCAATTTTTCAAACACACACAAACAAAAATGCATTTGAATTGTACACATTTTGTACTTTTCTCAGAAAATACACATTTTTGTGCATTCCCTCATTTTTGAATTCAGAGGTGTGTGCAGTCTGATTATTAACTGTGTTCTGATTCGCATAGAAGCCTGGAAACTGATAGTTAGGTCAGTTTGCTTTAAAATGTGAATTCTGGATTCAGTGGGAATGATTTTAGCATGTAAGAATGGGCTGGTGGATCAGGCCAATGGGGGCCCATCTAGTCCAGCATCCTGTTCTCACAATGGCCAACCAGATGCCTGTGGGGAAACCGCAGACAGGACCTGGGTGCAAAAGCCCTCCTCGCGGGCTCCTGCCGTTTCCAGCAACCGGCATTCAGAAGCATTGCTGCCTCCAGCTGTGGAGGAAGGGCATAGTCATCATGACTAGCAGCTTCTGATAGCCCTCTGCTCCATGAATCTCTCTAATCCTCTAGGTTGGTCGCTATCATTGCCTACTGTGGGAGCAAGTTCCATAGTTGAACTATGAGCTATGTGAAAAAGTGTTTTCCTTTATCAGTCCTGAATCTTCCAACATTTGTGGATGTTGTGGATGTTATGAGGGAGGGGGAAAATCTGTCCACTTTCTCCGTGCCATCCACAATTTTACAAACTTCTATGCTGTCATATTTTACTTGCCTTTTCTCTAAACTAAAAAGGCCCACATGCTTCACGGGGGAATTGCTCCATCTCCTTGGTCATTTTGGTGGCTCCTTTTGTAACCTTTTCCAACTCTACATTATCCTTTTTGAGGTAAGACAACTGGAACTGTACCCAGTATTCCAAATGCAGTTGCACCATAGATTTATATAATGATATTATGCTACTGACAGTTTTATTTTCAGTTCCTTTCCTAATAATCTCCAGCATGGAAATTGCCTTTGTCATTACTGCCACACATTAGACCCCTGTAATTCTCACAATAATTCTGTAAATCTATCACTGATGATCTACTGTGAACACGCCTAAGAAGGCAGCTTCCAATACACTGCTGCTAGTCCAGCACGAAAGGAATGTGTGTCAGCAGGTGGAATTGCCAGTGGGCCCCTTGCTGGGCTGTGGGCCCTCAGCAGATTCCCAACCACACCAGCTGCTGATGCCAGCCTATACTCCTGCTAAAAGCATCAGGTAGCAGGTGATATTAAAGACGTCTGTCTGAGAACCTAGACAGTCAATGCCACCCACAATAGACAAGTGATAGGCTAGAATGATGGACCATTCTCACTTGGTAAAAGCATCATGGCAGCAACACCATTCATTTCCTGGTATCCATCGCTTCCTAAAGGTCAGGTGTGGCTAAAATGCTTCAAAGTGAGTGTGCAGTCTATTAAAGTAACCCCACAATGTCCCTAATTGTGGACAACAACCATTCAGTGTCCCAGGAAAAGAGTAACACCAATCTGGAGAAGGAGAAGGAGGAATCCTTCATCCATGAGGTAAGTGCCCCATCTTCATTAAAGATTCAGCTCATGCCAACTAAGTCTTGTGCAAGGACATCAGATTTAAAAAAGGAATCCAGCACCAAGTGACCACAGACGATTGCCAACAGTTGCTAAAACAAGCCCAATTTACCTTGACTACTGGAACATCATTGGAGTCCTTAATTTTTTCCAGTGATGACGATCTTTTGTTTTCAAACATTTTAACCCTTGTCAGCACTGATTGCGGCTTCATGGCTGGGTCATCTTCCTCCTCGGCTGGTTGGGTAGGCAGTGGTTTACTGTTGGCAGGCAGAACTTCTGATTTACTTTGCAATGGGAGGGGAGGGTGCGCACCTGCAGTGCTGTGAGGAGGCTCGTACTGTCCCACTTTTGTGCTGAACCCTTGCGGGGGGCCTTGCTCAAAGCCTCTGGGCTGGGGCTCAAAGTAATGCTTGGACTCGGGGGACCTGGGCACTGCTGGGGTGAAGGCTTGAGTCTCTGTTTTGTATCTTCCGTGAACCTCGTACGCAGCAGTGGGCTGCTCTTCATACCTCAGCTGAGTGGCGTTGAAGTTTTTAGCTGCGTGCTCATAGCGGGGCCTGCTGTCGTAAGCCAGGGGAGGCGGCTCTTCAAAGCGAGGTTGTGCTGGAAAGTAGCAGCTGTGTTCTGTGCTCTCTTCTATGTTCTGCCGGGTATCAAACTCTCTGGGAGGTTGGTTGCTGTAAGGTGGCCGGGGCTGATAGGGCTGGTTCTCATCGTAATAGGTCCAATGGTCATCATAGGGAGGGACACGCTCCTCGTAATGAAGACGAGGGTCGTAGCCACGGGGAAACTGGTCCATGTAGTTTGAGGAGTCATACTTGTAGGCCAGTGGCTCATAATCTCTGCTAGCTTGCTTCTCTGTGTACTGGGCCTGAGGGTCATAGGTCAGATTGGAGTCCTTCTCCTGCCTCTGGGCTGGCTGTTTCAAGACATAGTTTGGCCGAGGGGCTTCGTCATTGCTGAATGGGTCCTTCCTGTACATCTGTAGAAAGAGAGTGGTTTGCTTCAGGTGCACAAGCAACTGAGACCATGAAGAACTAACAAGTCAAAGGAAACCTACAACAGCAGCTTACCCATTTTAACTAGTACCCTAATCACAACTGATTAACTCCATGAGTTTTAATTAATGGATTAAGTTTTTTTAAAAAGCACACTTCCTTTTTAGATGTAGCACACATCTAGGCTGCAACATGCAGTAAAAGGAAGTTGCCTTATTTAATCAGCAGCATTAGCTTAGCTGCCCAAACACTATTTGATTAATCTAGCCCAGGGGTGGGGAACCTCAGCCTCAGGACAGAAGGCGGTCCTCCAAGTTGCTCTATCTGGCCCAAGGTCACACACCTCGCCATCCCTGCTCTGTGCCCTTTTGCCTGGCTGCAATGTAGCCTTTGACTGTGAGAAGGCCTCTGGCTTGCCTGGAAGGAGGGTGGATTTCAGATGTGGCTCGAAAGTGTCATCTGTTGCACTGCCCACATTTACCTCTGGGCCTGTCCCCCCACTGGGATGCTGCCCCTTGGAGAGATAATGGTTCTCCTCCCCTTTCAGTCTGGACAGGGTCAGGAGTCCAAATGCTATGCAGCCCAAACCTTGGCACCAGCACCCCAGTTAAATGCACTCATTAATGCTACTGGTGTCTGTGAAGCTTCCACCAACTTTTTGTTTCAATTCATTTGACTTTGGGCCTTGGTTCAACTTCCTGCCCAACATCTGGGTGCCACAGTTCACCATTCCCATCTCAGGGTCCACACTTATGGTGAGACTTTATTCTTTTTATTCATTTTTTAAATTCATTTTGGGAACTGTTTGAGGATCTTTGGCTTATCCTGACACATCCAGCCAATCAAAATGCAAAAAACTGAACAGCTTCCATTCAGTATACAGGAAGGCCATAAAGCACAAAACACAGGTAGATTTGGAAGACAGAATGTTTCTCTGAAACTAATGTAATGAAAAGAGAAGGTTTAAGACACACACAAATGAAGTAAAAGTATGCTTTGAAATGAAGTGGGCTTGCAACATCTTCTGATTTATGCATTCATTTTCCAGCAGAAATGAGAAAGGCAATTTGAACTCATGCACCAAGCAAAACCAAGAGTTAGATTTTTATTTTCATTAAAAAGAAGCCGCAGAGAAGCTCTTTTTCAGGCTGCACAAATGCTCAGTGGGAGGGAAATCACAAGGGGGCACCTTTAGTAAGGGTGGGGGCAAAGCAAGAATGATCATGTGCAGAGTGAATCCGTGCAACATAGGCAGGAGGTACCTTGGTTGGATCTATATGCGGCGATAAGGACGGCGGCTCTTGTTCTCTGAGCATTATGTGAGGTGCCTCAGTGCCAGGTGTTCTTAGGGGGGCAGCTTGTGGTTGGTAAGAGTTGTAAGAAGCCATGCCAGGCTCCTCCAGCCTGACATTTGAGAGACTTAGACTGGGGTTAACAGCAGAAGTTGATGAGGCTGAAGGGTTTGTTTCTGGCGACGGGGAAAGGTAGGGGGCTGCAGGTGAGGCTTCTGCTTTCTGTGAAGTGTTTAAAATATAGTTTTTGGTAAAGTGGACATAATTTCCATTCAAAAATCATATTAAGCCACAACCACCCAACATATTGAATTGCAAAAAATCAAGTTGTACACCAGGACCGAACTGTTCTTCAGTACGACCTTTGGGTCCTGGATGTTGCAACCCCCATCAGCCCAAGCCAGCATGCTCAATGGCTAGGGGATGAGTTGGGTGTTGGGGACAGCTGCTTCCATAAAGCTAAACCTCCTCTTTGGAGTACATGACTGACTATACCAAAGTTTATATAACCCACACCCTCTTTGGCTAGCCAGAGAGAAAAATGGGGCAGCTTGTAAAATTAACAGCAGATTGACAAAAGATGACAGCATTGGCTCAAAATTTTAGGGGTCCCTTGGGACCTCTCTCTGAGTGTGCTCACCACCTTGTTGCCATCATCACAATGGCAACCACTGCCACACTTGCCATTGTTACATTTGCTTACTTCCTCTGGACCCAATTCATGCCACACCCCAGAAGGTGAGAGAGCAAGGCAAGGAGAAGAAGCTGCTGTTCCTTGCTACTCTCAAGTCAAGGCTGGGGAATTTGTGCTCCAACCAGATCTGTAGTTCCACAACTCCTATCAGTCCCCAGCACTGGCCAAGCTGACCTGATGGGAGGTTCAGTCCAACCATGTCCAAAGGGCCCATTTCTTATTCCTTCCTTGAGCCACTTCAATGGCCTCCAGCTGCAAGTGCACATGGTGCCCAATTACATGGCATCTGCGTCCCACCACCTCTCTGGAGTCCGACCACATTGGGAGGACGCCATGTTGCCTACTCCTTTGAATCATTCTAGAGGCCTCTAGCTAAGAGATAAAATTCATTTGGAATTCATATAAAGCTAAAGTGGATTCATTTTTAGGTTGCTCATGCCCAACTCTTGAACAGGTACCATGGTTATTTTTAAACTGAATTTCCATCTTTTCCCAAAGAATTTCCTTTTTGATGGGGAGAGGTGGGAAACAATCTCAGGTTCTTCTAAAAGTGCTGTTCTTTTCATTATTATTCTTTATCTTTTCTTTTAAAAAAATATTCTCCTATTAACCAATACAAACCAAGCAGCCAACCTGAAACAACAGGAGCCCATTCTCAGAGACACGCATCTTGCAATATCATACTTCCCGTCCTGTGGCGAAATCGTGTGCACTATACAGTCATACCAGCCATACAGTCATCATTCTATGATGTTTCCCTGCAGTACCAGTTACTGAAAAGGTGTCTTGTTTTCATTCCCTTTGCTATTTTTATTTTTGGGGTTAGCTTCTCTGCTAATACTGTCGCCAGACTTTCTTGTACCATGAAGCCAGCATGGAAGTCATGTTCTTTAAAAGTGCTGATCCTTTTATTTATTTATTTTTTAAAAGGCAGCTGAAGAGCATGTGCCCCCCCTCCCTCAACAACTGAAATGCAAACTGTATGAATCCAGTGTTCAAATGGCAGAGACCCACAGGGCTTGCAAAACGAAATGATAGCTATTCAATGCACCATTTAGAAGGCAATGCTCCTAAACACTCAATGCAGTTTGTGCACACAAACAAACAAACAAATGAACTGAGGAGGAGAAGTGGCTACGGTAGAGTAAAACCCAAAAAGCTACAAAGACCAACTGGGACCACATTTTACGCATCCAAGGGAGAAAATTGCAGGGCTTTGTATGTAATCTTATTGCTTAAAACCTGCAGGCAAGTATTGCTTCCTTACCGGTTGAGCAGCGCTTGTTTTAAACCCAGGAGACTCTATCTGGTGGTTTGGTTGCTGTTGAGCTTGAGCAGCAGCATAAGGAATGTATGGCTGAGTGTCATGATGCACCCCTGACGCATCTTCTCTTACGGGTTCAGAGGACCGCGTAATGGCTGATTCAGGAGGAGTCCCAACTTCGTCATTGAGTGTTTCGTCCAGCTCCTGGTCCGTGTAGGCCCCGCCTTCTGTGTCCGTGTCCTCATAGTCAGAGGTATGCCTGCTGTCTGTGCTGTACATGGAGTACTCGCTGCCTGGAGCCGACAGGTATGACAGGCGATCGTCGTGGAGGTCGAGGTCGTCGCTGGTAGCACCATCTGCCTGTGTCAAACACATGAGGGTTGGGTGTTTACATGGGGGGGGGGGAAGAGTTGCTGTGCTAAATTCTAACACCATGTCTTTCTGTGCAGAATGAAGATTAACTCGCCTGCACCTCAATCTTAGAGAAACAGATTTCAAGGGTTACAGACCAGAGGGAGGGACCTCGGCTCAGTGGGACAGTGCACAGGCTTCACATGCTTGACCCATGGTGCCTCCAAGAAGGGCTGGGGGAAACCTGCCTGAATCCCTGGAGAGCTGCTGCTGCCAGTCAGTGATGACAGTGCTGAGCGAGGAGGAGGAGTGGCTTACCTTAGCACAAGGTTGTCCCTATGATCCTACCAAGATGTGTAGCCTTATGGGGTTTTTTTAATGAACATATTTCCATGATCTAAAATATCAGCTGACAGGATTTGGGCCACAGATAAGGAAAGGTAGCCGGGGTGGGGGGTAACGACACCTCCCTCCTCCTCCTCCTCCATCATGTACACTGGTGCAGTAAAGGCACAGTGAGCAGGTCAGCTTCCCCTAACCCAGATTCCTAGAATCCCCTCAGCTGGCACCATGGAAAGCAACCGAGAACCCACATTCGCTGTCCCTGCTGCCTGCTACCAGACTGGTGGTTACAGTCGCCAACTCTTAAGTCTAATCTTGGCTTGGCTTTCCTGTGTTCCACCCCTACCTCACCTCTCCTGCTCAAGGTTTCAAGTGCTAGGGATGGGATCCTGGCCAGCGGTAATTAATGAGCCATTGTTTTGGGCAAGACTTAAGCATGCGTAATCTAATTAAAGCTTATTCTTCTCTTTCCTTCCTTTCCTTTGCTCTGAACAACAAAAGATGCAAGCGTCATCCATCACCCTGGACACAACAAGGCTAGTTCTCAATGCTAGTTCTCAGCACCTTTCCTTGTAAAGCTCAGAGTTCAAAAAAACTTAGAATGTTAAGGATTACGTGTTGCTCAAGTTTACTTTGTTTGTGTCCCTTATTCTGCAGGGTCAACACACTGTCTGAAGTCAAAACCCCCAAAGTAGTCCTAACACAGGGAATGAAATTAAAAGTAAACCAATACTGGAATGACAAATCACCCCAGCTATACTCGAAGCAATTGGATTGCAAATTAGCTATTACTTCTCATGACAGATCTTTGAATTGCAATGAATTGCTGCCCTGAAAATGTCAGTTCAATATATATTAACAGTCAGCCAAAAGAAAAGAAAAGAAAAAAAACGAAACAAAAAGAAAAGAAGAAAGCCTTACGTAATACACAGAAACTAGTGAAATGCCTGTCAGCGCTAGAAAGGGACTGGGTAAGCATGTAGGCAGTTTAGGGATTTTATGCTACGCCATACTAGAACAAACATTTGGGGTAGAAAAAGGGTTTGTACAGAGCAGGCATATCCAACTCCCAAGATACTGTGATCTACTCCCAGTATATATAAAAAAACTGGCAGTGATCTACCCATTGTCATTGGAGGGAGGAGCGTGCGTGGGGTGGGTGGATTGCCCAGAGTTGTTGAGCTTTTCTGGGGAGGATTTTATAGCTTCCCCCCATGACTTTTTGTACACAATAAGAATCCCGTGATCTACCAGGATCAGCTGGGGATCTACCGGTAGATAGAATAAGTTACTGGTTGGGCATCCCTGGTACAGAGCAAGGAGCTGCAAGGGGATCAATGGAGATCAGCACAGACACATCCTACACTCTCCCAGGGGTCCCCTTCATAGAGGCTATGCCTTGCCCCTCAATTATCTACTCTTGCCTCTGTGAGAAGGCATAATTCAACCACTTGCAAAAGCTGAATTGTAGGAATCTGCAAACACCATTTGCTTCTTTTTCTAAGGTTCAGAGGAAGTGCCAGTCGTTGGGTAGCCAAAATGGTACCATCCACATACAAGAGAGAGGCACCAACAGGCTTGAATAATTTCCTCTTTCAACAAGCCTTCTAAGTGGATAATGTTTGTTACAGGTAGGTAGCTGTGTTGGTCTGACGTAGTCAAAACAAAAAATAAAAAAAAATTCCTTCTAGTAGCACCTTAGCAACCAACTAAGTTTGTCATAGGTATGAGCTTTCGTGTGCATGCACACTTCTTCAGATACACTGAAGTCACCAGACCCTTATGTATAGTTGGGGAGGGGTGGGGAGGACTGTTAACGACAGACTGGAAAGAGAAGTTGCTGAATTGCAACTCATTACCAAGCTTAAAACCATGGAGAGACCTGGTCTGAATACAGACATTGGATTCTTATCTCATTACACATGATAAAGCTTTCTTTAGCCATCTCACCCCTTGCTTTTTCCTGCAAGACCAATTGCAGTCGTTAACAGTCATTAACAGTCGTCAACAGGTTTACCACTCCTATCAGGCAATCACCCATTCCCACCACCCTTCTGAGTAATACCCCTCCCCACCCTCTCACTATATATAAGGGTCTGGTGACTTCTGTTTCAGTGTATCTGAAGAAGTGTGCATGCACACGAAAGCTCATACCTATGACAAACTTAGTTGGTCTCTAAAGTGCTACTGGAATATTTTTATTTTATTTTAAGTGGATAATGTTATTCGGGTTTGTATCTGCATTGGATTTGAAACTGATTTTATGCATGTAATTATTGTTGGGTTTTAAAATTTATTTTATATGAAGTTCTTTTGTATTTATATTGCTTTTGTACCTGCAATTGCTTTATACATGGTTTATTACACAATAAATTGCTTTGAGATGCCTCATTGGAAGAAATTCATGAATCCATGCTGAAGACGTAACTGAGAATAAGATATTGCCCATATTATTCCAATACAAACCTCCCCATAACTTATTCAAAATTATCAAACCCAAATGAAAAGGCAGACATGTCCATTTAAATGTCACCACTACACTGCAACAGCTTAGAAAAAAAAATAGATTCCATACCTTTCCTTCTGAAACCCACACCAGCTGATTCTGCTGATGCTGAATCGCTTCCTTAAGAGCTCCATACCAGCCATCATTCATTGAATTCAAGTTAATAGTAGCTAAAAATAAGAATACAGAGTTTGAATGAGGTTTTGTCAAAACGACGCCAAAACTATTGAAAATGGCACTGTGTCTGGGGCAGCAATGTCCTTGAATACCAGCTGCTGGGAATTGGAGGTGGGCAGCGTGCTTTCATGCTCAAGAACAGCTTGCAGGCTTCCTATGGGCATCTAGTTGGCCAGTGTAAGATGGTGGTGCTGGACTAGACGGGCCATTGGCAAGCAGAAGCTGAAGATAAGAGCACTTCCCTCTCCTGTGGCTTCCAACACCTGGTATACAGAAGCATTACGGCCTCTGGCTGTTGGGACAGAATACAGCCATCATAGCTAGTAACCATTATCCTCCATGAATTTGTCCAATCCTCTATTAAATTTTGTTGTAAGCACATAGGGAAAGAAAAAGAATGCATTGTTTCATTCATTCCCTCCCCATACCCTTTGGCTTCTTCTCAACCTTTTTCTCCATCCTGGTGCACTCACCTGTGAAGAGGTGGTGGTTGTTTTTCCGTAGCTTGTGGGCCCTCTCATATAACTTTCTGGCACTTTTCCGGGATTCTGGGCAGAGCCTCATCCTCATAGTCTTTACGCCCTGCTTCGAATCAGGGTTCAAGAACACCACAATGGGATACCACTGTGCGTAATTCAGACGGTCCACTGCATTTGGAGTGACATCTAATAAGGCGTGCTTGTCCTGAGAAAAAAGAAAAGATTGAACCAAGCCGTCAGACAACCCAGGAAAACAAGGGCTCTTGACCTGTTCTCTAAAGCCTCCTAAAAGTGTGCATCATAAGGTTTCAAACTTGCCACCTTTAATCTAGCTGATTCCACAAAAATTAATTATTTTAAACTATTTTCACATCTGCAGCTGTATTCAAGAGCAGAAAAATCAGGCAGGTAGAAGAGTCAATTACCAGGAAAGGGGAGGCAGGGGGAAGAGTGAAGCTGGACACCTTGAAGATTAATTCTGCAGTCAACAGAGAATACAAAGGCAGATATGTAAGGATTGTTGAGAAAGGTTGAACAGAACAATAAAAGAGCAGAATGATTTTAAGCTTTGTGTCTATCTTCTTGTGTGATCATAGCCATCATTATAAATCTTTAAAATTTAGAGCTCTCTGAGACAAACATTAAGCTGTGGGTTACTTTTTCCAAATTGATGTGTGAAATTCAATTCTATATGAAGCATAATTTATTAAGCAGATCAAGGATTTTGTGTTGTAGGTCCTCAAAAATCTCTACCACACTTACCCTGCATATTTAGCAAGTGGATAGAAAAGGGGTTTTCTTTAACATTTAGCACAAGTGGCAGTTTAGTTCCTTCTGCAGGGAGGATTAGCTAGTCAATGAACATGCAAGCACACATGAGTAAAAAGCACTCTGGAAGGAGACCATTTGCTGAACCTGGAGTGTTACACACCACTGGCATTTTTCTTTGAAATTTACGAAGAACTACATTTGAACCTCATATGAAGGTCAGAGAACACCAAAAAGCAAGCAAGCGGGAAGCTGAGGTGCCAAATCCAAAGCTCAGCCAGGGGTTGCTGTAGCAAACTGGAAGGTCCAGGGTGTGGAAAGAGGAGGCTGATGGGAACTGTGGTCCCACGCACCAGGCTGGGGAATTGCACCTGGGGAATTGCACAGGTCCTAGCCATGGAATTCTTGCCAGGATCTGGGGAGATAGGCACTTGGCAAGGATCTGTGCAACGATCCCCACCACATGGCTGTGTGTGGCATTTCATTCTAACAACATCATGGGTGAAACCACAGAAACACAACTTTCACACTGCAGCAGCAATGTCTAAATTACACGTTGCCATGCCATGTCTTGCATTTCCCATACTTTCAGTAATTTGTGGCTAATGTGTTTCTTAAAATTGTTTTATCATCTTCTGTGTTCCTGCATGAAACCTGCATGTTGTTGACCCAACAAGAAGCATACAAATGAGCATTTAATCACTTACTCTGTCAATTATCTGTTTGATTGTGTGCAGACGAATAATGCCCGAACTACGCTGGTCTGTACCAGCATCCCTTGGTTCACTTTCTGTTAAAGAGACAACAGTTAATCAACACCTGTGGGTCAGTTACATGTTACAGGCGGTAAAAATGTTACAAGATTATCAAATTTCTTCTTTGAAAATCTTCTATAAGCTTTCAAACATCACTTTCCAAAGTCACTTCTTTTATGGTAAGGACAGAACTGTATTGCTTATGCATTCTGGGGTGCTCAACGTAGGGCTGGGCAATATCAGCTTTTCAACATCATGGTGTTTTGCCAGTCAAACATCATGGTTTGGTGATATACCACGATGTTGAAAAAACAAGATGCAGTGGCCTCTGCCTGCGAGGCACTGGCTGAAACTGCCCCAGCTCTCACCTCAAGAGCTGAGGCGGTTTCACCGAGGCTTGTGGGCTGGGACAATGCAGCTTGTTTGTGCTGCTCAGCTGGGAGGAGGGAATGTGTCCTCCCCCCCAGCTGAGACAGCCCTGGTGCTCTTGCTGCTCAAGCAGAAGCATTGGAGCTGCTTTGGGCTGCTGAGCTGGGGGGAGGGAACCCATTAACGGGTGGAGCACCGGGGCTCCTTTACCTGCTCACTGCAGGGAGCAGCAACCGCAATCCCCTCAGCCAAGCAGTTTCACGGAGCCCCCACCACACCCCTGGCTTTAACTGCTTCACTGAGCCAAGGGCAGCTGCACACTCCTCATTTGAGCAGTTTAAAGACATAGAGGGAGGAACAAGCTGTATCGGCGCCTCACCAATACAGCTTTTTTCTCCCTCTGTGCAGTATGAGGGCAAAGTGGGATGTCGGCTTCTCTCAGTGATATATCGCTGGTGAAACCACCACCGCTCCTGAGTCCCTCTATTGACTCCCTCCAGCCGACTCTGCGAGTAGAGGGACTCAGGAGCTGTGGCGGTTTCACCAGCGATATATCACTGAAAGAAGCCGACATCACGGTCAGCTCCTCATACCAGTCCTGGGCGATATGATAATATATCTCCCAGGCCTAGCTGAACGTGCAAGAAAACTGTGGGAAACACATCAGCTTTACTTTGAACCACACAAACACACCACTCATCTCCTTGCAGAGACAGCTTGGGATGCTGATGAACAGCTTGGTGGTGGAACACATGCTTTGTGTGCAGAAGGCCCTGTGTTCTTTCCCCAGCACCAGCACTTAAAAAGGAACAGGTATGGGGAAATACCTCTGTCAGACAACCTAGTGCTGTTGGTTAGAGTAGACCAGGTGTGGGGAGCTATGCCTCTCCTGACGCTTTTGGACTCTAACTCCCATCAACCCCAGTCTGCATGACAAATGGCCTGGGATGATGGGAGTTGAAGTCCAGCAACATCTGCAGAGCTGTTGGTTCTTTGGTAGTCAGCAGCAGGCAAGACTGTGAATGATCTGACACAATAAAGCAGTGTTGTTTTCCAATGTTAGAGCTTTTACAACATCTAGATAGTCATGCGTGTGGATTTTAAAAGTCTTTTCTGCCACATAAATGAGGAAGCCACTGATAATACAGACACCTCATTTAACCCACTTGGATGTTTCATCATCATTTAAATATTGGAATAAGAGAGCGCAAACTTCTCATCTATGCTCTCAAGTCATTGTCTCCTCATATACAATGTGCCACCAGGGTTGCATAATGCCTTCCGTGCTGAAATACGGGGGCCCCATCAGCATTGGCATTACACCAGCTCCTGAAGACACACCTGTTTAAGCAAGCACTGTCCTGAACTGACCTTGTGGTTTTATTTTAACAGGTTTTTAACTGTTTCAATAGTTATGCTTTTAAATGGCTTTATTGTATATTTTAATTAAGAATGCTTTAATTCCCCCATGGATTTGCTCCTGCTTATTTTAATTATGTATTGATTTTATAGTAATTAATGGCTTAGAAGCCATTTTGGCATATAAGTGATAAACAGGTAAACAAATCAATCCTCTCTAATCCAAGGAATTGTCTAAAAACTTTGGTCTGCACCTGTAAGCTGGAGGGGGTTTAGCTGGGAAAACAGGACACAGAAGACAGGCAAGGTGCTTACTTGCAATTTGATAAATATCTGGTTCTTCTCTTGCCAGTTTCTCCCGCGCAACATCTGCAATTGGTCCAAAGATTGTTACAGGCCTGAGAAATCCAGCTGGAATTAAAGGGAAATCATAGTAAGTCTTCTTTAAACAAAAACAAAAAAACTACCAAGACATTATTTGATGGCTTTGAGTGGGAATGGCTTTTTTCATGCCTAGGGCTGCACTGACCCATGGCTAAACCTGTGCGGGCACATGTCAAAGTGGGTGTGGCTGAAACACAAAAGTGGGTCTGGACAATTTTTCTTTCTTTCAAAAGGCACATACTGGGGAGGTCGGGGGGGGCAAGAACAGATTCACGGCAGGGGAGTATTGGGAGCAGTCAGTCATCTTTTAAATAATAATAATAATAATAATAATAATAATAATAATAAGACTGACAGCAATGTCAATCTTAGTGCGCTACGAGTTCTGACATTTTAAGATGAAAGTGTTTACTTTTTTAAAAAAAACACTAGTTGGCAGAAGAAGTGCCAGAAATCAGCTGCTGTTTAGTAGGCGCAGAAGTTATTTAATGTTAAGTGCCAATTAATGATTGTCAGGGGATTGTTGCGGCTACTCCCGAGTAAACAAGCCCAAGTCTGTTCTGTCTTTAACGGTTTTATTGTGCATAGTATTTACAGTGCAGAGATAGCGGAAAACATGACCTCCTAGTCACTCACAGAATCCTGCAATGGCGCCCTTCTGCTCCGGGGCCAGCATAATAGTTTGGGCAACCCATAACACCGCTCTCTAACCTTGCGTTTGGGCGTGTGCTTCAATTCAGGCGCCAGAAGCGGCTGTGCTCCCTCTCCTACTTGTTGGCTGGAGTGGTGCAGGGGCTCTGATGCATCGCTGAGCCTTGCCTCCCCCACTCCGCTCCCATCCTCATTTCCTCCCCCGACCCGCTGCTGCTGCTCTCCCTGGGCAAAGTGCTGGTCAGGATGATGGGGGGAGGCTCCCTGTAGGGAGGTCCTCTGACAATGATGATTACTGTAATCTTATGTGACCAAGTCCACCCAACCAAACAGCCTTTTGTTTGGAAAGTGCCACCTCTACCTGGGTCAGCCAATTATCCTGACTCTTTCTTGCAAGTGCGTTAGGAGGCTGTTTCCCCACTTTTCGACCTAAAGCCCTCTCTTGGCCTCAGCAGAGTTCGTTCAGGGCATGCGTGTGCTTGAATTCCTGACATGGCTGCTATTGGGGCAGGTGAAACCAATCAACCATTCCCAGCAAGGGCAATATAACAAGGCACCCAGGTGTTACGCTGTCAGCACACATATGTCAACGTTACGAGCTGAAGAGAATTAGGTAGTGGGCAAAACAGGCAAGCTTTTCTCTCAAATGCCTACCAAAGAAAGATCACACATTCAGAACTGGTTCCATTACAGAGCCAAGGGGAATTTGTCCATCACTGAGGTTTGAACCACCAAACCTTTACTGTACACTTTAAGAATCTTGACTTGGAACGTTAATGGGCTTAACTTGCGATCCAAAAGGAATAGGATCCATCATGTACTAGTGAAACAGAATTTGGATGTGATTTGCTTACAAGAGACACATGTGATGAGGACTCATGGGAAAATTTTGCAATATAAGAAGTTGGGCCAGGAATACATCTCATCTGATAGAGTCAAAAAAAGAGGAGTAAAAATAATGACAAATTGGAATCCAAATTGATGTTTAAGGACGAAGTTGGGAGATATGTAGCAGTTGAAGTAATAGCGCAAGGCGAAAAATATCTTTTTCTCGGAATGTATGCACCAAATGAAGCGAAGGCTGAATTCTTCAAAAAGATCCACGAAGTTCTATTGGACCATGTGGACTATAAAATAGTTATGATGGGTGATTTGAATGGGGTGGTCTCCACTTTGATGGACAGATCTCAGAGACAGAAATTTTTGAATGATGGAAGACTACCAAAGACGTTTTTTGAGATGATCAACAATTTTGACCTGATTGATGCTTGGAGGACGAAAAATCCATTGGGAAAAGACAGTACTTTCTTTTCAGATTCTCAACAATCGTGGTCCTGCCTGGATTATATATGGACAACCAGAGAATTGGCCCCGAGAATGATCAAGGTACAAATTTGCCCAAGGACATGTTCGGACCATAATGCTGTGTGTTTAGAATTAAAGTTGTCTCTGCACGGCTCCTTTAGATGGAGGATGAATGATGCATTGATGAGAAATGAAGATTGTCAAGAAGGCCCCAAAGACCCCAAAAGACTATTTTGAAATAAATTTGAGTACAGAGACAGATAAAAGGGTCATTTGGGATGCAAGCAAGGCAGTGATTAGAGGTTTCCTGATACAACAGAATGCGATTAGGAAGAAACAACAAAATGGAAAAAAAGAAAATATTCTGTCACAATTGAAAGAAAAAGAGAAGAAATTGAGGTATAACCCAAAAAAATCAGCAGACCCAAAAAGAAATTAAGTTGTTGCAAGTACAGTATTCACAATTAATAAATCAGGAAATGGAGTGGAAGATCAAAATGATGAATCAAAAGACATTTGAATCTGCTAATAAATGTGGGAAATTATTAGCATGGCAATTGAAAAAGAGACAGAAACAAAGCACGATAACGAATATAAAGATGGAAGAGAAGACTATTGAGAACCCAACAGAGCTAAGGAAATGTTTTCAGAAGTATTATAAACAGCCTTATAAAAAGGATAAAGAGCAAAGGGATAAAATAGAACAATTCTTGGGCAAGAATGGACTGCAAAAGATTCCGATCGATAAGAGATCAGCACTCAATTATAGAATTACAAAACAGGAAGTAGAACAAGGCATAAAACAATTGAAAATCGGCAAGGCACCAGGACCAGATGGACTGGCATAAAAATATTATAAAACGTTGAAAGATTGGCTGGTAGAACCGTTGGTGGATGTCTGCAATAAGATTCTTGGAGGGGACAAAGCACCCGAGACTTGGCAAGAAGCATATATAACTCTGATCCCAAAACCAGACATGGATAGAACACAGATGAAGAATTACCATCCAATCTCCCTCTTAAATGTGGATTACAAAAAATTTGTAAGTATCTTGGTTTCAAGATTGAAATGGGTATTAAATGACCAAATACATCACGATCAGGCAGGCTTTTTACCTGCAAGACACATGAAATATAATATTAGAAATATTATTGATGTATTAGAAAGATTGGAAGTAAAAAAGAATACCAAAGCAATGTTAATTTTTACAGATGCAGAGAAGGCATTTGATAATGTTTCTTGGAATTTTATGATAAAAAATATGGGGGTTGGACAAGGGTTCATTAATGGTATAAATGCAATCTATTCAGAACAAAAAGCAAAAATCATTGTGAATAACTTGGTTTCAGAGGAAATTAGAATTTAAAAAGGTACCTTCTGGGTTAGGAGTTTGAAACAATGGGTTGAAACAAAAACACCAGAAGAGTAAGCCATTTCTTTGGAAGATTGGAAAGGAAACATCACAGGCATTTGTTAGGTCGGGGAATGGCCAAGGGAATAAAAGTGTTTACTAGAGCAAGCTGAGGTCTGAGATGAATGCAATCTGTTAGTGGAATTGGCCTAAACCCATTCCTACCCAACTAATCCCTTCTATAGTCCACATCTTCCAACTTTTCACTTCTGTCTGGCAGAGAACCCCAGCTGTTGGCTAAGGAGGGAACAGCAGCTATAATGCTTGCTTTCATAATCCCTCCAAATTCCTTTTTCCTTTTGTATCATGTCCATTAGATTAAGAGTCCTGTAGGTAGAAACTTATATTTTAATGTGTGTACACTGTTTAGAAACTTTCAGGCTTTTTACAACTGCAGTAGTAATCATCATCATCATCATCATCATCATCATCATCATCATCTCTTCATGTTCTCTCCAACTCCTCCTTCACCCTTATGTTAACGTTCTATATGCCAAGCCATTTCCTTTCCCCTCCTTCCAAACACAAACCCTGAACACGGTTAATCACAGTAACATTTCAATTTCCTTTGAACCCCACCTTCTCGAAGAACAACTCTCTCATATGCAGGAAACTTGGTCTGAACTGGCTGGGCAGAAAGGTCCTCTCTGCTTTTCCTGAGGTTTCTTTTTGAGCTACGTAGGCCCCGAAACCTCCAGAAATCTGCACGGTCCCCACCAGCTGTCTTTGGAAGGGTGTACTGCACGCTAGCCAGTTGCTCAGCTCTGTGTGGAAGAAACAATGACAGTGAACACTGATAATGGGGGGAAACAGCAGCCTTGCTTAGCTCCTAGACCTGCGTTTCCAAGGCTTTTCTGTACATGTGCCAATTCACATCCCAACTGGTTCCAGGCAAAGCAAAATGGTTAAATCCAAAAAGGATTCTGCTGTTCACCCTATAGGTTGAAAGAGCTGCTTGCATCTCCAGCATCTCCAATGATTCAAAATACAGTTATGATTATCAAGGGCAAATTTGTACCTTGCATATGTACTTGAACTGCAGCTCTGGGAGCTTGAAGTTTGCAAATTGATGCTCTAAAGCAGGCATTCCCAAACTTCGGCCCTCCAGATGTTTTGGACTACAATTCCCAACTTCCCCGACTACTGGTCCTGTTAGCTAGGGATCATGGGAGTTGTAGGCCAAAACACCTGGAGGGCCGCAGTTTGGGGATGCCTGCTATAAAGCAAAACTCTTAAATTAACTAGTCTGAAGTTTCAGCAATTCCATCCAAGAAATTCAGCACAATGCAGGTTTACAAAAGCTTAGCCCTTCAGCCAAATAAACGCTTCTCCAAGAGCTATTCTGAAATACCTGTTTTTGTTGGGTATAATGCCTCTTTCCACCTCTTTGTGATTCTTGCCAATCCGAATAGCCAGCCAGGATCCAAGCTTGCCATTGTATAATGTATCCACCACTCGAAACACCTCTCCTTTGTTGAAGCTAAGTCCATAGGGAGATTCCTTCTCGTATTCAAAATGAGTTCTTATATAAAAAGAATCTCCTACATCTGACTCCACAATGCGTCGATAAACTGCAAGAACGGAATAAAAGCACAAACTTAATGCTTTATAGCACTTACAGAAAACTATTATTGAATCAAACAATAGATTTGAGAATATGCTGAATTCTGTAGGTGAGAGTGGTGAACAAGTTCCCCAAGTTGTCGCTAGCCTACAATTCCCATAATCGTTGACCACTGGTCATGCTGTCCAAGGCTGATGGGAGTCTAACAATATCTGGAGAGCCACAGGATCCCTACTGCAGGTGGTTAAAAAACCTGAAAATGGCAAAAGGCATGATGGTTTTCAGCACTATCAGAATGTACTTGAGAACTAATTTGTATTGCAGTACCAGCATGTACCCATGGTCAGGGATGAACAATGATCCCAAGTAAACTTGCTTTTACATCTACCATTTTCCATTCACACAAAGCAGATCCCACAAGCCTGAATTGTGCACACACCTGGTGTAAGCAAGGAATGATGCAGCTTGGTTCTGTTTTGCTGCTGCATACTACCTTGGTGAGCCTGAACTAATTAATACCAATGACTCAGACAACAGTATTAGATTGCAGATACTGTAGCCTTCAAAAGAAGTGACCTGGATAATAAAGCCCCAACACTGCCAATCCAAGGTGTTGAGGACAGCTCTCTTTTGATTATTATCTAAGAGAGTTTATCAAAATAGTTTTTGTCCTTTCATTAAACGGCAGTTACTTACCATCCTTTTTCTTCTGTGCCAAAATTGTTACCTCTTCCCCTTTAGGGAGGTCAAGCAGAAACAGTACTGCTTCCTCTCTGATGATATTTGTGAAGTCTACGTTATTTACCTGGTGCAAAGCAACAGTTCAAAAAGTTACTACGCAGTTGACAGAACCCAAGTGTGCATCTAGACATTCTCTTTAGTTGCATTACTATGTTTGTATATTGTACCACATGTGCCATGAACTTTATAGTCTCTTTCTCCTAAGCAAATCATGCTGAGAACTCGCCACAACCAAACCTTAAGACCATCTTTGAATGGCCTGCTCTGGGTACCTTTTTGGTAGTGGCACATTCCCCAGAAAGGCCTGCCTGGTACCTTCTTTGTGGTATTTTGGCACTAGGTGAAGAACTTTTGATGAATCCAGGCCTTTAAACTGCTATGTCATAAGCTGTTTAGTCATGCTGACAGTATATTCCGGAAAACTGTCTGTGGACAAACGCCGGCTCCCTCAGCCTGAAGCACCACACCCCATAGTTGCCTTTGATTGAACTTAACTGTCCAGGGGTCCTTTACCTTTACGATGTTTCAGGAACCTAGTTTTATAAATTGTATGCTACCTCCATGCAAGGATTGTTTAAATATTTTTGTTTATTGTTTTTTATTCTTAGTTTATACTTTGTTACTATTTTCCTGCAAGCCACCCAGGGAATGTTTATTGATGGGATGCTATATAAATCTATATCACCATCATCTTAATATTCAAGATTGCCACCTACCCTGAGAATCTGATCTCCTTCTTCCAAGCCTTCTTTGGCAGCAGGGCTATCCTCTAGAACACCAGCTACAAATATCCCGACATCATTGCCACCAGCCAGCCGCAAGCCCACACTGTCTCCTTTTTTGAATTTCACTAGCTTCATGCTTGGTCTGCATGGATTAGGAAATATTGATTAATAACTGTCTCTTGCCAGCCCATCCCTGGCCACAAGATGGACAGGTCATAGTGGAGAGTTTTGACTAAACGTGATCCACCTGGAGAAGGAACTGGCAAGCCACTCCAGTATCCCGTAAAAGAAATGGAGTGGCCCTCATAGTCAACAAAAGAGTGATGAAAGCTGTACTGAGATGCAATCTCATAAATGATAGAATGATCTTGAAACGAATCCAAGGCAGACCTTTTAACATCACAGTAATCCAAGTTTATGCACCAACTACCGGTGCTGAAGAAAGTGAAATTGAACAATTCTATGAAGACTTAAAACACCAGAATTCATCATGCGAAAGGCTGGACTAGATGTATCCCAAACCGGAATTAAGTTTGCCGGAAGAAATATCAACAACCTCAGCTATGCAGATGACACAACCTTGATGGCAGAAAGTGAGGAGGAATTAAATAACCTTTTAATGAGGGTGAAAGAGGAGAGCGCAAAATATGGTCTGAAGCTCAACATAAAAAAAAAAATCGAGATCATGACCACTGGTCCCATCACCTCCTGGCAAATAGAAGGGGAGGAAATGGAGGCAGTGAGAGATTTTACTTTCTTGGGCTCCTTGATTACTGCAGATGGTGACAGCAGTCACGAAATTAAAAGACCCCTGCTTCTTGGGAGAAAAGCAATGACAAACCTAGACAGCATCTTAAAAAGCAGAGACATCACCTTGCCGACAAAGGTCCGTATAGTTAAAGCTATGGTTTCCCCAGTAGCGATGTATGGAAGTGAGAGCTGGACCATAAAGAAGGCTGATCACCGAAGAATTGATGCTTTTGAATTATGGTGCTGGAGGAGACTCTTGAGAGTCCCATGGACTGCAAGAAGATCAAACCTATCCATTCTTAAGGAAATCAGCCCTGAGTGCTCCCTGGAAGGACAGATCGTGAAGCTGAGGCTCCAATACTTTGGCCACCTCATGAGAAGAGAAGAATCCTTGGAAAAGACCCTGATGTTGGGAAAGATTGAGGGCACTAGGAGAAGGGGACGACAGAGGACAAGATGGTTGGACAGTGTTCTCGAAGCTACGAACATGAGTTTGACCAAATTGCGGGAGGCAGTGCAAGACACTGGCGTGCTATGGTCCATGGGGTCACGAAGAGTCGGACACGACTAAACGACTAAACAACAACAACAAACCAACACTATGTACATAAATAATAATGCATGGATAATATATGTGTGCAAAGTAATTTAAGTGTGTATATTATTATTAGACTGTTTTATTTCCATTTCAGCTTTTCCTTTTCCACCTGTACACCATCCCGGGCGTCAATTTCACCCAGTGCGTGACACATGGGAGTTTCAGAGAGCACTGGCAGGAGACCACCTACAACATGTTCACTTTCACCACCCTCTATGTCACCCCGCTGACCGTGATGGTCGTCTGCTATGTCCGCATCTTATTTGAGATCAGCAAGCAGCTATGGTCCATGGGGTCACAAAGAGTCGGACACGACTAAACGGCTAAACAGCAACAACATATTTTGCTGGACCACAACTTCTAACACTGCCCATGCTGATCTGGTGAAAGACAAGGAAAAGCAAGAGTTCCCTTACCGAAGCATTCCATCTTCATGGGTTGAGTTTGGAAGAGGGCCATCGGAGGGACTAACAGGTAAATCCACATCTGGCTGACCCGCCTGTGCATAGACTGGTTTTGGTTCTGTTTAGAAAGCACAAAAGAAGATTGAACAAAAGGCGTTTTAAAAGCACACAAAAATACAGGAATGACTTGGCTTGCTCCTTTGCAACGTTCATTCAGATCCAATCTCAGGAAGAACTGGGGACAATACAGTGCTTTTAAGTTCTCAGTTTGATCCTTTATAAATTTATGAAGATTTAACACATCTTTATTTCGGCCTCTAAACTGTGTCTAAGGCAACACTGGGGATCCTCCAGACTGTCAGCCAAACTTCTACACCCATCTGCCTTGTACCTGACATCAGAGATGTATCCTTAGGTGCGAGGCCGGTGAAGATGTCGCTTCTTGCCAAAAACAGGGGTCCGAAAAATCTGGAGAGCACCAGGTTGGCAAACGCTGTTCTATACAATTATGTATTTAAGAGGACAGACTGGGAAGTAATACATTTATTTTTAATGTACTGTACTAGAATTTTTAATTTATAATGTACTGTATTTAACGTGGTTGCATAAAAAGCTCAGCAGACAGTATATGCTTCAAAATACAAAAGCTAAACTTTTACTTGGAGAGCATTCAATAAATTGGAGGGTACAATATGACTTGCAGCCTTTTGCTTTATTAAAATAATTTAACGTGACTATAGAAATTAATATTATGGTAATCATTTAAAAAATGATAAATGTAATTACATAGATGCCTGTGTTTTCATTTGTTGTTCATGTTTAATTTACTGTTCTTTTACATTAAAAAACAACAACATATACAAATTCAGATATTTTACATCCCTTTCATGGAGTAAGCTTAATTTGAAAGCCTAGGACAGATATTCTGTTGAGATTCAATGTGAAGCTTAGCATTCAAACAGCACTAGAATGTTTCTCTATCATGGTGTAGGGGCAGCTGCAGAGGACTAACGTCTGCCCAGGACCAACACCCATGATTTGCTAGTCATAGGGAAATGTCACCATCTTAGATTAGTTAACTCATGAGCAGACTAATAATAATAATAATAATAATAATAATTTATTTGTACCCCGCCCATCTGGCTGAGTCTCCCCTGCCACTCTGGGCGGCTCCCAATCGAATATTAAAACAATACAGCATTATATATTAAAAACTTCCCTAAACAGGGCTGCCTTCAGATGTCTTAATATATTCGTTGTGTTAAAGGATGCCTTAAACCCAAGACAGAAGGGAACCAGGGAAATATATTTCAGGAGTGCATAGAGCCATGCGGCAAGGTATAGCAAAAAGCGATCCACTTCGAGCAGCATCATGCAGGGGAGAGATAAGTTAAGAATTGTCTGAATTGTACAATGAGATGTTTTTAAGTGCTGGGGCCAGGGAAGCAGTGGCACTGCAACTGTAGGTTTTAAACATGAGGAATTAATATTTTTTTTCAAATGGGGTAAGCCCAACTTGAGTTGGAGCTAATTAGACTAGAAGAAATAAAATCCAATTTTATATTTGAAGTCACAAGCACTTTTTAGAGGGCAGGCAGCAGCCCAGGAGGGCCTTCTTAGTGGTGGCCCCTAAGCTATGAAACTCCCTCCTCACAGTGGTGTGCCTGGCCTCTTCATTATGCAGCTTTTGGAGAATGCTGAAGACACACTTCTTTACCTGGCCTATTGACACTTGAGGTGTATGTTCTTAGGACCCGCTTTCTATTGTTTTAAATTGGTTTAAACTGTATTTTAATGTTGTGTTTTAATCTTGTAACCTGTCCTGGGGACCATAGGAAAAGGATGGGAAGTAAATAAATAAATAAAATCCTCAACAGCTGTAGTACAGAAGTACGGTATAATACATACTAGGGGTTGCAATACTTAATAAATTAAATTGATCTGTTTTTACAACTATTAATCAACTAAAAGCATGAGCTGATTGATTAAACAGATTTTTTTAAGTGTGTATACTTAAAAACTACCTGATAAACACCATATTAGAAGAGGCATAGGATGCTGCTGCCTTATAGCAATCCAGACAGTTGGTCCATCAGACCGAACATTCCCAGCTCTAGCCTGGGGATTGAACTTGGGACGTTCTGCATGCAAAGCAGATGTTCTACCACTGAGGTCCAGCCCTTCACCCTTTCTCTACCCCAGGTCATAGGCAACCTTGGCTCTCCAGATGCTTTGGAACTACAACTCCCATGATCCCTGACCACTGGCCCTATTATCTAGGGATCATGGGAGTTGTAGTTCTAAAACATCTGGAGAGCCAAGGTTGCCTATGCCTCAAAGATGCAGGTCATCTAAAAATGCTGAGTATGTTTTTGCTTCAGAATGACTGCTTAACCTCACATGCAGATTGAATACGTTAATTAGTTTAAAACACAGGTGACTGAAGAAATCCTAGTCAATTTAACCAGGCAGTAGCCTTAATACTTGCCAGGAAGTGGCGGAGTCTGCTTATCATTTCTCTCCGTTACAGATTCTTCCAGTGATTTGGAAATTGTGGGTTCCTCTACATTTTTCACAGGTGTGGAGACTGCTCCTGGCTTTGCTATTCTTTCATCATCTCTACTTCGGAGACTAAATCAAGAAAAAACAAAACTTCATTTAAAAATCTTCAACAGTAATTCCACCAAGGAAATCTAGAGAATCAAGTAGTTGTAGATTACACCCGTCATAGAAATAGTAAGCAGGTGACATTGCTCTGAGGATTTCCTGTGGAAATGTCTAGCACAGATTAGGTGAGATCCTGAGAGATGCAGGCACTAATTGCTACAGACTTCCTCACTTTTTATGTGGCGAACCTGTTTCACTCCAAATGTTTCTGGGATCTAACTCCCAACAGCCCCAGACAGCATGGTCAGTGGGTCAGGGATGGTGGAAATTGTAGTTCAGCAGCATCTGGAGCCCCCCCCCAAGGTTCCCCACTGCTGGGCTAAGGAGACCGTGTCATGCTATCTCTCAAGGGGGCTGAGAAATGGTTCATGTGAGACACATTGGATGCTGTCACCAAAGCTGGAAATTTGCAGGCTCAAATTTCCACTTGGCCACAAAGCTCACTGTCTCCTAAGTCCAGCTTACCTCACGGGGTAATATACAGAACAAACCATTTTTAGAAAGTCACACAGATTTACCTCCCACCCCCCGCCAAACCTAACTTAGATATAATGAATAACTAAGTAAGAGAAAACAATACTTGTTTTGATTTCCTAAACAATTGTCCCCCACTATAAATGACTAGCAAATTTCCCAAAAAGAGAGACAGAGTGCTTTCTTCGCCACCATACAATCAATCTGCTACAGCTAGATGGCACCGCTGCCTCAATATCCACACTGCAAAGAGCAATAAGTCATTGGTTGGATGGCCATGCTTGAAGTCAAGCAGAGCTTTTGTAAACACAGCAGTTTTTCAGAAGAGGAACAGAGCTGCCACCAAGTTATGCCAGATGGGCGGGGTATAAATAATAAACTATATTATTATTATTATTATTATGCATGGAGGGGAGGCATTCAAATACTAAGTAGCAATTATTTGATTTGACGTTTAAAGAACCCGAAGACTATGCAGCAATGTTATTGATTAATACTGTATACACATCGAAGAAAGAACACTTCATGCAGGAACGCCTTGCAATTTTGAAAACAAATGCTAAATGCTTAACAGCTAGAAGAAGTGATGTTTACAGGGACACACATAGCATGACAACGTCATTGCAAAGGTAAGCTTTGTCACATTGCTTGGGGGAAGGCTGCATTTCTGAACAGTCCTCATTCTTTTTGCTGCTTGTGGTTCCACTGGAGAAACTGCACATAGAATTATTGCAGCTACTGAAATCTGAAAGGAGGACCCAACATCTGGTGCCTTTTTGGACTCCCAACTCTCTCTCCAACCCAACCATCTAATTTTTGGACTTCAGCTTGCTTTACTCAAAACACACAAAGCTGCCTTACAGATGAATCCCACCATTAGTCTACCAAGCTCAGCATTTATTCATTTTCTTTTTGTTTCTTAAGCATATACCACAATGGAATCTGAGGTTCCCAGGAGGTCTCCTATCCAAGCATTGACCAGACTCAGACCTGTTTAGCTTCAGCAAAGTGGTAGTCTCTAGTTCCTTCAGACCATACCTTGGATAAATCTTCTGATTTGTGGTGGATCTCAAAGAAAGGAAGTTGGGTGTCTTTCCAGCCCCGCTTAAAATACTATCTTGGCTGTTGGAAGTGGGGAGGTGAACCTGGCTGCTTGAAAATGGGGGAAGCTACAGCTCTCTCCCATGGACAAGTCAATCCTTTGATCTACAAGCATGTCCAACAGGTAGATTGTGATCTACTGGTAGATTGTGGGGTGTTCCTGGTAGATCTCTTGCCCCTCAGTGATTCCCCCCCCCCCATAAAAAAGGGTGAAAACAACAACAGTGGCTTCCTAAAAAAGCTCAACAACTCTGCATTTCCTAACAAAGCTCAACAACTCTGCCTTCCTAAAAGCAGCTCAACAACTTTGGTCCATGCAATGACAATGGGTAGATCACTGCCAGTTTTTTTTTAATACTGTGAGTAGATCACAGTCTATTGGGAGTTGGTCATCCCTAGAACATATGTCTTCAGTTTATGTGCTAGGACCCACACAAACCTAAAAAGTGAGTCATGCCAAGGGGTTCACTGAATTTGCTTGCTTGTTTCAGATGATGAAATGGAGGCCTGGGCTCCCTTATCTTTAATGCAGAAGAATGGTCCCGAAAAGGGACCCAGAGCATCTCTCAGGTGGTGAGATTTGGTCTACTGACTGTAGGGCTGCCAAACCTTACTTTGCAACCATGCACTCTTCCAGGTTTGGCTGGGTTGCTTGCTTCCCGGGTGAAAGTGTGATGGCTGCTGTCCTTAAGCTGTGCAATGAAGTGATTTCTTAAAATATGGAAGCATGAAGTACTGCTTTGTCTAACAGTACTTTATCGACCTCTGTCTCTTCTCTTCCACCCACCTCTTCACAGCCTCGTAATTATTTGATGTTATTTATGTGAATGACATTTGGGAAGTCATGACTTCACAGTCCATTTGCTTTCATACCTTCAATCTGGCAATGTCACAGAGAGGAAGTGCATCGCAGGACTGCCAGAAAGCAGGCACTCAGATACCTTCCACAAAGGAATGAATGGGAAGCAGCTGACAGTTCATGCACATCACTGGCAGCTCCATGCATCTAACTGCAAACCGTGGTTTAGCTATTTGTGCCTGAACTTGGGGCTCACTCTTTCCCTCAGCCACTGCACACTCCCAATTCTCTCCCTCATTTCCTTGCTCTCACGTAAACCATAATTTTGTTGTGACAGGAAAGCAAAGCAATATAGTCTGTACTCCAGTTCAGATGTTAATGACGAACTATGATTTGCACAAACAAAGGAAGTAAAGGAGGGAAATGAGATGTTTGGCTGCACCCATTTGTGAACTAAACCACTGTGCCTCTTAGAAACATACGTTGAGGCTGGAAAGTTCATTTTTTAATACCCCACCATGCACATGCTTTGAAAATTACTTTTTTCTTTTAATGTCATGGTTTTTATGGCCTTTGGCTACAACATTAAGAATGACTGAGGTAAATTAAGGAACGAGATGGTAAACCCTTGCAGGTAAGCAGTACCAGAATAGTGGTTCAATTCCTTCCCAAATGCACTGGACAAGGAAGCCCCAAAACAGAAAGGCGAGGTACAGCTTTCAACAAGGAAAATAAAGTTGTGGTCAAAGTTGTTTTTTCTAAATGTAAGAATGGCAGCTCATCCCATTTTTTTGAACTTTCTAGTAAGCATTCAATTTTCCCAGTTTTTAAGATACATGAAGTGTCTTGACACTCTCATTGTTCCTAGGTGACAGAATGCTGTTAAAAATTACAGCTGCATTTCCCATGAGTCATCAAAGGTGTTATTTCGCTGTGTATGTGTTCTGCCAGTATTGCTTTTACTTCTAACATCTGTGCTGTGTCAGGAAGGGTTTTTTATATATAAAAAGGATGCTTAATGTTGCAGCATTTTAAAATAACCTTCAGTCAGAAAAAGTGAAGTCAGCTTCATGTTTGTTTCATCACTGGCAGCTCATTTCTTAACAAATTTCCGTCCTGCCAATCAAATGCACACAATTCAGACACACAACACTCCCCATTTTAATCCTTGTATGCTTCCAGTGTCACAAGAATGTGAATTGCATCTTAGCCCTGTCCACAAGAACACTTTCTGCCTCTTTCATAAACCTGTCCCTTTTGGGACTGGTGGGCAAAAGCTCTTTTATGGAGGAGATGGTTTCCAAAAAATGGTTCTGCCACAGATGAGATTAACTTCTGAACATTCACAAGGACTGCCTTTCCCAAGACAAGCCATCTAACCCAGCTTCGTGTCTCCAACAGTGGAGAGTTAGATGCCAATTTCTAATAAAACACATAAATAGAGCAAAAAGCTGAAAGGAATCAAGACCGAAGAAGAGATTTAAAAAAATATTTCAGTTTTATAGCTCGCCTTTCTTCCGAAATGGATAGCAACTCAAATATCAAATACAAAAATACTGAACAATCCTGAACACAGCATTTTTACACAACCACAAAACAGACGTGACCAGCTGATAATTGTCTCAAAATTGCATTATTATTATATATAAACTAAACCAAAACTAAGACGTCAATATTTCCAAATTCAAATCGAGTCCCTTGCTCCCATAGAATACTGTAGGAAATTCAAAGGTATGCAAGAGTTCATTCCAACGATAATGCCTGTAGTATTGCTAGTCCATGAAGTAAGAAAGTCATTATCAAAGGTGTACAGCACACATTATGGAGTCCGGCGAAAGTTCTGTAATCCCGCCAATGCAATTATCATTGGAATGAACTCTTGCATACCTTTGAACTTCCTACAGTATTCTATGGGAGCAAGGGACTTGATTTGAATGTGGAAATATTGACGTCTTAGTTTTGGTTTAGTTTATATATAATAATTATGCAATTTTGAGACAATTATCAGCTGGTCACGCCTGTTTTGTGGTTGAGCACATTTATACGTGATCTTGGTTTCTTCTGTGTGTGACACAGCATTTTTACAGCACAAAAACAACAGCTCTGCAATAGCATTAATTACCAATAAACCACAGTATCAGTATCTCCACAAATGAGTCTCAGGTCACGTCTTAAAAGGTATCTCTAGATGCCCGTCTCAGGCCTTTGAAGGTAAGAGTCCATTAAAGCCAGAAGACAGAAAGAGGACAAGGCTGAGGCTCACAAACAACACTCAGGGACTACCCCAACTGCCCGCTCGGAATTAATTCATTAGAATATTTGTATAGTTGTATCATTAAAAATGTCAGCGCTGTTTGCAGCAATAAAAAATTAAACCATAAATTTTTTAAAACAGACATCAATTAACCATTGTGGAATGATGTATTCTTAATTGCTGGCACAGGCCTGGCAAAATAGAATTCTTTTCAGCAGGCACTTAAAAAGGGTGGCATTAGAATACAACAGCCGCTGTTAAACACATAATAAATGTCACAGCAAGGTGATGTTGTAACACTACCGACCAGGTATGAGCTAAGCAGACTGCCTGGGATAGGGAGTTTCATAACCTGGTCATTGCAACCCTCTTGTGCTTTAAAACCAGGTGAATCTCTAATGATGCTGGAGCAAGGAGACGGCAGCGACCATTTTAAGAACATCCAATCAATGTGCAATTGCTGGTGCAGGGGTCCTTTGGGACCCAGAAGAAGGTTTAACAGGGGCAGGGCATAACAGGGTGGGGGTACGCCTATGGGCTCTCTGCTGACGCATGTGGGGGCCGGGAAAGGGTGGTGTGTCCTTAACTTTAGAGCAGGAGTGGGGAGCCTGTGGCCCTCCAGATGCTGTCAGACTTCAACTCCCACAATTCCTACTTGCCATGTTGGCGGGGGTGACATCTGGAGGGCCACAGGCTCCCCATCCCTGCCACAGAACACAGAAGACATTAAAAGTAACGCCTAACACCTTGAACTGGGTCCAGATACGAAATGGGTGGGAAATGAATCTGCAATATTAAAACATGAAATACTCTCCAAATGGCCATTTCCACCTTTAATCTGGGTGATGGTTTATGTTAGCTCCCCCCCCCCAAAAAAAGCAAGCACATGTGTTTGAGTGTACAAGTCAAAACAGAGATTGCATACAAGGACAAACCTGGAATCTCCTCCCTCTCAGGCTACGTACAGAAGCTTCATTACTCACTCCTGTCTCACTTGGGCTAACCAGAGCAAGTCAGACACAAACAAACAATGCAAAATTCAGGCAGTTTAACATTTTGTAGGTAAGTTATGCCTGTGGCGTCACGCCTCTGGATTCCATTAATTGCTGCACCATGCAACTACATAGCTGGCCTGCCATGCACATATCCTCAAGCGTCTAGTCTACTATTTTGTTTAACAAGTCGATTTAAAATAGTACAAGGCTACCATCACCTGCCATTGCTGGGCTGCTGTGGAGAATGTCTGGAATGGTCTGAAGGCTCTGACCTCTGGTCAGGAGATCGTGAACGACTGCGGCGGGGCCTGTCATGTGATCGGTTGGAATGATCGGATGCCAGCGACTGAATTTCTGAAATGTCTGTTAAATAAAAGTTGTTTTTCCATGAAATGATTTATAAAAAATGATGACATGACCTGCCCAAAAATGGATATAAGGTTTTGCAGAACTTATTATATGAAGCGTATTGGACCATGTACACCCCCGCCCCCAATCTCGTGTATGGCTAAATTTGCATATAATGCTAAGCCATGGTGTGGGCATGTTTAACCATGGTTTCAAAAAACCACAAGTTGCCTCACAGGCTTCCTTCTTCAAAGCTTTGTCTGCTTCCCAGCTGCTCTTGCCTGGTGCTTCTGTAGCTTGGGCAAGCATCTGGTGTGGGATGGCCAGGGATACTATAGTTAAGTGAAACAAAATAAAATATTCCTTCCAGTAGCACCTTAGAGACCAACTAAGTTTACTGTGTTTGAACCTAAAAGCTAAACTGTAGTTAAAATAAGTGACCACCCATAGGCCAACAACAAACCATGGCTTCACATTGTGGTTTGTTTGGCAGAAAACAGGCAATGGTTCGTCTGCAGGGCTGTGTTCAGATGTTCAAACAAACCACTTGTTGGTGAAACAGACCATGGCTTTGCATTATGTGTGAACTATATTTCTACTTGTGCAATATTGAGAAACCACTGATATATATTTTTAAAGGCGTGCAGTTATAATGACCATATAATGACCAATGTTTGTACCAGCTCAAAAATCCACCCCATCTCCCTTGTCTATATACACATACCGAGTTTTGCTACATTTAACATTTTACATCTTTGTGGAACTGGAATATAACAACAACCCTGTTTCTACCTTTAAAGACAAACAGATCCATACTCACCATCTCTTTCTGAAGCATTGACTGAGTGAATACTATCAGAAAGATCTGGGACATTCAGCAAAGTTGCTCGTTCATCCCTTTGAACTACCATCTTCAACTTGCCCTTTGACCTTTCTATTAGGGTCTTGGCATCTGTCAATGACATATTTTCCGTGACTGTTCCGTTTATCTGCAACAGAGCAAAAGGACTACTGATACGAACCGAACAGAAAGTCAGCAGTTTCGCCTTGATGGCAACTTTGAAGACTAGAGGGAAAGGAAGGAAGAGACAAGACAGACAGACAAAAGCCAGATAGCTCACTCTGGCTGTGGTGGTATTTAACCAAATCATGCTCAGAACAGACCCTTAGAAATAAATGATTTAAGTCCACTGATGGGTATGCTTTGAACATGTCTTCATTGGATACCACACTACAGAAAGGCTGAGATGATGTGACTTGTGTGGGGTTGGAGGGGAGATGGGTGCAGTTTAAATACTCAATCCAGGGCACCAGCCAAAGGGTAGAAAACTACACACCTGGTTTATGGAAATTACAATCACACTTTGAAGCTTAACATAATCATTGCATTTGAGTACCTTAAAACACCTATAGAAGGAATTACCGTAACTACGTGACTTGACACCAAAGGAATGGGAGAACCCACCCCAGTGCCCTAATTACGTCAATGGGATTTCAGAGATTTGTCAATGATTTACACTGAATAGTCAGCAAGGGGCTAATATCCTCTGGCCAAGATGATTTAGCTCCTCAAGCTCTTGTCCAAAGCAAGGTTGCCTTCAGGCAGTTCAGTCTTCCACATGTGGAACATCCCTACTGTGCTCTACAAGGGCTTGGCAAATGGTCCCCAACACTAGCCTTTTGCTGCCATGAATTGGCAAACAATGACATTTTGCTATATACCAGCCTTTGCCAAATGGGATACCTCCAGGTGTTTTGGACTACAACTCCTATTGACCCCAGCCAGCACAGCTGTGCTAGTTGTGTAAGCTCTACAGGAGCTTACATTCACCCTCTTTTTAATCTTCTGCTTCAGTGGATCAGGATTGGTCCTTTCAAAACCATCTAGTTACCAGGAGATCAGTTGTGTAAAAGTGTAACAGGGTTATCTCCTTCACCAAATAAAAATAAAAGGGGGGGGGAAGCATATTTACTGTACCTTCAGTACGACGTCACCTTCCTGAATATTGCCATCTCTTGCTGCCAGACTGTCTTGGGATATTTCTTTCACAAATATGTGGCTGGCTAGGCGCAATCCATATTCTGTTTCGAATAAAAAGAAAATAAATGCATGCCTGTCGTTAACAAGTATTTTCAGGGTCCACCACCACTGCTCCCATGAATTCAATTGGCCCCAAGAATTCCCAAACTGTTTGCTGGGACACAGAGAGAGTGTTGCCAGGAAATAAGATACGGTAAGTATGACCTTGAGCCAGACATCTTGGAGAGTGAAGTCAAATGGGCCTTAGAAAGCATTGCTAATAACAAGGCCAGTGGAAGTGATGATATTCCAGCTGAACTATTTAAAATTTTAAAAGATGATGCTGTTAAGGTGCTACACCCAATATGCCAGCAAGTTTGGAAAACTCAGCAGTGGCCAGAGGAATGAAGATCAGTCTACATCCCAATTCCAAAGAAGGGCAGTGCCAAAGAATGCTCCAACTACCGCACAATTGCGCTCATTTCACACGCTAGCAAGGTTATGCTTAAAATTCTACAAGGCAGGCTTAAGCAGTATGTGGACCGAGAACTCCCAGAAGTGCAAGCTGGATTTCGAAGGGGCAGAGGAACCAGAGACCAAATAGCAAACATGCGCTGGATTATGGAGAAAGCTAGAGAGTTCCAGAAAAACGTCTACTTCTGCTTCATTGACTATGCAAAAGCCTTTGACTGTGTCGACCACAGCAAACTATGGCAAGTTCTTAAAGAAATGGGAGTGCCTGATCACCTCATCTGTCTCCTGAGAAATCTCTATGTGGGACAAGAAGCTACAGTTAGAACTGGATATGGAACAACTGATTGGTTCAAAATTGGGAAAGGAGTACGACAAGGTTGTATATTGTCTCCCTGCTTATTTAACTTATATGCAGAATTCATCATGCGAAAGGCTGGACTAGATGAATCCCAAGCCGGAATTAAGATTGCCGGAAGAAATATCAACAACCTCAGATATGCAGATGACATAACCTTGATGGCAGAAAGTGAGGAGGAATTAAAGAACCTTTTAATGAGGGTGAAAGAGCATAGCTGCAAAGTTTTCCCTTTTCTCGCGAGGAACCCTATTCAGCATAAGGGAAAATCCCTTAAAATAAGGGATAACTTGGCAGCTATGGTGAAAGAGGAGAGCGCAAAATATGGTCTGAAGTTCAACATCAAAAAAACCAAGATCATGGCCACTGGTCCCATCACCTCCTGGCAAATAGAAGGGGAAGAAATGGAGGCAGTGAGAGATTTTACTTTCTTGGGCTCCTTGATCACTGCAGATGGTGACAGCAGTCACGAAATTAAAAGACGCCTGCTTCTTGGGAGAAAGGCAATGACAAACCTAGACAGCATCTTAAAAAGCAGAGATATCACCTTGCCTACAAAGGTCCGTATAGTTAAAGCTATGGTTTTCCCAGTAGTGATGTATGGAAGTGAGAGCTGGACCATAAAGAAGGCTGATCGCCGAAGAATTGATGCTTTTGAATTATGGTGCTGGAGGAGACTCTTGAGAGTCCCATGGACTGGAAGAAGATCAAACCTATTCATTCTGAAGGAAATCAGCCCTGAGTGCTCACTGGAAGGACAGATCGTGAAGCTGAGGCTCCAATACTTTGGCCACCTCATGAGAAGAGAAGAATCCTTGGAAAAGACCTTGATGTTGGGAAAGATGGAGGGCACTAGGAGAAGGGGACGACAGAGGACGAGATGGTTGGACAGTGTTCTCGAAGTTACGAACATGAGTTTGACCAAACTGCGGGAGGCAGTGGAAGACAGGAGTGCCTGGCGTGCTATGGTCCATGGGGTCACGAAGAGTCGGACACGACTAAACGACTAAACAACAACAACAACAAGTATGGCTTAGTGTTTTCAAGTCAGCAGGTTGGAAGTGGTTACTCCCCCATGCTTGAAGCAGGGTGGGGAAGGTCCTTCACAACATGGATTCCCTGCTCCTACCCTCTGCCAACATATGGGAGGAATCAAGGGTGTTCTGGAGTTTTCTGATGCACCTCACACTACAGCTAAAAGGTGGGGACCCCATAAGCATTGCTGTGGCTCAGAGAGCATAAGCCCATTCCTGACCTTAACTAAAAACATGACTACCTGAGCTTTTCCGCAGTTGAAAATATTAATGTAAAAAGGTGGCCTGTCTAGCCCATTCATGTTTTCTCAGACTGGCAGAGGTTCTCCAGAGTCTCAGGCACAGAAGCAGTGGCATGCAGTGACATTTTTCATTGCAAAACAGTTAGATTCCTGCATTGTAGGGGATTGGACTAGATGACCCTTGGGGTTCTTTCCAACTCTAAGATTCTAAGTTCTAAGAGTCTCCACGCATACCTTGCAATTGGTACTGTGGGGATAACAAAACTGGCCTGCCTTACAAGGATGCTGGACAGAACACGAGAATGTTTACACCTGAGGCACACAGTGTTGCGCTCTTTTTCATTCAGAAAGGCTCTCCCCATAAATGTGAACTCTCTAGTGGGCTTTCAGCTCCTTAAAATCCATTCAGGCTTTTCCAGCCATTGATAAAAGGTCTTCCCCCCTCAGCTTCCACCCTTCAATGTGTGTGGGGTTAGGTGTGTAAAAAAGGTACACACTTTAATACTCCAATTTACTGCCAGGAACATCGGGGACTATGCTAGTCCCACTAGTCCAATGAGCACACGCACGCACACACACGCACACACACACACACACACACACACACACACACACCTGCACAGAAGGCTCTTTCCTGTCATGTCTTTGCTGCTCCTTTTAACAGAGAGGTGATGGGGATTGAACTGGGAGTTTCTGCAAGCTAAATAGGTGTTCCACCATTGAGCTATGATTCTTCTGTTCTCAAAGTTCATGCAGGTCATGTTTACATGTAGCAGTAAGCCAAACCATGGCTGGCCATGACTGAACTAGTGCACTGGCGCACAGAAGCAAAACAGCAGCCCCTTTGCCCCTTTCTCTGTCCTGCTGCTGCCGCCATGCCACCAGAAATGAAGCCATGGTTTGGCTTAGTGTCATGCATGAATCTGAGCTTGTGATTTGTCTCCCCCCACGCTCCACACAAAGCAAACAATAAGCAGTAAGCCAAGCAAAAGCCTGGGCAACCATTCAGGGTTGTTTGCACTGAGACAAACAATGGGTCCAGGCTCACACACAATGCTAGGTCAAACCATGGCTTAGTTCCTACAGTCACAGCAGCAGCTCAGCTGGGAGAGAAACAAAGCATGTCACATGATTTTTGCTTCATGAACGCTTGCTTCTTCATCTTAATTCACAAATCTTCATCATAATTCACAAATCTTAATTTGTTATGTTCAAACAAGGCCTTTAAATAGCACAAGTACAGTGGTACCAAGGGTTAAGAACTTAATTCGTTCTGGAGGTCCGTTCTTAACCTGAAACTGTTCTTAACCTGAAGCACCACTTTAGCTAATGGGACCTCCCGCTGCTGCCGTGCCGCCACCATACGATTTCTGTTCTCATCCTGAAGCAAAGTTCTTAACCCGAGGTACTATTTCTGGGTTAGCGGAGTCTGTAACCTGAAGCGTCTGTAACCTGAAGCGTCTTTAACCCGAGGTACCACTGTACCTTCAATTTTAGCCAAAGAAACAATCCTTTGGGAGATACTACTATTACTATCCTTGCTACATCCTTATCATGGCTTGTTCTCTCCTTGCTATGTTAGACCTAAGCTTACAGAGTCGTACATCATTTGGGAAGGGTTCATATGTCAATGTCTGTGACACTACATTAATTTTTTTAATAAAAAAAGGAAAGGTTTAGAAAAATATGAATGTTGCCAATACAGTGTTGTACAGAAGTTGTTACTGGACTGATAGCATCCAGCTAGAAGGCAGGGAATATTGTTACCTAACTATGAAATACTTAAGTTTTCAATGGCTCTGGATATCAAATTTGCATAATTAGTGCAGCATGCTCTGTAACTGGTATGCAAAACACTGCTGTGAGATTGACTCCCAGGTCATTAACAGGCAGTCTGCAGTCTTCTGTATAATTGAGGAATGGCTGTATAGCGAGATTGTGCAAATTCATTCTTGGGAGAAGCAGCAATCAGAATAACCAAACTGTTTGCCAGCAATTTAGCAAGCTAAATTAGCATCACACTTTGTTCAGGTAAGCAAAACTCCCCAAACTTGCATTAAAAAGTTTAGATGGTAAATGTGAAATAGAGGACAAATCTGTTCCTTCTTTCCTAGAAAGTTGTACATAGCAAGAACAATTGCTGTGTCAAGCTCCAAGGAAAAGATGCTTCAAATTTTTGATGGGTACTTTTTATTGGGCCAGGTTAAGTAGCTTTCAGTTTGCATGAAATTCTTCCTGCCGAAAGAGTACTGTGCAATCTGAAAGTTTGCTAATTTAACCGTAACCAAGACAAGATCCAAAAAGAACAGAACAAAGATGGCTTAATGTTATGGAGGTGCAAGAAGAGGGGTTTACTCCTAATTTCCATCAGAAACTTCCAAAACACTATACGGGAGATTAATCCCATGAAGCAAAAACAAACCACCTTCTGTGGAAGCAGGCTCCCATGCCAACTTAAGACTCCCCAAGCCTTATGAAGAAGGGAAGCCTGGAGAAGAGAAGACTGAGGGGTGATATGATAGCCACCTTCAAATATCTGAAGGGCTGTCACATAGAAGATGGAGCAAGATTGCTTTCCGCTGCTCCAGAGGGTAGAACCTGAATCAACCAATTCAAATAAGCTCTGGTCAGACTTCACCTGGAATACTGTGTCCAGTTCTGGGCACCACAGTTCAAGAAGGATACTGACAAGCTGGAACGTGTCCAGAGGAGGGCAACCAAAATGGTCAAAGGCCTGGAAACAATGTCTTATGAGGAACGGCTTAGGGAGCTGGGTATGTTTAGCCTGGAGAAGAGAAGGTTAAGGGGTGATATGATAGCCATGTTCAAATATATAAAAGGATGTCATATAGAGGAGGGAGAAAGTTTGTTTTCTGCTGCTCCAGAGAAGCGGGCACAGAGCAATGGATTCAAACTACAAGAAAGAAGATTCCACCTAAACATTAGGAAGAACTTCCTGACAGTAAGAGCTGTTCGGCAGTGGAATTTGCTGCCAAGGAGTGTGGTGGAGTCTCCTCCTTTGGAGGTCTTTAAGCAGAGGCTTGGCAGCCATCTGTCAGGAATGCTTTGAATTGATGGTGTTTCCTGCTTGGCAGGGGGTTGGACTGGATGACCCTTGTAGTTTCTTCCAACTCTATGATTCCAAATGACAAGAAAGGGGATTCCGACTAAACATTAGCAAGGAATTTCTGATGGCAAGAATTGTTCTACAGTGGAAAGAATGACCTTGGAAGATATGGACTCTCCTTCACTGGAGATTTTTAAAAAGAAAAGTTGGATGGCCATCTTTCAGGGATTCTTTAGCTGTGATTCCTGCATTGCAGAGGGCTGGATTAGATGACCCAGGGAGGGGGGGGGCAGTTCTCTTCCAACTCTACAATTCTATTGATTCTATGAAATGAAGGCCCACCCTCAAGTTGAAAGGTATGTGCATACATCAAAGCAATGAAAAATGGTTTCTGTTTCCAAACATCTTTCTGCAGATACTATGTGTGCCCTTCTTTGCAGTGTAAACAGGTGGCTGCACCTCTGTTGATATAAAGGGGTTTCCGTGGCCCATGAGCACAGTTCAGATTCTACCAGCTCAACAATTGCAGGGAGATTTTCGCATCTTGCCCTGTAGCAGAACTAGATATGGGCAACTCTGCCCCTATTTTAGGACGGTCATCCTCCCCAATCTGCCTTCCTCAACCTTACCAACATGTAGAAACTAAACTCTCCTATATAGATGGCAGACTTGAACCATTTCTCTCCAAAATGGCTTTTTCAAGCTAGTGGTAAGTGGCACACAAGAGAGGAGGAAAGACAACTCCCTCCCCCAGGAAGCCAAGTGACTCTCAAAGTACAACATACACATTATGGCTGATTGGCCAGTGAAAAAACTCCTTGGGGCAAATGAATGGATAAATGGAAACCTCCTATTTCCTTCTGAGGCAGCCTTCCCTGACCTGCTGCCCTCCAGATGTTTTGGACTACAACTCCAAAAGCACCAAAAGGATATGGCCATGCTGATGAGAGTTGTAGTCCAAAACATCTGGAGGGCACCAGGTTGGAGACTAATCCAAGCTATTAAAGAGCATACAAAGTTTTAAAACTTCTTTGGTTAAAACATGGCCTGAGGTGCAAGGTCAGGGAACACTTTCTCTTTTGAGTCCTACTGCTGAGTCACAACATACCTTCATTTTTCCTGGATTTCACCAGTGTGACTTTTGTAGGTTTTGCAGGCTGGCTGGAAGCCACCGACCTCCTATCTGACCTCGGTGATAAACTTCTTTCCCTGCTTGCACTTCGGTCCCTCACCCAGTTCTTCTCATGCCTCCGGCTCACACTTGAAGCTCCGCGGGAACCTCTGGGGTCATGCGTATCCTCTTCATAGCTGTCCTCGTCGTTTTCAGAGACTGGGTCTGGATCTGTCCGAGTTACCGGAATCTGAACTTTTTTCATTCTTCGGATGGTCTGTAACGTACAACAGTAATCCTTCACTTTCTGATAAAATGCAAACTACCTACAATGTAAATCTAGAAAGTATAATGTTTTGGACATAAACATTTTGCATGCACCCTTCAGAATTTATAGTTGTGCTCATGCTAGTAATTTGCCTTTTGGCTTACCACCATAGTAGATTTCATTCTTATCTAGTGGTGGCAAACTGTTAACTCTTTTTGTTTCTGGGGGAATATTCAGGAAGAAAATATGTAATTGTTCATTTTATTCCATTACCCCACCTTTCTGCTCCCAAAATACACTCAAGTTGGCTTAGAAAAACATTAAAACCAAAGTAGACTCAGTGTAATAAATCAATTTACATAACTTAAGTCTATTGGTTTCAGTGGGTCTACTCAGAGCATGATTTAGATGGATATCACCCAGTAAACATGTGAATCATGGTCAAGTAAACTTTATTATAAAAAAGGCATAAAACAGCAGACTACATTACAAAAGACTGGCAGACAAAAGGGTCACTTGCTTCCCAAAGGCCAACCCAGGCTGCCTTGTCCCATCCATTCTGGGGAAGGAGCAGTAGGAGACCAGCAGAGTATATCCCACTGAGTCAGAGTCATGGCTTTGCTGGGAAAACCCAGAATAGGGGTTTCCTGAAATCTGAGTAATACATGAGACCTTCCACACAGATATCTTTTAGTACACAAAGATTCCTGAAAACACAACAATAAACAACAACAATAGATTCCTTTCGAAGCCCTTACTTAATGCAAAGCAGGAGAGCCTGTACAGAATAAGGAAATAGGATAGCCAACATTTTCATCAATATTTAAATGTCAAATGGGAGCCAAAAGGTAACTCTCAGCAGACCCCTGCATCGAAATGTTACAGAACACTGGAAGAAGAGGCAAAAGAAAACAGGATGAGCTGGCATCCTGTTGAGGTGGGAAACAGTAAAGGGCTGAAGTGCTCCTCTCCCACACACCAACTTCACTGTTCAATTGTGTGACAAAAAACACCACAGTGTGGACTTCAGACTTAAAGAAAAACATAGTTTCACGGAAATACCCTCCTGATATTATTGCAAGGAAGCTGGTAAATGTGGGTTGAATGAGGTAACGGTTAGGTGGATTTGTAGCTGGCTGGCTGACTGAACGCAAAGAGTACCCATTAAGGGTTCCTCGCCATCCTGGAAAAAGTGACAAGTGGGGTGCTGCAGGGTTGTGTCCTGGACCTGTTCTTGTTCAATGTCTTTATAAACAACTTGGATGAAGGAATTGAGAGGATGCTCATAAAATTTACAATGCAATACAATATACTTTATTCAACCGATAGTCAGTAAGATGCTCATCAAATTTGCAGATGACACCAAACTGGGAGGGATAGCTAATGCCACAGAAGACAAAACCAGAATTCAAAATGTCCTTAACTGATTGGAGAACTGGGTGCAAACTAACAAAATGAATTTCAATAGGGACAAATGTAAGGTTCTGCACTTGGGCAGGAAGAACCAACTGCAAAAATATAGGATGGGGGACACCTGGCTTACTACCCAGTAGCAGTATGTATGAAAAGGATCCAGGGGTCTTAATGGACCACAAGTTGATGCAGCCCGGGGGGGGGGGCGCGGTGTCAGGGCTGGTGTGTGGCTTCCCATGACCAAAGACAACCAAGGCTCTGTAATGGCTTTTCAGATTTTAATGCTATATACACATATACAGCTCATGACCGCCTATTCCGAGTCAGAATCTGGAACTGGTGCACGTCTCGATCTACGTGAGCAAAACAACCTCAGCCCGCCTAGTTTCCTTCTTTGCTCCTGATGCTTCTCCCGTCTACGGACCTCAGGGGAGGGAGTGGGGCCAGACCCCTCCCCCGAACTGCTAAACAGCCTCCTCGATTCCCCAACTTCTGATACCTCCCCTGCCGCACGCAGTACCTTCGGACACCTCCTCTCCCGCGCACGTCGGTAGCATCCCTAGACCCCTCTGCCTCGCTCAGAGCCCTTGCACTGCCTTCTGGCTCGCGCTCCAGCCAGCCCTCCTCTTGTTTGTCTGGTCCCCTTAGTTCCTGTCCCTGGGAGAACCAGAACCCTAACCCTAACCCTAACCCTATTCAAGGCTGCATCAAGAGAAGTCTAGTGTCCAGATCAAGGGAAGTAAGAATACCACTCTCTTCTGCCTTGGTCAGACCACACCTGGAATACTGTGTCCAGTTCTGGGCACCACAATTTAAGAAGGATGTTGACAAGCTGGAATGTTTGCAGAGGAGGGAGACCAAGATGATCAAGGGTCTGGAAATTAAGCCTTATGAGGAGCGCTTGAAGGAACTGGGTTTATTTTAGCCTGGAAAAGAGGAGACTGATGAGATATGAAAGCCACCTGCAAATATCTTAAGGGCTGTCACATGGAAGAGAGAACAAGCTTTTTTTCTCCTGCTCTGGAGGATAGGACTGGAACCAATAGCTTCAAATCACAAGAAAGGAGAATTGACTAAAGATCAGAAAAAACTTTCTGACAGTATGAGCGATTCAGCAGTAGAATGGTCTTCCTCGTGTGGTCATGGACTCTCTTTCCCTGGAGGTTTTTAAGCAGAGGATGGCCATCTGTCATAGGTGCTTTAGTTGTGATTCCTGCATTGCAGGGGGTTGGACTGGATGACCCTTGGTGTCCCTCCCAACTCTATGAATCTATAATTCTAATTACCCCTAAAAGGGAGGGAAGAGAATCCAGAGATAAACATGAATGAATATGTGGGTCAGTTAGTTACATGTGCTTAAGCTTAGAATCAGCAGGGCATGAGAGGAATTGCAGTCTGGCACCACAGTCACTACCCATGGTCTAGCGAAAAGCTTCACTTGCACCATTGTTTTTGAGAGACAATGGCATCTCTATAGAAGCCAGTTTCACAATGCTCTATGATTTGAAGATAGGTTCTTGAATGCTTCTGAAACAAAAGCATTCTAAATTCTGCAGCAGAACAGGGAGACCATCTAGGGGGCTTATAGAATCCTGCCCTGCTATAAAAGAATACTTTTAAAAATCAGAACTATTGTCTTACCCATAAGCAGAAATATGCCAACTTACTTTATTAAAGGATTGATCAGCTAAGGTTGCAATCCTATGCACATTATAATGGGTCTTACTTCCACATAACTGTACTGCAAAATTTCTTTGACACCCCTCTCTCCCTCTCTGATGGAGTTGTGGTAGGGAGATGCATTGCACTGTGCTGTGTGATTGTTTTTGTCTGGCTATAACCTGCATTTGATCTCCTAATAAACTTGATTGATGACTGATTGATATACCTTATCACAGTTGAACAAGGTGGTTGATAAGCTGTTTAAAAAACAGCACAAAGTTGTCTAAGATCCCTAGATACAGCCAAGCGCACCATCTTTACCACTGTCCTCAATGAAGTTTTTCTCCACCCACCCAAAAAGGGAAGGGGGCATTCTCAGGTTCTGAGAAAGAGCAAAACATATAAAAGAATCCCATAATCTACAGACACTGCAACTTCATCAATATTTCAATGCTTGACAAGACTGCTGGAGTGGAAAGTGGCTTAGTCTCTCATAATGTGCTGTGTCAATAGGCATGCGATACAGACCTTTGTAGTATTGTTGGCAAGCCATCAAAACCTAACAAAAACCTGCTGCAGAGCAACACATTTGTCCTCAAAACTGAGGAATTCAACTTTCTTTCTTTCAGACTGAGAAAAGCACAAAGCTGTTTTTTTTAATCAAATGTAATTCTGAGGGTTAGCAATATTATTTGTGTACCCCAAAGTATGGTGCAGGAATGCGCATGGTGTTCTCTAAGCAACAACCAATGATTTTTCAACTTCCATGAGGTTAAGCAGGGGTAAGAGGTTAAGAAGGGGTAGCTTAGCCTACAGTTTATGATCATCTGCCTCAGACATTGCTTACACGAAAATTGTCAAGTGACCTAATGAGCTAGATAAATAATCTGCATCATGCAGGTGAGACTTACAAGCAAAAGAGGAGGGGGGGATGATCCATGCAGAAAACACTGCCCAGAGCTACAGGTGACATTTGCAGAGATTCATGCACAAACCCCTTTTACCCTCAGGCAACCCCACTGTCTGCAAATATATAATCTGCCACAAACTACCCAACACTAGCAGTAATATTGTTTGGGTTTGAAGCTCAGGTTATCTTTCAGGCTTATACTTAAACAAGTCGGAGGAAGCAGCAAAGGTACTATCAAGCTCAATCTACTGACTCAAGCCAGCCATCAGACTACCAAATCACAGGTTGCTGTGTAAGTTTGAATTGGGCAGACTTATAGCTAGTACTAACCAAGACTGCCTACCAACTGCAGTCTGAAAACCCACTTCATCATGAAAAACCAAAACGGGAAAGAAGGAAGCCAGCTTGTGAGAAAAGAAGAGGAAGCACATGAGCCCAAAAGCATACTTTTGACCCTCCAAACCATTGTTTAGTGTAGGCCTACTTTGCTGCCTCTACGGTTGGAGTCTAGGACTAGGTCTAAAGGTCAAGAGACTTTCTGTTCTTTGCTTCCCAGGCATGTAGAGGATAACAGGTCCGCCCCTGTAGTGAGCTGGACACCATGACAGATGCAGCTCGAAGTGAGGTTTTCAATGCCATGCTTTGTAGGATCAGTTTCAGTTTTTGCAGCCTGGTTACTCTGACAAAATGTTTGCTAGTTATGGGGAATGACTGCATGGGTCCCAGGTGCAGTGATTGTGTCTTTGCATGAGGGGATGGTGCCTCTTGCCTTGAAGGACCTGACAGGGTCACAGTGGCACAGTTGCAGGCCTTCTCGGAGGAAACAGATTATCCAGACCCATTGCAATCTGGGTTCAGCCCAGGCTCAGGATGGAATTGGCCTTGGTCGCTGTGATGGAGACTCTTATTGGAAGAGAGACCTTGCTGCTTCTATTTCTCGTTAGCTTTTGAGATCACTGATGATGGTTATCCTCCAGGACAGCCTCTCGGAGATGCATATCAGCTGCACCTTTCTGCAGAAGGTCCTGTCTCAAGGGACAGGTGCAGAATCCAACGTAGCATGAGGGTTTTCTCAGCCCTTGGTTCTTGAGGTATGAGGTGAAACAGGTAACTATTCTGTCCCCAATGCTATTTAACATCTATATGACACCATTGGGAGTAGGCATCATGAACTGGGAATGGCTGTGCAGGGCCTTGATCGGTGCTTGGATCCAGTGGTGGGCTAGATGGTCTAACAAACAGAGTCGGGAAGACAGAGGCTCTATGGATCCATGAAGTTGGTAAGTTGTCTGCCCTGAAGGACCAGGTGCAAAGTCTATGGATGCTACAACATCCCACTGTGCCACTGGAGGCAAAAGTGTCCTTCGTGACTAAAGGTGCTTTTCACCAGCTTTGACTAGCAGAACAGCTATGGGCATTCCAGGATCAGGATGGCTTGACCACAGCTATCCATGCACCGGTAACCTCATGATATGATTACTACAATGCACTCTATGTGCAGAACAATGAGTGTGTTACGATTTTTCACACAATACAGTGTTGCAATTGTTTACCACCAGGCAGACTGCTCTATTGCTGATGACGGGTTGTTTTGCAGATTTAAGAAAAAGCTATCTATGCACTCTGTCTGAAAGAATAGCAGGAATCAATATAATTGCACCATGCAGTGGCAAATAGTATGCGCTGAGAATGAAGGGAAAAGCTGCTTGTTGAGGCATGAGATGAAAGTAAAGCCATTCAATACCTAGGGCATGTGAAAAGCTAGGCACAATTCTGCCTTGCTATGAAGACAGACTAAGGAGAAGCAATGACTACTGGGAACCTGAGACTTTGGGGGTGGGTACTGAGGCCTTGCCCTCAGTTCCTTCGGTGATCTATAGAAAAAGGGGACACTGAGGACAGGATACTGCAGCCTCAGCCAATCTAGTGTCTTCCATATGTTTTGGACTACAGCTCACATCAGCCCCAGAATGCCAAGTTTTATCATGATCTAACACTCTGCATTTTAGCTTCTTCTCCTACAGCATCTCATATCCATCTTTGGATGTACGCCTCTTCACGTTCTCTCCAGTGTTGTTTGCTCACTGCATCCACACAAGCCCTGCTGTTTGTTTTAGACTGCTCACCCATCGCATAGGTGGACATCCCCTTGGTCTTTTAAAATGGTATACTCTCCACACCAATAGTGCTTTACTCTATCAACTTGAATAGTTGTTTTTTTACCACATGCCCTGCTTATGTGTATTTTAACATTTTAGCTAAGAGTACAAAATCCAAAGCATAAATGAATGAAAATCTTAAACCTGATCAGGTTTCATCTGGGAACGGAGAAAGGTCTGCAGAGGAATTCTATGTGAACTCTGCATGTTCAGAATTCTGCAGAATACCTAGACATCCAAGATGGTTTTTGCTTGGTTTGCACAACAACTCTAGCACAGTGCCAGCTGTGGAGTACCAGTAGCACATCCCAATGGATTGCTTACTTAAGCCTTAAGACATTTTTGCACATGTGCTATCCTGCTTGTCAATGCTGCCGAAGAGCAGGGTCACAGACAGAGAGCCTTGTGTGGGCACAATTTAGACCTAGACCCACTTTGCTCAGCAACACTGCCTTCAGACAATTTGTCCTGGAATGCTAGCCCTGCAAAGCAAACATATTCCTTTCCTGTTTCCAGCTCCCCTGCCTGAATCCTCAAAGCTCCACCTCCCTGCTTCAACTTTGAACCCGCAAGTGCTGATAAGCAGATCAAACATGCACACCTGTGCCAAAAGGTTTAGAAGGCACAGTGCACTGCTGAACATTTTGTGCCTCTGTTCCCAATAATCTTAAGTCCTATAGGAAAAAGTAAGGCAAAGGACCCCTGGATGGTTAAGTCCAATCGAATTAGACTATGGGGTGTGGTGCTCATCTCTGCTTTCAGGCCAAGGGAGCCAGTGTTTGTCCATAGACAGCTTTCCCGAGTCATGTGGCCAGCATGACTAAATTGTTACTGGCGCACAGAGGATGTGATGAGTGCCAGAGCACATGGAAACACTGTTTACCTTCCCACCGCAACGGTACCTGCTTATCTACTCACGATGGTATGCTTTCAAACAGAGAGGTTGGCAGGAGCCGGGAGAGAGCAGGGCTCACCCCGTCGTGCAGGTTCGAACTGCTGACCATATGATCGGCAAGCCCAAGAGGCTGTGGCTTAGATCACAGTGCCACCGATGTCCCTTGAGAGCTATATTCTGTCTTTCCCACAACTAATGAATTAAAGGCAGCTTATAAAGCATGCTTGAACAATGCTGTTTTCAGTCTCAGCTGGGGTAGGTTCTTAAACCTGAGAAAAAGCCAACAGACTGACTTAAGCCCACACCTGAAAATGAAAATCCCAACCCTCTCTTTCACTCTGTACTCCCCCACTCATCCATTATGGCCCTTGTATTTCATAGAATCATAGAGTTTGAAGAGACCACAAGGGCCATCCAGTCCAACCCCCTGCCAAGCAGGAAACACCATCAAAACATTCCTGACAGATGGCTGTCAAACCTCCGCTTAAATACCTCCAAAGGAGACTCCACCACACTCCTTGGCAGCAAGTTCCACTGTCAAACAGCTCTTACTGTCAGGAAGTTCTTCCTACTGTTTAGGTGGAATCTTCTTTCTTGTAGCTTGAATCCATTGCTCCGTGTCCGCTTCTCTGGAGCAGCAGAAAACAACCTTTCTCCCTCCTCTATATGACATCCTTTAATATATTTGAACATGGCTATCATATCACCCCTTAACCTTCTCTTCTCCAGGCTAAACATACCCAGCTCCCTAAGCCGTTCCTCATAAGGCATCGTTTCCAGGCCTTTGACCATTTTGGTTGCCCTCCTCTGGACACGTTCCAGCTTGTCAGTATTCTTCTTGAACTGTGGTGCCCAGAACTGGACACAGTACTCCAGGTGAGGTCTGACCAGAGCGGATTACAGTGGTACTATTACTTCCCTTGATCTAAATGCTATACTCCTATTGATGCAGCCCAGAATTGCATTGGCTTTTTTAGCTGCTGCATCACACTGTTGACTCGTGTCAAGTTTGTGGTCTACCAAGACTCCTAGATCCTTTTCACTAGATCCTTTGACTGGACTTACCTGTCCAGGGGTCCTTTACCTTTACCATTTTACTCCCAAGCGTATTCTTTAGCTGCTGTTCATTACTAGGCAGCAAATGCAGGAGGAAGTTCAGGGCTGCAATCAATGGATACCATGGGAGGGCTAAGCATATCCCCTGTGGCCCCAGCTAATAAGTAATCAAGTCTGCTTTAGGGTTTCATCCCCCACCCCCCGCTAAAATGCCTAGAGCAGTTCAAGCACACATAGCCAACGTCTTTTAGCAAAAAGTTATTTTTAAAAAATTGTGCTATTTTTTGACAGATGTCAATGAATCCACCATCAAGGCTGCAATCATTTTGTTTGAGCAATTCTGGTATATGAATACTTTGCACACACATCTAGGAGTATGGGATAAAGCACCAACTTACAATTTTGGCATTTTTACCACTTTTCCTCAGCTGCTGAACAGCAAAAGCATGCTCCACATTATCCATAGAAACACCATTGACCATTGCAACACGGTCATTCTCCCTGGAAAAAAAATAAAATAAGTAAGAGGCTTGTTGGTAAAAGAGTAAAGAAAAACCCTTGAAGAAAATGAGCAAAGCTTACTATTACAGTGGTACCTCGACTTACGAATGTCTCGACTTCTGAAAGTTTCGACTTCCGAAGTCCGCTAACCCGGAAGTATTTTCGCCGTGCGTGCGTTCTGCACATGCGCAGAAGCGGTGTGCGAGCGGTATGCACAAAATGGACGCTTCGACTTCCGAAGTTTTCGACTTCCGAAGAGCGCTGTGGAACGGATCGCCTTCGTAAGTCGAAGTACCACTGTACTATGCTATATAGCCATTCCAACAGAGGTGCTTTGTGGATGCAGATCTTCTCTTCCACAAAGTTATCAGAATGTTTTGTTCGTAATATTCATCATGTGCTTCTACATTTCTAAAGTTCCTTTGCTATATTTTTAAAAGTTGATGCCACCAGCTCTGAGACTACAGACACACTTCCCCATCCCATAAACATTGTTAAGGGGGATGAAATGGGTCAGCTGCAAGAAGACTGCACACTGCCTCCTCCAATGCTTGAACTTCTTTTGTGCCAATCATGATCCCTTTAAGTTCACACCAACATTAGGCACAGTCAATGGCAAACAGGATTCCTCAAACCTATTTTTTGAAACTGGATGCAAAAACCAAGGTTAGGAGCAAATTGTGTTTGACGGTCACACCCATGCAGGCATTGGCAAACCATGGTGAAGTGAAGCAGGGGGAGGAATCAAGGATGCAGAGAGAAGACGGACAGGGAAAAGGTCATAACCCTGCCATGCATTTAAATCACATTTGTACCACTTTATTCCAGTCATGCTCTCCCCCAAAGAATCTTGGGAACTGTAGTTTACCCACCACACAGCTAAAATTCCCAGCACTCTTAAGCAGCTACAACTCACTGGATTCTTTGTGGGAAGTCATAGGATTTAAATGTATGGTGTAGCTATGACCTCACTGAAGGAAATACGATCCTCGAGTCAAGCCTATTCCTTCAACAATGGTTAAGGAGAGGAAGAATTAATTTTACAGCAACACTTACAGGAACAGAGGATAAGACGATAAGCAGGAATAAACCATCCCCATACTGCTCCACTCCCCAAAATTAACTTACTGTAGTAGTCCTTCTGCTGGGCCTCCTTTGAGCACATCAGATATAACGATAGATGTTTCTCCACTCTGGAAGTGTGGATTATCTCTTCCGCCAGATATTGCGATACCAAACCCAAATCCTGGAGCCTATGACAGACCAGAAAGAAGCTTGGATTACAGGTATCAACAAGTTCATGTAACAGTTAACATTTATACCATCTATTTAAAAATGCAGGTATTAGGATTTTGAACAAAGCAACAACTTTATACCAAGCAAAGCATCCTGAGACACTCAATTTTTTCAGTTCACAACCTGTTGCTCTCAGCCCTTCATTCTCTTCCTTCCTCTCAGAGACAGAAACCAGCCTATAATACAGTCAATGTCACAGCATCCCCAAACATGGGGAAAAAATGAAGCTTTGGCTTCCAAATGGAAAGCAGAAGATGCAAGACAATGATAATCACAAATAATCCAGTTCAGTTTGTAGAGGCTGTATTGTTTCTCTCTTTGACCTACCAGTTTCCTTTTACAATAAAGAATCTCAAATCAACTTGACAAGAATAAAGTATGGCACATAAAAACAGTTTAAAATCAGAAAAGAATTAAAACACTTAACAGCACAAAATGGATAACATGATCATCCAGTGATGTACTAATAAGGATCAAGTCCTACCCACCCCACTAAAAAGATGACCACCACCATAGGAGGCTACAGTGGTATACAGAAAGGTCTTAAGTCTGGCACCTAAACACTGATGGAGAAGGTACCAAGTCAGTGAGTCTCCCTGAGAAGGGTATTCCCCAGGTGGGTGGGGGTGGCACCACTGACAAGGCCCGTTTTCATGAAGTCCCTTCCACAACTCCCTTGGGTGGGGCACACAGAGAAGCCAGAATATTTAACTTGAAAACTGAGTGTATTTGATCTGGAGTTGTCAAAGCAACAGGTGTGGATGCTACTTTTTTCCATCAAAGAAAAGACCATTTTGAGGTCATAATACAGGGGTCTACTCTAATTCTCCCTGATCTTAAAAGCTTTAGCACTTCCCCTTGAATTCCAATTAATTTGATCTTACTTCAGACCTGCTGCACACATGGTTTGGACCAAACAGGCAACCGGAATCTTCTGTAGGGAAGGTGTGGCCATTGAGGCTCCCTCCATATGTTGTGTACTACAACTCCCATAATCCCTGGCCACTGGCTATGGTGAAGAGGCTAATTGGAGTTGGAGCCAGCAATATCATGCCCAAAACGACAGGAGCATAGCTGCCAAGTTTTCACTTTTCTCGCGAGGAAGCCTATTCAGCATAAGGGAAAATCCCTTTAAAAAAGGGATAACTTGGCAGCTATGGACAGGAGTTGCCATTTTAAACAAAGGGGCATGCAGGAAGAAGGTGGTCAACCCTCGCTTGGTTTCAAGTTGGATGTGAAAACACTTGATCTCATCCAATACTTCTGAACTAAGCCAATGCTTGCTATGATCCATGCATGCATAATCGAAAATGGATGGAAATGTGGGCCTTGCTTCAAAACTATTAATTACACCCACATGTAATTGATCTATTAGCTGAAATGCAATAGTTTCTTTAGTAAGTTATCTTTAATTAGACATGCAACTTTTTAATTCTAACACGGTATACAAATATTAAGAATTGGTTTTAGTCCAAATGACTGTCCCAATTTAAAAAATAATCGCTCCCTGTAATGAGACCATCCTCAGAAGAGAAGCAGCTTCTCCAGGTGTTTCTTCCCTGAAAGCTTTTACAAGGCCAACTCATGTGCTTTATATTCCACTATAATTTAGCATGAACTCTAAACCCAGAGGAGCATGAAGACACAGCATTCCATCTTGCATGAATGCCTCTCTGTATGTTGCATAGTACTTACTTTTCATGTTTCACAAGTGTAAGCTGCACTCTAGGAAAACAATACCAGGAATAGTTACAGGTAGGTAGCCGTGTTGGTCTGAGTCGAAGCAAAATAAAAAAATTCCTTCAGTAGCACCTTAAAGACCAACTAAGTTTATATTTTGGTATGAGCTTTCGTGTGCATGCACACTTCTTCAGATATCAGGAATGAAAGGTTGTCATCTGGTGGTTTTGTTAGGGGATGTCGTGGAGGAAGTTTGACAATGACTTTAGTATTAGGATCCCAGAGGTTTTAAAAAATAAACCCCAAAAACCTCACGGGGGGACGGGACTTTTTCTCTTTTTTTAAAGGGCATTTAGTCTACAATCCTAAGAATGCTGGAAGGGTTGTTCCAATGAACTAAATAATATATATGGGATCCCCCTCTCAGATATCATGGAAGTCTCTGGCCCCTGACCCCATCAAATGGTGGAAGCTTGGGGGGCTGCAGAGGAGGGTGGGAAATGGCTCAGATCCTAAGCCATCTCAGCTGCCTGACACATTCCCAAACGAGGCAGAGATTTACTCCAGATCAGGCAGTGGTGTAAACTCTCCTCCTGATTTCTCACCCAGTATTCCCTAATTTTCCCAACCATTTTTTTCTCTTTGAAAAAAGGGAAGCTACAAAACAACCACCACCACCAAAGAACTCATTTCTCTGTCCTCACTTCTGCCCTGCCAGCAAGAGCCCAACGAGAGCTCAGGAGATAGTGATTGAACCACCTTTAATAGAAATACTGTTTATCACACATCATCATTAAAGGTAATAATGCAAAGCATTCTTTAACTGCACACCAAAAGGCAAGAAAGATCTTTCATGAATGCAAGAGTCTCAGTGAAATATTTTGTTTTAATTTACTGGTGTTCCTATATTAAGACTATAAACTCGGTGTTCACATCAGACACAATACAGCTCTGAACACGAGGGACTGAGGATAGACAGCTGAGTGGGGTGGTCCTGGGGTTCTGCGGGGTACACCTGGGGGACTGCTTTCAGGGCCTGCTTGCCAGCCTTTTTGAAACATCTGGCTAGCAAACAGAAAACTAGACTCAATAAGCTCTATGGCATCATACCCAAGGGGCATTCTTATGTTCCATACGTGCCTTATCTCAAAGTATTATAGTTTTCTCCAAATTTTCAAAGGAATACTTGATCAGGACTTGCCACAATTTCAGTCCAACTCACAGCTGGGCAAAAACCTCCACCAGTCAAGAAATATCACTCCTCCCATTCCTGGTAAAAACCTTAAAAATTATGTCTGTTGCAACTTCTCCTGTGGTTTTACTAATCCAATTAGCAAAACAGATGCTTCTTCACACAGAACAAAATCCAGCCTTTAAGAAGTCCAGCCAACTTGAGACAAGAAGGAAATGAAGGAACACCTCTTATTATTCCAATTTCTGATGGTGAAAGGCGGCTAGCTTTCAAACTCTGGAAAGCTCTCTTTCAGTCAGGAATTAAGAGCATATGGTGCAGTCTAGCTCTCTGTGTTACTTAGGAAGGCCTCTCATTTAAAGCTTTATTCCCTAGACTGCAGTATATGTCTCACTGCACCAGCACACTGGCGCGACAAATCAACCTGAGATTGTCAGGCAATCATATTGTGGTGATTGAATGAAGAAGTCATAAGAACATAAAGAGCCAGTCCAGCATCCTCTTCTCACAGTGGCCAACCAGATGCCTGTGGGGAACCTATAAGTGGGATTTGAGCACAAGAGTTTCCAGCAACTGGGATTTAGAAGCACCACTGCAACCATCCTGCCTCCTGTGGAAGGGAGTTCAATAGTTTAATTATACACTGCGTGAAGAAGTCCTTTCTTTAATCTGTCCTAGATAAGGTAAGCTGGATACCTTCATCTGCTCCAGCTGCAACAAAACACACGTCTCCCATTTTGGTCTCTACAGCCACAGCAGACTTTACCCCGATGGAGCAGTATTCAATGGTGTCTCGAGACAGATGGATGCCAACACACACACACACACACACACACACACACACACACACACACACAGTTTCTTTTTGTGTGTTCAATGATGGGACACACTAAATTGGCTTGAATTGTTCTATCTAATCCTATTATATTTCAGTCCACAATCTATGGAAGTCAATGGTTGCCAAGATAGGTAAAGGTAAAGGGGCCCCTGACCATCAGGTCCAGTTGTGTCCGACTCTGGGGTTGCGGCGCTCATCTTGCTCTATAGGCCGAGGGAGCTGGCGTTTGTCCGCAGATAGCTTCCAGATCATGTGGCCAGCATGACAAAGCTGCTTCTGGCAAACCAGAGCAGCGCATGGAAACGCCGTTTACCTTCCCGCTGGAGTGGTCCCTATTTATCTACTTGCACTTTGACGTGCTTAGATAGGACCATGCATTTTTAATGCACAGCAAGACAGGAAGCTGTTGGAGCACTCAGTCATCAGGGACAGGATAAGGAATGCTGAGCCCTGTATCATAACTGAGTCAATATACTAGAATTTCCAGTGTTATGACAGCATTAAACTGTGGTTTGTGGTGGCATGATGTAATCCAACTAGACTGATGTTTAAACTACTCTTAAATATATGTTGTGTGTTATGCATTTTAAAAGTGGCCAATCATGTATCAACTTGTGCAGCTACAATTCATCTCTGAACAGCATACACATAACTAGTCCACTGCTACTCCCCCCCCCCAATTAACACAAGCACACACTCCTTCTCCCAAGTGGGAAATTTAAAAAGAAGCATAATAAAGCTTCAAGAGGAATGTGGCTTTTCCATATTCTCCCAGAGATTCCAAACTGAAAAGAGTCCACAACAGCTTATCTAATTTTACATTCCTGCGCCAAAGCTTGAGGGTGCTTAACTTAAAGGGACATCCCCCCCCCCCGTTGATCCTATGCTACAGGCTTTACCCCTCCTGCAACCTGGGAAAAGCAAGGGGGGCTACTTTGGAGGGGTGCATTTTCTTATATGTTGTCATGAACAGTCATGGTGGAAAAATATGTGGCACAAGGGGGATGGGCAGGGTGTTCTTTTCTAGCTGCTGAATTCCTTGAAACACGTTTCTTGTTCACGGAACTTCCTGTTTTTAGACCTGTTCACACAATGTAGCTAGCAACATCTTTTGCTATCTTTTGCCAAACCAAAATTTTTGAGATGCAATGGCATTCTTCAATCTGCATAAAATTAGGCAAGTGTGCATGAGCTGTTTTTATATTCTGTCGGTCATGAAGAGACTGAGCAGAGAGGAATGTTCTTCCAACCTCTGGATATCTTATTCAGCCACTCTCTGGACTTGCGTCAGGCAGTGACCATGCGCAAGTCCACACCTTCCCATTAGTAACGCCACTGTCCCCCTCTTTACCAGCCTTTCATCACCCGGCAAGGCTATTTTGTCCCGTCAGGCATTTGAGGAGGAGTGAGCCAAGAATTATTTTTGTAAGTCATGATTCTGAAATGTAAGATATATTAGTTTTATGGTGGGTCTTTTTAAATTTATATGCTGTGCTATTGCATTTATTTCTTGCTAATCACCGCCCTAGGATTCCCTTGGGATGGAGAGTGGTTTAAAAATAAAATGAATGGATGTATCTTTTCGATCCTAGGGGCTAGAAACTTTTATTTTGTCTTGTCAGCCATACTGAACAATTTCCCAGATTACAAGTTTACTGCTCTTAACCACTACACCACACTGGTGTGTGTGTGTGGCAGTTTAGCAAGCAGATCTGTGAAACGCTTCCTGACCTCCATTCAAAGGGGGTGGGGCTTGGGGTGCTGTGAAGGGATGGGCAAGGTGGTGGGTTAGAGCACTTGGCCAAGGGGCTAGTGGACAGGCAGGGTTGGCAAGCAGGGCAAGCAGCCCCCAGTTATTAAATAAAATGCTAGAATGCTCTTGTCCTTCCTGGGATCCCAAGCTGCAAAACTGGCTGCAGGAAAAGGGCCTCCAACAGGGATGTGTCCATCTACGCTCCCCTGTGATTTGTGTCCCTTTACCAGCACTGCTTGGTCCAGCAGTTTAAGCAAAGTTGGCTGGCTATTGACACCTCCTATTGCCTTCTCATTCTATGAGGAAGCATGGTGCTTTGTTCTGTCCTACTAAGGTACTTAACTGTCTTCCCCAAGTCATCTAGACTTCTTGGCCACTTGTGACTTCCTTGGGAAGCTAATACCATTCCTATTTAAATATTTGGCCCCCTGCCCCCTTAATCCATGCTCAGAAACTCTGTAACCAAATACAGCTTCCTCCCAGGAAAACCTCAGTCTTGCTCTCTTTCTGTACAATGTTGGGGGTTTGTATTGGGTCCCAAGCCATCGAATTCTACTTAGCACTGAGAGCAACAGTAAAAAAAAATTCAATAAGAACTGAAGCCTTTAAGAAGTCCAATGTTCTTTATGAAGCTCAAATTATGTCCAATGGTGTAGTAGTAAATCTTTATTACGCTCACCGACCAGTACAGTAATTTACATTACATCATTAATGTTTAAAATATTTATTTTTAAAAAAAGTCCAATGATGTTTTCTGCGCATTTCTGCAGAACCCAGACATGAGAAAGCATTTTACTGGGGCAGACGACTGTCCACCTAGGTCAGTATCACTTACACTGACTGGGAACAACTCTGGTGTTTAGGCAGGGGCCTTTCTCAGCTCCCCTGGAGATGCTGGACCTTCTGCTTTCAAAGGATATGCTCTACTTCTGGAAATAGCTGGAAAGCTGAAGTTAAAGTGGGGGAGGGGATCCAGCTCCCTCTTGCCCAAACAAGAGGCAAGCTAGCAGCCCCTAACCCTGGAGTGCTGCTACAGAAAGGTGGTCAAGAGACTATAAATAAACTATTATAAGCAGTTTACAATCACACTAATTTCAAACAACGGAATATGACACAACCAGTTTCCTTTCTTTTTTCCTTCCGGACATCTGGATTTTTGCTATTGTTTTCAAGAGCTAACAGTATCCTGAGTTATGAACACAGATCTATAATTGCAGAAACTTACCCTGTGAAGTGTCACTGTGTGTTGTTCCCATATAGCTGTTTCTTCCATTGTTGTGCTCTGATTAAAAGGGAAGGAAAAAGTAATCAACATTACTTTCTTGCCGTTGCTAACAATCCAAGTACAAGTGTAGTCTTACAAGATGCAGACAGAGATGACTTTACAGCCAACCAAATATTTCCTCTCTCCTTTCTTGCTTTCTTTACCAGCTAACCTGAGGAAGATTTCTGGAGAACTTGAAAGTTTGCACACTATTTTGTGATACCTTGGTGTACTAATGAGGACTTTAAAATGTACATTTTCAAAATGGTTTTGGGTCTTCGTAACAGTGATAAAATGAAGGCAGACAGATAGCACATTTTTGTTTTGTTTTTGAATTAAATTCACAAAGCTAATCAGCAGAACATCCTGTGTTTAACTGGACTACATGGACAGTTGTCAACTTTTCCTATCAATTCCTCTATTTTCAGCATGAATAACTACAAGATTAATGTGTCGTGCTTTGTCTAGCTCAGCCACTCTTAATTTTTAATGTTATACAAAGAAGTCTTACAACACAGAAAACCCAGATAGTCAACCCTGTTTTAAAAAAATACTTATTGATATAGTTGACAACCCATATTCAGGGAACACAAAGCAATAAATTTCTTCTAGTCCCCATTATCACACGGCTTCAGTTTTTCTTTAACATTCTTTCCTTATGTACTGATATAATGCATCTCCTATAGTGGCAAATACCAGTGGGCTGCATTTCTCTGCCCTCCATTTAACTGTGCTTAAAACACACTTTCAGAACACTTAACAGAAATATGGCTATCAGAAGCCACATAAATGAAAACTGCGTCAAGCAAGTGCTTCTAATGAAATCTCTGGCATCTTACACTAACCATCCAAAGAGATAAACATGCAACATCCACATTCTCCTGGATTATTTCAGTAAGAATTTAAGACTGATGGTATTAGGGCTCCTGTTTTAAGAAAGCCCCTTGAGCTCTTCTCCCACCCTACCCAGCAGAGCAGCAGAAAAGATAAGAGATAAATAATTTGCAATCAAATAAACAAGCTGAACCAATCTAGCTTCCCCTCCTCCGTAAACCATAATTAAAATTCTGAAAAGGGTGAAAATGTACAAATTATCAGAGAACAGCTCAAACTACTCTCAACACAACATGCAGAATGCACGAGATTTTTAAGAGTCAATAAACATGTGAAATGTTTGTTATAGTATCAGCACTCTCTCCATTTCACTGAACAATGCAAATGAATAAAACTGGTTCTGTGCCCGATAGCCTGATACAGCTACCTATCATTTAAGTATCTTCCACCTTCCCGACTACAAAAATACTGTGGTGCTTTGTTGAGAGAAATATCTTTTGGCACACATTTTACGCTAGGCATGGATTATGACATGTTGAGCTACTGTACTATAAGGAAGGTCACGTTTAACTGACTCTGCAGTTCCGTATATGCTAATCTTCTCTCACGTGAATTCCAGCGTAGTGGAACAAAATGGGTTTTTATGTCAGCCAGCCAGATTAAAGAGTGTTGATAGGAGCATATTTTAAAAACTGGATTACCAGAGGGGTTTTTTTGCTTTAAATGTAAGTGGTGTTATCTTTAGAAAGCAGTGTCTTCAAGACGAAACATTAATGGTCATAATGGGCCAAAAAAAGAGGGACAGGAAAAAACTCACACCAAGCCTTTTTTCCTGCAAGACCCATCATTCGTGAGAAGTGGCCTGGGCTTTCAGCCTATACCTTTTACAAGGAAACACCCCAAACAAGACACTTTGTGACAGGTCAGCCACAAACCCTTTGTTAAAGCCAAAGTAAAATCTTAGATGGAATGACTGAATTGAATGAAGACACGTGATTGTTTTTATACTAATGCTACAGTTCTTTTCTATGTCCAACCTGCAGGGAGACAGGTTTCATATAAAGATCAAATTCTGTTCAAAAATAGAGGCCTTTCCCAAGAGGAAAAAAGGAGCTGTTTTCACAGGGCTGGTGGCAGGATTGGCACAGTTCGGCACCTGCAAAGCACCACACTCCGGTGCAGCCCACTGCCACTCTCTGGAACTTGTCTCCTTCCTCCTCTGGGGTCTTCCTGTCTGTTCACCTGCTCTCCCAACCCAACCCTAAAAACAACGGCAAGAGCGAGGAAATGGAAAACCATCACCTGCTTCCCCTATGATTTCCCTCTGGCCACAGAAACGGAGTGGGGCAGTAAGGCCTTGCCCAAGGGCCCTCCAAAAACCGAAGCCAGCATTGTTATTTTGCTTAAATAGAAAGATGCCAAATGCTTGCAGTTAAACAGACTTCCCTTGTAAGAGTATATAAATACTTAAAGGGGGTTATTTTTTATTCCTTGACCCACAACCAATGAAGCTACCCACCCACACCCAAGTACACTTTAGTACATGCACAGGATAGAATCCTAAGCCTGTTCCCCGCCTTTCCACTAGAATTAGTCATTTGTTTCCTCTGCATCTTTGGGTGCCCTCATTCTGCCAGTTTAAAAAGTTTAGCCCTGGCAAAAACAAGCCACAGCCTAAATACTACCCCCCTTCAACATTTGCATTTTTAAAAAAGGAATCCAAGCTTGAGTTATCCCAATTCTGTCCAGGCATAGCCACTAACTGATGCAGTTGTTTTGTTAATAGATTTCTCCAACATCCTGCCTACACAAACCATAATCTTGGAAGACATAAATCCCTTGGAAAGTTAGTTGAAAACTTTGTAAACAAACCACATTCCATTCTTATCAGATTGTGGGAACATAGCCAAAGTTATATAATGATATTTAAGCGAAGTACTGCTTTTCTGGAACTCTTGTTTAAATATTTACTGGAGGTGGGGGGCAAGTATCCAACTTTGCTCCAATTTTTACACCTGATTTTTATTTAAATAATGAAGAAGTGCCAATTCAATACTCTGTACATTTTTGCCTTGTTGCTACTGGCATCTACTGATTAAAAAACCCCTGTACACTTTGAGAGTTGTTTAAGATATTGCCTGTTAACAGAGAGGCAACAGCATCAAGAGAAGCATTTCCTCCCAATCGTGTTTCTGTATCTGAGTTAGCAAAATGGTTCTTTCAGGGAACATGCACAGCTGTGGACTCAGGAAAGTAATCCTGGAAATGACCGGCTGGTTTACGGGGGCCCTTATTATGTTATGTGGGAGAAAAACAATTAATTTCTTTTTCCCCGTCCAGTATTATCTACTCCTGCCCCCGAACCAAAGGCACTTCAGAAGGATACCCTGAGGAAAATCCATACCCATTGCCTTGAGGGGTATCTTCGGGAGAAGAAAAGGCGAAGGAGTAAACAAATCTAAGATGGTTAGATGGAGTCTTGTACACTTCCTTCCAGCAACTCCTGCAGCTAGGCTGGTACCAAATGTATTGCTCCGCTTTCCTTTGGACCACATCAGCAAGGCTGACAGAGAAGTTTTGTTGTCTGGGCAGCCCAGGACCTCCATACCAACTGCCCAGGCTTGCACTCTGGAGAGGTCACTTCAAAACAACAAAAACAACAACGCAGGAGGCAGCAGTTATGAGTTACAGGTCTCTGCAGCCACAGCAGGTGCTGTGATTCTCCAGCAGTTTGACTTCACCTCTGGAGTTATACTCCATTGTCTCTCAGACAGATGGATGCCAACAACCAAGACACTGAAGTAGCATTTCAGCACCAGCCTAGGAGCCATGGGTGACAAGGCAAGCATGCAGGCAAGGGGGGAGGCTGCAGTGACAAAGCAGAACACTCCCACCTACCAGCAGTGAAACCAGGTGGGCTGCCACAAGCCCACCCACCCCCCAACCAGCATGGAAGTGTGTCAGGCTTTTGCAACAGGGATGGAGCCCTCTTATCATTCCTCAACCACTCCCTCTGCAGGCTAGTAAATTTTGTGCCATTACTGACCCACAAAATTTCTCCACAGCGACTTGTTTTTAAATGTGATGCATAAAGAATACGTCTTTTCCTAAAGGAAAAGAAGATCTTGCCTGCTTTATATTTAACCATGTTTGTTCACAGTTATGAATAGTAGCGTTGTTAGTAAGCTGAGGATGGGGTCGGAATGTGTTATCCAAAAATGCAGCTGCTTTGTGTTGCCCAAGGAAAATATAATCAGTGTTTTTGTAACATAGCACATAGCTCAGCCACTTGATGGTATATTCAGACCAAGAGCTAATGAACCCATTTTATGGGCAACATACACATACACAAATGAAAAGTCCTTGACTCCCACACCCCAATACACCTCTGGATCAGGGCCAACAAGCCTAAACACCTAGAGCTCTGATTTCCATGCATTTACAGTTATGAGGAAAAGAAAGTGCAGCCTCTTTGAATTCTGTGGTTTTACATATGGAGCCATAATAACAATAATCTCTTAGCAGGTCTTAAAATTAGGTAAATACAACCTCAGATGAACAACAACACATGATATATTACAGTGTGTCATTATTTATTTAACAGAAATAAAGCAAAAATGGAAAAACCATGTGTGAAAAACTAAGCACACCTTATGATTCTATGGCTTGCAGAACCACCTTTAGCAGCAATAACATGAAAAAAAATTAGGTGGGGCATTATGCATCTCTCACATCATTGTGGAAGAATTTTGGCCCATTCTTCTTTACAGCATTGCTTCACTTCATTGAGGTTTACTGGCATTTGTTTATGCACAGCCCTATTAAGGTCCCGCAACACATTTCAATTGGGTTGAGGTCTGGACTTTGACTGGGCCATGGCAACACCTTGATTCTGTTCTTTTTCTGTTGTAGATTTGCTGGAGTGCTTGGGGTCCTTATCCTGTTGTATGACCGTTTTGACCAAACTTCATTTGACTGTAGAATACTTTGGTATACACAGGAGTTCACGGTCAACTCAATGACTGCAAGGTTCCCAGCTCCTGTGGCTGCAAAACAAACCCAAATAATCACCCTTCCATCACCGTGCTTGACAGTTGGTATGAGGTGCTTGTGCTGATATGCTGTGTTTGGTTTTCACCAAACATGGCACTGTGCATTATGGCCAAATATCTCCACTTTGGTATCATCTGTCCAAAGACATTGTTCCAGAAACCTTGTGGTTTGTTCAGATGCAACTTTGCAAACCATGCTGCCATGTTTTTTTAGAGAGAAGAGGCTTTCTCCTGAAAACCCTTCCAAACAAGCCATACTTCTTCAGTCTTTTTCTAATTCTACTGTCATTAACATGCTAACGGAGGCCTGAAGAGTCTAAGATGTAACTCTTGGTTTTTGTTGTTGTTGTTGTTGTTGTTGTTGTTGTTTTCAATTTCTCTGAGCATTGCACAGTCTGACCTTGGGGTGAATTTGCGGGGGTGTCCATTCCTGAGAAGATTGGCAATTGTATTGGACTTCCGGTCTACCGCCATTGCTGACCAGTGGGAGAATCTCGAGCTCCAAGATTCTCTAGTGCTGCGAGGGAGGGGGGAGCCGTGAGAGCGCCGCAGACCCCCAAAAGAGCCCCAGATCAAGCGTTCTGGGGACGTGGGGACTCAGCAGCACCTTTTCTGTCTCCTCCGCTCCCCGGTAAGCTCTATTAAGGGAGCCAAGAGCGAGCGGAGTGGAGACGTGGTGCCTTGAGTTAAACTGCTACCCTCGCAATGTGAAGCTCCGAGCCGGCAGCCTGTGGAGCGGTGGATTTTTTATTGAAAAGATTTGGACACGGGAGGAGATTAAAAAAGGATGTTGATCTCCTCCATTGAGCGAATTGAAACGCAGTTAACTTGCCCGAAGCCGGGAATCATAGAATCATAGAGTTGGAAGAGACCACAAGGGCCATCCAGTCCAACCCCCTGCCAAGCAGGAAACACCATCAAAGCATTCCTGACATATGGCTGTCAAGCCTCTGCTTAAAGACCTCCAAAGAAGGAGACTCCACCACACTCCTTGGCAGCAAATTCCACTGTCGAACAGCTCTTACTGTCAGGAAGCTGACAGGAAGTTTTTAATCACCAAAAAGTGGGCTTAAAACTTTCCCCCTAAGGCAGGGTAAAGGGGAGAAAGGTTGAACTTTGTAAAATCCTTGCAAAGGTTCTTTAATTTGGTCTGGGGAAAATCCCCCTGGAAGCTGGAGTCGGGTCCCTGGAGGGATCATTGAGCCGCCATTATATCACAACAGGATGGAATTTGTTTACCTCTTTGAGGCTGAAAACTGTCAACATTGAATAGAGCGTAAAATATAGGGTTGTGAATAAGAAGTTTGACAGATGCTCTTTTCATAAATGGATATATGAGTTTTAAGATATGAAGAATTAAAAATGAGAGTTTTTAACCAGATCGGGCATAATTTCTGTTTCTAAAGTTTGGAAATACGAACTGTGCCATTTCCTGCTTGTAATCTGTGCTGTTCCCACAAAATTGGAGACAACCAAGATGTCAGTACAGTCATACCTCGGTTTAAGTATGCCTCGGTTTGAGTATTTTCAGTTTAAGTACGCCTCGGTTTGAGTATTTTCAGTTTAAGTACTCCGTGGACCTGTCTGGAACTGATTAATCCACTTTCCATTACTTTCAATAGGAAAGTTCGCTTCAGGTTAAGTACGCTTCAGGTTAAGTACGCTTCAGGTTAAGTACGGACTTCCAGAACCAATTACACTCATACCTCGGGTTAAGTACGCTTCAGGTTGAGTACTCTGCGGACCCGTCTGGAACAGATTAATCCACTTTCCAGTACTTTCAATGGGAAAGTTCTTCACTTCAGGTTAAGTACGCTTCAGTTTAAGTACTCCGCAGACCGTCTGGAACGGATTAATCCACTTTCCATTACTTTCAATGGGAAAGTTCGCTTCAGGTTAAGTACGCTTCAGGTTAAGTACAGACTTCCGGAACCAATTGTGTTTGTAAACCGAGGTACCACTGTAGACACATCATCTGACTTTATTGACTTTCAAAAGGAACTTTTTGGAATTGCTTTTGGATTTTAAAAGTGAACTGCGTCAAAATACTATACAGATTGATAAAATAAAACAGAACTGTGCAAAAAGTGAAAAAGGATTAATCCCAACAAAGTATGAAGAGAAGCAAGATGAACAATCATCAGCCATGGACAATGTAATTGAATTCAAAGATGATGAAGAAGCTGCATGGAACATTGTTCCCTCAGTGAGAGGGGGGGGAACAAGACTCATGCTTGATTCAAAGAGTCTTCAAAGAAGAACCAGCATGGAATAATGCCCTCCCAATGAGAGAGGGAGGACAGGATCCATGCTGGGGCCAGGATCCATGCTGGGGCCAGAACTTAAGGGGAACCAAAACTGAGAGAGGGCTGAAATGTGGAAATGTAGTTGGATGGTATTGTGCAACAGCTAGGAAATTGGGGAGGGAGCAGGGGACGAAGAAGGGAGAGTGGTGGATAGGTGGTGAAAGAGCGGGTGTGGGGTAAGGAGTAATAATGGATGTTATTTTCTGACTGATCAAGATGGCCCGAAATTGAAAGAGCTATGGAACTGGCTGATTCAACTGGGAGACCCTGAGTCCGGGGGGGGGGGCTGAATTAGATTTAAGTGTTTAAATGTTATTATGATAAAAGAAATAATATTTGAATGTATGGAAAAATTTTGGGTATAAATTTGAGGCTAAAGGGAGTAATAGAGGATAGATGGATGGGAAAATAAATTTAGATTTGGATTAAGATGAATTATGGGTGGAAGATAGTTGAAGCTTTTAAGAATAGAAATAGTTGTGAAATAATGAAAAAATGTGTTAGAATGATTTAAGATAATAAATGAAAATTGCTTAATTTGGAGTTAAAAATGAACCCAGTGCGAGGGGAATCAAGGAAGTCTACAATGTTAATTAAAATGTTAGAATTGATATGTTTTTCTTCTTTATGTTTTTATTCTTGGGGGTTGTTTTGTCTTTTAGTTTTTGTTTTTGTGAATTTTTGTAACTTGTAATGTTTGAAAATGAATATATATTATTTTTGGGGGGGAGATTGGCAACTGTAATGAATGTTTTCCACTTTTGAATAATCTTTCTCACTGTAGAATGACAGACATAAAATTGGTTGGAGGTGGCCTTAGAACCCTTCCCAGTTTTATGGGCAGCAGCACTTGCTTCTCTAAGAGCATTGTGTCATCTGAATGCTCCAGATCAGCATACTGCTAAAACTTTGACTTTTATAGAGGTGGGCACACTGGCTGATGATCAGTTAAGCAAGGACATTTGATTAGCAGCCCCTGTCTGCTATGTAGCATCTTAATTCTTAGAAGCAGTAAAGGTGTACTTAGTTTTTCACACATTATTTCTCTATTTTGGCTTTATTTCTGTTAAATAAATCATAACACAGTGTAATGTGTCATCTGAGGTTGTATTTACCTAATTTTAAGACCGGCTAAGGAACAATGATTGCTATTATGTCCTGATATATAAAACCACAGAATTCAAAGAGGGTGCACTTCCTTTCCCCCATGACTGTATGTTGTCCTTCAGTTTCACATGGCTGCAGCCATGTGGAATCTTTTCCAGTCTGAGGCCTGCATTCTCTTCTGGGCAGCCTTCCAGGAGTCACATGCCAGCAGTGGGCCAGACAAGGAGAACAGGTAGTGGAGCAAGGAAACACAAAGTTTACCTTTTGCAGAGTAGCCTGGTTAGCAGGCAGACAAGCAGCACTATCAAGAGTTCAATGAATATTCCATCCAGGCAAAAACTCTTAAGGAGAGTTGGTGGGGCCTGGGGAAAGATCTGAGGAGAGCCAGATACAGGTGCTTGTAGGGCCACATTTGGCCCACACACCCAAGATTCCCACTGTTGCTCTTGGTGAATCCAGAAGCCGAAATAACTTCCAAGCAGATGCCCAGGGCCCCTTGCAACATATTGGCATCAAGCGATCAACAAGTTGTCTAGAAAACAGAACACCTGAACCCCAGTCAAGACTAGTGTTGACATGCAGAGACTCCCAACACGCTTACAGAGACTCCCCTGGCTTGCAAAGGGTCCCCTTCCTCATCTGGAATTAGGCTTGAAACAGCATTAGGTTGTAGCCACTTATAATAGTTTGTAGTGTGTGCTTCGTTGTAGCTTGCATGTGGTACTCACAACTATTTCTCTGGTTTGCAAATGTGCCCACAGACCAGAAAAGGTTGGAGGTCCCTGCTGAAGCAAATAGTGCTGGGTTAGATCATGCATCCCCAAACTGCGGCCCTCCAGATGTTTTGGCCTACAACTCCCATGATCCCTAACTAACAGGACCAGTGGTCGGGGAAGATGGGAATTGTAGTCCAAAACATCTGGAGGGCCGAAGTTTGGGGATGCCTATGTTAGATGGACAAATAAGGTGGTCTAAGGCAGCTTCCTATGATAAAAACCAACAGGGACCAGCAAACTGCATTTCATCTAAAAACTTCTACTATTGATGTCTTCTTACTTGGAACTGCTCTCAGGAAACTGAAGTGTTCCAAGAAACACTATTCAAAAGGCATCACCACTATATAGTGTGAAATGTTTGAGATGCAACCCGAAGTTGCACAGTGAATCCCACTGCTTAAGAGTTGGTTTTGGACTCTCCCAATCATTTTCAAGATGTGCACATTTGAGAGGTATCCCAGGCACAATGTTTCTTCCCTGTCTCTGCTTACAGCCATTGATGTTGATGTTCTTTCTTTCATGATGATTTGTATTTATGTTACTTGATTGTCAATTCCACAGTCAAGTTATATATTTTTAGGGAGCTGCGTATAAACTTCACAAGGATTTGTAGCTACAAATGACAGGGTTAGTAACTTTGCCTGTATAATTTTGGCCACACCATTCATTTTCTTATTTAAGTTCATAAAATACAGAGGTTTTAGATTTCTAACCCTTAACCTGTAAGCCATGTCATGCCCTCAATCTTCCTTTGTTCTGTATACTTTATACATTTTTAGATGTGACAAGCATTCCGTAAAGGCTCCAGGATGTTTCCTGCATGATAAGCAGCCAAGTCTACCCCCCTTTTTTTAAAGATCAGAATGAGTGGGTTATCCTCTGGGATATTCTGAAGCAGTCATCCAAAAGGGGTACAACATTTGTTGCCAGATGACTTATGTAATTTGAGTATGAAGAAGAGCATTAAAGCAGCAAGCAATTTGTGTGACATCACACAAAATGAAAAAGCAAAAATTACCCAGCCAGTAATACATTTAACTTTCACCTCTACAAACATAATTCCTTTGACAAGAAAATGTACGTGGGCAATTGTCTGCTCCCTCATCTTTTTAAAAAAAATGGAGGGAGAAACTAATATGAATAGCTACCCTGTTTCCCCTTTTTTAATACGTAGTCAGAAAGTAAGCCATGGCAGGGTTTTTAAGCATTTGAGAAATATAAGACATACCCCCAAAATAAGCCATACTTCCGCTCCGCGGAAACCAACCCCCACAGGCACCTCCACTCACAGAGTCACTCCATACAGCTGGCACTGCAGGAGCGCGATCAGCTCTGAAGTGGCGCTCCAAGAGCTCCGCTTAACAGCTGATCACGCTCCCGCCTTGCTGGCTGCATCCCCGCGCTCCGCCTTCTCGTCCATCGCCGCCCTGCCGCTTGTGTGCTTGTCGCCACCGCTGGGCTCATTGCTTCTTCCTTGCCTGGCCTGGCCAAGGAGCTTGGAGCGCCCTGCAGCGGCAGGCGGAGCGCCTGAGCCAGCGGCCTCTGCCTGGCCCGGCCTAGGATGCCTGCTGCCCCGCCACCCGGAACCAGTGGCTGCTGCAGCGCCGAGCACTCAAGAGAACCGAGCAGCGCCCTGAACCAGCGCCCTGAGCTGTAAAAACTGTACCGGTAATAAAAAAATTAAGACATCCCACCGAAAGTAAGCCACCCTGTGTTTTTTTGAGGAAAAAAAGTTATAAGACGGTGTCTTAAAAAAGGGGAAAGACGGTATATACAATATTTTTACCACAGGGGTTCCACATCTGAATTTTTTTATTAAAAAACTGTCATGAGCATTACAAAATACCCTTTTCGTAAGAGATACTCAGATCCCATTGCCAAAAAAGCAGACAAAATACCCACAACTCTCTGAAAACAAAAAAATACGCCCCCCCCCAAAAAAAACCCAGGAAGCACACGCCAAAAAAAGGAAACCCGCCAAAAGAGAGTGGGTCTTGGCAGAAGGATGTCTGAGGCCACTGCAGTGCCCAAGGGCCCCATGTGGGGAAGCCACAGGCTGCCATCTTAAACACATTTATTATGGAGCAAGCTCAGCAGAGCACATGTTACTTCTGTGCAAGCTTATTCGGCATTGCACTGTGAAACACTCTATCTTCTATATATATAAAAATGTAGGCATTGTGCACACGGATGAAACAGCCTTTCTCCATAACTGCAGAACTACAATGTAACAAATTTGGCCACAACGTTCCATGCCCATCAGGGAGGGATCTGGAATAGTTTTCCCCCCCAAAACCCCACACCTTTCACACCTAAAATAATGATTAAACACAAAAAAGTGGCGCCCAAATTAGACGTCATCACCAGAAGCTCTGAAGACTCCAGCAGCTGCGCTGCCAGATGACATCACAAAATTCCACAGCAACCAACAGTCCTTTTGCAGTAGGGCCTTTCACAACGGGGGGGGGGCCACAGGGATGAGGCACAACAAAGGGATGGGGGACACATAGCCATGGGGGGGAGGGAGGATTCTGAGTCAGCCAAAGCAGTGGGGGGTGGGTTGGGACAGGGAAAACTGAGTAGGCCGACTGCCAAAACGGCCATTCCACCTCCAAAGCCCAAGCCCAAAGCCTCTCCCGGCAGCTGCATTAATAAACACCTGGCAGCATTAGGCAGTCATTCATCATTTCTCCTTACACGCACTTGGGGGCACGGCAAGGGGTTTTTGCTTTTTAATTTAGTGGGTGTTGTATAACATGCGAGGCTACGGCGGCCATTTTAAATAAGGGCAGTTGTGCCCCTTTTAATCTAGGCTTTATACTATGACTGATTGCCAGCCTCTGCGTCTTTAAAAACAACAACAACAACCATGCACTCTCTCTCCCCAGTTTAAGTCCTCAAACCAACACCACATCCTACATTCAAAACACCTACTCCAAAATTAGAAAATCCAAATAACCAAAACAAACAAACCACAAAACACACAACAATGCCCAAATCATACAATACCCACCAAAATAAATGCCAATCCCAAAAATAAAACTAAACAATAGTAACTTCTGCTTCTCATGTTCTTATTTCAAAAAAAAAATTAATCTATATATATAAAAATGTTCACGATGCGTGCACAGTAGCCAATGTATGGAGATACAGGGGGGAGGGGACAACACTCCCCGGGGACAACAGAGGGCTCAGACAAAAGTAAATACTGGGAAATAGAACCTAGAAGCTGATAGTCCCTTCTCCAAGGGTGGGGGCCAAGGTATGGAGAAACGGGGGAGGGGCCAACACTCCCCGGAGACAACAGAGGGTTCAGACAGGGGGTGGGGGAAGGAGGGGGCTCGACAGCTCATGAGTCAGGACAGGGTGGGGCCAGTCACAGGGATGTGCTGGAGGGGTGTAGGGAGGAGGGGGCAGGATAAGTCATGTGTCCAGACAGAGTGGGGGGGGATCACAGGAAAGAACCACAGCAACATGTGGCTGGGCTAGCTAGTATAACTTAAAATAACAGCACCCACATCAAAGACTATTGTTCAGTAGTTGAGCACATGTCTGGAAATACCAGGGGTTGAACCTGAGATGTCCTGCATCTATACACTTCTGTCTGAGACCCTGAAGAGAAGGACTAGGGCACAATACCAAGCTAGGTGGACCAACAGTGTAACTCTGTAACTTTGTGCCAGTGTAATTTTGTATGTTAATATGTATACATTAATGTTATAATGAAAGTTGCCAGTCTCCGAATCTCTGCAAATCCAACACCACCCTTATCACTTACACCTTTTAGGAAGGATACTTGAGGGTTTGTGTTGAGATTGATTGTTGCAGATAAGGGTTTCTGTCGTTCTTCACCCCTCTTGTGTGCCTGACTGCCACACCTAGAGACTAACTGTTTTGACTGTGATGACCAAAGATAGATCTGTATTTTCATTCCAGAAACAACCCCACTGCCCCTGTAACACAGGCTATTTACTCTAAACTGAGAAGCACCTGATTCTACTCCCTGTGGAGCCTGTATAAGGGAGCTTAGCCTGTGAATACCAAGAGATCCATGTATTCAAGTTTTATCCTATGTCCCTAAGTTTTGCCTGACGCCCCTTGCTCTCTCCTGCTAGCCCACCATGGCATGTTATCTAATCTGGATGAGATGGGCTATTCCAGTTTCCCCCAACCTGGAGCCTCCCAAATATAGCTGGACTACAATTCCTATCAGCCCCAGCTAGCATGGCCCATGGTTGGGGATGATAGCAGTTACATTCCAAAACACTGGGGAACATCAGGCTGGGGAAGACTGACCTAGTCTATGGGAAACTGTCCTTGTGGGATACCATCAGCAGGTTGAGCCACAAGGTCTTCTGATGCCTCAAGATACACAATCTCAACTTCTGTAAGGTGCTCAGTTCCTTTAGCTGCAGCTACACCAAGGTGACGGGGGGGAGGGGGGAGCTCCTTGCAAAATTGTTCTTTCCTCCACCTTAGCTGGCAACCAGACAAAAAGCATTTCCAGAACTGGAAATGTGACTAAAACATGCGAGTAAGGACACATTGCCAATGCAAGCTGCGTTCGTATGAATCAGAGAGATTACTCCAATGAAGAGCAATGAAGGAAGAGGTGGGGAACAGAGGAACCTTGAGAGGGACGGGGGGGGGGGGCACCCAATAGGCTAACATTCCCATTAACAGTTTAAAATTGGAAGGGCGTGACTTCACTTAAAGAGGAACCAATGGTGCTGTGCTCTCACTTGACAACTTATTTCCCAAATCAGTAAGATCAGGGGTAGGTAGACCTTAGGCTTGGAGGAAGAGGCAGATCCAAAATGATGGTTTAGGGGAGCAGAGATAATTATCTACTCCACTCCTTAAGCCAGGATAACCAGCACATACAGCCAAGTTATTGCATACCAGAAATGATTTCTCATTCCTTCCACAAAAATACCTTCCTAGTCTCTCACCCTGCAACCCCACTTCTTTCATTTTGGCAGTCTTATTTGGGAGGGGCTGCTATTGTTATACAGTGGTGCCTTGATTCTCAAACTTAATCCGTTCCAGAAGTCCGTTCCAAAACCAAGGCGCGCTTTCACATAGAAAGTAATGCAAAACGGATTCTTTTCCAGACTTTTAAAAACCACCCCTAAAACAGCAATTTAACATGAATCTTACTATCTAATGAGACCATTGATCCACAAAATGAAAGCAATAAACAATCTACTGCAGTCACAATCAATCAATCAGTAGCTGAACTGGGTTCCACACAGTCACAAAAACGAAAAAAGAGCCGCAAAAACAAAAACTCAAAAAAATAGCAAAAACGGACAGACCTCAGCATAACACTCAAAACGGAAGTGTGACACTCAAAACAGAGCACGTTCGGCTTCTGAAAAAAGTTCGCAAACCAGAACACTTACTTCCAGGTTTGCAGTGTTTGGGTTCCAAGTTGTTTGAAATACCAAGGCGTTTGAGAACCGAAGTACCACTGTAGTTAAAAACTGGGAGTCAAAAAACTCCTTGCTTTTTGCTGGCAGATACTAGACCAGTTAAAATCAATTCATAGAGAAGCTACAAACTGAGGCATTTTTAAAAAAACAATAAAAACAACATTTTTAATTGTTTTGAAATCTCCTTCAAGGTTTTGATGCCCTACAAAACTGGAAGTGTCCCTATCTACATGAAACCCACAAGCATTCCAAAACATTAACCCACCCCTGCTTACAACTGATAGAATTTTGCCACTATCAGAGGATCATAAAACCTAGTAAACAGAGCAGAAGTCATGAAAGTCATGTAAGTTTCTTCAGCACTCTTGACATTTTAAATGCCAGAAACAAGAGGCTTTAGAGCAGGTTGTTCCCTTTTCTTTTCTGGATGAAACTAACACATTGGTAATACCTTACTAATATTTTTATAGTCACACACACACACACACCCAGCATCAAGCTTAGTCACCTGGCAGCACCAGCCACAAGGTTCTGTACACATCCCGGTTGGAAAATAATTCATCACTTAAGATGGGCAAATATTACCTTAGGGATCCAGGGGTACATCCTGGGTTAGGATTTCAGCAAGTTGCTCATCACCACTTTGGAATGTACATCCCACTAAACTGGAAGGTTACCAGACCATAAATAATACAGGCTGCTACACTGCTCTTGACTGAAATGCATACGTTGCTTTTTGATAGTACACATTTTACAAAGTTAGGCAGTATGTTTTGAAATTCAGTTCACTAATAAAGGGTTTAAAAAGCTTTAAAGAAAACTGTGTAGGCTAACAATTAGAAATCTAAGTTTTCAACACTCAGAGGGAAATGTACACCAAGACCCACTGCTTGCTGCTTAATGATACTCTGAGTGGGTCAGACCACAATACTCTAAATTACAGTCTGAAATATTTCATTGGCAACCAGGAGAAAAGATCAAATTCAGAAGGTGGCCATAACTCACCCTGCCCCACCCCCACAACCTCACTAATTTGAATTGGCTTTTAAAACTCATTTATAGTTGTTGTTGTTTTTAAAAAAACTTCAGTCTTTAGTGAATGCTGTCATATAATTCCTTTGAAGCTCTAGCAAGAAATAGTCAGTAAAATGTTTCAAAAAGCTCACATTTTGAAATAATTCATACCACAAGTTCCAAAAAATCTGCTACTCATGGGGTGGGCATGCAAGCACCTGGGGGGCAGGGCGCAGAGCATGGAGGGTGAATGAAGCCCACACTCAGTGGGGCTGTCCTGCACCACTGCCTGTCTGCAGCCTTGATGCGCACAACCAGCGGGTGCCCAAAGGGCACACTCACAAGGCCTTCCAGTCCTGCCTCACTTTGCGATGCTGCAAGGCATGTGTGTGTTGCACCCACCAAGGGCTGTGGGAAGGCAGGGGCACAACAGTGGGGGGTGGGGGGGCGAGGAGTAGAATGCGCCCCCCCTACCCAAATGTGCCTGGGTCAACTGCCCCTCTGGCCCTCCCCACGCAATGCCATTGTATGGCAGTAATAACACTTTTGTTTTATGCAAGCCATCATAAATGTTCTGAGGTCTATGGATAAAGGGTGGTATATAACTGTATATAAATTTATTAAATAATAATCTTGAAATATCAATGTTTTTGCTCTTGTAATGAATGGACTAAAATTAGTTTCCGTGTTATATTGGGAATTGTATCAATAAAAAACCTCCATAAACACCTGTTGGGATTGAAAGAAGTTCAGAATTTGATGAAAATTCACCACCACAGGCTTTAGTGTTTAATTCGCTGGAGGAAAGTGGAGCTGGAGGAACGTGGGCTGAGGTGGTGGCGGTGGGTGAGTCACCGGGGGGGCGGGGTGGACACTCCGCTAATTAATTCTAGCACCCGTTAATTTAACGGGCTTCATGATACTAGTCCAGTTATAAAACCCTGACCAGAGTGTCCTCACAAGAAACAGAATGGTCCAGATGGGACCATTGGGTCCACTTAGATCACTGCAGCCTATACCAGAAGTGGAGACCTTTTACTGGATGGCGGGCTAGCCTCTCCCCAACCCTGGGGGGCAAAATCTGACAGGTGAGCAGGGCCATCCATATGTAAGTCATTTGATGTCATAGTGATGCCAGGTGATACCCAGCTTAAGAGTCCAAGCTGCTGGGACTTTGAAGTGCAGCACTGGATTGTTTGCAAAAGGGCTTTCAAGCAGCCTCACACTGCGCTCTAGGCTGAATATGCATGTTCCTAGCAAGGGAAAAGGTTTATGTAGCAAGACTGAACAGGACTTAAACACTCACCAGCATTTTTCTCTTCAACCATTAAACAGGAATGGCAGAACAGTTCCAAACCAAACGTGCTTTCTTTATGCTGGCTATTTGATTCAGAAAATGCAACTGTATTTGTTTTTGTCAAATGCATAAATAAGAATGGAAAAATATCCTCTTACAGGTGCAGCAATAAAACTGCTAGCACATTTGCAAAAGCTATGTAGGGTCCAGTATGGTTTCAAATTGGATAATAGAATATTATTCAGGATCAGGGTCAGTACATGCCCAGAACAAGTTTGTTCCTGGATGCAGCATCCTGGGATGAGGACTCCACCACCAGACCCAGTACATGCTGGTTTAAGGAAGAGTAAAAGCGTTACATATGAAACACAATACAACATGGGTTCACACATAATGCCAAGCCACTGTTTGATGCTACACAAGTAAACCTTCAGTTCATACTTTCCCTCCATCTCCTAAACCAGGTATTAGGAACCTGTAGCCATTTGGGTGCTATTGGACTCTATCTTCCATCAATCACAGCCAATATGGCCAATGGTTAGGAATCCAGAAATACCACAAGGGTCGCAAGTTTCCTACATATTCCAAAATTTCCTTCCTAGCTTCCTGTTAAGTGGAAATGATAGTTTGTCATTACAGCAGAAATATTATTTGTCCTTGTCTTGATATTCAGAATTGGATCCTATGGTCTGACATCAACTTGGAAACTTGGTTTCAAGTCCACCGTGGGACACAAAGGCTTTGGTACTGTTACAAAGAAAAACCCCTTAGTCATTTCACAACCTTGTGTACACAATATGACTGAAACAAATGATTTTTCCCCTTTAAGTACAATTCTAAATAACTTGTGTAATAACAGAAGCCAAAACTATAATCCGTACTCTCATATATGATAATTAGGATAATCATCCAACTAAAGATTTGTATTCCTCAATTCTCAATCCTTTCAGAGAGTTTTAGGCACGACAAATTCCTGGTGGATTGTAATTTCACAATAAAATGGGATTCTCTCTTTGGAAAAACTCCAGGGCTTTTTCCCCTTAACTGCTTTATTAATTAGCTAGCAGGCTGGAATGGGTTCATTTTAACTTTCTGAAGCAATCTTAATCAAGTTAAGTAAGTAAAAACTGTAATTCATTATGTTAGCATTAAAGTACTAAAGATTGCAGCCAAGAACTTCCAAGTCACCACTGATTCTGTCTAATCAGCCTCTTCTACTTTTCTCTGGTGGGCTGGGGACAAAAATATGCCATTTTTGCAAAAGCTACATTAAGCAACACCTGTGTGCCAAACACTTCCATTTTAACAATGCTGAATCCTTTCCAATCCCCATCTACTAAACATGGAGAAACTGGGTGTTTCCCAGATTCTCATGAAACGGTCTCGTGTCTGATCCAGTGTCTTAGTGTGAACAGCACTCAAACTCTCTCCTCACCGCCCCCCCCCCAAAACCACCTGTTCTAATGTGCAGGCCCTTCCAGCTGTCATCATGATGGGCATTTTGTCATAACATTACATCAGAAAAATGCATACAGTAGTGTGGATGAGGGCAGTAGATATGACACACATGGGCTGTATCCTATGATAGTCAAACTCACAGATAGACCCACTGAAATTAAAGGACATGACCAACTTATATCCATTCAATTCAGAGGGTCGTCTCTGAGCAGAATTTAGCTAGATATCACCCCAATACCATAAACATGTTGTCCTAGCTCTCGCCCAGACCACAAAAACAGATGCTTTTATCTGACAGCAAGGGAAATACTGTTATTGGGGGGGGGGAGAAGAGATACAGGCTTGGCAACAGATAAAAAATCTCAGATGTCACTATGCTCAGGCTACATGACAGGAAAGGTGAGGCTAGCTGGGCTAGAAATGGCCCAAGTTTAAGGACAAGGAACTTGGAAGGGCACAGAAGCAACCAAGTTGTCCCATCAGGTTGTCAAGACTCACCTGCCAAGGTTTAGGCTCATGAGATTCTTGAGTCCTGCAAGACTGTTGAGTGTGCAGATGTTCTCAGCATTGGGGAAGCTGCATCTATTCCCAGTGATGGAAGCATGGCTGACTCCTCAGTAACCATCCCCAGATTTCATTCCTGCGCTCTTCTCCCAGGGAGGGAAGTCAGGAAATGGGAGGATATGGGCAACTATTTCCTGGATGGGGGAGATACATACATCCTCCAAACTCTGCTCCCCACCCTGTTTTTTTAGTCACACCAATGTAGGAGTGGGGAACCTCAGGTCCAAGGGTCAAATGCGCCTCTCCACATCTCTCTACCTGGCTCTCAGGACTGTCCTGAGGCCACGTCCCCTCCCCAACCCCCACACCCCCCAGGCCCTGCTCCATGGCACCCTCAAGTGCTTTTCCCTAGCTGGAACGTGCCTTTGAATTGCAGAAATGCCTCTTGCTTGCTTGCCAGGATGTTCATGCCTGCATCTGCACACAAACGGAATATACACATCTGCTGCTCCACCCCACTCTTGCCTCTGGCTGCACCCTCCACCCACATGTAGCTCTCTAGATGAAAAAGCATCCCCCTCCCCCATGGTAATGAACTTTTTATGTAGTTAAGGAAAACAAGATGACTGATACCAAGAAGGAAGTAGAGGAATGCTGCTTGTACATTCTAGGTATCCAAAAGGTAATTTGTGGTGAGTCCAGAGCTCATGAAGAGACACTAAATTCTGAAAGCTTCACAGAGGTGCTTAAAGGGAGTAGAGAAAAGCATCAAGCACTCCATTGATCCTGCAAGTGATAACTCTTGTTCATTAATACGGCTCTTGGTTTTTGGTTTGGCTTTCTCTTGGATGTACATCTCTGAGATGAGAAAAGTGAGCTTGGAGGGTGGGGGTAATAATCATTTCCAAGCTCTTGTTTATAAACAAAGCACTTCTACAGAAAAAAGATGGAAGTATGTTTTTAGTTCAGTGGAAAAGAAGTCCAAATAGGCATTTAAGAGCAATTAGGATCCAGCCAATCGAATCATCCAAGACGCAGCTGCTTTTATATATAATACGCAACTCAGCCACCAGAACTTGGTGGCCATACTTGACACTTACTCTTCTAGAGATTTTTGCAATGTAGTTTTAAGGACTTAAAAAAAAATTATGACTATATAAATTTACCCCACCTTTCAATATTTTGTAAATACAAGGTTATAGCTTCACAAGGCAGCTAATACATAGAAAATTGCAAATGATCAAAACATTAACATAAACCAATTGCTAAAAAAGAGCTCTATAAAATGGAGGATAGAATAAAAAGGCTATTCAAAGACCCAATAGAGACCATTTGCATCTCCATGAGGTCAGTCGAGAAATGCAGAACCACCACAGAACAGTGGTCTTTAATATAACCAGTCTTATTTTTATGTTTTGTTGGAAGCCGCCCAGAGTGTCTAGGGAAACCCACCCAAGATGGGCAAGGTAGAAATAATAATCTTATCTATCTATCTATCTATCTATCTATCTATCTATCATTATTATTATTATTAACCAACCTGCTGTTCTCACTATTCCCCAAATCTGGGCAGGTCCATATGGGTGCAAGCAGTCCTTCAGATATTTTGGTCGCAAAGCATGAAAAGCTTCAAAGGACAATATCAGCACCTTAAATTAGTTCCAGAAATGAACAGCCAGCCAATATAACTGGGATGGAGCAGGTGCAATGTGATCCAAACACCTAGCTTTCACAAGCATTCTACCTGCTGCAATTAAAGTTTCCAAATAATCTTTAAGGGCACACTCACATAGAGTGCATTCAAGTAATATAGCCAGAATATAACACTTCACCAAGACAGACAGTTTTGTAAAGGACTGCACAGGATACATCTATTGTACTCTGCTTCGTTTTCCACAGATCAGCAGGGTTAAATTCCAAATAAAGCTGGCTAGAAAAGATGAGGAACATAATTGGGGCAACACAAGGAAAAACCAAGTGGTGTTGTTTTTAAAAAAGCAAGGAATGAGTGTATAGACCAGGCATCCCCAAACTTCGGCCCTCTAGATTTTTGGACTACAATTCCCATCTTCCCCGACCACTAGTCCTGTTAGCTAGGGATCATGGGAGTTGTAGGCCAAAACATCTGGAGGGCCACAGTTTGGGGATGCCTGGTATAGAGATAATTTATTAACAATGAGATGTACACATGTCAAAGGTTGATTATTCCTTTACTGGTAGTTTCTTCTCAGTGCATCCACACAACTGGAATATAACCAGTGATGTCTGAAGTTTCTATTTCACAAGTTTGTTAGAAATGATGGATCGATGCCAGTTAGCTTTGTTTACTATACACAAGTAAAACTAAATTAGATCATTCTATTGGGCAAATTGCGGGAGGCAGTGGAAGACAGGAGTGCCTGGCGTGCTCTGGTCCATGGGGTCACGAAGAGTCGGACACGACTAAACGGCTAAACAACAACAACAATTGGGCAAAATGTTCCAATGCATGGTGAAAAATTTCTAATGCAAATTACTCTAATTTACTGGACACCCACACCAGTGAATGTAGCCCCTTATATAAAGAGTCACATTGACTGCCCCACCCAGCTTTGCCTCTGGCATAAGTTTCCCCCAGCATGCCTACCTCCCAAAAGTCTGCCCATAAGGAAATACAGCCCTCAAGCTAAACTAAAGTTCCCCGCCCCTGCTGTATACTTTTCAAGAGAACTGTACAACTCTTTGGGCCAGTATTGCGAATAGAATCATAGAATCATAGAGTTGGAAGAGACCACAAGGGCCATCCAGTCCAACCCTCTGCCAAGCAGGAAACACCGTCAAAGCATTCCTGACAGATGGCTGTCAAGCCTCTGCTTAAAGACCTCCAAAGGAGACTCCACCACACTCCTTGGCAGCAAATTCCACTGCCGAACAGCTCTTACTGTCAGGAAGTTCTTCCTAATGTTTAGGTGGAATCTTCTTTCTGGTAGTTTGAATCCATTGCTCCGTGTCCGCTTCTCTGGAGTAGCAGAAAACAACCTTTCTCCCTCCTCTATATGACATCCTTTTATATATTTGAACATGGCTATCATATCACCCCTTAACCTTCTCTTCTCCAGGCTAAACATACTCAGCTCCGTATCTGAAGAAGTGTGCATGCACACGAAAGCTCATACCAAAATAAAAACTTAGTTGGTCTTTAAGGTGCTACTGAAGGAATTTTTTTATTATACTCAGCTCCCTAAGCCGTTCCTCATAAGGCATTGTTTCCAGGCCTTTGACCATTTTGGTTGCCCTCCTCTGGACATGTTCCAGCTTGTCAGTATCCCTCTTGAACTGTGGTGCCCAGAACTGGACACAGTACTCCAGGTGAGGTCTGACAAGAGCGGAATACAGTGGGACTATTACTTCCCTTGATCTAGATGCTATACTCCTATTGGTGCAGAATACATGGGGCAATGAAGGACGATATGGGTATTGTGGCTATCCTTCCACTTTTAACTATTGACTTGAACTTGGGAAAGGGTAGAGGAAAAAATTACTATAGATTTGCAACTCATCCGAAGCTTAGAAAGAGTGTTATCTAATAGCATTAATGGGGATCCCATAAAATTCTGTGATGTAACTGCTCTAGAGCCTCTACCTCTGCAACCAGCAGAACATAGCAGCTATTTTCACTCAACTTGCCTTGCAAGTTCCTCCTTGCTCTAAATTTTAATCCTCTAAACCCTGGACTCAGAAAAAGCAATTTGTGTTCAATGCTACAGTACCCGTTTTTAACTTTAGTATACTACAATCATTTTTGTAAAAATAGCCCCAAAGAATATATCCGTACAGAAGATGGCATTTTCACAACTAAATTGATCCTTCAAGGCTATGAAGATTATACCGTGAAACAAATTCACACTCTTGCACACAGTAAGAATCTTAATATATTTCACATGTTGCTATACAAATTATTTGCTCTCCTTGTTGCCATGGAAGCATCAGCAGCTGCCATTAATCCCCTCTTCCAAAATTAACTAAAGAATCTGCCCCCCCCCCAGCCGCCAATTTGAGAAGCAAATTCCACAGTGGACAATCTGGATGTGCGTTTTAGCTGCATTCTCTCAGCCTTTTTATTCCACCTGCTGCAGCAAGTAGCTCTGGCCCCACATTCCTTCCCTTGGAAGATTAAATCTGCATGGCAGCACATTGCCACTACATGGGGCTGAGCCAAGCAGCAAAACCCATTTTAAATACATCAGCCTCTTAGCCCAGGAAGCTCATTACTAGCTGCAGACACAAACACAGCAGCACATGATGGGGGACAGCAAGGGACTCCAGCATTTCCTCTGGACTCGCCAAGTGGTGCTGAAAATGGCATATACGCGCGCACAGAAGCGATTTCCAGCTTCTGGGCATGGGCAACGCAGCAACGGAAATAGCTTCTGCGCATGCCTGGACATGCGCAGAAGCAATTGCCCTTGCTGCCCATGCCCAGAAACTGGAAATCGCTTCTGCGCATGTCCGAGCAGAAGCGATTTCCAGTGCCCCATTCTATATTTTAAGTGGAAAAGTGGGGCGGTCGTCTTATACGCCGAGTTGTCTTGTACGCCGGAATATACAGTAGAACCAAGCACACGACATTTTAAAAAACAATTAGAAACACCTAACACAGTGGTACCTCGACTTAAGGATGTGATCCGTTCCGCGGCACTCTTCATAAGTCGAATCCTTCGGGTGTCGAAGTGTCCATTTTGCGCATGCGCAAAGCGTGATTTTGCGTTTCTGCGCAGGCGCAGAACGCGTGCACGGTGAAACGGCTTCCGGGTTTGCCGACTTCGTAAGTCGAAACCGTCCGAAGTCGAGTCATTCGGATGTCGACGTACCACTGTATTTTAATAATGAAGCTCATGCCAACCACATTTCACCAGACTACTCCCAGGGAAGGAGCTTATACAAGCATGTAGAGATCCAGTGCAGCCGAACTCTGGCTCCATACAAAGCATTGCTAACAAATCTGGAGTCAACCAATGTGGGAACACACACTCCTTCTCTTTTCCCTACATGCATCTGCAGCACAAACTGCCCCTTCCCTTCCCTTGCTCATCTTAAGCAATGTTTACTGTGCAATCTGTAATAAGCCTGCTCAGAAGTAATTCATAAGCACACAAGAGCACTTCTGTTGGATCAGGCCAAAGGCACCACAAGACCAACATCCAGAGACACTCCTTCAGGTATACTGGGCCAAGGCCGTTTAGGGCTTTAAAGGTCAGCACCAACATTTTGAATTGTGCTCAGAAATGTACTGGGAGCCAGCAAATATCCTTTAGACTCCCTCACAGAGGAAGCATTCACTACCCTGTGGAACCCACTGCCCAGCCTGGCTCAGCTCACTTTTATGAACTACCAGTAGGATGGGCAAGGAGTCAGGTGGTTGGTTTCACTTCTCTAGGCAGCCTGTCCAGATCATCAGAGGCAACAGATTGGAATTGATCCCATATAACTTGACTAGGCAAAACTCTAGTGCTCTCCCGCCCCGGCTGCTACCACAGTCCAAATCTGAGCAACTTTATCTGCAAAAATTTTTGCAAAATCATTGCAGGAGATCTTGGGGTCCTCGCCATGTCCCAATGGCAAAGGCCGTTCTGTTAGATTACAAACCACCTGAAAGCGGTTCCTGGTGCTGTTTTCTGCAGATGTAGGTAATCTTCGCCATCACTATCACCACTCGGTAGGCTCAACGTTGACCTGTGTTTGGTCCAATTCAGAATGAGTTTTCCGTCACTGGGGCTCTAGCCATCTCAGCAATTGTTTCATTGCCCTCAGCTCCAGGGAAAACCACGGGGCTGTCAGGATTCCAAGCAATCAGAGGGCACTTCAGAGCCAGACAGTGAATAGCCCTGGTTAACATCCACCACAACCTGAAACAGTTCGGACAGGGAATTCTTGGTGCAGTGGGGAGGTTGGTACAGCCATAGGAATCCTGTACTGTTCCTATTGCCCAACTTCCAGAACATGCACTCAGAAAACTGGGTCTCCCCAACAGGACACTTTTATGACCTGAGTTGCTGTATGTAACAGAAACCTGGCAGACAAGCAGCAGCAATGACAGGCCCATCTGCCATGTCCAACCAAGTCTCTGTTACACATGTCAGGTGTGTAAATTCCTCCATCCACGATCAAGTCATGGATGGTAGTGGTCTTGTGAATCACTGACCTGGCATTGCACAGCAGCACCTTAAGGTCATATGGGTCACCTTTGTTGATACCAACATCATTCTGGTTAGGACCAGAACCAGCGGCAGGGATAGTCTTCAAACAATGGCTAAACCTGCCTACTTCGTAATGACACACTCTGGGTCCTTGTGTAACTCCTCCTCCTACCCGTGATCATGAATATCAGGTGTCCCAGTGCATCCCCCCCTAGTGGAACCTGCCCCAGCCATTCTGTTGGCTGAGGCCACACTCCCAGACAGCCCTGCCCTCCCCCTTAGAACAGAATAACTATTATAAAAAGGAAGCTAAAAATACAAATACAAGTTAAAACTAATTCTCAAAGTAAAACACTTTAAAACAACCCCTACACAAGTAAACATTCTGCCCGGACACTAAGGTCCAGCACCGAGGGCCTTCTGGCGGTTCCCTCGTTGCGAGAAGCCAAGTTGCAGGGGGAAAAACAGCTACCAGATTTTTAGAAGACATCTGAAGGCAGCCCTGTTTAGGGAGGCTTTTAATGTTTAATAGATTATTTTATTTCATTTTTCTGTTGTAAGCCGCCCAGAGTGGCTGGGGAAACCCAGCCAGATGGGCGGGGTATAAATAATAAATTATTATTATTATTATCATTATTATTATTATTTCTGGCACCGTGCCGACCCGGAATGGCATGCGCAGAAGCCATTTCTGGTGGCGCCCCATGCCAGAAAAAGCAAGTGTGTGCACGTATGGAAGCGCGTTCCCCTGCCCTTCGGCCCGCCGCGCGATCGGCACCGGAGGAACTGGCCCCAAGGCGGGTAAGTTTGGGGATCCCTGCTTTAGATGGAGCCAACTACAGTTCTCCCCTTGTGTTTCAACCTGAAGTTGTACTATAGTGCCCTTTCATTTTGCTTTCATATCTGTTGTTCCTGCCTGTCTCCCTCTCTGTCTCTTTTTTCCTTGGTTTGCATGGAGGAAAGGGTAGTGTGCGCGCACTGTCTCTGCAGTGGCTCCCGTGTGTTGTGCTTTGGGCTTCATGGGCGCACCAGATCAGGAGCAGCTGCTTGCCTCCACCAGTTTCCTCACAGTATCACCCACAGGCACCCACAAAGAATGCCAGTATTTTTTTTCTTGTTTTCCTCCTCTAAAAACTAGGTGCACCTTATGGAGCAAAAAATACAGTACATCCAATGTCCTTTTAAAATGTGTGGTGGAAGGGGGGATTATTGGGTTGTCTTCGTTTTTATTGTGCATTTTCTGCTTTTTATATTGTGATTTTATGTTGTGAACCACCCTAAGATCTATGGGTATAGATAATAATAAAATAAAATAAAAATACTCATTATCAGGGAATGTCCTACGGGCTCTTATGTTCCCCTCCATCACAAACAGCTTTATATTAAACTATTCAGCACCAATTCCTGCTCCCAGAGTGTGGAGTTACACAGTATAAAATGGGTGGCAGCGCAGGCAAAACAGACAAATTGGTGCAGCAGCCACTGCTCTACACATTGAATTTATTTGCAGCCATAGCTCTTCGTTTTACAATATGCAGCATCTATAGCTCAAGGGATACAGATTCAGCAACTGCTGCAATTCTTGAACAGCAAAAGATGTCCAGAGGGTTTAATTGCACAAAACTCCTCAACATATATATTATGCTGCCCCACATGAACGTAATTAAATTGTGCCTCAAAATCTAGGGCTGCAATCTTTAGCCAGTTTAAGGGCATCCTGGTTAACCAAGCAGATTTTTGTTTTACAACTATAAGATAATTTTTTTCATGCAAGAATCATATTTGACAGCATCTCTGAAAAGGCACCCTGCCTTGTCCTTTACATAGTAGGAACACCTCTCCCAAGACAGCAATACATGCAGTCAAGTTTTACAAAATATGCTTTCCCCCATCCTTTCATGCACATTTGTCTACATTTAATTAACTCATTTCCTCACTCAGCTACAATTTCCGTAATCATTAAGTGACTGAATTCCTGGTGTTAAAGAGTACTTCCACACTAGGCTAAAACCTAGTTTGCACTCTCTGCTCTGTAAATAGGGAGAGCAAATTGGTATGATGGGAGATTCGGGGGTGGGGTGGAATTTGCCTGCTGAAGCATTACTTGGAAACACCCTTTTGTTGGTTTTTGTTTTGTTTTGCTTTTGCTGGGAAGTGAATTAACTGAAAGATAAGGCTTGCCACTGATATGTAACCAGCCAATTCTCCAGCAGAATAGGAACTGAAGGCTGATGGAAAGTGAGGTGTTCTCCATAATGTGCTGGAGCAACATATTACTGAGGACACCATGGAAGGACAAGGTGTGGCTAGGGCATCAACACACACAAGTTCTGCTGCTGTGATTACCTGCAGTGACAGCCTACACAAAAATTGTGATCCTCCCCCAAGGAACTGTCAGAGAGTATCTGGAAATGTATACCCTGCTTTTCATATAAAAGAAGCTCAGAGCAGCTGACAAAAAGGTTCATAAAGTACATTTGTGTAAAGTACATAAAGTATATTACACAAAGTAAAATCAGTTCAAAGGAACTAAATAATCTTTTGCACAAAATAGAACCACAAGAAGATAAAACAATTCAGTGCAACCTGGAGGGTGTTTGGAGGTTTCTACACCCATTGGAAAGGAAACAAACACGTTTTCTATTGAAAATTTTTGGCTCAGTTTTAGTCTACTGACCAGGGTGGATTTGCTTTAAATCAAACTGATTTAAATCATGATTTAAATCACTAGTCAGTAAGGCTTGATTTAAATCATAGTTTTCTACATAAAGACTACGTAATTCTTGCTGGTATAACTTTAATATGCAAGTAGATGAAGATTTTTAGAATAACAACTTTTCATATTAGTTTTTTTATCCCCAGTTTAATAGGTTATTCATATTTGGACAACTTTACTGTTGTACTTAGGAAGGAGAAAAATAATCATTACCTTAATAATAACAATTTAAATAGATTTATTCAACTGAAACAATAACATTACAGCATATGTTGTTTGCTTAAACAAACATCCATGTTTGTTAACTAATTTGGCTAAACAAAAACTATATATATATATATATATATATATATATATATATATATATATATATATATATATATAACTTAGACTGTCAGCCCAGCCTACACATGAAAAACTTAAATACTGTCTACTCCAAACAATCAGAAAAATATTGTTTCTATTCTATTCACTGAACTTCTTGAAACTTAGCACTGAAGGGGTTGTTTCTGTATTCACAGGTTTGTAGAACAATAGGATTAAGGTCTTTTTCTCAACTCTGTTCATGTTATAACATTTTTGCTGTGAAGAAGAGGCATGTGATCTCTGTTGAGTCAAATTCAGTTTTGAGAACTGCAAAAGTAAACCAAGCATCTGTGATAATATCTTGTAGGCAGAGAAACTGCCCAATAATCTTACAAAAGCCTCTGGAAGAGCATGACATTGTGAATGGATTAATGGAATTTATTTACCCAAAAAATTAAACATATACAACCTTATTCTACATAATTAAAAAACTAATCTTTATTTCATGATGGAATAACCTTTGGATGGTAATATATATTTTCCTCAAAAAGTATTTTATTTAAAAAAATCCAATTTAAATAAAAAATCGATTTAAATAAAAAAAATCTGATTTAAATAAAAAAAATCATTGATTTTTATCCACCCTGTTGGAAAGGAAACAAACAGTTTTCTATTGAAAATTTCTGGCTCAGTTTTAGTCAACTCACCCAACCTTCTGAGCACAGGGTAACAGTAGCAGCAATATAAAGAGGCAGCCTATGTCCTACCAGAAAGCAATCACTCTGTGTGGTAGAAAAACACTTCAAATTCCTAAGCAAGTTTACAGCTGGCCAGGTCTTGGCAAATTAGCTGTCATTCTTGCATTCTGCCATTCATTACACTCATTTCTAAACACAATGTTGAGATGTGACCCCATCCAATTAGCAAGGGGAATGACCCTATGGGAAGAAAAGTTACATTGCAGAATGCAAGTGAGTTGTGTTGATTTCCTTAGGAAATTCAGTAGGGTGGGGAGAAGGAAACCAATCAGGTGGTTTTGTGAAAAGCTATAGATGGGGAGTAATTTTACAATAAAGTTTTTGGGTTAAAAAAAAAACCCAAAACTGAAAAATTGCAAACATTTTAGTGCCTTAAAATTTCCACTTAACACTGTACTGCAAGATCTTGCTTTAATCACAGCAGCCAGCAAATCTTACTAAGATCAGTTAGACCTAAAATCTATTATTGCAGCCCCAAATATCTATTACCGCTTGAAAACAAAATCTGCCCACATTCAGTAAATATGAACAGATGGAGTTGGGATTAGGTTTTTAAAACACCATCACACAAATAAAAGAAAGAATTCCTCAAAAATGCAATTAGCAAAATTTGACTATAAAAACGTACAGTTTAAAAGTTTTTGATTTTAGCCTATCATCTATACAGGAAGACAGAGAGGTTTCCCCTCCACATACAATCTATTCATCTCATTCAGTGTCTCAACAGAGTCCATCTACTACAATTGCTGCAAAGAAAACCTTTGTAATTATGCCTCATACTTCAAGACAAGCAAAGCTTTTTTAAGGCCAACCCACACCTTATGCAAAGCAATTGAGAACAATATAAAATCTTTCAGAATCCACCTATATATTGTTTCACTATAAAGTCCTTGCCATACACACACAAAATAATGATACAGTACATAAGACTAGCAACTTATGACCATAACCAGACAATGCTCATTTATTGTTTTACTTCCTTGAATGAATCTATGTAATCTGTCACTATTTTAGTGAGTGTCAAATATGGTATCTCCTCCTCCATTATCCAAGAAGTAGCCTCAAGCTTTCAGAAGCCACCCATGCTCAAAGCCAAAAGAAACACCAAGATTCTTGGGGACTATTTTTAGATGCCCAGGAGGGTGTTTTATTTTCTCAGTCTAACCCTCTATTTTAAGCCAGGGGCACAGAACCCGTGGCTCTCTAGATCAGACTTTAGCAACCCCCTAGAAGCGTTTGGACTCAAACTTCCATTGGCCCCCGCAGCATGGTCAAGTAAGGTGGGAGCCAAAGTCCAGCATCATTGGGAGAGTGAAGGCAAACAAACCTCCTCCCTCTGAAACATTATATCTGCATAAACACAAACCAGGATTGCCTTTGTAAATAAAGAGTTCCATAACAGGGTTTGAAACTGATTCTCGAACTTTGGTTAGAAGGGAATCTTTAGTGCTGATGCAGATGTAACATTAAGTGCATGGTTACTGCAAACCAGGCTGGGCATAGAGAGCAATGAGAAACAAGTCCAGAAAGGAGAGAAGGTTGCATTTGCAACTTTTTGATTTAGAGATAAGGCAAGTAAGAGGTGACATGACTGAAGTTTATAAAATTACGCATGACATGGGGAATGTGGATAGATAAAAGTTTTCTCCCTCTCTCATAACATTAGAACTCATGGACAGCCACTGAAGCTGAATGCTGGAAGATTCAGGACAGATAAAAGAAAGGACTTCTTCACACAGCACAAAATTAAACTATGGAACTCCCTTCCACAGGAGGCGGGTTGCCAATTTGGATGGCTTTGAAAAAGGGCTGGACAAATTCATGGAGAAGTCTATCAACAGCCATTAGCTTCAAAGCCTATGCTCTGTTTCCATGGCCAGAGGCAGTAATGCTTCTGAATACCAGTTGCTGGAGGGGTGGGGGCTCTTGTGCTCAAATCCTGCTTTCAAGTTTCCCACAGGCATCTAGTTGGCTACTGTGAGAACAGGTTGCTGGACTAGATGGGTCACTGGCCTGATCCAGCAGGCTCCTCTTGTGTTCTTAGGAAATTATGCATCTGCACCAATCCACATTACCACTCTCAAAACCACCAAATCATTAACTACTAGCCAGACTGGTGAAAAGCTACTGTGCAACTGCCACCACTCAGTTGGTGACCTTTATTTCCAGTTCAGGGGGTGGGTGGGGGAGAGAAAGAAACCTGAGGATCCATCAGCAGTCATGAGAATAAAGCTGGCATCTATGAGCATTTCTTATTTATCTCAAGACAGCCGTCCTGGTGTATAGTTAAGCTTTCTTTCTGTATTATATCAAAAGTACCATGTCTTCAGAATAGCCAAAGGCTTGCATGAGCATTAAAACTTTTGAACAACTGAGGATGTGATACACAGAGAGAACTGCAACATGAAGTCAAGCACATAAGCAAAAAAGCAATCTTACTCTACCTTGGATATTACAAGATACATGGAAGGGCCTAGAAGTTGGACATTAAAGATATTTTTGGACCACAACTCCCATCAGGGGTTGATGGGATTGGTAGTGCAACAGCAAATGGAGGGCACCAGGTTAGTGAAAGCTGGCTTTCTGACTATAAATGGGTTTTGTCTCTTATCAGCTGGCAGGTCTTTCCACAGCATCCCCTCCACAGAAAAAAGAAGGTATTTCAATAAATACCGTGTTTCTCCTAAAATAAGACACGTCTTATATTTATTTTTCCTCCCAAAAAACACACCACGGCTTATTTTCAGGGGATGTCTTTTTTTTTTGGTGTCTTTGCGGAGGGGGGAGAGACGGAGCGAGGCGAAACAGTGTGTGTGTGTGTGTGTGCAGAGCACAGACTGCCCACCTCGCGGGGGGTAACCTCCTGCTGCTGCACCTGGGTAAGGAAAAGGGGACTTCTCCCTCGCGCGCACAAGAGCACCAGAAGAGTGCTCTTCGCGCTGCACTGTGCTCCCCGAAGCGGCAGCACGAAGAGCCCGGTGAGAGGCACCCGATCAGCTGAGAAGCGGGCTGATCGGGCGCTTCTTCGCCACCGCCGCAGCGCTCAGTGCGTTCGCCCCCAGTCGCCCACGCAGATCCCGGCCTTCACCTGCAGCCGCAGCTGCCTCTCACCAGGCTCTTCGCGCTGCGCTGCGCTCCCCGAAGCGGCTCCCACCCCCGGCTTATTTTCGGGGGATGTCTTATATTTATTCTACTAATTAAAAGCCTGACATGGCTTATTTTTGAGGACCGTCTTATTTTAGGAGAAACACGGTAGATAGTAGAAACACTGATTCAGCTGCAATACTTATTAAAAGAACCAGAGCTTTGATCTATGCAACATCCATCTCCATATGGGAAGGAGCAGGAGGAGCCTAAAAGCAGCACTTGTTTTTCTGTTATAACAGTCTAGTTAATATGCAGCTGAAACACAGTGGAATAAACAAGGTGGAGGCAGGGGGAAGGCAAGGCAAAAATCCCAAATGGCACAACTGCATCTGGTCTCCAGGAACATTTGGAAGTTGTTCGGCAGAAAATTCAGGAATGGGAAGACAGATATACAGTGAAAAAGAGAGTCTTGCTGAATTTCATGTCATAACCTTTTAGTTTGACATATATTTGCCAGGCCAAAATGGATACTTTAACAGATGGATTAAGTATGACCATACCATAAATGCTTTATCTGCCATTTCTTTTACGCTTGTAGCATGGTTGCAATTTTTTTTCTCACTGCAGCTTAACTTTATTCCATTTACCATTTTCATAATCCAGTATTTTATGAAATCATCAATTTGCTTAATGCTTGAACTCCCTCAAATCCTGTAACCTCAAATCAGCTCTTTTGGCGCAATTATACCAGAGCTTTCTTAATCGCACTTCACTCAGCAATTCAAAAGCCACACTTGGTTAATCAAACTCTCCTTCCTAACAGTCGCTTGCCCAAGTCCACCTACCCAGCTAGTTCCATACCACTGGGTTTCACCCACTGAAGTATTTACATGGCCAACAAAAAACACTTTCCAGGTAAATGGGCCTGGAAAGGGCTGATTGCCCCACTAACCCACCAGCACTTCCATCCAGCTTAAGTGCTGTGCCTTATTACGGAGGCAGTTACTCGCAGCCTCAGAAGCCCACTTGTAAAGTGAGAGCTTGAACATGACGATCTGGCTGGTCATGATCCCATTAACTGGCACCAATTCCAGACTTGCCATCAGCAACATGACTGCCCACAGCCCAGGCCCACCCTCTAAGCTTAAATGGAAGAAAGAGAATCATAAAAAGGATTGTGCTCAACACAGTCTAGAGCAGGCATCCCCAAACTGCGGCCCTCCAGATGTTTTGGCCTACAACTCCCATGATCCCTAGCTAACAGGACCAGTGGTCAGGGAAGATGGGAATTGTAGTCCAAAACATCTGGAGGGCCGAAGTTTGGGGATGCGTAGTCTAGAGAGCTATATTATTGTGTTCACACATATTTATTCTATGCAGTACTTTTAACCTGCTTTTCAAACAGACTGCCAAAGCAGTGAACAAATTAAAATTCACAAGTGAGATCACAAAAGCGAAGAAGGGCAAGATGAAAAAGTCAAGAACCAGCATAAAAGGAAAGGATGTGAATTATAAAAGCAGCTTGGGGTTATTGTTTTTGCTCAGAGTCAGGGGCTCCTGCCAGTCATGAAAGCTGTGAAGGCCTTCAGGGGTGCCTATCCCTGGCTATCCAGTGCCCACAAAATATACTCTTTTGACCTCTTCCATGCAGAGCGTAGCTGGGTGATCTTGTGCCCCTGGCAGAACTGTCCAGATTGCACCCTCTAGCCACAAACAAATTAGCTCTTCTTTCTGCCTCTCCTCCAAACCCCCTCCCCTGCACCCATTCAATTCCTCACACACTTCACCTTGTAATGAATTCTTTTTTGTAATGAATTCTGATTGAAGGAGGCCAAAACAGAGAGCAGACACCAAGATGGGGAAGGCTGACCTACATGATGGTATATAGGTGTCTCCTCACTTATGTGTGAGTTACGTTCCGGGCCCCTGCATGCATAAGTGAAGTCACATAAAGTGGGGAGCACCCCACTTTAATAGGGAGGAGGGCATGGGAGCCAACTCCTTGGGGCCAGGGATCCTCCGCCCCCCCACCCCCAGTTAATGGGCATTGCCATTCAAATAGTGTGCATGCGCTCCGTCTCAATTATACAGGGCGGTGCTTACCTGCCCCCCCCTATATTTTATTCAAGTTGGCACCCTTGAGGGAGGGTGTGCGGGGGGGGGGGGGAGAGAGAGAGAAGCTACTTTGGAGTAGTCAGAGTTTGAAGTTGGTGACTCCCTGCCGCCCAGCACACCCTCTTCCTTGCTCTGCCTGGGCTGTGGGCAGGGAGCGCTGGAGGGCACAGGGCACCTGGCGGAGGGTCTCGACAGCCAATTTTGCACCCTCTTCCCTGCCTTGCTTGGCTGTGGCCAGGGAGTGCTGGCCGGACAGGGTGCCTGGCAGAGGGTCTTGGCAGCTGATTTTGTGCCCCCCCACGTGCACCCCTGGCGGGGGCCCACCTCACCTCTCCCTACCTACAGCCCAGCTTCCATGCATGACATTCTCTAAGAACAAAGCTAACAGAAGCTAACAGTGCTACAAAATCAGGGCTTCCCTCTAAATATCCCACGTCTGACATTCCCCGCCTGGCAAAGACATGCACAAAACCCTCAAAGCACCACTGGTCATCCCCCAACACTTTCAGAAATATTTGTAGGCTATCAGTTCAGCAACTTTTCTTTTCTTTCGTATTGGGGGCGGGGAGTGAATGAGCTGTTCTCTCTCAGGAGTGTTAGTTACTTTTCTTAGTTGGACCGGTGACAATGCCTGGATCTACTTGCCTTAAATTAGCTTACACATCAGGCTGTTTGAGTCTTTTGTACTCCTCTTTTTCTTTTTAAGGCTTGTATTATCAAATGCTTCCTGAAGTCTCATTTAGAAAGCTAATTTAGTCAAAAGGCATTCTTGGCCTAATCTTTCTGTGTGTGCTATGAAGATGCTGGTTTAAATGCCAAGCAGATAAGCAAAGTATTTAAAAGCACTGAGTGTTAACATTTTTGCTTCCGTGGTAAACATTTCAGAGCAGAAACACAATTACAGTCGATCCTTACCATTTTGTTAAATCCGTTTTACAACAGGTCATGGCCACACAGGATACACTAGCAGGGGTGTCCAAACTTTTTTCAAAGAGGGCCAGATTTGATGAAGTGAAGGGATTTTTAGGATTGAAGTTGTTGAGCTTTTTTTTATGAATTTACCCCCAAAGTTGTTCACTTTGGACATGCCTGCGAGGGGAAAACAGCACACTCTTTCTCCACCCATCTCCATTTGCCATGGAACGAGTGACCTGTGGGCACATCAATGAGAACAGGGGTGGAGAACTTTTTTGGAGCCTGAGAAATGACGTTTTTTCATGGCCAACCTTCTGGTGGCTTCAAGGCAGGGCAAGAGGTGCAATTCTACCTTTCTACAGAACAGCCACACAGACGTCATGGAGTTCTTCCTACACCCCAATCTACCCAGGTGTCTCTATCCAGGCAAGTGAGAGACATTCTCTCACAAAGTTCTGATATACCTTCTAGCCAGGCAAAAGCACTCAAGGAGGAAACAAAGCAGAGTCAGTGAGGGGTATAGCTGGGTACCAGAGAAAGAGTCCTTTTGACCCCTTGGGAGGGGTTCCCTACACAACCGAGAAGAAGCACATTGACGTATATAGGCTTCTATGTCCCAGGACCCCAAAATAGGTGACTCTCAACTTATGCAGGGGATATGTTCCAGGGATCATGTGTAAAGCCAAAATTGCATGTAGTCAAAACCAGGCACCCCCAAACTTCGGCCCTCCAGATGTTTTGGACTACAATTCCCATCCTCCCTGACCACTGGTCCTGTTAGCTAGGGATCATGGGAGTTGTAGGCCAAAACATCTGGAGGGCCGCAGTTTGGGGATGCCTGGTCAAAACAATGGCAGGTGGGATGGCCAAAGTCATTTTCCCCAGACCCCGCCCCCTTTTTATTTACCGTGTTTCTCCGAAAATAAGACACTGTCTTATATTTATTTTTCCTTTAAAAACCCACAGTGGCTTATTTTCGGGGGATGTCTTATTTTTTATTACACGCCCAGCCTCGCCTCTTCCTTTGGGCCCTCCAGAACTGCGCCTATCACTATGTCTTATTTTCGGGGTATGGCTTATATTGCGCAAATGCTTAGAAATCCTGCTATGGCTTATTTTAGGAGAAACAGGGTATTTGACAAGCACATAAAGCTCAGTTACCTGCACCTGAACGACTTCTACCCATATGAATTGACTATGGCCCTGCCCTTGTCATCTGGGACTTTTCTCCATGGGAGATCTGGAAGGAGGCAGCACTAGAACGGGTCTTTCAATGCCAGGCAAAAAACCTTTCCACCAGGCCTTTGGATTTTAAATCTCTGTGGCCTCTTTTAAAGGATGAGATGTTTTAATACTGCCTTTTGAAAATATGGATGTGTTTTAGATTTTTCTCTGTTCTGTTTCATGCTGGTTTAATGTTGTTGCTGTTGTTTAGTCGTTTAGTCGTGTCCGACTCTTCGGACACTTTTACTTAATTATTGTTTCCAGTCACTTTGAGTTACTTTGGTTTAAAAAGTGTCTATTAAGTTTGATTTTTATTCTCAATACCTATGATGCTTATGGTTCTTGTTTTGAGCATCATGGACACACGGTCCTTTCAACTAAAAACAACAACTGCATGAGGTAAGGCAGAGGGATGGCTGGCAAGCAGTGGCCAACTAGTGCCACACTATTTACCCATAGCCTTGCATTTAGCAACTCACCTAGTAACTCTCTTCACAGGTTAGCAGAAACATTTGCAGGCTGTTAACTTGATTTATGGCACACTCAAGCCATGTACTCCAACTACTGTACTATACAAATGATTCATTGTTTGCCTGCTTTAAAAATGTAGCCATGCTGTTCTCGGGAAGCAAAACATCCTGCATCTTATCTCTCCCTGCCACCCCCCTATTTTCACAAGCATGATAGACCCACAACTTCTGCAGCTTTGTCCCACTGTCCTTTTGCATCATGGAAAAATAAGCATTTGAGGCCACATAGTGTGCTCTGTTCAAGGCTTTGTACGCCAGATGCTTACATTGTTTCAGTTTTCTAACAACTGATTTCAAACTGGAAGTGGTGGAATTGTATCACATCCCACCTCCCTGCAGCGAATGGTGAGCAGGGTCAAAATGCTGCTACCGTAGCTACATGGCGAAGCATCCCTGGGAAGAAATAGTCCTGCAGTTCTGCAGCCCTACACAGCTGGAAGCAATATCATTTCCAGGTCTGTAATTACTGCAGGATCCGGGGGGGGGGGTTACAAAAGGGGAAAGGGTTACAAGAGCAAAGTGGCACACTGAGGACTAGACTCCAATGAAACTGACAGGATGGAAGGACCCAGGAGAAGAGGGGGAGGGGGAGAGTTTCCTCAAAAAAAAAAATAGGGAAGAATCTTGATGGTCAATGTTTCCTTGAACCAAGCAGAACACACAATCAGCCTTAAAAGAAATGTCATCCACTCTCAGGACAATTTTTAGAAGGAACAGAATACCAAATGCTCGCTGCAAAGTAGGAAGAAAAACAGGATGCTCACATGCCTTTTGCAACAGAATTTACATCTACTATAGGAAACAGCCATGAGACATGGGTTTTCTGTTTGGTTCCCTCCATACTTGTGCTCTGGCAGTGAGTCAGATCACTTACTTAAAGACTTACTTCAGAGTAGACACATATAGATAGGGTCACACTGAAGGTTCCATCAAGTTTAATGAGACTTATTCTCAGGTACAGCAGCCTTCAGCTACCAGCTGCCCATAGCAAACTCCCTCAAATAAAGATGGGAGTGAGGTAACATGACTAGATTTTGGGTGCTTTAAAATGTAGGAAACTCCCTGTCAATATATCGCCCAGGACCGGGAGGAGGAGCAGACGGCAATGTTGGTTTCACTCAGCAGTATATTGCTGGTGAAACCGCCATCGCTCCCGAATCCCTCTGTTAGTGACTTCCTCCCATCAGCATTTGCCAGTGGTCAGAGGTGGTGGGAGTTGCAGTCCTAAGTCATCTGGAAGGACATAAAATCTGGAAGGCATGAAATATTAAAGCCGGCTAGCTTATTCAATTTCACCTCAATCACTTATCTTGTGTGTGAAAGCAGACAGGAAGGTTCATTGTGAAGCTGGCCTCATTCATCAGGCAGAAACACAGGAAAATGAAAGGAACAGTAGCTTTGTTCAGCAGTGGAAGAACCCATTGGCCTCATCTCTCCACCTCCATCGCCTTCCTTGTGTCAGGAAGGCAAACTGTGCAGTGCTGGGACACTGTGCTTGCGCAGGAGCCCTGTGTGATTGAGATCCCTGTTGCTTCTGGGTTCTAAACCATGTGGGGAGGGGCTACACAACCACAGAAGGGTCCCTTCCCCAAACATTGAAGGTGGACCAATGTCAGGGCTGGAGTCAAGCACAGGTCAGCAGCAAAAATTATAAATTACTTGAGACAAGGGAATGAAGTTCCAAGCACAGCTCCAGCCAAGTGGTCTCAGCAACTCTTTCCCACACAGTCTCAGGTTGTGTCTGCGCACAACCACCCACTGCTCAGCCCGTTTCATTTCTCTGCGGGTCCTAAGAGAAGAGGGGGCAGAGAGGCTGGTCGCAGCAGGACGGGGAGACTCCCCTGATGGTCTGGAGCAAACTGCTTTAGCCTTTCCCTTGCAATCTGAGGTCCAATTTACATAGCTGTGAAGATTACCAAGATAAATGCACGTGAAGGCTATAAAAATGCTGAACCTTTCTATTTGTACGGTATCCTAGATCTGAAGGTATGTCCAAAGGTTTTTGTCCTTTTCCACCTTAATTTTTTCCCTTCATGCATAGGTAATTTCCCTTTCTGCTCAATCCCCACAGGGTTGGGGGAGGGGATGCATCTGTTCACAGTGGATTAGTAAACAGCATCCTATTAGAAATTCTCCAATCACCTTGAGAAACATGCTATTTGAAAATGCTACATTATATTATTTTTATTATTAAAAATAAAAAAAATGTGATTGGTGTTTTGAAACCAAGGGAAAGAAGAAAAGTCTGGCAAAGTACTCCTCAATGTCCACTACAGAGTGGTTTCTGCAAACTCCACTGACTCATGAATTTAGTTTTCCCAGTCATATGACCTGCTCAGCAGACATTCCAGCAAGACTTTGGTCACATGGGCAGCTGAACCCAGCCTCAGACAATGGGTCACAATCCCTCCCCCAACTAACCACCCCTTTGCGTGATAAAAAGCTGGGCGTTATCAGCTGTAGAGGTCAACGGCTGCAGTTTTCTCTAAGGCTCTCCAGTGCTTTGACTGCAACCACAGGTACAGGCAGGGATGGGTGAAACAAAAGCAGCCTTCCTCTGTGATTGCCAGTAAGTTAAAGGATATTCAACTGCTTAAAAGTCAACCTTAAAACATCAATTAACTTTTTTCCTTGATGCATCTTTCATGTCATACTACTTCAACAAACGTGCTTTGAGACCCTGAAGCTAAAAGCCACTTAGATGAAAACGGTGTCCCTGAGAACAGGATGCTGGACTAGCTAGGGCCTGGCAATTGGCCTGATCCAACAGGCTCCTTTTATGTTATGTTCAGTACCACAGTACCACAGTACCAAACAAATATCTCAATACTCTTAAGAAAAAGACAAAATACTCAGCTTATCTTTAACTCAAAGTGCAGCAAACCAACATGGAAATCCTAACCAAGCTTACTCAGAAATCAATCCAAGTTAACTGGGTGGTGCAAACTAGGGCAGTATACCAGATTTGCTGAATCCCAGGTTGATTCAGTTGGATGTGGGGGGTTTCGCTGTGTCAGGTGGAGGCAGCCCCGGATCAGGACAGGCCTCCTGGAGCAATCTGGGGCTGCCAGGGGACAAGGCATCAGGCAGGAAGGAGGGGCTTTGGCTTCATGCACCTACTCTGAAGTAGGACACACGTGTGCTGTCAAACAGAGCAGGACTGAACCATTCGCTCGTCAGCTGGAGCACAGGATTCAATCCTGCAGGCAGCACTGATCTGCTTCACCAGCGTGTTCCTTGCAGAGAACACACTGGAAAAGGAGACCTCAGCAGGACTGACCCCCCCCTTGCTTTCTGTAATGCAGGGGGGGGGGGCTGTCAGCATCTTCTCCCATACTCCTGACCATATGCTTAATTAGGATTTTAAAAACCCTAATTAAACATTACCTCGTCTCTCAAACTGATTTAGGGCCAGATCCTGGCCGGGTGTTCCGTGGCCTTAGATCAAACTATATGCACCATTAAACGTGCATTTGCTCTGGGGCTGCGGGACACCCAATCAGGATGTTGGGACACTTTTTTTAATAGGAGGCAGGGGAAATATCATCAGGACTGCAGAACTGGGGAGGGAAGGTTTAAACCCTCCTCCTACAGCTGCACTCCCAATTAAAACTGTCTCCCTTACTATGCTATCCCTTAGTCCAGGCTTCCTCAACCTCGGCCCTCCAGATGTTTTGAGACTACAATTCCCATCATCCCTGACCACTGATCCTGCTAGCTAGGGATCATAGAATCATAGAGTTGGAAGAGACCACAAGGGCCATCCAGTCCAACCCCCCGCCAAGCAGGAAACACCATCAAAGCATTCTTGACATATGGCTGTCAAGCCTCCGCTTAAAGACCTCCAAAGAAGGAGACTGCACCACACTCCTTGGCAGCAAATTCCACTGTCGAACAGCTCTTACTCATGGGAGTTGTAGGCCAAAAACATCTGGAGGGCTGAGGTTGAGGAAGCCTGCCATAATCTTTTCTTTGTCTGGTGGAGGAGCATCCAAAAGGGAGCAGGGAAGGAAAGATTAAATCTCCCCACCCCCCACACAGTGAGCCTGATGAAAAACCACCCCTTTCATTAAAAACAACACCACCACCTTGATGCAGCTTCTAATGCAGGGGTCCCCAAACTTACCCGACTTCAGGCCAGATGCCTGCCGCGCTGATTGCGTGGTGGGCCAGAGGGTGGGGGGGCGTGCGCGGGTGCGCGCGGCTGTTCGCGCCCATGCACAAATGCTATTTCTGGCACACTCCCGACCTGGAAAGCGCCGGAAATAGCTTGTGCAGACGCCTCCTCTGACCCGGAAGTACACTGGAAATGACGCTTGCGCGTGCGCGCAAGCTATTTCCATCGCTTTTCTGGGTCGGAAGTCAGCAGCCGCGCCGCACCGCATCAGTAAGAGCGGGCGGCGGCAGCAGGTGGCGGGGGTCCCCGGGGGCTGCATAAAAGAGCCTCGGGGGCCGTATGTGGCCCCCGGGCCGTAGTCTGGGGACCCCTGTTCTAATGACATAGTCATGTGACACGTGAAACTGCTTAGAACTGCAACTGCAATCAGATTGATCTTCTGAAATATACTATCCTGCTTTCTTGAAGCCTCCTTTACACCTGGCGGTCAACCCAGCCTGGTTGTACTAGAGCTCCCTTCCTCAACCCGGTGCCCTCCAGATGTTACAGAACCATAGAACTGTAGAGTTGAAAGTGACCACAATGGTCATCTAGTCCAACCCTTTGCAATACAGGAATCTTTTGCCCAACATGGGGCTCGAACTCATAACACTGAAATTGAGAGTCTCTGGTTTCCCCAACAGCCCCATCCCACGGGCCCAACAGTCAGGAACGGTGCAAGGTGGGAGTCCAACAACATCTGACTGTGGGAGGCTACACTAGAGTCACAGGACCAAATTCAAGCTGAGCAAGGCTCATTACAGAAAACAATTGGATGTCTAGTAAGACTGCTGCACAGCAAAACTCTAATAATAAATAAATAAATCAAGATGGCTCGAGCAAACCTCTCTTACGAAGCCCTTTTCAGGCAAGCAGGGAAGCCTGTAATCATAATGTTTTGAGATTTTCTGGTAATATATAACCAACTACAGCAGGGGTAGGCAACCTCAGGCCCGTGGGCTGGATGCGGCCCAATCGCCTTCTCAATCTGGCCCGTGGACGGTCCGGGAATCAGCATGTTTTTACATGAGTAGAATGTGTGCATTTATTTAAAATGCATCTCTGGGTTATTTGTGGGGCATATGAATTCATTATTATTTTTTTCTTCAATGTATAGTCCAGGCCCACCGCATGGTCTGAGGGACGGTGGACCGGCCCACGGCTGAAAACGGTTGCTGACCCCTGAACTACAGTATTTCAGAACAGTAAGGTAAAGGTAAAGGGACCCCTGACCATTAGGTCCAGTCACAGGCGACTCTGGGGTTGCAGTGCTCATCTCGCTTTATTGGCCGAGTATGCCGGCGTACAGCTTCCGGTTCATGTGGCCAGCATTACTAAGCCGCTTCTGGCAAACCAGAGCAGCACATGGAAATGCCGTTTACCTTCCCGCCGGAGCAGTACCTATTTATCTACTTGCACTTTGGTGTGCTTTCAAACTGCTAGGTGGGCAGGAGCTGGGACCGAGCAACGGGAGCTCACCCCGTCGCAGGGATTCGAACTGCCGACCTTCTGATTGACAAGCCCTAGGCTCTGTGGTTTAACCCACAGCATCACCCGCATACCAGTTGTAAGTACATATTGGTTGGAAGTCACCAATCTTACTATGCCTTGAGCGCTGTGCCTCAAATGAACCTCATTTCTCTCTTTCAAGCCAGAGGGGACACGAATGACTAAGGCCATATCCCTACAAGCTGCTGTTTCTTCTTCTTTTTGTTTTTAAGTTATGTAACATTTTTAAAGCCTTGGGAATGCTCACCGCAGCTTACAAACACCTTCTCAATCTGGCCTGCGGACGGTCTGGGAATCAGCGCGTTTTTACCTGAGTAGAATGTGTCCCTTTATTTAAAATGCATCTCTGGGTTATTTGTAGGGCATAGGAATACGTTCATTTCCCCCCAAAAAATACAGTCTGGCCCACCGCATGGTCTGAAGGATGGTGGACTGGCCCCATGGCTGAAAAAGGTTGCTGACCCCTGTTGTATGCAATAAAAATGCTTTGTCTTGCCACACACTCAGCTCAAAGAGAAACTGGCAAGACAGTGGGAAGGCATACATGACAGTCCTATAATTCTTTTGTTAAGTGATATCATTTATACAAGCCTACTAAAATTAGCTCCTGCCAACCAGCAGTTTGAAAGCACATCAAAGTGCAAGTAGATAAATTGGTATCGCTCCGGTGGGAAGGTAAACGGTGTTTCCGTGCGCTGCTCTGGTTCGCCAGAAGCTGCTTAGTCATGCTAGCCAAGCAAGATGAGCACTGCAACCCCCTAATGGTCAGGGGTCCCTTTACCTTTACCTTTTCTAAAAATAGGAACCCGTGTTAGCAGATTGTTCTATTTTTTGAACATATTTCACCATACTACCCAGAGAATGACACCACATGGAACCATGAAAGGAAACAAGACTGCTGATGTCAAAAATGTAATTTGTTTTCTTGTGGATTCCACTGGAAAGAGGCACTGGAATGTGTTTACGCAGGCCTAGCCAATGTCGTGCCCACCAGATGCTGAAATGTGCATGATTCACAACTCCTCCTACAGCCAAGCCCATGAACATCAACTAGACAAAAAAAGATCCCAACAGATTCCTAACAGGTTAATAAGTAGCAGTTTAAGAAGAGTTACATAAGAATTAGACTATACCTTCTATAAAACATAGATAACTGATGACAGACAGAGACTTCTGTTTTCACTCCATCCCAAAACCTATTTTTCATAGGACAGAGCCAACGACCACTATTCATGGTTCCTGATAAACCGGACTGGATATAAACTTGTGGCCTTTGCAGTGCTTGGCTGCATATCCCATTTTAGATAGTATAAAGCAGCTTCATTCAATTGAAATGCCTTAAAAAAACCAAACTACTCAGGTCTCTTTAATGCATTCATGGGCATGGGGCAAAGTTAGACACCAGTAGCCCTGTTCAGGGAAGTTTTTAATGTGTGACATTTTAATGTATTTAAATTTTTTGTTGGAAGCCGCCCAGAGTGGCTATTATATCATTATTATCAAAATGTATGTGCTTTGAAACTTCGAAGTATATGTTAAGGATAGACAATACGTTATGGAGTTTAACAATGAAGAGTAGAGTGTTTTGAAACATGAAGTATGGTACCAATATTTATACTGTAAACACCAAATTAAACATGTATTAAGATTTTCTGCTTAAAATGTGACACAGTATTAACAATGTGTCACTTACGTGAATTGCATATTAATTCATGCTTATCAAAATAGTAATGAAAAAGTGTTACCCAACAGTCCCGGTGGTGACTATTGGTTCTGTTTTTACACCCACAACCCAGGTCCCAGAAGCCATTTGGCTCCTAGCTTTTCTATCCCAGTTTCTAACACTGGTATGGGACAATTAGCACACAAGACAATATAAATTACTTTAAAGTAAACAGGCATATTCTAAGTTATCTTTCAACGGCATATAATAAAAGTTTAAACCATGGGCAGATGTTCAAGAGGCCAGCTGATGATTGGGGGGGGGAGATTATAGGGGGCCTTTATTAATGTAGTATTTCTTGTCCTTAAACCCAAGACAGGCAACATGTTCATTTGCCTGTTTGATGGGACATGTGCAGTTTTCAGGCAATACACTTCCTATTCCTACTCTAGTTAAATACACTCTTAGAAATGCCCAAGAGATCCACCATTTGTCCTAAAGTGTCCCATTTTAAGTCTTATTTAGTATGCTGAAGTCGTCTTACTGAGCTAACAGCATAAACTACACTATAGCTAATAATAATAAAAACCACCTGAACTGTATGTTTGGTATTCAAAATGCAAAACTTCTATTTTAAGATGGGGATGACAGATTTATTCCAAGGTTGCCACTGCACAAGAATCTAAATATACTGCTTAACTTTCTGGATGCAGAAAAGCCAACAAACAAACTTCCAACTCCTCCCTTCTAGGAAGAATGAAGCAAGTATTAATTACTGGATCTCCATGCCTACTGCAATCCCTGCATCATCCCTTTTGAATTCTAAAATATTCACATGGTGTCATCACCAGGCCCAGCAAAAACCCTTCAATAAGGATGCAGAGGTTTTCCTGGCAGTACAGCATTAAGCAGATAATGGCAGTCAGCACTTATACAAAGAAACTTCTCATTAGACAAAGAATCCAGATTACTATATTGACCAACTTACCCAAGATATAGAAGACAAGAAAGCATTGTGAGAAGTTATGCAGTTGTTAAAATGTCATTTACTGCAGGAAGTGAATGGAAGACCGCATATCCCAAGATTACAGTTACCTCCCTCTACGTACAGAGCCTTGGTTGAAATGGTCACCTTTGCACGTTTTAAAGCGATTAGTAAAGATTAGTAAAGGCCTTTTCATAGTATTGTTTCATTGCGGAAGGAACACACAACTGTTAGATATTAAACGGGTCTAAACAACTTCCTTCTCAACTTGTGCAGGAGGGTGAAGGAGAAAATCCAGTATTCCATCACCAGGTACCGGAATGTGAAAACTGGAAACCGCATTTTACCAGTACCCAAACTGTAACTTGCTAATAGAGAAAATACAATTACCTGTCCACTAGTGCTGTTATTATCACTTTGGGTGCTATCTGGAATGTGATTAAGTAGTATCATGGGCATCTATTCGACACTTTCTCATTCTTGTTAAAAGACCGTCAAAAGTTTTCCCACTTTTTCTATTCAATATTCATGGCAAGTAAATATGGTAAAGACTACCAAAGCAACAAACAAAACAAAATAAAATCACCCCCATACAATTAATTTGTTTTAACTTATTCTGAAAGCCACTCCACTGTTCATGTATCTTTTTAAAAGGGAGGGTGTATGCTCTTATGCAGGCGTCCCCAAACTGTGGCCCTCCAGATGTTTTGGCCTACAACTCCCATGATCCCTAGCTAACAGGACCAGTGGTCAGGGATGATGGGAACTGTAGTCCAAAACATCTGGAGGGACGAAGTTTGGGGATGCCTGCTCTTATGGAAGGTATCATACCCATCCCCTTCCCTGTCGTAAAGCAACACCACAATCTATCAGTGGGAACAGAGCAAGTTTGACATGACTTTTGTTCATCTTCTTCAAACACTCTTTAAAATTTGTGCTATGTGTTTACATCCTAAAGTTCACACTGCACAACCATTAGACAGAATTGCATTATCTCTGGCTATGATGCTTTGAAGCAAGCAGTTCAAATCTCCTGTTCATATGCACATTTGAGTTTTAAAAACAAAAATCAGGAAAAGGGGAAAAACATTTCTCACTACTAAGAACAGGGAGCAACACAAAAGGACTAAATCAGGCTTCCCCAAACTAAGGCCCGGGGGGCGGATGCGGCCCTCAAGGCTCTTTTATGCGGCCCCCAGCGACCCCTGCCGCCCTCTGCTGCCGCCCGCTCTTAACTGCGCGGCACGGCACAGCTGCCCACTTCCGGGGCACCAGAGCGTCAGAAATAGCTTGTGCACATGCACAAGTGTCATTTCCAGCGCACATCTGGGCCAGAGGAAGCCCATGCACATGTGCACAAGCTATTTCCGGTGTTCCAGTGACCTGGAAGTGTGCCGGAAATCGTGTATGTGCACACATATGGGTGCACGTTCCCACGTGCTCCGGCCCACAGCGCAATTGGCGCTGGCGACACTGGCCCTCAGCGGCGAAAGTTTGGGGACCCCTGGCCTAAATAGACCACTGCACCCCTGCCATATTTACATGGCAAAGCAGCAGCTACACAGCCACTCTCCCAATGCAAAGAGAACACAAATGAAAACAGAAGTTATTACCTAGGTATAACCAGCATTCTAAGGGGAGCAATTTTGGGAAAGTATTTCAGATTCCTTGGCATCATCATAGTTATCTTTAAGTATCTGGTTTTCTCCCCCCTCTCCGCCCCCTTCCTACATTTTGCTAGAACAAAGTACAATGGTACCTCGGATTAAGAATTTAATTCGTTCTGGAGGTCTGTTCTTAACCTGAAGTACCACTTTAGCTAATGGGGCCTCCTGCTGCCACCGTGCGATTTCTGTTCTCATCCTGAAGCAAAGTTCTTAACCTGAGGTACTATTTCTGGGTTAGCAGAGTTTGTAACCTGAAGCGTTTGTAACCTGAGGTACCACTGTAATAAATGTGCCATTTCCAAAAGAAAATGTATGAATCGGATACATATGCCTCAGCCTTGCAATGACAACAATCTCCATCCGCTATGCTGACTGGAGATAATGCAAATTATAGTTCAAGACATCTGGAGGACTCCAGGTTAGCCAAGGCAGATATAGCTCACCTGACATAACCTAAGAATGAACACATTTTGGAGACTGAGAAGAAAAATACTCTAATGCAGGTTATAATAATTTTTCATAGTGCCAAGATAATGCCAAAAAAAAGAAATTTAAAAACTACTATGAACTTTTTGTGCTTCTCTGAGTCACAAACTTTGCAAGCTCAATAAAGCGAAACTTAAGTTAGAAATGAAACTGTACCCAATACCTATTGGAGAATGAGTATTCATGAATGCCACCAGAAACTGATCCTACTGCCAAGAATCTGTGCCAAGCGTCAACGCCACTGCATTAGTGCAGTATCAGAGGCGCATGGTTCAGGTGCAAGCGCATACCAAGAGATGACATCAGACAGAAACTACACAGTTTCACTTGAGAGCAAACCCTTCCAGTGAACTATCGGGCAATATTCCTTAACGCAGCAAACATAAAACAACGAATGTACTGTGTCTCCAAAAAGAACGAAGAACTGTTTATAATTCTAGAGCAGGAAGGGGAAGTTTTATTCTACCTTTTTTTAAACAAAAAAGTTTTCAGCCAATCCTCTAAGGTTTCATGCATAAGGAGAAACTTGTTGAGCATTTCAACTCCACCTCCTTCCCTTAGGAGTAAAACAGCACAGCTGACTCACTCACTCACTCACTCCTGCAGAGTTGAGGGAGGTCAGAGTACTACATGCACCTGTACCATATAACACACCTACAGAGCAGGTGGAGCTTTTCTTGGGCTCCCAGCACCACCCAAACATATTTGCACTATGTCAGCAGCAGCTGATTCAAAGGGAGTTGCTAAGAAATCCTGTTTTTCAGGAACTGTGAAACCTGCTGTTTCAGGAATTCCTGATGTGAAATTCCTAAGAAAGGGCACGTCCTTTGGAGTACAAAAAACATCACACACACACCATGTGCTAAAAAAACAACAAACCCAGCCCAATTCCATTCACACCCCAGATTAAAACACAGAAACAACATGCGATTCAGATGGGAGTTGAAATCTCCCAAAGCAAACGTTTTTGGCTGCAATTCTTACAAGGCAAAACTGCAACCCCACAGCTAGGCACTCCAACCACCTGCACTTCCCGATCTGTATTTTAAAAGCACACAGGAAGGAAGTTTCCACCCTGAGACACCTCACTTTAAAAGCTGGCTGCTTGACAAACTGCAGGGCAGAATCCACCCCACCTTCGCAGTACAATGTCAAAAGCAGAGCGCAAGGCGAGCACTCACTTAGGGAATAAGTCTTGCAGAACAGAGAGGGGCTTACTTATGTGTAAAAAATATGCTCAGGATAAGGCTGTAATTGCAAATCCATTTATTTAGGGCAGAGGTCTCATTGAACCCAGTTATGACTTACTCCTGAGCAAGGAGACTTGGAATCTTCTTGTGTCCCCTTTGAAAGCATCTGTAGAGCTTAACTTTTAAAACTTGCCCTCCACTCTTTCGCCACCCACTCCAAAAGGAACTAATCTAGAGTTTGGTGGTATCCTGAGCACACCATCCAGCCCTTCACCCAACAGGTGTTTTTTGGGGGGAGGGGGAGTTTGAGAAAAAGAACAATTGTGTGAACCTAAAAAAAGGAGCTCCATTAACTTCAGACACACACAACCAAGTCAGACCCTCCCCAAACGTTCACAGAGCTTGGTTTTTACTGCTTTAAAAACCATTTTGTATTGAGCCTGTACGAGTGGGGCATCTAAACAACAATAAACAGATTTCTGAGCAAAGAGTGGCAGTGAGATGGGGCAAGAGTTTTGTGTTTTTTCTACAGACTCCTAAGCGGAAACCCCCAAACACACTCTTAAATCACCTTTTAGTCGGGTGGTGGGCCTGGAGGGGGAAGCCCCGTGGGAACCAGAAACCCCCCCCCCCAAGTTATAAAGGTGCACGCGACGCACCACACTGGGAATTGTAAAAGCTAAGGTAGGCGCGCCCACGAGGCAGGATGCATGGCCCCCGCCCCCACCTGGCAGCCCCTCACTCCCCTTCCGCCGGGCAGCCATACCGAGAGCCCCTGGCGGGCGGGCGGGGGCAGAGAGAGGAAGGGAGGCTGGCTCTGGAGCCCCCCCCCCCGTTACCCTTTTCTCCCGCTCTGACTGGCAGCCCCCCAAGCCGTGGCGGCTCTCGCTTACCTTGGTGGAAGCAGCTGCGGCTCGGGCAGACATCTTGTTTCCTTCCCGTCCCCGGAGGAGGGCAGGGGAAAGAGCAGGCGGCGGCGGCGGCGGCGAGGAGGGAGGGGCGGGCGGAGCGAGCAGGCGCTTCCTCCGCCTCCTGCCCGCCAGGGAGTCCCGGGGTGGCCGCTCTCTCGCGCTGCCTCCGCCTCCTCCTCACGCCGCTGCCCCAGCCAGCATCGCCCCCCCCCCCGCAAGGAGCAGCAGCAGCAGCAGCCGGCCAGCCAAGTTGGCTCCAAGTCCGGCCAGAAGAACAGCAAGGAGGCTCGCAACTAGCCCAGGGTCTCTGCTTCCTTCGGCTGGAGCGGCGAGGCTTCTCTGTCCGCGGCGGCGGCAGCTACATGCCCGCCCGCCTGGCCGCCTGCTTCTCTCCCTCTCCCCCCCCCCCCGTCTCTCCCAGCAACCACTGACATGTCTGCCTGGCTGGGAGTGTCCATCTCTCTCCTCCCCGGAGGGGGAAACGAAGCGAGGCGGGGGGGGGGGCAGAGGAGAGAGACGAGCCCAGGCAGCCTGGTTTGCACGGATGCACCGAAACCCAAAGACATGCGGAGGAAGAGGATAATAATAAATAAGAATATAATCGCGGGAATAAGGGTGCTTCGGAAGGAGCTTAGCATGCTCGAGGACTTTTTCCATCACCATCATTTTGCTTTTTTCCTCCTTTCCATCTACAGTAGTGGGGTGTTTTCCCTCCGCTCCAAATAAATGTGCATGATATTTAAAAAGAAGAAAGACGCTTTGCAAGAAAGTTGTTTCGCTTCCCTCCGAGGAAAAGGGGCAGAGATTTTGCAAACGCTCTCGAGACCTTCGCAAGCGCCTACCGGCCCGCTTCGACTGCCCCTCCCCCCCGTGCCTCCCAGCGCTTTGGTTCGGGCTGCGGACCCTGGCGGCGACTGGGGCACCGACTTTCCTGGACCGGACGAGCCTATCAGCGGCCACGGGAGGAGGAAGGCTGGCGAAGGCATGGCGCTCCCGTTGCTGCTAGGCAGAGGACCGGACGGGAGGATGGAGCGGGTGGCAGAGGAGGAGGGAGGTGATTTGCAGAGAGAGCAGCCGCCAGTTTGGAAAGGCTGTGAACTCTTGTTCTTAACCCAGGCCCAGCGTGCTTTATTTTCTTGTTTTCAGTACTGTATTCTGTTTTGCAACCAGAATAACATTCCCAGAGCAGTGTTTGAGCAGTGCAATCCTATACTGAGTAGTCCTGTACAGTAAATTCCACGAGTTCAGTTGGGCTTGCTCCCAGGTACGGGTGTAAAATTGCCACACACTGTCTCTTGCAGCAAATACAAAACAAAACCAGATAAGAGAATTGTGGCACCTTAATGTCCCAGGTGGCACTGTGGGTTAAACCACAGAGTCTAGGGCTTGCTGATCAGAAGGTTGGCGGTTCGAATCCCTGCAACGGGGTGAGCTCCCGTTGCTCGGTCCCAGTTTCTGCTCACCTAGCAGTTCGAAAGCACATCAAAGTGCAAGTAGATAAATAGGGACCGCTCCGGTGGGAAGGTAAACGGCGTTTCCGTGCACCGCTCTGGTTTGCCAGAAGCAGCTTGGTTATGACCCGGAAGCTGTCTGCGGACAAACGCCAGCTCCCTCGGCCTATAGAGCGAGATGAGCGCCACAACCCCAGAGTCAGACACGACTGGACCTGATGGTCAGGGGCCCCTTTACCTTTTATTACCCAAAATGCAACTGGGAAACTTAAATTTTCTGCTTTTTATCCAAAAGGAAACCAAGGCCCAATTTAGCACAGATGAGGAATCACAGGCCATATATTTGCAGTTTTGATCACTGGTGGCTGCAGCACTTAACTTGGGAGAAAATCTCATTAGCATCTTCATTATTTTCTGCATTTATACCACACCTAGCAAGGAAATATCCAAGGCATCTTAAGATCAGAACCAAAACTCAGCACAATAAAAACCAAAATATCAATAGAACCAATCAGTAAATGTTCTTTTAAAAAGGCTAAAAGGCAGTGGCAGCATAAAGCAACTTAAGCACAGCACTCTGCAAAACTTTGTTGAAAGAAAACAGTTTCTTCTAAAATCAATGAGTGCCTGAGGTCTAGTGGCATAGCCTCAATCCAGTGTGCAGTCTCTTAGGAGCACATCCCATTGAACTCAGCAACCTTTTGAATACGCACATCTAGGCTCACAGCCACACTTCTTACCATGGTGACGCAGGAGAACCCAACCTGGCTCATGCCTAATTAATATAAAACTTCCAGTGGTGCTAATAATAATGATAATTCCCAGCCACTCTGGGCAGATTTCTTCATATACAAAAACATAATAAAATATTAAACATTAAAAACTTCCCTATACTGTATAGAGAAGCAAGAAAGGCAAGTGTGGATCCTGCAAAAGGCCTTTGAGAAAAGCAAGGAGGGACAGAAGTACGGTAAATAGGAGGGAGGTGATCAAGGGATCCCCGCAGCGGAGATGCAAAATGTCAGTCACTGCAGTTTGAGATTCCAATACCAATTCTTATATATATATATATATATATATATATATATATATATATATATATATATACAGTGGTACCTCTGGTTAAGAACTTAATTCGTTCCGGAGGTCCATTATTAACCTGAAACTGTTCTTAACCTGAGGTACTATTTCTGGGTTAGCGGAGTCTGTAACCTGAAGCATTTGTAACCCGAGGTACCACTGTACACATTTATTTAAAAGTTAGAATACAGCTTTGTCCACTTTCATAATACCACAGAACGATCACTCCAATCCTCAATCCCACATCACTGCCATGCTGGCTCACCAAATACCCTACCACTGATCTGGTTTACTAGACATTTTCAATCCATGTATGCCCTCCACAGACACCTCTGCGATGACGGTGGCATTAAAAAGCCCTGTTCTTCAAAAAATAAAAGAGAGAGAAAAGGAAACCAATTTTTGGGCACAGGGCTTACATCACTTGGGGCCTTGAAAATGAGCAATGTGATCTTAAATTCAAATGTGTTGCTCTGCAATAGTCAGCTAGAGCAAAGATGCAGGATGGGCATAATTTGATCACTCGTGGAGGCCGAGAACTGTATGGAGCTGCAGTGCTGCATTCTGAGCAAGTCATGAGCACCGCCAGAAGCGTGCACAGCAAAGATTTACATCAGCCTTTGCCAACCTGTGCTGGAAGGGGGGGGGTGATGGGAGATGTAGATGGAGGGCACCAGACTGGCAAAGGTTGGTTTGCAGAAATCAAGCCTTGTGGTCCCCCGGATCACCACAGTAAAGTCAGCTTGGAACACACATTTTCCACACTGAATGTAAAGTAGAGGTAAGGATTATTTGGGTTCCTGCAAAGGCAGGAGAACTCTGTCCCTGCTGCTTTGTTTATCAGTGTGAAATGATAACATGAGCAGATAAATTTGGAGGCACAATGCAGGCAAGGTTAAGCACATACAAATCCCACGCCTTAAGTCCCAGGAGTGAGAGAGGTGAGGTCTACACACCAAGAGGAGGGGAGGAGAGACAGATAACCCTTCTGACTAACACACACAAAAATTTAGCGCCCGCCAAATACAAAAAATAGAGGTGGTGAATCGCCAACAACAGACACCAGGAAAATACAGTTGGAGCACATGGGTCCATTTCCTGCACCTGCTGCCAACATGCTTGATCCTCCCCCAGGCTGAATTTCTTGTGACTTTAGTCCCCTTCACACATTTTCCACGTGAAGGAAGCTTCACATATAGAAGAGGCAGTGTGGCCATGTGTGAGCCCCTGAATTGTCCGTAAACATTTGAATGTGGGAAGCCTAAATGCACCGAGCATTTCCATCTGGTGTGGAGCCCTGCACAATTGGAGTTCATTTTCATCCTTTTAAGGCTTTTATGCCCTTGAAAAGGCAGCTTACAAAAAATGCTAAAACTCTCCCTGCCCTCAAACTCAAAATCTAAAAAGGTGTGACATGGGAGGAACAAGGAATGGGAGGGAGGAGAAAACAAGCACCAGTTCTTAAAGTTACATTTCTCATAATACAATTAGATAGTTCTGTCCATGTAGATTCTGGCTGCCAAGTAGAACAATGGCAATTCACTAACATTAGTGGTGGGCCTGTTTGTCTTGACCTTGATAAAGAGCTCCTGCCAGGCATGGAGCCCTCTGCCCATATGCAAAGTGTGTAGATAGCACCAGTCTCTAGTTTCCAGCTGCACTCTTGGCTGTGAACACTTTTAACTATTTCCTGCATTGCAAAAAGTTGGTCTAGATGACCCTTGGGGTGCCTTCCAACTCTACAATACTATGATTCAACTCAGCTTTAAATGGCTGTTGCTTAAAGTTGATACTAGAGCTTAATTCGGAAAATGAGGGACTGTGCTTCTTAATGTTATCAAGAATGGGTTTATTGCAGCTTGGATTCTAGGACCCCTTGTTTGCATCTGAAACAGAATCTGGTCTCAACACTGCCAAGTTTCAGCTCAGACAAAGCTCTTATTAAATGGCAGAGCTGGCCCGCACACAGGGAGGGCCTTGGGTAATGCTACAAAATAAGAATAAGAGCAGTGCTCTCTTTTTTGAAATCCAGGCATTCCATTTACAGTTTAAGCACCAGGGGACTGTCTTGATGTGCCTTATTTTATCAACCCCTGCAAAGGACTGGTCTAAAACATTGTCATTCCTGCAGGAAAATCCAAATGGCACCCCTTCTCACTAAGTGGCACGGAGTACAACCCATCAGGGATTTCTTTACATGTGTTGTTGAAATGAATTAGAGCGGCTCCAGAATCCAGGGGCATGCACAGGAGAAATGTGCAGTAGCTGGTGCCCCACAGGCCCTGGCCTTGCCTTTTGACAAAGCTGCCCCTGCCAGCATTTTAAAGCAAGAGGGGGACCTGCAGACCCCCAAAGGGTGTGGGACTTTCAACTTCACCAGCCTCAGCCGGCATGGCCAATGATGCAGGATGATGCCAGTTGGTCCAGCAATGACTGGAGGGCCACACCTTTCTCACCTGAGCAGGAGATTGGATGAGATACACCACCTTCATCCTTGGGTCCTCCAGGTGTCATTAGACTACAGTGGTACCTCGACTTACAAAGGCGATCCATTCTGCGGTGCTCTTCGTAAGTCAAATCCTTCGTTTGCCGAAGTGTCCGTTTTACGCATGTGTGAAGCGCGATTTTGCGCATGCGCCGACCACGCACACCGCTTCTGCGCATGCGCAGAACGCGCGCACGGCAAAGAGACTTCTGGGTTGGCCGACTTCAGAAGTCGAAACCTTCGGAAGTCGAGTCATTCGGATGTCGAGGTACCACTGTACAACCATCCAACCATCCACATCGGCCTCACTGATGTGGTCCAAAGGAAAGCAGAGCAATACATTTGGCACCAGCTTAGCTGCAGAAGTTGCTGGAAGGAGGCATACAAGGCGCCATCCAACAGTCTTAGAGTCTCTACCCAGGATTTGTGTAGGGTTTACTCTTTAGCCTTTTCTTTTTCTGAAGAAAGCCTGCAAGGCAGTGGAGGGCTAGAATCAGATGCACTACCTTCCCAGACTGACAAGCCCCAGATGCCCCTCATTTCCCTCTACAGCACTTGCAGAAACTGCCTTCTTGACTGTTGGACCCACTATTGGTGCCGTCCACTAGATCCACCAGAGCCTATCTTCACATGCACGGGAAGTCCCTAACTCACCAATGGTTTAAGACTAATTGGCTAGCCTTACCTGGTTCAGCCGGCCAGTTAACGCTGTTCCCGAGGCGTGTCTGCTGTCACATGCTGATAGCTCGTAGGAGCCACAGGGGAGAGCTGAGTGCAGGGAAGTGAGCAAAGGTGGACAAACTACCCCAGAAGGAGCAGGATGTGTCCCCCACCAGAGGTACTACCCCTCCCCTAACACCCCATACAACCCATACAACAGGAGTTGTAGTTCAGCAATATCTGGGGACCCAAGGTTGATGAACTCCAGTCTAATAATCTCCAATAATCCTCACTCCATGAAATCACTATGAGCCTATGGGAAAAAATGCTTTCTTTCAGAATGCCACAGGATTCTGATCTCACTGTTGCTTTTCTGTAGCTTTAATCTTCCAACCCTGATGGAATGGACAGGAAGGAAAAGGCTGGGATCGCCACAGGAAACCTGCCTCTGAACTGAGAAAATGCAGTAGGTAATTTGCTAGAAACCTCTTGTTTTCCCAGACCGTTCTCTACCTAAAAAGAATATCTGCTCTGTTTAAAAACTCAGCACAGTTTTATCACTCACTCACACACACACAAACACAAACACACACACACACTTCACACATACATATGTATATCGGGTATCAACAATATACATTCCAACTGCCCATATTTACCAGAAACAGAGTCTCTTTTCTGGTAAATGAGTATTTTGTTCCTGCTTTTGACTCTGGAAGAAATGTTTGTTGGGCATGACATAAAGCAAAAATAGAATGTACCAGTTTTCCTTTTATTCCCCACCCCCAAGTAGCTCACTCACAGTGAATACACTGAAACGGTTTGACTGTTCTACCATTGTGAAATTAAACACTCTATTACATTCTTTGCTTTTAAAAACATGTAGATATATAAACAAAAACAAACAAACGCAAACCATAAATGGTATTTATTCTAAAGGCAGACTAATGCACCAGTTTTCTTTCTTATTTAAGGCACCTCACTGACCCTTCTCCAGAAATTTTTTAACTTGGGCACATATTTCGTATGCCCCTTGATATACTGCAATGCCCTCTCTCCCCACTCCCCACTGCAATAGTGTTATGGCCAGTTTCCCAGCATTATGTTCCAGTTTTTGATATTTGATATGGCAACCTTAGAAAGAGAGGAAGTTGACATCACACAGAGAACTTGTGTTGAGAATAAGCAGGCTGTGGAAGATTCCAGAAGAAAATAAAGCTTACAAAATGTGATGAGTTTGCAGATATTTCTGAGCAGAATGGAGGCATGTAAAGCTCCATTGAAAGGTTTTGGAGCCTCAAATGAAGCCCCTGCTCATCCTAGGGCAGGGATGCCTTCTGTGTGTTTTAGACTACAACTCCTATTATCTCTGTCCACTGGCCGCGTTGGATGGGGCTGTTGGGGGTTGTAGTCCAAAACATCTGTAGAGTCCTTGGCTGGGAAGGCAGTTCCAGTTGATAGAGTTATGTACAGTAAATAGAATCAGTGTTATTTTCATTTAATGTAAGCACCATTCCAATCTCTGGTATTACTAGCAGCAATTTGGACAAAACAAGGGATAGCCAATATAGTGCCCTCTAGATGTTATTGGACTCCAGCTACCACCAGCCACATCAATCCAACAACATCTGGAGGGCCACAGAAAGCAGCCCTTGCAGTAAACCATGGCTATTATGTGAACAGTATAGGTTCCAGGTTTGGGGGGAGGAATATGCTCTTGGGGGCCCCTCCCTGAGCGCGCCCCACACCACATTCTCCTCTTCACTGCAGTTGCCCATGTGCTTGCTTCTTCCTTTGTGCATATTGGCACCACCTCCAAGACAGGAGGAGCATAAGACATGATAGGGAAGTTACTGTCCTTTTCAAAGGCTGTTTTGCTCAGAGAGGGCAAGAGGCAGCAGAACCATGGAGGAGGAAGAGGAGGGTTTGGCAATGGGCTCCTTACTGGGCACCGTCTGCAGCAAGTTCCCAGTGTTGCTGACCCCAGGTGCCAGTGCTGTATGTGAATGAGCAGGCAAAAGCATGTTCCACTCCTTAAAGCATTAAACACTGTTGTTTGATCCAAACACAGCAAACAGTGGCTTGTTCAGTTCAGCTGGTTAGTTAGCTGGAATGTCAACATCCAATCCTGGTCTGATCTTCTCATTTGCTGACAAACTGAGCTTTGATATCCTGGTTTCTTTACAAACAGAAGTACTCTTTCCCTTGTGGGCAAGGAGAAGTGGGAAGCTCATGCAGAACCAATAAGGAAACAGCAAACCACAGTTTGTCGTTACATCTGAACAGGGCCACAGGAGTGCTAGATTACCCAAAAGACGAAGCAAGCATGCACTTAGGACAGCAGCAAATGGGGTATAAAAAAGTGAGAATTTTTTTTGGGGGGGGGAATTGGTGTTTGATTTTCTTTTAATGGCAGCAGTCAACCTTCTTAGAATTCTCTACATTCCACACCCTTCCCCCATTTTTCTGTTCTCTTTTTATTACTTATCCATTATCCCCAGCTAATGTAGATATGTGTTGTACATTGCATACATACATGTACATTTCAGCATGCATGCAAACTTTGTGTCACCATAATCTTTTCAGTGCTTAGGACCTTTAAAAGTCTTAATCCGGCCCTGGGCCACAGACATGGAAGAGCCCTAGAGCCTTCACTTGCACACACATACTCAACTTTTAAAAGTGTATATCTAAAGCATCAGAACCAAAGGAAACGCAGCAGCTTGGGAAAGAGCTGGCATCTTTGTCGATTCTTTCAGCTGCTCTGGGATGGAGGAAATCCCATTATAGCTTCATTGTTTTATTTTTTGCTTGCAGACGCAGCAGGAATACAATTTAATATTTAAAGCACTCTTAATATTCATGGTGGCTATCACCATTTTAACCAACTGTTTGGATGAAGGTTGTTCATCGGAGTGAGTGGGAGGGGAGCTGCTCTGCATGCAAAAGAGTTGGAGTGGACTGCCCAGCACCTCCAGTCAAAAGGTTCTCCTCCAGCAGTATGGATGGGGGAAAAGTCCCCACCACACACATCTTGAGGCCCCAAATCATCATCATCATCATCATCATCATCATCATCATCATCATCCTGTCTTTTCCCCCACAGGGACTCAAGATGGCTTATAGCGAAACTAGGAAGAGCATGAGCAATATGACACAAGATGGAGATGACATGTGTGCACGTGGTTCTAATTCAGCAATGAGAACCTAAGAACTTGGCTGCTGGATCAGACTGAAGGCCTATCAAGCCCAGCATTCAGTCCTCACAGTGACCAGCCAGATGCTCACAGCATGTCCTTAAGTAGGACACAATATCATGCCCCTCCCGCTGTTTGCCCCTCAGCAACTGGTATTCACCGGTATAATGCCTCTGGTCCTGGAGATCTTACCATACTGGGGAGGACTGTGACCTGGTAATGGACTGTCCTCTATAAAGCATGACACAGACCTTGGTACCTGCTAATCTGATTCGAAAGAATGACAGGCCAGAGAGCCAGGATGTGAGCTTGAGTAATGAGTAGCATTCTGTGATACTGTATGCAAGTGCTCCTTCAGATGGCCTGAGCCTGGACCATTGGGTGGCTTTCCAGCCATGACAAACCCCCTTCTCAAAATGCAAGGGGCCTTTTCAAATTTAGTTAAATGGTTAGAACTAATCTGGATGATGCAAGTGGCCCCAACTCCAACATGATCTGTTTATTACACCTTGGGTTGTATTTATCTAGTAACTAAATATCTTTAATATATTGCTCCTAGAAAACTAAGCTCTTGTCCTATAAGCACTTGTCTGTTGTTGTTTTAAAACAGAAATATGCCTTTTAGAATAAAGAAGAAATGGGACATCTCATATTTTTCTTCCAAGAGCACACCAATCAAAACGGCTGCTGCGAGTTCTCATGCGATTTCAGGCTGCACTTTTTTCGGGCATGGCGCCCAAAAATATGTGTTTGGGGCATTGTGCCTCAAAAGCATGCTTTTTTGGGGGTGGGCACAATCTTGTGCAGGTCACATGACTCGCACAGGAGTGTGGACCCAGAAGATGGCATCCTGGATTTGGACCACGTCATGTTGGACGTTCTGTCTTTGTTGATGCTTTGCTCTGTGCTGGACACCAAAGCTGTGAGCCTGGGGTTTCCCTGGACGCCTATTGGGGAAGCAAGATCTTTTTGGGGTGGTAATGTTGTGAGGCCCTCCATCCTATGCTCCGGTTGTATATCCACATAAATAATAAATCTGTAAGACACCACAGCCTCTGCTGACCGTCATTCCCAAGAAATCCTGATTAAGCGCAGGAACCCCTCATTGCTCAGAAACTGTGACTGCATGGCTTAGATCAGGCATCCCCAAACTTCGGCCCTCCAGATGTTTTGGACTACAATTCCCATCTTCCCTGACCACTGGTCCTGTTAGCTAGGGATCATGGGAGTTGTAGGCCAAAACATCTGGAGGGCCGCAGTTTGGGGATGCCTGGCTTAGATACTGTAGACTAGAGTCGCCATATTACAAAAAGTGAAAATCCAGACACAAATGTTGCTTTTTTTGGGCAAAGTTATTCAGCTGAGCTTCCATTGGGGGGGGGGGTACCAAAGATCTCAAAAAAGAAAGAAAAAGTTTTAAAGCTAAAGCTATTTTAAGGTAATTTGCAAACATCTACGCTTCCAGAATGGGTTGACATAGGTCCGGATTTTCCCGGCCATTTAAGCAATTTCTGCCCACACACTGTTTCCGATGGCCAAGTCCCAGTGATGTCCAGGAAATTCCAGCCATATGGCAACCCTTTACTTTTCACAAGGAAGGAAACCTTTGTTCCTTCCACAAAGGTTTCTGCCTTCACAAGTTCATGGATGCAGTGTTTTGTTTGCTAAAAAGTACCATTTGTAAGTACAAATTCACCTGGAAAATTTTAAGGCAGAGAGAGAGTTGTTTATTTATTCATACCCTGCCCTTCCTCATGAGCCTGAGGCTAACAACCTTCATAAATAAATAAATGCAAGAAAGGAAAGAAAGAAATAATTATTATGAAGGACAATCAGTAGGCTCCAGATGGAAAATTAATGCCTACACCAACAAGACAAAAGGACGTGCTATGCCAGCTCCAGGCTTTGGGGGGGGCTCTTGGGCAGCTCACCCTCCTTGGCCTCCCTCCACTAGGCCACCTCCTCCCCACCTTCGTCATCAGCTGCACCCAGTGTTCCTCTTCTGCACTGCTACCATTTCTGCCTCCAGGGCTAGCCGCCAAGGCTAGTAGCCATCAATAGCCCCCTTCTCCCTGAATTTGTCCATTCCTCTTATAAAGCTATCCCAGTTGGTGGCTATCACTGCTTCCTGTGGGAGAGAGTTCTGCAGTTTAACTCTACACTGCATGAAGAAGTCCTTTCCTTTAACTGTCCTGAATATTCCTACATTCAGCTTCATTGGATGCCCATGAGTTCTGGTGTGGAGAGGGAGAAAAACTTTTCTGTATCCACTCTCTCCATCATGTTATAAACTTCCATCATGTCACTCAAATTGAAAAGTCCCAAATGCTGCAACCTTTCCTCCTTCCTCCTCCTCTTTCAATGGTTTCACGGGCTTGGATGGGGCAGAAAAGGGTGGCCAGAACAATCAAGGGCATGATTGGTTGTTCTGGCCATCCTTTTCTCCCCCATCCAGGGCCTGCTCTAGGTAGACCCCCGGTGGCGCAGGGCACCATGGCACCGGCCTGCCAGGAGGGCTCCGCGAGCTGCGCCCGCCCGGTCCGCCAGTTCGACAACCGCGCTGTGCCTGCCTGCCTGCCGCGGCGCCGTGCAGCAGCACCTGTGGCAGCCGCGCTGCGCCCGCCCGCCCACCGTGCTGGGAAAGGGGCGGGGGGGGGGGCGCTGGAGGGATCCGTCACTCCACGGCGCCAGGGGCGCTTAAGACGGCCCTGCCCCCATCCAAGCCCGTGAAACCATTGAAAGAGGAGGAGGAAGGAGAAGGAGCCTCCACTTGCCCAGCTGGCAGCTGTTGTGGGTGAGGAGAAAAGATTAATGTGCAGCCATGGCAGTGGCAAGGAGAGGGGCTACTCAAGGGCCCCACAAAACCTGGAGCTGGCACTTGCTATGATCTCAGGCAGCAGGCTTCGGGCAGTCACTGACAAGCCAAGCCATCGTTATGGGGCTGGGTGAATCAACAGTCTGCTTTGATCTAAGGGAGCATCACACAATCACAGTTCAAATATCGGCATAGCCAGGAGGTCAGGATCAATACAGGGAAAAGCAACCATCAAATGTTGCTGCACAGAGTTGATTCTGAGTTAGGTTGCTATACATCGTTTGTTAAACTACAGAACAAAGCCCACACCCAGTGCTCTTTTTGAAAAAGGCAGCAGCTCATTCCCTGGATCCAGGCATTCTGAACTCCTTGGCGCTCTCTTCTTTCTGTTAAGGATTGCATGCACCTCCGTCTTGTAGGCACTGCAGAAGAAGGTACAATCTGCTGAGTGGGCAAAACGTGTGTACTCTTCCAAGAACCTTTTCTCTCTCTTTCATTGGAAAGAATTGCTGGGGCAGAGCCATCACCCAGAGGCTTTGTTTCACTCTGTCTTAATAATGTCTCCAGCATCCTCCTGCACCAGAGCCAATCTTTCTCTCTCGCTGTATTTATATTCAATATATATGTATATATATCAGAACGATGGATGGGAGGCGGGAAGTGAATGATGGAGAAATATCGTTTGGCTGCATGGCACCCCGCTCCTGCTGCAGAACAGTTTTAGATTATTTTTATCCTATTTCTGCACAGCTCCTCTTGACTTTCTGGAAGTGACTAAAGAAAGACTGTCTGCATCGCCTGCCTTTCGGCTCTGTTTCAGGTGGATGCATCTGTCCCGTTCTTGTCCAAATTTACACCCCACAATGGCAAGAGACTCTCAGCCTGGATTGTTTGCCAGTTGTCACCACCCCCAAACTATTAGTAGCACAAATGATGGTATACAGCTCTGAGAGTGTAGATTATCTCATATTATTTTCAGAGTCACATCCCCTCCAACCACTAGGTACTGCTACACAATCTGGCTTCAGTTTCCACTTTTACCAAAAAGTGATCTCTGTATTTGCTAATGTAAAGCAAACATACTGTCTTTTTTCTTCTTCTGCTTTCTGGCTAACCACGGGCCCCTGTGTTTAGCTTTAGGCATGCAAGAGATCTAGGCAACAGCTGGGCTTTGTTTTTAAAAATGGAAATTCTGCAAGAATCCTAGCAGAGAGTAGGGTCCAGCTGCACCCCAGCTTAATGTGGTTTATCTGATGTGGACTGATGCAGAGTTGTGCATCCTTGAATTCCAAACTTTCTTTCTGCTAAATCTGGAGTTTCCCTAGGCTCAGAAAATCCAAAAGGGGCAACTGCTACACTTTAAATACACTCATACCAGCTTTCTGTAGACACTTCTGTCTAGTTTTTTGTTTTTGTTTTTATGTGGGCATTTTTTATGTGGAGCAGCTTCTAAAGAGGCAGGGTTGCCTGAAACAGCAAATGGGTGAAAAACAGGGAGAATAATAGAATAGTAGAGTTGGAAGGGACCCCAAGGGCCATCTAGTCCAACCCCCTGCAATCCAGGGATCTCAGCTAAAACATCTATGGCCATCCAACCTCTGCTTAAAAACCTCCAAGAAAGGGGAGTCCATAACCTCCAGAGGGAGACTGTTCCACGCTCCCGGGAGACATGAAAAGTCTAAGTTAAAATCACATCCAAATATATACAGTATAGCCTGCCAGGGGACAAACTGATTTTGTACTCATTGTTGTACTTTTTATCTATTTTTCCTCATTGCACACACAATTTCTCCCTTGCTTAGTGTAAGATTTGGACTGATGCAGAGTTCTGGAGAACACAAAATCTTTCCACTGTTGTTCCTAATAAACAGACTGCCCAACTGCGGATTTGAGAACTTTTCTTTCTCTCATAGACAAACATGTCTACTTTTGCCTTTCTTGGTCTCACAATGATCCTTACAAGAGCCCTGTGAGGTAGATCAGCACTATCCAGAGCCATCAGAGCAAATCAGGATTTCCTTCTTCCCTTGAACCTTTTGTCTATGCCCCAAAGCTCTTTATTGATTCACTCAGGGAGTGAAACGGAAGAAAAGCTTAATCAGCACCAACAAACTTTGGATGGCGGAGCTGTGAACATGAAAGACTGCAAGCTTTGGCACTGCGTTGCAGGAATAGTGTTAGCGTATCCTGGACAATAGAGTGTCATCTCCATTGTTCAACTGTTTGATCCAGGGGCAAGTCTGACGCCCCTGAAGCTGGCTGGATACACAATGAAATCCTACAGGTCAGTTTCTGGCACCAAGTATGTCAAGAATGCAAGTCAAAAGATTAAGTGGCTTGCGCTTAATGAATGTATCCAAGCATTTCTCTTCTACCTGTTTGTCTTTGGCTTGCAAACAGTGTAATCTGTATCCCTGCCCTGACTGACCATGTATCTCCCCTGTTTTTGCATCTCCCCACAACACCCCACGCCCTTCACTGTCACTAAGGAAAACATTCTTAAAGACATTTCAGTCCTGGATCCTCCTGGCCAGACTAGAAGTGTTGCAAGCTGAACCTTGACCAGGATTTACCCAACTTTTGGAAGCTTATTCAGCTACTGACTTGTGAACAAAGTATTATATATCTGTATTATATGCCTCAACACAGGACTCCATGGGCAACACAGGACTCCATGGGCTCTAACAACACAGCAGGGAAGTCCAACAATCTTAGCCGTCTGATGAAAACCAGGGACGGCCAATCCCATTTTGCTGTCTTGAGGTGATACAGGAAAATGCCCCCCCCCACTGCTGCCCTGTGCCCAAGGCCTTGCTTACCAGGGCTGTGTGGCGACTTTCAGCAAGATCTCGTGAGATCTCACAAGATCTTGCTGGAAGTCGCCACACAATCCTGGCGGCAGCAGCAGGGGTGGACACAGCGTTAGTGGCACCAGTGCCCCCTGGGATTCTGCCACCCAAGGTGGCTGCGTTCAGTCCACCTCATGGGCAGGCCAAACCCAATGAAAACTGTGCAGTAAAACTGGTGGTTGTCATGAGCTCTCAAAGCAAAAAAAAAGTTGGCAGTTTTGTGATAGGCCCTGGTACACAGGAGCAGCCAGAACATGTGTAACTTACATGTTAAGACAAGAGTTTAGCAAAGACCATAACACACTCAATTTGAGTGGCCTTTCTGATTCAGCAGCCCAGCCACTCCCCAGAATCATAAGCCACTTCTTAAGCTCTGTAGAGTTTAAGACAAAGTTGGGAGGAAGAGGAAGTGGGAAGAAGGAACAAGGAAGAAAAAGAAGGGGGCTAGTAAACCAGAAATAACATTGATGTCCTGGGTGCCCCAAAGTGCTTCTGGATCACTACTTCAGACAGCAGAGTGTGGATAATTGTACTAGTTACACTTGTTTATCAGCTACAGTGCTTTGGGGTAAATATCAGATAGGAATTGCTTCTTTAAAAAATGAACAGAGCTGGCAAACGCCTCTTACAGTCAGTCCAGGATGTGATTTTTCATAATCCAGATCAAAGTAGGCTGAATGCTTCCAAAACGGCCATGTCAAGAACATGCAGAGCACTTCGATGTTTCAAATTCAGGCAGATAAAGCTGTGTGTGTCTGTTTTGCTAGGGTGTGGTTTTTCCTGTTGCCAGACTGTTTTGAAATGTCTCTTCGCTTTCTTTAGTGTACCACAGTCCAGAAACCTCAAATCCAGAGCTATTTCTTGAGAGGGACATAGCTATAAGGCAGTTTCCGTTTGGAAAAAGAAAAATTTAAATGGCTGTTTCTCCAACAAATTCATCAGAAAGAGCAGTCGGTGGCCATAAAAAGAAAAAAAGCCTTGCTGTTAAAGTGGAATTGGGAACACAGGAAATCTCCAAAGGTTAAGCTCTTACTTTTGTCATTATGAAGCAGGGGTGGGGAGCCTTTTTCAGCCCAAGGACCACATTTTGTCACGGAGAAGCTTCCAGGGGCCGTGTGGCAATGGTGGGCAGGGCAACTGATGTGACTCTCACCTTTTAGCAGGTTATTTACCAGCCACACAAACATCAATAGATTTTTCTACACACAATCCTCTCTCCCTCCCAGCAAGCAAGAGGCATTATCACAATTCAAGACCACATTCCAGCACCAAAGGAGAGTTTGTAACAGGGCTGGGGAAGGGCGACTGCTTCTGGTGCCTGGTTTCCAAACTTTGGCACAGTTCAGACACTGTATCTGGCTTCCTTTCTTCTGGAAGTTGGGGGAGAGTGAGAAAATTTTCATCTGAGGAATGTTTAAAAAACCCAAGTAAATGAGAGGAAACAGATCTCTTGCTTGCTTGCAGAGACTCAGTCCTAGCCCACTTACTAGGGAGTATGCCTCCTCTGAATCCAATGGCACCTACTTCTGAAGAGACAGGGTTAAAATGGCAACCTTACCAAAGTTCTGAGCCAACAGGATTAGTGAAGATGGCAAGTGGCAGGGTGGGTGGAAAGTGGGGTGCTCCTCCGCAATACATGCCCTGCCCCACATCAGGAATCCCCCCCATAGCAAATGTTTCCATTCTAAAACCTACAAGATAACCTACTTGGTAGAGCAGGAGACTCTTAATCTCAGGGTTATGGGTTCAAGCCCCACACCGGGCAATAAGATTCCTGCATTGCAGGGGGTTGGACTAGAGGACCCCCCATGGTCCCTTCCAACCCTACAGTTCTATGATTTTATGCACATGGGATTCATCACACAATTTAAAATAAGTTGGAGTGAAACAGACCTGGGGGAAACTACATCAAAACACGGTGTTTCAGAAGAAACTACAAGATACCTGGGGATTGTGGGTAACGTTCAAAGACAGATTCAAACAACAGATTCAAAGAATGGGGCGAGAACACACTGTTGCCAGAGTAAGTGGCAAAACGTAGGTCCCTATAGAAACTCACATCTACAAAACATGATGCTGAGTATCTAGTGATATTGTTTTCATGTGAATTATTAAGCAGAGAATTGGAAACCAGGCCACTAACACCTGATGGTCATTCTAGCCTCTTCTTATCCGTTTTCAGAGAGGGCATAAGAGAACATGAAGGCTCTACATTTCTTTAAATACGACATCTAGGGTTGGCTGAAAACAGTGGTGCAGCTGGGGCTTTGGTCTCCCAGGGCCATCACTGGGTTTGTGGCCCCTCTTGCTGTTCCTCATCCAGGAGCCCCACTGGCTTGCCAGTCTGGCATTTGCACTGCAGAACTGCAGAACCTTCCCACCATGGGCTTCCCCAGCTGGTATCGGTGGGATTACTCTAGAGTCGCCGCAGCAGCAGCAGCAGCAGCAGCACCAACCAAGGCCGTCTTATTGGTGGCGTGCCGGTGGCAAAGGAGCTTTTCTCGCTCCACCTGACCCCGTGGCTCTGCAGAAATGCTATGGGCCTCCCCGGCGCAAACGGGAGCCCAACCAATGTCTTACCCCACATATGCCCACTCAATAGCTTTTCAGGTGCCACATAATACATGTTTCACATATGAAGGAAATTGGCCTTTCAGTGGCTGCTCCTATACTTTGCACCTTCAGGGCATCTGCTGAAAACATTGTTGTTTAGGCAAGACCAGATATATAGAATGTTTTGTTTTAAGCTCATTGTTGATCTTTACCACTTTGTGAGTGTTTTAAATAGCTGTCTTTGACTGTCTATTATTTTATGGTTTTATTCTTTTTGTGGGGTGTATCAGGTGTTAGGGGAGGGATAGTGCCTCTGCTGGGGGACATATTGTGTTCCTTCTGGGATAGTTTGTCCACCTTTGGAACCCACTGCACTCTCACCTGTGGCTCCTAGACTCTTAATATTAGGCTCGCGGGTTCAGGCCCCATGTTGGGCAAAAAGATTCTTGCATTGCAGGGGGTTGGACTTGATGACCCTTGGCATCCCTTCCAACTCTATGATTCTATGATACTATGCCAAAATAGGAAAGAAAGCTTCTGCATTGCCCCCCCATTGCCCTCCCACAGAGGTTATCACTTCTTCACAAGATGCTCCACTTGTTAAACATCTCCCTGCTTTGGTACTTTGCACACTGAGAAGAACCAGTGTTGTCAGTTGGCATGTTTCTTTCCTTCAAGAGTCAGCTAAACTGTTACTTCATGTGTGAAATTGTTTATGAGGAGCAAGTGCTAGAAGAGACAGTGAGATGTTTTCTGATATGCAGAAGTCTTTTTCTCTCGTTTTTTTCCCTGAGAGCTCCTTCTGAATCTTATGGAAGCTGCAAACACACCCTTGGAGCTCCTTCAAGTTTCAGACTTGGGTTCTATTTGCAGACAGTTTGTTCTCTTTGGGGCTCCTGAGGGGAAAAGCCAGACGGCCACTCGCCCCTTCACCCCCCCCCCCGCTAGCTAACCCATCCGGACATTCTCATGTGGTGTATTGAGGAGGAGCCACGCAAGAGTGCAAAGCAGGGGTCGCCAGCCTTTAGGGACTGGTGGGCACACTTTGAATTTTGAGAGAGTGCTGGAGGCACCAGTCACAAAATGGCTGCCATCGAGGGAGCTTGGCAGATCATGAAGTTAGAGAGACCAGCAGCCCCAACAGCCTAACGCTCAGCTATGACCTGCTGGTCCTGAAATTGAAGCCCACTCTTCTAATCTAACAGAACCCAATGGAATATGCGTATATATTCATTTTATACTTGCAAAAATAATGTCCTTTGCGTTACATAAGGAACAAGGGGAAATGAACACTAAACCTCCTCCCTTTTACTCAACCTGAATGCATAGTTCAGATCTAAATAATAATGGTATATTTCGTATAATCACAAAAGCGAAGAAAGTCCAAATGTTGCTGGTGTCAAAGGAAGAGGTTGACTGGTACATATAAAGGAATGCGGCTGGTACAGTTTGTCTGTAGAGACCTTGTGTGCTGGATAAATAGTCACCAGTCCACCATGGAAGTCCCTCGGCTTTTTTGCCCTCTGGCCACGCAATATTTTTATATCATTTTCCTAGATCCTTTTCACATGTAAAGGATGTTTTAGACCAGGCATCTCCAAAATAGTTTGCACCAGGCCGTTAAGTATTATCAGGCTAATGCAGCCAGCAAGCATTCTGTTTGCACAGAACTCTTAGTTGGGCATTTTCATTCTGTGCAGATGTGAAGCCTCCTCATCTATCTACCTTACAGACAGTGCTGTCATTCAACCTATTCAGTATGCTCTCAGTCTGAAGCCTACTTAGGAGTGCCACCTGCTCTGTCTTCTTAACTATGGGGGATTTCCCAAAACAACAACCCTCAGGCTGCAGACCTTCAGGGTGCACCTTACTGAAGTCATTGGCAAACTCCAAGAGGTTTCATTGACTGGAGTAGGACTGCAGCTCTACTCAGATGCAGACCACTGCATGATTGGGTATTGTTTGTGTTTCCAGGGCTAATAGAATGTGGTCTAATTAAATACGGCTTGCCTCTTTTGCCAAAAATGTTGATGCTGCTCCACCAGAGTTACAATATTCAGGTACCACACCTAGACAGGGCATTTGCATTCTGAGCTGAGGGCATCAAGCCTGAGATATAGAGCAATCGTTCCCAAGCTCCCCCTCCCCCAGACCATTTGGAAACTGCTGAGAGTCTTGTGGACCACTTAATTTATTTTTCTGCTTGTGGTAGCAATTGTAATGAGCTGTGCTAGATGCTTTTAATTGTATTTTTATTGCTTGTTTTATTGCTTTTAGTATTTTATTGTATTTCATAGAATTCAAATTGTAATGCAATAAAATGCAATCTATAAGAAATACAAGAAGCAATAAAAGTACAATTAAAAATCAATATGTATATTTCATGCAAAAGATGTGCTGTCTCCTGTCTTCAACCACAAATCCATAAACACACTGCAGACCACCTGAATGGAGTTCAGGGACCACCTGGATTTACATATGTAAAGGCTGCAATCCTACTGAACTCAACAGAAGCAGGGCTTAGTGGACAGGATTGTATAGGCCTGTGCTGTGAACAGCTGACCACTTATGTGTTCTTTGTTCCTATGGGATTTCAAGCCTGTGCAGTAGATTAGGCTAACACAGGGGGTGGGTTTACCAACCTGGTGCCCATGGGCACCATGGCACCCACAGTGGCCCCAGACGCTCAGTTTTCTTTTCTTAGTTAAAAAAATCTAGCCCTGGTCCAACTAGCTCAAATTTTACCGTAAGTTCTTGTTCTCCCACTTATGCAGGTGGGTTTGTAAGAGACAAGGAACATGTTGGGGGTGTAACTCTGCATACAAGTTCTGGAAGCAGGTAGTAACAGAAGTTAACGAGTAGCACCTTGGACCATGCAATGTCTTTTATCCATTTTTGATGGTGCTGATCTTTTTTGTCAACAATTAATTCTCTATCTGCTGGTCTCTCCTTGTTTAATGATCTTTCAAGGATAGAAGTTTGCACCTTGATATTTGTTATATAAAGATGAACCTTTTATTCCACCATGAAAAATATTTTCCCCCTATTTTTTCCTAGCTCTAATATTTTTACTAGTATTTTTATTATTTTTACTAGTATTTTTATTATTTTTATTTAGTATTTTATGATGTATTTTAGTCTGTTGTTTTCTTTATTGCATTTGCAAATATTATTTTTTTAAAATTCTCACTGATCTTAGACTAACACACTAGCCACTAGACCACCCTTAATGCATGTAATATTCTTATAAATGGAGAAAAAACAAGCAGCATAAAACACAGTTTCTTCAAAAATTTATTCTTTTGCCCAGCTTATAGAGTATACCTTAGTGAAACTGCACATGCAGCTAATATATTGCAAACTTTGCCTTTGCTTGCTTGCTTGTACAGTCTTACAAGGACCTTGTAACGTGTTTTGGCTTCATTAAGGGAGGGAGCTCACCCAGCAGGTTTCTTATCTTCTTTTCAAAGCATATCTCTTCTCTTCTTGATTGCCAAAAGCCCCCCCCCCAAAAAAAAACCCTTCAAAGGAGAAGCAAACATGTTGGGAGTGTTTTAGACAAAAGTGACCCAAACAAAAGCTAACATCAAGGTAGTGGCAGACCAGATAAAGTTGCAGAGAAAACAGAACAAGGCAATCCACACTTTGCCTCTCCAAAACTGGGAGAGTCTGATCAGTGCTGTAAATCTGCATCAATGCAGGGAGCCCTTTTTCTCATCTTGCGATAGCTATTTATAGATCTGAGCAAGGGAATACAGAACACACATACAGGCTCATTGCATAACAGATTTTTAACATTATGATTAAGTCTTTCCCATTTCTCACTTTTCGGAACTTCTTTGTACAACAGATCCTTAGCTGACTCTGCCAGCACCAGCGACGTGTGCATGGCACACACAGCCCATTTATTATGAGTCAGGTCATCAATGCTCCTCTCTCAATATTACACTGGCTGGCAGCAGCTGTCCAGAGGTTTGGACAGGAACCTATCCCTGCCCTCCCTGGAGATACTGGTGGGGACTGGACCTGGGACCATTTGCATGCAAAGGAGATGCTCTACCAGTGAACTTCAGCCTCTCCACCTGCAAAGTATTCTGCAGTTCCTACCCACACTTGAATTATTGGCTTGGGGGTGTAGGCAGCCCTTCATGGAATCCATGAGCCTCAGATCCTGACCCCAACCAGGTTAAGCCCTCCCACTCTACTTCATTAGCCAATAACACACTATCTTCAGGCCCTCTGCATCTTCTTGTCTGCCTCCCTTGCTGCAAAAAAAGCCCTAGCTCACTGGCAGAGCACCTGCTCTGTATGGAGAAGGTCCCTGCTTTAATCACCAGTATCTCCAGGTAGAGCTGAGAATGTTCCCTGTCTGGAACCATGGAGATCCACTGCCAGTGAGTCCAGAGTCCTGAGCTATGACTCTCTCTGCTCCTTCTCTCTTCCGTGTTTCCAGTGCTTTTTTCCTTAAAAAATGTTTAGGGGTAACTCTCATTTTCCTACTCACATTGGTACCAGTATCGGTATCAAGTTTATTGCTTATAGCCAAAGGCTGCTGCAATATATGCAATGTCATTCAGTAAAATATATACAAATTTGGTACAAAACTTAGAACATTTACATTATCAAAACATGACCTAATCAGCACAAAGCTATGGAAACACTTTAATATACCAGTTGAAACATTAAATAATAAAATTTATAAACTAAAATATCACACGGCCACTGATGTATTAAAAGAAATATTAAACAATACAATTGATAATTGTGTACAACTTTGGTGAGAGAAATGCATCTTGTTATGGATGGGGTCAGATAAATTCATCTCCTTTACAGTTTCTAGCTACCTCAGCAATATACTTTTTTCTAATTTTGCTGGCGGCAGTTGCAAAAAGTGCTACGCGCCAGGTCACATATTTTTCTGTGTCTGCAAGGAGATAAAGAATCATATCAGTAGGATTCTGGCCAGGGGACCTTGTCATTATAGGTGTCAAAAACTGTACACTTGCATCACTGTATAAAGGACAATGTAACATATAATGCGTAAGGTCCTCTAATTCAGGGCATCCTCTAATACAAACACATTCATTTACTGGAATGCCTCTGTGTCTCCCATCTCTATCAGCAGAGTTTATTGTCTTTAATAGTAACTCTGTAAAAGCTTTCCAGAGTTGTACAAAAGTCAATTCATTAAAATACGTATGTTCGTGGGCCTCTCTAAGTTTAAAATATAATGGAGTGCATGTGGATGAATACATGGAATTTATGTCGTTTTTAGTAGCCGCTGTCCTTATGGTACGTTAAAAAAAAAATTCTGAGCATGTAGGGAAAGTTCTTTAAGCTCAGACATTGAGAGATCATATTTGCCCATCAGTTGTGCAGTGTGATGTACCCAGTTTTTGAGGGGTAATCCATTCATGAGCTCAATCAGGCATTTCTTGGGTAACCTATTGTTGTCCGTCTGTTGAACTCTGAACCAGTAGCAGAGGATTCTTTTATCTATTTGGCTCTCTATGCTCAGTATACGAGTTTCCAGCCTAACCATGGCAGATTGGGCATCTTTGGGAAGGCCTAAAAGGGCTCTTAAAAAATAGTTCTGTGGGGGTTCCAGACCAGAAACGTTTGAAGTGCCCCAAACCTCTGCACCATATAAAATCTGGGCCATTGATTTTGCTTTGTAGACTGATAGAGCTGGATTGACTAGGTTTTCCCCATTGCAATTTCAATATTGAAATACTGCACCTCAATGAGGCGAAACATAGATTCACAAAATATTTAGGGGTATGCGTACCCCTGCGTATCCCCAGAAAAAAGCACTGCATGTCTCCCTAAAACATCAGTTTATCAATCCTCCCATTGTCCCTTTCACAGCAGATGCTGCCAGAGAGTGCTGGATCATGAAGTCTTTCCTACCTGCCGAAAATGACACCCATGGCAGCCCTGGGAATGTGGAAGTAAGACTGTGGGTTTTGGGATGCGGATCCAGAAAAACTATAGCAAATGGAAGAAGGATGAGGATCTATTTTGGACATTCAAACTCCACCTTCTCATCTGCAGTTTTCCAAGATTTGGCATAACATTGTTTAAAGCCCTAAACGGCCTCGGTCTTGTATACCTGAAGGAGCGTCTCCACCTCCTTCATTCAGCCTGGACACTGAGATTCAGCACTGAGGGCCTTCTGGCGGTCCCCTCATTGCGAGAAGTGAGGTTACAGGGAACCAGACAGAGGGCCTTCTCGGTAGTGGCACCCACCCTGTGGAACGCCCTCCCAGCAGATGTCAAGGCAACTATTTTACTTTTAGAAGACAACTAAAGGCAGCCCTGTTTAGGGAAGTTTTTAATGTTTGATACTGTACTGTTTTTAATATTCGGTTGGAAGCCGCCCAGAGTGGCTGAGGAAACCCAGCCAGATGGGCAGGGTATAAATAAATTATTATTATTATTATTATTATTATTATTATTATTATTATTATTATTATTATGTTCTATTTTATTATGTTGTTTTTCATTTATACTGTATGACACTTTTCATCACGTTTCCCTTGGAGATTTACAATATCAGAACAATGAAAGATTGCCAGGAATAAAACAATATAATCAATGACATAAGCTTGAAAGACAACAACATCTTAAGTGCCATCCTATGCATGGAAGCGGTTTGACTAGATGACCCTTTGAACCCTTCCAACTCTACAATTCTATGTCTACCCAGAGGTGAGTCCCACTGAACTCCCTCCAGGTAGAAGCAGCTAGTAGAACCAACTAATCAAAATGTTTTAAATGGCCTTCTGTAACCTTGTGACCTCCAGAAGTTTTGGACTACGACTTCCATCAGCCACTGTCAGTGCTGGTAAAAAAAAAAGCAGCTTTAAAAGGCCTTGGAGAATTACATAAAAATGCCTGACAGCTTAGACTCCAGCCAAAACTTCACACTAACATGCTTTTGTCACATTGCTAAGGACTAGAATCTTTAAATAAAACAAAAATAGCCAAATAGTCAGTACATTGACATTTGTGCCAGCTTATGAAGTGCTCTGATATTTCTTGCACCAAGCATTATTTCCCTGTACTCATATCCTGCCCTTCCTCCCAATGGGAGCACACAAAGGCTAACACAGAACAACAACATTAAAAAGAACAACCCATTAACATTGTAACTCCATATACAAAACAGCAGCATCAGCAGGAAGCCTGATTACTTTCCACAGGCCTATGCAAAGAAAACAGGTTTTTACTTTGAACCTAAATGAGGCCAGCATGGAGGACAACCAATGTCATTTAGGAGGGGGTTTCATAAGCCTTTGGGCTGCAATTTTTCAAAACTGATTTTAATATTGTGTTTTTAAAATATTACTTGTAAATTGTTGCAACCTGCCCTGAGACCTCTTGGTGAAGGATGGGTATTAAGAAATCTAGCAAATCTTTGTCAGGCCCCAGGGAGAACCACTGTGAATGTCCTGTCTCATGTCACTGCCTGCCCAGCAGAAGCCAAAGTCGAAACAAGGCTGTCCTGGTTCTCCCCGTATGGCGCAGAACTGGAACTCGTGACTCCAGTTTAGCTTTTGTACACAAGGCAATCAAAGGTTGCAAAGTCCGTGGTTATGCAAGAGATCAAAGGCATAGCTAAGCAAGAGCTAAGATGTTGAACCCCAAAGCCCCCTGCACCTTCCATTTGAAGGGCAGGGCAGACACAGCATTTAGCAGGGCAATGGACCGAAGTCCCAAAGCTAGGGAAGCAAATGGGCGCTCCTTCTAGTGAGATGGCTAGGTGAGTTTTGTGCATGCCAGCACCGGCATCTCCTTGCCCTAGGTGATGGAGGCAGATTGGGCATCAGATTTACTCCCAGCTGCCTTCCTTGAAGGGGGAGACTGCTGTGCAACAGGAGAAGGCAGTGGATGTTGCTCCTCAGCTGGAGAAGCTAGGAGTGGGTGTCTGGAAGGGAGGCAGGGGAGGCACAAGGAGATGCCTAGGGTCAGGCATCTCTTGGCGTTTGGAATCCACACGCCCCACCTAACTGGGACCTCCCCGAGGTCCTCCAGATCTAACTCTCCAAAGTCCTCCCACTCCCACTCCAAAGTCTGACCATCCCTTCGCAGCAGGATCTTACCAGACAGGTAAGGCAGTACTGAAGAAAGTGCACTTTCAGGTCTTTGGGTACCAACTGATTATGGGATGGTGTACAAGAAAAGAGACACAGGAGCCCCTCCCTAATGGCAGGGAGAACGCTTCCCTCTACCCTTTCCATATACGAGTGGCTCTGGATGGCTTTGGTGAGTAATTTCTCCTTCAAGGCAGCTGCACAAATTTGACATATTTTCTGACTATCCATATTACTGAAGGTTGTTTACAGCTCTGAGCCAAAAGAGAGTAAAAGTGCTGCCACCCACAAGATCAAGCAACCCGAGATGGCAAATTTTTTGATGGCTGCAGACAAAAAAAGAAAGAAAGAAGGAGCTGAGTGTCGTGCACACACAGGCACACTTCCAGCACAAAAATCTCAGACAACATGTTCCCGGCTGTACAATACACAAGCACTGGAAAAGAAGGAACGAGCAAAAGGCTGACTCAAAGCACCCCACAACATCTCTACCAGAAGGTTTTAAACAGGCGTTGGAGGAATGCAAGCAGGATAAAGCTATCAGTGGCTACAAGTCAGGATGGCCAGTGCCGGCCCTACCATTAGGCGGACAGTCAGAGCTGTTCGGCAGTGGAATTTGCTGCCAAGGAGTGTGGTGGAGTCTCCTTCTTTGGAGGTCTTTAAGCAGAGGCTTGACAGCCATATGTCAAGAATGCTTTGATGGTGTTTCCTGCTTGGCAGGGGGTTGGACTGGATGGTCCTTGTGGTCTCTTCCAACTCTATGATTCTATGAGTGAGGCAGCTGCTGAGCAGTAGTTAGTGGACTCTGCTTTGCGCGTGATGCAGCCTATTCTATGCTCCCTAAGCTGGATGGCTGTTTCAAGTGAAAGGCCTTCTCCTGCCACCAGTGTTGAAATAAGAACGAACTTCCAGCTTTGGCAAATGGAATAAAAGAAAGTGCCATGTGGTCCTGTGTCTCTGGCAGCAAACTATATTGAGCTGGCCCTGATTTCTATATGTTACTAGTCACTAGGGGGCAACACAAGAGGGAATGATACGGGATCTATTGCCTATGGGCTTGCCAGAGGTATCTGTGGCTGGCCGCTGTAGGGAACGGCTGGGCTTTTTTCAGCTGGAACTCACTGGAACCGCGTTCTGGGACCTCTCAGCTAGGCACTGGAAACGGGGGGAAAGACCTGGCCAGCCTCAGTAAAGCCCTGCAGCACCTCCAGCTCATGAGGAGAAACTCCCCAGAGCTGGAAGATAGCCTCTTTGGGCTCTGGGGTGGGTCTTCTGAGGGAGGTGCATCCCAACACCTTTTGATGTAGAAAAAATGGCATTGGGGAACAGGATGCTGACTGAGGCTCTTATTCCAGATATGTAACTGGGTCCAATTGCTTCACCTCCCTTACAGCTCCAAGCTCCACCATTCCTGACCTGGGGAAACAGCCAGGAATTATAATAGCATAGCATAGCATAGCATAGCATAGCATAGCATAGCATAGCATAACATGTCTAATTGTTCAGAGCACAATTTATTTTTCCCCCAGTGGTGTTTGTGTGTGTGCGTGTTTGTACACACACATGTCCTCATATGAACATATTTCACCATTCAGAAGACTTGGGGAAAACATTGGTTCAGCTGAGCAGCCTTGCAGCTGCACCAGTTCAAAGTCCTGTCGAGAAGAGAAAAACTTGCTGGGAGCAAACTGCCATAGCGCTGGCTGTTTTTCTCTTGGCCATGACAAGGCCAGATCTGTTTTCTATTGACATGTCGCTTATAATGTGCTGTCATACGCAGACAGAATGTAAGGAGAGATTACATCTGAAGGCAGCCCTGTTTAGAGAAGTTTTTAATCTGTGACATTTTTTTGTATTTTAATCTTTTCTGGAAGCCACCCAGAGTGGCTGGGGAGACCTGGCTGGATGGGTGGGGTACAAATAATAAATTATTATTATTATTATTATTATTATTATTATTATTATTATGAGTTGTCTTAACCAGTAACATCAGCTTCTCGATGCATACAAATGTTTACATGGCTACGCCTTATGTAACATGGAGAAGGGCCTACATGGGCAAAGCATCCCAGTTTTGTCCTGTCGTCTGTCAATGTCAGAGGGAAGGAGGCAGACCCTTGATAACTTAGTTGGTAGAACTTGGGCAAAATATTCCTGCATGGCAGGGGGTTGGACTAGATGACCCTTGTGGTACCTTTCAACTCTACAGTTGTATGATCCTATGATACAGATCAGCTTTCTCCAACCTGGTGCCCTCCAGATGTTATAACTCCTATTACTCCTGAATTGATCTGTTCCAGATGGGTCCACGGCGTTCGTAAACCAAAAATTCGTAAACAGAGGTGTTCATAAACCAAGGTTCCACTGTAGTGTTTAGCTACTCAGTCCGTAACATCTGCAAAGGGTTCCTGAGCCTTTAAATCAGGCATCCCCAAACTGTGGCCCTCCAGATGTTTTGGCCTACAACTCCCATGATCCCTAGCTAACAGGACCAGTGGTCAGGGATGGTGGGAATTGTAGTCCAAAACATCTGGAGGGCCGAAGTTTGGGGATGCCTGCTTTAAATGGTCTCTCAGCCTGCTTCAGTAGGAATCACAATCATGGGAAAGGCTGCTGACCTGACAGTTGTGCAGAAAGCCATCACTGAGACCCTCCATAAGGAGGGAAAGCCTCATAAGGTAATTGCAAAAGAAGTTGGATGTTCCCAAAGTGCTGAATCAAAGCACATTAATGCAAAGTTATGTGGAAGGGGAAAGTGTGGAAGAAAAAGGTGCACAAGCAGCAGGGATGACCGCAGCCTGCAGAGGATTGTCAGGAAAAGACCATTCAACCGTGTTGGGGATTTTCACAAGGAGTGGACTGAGGCTGGAGTTAGTGCATTTCACAAGGATTTTCACAAGGAGTTAGCCACCACACACAAACGGATCCTGGAGATGGGCTTCAAATGTCGTATTTCTTTTGTCAAGCCGCTCCTGAACAAGAAACAACGTCAGAAGCGTCTTACCTGGGCTAAAGAAAAAATGAACTGGTCTGTTGCTCAGTGGTCCCAAGTCCTCTTTTCTAATGAGAGCAACTTTTGCATCTCATTTGGAAACCAAGGACCCAGAGTCTGGAGGAAGAATGGAGAGGCACATAATGCCAGATGCTTGAAGTCCAGTGTGAAGTTTCCACAGCCTGTGTTGATTTGGGGAGCCATGTCATCTTCTGGTGTTGGTCCACTGTGCTTCATTAAGTCCAGGGTAAACGCAGCCGTCTACCAGGAGATTTTGGAGCACTTCATGCTTCCTTCCGCAAACGAGCTTTATGGGGATGCTGACTTCATTTTCCAGCAGGACTTGGCACCTGCCCACACTGCCAAAAGTACCAAAACCTGGTTCAGTGCCCATGGGATTACTGTGCTTGATTGGCCAGCGAACTCGCCTGACCTGAACCCATAAAGAATCTATGGGTCATTGCCAAGAGAAAGATGAGAGACATGAGACCGAGCAATGCAGAAGAGCTGAAGGCCGCTATTGAAGCATCCTGGTCTTCCCTAACGCTTCAGCAGTGCCACAGGCTGATAGCACCTGTGCCACGCCGCATTGAGGCAGTAATTGCTGCAAAAGGGGCCCAAACCAAGTACTGAGTACATATGCATGCTTCTACTTTTCAGAGGTTCAGTATTGTTCTATTTGCAATCCTTGTTTGATTGATTTCATTTAATATTCTAATTTTCTGAGATTGTGAATTTGGGGTTTGCTTCAGCTGTACGCCATAATCATCACAATTACAAAACATAAAGCCTTGACATATCTCACTTTGCATGTCATGAGTCTATCTCCTATATTGGTTTTACCTTTGAAGCTGAATTACTGAAATAAATGAACTTTTCGACGATATTCTAATTTTTCGAGTTTCATGAAAAGCGTCTCCCTGCTTTTATCTCTGAAATAGTGGAACCTGTGGACTGGGTGTGCTTCCTGTTGAGCTTTCAGGCCCCGCGAGAGCTCTTTCCAGAGAAACATTGTGTGCTTGTTATTGCACAGGTCACCTGATCTTAAAAATACAGAGCCTGCTGTTTTTATTTCCTTTTTAAAAAGCATTCAGCAATGGAATTTGGGTGCTATGGTTTCAGGTGGGGCTAATGTTCTTGGCAGGAAAGAGAAGCCCCCTGGAGTCTGCTTCCTTAAATACATTTCAGCCGCTTTGATATATCAAAGCAGCAATATTATTCTATCCTAGCCTTGGGGCAGAGGGAGCGGGGGCACTTGGAATATTACTGAGAGATGTTAAGCCAACCCTGTGCAACGGAATCAAAAGTGATCCATCCGCCATTTACAACAGGACTCCGGCAGCCCCTTGGTTTTGCCAATAAAATGGGGGGTGGGGGGTTTCAGCCACTGGGAAATGCCACAGCAAACAGCTTGTAGGCAACACTCTGCTTGGTGGCTCCCAAGTTGTATGGACCTCTCTTAAGACAACCACTTTGGAAGTTTTGAGAGCCAGTGGTAGTGTATTGGTTAGAGTGTTGAACTAGGACCTGCGAGATCAGGGTTCAAAACCCCACTCACTGCGTGACCTTGGACCTCTCAGGCTAACCCTCCTCACAGGGTTGTTGTGAGGAGTCAAGGAGTTTGGAAGAGGGACTTCCTTTTGCTGATCCCAAAGACAGTCTTCCCTTCCCACCCCAACTAGCCCAATTCTGATATTGGAGGTGGGCTGAATCAGTGAATGGCTATTTAGGCTGGCGGCCATGTGGGTAGTAGTAAGAAATGCTAGGCAAATATGGCATGCACCATAGAGTGACTCCTGTCCCCCCCCCCTGCTACATCCATGTCATTGCTCTGCCCCACAAAAAGGGCTACCACAACTTTAAGGATATTCTGCTCCTCTTCTCTTTTGTTAGCCTGATGGTTTGTTGTTGTTGTTGTTGTTTAGTCGTTTAGTCATGTCCGACTCTTCGTGACCCACGCCAGGCACTCCTGTCTTCTACTGCCTCCCACAGTTTGGTCAAACTCATGTTCGTAGCTTCGAGAACACTGTCCAACCATCTCGTCCTCTGTCGTCCCCTTCATCTTGTGCCCTCCATCTTTCCCAGCATCAGGGTCTTTTCCAGGGAGGCTTCTCTTCTGATGAGGTGGCCAAAGTATTGGAGCCTCAGCTTCACGATCTGTCCTTCCAGTGAGCACTCTGGGCTGATTTCCTTAAGAATGCATAGGTTTGATCTTCTTGCAGTCCATGGGACTCTCAAGAGTCTCCTCCAGCACCATAATTCAAAAGCATCAATTCTTCGGCAATCAGCATTCTTTATGGTCCAGCTCTCACTTCCATACATCACTACTGGGAAAACCATAGCTTTAACTATACGGACCTTTGTCGGCAAGGTGATGTCTCTGCTTTTTAAGATGCTGTCTAGGTTTGTCATTGCTTTTCTCCCAAGAAGCAGGCATCTTCTAATTCCGTGGCTGCTGTCACCATCTGCAGTGATCAAGGAGCCCAAGAAAGTAAAATCTCTCACTGCCTCCATTTCTTCCCCTTCTATTTTCCAGGAGGTGATGGGACCAGTGGCCATGATCTTGGTTTTTTTGATGTTGAGCTTCAGACCATATTTTGCGCTCTCCTCTTTCACCCTCATTAAAAGGTTCTTTAATTCCTCCTCACTTTCTGCCATCAAGGTTGTGTCATCTGCATATCTGAGGTTGTTGATATTTCTTCCGGCAATCTTAATTCCGGCTTGGGATTCATCTAGTCCAGCCTTTTGCATGATGAATTCTGCATATAAGTAAAATAAGCAGGGAGACAATATACAACCTTGTCGTACTCCTTTCCCAATTTTGAACCAATCAGTTGTTCCAAATCCAGTTCTAACTGTAGCTTCTTGTCCCACATAGAGATTTCTCAGGAGATAGATGAGGTGATCAGGCACTCCCATTTCTTTAAGAACATGCCATAGTTTGCTGTGGTCTGATGGTTTCCTAGACCAAAAGGCGTGGTATCTATGAGACAAGCAACAAACATTAACTAGAAATTACTATAAAGGTTAAGAGTAAAGGGACCCCTGACCATTAGGTCCAGTCACAGACAACAACTCTGGGGTTTGGGCGCTCATCTCGCATTATTGGCCGAGGGAGCCGGCGTACAGCTTCCAGGTCATGCGGCCAGCATGACAAAACCGCTTCTGGCGAACCAGAGCAGCGCACGGAAACGCCGTTTACCTTCCCGCCGGAGCGGTCCCTATTTATCTACTTTGACGTGCTTTCGAACTGCTAGGTGGGTAGGAGCAGGGACCGAGCAACGGGAGCTCACCCCATTGTGGGGATTCGAACCACCGACCTTCTGAACCGCCGACCCTAGGCTCTGTGGTTTAACCTGCAGCGCCACCTGCGTATAGGGAAATGTGATTTCATGAGGTTTCCGCAAGAGTGAGCCAAGTGAGTCCCCCTCCATCTGAGATTGCTCCCCCATTTCAAAAATTCTCCTTCAGAGGGCAGGCATAGGTTTGGCTGAAAGGCAGCATCGTGCTCCCCTGGAACAAGGAGATTCCCTAAGGTATGAGCACCACCATATATAATTCATAGCAACCTCAAAATGTTTTTAAATCAGGCTTGATACAAAAATCCCCAAGGGCTCACTGTGGAACAGAGAGGTTCAACAGAGCAAGACAGCAGCCCAGAGGCAAGAGTTGGAGCAGACATGTCCTCAAGCTCTTTGGTGTGTGCTGAAAGGTTGCACAGTCTCATAGCAGTGGATGCTAAAATAATAAAGGGTATCACCAAGGGGGCCCTTTGGTGACGGGGCAGAGGGCATCCCTGCCTCAGCCCATGTGTAATTCAGTCCTCACCTGTATAACTGATTCTACAGAGGCAACAAAAATAACAGGCCCTTGTGGCCCCTTAAAGAAAAAACAAGGGCATGGTTCTATAGTGACTCTGGTTATCTACAATTCAAAGTGCACATGTGTGGTGAAGTAGGCATAGAAAAGGTGCAGTCAGGGCTGGTCCATGCAAAGCAAGTGGTGGAGAGCCAGGAGCCAGGAGCCATAGAACAGAGCAGTGGCCGCAACCAAACCAACTCCAAGGCCCAACCAGCAGGAAGCCTGAGAAGCCAGCTAGGAGCAAGCAGGCACACAGAACAACCAAGGGTAGAGACACATGCCAGAGGCTCAGGAAGACTCTTGCTGCTCCAGCAAGGCTCAGGTGGAAGAGGAAGCTCTCTTGCAATATGCTATGGAAGCTGCCCAGAATGGCTGGGGCAAAGCAGTCAGATGGGCAGTGTACAAATATAACAATAATAGCAATAATAACAATCCTAATTGCAATACTTCCTGCTTGAGAGGATCCAATGGATAGACCAAAGGGACCCATCTAGTCCAGCATCCTGTTCTCACAGTGGCCAAACAGATGCCCATTATGGGAAGCCCATAAGCAGGACTCCCGGGGGGCTGAGGCACCCCCCCCCCGCCCCCATTCTCCACTTTCTAGCTGTCAACTATAATAGGTTTTTGGTGCCTACGGAAGATGATGGACCTCAGCCATGCAGACTGCTAATTTACATGAATTGTTGAACCAAAATTGTATACTGATTTATTGCATGCTGATGTTTTAGATTCTTGTATGTTGCTTTGAAATGTTCAAGGATTTTCACAAATAAAATAGAATAAAATAAACAGGGAAGATAGAGGAATGAAAGCACAGAGCCTTCCCATCAAATTTTTTTTTTTGCTTCTTTATTAATTTAACTTATTGGTCACCCAAAGAGTAATGGATATCTGAGCGACTGCACAAAAGCAAGCAGATGGAGGGGGGAATCCCAATCCCAATAAAAGGATAAACGTAGGAACAAACCATGCAACTGTAAAAACAAACCACCATCCCAAAGCAGAGCTCTACAGAGCAAAACATTGCAGTTACAATCAATTACCACAGAAAGCCAAAGTGATTAATTCTATCGAGCTAAATCAACCAGGCTAAAGAAAACCCCACAGCATAAGCACCTAGTTTGGCCCTTAAAATATTTCTATTTGACATGTGAACATTGAGAAAATTGGAGGGAGTGGGGAGGACCGATAAATGAGACAAAGCGCCCCTCAAACAGATATGCGGAAAAATAGAAAATGGTTGTACTGCGTGATATTCCCAATCTTATTTCTTACATGCACAACCTAAATTCCGTATCTTATTGCAGCAATTCTCTTACGGCACAATGTGCCAAAATAAATGTATGGAGGGCTATAAAACTCTTTTCTGAGTATCAGTTTGAGACTTGGTTTGATGGGCTTTTTCTTCGTTCCTCTTTTCATGCCCTCTCTCCTTTCCTTCCAAGGTGGGGGAAATCTGTACACACTGACCTGCTCCTCAAAATACTGTACAAACCTAAAGAGCTGCATTTTAAGAATCCAGGAAAGGCACCCATTGGAAACACATCTTCAACTTTTGCCATTTCAGGAGATAAGCCTTCCTTGTTTACATATAAATCTTCTCCCAACTCTAGAGAGCAACATTCCTCTTTGATTAGATGAACCTCCCACACGCCCCATTATGAGGAATGTGTGTGGGAAGCCTGATTACTGAAACTGCCGCCCTGGCACTCTATATTGAATGAACGTTGGAGAGATGGGGAGGGGAAAACAAACAAACAAACAAACAAACAAACAAACAAATGACAAGCTCTCGGGCTGGCAAGTCAAATGTCATGGCTCAACTTAATACTCAACATTCTTGGAAAGTGTTGTGTCTTTTCGCCCACATTGCCTCTTCCAGCAGGGAATCCTCTTCCTCCCACTCTGCACTACAGCCATCATCTGGGATTTCTGGCAAGGCTCAAAACCTACCATATACTGTACAGTACTTGGTTTCCACCAGCTAAAACAAGAGCAGTCTCTGCCTCCCCTGAAACTGAAAACAGGTTTTGTGTGCAGCTCGATTTCACCCCCAAATTAAATAAATACAGCAGACTCTGAAGTAGGGGGAACTGAAAGGAGTCAGGTCGTGGGGGCAAGTCCCAACCCTTTTTCTAACTGCCTTGGGTGTTTCTCAATATGTAATGGATTTGTGAGATACTGAACCGCTTAGGATATTAATTTGCAGGGAATCAGTTCATTTACAATGACGTTATCTGGTGATAATTTTGGAGGTAATGATTGTGGATAATTGAAAGGGAATTAAATTCATTTGAAGTAGGATTCGCTGGAAAATCAAATGGGGGTAAATGAACTGGTTTGGTGTGATCTGGGACGGAGTTAATTGAAGAATGTATTTTGATGGGAATTAGTTGTTTTGCCTTCTGTGACATTTAAATTCTGAATTTGCATCTGTACACAACATACATAACATTCGCAAGTGCGAACGTTGTATAAATTTCTGTCTATGAGCCTGTCCTCTGTATCTTTTAAGAACCTAGCAATACCCCTGCAAAGAAGATGTGACCCTGCCTGGAATGTCACTCCGTGTCTATTACCCAAGATAGCTAAATAGAACCTCCATGTTCAGAGGCAGTCTTACCTCTGCTGCCTTCATGCTCTGCTTATTATGGGCTTCCAGGATGCATCTGGTTGGCCCAGGGCTTGGCCACACATTTGCCTTGGTGAGGTTGTTACCTCAGGCGGCTGGCTGAGGACAGCCAAGAGGGGTAGCAGATCTGGGCCCTCGCAGAGCTTGCAGCTCACTGTCTCCTGTGTTCATCACCCATGGCCACCACCTTGAAAAGAGGGGCTGCCACTGGTCTGATTCAACCTGGTCTCTTCTGATGTTCTTCTCTCCACATCTCCTGACATGAACCTGAGGGGCCCATGGATCAGTGGTAGAGCCTATGGCTGGTAAACGTTCCCAGGTTCAACCTCCAGCATCTCCAGTTGAAAAGATTTCAGACATCAGACAGCAAAAACAAGTCCTGCCTGATATCCACTGTCTGTCAAAGTGGGCCAGGGCTGGGGATCTGTGGCTTCTGGCTGGAGTTGGACTCCTCCAAATCCCATTAGCCCCAGCCAGCATGGCCCAATGGTCAGGGATGGTGGGAGTTGCAGCCCAAAACAACTGCAGGGCACCAGGTTGGCGAAGGCTTTCGAAGAGCAAATCAGATAATGAGAAAAATAATCAAATGCTCGATGCATCTTTCCTTTCTTTTGATGGGGTCCAACTTCACACTAACAGTTAAAATGATAAAAGTTCTTTGTAAGATTGTTTGCATTTCTAATGAAAAGCCAGAGGTTACATCTCTGCTGGCTGAAGATCTTTTTTTAAAGCCCAGAGGTTTTTTTTAAGAAATTGAGTCCATGCAGCCAGAAGGAAGCACCAGACGTCAATTGAGCTTACTCCTAGGAAACTATGCATGGGATTTCACATGGCTGATCAGGGATATGAACCTAGGTTTCTTCAGCCTAATTTCAACATGCTAACTCTTTGCCAGCTCACTGTACAATGGCTGATCCTAAATTATGAGGCTTTTGGGGGGGGTATGTATGCAGAGGGTCTGGAGGTTTGGAGGACCTCCAAACCAACCTAAATATATTTGCAGAAGCTTACAAAAAGCTTGGCCTATCGCTCAACATCCAAAAAAACCAAAGTGCTGCACCAGCAAGCACAAAACAACCCTTCTGCAGCGCTACAAATCCAACTCAATGTTGTAATTGTATCACTTCTCCTACCTGGGCAGTTATCTTTCCACAAGGGACTGACGTTGATGCCAAAATCTAACATCGCCTGAGCTCTGTAGGTGCGGCTTTCTCTCGATTGAAGGGCAGAGTGTTTGAGGACCAGGACATTTGCAGGGAAACCAAGATGCATGTTTACAAAACTATTTACTCCCAACTTTACTGCACGCTTGTGAAATATGGACCACTTATAAACGCCATCTCCCACACCTTGAAAGATTCAATCAATAGTGTCTCTGAAAAATTCTACATATCACCTGGGAAGACAGGTGAACTAATGCCAGTGTACTGGAAGAAGCAAAAACCACCAGTGTTGAAGCAATGGTTCTTCAACATCAACTTCGTTGGACTGGTGATGCTGTTTGGATGCCTGATTATCATCTGCCAAAGCAACTACTCTATTCTGAACTTAAAAATAGAAAGCAAAATTATGGTAGTCAACAAAAGGGGTTTAAAGACTCTCAAATCTTGAAAAATGTAGGAGAAACACTGAAAACTGAGAAACACTGTCCCGCAAGCACTCCAATTGGAAAACAGCCTTTATCAAAGGTATCATGAACTTTGAAGACACTTGAACTCAGGACGAAAGAGAGAAACATGCCAAGAGGAAGGCACACTTGGCAAACCCTCACCATGATCAACTCCTGCTTGGAAACCTATGACCCCACTGTGGAAGGACATGTGGATTCAGAATTGGCCTCCACGGTCACTTACGGACTCACTGTTAAGACCGTGTACATCAGGGGTAGGCAACCTAAGGCATGTGGGCCAGATGCGGCCCAATCGCCTTCTCATCTGGCCCGCGGACGGTCGGGGAATCAGCGTGTTTTTACATGTGTCCTTTTATTTAAAATGCATCTCTGGGTTATTTGTGGGGCCTGCCTGGTGTTTTTACATGAGTAGAATGTGTGCTTTTATTTAATCCTAGCTGGCCCTGCCACACGTTGCGGTGGCTCAGTTTGTTAAATGGAGCCTCAGAGTCCCACTTCAGACTTCCCTCACCTTCAGAGTCCCCCTGTTTTTCGTGTGTTATGTTTACATAGGCACATCCCTGTCCCTCCCACACACACACCCTGTCCCGACCCATTACCTATCCCTGTCCCTCCCCCCCCATCCCCCAGTTCATCCCTGTGATTGGGCCCACCCTGTCCCTACCCATGACCTATTCACCCCCCATCCCCCACCCAGGCAGGCCCCTACCTCCACTCGGCCTAGTCTGTAAAGCCGAGCCTGTGGAGAGGGTAGGTTTCCTAGGTGTAGTACCAATGTAGCTGTCGCTAGAGGGTGCACCGAGGTTGCAGAGAGAATTCCACAGCAGGTACTCCAGTAAACCCAAACCCAGAGGGTGGGTGGAGGAGTATGAGGATGAGGACGAAGACAAAGAGAGTGAGGCAGAATGGGGAATGGAAACAGAGGAGAATCCACAGGAGAACACTTACTGGGAAGAGAATGAAGGGGAATGGTGGGGAGGTCCCCAGATCGCCCCTTAAGGGGAGGAGGAAGAGCTGGGGGAGCCGGAGGAGACCCCTAGAGGAGGGGATGATGTCAGGATTGAAGAACCTACATCTCATAATATGCCACTGTCCAAAGAGCAAATGCCAGCAGAAGTTGGAGACAGGAGGGAGGAAGAGAACGATATGCAGGTTGCCAGAGAAACAAGCAGACAGGAATTAGGTGAAGGTTCAAGCGACAGTGAGAGAGACGCAGACAGTGACAGCCTGTCAGAGAGAGAGCCTGAACCAATAAGCTACAGACTTTGCCAGAGAGGTGGGTTACAAGATAGAGAGAGGGAGAGGCAGTGTAGGAAGAGAACGTATTTCCGTTGTTTTTTCCGTAGGAAGAGAAAGGGAAACCAGACCCCAGTAGAGTCATCGTAGGCTGTGATGGAGGCTGCTCGGAAGTGAGCTGCCAGACTTTCTGCTTATTCTTGGCAATAAACCATCCTTTTTAATTAGCTGGACTCGTGTGTTTTAAGTGGCACTGACAGGCAGCAAGGAACTTGCAGATTTCTCACTCAAGTCTTTGCACCTATTGAGGACTTTCAAGCTTGAGCTCAGAACCTTAAGAGGTACAGCTGTGTCCTGCCTCCTACGCTGGCCAATCAGATGCTTCCGGGAAGCCCAAAGAGAAGGGCGTGAAGGAAACAGCCTGCCCCCCAGGAATAAGTTTTCAGTTTTCCTCTGCATCTGGAGGATCACTTCAGACCCTGCCTAGTTCTCAAACAAAATGGAAGGTGGGTAAAGATGACAGACATAACATAGCTATATAAATAACATTCCCCATTAAGATCAAAAAGTTTGCACCAAACCCCCAAACTGTAGTGGGCCATTCAAGAACAGCCATTGCAAAACTAAAACATGAAAGTTAAAGGGGGGAGGGTATCAGCCAAAGCCCTCTTTAAGCACCCACTTTTTGACCAACTGCCTGAAGTGATACAGGGATGCAGCCTGGCCAGGATGGCTCTGTTCTCCCTCCACTGCCAGAGGCACCCAACACTTCTGAATACTTCTTGTTGGGAAGTGCAGGTGAGGAGAGGGCTCTTGTACGGAGGACCAGCTTGCAGGCTTCCCACAGGCATCTGATTGGCCACAGTGAGAACGGGATGCTGGCCGGATCCAGTAGAATCTTCGTCCAGAAGAGGGCAACCAAAATGGTCAAAGGCCTGGAAACGATGCCTTATGAGGAACGGCTTAGGGAGCTGGGTATGTTTAGCCTGGAGAAGAGAAGGTTAAGGGGTGATATGATAGCCATGTTCAAGTATATGAAAGGATGTCATATGGAGGAGGGAGAAAGATTGTTTTCTGCTGCTCCAGAGAAGCGGACACGGAGCAATGGATTCAAACTTCAAGAAAGAAGATTCCACCTAAACATTAGGAAGAACTTCCTGACAGTAAGAGCTGTTCGATAGTGGAATTTGCTACCAAGGAGTGTGGTGGAGTCTCCTTCTTTGGAGGTCTTTAAGCAGAGGCTTGACAGGCATATGTCAAAAATGCTTTGATGGTGTTTCCTGCTTGGCAGGGGGTTGGACTGGATGGCCCTTGTGGTCTCTTCCAACTCTATGATTCTATGATTCTACCTTCTTCTGTTCGGTTATGATTCAGGACTTTGTGGGAAAGGCAACCTGGTATACATCCACTCAGATTAGGTCTTTAAACACATGCCCCTTAGCAATAACTGCCTCAGCCCCTTGGTTCTAATATCCTCTCTCCATTTCTGAGCTGCTCTTATCCTAGTTTGTCAGCTTAACAGTACTTCCTTTTTTAGGGACTGTTTGTACAACCAGGCATGGAGAACAAAGGTAGCCCTTCTCCTCCAGCTAACTGCATTGAAATGATAATGTTAAAGTCCAGTGACTTTCCAAGGCAGGCTGCCTTCCTAGCTCTGCAAAGGAATGGAAATGTACTCGGGTCAGGAGGGTCAAAATCTCCCCATTTCCTGGACCTGCCCCATGTGTCAAAGCAGAACCGATTTACAATTGTTCCAGCTTTCACCACGGGTTTTGCTCCTAAGATCCAACAGGAAATAACTTGCCAAGGAAATAACTTGCCAAATCAGGAAATAACTTGCCAAATCCAAGAAGACACTTAATGCAAAAAATATCAATGCTGCTGCTTCTAATAGCTGTTCCCTGAGAGAGCAGATACTCACAAACAAAACAACAAGGGTCCATATGCTGGGGACACGGTGGCACATGCTGAGCATAGCTGGGACTGACTGAGGGTGGGGGAGTGGGATTTTCAGAAACTTTCCAAATCTGACATTTTTCTGCATGCAAAGGATCACGGGAAGTTTCCTAACTGATCCAGACCAATGGTCTCTCTAGTTCAGTATTGTCCACAATGAATGGCAGCAGCTCTCTAGAGTTTCAGACCCAGAGATAAGAACATAAGAGCCTGCTGGATCCAGCCGGTTGTTCTCAATAGGATGTGAAGTCCATAAGGAGGATCTGAGCACAACAGCTGGGGATGCTGGAGGACTGAGCCCGGAAACTTCTGCACGCAAAGCAGAAGCTTTGCTATTGAGCTAAAGCCCTTCCACAAAGGCTAGGATATTAAAACTTAGAACCCCTCCACTCGTTTTCACCTAGAAATTTTTTTCTTGCATGGGACCAGAGAGAATTGAGGGCTAGCTCAAAACATTTTGCTGTCTGAGAAGCTGGCCAGCTTGGCAGGTGAATCTAACTTTCACAGAGGTAAGACAGCGTCTTCCCACAGGCTGCCTTATGGGGCACAGGGCAGGCCACACAACACCCCCACACTGCTGACCTCGAGCAGCTCCCCACTGCTCCCCACTTGCAGGATCTGCTGCCGGAGGCAGTTACCTTGTAACATGCTAGGGCAGGCCCTGAGAGGTGAGAAAGATGTGCTCTCATTCTAGTAGATTTGATTACAAAGCCACTGCTTCTGGCTGCATTCTTGCATACTGCATTTGAAAGCATGTGTGTTCTTTCCAAACACAATAAAAATGTTGAGGCCAGGTACATGGGAATATGAGCTCACCCAGTGAAAAGGTGGAGGAGAAATACTGGGGGACCCCCCCCTCCGAGTCTGTGGACATCGAGCAAGACTTCATAACAATTGTGGAGGTGACTGGCAGCAAGTGGAAACCTGTTGCAGATCCTGAATCGTTGGGATTAAGTGGTGCACTAAGTGGGTAATGAGGAAACAGAGACCCAGGTGTGGAAAGGCCTCCAGAACATTGGACAGCTCCTTGAGCAGTAGATGTGGCTCCAGTAAAAGCTCATTTGGTTATGGACATCCCAATGTAGACCTAAGGAATGACTGAGACCTGCTCACAACTGAAATGGATATAAAGGGGTGGCATTCTCCCCAATAATTGTCTTTTATTCCCTAAACTGAAAAAGACCCGAACTGCTTTTGCATTTCCTCCTAGCAAAGGTGCTCCTTCTGAGGAACGATCACTCCTTTGCCACCTGGGTCAGAACCAGCAACACCAGGTGCCATCCTACTGCATCTAGCAACTAGCTGGATCTGAGTTAGCTGAAACTTCATATGCTTCTGCATACAGCACTTCTAACCTGTCCTCTGCCTGACAAAAAGAAAACCCTTGAATCCACACTTCATGTGACTTGCCCCCCTCGAATATAGATCCTGTCAACTTCCATTATGCACGGATAACACAAATATTAAAGACGTACCCTCTAGTAAGAAAGCTTACACAGCTTTTTCAACGTGACCAAAATACATAAGAGATTGCCAAGACACCAGGGGAAACTTCAAAACAACCAAAAATTAAGCCGGAAAAAGGGAAGGCTCTTGCTTTTTTATTAAGGAAAAGGGGTGGCTAAGCAGGGGATAGACAACCTCAGGCCTCTCTATCTGGCCCTCGCCTCCCTCCAGGCCATGCACCCTACTTGAGTGTTTTTGCCTGACTGGAATGTGCCCTTGAATTTCTGATAACGATTCTTAACTTGCTTGGATCAAAGACCTAGAGAGGAGTGAGAGTGTTTGTAGAATAAGATTTCCCTTCATTGCTTCACCTACTTTTACCTCTGGCCCCACCCAGCACAGTCAAGTGGCCCCTGGAAGGTTGCCCAGAACAAAATGTGGCCCTCAGAAGGGAAAAGGTCCCCCACTCTTGGGACAGTGTAACATATTTAGAGTGAGGAGACCCAGGTTCAAATTCCTATTCAGCCATGAAGCCTGCCTTACGAAACGGAGGCTGCAGGAAGACCATAAAGAGGCCTGTCAATCCACCCCACAGGATTGTACTCAAGGGCATTGCTAGGCGCAGGCTCCAGGAGACAAATTTGCATAACATGTGCAAATTTATGCGTAAAGATGCAAATTTAGGCCAACCGTCAGATTTTATTTGACTTATTGTATTTCTATGCCTCTTTTCATTCAATGAATCTCAAAGCAGCTTACAAACAATAAATAACAGTAACATAATAGAACATAGAGTATAAATGATATAAAATAAAATAGACAAATCATCAATAAAACAATTAAAATCTATAAAACACTACAGTATGAACAAAACAGCAACTAAAACAGCAACCGGGGGGGGGGAAGGAGAGCAATTTTGGCTGTTTCTATCAGTGCTTAGTTTTCTTTTGGGGGCTTTATTTGCCAGTAGGCAACCCAGCTACCTTGTAAGAAAAGTTCAAAAACAGGTTTTTGGTTGGGCTTCTTTAAGTGGTGGGAGGAGGGGTAGGAGATCTGGGCCTTGGGACAAAACACGGGAGATTCAGCACCGCAGGGAGACCCTCTCCTAACCCTGCCCCTGATTGTGCTGAGGACCTTGTGGGAGCCCTGTGGGATTGCTCCAAAGCATATGACCAGCAATCTGGGTGTACTTTAGCAGGGGTGGGTGCCATCATTGTCTTAATGGGGGGGATATCTGAGAAACCCCCCCCCCCACCAGCTTGAGTTCATCAACAACAACAACAACAACAAAGCTGGGATATGTAATTGCTTTTGTTTATTTTAATTATCTATTGATTTTATAGTTGTTAAACCGCTTAGTAACCATTTTGGCATCTCACTGATTGATTGATTGATTGATTGATTGATTGATTAGTTAACCTTGGGACCATGTCCACATGGTACTCCCATACTTTAACTGCACACTGCATCTTTGCCACACAGCATCCCTCTAAGCATCCCAGGGCAAGATGAAGAGGGACGGACAACATCAAAAGGGCCAACAGCCAAGGCCACAGAAGGACGAAACTGAGACACAGACCCTGATGTCAAAAGCCCTACAGTGCAGGAACCCCTAAGGATCACTTTCCCGCCACAGCTCCATGCTCGCTATTGCTGGACCACCATCAAGAATAACCAGCGAGGAGGAAACTAATGGGCAGCCACTGCAGGGCTGGCAGACAGAGTTCTGTGGGTTGAGAGCGCCCTCTAGGCTGAAGGACCCATCTGTCTGATCATTCTGTCAGCTGACCTCACAAGGGCGAATCCCTGCCCACCAGACTCTATAAAACCTCAGCCTCATAACTTGTACCTCAGTTATGTCATCTGCCTAACTCATGCTCCTTGGCTGCTGTTCTCACCCTTGTCCACTGCCTGGTTTCAACTATGCATGCCTTTGGCCCCTCAAATCCTTCCTTCCTTCCCTGGAACCTGCCTACTGCGGAGACCTGAAAAGGCAAGGTGGTGTCCTCAGAGATGGTGGTGGCAGAGTCAGAGACGGATGCTCCCTTCCCCACCCAGCAGCAACCCTTTCCAGAAGACTTTATGCATGATGAGTCCCTCAATAAAAGTGTTCCGCAGAACCTGCTCAACTATTTCAAGAAGTTTTCCCCACCTCAATTTTCAAAGCACACAACAATGAAATTGCAATGTAAATTTTACTGGCTTTAACTATATCTTTGATGATATTGAAACAAATATGTATTTGCGCCCTGCTGAGCATATGGCTGTGGCATGCCCGCAAAATCACAGATCTACTCTTCTTGTGGCTAAAACCACAGTGAATAGCACAGCAGAAGCTGATGCAAAAGCAGTCAAACTTTTAAAAAGCAACAAACACCAACACTTTGGGTCGTTTTAGCAAGGAAAAAGGGAGGGGGGAACCACACAAATCAGAAACCCTGACAGAGATCACTTGCAGGCATTTTCTATTTTCTGCCTTCTCCCAGGCTCCAGAGATACTTGGAACATCTTGCATTAATTCTCCAAGTCACCAAAAAATGCACAAGAACCCATGATTCTCGCTGAATGCCCACAGCTTCTGCTAACAGCTATGTGGAGTCGGCTAAAAATAACTGCCTCGATTTTAAACAGGCTTAAAAAGATGCAGCAATAAATATAACACTTGCACATTGACTGAAAGAAGAGGGACTGGGGGGGGCATCAACAAAGAATAATATAACACCATTTAAAGGTTAGCCTTAAGCATAGTATCAGAAAATCGGATGACTCGCTGGGAGGAAAAGGGGGAAGGAAGCAAAGGAAGACATAAAACCTTACCGGAAAGATGAATAATTCTTAAAGCAACTGGAGGCTGGGACAACACATTGCTTCTCTCTCAGCAACGCAAAGAGTCTTTGGTCCCCAGAGACTTCTGCAGGCCTTGCTTTCTTTGGCTCCGGAGGTGACAGCCACCCAAAGGCTTTCCTGGCCCCACTGTAGCTCCCCTAACGGCTGCCCATGGTGGCTGGCCCAGGCCCCAGGCCCCACAAGGCCTCCACCATTCCTCAGCCCCTCCTGGTTGCAGATAATAGGGAGACTGTGGGACCGTCCAGACTGAGGATAATTCCACGGAGGGTAATGGGACTTATCAGCACCAATGCCATTTACAGCATGGCCTTAATCCGAAATGTCTACAACGCTGAGGCAAGTGACAGTTAAACAATTAAGGAGTCAATTGGCTAACCTAGTTTACCTCGGTCAGAGGCTTCCTAATGGGGTCAGTTCAGGAGCCCAGTTGCCCATGATCCCAAATCCTGGGAAGTCATTGCATCCTTAACGTCTGTGAGCCAAGAGCAATCTTGTTCCCTTCCCCACCCAAAGTTGGATCAAGGCTCATTTTCAGCAGCAGGGTGGGTATCCTCGGGACCAGGGGTCAAATGCAGCCAGCAGGACTGTCCCTAGGACATGCCCCTCCCCTGCCAGGTCACACCTCCTGCGGCTCTGCTCCATGTCCTCAAATACTTTTGCCTGGCTCACATGTGTCTCTGAAGTCTCTGAACTGTGATAATGTGTCCCGCTTGCCTGGAAAGAAGCAAGAGGGGTGTGTGTGTGTGTGTGTGTGTGTGTGTGTGTGTGTGTGTGCGTGTGTGTGTGTGTGCATACCTCTGTCTTTTGCATGGATGGTAGTCCATTTTGCAAAGGCAAGAGCCACATCCACTACTCCACCCACTTTGGTCTCTGCCCACTGCTGGGACGTTGCCCCCAGAAGGCTCCCTGTGACAGATGGAGGCCCCCAATTTACAGCCTGTGCCTCAGAGAAGCTCCATCCATTGTTCTGCATTAGTTCAGGTCCTGAGTGTGGCTCTTGTTAGGAAGCAGCAGTACCAGGCAGGGCTAAGCCGGACAGGTGGGAGCCTGGCCAGGGTTCAGGCAAAGAGACCATGCCAAGAAGCAACAAGCTAACAGCCAGGAAAGGCCATTGACAGTAGGGCTGGGCAATAGATCAATAGATCATTCAAGACCGGTTTGAAGTTCACATCGTGATAATTGTTTCATAATATTTGAGCTGACAATATACAGTGGTGCCTCTACTTACGAATGTTTCTACTTACGAATGTTTCTACTTACGAATGGAGCTCTGTCCGCCATCTTGGATGTGGTTTAGATAGGATTTTTTCTACTTACGAATTTTTAGATAGGGTTGCTTCTACTCACGAATTTTTTCTCCCAATGCATTCCTATGGGATTCGACTTACAATTTTTTTCGACTTACAAATGTGCGTTCGGAACACATTAAATTCGTAAGTCGAGGTACCACTGTATTGCAAATCACAATGTGTGTAAGGGCTAGGCAATATCTGGTTTTCAACATCACACAATAACTCAACAGTTAAATGTTGCAATGTTATCAGCAGCAAAACATTGCAATCTAACACAATGTTTCAATATCGCAATATTGAAAATCAGTTATTGCCCAGCCCTAAATGACAGCTGTGCTGGCTGGGGCTGATAGGAGATGTAGTTGAAAAGTTTTGGAGGGGTCCAGCTTGGCCAAGGCTGGTCTAAGAAAGACTTTATCACGGGAGTCCAATGATTCCAAAAGTTGACTCATGCCCCATTACACTAGTGCTTGGGGGGGGGGGGCAAAGCAACACACAAACCCCACACCTGGTCAATAGAAGCACAGGAGGAGCCTTCAATAGAAATCCCACACTAGCCTGTGATACTGGACACCCACTCCCTCAATACTGCGGGAGCAACGGGGCCAGGTCTGCAAAGCCAAAGGAAACCTTTATGTTGAGATAGCAGAGTAAGATTAATGGGATGTCAACCCCCGACAAAGATGCTATCTATTAGCAAATGCAGCAGAACTTCAGCAAGTCCATGATTTATTATATCTGTGATCAGCAGACCAGAACCCTTTGTGGGAATTTGGGGTTTCTGTTGCACAAGAATTTCTGCCTGTGTTTGTGCATATCTGTATGATTTCCTCAAAGTTCTGGATCATTCTCTGCCTTTGCCAGTGGGGTGATACTCAAATCAAGCAGCAAAGCAGAGAAATTTCAAGTTCCAATAGCAAGAGATGGGGACTTTGCTCAGTGAGCAGAGAAGAACCAGAGAGGGGTTGATTCAATGAAAAAGAAAACCAGGAGCTTTGCTTAGAGACAAACCTCTTAATTACAGCTTTCATTTCTCTTTAGAATCACAGGCCTAATTATTTCTGTCCTCCAGAAAATAACAGCAGCAACAACAACATCATAGGGAAATATGGTACTTGGTGGTTCTTTTTCTCCATCGAAATCACTATTAAAAAAAAAAATTTTTTTTGTTAATTAGCATCCAGCGGCAAGGAAATCAATGGCTTCCACAAGCCATTAATGAATGCAGGAACTGATGCTGGAAACAGGAGAGGCACCATGGCGCTCTAGCAGATTCTCTTACACCCCAGCTGTTCCCATTTACCAAGGACAGCCCCTATTTGCTTATCCTTTCCTCAATACACCTTCATTTTGTCCGCATTCCGTGCCCCCCCCTTTGGGGGGGATTGCCTTGTTTTAAAAAAAAACAACAGAATTCTGCTCCTCCCTGCATCTCTGTTCATTAACTTATTAGATCTCTAGGCCACCTGATTACAAAAGTGCTCCGGTGGGCAGTGGGTGAAGCCAGAGTCAATGACAGGCGGAGCCCAAAGACTTGCCCCAGGTTGCTCTGCTCCTATTTTCACCATGGCTGTCTCAGACTTCTGTTCTGAAGCCTATACAGGTCTACTCAGAAGTAAGTTCCACTGGATTGAAGAAGTTACAACCTAAGAAGTTTTCCTAACCTGCATTTTTAAAAAGTAGGGTTGCCATACATCTGGAATTTCCCAGACACAGCTGGGATTCAACCACCAGAAACAGTGTCTGGGCAGAAATTGCTTACCGGTAAATGTCCAGAAAGATCCAGACATATGGCAACCCATGTTGGAAGTGTCAATTTTGGCAAATTTCCTTTAAAAATGGCTGAAAAACTAATAATAATCATCATTTTATTATTTATACCCTGCCCACCTAGCTGGGTTTCCCCAGCCACTCTGGGCGGCTTACAGAATATATAAAACTTAATAAAGCATCAAACATTAAAAACTTCCTGATACAGGGCTGTGCTTAGATGTCTTCTAAAAGTTGGACAGTTCTTTATCTCCTTGACATCCAAGGAAGCAACACCACATCCATATACAGTTATCAAATAAAATATTGCTCGAAGCGGGAAGCTCTTGAAAAAGCCAGTGGAAATGAGGAAAGAAACAAAAGCAAGGAGCTGTAATAGGAGATTGGAGCAGCTTCCAGGTGCACTAGGTAAGGAGCGCAAGTGGGGACCACATGCAGCCTCAAGACAGCAGATTGCTCACCTGTGGTGCAAATGCATCAAGGTGCCTTATACTGTGCACCCAAAAATGCTGCTCACCTTAAGAATTAATCCTGCACATTTCAGCTGACTCCGCACTTCTGGCTTTCTGCCATAGAAATCAGCATTAGAAACTCTAAATGAATTCATGTCAGCAACTGGTCCACAGTGAGAAAATTTGGCACTATACCTATTAATAGAGACAAGAAATCCTTTTTAAGGGTTTCCCAATGGCAATGGTGGTGCTGAACCAGGAAGCCAAAAAAGAAAATATCTCATGCAAGCCCTTCCTCTAGCAGGGCTTTGGCCCACCCTGAACATCTGGGCTACAAATGATTCAGAGCACCAATTGCTCACAAAACACAATAGTTCTGGCATGGCTCCAGATTCTTTAATATTACTGTTCTTCCCAGTCTGCACAAGATCCATTGTGCATCTCTCCCTCTCCTTGTGCTCCCCCGGCACCCACAGGCAAAATTAGGCTATGATTGCCTGGTAAATTGATCTCACAATGCAATCCTATGTGTATCTACTCAAAAGTAAACTCCATTAAATTCAACAGAGTTTTATGCCCAGATAAACGTGTGCAGAATTGTACCCTGAGTTGCTGAATCATGTGAGTTGTAGCAGGATTTATACATTTGCACCTGGGTAAAAAAAGGGGGGGGCTGAAGCAAAAGGCACACTTCATTTATTTGTAAAAGATGTACAAATGTTTTGCAACAGGGACTTAAGAAGAAAAAGCCACAAAAGAAGTTGTCTGGTGGCAACTTACAATGCTAACAAGTTTTGAGTGGGCTGGACTTCCAGCAAGGGTGCGCTAGCGAGCGGGTCATTAAAAAGATGCTCTGCTTAGGCTGGGGCGGACTAGTTGGCAGTGGTGTGGTAAACTCAGGGGGGAAGATTGGCGTCAGATAAACCCACCCTAAGAAAGGTGAGAGTACGGGTCTCTCGCTGAAATTAAAAAAGCGGCGCGAAATGGCGGAGAGGAGCTGGGCGCAAAAGGAAAACAAAGTACACACTGCAATGGCGCCCGAGAACCTGCCTAGCAAGCACCAGAGCTCTTCGACAGAGAAGACTATTAAAAAACTACCAACCTGTGAGTGTTTGGGCTGATTATAAAGAGCTTTAAAGATAGGCTCCGGGCGGGAGGCTAAGTCGAAGGATTGCTTAGTACATTGTGGAAATAATGGCTGGCTAAAAATCTTGTGTGCATTTGGACATACTTAAGAGATGAGACAAGTCGCTGTTGAAGCGCTGAGAAAGAACAAAGAGAGTTAAGAAAGAAGGTGAGATTACTTACAGCCCAAAAATGGAAAAGGGAGGAAATACCAACAATCCAGGAGTGGCAGATAAAATTAGTAGAATTCATGAATTTGGCAAAGAATATACCAAAACACAGATCAAAAGCTGAATGGAAATATGTAGAAGATGATCTTTAAAAAGAGGGTATAAGAACTGAATTAGTGGTTTGTTTCGATTAAGAATGCACATGAGAAGACGTATATATAAAAAGGTGAATTAATCAATTAGTTTTATATTCCAAATTTACAAGAGGTACGTCAAGGGAAATGATGTATTAATGATTGGAAGTCTTTTTAAAACTATATTGTATAGAGTTTTATGTTTATATTCTATAGATAGTCTATTGATTTTTGTTGATTTGTTTTTAGTTTAATTTGCTTAATTTGCCCTATAGATTTGAATTAATTTGGCTTAATTTATGTATTGTTTTATGTTGGGTGGCTTAAGTTTCAATTTATGTTATTATATTTGTTTCTGTATTTTTTTCCGAATAAGCTAATTTTTTTAAAAAAAAATTAAAAAGTTTTGAGTGTGCTATCAGGTGCATGAAGTATTCTCCTGAGTTCCAGGATACACATAGTGGGTTTTGAGGGTGGGGGAGGAATTGTAAGCATTGAGGTTAGAGGGAAATCAAATGCCCAAGAGAACAGACTGATCATTATTCCCTTTAGGAAATAAAAGTGGGAAAGCCTCTTTTAAGAAGGAGTTTGCCATACACCACAAATGCTCTGGGGTGGGTTTGACACACTGCAGAACACACTCACCAAAGAACCTACCAGTTTGGGAGGGACCTGCGGCTCTAGAACATGGGTAGGCAAACTGAGGCCCGGGGGCCAGATCCAGCCCAATTGCCTTCTAAAACTGGTCCATGGACGGTCCGGGAATCAGCGTGTTTTTACATGAGTAGAATGTGTCCTTTTATTTAAAATGAATCTCTGGGTTATTTGTGGGGCATAGAAATTCATTCATCCCCCCCCCCAAAAAAAAGCCTGCTGAAAAGGTTTGCTGACCCCTGCTCTAGAAGAACCAGGGATCCAGATCAGAGCCACAGAGTTCTCCCAACTCTTGCATCACCCAGAGTGGCTGGGGCAACCAAGTCTGATGGGTGGAATACAAGTCGTCTACTCATGTAAAAAGTGGGGACACTGAAAAAAGACTGGATGCAGGTGGGATGAAATGGTCCAGACCTTTGGAGTCAATGCTAGATTAAGTTGTGTGGAGGGAATATTAAAGCTGCCATCTGATACGCATTTATTTGGGGGATAGCCCACACAAATGCAGTGGGATTTACTTCTGAGTAAACATGGTTAGGATCAGATTGCAGCTTGCCTGTTTCTGGCTTGCCTCAAGGCAGGGTGACCAATAGATTTGAGGGTCCTGATTAAACCAAGAAATAATATGTATCAGTTACACATTGGTTGCCCAGCAAAATGAACAAATATAACATAGCACAGTTAATAACAGGCCAACACCTTAGTGCCAGACAAATTCCACTTAAGCAGTTCAACCTTAGGCTTGATGAGAAGAGGGTGTACTTTCTATAAAGGCTTTTGTGTACAGACATAGACACACACACATCCTAAATCCCTTTCGGAGTGGTTGACTAGTCATGGGCAGAGCCGGCACCGGAAGTCGCTTCTGCGCATGTCCAGACATGCACAGAAACTACTTCTGGTGCCACGCCGCTGGGATCCCTTATTTTTTAACGGGAAACTTGGCAGCTATGGACCACATTGAGCTCTGAGGAGAAGAAAGGTGGGATATAAATAAAACAAATGAAGTTAAATCTAGTGGGACTCTAGCATGAGTCCCACTAGATAGCATGAGTTTTATAGCACGAGTTAGAGCAGGCATCCCCAAACCTCAGCCCTCCAGATGTTTTGGACTACAATTCCCATCATCTTGACCACTGGTCCTCTTAGCTAGGGATCATGGGAGTTGTAGGCCAAAACATCTGGAGGGCCGCAGTTTGGGGGTGCCTGGTTTAGCGTTTAGACTTGTAATCTTTTGCATACCTATTAGAAAATAAATCCCATGGAACTTGACAGGATTTGTTTCTGAGGAAACTTGCTATGGATCAAGCAATCTATAGTTGTGGAAGGGCAAGTGTCTCTTAGAGTCACAGAACTGCAGAGTTGGAAGGGAGCCCAAGAGTCAACTAGTCCAACCGCCTGCACTGCAGGGATCCTGGAGGAGACCCTCCTCTTGCTAGAGCGAGTACACAAAGGGGGAAGAGGAATTTGCTACCAAGGAGTGTGGTGGAGTCTCCTTCTTTGGAGGTCTTTAAGCAGAGGCTTGATAGCCATCTGTCAAGAATGCTTTGATGGTGTTTCCTGCTTGGCAGGGGGTTGGACTGGATGGCCCTTATGGTCTCTTCCAACTCTATGATTCTATGATTCTATGAAATCACAGCCCATATAGTCAAATAATAAAACCTGGCAGTTATATATCATGCTCAAAAGACTTCAGGCATCACCAGCACAACATCCATTTCCTACCATTTTCTAGATCAGTGCTATGTTGGGGGCACTGGGTTGTCTGACACTGATTTGGGGGGGGGGCGGCGGGAGTAATCTAAGAGGGGTCCATGTGCCAAGCTCAGACCAAAACCTATAGGTGCATCTTTACATGTGTAAGCACACTTTTTCTTGAAGGATAGTACACAGGAACATAGGAAGTTGCATTCTACCAACTCAGGCCATTAGTCCATCTAACTTAGTATTGTCCACACTGACTGGCAGCAGCTCTTCAGAGTTTCAGGCAGGGTTCTCTCCCAGTCCTAACTGGGGATGCCAGGTACTGAACCAGAGACCTTCTGCTTGCAAGGCTGATGCTCTGTCGCTGAGCTGTGGCCCATCCCCCGCTTTGGTGGTGGAAAGCTATCCCCTAATGTCATTTCAAATTATTGTTGCAGTTATTCTGGCATAATAACAGCTTTAATAAGAGGACAGCAGTGCGGCATCATAAAACATGGAGTGCAGGCCATTCGATTAAAATGAACTGCACTTCTCTGTGTGTGTGAGAGAGAGGCTTGGATCATGAGGCATGGCCAGGCTGGCTCAGTTGGAGAGGATCTTGAGCAGGTTACATGAAGGGAGAAAGGGAGAGAGAAGGAAAAGCCAAACTAACCAGTAGTTGCTCTATTTGTAGGGAGGGTTTAAAACAAAACAACCCAAACAAAACTTTGACCGAATCCAAGGAGTGCTCAGTCCTCTGCCACTCGGAAAATGGCAGCACGGAATGGATCGCTCTGATCAAAGCAATCGTTCCGAAGCCGGAAGGAGCAAGAGGGGAAAATGGCAAGTGGGGTTGCACAGTTCTGTCCTGGGCCTGTTGTTGTTCAACATCTTTATAAATGACTTGGATGAAGGAACTGAGGGGATGCTCATCCAATTTGCAGGTGCCACCAAACTGGGTGGGGTAGCTAGTGCCACAGAAGACGGAATCAGGATTCAAGAAGATCTTAAGAGATTGGGGAACTGAGCCCAAACTAACAAGATGAATTTCAATAAGGACCAATGTCAGGTTCTACACTTAGACAGGAAGAATCAGATGCACAAATATCCAGGGGTCTTGGTGGACCACAAGCTGAACATGAGTCAGCAAAAAAAAATTAATGCTATTCAAGGCTGCATCAGCAGAAGTGTAGTGTCCAGACCAAGAGAAGTAATAATCCCACTCTCTTCTGTCTTGGTCAGACCACACCTGGAATACTGTGTCCAATTCTGGGCACCACAATTTAAGAAGGATATTGGCAAGCCAGAACGTGTGCAGAGAAGGGCAACCAAGAGGACAAAGGGTCTGGAAACCAAGCCTTAAACAACAAGTGCCACACAGCACTTGCTTTCCTCAGTGCAGATTAGGCTGCTCTGCTCTTGAGGGTCATCCTCTTCTGTGACCAAGAGAACATGAACTGTCCCACCTGGGGCAATCCTCTTGATATTGCCCGCTAACCCAGGGTTGCCTTCTCATTTCCTGCTCTTTTTTGCATTTGCTGCTGCTACACAACACTTTTCTTGGAGTGTTTCCTCTACAGCTGCCTGACACCTTACTCAGGCTGATTGCCCTCAAATGAGCCATCCCCCAAAGCCATTCCAGCAATTATTTACTGCTCTCGCTGGGCTCATATTCAAGAAACACACATCCCATTAAGCAACAGAGGCAACAAGTGCATTGAGTGTAATTTCAATTTTGGATTGGAGTTATTGCTGCTCCAGGTGGAATGAGAAGGACAGCCCGGGGAATCAGATGCTCTTATGCCCCTCTCTCTCTCTCTCTCTCTCTCTCTCTCTCTCTCTCTCTCTCTCTCTCTCTGTGTGTGTGTGTGTGTGTGTGTAACATTGTATGATGACTCAAACTTTGGATCGGCCACTCCATTCGGTACCCATTTAGAAGGAGCTGCAATGGAAAGGAATCAGCACTGCTTTAATGGATTGGCTCACATTAGACTTATTTGTTAAAAAAAAATAAAAGCAGGAGCTTCCAGAGATGGAAAAGGACAAAGCAAATATGGCAAAATCTGGGACAAAATTCACAATAATATTTTGCAATTTGTTCAAAAGCTCTAAGGGGATGCAAATAGGCAGAACCTGGAACAAAATCTGAAGAGGTGTGCATGCACACGAAAGCTCATACCAAAATAAAAACTTAGTTGGTCTTTAAGGTGCTGCTGGAATGATTTTTTTTTTATTTTGTTGGAACAAAATGTTGAATTTTGGCTACACCATCATTTACAGCCTATCCATGACATATTTGCCTTTGGCCAGGTCTCCAAATCTCCCCTAAGATCTCTTACAAGGGAATTGAAATTTAATTGTCATAGTTTGGTCCAAGATTTTGAAATGCAAACACCCAGACAAATTCAATAAACATAATCTGGTGTTGAGAGCATACTCTTCAAGTGTGAACAAGAGAGAGCCTGCTAATATATAGAGTAGAACATTTTTTTACTTAGTTAAAAGCAAATATACAGCAACAGCATGAAAATCCTGAAAGTTTCCCTCTGTATAATTAAAAGTTTCCCTCTGTATAATTAAAACCCACATGTTTAATCTATAGTATATATATAATGTCCATGTTTGTGTATCTCCACTTTTCTCTGAAACCGCCTGACCGATTGTGTTGAAATTTGGACACAACGTCACATGCGAATACGCAAGTGTTTGCATAACTTTGCGTAGACAGATGTCTCACATCTGGCAAGTAAAACTCTGTTTTCCGAAAACACAACTCAACACAGTGCCATTTATTGGCCGTCGATGTAACAGACACTATACTACATGCATCAGACAGCGGAGGCTGCTGGAAGCAATTACCCGGCAGCTCCTTCTCCGAGGGCGGGGGCTGGATCCTGATGTCAGCAAACGCAGCATGCTGTAACCGCCATCACAGCGACTCCTCCAAGGGCGACGACCGGATCCTGCCCCTTGGCCCACCGGGACCATGAGGTATGCGAGGGGGGAGAGGGACCGCTGACTGAGAGTGGGCGGCTCCTACTCCGATGCCCACATCCTACCCCTTTGACTGCCAGGCCACGCTGGGAACATGAGCTATATGGGGGGGAGGGAACGCCAGTGGATAGTGGAGGATTCCTGTTCCGGGAGCATGAGGTATGCGAGGGGGGGGAACGCTGAAGGAGACCCATGGCTTTCGGGGACCCTCAATGGGTCAGGACGGGATGGGGGGATTTACAAGAACGCCCTTGGGGGACTGTGAAACGGGGGCCCAGGGGGCCCTTCTCTGCTTTCACTACAACCCTCCTATATGTGTCTTCACTACAAACGAAACACACAGGGTGGGGGTGACATCACACGGCGGGAATATGACGTCACACGCTGGCGGCAACAGAGGGAGGGGTGTCGTTACGGCATACGTCTGTCCTGGGAAACGGGGGCCCTGACGGAACCACAGCAACGCGTGGCTGGGTACAGCTAGTTTAAACTAAAAGGCTTACTTCATCAGGGTTGCTGTAAACATTACTGAGGTAAAGCATTAAACATTATTCATATTTAAATTAATTTAAAAAGATGTCAAGGGTTATGTTCACCTTTGTCTTTTGCTATAATTTGTTTTTAAAATGGCATGTAACCTCTACCTGGGTATAAGATACTTCCTGGTAAGGTAATAGCTGGAATTATTTGCAGCTTAACGGTATTTAATTTCTCGACATTTGATCCTGTTTTTAATCAATAGCACTCAAGGCATGCCACTTTGATGTTTTCCTTACTATATTCATCTAGTAATGTAATTTGTATGAAGATAGCGCTCACACACTCCAAAGCCTGAATATGTAGCCAAAGCAGCTGGAGATTTATATGCATTTCTTCTGAAGCTGCTGAATGGCAAAACCTGTCAGATCGAGCCTCCTCCTGTGAAAACAGAGCAGAACAGCTCCTGTAACAAATTGCCCCAGTGCATGCCCAGAGACTCTGGCTGTATTTCTTTATCGATCCTTGTTCAGTCTTTTCCCACTATGCAGAACCTCTGCAGCAAGTGCGGGGGAGCACTCAGTGGTGGAACATCAGGGCCACCCCTTCCGGGTGCAAGTGTGCCTGGCAGGGGGACGTGGCCAGGTTGAAGCGCCCCATTGTCCATGTAATTGATTAAAACAAAACAACTTAAGATAGAAGGGTGACCATGGATATTTTCATTAGTAGTATTAGTAGTAGCATTGTTGTTACTATTATTGTTCAATTTGATTTTTTACCTGCTCTTCACCTGAGGTCCCAGGGTGGGTTTCAGCAATTTCAAGATACAATATTAAGATACAATCGTGAAGCTGAGGCTCCAATACTTTGGCCACCTCATGAGAAGAGAAGAATCCTTGGAAAAGACCCTGATGTTGGGAAAGATTGAGGGCACTAGGAGAAGAGGACGACAGAGGGCGAGATGGTTGGGCAGTGATTCTCGAAGCTACAAACATGAGTTTGACCAAACTGCGGGAGGCAGTGCAAGACAGGAGTGCCTGGCGTGCTCTGGTCCATGAGGTCACGAAGAGTCGGGCACGACTAAACGACTAAACAACAACAACAAGATACAATATTAAAAACAAATAAAACAGAGGAAAGTTCACTCGATGGCTACTATCCACAATGGCTATGCTCTGCCTGGCCACTGTGAAAACAGGATGCTGGGCTAGATGGAACTTTGGCTTCATCCAGCAAGCTCTTCTGATGTTCTTAACTTACGGGGTGGTTTGAAATGCATTATGAAGACCTTTTTCTTAGTCAAGCTTTTTCAGAATCACTCCAGCTTCACTTTTCCAGCACTGAAGCATTTATCCCTCATGCCCACACCCAACCTTCTCAGGTAGCCTTGACCTGTCCCCACCTTGCCTTCTTCTTTTGCCCTTTCAGTGTGGACTGCAAGCTGTCTAGGGAGCGGCTGTGTGTGTTTTGTTCTGCATACTGTTGACACTGAATATATTGTGTAAGAGGAGCCCAGCTGGATCGCACCAAAGGTGCACCTAGTTCAATGTCATATTTAGGTTGGTCACTCACACACTGTCAAAAAAGGGAAAATATGTCCCCCCCCCCAAAAAAAATGTGGGCATAAAATTTGCATACATCTCACCATAGTGGGAAAGACTGACCAGGCGACCTCTGCGCCCCTCCAGCCTGCCATCCAGGAGCTTGGTATTAGTGAGGTAACTTCCAATTGCCCTGCTCTTACCTCTGATGACCCTTTTTCTTCAGACCATATTGCCACCCTAGTCATATTAACTACAGTGACCAGGTAGGTGGTGGTGGGGAGAGATCAAGTCTTGACAATGCCAAGCAAGGCAATGTGTTATTATTACTGCAATGCGTTAGATGTGGGGCTGCCTTTGCAGGCGGTTTGGAAACTGCAGCTGGGGCAGAATTCAGCAGCCAGGTTGCTCAGTGGGGCAAGGCAGTCTGAGCACACAGCACCGATCCTGACTTGACCGCACTGGTTACTAAGTAGTTCCCAGGCCCAGTTCAATGTGCTGTTTCTGACCTCAAAAACTTAATGAGACCCAGACCCTGCAGTCGTCATCTCTCGTGTGCCCCTTCCGCAGGAGGTGGCAAGACTAGAATGCTCCTTTGCTGCATTGGCTCCTCGTTTGTGGAATGCTCTTCCCAGGGAGGCCCGCCTGGTGCCATCCTTACAGATCTTTAGGCACCAGGCGAAATCATTCCTTTAATTGTCTGTGGCCTCGTTGAGTGAGCGGGATGTTTTAATCCTGTCCTGTAAAAACATGGTTGTGTTTTAAATTTTTCTGTTTTGTTTTATGCTGCTTTTGGCATATGTGGTATTTATTTATTTATTGTTGTAAGTCATTTTAAGTTATTTTTGTTTTTGTTTTTTAAAAAGTGACCAGTAAGTGTAATTAATAACATTAATATTAATAATGAAATAAAACTAAGGTCAGGTAAGGTAAAGCTAAAGGGCCCCTGGATAAGTCCAGTCAAAGGCAACCATGGGGTTGCGGCGCTTCAGGCCGAGGGAGCCGGCCTTTGTCTTCAGACAGCTTTCTGGGTCATGTGGCCAGCATGTCTAAACTGCTTTTGGAGCAAAAAAAAATAAGGAGAGACTGGTGGTCCTGTTTTCATCTCTAGTTATAGACTAGTCATTTGTGATCCAAAATACACGGAGGCGCCTGCTGAATATTTGCCTCTGCCCCGTCTGCATATTTCGTTGTGCTTGCTGCTGCCTTGCTGATTACAGGAGCTCCAAAGTGTCAGGATGGTGGCAAGCATGTTGATTGCAAAGCGTGTGGTTGGTTTTTGTCCCCTGGAAGAAACAATGACCTGATCAGCTGCACTTCTTCTGTTAGCAAAGGCCAAGAAGGCTCCTGTTGACGCTGAAACAGAGCTGCATTTGCAGGCCTCCTCCACCCGAGACCAAATCACAATTCTTGAATCTTTTCCAAACCACTTGGCATTTTGCTAAAATACACAAGGCCATGTTTTCCTGTGTGATCTGCCACTCCTTGATACTTCTCGGCTTTCCGTATATTTGCCTGGGATTTTTGTCAGGGTTTCCACCCGTTTTCTGCAGGGGGGATCCTGGTTATATTTTCTTGATATAGATTAGACACCTGGAATCAATTGGGCACTTTGGGTTTTATTTGTTTTAAGTGACACATAATGCCTTTAAAATCTATTTCAGGTGCAGTTGAACCCAGCCTTGTAACCAGGACTCATCCCAGCTCCTCTGAGTACTGCTCAGAATTCAATCACACTTTCCTGTGACCAAGAAATGGAGCCAAGAGGAGGGGGGGTGGCTTTAGAAAGCTTCATTTCAAATACAAATACAAATCAGAAAATAATCAAAGAATGGGATGGAGTGAAGGAATACATGAAAAAATACTGCTCCAGAATTGAAATAATAATATATAATGAGTAAAATGCACAGGGGTAAGTAAGAAAAGAATAAAAAAATTAATTGGACAATTACTAAATCAAAATAACGTAACAAGATGGAAGAAATAAAATTCTGAGATCACACACGGGTGAGGGGGAGTGGGGGGTTTGTGGGAATTTATAATATTATTTAGAATATAAGTTTTCTAACTGTGTTGTATTTAAATATAGTAAATAGAAGTTTAGAGTAATGATGCATATTTTAATTTCAATGTAGGCAATAAAGGTAATGGACCTATGTTACAAAAGGAATTTGATGTCTGTATTTTTGAAATTGAAGTTTATATTTATGTTTTTTCCCTTTTTTTCTTTTCCGGTTTTGAAATCCAATTAATAATAATAAAAAAGAAAGCTTCCTTTTCAGAGGATGTGTCAGCAGAGCAAGGGAGGAAGGCTAGGCCCAACCATAATGACACCATAATGATCAGTGTCAGTCTTCATTTTCTCCCATATAAGTATATGGTTGCAGAGAAAATCAGGAGGAAAAGCAAGCCCTGCTCCCCAGGCCTGCATTTCGTAGCGGTGCCTGATGAACAATGTAGAATCATAGAGTTGGAAGAGACCACAAGGGCCATCCAGTCCAACCCCCTGCCAAGCAGGAAACACCATCAAAGCATTCCTGACATATGGCTGTCAAGCCTCTGCTTAAAGACCTCCAAAGAAGGAGACTCCACCACACTCCTTGGTAGCAAATTCCACTGCCGAACAGCTCTTACTGTCAGGAAGTTCTTCCTAATGTTTAGGTAGAATCTTCTTTCTTGTAGTTTGAATCCATTGCTCTGTGTCCGCTTCTCTGGAGCAGCAGAAAACAATCTTTCTCCCTCCTCTATATGACATCCTTTTATATATTTGAACATGGATATCATATCACCCCTTAACCTTCTCTTCTCCAGGCTAAACAAGCCGTTCCTCATAAGGCATCATTTCCAGGCCTTTGACCATTTTGGTTGCCCTCCTCTGGACACGTTCCAGCTTGTCAATATCCTTCTTGAACTGTGGTGCCCAGAACTGGACACAGTACTCCAGGTGAGGTTTGACCAGAGCGGAATACAGTGGTCCTATTACTTCCCTTGATCTAGATGCTATACTCCTATTGATGCAGCCCAGAATTGCATTGGCTTTTTTAGCTGCTGCATCACACTGCTGACTCATGTCAAGTTTGTGGTCTACCAAGACTCCTAGATCCTTTTCACATGTACTGCTCTCAAGCCAGGTGTCACCCATCCTGTATTTGTGCCTTTCATTTTTTTTGCCCAAGTGTAGTACTTTACATTTCTCCTTGTTAAAATTCATCTTGTTTGCTTTGGCCCAGTTGTCTAATCTGTTAAGGTCATTTTGAAGTGTGATCCTGTCCTCTGGGGTATAAGCACCCCTCCCAATTTGGTGTCATCTGCAAACTTGCTCAGAATGCCCTCAAGCCCATCATCCAAATCATTGATAAAGATGTTGAATAAGACTGGGCCCAAGACAGAACCTTGTGGCACCCCACTAGTCACTTCTCTCCAGGATGAAGAGGAGCCATTGATGAGCACCCTTTGGGTTCGGTCAGTCAGCCAGTTACAAATCCACTGAATGGTAGCATTGTCTAGCCCACATTTTACCAGCTTCTTTACAAGAATATCATGGGGCACCTTGTCAAAGGCCTTGCTGAAATCAAGATAGGCTATATCCACAGCGTTCCCTTCATCTACCAGGCTTGTAATTCTGTCAAAAAATGAGATCAGATTAGTCTGACATGTACCCTCCAAGCGCCCCGATTTTCCAGGGACAGTCCCAGATTTATTAAATCCATCCTGGCTTCTGATTTGATCCTGGAATGTCCCTATTTCCCCCTCCAGCGTCACTGAGCCTGGGGAGGAGGATGAGCCGACACTTGTCCTGAGCAATGGCAGTGGCAGCAGCAGCACGGGAGCAGCACCCCATGGCCTCGCCTTGGCTGCCGCCGCCAGTCTCCTCTCTTGCACCGGCTGCTGGGGAAGAGGCAAGGAGGGGGAGAGGCCGCGGCTGCAGAGGCCCAGCCCTGTATGATGTGCCAGCTCTGAGGGGCAGTCAGAGGGAAGGGACACCCAGGCGGAAAGAAAGGGGGAGCAGAGCAGAGTCTGGATTATTCTTAGTTTTTAAATGCTTTGTGCATCCATGTCTCGTCTTGCCCGTTTCTAAAATTTATTTATCAGTATTTGTTTCTCTTTTTGTAAATCTACTAAAGAATAAAATAAAATTGGAATTAAGGGGTTTTCTCAGGGCGGTGGGGGATGTGTGCCCCGTTGGTGAATTGGTAGTGGGGCTCACCCTTCTTCTGATAGGAAATGTTCAGGGGTTGGGGGAGAGAAAAAATGGGGATTGATGAGGTTCAGTTGGAGGGGGAGCGAGAAATCTCCCTATTTTCATCTGAGGAATGTTGGAGGGGTGTGTGTGTCTCTTTTGGCACAACTGGTTTCACATACCCCAGGTCATAATGGTGGACACATGTCTGTGTCTGTCGGGGGGGGGGAGAGGAGAGCATTCTTTTTCTGGCAATGTTTTATCCCTGCACACATTTATATATTTGTTTGTACACACTTCACTCTTCAACACGCTCCCAGGAAAACTTGCAACAAGTAAAAATTCCATCAATGAAAGCAAACATTAAAACTGGAACACTGATACACCACAGTGGCCTGGTTCACATTCAGCATTAAAATAAACTGTGGTTTTATGCAGAAATACACTTTGCTCCTCCCTCCCTTCTAACTTCAAGTGAGGCACGAAACAAGCCAAGAACACAAACTCATTCCTGCAACTTGACATGTTTGATTGCAAGGGTATCAGCAAAATGTGTTTCTGTGTGTTTGTGTGTAGCCACCAGACATCAAGGCCATTAATTAACTGCCTGTTGCAAAAGACCCTGAACCACCTGCTAATAACCACGTTTTACCCCTTTTATCCTCACAGTGCTTTGTTAAAGATCAAAGGTAAATTAGGCTAAGAGGTGGTGACTGGTCCACTGAGCTTGTGTGTGTGTGTAGGGATTTGAACTTGGCTCTTAGGAACATGCAAGCCCACTCACTACGACAAGGTGATGATCCAGCGAATAGGCTGGATGGGATACCAGTTGGAGAACAGCCTTTACCAAAGGTGTCATGGGCTTTGAAGAAACTCGATCTCAGGATGCAAGGGAGAAACATGCTAAGAGGAAGGCACGCTTGGGAAATCCACACCGTGATCAACTCCCGCCTGGAAACCAATGCCCCCACTGTGGAAGGACGTGTGAATCCAGAATTGGCCTCCACAGTCACTTACGGACCCATTGTTAAAACTGTGTTTATGGAAGACAATCTTACTCGGCTACGAGTGATCGCCAAAGAAGAAGAAAGAAAGAAAGAAAGTAGAAGAAGAAGAACTTGGCTCTTCCTGGTCTAAGGTTTCATTCCTTTACCCATGAACTCATTTGAGCTTTCAGTTGAGTTAGACACATAGAGGTCTGCGCTGTAAGTCCAGTATCCTAACCACTGTGCCATCCTGGCTTCCATTATACAAGCAACACCAGCTAATAACGTATGTACTACCTTTAAATGTCCACACCATCTGCTTGGAGCAGGATTTTAAGCAAATGAACAAAGAGAATCATGTCACTCTAATCAATATCTCAACAGCCAAACTTTTGGTAAAGTATTTAGTTGCCCAGGGAGGTTGGGCTATGCAGTGTTTTCACACATTAGGTATCATACTTGATGCTATTCATAGCCAGTCAATATTTTCATCAAAATGCTAATTTCAGCAGTTGTTTGTATGTCAGTTGTTAAAACTAGCTGGCATAGGGTCACATGTCCCCCTGGGCCAAAATGTGTTTTCTCTCACATGTTAGAAGGATACGATTTATCCAGAGTATGTTGGATTGATCTTAATCAGTTTTAATGTGCTGACAACCCAGTAGTTTCATTAGGGTCAACAACAGTTTCCATTTGGAAATGCTTCATGGGCTCCATGGAAAGGAAGAGCATTTGAAAACTGCTGTCTGAAATTGTGGGAAATTCCCCCCCCCTTCTGAGAATTTTATAAAGATGTTCGGTGGAGAGGAGCTGAAAGTTCTTCTTCCGTGCTGACCCCAAGGGACCTCAATCAGTTCATTGGGTCAGCAAAGCATGAAGTGAAAATTCTCTAAATAGCTCTTGATGAACATTTAGCTATGAATGCAGAAGCTGAGCTTACGGGATACACAGAACTGTGTAAATAACAGAACGTTGGAAGGGAAATCTAGAGGAAACCTAATCTAACCCATTGCTTGGTACAGGATATTGCAACTTCAGCATCTCTCTAGCTAAGATATATGAAACTAGAGGGTGATCTTGTACTTTGTGTGGCAAACAATGGTCTGGGGTGTCTGAACACAAACTAAATTTTACTCAGTAGACCTGTTGGAATTAATGGACCTTACTTAGTCATGTTCATTGATTTCAGCTGCTCCGCCCTGAGTAAAACTTAGTTGCATACTACGGTACTCTATGCTTACTCTGCAAAGCGGCAGTGGGGAGAGCAACTTTTAGGGGGAAGCATTAGTGGGGGTGGTGGCTACGCTTAACATTTCCCCTATGCCCCTCTCAACCTTTTCTCAGCTTTTTTTTAAAAAACTTGAGAACAAGTAATTTAGTAAGATTTTTATAACAACAACAACAACAACAGAAATGTAACAGAAGGTTGATGACTAAAATTAGATCCATAACTAATTTTGGAAAGGAGGTGTGTGGTGGGGTAAAAACTAGTGGGAAGAAAAAGGCTTCTAATAATTAAAATTACATCTTTGTTGTTACACTCCTTGGCTTCTACGGAAACCCAGCATTGTGTTATCCAACGTATCCACAGAGATATGTTTCTGGAATTGTTTCTTGAAGGAGGCAGGAGGCAACTGCATTACCTTTTCATATTTGATTAGGCATTAATTGCCTCTTTTATTTCCTACAAATGCAAAACCCAGAGCAAATCCCAACCAAGTTGCTATTGAGGTTTAAGCTGATCAGGTGTTAAAAGGCTGTCTCTGCGGTGATTAGGGAGACAGTGGCCTCTGCCATTTGGGTTGTCCAATTAGGGCGGTGGTGGCTCTGAGCTAGTTGGCAGACCGCAGCCGTCCCAGACAATTAAAATAGGTGAAGAGGCAATGAGCTTCTTCTTGGATCAGCAGAAATAAACGAGAAGGAAAGAGGGGAAAACCCCACATCAGAAAGGAGAGATTGAGCTGAAACCACCTTATTTGTCTTTGGAAAGCTTAGACAGCAGCAATCCACAAGCAAGTCTCTTACTGAGTTCTTCTGGGGCTGCTTTGGAGACTCATAAAATCATAGAATTTTAGAGTTGGAAGAGACCTCACGGGTCATCTACAGTAGTGCAACCTCCTGCAACTGCAGGAATCTCAGCTAAAGCATCCAAGACAGATGGCCATCCAACCTCTGCTTTAAAACCTCCAAAGAAGGAGAGTCCACCACTTTCTGAGGGAGACCGTTCCACTGTCTTACTGTCACAAAGCTTTTCCTGATGCTGAGTCAGAATCTCTATCTTGTAACCTGAAGCCATTGGTTCAAGTCCTACCTTCCAGGAGAAAACAAGCTTGTTCCCTCTTCCATGTGACAGCCCTTGCGATGACGTGGATCCATTGTTATGTTGCAGTCCAATCCTTAGGGGTGCATCCAGGTACCCCCAATTTCAAAATCTGGGAAAGTCCCAGTTCAGCACCTCCACAACTTGAACCTGCAGGATGTTTTAGGCTGTGACTAGTCCACACTTCTTTTAAACATTCTTCCCAAAACTTAGGCTATACCAACTAAATGCTACTTAGAGCAGACCCTGAAAATTAATGGACATGGTTAACTTGGGTTTACTGAGGGTGCAGCTGAGGTCCTTAGATGCAGCTAGACTGTATTATTATTATTATTATTATTATTATTATTATTATTATTATTATTATCATCATCATCATCCTTTAACCCTAAGAGTCCAAGATGGGTCACAACAATTAAAATACAGTATTAAAAATAGTTGAGAATGGCAGAAATAAGATGGGTTATGAAAACACACATCTCAGGTGCCAAAAGGTAAAGAGGTGTGTCTTCAGCACCTGCTGAAATCTGTGCAATGAAGGTACCAGATGCGCCTCTGTGGGGTGGGAGTTCCGCAACTTTGGGGCTTCCTCAGAGAACCCCACCACTCCTGGTCAGCATGGCCAATGCTCAGGGATGACGAGGGCTGCAGTTCAAGAACATCTGGGGATCAAGGTTTGGGAAGGCTGGCCAAGGGTAGCTGGATACCTAAAAAGGGCCCTCTCCACCCACATGTTCCTGCCCACCCCTTCAGGCCATTAGCTGTGGTTGCTGGGCATGCAGGAAAGGGTGGTACTTCCTGCTGCGGGAGCAAATATTAAATATTTTATGGGGGGGCGCGAAGGGACCTCGGTCCCTAGGAGTTGGCTCCTATGCTCTATACATGTCTGCACAGAAGTAGATCCTGCTGAATTCTAGTAAGAACATGAGAAGAACCTGCTTCTATTCCAGGCCAATGGTCCATCTAGGCCAGCATTTGCTCTCACAGCGGCCAACCATAGTTCTACAGGACTTATTCCCAGGTAAGGAGGAAAAGGATTGCAGCCTCTTTCTCTGCTCTGGCTGTCCGGCACACATAGAGGCTATTCTTTTCAGGGGTTTAGACCTATGTGCAGCCTGTAATAACTAGGCAGCTTGGCCTTCCGTGAGTGCTCTGCATCTGCTCAGTGGGGGTGAAGCAAAAGGAGACATGGCAAGGACACCGATCAGCTACAAAGGGGTCAGGGGTCTCTCTCCCCCTCCCTTCCCTGATTTGCATGCCTGACTTCCCATCTCACTATTCACCTGATTTGTCATGTCACAGCCGATGCAGCAATCACCTGGGAGTGCCGGTCACTACGCACTCAGCAAATCTCAGCACCAGCCTCTGGAGTGCTGGGACAGCATTGCCCCGCTGTGTCTTATCACTGTTTGCCTACAGCTCCAGTGGCACAGCCAGGGCCCCTTGCTGCTGTGTGAATGGCACACACTGACTCTCTTGCAGCAAGAGCAAGAGCAATTGCATTTGGACGAGACAGGGATCTGGGCCTACACCTTCCTCATTTCCCTCAAGGTTGCCTCCCCCCCCCCTTTTCTTAACGACAGAAATGGCACACATCTAAAGCATTCACCTCCCACGAATAATTCTGCTGACTGTTTGCAGGGGACAGGTCGATAACATGTTGGGATTCTCATCACTGCAGCAGGACTTGTGGCAAATCTGTCTGTGGATATCAGTATGGCAGTAGTCTTCAGACATACAAGCTGGTGCGGGATAAGAGAGGGTCACAAATGGGAGGTTTGTTGCCTGTGGGACTACAAATAGTGATTTCGAGCTCCAAACATCTTTTGGAAGCCCACAAAATTTATTAAAAATATTATACTGTATATTCAGGGTCCTTGAAGATATTTACAAAGCCCTGAACAACTTAGGTCCAGGGTACCTCAGGATCCCCTGAACCCTTATATCCCAGCACAATTGCTGAGATTATCTGCAGGAACATCACTGGTCATTCCCCAAGTTAGTAAGGTTCATTTGACATCAAGGAACCGAGCCTTTTTGTGTCATCATCCCAGTCTTGTGGAACGCTTTGCCACTAGAGTTTCAGCAGGCGCTTTCTGTGCCAACTTTTAAATGCTTGTTGGAAACTTCTATTCCATCAGGTTTAGGCAGGCATGTTTTCACAGTTGTTGAGGTCTGAGTTTAAGGTTTTTTCTGCGTTTTTTATTGTGTCATTGCGTACAAGTGTAAACAACTCTGATTTTTTAAAATGAATACCTGTATTAAAACATTTTAATAAATAAATAAACTATGATTTTTAATTGCATCTTTTGAGAGCCACCCAGAGTGGCTGGGGCAACCCAGTCAGATGAGCAGATTTATTTATTTATTTTTTATTATTATTATTATTATTATTATTATTATTATTATTATTATTATGCCCCGCGGAGGACCTTAAGGTCCATAAATAGCCTAATAGCTTAGAGGTCCCAGGCCCGAAGGAAATCAGATTAGCCTCAACTAGAACCAGGGCCCTCTTGGCACTGGCCCCGACCTGGTGGAACGCTCTGTCTCCTGAGACCAGGGCCCTGCGGGACCTGATTTCTTTCCACAGGCCCTGTAAGACAGAGTTGTTCCGCCTGGCATTTGGCCTGGAGCCAACCTGATCCCCTCCCCCATTTCCCCCTTTTCCTTCTGTATTAGGCTACATTTTAATTTTAATGTATTTCATCTTGTTCTTAAGTTGTATTTTAATCAGTTGTTTTATATCTAGTGTTAGCCGCCCTGAGCCCAGCCTTGGCTGGGGAGGGCGGGGTATAAATAAATTATTATTATTATTATTATTATTATTATTATTATTATTATTATTATTTCTTCAAGCTGTATACATCCAACGAACAGGAAAGAGCTCAGTTACAAAACATAGGAACAGTACAAAGGCTGTATTTTCCAAATAAGTAGAGCAGTGTAGAAAAATAAAAGCAGCAAAACACACAATGAAAGCTAAATTTTGAGATTTGGTAAAGACAGTTTTGTGTATTTGAATTTGACATATAGGAAATGACATCCGATTATATGATTATTAATGGAAAATAATTTTCTTCATGTTCTATGGTTCCCTTCCCAGAAGCCTTGAACCATTGCAATGTACAGATATATCAAACTAAATAATAAGATAACATCTGCATAAATGTGTGAAAGTTGGGCAATACATTCTGATTGTAGTTCAGTTATAACATTTGCAAGATGTTGGTATGTGACCTGCCATATACATTAATTCCTTCTCTATTGCTAGTTTGTAATACTCTGAATTACAGTTACAGAGAGAAGGAGAGAAAGCCAGAGCTGTGAGATTTTGCAGGGATCTCTTCATGATCCCTGAATATCATAGGCATTAACCGTGTTAAAGCTCTTCCCCAGAGCCTCTGTCAACAGTCCAGTTTGGAAAGAAAAACTTCAAAGCGCCAGTCATTCCAACAATGATAATCCTCCATGGGCGAATGTGGGAAAGTGATTGCCTCTTTCCACCAGTCTGATCTATTTAAGCAGAAATTCTGCCATCTGGAGGAATTTTTCCAAAATGTCCTTTGCAGAAAAGCTCCTTGAAATGTAATGTGCCGGCCTCCTCCAGCACATTTTTAAAAGGTGAAGACCATTGCAGTTTCAGGCTAGACACCAGATAATTTCTTCTGACAGGTTTCCTGCCTACATTTATCCCTCGTGTCACATTTGCAAAGAGGGTGAGGATCTGTGCTGCAGCAAATCCCCCTTTATCATCCTTCACAAATTGCAATATAATATAACAGCTGTAAGTCTCAAGTGGTCTAAACTCTCCCGGGTTTTATGAGCTGGGAGGACAGCGCTGAGGAATTTACACACTTTAGCAGGGATCATATTAAATGCTTCTTACCTGTGGTTGCTTTTTATACAGCCAACTTCATACTAGTTATTAAGACAAAAGTAGCATTTGCGTTTTAATGGCCCCCGTCCTGCCATTTCGCTGTGGCTTCTGTTCCTCCTCCCTGCCAATCACCATTTTACCTCGATTGCTCAAGTCTTGGGACCAAGTCTGGATGCTTCCAGGGGGTCAGTGCCTCTTGGGCAAGCAAGGTTTTTTCCCCCAGTGTCCACATAATGACACTGCTGGCATCAAAATAACAGGCCCCTATTCTGACACCCTCTAATTTAATCTGAAAACATGGTTTATGGGGAAAATCTGATTTAAAAAAACTGTTACCAATGAACAGCGCTTTTTAAAAAATAAAAAGAGGTACTGTACCAGTACTCACTGTTATGTATTTAAGTCACTGTATATAGTTTTCCCTCAGGTCCGAGGCAGTTGTTTTAGGAGGGAACTTTAGTAGGGAATTTTGAATGATGTTTTGTCTGCTGCTTACCCACAACTTAACACTCACCATAAAGTTGTTACAGTAAGTGACCACATTTTACATTTGAAAAAAGTGCCAGTACTGTGTACCCTTGAGTACTCCCAGAAAAAAAGAACCGCAAAGACCGGTTTGCAAATTCAGCCCCCTTTCCCCCAGTTTGCACATTATGGCAATCCCTTGTTGACAGTTGGTCATGCTTTTCAAAGCTACCTTCCCTGCTCCTGCTCCCTGGCTCAGCATGACCTCTGCATAGGTGCCAACTCCCAGATTGAAAAATCCGGGATCGGCACCGGAACTGGGCAGAGCAGCACCGGAAGTCGCTTCTACGCATGCTCTGCCCATTTCCAAAATGGCTGCAGTGCCAGAAATCACTTCTGCGCATGTCCAGAGACTCCAGACATGTGCAGAAGGAGCCTCCCTGGGCCAGTAAGAATTTGGGGGATTTACGGGGTTTTTTTAAAATCCGGGCTGCCAGCGGAAAACGGCTGGGAAAACGGGGGGGTTTCCCAGGGAATACGGGAGACTTGGCAGCTATGGACCTCTGAGCCAGGCATAATGGCCTATTTGGTAAGCTTTGCCTACCAAATGTATTTGTTGGGAGTGAAGCAAACTTCAATCCTTGGTTCAGGTCAGGGGCGGTGCATCCCATTTTCCATTGCTGGCAGTGGGAGGGCAGGTGGGGCACCTATTTTTTTTATTATTATTATTATTATTATTATTATTATTATTATTATTATTAATATACCTGGAGGTCTCAGGGCGGTTCACAGAAAAGAATGGGGCTGCCACCTCAGGGACTTCTGCTGCCTCAGACAGTGGCCTCATCCCACCTACTAGCTGCATTGGTTCAGGTGTAGCACTATTTCAAGGAGGAGCAAAGCAGGGCTTTTTTTTCAGCTGGAACTCAGTAGAACTCAGCTCTGTCCCCTCTCAGGTGGGTGCCATGGCCATTCTAAAAGAACGAGGGAGGCGCTCATGGTGAGTTCTGGAACCTCTTTTTCTATAAAAAAGAGCACTGGAGCAAAGCAGGCCCAAGCTGGAGCTCATGCATGGTAAGATAGGCTTTCGATTCTGCTGCTCCTTCATGCATTGATGGTTTAGTGCTGCTCTTTTGTGTTTTTACTGCCATCTGTAGTTTATCTGTGTTTTAAAGGTCAGAATATCTGCATTTATGTTTGCTGCTTCTTTCTTTCTCTTTGCGACTCCTTTGTAGAGGGGGAACTGGGGTACACATCTTTAAAATAAATAATAATAACAAATTGTCAGCTTTGTTGGTCACAGCCCTTCAGCTGAAAATAAATGATGGCACAAGGATGGAAGGTGATCAGACAGAAGCATAGCTAAGGCATTCAGAAAATGAGCCTTTAAGAGAGTTATTAGGGTAAAGTGAAGCATCAGCTCCACTTTGCTGCTGTCAGGGCAAGTTGAATTTTAATTGCTATCTTTAGATATGTTGTGATGTATTTTAATTACTGTTTTTAACCAGATTGTTTTTATTATTCTGTACTTTATAATTGATGTTTTGAAACATTGTAAGCCACCTTGGATCCCCACTTGGGAGAAAGGCAGGTTATAAATATATGAAATAAAATAAATATGTTGATTATTAATAATACATTCCCATCTAGTTCTGTTCCAGGTCAGCCAATGTGATGACTTCCAAATGCTTTTGGCCTCAGCCAGCAAGGCCGTTTGCGGTGGATTAGAGGAGCTGGAAGAGCAACATCTGAAATAAAGAAAATAATAAAAGGCTCTGAAAATATTGGGCAGAGGTCCCTTCCTCATCGTTTCTGCTGCCTGGTAGCCTTTTACCCGAGAATTCTGCTAGGGATTGAACTTGGGTCCTTCTGCATATAAAGCATTAACTGGATTATAGTCTCTCCCAGGGCTTTTTTTTTCAGCTGGAACTCAGTTCCGGCCCCTCTCAGGTGGGCCCCATTGCCATTCCAAGAGAACGAGGGAGGGGCTCATGGTGAGTTCCGACACCTGTTTTCTAGAAAAATAGCACTGCTTTCTCCTAAAAAGCATTGGTTCATCTCCTCTACAGGCAGCAGCTTTGTGGGATCTCAGGCAGGAATTCTGTTTCCGCCACCTGCTACCTCATCCTTTCAACTGGAAATGCCAACAGCTGGACTGGGAACCTCCTGCATGCAAAGTACCTGCCTTGCCAATGAGCTTCAGCCATTCTCCCGATGCTTCGCCAGACTTTATAGAAACCAAATTTAGAATGCCAAAGACTATTGCATGCAGTGTGTCACTTTTTTTTAACTTCAGAAGGAGAGGGAAGCTGAGAAGTGCTCTAGGATCATTTCAAAAGCTCCAGAACTCCTTTCGAAACAAAATCTAATGTGTCATCTTGTGAAGAATCTCCACGGGCTGGAAGATTGCAGGCTGGAAGCTGAGCTGCTCCTTCACCCAGAACAGAACCAAGATGACTTTCTGAGGCCAGAGAGAGACGCACGTAGGAAAGGCAGAGGAGGGTTCGAGAAGGGGGCAGTTGCTACAAGGTGCATCCTTGTTCCTGCACCAATCCATGTGCCTTGCTCTGGTGTCAAAAGTGAGAACAAAGGACTGGGAAAGGGACAAAAAGAAGACTCTTTGATTCGGGATTATTTTTTCCAATACACTGTACACAAAATTAGATGGCATGATTATCTGATTAAAAGTTAGCTTCTTTACTGTTTCAAGACTCCCCCTCCTTCACACAGGTGCACGAATCAACTCACCAAGGAGTACATAGTTTTCCTAATCCCAACAACCCCTCCGAGGTAGGTTAAACTGAGAGGCAGTGACTGACCCAAGGTCACCCAGTAAGCTGAATCATAGCTGCCAAGTTTTTCCTTTGCTCGCGAGGAAGCCTATTCAGCATAAGGGAAAATCCCTGTAAAAAAGGGATAACTTGGCAGCTATGAGCTGAATGGGGATTTGAATCTTGGTCTCCCAGGTCCTAATCTGATACTCTAACCACTACACCACCCTGGCTTCTCTGCAGTAGGACTGACGCAAGGTCCAGCTAGACAAATTGAACAAAGGGTGTCGCTGAGCCCAGTCCTAGCCAGAAGAGTGCATAGGTGTCACACAAGTATTGGGGGCAATTCTGCAGCCTCTGGATTCACATCTGTCTCCAATCTGGAAGAAGATTCAGGACATGTTTTATTAATACATTATGAAGCCTTTAAACATGTTTAGTTTTAAACAACACCGGCTGTAAAATTAACAATGGCTTAGTATACTTGGAATTAAAGGAGATTACTATGCCACATCCCTTTCCCAAAAAAGTCACCCCAAAGCAAGAATGAAATTACTCTTCCCAGGAAAGCTATTAAATAATTAGCATTATTTGTGCTGCATGCAGACTTCAACCCACCATTACAGAAATAGCAGGTGGTTTGGGGCTAAGCAGATGTTTATATGTTAAGGTGCCTGGTAGAAAATCACAGAACACAGATGTGTGACTGGTGTGAAGAATAATTAATGGGGAATAACAGAGCTCAATTTGGTGTATTTTGTGCTTTCCTGGTCATTTGTGTGCGTGCCAGAGCCATCGTCTTCTTTTCCTGCATGAGAGGATGACAAAAATTATGATCTTTCTCATCAAACTGCAAGCTGGACAACCAAAGACATGAATCCAAGCTGGGGTTGTCATTTTACTGCTGGAATGGTTGCATGTGCTCATGTCCTTGACCTCAACCTCCACACCCCCACACTGGCTAGTGCCAGGGACTGGCTGGACAAAGAGGAGTGCTGGGGGGCACCAGCTGGGGAACCCCCAAGGGAACCCCCAGAGGAGGAAGGCTCTGAGCCAGGGGTTTGGTGAGGAGAGGTCAGAGGGAGATGACTGGGAGGAGGTGCTGAATACCGAAGGGACAACAGGGTTTAGTGAGCAGGAGGAATCCATGACAGGGGCAGTTCAGACTCTGATGCAGATATTAGTGAATCTATATACTGTATATATAAATGTAGGCATTGCGTGCGCAGAGGTCACGGCCTTTCTCCGTAACCGCTGAACTGTAATGTAACAAATTTGGCCACAACGTTCCATGCCCATCAGTGAGGGATCTGGCATAAAAATATTTTTAAAAAAACACAGCTTTCACACCTAAAATAGTGAATAAATGCAAAAAGGCACCCAAATTAGACGTCACCAGCAAAAGCTCTGAAGAGTCCAGCAGCATCCAATAGAAAGGCAGATTGCACTCTGTCACCAGCAAAATAACTGAAGGGCGGCGCCAAATAATGACATCATCAACCAAGCAACTGAAACCACCAAGGCGGCCATGAACAGACCGCTAGGCCCCTGCCGTGCTGCTAGGCCCCCACTAGGCCCAGGGGGGGAGAGGGGGAGTGCCCAGATCACAGGCCGCAGCACAGCCTTTGTGTTATGTAGGCCCCTGCCAGGCCGCCAAGCCCCCACTAGGCCCGGGGGGAGAGGGCATGCTCCCGGATCGTAGGCCGCAGCACGGCCTTTGTTTTATGTAGGCTCCTAGGCCCCTGCCAGGCCGCCAGGCCCCCACTAGGCCTGGGGGGGAGAGGGCGGTTGTGGGGGGGAGAGGGACAAAACAATTTTAAAAAACCAATCCATAAACAAAACATACAAAACACACAACACATACCAAAATCCACACACCACACCAACTACCCACACTACAAATACACCACAACACACAAACACACCACATCCACATCTTAAACCCTACCCACTTCTGACCCACAAACAAAAAACACCCTACAAAACTAAACAAAATAGCACCTTAATAAACAAACCTCTAAAAAAACCCATTAAGCCACATCCATCCATCTATGGGGAGAAGACAGTAAAAATCACAGGGATAAGCCGGGGGGGGGGGGGGGGGGAGGAAGGGACAGGAAACATCATGAATCAGAACAGGGTGGGGGAAATCATACTTCTTAAAAAAACATAAATAAAACTACCAAAACACCCAAACGAAAATGCACAATCATAAGACGACCAAAAATAAAAAATAAAAACCATAAATACAAGCACAAAGTTGAAACATCCAGAAAAGCATATTACAAAACACAAATGACATCAATAATCCCCCCCCAAAAAAAATCCACAGCAACGCGTGTCCGGGTCAGCTAGTATAATATACAAAGATACATTAAATGAAATTGAAATGTGTATAGAAATGTGTGTATTAGGAAAAGTGCACACTGATGAGTTCTGCAGATTTTTAAAATAATAATCATAATCACAAACTGATCCAGAAATAAGGTAAACTTAACCTAAGAATGGAAATAATAAGAAATTAGGAGTAACCAAAATTGGCAATTTCACCCTGCCAATCAAATGGAACCACCATTGCAGGGGGTTGGATGAAATAAACCTCGGGGACCCTTCTGATTCTATGATTCTCTGAAAAACCAGAGAAGTGTGAATTTCAAAGTATAGCTGCCTTTCTGTTCATGTATTGTTCCAGTATGAAATGTGGACCGAACTGAATTCTCCCTCCCCATTAATCAAAAGCTGGACAGGCTTGTCCTAATCAGTTCAGAGGAGGTCACCTTCATGTTCTATACTCTAAAGATCAGGAACATTGAAAGCATTTCCTCAGAAATTTGACATGGATTAAAATCTGGAGCCTTATTACATATACATGGAAGGCAGGGAGATCCTTTGAAATTGTGCCTGGAAGGCTGTTTTTAAAAGAATGAAAAGATAATGTCTCCCTTGAGAAGAGAAACCTTGCTTCCAAAGTGTTCATGCAAGTCATACAGTATCTTTCTGCAGTCACTTGTGAAACACACACACACAATTCTCTAATAATTAAAGCAAAAAATGTAGTGTTGAAAATAAAATGTTACTTGGCCAACAGAGAATTGTCTCATATTAAGGGGAAAAAATCTCTCTAAAAGTAATGTATAGAACACACCTTTATTTACAGCCAAAAGGGACAGGAACTGCTGATCAGAATTCAATGAGACCCCACCAGAGGAACGAATGCCATTGTTGAATAGGTGTACTGTAGACTGTTTCTCAAAAAAAGGTTTCTCAGACAGACCTCCCACTTCACCCAGACTCCAGGAAGGCCTCTAAGAAAGACCCAAGGTGCCCTATTGAGAACCCTGGAAGAATGTGCAATAGTCCCAGGCAGCCGAAGGTGGCTTGTCTCATGAAGTCTTGACTTTAACCTCCCCCCTAGCCCAATCCCTCTGACTGAGCCTTGATTCTCTCTCTTTGACAGCCAAGTGAGCAGTCTCTATTGCCAGGAGTCCACCTATAAGTGATGACCCAGCAGGGGCCTAGGAAGAGGAGGAGCTGGATGCGGGGATCCAAGTCTCTCAGTTGCTCATAACTCCTGCTGGGATAACAGCTTTTCTGCCCAGCTCCAACATTCCCTAAGGCTCTTTCACTCAACTGCAGTGGCAGGTATTGCTCACAGACATTGCATTCGAAACAAAAAATAAAAAAAATTCCTTCCAGTAGTACCTTAGAGATCAGCTAAGTTTGTTATTGGTTGGTCTCTAAGGTGCTACTGGAAGATTTTTTTATTTTTTGTTTAGACTACGTCAGACCAACACGGCTACCTACCTATAACTAGACATTGTGTTGTTTTTCTCTTGGATAAATGAAAATTAAACACACACACAAAATCAAGCCATGGTACATGGCTACAGTCTTCATTCAGCTTGGCAGGTCGCAGATTTTCCAGGTTTTGAGACACATGCTTTGCTGCTTACCACTGCCAAAGCCTTAGCCAAGATCTGGGCATTTATGTTGAGTTGAGTTAAATCGATGAAGCCATCCGCTGAGATCAAAACAGCCGGATTCCCCTATCGATCAAATGCGCTTAACTACTTACATAGGCTTTTTGCCATCTAAAAAAAGTAGTCAAGCACAGAGAATGGTTTAAAATTTATTGCTGTGCTGGTTGCTGAGAGAGGCCTTTAATTTACTCCATCAGGATAAGGAGCTAAAACATGGGTAAAAAGAGGGTTTTCATTAGAAGTATTGTTATACTTGTGGTAGCCCAATTTATCATGCAATTGCCTCAGTCAAAATTCACTGTTCTGCGTTGTTAAAATAGGCAAAATTAATGCAAAACAAAACAAAAACTCCACTGTAACAAGATGCAGAATGGAGGTAAATGAAGTAGTAACAAAAAGTTTGACCCCCTTCTAGTGCAATTCCTATGCATGTTCATTACGTTCAATGGGACAGGGCCAGTTCTAGCCATGAGAGGGGAGCACAGAAGCATGGTGTGTGGTCTGGAGAAGCCTTCTGCTACCAGGTACCAGGGATGCGGGTGGTGCTGTGGTCTAAACCACTGAGCCTCTTGAGCTTGCCGATCGAAAGGTCAGTCATTCAAATCCGCGCAATGGGGTGAACTCCCGTTGCTCTGTCCCAGCTTCCGCCAACCTAGCAGTTTGAAAGCATACCATCACGAGTCAATAAATAGGTACCAATGCGGCGGGAAAGTAAACTGCATTTCCGTGAACTCTGGCACTTGTCATGGTGCCCTGCTGCTCCAGAAGTGGTTTAGTCATGATGGCCACATGACCCAGAAAGCTGTCTGTAGACAAACACCGGCTCCCTCGGCCTGAAAGCGGAGATGAGCACTGCACCCCATAGTCACCTTTGACTGGACTTAACTGTCCAGGGGTCCTTAACAAGTGCCCTTCAAACATTTTGGACTGCAATTCCCACACTGGCTGAGGACAATGGAAGCTGAACACTTGAAACATAAGGAGGTCACCTGGCTGAAAAGGGTGGTTTGGAGGATTGAGAAATGTGATGTCTGGAGACTTCCGGTCTGCTGCCATTGCTGACCGGCGGGAGAATCTCGAGCTCAGAGATTCTCTAGCGCTGTGAGGGAGGGGGGAGCCGCGAGAGTGCCAAGGACCTCCAAAAAGAGCTCCAGATCAAGCATTCTGGAGATGTGGGGACTCAGCAGCACCTTTTTCTGTCTCCTCTGCTCCCCGGTAAGCCCTATTAAGGGAGCCGTGAGCGAGCGGAGCGGAGACATGGTGCCTTGAGTTAAACTGCTACCCTTGCAGTGTGAAGCTCTGAGCCGGTAACCTGTGGAGCGGTGGATTTTTCCAAACTCAAAGGATTTGAAAACAATGGACACCGTGAGTAAAGGAAAAGGCTTTTAAAAATTTTTTAATTGAAACAATTGGGACACAGGAGGAGATTTAAAAAGGAAGCCAATTTCCCCCATTGAGCGAATTGAGATGCAGTTAACTTGCCTGAAGCCGGGAAGCTGACAGGAAGTTTTTAATTACCAAAAATCGGACTTAAAACTTTCCCCCTAAGGCAGGGTAAAGGGGAGAAAGGTTGAACTTTGCAAAATCCTTGCAAAGGTTCTTTAATTTGGTCTGGGGAAAGTCCCCCTGGAAGCTGGAGTTGGGTCCCTGGAGGGATCAGCGAGCCGCCATTATGACATAACAATAGGATGGAATTTGTTTATCTCTTTGAGGCTGAAAACTGTCAACATTGAAGAGAGCGTAAAATATAAGGTTGTGAATAAGAAGTTTGACAGATGCTCTTTTCATAAATGGATATATGAGTTTTAAGATATGAAGAAGATTAAAAATGAGAGTTTGTAACCAGATTGGGCATAATTTCTCTTTCTGAAGTTTGGAAATACGAACTGCGCCATTTCCTGCTTTTAATCTGTGCTGTTCCCACAAAATTGGAGACAACCAGGATGTCAGTAGACACAACATCATCTGACTTTATTGACTTTCAAAAGGAACTTTTGGAACTGCTTTTGGATTTTAAAAGTGAACTGCGTCAGAATACTATACAGATTGATAAAATAAAACAGAACTGTGCGGAAAGTGAGAAAGGACTAATCACAACAAAGTATGAAGAGAAGCAAGATGAACAATCATCAGCCATGGACAATGTAATTGAATTCAAAGATGATGAAGAAGCTGCATGGAACATTGTTCCCTCAGTGAGAGGGGGGGGGGAACAGGACTCATGCTTGATTCAAAGAAGAACCAGCAGGACAGGATCCATGCTGGGGCCAGAACTTAAGGGGAACCAAAATGGAGACAGGGCTGAACAGTGAAATGTAGTTGGATGGTATTGTGGAACAGCTAGGAAATTGGGGAGGCAGCAGGGGACGAAGAAGGGAGAGTGGTGGATAGGTGGTGAAAGAGCGGGTGTGGGGTGAGGAGTAATAATGGATGTTATTTTCTGACTGATCAAGATGGCCCGAAACTGGAATAACCTAGGGAACTGACTGATTCAGCTGGGAGACCCTAAGTCCAGGGATGGGGGGGGGGGGCTGAATTAGATTTAAGTGTTTAAATGTTATTATGATAAAATAAATAATATTTGAATGTATAGAAAATTTTGGGGTATAAATTTGAGGCTAAGGGGAGTAATAGAGGATAGATGGATGGGAAAATAAATTTAGATTTGGATTAATATGAATTATGGGTGGAAGACAGTCGATGCTTTTAAGAATAGAAATAGTTGTGAGATAATGAAAAAATGTGTTAGAATGATTTAAGACAGGCATCCCCAAACTGCGGCCCTCCAGATGTTTTGGCCTACAACTCCCATGATCCCTAGCTAACAGGAACAGTGGTCAGGGAAGATGGGAATTGTAGTCCAAAACATCTGGAGGGCTGGAGTTTGGGGGTGCCTGATTTAAGATAATAAATGAAAATTGCTTAATTTGGAGTTAAAAATGGACCCAGTGTGAGGGGAATCAAGGAAGTCTACACTGTTAATTAAAATGTTAGAATTGATATGTTTTTCTTTTTTATGCTTTTATTCTTGTTTTTTTGTTTTTGTTTTTGTGATTTTTTGTAATTTGTAATGTTTGAAAATCAATAAATGTTATTGGGGGGGGGAAATGTGATGTCTGAAATGCAGCTAAAGGGCTAGATTCAATGAAGTAGCTCTGTCCCCCACCAGAAGCGGGGAAGTCATTTCATTCAGCAAGCAGAAACGGTTGCACTGACAGGATGCTCATTTTGATGTGACACTTAATTCCTCCCCCAGTTAAATGAGTGAGGTTTTTTTGTTTTTGTTTTTTAAGTCCTACAGTTTCAATGAGCAAGCTAAGCTCCCTCAGCTGGACTCAGCCCAACATCTTTCTCCCTGTTCTTGGAATGAATGGCTCAAACTGATCTTCATTGCATTTTTGTGGTGTTCCTTTTTCAGGGAATGCAAAACAAAAAACAAAAAAACCCATTTTTTGAACAGCAGTCTCTCTTTCTCTCAGCATGCTTGTTTAATCAATATACCCACTGGTAATCAAAGTTCTCTCCCAAATTAGTAACATAATTAGCTGTTGACCAACCACCAAGTTGTGTGGAACTACAGTGTGAAACCAAAGCTTGGGGCAAGAGGGGAACCCAATCACTGCTAATCAGATAATACTGTAATTTTGGTATCTCGTTTTATGGCTCTGTTCAGCTCTAGAAACAAGGCCACAAAGAACTTCAAAATGCCATGGAGTCTCTTGAGAACTTTTCAGGCACCACCCCTACCACCAACCATCTGTGGGTGGGGAGCAAAGCCTGCCTTAGCACTTGTACAACCAGGGTTCTAGGTCTTGCAGGGAGCAGGGATACCTGGTACCCGCTGGTATGGTGGAAGGCAGAGAGACCAGCAACAGGTGGTGCCAGAGCCATCCAATTCTAGCCCCCACCTCCATGCAAAGTTCTGCAAAGGCGGCTCTGACAGTGAGGTGAAAGAAGCAGAAAGGCAGTGGGACCCCCTGGACAGGTTGTAAGTGCTTGTTTCTTGAGCTGACCCTATCTGTTATGCACCCAGTAGATCACTGTGCTTCCAAGAGAGTCTCTCCCACAAGTTCCAAAGATCTCAGAAGTCTCTTCCACAGTAACCTGGAGCAGGGTTTTTAGTGTGGCTGTCCCTGTTCTGTGGAATAGCATCCCTTTTGAGATACGAGAAGTGCTCACTATCTGCACTTTCTGGAAAAGGCTGAAGATGCTTTTTGTTTCAAAAGGCATTCCCAGTTGGATAAATGAGTGTCTACTTGTTAGGGTTTGAGTCATATATATATATATATATATATATATATATATATATATATATATAGTTTTTATTGCAGTTTCTATTCACCCCCCTTCCCCGATACAGATTGGTATAGTAAGGATATAAGACCGTCATATAACTAACAACTTTCCTATTTCCTATTTCCTATACCTATAATGGCTTCCATTCTTCCTTTACTGTCATTATAAAAGCAAGTTTTTATACGCATTGATTATCCATTGTGATAATAATTTCAGACCAAATATTTCATAAGTTATCTGTACATTATATCTCAAACTTTACTTTTCCCTTCGTTATTCCAATAAACATTCAAATTCATATATTCATGTTTCTTGTGCATTTTATTCCAGCTCTACTGTTCCGATTTTTCCTAATTTATGTTAATTCCTTTATATAACTCATAAATTTCCCCCATTCATTGTCAAATATTCCATCACCTTGGTGTCTGATTTTTCCTGTTAATTTGGCAATCCCTACAAATTCCATAATTTTTTGCCTCCAATCTTCTACTGATGGGACCTGTTGTTGAGTCTTATTTTAAATGTATTGGTTGGGGGTTTTAAAAAAATTGTTCTAATGTGTAAATTGCCTTGAGTCAGTGTGGTCAGGGATAGGCTAGATGAGGAGAAGTGCCGGAAACCACCTGACCAAGAGCCCTCCAGGAAAGCACAAGATCTTGGTGGTGGACAACCAGATACACCCCAGGGGAGGGGAAGAGCTGGGATGTACTGGAGACAGGAAGTGGAGGATGCCCCCGCTCAGAGCAAAGACAGGAGTCAGACAGTCTGTCGATAGCCTGCCAACCCCTCCCCTCCCCTCCTAAAACAAGGCATTTGCTTCACATAACAGAGCAAAAAGCATTCTACAAATATGCTTTTTAATCAGATGTGGCAGGGCCAGTGGCACTGGAGAAAGCCAAGCAGCCTCTGGCCAAGTCACAGCAGAGCGCAAGACAGAGTCAAAGCAGCTCACCTGCTGGGGCTGAACAGCTGGGAAGCTAATGAAGGGTGGAGCCCCCAAGTCCCCACACCTGGAAGGAACTGACAGGAGAACAGAGAGCAGCCAGAGAAGGGAAAGGGAAAGGGGAGCAAGTCTCAGAGCAGAGCAGAATGAGTTTGCTCAGAAGGCCACAACAGTACCATCCACCCATGCCCCCAATGCCCCATAAGAGCCAACACAAAAGCCTTGTTTTTATATAATCAAGGATCCCATCAACTCACTGACAGACACTGCTTTGGCTACACAGCTGACAGTTCATTTTGCACAACACTATCCTTGCTCCAACAATAGTTTCACCCCTGTGTAAGTCTCTTACTAGTATTATATTATTAAAAATGTTCATTGTTCTTATTTTCAGCAGCTCTGGAGAAGAAATGTGCTTTATTTGCTTCTAGCACTCTCCCGAAGACCACTTTCTCCTAGGCCACACCCACTGCCTCCCACCTGTCCTGTTCTGCAGCAAACTGGCCACACAGGTAGAGAGAGTTCTGTTCACACATGGCCAGCCTGGTGCATGTCCTCTCTGTTCATTAACCTTAGCAAGGAAGGTAAATAGGAAAAGGGGAGAATGTGTGTGCGAGAGGGAGAGAGAGAATGGGGTGTATGTGTGGTTTGGCCCCACCCACTTTGCATCAGTCGATGCTGAAATGTTGTCTGCTTTACTTTCTATAAACTAAATTTTCCTTCATATAACATCTTACTAGTGCCTGGCCAAAGTCAACATTTCTGGCTCTTTTTGAATCTATGATACTTTCTTTTTATTTAACGCCTTTTAAACCCTGGTGATAATTTCACAATTTGAAGAAAGGATGTTACAGTTTAGAATTTAACACTCGCTTTTTAATTAACATGCAACAACTCAAACTGGGTGTAACAAAGCCACCCCAAGGGGGTCTTCCAGCAGAACCAAAGAAGTTCCAAAATATCTATATTTAGAGCAAATATCAACTTGATTCCTGTGAGCAAACCTCTGAAGGGTTCTTTTCAAACAGCATCAATGGATTCTGCCCCCCTCTTGAAGCCCCCTTTGAACAAGGCACTCTGTTATTCTTAAACAAAATGATTCGCTATGTAATCATTAAGTTAATATCAGGGTTACTGCTTTGAAGCTTTGTTAAGCACAGGAAGGAATGATCTGGTATTATGTGGATTACTAATAGATACTGTCATTGTAATTCTTTCGAGTTGGTCCACCCCCTTCAGCACCACATGCCCAACACCTGCCCCAAACTTTTTCCAGCCCACAATGTCTGAATGAACACTGCAAGGCAAGCAAGAGGAACCACGTTCTCTTGCTCTTATGTTAGTAGATTAGACAACTGAGGATCTTTTCCAAAGGGCAAATTCTGAGGTAAATGGTTTAATCCACCAACCAGACCAGTCTCCCACCCAAGCCGTTATTTTTCTGCCCCCAAAACACCCACTCATCGGCAGCAGGGGCAAAAAGGCGACTTTGCAAGTAGAGATTGCCAGGAGGGAGGGGGAGAGAACTCAGGAAGCAAGAAGGAAACAGTGGAGCAGATCAGAATACTTCTTCCTGTTTCCTGAATGCTCAGAGATGCTCCTGACTGCTCCCTGTAGCACACAGTTTCTACTCAAACTCTCAGAGATAGAAAAGGAATTACAAATTAACAAAGGAGAAGCCTATCAGCAGCTATGATGATTGCTATATGCTGTGCTACCAGAAGCAAATATGCCTCTCTGAATTACGCGCTTAAGCCCTGCTTCTGGGTCTTTGCTCTTGAGTTACATTCTTCTGAACTTTTCCTCTGTAGCAGATGTGACCATTGCCCCTCCAAACTGGGGTGAACTACAAATCCCAGCAGCCTCAGCAAGCCTGGTCAATGGGCAGGGATGATTGAGCTGCAGTTGAGCAACATCTGGAAGGCCAAAGGGTAGGTTTGCCACAGCTGCTCTCTAGTATGGCTGTGTGACTCTTGAGGCCCAAAGCACAAATAAGAAGTGAAGGATGGGAACCTCAATTCATGGTATTCTTCAGGTCCGCATTGCAAAAAGTTATTTGAAACAAAATTACTGCATGATTTATAATAGTTAATGGAAGGTAAATACTTCTGACGTGACTTAAATTTGACAATCCATCTATATTTCATGAGCTTCCATGCAATCTATCACCCTTTGAGAAACTGCTTCTTTGTCCTGTATCACAGATTGGCAGTTTTCCATCTTTGCCCAGCTGGAAGAAGGCACAGAATGTCAGAGAATATAGGTCTGCAGAGTTTGCAAAATGGAGAAAAGAGGCAGGAGCTTAACATCTCTCTTGCAGCCCCATCTAGGCAGAGAAGGCACCCTGAAATCAAAGGACTTGCACAGCTCCAAGCTGTTACTTAACCATTGCAACAAACCAGTCCTTTCCATAGTAAAATTATTTCCATATTTGTATTTATTTATTTATTTGTTTCCTTTCCTTAAAATAGTTATGTTTTGCTTTTCATACACACACACACACACACACAATATATATATATATATATATATATATATATATATATATATATATATATATATATATATGCACACCCCTGAGACCATTCCATTATAACTATCCAATCTCCCAAAATTTCGGCATTTCTTGCTAAATTTACAAATTAAAGTACAGTGGAACCTCGGTTTATGAACACCTCGGTTTATGAATTTTCAGTTTATGAACGCCGCAGACCCATCTGGAACGGATTAATTCATTTTCCATTACTTTCAATGGGAAAGTTCGCTTCAGTTTATGAACGCTTCAGTTTATGAACAGACTTCCGGAACCAATTATACCCATGCTTCAGTTCATGAACGCTTCAGTTTAAGTACTCCGCGGACCCGTCTGGAACGGATTAATCCACTTTCCATTACTTTCAATGGGAAAGTTCGCTTCAGTTTATGAACGCTTCAGTTTATGAACAGACTTCCGGAACCAATTGTGTTCATAAACCGAGGTACCACTGTATACACCAACACCTGTTTTACACATATTTGAACTCACATTTACATTCACCATTTGACAAAACTAACATTTGTGTTTCCATACATTTTTCTTTGATTGACTTCCCTTCTTCCTTACTGTCTTCTTATATTCCAAATTACTCTGCGCATTGTTTAACCTAATATTTGTAAAAATTATTCCGCAGAATATATGTACATTGTTATTGTCATATTTACATTTTCAAACCTGTGAACGTTGACATCTTTCACATGTTCTAGACAACGTGTCAAGTTACACAAGGGCTTTGGCCAGAAACCCTGAATGCTTACATATATCTGGACATAAAATCCAGAGTCCTCCAAAAAGTGGTACCACCTGGATTACCTTAAAAGTGCTTGTCTGAATTGACAACTTGGAACTGCTACCCTTATTTACCTTGGCAAAAAAATGTAGATTGTATCAGTGTAGAGCTAAGTTAAAGTTTTGTACCAGTGGGACATTGGTGCCCAAGAGAATGTATAAGCAGGATGCTGCTAGCTTCATTGCACAAGAGATTTCATGTGTTTGCACTAGAGCAAGTGTAGTGTTAGAGCTCTCTGTTGCACAACTTTAAAAGAAGAGGAGGAGGAGGAGGAGTTTGGATTTGATATCCCGCTTTATCACTCCCCTTAAGGAGAAGAGAAGGTTAAGGGGTGATATGATAGCCATGTTCAAATATATGAAAGGATGTCATATGGAGGAAGGAGAAGGATTGTTTTCTGTTGCTCCAGAGAAGCGGACACGGAGCAATGGATTCAAACTTCAAGAAAGAAGATTCCACCTAAACATTAGGAAGAACTTCCTGACAGTAAGAGCTGTTCGGCAGTGGAATTTGCTACCAAGGAGTGTAGTGGAGTCTCCTTCTTTGGAGGTCTTTAAGCAGAGGCTTGACAGCCATATGTCAAGAATGCTTTGATGGTGTTTCCTGCTTGGCAGGGGGTTGGACTGGATGGCCCTTGTGGTCTCTTCCAACTCTATGATTCTATGATTCTAGTCTCAAAGCGCTAACTATCTCCTTTCCCTTCCTTCCCCACAACAAACACCCTGTGAGGTGAGTGGGGCCGAGAGACTTCAGAGAAGTGTGACTAGCCCAAGGTCACCCAGCAGCTAAATGTGGAGGAGCGGGGAAGCGAACCCGGTTCACCAGTTTACAAGTACACCGCTCTTAACCACTACACCACGCTGGCTCTCACCCATCTGCTAGTGCAAGAACTCTTCCATTGTGGAAATCATTGCAGCTACCAAAGGTAGTATAATGGTGTATTACCTAATGCATTTTTTATTTTAAAAAATGCATGTATTATAAAGCATATGAATGGATAATGAGGGAGGGTTTTATATCCAGCTGGATACCCATTTCAATGTTAATGTTCAACTGTATATTTGTTTTCACTTCTGTAATGCCATTGTTCTTTTTTGCATAACAATAAAGTCATTAAACAAGCAAACAAACACACATGCACACAATAAAACAGCCAATCGTTAAAAAGAATATTACACAAAACATAAATCCACCACAATAGAAGTCTTTGCCTGTTATCTAAATGGAGCAAGGAGGCAGCCCTCCAACCAGCCAGTCAGAAATCTCCCAGATCAGTGTGTTGCAGAGTACAGATATACCCATATAAAGATGGGCTTCTCCAGCACACCCACCAACCAAGCCCCTTTCAGTAATGGGACAGAGAGCAGAGCCTTCCCCTATGGCAGGCATCCCCAAACTGCGGCCCTCCAGATGTTTTGGCCTACAACTCCCATGATCCCTAGCTAACAGGACCAGTGGTCGGGGAAGATGGGAATTGTAGTCCAAAACATCTGGAGGGCCGAAGTTTGGGGATGCCTGTCCTATGGGCTGGTCATGCCAGAGGAGAGGGCTCAATAAGGGGTGTCATATTCTATTTCTAAGCTTCAGTAGAGAGTACCCACTCTTATGTAGACAGAATAGCAGCACCCCCATACCAAACGTAATGGCAGATGTGAGGGAATGCTGAGGTTTGCAAAAGAGAGAGAGAGAGAGAGAGAGAGAGAGAGAGAGTGTATGGAAACCTCTCAAAGTAGGAAGAAACCCCAAAACAGTCTTGTAAGAAGAACTCAAGCGCATGGAATGTTGATAGTGGAAAAAGCTGACAGCTGGGTGGGAGAGGGAATGGGAATCTATAGTGCCCAGAAAACCTATGGGGTGCCATAGAAATAATGGTGTGTATGCTGTGTGTGGTTTTATTCATAACATGACAATATTTTCAGCAACAGATTCAACAGTTCAATGAGTTGCATGTTAGATAACCGTGGTGTGTGTGTGGGGGGGGTCTGCTAACTCAAAATTTTCCCAGAAGTTTTCTTAACTTGAATAGACAATTGTGGTTATATTGAACTAATAGATTTAGTCATTGATGCTCATCTCCTTGGCAAGGAGTGCCTGCCGGTTCAGAAATAGCAAGATAAGTAAGTCTGTTCAGTCATCCTGTCCTTCTGGATACTGCTGGTGGATATTTCCCCCTGCTGTGCCAGGATTCATTCATGCCTTTTGGAGATGAGATACCAAGGCCATCTTCATTGCCTGCATCACTAATTAGTCATGATTTTGATTGTTTCTGGGTCATAGTTCACAGGAGAATATGGTGGCCCTGTGAGCAGTACAACAGCCCCTAGGCTTCCCAGGAGTGCCATCCGCTAGTCCGGATAGGGCAAAACACCACAGGAAATATGCTATGGGGAGCAATCTTGCATTGGCCGAGGATGAGCTGGATGACCTAATCGGTTTTCCCCCATCAATGACATGTGCAAGTCAATGAATTTTATGACAGTTGACAGTATCTCAAAGTTCGATAGGCATTTCCCTCTAGAAGGACAAAGATCAGGAACAATCAACATCAACTCAAAAAAGAGCATGAGAGCTGCATTCATGACACTGGGCAGCAGTGGCAAGATACAGGAAAGCACATCCCACTTGGAAAGAAAATACTCGATACTTCTCTCTTCCTAGATGCTGAGAACCACAAAGGAAACAGAACTTGCTGAATTTGTTTATAGCAGTTAACCAGATGAACCATCACTACTCATTTCTCCTCCATCCTTCCTGACCAAGTGGAACAATCCTTGCCCTCTCTAAACTAGTGATGAGGATCCTCCAAATACTGCTGGTTTACAACTCTCATCACACCTGGTTGTTGGTCAGGCTGGCTGGAGCTAGCAGGAGTTGGAGTTCCACAATGTCTGAAGGGCACCAAGTTCCCCATCCCTGCTCTTAACAACTGCTAAGGCCACATCACAACTGTGAGTGACATGAAGTGCGGGAGAGGGAAGCTGCTTCTTCTTTGGTCAGGCAAGAGGGGGAGGGGGAGGGGATCTGAAAAAGCCGGTTTCAAAACAAAATTTTATTCTTTATAATATATGTGGTTTTTTAAATTTCCTCCCAGTTTTGGCAATATATGTGGTTGGGAATAACATGTCAACCATTGAAAAGGCTAGGTGGACTGGACAGCAACTTCTCAAACCATTGTGTCACTGCTGCTATCAAAACAAAATGAAAAACTGAAGGTGTCATAGACATTCTGGAGCATTACTCAGTTTGTGAATTCAGAATGGAGCATCTTTCTCCAGGCCTCTTCTAGATCATGTCTTTCCTGTACACTCTTAGCATTACTCTTGTGTGCATAACTGGAAAGATTAGTTCAGTGAATTATTGAACTCTGCCTCCTATATCTTTGTCCCTCTCCAAAGAATGATTGAGCCAGCAGAATATGCAGTCTAAAGTCATGAAAAATCATTGCAGTGTTTTGCAGACTTCTCACAAAAGCAACTTTCACTTGGATTGAACCAGAAGTCCCATGGGCCAAATTTGGGACCACGGCTAGTGATCAGGCAGGGACTGTGTGGATTCAGACCAAGGAGCCCTTCTCAAGCTCAGGAGATAGTAAAGGTGCACAACACCAACCTTTGTACCGTAACCGGATGACAGTATGAAAGCTCTGGATTACTGTAGCTAGAAAGCACAGTGCCTGTCTGGCAACACAGGTATCTGAATCACTAAAAGTTGCCCAAGAAGAAGAATTATGAAATTCCAGATCAAAGCCCCTGATGCCCCTAGAAGATGTAGGGCAGGAAGTCTGGTACACAGTCTTTGCCTTGTTGTCTGGTTATTGCTGGTATAAAATCTTGGTGTTTTGTGCAATTCTTTGTGCAATGTTGCTGCTTTGGAAACTTTGCCAGGCACAAATCCTTGGCATTGCTGGCAAAATCGGAAATCCAAACCATACAGCAGGAGGAGGATTTTTCAGCCCTGCTCCTCTGCTGGTAGATTATGACCCACAAAGGAGCCAAGCCCTGACTTCAGATGGGCTGGCATCTTTCTTCACCCCTATTCCACTTGCACAACTGACCACAGGACACAGAGGAGAGTACAGAAATTCAACCTTGACTTATTTGGTATGTATCTTTTTTTTTATCATTGGCATCAACTCCTCATACACAAGAGTCACTTGGGAGAGATGTGGGTGACCATATTTCACTTGGATCCTGGTCGATTTAAGTGAAGCCCAAGCCAGCTGGCAAAACCTGGGACCACTGTTGGCTGGGCTTGTTGAAGCCTCTCCTTCAGGAGGGCAAGGTAAGGCGCTGAATAAGTGGAAAAACTGTCAGCTGCACAAGAAGCCAACCTCAGCAGATTTCCTCTAAATGCTTTGGGCACCCTAAATAAATAAATAAAGCCCAAACTAATCCCATTTACAGTATTAAAGGATTTAAGGAAAAGCCATTTTAAAAGCATCAAGATAGCATTAATAATGATGTCAGAACATGGCATGGCAATACTAGTGACACTATAATCTTCATTACATATTATTATTATTATTATTATTATTATTATTATTATTATTATTATTATTGCTTTTGTGCCTTTTAGAGGGGTGGCGTCGTTGGCTTTCCTGTCTGAGCTTTTAAGTCAGCAATCCCGAAACCAGTTGTTTCAGAGCAGCTGTTACAGAGCCTGGAGGATACCTCCAATATCCAGGTGCTTGAAACTTGCAGCCAAGATGGAGAGAGCTCTATTTTTTTTTCTTTAATAGTTCACAATCAGAATTTTTTTAATGACACACAAATGGTAGAATACTTCACATAACGGAGATTGCTTTGCGGTCCTTCTCAAACAAATGGAAATAATTTTTTTTAAAAAACTACTTTTTAGGAACTTTTTTAAAAAATGTCATTCTTGTTTCATGAATGTTTTGTCCATGCACCCTCTCTCGTTTGCAAGGCAAAATAGTTTGCTACTTCAGACAAAAGGGAAATTTGTTGTTTGCCTCCAACCAGGAGAAGAGGCACATAAATAATTGGAAAAAATAGGGAGAGATTGGGAGGATGACCAAAAACCCTGAACCCAGAAAATACATTTTTACACACACACTGGACAAACTTTCAAGCTGGACCAAGATGATCAAGGGTCTGGAAAGCAAACGTTATGAGGAACAATTGAGGGAGTTCAGATATCTGAAGGGCTGTCACATTTGGGTGTGCTGAATTTTTCAAATTCCAAAAATGAGGGGTGCTGAAAAGTTGTAACATGACTTAGGAGTTCAAAATACATTTTGGTATTTTAATATAATTGAGTTTTGCTTGGTAAATAAAATGTTTGTAAAATTGCATAGAAATCATTAGAAACAATTGCCAAGTACTTGCAGTTATATTATATATTACTAATTTTATTTATTTATTATTTAGCATTTCCTGACATTTTCAGAAGGTAAAAGTAAAATTGTTTGGTTTTCTGAAAGCAGTTTCTGTGCTTCTTCGTTAAGCATCGACATAGCAAGCTAAATGTTGTCCAATCACAAAAAATAATTGCAGATTTGAATTCCTCAAACTCCAAAACATATATTTTTGAGACTCCTCACTGAAGAATTTTGCAAAAATTAAGTATCATCCACTAAAATGAAATGCCCAACTGTCACTTTGAAGATGGGGGAAGCTTGTTTTCAGCTGCTCCGGAGGGTAGAACATGAACCAGTGAATTCAAATGACAAGAAAGGAGATTCTGACTAAACATCAGGAAGACTTTTCTGATGGGAAGAACTATTCAACAGTGGTGGACTCTCCTTCACTGGAGTTTTTAAACAGAAGTTACGGATTCTGTAGCTGAGATTCCTGCACTGCAGGGACGAAGGTTGGATTACCTGACCCTTGGGGTCCCTTCCAATCCTACAATTCTATTCCTCTATGAACGTATATCTCTAAGTGTAGGACTTGGGAGTTGGTGATATGTTGTGACTCGTACACTGAAGCCACACAATTTATCTGTATTTATTTATTTTTAACATATTCTTATTAAAGATTTCTTGGTTTACAAAAGTATGTGCACTGTCTCTTTTTTCAAGTTACATTTTCTACAGATCAGTTTCATTTGTTGAGACATTAGTGTTACATTAGGAAGAAAAGGGTGGAAGAGGTGGGGGGAATGGTAAGTGGGGTGGGGTCGGGTGGCGATGCTTCTATTGCGTGGGGTTTTGTGTCAGCGTTGCTTGTGCAGGTTCTCTTTACTATTTGCTTGTGTTCCTTTGGTGGTGAGAGAGGGCATTTTATGCAAAACTGTCAAATGCTGAAAGGAATCAATAAAATGCAACAAAACGTAGAAAACATCAAAGGGCTATATGTAGAACTGCACAGATAAGTGCTTTCTCTGCAATGATAGGTGAGTCCGATAACATCCTATTCTTTGCTATATTATCCCATGTAATATATGAATCAGCATTCTGGTTCAACATAAAAGAGATTAAGTTGTATTTTTAGCAGTCTGGTCATGAAAACTGTAATTTATTTATTGATCTTTATACATGAGCCTGAACGTGAGAGAGAGATTTATCACTTAAACAAATGGAGGTGGGAATATTACGTCTTCTTGGGTTTTTTGGTTGTTTTTTTCAAAAAGATCTGCTTTTATAGGTCATTTGATTTCAAGGTCTCTGAACTGTTTACAAGCATGCTGGTAGCATGTTTGCTTAAAAACAAGCCCTGGGGGAAAATGTAACCCCTTCCACCTATTTCAGATTCATTTTTACTCTGAATATTCTGTTCCATGTCCAAGTCTCTCACAGGTATTCTCCCACTTCCTTTCTCCCTCCATTCTTCCCTCCCGGTTCCCAAACCCGCCCTGCCATGCAGCTCTTGAATCCATGTGACCCTTGGCTAGAAACGGGTGAGCCACCTCTTAGAGCTAGATGGGCGATAGCTCTTATATAATTACTAGTGTCATTGAGCCCGTTAAATAAACGGGCACTAGAACATATGTGAGAGGAGCGGCGGGGCTGCGGCCTTCTCTCCCTCTCTGCGCCCAGCCGCGGGGCGCGCCAGGAAAGCAAGTAAACAAACTCGCTGTCCCGTCGTGCCCAGAGAGGGAGGGAAGGCCACGGCCCCACCACTCCTCTCACGGGCCAGGGAGGGTTGTCAGGAGGAGGAGGTGGTGGACCAAGATGGCGGCATCGGGCACCAGGGCCGTGGCGGCGGGAGCTGGTCCGGGCCCAGGATTTACCTGGGGTGAGGGGTTGGGATGCGGCAATGGGGTGGGGGTGGGGAACGGCAGCAGCGGGGATGCGAAAGCACATGCTCCATCGCGCGCTCGCGTCACAATCTCTCGCGGTCCCTTTCTCTCTTCCCCTCGTGCCATTAGTCGGGAGGCGAGCCGCGGAACGGTGGTTTGGAGGGGAAGCCATTGAGGGAGAGAGAACCGCATTCTGCCCCCCCCGGCTCGAGGGCGCGAGTGAGTGCGCGGGGATGGGCAGTGCACGGAGGCAGAGGGTTGAGGGGGGGAGCGTGTGTGTGTGTGCGTCCAGTCCCTATGTCCAGTCCCTGTGTCCGTGGGGCACATGTGCAGTAGCGCAAACCCAGAGACACAGGGACTGGACGCAGAGACACTTGTACTTTATTATATAGGATACAGTGATATCTCGCAATATGAATGCCTCGCGCAACAAAAAACTCACTAGACGAAAGCATCTTGCGATGTTTTTGGTGACTCACAAGACAAAGTTTTCAATGGCTGCGCTTCACAAGATAAAGTTTTTCGGTGGTTTTGTTTTTGTTTTGCCGTGGCAACCCACGCTTCGCAAGACAAAATTATCGCTAGACGAAGCGACTTGCGGCACGAATTAATTTCGTCTTGCGAGGCATCACTGTATGTATACACTTTCCATTTTTAGCCACCATGAAACATTTTATACACTTTTAAATGTTCATATCATTTGACATTTTAGTCCCACATAGTGGCTGTTGCCTATATTATCGTTGATATGCAATTGCAATGGAACAGTTATAACATCTGTCATTAATCAAAATGTTTTATTGATATGTTACAATGATTGACAGTTTGCTTTATTATGACTTTAAAATGTTACATTGTTCACATAATCAAACCAATTTGTTGGATTGTTGTGTTCTGATTTGATTGATATTGTAATGAAGTATTGATCTGCATTTTTCTTTTGTTGTGAGCTGCTGTGAGCATATTTATATGGAAAAGCGTCATACAAATTTAATTAATAATTAATAATTGGCTTGAATTGAATAAAATGGATGGTGAACTATGATACGCCAGGTCCAGTGTTCGAAACTCCCATTGTTCTAGGCACATTTTGAGACAGAGAATTTCATTAGAGCAAGCAGTTTCTGAGCTCTGGGTGCAATACTGCGCCTAGGATTTCAGATTAAAACTGCCACTGCTGGCGCTGAGGGCGTGGGAGGAGAAATTCCTCCCGGCTGGACTTTCAAGAGATCTCTGCAGCATCAGACAAGCTGATAGATTCCATGTCTCAGCTGACCTTACAGAAAGGCAGTGTTTTGCTCTCTGTGGCCTCGGATTGGTTTAAATAGGTTTGGTTTAAGTAGTGCATGTTAAAGTGTTATCTACCTCAGAGTCTCACAGTGATGCTTAAAATCAAAACAAATGTTGGAGTAGGATCATTGAAAGGCATTGAAGTCTTCGGTTTGTGAACTGGACACTCGGGGTGGGTGTTTCTGCCATCAGTTGTATAGGCCTGTAAAATGTGTTAATTGTGGTGCCAATATATATATATTTATAGGAAGGAAGTGGGGTGTAGGGAGATTCCAGAGCTTGTCTGCAGAGTGGAAGGAGGACTTTTTTCTGCCTCCCCACTTCCAGCCACTCTCTAAAGACTGGAGAAGGAACCCTCTTAAAAATATTGAGGGGTGGGCAGGTGAAGGATGGCTTTGTTTTTTGCAGTCTTCAGATGAGGACTAGACCATGTGAAAAACAAACATAAGATTTTAGCTGCAGTTCATTCATTTTCAGCTTTGTATTCTTGTTATTAAAAAAGCATGCCTAGACATTCTGTTTGTTGTGCCCATAACCTATAACTGTCAAGTTCTCCCCCTTTTTAGGGGAAATTCTCTTATGCTGAATAGGCTTCCTCGTGAGAAAAGGGAAAACTTGACAGCTATGCCATAACCTAGCCTCAAGGTGCCATTTAGCTCCTAGCTTTCATATCTCAGTTTCTAATACTGTACTGGCTAAGTCTAGATGCAAAAAAATGTCAAGCTGGAAATTGTATAAAAGCTTACACTGATATAGAGTAGGAAATCTTATCAAAACCTATTCCTGCAAAACTACACATAGCAGGGCTGACTTCTGGGAATTGTTGGACAGAAACGGACAGGAGGGGTTACTACTTTTTAAAACAAACACTGTATGTAATATTTTTATTGTATTGTTTCTTTACTTGTTAATTTGATAGCCTCCCCACAACCACAAAACAGCCCACAAAACAAAGGCAACAATTAAAATACAATATATAACAGTAAATAAAAAAACTATGAAGAATGAAACAAACACAATTCAAACACTTGTTTTCCAAACTACGAGGGTCAGACTGAATGGGGAAATCCATTTAATTATTTGATTATTAAATCATAATAATTTAAAAGGCTCATGAAAAGACACAAAGCAAAGATAAAAACTTGGATGGGAAACTTCTTATAAAATAAAGGCTGCCATAGAGCCATCTCCCTTCAATAAAAATATCCCCTAGTTCAGCAGCCCATTATGGGATGGATGACCTAAGCCACACTGGCTGCTGTTTGCCTTTTTCCCCCATGGCTGGTTTTAATTACAGCTACAGCAGCACCCATGGGTTGGGGATCATGCACAGGCAAAGAAGAAGAAGGGGGGAAAGGAGGTGATTCTTCAGGGCACATTCTAAATTTAAATAGCATCCTACTGAGAGATTAGACACAGACATAAGGTTGTCACCTCATGCTTTCAAGAAACATTAATAAGAAAAAGGGCCTTAAAACACAAATCCAAAGAAGATCCCTGTGCTGCAGTGGCAAAGGAGTAAAACTCATAATTCTGGAAGCAGCAAAGCATAATACATGGGTAGGCAAACTAAGGCCCAGGGGCCGGATCCAGCCCAATTGCCTTCTCAATCCGGCCTGTGGACAGTCTGGGAATCAGCGTGTTTTTACATGAGTAGAATGTGTCCTTTTATTTAAAGTGCATCTCTGGGTTATTTGTGGGGCATAGAAATTCATTCATTCCCCCCCCCCAAAAAATAGACTAGCCCCCCCCCAAGATCTGAGGGACAGTGGACCGGCCCCCTGCTGAAAAGGTTTGCTAGCATAATACATGCAGGGGCACCTGCCTCCTGGGTGAGGTGCCAGAGTTCCTGACTGCAGCAGAACAATTAGCACAAGTGAGAATGACAGAATTCTTTCATGAACTGGGCAACAATCCACAAAAGCAGCCTTGCTCTTGAGCTCCTTAATTAAGATTGTAGTGGTCATTTTTGCACAAAGCCACATAAACAAACCCATTGCACTATAGGATTGCTCTGAAAGTGAGCTATGGGTTTTGTTTTGTTTTTAATATTGTTATAGGTTTGGGTTCCTTCCTGAGTATAGTCACAATTTTTACACTCTAGTAAAACTTGCTTTCCCATTTGGGTTCCAGGCAAGCTCGTAAGTCCAGAACAAATTAAGACATGCTTCTGTGAGCTTCCAGCATCCACAAAAACCTCACACAACTCACCCTCACAGCCTCCTTTGGCTGGTTGTTCTCCATCTAAGGATGTTGTGGCATACCGCCAGGGGAGATGAGAAAAGGCCCACCCACTTGTCCCTACGGATATGGTAAATAGCAGTGCTTTACTGCTGCACTACAGGGACCCAGGTGGCGCTGTGGTTAAACCACTGAGCCTAGGGCTTGCTGATCAGAAGGTCGGCAGTTCGAATCCCTGTGACGGGGTGAGCTCCCGTTGCTTGGTCCCAGCTCCTGCCAACCTAGCAGTTCGAAAGCACGTCAAAATGCAAGTAGATAAATAGGAACCGCTACAGCAGGAAGGTAAACGGCGTTTCCATGTGCTGCTCTGGTTTGCCAGAAGCGGCTTTGTCATGCTGGCCACATGACCTGGAAGCTATACGCCGGCTCCCTCGGCCAATAATGCGAGATGAGCGCGCAACCCCAGAGTCGGTCATGACTGCACCTAATGGTCAGGGGTCCCTTTACCTTTACCTTTACCTTACTGCTGCACATAACAACATGTTGTAATGCGATTCTCTTCCACGAAGACTGAAAGACTGTTAAAATGGCTCCAGCAAAAGGAATGGAGATGAATGGCAGTGGAGTGATCTGCCACACTGGAACCCCAGCTCAAGAACCCGCCTTATCACCCCAAGACTTCAGGAGCATCAGCAGTGATGGGCTTGTGCCCTGCCTCTCATGGTCTCTGACAACATGTGGTTTTGGCAGAAACAGATACAGAAGCTGAGAGTTTTTCACTTGAGTTTAGCTGGACTTCAGGCAGTCAGGGAAGGATCATGGGGTATTTGGTTGGAGCAGTTGTTTTCTCTGGGAATCAGATGTGGGGTCTGTAGTTGTGTTGCCTATTGTAGGAATAATTTTCCCTCCCCAGATCCTCCATTTCCACATTTGTAAATAAAAGAGATATTACAAAGATACTGTAAGTCTCCAGGGTTCTCTCACCCAAAGCAACCTGACCCTGACCCTCAAATGTCTCACTGCTTGGGGAAGCAGGTTGCTGATGCCATTTGCTAACCAATGTAACTTCCCTGTGAGGACTTGCTGAGAAGAGGAGGAGCAATGTGGGTGGAAATCTACAAGGGAAGAATGTTAGGCCTATATGCTAGCATATAAGAGCTCCCATTTTCCAACCAAGAGCTCTGTGAAAACCTAAAGCTTGCCACACTCTGAGCAGCCATGGGCCTGGGCCCAATAAAACTCACCACTCCTCCTCCTCCTCCTCCTCCTCTGCAAAGCCTGTCACTTCCCAAAGACAGGAAAGCAAATTGGAGCAGAAGTCTCCAGCAAGAGACCAAAGCCCTTAATTAAATCAGATTCATAAGCAAAATCAGTGGCAGATGGTGCTGAAAATAGATCACACAGGTTTATCATTTACAATGACATTTTTGTACATGCAGTTGTCAAGGTAAAAAGCTCATTTTTCTCCCTTTCTAACAGTAAAATGCTATTTTTAGGTTTTTAGAATGTACCACTGAATCCTAATTAACAGCAAAGTACCAAACACTTGTAGTTAAAACTTACAGATAATTAAAATTTGCAGATTAAGAGAGAAAGTGAGCATGTCTCTTTTCGTTTAAGGTTTTTTAAAACCTTTTAATTCTGAGCCACTTTCTGCTTGGCTTTCATCTTATTTATGTATCTCTTCCCAAAGGACCGGAGGCTCATGTTTCTCACTGCTAAGATGCTTAAACACACAATTCTATGCATTATGTTAGATTGGTTTTTATTAAATAAACCCTTATTTTCAGGAATGTTCTTTCCCTTGCCTATGAACAGCACACACAAAAAATCAGTTACCTTCCCCAAGATCTCCCACTGTGTCCATATCACTCACTTCTCCTTCAGATCCTCTGCATGCCAAGGAGGTGGTCTTGTGCTCTCCCTCTGAACTTTGCCAAATCATTTTCTGCTCCCTTGACCAGCTGATGCGAAGGAAGGGGCGTGGCTCCATGACAGGGCAGCTGCTTTGAATGCAGAAGGTCCCACGTTCAAGTCACAGTGGCAACACCAGGCTAAGAAAGTTCCCTTCCTGAAACCCCAGAGAGCCGCTGCCAGTCAGGGTAGACAATGCTGGCTACCAACGGTCTGAGTTGGTGTAAGGCAGCTTCCTTATGAAGCTGGATGAAAGGTGTGGAATAGCAGACTACTAGACGATGTTCTAGTAAAACCTTTCTCTGACCTAGTGTTATCCAGATGTTTGGGGCTACAAAGCTGGGCTGGCTGGGAAGAGGGTGATGGAAATCCAAAACATGTGGAGGGCACCAAGTTGGCGAAGGCTGTGTATGGGCCTCAGACATGCTTGAGGACACCTTCAGCCTGCATTTTAAGAAGTGTTTTAGATGGTTTAAATGTTTTTAGATTTTTTTAAAAAATAAAATAAAGAGGTACTTAAAATTGATTTTAAACTGTACTATTTTAACTTTTTGCTGCTTGCCACGCTGGGGTTCCTTTGGGAGGAATGGTGGGATCATATTTTTAGTGATAATGATAATGATGATGATGATATGTTTTATTATTTGTAACCCACCCATCTGACTGGGTTTTCTCAGCCACTTTGGGCAGCTCCCAATAGAATATTAAAACACAATAAAACATCAAATATTAAAAACTTCCCGAAACAGGGCTGCCTTCAGATATCTTCTAAAAGTCAGATAGTTGTTTATTTCCTTGACATCTGATGGGAGGGCATTCCACAGGGTGGGCGCCAACACCGAGAAGGCCCTCTGCCTGGTTCCCTGTAGCTTCACTTCTTGCAATGAGGAAACTGCCAGAAGGCCCTCAGAGCTGGACCTCAGTGTCTGGGCTGAATGATGGGAGTGGAGACGCTCCTTCAGGTATACTGGGCTGAGGCCATTTAGGGCTTTAAAGGTCAGCACCAACACTTTGAATTGTGCTGGGAAACGTGCTGGGAGCCAATGTAGGTCTTTCAGGACCAGTGTTATGTCATCCTGGCAGCCACTCCCAGTCACATTGAGGAGGAAATGAAAGGATAGGAAAAGGGAAGGAACTTCTCTTGGGTTGAGGCAGGCTGAGCAGAGGTGTCTTAAGAAGAGAGCTGGATGTCAGGTGGAAGGATCAGAGCCGGCTCTAGGTAGAGTCCCGGTGGCGCGGGGCGGCAGGGCCAGTAGGCGAGGCGCTGCGCGGCAAAGCCACGCGGAAGCCATGCTGTGCCATGCGAGGGCGGGGGCGCCGGAGCAATCTCCGTCCCTCAGCACCAGGGCGCCCGACCTGCTCGAGACTGCCCTGGGAAGGATACTCCACTGACAGGGAGCTGGAAAAGAGAGAGGTACCAGAAAATGATGACCACTCCTGGGGAACAGCGCCACCAACATATGTGTGGCTCTTAAGAAGAAAGGTGGGAAAGGAGACATTCTCTTTGCAGACTCGAAGGATATGTTTTCTCAAATATGGAGTCAGTCCTAGGGATGCTCTACATGTTAAGTTTTCTAGCCCTAGAGATTAACACCAAACGCCTGTTCCACCCTACAAAAAACTCCCAGATCAAAATCCACATTCCTCAGGTAAAGGACAGCAGGATACATCAAGCAAACAAGGTGTTAACCACTATCAAGATAACAAGGCATAGTCTCAATCTAACTAGAATAGGCAGCAAAACAGAGTCACCATTGCCTTGCACAGCACAGAGCTTAGTGACACAGCTTTGAAGAACAGTCAAATTTGAGGAACAACCCAGGGATGAGGCCAATATATAAACTCAGAGCAAAACAAGAAGGAAATCCATGGTGTCAAATATAATTGTTCAAGCTGATGGTATGTGTTACATAAATTTACTGGCACACAGGTAGCACTTTTGATGTGCTGCACATAGCACTTTCTATCCCACACGACCTGCTTTCCACTCTCTATTCACCCTTTGCTCCAACAGGCAAGCTCTGATAGAGAAGGATAACCACTGAGCAGGGCCGTCTTAAGCATATCTGGCACCCTGGTGTGAAGATCCCTCCGGCGCCCCCCCACCCCGTTTCCCAGCGCAGTTGTTTGGCGGGTGTAGCACGGCTGCTGCAGGTGCAGCAGTGGGGCACCCCACTGGCGGCCCGGCGCCCTGGCGCCTTGCGCCACCCAACCTTGCCTTAGAGCCGGCCCTGCCACTGAGTTGGATACAATGGAGAAACTGTGCTTTCTGAGTCCTTTGTGCCAAAGAAGCAGGAGGACAGCATGTATCTTAGAGGAAAATTTCATGAGAACATTTACCCCAGATAAATAGGGTTCTTAAAAATATTGCAATCTTTTGGTACAGCAAGGTGCTTCAAATATTCCACCAGAGGCAGATCACCACACAAGCAGCAAGGGTTTGCAGAGGCATGCATCACACACAAGCAGAGTTCAAAATCTGCCAGGTGTATTTTGCACCTGGTCATCGGGCTCTTGTGACCAAGTGAAAATGCCCATTTGCCAGGATGCTGCCCGACGTCTCCCCCATCTGGAGGTGCATGCCTGCGAATCCTTGGGTCTTGCCTTTTTTCACACACTAACAACACATCCTGTAGAATTCTGTCATATTTTATCTGCACAATCATAATGAATTTCAGGAACCAAAAAGTCGTATTGAAAATGTGTTTGGCCGAAAAACGGCAACTAGGCATTCCATTTTGCCATCTGCAACCCTGGTTTAAGGACTCATTTGGTGCATAGCATATATATCTGAGTTTCTAACACTGCACACAGGCACACAACAGGGAATCCTGAGTAGTAGTGAGCAAGGCATTTCTATTGATCTAACAGTGCTCTGCTGCCAAATTTTAATGGAACTGCTTCAAAGTAGTCACTTTGCTTTAACCTATGGAAACACATTTTCACTCAGTTAGAAGCAGGTTGGGGTTAGGGTTGTCGCACCCAAAGCACAGCACCTCAAAATTCAGCGCACATAAGCCAAGTTGAAAGATCCAGTTTCAAGACGGGTAAGACATACTGTGTTTTGCCAGCCAAACAGGCAACACAGGAAGGTAACTCAAATATCATAGACCTATTTGCACCACATACCACCTCACACAACTTCAAAGGGCACATAGCACTAAATATTCAGGCGAGCCAAGAAGCAGAACGACAGATTCACCTGAGACCTCCCACTCCTACTAATGAAATCCCCCCAATGGTCAGAAACTAAGACATGTGCCCACACCTGCCAGTACCAGGAAACTGAAGAGTATTCATGGGGCATGAGAGAGAAAGACATATTGGGTGGGTAGATGGAGTGGGTTTGCATCACCACACAAAAAAAAGGACTCAAAAGGAATCAAGTGATTGACTGTTTGCTTCCCTTGAATCAAGCCAAGTCCCCAAATGTTATGGTGCAAGTTTTCCTGGAGTGGAGGAAGACAAGCATAATGTTCCCTTCCCTTCCCCACATTGGGTGATCGAGTGTGTGTGTGTGTGTGTGTGTGTGTGTGTGTGTGTGTGTCTCCTTGGGATATGTGTACAAATGTGGCATGTGAATGTGTGCAAGTGCTTCTGTGTGTGAGTTGGGTATGCCTGTATTTTTTGGGGGGGTGTACATGCACATGAATGCATGTCTGCTTGAGGTGGGTTTCCATGTTGAGGTGGGTTTCCATGATGTCCGGCAAATGCAGCACGTCTGCCTGTAGAAACCCTCTTTTTTTCCTTTGCCCATGAACATCCAGGCAGGATCAGTTTGGTTATCCTCCTCCCCTACTTGATAACAAGAACACAGTTTGATTTTAAGCCATTTTCAAGCCCTGAGAGTCTGTATTCCTTCTTGTCTGTCACAAGCGATCTGTTTTTTTATAGCACAAATGCAATTCACCTGAGTTTGACTCTGAGCCACATCTGCAGCTTTCATCACCTTTTCATTGTATGCAAATTAAAGCATAGCTGCCAAGTTATCCCTTTTTTTAAGGGATTTTCCCTTATGCTGAATAGGCTTCCTCACGAGAAAAGGGAAAACTTGGCAGCTATGAATTAAAGTTCTTCTTCATCCAAGGTGCCTGATTCAAATCTCAGAAGAGACAAGGTGGAGAGGGAACTCCTATCTTTGTGTCCACCTAAAAAGGAGCCTTGGAGTAAAAATTGTCCAAGAGAAATGAACATCAGATCCAGTGCCTCCTCACTTATCTACATTTAAGTGTTTCTTTCCTGGCTCCCTTTAAACTTCAATGTCTTCTACATGGATAGCTCACATACGATTCTCAGGCCTTTGGATTCCAGTTCAGTATTGAAATACTGGACAACCTTTAACCACTGAGATTGAGGGCCAAGTTACATGTTATGTGTGTGTCTGTGTGTATGTGTATGTGTATGTGTATGTGTATGTGTATGTGTATGTGTATATGTATATATTAGCATGCACATAATGTTGCAGCTGAAAATTGCCCCTAATGAGATTGGCCCTTGCCTGCTCTCGCATCATCCTAGTTCAGGCATCCTCAAACTTCGGCCCTCCAGATGTTTTAGACTACAATTCCCATCTTCCCTGACCACTGGTCCTGTTAGCTAGGGATCATGGGAGTTGTAGGCCAAAATATCTGGAGGGCCACAGTTTGGGAATGCCTGTCCTAGTGTGTTCTGTGGAATATACTAGACAAGATGAGGGATATCTGAGACTGGAAACCCCATCTGAAAGAAAATGAGTCAAATAGGGCCAGAAAGAGGTTTGGATCAAGACTGTTGAACTGGGTGAAAGTTTTTTTAAAAAACAAAAAAACCTGTTGCCCCTGTTTTCCCAGTGAAAATCGTGCTTCCCCCAAGCTGCTCTTTGCAGGTTTTCCCACTCTCTGGGCCATTACCTAAACTTATACAATGGACGCTCAGGTTGTGAATGTGATCAGTGCGGGAGGCACGTTCACAACCTGCAGCGCCGTGTCTGCGCACGTGCGGGTCGTGATTCGGTGCTCCTGCGCATGCGCAAAGCGCGATTTAGCGCTTCTGCACATGCACCGAAACCCGGAAGTAACCCATTCCGGTACTTCCGGGTTCGGCGCGGTGTGCAACCCAAAAATGTGCAACCTGAAGCATCTGTAACCCGAGGTATGACTGCATCTGAATGATGTATTGCAGAGGTCTATGGTCCCTGAGTCATTTGCTGGGGTTAAACCTAGATCATGAAGTTATGGCCCATGAGCATAAGCCCATGGCCCACGTGGTCTAGGAACCTGTTCTCACAGTGGTCAGCCAGGGAGGCCCACAAGCAGCACTCTCCCTTCCTGCAGTTTACAGCTATTTAGAAACATGACTGCCTCTGATAGTGGAGGTAGAAAGTAGCTCTCCTGGCTCGTAGCCACTGATAGCCTTCTCCTCCATGAATTTGTCCCATACTTATATAAAGCCATCACAGCCACCGAAGGGAGCAAGTTCCAGAGTTCAACTACATGTTGCATGAAGAAGTCATTTCTTTTATCTGCCCTGAATCTTCCAACATTTACCTTCCTTGGATGTCCACGAGTTCAAGCATTAGGAGCAAGGAAGAAAAACTTTTCTCTATCCGCTTTCTCTACCCCATACATATTATAATAAAATACACTTACATTTTATTTCATTTATTACATTTCTACACCACACTTCATCCGAAGATCACAGGTCACCTCTTACTTGCCTCTAAACTTAAAACTGAAAAGGAAGCTCCATTTTCACACCTAGAAAACTTCAGCGGAGAATAATAACAAATATATATGTGTGCTGCTAACTTTGGCTATGTGATTTTAAGCACGTGCATTCCAAATCAAAACAAACTTTTCTGATGAAATTGACTGCAATGATAGCCAACAGGCATAATTAAAATATTTGTGACCAAACTGAGCATTTTCCTGCTGAGTACAACATCTAGGCATGTCACTATAACCTAGAGGGTTGTTAATTTTTGCTAATTAACAACCACAAAGTTTCAGGAAAAGCCAAGTATCTCTTTCTTTCAATGCTTGTAAAGAGCGTTGAAGCAAATGTTATTTCAGTTATAACAGTCACTGTGTTTCATAGGAACCAAAACATAATTTGTAAATTGTGTATCAATAAGCAATTATACAGCATTGTCCAAGTCCAAAGATGTCAGAGAACACAAAGCAACTCCAGCTCAGATGGGGAGCTCAGTGGAGCAAGAAGCAACATCTTGCATGCAGCTCTAGCACACGGTATATTATGCCAATGCTGCTTCTGGATTTCATCACTTCAGATTGCTGCAAGGAGGTACCCAATGAGTGAATGCTTTTACATGTAAATGTATGTATGTCAGTCATATATTCTTCTTCCACAGACCAGCAATCAGTCATGTGGCTCCCCCTTCCTGAAGTCTAGAATGGTACAGTCCAGAAAGAGTTTCAGCTTCTCATCTGTTGTTTGCATGACCCTAGAGAGCTGTGCTCTGGAAGGCTGGGGGACGGGGACTTTTCACAGGCACATTCACCAAGCGTAATGCACAACCAGCCGCTGATTTAACCATATGGACAGATATATGCTGTGAATGAATGAAAAGGAGGCGAAAACCTTTTCCATGTTGTCTGATTAAGGGGAGATTATCAGGAACATCAAGCAAAAGGAAGGTAGGACAAATCATGTACTTACATTGAACTCACAGAAATCAAGGCTATCAAGGCTTCTGCTTCTATGTATTCTCCCTTTTATTCTTCTTAGAGAAGGCTTTCCTTGGCTTATACTACAATTAGAGCCAGTGGGATTTTCAGAGGATGGCGCTACCCTGTTGGAGAGAAATGACAGCATTTTTAAAGGAAGAAACCCTGTTCTGAACACCACACCACACAGGCCTCTTACCCTAGGTACATTTTCTGAACTTGTTTTCTGCTGCTGCTAAGCAGAACCTTTTCCCATCCAATGACCCCCCCCCTTTGTCATGGGCAGCCTTCCAGGGTCTGCAGAACAGAGGTGGCCACTGCCAGAGGCCAAAGTAGGTGTGGTCAGAAGCAAAAGCAGGCAGAGTGGTGAGTTGGACTTCCATCTTTGGGCAGTGGGCTCTATTTCAGCCAGGCAAAACCAGGGCGTTCCTATACACATGGACACAGGCACCTTTCTCCATCTTCATCCAGACAAGTGGCAGATGCTATCACAGCTCAAGGACACATTTCAGCTCTGCAAAAGGAGTCAAGGAGGGTGTGGAGCAGGCCAGTGAGGGTCTGGCTTGAGGGCAGTTCTGAGGGCCAGAGGGAGAGGCCTTGGGGCTGCATTCCACCTTCAGGTCAGAGGTTTCCCAATCCAGTTCCCAAGGGCATAGCCCAGACTGATACAAGCGGGATTTTGATTGAATGTCAGGAGGAACCCAGAGAGGATGAGCTATTTGACAGTGGAGCAGCATGCTTCGGAAGATGCTACACTTCTTCATCAGAGGTTTTAAGCAGATCCTAGACTGTCACCTATGAGGGATGCTGGAGCAGCTAATTTCATGCACTGGCAAAGGGATTTGGCCTATCAAAGAAATAAAAGCATACTCTTTCCATTGTCTCAGTTTCCGTCCCCGCCCTCTGTTTTCCCCATGTCAAATCATGGAGTATAAGTGTCCTGTCCTCTTATACTTTATAAGTACTCTGCACATTGATGGTACTATATAACAAACGTCAAGTTACCACAGGAATGAATGAATAAATAAGCAAGGAAGGAAGTGCGCCATTTTGACTATCCCTGAAACCCATCCAGGGGGCACCTGGGCCTCGGAAGACAGGCAGGGCTCCAGAAGGCAGGACCAAGACTAATGCAATGAAGCGGATTTTGGCTAAACGTTAGGAGGAACTTCCACAGTGCCTGGGGAAGTGGAGGGCTTTCCTTTACTGGATGTAGCCTAAGTAGAGGCTGGGGAACCATCTATCACAAATGCTGTCATTTCCAGATACCTGCACAGAGCAGGAGGCTGCACAATAACACCTCCAAGGTTTCTTCCAGCTTTGCCAATTCTGAGATTCTGTAATGGCAGGTTGATATGAGAGCAAGCATTCATTCAGGGACCAGGGTCCACTGTTTGACTTTAGGGCTTCAAAGGTAAGCACTGTCACTTAAGAATGCCCATTTTATCAGCATGCAAAGGACTCTAAAGTACAGACCACTCTTTTATGTGCAAAGCAAACCTGTGAATTCTCTCAGCCTCAGGAACCGGAACCCTTTGGTAACAAGACAAGGGCTTTAATCTGTTTTTAAATAGCAACATGGATAAGGTTTACCTATGTTTCAGCATCAGTAACAGCTACGACCCTGTTTAGGAATAATGCTTAACCTTTCTATAGCATGCTGCAAGTACTTCATGTGCATTATCATACAACAACCCTGTAAGGCTGGCTTAGCTGGACTATCCCTGCCATCATTATGCTGCAACTCAATCACAGAGCTTATACTTTCATGCAGAAGGTCCCAGATTCAATCCCCAAACTCTCCAGATAAAACAATCAGAGGGAGACTCCACCATAGGAGCTGGGCCAGGGCAGGAGAGTGCTAGAGTCCTGTGTAGTCGAGTTGTGTGGGATCAGTTCCAATCTGTTACCTCTGAGGCTGCTTGGAAGAGTGAAACCGACCACGTGTCTCCTTGATCCTTGCCTATCCTGGCTCATAAGTGTGAGCTGGGAAGGGCTGGGCAATGGGCTCTGCAGGGTGGTGAATGCTTCTCTCTGTGAGGGAGCCTTTCCAGACCCACTGAAAGAGGCGGTTATTAAACTGATTCAAAACAACAACAACCATATTTAGACCCGGCCAATATAGCCAACTAACACCAAGTCTCAAATTCAGTGGGTGGTGCTGAACAACTCCAGGCACGCTTGGAGGATGTGGACCATTTGGATCCCTTCCAATCGGGATTCAGGCCTCATCATGGGAATGAAACTGCCTTGATCTCCGGCGGGCTAGGGACAAGGGTGAAAGCTGTTTCCTAGTTCTGCTGGATCTCTCAGCGGCCTTTGACACCATCGACCATAACATCCTTCTGGACCGTCTAGAGGAGCTGGGAGTTGGGGGCACCGTTATACAGTGGTTCTGCTCCTTCCTCCTGGGCTGTGTTCAGAAAGTGGTGGGGTGAGTGTTCAGACTCCTGGGCTCTCACTTTTGGGGTGCCTCGGGGTTCCATCCTCTCCCCCATGCTTTTAAACATATATGAAGCCACTGGGAGAGATCATCAGGGGGTTTGGGCTGGGTGTTCATCAGTATGCGGATGATACCCAGTTCATCAGTATGCAGATGATACCAGCTCTACTAGGGCGAGTGTTGGGGACTCCCTGGTCCTGAATGGGGTAACTGTGCCATTTTGGACTCACAGCTGTCCATGGAGGCTGAGACCCTACCTGCCCGCGGACTGTCTCACCAGAGTGGTGCATGCTCTGATTATCTCCTGCTTGGACTATGTGGGGCTACCTTTGAAGGTGACCCAGAAGGTGACCCAGAAACTACAACTAATTCAGAATGCGGCAGTCAGACTAGTGACTGGGAGTGGCCGCCGAGACCACATTACAGTGGTCCTGAAAGACCTTCATTGTCTCCCAGTATGCTTCTGACACAATTCAAAGTGTTAGTGCTAACCTTTAAAACCCTAAACGGCCCTCGGCCCAGGATACCTGAAGGAGCGTCTCCACCCCCATTGTTCTGCCCGGACACTGAGGTCCAGCTCCGAGGGCTTTCTGGTGGTTCCCTCCCTGCAAGAAATGAGGTTACAGGGAACCACGCAGGGGGCCTACTCAGTAGTGGCGCCCACCCTGTGGAACACCCTCAAGGAAATAAACAACTATTTGACTTTTAGAAGACATCTGAAGGCAGCCCTGTTTAGGGAAGTTTTTAACCTTTGATGTTTTATTGTATTTTTAATATTCTGGGGAGGTCCAGCCAGATGGGTGACGTATAAATATATATTATTATTATTATTATTATTATTACAGCTGGTAAGGCCAAAGACCTTTCTGTGACTGATTCCACAGAGACCGACTGCCAGAGACAGCAGACAAGAGGTTAGTTTCAATGAAGGCTTTTGACTCTCAAAGAGAATTAGAATAATTCATGGAGGACAGGGTTATGGATGGCTAGTAGCCATGACAGCTGCATGCTACTTCTGGGAATCAGTAGTGGGGAGATTACTCAGGTCGAGTTTGTAGGCTTCCTGCATGTATCTAGTTAGCTACTGTGAGAACAGGATGCTGACCTAGACAAGCCTTTGGTGTGATCCAGCACAGCTCTTCTTGCATCCTGATTTTTGCCTGGGTGGCTTCACCAAACCTATATGAGGTTCCATTCAACACTGAAGCATTTTGCACGGGCATTCATCAACAAACATTTATTGTAGAAGCCAAGATTAACTCCCTCTTTGAGCCAAGTAATTTTAATGCCATCTTGAGAGGAATTAATTCAGTGTTTTATTTTTTGGTTTTTTTTTAGAAAAATCTTAACCTCTTCTTGCCTTCATTGGAGGAAATTTATAAATGAGCAAATTATTCCATTTTTAGATTTATGTTAACCTTCTGATTACAGTGAGATTGCGGCAGCAAGATAGCAAAAGGCACATTAATTATTATGTTGTGTAGGCAAAAACAAATAAAGAAAACTGTATTTTAATCGATTTTTTAGACCTGATTTCTAAGCACTTGTTTCATATATAAGTTGAGCAGGAGGAGGGGACAGAGCTCATTCATGTACTTATTTTGCTATATTTATATTCTGCCTTCCTTCCATTATAGAACTCAAGGTGGCCCACTCGGGGGTTCCCTGACAGGCACCCATCCAGACTCAGACCAGTCCCAGACCTGCACAGCTTCAGCAAGGTGGTGGCCTCATCCTATGTACCCTGGAATCTCTTTCCAGTTCCACATGGTCAGAAACCTCAGGAGAACTCAAAGTTCCCTCTTCATGTATAAACAGCAAATTGGTACAACCTCGTGGCCAGGCTGCCTATGAACCTTTGGCAAGAGAAAAGGAAATGACTGAGGTGCCTGCTGACCTCTTTTACACTTGCCTCTACTCTAACTATTATTAGCCATTGCTGGAGACACTCTACGTGTCTTCTACTGGTATGACCTGAATATGAAAGTTACCTTCTTAATGCCATCATGAGCATTACAAGACCATATTAATGGGGAAAGGGGGGGTGAGTCAAAGGGGAAGCTATTCTCCAAGTGCCCAAAATGTTTTATTGTTGTTCTACTGAAAACAAGAAATGGGGTAATCCTCAAATCAGCACCCTGTAACATTGTACTGCTGTAACTCCCTCCTTTGCCAAATGCATATTAATAGGCATTCAATGTTCTGCTGCTGCCAAGCAACATTTTGCTGAGCACTGAGGTTAAGGGAGAGTTGGGTAAAAACCCTTTAAACAAACAAGCAAGCAAACCTTCTGACCCTACATTTAGTTCAAGAGCTAAAAGATGACTCACAAACCTTTTTGTGCTCTACTAGGCCAACAGGAGATCATGTCAGGTCATTCCATGGTCAGCCAGAGTCACCTTGATGTCTCCAGATGCCATATTGCACGAGAACTGGGCCATAAGAACATAAAGCGAGTTCCATTAGATCTGGTACCTTTCCCACCGTGGCCACCAGATGCCTTGGGGAAGACCACAAGCAGGACACAAGGGTAGTTCTCTCCCACTGCCCTCTAGCAACTGGTAGCCAGATACACTTTGCCTCTGAAACCTGGAAGAATTTGTCTCACCTGTTAAAAACATTTACCGGTAAGCCAGCGGTCTTCCCCACATCTTGCAACTATGAATTTCATAGGTTAATTGTATACTAGAGCCGGATGCTATGCTTTACTAACCAACTTAGGATCATAAGAAGAGCCAGCTGGATCAAAGTGGCCAACAAGATGACTGTGGCATCTAAAATCAGGACCTCTCCTTTGGCTTCCAGCAACTGGTATTCAGAAGCAACACTGCCTCTGACTCTGGAGGTAAAGCCGAGCCATCATGGCTAGTTGCCATTCATAGCCATATCCTCCAACTCATGGTTTTAGAAAAGCCATAAAACTCTTCTTCATTGACATATCCTGCCCCCGTGACAGCTACAAGCTATTGTACACAATGTAAAGCTGCTACTCTCCTTATTTAAGTGAAACACTCAATACTTTCTCAAGCCTTCTTACAAATCAACTATTGACAAACTGGTTAACCTAACAGCAAAATGATGATGTAAGATACAACATTAATTAGACAAATCAGATGTTCAAAAGCAAACAAACAATCGTTGACATTGACTATTTGCAATGAGCATCCCAAAAATACCTGTTTTCAGAACAGGCAATTAACAGATCCTGCAATGAGGAGGAAATGAGAGCAATCACATCTCACAATAACTTTGCTCATAAAGGTATGGAAAAGAAGAAGCTGTTTTCTATTGGATTCACACTATACTAAGCAAAGTTGTTAATATACACTTTTAAATTGCACTGTACAATTAAGCTGCTTCTGCTGTTTGGGAAGTTGCTTCTCTCTGGAGATCTGATCCAAGGCAGTGGATTTGGCTACAGGAGCAGAATTGAATTTTCAAATACCTGGAAAGCTGCCGAACATCTTGCTCCCAGAGTTTCAGCTCATGTGGCCTCTCCCTCTGTCAACTGTGCCATCACAGGTCTCAGGATCCACCTTGCCCAAAGGGGAGGACAAATTAACTTTCAAAAAGCTTCCCCGCCCCTTGTAGTTTTGCCTTTGTTGCTTTATCACAGAGTTTTAATTGATGCTTATGGTTTTAATGCTTTTATGCAAACCACTTTGTGAGGTTCCCATCTAACATAAATAAGGAAGTGGTGCCTCCACCTCTGCTCTACCTGCCTATTTGAAAATAAACACAAATATTACCAAAACACCAATAATCCTTCAGTGACCTCCTTCCAAAGGAAACCAAACTAAGGTACAGTACGTCCAACCCACTGATAAATTCTCACTGCCTGGAGAAGTAGGGAGAGCACAACAGTATGTTTTAGGTGGAAGCATTAATGTGAAATAGTTATTACTGTAATCTAATGTGGGGTAAAGCTTTCTGTTCCCTCTGTCCCCAAATGCCCTTTCTGTTCCCTTCCCAACCCTATATATATATTAGGTGCCAAAACTGGATTCCAGCCAATTCTGTGCCTTTTCTGAATTTCTACAGAAGTTGTCAGGGCATCTGCATGACATGCATAACACTGTTCAACATTACCATATATTGTTATATTCATCTCATCTCACCTTCATCTTATGCAATATCAGGTATACAACCTCAGTAAGGTTTATAGCAAGGACATTAATTACATTCTGCTCCAACAAGCAGCAACCATATATTTTGAATATACACGGATTTTTGCAGACAAGAGTTAACATGGTGGGTTTGGTGCCTGCAGCAAGATTACTTCTATCATTTCTCAGACACAGCTACTGAGAGTTTGTTACTCATCTCTGAGCTAGGTGCTTTCACTTTATTTCAACTCCATGATTGTCTCCCCACTCCCCCCCCATCCAGCATGCTCTCCCAAATAACGTCACATTTAATGCTAAAGCAAAAGTGATGAGGTCAGTAGGACTCGGCTGAACATAATCGGTGCATCTCACCAACACGCACAAGGAGGAGAAGGAGCTGATCCCTTTCCAGCTGATTGACCAAAGAACAGTTTCCACATTTATATTCATTCATTTTAATTACTATGAAGAGAACATTGTGATGTTCATTAAAATAATGACTAACAACACAGGTTAGAGAGAAGTGGTGGGTCTGCAAGCATTTCCAGTGGAGACTATGGTGATATGCTGCTCTAATACTCAGGGGCAGTAGCAACATAATCTTTCTGCAAATGCAACAGGTACTGAAATCTATCAGGGCACAAGCTTTCATGGACTAGGGTCATTAGATGCATAAAGTTTTATCCTTATTGTTCTGGGGTGCTCTCTTTCAGCGGCTGCTTTTTCACTATGCCAGAGTTGGGCCCTCCAGATCCTGCTGCACTTCAGTTCACAACAGCAGTACACACACATCCATCGGGAAGGGACAGAGCTAGAGAAGAACCAGGTGCCTGGTATGGGACTTTGTCCTGGTCTGCTTGTCAGCAAATATCTCTTTTTCAATTTCTCATATTCCCAAAGTGGACAATAGCACAGGCAATACTATTCATTCATGGATTTTTGCCAAAAGAGGTTTACAATCCTCTTGGTGTAAGTGTGAAAGACCTAAAGAGAGAGAGCATTTAGATTCTATGCATGAATCTTCTCTTAGTTAAGAGCAATTTTAACATATTCAATAGGAGTTAAGCTCCACAAAATCAAAGGGATAATCATGCACTTTCCAAACCGTTCAGTAACAGAAGTAACAATCCTCCTCCTGTCCTGCTGTTTCTACATGTCAAGGATGGGGAGCCTGTGTCTCTACAGATGTTGCTGGACTCTCCCATCATCTCCAGCCAATATGGCCAATGGTTAAGCAAGGTGAGAGTCCAGCAACATCTGGAGGACACCCCAGGTCCCCCACTCCTCTTATCTGCTTCTCCATTTTCTTTTTTGAAACCTTTAAAACAAAGCAATCAAAATTAGAATCTGGGCCTGCAGAACTTGAGTTCTGTGTGCAAAAAACTGCGCATCCTAACCCTTTCTGCTGCCCCTCACCCTTTAAAGCTCTTCGTCAGCATGCAGCACTGTCTTTCTGACCTCATTTCCCAGGAGTTCCTGCCCGCAGCCTGTGCTAAGAAGCTGCCTTATGCCATGTCAGACCCCGCTAATGAAGCTGTCGCATACATAGCAAATCAGACCAAGAATATACCTAGCCCAATTTTGTCTGCTCTGATCAGTTGTAGCTCTCCAGGTCTCAGCAGACAAAGAAGGGCGCTTCCAATCCATCTGCTGCTGGAACATTCTCACTCAAGATGCCATTTTCATTTTGTGGCATGTCTTTTTAGAATGTAAGTCTGAATGCAAGTCTATAAAACAGTAAAAACTATAACAATGATTAAAAACAACAACAGCAATGCACAATTAAACACCATGTAAGGAATGGAAAGGCCCAGACAGTAAAACTTAAGTTATTTAAAAAGCCTGGATAAATAGAAATATCTTCACTGAGCACTGAAAACACAGTGCCAGGAAAACCTGTCTGGGAAGGCTATTCCACAGTCAGGGAGCCACTACCGAAAAGGCCTTGTCCCTAGCGGTGACTCACCTCACTTCATCTGGTGGTGTGAGCAAGAGAGACCTCAGTGGCTGTTAGCCATGCTAGACGCTCTGTCTTCAGAGGCACAGAATGCAAGCTGCTTGCCAGGATGCCTGCAAGCAGGGCTGGAAGGTTACTTCTGCTGTTTGACCCCAGTAGATGGTATTCAGAAGTGCTCGTGTGTATGTGTGCTTTGTAACCTGGAATGTAACCTGCTGCACACAAAAAGTCACATTCTTTCCTCCACCTACTTTTGCCACTGACTTCGTCCACGCTGACATGCAGCACCGGGAACATTGCCCATGACAGAATGTGGCCCTGGGCTGAAGACAGCTCTCTTCCCTGAGCTAATCCTTCCTTCCCTGCCTCAGAAGCAAGATAGCCACCTACACAGGATCTTGTATAAATTGATTTCCTGCATTGACAAGTGGTTGAACTGAATTACCTTTGAGGTCCCCTTCCAACTCTGTTTTTAACTGGGTGAGATGTAAGATGTGCAGACCTGGCTTATATTATATTTTATGCCACGTCAGATCACATTTCAAACATGTGGAATAGGTTTCCATATATGTAGTCCATGTGCTGGTAACCTTGAGGCTGGGTTCCTGCAGTGTACTCTCTGTGGGGCTGCCCTCGGGCCTAGTTTGGAAGCTTCAGCTGGTGGAGAAGGAGGTAGCCAGACTGCTGAAGGAGGCATCTGGCCAACTACATGTGGCTCCCTATCTGCTCCCGAGCCAGGTTCAAGGTTCTTGTTTGTTACAAAGCCCTGAACCACTCAGATCCTGGGGACCTCAGAGATCCCCTGAACCCTTCTCTCTCAGCTCAATCACTGAGATCACCTGCAGGAGTGTTGTTGGTCATTCCCCAAGTTGGTGAGGCCCATTTGGCTACAACAAAAACCCAAGTCCAAACCCAAGTCATCAACCCAGTCCTGTAGAACACCCTGCCACTAGAGATGGAGCTAGTGTCTTTAAAACTTTTAAGCCCACTGAGGGTTTTTCAATTCTTTCAGGTTTATATGGGCAATTAGGAAAATACATTTCCATAACTGTTCCCTCATTTCTGATTTTAACATTTTGATAGGGTTATTTTATATGATTTTACATATAATTTTTGTAAACTGCTCTGGTACCTTTTTTATGAATAGTGGTGTAGAAGAAAGGAAGAAGCAGAGGTAGTTGGTGGCTGGCAAAGAGAAGGGGAAACAGAATGAAAAAGGGCATGAAAGGGGGAGGAAGGTGCCCTACCTACTCAATTGTGGCTTCAGTCCCACACACTTTGTGCTCAAGCCCTGCCCACCTGCAGCATATGGACCCCAGGAAATTAACCTGAGGGAATGTGGCCCTTGACAGAAAAAAAATGCCACCCCTGCCAAAAACAGTTGTACATTCTCCCCTGACACATATTATGAACTGCTCCACGCAAAATTTGAGAACCCACAAGCATATGTGGCTACATGGCCTTGATCCAGTATACCTGAAGGAGCGTCTCCACCCCCATCGTTCTGCCTGGACACTGAGGTCCAGTGCCGAGAGCCTTCTGGCGGTTCCCTCATTGCAAGAAGCCAAGTTGCAGGGAACCAGGCAGAGGTCCTTCTCGGTAGTGGCACTCGCCCTGTGGAGCGCCCTCCCATCAGATGTCAAAGAGATAAATAACTACGGTACCTGACATTTAGAAGACATCTGAAGGCAGCCCTGTTCAGGGAAGTTTTTAATGTGTGACATTTTAATGTATTTTAAATCTTTATTGGAAGCTGCCCAGAGTGGCTGGGGATACCCAGCCAGATGGGCGGGGTACAAATAATAAATGATGATGGTGATGATGATGAACCAACTAATCCTTCATAGAAATAACATATGAGAACCATGAATGCCAAGAATTAATAGTTGGTCTTCAGTCAACTTGTTAAATATCAGAATTGCATCCACAAACAGCACTCCAGGACAAATTAATTCCCATTTTCTCTCACACAGGCAAGTGCTATAGCCTACACATTGACAGAAGTTATTCTGTATCATTTGTCTACACATATTCATTTTATCTATTTATAGGATTATTATTTATTTTTTAAAAACCTTCCCTCTTCAGCAGAAAGCACTCAAAGCAGCTTCCGATTCATGTATATTCCTATATACATAAAAATGCAAGGCTGTCGTCAGTAGTGCCTCATCAGAATCCTGGTTTTGCATGAAGTCAGGGTAGGGAACAAAGAAGAAGGCAGGTTGCACAAGAGCAGCAGCAGCCATGGCATAGGCACTAGCGGGAAAAGACACTGAGGATAAAAGTCATGAATGGATTGGGAAAGGAGGGCTGTCGTCTTTTTTAAAAGGTGTTTTAACCAGGAAGGAGAAATGGCAGAGATGGGGACAAAATAGAAACTAACCCCAAAAGCTATCACAACAGAACCCTTCCCAATTCCTTTTTTGCTGTACTGAAACCTTGTTTTGAACCACCTCTTTTTCTCAGTGTCTCCCACCTTGGCTTGCTCTCGTCAAACTTCTGCTATTGTTTAAAACCACTGATTCCCTCATTGGCACTCCTTTCTTGCTATTCTGAAACTTCTCCCTCATCCATTTCTCAGCTGCCTCATATGAGAGAAAAGAAAGAGGCAGAGCCCTCAAATATTCCATAGAATTTCACATGATGTCTTGCATTTGGGGTAATAATGTCTTGTCTTCAACATGTAGTTTCAGATTCAATGTAGTAATTTAGAATGGGTATTTTGTTAACAAGAGAACACCCACACCCACCCACCCACCCAACATTCATCAACTGGACTGAACCATCTCTGACTGAACAAGCTAAGCGACAGGCTTGCTCTTAAAATAGCACAGGGAGGCAAGCCCCCAAAACTTGGGACTGGTGACTGAAGAACCACTATCTCAGGACAGCGAGTTCCACACCCTGGGCATTGCTACGAAGAAGGTCTTGTCCCTTGTTTCCACCAGCAACACCTCATCTTGGAAGAGCGACATCTAGCACAGCCTCTCCAACTGGCTGCAGGGGACAGGCAAGTCGGTGGGTTGTATCCCATGCTATTCCTGCTCAGAGTACAGCTATTAGAATAATAGAACTGTAGAGCTGGAAGGGACCCCAAGGGTCATTCAGCACAACCCCCCCAATGCAGGAATCTCAGCTAAAGCATCCATGACAGGTGGCCCTCCAACCTCCACTTAAAAACCACCAAGGAAGAAAAGATCTATTAATAGATCTTACTAATTTAGGTTCTGTAATTTTAATGGGTCTACTCTGAGTAGAACTTAGTTGGCTACAACCCTACATAAACCCTACATGCATAGGGCACCAATGTATGGGGTTTTTAACCCACTGAGCCTCTAAACCAACTCCCCCCAATCTGGTGCTCTCCAGATGTTTTGGGCTTCAGCTCCCATCATCCTATGGGCCATGTTAGCTTGGCAGGGCCGATGGCAGTCCAACATTTGGGGAGCACCAGGTTGAGAAAGGCGGCTCTATAATTTATTTATTTTTTAAATAGATATTTATTGATTTTCACAGTAGAAAAGGGGTTTACAGAGGTTTAGAAAGGATGGGGGAAATACAAAAAAGCAAAAATACAAAAGTCAAGAAAAACAGAAAAAAACAGAAAATAAAAAAGAAAAAATAGAAAACTGTATAACTTATCTTTATCACAGTGTATATTGGGACCTCCTCGGGTTCCCGTCCCTGTGTTTCTCAAACACACTTCCAATTTAGCAAATTCTACCTCTAAGTATTCACTTTTAATACTAAGTTCTTATTTTCTATTCTAAAATAACCTCTTTTACCTAATCCACAGATTTATTTACCACTTAATTTCTATTCTTAAAATATTACTTTAGCGTGCTTTTTTAAATACAATTTAAAATCTTTCCACTCTTCTTCAATTGCTTGTTCTCCCTGGTTGCGGATTCGTCCGGTCATCTCTGCCAATTCCATAAATTCCATCATCTTCATCTGCCATTCATCAATCGTTGGTAACGTTTGCTGCTTCCAGTATTTAGCGATCAACAGTCTCGCAGCTGCAGTGGCATACATGAAAAAAGATACCTTTCTCTTGGGAATCTCCTTCCCTACAATGCCCACTAGGAATGCCTCTGGTCTCTTCACCAATGTGCCTTTTAGCACTTTCTTAAGTTCATTATAAATCTTATTCCAGAAGTCATTCACCAGTGGACATGTCCACCACATGTGGTAAAATGAACCTATTTCTTTCTTACATTTCCAACATTTATTATCATTGTTGTGGTAAATCTTTGCTAGCTTTTCTGGTGTAAGGTACCATCTATACATCATTTTCATTATATTCTCCTTTAATAAACTACACGCAGTAAATCTAATATTTTCCTTCCACAACTTTTCCCAATCCTCTATCATAATATTATGTCCCACATCCTTTGCCCACAAAATCATAGCATTTTTAGTTTGTTCATCTTTTGTATGCCATTCTAGCAGCAATTTATACATTCTCGAAAGTATTTTCGTCTTAGGTTCTAACAATTCTGTTTCCACCTTTGACCTCTCAATTTGAAAGCCAATTACTCTGTCCATTTTAAACGCTTCATTTATCTGATGGTATTGGAGCCAATCATCCAATTTACCTTTCAACTCCTCATATGTTTTTAATTTAAATTGGTCTCCATCTTGAATCAACAAATCTCTATATTTCAACCAACCGGTCTCCATATTTAATCTTTTGCGAGCCTTGGCCTCCAAAGGCGAGAGCCAATTTGGCGTTTTTCTTTCTAATAAATCCTTATATCTGGACCAAACCTTGAACAATGAATTTCTAACAATGTGCCTTTTAAAACTTCCATGGGCCTTAACCTTATCGTACCACACATATGCATGCCAACCATGAACATTATCATAACCTTCTAAGTCCAAAATATCAGCGTTTTCCAATGTAAACCACTCTTTCAACCAGCAAAAGGCAGCTGCTTCATAGTAAATTTTAAAATCAGGTAGAGAGAAGCCTCCTCTTTGTTTATCATCAGTCAATATCTTATATTTGATTCTTGGCTTCTTCCCTTGCCATATAAATTTTGATAGCACCTTTTGCCATTCTTTAAAACAACTCAGCTTTTCAATTATTGGTAATGATTGAAATAAAAACAACATCTTTGGCAATACATTCATCTTAATCGTTGCTATACGGCCCAATAAAGACAATTTCAGGTTGGTCCACATTTCTAAATCCTTCTTAACTTCATTCCATAATTTCACATAATTGTCTTTAAACAAGTTTAAATTTTTTGCAGTCATATAAACACCAAGGTATTTCACTTTTTTAACAAAAGATAAACCAGTTGTTTCTTGCAATAGGCGGCTCTATAATTTAAAGCAATACATGGAACAAACCCTTAGGAACCCAGAGCCTTACACCAAGTCAGACCATTGGCCCACGTCGCTCAGGGGGGCCTACATTGACAGGCAGCAACTCTGGGATTTCTTCCAGCCTCACCTGGGCAGGCCTGACCATTGAACTGCAGTTCTTCCCTGTGGTGCTGTTAAATATTTAAAGACCTAGGCTAAAGTTACTGGAATTTGTACCAGCATGTATGACAACTTCTATGGGGCTGGCAACTGTTAAGGTCAGTGTGGGGCAAGCCTCCACCCTTTCCTGGTTGGCAGGTAGGTGCTGCAGGACACCTAACGTGGCTGGAAGATCTTATCACGGTAGAATTTAGTCACTTAGTGGCCTCCCTGCTAAAGTGGTGCCAAGCAGGAGAGTGATTCTGGTGATCTGGATGACTGTCCCGAGACTCGATCTGGAGACCACCCCATTCATTTTCTTAATGACTCTAAATGGCTTCTGTACAGCCCACTGTTTTGACACTTGCAGCCCTAGAAATTGAATTAGCCTCTAGAAATTAAATTCTCCAACACTGTGTGATGATGAAACATGAGAAACAAACAAAAACAAGCCATATAGTAATGAAGCTGTGCTTTTAATGTTCCATAGGACAAGACCTTTTATTGTGGAATAAATTAGAGTGGCAGATGTTCCATGAAGGAAGCAAACAGTCGCTACTACCTTTGCATTTTTTCATTCAGTGGGATTCAGGTGGATTATCTCCCCCAGCAAAAGATAAGAGTATTTTAAACAGTTTTTTATTAAACGATCTATTTTGCTTGCAGTAACTGTATGTAACATATATCACAGATGTTATTGACCTGAGAGTAAACCAGAATACATAAAACCTGATTTTCATTCTTTTTTTCCCCAAAGCATGATGCTTGAATTCATACCGTAAAAGCTGAAATATCTAATTAAAAATCGGATCGACTAATTTTCTTTCCTATGCAGTGCATTTTTTGTTTGTTTGTTTGTTTAAAAGGGTTGTGACCTGCACTTCCAATGTAACGTAGTCAAATTTATACTTTTCTTGTTACTAAGTAGGCAGAAAACTAAGTAGGTCAGTTTTTATTCATTTATTATTTTGTACTTTTCTCAACAGCACCTTCATCCAAACTATGGACTCCAGGATGGTCTACATGAAAATCACACATCATTCTAATACTAATAAAATCTTTTTAACAACAACAAAACAAAACAAAACAAAACAACAACAACATAATACAATTTATTTAATCAAAGACCAGAATTTTTATGCTGATGAATTCTTACCCTTTGGCAAAAACACAGTTAATCTTTTTTTAAAGAACATCTGCTTACTTTTGGACTTTATGTTGTACTGTCATTCAGGTTAAGGATGCTCTTATAAAACATAGTCATGTAAAAGGATGTTAAAGCCACAAGGCAAACATGACAGAAAGAACTTAAGCATCTCCTGCAGCCTAACAACAAATTTGTCTATAAGTGTCCATTAGACTTCACACTCCCAGCACAACCTTGTTTTGATCCTTCATAACAATCATTGAGAAACTTATGTACAATACACTCATGCCTGATAGCTGGGAGCTATAAATGACCCCCCCCCCCAACTTCTACAGCAAGGTTGTACAATGATTTGAGAGTACTTGGAAAAGAGCACACAAAACAGTATAAAAATAGAACCTATTTAATGCTGTTTTGTTCCTGACAAATAATGTTTTATCATTAGCATCTGTATACACCTCAATGGCTCACATGCACTATCAGCAAAATGAAGAGAGATGACTCTGCTGAGAGTGAGCTAAATTATCATTTTATGTGTCCCAGACAAATGAGAACATGACCATAGGAATCCCTGCAAACAACTGATTTTTAAATAAAAGTTTCAACTCTTCTTTACTGTAACATAAAAGGCTTGGCAATGATTTTTCAAGTTAAGTTATGGTAAGTTAAGTTAAGTTGATATGCTATATGAAGTTCTTTAGAAAAGGCATACAAGGTGTTTGCATATTCCTTAAATATTATGATATTTATATTGTGACCCTGAAATCAGCTAAATTGGTTCTAAGCAGATAAAAACAAGCTTTTAAAAAATATCTGCCAGAGGGAATAAAGGGCAAGCCATGGGACAGAATGAGCAAAGTGAATTTCACATGCTGTATAGTCAAGGCAGTATTCCTTACTCACTACAAGGCTTCAGATGAGCAGAGTAGTAACCACTGTGTTGTCTTTCTCATGTCATATATTCTGCTAATCTGTCTGAATGGAGAGAGAATCAATCATATCAAGTACAGGAAACAGGAGCAGACTATTTGCTGGTGGTTCTAAGATGCTCCAGCTACCTTCTCTGCCATCAGCAGTTTCCCCCTCTGACATTTTACACTCTCTCACTGCAACCGAGGGTCATGATGAGAGCAAGTGACTGCTCAGATGTGGCTTTTTAAGCTTGTGTACATGATTGGACCTTCAAATATGTTAATACAATTTAAGCAATATGATGAATTCCTCTCTTTTGTCGGCCAGAGACAGGGAGGGCGAGAGAGAGAGAAAGATGCATCTATTATGTATCTACATTTCATTTTGCACATCAAAAAGAAAATCACATATACAAAAGATGAAGAATTGCATATGAGAAGTAAGTGGCTTTTGGTTCTGCCATCCCCCCCCCCCGAAACTTGTAGTGCTATATTGTTAAATCAAATAGTTGAGGCAATTCTGTTATGCTCTGTTTCCCCCCCATGTCAGCCTATTCAATTTGATTTTAGATTTTATTTTCCTTCAGGTTTTTCCTTCTACAAACTACCCATGTCCTACTGCTTGAAGTCAAACTGATCCTTCACAAGTGACCAGTGATTGCAATGCATCTTTGCACCCTACTCACCCACAATACATAATGACAACATGACAATCTACCCCCTCGACATGCTGTGTGTGCGTGTGCATGTGCACACAGAGGAGCCTCATTGCTCTAGTAAACTGAGCAAAGCCATTGAAGGAAGCAGAGAAAGGCACACATGCACTATGTAATTCTGAATCAAACAGTTAAGGTCAAATACTCACAATGCATTATACACACACTCTCACACATCCCCCTGCCTCCAGTCACTATCATAAACACCAATTATTTGGCAAGGATAAAACACACTTTATTCATCTAGGTTTTTTTAAAAAAGAATCAAAATGCTGTTACCAAGCAGATCAAAGACTATGTTCCATGTTCTGAAATCCATAAAGGCCCTCCCTTATCACTCCCCCTCTGTATCTCTCTGGAAGAGCATCCATGATCTCAGATCAAATTTAACCAACATCCTCAGTTAAAAAAGAAACAGACTGGGAGCTTGATAGTGCAAAGCATGACACTTTTGAACTCTAAAACAGCTTCCAATTGGTTATGGCAATGAAGCCTCTCTTCCTCCACCCCACCCCCAGCCCGCCACCCCAGTGGCGATGAAACTGACCGGCTTTAGCGAAAGGAAAAAGAAAACTACTAAGCACAGCATCAAGGTCTGACTCTGCGGGGAAGGGGGACTATTTTGCCGCAAATAATTCATGGAAACCCCCCATGGTGCGCTGGTGTCTTTCCAGCATCCAGATGACAGAGAGAGGGAGAGGGAGGATTTCACTGCAAAGAAACGGCGATTCTGCCGATTTGCCACGCTTCGTATTTTAATTAATGCAGCAGCACTCCTGGCCCCCGCGGAGCCGAGCTGCGTGGCAGTGGAAGAGCAGGTCACCGGGAAGAGCTTCCTTCGCCCAGGGTCGCGCGTGGGTGCGTGCAATGGATCGCCCATCCCCGGCGCAGCGCCCGCTTCCGCAGCAGCCGAGAACCCGCAGAGCGGCGCCTGGTACTCACCAGAGCTTCCTCTTTAAGGGCATGAGGCTGCCCCGGTTGGAGGCGGTCACCCCGATGGCCATCTGCAAGACAGTCAGGTATTTCTGATACTTCATTTTGCCGTCGCCCCCCCGGTCCCTGCTGCGTCCCCGCCGCCGCCACCGACAGAGTCTCTCCAGCCGCTGCATGCAATCATCAAATTTTTATTTCCAGGCATCTGCCGTCCCTGCGTCGCGCTTCTTCCCTCCTCCGCCTCCTCCTCCTGCTCCTGCCGCGCTCCCTCGCTCGCTCACGCTCCCGCTCGCGCTGGGCAGCCCCCACCCCACCGCACCCCACCGGCTCACACTCGGCGCCGCCCCCGCCTCCTCCTGCAGCTCCCTCTCTCCTCCCCAGCTCGCGCTCGCCTCTTCCTTTCTCCTCCTCCTGCTGCCTCTCTCTCTCCCCCCCCCCGCTCTCCTTCTTTCTTTTTCTCTCTCTCTCTCTCCCTCAGCTGACAGGCGCTCCTTTTTTCTCCTCCTCCTAGCCCGCTGTCTCACTCGCGCCCGTTCACTCTTGCCCACCTTTGCGATCCCTGCTCCTGCCCCCCCCCGTTCATTCGCACGTGCGTACCTATCGCATCATGATTAGCCCGCTTGCACGTGGGAACGGACCAACCCAGATACAACACACACACAAACTCGAAGAAAGGAAGAAAATATTGGTGTGGTCTCTAGTGCAATGCTTTGGGATCATTTCAGGGGCAGAAGTGCTGATTCACACATGTAGGCACATAAATGCCTTCATAAGGTAGTTTGGTAATGGTTTTGCATTGGAACAAGCCATTGGAGTGCATCTCTCTCTCTCTCTCTCTCTCTCTCTCTCACAGACACACACACACACGTGCAAGTACGAGGAGGAGGAGGAGGAGGAGGAGTTTGGATTTGATATCCCGCTTTATCACTACCCTAAGGAGTCTCAAAGCAGCTAACATTCTCCTTTTCCCTTCCTCCCCCACAACAAACACTCTGTGAGCTTTGGAGCTTTTTGGGTGCCAGCAGTGGAAAGGCTGATTCACACATGCAGTGCTCCATAATTGCACCATACAGTTCAACCCTGAACACCATTTCGAAGAAGTACCCTGTTTCTCATATTTTAAGACATACCCATAAAATAAGCCATAGCAGGATTTTTAAGCATTCAAGGAATATAAGCCATACCCCGAAAATAAGACATAGTGATAGGCGCAGCAGCAATGCCGGCGCGGCAGCAGGAGGAGGAAAAAAAATAAGACATCCCCTGAAAATAAGCCATAGTGTTTGTTTGTTTTTTTAGGAAAAATAAATATAAGACGGTGTCTTATTTTCAGAGAAACACGGTAGTAAGCCAGGTGTCCCCCCTCCTATATTTTTGCAGCTCATTCTTCCTACCCGAGTGCAGAACCTTACATTTGTCCCTATTGAAATTCATTTTGTTAGCTTGCACCCAGTTCTCCAATCAGTTAAGGACATTTTGAATTCTGGTTTTGTCTTCTGCAGCATTAGCTATCCCTCCCAGTTTGGTGTCATCTGCAAATTTGATGAGCATCCTCTCAATTCCTTCATCCAAGTTGTTTATAAAGACATTGAACAACAACAGGTGCAGGACACAACCCTGCGGCACCTCAGTTGTCACTTTTTCCAGGATGACGAGGAACCCTTAATGGGTACTCTTTGCGTTCAGCCAGCCAGCCAGCTACAAATCCACCTAACAGTTAGCTTGTTACTGTTACATTTTTCAGCTTCCTTGCAAGAATATCATGGGGGATTTTGTTAAAAGCCTTACTGATCCATGTAGTTTATAATTCCATCAATAAATAAATCAGATTGGTCTGGCATGACTTGTTTTTGAGAAATCCAGGCATGGTCTTAGTAATCACAGCATCCTTTTCTAAGTGCTCACAGACTGACTGTTGAATTAGCTGTTGAATTAGGACCTTCGCTGGTATCAATGTCAAGCTCACCAGTCCGTAGTTACCTTGGTCTTCCTTTCCCCCCTTTCTGAAGATGGAGACAACATTTGCCTGCCTCCAGTCTGTAGGGACCTCACCTGTTTCTTCCCGGGTAATGAAGGCTGTGGTCTTAGTGGTTCTTTGTACATGTGAATGAGCAGATACAGGTACACACACAGAGAGAGGGGGGGAGGGAGGGAGGGAGGGAGAGAGAGAGAGAGAGCACTTTCGTATCGGCTCCCATCACCTCCAACACAGCTGGGGACCATAGCTGCCAAGTTATCCCTTTTTTAAAGGGATTTTCCCTTATGCTGAATAGGCTTCCTCGCGAGAAAAGGGAAAACTTGGCAGCTATGCTGGGGACTTGCTCAGACATTTTAGCTGCAGATCACTAATACATGCTCATTGTTCAATAAGAGCATCACCAATGGATGACAAGCATGCTTGAATGGGCCACTGTTGCAGACACAGACCCTGGTAGAATTTTCCTATGCAATTGTCCAATGCAATGCTATTTAACAAAATCTAGTTACATAGCTGCCAGTCAAAAAGTGTGCAATAAGCAGGTGAAAGATATGGGAACCATCTCAGAGCCTGGAGCAAGTTTTGTGAGACTATGAGACCTCAAGGACAATAACCTAATATTTATAAATAAAACAAATCTTTTAAAAAATGTTACTAGCCCACAACACCAATAATAATAATAATAATAATAACCAGTCAAAGTATATACCGTAGCACCCAAGACAGGCCAAGTGTTTGTTTGTTTTTGACACCTGAAACTGAGGCCATATTCACAACGTAAATTTAAACACTATGATATCACTTTAAACAGCCTTGGCTTCCCACAAATAAGTCTGGGAATAATAGTGTGTTAAAGGAGCTGAGAGTTCCTAGGAGCCCCCCCCCCCCCATTCTACTCCCAGAGCTACAGTAACCAGAGTTCCCTGGGAAGAGGGACTGGTCATTGTGTACAGCATGAGACTCTGTGGGTTCGAGCCCCAAGTTGGGCAAAAGATTCCTGCATTGCAGGGGGCTGGACTAGATTACCCTCATGGTCCCTTCCAACTCTATCATTCTATGATCTATGATTCTGTGACCTGTAGCTCTGGGAGGGGAACGGGAATCTCCTGACCCCTCTCAGCACCCTTAACAAACTACAGCTCCCAGGATTCTTTGGGGGAAGCCATGGTTGTATAAAGTGGTATCACAGTGCTTTTCATGTATGGTGTGAATGTGGCCAGAAAATCTCACCCAAGTGCATCTTCCCTGGAGTAGAACATAGTAAAAATAACCCACTGCTTGCTGCTCTTTCATTAAGCCCCAAATTGGCTGCCTTATGTAGCTGCCTGACTCTGCCTTAGGCCAGCCGTGTTTTGTTTTTATGCAGGCTATTAACTCTTACCTTCAATTCACACAACCCAGACACACTGTTCAGGAACAAAGCTCTCATATGGTGGTCGCATGAAGGCTACCCAAGGGCTGCTTGTTTTCTACACACACCTCTCCCCACAGATCTCAGCATGACCTTGGTCTGAACCTTACACACGCAGGTCATTTCAGGAGAGTCTCCTATGTCTGTGCAGGATTTCTCTCTCCTCTGCTCTTTAAAGCATGCAGGCGCACAGAAACACACACAGCTCTGTCACTCCTTCCCTAGGAACTGGTTCTCCATACGTCCTCTACTTGCCCTGCACCTGCCTGGAGCTCCTCCACCCATAGCTGCCAAGTTTTCCCTTTTCTCGCGAGGAAGCCTATTCAGCATAAGGGAAAATCCCTTTAAGAAAGGGATAACTTGGCAGCTATGCCTCCACCTCTGTTCGTGGTTCCCCCCACAAGAACAATTCTCCCCCCCCTACTCTCCCTCTAACTTTCCAAGTCCCCACCACCCTTACAGCTGCTGCCCCCCCTCCTGGTTACCTGGGGCCTGTTCTCCTTTGTCCACTCTCAGCAGGGGGCTGCTGGGCTTTTTCCTTGGCCCTGTCCCATGAGGCTGTGGCTCTCCTCCTCCTGCTGCTGCTGCTGCTAGCGTAGAGCCATGCTGCAACCGTCCCACAGCCGTGCCAGGAACCAGAGGGAGCAGCTACCTTTGCCACTGCCATCCTTTGAGGCCTGGCACTGCCCTCTCCCCTCTGGGTCTCTGTCCTCAGCACTCCAAATCTCATTAGTGCTGAGAATAGCCCCATATTATTGTAATCCTTCCACTGCCACTACGATCACCTGTGCTTTGCTGCTATAACCAGACTGTGGAACCAAACAACACTTCGGCGTATGTAGCTCTCCCAGCTACATGAACGGGTCTCTGCCATGGGTGGCTACTTTTAACATTCATTTGCTGTTGTCGTCATTATATATTGCCTTGAGGCATATGTGTGGGAGGCATTTCATAAATAACAACTCATAATAATCCGTCTGTCACTCTATTCCTTTGATTATGGTTAGTGACCAGTATTCAAAGCAAGGAACTGTGTGGAAGTGTATAAAATGTTACCGAACAAAGCAAAACAGAGAACCATAGTGCTACAGTTAATGAAGACTGTATTGGACTGTAGAACGCCAGACACAGCAAGCAAAATTGTACATTTGCTACCATTAGTTCCCAGCGAGTTTTACATGTGGCACCTCAGTATTTAGCTACCCTCAAAGAGGTGGACATGTTCTGATCTGAGTGAAAAGGCTTCTTCTTTTCTGAAGATTCACTGCTTCAGAAAAGAAGGTTAAAACTAGCCCATGATGAAAGCTTTCCTTTTAAGCTGCAAAGGGATACACTCTGCTGAACTCACAAATGTGAAGAAGGAAGGATAATATCTAATAAATATCTCCTCTCCTAGCATCTATACACACCCCTAGTGTGTCAGCCACCTCCTGAAATTGTTCTGGCTATGGATTTCCTGCATTGAGCAGGGGATTAGGCTATATGGTCCCCAAAAACTCCACCAACTACAGTATATGATTCAATGTGTTCAATTTTTTTCTGTCCACACCAAGCTCTTGGCGTGTGGTTGCTGTTGCATGATGAGAGCTCCTAGGAGCCACAGGGGAGAGCTGAGTGCAGAGAAGTAAGCAAAGGTGGACAAACTACCCCAGAAGGAGCAGGACATGTCCCCCACCCCCTAACACTCCATACACCCCAGTCAAGGCTTCAATGGGCCGGCTAAACCAGGTGAGGGGAGCTGATGGGTCTCAAACCCTCAGTGAGTTAGGGGCTTCCCCTGCATGTGAAGACAGGCTCCAGCAGTTTGAGTCGACAAGACCAATGGTAGGTCCAGTGGTCAAGAAGGCAGTTTCTACACATGCTGTAGAGCAGGGGTCCCCAAACTAAAGCCTGGGGCCCCGATGCAGCCCAATCACCTTCTAAATCCGGCCTGCAGGCGGTCTGGGAATCAGCATGTTTTTACATGAGTAGAATGTGTCCTTTTATTTAAAATGCATCTCTGGGTTATTTATGGGGCGTAGGAATTCATTCCCCCCCTAAAAAAAAATAGTCCGGCCCCCCACAAGGTCTGAGGGACAGTGGACCGGCCCCCTGCTGAAAAAGTATGCTGACCCCTGCTGTAGAGGGAAGTGAGGGGCAGATGGGGCTTGTCAACCTGGGAAGGGAGCCCTTTGAGGAGGAGAAAAACTCTGATCCTGAACTTCCGCTGCCTTGCAGGATATCTTCGGGAGAAGAAAAAGCTAAGGAGTAAACCTTACACAAATCTGGAGTGGAGTCCCTAAGGTGTTTGAATGGCACCTTGTCCAACTCCTGCAGCCAAGCTTTTGCCCAACGTCTTGCCCTGCTTTCGTTTGGACCACATTAGTGAGGCCAAGAGGAGGCCAAGAGGTCCTCTCATTTGGGCAACCTAGGACCATTTGGATAGCAACAACAATATTCTTTGTATCAACAATATTGCAAACTGAATTCAAATGGAAAGGTGATTCACACCCCATGATGGCATGTACCAGTACTAATTCAGGGGGAGAGTGCCATTGCTTATACAAACAAAAGGACACAACACACATACACATTATTGGCAATTTTGAAAGAACTTTGCAGAAGTGCAAGAAGAAAACGAAAAGGTTTGTAGTGGGAATCCCTAAAAAACTACCCCATGAGAACTGGATGTGCTCAGTGGCCATGGAATGGCGAGAGATGGAAGACTGAAGGGAGGAAGAATGGAAGGAATCTTCCACACAGCAACATTTTGCTGTAGATCTTACTAGTTTTCTATAATACCTAGAGTGTGGTTTTTGATGCCATTTAAACACAGAGAAAAAAGAACCACTTCCAAATCCTGTTTGCAGGTCACTGATAGGTCAGATTCTGGTTTTGCATGCTTGATTCATCTTGAAAAACCTTGTAAATTGTAAGGAAAAGCACTTCCATTAAAAACAGTAGACTGTTAAGAGTCCCACAGTTAATCAGATTAAAGTTACAATGAACATTAATGTAATAGGATTTGTTATAATCAGGAGCAAGAGAGGAATTGCCTTAATATTAGCAAAACATGGCTGAGGGTATGATCTCTTGGAATCTCCTGGGGAGGAACAAGAGATGAACAAGAGCCATGCTGTTCTTACTACATGACGCACAAACTTTTTTTTTTAATGTGGCTCATTTATTTATTTATTATTTTTGGATGGGTGGACATATTTGCAATTTTGAGAAAGCGTCATGGGTGCCATTAGCCAAACCGGCTCCCATAGGCCATAGCACAAAACCAAAAAAATGGTTGCCACACCTAATAGAAGAAAAAGAGGCGATGCCACAGAATGGTTTGGTTTTGCCCCCCTCCCCTGCCCCACCATCAATGTGGGGGGAAGCATCAACATCAGCCACCACCTACTCACAGAAGGAAGTTCTTCCCTGTTCAGAACAGATAGGAGGCTGAGTGTCCAATCCTGGCATCCAATTAAATGCAGAGATTTTTAAGGTGGCATGGATAAAGGAGCAGCGTGTTTGAGTATATAGTTCTGCAGAGTTTGCAAAATGGGGAAAAGAGTCAGGAGCTTAAAATCTCTCCTGCGGCCCCAGCTAAGCAGAGCCCCCCCCCCCCCCGAAATCAATGTGCTTGCATAGGAGTGTTGTAGGAATTTCAATGTCTTTTATATATATAATAAATGTTCATAAATGTACCAAGCAAACAGTACAGGAAGACAGGCCTGAAAACCATTTTGACTCTCCCAAACTGACCAAATGTTTCTCTGCAAGGAGGGAGGAAATGAAAAAAAAAACCTCCCCTTTGTCTCTCTGCTCACAGATCCTGCCTTAAGGGCACATTTAAGATATGAATAGGGTGTGAGTCTGTGTCCTGGCTCAGGAACTAAGTATTTATCATTTCAAAAGACTGGCCAGGCCCCCTGGTAATTCAACATTAACAGGTATATAGGTAAAATAAAAAAATTCCTTCAGTAGCACCTTAAAGACCAACTAAGTTTATATTTTGGTATGAGCTTTCGTGTGCATGCACACTTCTTCAGATACCAGTGTGCATGCACACTTCTTCAGTGTGCATGCACACGAAAGCTCATACCAAAATATAAACTTAGTTGGTCTTTAAGGTGCTACTGAAGGAATTCTTTTATTTTGCTTCGACTCAGACCAACACGGCTACCTACCTGTAACTAGGTATATAGGTATATATGTTTAACATATAGGTATATATGTTTATCTCCTATATGGCATATATCTCCTATATATGCCATATAGGAGATAAACAAGGTACTCAGATTTCTGCTGTAGACCACCCCTTTCTATGATGAAACAAACAAACAAACAAAAATTCCTTCCCGTAGCACCTTGGAGACCAACTAAGTTTGTCATTGGTATGAGCTTTCGTGTGCATGCACACTTCTTCAGATACCTTCTTCTATGATGTAGGTGTGACGTGTCTGGGGTGGTGGTGGTCTTGGGCTACCCCCCTTCTGTGATGTATGCATGACGCTTCTGGGGCGGGTCTTGAGTTTGAGGTGGGCAATTTCAAAAGTCTATATAGGGGCTGGCACACCTTTGGGAGGGGGTTCTTTCTTTCCTCCTGTGTGTGAGAGAAAACACCCTGTTGCAACTGTCAATAAAGACCAAGCCTATTGGCTGCTGTTTTGCTCTGATATTCTTGGCTGGAGTCTTCATTTTTGTCCAAGGGAGCCGTCAGATTTTCCGTTAACAGGAGCAAGCAATGTTAACAGTTGTGATGAGCCAGTTCTTTTTGTATTTGTTTCCTTTCTTTAAAACATTTATAGCCTGCTTTTCCATCATTGACAGTTAATATGCAAGACAACGACGTATGTTACAATCAGCACCATTTTAAAACACCTTAAAAATAAATAATGCCTGATCCTCCACTGCTCCTTGGAGTCTTCCTGTCTTGAACCCACTCCTCCATCTGATCCAGCTGAATTGAAAGCCAGCTCTCCCTTCCCCGCAGTATTGCATCTAGGTCCTTTGGCAAGGCTCCCTCTGCAGCAGTCCCTTTCCTTAATAAATCCACCTCTTCCCTGCAGCAAGTCTGGAAGGCCCTCGTTAGTGGAAGGCTCCCCTTGCGTGGATGAGGATGCGCTCCCTTGGCAGGTATGCAGCTGTGGCAACCCCTGACGCCAGCCCTGTTTCTTTTCCCACTCCCAGATCCTAGAACCTTCCTGTCTGGAGCTTGATCCTAGTTGAGACCTGGCAGACTGGTATGGAACCTTCTCCAGACCCTCCAAGTGCCCCTGTTTTTCAGGGACAGTCCCACATTAACAGAACCCGTCCCATTTTCTGATTTGGTCCCAGAATGTCCCGCTTTTCCTGCCATATAATGTTGAGGGTATGGAGTTATGCGACCCCTGAGCCAAGGAGATAAGTAACTATATTACCTTTAGAAGACATCTGAAGGCAGCCCTCTATAGGGAAGTTTTTAAATGTTTAATATTTTTTTTTATTTTTTTATATACTGTATGTTCTAGGAAGCCACCCAGAGTGGCTTGGGCAACCTAGTCAGTTGGGCAGGGTATAAATTATATATATATATATATATATATATATATATATATATATATATATATATTACTACTACTACTGTGAGGGACCCAGGTGGCGCTGTGGTTAAACCACTGAGCCTAGGGCTTGCTGTTCAGAAGGTCGGCGGTTCGAATCCCTGTGACGGGGTGAGCTCCCGTTGCTTGGTCCCAGCTCCTGCCAACCTAGCAGTTCGAAAGCACCTCAAAATGCAAGTAGATAAATAGGAACCGCTACAGCGGGAAGGTAAACGGCGTTTCCATGTGCTGCTCTGGTTTGCCAGAAGCAGCTTTGTCATGCTGGCCACATGACCTGGAAGCTATACGCTGGCTCCCTCGGCCAATAATGCGAGATGAGCGCGCAACCCCAGAGTCGGTCACGACTGGACCTAATGGTCAGGGGTCCCTTTACCTTTACCTTTACTACTACTACTACTACTACTACGGACATCTCTATTTTCAATGGAGAAATGTTGGAGGGTATGCCTTCTCTCAACAACATTTTACACAGACTGAGAAAACTCAGCAGACCACGTACCTGACAAAGGCACAGGATTGGCTTACACTGGACAGGTGGATTCTGGCCTGATGTGTCCATATTCCCTTGGGGTACAAAGAACTGGTGCCTGGCATTGTAGACTGCATGACACACAGCACAATCACATGATCTGAGTATGAATAAATGAGATATATTATCCCATTGGTGGTTGTTTTGATTGGTTTTATTGATGACCTGTCCATCTGTTTTGGTTTTTTGCATTTTACTGGGTATGTTTTTGTTAGACACCTTGAGCAATATTTGGTGGAATGACTGGGTACAAATTTAATATCTATGAAGCCACTGGGAGGGGGATTTGGGCTGGGTGTTCATCAGTATGCAGATGATACCCAGTTCTATCTCTCTTTTAAATCAGAACCAGTGAAGGCGGTGAATGTCCTGTGTGAGTGCCTGGAGGTGGTTGGAGGATAGATGGTGGCTAACGGATTGAGGTTGAATCCTGACAAGACAGAAGTACGGTTTTGGGGGACAGGAGGCGGGCAGGTGCTGGGGACTTCCTGGTCCTGAATGGGGTAACTGTGCCCTTGAAGGACCAGGTGCGCAGCCTGGGAGTCATTTTGGACTCACAGCTGTCCATGGAGGCACAGGTCAATTCTGTGTCCAGGGCAGCTGTCTATCAGCTCCATCTGGTACACAGGCTGAGACCCTACCTGTCGGCGGACTGTCTCGCCAGAGTGGTGCATGCTCTGGTTATCTCCTGCTTGGACTACTGCGATGCGCTCTATGTGGGGCTACCTTTAAAGGTGACCCAGAAACTGCAATTAATCCAGAATGCGGCAGCTAGACTGGTGACTGGGAGTGGCCACCGGCACCAAATAACACCGGTCTTGAAAGACCTACATTGGCTCCCAGTACGTTTCCGAGCACAATTCAAAGTGTTGGTGTTGACCTTTAAAGCCCTAAACGGCCTCGGTCATGTATACCTGAAGGACTGTCTCCACCCCCAGAGGGCCTTCTGCCGGTTTCCTCATTGCGAGAAGTGAGGTTACAGGGAACCAGACAGAGGGCCTTCTCAGTAGTGGCACCTGCCCTGTGGAACACCCTTCCAACAGATGTCAAGGAAATAAGCAGCTATCCTATTTTTAAAAGTCATCTGAAGGCAGCCCTGTTTAGGGAAGTTTTTAATATTTAATGCTGTATTGTTTTAACACTCAATTGGGAGCCACCCAGAGTGGCTGGGGAGACTCAGCCAGATGGGCAGGGTACAAATAATAAATTGTTATTATAATATTATTATTAATGAATTGGTCAATCAATAAAAAATTCAATAAAAAATAAAAAGATATGTGAAGTATTTGCTGGTACTCAATGAACCTTGAAAGGGTCTCAAAACGTTTTTTTCTCCTTGAACATAATTTAACTTCACTTTTTAACTTCTCTATTCTTTTTTCTCTTCTAATCCACACTACACACACTTAACACCTTTACACTCTTTCTGTCTCTCTGAATCTCATTATTTATTAAGGAAATAATCTCATTATTCTAGTAATCAGATTTTTTAAAACTTTTGATCACTTTTGGCATTTATTGGGGGGAGCGGGGGCAGAAATCCAAACATTTATTTTCTACATTTTAATTTGGATGCTGTGTATATACGTGTGAGAGTTGTGTGGGGTTTTATTAAGGAGACCTTGAAGTTTCCCATTAGCTCTTCACATTCTTGCCATTAAAGACAACATTTCTGTCTCCAGCCTTTCAGAACTTGGCTGCAATCCAGTGTATGGTTATGCATGTTTATTTCCTAGTGAAATCAATGGAACTTGAGTGCATTCAGTTGTGTAGTAGATTGCAGCCTCTGATGCAACCACGGTGAGCAGGCTGAGGAGCGGAGGGCAGAGACACCACAGGGAATCATGCTTTGCTTATTTACAAGGCCAAAACAGGTCAGTTCTCCAGCATTTCCCATTTAAAAGGTAGCAAGGCTAAGAGACTCGTACACCTCAGAGAATTACTGTCAGCCAAAGCAGCCTATACTGGGCTAAAGCAGGGAAGGAGAACCACACAAAACACAAACCAAGCCAAATGCCATGTGGGGGCAGTAGTTGGGGTCTGCATACTGGCAGTGGTCAGCGCTAAAACATACACACATCCTATTCACAGACATGCGCACACACATACACACATCAGAAATACCACACACAGTGGTGTAGCATAGGTTGCAGGTGCCTGAGGCGGGACAAATGTTGTGCCCTCCCAGTAGACTGGGCAGCTGGGGTGGAGGCACGCAATGAGGGTGAACAGAGCCTGCCTCCAACAGGCTCCTCACCCGCTGCCTCCATCCACCTGCCAAGACAGGAGAAGCAAAACCCTTTTATTGATCTATTTCCTGGAAGTGAGTTTTACACACAAACAGAGCATTAGAATCTGGGTGCAGCTGGATTTTTAAAATATGATTCAATTTTCTTTAAAAGTAGAGGGGAACAGATAAAGAAAAGATCCTTTCCCCAGGGGAGTCTGTGAATTATGAATGTGGATGTAGTTTATAGGGAAACAGCAAAGAGAACTTAGAACTGAGCATGGATTTTTATGGCAGGGAGCAAATGCAGAGATGTCGAAATGGAGGATGAAAACAAAAATGTAGACATAGCCAGCTGCTGCCAACTTGATTGCAGGTTTATCAGACTGGCAGCCAGGAAAGGATGCAAGCAAACTGATTTATTCACCTATTGTTATTAGTTAATGTAACAGGCTACAATTTCTCTACAGCAGCAAATGTCTCTGTGCCAATCTTTTTTCTTTTTAATAGTCTGCAGCACTGGCATTCAAAAAAGTTTTCATTATTTGTGACAGAAATAGTTTGGGCATTACGTGCTTCAGAAACCACCTTTTTATGATCACATGTGACCTTGGTTAACAGACAGTGCTGGAGGACATGGGTGCCAACTTGAATAAAATATTGGGGGGCAAGTAGGCCCCGCCCCTCATAATTGATCATATGACACAGCACACAGATATCATTTGAATGCCCATAAACTTGGGGGCAGCCCCCTCAAATATTTCATCGGGAGGGCCAAAGGGACCTTGGCCCCTAGAAGTTGGCTCGGATGCTTGATGATAGCTTTTGGGGTGCTTGCCCAGTCGTCCTCACCAGAATTTCGGCCTGTATTGTGGCAGTAAACTTTTTAACCAAGGGTGATGATGAACTGCCAGCTCATCTGCTGGGTCCAGCCCCCAAACCTATTTAAATGACCTGCCAAGGACCTTCCGAGATTTTGCCACCACCAGCAGAATGATCTACAGTAAGAATCGCATCAAGGCAGAGAGGTTGAATTCCTCCCACGCAGTCCAGTGCCAGGAGGGCAGAAGCTGTGGAAATGTGTCTCCTTGGTTCTCCTTCCAGTCAGGAGGGGAGAGATCTTTTAGGAAAAGGAGACTCCCAGACCAGTTAGGAGGGGTCTGGCTGTACTATTTGAAGTACCTCAGGAGTGGGATTGTCAAAAGTATTAAGCTGTAACACCTATGTAAGAACTAAATTAAGGAACAGAAGTGAAATAACTTGAAATAAGCTAGGCATTTAGCAACTAGTCTAGAAACTTGTAACATCTAACTGAAGAAGAGTAATAACTGAACATAAACAACTGAGGTTTAAAAGAAGCTGTGTGTTTACTACTTCGTTTAGAGGCCTGTAACATTCACTAAATTTAGTATAATTATAAAAGAGTTAACTGTTTCCTGGAACAATTTTATTCCCTGACAAATCTTTTGTTCCACCAACTTTGTTCGGCAAAATAAATCTTTCTTATTTGTTCAACTTCTGCCTGAATCTCCAAGAATCAAAGTTTTACTTCACACAAAAACCACACGATAACCCATGGTGGTTATAGAGTAGAATATCAGGGCCGTCTTAAGCATATTGGGCGCCCCGGCACCGTGGTGTGATGATCGCTCCCCCCTCCCCGTTTCTCACCGCGGCTGTCTGGCGAACGCAGCGCTGTTGCAGCGAGCACAGCTGTGCAGCGCCCCCCTGGCGGTCCAGCGCCCTGGCTCCCTGCGCCACCCAGGCTTGCCTTAGAGCTGGCCCTGTAGAATATCAAGTTATAGGGAGGGGGATCCACCTCAATTGGTGGTAGTGGTGCGATCCACTACACCCCAGAAATAAAAAGGGCTAGAAGTTTACTTTTCTTTTTAAAAGAGGACTGAAAGTTGAAAGAATGGCCCTAGAACAGGCATCCCCAAACTTCGGCCCTCCAGATGTTTTGGACTACAATTCCCATCTTCCCCGACCACTGGTCCTGTTAGCTAGGGATCATGGGAGTTGTAGGCCAAAACATCTGGAGGGCCGCAATTTGGGGATGCCTGATCTAGAATCACAGTGAGGGGACCAGGTCCTGATGTAGTCCTGGCCTTGAAGCCATCTTCCACTAGGAATGGGGTGGAAATTCAACTCAGTTCACATTCAAAGGCAAACTTACTGACTTTGCACTTTCTGAACACAAGCATCTTTCAAACTTTACACTTTTCAGATTTTGGAGGGCTGTTCTCCAAACAAACTATCATATTCTAAAGTGTGCATATAAATCCATATATAATATGAAAGTAACATATAAATGGTATTATAACTGAGGGGAATAGCTTTGCAAAAATGTGTTTTAATAAGAAAAAATGCATTAAAATATATATATTGAGAGAAATTTTCACTAACATGTTAGTGAATTTTCATGAGGACTTTTCTTTTACTCACAAACTACTGTAATGTGGAAATGTGGAGAACTCAACATGACTGCAAAAATGAGAAACAGAAAATGACTTATTAGCTTTACCTACATGCCACAGGCACACTCCTGCTCACACTTGGAAATTATTGTGTTTGTGTTATTGTAATGAACACAAACTCTATGTGGTCTTCTCCAACTCTCAAAAGGGATGGAGAGATGCATTGCCTCAGGGTTGGCACCAGGTTTGAGGGAGCTGGTGATGAATTTCTCGTTGGTGGGGATGGAGGTCATGAGAGAATCCTGCTGACTCTGTTTCTACTAGCCCTGGTGCTGTGCGATCTTTTTTCTGTCTTGGGTTTGGTGGTCCCCTGATCACCAGCATCCACCTTAGAGCCAAGAACCTGTTCTGGCTCCTTAGCTGGCAACGCTGTGCTTCTCACTCCATGTCCTGGTCATTGCGAGGCAGCAGTGGGGTCATGGCAGCGAAAAGGGAAAAGGACTACAAGGAGAGAGGGAGGGAAAGAGCTCTCTGTATTTAGAACATTCCCTTGATCTTCAGGAAGGTATGTCCCTGGCTGGAAAGATTAGTGTGTCCATCACATAAGAAATCATTGGCTAATTCTGAGGGACTGCAGCAGCTACAAAGGCTTCTCAGCGCAAACTGAGGTTAGGGCAAGAGGTTAAATTATTTCAAACTCACAGGATCCCTGCTGATCCCTGTCAGGAGTATGGGCAGGAGTCAGGCTCTGGGGCCTGTAGTGCTTTGCAGGACTGGGGCCTGCCTCAGCTTGTGCTGGAGAAGCAAGGCGTGGCCACACAGGTGGAGACCTCAGCTTGTGCTGGAGAGGCAAGGAGTAGTCTCTCAGGTGAGGCCACTTGTTATCTCACTGCACCTGGTGGCAGGAGCTGGGAGGGATAAAAGCTCAGCATTTCCCTTCAGCTCTTTGCCACAGCAACGCTTTCCCTGCCTGGTTGCATCTGGCCTCTTGATCCTTGCTCCGTGGACCCTTGCCTTGCCGTGGTTGCATCTGGCCTCTTGATCCTTGCTCCATGGACCCTTGCCTTGCCGACGTCTTGATTCTTGCTCCGTGGACCCTTGCCTTGCTGACGTCTTGATCCTTGCTCCGTGGACCCTTGCCTTGCTGACGTCTTGATTCTTGCTCCGTGGACCCTTGCCTTGCTGATGTCTTGATCCTTGCTCCGTGGACCCTTGCCTTGCTGACGTCTTGATCCTTGCTCCTTGGACCCTTGCCTTGCCGACACATTGATTCTTGCTCCGTGGACCCTTGCCTTGCCGACGCCTGAATCCTCGACCCTTGGACCTTCGCCTTGCTCCTTGTTCCTTGAGCCTTCGCCGTGCTCCTTGTTCCTTGGACCCTTGCCTTGCCGACGCCTGGATCCTCGACCCTTGGACCCTAGCTTTGCCTTCGCCTTGCTCCTCGACCCTTGGACCTTCGCCTTGCTTCTTGTTCCTTGAGCTTTCGCCTTGCTTCTTGCTCCTTGGACCTTCGTCTCTGCCTTGCTCCTTGACCCTGCGACTGCCTGCTACTGGACCCTCAGCCCTGCACCTGCACCTGTTCCTGCTTCTGCACCTCCACCTTGCCTCTGGTCCTGACGCCCGCCGACCGGACCATGACAATCCCAATACCAGATGTCAAAACCCGGACACAGTTACCGTGTTTCCCCCTTTTTAAGACGGAGTCATAATATAAGCCATGGCAGGATTTTAAAGCCTTTGTAAAATATAAGACATACCCCGAAAATAAGCCATGCCTGCAGGGTCGGCTCCCAGCAGCGCTGGGCATGGGAGAGAGGAGACTGAGCAGCCACTGTGGCATTGCGCTGCCAGAGACTCGCAGCCACTGAGGAGCTTGCGGCGCCGGGGCTTGCAGGCGGCTCTCGCCTTGCCGCCCTTTCTCCTGCTCCCGGGGGAGACGTGGCTTCTATTCCCCATTGCCAAGGAAACAGCCCGGGGGAGAGACGCCAGAGCTGAGGCGCCCCCCGCCCGCGGATCCCACGTGCCGCCGAAAACGGCAATGCTTAGGGCCCCCCACTCCTCGCCCGAAGTGGAGTAAGGCCCCCCGAGCGGTCCAGGGCTTGCTTCCGAATGCGCAGGGACAGGACTGCGCTGTTAAACTCTTTGCAAACTCCTTGCCCAAAAGAAAGCTGTCCTGCAGAGTGCCGGATCGAGGAGCCGGTCTGCAGAGTCAGCGCCCAGCAGCGCGGCGCTGGATTGAGGAGGCGGTGCTTCGTGCGGAGCTGCTGGGCGCCGACCCGGCAGGCCGCTTCCTCGATCCGGCGGCCTCCCGGGTGGGCGCCCAGCAGCGCCGCGCGGAGCACCGGATCGAGGAAGCGGCCTGCCGGGTCGGCGCCCAGCAGCTCCGCACGAAGCACCGCCTCCTCAATCCAGCGCCGACCCGGCAGGCCGCTTCCTCGATCCGGTGCTCCGCGCGGCGCTGCTGGGCGCCAACCCGGGAGGCCGCCGGATCGAGGAAGCGGCCTGCCGGGTCGGCGCCCAGCAGCTCCGCACGAAGCACCGCCTCCTCAATCCAGCGCCGCGCTGCTGGGCGCTGACTCTGCAGACCGGCTCCTCGATCCGGCACTCTGCAGGACAGCTTTCTTTTGGGCAAGGAGTTTGCAAAGAGTTTAACAGCGCAGTCCTGTCCCTGCGCATTCGGAAGCAAGCCCTGGACCGCTCGGGGGGCCTTACTCCACTTCGGGCGAGGAGTGGGGGGCCCTAAGCATTGCCGTTTTCGGCGGCACGTGGGATCCGCGGGCGGGGGGCGCCTCAGCTCTGGCGTCTCTCCCCCGGGCTGTTTCCTTGGCAATGGGGAATAGAAGCCACGTCTCCCCCGGGAGCAGGAGAAAGGGCGGAAAGGCGAGAGCCGCCCGCAAGCCCCGGCGCCGCAAGCTCCTCAGTGGCTGCGAGTCTCTGGCAGCGCGATGCCGCAGTGGCTGCTCAGTCTCCTGCTCTCTCCAGTGTCCAGCACCGGCGCAGCTGGGCACCGACCCTGCAGGCTGCCTCCGGAACCCAGCAGCAGCAACGCTGGCTGCCGTAATTACAGTTAAAAAAAAATTAAAAAGACACCCCCCGAAAATAAGCCATAGGCTTATTTTCTTGGGTAAAATAAATATAAGACGGTGTCTTAAAATGTGGGAAACACGGTACCTACTCAACACATTGCACAAGATCCCCACGTTACCATATTGTCAATAAAATTGAGAAGGGGAAGAGTTAAATTGAAACACACACTTGACACACACACATTTGGTTTTAAAGTGGTTCTCTTCTGCTTTTTATCTTTTGTCCCTATTTTCAAAAAGGGGGAAAGAGAGGACCCAAACAATTACTGCCCAGTCAGCCTGACATCAATACCAGGAAAGATTCTAGAGCAAATCATTAAGCAAACAGTCTGTGAGCACCTAGAAAGGAACGCTGTGATCACTAAAAGTCAGCATGGGTTTCTGGAAAATAGGTCATGTCAGACTAATCTGATCTCGTTTTTTGACAGAATTACGAGCCTGGTAGATGAAGGGAACACTGTGGATATAGCCTATCTTGATTTCAGCAAGGGCTTTGACAACGTGCCCCATGATATTCTAGTAAAGAAGCTGGTAAAATGTGGGCTAGACAATGCTACCATTCAGTGGATTTGTAACTGGCTGGCTGACCGTACCCAAAGGGCTCCTCTTCATCCTCAATGGCTCCTCTTCATCCTAGAGAGAAGTGACTAGTGGGGTGCCACAGGGTTCTGTCTTGGGCCCAGTCTTATTCAACATCTTTCTCAATGACTTGGATGATGGGCTAGAGGGCATCCTGATCAAGTTTGCAGATGACACCAAATTGGGAGGGGTGGCTAATACCCCAGAGGACAGGATTACACTTCAAAATTACCTTAACAGATTAGACAACTGGGCCAAAGCAAACAAGATGAATTTTAACAGGGATGGGTGACACCTGGCTTGAGAGCAGTACATGTGAAAAGGATCTAGGAGTCTTGGTAGACCACAAACTTGACATGACAGCTCTCACCTTTGTCCCTAGCCTGCCGGAGATCATCAACCAGTGCGACCAAGGCAGTTTCAGTCCCATGATGAGGCCTGAATCCCGACTGGAAGGGATCCAAATGGTCCGCTTCTTCCAGGTGTGCCTAGAGTTGTTCAGCAACCACTCGCTCAATCACCTTGCCCAAGAATGGAAGATTTGAGACTGGGCGATAGTTGGCCATATTGGCCGCATCTAAAGATGGTTTTTTAAGAAGCGGTTTAATAACCGCCTCTTTCAGCGGGTCTGGGAAGGCTCCCTCACGGAGAGAAGCATTCACCAACCCACGAAGCCCATCGCCCAGCTGTTCCTGGCTAGCTTTTATAAGCCAGGATGGGCAAGGATCAAGGAGACAGGTGGTTGGTTTCACTCGTCCAAGCAGCCTGTCCAGATCCTCGGAGGTAACACATTGGAATTGATCCCACACAACTTGACTAGACAGACCTCCAGCACTCCCCCACCCCGGCCCTGCGCCCACGGTGGAATCTACCTCTTCCCGAATCTGAGCGACCTTATCTGCAAAAAACTTTGCAAAATCATTGCAGAAGATCATGTGGCCCATACAGTTGTTCCCTCCCCCTCCATCTTGAAAAGCTTGAGGTTGGGGAGGGGGGCGAAGAAGCCTAGGCTCTCCCCCTAATAAATTTGTGAGACTTGCTGCCCTAAATCTAAAAGATGGGTCAAACTGCGTGCGGCAATAGGCGCGCGCCGCTGCACTCCAAGCACTGACTAGCTCCGCCCACAGCTAATCACCTAATAATAATAATAATAATAATAATAATAATAATAATAATAATAATTTATTTATACCCCGCCCATCTGGCCGGGTTCCCCCAGCCACTCTGGGCGGCAGAAGCCCTAGAAAACCAGCACAAGCACACAAACTAGTAAGAAAACAAATAAGCACACAAATTTTCTCTCACACAGCCCCAAAAGGACAAAGCCACAAAACCTACAGAGTGTCTCCCAAGCTCAGCTCACCTTCTGCTCCCTCTTCAGTTGCTGCACTCCAAGCACTGACTAGCTCCACCCACAGCTAATCACCTGACTCTCCTGACTCACCAGAAGGTCACTGCAAGGTCACCAGCCAGAAACAAACAAACACACAAGCCTGGACAGTCACCCAAATCCAAGAGACAGAAGCCCTAGAAAACCAGCAGAAGCACACAAACTAGCAAGTAATTCGAGGACATTGTATACCGTGAGTAAAAGGAGAAATTTAAGAAATTTTCTTAATAATTGGAATGAATTGGCCACGGGGGGAGATTTAAACAGGAAGTTAATCTCCCCCATTGTGAGGACCGTAATGCAGTTAACTTGCCTATAGCTGGAAAAATGAACGGAATTTTTTAAATATCAAGGACTGGACTTAATTCCTTCCCCTGGAGGCAGGGTAAAGGGGAGAAGGATTAAATTCATTAAAATCCCTGAAAAAAATCTCAATTTGGACTGGGGAAAAGCCCCCTGGAAACTGAAGTCGGGTCCGAGGAGGAAGCAATGAGCCACCATTATGACGTCACAATAGAAAGGAATTTGTTTACCCTTTTGACACTGAGAACTGTCAATTGTGAAGAGAGTTTGACAATGCTCCTTTTATGAATGGACGTAAGAATTTTAAGACATGAAAAAAGAATTTAAAAATGAGAAATATAACCAGTTTGGACATAAGCTTGATTTCTGAGGCTTTTGGAAATACAATTGTTCAACTTCCTGCTCTGCTCTGTTCCCATGAAATCTGAGATAAACAGGATGACTGTAGCCACAACATCGTCTGATGGCCTTGACTTACGAAAGGATCTTTTGGGATTGTTTTTGGACTTGAGAAACAAACTGCAGCAAAATAATATATTGTTGCATAAAAGTAATGCAGAATGGCTTGAAAGGAACCAGAATTCTCAGGACAGAGAAAAAGGATTAACCCCAACAGAGAGCGAAGTCACGCAAGAGGAACAACCACCAGTCTTGGACAGTGTAATGGAATTTTTAAAAAGGAGAAAGATATATGGAACATGGTTCCCCCAGTGAGAGGGGGGGGCAGAACACCTGCCTGATCCAAGGAGTCACCAAAGAAGAACCAGCATGAAGTATTGTCCTCCCAGTGAGAGAGGGAGGGCAGGATCCATACTGAGGTCAGAATACAAAGGGAATAAAAACTGAGCAAGGGCTGGAGAAGGGATTTTTTCTGGATGGTTTTGTACTACAGCATTTGAAGAAATGGGGAGACACCAGGGGATGATTGAGGAAGAATGGTGGGTAGGCTGGGACAGGGTGGGAGTGGGGTGAGGGGTAGTAATGGGTGCAACTTTCTTGACTGATTTTGATGGTCCGAAACTGGAATGACTTATGGAACTCACTGATGAATCTGGGAGACCCGGAGTTCAGGGGAAGGGGGGTTAAATTTGATATAATGGGTTTAAATGTTTATATGATATAAGAATTAATATTTAAATTTATGGAAAGTTCTTGGTAAAAATCTCTAGGCTAAGGGGAGAAACAGAAGATAAAGGAAGGGGAAATAATTTTTGATTTGGATAAATTGATTAATTATTGGTGGAGAATAGATGATATTTTTAGAATAGGATATTTGAGTGTTAATGATAAAATGTGTTAGATTAAATTAAGAGATAAGATGAAAACTGCTTAATTGGATTATATAATGGACCCAGTGAGGGGGAATCGAGGAAGTCAACAATGTTAAGTAAACAATATAAAATTTGAGAATTTTTTCTTTATTTTATGTTGTATTTTTTATTTTATTTTTCTTTGTTTCATATTTTGTTCTGAATTTTTGTTTGTTTTTTGTGATTCTGTATTTGAAAAACAAATAATAATTATTTGAAGGAAAAAAATGTCCATGAATGTATGATGAAGAAAAATCTCAGGCTATATAAGAATACAATGCTGTTAAAGCCAGCTGCCTTAACTCTACAGCTGGTCACAGGGCTGTGCAATTTGCACCATAAACCTATATTGGTTTTATTTCAGTTCCCTTGTCATGAGTTCCCGAAAAGCTTCTGAGAACTGTAGTTGCATGAGGATGCAGAGAAGAGATCAGCATTCACCTCCACAGAAACTAGTTTCCAGGGTTCCCTGCTGTGAAGGAAGGACTATCAAATTAAATCCATTCTACTTTGTGGTGCAATAACATAGCAAAGGTTTGCTGGCCACAGAGATGGCAGGAACTACAGTGTGAATTAATAATGGCTGGATGACTTGAAGCCGGGAGACTCTGGCATAACAGTGCAATGGCTATTTCTGACAGCTAACAAAAGGAGATGACCCTTTCTCAGAGTGAGTTCCACACTGCCTCTGGATTAAAATGTGAAGATCTCCCAGCTCCTCTGCTGAATTCCAGGGCAGCTTAGTCATGCCAAAGATACCACAGGATGAATGAAGCCCAAAGAGAAAGAAAACATCAGGCCTCCAGAGCATATTACATACAGAACACAGGTTGCTGGGGGAGTTTCAGTGATGAGGGGAATTGTGCTTGGAGATATGAGGGCCAAAGAAAGCTCTATGTGTCCGTCCTCTCCAGGGACACTGCTTGGCCCTTTAAAAAGCTCTGGGTAGATACAGATTTACATAACAGTTTCATATGCTGATTTATACTTGTAGGCGCAAATTTAGGATGACTTGCAGGGGAATGCCACTTCATAAGCAACATTAGTTTTAAAAAATAAAAGCAGTGGAAGAAGGGGCAAAGGAATGGGCTCAGGCCCCCTGGGCCTTCCCTATAATGCCCTTCAGCCCTCTCTCGGTTGAAAAAAAACAAAAAAACTTCTTTATGCCACTAAATTGTGTTCTGTAATCTTTCATTTCCAGACCCACTGACTTCCAGAAAGGCGCAAACCACTAATTTCTAGCAGAATTTTTACCATTTTGCAAAGAGAGAGCTTCCCTAATTCTGAGTGTGTCCCTGTAAACAAACAAACAAACAAACACAAACTGATCTCCTTTACATGTCCAGCCGCGCTCAGTACATGCCCAAAGCCAAATGTTCCAAACATACAGGCTCATCTTCCCTTTTCATCGAGGCCAAAGGGCTGAGGGCATAGACAGCAGTACCTCATCTCAAAGGCCGAGCGAGCATCCCCTCGACAAGGTTTGGATTGCTGTCCCCAAGGGAGCTATATTACACAAATAATTACCGAGAGATCAGAAACAAGACATGTAGAAGGAAAAGATCAGCAGTTTCTTCTTTGCAGAACAGTTTTGAGGATGCAGAGGCACTTTGGAAAAGTTGTCTGATGAATGACTTGAGGGGAAGCTGATTTGCTTCACAAACGTGCACTCGCTTCAGTGTGCAGCACCCTCAGCACTAACTTTGGTCAAACTTTGAGGTCGTATCAGGACGTTGCCCAACACATCTTTTGTAGCTAAAGAGAGGAATAGTTTCAGTGAGACATTACTCCATAGGGCAGGGGTGGGCTAGGCATTTTTTTCCTGTTGAGGGACACATTTTCAAATGCCAGAAGTCCTGTCTGTGGCTGTCTGGTCTTGAAGAGAGGTTCAAGCAGAGTCATTGGGGGTTCAGGTCAAGGGTTCAGTGGTTTTTGTTTGCCATGGTTTGATCCATGTTTCACCAACCATGTCAATGTTCACAGACATTTGTTTCCTTCCACTCATCCACTCACCTTCTTTCTTGGCTTGCTTTTGCCAGCTCTCATGTCAAGGGTCACACAGAACTCTAAACTTGTCTTCAAACATTTTAAGGAGCATTTTAAGGAGTGGGCTCCAGCCAACAGAATGGCTGCAGCAGGTTCCACGGGGGGGGGGGGGGGCATGCACTGGGACACCCGATCTCAGTGATCACGGGTAGGAGGAGGAGTTACGCTAAGACCAGACCACGTCATTACCGAGGAGGCAGGTTTAGTCGTTGTCTGAGGACTATCCCTGGTCTTGACCAGAAGGATACTGGAATCAACAAGGGAGATCCACATGACCTGAAGGTGCTGCTATGCAATGCCAGGTCAATGATTAACAAGACGGCTGTCGTCCATGACATTAAGATAAATTCAACAGAGTAAAAAAATATTGATGGATGTAAAAGTGGAAAATGATTTGAATTGTTATAGTAAAATATGCAGGAATGTATGATACATAAAATGAACCATGGAAGGAGAAGAAGGGAAGTCATTGGGATATTTTAAAGTTTGTAAAATGTTTAGTTTGAAATGTAAAATTGAAAACTTAATTAATTTTTTTAAAAAGCCTTGCAAAAGCAATACAGCCTTCTTTAGCTTTGATGTTTTCCTGTATCCTTGAGTTATACTTTGGTCCAGTCTCCTATTTTGCCCATCAATCCCACCTGCTTTCTAGCCCTGACTTCTGTCTTCATCTCAAATTTAATCCCCTGGTGCAATTACTCGTTCCCAGTTCATGGCACATCTTGGAGCACTGCCTATGGCTTAGCAGGTGATCTGCTGTTAACTTTAAAAGATCCTGAAAGCAGTGTGATCAAAGCACTGCAGATAATATAAGAGTTCAGACAAGTTGCAGGTTTTAAATTAAATAAGAGTAAAACCATTATGTGGGGCATAATATTATGATGGCAGATTGGGAGAGGCTGTGGAAGAAGGGTATTAAATTTACAGCATGCCATATGTTAAGGGAAAATGTAATGAAAATGATGTATAGATGGTACTTAACACCTGTTAAGTTGGCGAAAATATATCATAATCATGATAATAAATGTTGGAAGTGTAAAGAAGCAGAAGGAACGTTCTACCATATGTGGTGGACTTGCCCCAAAGTAAAAGACTTCTGGGAAAAGATTTATAATGAACTTAAGAGAGTGTTGAAAAACACATTTATTTAAAAAACCAGAAGCCTTTTTACTTGGAATAATAGGGGAAGAAATTCCCAAAAAGAATGTTAATTTCTTTTTGTATGCCATGACAGCAGCGAGAATTTTAATGGCAAAATATTGGAAGAAACAAGAATTACCAACTATAGAAGAAGTGTGCATGCACACGAAAGCTCATACCAAAATAAAAACTTAGTTGGTCTTTAAGGTGCTACTGAAGGAATTTTTTTATTTTACAACTATAGAAGAATGGCAAATGAAGATGATGGACTTTATGGAACTTGCTGAGCTGATGGGGAGACTCCGAGACCAGAAAGAAGAGTCGGTGGAGGAAGATTGGAAAAAAATTTAAAGTATATTTAGGGAAATATTGTGGTATATAAGCATGGACTTCTGTGGAAGACATTTATTTTAGGCTTAGGGATATAAATAGATGACAGGAGAGATATAAAGATGATTGTAAGGTGAAGTTTTTTGATAGAAAGAATTGAAATATTATTAAGGTGGAAAATATTTAAGGCAATGAGTATGAAACTGCTATTGATGATTGGAAAGGGAAATCAGATGGGGGGACTTGGGGAAGTCCCAAGAACAATGGTTTGAGAAGTTAAGGAAAATGCAAATAATTTTATGTTTTTGTTTTGCATTTGTTTTTTTGTAATGTTGTGTTGTTCTTTTTTGTGTGCAAATTATTATAAAAGCAATAAAAACTTCTTTAAAAAAAGAAGCAGTTCAATATTTCTCTTGTGGGCTCTGCAGTACCAGTACAGTGGAAAATAAACAACTGTTATTTTGGTGTGCCTTCACCTCCTGACACAAAGTATTTTACTGCTAGAAGAGTAAAATGCTGGTGCTGAAATGAAAGGTATTTGTAGGTATGAATAGACCCAGAGAATTCTCAGCATCCTCACCAAACTACAATTCCCATGATGTGGGATGAAGGAGGAACCATGATATAATCTTGTAATACATTAAACATGTAGTGTAGAATTGTTATGGAAATTGAATGATTATTAATGTCAGCCATTTATATTTGCATTTAGCAGAAGCTGAATTTTTAAAAAGCTTACTTCACTGTTTGCTTTTTATTCCATGCTCAGGTTCCAGCTTTTTATTTGGCGTTTACAGCTGTCCAAAGCAGGGAAATTTGAGTTGCCGCTATCTGACATGTTACCTCTGCACTGTATGAACATATTGTGATTTCTGCAGCACTGAGTCAGCATTCTAATGATTTAGCATTTATATTCCCGACAGCTGTTTATTCGTCTCAATGTAATTCCAGAGATAGATGTCCAGAAGGGATTTACTGCCCCAGATCTATCAGAAAACATATTTAAGATATTTGGTGGTATTTAAATAATAATAATAAAAGCTATTATTCAGTAACGTTAGGGTAAAAAGGGGGAGGGTTAATATTGACCATTATCTTAAAGACTCAAAAGTTGATTTTAAAATCCACAAAACTAAGGTCTTTTTCCCGTCAGATCCTTACAATGGCACTCCCTGGGTGCACTGCACCTGTGGAGATAAACTGAAATCTAGTCTGATGTTTGTTTTGAAAGGGGGGGGGGGTTGCACGAACGAGTGGGAAACTAACAAAATGGACGGCAGTCAGAGTTATGGAATGGCTTCCTTATGAAGAATAGGCACCCCTGAACACAATGGGACTTCTTCAATGTAAAAAAGAACAAATAGGAGATTGAGAGTCAGCACAGAGATGGCCCTTGCCACCCACTATCAAAGGTTCTTTTTACATATTCAACCTGAAGAAGAAGAGCCATGTGTTCTGAAGAAAGCACTGTAGCTGGACTCTCTGCAGACATTATCATGAATGTGGAAAAGGCTGGGGTGGAGAATGTCTCTGCACAGCTACTCTCTGACTTGGTGTTTACCCCAGACTGAGACTCTGAAAGAGTCATTTTGAAAGGGTTAACAATAGGCTGCAGACCTATAAACAGGAACTATAGCTGATTGAGTGGTAAAAGTACCATGAATTTTGCTTTCAGCAATGGCTGGATTGGCTTCATCAGAAGCTGAGAGGAAAGGAGGGGCCATCGCTCAGGGGGTGGGCAGTACCTCTGTCAGAGACCCTGAAGAGCTACTGGCAGAGAGAGACAACAGTCCTGGGCTAGATGCACAAATAGTGTGACCTGATACAACACAGTTTCCTAGGTTCCTAATCTTGCAAGCTGCCTCTCTCTCCACCTCCTGCTCCCTTGTGCACAAATCCCTCCCCCACATTTCTCCGTATCTGTTAACCATGGTTTACTGTTACAAACCATCATTATGATTAAAGCTAACGCGTGTCCACTACTCTACCACCATTTGAAACAAAGGTAGAATGTTTATTCCTGAAGCTAGGTTCAGCTGTGAAGTTGTCTTTCTGCAGTTCAATGCATGCATCTGGAAACTGTTTGTGGTTTCCATTTCAAGACAAGAAGGAAGACACTCGTACATGTCCCCCCCCAAAAAAAATGTAACATGCAGCCAGTGTAGATCAGTGTTTCTCAACCTTTTTTGGGCCACGGCACACTTGTTCCGTGAAAAAAATCACGAGGCACACCACCATTTAAAAAGTTTAAAAAATTTAACTCTGTGCCGCCCTATATTATAATTATGACTGTAAGAAACACTTGCCAAATATTGCTTTCCGGCGGGTTAGCGTTGGCTTTTGGCGGCCGCCAGGCTCGTTTGCACTGAGCTTTGGGAAAGAGGAGGAGTAATATTGCTTTCTGGCGGATCAGTGATGGGTATTGGCGGCCGCCAGGCACGTGACAATGCAAATCGCCCTTCTCGTCGTGGCACGTCGCGGCACACCAGCCAGTGTCTCGCGGCACACTAGTGTGCCGTGGAACAGCGATTGAGAAACGCTGGTGTAGATAAAGCAGAAACCCTGCATCTAAACCTGCTCCACAGATTTTATTCTTATTGATATTTAATCAGTAATTTCATCTTCCCCCCCTCCCTGAAAGCTCAGTGTAAGGCCACTGCTCAGTTCTATGCAGAAGTGAACCAAAGCCTGGCCGCCATAAGCTTCCAATAGGCATAAGTCAGCCTCCAAATGCTGGACTACAACTTCCATCTTGCCTGGGGCTGATGGGAGTTGGAGTCAATAACGTTTGGAGGGCACCAGATTGGGGAAGGCTGGTGCCAGCAGAGGGACCATTATCTACCACCTCATGGAAACACCTGACAAATGTAACTTGCAGAAGAATAGAATGCAACCTGCAAAGTTTTTTTAAAAACAATGTTAGGGAAAGTGCCAAATATTCGCTGCAGGATCATATACCAAAAATAATTTGAGGAAGTGCAAAAGCAGCTGACATCTTACTCTAGGTATTCTTGATACTTTTGCTTTACTAAATTGACACATAGTGAGCCAGGGGGAGTTCTTTGGGTCAGCTTGTGACACAGGGTGGGAGAGAAAAGCTGCTCATTGGCAAACAAGCATTAGGCTATAGGCGCCGAGGCAAGCAAAGCTTTCAAATGTTGGCTCAGCTCTCTTGTTCCAGCCCACCAGACAGGATTCAGTTCATACACTGTTTCTGCAATGTGGTTGCTGTTAACATGCATTTGATTTTGTGCATTGCTTCCACAATACTTTATTTTCATGATGAAATAAGAATGCAGGTCAGCTATCCAGCAGTACTTTAAGATCTGCACAACTCTTGTTGTCAGCTAGAACAAAGGCCAACTATGAATTTACCTAAATCCCCTTTAAAACATCCATGTTGCTGGCAAGTACTACAACCTGTGAGAGCAGATTCCATAGTTTAACTATGCACTTGTGAAGGAGATATCTCTTTTATCTGTCCTGCCTTTTCTCTTCCAACATACAGCTTCATGAGATGGCCACAGGTTCTAGGATTATGAGAGAGGAATTAACCTTCCTCCATGACCACTTTCGCCACATCATACATAGAATCATAGAGTTGGAAGAGACCACAAGGGCCATCCAGTCCAACCCTCTGCCAAGCAGGAAACACCATCAAAGCATTCCTGACATATAGCCGTCAAGCCTCTGCTTAAAGACCTCCAAAGAAGGAGACTCCACCACACTCCTTGGTAGCAAATTCCACTGCCGAACAGCTCTTATTGTCAGGAAGTTCTTCCTAATGTTCAGGTGGAATCTTCTTTCTTGTAGTTTGAATCCATTGCTCTGTGTCCGCTTCTCTGGAGGAGCAGAAAACAACCTTTCTCCCTCCTCTATATGACATCCTTTTATTTATTTGAACATGGCTATCATATCACCCCTTAACCTTATCTTCTCCAGGCTAAACTTACCCAGCTCCCTAAGCCGTTCCTCATAAGGCATCGTTTCCAGGCCTTTGACCATTTTGGTTGCCCTCTTCTGGACACGTTCCAGCTTGTCAGTATCCTTCTTGAACTGTGGTGCCCAGAACTGGACACAGTACTCCAGGTGAGGTCTGACCAGAATACAGTGGTACTATTACTTCCCTTGATCTAGATGCTATACTCCTATTGATGGCTTTTTTAGCTGCTTGCTGCATCACACTGTTGACTCATGTCAAGTTTGTGGTCTACTAAGACTCCTAGATCCTTTTGACATGTACTGCTCTCAAGCCAGGTGTCTCCCATCTGTATTTGTGCCTTTCATATTTTTTTTTTGCCCAAGTGTAGTACTTTACATTTCTCCTTGTTAAAATTCATCTTGTTTGCTTTGGCCCAGTTGTCTAATCTGTTAAGGTCATTTTGAAGTGTGATCCTGTCCTCTGGAGTATTAGCCACCCCTCCCAATTTGGTATCATCTGCAAGCTTGCTCAGGATGCCCTCAAGCCCATCATCCAAGTCATTGATAAAGATGTAGAATAAGACTGGGCCCAAGACAGAACCCTGTGGCACCCCGCTAGTCACTACTCTCCAGGATGAGGAGGAGCCATTGATGAGCACCCTTTGGGTTCGGTCAGTCAGCCAGTTACAAATCCACTGAATTGGAAGCATTGTCTAGCCCAGGGCTCCCCAAACTAAGGCCCGGGGGCCGGATGTGGCCCAATCACCTTCTCAATGCGGCCCGCGGACGGTCTGGGAATCAGAATGTTTTTACATGAGTAGAATGTGTCCTTTTATTTAAAATGCATCTCTGGGTTACTTGTGGGGCCTGCCTGGTGTTTTTACATGAGTAGAACATGTCCTTTTATTTAAAATGCATCTCTGGGTTATTTGTGGGGCATAGGAATTCATTCATTTTTTTTTTTTCAAAATATAGTCCGGCCCCCCACAAGGTCTGAGGGACAGTGGACCAGCCCCCTGCTGAAAAAGTTTGCTGACCCCTGGTCTAGCCCGTATTTTACCAGCTTCTTTACAAGAATATCATGGGGCACCTTGTCAAAGGCCTTGCTGAAATCAAGATAGGCTACATCCACAGCGTTCCCTTCATCTACCAGGCTTGTAATTCTGTCAAAAAATGAGATCAGATTTGTCTGACATGACTTATTTTTCAGAACCCCATGCTGACTTTTAGTGATCACATACTATTCCATAAGTGGTCACACCACAGATTTGTATAATGGCATTATGATATTGGCAGTTTTATTTTTAATCCCCCTTTAATAATGATTCCTAACATGGAATTCACCTTTTTTCTCAGTTGGGTCAATATCTTCAGCAAGATAACTCATCAGTCTCATGCCTGATCAGTAACCACCAGTTCCGATTCCATTTCCATGTAAATGTGAAATTAGAATTTGTTTCCCAATGTACAACATTACACTTGCTTGCACTATATTTGCCATTTTACTGCCCATTCACCCAGTTTGGAGAAATCCTTTTGGAACGCCTCACAATTTCTACTTGTTTTAAGCACTCTGAACAATTTGGTATCATCAGCAAACATAGCTACTTCACTGCTCACCACATCTCTAGATCATCTATGAAAAAGTTAAAAATCACAGAGAAAGAAGGCAAATTTTACCACATGTGGTGGACATACAAAAAAAAGGTATATTGGGAAATTATTTATAATAAGTTGAAAAAATATATTTAAATTTACCTTTGTAAAAGAAAAAAAACCCTGAAGCTTTCCTACTAGGTATTTTAGGTACAGAAATACCTAAGGATCAGAAGAGAATATTTATGTAAGCTACAACAGCTGTGCAGATGCTACTCAGCCCAGTTCTAACTCTAATCCCCTCTTCCCCCACCCATCACACTTTATGTCAGCACAACACCCTCGGTTTGATAGACAATATAAGGTGAGGGACACAGGGCAGTCCAGACAGGTTGGTGACTGCATCTCAGCCATCTCAGCCATCTCAGCCATTATGTATGCAACTTCTCCTGTTCCCTGGGCTTCAACTGAAACACATGGAAAGATATTACAAAGTAGTGCCTCCCATGAGGGGCTGGTTTGTTTTTCAAATCAGGAAGCACAGAGGCAGGCAGGGAGGCTGCAGATTTCAGGAGAAATGATTTTTGGAAACAAAACACAAACACAGAAACCTCACGAGATTACCAAGGTAAGACCAACCCAGAACCCATCAAAATTAAAAATAAAGTATAAAGAACCCTGCAAATGAGGCAGAAAAACTGAAGTCTCTGTTGTGGGGGAAGAAAACTTCTGAGAAATTGAAGGGCAGGTTTGATACAGCAGTGATTTGGGCCATAGCAGTGGTGGCGAACCTATGGCACATGTGCCAGAGGGGGCACTCAGAGCCCTCTCTGTGGGCACATGTGCCGTTGCCCCAGCAGGGCTGTAGCTAGGGGGTGAAGCTGGCGCTCCAGCGCTGCATGGTCCCAGCGCTGCTAGGGCACAATTTTCACCCTTGGGGCCGCGCCAGGGGGTGGGGGGAGGAGAGGAAGGCTTGTGTCGGTCCAAAGCCTGCACCACTGCTACTCAAGTCCATCTGCCACCGCAACCAAACCTGATGGCCGCCTCTGGGCTGGCTCTGCCTCCCCACCATCATGCTTGGTTGTGCCTGACCCACCTTCCTGCTCTTTTCTCGGGTGCATTTAGAGCCATGGTAACCCTGGCGAGCAAGTGAGCGAGCGAGCGAGCGACGGGCTGAGCAGGCATCAACTTTTGATGCACCAGGGCCTCCCACCAGTCTGTTGTTCCTGCTCGGGAGTAAGCCGCCTTGAGTTCAGCAAGGTTAGACAAATTATCAGCATGCGTACAACAGCAAAAATCACATTAATTGTTCAAAAGCATGCCAAATGCAAACTTTTACCTTTCAATAAAAAGTTGTTTATATCATTGAAAGCTCTGTTGCTGTGTTTTTCTTTTAAGACAAAAGATGTTAATGTATGGGTTGTTTTTTCTAAACTAAAATCTCAGTATTCAGGTTAAATTGCCGCGTTGGCACTTTGCGATAAATATGTGGGTTTGGGCTTGCAGTTTGGGCACTCGGTCTCTAAAAGGTTCGCCATTACTGGGCTATGGGGATGGGCACTCTGTGAATGTGTTTGAAATTAGTATATTTGATCATGGAAGCAAGATGTGGTTCCTTCTTAGGCTGAGTTACAGTCCAGCATGGCACCTGGGGGGTTGTGCCAAAGGTTTAATGGACAAAGTGAATTTTGAGGAGCAATTTGTAGGAAGACGTGGCACCACGTAGGTATTCTGAGAAGCAGCTCAGAGATTACTCACATGTGTGAAGCAGAAGCCATTATGCATCCCACTCCACTGGCAGACCTTTTATTTCACTCTAGCCACTAGGCCTCATGTCTCTTGCATCTCTGTTAAATCTAGGCTTCATTTTGGTCATCACTTTGCTGACGGCTGCTGGGCATTCTGCAAAAGTACAAAGCAAGTGAGGCCCCAACCAGGCACCCACCATCTTAATTTGCTCAGAGATTTCAATCTGTAGCTATAAATATAGATTAGCATATGATTACTGCCCTCACCTTGTGCTCAGAGTCTTTTCAGTCACCCTTACAGATGTGAAGGAAGGAAGGAAGGAAGGAAGGAAGGAAGGAAGGAAGGAAGGAAGGAAGGAAGGAAGGAAGGAAGGAAGGAAGGAAAGGCTACAGCACGGGTGTCAAACACAAGGCCCGGGGGCCTAATCCGGCCCGCCAGACCTCGTCATGTGGCCCGCGTAGCCGCCGACGACAATAGCCGCTGACAGTAGTTCTGGAGCCTGCGATTGGCCGAGGGTCAAAACCGGGGGCGGGGCTGCAGGCGGAGGCCGGGGCGCTGGAGCCGCGCTGACGGCCTTGGCCAGGGAATTTCAATTTCGAATGAGGCTGAGGGAGGCGGTGGCACAGCGGCCAGACGGGGAAGTGAGATGCAGGAGGAGGAGGAGGAAGCCCGCCGAGGAGGTAGGAAAGCCCTACAGGCGCCGCCGGCAAAGTTGGTGCCGGGACGGAGCAGCGCTGGATTTTTTTTTTTGGTGGGCTTTGCTGTTGTCTCCGAGAGCGAGTGAGGCGGCACTGGGGAGCCGCCGCCCGCCGCTTCCCTTCCTCTCCTCGGCTGCATCCGGGAGGTGGGCGAGCGAGCGGGCGAAAGGGACGCGGAGTGAGCCTGAGGGGGAAGTAGGCGAAGCGCAACAGTCGCTCTCTTTATGGAGCCGGGTTTCTCTTCCCTCTTCCCCCGTTTTCTCCTCATAGACACTCGGGAGGGTGTCTGGCTTTTGCTCTGCCCCCCACCCCCGAGCCGCCCTTTGGCTTCTCAGTTCCGGCGGAGCTGCTCCCCTGGGGGCGGCCGGGAGGGAGGCGGCGGCGACGGCACGGGTTCCTGCTCTTCCTGCTCTGCCGCCTCCTCCTCTCGGCCCCTCGTGATGTAGGGCTCCAGATGGAGTCGCCTCGCAGTTTGAGTAGGTGGGAGGGGAATTTTGGGGGGGGGAGGTTTTCAAGCCTCCTCTGCCTGCAGTCCCGGCGGCGAAGACGACAACAGCGCGGGTGGGGGGAAGAGCAGCTCTGAGGCGAAGATGCACGTCCGCTGGGGCTGCCGCCGCCTTCCTCCTCGGGAAATCCGCTGCCCTCCCTCAGCGCAAGGGGAAGGGACTCTGGTGCTGAGGAGGGAGGATGCAAAAGCAAAGCAGGGAGTTGGCGCTGCACCGCATGTTCCTGCCCCTCTCCAAAGCATGGGGTGGGTTACAGTGTGTGGCATCCTGCCTAGCGGGGTTTGGGTGTGCGTAGGGCGGGAGAGGGAAGCCCTCTTTCCATCTACAGGTTTTTAATCCCAGCAGTGGCTTTCTCCTTCCTGCCGAAGGTTTAGTTGAGCCCCCCCCCCCCCGAAGCCGTCAATCCCCACCTTTTGTTCAAATTTCCCTCGTTTACATCCCCTCCCACACACACGCCACGACGCAGGAATGTGATCCGCGTGGGGGCGGGAATGAGCTTACATTATTACAAAAAACAGTAATAATTGAATGCAGTGACAATAATTTATGATAATAAAGAGTGGACACATAGTCCTACAGACACAACCGGCCCTTTGAGGGTGACCAAACTGCTGATGTGGCCCCCGATGAATTTGAGTTTGACACCCCTGGGCTACAGTATTAAACATACTTACCTACATGGGGGGGGGGTGAGCCCAGTTGAATTCAGGGGACACTATAAGGTATAATTAAGCTATCCCTTTCTAAAAATTGTTGTTAAATACAATTAGTTGAAAACAATATTTAAAGAAAACTTTTTTAATGTGGGAAGGCAATATGAAATAGCAGCAATTTTGTATATCCATGGCATATAGAAGGAAACCCAAAAGGATAGGATGAGTATTCCTTTCAGGAGAGATCCAGGGAAGGATATACACCCTGATAGGATTACCAGCTCCTCCCTCCTCTTTGCCTCTGTAGTGCTGAGCAGAATCTTGGCACAGCTGTTCAAGGTAGCAAACAGAGACAAATGCCTTCCTCTTTCAGCGATTCACCTTGACCTAACCATGGGTGAAACCAGAAGCCAGAGCCTTCCCCAGAGCAACATCCATATTGGGTAATGCAAGGACAGCCTTCATCGTTGCTGCAAGCGAATCACATGTCTCAGGCTTTGAAAGGAAACTACTACAGTCCAGATCAGTGTAACAGCCATCAGTCATTGCATATTTATGGAGCTAAAATGAAGATGCAAATTTCCCCCCAGAAACCACTTACAGGCTTGCCAGCTGCTGATCTTAACTGCTGACTTTGCACTAGGAACCACACAGCATTTAAACCCCAAAATAACAGGACAGATCAGGGATGTTGGTAATTGTGCAATGTTTGCTCTGGCAAAAAAGATGGGCCATAGAGAGATGGAGCTGTTTAGAGAAAGGCAGAAAATGTATTTTATTAGCTTTAGGCAAGGAAGAGACTTTTCTACCTTCATCCATTCTGAACGATACTGGCTTGGAATATTATCTGCTGGGGGGCGGGGCGGGGAGAGATACCCCACACTAGGGATCTTGATGAGGAGCAGACTGCAAGGATATCCTCACAGAAATACCTCCATGCATTCTGAACAGAAAGACAAGGCTTGACTTTTCTTTTCTTTTTTGCAAGTACTCCTGCCCCTGCTGTTTGCTTTAAAAGGTAAAGGGACCCCTGACCATTAGGTCCAGTCGTGACCGACTCTGGGGTTGCGGCGCTCATCTCATGTTATTGGATGAGGGAGCCGGCGTACAGCTTCCTGGTCATGTGACCAGCATGACAAAGCCGCTTCTGGCGAACCAGAGCAGCACACGGAAACGCCGTTTACCTTCCCACTGTAGCGGTACTTAATTATCTACTTGCACTTTGACGTGCTTTCGAGCTGCTAGTTTGGCAGGAGCTGGGACCGAGCAATGGGAGCTCACCCTGTTGCGGGTATTCAAACCGCCGACCTTCTGATCGGCAAGCCCTAGGCTCTATGGTTTAACCCACAGCGCCACCTGTGTGGGTTTAGAGGAGGGCAAATTAGAGGTACACCTAATGTATGTGTCCAAGTTGCATCATTTAAAAGTCAAGTGATATGACCAAATGGGCACACAGAGAACCTGCCTTCTCCATTATTAACACACTGTCCTCCAAAATAAAGAATGAACTGATAATGCCTCTTTCTTCCCTGGAGGAAGGATGAAGAGATGTGGGTGTGATTAGAATCCTTTGATTCTTGCTTGGTTAGAATGTAGCCTCCTATAAAAAAATTAGAGTCCTATCCATTGCTCTCCCCACTTTCTCCTAGAGCCACCCTCTTTGGCTCGTTCTGCCCAACACTGGCATGTAGTCCTTGGAAGATGGCCCATGAGGGAACACAGCCCCTTGGACTGGAAAAGGTTCTCATCCCTTTTCTAAAGAGCATCACTCCCTGTTCCTTCCTACTGTGTATTGAATGGAGAGAGTGTTGCGCGCGCGCACGCGGGGCGGAGGTGTCCTATCAGCCCCACAAGGCAATGTACTTCCTCCTGATGCAGTGACAGAACATGCACCTCCCTGGGTTGAGACATCCACACCCTTCCTCCTGTCCTGTATGTGATCATAGAACCATAGAACTGTACAGTTGGAAGGGACCCTGAGAGTCCAACCCACTGCGATGAAGAAAAGTAGAAGCCTAGAGGAGGGTGAAAGGTTGTTTTCTGCTGCTCCAGAGAAGCGGACACGGAGCAATGGATTCAAACTACAAGAAAGAAGATTCCACCTAAACATTAGGAAGAACTTCCTGATAGTAAGAGCTGTTCGACAGTGGAATTTGCTGCCAAGGAGTGTGGTGGAGTCTCCTTCTTTGGAGGTCTTTAAGCGGAGGCTTGACAGCCATACGTCAAGAATGCTTTGATGGTACTTCCTGCTTGGCAGGGGGTTGGACTGGATGGCCCTTGTGGTCTCTTCCAACTCTATGATTATATGATCCAAGTCATTGATAAAGATGTTGAATAAAACTGGGCCCAAGACAGAACCCTGTGGCACCCCACTAGTCACTTCTCTCCAGGATGAAGAGGAGCCATTGATGAGCACCCTTTGGGTTCGGTCACACAGCCAGTTACAAATCCACTGAATGGTAACATTGTCTAGCCTGCATTTTACCAGCTTCTTTATAAGAATATCATGGGGCACCTTGTCAAAGGCCTTGCTGAAATCAAGATAGGCTATATCCACAGCGTTCCCTTCATCTACCAGGCTTATAATTCTGTCAAAAAATGAGATCAGATTAGTGTGTCATGACTTATTTTTCAGAAACCCATGCTGACTTTTAGTGATCACAGCATTCCTTTCTAGGTGTTCACAGACCGTTTGCTTAATGATCTGCTCTAGAATCTTTCCTGGTATTGATGTCAGGCTGACTGGGCGGTAATTGTTTGGGTCCTCTCTTTCCCCCTTTTTGAAAATAGGGACATTTGCCCTTCTCCAGTCTGCTGGGACTTCGCCTGTTCTCCAGGAATTCTCAAAGATTACTGCCAGTGGTTCGGAAATCACCTCTGCCAGTTCTTTGACTCCCCATTCCACCCACCTCTTTCCCCCCTTCCTCATAAGGTCTCAACAAGTAAAATTGATGTGTAAACATGATGCATGAGACACTGCACTACCTTTGTAACCCAAAAAATCCTTAATAAAAATAATTATTAAAAAAAATACTCCTGGATGTAGTTCATCTGGCCCTGGAGACTTGAATACATCTAAACTAGCCAAGTATTCTTGTACTACCTCCTTACTTGTTCTGGGCTGTGTTTCCCCTGCTGAATCATCTGCTCCATATTCTTCAGGTCGGGCGTTGTTTTCTTTCTTGGAGAAGACCCATGCTGACTTTTAGTGATCACAGCATTCCTTTCTAGGTGTTCACAGACCGTTTGCTTAATGATCTGCTCTAGAATCTTTCCTGGTATTGATGTCAGGCTGACTGGGCGGTAATTGTTTGGGTCCTCTCTTTCCCCCTTTTTGAAAATAGGGACAACATTTGCCCTCCTCCAGTCTGCTGGAACTTCGCCTGTTCTCCAGGAATTTTCAAAGATTATTGCCAGTGGTTCTGAAATCACCTCTGCCAGTTCTTTTAATACTCTTGGATGTAGTTCATCTGGCCCTGGAGACTTGAATACATCTAAACTAGCCAAGGATTCTTGTACTACCTCCTTACTTATTCTGGGCTGTGTTTCCCCTGCTGAATCATCTGCTCCATATTCTTCAGGTCGGGCGTTGTTTTCTTTCTTGGAGAAGACTGAGGCAAAGAAGGCATTGAGGAGTTCTGCCCTTTCTCTGTCCCCTGTTTGCATTTCACCATCTTCTCCTCTGAGTGACCCCACTGTTTCCTTGTTTTTCCTTTTGCTACGGACATACCCATAAAAGCCCTTTTTGTTGCTTTTAACCTCTCTAGCAAGCCTGAGTTCATTCTGTGCTTTAGCTTTTCTGACTTTGTCTCTACACGTGCTGGCTATATGTTTGAATTCCTCTCTGGAGATTTCCCCCCTTTTCCATTTTTTGTACATATCCCTTTTAAATCTTAACTCAGTCAAAAGTTCTTTAGATAGCCAGCCTGGCTTCTTTAGGCACCTTCCATGTTTCCGTCTCATTGGTATTGCCTGAAGTTGTGCTTTTAATATCTCCCTTTTAACAAACTCCCAACCATCATGAACTCCCTTCCCTTTTAGTATTTCTGTCCATGGGATTTCACCCAGCGTTTCCCTATGTTTTCTGAAGTCGGCTTTCTTAAAGTCTAGAATTTGAGTCTTAGTATGCTTGGTTGCTCACTTTCCGCTGTATAATAAACTCCAGAAGAGCATGGTCACTCCCACCTAATGATCCTGCCACTTCTACCCCACTAACCAGGTCATCACCATTGGTTAGGATTAGATCTAAAATGGCTGATCCTCTTGTTGCTTCTCCCACTTTCTGGACCATGAAATTGTCTGCAAGGCCAGTGAGGAATCTGTTTGACCTTATGCTCTTGGCTGAGTTTGACATCCAACAAATATCAGGATAGTTGAAATCCCCCATTACTACTATCTCACTTCCTTTTGAATGGTTGGCCATCTGTCCCAGGAATGTCCTCAGTTTGGCTTGGGGATCTATAGTAAACTCCTACAATGAGATGACTGTTATTTTTTCTTTAATTTTGACCCAGATACTCTCAATATGGCTTTGAAGTTTTAAATCCTGGATCTCTTCACAGGTATACACAGGGCCATCTTAAGCCTATCCAGCGCCATGGTTCAGAGATCCCGCCCTCGCCCCGCATCCCCTTTCCCAGCCAGAAAGCAGGAGCCATGCACTGCCTTGGGGATGCGCACACGCACACTTCGTTCAAGCAGCTGCACCTCGCAAAGCGCCAGACCTGTTGCCTCACTTTCCCACGCTTTTGTGTCTGCGGTGCCTTCTTCCACGCAAGATGCCGTGGAAGACTTTTTGCAGAAATGATAAGCAGACAAGCCAAGGTGGCTGAATGCATACTTTCCACCCACCCAATATGTGGGAGAAATAGTTGAAGATGCGACTCAAGGCCAGGGCCGTCTTAAGCCTCCTCCAGCGCCCCACCCCCTTCCCCAGCTTTGCGTGGCTTTCTCGTCCAATTATTTTAAAGGGTGAAAATTGGAAACCACTGGAAACAGCAGCAGAAGTGAAGTGTGCGAACAGTTCTGTACTGTATTGGATAATGAAACGCCGTGCGCTCAAGTTAAACAGCCACCTGGAAGAGTACCCTCCGCGATCGCCCTTTCCTTCTCCCTGCTCTTTCGCGGGAATCCCCTTTCTTGGATTTCCTCCTCCCCTTCGTGTTTTGGCCATACCGCTCTCGCTGCCCTCGGCCTCCCAGATCCGCTCAGCTACTCGCCCTCTCCCACCGCCGCCCCTTTCACCCGCCGTGCCCTAGGCCCACCTTGTTCGGATCTGGCTTTGAGCCTCTCCCGGAGCGGCTTGGCTAGTGGGGCACTGGGTCGCCCGTCATCGAGGGGGATCTCAAGAGGCGCTTTAGGACCCAGTGGTGCAGTGGGAAGGTGCTGATCCCATGTGCTCCGCTCCCCACCCCCTGCCTGCCTGCCTCTATTTTTTGAGGCTGAGCAGCCCAGTGGCGGCGGCCCAGGCAGGGATGCGCGGCGTGCACAATGCACCTGTGAGTGCGCACGGCTGGCGAAGCTGACTGCCCGCTAGCACCTAGAGTTTGGCGCCGCAGCGCCCCTGGTGGCCAGACGCCTGGCGCATTGCGCCACCCAGGCCAGGCCTAGAGACGGCCCTGTGTATACACATCCTTGACGTATAACGCCACTCCTCCTCCTTTCCTGTTTGGTCTATTTCTCTGAAATAGATTGTATCCCTCTGTTACTACATTCCAATCATGAGACTCATCCCACCAGGTTTCAGTGATGCCTATTATGTCGTATTTAGTTTGCTGTACCAAGAGCTCAAGTTCATCATGTTTATTTCCCATGCTCTGTGCATTAGTATACAGACATTGAAGACCATTGATCATTCCCCCATGTCTCTTATTTAAGGATTTTTTCCTCCCACCACTAAGTCTGCGTGCTGTTTGCTCCATTTGGTCCTTGGCATTTGGGTGATCATCTTCAGCACTTGGTAGACTCCTACCTTCAGGACCACTGTCTCCCTCCCCCACATAAGTCAGTTTAAAGCCCTCCTGATGAGGTTTTTTAGTTTCATGGCAAAAACATTCCTCCCAACCCTCGTGAGGTGCAGCCCATCACTTGCCAGAAGTCCATCTTCAAGAAACTGCAGACCGTGATCTAAGAATCCAAACCGTTCCTGCTTGCACCATTTGCGAAGCCAGTTGTTCACTGTTGTTCACAAATTCAACATATTAACAATAATAAACCACAATAAACAAAACCTACAGTAAGATGGAAAATAATGTTTATTTTTGTATACTTCCACTTTATTTATATTTTAGACTTTTTCTAATTGCAAAGTCTTTGATCAGATCCTCAGAACTAATCTTATGTAATGCATCTGCTTCTACACATAGTAGAGATAAGGCACCCAGCCTTCCTTGTTGCATAGTTGTTCTGTTGGGATTTTTAATATATTTCAAATGAGAAAATGAATGTTTAACTAAGTAATTTGTGAACATCTGCCAATGGAAAATTTATGTGGTGCCCCCCTTCCCTCGATCCAGCCCTGAGTGTTGAAGATATGCTTTGAATGACTATTATCCAAGTTACTTAATTATATTAATATAGTACCATCTAGTGGTCAAATCATCAAACAAAACTGATACCATTCTTGATAATGATGAGCTAATAAACATCTTAAACTGGTGGTTATGTGTTTGTTCTGTCTGCAAAGCATTAAAAATGCAACCCTTGCTTTTCACAGGTGCAAGGAGGAGACCAGCCTAAACGTATTCATCAACCAGAGAAGAAGCAAGTTCTCTAGTGTGCTTGCTTTCCTCTTCATAATACTAGAGAGATAGGGAAAAGTTTGCTTGAGTAGGCAAATTTCTGCTTTTCAGATTGAAGAACAGCACAAATTTCTATAGTTCTATTCTTCTGGACCCAGGTGGCGCTGTGGTTAAACCACTGAGCCTAGGGCTTGCTGATCAGAAGGTCGGCGGTTCGAATCCCTGTGACGGGGTGAGCTCCCGTTGCTTGGTCCCAGCTCCTGCCAACCTAGCAGTTCGAAAGCACGTCAAAATGCAAGTAGATAAATAGGAACCGCTACAGCGGGAAGGTAAATGGCGTTTCCATGTGCTGCTCTGGTTTGCCAGAAGCGGCTTTGTCATGCTGGCCACATGACCTGGAAGCTATACGCCGGCTCCCTCGGCCAATAATGCGAGATGAGCGCGCAACCCCAGAGTCGGTCACGACTGCACCTAATGGTCAGGGGTCCCTTTACCTTTACCTTATTCTTCTGGAATGGAAGAAATGTTATGTGTTTCACTTATTAACTTGAATAGCTTTTTATTAACAATCAGTTTGAACAAGTTCAGTTTGAACAAATGAAAACACAGGTAGGGGTAGATCAACTATGAAACTAAAGAAGCTTAAGCTTCAGGACCCCTAATCCCAGAAGGGTCGCAGAAATGACTTTAGTCCACATTGCTTTAAAAAAATTGGGTCTAGTATGCCCAGTTTGAGTCACGCATATATACTGTATATATAGTTCAACCATCTCAAAGCTTGAGAGTCCATAGCACAGATTTTTTCCCACTTTTAACAGAGGTTAAGACCCTAAAGGAACAAGATTGAGTTTGCAAAAGTAATTAAGTGGATACAAAAGTGTAAACGCATGGAAAAGTGATGTGATGAAAATTATCAACGTCAAAAACTAACGAACTATTTTGTAATGACAAGTTTGTCTATACCTACAGTTGAAACAAGTCAAGCAAACACCATTAGCAATATTCAACTCACTGTTAATACTTTTGATACAGATGACGATCACAGTGGTCAATGTGAAAGTTTCGTGGAACAAGCAGAGACAGAGCAGAAACATGAAACTGGAAGCAAATTCAGTGATTTCAAAGAATGCAGTGACCTTGGACACTGGCCCAAAATAGTTGACAACAATTCCATACAGAATTGTTTAATGCAGCTCCTGACAAGACCCTCAAAGGCATGGATTATGATGCTGCCTGATCTGCCACCTTGCACAATCTCTACCTCCAAAGCTGCAAGAGTGTGCATGCATGCAAACAGATTTGGGGCGGGTATTCTTTTGGGGTGGCCGTGTGGCACACTCTGAATCTACCTGCAGGATGAAGCAGGCAGGCAGTGTTCACTTGGGTGAGCATCCCTGTTCAACATCCCTACTGGCAAGGGAGTTGCTAATTGGGAGATAATCTACCATGTGAGGGGAAGTTACACTGAACCCTTATGTGGAGCCTCTGTTTGTGCAGGAGGGGGTTATTCACCCACAAAACTATCCTTGATTCAAAGCAATAGGAAGAAGAGCAATGGGGCAGCCTTGCTGCTCTCTGTCAGGAAGGGAATAATCAAATGCAGAATTATGTAAACTGCATTAGGTTACTATGGCAATTGATAACTCATGAACATATCTCATGCTTTAAAACAGGCATCCCCAAACTGCGGCCCTCCAGATGTTTTGGCCTACAACTCCCATGATCCCTAGCTAACAGGACCAGTGATCGGGGAAGATGGGAATTGTAGTCCAAAACATCTGGAGGGCCGAAGTTTGGGGATGCCTGCTTTAAAAGGAAACTATCCGGATTCCATCCCTGCTCCCACCAACATTCTTCATCTTTGTTTTTAACCACCACAATCTACAAACAGTTTCATACTTCTACTCCTTGGATTCAGTCTTCAAAGTATTTTTTGAAAAGCTTTATTACATACCTTCCAACGTTTCACTGGTGAACATGAGGCTGATGGGTGGCCCATCCCATGTTGCCACCAGAGGTGAAACTCGCCTCACTTACTGAGGTCACACAGCTATAATGGTCACTCTGAGTGAGTTCTGCGAGATGTTGCAGAACTCCCATGAGAGCCAGCCCGGCCGCACAAACCTGGCAGCAATGGCATGGACGGGTGAGGTGCTTGGGATTCCGCAGCCGAGGCTTCACTCTTGGGCAGGCTGGCCCTGATAACAATACCCTTATGACACTCTTAGCCTCAAATCAAAGATTATTGCCCAAACTCCCTGTTATGTATTGCTGACAAGTGGGGTTGGACTAGCTGGCTTTCAGGGACCCTTCCAACTCCATGGGCTGCATTCAACGCTCTCCGTCTGCTAGCGCAAGCGCTCTTGTTGTACAACAAAGGGATCCAATGCAAGAGCTACACTAGCGGAAAGTAGCTGCGCAACAGATTGCACAATCTACTATGCAACAAAATGACCACCAACCTGCTTAAGCATTCTCTTACACTACTCTTGTTCTGCCGGCCCAAAACATTTCCACAGTGGAATGAATATGCTGCTAAGCAATTCTAACTCAGTGCTACGTTGGATCCAACCTCAAGATTCTATCAACTGTTCAAAATGAGCCTCCACATCTCTAAAAAAGGGAGGGAAGTACAGTGGTACCTCAGGTTACAAACACTTCAGGTTACAAACGCTTCAGGTTACAGACTCCGCTAACCCAGAAATAGTACCTCGGGTTAAGAACTTTGCTTCAGGATGAGAACAAAAATCGTACTCCGGTGGTGCGGCGGCAGCAGGAGGCCCCATGAGCTAAAGTGGTGCTTCAGGTTAAGAACAGTTTCAGGTTAAGAACGGACCTCCAGAACAAATTAAGTTCTTAACCAGAGGTACCACTGTAATAGACACAAGATAATGAGTTATTTTTCACCAATGAAGACCATAATATCAGTCGTTTCCCCTCATAAAAATAGAGTTAGAGACAAGTTATTAGCAGTTACTTGCTTTTTTTCCAAATAAGGTTGCAATTTCATCAAGATTTCCTCATATTTTTATTGATGCCATAGTCACCTTATAGTTCTATTTATAGATAAGATTGGTAGCTTCCAATTGGTTGTTGGTTGGCAGGAGAAACAGTTACCTTGGTTTTCCACGCTGTGTAAATTTATGCAGGGCTGTTGGGGTGGCATATGTGCTTGGCTCTGAGTTACATTTTCTTCAAAAGACATCTTTTTATATTTTTGTAAATGGCAATATTATTGAAGATATCATTCCATCTGCAGTTTGTCATTTTATAAGTAGACTAGCTGACCCTGCCACACGTTGCAGTGGCTAACCCTGTGACTGTCCCCACCCTGTCACGATCCATGATCTATTCTGTTGCCCCCCCCCCATGGCTTATCCCTGTGAATCCCCCAACTCCCTCTTTCCCCCACCCAGGGGAGTTGTGATTCCTTGGGTGGTCCTGGTATTTGGGGTGGGGTGGGAGGGGAGGGTTGAGGAGAGGTGAGGGTCCTTGGGTCCCTAGCTCACCCCGTCACAGGGATTCGAATCGCCAACATTCTGATCAGCAAGCCCTAGGCTCAGTGGTTTAACCCACAGCACCACCTGGGTATATAATTATCTTTGTACAAATTTATACTTTTTGCTTTTATCCATATACCTAAATATTTGTTTTTCTTGCTGACCATAAGGCCTGTAAACTGTTCTCTTTTATTCTCTTCTTTCATGTTTTTGACCATAGCTGCCAAGTTCTCCCTTTTTTTAAGGGAAATTCCCTTATGCTGAATATGCTTTTATCTTTTATCTTTCTTTAATTTGAAGCCTGCAACTGACCCAAATTTGTTAATCTTTTAAACTGTTGGCACTTTTTCTCCTGGGTTCTCCATCGCTATTATCAAGTCGTCAGCGAATGCTTTTACCTTGAAGGCCTTACTTCCTACCACTATGCCCCTTATGTTTTTTACTTTTCTGATGTTTGTGTTTAGAATCTCTGACACTAATATAAATAACAATTGAGGTAAGGGGCACCCCTGTCTTGTTCCTTTCTTAATGTCGCAATTCTCTGTTAAATTATTGTTTATATTTAATTTGGCTCTTTGCTGCAAGTATATTACATTTATTCCTTTGCAGAAACTTTCTCCTGCTCCTATAATTTTTAAGGTTTTCTTCATAAATCCCCAAGAAACATTATCGAAGGCCTTTTCTGCATCAATGAACAGCAGCGCCGCCTGTTTATCATTTCTTGCTTCTAGATACTCTAAGATATCTATCACATGTCTTATATTATTTTCATATGGCTGCCTGGGAGAAATCCTGCTTGATCATCATGGATATGGTTCTTCAGTATCCATTTCAGTCTACTTGCTAAGATGTCTGCAAATATTTTATAATCATTGTTAAGTAAGGAGAAGAGTCTATATTTTTTAACAAGTGTTGACTCTGTTCCCTTTGGAAAAAGGAGATTGGCTGATTAAATTGACAGAGTACATTGAGATGGATAAGCTGACAGGGCAGACAAGAGATCAAACAAAACAAAAATTCAGAAATGATTGGAATATATTTAAACAATATCTGAAAGACCATTATGGAGAATTAAATTTTTGACTGGTTTAGAATAACTCTTGTAAGGAAAAGTATTAAAATATAGTGGAAAAATAGGTTACCAAATATATAGATTTGTTATGAGGGGCTTTCAACTAAGTAAAATAGAGGACTCAAGTAAGAAGGGGAGGGAAGTCAAGTGTAAATGGAGTACAAATGAATCAAATAAATAAGTATATATTTTGTTTTCTTTATTATGTTTTAGAATCACATGTTTAGTTACAGAAGAATTGAGATGTTACAACGTGATTTCCTGAATATTTGTCAAAATAAACCAATAAAGATGAACTGTGAAGCAGGTATGATTGAATTCCAAAGGTATGCTTACAATTAATTAATTAATTATATAAGGATTGAGTCGTCTTGGGATATGCTTTAACCTAGCCTTGCAAATAAAACCTATAAAGTTATTAGCCTTCAAGGTTTTCAGTAAAATATAGATGAAGGAGAAAAACCAACCCTCTCTTAGTCTAGAAAAGCTTGCTTGCATGGTTACTTGGAGAAAAGTTTACTCACAGGTGGTCACTGGGGTAGTTTAAATTTACAAGCTTGCTTTAATAATTCTTTTTGGAATGACCCATCCCCCAGCTAAAAACTTTGAAACACACAATTAAATTGATAAGCAGTAGCTTTGGGTCAGACAATACAAGACCTGTTACGCAGATTGCTGGTTTATATTCAAGTCAGCTGGCGGCTGTATTATCAATAGGAGGGAAATAATAGCTATTGGTGTCTGGTGTTATGGGCTCAGACCAGGAATTCTTAGAAGCAAAGTCTTATGATGATGGCAACCCCAAGGAGGAAATGGATCTACTCCCCGGTCCATCCCATGTGGAGACATAGTCACTGGAGTCTGTTTATCCTCCCATAAACCCCCACAGAGACACTTCTGTCACTAGACTTGGATGATGGAACACACACTCCTCAGAGGATCAGGGCAGCACTGCGGGGTTATTCCCACAGCCTGAAACTGCAGTGCTTAGAAGAATCCAAAGGCTGGGGGGGGGGCACGCTGGACACCATAGGGCAGGGGTGGCCAACTCCCAAGAGACTGTGATCTACTTACAGAATTAAAAACTGGCAGTGATCTACCTCCCCTTTTTGGGGTTCAGGTCAAAGTTGTTGAGCTTTTTTACAGGAAAGCCCCGATTTTTTTGGGGGGGGGAATTTCAGGTCAAAGTTGTATGTACATTGTGCAACCGCGATCTACTAAAACCTTCCAGGGATCTACTAGTAGATCGTGGTCGACCTGTTGGACATCCCTGCCGTAGGGAAATGCACTGAGACCAGGATGCTGCTGAGACAACTTCTATGTTCTGCCTTAACTACAGGGTCATTAGCTGGGGTCCTGCAATCCACACCTAGGTCCCTCTCCAATGTGCTGATTTTGCCTTGCCTTCTTGCATGCCTAGAATCCTGGGACTCCTGCCCGCCCCACTTCCTTCAGCTATCCATAGTGGTGGGCATTTCAATGGATCAGGATATTCTGATATTTGGAAATCTCTCAGTGAGTTTTTGAGTGCGGCAGTTTGGAATGGTGTTTCGAAGTGGCATCACTCCAATTTAGGGAGTGCAGTCTGAGGATGGTCTTGTCCAAATTACTCTCTGGGAGATCTTCTGCCTGTAGCAGACAAGTCTCTTTGCCTCTACTTGTGTTCTACTTATATATTTGTAAATAAAACATATATTGCAAAGAAAGCCAAGGCTCCAAGGCCATATCAAAAGGAAACCGAACCCAGTAGCACTACCACTGGAACACCTCACTGTTGGGAAAAGCGGGGCATGCCAAACAATATTGTTTCATCAGTTTTGTATCTCCCATTTTAACCTTCGAAGCCTCTTACAAACAGGGGCAAGTGGTGGAAGGAGCTTGTCTCCCTACACAAATCTCTGAACCAGGGCCAATAGACAAAATAAGAACACCAAGATTGTGTACCCTCCAATTAAACCCCTATGCAATGGAAACACAAACTCAATTGAAATGAACTGAAAAGCAAGGTTGGATCACAGCCTAATGTATGTTGTGGTGGCTTAATTTAATTTATTTATTTTAGTGCCACTAAGCATTCACACCGTACATCAGTTTGACAGTTGACTCCGTATTTATCAATTTCTTTTCTTTTTAAGAAAGCATTTGGGCATTTTATAATTAGTTTGCTTCTATAAGTGACCTTACATTGTGATATAATAAGCACAGCCCTGTAGAGTGAATATGTCTTCATTTCAGCTGTGCACAACATGAAAAACAAGAAATTAAACACAGTGAGCAAAAGGTCAGAATTTCAACAACAGAGACTGTTCAGATCAGTTATTGGTTGAGATATTGTTTTTATATAGATAGATCACACACAAGTCACTACATTTTGCCTAGCACACTATATAATTTCTTTTTAAAAACAATGGTTTATAGGATGGCTGTCTACAGTGGCAAAAAACAGAATAGATTTTTATTTATTTTAAAAATACAATATATAAATTGAATATTTATGTGTATAGATGCAAAATTGCCAAATTCAATTATTTCTTTTTTTAATCACCAACTAAAGCATGAATATAATCCTGGCTTGAGTAGAGACTCAAAAATGGAGTACTTGAATATATGAACATTCACAAATCCACCTTGAAACAGAAGGGAATTCACAGGTCAGTCAAGGGAGGGATAGGTAACCTGTGGCACTCCAGGCAGCAGCTACCCAGGGCTATCACATTTGGCTACAGCAGGCTTCCTCAAACTCTGCTGTTTTGAGACTACAATTCCCATCATCCCAGACCACTGGTCCTGCTAGCTAGGGATCTTGGGAGTTGTAGGCCAAAAACATCTGGAGGGCCATGTTTGAGGAAGCCTACAGTGACTGGGGCTGATGGGAGGCAAAAGTGGACAGTGCATTGCTCACTTGACCTGCATCTGGCCGAACTGCTGTTGCATCCTGGGATGGAGACGGGGAGGGACATGGTGGTGAGGTGTGCACAGTGCAAATGTGTTGACAGGAGCAATAGATTGGCTCCGCTGGTGGGTTTGCACTGTGCCAGCCTCTCTGCTATCATGCCCATCGCCTTCTGCAGTTCAGGATGCTACTCAGTCAGATGGAGGTTAGGTGAGCAACACAGCCTCACTATGCTGCCCCCTGCAGTCTGGAGGATCAGACAGCACCATCCCTGACTTAGTGTAAATGGTTTACTGGGGATCTGGGCCCTAAGGGGTGGGTGGGTGCTTGTAATGACATTCAGTTATTCGATTATTCCCCTATTTCACCATGCTCAAGGACCTCAAAGCATATTACAATCAATAGCAGTGTATTAAGAACAAGATCAAATCAATCACATAAAATAAAACATTCATAATGAACTGAAACAGCAACCAGAGACTAATCAAAATTTAAACAGGGAATCAGTTAGATCTCAGCGGTGTGTTTATAAAGAGATGTCTTCTCAGTGGTGCAGACCTCATGCGTAGAGAGACAAGCCTTCTGGTGAATTGGGTTGGCATCATCACAAGGAAGGGCCTGTCCTGTGCTCCCAACCAACCCACCACCTATTCAGTGCTAACCCCCCGTGGGCCTGACCTGCTTTTTCAAGGTTACAGACCATACACCAGCCAAAGCTGTTGAAGGACATTTCTGGACACAGTGGCAACCTGGCCCTCTAGAAGCGATACAGCTGTCTCTTAGATCCAGTATCTTGGCATAATGCACACACACATAATGCACACACATAATGCACACAACGCAAGGCTGCTTTCCCCCCACATCTTCCTTTACTCCTCCTATCCAATATTCAGAATATTCAGAGGTCAGCAAGAAAGCATTCTGTGATTGTCTAAAGCAGAACAAAATGAAACTAGTGTAGAACTTTTTACCTGTATTTGTCAAAGGAAAAATTTATGTGATCCTTGGGCAAAGGGTTTCCTTCCTGGTCACTAGCTTCACTCGGTTCATGAATGTCCATATCTGGCATTGTCCTCAGTTTTGTATTATTGAAATATGTGCCTGTGAAACTCCTGGTCAGTACACCTGGATTAGAACAAAGAGATTCCTTGGATTACTGGTGCTGGATTCAAAGTCACTCTAGTTCAATGGAAGTCATGTAGATTTGTTATGACAGATTTGTTAAACAATTATGCAGTTTTTCACACACTTTTCAGCTCCGTTGGAGTCCCAAAACAGAGTACAATTAAAAATGTTTAAGAATACCAATAACAAGCAGAGAAGCATAATGAGAAACGAAGAGCTTTCTAGCCCTATATTGTCTGCTCTGACACCAGTTATCTAGGGTCTCAGGTACACAGAGACAGAGAAATACAGAGGCGTTTCCCACATTCTACTGCCTGATATTTCTACTGGAGATGTCATGGGATGATCCTGGATTCTTCTGCATGCAAAGCAGCACACCAACACTAAGCTATGGCCTATGGAATAACCCTGGAATAACCATCCAGCACTAGGGAGGGGTTCTCTCCTGCCATCATAAACACAGACATAGCTAAGGGGCAGAGGATGATGCACTCCTAAGGGGTGTGTGGGAAGAAATAACAGGTTAGGAGAGATAAGGACACCCAGAGAGAGGTAAGGTGCTGGGATTGGGGGACCTCATGTGTAGCAGCGTAGGATATATCCAACACTGTAGAAGTGCCCCCTTTACCTGCATGTAGGTTCCACTGATGTGGTTATCAATGGCTATTTGAAATGACGACTGTATATTATCTCCCGTATCAGAAACAGTATGCCTCTGAATACCATTAGCTGGAACACAAGCAGGAGAGTGCTGTTGTCCTCCTGCGCTGCTTGTGGGCTTTCAAGAGGCATCTGGCTGACTACTGTGGAAATGGGGTGCTGGTCTAGGCACAGAAAATGTCCAATACTCTCTCACCCAAAGTAAACTTCTGCTGAGCAGCTCACCCTGGAACTTCTCACTGCTCAGGGAAGTGAAGAATTCACAATAATATTTTTATCCAGATGCCCTCACAAAAAAAGGGCCTTCATTCAAAGGCTGGACAAAATTTAGAAAGAAAGCAAAATGGCAATGGTGAGGAAATACTGAATGAAGGATAGAAACATGATCTGCAAACTATTTTAATGTTGCTATAGAGGCTCCCCATCCCCATTAATGTGATTCCCTACTCTGTCCCCAGGGGCAACATGTAACATACTGTATCAGCACCTGTGAGAATTCACTTGGATATTTGGAAAACACAATTTCTTGCATTTGCATCCTGGTCAGCATCATAAAACTGTCCAGTAAATCATAAGAAGGAAACGCAGAGAGATGCATAGTGGTCTGTTCATAGATAAATTATGGTAAACGGCCCGTCACCTTATTGCATAATTGGATTTGCAACTGTCAATTTTAAAGGTACCGGTAATTAAGTTTACAAGTGTGAAATAATGGCAGAGCAAGCAGTGGCTATTTCAGAAGAGAAGTTAATGTTGGTGTGTTATTTTTTAATCAGCACACCTTGGTGTGCAATTGGTTACTGAAATGCAGCTGTTACTATAGAAAGCCTTTCGGGTCGTTTAAGTTTCTGTTTGAGATGTGTGCAATCAATACAATAAACTCACATGCTATGCACGATTTTGGGATAAATCAGCCTCCCAACCCCAAGCAAAATGATCCTCATGTCCCCAGGCTGCTTCAGCTAAAATAGGCTGCGCTCGAAGCACACTTAGAAGTAAACCACTGAATACAATGGACATGCTCCTGAGCAAAGATGCACAGGAGAAACTGATCCAGTTTCCCTGATGAAAATGGGATTAAGACTTCAGTCAAATGCAGCAATCCAGTTATTCTGATTTAGGTGTTGTGAGTTGACCTGCAAAATCTCTTTATGATATGCAATATAACTGTCCCTGATGCTATGTTGCCTTTACTTGTAGCTGGCAACCTGCTTTTAGCAGTTGTTCTTCCACAGTCTGCTGACCATTCCATTCTTCAGTAATAGCTGTCAGGATGGTTTCATGTAATGACTCAACCAAGGATGGTTTCATGTAGTGATCGTATGACTCAAAGCCTGTGTGGCATATCAGTATCAGACTAGGAAGAGGGAGACCAGGGTTTAAATCTCCATTCAGCCATGAGTGACCTTGGGCCAGTCAATACGGTAGCTCTCACTCAGCCTAACCTGCCTCACAGGGTTGTTGTGGGGGTTAAATGAGGAGGGGTAGGACCATGTAAGCCTCCTTGAGCTCACTGAAGCAAAAGGTGAGATATAAATGCAATAAGTAAATTTAAAAAATGTGGTAGAACCTATCATGAATGTAACTTGACTTTCCATCTGTCTACCTGTCTCATAGGCAATATTACACTGCAAATTACACTGACTAATCCACTGAAACATATAGAACAAAGTGGCCACTATATAATCAGATGAATCATTGATTTTTTTCTTCTTTTCCTTTTTTAATTTGAGAAAGTTTCTCATCAACTGATGGGTTATTCAGCATCAGTGATCATCTCAATTTAATTAGAATAAAATGGAGAAAGGAATAATGGTGCATGCCCTCTTCAGCTTCTTGGATAAAAGGTGGGATATAAATGTAATAATCAATAACTAAATCATGTAAGAATTTCTATTTTACAAACACTGCTTTAAATTACATATATATCACATTCTCTTTCTGCATCTCAGTTTTCTCTCTTCTCCTGGGTCTCCCTTTAGCAAAGCGCTATAAAGAGAGCAAATGCCTAGCACAGGAGAGAAAGTAGCCTCTAATTATAGACTATTAGGGTGGAAAGATTTGAGGGCACTGCCAATAACACACTTGGAACATTTCAGAGCAGGACCTATGACCTTACCTTGATAGTCAAGGAGAATGGAAAGGAGCAATTGGGGGCAGACCTCCTCCAGCACGGAACAGAAGGTGGACAAGGCGCCGGGGCCCTTGCAAGTCAGTTTCTCAAAAAGATACGCAGCTTGCTTCTCATAGCACTCCTGGGACAAAATGTCTTTGTACTCCTCCAAGGAAAAAACTCTCTCATAAACCAGATATGACAGCACTTTCTGCACATCCAGCTCTGCTTCGATTCTCTCCCTGTGGTTGCTTAGGATATCAGCAAGCCAGCGGTTCCTCTCTCTGCTATCTTTTTTTGTCAGTTTTGTACAGTTATAAAACCAAGACCGAGCCGACCATCCAAACATGTTTGCATTTAAGCTAAAAATAAATGCAGATATTCCAACTGTGCTTGGGCTGTGCAGTCTTTAGCGGGCGATAGCAGCATAATGCAAGGATGGAGGGAGTGCAAGTGTGTATTGCCTGCCTATGGTTATTGCAATTCAACTGGAATAGAAAAGGCCTATGTCGAAATTATAAAAGGGAGGGGGGAAAGCTCACGCCCAGGGCTTTCAGTCCCCTAAGAGGATTACTTTACACTAATTATCCCTTTACAAGCGTTAATAAGCATCTCTGCAACCATAGTGAAGGAGATAGGAAAATAGCTGGGCTAATGTTACTTTTTAATTCTGTAACCAATCTTCAAAAGATAGACCCTCTTTTTAAGATGAAAATGATTTTTTTCAAGAAGACAAAATATCAGATGAATCACCCATGACAAACTGGTGTTAAGACAAGAGGATGTGTCTTCAGGGTTGTAGTAAGTTTGACCCTGGGAGGACTGCCACCCAAATCACAGTATGATTGATTGGTGATTGCTCCTTTTAAGAGGTATTTCATAGGAAATATGTTCCATGCAACACATTTATGAACAGAAAGACCTATGGTAATAATTTGTTTTCTCCCTGAAGCCTGACATTCGTAACTTTCATCACTGAGCATGTCTATCATGTGTGGTTACTAGGTCAACTCCCATAATACAATAAAATACAAAAAAACTCTCATAGTGTCTACTTAATGAATTAGGATTAAGAAAGATTCTTACAGCTCCAATGTAGGTGTGCTGCCAGCAGTAATTATTCACTGTGGATCATGCTTGTATAACATCCCCTCTTAACGTGTAAATTCCTGCAATCTGCAGCAGTGTTGTTTTGTTTTTTGATCTGCTTGCTTTCTCCAGGATTTTTGAGACATTCAACTCCCTTCCTCAATCATCATCAGATTGTCACCTTCAGCCCCCAGCACAAGATATACTTTCAAAGATATTTCTGCTGTTTCCCACTGCATATGCTATTACTATCACATTTATAACTTGCAGAGATACAGCCTGCAGCAGACTTCAGCAACCTGCTGTCCTCCGGAAATTTGAAGCTAGAACTCACATCAGCACCAGCACACTCTGGAGGGCACCAGGTTGGTGAAGACTGGCCCACAGGTTACCATGTCTCCTGATCTTGCTTGGAAGTTCACGTCAGGATGCTGGGATAGCTCTGCCCCTTGGTAATAGAGTCTAATGTGAACAGAATGATCTCAGTGCATATAATTGTTGAGATGTGTGAAGACATGATGTATATAGGTTTGTATTTGGAATGAAAATAAAATGTTCTGTGACCTCTTTGACAGAGCCATGAGGCCTTGTCATGTTACAATATTTATTTTTCTATTTCTACTGCTATTCATGATAAAATAAATAAATCAGAGCGGTTTACAATTGTACAGAAAACCAGGAAATAAAAAACATGAAAAGGTTAAAATCACAAATCAGCTAAGGACAGTATTATGGAAAGATGTGTTCTTAATTGTATGCATGGGCCTGGTGGAATAGAAAAGTTTGCAGCAGGTGTTTAAAGGTGGGCACAGAAAGTGCCTGCTGAATTTCTATTGGCAGTGTTCCACAATCCTGGGCCAAATAAGCCTCGCCAACTCAAAGGACTACCAACAATGCTCCTGCAGGTGATCTCAGCAGTTGAGCGAATGAGGTCACAGAGGTTCCCTGAGCCTAAGTTGCTCAGGGCTTTGTAAATTAGTACAAGCCTAGCCTACATAGCAGTCATTCATGGTGACAGGCTCTGACAAGGGAAGAGGGAGAAGGAGAGGGAGGAAGGGAGAGGCTGATGCTTAAGATTTCATTAGGTGGGGCCTGGATCAGGAAAATTCAGTCTGATTGGTATGGATGGCAGCGGACTCTGGCTGAAGGTTCCTGCCAGTGAGATTCAGCTGGTGCCTTCTGTTTCAGCTTTTAAATGCCTGCTGGAACTAAGCAGGGCATCCAGAGGGGAATGATATAAATCATATGCTCCCTACTTTTTCAGTTACAATTTTGTCCCAGGATTCACTTAAATTGGAAACGGAGTCAGATCTTGAGGAACATCTTGGTGCCTCTCCATGGACAAAGATCTGGTCCACCCAACCCTTTAGATTGGTTTCTGTCAGCGTAAGGGAGAACTCTTATGTTACTAATTGGTGGTCTTTTATCCCAGTAGGTGTGGCTCACATTACAGGATCAGGTGGGCTGCAAGGAGTGAGGATCTTATTGGCAGATGTTGTGCCAAAGTTCATAAATTTTGGAAATTAGAGAAATCTGTACACTTACTATGTAAAAATGTGATCTTCAGTCTATTTTTTTATGAAGGTAATGTGGACCTTATACATAAACAGTTGGTTTTTACAGTATATCTCCTGGCAGTGCTCGATTACTAATTGTTTAGGGCTGGGGTGACACTTCATGCTAAGGTATGTTCATTGCTATTGCTGAGAAACTATGAGCTGGTGTTATTTTTTAAAAAACCCAAATGTTCAAGAATACCGCCATCTTGTGCTTGGTGGCAGCTACGGTATTACATGCCTCTATATGGACCAAAGTTCATATGGACCAAAGGGACGCAGGTGGTGCTGTGGGTTAAACCACAGAGCCGATCAGAAGGTTGGTGGTTCGAATCCCTGTGACGGGGTGAGCTCCCGTTGTTTGGTCCCAGCTCCTGCCAACCTAGTTTCCGTGCGCTGCTCTGGTTTGCCAGAAGTGGCTTAGTCATGCTGGCCACATGACCTGGAAGCTATACGCCGGCTCCCTCGGCCAATAACGTGAGATGAGCGCCGCAACCCCAGAGTTGGTCACGACTGGACCTAATGGTCAGGGGTCCCTTTACCTTTATATGGGCCAAAGTTGTTTGTTTGCTTCATAGAACTCTGCCAAACATCCAATTTATTATTATTATTATTATTATTATTTCAATTTATATACCGTCCTTTATCAAAAGATCTTAGGGTGGTGTACAACATTAAAAACATCACATAACATCAATGATAAGCACACTAACAGGTAGGTAGCCGTGTTGGTCTGAGTCGAAACAAAATAAAAAAATTCCTTCAGTAGCACCTTAAAGACCAACTAAGTTTATATTTTGGTATGAGCTTTCGTGTGCATGCACACTTCTTCAGATACTAACATACTAACAAATAGCCTAATTGTAAAATAATCATCATAACAGTCCACTCTCCCACACTTTTACAGGCCACAGATTATTTAATGGCCATAGGCCTGGGTAAAGAGGAATGTTTTTGCATTCCTGGCACCTAAAGACATGTAATGATGGCGCCAGGCAAGCCTCTCTGGGGAGAGTGTTCCACAATCGGGGAGCCACTACAGAAAAGGCCCGTTCTCTTGTTGCTGCCCTCCAAACGCCTCAGAGAGGGGAGACATAGAGAAGGGCCTCCGAAGACAAGCACAGGGTCCGGGTCGGTCTGTTCGGGGAGAGGCGGCTCTTAAGGCATTGAGCTCCTCAGCCACTTAAGGCTTTAGAGGTCCACTGCAGCCCTTTGAATTGGGCCCAGAAGCAATTGTCAGATTGGTGTGATGGTGCTCAAATCTCTTGTTCTGGTGAGCAATCTGGCCATTGCCTTTTGCTGAACTTTCCAGACCCTCCATGGGTCCCTCTTTTTCCAGGGACAGTCGCAGATTTACAGACATCATCCCAGTTTCTGATTTGATCCCAGAATACTGTATCCCACTTTTCCTTAGGAACATGTCCGTATGTTCATGGGAGAAACAGGTATCAGCCTCAGATAATGAATGTATTCTTCAATATTATTAATAATAATCCTATGTATTAGAATTGCACAACGAACTCCCATCTATCTATCTATCTATCTATCTATCTATCTATCTATCTATCTATCTATCTATCTATCTATCTATCTTCGTCCTGGCCTCATTTACAGAATTTATTGTTTAAAATGTGTCTGAATTATACATTTTGAGAGGGATGACGAAACTCCCTCCTCCTCCTTCCTTCTCCTCCTCCTCCTCCTCCCTCCGAGGCCAGAGGCGGGCGTGCTGGAGCCTGGAGAGCGGCGTCCGAGCTGCCAGGCCGGGGCGCGGAGAGCAGGGCCGGGAGATGTCGGCGTCCGCCTCGGCCGAGGGCATCGCGTCCCGCCTGGCCCGGCAGGAGCAAGAGATCCGCTGCTTGGCGGCCGAGATCGCGCGCCTGAAGGAGCCGGAGCGCTGGCCCGGCAGCGGCAGCAGCGGCGTTGGCGGCCTCGCTGGGCCGCCGCTGCCGGACGCGAGCCCGGGGCTGCCGGCGCTGCGGGCCGAGAACGAGAAGCTCCGCTACCGCCTGGGGCACCTGCGGCGGAGCCTCGGAGCAGAGCTGGCCAAGGAGCAGAGCGGGACAAGGCCTCCGCCGGAGCCCCGGCCAGAGCCGCCTCGGGGGCGCGCACAGGTGGGTGAGGCGGGAGAAGGAGGCCTCGCGGGGGGCCGGGAAGGAGGGGAGGCTGGGGCCATTCCGCTGCTCCGGGGGCCACGGGGCGCGGGAGAGCCCGATCCTTGTGTCCGCCGAGCCCGAGGGCTCCCTTAGGACGACCTCCCGTCCGCCCTTAGAAGCAGAGAGCGGGAAGGGGCTCCAAGGGTCATCTGGCCCACCCCCTAGCAAGGCAGGAATCTCAGCTGGGGAGAGGAGGGTGTGATCCCGGCACGCTTCCTTTCTGCTCTTTCAACTGGAGTGCGTGTGCAAGTTTGAGAAGGAGGGAGCACACTTGTTTCCAAGGGAAGGGTTTGCAAAGTTGCAATCCTATACAAACAGTGACAGTATTATTGCTACAAAAGTTGGCTGCTGCCCCCACTCTCTGCCGAGCTGCAGCAAGATTCCTGGGGGTTCCGGGTGCCCACTCAGGGTCTGCAGTCCTTTGGAGAATTGAGACATGGCAGAGACTGTCATGGCTTTAAGAATGATGGTTTCTTCACCTATTTACACCTTTGGTCTGCATGGAGGGAGTCCAGATCTTACAGCATGGTCATCTCAAGAGGGGCTTGACCCCCACAGCAGTGCAGCCGTGGAGACCAAGGAATCATGCGCTCCCAGCCTGCCTGCCTGCCTGCAGCCAGCCTGCCCAAAATGCATCCTGCTCTTCCTTCCTTCTTCTCCTTCTTCCCAGAATACCTTGCTCAAAACCTCTCTTTTCCTGTCATCTCCAACACACACCCCAGCACCTTGGCAACTTCTATCTCCATAGGCTATCTTGTCATGTTAACAGTTTTTCTCTTTGCTAGGCCAGCCGGGCTGGTTTGCATAAGCCAGCCCAGGGATTTCTGTCTGGCAATGGTCTGCAGGTTGTACTTTCATCCACATCCCAATTAATCAAAATCCTACCATTTATTAATTTCTAGGGTTTAGCCCCCACCCAAATCTATAACATTATATACATATCTACACACACACACACCATATTGGTCTCTACAGGTACAGCAGGCCCTGTAACTGTTAATGACTGATCTGAAGTATCTCTAGAATAAATGGTACTTAAGTAATGTAATTGGCATTACAGTTCAGAGATTTGAGCTTTGGAAATTAATTTCCTTGGCTCCCTCTTTGTGTTTGTGCTTCTAATTACGACCACTTTTTTGCTTTGACTTTAATTCTGGCATTTGGATTGGCAAAAATATTTATATAATGTAGTTCTACCTTTTCTTTATTTAGGATCCTCCCAATGCAAACCTTGTTGTTCACGAGAGTAAACATAAAAGGGAGAAGAAGGAAAATCAAGCTGCTGATGGATGTAGAAGTGAGGTATGTGAACTTTTTAGGGTATCCAGGTAAGCCACTCTTGGTATTGTCTTTGTCTCTGTTGTGCCTGACTAGATGAGACTAGATGACCTTAACCTTCCTCTTTTTAGCTCATGAGGCTCTTAATCACAGGTTGTGTATTCAAGCACCAAGTTGGGCAAAAGGATTCTGGCACTGCAGAGGGTTGGATTCAATGTTCCTTGTGGTTCTTTCCAGTTCTACAATTTTAGGATTCAAGAATAACTGCTGGGTGGGTAGAAGTCATCAGGAAAACAGTGCTGGGAGGAAAGGATCAAACTCTCTTCCCCAGTGGTGTGGTCTTGATATTTTGCTTGGAGGAGTTTCCCTGCACATCCTGAGGTGGTTGTAGCCCAAGCACAGATGTACCACTACAATACAATTGTGATTTCAAGAGGTGGACTATGATTATCTGCAGATTCCCAGTTTTCAATAAGGAGTTGGCAGTAGTCTTGAAGATGAGCAGCAATAAACATGGCATTTGCTCTATTCTGTGGAACTTAACCCTAAAACACATGAGCTTTACAAATGTCCACTGCTGTCAAATATAAGGACCAGATAGCTAAAAAGAAGCATGAGTTATCACTTAGCTAGGATAAGAGTTATAGGAGATATAGAATCATGGTCCAGAGGAGCTACACACATAGGAGGATGGAACTCAGATTTGTATTTTTGCCTTTGCCATTTCCATTTGATATAAGCCACTTTTAGACTAAATAGTGACTTGCCTTTTCAACAACAGCAGTTTGAAAATTTCCAAGCTGTTCATGATTCTGTCCCGCGTATTTACAGCTACTATTGATACAGTCTAGAAAAGGTGTGAAATTTGTGGTGGGAATTTGCAATGAATGGGAGCATCCATGCAATTGTGCAGCTCCCATTCCCTGTATAGGGAAGTTATTAATGATGGATGTTTTATTTTGTTTTTATAGTTTGCTGGAAGCCACCCAGAGTAACTGGTGCAACCCAGTCAGATGGGTGACATATAGATATTATTAATATTTCACATGCGTTCTCCATGCCCTATTTGTGTTGAAGGCCTGCACTGACATTCTGCCCTGCACACTTTTTAACAGCTACAACAGGAACCAAGCTTCATCAAAGAAAGGCTGAAGTTATATGAAGCATTGAAGAAAGAGCACGATGCTCTCCTTGATTCCAGAGCATCCAGCCAAAGCAGACCTATCAAAATCACTCTTGCTGATGGGAGGAAGATGGAGGGGGAATCCTGGAAAACAACTCCACAACAGCTAGCTCTACGAATTAGGTAATTTTCCTTGCAGACTGGGTTTTTGTCATCCTCAGGTGGCAGGTTTGGTGGCGCAATGGGTCAGTGTCTCTGGCTGTTAACCAGAAGGAAAGTGGTTTGAACCCACCCAGGGATGGTTGGGGCCAGGATTCCTGCATTGCAGGGGGTTAGATGAATGACTCTATGATTCTATGTGTGCATGAACACACAGAAAAAAGCACGTAGAGAGAAATAAATAATATGGTAGCTGTGATTAGAGGGGGGGAATGCTAAAAATACTGTGTGCAGGGCTGGCCCTAAGGCAAGGCTGGGTGGCGCAATGCGCCGGGAGCCGCCAGGGGGCGCCGCGCCGCGCCCATCAGACAGCCCAGCCGCCCTCCCACTCGCCCTGCTCCTTGCTTCCCGCCCGCCCGCCGCGGGTTTGAGTCCCGGCCTCAGGCTGGCGGGTCGGGTCGGGGGACATAAGGACAAAAGGCCAGGTGCTGCGCGGCACCGCCCCCCCCAGCAGAGGCTTCCGCGCAGGAGGAGGCGATGCCAGTGCCCCAGAGGACAACCAGTCAGCGCCCGGCCCACCCATGCCATGTCCCTCCTCTGCGTCCGTGGTGAGTTGGGGGGGCGGCGGCGGAGGGACCTTTGCGCCACAGCACTCGATGTGGTTAAGACGGGCCTGACTATGTGTGAAAGTTAAAGCTTAAATTATCTTTTTTTGCACATCTGTTTTACATACAATTAAACTTTAACATCTGTACCTTTCTCTCTGACCTACCAGCAAACGCATCTCTCTGCAACTATAGAATTAAAAGTTTGATGGCCTCAAAAGGAGGACATCTCTGGCACGTTTTTTAGAGGTTACATTTTTAGCATGTCTTTGCTCTCTTTAGTCGTGGACTTGCTGATAATGCCATCATAGCCAAAGTGAATGGGGAACTGTGGGATTTAGATCGACCGATGGAAAGAGACTCTTCCTTGGAGCTGCTCACGTTTGATAGTGAAGAAGCTCAAGCTGTACGTAAACTTTTTTCTTTATCTCTCTCTTTGTAAAATAATTTGAAAACAAGAGTCCTGATCCAGCAAAGGAAATCCTTGTACAGGCAGGGCTTTTTTTTCTGCCAGAACAAGGTGGGTGCCATTGCAGGCTGGCGCTCCCCCCCCCCGGCTTTCCCACTGGCTGCCTGGCAATGGCACCAAGTTCAAACTTCAGTAAAATATTGGGGGAGCTTTCCTCTCACTGGTATGTCGCCAGGAGGATGGACGGTGAGAGGGAAGCCAGAGTCAATCGAGCACAGCCCAGGGTGAGACCCTGTGGCCCCTCAGAAGCTGCACCACCTTCTTTCCTCACCTGGTGTTTGAGGCCCAGGCAGCCAAGCGTCAGAGGCGATGCTGCCCAGACTGGGGCCAACACTGATAGGCTGAGCTGGGGTTTGCCAGGGGACAACAGTAGCCACGGTCCACATACTGCCCGCTCCTCTCCTCACCCAGATGCCAGCAGGCTGTGGCAGCCAGGTCCCTTCCATGGCGTGGTCTTGCAGGGTGCTGGATTGAAGCCAAGGGCACTGGAGGGGGAGGACAGGAGGGAGGCAGCCTGGGAGAGAGGGAGGCAGGTGGGCAATTGGGTGCCTGACCTGCACTCTCACACAGCAGCGGTGGAGAAGGTGGCTCAGCACACGCACCCCCCAAAATTGTGGGTGTGAAGGGTTCTGGGCTTCTTAGAATTGGTGCCTATGATGGTAGGTTATGTACACGAAGCAAGCCCACTGCCTGTGGCTTCCACCGTGCATAAGCAATTTCATGCCTTGTGTCCTGGACTGGCACTTCTCCACCCTCTCCTGTGGCAAAAAGTTCTGTGCCCTCTGAGGCAATTTGAGGAGGGAAGAGTAGGAAGGCAAGGGACGAGGTGGTGGCACCACACAGCAGAGTGCCATGGAAATCTCTCAGGTCATGAGTGCGGGAAATGAGATGGCATTAGCCTAGGGATGTTGCATGGCAGCTCCTCTTGGAGTGGGCTGCACCTGTGTGACATATGCACTTCAGCGTGCTGTAGGCTGGTGGATGTCAGGAGTACTTGAAGACAGAGCCTCCCTCACGAAATACAATACTGTTGTAAGAGGATGGGTCTCATTGCTTGTTTGGCAATAATGGGGCAGTTGGGAGGAGGGACAACTTCTTCACTGATGTTCATCAGGATGGTGAGTTCTGGCACCTCTTTTTCTAGAAAAAAAGCACTGTGTACTGTGTAAATAGCCAATGCAAACACAAATGTGCATCCACATTGCAATGCATATCTGGATGTGCCTGTGGTTGCAAATACATGCATATCCTAGGATTTTGACTACTGTAGTATATGCTGGAAAGTCCTATTTAAAAAAAAATTAAAAATAGATTATGGATAACATAATGATCTATTTTTTATCTTTGTGTGTAGGTTTATTGGCATTCTAGTGCTCATGTTCTTGGAGAAGCAATGGAAAATTATTATGGTGGATGCTTGTGCTATGGACCTCCCATTGAGAATGGTTTCTATTATGACATGTACATTGAAAACAGGTATTGTTTTGTCAACAAGTGTTGACATTTTGGAATTGGTATAGCACAATTGAAGTATAAACTTGGGTTTTAATGTAACCTCCTCCTTAAACCTATGTTAAAATATTTATCAACTTCACCATAGCATCAGAACATAGTAGCAGTAATGTCTTCTGCAAAGGAGGTATTTGTGCCTGTATTTCCTTTCACCAGTGGAAATATAGAGGCAAATTATGACTGTTCTTAATGAAAGAACCATTGGTTATAGAATTTCATACTCCAAAGCTGGCTGAACCCAATATTTTTATATAGCAAATTTTAGGCAATATTAGCTTTACTTAGCAAAATCAAGTAGTACAGATGTGGAGAGGATCAGTTGAGGCTGGAGGCGGGATGTTGGAATAGTTGCATACTCTGTCCAACCATGTGGCACCATTTTAAAAAAGATAAAGAAGGAAAGGGAAAATTGATGCATGCAAAATCTCCCCACCTGCAGGCTCAGATGACAGCCCAGGCAAAGCTTTGCCACTTGAATGTCTTGATTGCATGCATTTTAAAACATATTTTATTTATTAAAATGCTTATACCTTGCTTTTCTAAAAATAGTATCTAAGGTGGTTTACAATGATCAAAGGCACTCCAGAACAAAAATAGCAACATAGCACAGTAAGGTATGCAGAGCAAAGCTAAGTGAGCTAAATGGTCACACAGATGTGGAAATAAACAAAAATATTTTCCTGGTGTCTAAACATCAACCTTGCCACTGTCCCCTAAATCCAAGATGATTGAATCAATATTAAAAGTCTATATTGCTCATTAAAGTGTTTGCCCTTTAAATGCATCATTATTTATATATTTAAATGTATGGAAACTAAGGCTGGCACCTTAACTCCAGTTATCTTGGAGGAAGCCCCATTGCATTCAGTAGTGCTTACTTCTGAGTAGACATGGTTAGGGCTGCGCTGCATGTTTATAATTTAAAGGAACTTTAGCCATAAATAAGACCATCTTCTTTAAACTGCCACACAATGGTGAAAAAAAAGAACTGCATAGGATTTTCAGCTTGTAATGGAGGGTGATATACTTTGATTCTGTTCTGCATGCTCTTTTACTTTAAGATCATTGGCCTTTCCTTTTTCTAGAGTTGTATCTAGTACAGAATTCCCAACACTGGAGAATCTGTGTAAAAACATCATGAAACAGAAGCAGCCTTTTGAAAGGCTAGAAGTTCGCAAAGAAATCCTGCTGGATATGTTTAAGGTAAGTCTCTGGGTTTGCTAATGTTCAAAATCATCCACTGCAAATGTTGCTTGAACTTTGGAATCTGAAGACTAGTACTTGCTCATGCTGGCTGTTTCCACAGCATGTAAATGCAGATACTCTCTCCAAACCCTTGACTTTCCACAGTCTGGGGTACAATGTCTGATGTCAGGGAGGCAGCAGGCAGGAAAGGGGGAAATACTTTCAATGCTGCTTTTCTCCTTTCTTAACAGATAGGGAACCCTCTTCCAGCGTTGTTGGACTTCCAGCTCACATAACCCCCCCAGCATAGACAGTGGGCAGAGATGGTGGGAGTTTGAGCCCAACAACCCATGGAGGGCCACGGGTTCCCCATCCCACCTAGGGATAATGGTGTTTTCTTCTCAGTTGTCTGTTTCCTCTTCCCTGCCCAACAGGCTGCAAACCATTTTTTATGCTCCTTGCTCCGCACATCAGGTACATGCCCACAGTACTCTTTCCTAGCCCTGTCCTACAAAGTCTGTTTGTTTGTTTTTCTGAACAGATGCTTGGGACAGGGAGCTAAAGTCCCCATGAGTGGCCGTGTATAGCTTAAGCCTGTAGTTATTTCAGAGCAGCAGCTTCTGTTAGCAGTGTTTGGTTTGAGAAGCAGGAGACTGCTTTAGCCTGCAGTTACTTTGGCCCTGGTGACCTCACCATCTTCTTTAATTCGTGATGAAATTGTGTCCTGAAAGAAGCTGTGCTTAATATAGCTAATATGCAGCCAACCCATCTCTTCCCTGTCTAGTTTCCCCTGCATGTTTCGTAACATACTCTCTGGCTGGTAGGAATGTCAATCTTCCCAGGCTATGTCTGAAGAAAGGACTCAAGAAGCTCTTAGCCAGACATCCAGAAATCTTACAAGGGCTACACAATAAGGCGGCTGCTGTGCCCATCTATATATGTATATATAAATGTAGGCATTGTGAGCACGGAGGTCACAGCCTTTCTCCGTAACTGCTGAACTGCAATGTAACAAATTTGGCCACAACATTCCATGCCCATCAGGGAGGGATCTGCCATTAAAAAATTTCCAAAAAAACACACCTTTCACACCTAAAATAATGATTAATCACAAAAAGTGGCACCCAAATTAGACATCACCACCAGAAGCTCTGAAGACTCCAGCAGTATCTAGTAGAAAGGCAGATTGCACGCTGCCGTCTCCAAAGCTGCGCTGCCAGATGACATCACAAAATTCCACAGCAACCAACTGAAAACCGTCCTTTGGCAGCAACAAGGCCCAGCTTTTTCAGTAGGCCACAGCATTGCCAAGCAGGGAAAACTGAGTAGGCCGCACCATTCACTAGGCCACAGGCAAAACCAAAACAGAATAGGGCCTTTCACAACGGGGGGGGGGGCTCACAGGGATGAGGCACAACAAAGGGAGGGGGGAACCCTATAGCCATGAGGGGGGAAGTAGGACCCTGAGTCAGCCAAAGCAGTGGGGGGATGGGGACATTTTCAGGAACACGCATGGGTGGGGGAGTCTTATTTTTAAAACTTACAGTAGGGGAGTCAGGGTTGGGACAGAGCAGGTGAGGGGACTCTGAAGGGAGACTCTGAAGGTCCATTTAACAGAAAAAGGTCCACTTAGCACAAAAAACCCACAGCAACGCGTGGCCGGGCCAGCTAGTTTTAAATAAGAATGTAGGAGGGACCGTACTGTAGAGGCAGAAGACCATACTCTGGAGGGACCATACTCTAGAGTTCAATCTCTGGCATTTTCAATTATAAGAGGATATGGAGTAACTGTAGGTATATGTGAAACGGAAACTAGTAGCCATTAGTGTAATGTAAACAATCTAGAAGCAGGTGGCTTCAAGGTCAGAAGCATGAGGTTCTGCACAGTGTGTCTTTGGGCTTAGATAAAGAGACTGAGAAAGAGCTGAGTTTGTTCATTTCTCTCTGCTTACAGGTAGGTAGCCGTGTTGGTCTGGGTCGAAGTAAAATAAAAAAAATTCCTTCAGTAGCACCTTAAAGACCAACTAAGTTTTTATTTTGGTATGAGCTTTCGTGTGCATGCACACTTCTTCTCTCTCTGCTCTTCTCCCTGCTGGGAGGGGGAGAACCATCTCCAGATGCAGACCGTCCTAGCAGCATGCTAGTGACTGATTTATAGGCTAATGATGTACAGAATCATTAAGCTGTAAACAGGCAATAAACCTTACTGCCTGAATCATGGCCGTGAAGTGAGTTTATTGCATCAGTGATTGTGTCTGCAAAAGGCTTGACAACGCAGAGGAGCATGCAGGACACCTTGTGAGTTTGAAAAGATGCTCACAAAGATTCAGCAGTAACACCCTGGAGCTGCTGCTTGTTAAAATAGGCAGTGAGGTGGGCCAGTGGTCTGACAGAATAAGGCAGCCCAGACTGCAACTCCCATCATTCCTGACCATTGGCCACACTCAGTAGAGGTGATAAGAGTTGTAGTTTGTAACATCTCCAGGGCACCAGGTTGCAGAAGGCTAGTATATGGCTTCATGCTTGTTCAAGAAAATTCAAATTCTCATTTTGTTTCCTCCCTTACCTTTTTGCTCCTCTTCTACGTAGTATAACCAGTTTAAATGCCGAATTTTGAATGACAAGGTTGACACACCAACAACTACAGTGTACAGGTAAAAGGATGTGCAATTTTGACTCAAACTTTCAAATCTGCTATTTTTAAAAATACTTGGGAAGAAGGCATTTGTAAGATGTATGTAATTTTAAATTTTGAGAGAAAATTGTATGCTCAAGCAATTTAGAAAAAATATATAATGTGAACATAGTTGTTGTATTATTATTGCTCATAACATACATCATGGAGGAGGGAACAAGGTTGTTTTCTCTTGATCTGGAGCGTAGTACCCAAACCAGTGGCTTCAAGTTACAAGAAAAGTGAATGCAACTAAACATCAGGGAAAACTTTCAGACAGGAAGAGCTGTTTGGCAGTGGAACAGTCTCCCTCAGGGGGTTGAGTACTCCCCTTCCTTGGAGGTTTTTAAGCAGAATGGCCATCTGACATGGATGCTTTGACTCGGATTCCCACATTGCAGGGGGTTGGACTAGATGACCCTCAAGGTCCCTTCCAACTCTACAATTCTATGATGATTCTTTGATCACACCATCAGTGTACACAGTGCATTATGGAATAATGTAAGCAAAAGGCAGGTTGCTCCTGCACAAATCTGACAGTCTAAACTCTACAAAAGGAGGTTCAAGTGAGGCAAGGAGCAGTAAATGCAGTTTCGTGAAGTTCTTTTGTTTCAATTAAACATATAATCTGTAAAATACAATATATACATACAGATTCATACATCATGCTAAAGGGAAGTATAACTAAGATTCATTATTTTAGTTACAGGTAGGTAACTACGGTGTTGGTCTGCCATAGTCGAAACAAAATTAAAAAATTCCTTCCAGTAGCACCTTATGTCAACAGTTTGTGCAATGCAATCAGAAATGGAAGCTATGGTTTGAGGTGAATTTTGTAGGCAGTGGTTTTGAGCTATATTTTGGAATGTCTCAATTGAAAAGCTGTAAGTATAAGCTGTTGCTCCATCTTAGAAGCTGCTGCGCCATGGAGAGGTGTACTTCTGAGAACAGGTGCTGCAAGGATGCAAAACAAAAGCAAACAAGCACCCATAAAGCATGGTTCCCAGTTATATTTTTGGAAGCACAAACTATGGCTTGGTGTGATGCCTCAGGTTCATTTTAAGTGCAAGAAGTTCAGATTAACACAACTGCATGTGTGACAAAGTTCAGAGTGGATAACCTTTTGATTGGCTATAGACTTAAATGAACTGGGAACCTGATTTTTTCTAATTTCATCTTAACCTTTATAATCTTCTAATAGGTGTGGTCCGCTGATTGACTTATGCAGAGGCCCTCATGTGAGGCACACTGGAAAAATTAAGGCCTTAAAGATTTTTAAGGTAAGCAAGCCCTTAAAAAATTAGGATTTTCAAGAGTGAAACACCTTTATAGCAGGGAGTAAGTACCCTTGTGTTGAAATGGGGTTGCTTTGTAGTAAACTTAGACTGCACATAAAATAATATGGAATGCAGTTTTGTATGGTTCTGTGTCCACTCATCTTCCAAAGACTGTTGTCTACCTCTACCTCTCTTTCAAATCAGAACCAGTGAAGGCAGTGATGGTCCTGTGTGAGTGCCTGGAGGCGGTTGGAGGTTGGATGGTGGCTAACAGATTGAGGTTGAATCCTGACAAGACAGAAGTACTGTTCGTGGGGGACAGGAGGCGGGCAGGTGTGGAGGATTCCCTGGTTCTGAATGGGGTAACTGTGCCTCTGAAGAACCAGGTGCGCAGCCTGGGTGTCATTTTGGACTCACAGCTGTCCATGGAGGCGCAGGTCAATTCTGTGTCCAGGGCAGCTGTCTATCAGCTCCATCTGGTACGCAGGCTGAGCCCCTACCTGCCTGCAGACTGTCTAGCAAGAGTGGTGCATGCTCTAGTTATCTCACGCTTGGACTATTGCAATGCGCTCTACGTGGGGCTACCCTCCCTTGAAGGTGACTCGGAAACTACAACTAATCCAGAATGCGGCAGCTAGACTAGTGACTGGGAGCGGCCGCCAAAGATCTACATTGGCTCCCAGTACGTTTCCGAGAACAATTCAAAGTGTTGGTGCTTACCTTTAAAGCCCTAAATGGCCTCGGTCCAGTATACCTGAAGGAGCGTCTCCACCTCCATCATTCTGCCCGGACACTGAGGTACAGCACTGAGGGCCTTCTGGCGGTTCCCTCGTTGCGAGATGCCAAGTTGCAGGGAACTAGGCAGAGGGCCTTCTCGGTGGTGGCGCCTGCCCTGTGGAATGCCCTCCCAACAGATGTCAAAGAGGAAAACAACTACCAGACTTTTAGAAGACATCTGAAGGCAGCCCTGTTCAGGGAGGCTTTTAATGTTTAATAGATTGTTGTGTTTTATTTTTCTGTTGGAAGCTGCCCAGAGTGGCTGGGGAAACCCAGCCAGATGGGCGGGGTATAAATAATAAATTATTATTATATTATTATTGCTTGGCTGTTTAAACACTTCTATTTCAGAACAAACAAATAATAATATTGCCTCAGCCTTGCAATTTCTATAACTACAGTGGTGTCTCGCTAGACGAATTTAATTCGTTCTGTGAGTCAATTCATTTTGCGAAAAATTTGTCTAGCGAATCCCATAGGAATGCATTGAAATTTTTATTTTTTGCCCATAGGAACGTATTAATTGAATTTCAATGCATTCCTATGGGAAACCGCGATTCGCTAGACAAATTTTTCACAAAATGAATTCATCTAGCGAGGCAACCTCTGCTCGAAAAATCTCTTCGTTAAGCGACAAATTCGTCTTACAGGGCATTTGTCTAGCGAGGCACCACTGTACTAGTATCATGAAGCCCGTTAAATTAACGGGTGCTAGAACAGACCTGTTGCTGTAGCAACCTCGGGGACATGCGCTACAAAACAGTGAACAAAAAGCTGTCTTTATGTTCAAGTCATAAAGTCTGCAATAAACCAGAGTCTTCAAGATGGATTATCAGCTAAGGATTAGCCACAAAGCTGAAAAAAATGAAAAAGTCAAAGAAGTCCACAATATTTTGCAAACAGATCCTCAGTAAAGACAGGCTCTGAGATTTCTGAGGTATCTAAACTTACAAATAGGGATGTGGGTGGCGCTGTGGGTTAAACCACAGAACCTAGGGCTTGCTGACCAGAAGGTCGGCGGTTTAAATCCCCGCGACGGAATGAGCTCCCGTTGTTCGGTCCCAGCTCCTGCCAACCTACCGTAGCAGTTCGAAAGCACATCAAAGTGCAAGTAGATAAATAGGTACCGCTACAGCGGGAAGGTAAACGGCATTTCCGTGTGCTGCTCTGGTTTGCCAGAAGCAGCTTTGTCATGCTGGCCACATGACCTGGAAGCTGTACGCCGGCTCCCTCGGCCAATAACGCGAGATGAGTGCCGCAACTCCAGAGTCGGTCACGAAGGACCTAATGGCCCCTTTACCTTTAAAACTTACAAATATAACAACAACAACAACAACAACAACAACAACAACAACTTATTATTTGTACCCTGCCCATCTTTAAAACTTTACCTTTAAAACTTACAAATATAACAACAACAACAACTTATTATTTGTACCCCGCCCATCTGGCTGGATTTCCCCAGCCACTCTGAGCGGCTTCCAAGAAAGATTTAAAATACATTAACATGTCACAGATTAAAAACTTCCCTGAACAGGGCTACCTTGTAGTCACACCTATAGCAGCGCCAATTCCACCAATGGAAGTGGCCAAGTGTGCCCATCATGTGCTATTGTGAGCGTAATAGACATACACAGACATAATAAATGTGTTTGTTAGTCGCTGTGTAATATATATATATATATATATATATATATATATATATATATAACAATGACTAACCAAAACAGGTGTGTGTCTATATATATATCTTATAGAAAACACAGCAACACACAAATATAATACACACACACACACACACACGTGCATATACATTGAGAGAGAGTGACCAAAACTTCATAAAAGGCTAAGTATATCCATCCACTTAAATATGGAGAAAATCAGCTGGTGGGGGGAGCCGCCCCACTCCCTACCTCCCCCCACCAGCTGATTGCAGATGTTAAATCTCCTGCGTTACAGAGGCGGAACTGTTGTCACTGAGCTGCTTGTTTCCTGGGGGGACTAAAAAAAAGGTGCAACACTGAGCGGCCAGCAGGAGCCTGTTGCCATGGGAACCACACGTGTCCCGCAGAAGCGGCGATGGCCGCCTGCAGAGAGGAAGGCGGGGAGCCCCGCTACGCTTTCCATCACCTCCTGCAAAAAAGCTTCCCAGTGCTGGAGAGCAGGGACACCGCCTCCTCAAGTGGTGGGGAGAAGCGGCCATTCCTTCTCCGGTTTCTCAGGCGGGGGGGGGGGGGAGGAAGGAAAGGGGGAGGGAAAAGTAGGGTGAAGTGCAAGAGAATGGGGGTGCCCGCGCACCCGCCGCGTGCCCGCGCACACTCGTCGCTTCAACAGTTCTGCCCGGCCGCCCAAAGTCTCTGCACTCCAAGTCCCAACAGCTGTCCGTGGGGCACATGCGCAGTAGCGCAATCCCACGGACACAGGGACTGGACGCAGAGACACTTGCACTTTATTATAGAGGATATTAAACATTGTTTTTTTGAGGTGGGGTCTTTTCTTATTGATAGAATTGAATGTGTAAACCACTGAATTTTTGTTATTTTCAAAATATTTTTGTTGAGTTTTTTAAGGAAAATAGAGAGCAACAAATATGCAGGGTCAAAGAGAAATTGGGGGGGGGGAGCATATAATAACCAGTACCTTCACAAACAGGAGGGGGAAAACTTGCAGTATAGATTTGCATAAACAGTTGGTCATAGCAGAGTTATGATATATATATACATTTATCATTATGTTTGCAGGCTTGTTATGAAAAACATATAACAACCCCATTTTCTGTACTCTCTGTACTTGGTGTGTTCTAACTCAGTTATTATCTATTGAAAACTCACTCACACATACTCCCAAACAAATTGAAATCACAAGATCCATATCTTGGCATATGCCGAAGGAACCATCTGGCCATGAGCTTCCTAATTTGTATATGAAATAAAATTATACCATTTGGCAAAAGAAAAGTTGTTTGTAATTGGTCCTCTGGGTACTTTTAGTTTAATGAGAAATCTTTTTGAGGAGGACTATCTGCCATACTTTTGTAAACCAATATTCTAAAGTAGCCAAACCAAATGTCTTCCAAAATTTTGCCTGTGTAGTGTTACGTAATAAATGTAAGGTAAGCTCTTTACTTTGTAAAGCTGCTTCCTCTTCTGTGAGTCAATAAAATAAATAAGGAGATGGAGTTACTGTCTGGTTTGTAATTAAAGAAATGGTCATTGAAGAGTTTACACCAAAATTCCGCAACCTTAGGTCAGTCCCACCACATGTCTCTATAGATGCCAGTAATTTAACACCCCTCCAGCACATGGGTGAGCTGCTGGCCACATAAATGAAAGCTGCCATGAACTGGCTTCAGTGAGATTTCTCTTGTTTGAGCAGACAGACTTAGAATGTGGTTTAAGCCAAAATTCTTTCCACCACTCCTCTTCCACTGGAGTACATATCTTAATTGAGTTCTCACCAGAGTCTCTGATTCTGAGCAGACTGAAATGAAATATTTATTAACATTTTACATAATAAAGAAATCAAACCTTTTAAATGATTATTTGCTCAATTGAATTCAAATTGAGTCAGCTGCTTAGTGATGTCCTGTTCAACTTGTGAGCCTGAGAGAAAAGATCTAACCCTAAAAGCTTCAAGTGACAAATTTCTCTGTTAAACCTTTACCTAGTGTCTGCTGCAGAGGGTTTCTTCTAGGTATTCTTGTAACCTTTGGGACATCTGTCACCTCAGAAGGTGGGAGCCACTAATTTATTTGGGCAGATGGGACCCCTGGTGACTTGGTCGCTCCCAGCGCTGCTTTGAGCTTCCCTGCATAAAAGGTGGGGAGGGAGAGGGGGGTGGATCTCACAAGTGTTTGCAGAGGAAGTTCCAAACATATGGGGGCAGCAGGAGACCTAAAGGAATGGATATTACTGTCAGACTATTCAGTGGGGCTTAAGCAGAAGTAAATAATTCACAGGATTGCAGGCTTAGTTTCATAAAAAATTACTGGTTTATTTCCCACAAATGGCTCAGATTACTTTTTTTTTCTTGCAATGTATTTACATTTGGGGTAACTTTTTCAACAACAGAATTCCTCCACTTATTGGGAGGGTAAGGCTGACATGGAAACACTGCAGAGAATTTATGGAATATCTTTTCCGGAAAACAAAATGATGAAAGAGTGGGAGAAGGTCCAGGAGGAAGCCAAAAATCGTGATCACAGGAAAATTGGCAAAGTATGGTTTGTATGCATCCTCTTGGCTTTGAAACATTTTTTATCTAAGACTAACAGATTTATTGCAGCAGAACCCTTTGTGGACTACGGTAGTTTCTTTGTCAGAGGCAATAAATGTGCAACAAATGCAGCAATAAATGTTGGTTTTAATGTGACATACGAGTCCTTTTATTGTTTTGGCTCCCTAGAACTGTTAAAAGTGTACACTGCAGAACAGTTGTCATGTTTTCAGGAGTGGGGGGTTGATTCAAGACTGAAACTCAGGACTGTTGCAGTTTTAGGCGTCTGTCATTTAAAAGCAACAATGGCAGTCCAGCATTGTGCAGCTGTGTTCAAGTGTGAAGCAGCTTTCTGACATGAGGGTTAAAAGAGAAGCGGGGGGGGGGGCTTTTTGGCTCTGTTATCTGGATCTGTCTTGAGGGCCAAATTTGACCCCATATGCAATATATATTGAAGTCTTGAAGTAGGGATTTCAAAGCACCTTGCAAAGTGCTGCTGAAAGGGAGAGTTTTTGACAGATGGGTTTCAGTTTCTTTGAATTCTCCCATCAGCAGGCCCACAACCGTAAATATCAAATAAGATAAAGTTTTCCACTTGCAATTTTTTCCATGTACAGTTAATTACGCAGGAGACGAAGAACGGACTTCCTTTTTAATCCTTCGTCTGGCACCGAATTAAACTTAATTAATTTCAATAGTAAATCTTCTTGCATTCCCATCAGCTTGAATGTTGGTTATGGAAAATCTCTGCTGGTGGCCAGAGTGTTAAGGCTTCGCTCCTGTGGAGATGCGTTGCTGCCCAGACTGCACTCAATCCCGCTTTTTTCACCCACTCTCCTGAGCCTTTCGTCGCAGGGGCCTGGGAATTGCGGGAGAGCTCTTTGCAATCTGCTGGACCCCTCGACATTTTGAGGACTCTCTCAAGACTCCACCTAAACATTAGATTCCACCTAAACATTAGGAAGAACTTCCTGACAGTAAGAGCTGTTCGGCAGTGGAATTTGCTACCAAGGAGTGTGGTGGAGTCTCCTTCTTTGGAGGTCTTTAAGCAGAGGCTTGACAGCCATCTGTCAGGAATGCTTTGGTGGTGTTTCCTGCTTGGCAGGGGGTTGGACTGGATGGCCCTTGTGGTCTCTTCCAACTCTGTGATTCTATGACTTTTTGGGGGTATGCCTCGCCTTGGCGTTTCCCCCTGACTCTCCGGGGGGCTCAGATCTGTTATCTGAAGAAGTGTGCATGCACACGAAAGCTCATACCAAAATAAAAACTTAGTTGGTCTTTAAGGTGCTACTGAAGGAATTTTTTTATTTTACTTCGATCCAGACCAACACGGCTACCTACCTGTAACCAGATCTGTGCTCTATTCGCCATCTTGCAGAGACCGGAAGCCTCATTTCTGTCTTCTTTTAACTTCTGATGTTTGATTGTGCGGATACAGGAACAAGAACTCTTCTTCTTCCATGAACTGAGTCCTGGAAGTTGTTTCTTTCTGCCCAGAGGTGCCTTTATTTATAATATACTCATGGATTTTATCAAAGTAAGTGACAATTACTAATTTGAAATTGTTATAAAATATTTTTTCCTGCAGAGAAATGAACATTGGTTGCTACTTATTTATTTAATTACAGTATATGGTTGTTATGGCCTAGATCTTTATTTAGCCCAAACAGTGTTGTCCACCTGGAAGAAACAAATACCAGCTGGCTTGAGGGTTTCAGAAGTACAAAACAACCTTTAGGAGAAAAGAAACCCTAAAGAGGGGGACTCCAAAGAACAGCCCAGTGAGGCCTGAGCAGGCTCAGAGGCTACAAGATACTGGCTGACTGTTGGGGTGCGGAATGGAGTATTCTAGAAAGTGGCATGGCTGATGGGCTGGAGCCCAGAGCAGGAACTCTACAAACTGTGACGTTTTGTAGGTGGTGCCACTGAAGAGCAAGTGCTGGGTAGGGATTAGAGTGTGGAGCTGTGACTGGCATGGCTCAGCTTTAAATTCCCATTCTGCCATGAAGCTTAGTGCATAATACTGGCTCAGTCACAGGTACCTACAGGGTTACTGTGAGGATGAAATTTGGAGTGTGTGTACACCCCCTCTCAACACTTTTTGAGGAAGGGTAGGATAAAAGTATTATAAATTCCAAGCAGGTATGAGCTTTGAGTGTAGAATTATTGACATGCTTATTAAATGGTTGGATCAGCAAGGCCATTCCTGTTTGCAAGTGTGGTATAAATTAAGGTGACAAGGATGTACCTCTTTGCCTGGCATTGGATGTGGTTTTTTAGTACTGTTTTAGTTTTTCGTTTACTTTTTTAGTAGTGTTTTTAGTACTGTACTTTAAATTGTGACCTGACTTGGGACCTTAAGGTGAAGGGCTGGGAATAAATCAAATCAATAATAATGCAAATGCTTTAAAGAGAAAGTGTGTGTGTGTGTGTGTGTGTTTGCCTACTGCTTATTGAGAATTCGGTTTCCTTGTGCAGGAAGAATATCACCGGCGTAACTTCACAGAGGTTGTGTCTCCTAATATCTACAACAGTAAACTCTGGGAGGCTTCTGGCCACTGGCAGCACTACAGTGACAACATGTTCTCTTTTGAGGCTGAGAAGGAAATGTTTGCCCTGAAGCCAATGAACTGCCCTGGACACTGGTTTGTGGTTCTTTTCATTATTACTCCCAATTATTCTGAACTATTGGAAATTTATTTTAGTTTGAATCAAATAAAAAATAAGTCATAATGGGGGGGCATGCGCATTCAAGAGCAGAGGTGAGGAGCCCTCAAACCTGGGGGCCAGATGTGCCCCTCCAAGTCTCTCTGGCCTTTGGGGCTCTTCCTTAGCCACATCTGCTACAGGCCCTGCTTCACACCCTGCTTGAGCATAGCTGCCAAGTTATCCCTTTTTTTAAGGGAAATTCCCTTATGCTTGAGTGTTTTTTCCTGCCTGGATTATGCCCTTGAACTCCAATAAACACTTTGGCTCCCCTGCAGGATAGGTGCACGTGTGTGCGTGTGTGCACAGGAACTACTGTGCAGATGTAACTTTTGCATATTACTCTGGCCACACCCACCACTGGTATGTGGCCCTCAGAAGGGAATGTGACCCCTTGGACTGAAAATACTCTCCACCCCTGTTCAAGAAGATCTCTTTTACTGGTCCAAACTTTTATGAGGGTGTGCCTTCTCTCTTTCCTGACCCCTGTGCCCTCTTGCTTTCTTCTGTCTCCTTGCTAACTGTTCTCCTTTCTAATTCCCCTGCATTACACCCAGATCACTCTGCATTGCCTCCTTCCCCTCATAAGCTTACTTATGGTATGCAGCCCCCCCTTCCTTTTCTGCTTGGCTAAGTGCACTTCAAGACATGCTGTGGGTGAGGCTCCAGCTCTCTACCATCTTGGTTTTTTAGAGGGCCAGAGAGGAGTCCAGCTGGTGAAGAGGCACGGGTGTCTCTCCCGCCTGCTACGACCAGCTCCTCTCCCCCCTGGTCTCCAAGAACCAGGAGAGGCATGAAGAGGGTGGGAGAGAAGTTAGCTTCACGTAGGCATTGTCTCAGATTGCTTGGGAAAACCCTGGAAAGGAGGGGACAGACAGCTGTGAGGAGGCAGGGACCGTCAGTCTCAACAATTGCTGCATAGGGGTAAGACCTGCCAGAGTTGAATTGCTGTGCTCATTAGGCCTGACACTCCTAGGGAGATCCTGTTTTTCCTATTAAAGAGTTAACTCCAACTTGCTCAGTGTGATTTACTGCTGGCTTGCTCTAGTCAGTACCCCTGCTTCTCCCCAGATTTGCTGTGGAGTAGTGTTCGAAACTCCCCTTGTTTGCAGGTGTGATTTGTGACGGAATTTCATTAATGCGAGCAGTTTCTGAGTTCTGGGTGCAGCATTGAACCTAAGATTTCAGATTAAAACCACCACTGCTGGAAGAAAAGGAGGATCTTTTTCTGCCTCCCCACTTCCAGCCACTCTCTGAAGACTGGAGAAGGGACCCTCATAAGAATATTAGGGGGGTGGGCAGGGGAAGTATGGCTTTATTTCTTGCAACCTTCAGATGAGGACTAGACTATGTAAAAAATGAACATAAGTTTTTAGCTGCAGTTCATTCATTTTCAGCTTTGTATTGTTATAAAAAAGCACACCTAGATACTCCATTGTGGCACCCATGACCTAGGTTGAAGGTGCCATTTAGCTCCTAGCTTTCATATCTCCGTTTCTAGCACTGCTCTGGAGGGTTGAAAGAACCACCAAACCCCAGTGTAGAGAGGGAGAAGAGGCAAACGTGTTTCATCTGGCTAGCAGATATGCTCATGCTGACGGAACAATCCTGTTAGAGTGACATTGAAGTCCACCCAGATAATGCAAGTGGGTCCCAGAGCCATTCTTTGGGTAATGGACGGCAGCAGGCTGACAGAAGGTCACCAACCCTTTACTTGGAAGTATCAGCATATCAACATATTCACTTATGTATTAAAACAGAAATAGCGGCAGTGGACTTTATATCTCTTCAGAGCGGCTATGTTGTTACAGGGGTTGACCTTTCATTGGTGTGCCATCCCCCCCCCAATATTGCTCTGCAGTGGAGAAAACATACATGCCTGCAAGGTTTAATGGCAGGTGGAGGCAGGATTTAGGTGGGGGAAATGGCATGGGGGAAGCATTTTTTTTAAAAAAAAATCCCACCAAACCTCTCCCTTCACCACTAGGTCAATCAAATATGGAGTCTTTTACTCCTGCTTTAAATACAAAAGTCTTCCAGTGGATTGTTTGGTTTAGCAACTGTAATAAAAAGATTAAAAATGTCAGGAGAACCGACTGCATATCTCCATATCTAGGTATTTTGACCCTATGGCATGAAACCCACTGGGTGACCCTGAGACAATCACCACCTCTTGGCTTGCCCTTCTCACAAGATTATTGTGAGGATAAAATTTGGGAAAACCCATCTGGACAAAGGGCAGGACACAAATGGGTCAAGTAACTGTGTTTGGATCTAATAAACTGTTTCATGTCTCTAGCTTGATGTTTGCCCATCGTCCCCGGTCCTGGAGGGAGATGCCTTTAAGACTTGCTGACTTTGGAGTTCTTCACCGAAATGAGCTTTCAGGGACCCTAAGCGGGTTGACTCGGGTCAGGCGCTTTCAACAGGACGACGCCCATATTTTTTGCACAATGGAGCAGGTCGTGCACTTATGTTGGGGTTGCCACAGTAGAGGGATGTCTTCACTGTTTTTTTAATGATAAAAGAGTTCATGATAAACTAGTCCCTATGTGGTCTGAGTGCTAAATAGATGGCAGCTCTTGTGAAAGGGCTTCCTAACTAAACCAAACCAGTGCATGTTATTGCTACTTAACATGAGAAGGGACTAAACCAGGCACCCCCAAACTTCGGCTCTCCAGATGTTTTGGACTACAATTCCCATCTTCCCTGACCACTGGTCCTGTTAGCTAGGGATCATGGGAGTTGTAGGTCAAAACACTTGGAGGGCTGCAGTTTGGGGATGCCTGGGCTAAATCCACAGACTTCTATTGCTGATAGGTAGACATTCAGACCATAGAACTACAATTAGCAGAGATGGTTCTGTGTGATGTCATTTCCCCCTCCTTTGCCAGAGCACATCGTACTCCCTGTTCCTCCCCTTCTCTTCCTTTGACCAGTGATGGATGCAGACATGCCTCAGCTCACTCCAGCTCTAAAGCTGGTTATACTGTAAATAAAAGTGCCTGCATAGTTTTAACTGCTGCCTTTGCTGTAAACCAGTGGCATAAGTAAATATTATTTTTAAACTACTTTTACAGGTTGTAGCATGATACATTCTTAAGCGGGGTAAGATGGGGGAAGAAGAAGGGGGACTTGCTTAAATCAAGGTTTTTCAGCCTAATTCCCATGCTTTTAATTTTGCTGCCAAAGGTGGGATTTTAAAACTCTGTTCAACCCACACATGTGGGCACCTGGAGGGATAAATTGCAATTACTACCTTGTCTCCTACCCATTAAAACCCATCCCACACACATCTCCACTGTAAATTTATTTGCATTTTAAATTTCAGATTGAAGAAGAGATGAAAGGCTGCTTGAACTTCTTGCAGTCTGTATATGCTGTCTTCAATTTTACCTTCCAACTACATCTTTCCACAAGGCCCGTCAACTTTCTAGGGGAAAAGGAGATCTGGGACCAGGCAGAGAGGGTAATTTAATTCTGCCACTCTAAAAAGAGAACACAACGACTTTGTTTTGAATAACCACTTCCTTCCCTCAGGTGTTAAGATCAGCTGGGGGAGGATGTTCTTGGTAGTCCTACCACCCTCACAATTTGGGAGGCCGGCAGCCTGAGAGAGGATGTTTTTTGTGGCAGCCCCTAAGTTGTGGACATCCTTCACCACAGGCATGTGTGGCACCTTTATTATGTGGTTTCCATTGTATGCTGAAGACGTCTCTCCCTCTCTATAAGTGTGTGTTTACGTATTTACAAATATCTGATGGATGCACGATCATGGCAACCCGGAAATGGCTGGAAAGGGGGGCAGAGACAGGGGTGAGGGACATAACCCCTTTACAATTTGGTCAATGCCTCTCTCTCTCTCTCTCTCTCTCTCTCTCTCTCTCTCTCTGTGTGTGTGTGTGTGTGTGTGTGTGTGTGTTAATGGACCTACCTCAGGCATCCCCAAACTGCGGCCCTCCAGATGTTTTGGCCTACAACTCCCATGATCCCTAGCTAACAGAACCAGTGGTCAGGGATGATGGGAATTGTAGACCAAAACATCTGGCGGGCCGAAGTTTGGGGGTGCCTGTGACTAATTTGTTTTGAACTGTTAAATTGCTTTAACCTGCCTTGGGACCTTATGGTAAAGGACAGGTTAGAAATAAGAAGTAGAAGTGGAAGCAGTCATAGCAACAGTTCTTATATTTCTGGCATTTAAACTAGCAAGGAAGAGCATGAGGACACATGGATCGGAGGAGGGTTAGATGTTTTAAACATTGGTGTGCCATGGGGGCTAAGCTGGAAGAAGTCTAATTTCAGGTGAGCCGCAGTCAGTACTGTACTACAGTGGTACCTCGGTTTATGAACACAATTGGTTCCGGAAGTCTGTTCATAAACTGAAGCATTCATAAACTGAAGCAAACTTTCCCATTGAAAGTAATGGAAAGTGGATTAATCTGTTCCAGGCGGTCCGCGGAGTACTCAACCTGAAGCGTACTTAACCCGAAGCATGGGTGTACAGTAATTGGTTCCGGAAGTCTGTTCATAAACTGAAGCGAACTTTCGCATTGAAAGTAATGGAAAGTGAATTAATCCATTCCAGATGGGTCCGTGGCGTTCGTAAACCGAAAATTCGTAAACCGAGGTGTTCATAAACCGAAGCTCCACTGTATCCGCTTCCCATCTGCAATAGGGGGATAATACTAATTTATTTTGGAGGATTGTTGTAAGGAATACAACAAGATAATGTAAATGAAGAACTGCTCTTCTGATTTATTCTTAGCAACTCCAGAACAGCCTGGATGACTTGGGGGAGCCCTGGAAGCTAAATCTGGGAGACGGAGCCTTTTATGGTCCCAAGGTTAGTAAATATTCATGCTTTTGTACTCATGCTGTTATTGAAGCCTACAGGTGGAGGATAAATGGCAAAGCCCCAGCTATAAGTTTGCCATTGTTGTCCTTTACAGATTGATATTAACATCAGAGATGCTATTGGTCGGTACCATCAGTGTGCTACTATCCAGCTTGACTTCCAGCTACCTATCAGATTTAATCTTACTTATGTGGGGTAAGTTTGCATAAGAGTCTTTTAGGACTTGAGCTGATCTGCTTAAATATGTAGAGCCTAAAACAAGGAAACAAGGGGTCAGAGGAGGCTGTAAATGGACTTGGAGGTACTAGGTGACAAGCTGAAGAAATGCTTAGATGTCTGGAGCATTGGTGTGGCATAGTAACTGAGCACAGTAAGGGCTCATCCACACTTCCGTTTGCCCCACTGCTTCCCCCCCTATGAAAATCCATGGTTTAGCGCTGAATCATGTTTTCCAGAGTTTGCTGTTTGTTCTGATTAATTGCTAAAGTGCAAGTTTTTTTGGGGGGAGTGGTGGGGCCGAGGCACAACCTTTCAGGCCCATGGTTAGAAAGCACAGGACAAGGGCCCATGTGGACGAGCCCAAAGTCTGATTTCAGGTGAGCCACATCAGCACTGACTACCACAAGGAGATAAAATTGCTCTCTTATTTCAGAGGATTCTTTTAAGGATTGCAACAATCTGATGTAAATACAGTGGTGCCTCGACTTACGAATTTAATCCGTTCCGAAGGCACCTTCGTAGGTCGAAAAATTCGTTGGGCGAAAAGCGCCATTGGAAACGCGATTTCCCATAGGAATGCATTGGAAACGGAAAAATTCGTAAGTCGAAGCAACCCCATCTAAAAATTCGTAAGTCGAAAAAACCCTATCTAAAACCGCCGCGGTTTCTGTTCGGATGTCGAGAAATTCGTAAGCGTGCAGCCATTTGCTCCATTCGTAAGTCGAAAAATTATCTGAGTGCCAATCCTTCTGTAGCCAAAATGGAAGAAGAATCATGAACAAGGGAAGAGATTTCAGCAGGCTCCAGAGAGCCTCAAGGTTTTCAGAATAGATTGATGATGCAAAGTGTTGTGTGATCTGTCAATGGGATGCAACTTGTTGAAATGGCACTCTTCCCAACTCCTTCCTTGTTGCAATTCAGTAATGTAATGTAATTAGAAACTATGCCTTTTAATGTGCTATAATTAACTGTGGTAAAAGAGGGTTGAAACCAGATTCAAATCAAGATAGCAATAAGCTTGTATTAATTTTTTCCACTTTTTAACTTCCATTCTTTCACAGAAAAGATGGAGATGACAAGAAGAGGCCAGTGATAATCCATAGAGCTATTTTGGGCTCGGTGGAGCGAATGATTGCCATTCTGGCAGAAAACTATGGTGGAAAATGGTGCGTAGCAGTAACTGGAAGCAGTTTTGAAAGTTGCAGAGAGTAGAAAGCACCCTGTGGTCTTGATCACAAAGTTAAATTTCTGCAGAAATATGGTTTTTAGAACATTTTCATCCTGTTACAGTGCGGCCTTTGCTACCCTGGTGCCCTCCAGATGCTTTGGACTACAGCTCCCTCCCTTCCTGGAGTTGGTGGGAGTTGTAGCCTAAAACCCCTCAAAAGTGCCCAGCTGGCAAAGACTTCCCTACTGGATGATAGAGCAGACGCTCCTGAGCAGCATTTCAGCTCCTCCAAACATAAAACAGCAAGGCCCAATGTAAAGCACCCATCTGCCTGAGCGTTCCATTCCCCCCCACCCTGTGAAATGCTTTTGTCACAGTGGATGTTTGTACACCAGCACCACACTCTGCCAGAACACTGGCTGCTGGCAAGCGAGTGCTGCATGAGCATGGGTTGGCATAGAGGGTAAAAATTTTTAGGCATAGACTACTTGCACAAGTAATTACTTACCTGCGATCTGCGTTTTATATAAATTGAGTCCGAGAAACACTCTACGAAGTTTGTAGTGCAAACATGAGCACACAACACAATACAAACTTAACATTTCCATAACGTATAAGCAACTGTGATTAATGCTGTGTGGAAAAAAGTTTATAATAGCTGCATATTCACTGAGGTTCTTATTTTGGACAGGCCCTTTTGGCTTTCTCCTCGGCAGGTCATGGTAGTTCCTGTCAGCCACACCTGTGAAGAATATGCTCAACAGGTAAGAGCAGAATTGCTCGCAGAAAAGCGGGGGGTCAACTGCACAACTGAAGTTTTTTTGGTTCTATTCAGGTATACATAGGAAGCTGCCTTGTATTTAGTCAAACCATTAGTCCATCTAGCTCAGTACTGTATTGTCTACACTGGCTGGCAGCAGCTCTCCAGCATTTCAGGCCTTCGTCTCTCCCAATCTTATCTGGAGATGCTGGAAATCGAACCTGGGACCTTCTGCTTGCAAGGCAGTTTCTCTACCACTGAGCTTCTCAGCATTTTGGCTAAGGTCAAGTGTAGTTCTCTATTTATATATATAAAAACTAGCTGGCCCAGCCACACGTTGCTGTGGGTCATCCCTGTGATTCCCCCCACCCTGTCCCGATCCATGACGTATCCCGCCCCTCCTCCCTCCAACCCCCTGGCTCATCCCTGTGTTTTGGTAGGATACCCATCCCTCTGTTTTCCCCAGGAAGTGTTGTCCCCTCGCCCCTGCGCACGTATCGTGAACATTTTATATATTTAGATTAATTTTTTTTTTGAAATAACATGAGAAGCAGAAGTTGTTATTGTTTCGGGGCTGATGACTCTTCTGCACTGAGATGTTTGATCATGAAGGCCAAGCTTACCAGAAGGTCAGCTTCTTTAGAGAGTTTCCCTGCCAATGAACCACCACAGGGAGGCTTCTCAAATGCACTGTCACTAGACCTACCGGTAGGCCAATGATGTGACCCAACATAATGTGGTCGGTGCCCTATTTGAATGGAGAGGGCCCATTTAGAACACACACCCCAGAAATATACCTTGCAACTCATGGGGTTTTGTGGCAGACACACAGTGACAGATTGCCATGAAAAAGCTTCTCTAGCCTTGGAGCGTTGAAAATGTCTGCTTCTCAAGATATGTCAGAATACTGTATATCATTTGGCACAGAAATGTTACCAAATTGTTAAATGTAACACATTTTTACATTGTCTCTCTTTTTTTAAGATTTGCAGTGACTTTTCTGCGGCTGGATTCATGGCTGATGTTGATCTAGATCAGAGCTGCACCTTAAACAAGAAGATAAGAAATGCACAACTGGCTCAGTATAATTTTATTTTTGGTATCTATGACTTTTCATTCATCAGTCTTGCCTCCCACCTTACTCAGAATGAAAAACCCAATATGGTTGACACAAGTAGAGAATGTTGTTCTTGTTGGGGAGAGGAAAGAGTTCTGTCCCTCATTTACTGCCAGTTTCAGGGTAGCTTTCCCCAGTTTTAATGTTTGGATAACATACTAAGTCTTAATAGGTTCAGCGGCTATTTTGTTCTTCTCTGACTTCGTTGGGCTACTTAATAGTTTATTTGCAAGGTGTGCTCCCCCCCCAACTTTTTTTTATATCTTTTAATATAAGCATACAAGACATCCAAAAAACAAAATACATTAAAAAAAACATAAAAACAAAATATGACAAGCAAAAAAGAAAAATTACAAAACACACACAAAAGAAAAGAGAGGGAGAAAATTCTTATTTGCGCAGTCAGGCGGAGTCCCCCCTAACCCCCGGGCAGCTCCGAGCGGAATAAAGACGCAAGACCACTTTTATGGGATTGAAATTGGCCACAACTTTATTACAATTCAGATGTAGGAAGACCTTGGCTCAGGCATTGGGCGTGTATCCCTCCCAGGGGTAACTTTCAGGGTTGTCCAGCATGTGCGGGGGTTGGGCTAACTCTGGAGAACATATGTTCAAGCAGATAGCCCACCCCCCGTGATCGCTGCCGCTGGAAGGGGAGGGCAATAACAGCCTTTGTCCCGTTTACGGGAACCCTGTAATCACCACCGCAATGGGGAAGGGGGTCTCCGCCCCCCCCTTTATGTAAATGACTAAAGGATTCCGCCCAAGGCCTGCAACCGCCAAGTTGTGACGAATTGCTACGGGAAAGGCGAAACCTGCCAATGCAGGGAAATTCCTTTCCGGCCCTTTAACAGCAGCCTTGTCGTAGCAGCGCCTGCGTGCGTGTACGCCTGTGGAAGGAATAAACCTGTAAAGCAAGCATTATTTTAGGGAGTGGAGGGTGAGAAAGCTCTGAATCCGTAGGCTGCTTCCCCAGAATGGCTCCTCTGTGCGCCAGGTAAGGCTACCTGTTCCTACCTGGCCAATCCCCCGGCACGCCTCCCCTTGGCTGGATTGGATGACTGACCAAGTGGGCGGAGACACCAGTCTCCAGCCTCAGGCAGTGCCGGCTTCCGAACTTCCAGGGCTGCCCTAGGGATCCCAAGGGGGCTGCACGCAACTGCGCAATATGCACCTCCCCTTTCAGGTTGGGGAAACGGTCATTCTTGACATTTTGACTTCGAGTCCCCCCTTACTGTGTTTCATTGTAAATCATATTTAGTAATTTCTGTATCAGAATTTCAACCAACTTATTACTTCTTCACATTCTTTTCACTTGTTCTTCCTTAACACTTTTACATAAAACCTAAAATGCTTAACATATTTTTCCTCTACAACCTCTATCTACTTCCAAATCTGAGTCAAATACTTCCAATATTGCAATTCTTTTTTAAAATAAACTTTAAATTTCTTCCAATCTTCTTCCACCGACTCTTCTCCCTGGTCGCGCAGTCTCCCGGTTAGCTCAGCCAGTTCCATAAAGTCAATCATCTTCACTTGCCAGTAGTCCACTGTTGGTAAATCTTGTGTCTTCCAATTCTTTACTATTAAAATTCTTGCTGCTGTTGTGGCATACAAAAAGAATGTAATATCTTTTTGGGGAATTTCTTCCCTGACTATTCCAAGTAAAAAGGCTTCTAGTTTTTTAATAAAAAGTGTTTTTCAACACTTTTTTCATTTCATTATAAATCTTTTCCCAGAAGTCTTTTACTTTGGGGCAAGTCTACCACATATGGTAAAAGGTTCCTTCCACATTCTTACATTTCCAACATTTGTTATCTTGTGTGTGATAAATCTTACCGGTAGCTAGTTTTACCGGCATTGTTGTTGTTGTTGTTTAGTCATTTAGTCGTGTCCGACTCTTCGTGACCCCATGGACCATAGCACGCCAGGCACTCCTGTCTTCCACTGCCTCCCGCAGTTTGGTTAAACTCATGTTCGTAGCTTCGAGAACACTGTCTCCCCCTCCCCACGTCCTCAGAAAGCTCGATCTGAGGCTCTATTGGCGGTCCGCAGCGCTCTTGTGGCTCCCCCTTCCTTCACCGCACCAAGGATTCTCGGAGCGTGAAAATCCCTCGCCGATCGGCAATGGCGGAGGACTGGAAGTCCGCAAGGTGGGCTTCTAAACATATACAGTAAGAGCAAAGCACATAGCCTAGGGAAAAAACAGCACCAGCAAATGCTTCTTGATCTGAATGTTTTCTTGTGAACTTAGCTTTCCTTTTTTTTTTTTTTTGGTCAGAGGTTTTAATTAAAGCATTGAAACATGTAAATTTGTAGGAAAACTGGCTTTGCTATTATTTCTCCAAAGTAAGTACTGGCCAGTTGAAACCACTATTGGCTACAAGTTCTCTGAGTTTAGTAGAATGATATAAAAACTTGATAGACATTTGCTGAGCTGCAGTGGTGATATAGAATGTTCATAAAAATTGAACCATTTAGCAGTGTAACAATCTGTCAGTGCACAAGGCCTTTGTTGATTTGCCAGAGTATAAAAGGGAGACCATAGCATCATCACAATAGAAGGCAGTATAAATTATATATGTTTGAGAGAGAAGTACATGAATTGATGGTTCATGTGAGTGAATAAATTATAGGCACAGGATATAGTCTGAAAAAGTACATCTGTGGATTTTCATGGGCCTCTTAAATCTTAGTGTGAGCCACAGCATTGCTCAGAAATAACCCTACTGAATCCAGTAGGACATCTTATTGGGTAAGTGTGTAGCATTGCCGCAGTACAAGGCATTGTGGCTGTCTGCCAAATAACATTGCTCTGTGTTGTTTCTTGCAGTGGTTGGAGAAAAGGAGAAAACCAATAATGCTGTGAATGTGCGAACAAGAGACAACAAGGTTCACGGAGAAGTTTCAGTCACATCTGCCATTGAAAAACTAAAGGCATTGAAAGCATCACACACTTTACATGCAGAAGAGGAATTCTAGATATTGCAAATGGAGAGTGTACTGAAAGGTGAAATATTGGTTCTATCATAGATGTGTTCACCTTGAATTTAGTTCCACTATGCTTGGTGGGCTTTACTTCTTGGCAGGTACATTTAGGACTGCAGCCTTCCATCAAGGCAGTAGTTTGATGCTATGCGGTAGATATCAAGACATTCAGAAAACTAAATGATGCAGGTTCCTTTGAAATGATTTTCAGATGGGTAGCCTGTCTGTTGTAGCAAAGATAACCAAGAGGCTCGTGTCACCTTAAAGACTTAGGGTTGTGTTTAGGGTTAGTCTTACAGGAAGGAAGAATCGTGTGATGGGAGCAGGCAAAGACAACTTCAGAGCCTTCTCTACAGTTTACATTTTATATTATTTGTTTTAGTGCTTTAAAATTGTAAACTGACAATAAGACAATATATAAATGCTGTAAATACTCAGAGTAGGTGCAGTGAAAATAATGGATAAACTAACTGGTCAATTAATTTCAAGGGGTCTCCTCTGAATATAATTTAGTTGAATGCACCTCTAACAATTTTATTTATTTATTTATTATGGCACAAGCTGAACCATAACTCAACACCTGTTACTCAGGTTATCAGCTTCATGCATCTGCATAAGTTGACGGTAGTCCATGAAAGTTTATAGTATAATAAATTTGTTAGTCTTTAAGGTGACACAAAATTCCTTGAAGCTGTTGTGTAAACTGTAAAAAAAGAAGAAGCAGAAGCATTATTAGATACCACAGGCATCTTGCTTTAAAAAAAACACTTCAAAATTACACAACAAATCTCCCTTTCATAGAATGAAAGGCCTTGGGAGGTTCATACAGAAGTTCTGTTACTGCTACTGCTTTCTGAGGAGAGTAACATATCCTCAAAATGCAACGTTTTGTGAACAAGTGTGCAAGTTATTTTGAGGCTGTCCGAGCAATCTTATTTGCAGCAACCTCACCTGTTCATATTAGATTCTCTCATCAATATGTTGGAGTTGCCTTTATGTTTAGAGGTCAAGTGAAGGGTGACTCCAAAGTGTGGAACTCGAATAGCCTTTCGATGGTGTCAGATTCTACATTGTGCCGAGAACTGGCTTAGATGTATGGTTATGCTACAGTTCTGTGCAGCACAAATGGGAGACCTCCGTATTTACGTAGTCGTGTTGTCGCTTTGCGGGCACAATCCATCAGGAAGTCCTACTGGAGCCTCATTGAAATGGAACAGGATGTTTGGTCCATTTCATTGGGTGTGCACCTTCCTGATGGATTGAGCCTTATAACATGTTCTTATTTTTTAAAAAAGCAAACTCTGACAAAATAGAGTTGCTTCCCCTATAGAGCAATGAATAAGCCCACATAGCTTTTGAATAAAATTACATTATAATGAGCATGATTTGCCTCTTTTTTCTATAAGTAATTTTCTTATTTGAAATAACACATTCAAGTCAGAATTACCACTATTTTACCTTAAAGTACCGGTATACATTATTATTATTATTATATTTAAATGTGCAGTATTCCTGCATAGAGAAAGCTACATTACTGATTTGATATGTCAATGCCTTACACAGGGGCAAAAGGAAAACCAGCACTTCATGCTTCATATTTGAGAAAATGATCATCATGATTGCTACAACATCTTTTAAAATATGGATGTGTTTGTTTGCTTGACATTTTAAAAATGGTGGCACTTTACAAATATATAATTTCTCTAGACAAATTATTGAAATGTTTCTTTATGTGTAGCCCCTGAACCAGCAAGGGCTGGCCTTAACTTTGATGCCTGGGGTGAAAAACCTAATTAACAGAAGTTTGTACTATTATGCATATGTCAGGGGGCTCCCACAGGGTCCATGGGAGGAGGTGGAAGGGAGATCGGGATACAGGGAGCCCCGGCCCCTCCTCTCCAGTAGCACCTCTTCCAGCTGGGAAAGCAGCAACGCCTCCAGTGGTGAGGAGAGGGAGCTGGTCAGCACGGGGAGGAGGGGGCTCAAGGATGCTGGCTTGGAGCCCTCGCACCACCTTCGCCCAGAGGGCTCAGAGAGGGAGACGCCACTTCTGTCGCCCCAGTTACACAGGGGGCTCAAACGCAAAGAGGGTAGGAGGAGATTGGGGGTGCCTAAGATATTTTGCTGGGCGCGTAACCGGAAAAGGGCACTCCCGGATTCTGCTAGTGACTGAGACAGTCATGAACTTGTAGCTCTGCACTGTACATAATATGCACCATAAACCTGTAAATGTCAGGTTGGACTTTGGCGTCGTTACTCGTGCGCAACCACCACACGATCCTTACAGCATAGTACAAAAAAGTGGTTAAGGCCTTCTCCTCCCCTCAGTGCTTTAACTCCTCGAAGTTTTCAATTAGTGGACAGTATCCAGACAGATAAAAGGGACCCAGGTGGCGCTGTGGGTTAAACCACAGAGTCTAGGGCTTGCTGATCAGAAGGTTGGCGGTTCGAATCCCTGCAATGGGGTGAGCTCCCATTGCTCGATCCCAGCTCCTGCCCACCTAGCAGTTCGAAAGCACATCAAAGTGCAAGTAGATAAATAGGGACCGCTCCGGCGGGAAGGTAAACGGCGTTTCCATGTGCTGCTCTGGTTCGCCAGAAGCAGCTTTGTCATGCTGGCCAGCTGTCTGCGGACAAACGATGGCTCCCTCGGCCTATAGAGCGAGATGAGCGCCGCAACCCCAGAGTCGGACACAACTGGACCTGATGGTCAGGGGCCCCTTTACCTATCCAGACAGATAACAGTACAGTGGTACCTCTACTTACGAATGTTTCTACTTACGAATGGAGCTCCGTCCGCCATCTTGGATGCAGTTTAGATAGGATTTTTTTCTACTTATGAATTTTTAGATAGGGTTGCTTTGACTTACGAATTTTTTCTCCCAATGCATTCCTATGGGATTCGACTTACAATTTTTTTCGACTTATGAATGTGCGTTCGGAACACATTAAATTCGTAAGTAGAGGTACCACTGTACTATTTCACACAACATGCCCAATTACTTACTGAATCTGCTGCTTCAAGATGTGGTGAACGTCATAATTTAAATGGCTTTAGGGGATCAGACAAAATTGTGGTGGTGGAAGAGGTGTTCCCATGGTTGCTAGTCATGTTGGCTTAAATGGAATTCATGCAGTTCAAATCAGTACACTTGGGAGCAAGAGGAGGTGAAGTGCCTATTTCCTATATTTTTATCCTGTTTTTCAAGCAATTGTCTCCCCAAGTGGCTTGTGTGTGTTTTTTTTAAAGGGTCCTGCTTAAATCAGGTCTGACTTTCAAACTAAAAGGACAATACACACAAGGAGAGAGGAAAGGTAGAGGGGGTAGGGTATCAGTTCCACAAGGCTAGTCCAGTTCTGGCCAGGCCAATCTCCCCTGGATGCTGCCCTTGCTTGAAAAGGCAATTAATTAGTGACTTGTTTCTTTCACCAATGGATGGGGCCAGAGTGCTCAAGTGCCTGTTGCCCTAGTTCCCCCTGCTTCTACAGTCCCAGGACAACTGGCACTTGAAGCCAAGTACTCTTCTTGGCTTTAGCCAGTGGGTGGGGCCAGGCTGGTCTCTCCCTCCCCTTGTTTTTTTAAAAAGATTTCTTGATTAACAAAGGTATGTGCAGTGTCTCTTTCTCATGCTTTTACATGTATCATTTTTGCAAATCAGTTTCATTTGTTGATACACTGGGGGGGAGGAATGAGGTGGATAGGGGTGGGAGGGAGGGGGGTGGGATCGGGTAGTGATATTTCTATTTTACTTAATATATGTAGGGTTTGATCCAAAACACCCACCCACCCCACTCACACATGAAAACAAAGACCACCACAGCCAATCACAAATGAACAACCACACCCTAGGCCAGGCATCCCCAAACTGCAGCCCTCCAGATGTTTTGGCCTACAACTCCCATGACCCCTAGCTAACAGGACCAGTGGTTGGGGAAGATAGGAATTGTAGTCCAAAACATCTGGAGGGTCGAAGTTTGGGGATGCCTGCCCTAGGCCAACCCAAATCTCACACACCACCAGAACACAAGCGAACAAAAGAGAAGCTGCACAAGCAACGCACATCTCCCTCCCCTTGCAGATGTTTTGGCAGAGCCACCTTCCATTCCCTACAATCCCTGTTGCCTTCCAGCTCCTCCTTGGTGGGCTTCCTGCCATCCCAGTCTGTCCCACAGGGTCCCTGCAGGACAAAAAGGAGGAAGTGAGTGACTGAGAGTAGTGTTGGCTCCCTATTTGTGGGATGCGCTCCTGTGCTGCCAAATGCAGCGGTTCTTTTTAAAGATATCAGGACAAAAGGAATGAGGAGGTAGAAGGTGAACCAAAGAACCTTTATTACAGAAAACAAAACATACACACCCAATGTCCCCAATCTGCTCCCCGGAGCCCCTCAACTGGGTAGCAAGGACATGCAACCTATCTTGGTTCTCCTCCAGGCAGGCTCCCTTCCCATCCCAAATGCCTGCCTTTTATAGAAAGCATTCTCTTAATTGGCAACACCTGTGGTCAACAAGCTCTCTTCCCTTAAAGAAATATCCACACAGAAGCTAAATTTGGGGTGCAGCTTGGCTATGGGGAGAACTCCAAGACATGCCATCTTATCTCCTCGTCACAGGAAGGCTCGCCAGGTGCCATCATTCTATCTACAGGTACAAGGCAAAAGCTTTCCTCTCTAACAAGGCCTTTGTCCTTTACTTCTCCTTCCTTTGAGAAGTAGACAGGAGGTTTTTAATGTATTTATTCACTGCTCCTTTGAGGACAGGAGGGCTATAAATGTAAGCAAATGATAACTGGGTGCATGGATGTATCTCTTCTGGGTGTGTAGAGCATCTCTCAATCTCAGAGTCATGGGTTGGAGCCCCACGTTGGGGGAAAAGATTCCCGCATTGCATTTGGGTTGGACTAGATGACCCTAGGAGTGCCTTCGAATTCTACAATCCTAGGATTGTATCCTGGTCTCGCCCTCTGGCGTCTGCTGTTAAGACAGACCATTCTACTCCCGGCCTCGCGGCGGCAGCAAAGAACACCTCCCGGCCAACCCCGCGGGCTCTTGGGGTTCGCGCATGCGTAGAGCGCAGCGGAGGCGGGACGTTCCGGCTCTTCCCTTGGCGGGGGGCGGAGCCGAGCGGAGTCCCCGGATAAGGCCAAGATGGCGGCGGCGCTGCGGGCGCTGGAGAGGCTGTGCCGCGTCGCCCTCTTCCTCTCGCAGCTCTACGTCCTCTCCGGGCGGGGTGAGTGCGAGGACGCGGGAAGAACAGGCCGGGCCGCACCGCGGGGGAAGTCGCCTGCTATTGTTAGCTGATCATTTATGAGCGCCCACTAATTAACATCGAAGAGGTGCTGGGGCTCAGGGGGTGTACCCCCTCCCTCCCCCCCGGCCATTTGGGGCGGGGCCGTTGCACTCTGCACGCGCTCAGGGGCCCTTTTGTTCTCCCTGGGGGCGGAGGGCGTCCGGGCCTTGCTTCTCCCGGCCTGGCCCGGGAAGGGCTCCAGGCTCCCGGCTCCGTTCCGCTCCCTCCCGAAGGCTCCCAGGGCCTCTGCCGTGGAGCGGTGTCCCCGGGGTCCTTTCTGGTCCTTGGCTCCCTTGCAGGGACGGAGGCCTGGCCTTGGGGCCCCGGGAGAGCTCCGTGGCGCAGAGGGGTTTCTCCCCCGGTGAGTGTCGTTGTGCTCCGTTGACATTTGCCCAGAAGCAGAGAGAGAGGGAACCTGTCCTTTGACTGCAGCTCCCGCCATCCTTTGATCGCTTCCCCTGCGGGTTAGAATTACGAGGCTGGAACAACCTCTTTTAGACTCCTAAATGGTGCTGTGTCATTTTCTCAAAATCTTAAGAAAACGGGTCTCTGCCCCATCAGGCTTGCACTATAGAAATTGGCATTGAGATGATGGGAGTGGGGTGGAGAAACAAGAAAGGAGAGCGAAATGGAGTAGGGGGAAAGTAATGTTTTTATTTTGTTAATATATACCGTACCTGGGTTTTGATATGGTGGCGGACACAGCCTTTCTTGTGTTTAAGTATTACCTGGTAGCCATAGGTGACCAGGAATTGCATGCAGGGAGTGAGGGGGCTAATGGAGAAGGGATTTCCCCAGTAGGCCAGTAAACATTTTTGCATTTTGGTGGTCTTATTTACAAAGCTAAGTTAAAGGGTATGCCTCTGAATACTAGTTGCTGGGAACTGTGGTTGGAGAGAATGCTGTGCTCGGATCCTGTTTCCAGGCTTCCCATAGGCATCTATCTGGTTCAGATAGAGAACAGGATGCTGGACTAGATGGGTCTTTCTTGTGATCCATCAGGGCCCTTCTTGCCTTACTCCTGAATCTGATTATGAGGACTTGCAAAGCTATTATATTCAAGTCAGTCTTTGGGGCTTCTCACTGCTCTCCGTTGCTGTGATTGGCAGCATTGCTTTAGGATCTCAGCTAGAGAAAGGTCTTACGCAGTCTTGCTACTGTAGGACTTTTTAAAACAAGAAATGTCCAACAAAGACAAACGTCTCAGTTGTTGCGCTGCGCATCATTAAGAGACCTTGAAAGATCTGAGAGACCTGTTGCCAAGGGTGCAAATACCAGGCAATTTTTCTTCTCTCTCTTTTCCACAACCCAGCACCTTAATTCGAAGTAGTGATACTGTTGTGTAATTTAACTTAACCGGCTCATGGGTCTGAACTACCCACCCTTTTAAAATTCAAATCGAAATAAGTGTGGAAAGATAACAGTACTACTTCTTGGACTGGAGGTCCTGGGTTAGGGTGAGGAAGATGAGAAATACAGGTGAAACTCGGAAAATTAGAATATCGTTGAAAAGTGCATTTATTTCAGTAATGCAACTTATTTTTTATTTTTCTTTTAATTTTTACATATGCTTTCTTTTGGAAATTCCACAGTAATAAAACAAATAGTTACAATAATAAAAAAATAAACATCACTATTGCATTTCATTAATTACATTCCATTTATACATGACCCGCCTAACAACAAATAATTACAATTACAACAAATAAAGGCTTGACATATCTTGCTTTGCATGTCATGGATCTATCTCACATATTGGTTTCACCTTTTAAGTGGCGTTACTGAAATAAATGCACTTTTCGACGATATTCTAATTTTCTGAGTTTCACTTGTACATTCTGAGGGACAGCACTGTTACAGAGTAAGAGTTCCCTGGGCAGAGAAAGTCACTCAGTACAGCACTGGCAACTAGTCTCTAGAGGAGGAGTGTACTGAGCAATTCAAGCCACTTTCTCTTACCAGCACCACTTACTTTTGAACACACAAGGGATTTGAACCCAAGCCTGATGCTCTGGACCACACTGTTGCTTCCAAGTCGTAACTAAACATGCTTTGAATCCTGTTAGTATTTTGTGTTTCTTTCCCCCCCACCCCACCCCCAGGATCACTGAGCTTAGAACACTCTCATCCACAAGCTCAGCTGGCAAAGGTTGCAATAGTACCTACAAGCACACACATTCCAGTGTCTAAAGTATCAGGTATGTATTTTTTTCCCATTCCGTCTTGTACTTCTTAGAATGAAAATGTTTGTCTTTGTAAACCTTATTCTGCACAGATCTTTAGAGGTTTGTGAGATATATTTGCCTACAGAACAGCTTATTTCTGAAGGACTCTCCGTCCCACTTCTTCCATGTAAAAAAAACCCCTAATTTCTAGAAACAAATTATCAAATGTAAGAAATAGGAAATTAGGGCTTTACATTTGCTAATGAGAGAAGACACACCATTCTGTTATATTTTGATCCTTAAATCTTAAGTTCCTAGTATTTTGCAACTCAGGGTCTCTCTTGTGAACACTGCCCCAAGCTGCACCAACAATCTGTTCCACTTGTGATACTATATAATGTGGCCTTTAATGGGAGGGAAATGGACTCTTTGGTCCCCTGTACAGGAAACAAAAACATAAGAAGAGCCCTGCTGGATCTGATCAAGGGTTCATCTAGTCCAGCATCCTCTTTCCCGCAGTGACCAACCAGATGCCTCTGGGACGCCCACAAGTAGGGCAGGAGTAGCCACTCCTCTTGTTGTTTCCCAAAAGCACTTATTCAGAGGCATTTCTAACACTAGAAGCAAAAGCTTTTTCTGCGGATGAAGCCCATTGAGTGACTCAAGGAAACAAAAATAATTTTCTTGAACTTAAAAATGAAGGAGGTCTTCCATTTGGAAACAAAACAATTGTACCCTGCAGATAAAGAAGCTGTTATCTCCTACTAAGAGCCAAAGAACACTAATGAAACTGAAAGGTGTTGCCGCCAATTGAGCAGAGGAGCCAGCATGAATTATTGTAAGCAGGTCTGAATAAATACTCATGCATGTGATTACAAATACTATCACCATGTGACATTGATAAATGCCAGAGTACTTTCTCTTTTCACTTTCCCTTGTGTGAGACCATCCCACTCCATGGATGCAGCTCCTATTTGTATAGCAGCTATGGTACACAAATGTGTTTCAAAATATCCAGTAATATTTCTCAATACTTACCTGACCTTTTTTGTTTGTTTGAGTATTAATATAGCCAATTCTATATAGCCTATGAGTCAGTCACTTGCTTTTTCATTTGAATATGACCCATAACTCCCCATAGAAATGTATCGGAATTGTGAAAAATGCTTGGGTTCTGCAAAAGGTCCCCAGTTCTGTGCCCATCTTTTTCAGGCAGGGCTGGGAAAGACACCTGTCACTGTGGACCCTCCAGATATTGCTGGCGTACAGCTCTCAGCTTCCCTGACCATTAGGCTTGCTGGTTGGGACTAATCAGGATTGGATTCCAACAATATCTAGAAGGTCACAGAGCATTCCAGTGTAGACAATACTGAGCTAGATGGTCTAAAGTTCTGGCTCAGTTTAAGACAGTCATATCTTCCTAATCCTAAAAAGAACTTACATGGAAGGGAGACCCATTAAATTCTTTGGACCTTACAGTGGATCTTAAAAGGTAAAGGTAAAGCGGCCCCTGACCATCAGGTCCAGTCGTGTCCGACTCTGGGGTTGCGCCGCTCATCTCGCTCTATAGGCCGAGGGAGCCGCCGTTTGTCCGCCGACAGCTTCCGGATCATGTGGCCAGCATGACAAAGCTGCTTCTGGCGAACCAGAGCAGCGCACGGAAACACCGTTTACCTTCCCGCTGGAGCAGTCGCTATTTATCTACTTGCACTTTGATGTGCTTTCGAACTGCTAGGTGGGCAGGAGCTGGGACCGAGCAACGGGAGCTCACCCCGTTGCAGGGATTCGAACCGCCGACCTTCTGATCAGCAAGCCCTAGGCTCAGTGGTTTAACCCACAGTGGATCTTACTCCTGGGTAAACATGCATAGGCTGCACATTACTAAAATAGGTGAAATGCAAATTGAGCAGGTTAGGAAAAAGTAGTTGCTTAGGAATTCGTGTTCAGCAACCTAGGAATTTCAGATGTTTTGTTCCCTAGCCTTTTTGTGAGGAAAACTGAAACTTTTGTTCTTACCAGATTTTAATTCTTCAGACGCCACAGCGACCCCATCATATATGACCCAATGCCCTAGTAATGGACTGTGCAGCCGACTGCCTCCAGGATGTATGGACTGTGAAACAAATTGCTCCTGCATCTATGGCAAAACTGCTGTTTTTGAATGTAAAGCCAGATCCCAGGTCCACTGTGTTGTAAGTAGAATGCTTGTTCATTTGTAATATGAACATGAATCTTGTGGAAATATTATTCCTTGCTTGTTTGAAGGAGAATAATCGCTTTGTAAAATATGTAATTGAATAGATACCATATTCAAGAGATGCTGGATATACATGAACGAGATAATAATAATAATAATTTATTTACACCCCGCCCATCTGGCTGGGTTCCCCAAGCCACTCTGGGCGGCTTCCAACAAAACATTAAAATACAGAAATCCATCAAACATTAAAAGCTTCCCTAAACAGGGCTGCCTTCAGATGCCTTCTAAAGGTCTGGTAATTGTTGTTCTCTTTTACCTCTGGTGGGAGGGCATTCCACAGGGTGGGAGAAGGCCCTCTGCCTGGTTCCCTGTAACTTGGCTTCTCGTAGCGAGGGAACCGCCAGAAGACCCTCGGCGCTGGACCTCAGTGTCCGGGCAGAACGATGGGGGTGGAGACGCTCCTTCAGGTATACCGGACCGAGGCCGTTTAGGGCTTTAAAGGTCAACACCAACACTTTGAATTGTGCTCGGATACGTACTGGGAGCCAATGTAGGTCTTTCAGGACCAGTGTTACGTTATATCGGCGGCTGCTCCCAGTCACCAGTCTAGCTGCCGCATTCTGGGTTAGTTGTACTTTCTGGGTCACCTTCAAAGGTAGCCCCACATGAGCGCATTGCAGTAGTCCAAGCGGGAGATAACCAGAGCATGCACCACTCTGGCGAGACAGTCCGCGGGCAGGTAGGGACTCAGCCTGCGTACCAGATGGAGCTGATAAACAGCTGCCCTGGACACAGAATTGACCTGCGCCTCCATGGACAGCTGTGAGTCCAAAATGACTCCCAGGCTGCGCACCTGGTCCTTCAAGGGCACAGTTACCCCATTCAGGACCAGGGAGTCCGCCACACCCGCCGGCCTCCTGTCCCCCACAAACAGTACTTCTGTCTTGTCAGGATTCAATCTCAATCTGTTAGCCACCATCCATCCTCCAACCGCCTCCAGGCACTCACACAGGACCTTCACTGCCTTCACTGGTTCTGATTTGAAGGAGAGGTAAAGCTGGGTATCATTCACATACTGATGGACACCCAGCCCAAACCCCCTGATGATCTCTCCCAGCGGCTGCATATAGATGTTAAAAAGCATGGGGGAGAGGACAGAACCCTGAGGCACCTCACAAGTGAGAGCCCAGGGGTCTGAACACTCATCCCCCCACCACCACTTTCTGAACACGGCCCAGGAGGAAGGAGCAGAACCACTGTATGACAGTGCCCCCAGCTCCCAACCAGTCTAGACAGTCCAGAAGGATGTTATGGTCGATGGTGTCAAAAGCCGCTGAGAGATCCAGCAGAACTAGGAAACAGCTCTCACCTTTGTCCCTAGCCCACCGGAGATCATCAATCAGTGCGACCAAGGCAGTTTCTGTCCCATGATGAGGCCTGAATCCTGACTGGAAGGGATCCAAATGTTAACAAGTGCTGAAAAGAGTGTATAGATGCTCTAAACCAGTTGGGAGGTCCTCAGTGCATGACCTACGATGGTCCAGGTCAGGCATCCCCAAACTTCGGCCCTCCAGATGTTTTGGACTACAATTCCCATCTTCCCCGACCACAGGTCCTGTTAGCTAGGGATCATGGGAGTTGTAGGCCAAAACATCTGGAGGGCCGCAGTTTGGGGATGCCTGGTCCAGCTGCCACAGTCTAGAAATGGCCAAAGCTATTAGAAGGCACTCCTAGCCACTAAGGTCACCTGGGACCTTAGTGACAGATGGATCCAGGAGACCCCCGGACAACAAGCCCACTCCTTCGGGGGAAGTACATTCCCCACCCAAAGCAGGCAATTGACCAGTTATACGGACTCAATAAGTGTTCACAAATTGTGCATTGGTCTTGTCAGGATTCAGACTCAGTCTGTTGGCTGCTATCCAGCTGTCTGCTGGAACTGTCCCTGAAGAGGAGACCAGAGCAATGCCCCTGATACTCATTTCTTTCAGACAGTATAGGTAGATGCCATGCTCCCTTGTATCAGAAGCAGGTGAGAGATCAAGCAGAAGCAGCCAGGTCCTTCCCTCGATAAAGGTCGTCCATTAGGACACCCAAGGTAGAGTTGGTCACTAACCCAGATTGGAATGAATCTAGACAATCAGTTTCCTCAAATAATGCATGCAGCTACACCAGTTGAGGGCGAACCTTCATGCACCTGTTGAAGTCTAATCCAGGAAAGCTTATGCTTCAGTATATTCCCACAGGACTTTCTTTTTTGGCACATAACAGCTCATGTGTTTGACTTTGTGCTTGCTTAATTTAGTAAAAGTATCTAGAACTTAGGTGCTCTCAGCATCCAAAAAATCAAGTGTATTTGGTGATTCTGTCACACTCCTGTAAGTGCTCTCTGGTTAACCTGTGTATTATTTCTGGAAGGGTGAGTTAAGATTTCTGATTCTCATGCAGGATGAGAAGAACAATCGCCCAGAAACTTTCACAATCAACATGACTTGCCAGCTTTGCTGGCAGCTCCCTCCATCAGATTATGTCTGTTCCAATCCTACAAACTGCAAAACGGTCTCTTGTCCACGAGAACGATATAGTGCCAATTGTACAGTGCGGGATCATATTCATTGTCTGGGTAAGCAATGCCTTGGTGTTTGTGTTTGACGTGGTGGGGAGAGGAAAGGTGTCTTTCTGAACAATATTATTCACTGTTTCCAGAGCATCGTGTTCGGACCAAGTTATTGTGGCTGATAATTTTGTAGTAGGAATATACAAGTCAGAAAAAGTTTGGGATCTTAGGTTATGACTAAGCTTATTAAATGAAGTAAGATACATTGGTCTAGGCATAGCTGTTATAACCTTCCCTGCCCATGCCCACCACTTTGCAGCAAGAGGATAAAGGTAAAGGGTCCCCTGACCATTAGGTCCAGTCGCAGACGACTCGGGTCACGGCGCTCATCTCGCTTTATTGGCCGAGGGAGCCGGCGTTTGTCCGCAGACAGCTTCATGTGGCCAGCATGACTAAGCCGCTTCTGGTGAACCAGAGCAGCGCACGGAAACGCTGTTTACCTTCCCACCTATTTATCTACTTGCACTTTGACATGCTTTCGAACTGCTAGGTTGGCAGGAGCAGGGACCAAGCAACGGAAGCTCATTCCATCTCGGGGATTCGAACCGGGATTCGAACCGCAGATCGCAAGCCCTAGGCTCTGTGGTTTAACCCACAGTGCCACTCGTGTCCCTAGAGGGTATTGTAATGCAAATCACCAATCCCATTGTTCCTGATAAAGGTTTTCTCTCACACACCCCCAGGGGGTTCCTATTGGCCCACAGTTATAGTAATATGATACCATGATGGTCATTTGGTGTTAGACAGTATAGTAACTGTCTACCTTCCTGAAAGTTTCTGGTTATTAGATGATTGCTGGACCTTACTGCAATAAATAATCACAACCAACTTGTGCAGACACTAGGCAGAGGGGAAAGCCTTGCAGGTTATCAATTATGTGTGTTGGCATCTAATTTAGTGGTAAGTAGCTGTTGAAAATGATGGGTGAGCCACCTCAACATGAAAAGGATTCTGATCCGGGATCTTGTCCTTATGACGAAAATTGATCAGTTGTGAAATTACCTCTTTGACCACCCTTGGAATTCAACAAAAGAGGAGATCTCAAAAAGGCTCCTGAGTAAGATGGTCTCCCTGAAGAATTCCATAAAACTCTTTTAACAGATGTTTTGGTGGCAAAAATGCCAGACTTCGGAGCAATGCAAAAAATAATACTAATGAATAAAAAGGGGAAGATGCAACACTGATAACAGGTCAGCCTTTATCACTCTTAAATCAGGGCTGTAAAGTATTTGTCACAGTTTTTGCAATAAGATCAATTAAGATAATTTCGAAGCGCACACTGCCAACCTAGCAGGATTCATTATGCAGCACTATTCCTATTTGTGGTCTTGGCTTTATGATTTCAATGTCTGTTTATTTTAAGGTAACCGTACTTTTCCCAAGATGCTTTATTGTAACTGGACAGGAGGCTATAAATGGTCAACTGCCTTGGCTTTAAGGTAGGAATAGGATTACCTGCTTTCTAAATTTCTAAATAAAATACTTTCTGTTTTGGACTTGATGTTTGGTTAAGGGAGTCTGGTTACCGGTACTTTACTTTGTCTTCAGGCAGTTCTGAAGCATGCTGCCTGTCCTGAGTCTTGGAAGTAGAATGGGATACTACCAGTATTTTGTATTAAGGTGTAAAAATAAGTGCAGTTTTCATTTTTTAAAAAATCACCGGTAGCCTCATTTAAAGTAGATGATTTTTCAATTCAATATTCAATATACTTTATTCGACCGATAGTCAGAACAAAAACATTTCTCAATACAAAGATAAACATATAAAACTGAAGGCATCAGGGGGATACATAAAATATAAAAATATAAAACTGAGGACATCAGCGGGATACATAAAAATATAAAAATATAAAACTGAGGGCATCAGCGGGATACATAAATGGGGTATGACCGCACTACTAAACCTCTTACAGGTAACCCGCATCAAGACATGGTAGATGATTTTGTAAGTCAGTGTTAATCAACTTCATTATGCTATTTGTCAGGTACAAATTTAAATGCTTTGCTGTAGGCATCAATAATGGATGTCTGAATTTGGACAGCTTCTAAGACATAATTGTGTTGTTTTTGCAGCATCACACTCGGAGGTTTTGGAGCTGATCGTTTCTACTTGGGCCAGTGGCGAGAAGGCCTGGGCAAACTTTTCAGCTTTGGAGGCCTGGGAATCTGGACTCTCATAGATGTACTGCTCATAGGCGTTGGTTATGTGGGCCCTGCTGACGGTTCACTTTACATCTAACCATCAAGGCAAGAAATGTCAGAGATGGATGGCACTTGGAAACACACAAACTGGACTTCAAAAAGACAGCTAGGAGCACTTGTTCCATATTTCACATATATTTAATGTACAGCATCTGTACTTAGACTGCCTTTAACTTAAGGTGAAATAAATGAATGGATCATTGGATGATGGGGGTTTTCTGGAGTTTGTTTCCTTTTGGCTTATTAAATGCACTTAATTTTTTTCTATGAAAAAAGGTGTTTTAAGTTGTGCAGTTCTGTTTCTTGGACAGATGTAAACTAATTCACTACATGTCTAGCAAGTTCCCTTTTTATCTCCTGCATTCAGTTATTTTTTATTTCTGAGAAGGGTACATGCAGTGTATGTGTTAATTTGACTTGATACTTTGGCTCCTACAGGACTGAATGTTACATTATTATTGCTAGATAACCTTAGAAGTTGAGTCTTCTAATATGATGACTAATAAAATTTTCTTTCACCACACCTATTTCCTTTAATGCTTTTCCTTTTCCTGTATGGGCTCTTCCCTTTGGACCATTGGACCCACTGGTCTCATCTGCTCAATCTGCCATTTGTATAGTAGAGGGGCAGACACCTGGACTTAAGCTGTACAGTGAAGCCTTTTATTTATGGCCCACTTGAATTGCCACAGCAATGCTGGAGGCAAGTATAGAAAAGCAGACTTGGCTAGAACCATTAATTTAACACAGAGTCTGCTCTGGCCACTTCCGCTTCTTTGTCCTCAGATATAAAACTTGGGAGGACCCAAAGTTAACATTCAGGCTCCCATATCCTGTAAGAATAAGAATCAATGGGGCAAAAGCCTTCTAAGGCTGATGGGAGAAAGGGATGGAAGACTCCCATGTCTTTCACAACTGCACTTGCAGCTCTGTTCTCCCAGCCATTAGGATGCAGGGGGTTCCCTCAGCCTGGAAACCAAGATGGGAGCCGCACCCCAGCATCAAATTCAACAGGCCTTAGCTCTCCAGGAGTCTTGTTACCTTTACTCAGGGGTAGGCAACCTAAGGCCCATGGGCTGGATGCGGTTCAATTGCCTTCTCAATCCGGCCCGCAGATGGTCTGGGAATCAGCATGTTTCTACATGAGTAGAATGTGTCCTTTTATTTAAAATGCATCTCTGGGTTATTTGTGGGGCATAGGAATTTGTTCATTTACCCCCCCCCCCCAAAAAAAAAAAATAGTCTGGCCCCACACATGGTCTGAGGGACGGCTGAAAAAGGTTGCTGACCCCTGCCTTTACCTCCCCCAGGCATTGCTGAGGACAGAGATTGCAGGCCTTTTCTCCTCTCATGCTGAGAATCAAAGCAGCCCTGCCTGGCAACCTGTAATGTCACCTGGATTCTGGGTTTTTGTGTGCAGTGGTGATGCAGCAAACCTCTGGACCTGTGGTCTTCCTGGTGGGGGTGGGGTGGGGGTAGTCCCTCTAAAAAACAACAACCCAGAGCATCTGTGGGACTGATCCATCTTTTTGTGTCAGTCACACAGCAAAGTATGGGACTATGATTTTTATGGCTCAGTCTATAAGGGCAGTGAGGATTTGAGCACTTCGCAGTGCTTGCAGGAAAACCCCATGTAGAAATGGCACCGCCCCAAAAAAGTGCCAGATGGTGATTCTTATTTTTACTGGTTGAAGTCTGTAGAGGCAGAGATGATAGTGATATGACAGTAGCGCTGAAAAATGCAGTCCTCCTAGGTTCCGGCTTCCGCCAAAAGCTCCTTTAGCAAGCCTGCCTTGCATCGCACCGCAGGCTCCACAATCCGGCTAACGCAGCTGCTGCTGCTGCTCTCGCCTCCGAGGAAGCGCTGTAGCTGCAGGACTACTCTCGAGTAAACGTCGCGGGGCAGCTTTTCGCCAGCAAGAACGGGAGGCGGCGCTGCAGAACCGGCGCCCGCCCCGCCCCCCCCCGCTTGCGTCCCGGAGAAGGAAGGGCGCCTTGGCAAGCGGCGGCCGCGGGCTCGGCGGCGGCTTCCTTCTGGGGGTCTCCGGGAGGCGCCGGTGGCGGATTCGTGCAGAGGCAGCTCGGCAGATGCGCCACGATGGCGGCGGAGCCCGAGGGAGCGCGCCGCTTTTACCAGGAGCTGCCCAAAGTGGTGAGGTTGGGAGCGGCTCCTGCCTCGGCCGGGGAGCGGGAGAGAGGCAGGCGGGGCCGCCGGGGCCTCCGCGCTCGGCTTCCGGCGTTTTCCGGGACGTTCAGCCCCCGAGGCGCCTCCAGGCTCGTCTCCCGAGACAGACGCTGCCAGAGGGGTGGCGGGGCGAGGGGCGGACCAGGCCCGGGAGAGGCCGCCGGAGGAAGCTCCCTGGGTGGTTGGCGCCGGTCGCTGCCTCGCAGGATTGTCGCGGGGATGAAAGGAGGAGCAGGAGAACCTTGTACTGTATGCCGAGAAATAATAGGCAATAAATAAGAGTCCTCTGCTCTGCTGCCTTCCAGAAAGCACCCGGCTGGTGAAGGCTGCTGGCCTATTGGTAGAGCGCATGTCTTGTTTGCATGCAAAAGGTCCCAGGTTCAGACCCTGGTTTCCCCAGGCATAGGACCGAGAGGGTCAATGTTCACAATCCCTTTACTGAGCTGGGTGGATCAATAGTTTGTCTTGGTGTAAGACAGCTTCTTAAGCTTGCTAACCCTCCATTTTTAAACCACCCAAGTTAGTGACCTTCACTGCATGCAGTTAATTCTGTAAGTGAATGGTTCATTCTGTAAAAAACCATTGTTATTTTTTTAATCTTTATTAAATTTAAAATCGATATAAAACAAAACAATCTTCTAAAGTACAAACAAAATCAATACATACATAAATAATAATACAATTTCAAACAAAACTTACTCCATCTTCTCAAATATATCATAAACTTGTCTTATATATCTTCCATTCTATCTTCGCATCTTCTTTTGTAAATCGACTTCCCCTTCTCTTCTATCCTGACTATGAAATTATTTATCTTCCTACTGCTTCCATTGACTTTCCTCCTTGGAATACTACAAAATATTGGTTTCAAACCCAAGTTCTTTTAAATATACTCCAAATTTTTCCCAGTTGTCAATAATTTTTTTATTGGAACCGCCCCTAATCGAATTCGTCAATCTAGCCAAATCAATATAACCGATTAATTTCTCCTGCCAATCTCTAATGGTGGGTACTTCCTTACTTTTCCATAATTTTGCAATTAAAATTCTCGCCGCCGCTACTGAGTATAAGAATATCTTTTCATCTTTTTTTGCCACTTCCTCTTCAACCATTCCTAATAGGAAAGATTCTGGAGTCTTCTTTATGTTGTATTTAAATATTTTCTTTAATTCTTCTAGTACTCCATTCCAGAAAGGTTTAATTTTTGGACAATGCCACCAGATATGTAGGAACGTACCTACTTCTCTTTCACACCTCCCACAATGATTGTCTTTAACTTTATACATTTTATAAATTTTGACCGGCGTCAAAATTTCTCTAATTGTTTCTGACGCCGTAAATTTCCATGTTACACTCCAGAGTTTTTCCCATTTATCCATTTCTATTGTTTTCCCTAGATCCATTGCCCACTTCGTCATTGTCTCTTTCACAACTTTATCCTTCACTTCCCATTCTAGAATGGTGTTCTACACTTTTGATATGATTTTCCGTTCACTATGTAATAGACTTTTTTCAAGTAGGGATGGTTCCGACATAAACCCTCCTTTTTTCATATCTTCTTGAAACCTACTATTTAATTGATAATATTGGAGCCACCCTGCCAATTGTTGCTTAACATCTTCATATTTTTTAATTTTAAATACCCCTTCTTTTTCCTCTATTAAGTCCTTATATTTTATCCATTTTCCATCATTATTTACTTTTTTCACTGTTATTATTTCAATAGGTGACAACCATTTTGGTGTCTTCGGTTCCATCAGGGGTTTATGTCTTTCCCATACCTTCAATAGAGATTTTTTAATAACATGCGTGTTAAACCCTTTATGTATTTTTACCTTTTCATCCTGCAAATAGGCATGCCAACCACATTTGTTTTGAAATCCTTCTAGGTCTAATAGTTCATGGTTTTCCAAGGTGATCCATTCCTTTATCCAAAGGGATGTTCACAATCCCTTTACTGAGCTGGGTGGATCAATAGTTTGTCTTGGTGTAAGACAGCTTCTTAAGCTTGCTAACCCCCCATTTTTAAACCACCCAAGTTAGTGACCTTCACTGCATGCAGTTAATTCTGTAAGTGAATGGTTCATTCTGTAAAAAACCATTATTTTTGTCTTTCATGAACCTTTTGCTACTGGAAGGAATTTTTTTATTTTGTTTCTATTGCCAGTCAGTTCCAATGGATGATGAGAGAGGATTTATTTATATATCCCATGTAGGAATTTCTTCCTGTGAAGCATCTTGAAGCTATCTATCAACTTTTGTTGATCCAACCGCTTCTACTTCTTGTGACACCCAGAAGGCTGTCAAGAGGAGAATGCAGCCTTCATGCTTAAAAAAGTCCCCTGCTCTTGTGTTGTGCAGGCAGCCAGAAATAAGAACTCACAGCTTAAGGTTAAGGAAGGGGCGGGGAGGTGGTGTTTTTAAAATGCTTCTAATGAAATATGGGGGGAGCTGAGCTCGTATTTGCTTCTGAATTAGGAGCTGCATGCCCACCTGAATGGCTCCATCAGTTCTGCTACCATGAAGAAATTGATGGCCCAGAAACCAGACCTTCAGGTTCATAATGGAATGACCACGATTAACAAGGGCAAGAGAAGAAGCTTGGAAGAGTGAGTATGTCTTAAGCCTGAGCCTGGAATTTCTTAGGTGAACCATCTGCCTGGCTGCCTCCTCCCACAACATATCCCAATCCCACCCTCTGCACCTCTTGGTCAGATGGAGAAATCCCTGAACTGCAACTCCAGCCTGGTGCAAGGTTGCATATGATAGCAGCAGCAGCAGCTGACCTTCAGATGAAGCATAGACCTGATTCTGCATCCTCACCCCCTAATTCCCGGCCAAACTCTTTGTTCGGCACTCCTGTTCCTCCTGCGCTGCACAGGCTGTAGCAGAGAAGGGATGAGGACCTCTGCATCAGCATCCAAGGGACCAGTTCTTTTGATGCCTCTGTTCCTTGAATGCTTTCATCCCAGCTGGTCATTAGAACAACTTGTAAGAGCTTGAACTTTAGGTTTGTTTCTTTCCTCCTCCCTCCCTATCCATTTTCCTTTTGTGTTGAGTCTTTTTAGATTATAATGTTGATGACAGGTTGTCTTCCTTTTTATATTTTATATTTATATCATTTATATATTTTATATTCCTTTTATGTGTACATTTAATTCAGAGGTGCATGCGTGTGGGAAGGGGTGCATGATAAATGCAAAAATCTATTTGAAACAAAGGTGATATCTGGAAACAAGTTCAAAAGGCTGATTTTTTTTGGGGGGGTGCCACTTTTTTCCTTTGTTTTGATGAATGCCTTTTCATTGCAATTCTCTTTTTAACCTTTTGTTTCTTTAGGTGTTTTCAGATGTTCCAGATCATCCATCAGATTACCAATAGGACTGAAGACATATTGATGGTAAGCTAACTCAAACTTAATTTTAATGTGTGTTCTCATAGCATGGAGCTTCCTGCAGCCAATGGGAAGCCGGCCAGCATCGCGGAAGGCGGTCCCTGCTCTGCTGCCTGCCGGTTTAGCGTGGCGCACGGGAGCCGATCAAGGAAACGGTGGGGGTCCATGGGCCGGTTCAACGACCCCCATGGGCCGCAGGTTGCCAACCCCTGGTGTAGTGCTTCAAGTGTTGGACTAGGACCCGGAGACCAGGGTTCAAATCGCTACTCAGCCATGAAGCGTGTTGTGTGACTCTCAGCCTTACGTAGCACAGGGATGTTGGGGGGATGAAATGGGGTGGGGAGAACTAGCCATGCCACCGTGAGCTCCTTGGAGGGAAGAAGGTGGAATAAAAATGCAGTAAGTAAATACATAGAATAGCATAGAATTAGTCTCTTGCTGGTGATGAAAAGGAATCAATCACTGCCCCAGCATGGGGCTCTTTTTTGTTTTGTATTCTGGGTGTATTACTTATATATATTTCTGCTTTTCTTCCACCCTTCCCTTTAAGGAGCTCAGAGTGGGGAACACAGCCCTCTCTTGCCCTTCCTAACTCAGACGTTATCCTTGGAGCAGAGCAGGTTTAGACTCGGGGATCATCACTGGCCAAAGATCAGCTTACTGGCTGAACAGGATTTGAGGCTGCCTTGTGTGTGCTGCTTTGAGACTGATGGACAGAAGAAACAGAAAAATATTAGCATGTAAGGAGTGGTTAAATAAAGGAGGAGCTGGAGCAATTATTAAAAATCAGTGAAGTGGTATGTAGCTGAATTCCAATCGTCAATAAAAATTAATTCTTAATGGATGGAGTCTTTTTAGAGGCATGGAGATGAATACAGACTCATGTCTTACTATTTCACAATTCACATTTCAGTATTTTTGAAGTGTTAGGATTGTAAATGAATTGTATATGAAGCATAACTTTTATATCCTAGATTTTGCATATATTTATATTTAATGATAATTGTTTCTGAAAAATAGATTCATGGAACCAGGTATGTGAGTGAATTTCAGATTTGATTTTTTTTCCGGGGGGGGGGGGGCATGTGTGTTAAAGCTTTGAAACGATGGCGGCGTGCTTTGTGAATAGCCTCTAGGTTCAAAATACCACTATAATTTCAGGTAATAAAAGATGTTGTCCAGGAATTTGCTGCTGATGGAGTCAAGTACCTAGAGCTAAGGAGCACACCCAGAGATGAGCCGACCACCGGTAACGAATGGATTTCCCTTTCAATTTATAATTGCCTGCTCTTTGCCACTAAGCACCCCGACCCCCAAGTTCACGTCCAAGAAGAAATGCTCTCCCCTCACCAGGATTTGGGGAGAGTGGAACATCCAAATACCTTACAACAGCCACTCCCTTCCAAGCTTGGCAGCTCCAAGTTCTTGCCTTGAAGAACCTGCTCGCCAGCTGACATCATAAGGCAGGGGGGAAGGGCTTCCCTAAAAGGCCCTTGGGGACCAAAGGGGAGGCCAGGGCTGGTGGAGGTTCCCCACCTAGATTGCTCATCTAGGGTGAAAAGCAGTCCATAACTATTGGGAATAGATTTTATTTATTTCATTTCATTTCCCTTTTTAATTGGGATACACCAGCTTTCTACATTGCTATACACAAGGCATCTTACAAGCTGAAGAAACGAGACTATATGAGAGCACACATCTTTAATAACTAAATGGCATAGAGAGGTTTTTGGTGCAGTGGGCCGGACTGGACCGGGCTGGGTATGAATAGCCTCATGTCGTGCCCTTTCCTGGAACCTCCTGGCTTTCAGGATGGAGCTAAAGCCCTGCCATTTTTTGACCCCAGTGGCTTTCTGCAGTAATGCAACTCTGGCTTGGCAAATGTCCAGCCTGTTTTTGCGCTTGAGTGCTGTGAAAAGAAAGCAAGGGGGTTGTGGTCTGACCTTTAGTGATATATGGATTGGGGCATGACTGTGGCCCAGGCATAACAGGAAGCAAAACCCTGGGGTAGCCATGAGTGTGTTTGTCACAAACACTTTATATCTTCTGTTTGAAAGGAATGCAGATCTTCTCTTCATAGGTATGACCAAAAGGACCTATGTGGAAGCTGTACTTGAGGGTATAAGACAATGCAAGGAAGGTGGATTGGATATAGATGTTAGGTAAGTTTGTAAGCCAGATGCCTTTTGTTTTAAATGCCACTGATTCTAGTGCTCAATCCCCAGGAAAGGATTCCCAGAGCTTGTCTGGTGTTTGCCCTGTCTCCCTAGCCTTTTCTGCAAGAGGAGCCCCACACACTTGAGCAGGAAAAGAAGTTGGCTGCCATTGTACAATTTTCGACCCAGACCAGTCCCTACATCGCAATCCTCATTTGTGAGCTGATGGTTGCTACTTCTGCAATAATATGGCTATCTATATTCTAGGTTTCTGTTATCTGTGGATAGAAAAGGAGGACAAACAGTTGCCAAGGAAACAGTCAAACTGGCCGAAGAGTTCCTGCTATCCACAGATGGAGTGGTGATAGGCTTGGACCTCAGTGGAAACCCTTTGGTAAGCTTTCTTTGAAAAGAAGAAGAAAGAAACACCTCTGCCATCACCCAGACTATCCTATGTTTCTATCATGATTCAAGCCAGCCTTGGGACCTTTGGGTGAATGGTGGGAAATAAATAAATACGTAAGTGGATGCTGGGACTGCTGGCTCAAGCTGAGCAGAGTTGTAATGCAAAACAGCTGGAGGGGACCAGGTTGGTGGAGGCTGTTTTAAGGCTTCTGTTCACCTGTTTCTTAAGAACCTAAGAAGAGCCTGCAGGATCAGGCCAATGGCCCATTTAGCCCAGCATCCTGTTCTCAAAGTGGCCAACCAGGATTTGAGCACAAGACTCCCCTCCTCTCTTGTGGCTTCCAGGAGCTGGCATTCAGAAGCGTTACTGCCTCTTGACTCTGGAGGCAGAGCATAGCCCTCATGGCCAGGAGCCCTCGATAGCCCTCTCCTCCTCCATGAATTTGCCAAACCCCTTTTTAAAAGCCACCCAAGTTCCATAGTTTAACTCTGCACTGCTTAAAGCGGCACTTTCTTTTTATCTGTCCTGAATCCTCCCAACATTCGGTTTTTCTGGACGCCCACAAGTTCTAGCCTCTCTCCACATTCTCCATGACATGCATAATTATATAAACTTCTTTCCTAAGCTATATTTTTGCTTTACCTTCAAGGCAGGACATGGGAAGGACTTTCTGGAGCCTCTCTTAGAAGCGAAAAAAGCCGGGCTGAAGCTGGCATTGCACCTTTCAGAGGTAACGTTCTGCTGCAGGGGCTTGCGTAGGAATGCTCACTGAACAGCTTCTCAGGCTAAATGTGGCAGCAGGATTTATTTATTTTAAGTGATGTGTGCAGGGTTCCCTGCATCACCTGGAAGGCAGGTTGTCTTTGCCATCAGCACAGTGCTGGCAGGCCGCCATGGCCTCCATTTCCGCTGCAAAGCCGCAGTGTGAGAGTCCCGCCTATGTAGGGGCCACCTGTTCACTTCGCACTGGTAACATGGGAACTGTGCATGGGCAATAAATAAATAAATTTGTAGTAAGCGGCTGACTACAAGGCTTACAATCTAAAAAACAAGACACGCAAGGGGAAAGGGAGAGGGAGGGAAGAGGAAAATCAAACCAGTTTCTAAATAGCAGTTCCTGGATTGGCCAGCCGGCCTGGTTCTGGTTCAGGGAATGAGGTCCCTGGCGGAGTTAGCCCTGCTTCCTGTCTCTCCCACTGGGACAGTCAGGTGACAGGGGAGGGGAGGAGGCAATGGAGGGATCTTTGATCTTTCCCCAAAACTTTTTATTTCTTCCTTCAAGCTGGCAGCTTGAAACGGCAAGCTGCGGTTCCTGTCCGTGGGTAAATCATCTACTTCTTTTTTGAATAAATTTTGTTACAATTTAAAAAGAGATATACAAAGTTTATTATCAAATATCTTTTTTTATCCAGACTAAAACATTAATCTAGATAAAAAACACAGATACAAAAGAAAGGGAGAGAGAGAGAACAAAAAAATTAAGAAAGTTAAGAAACTAAGGAACTTACAATTCTTCATCTGTCAGCAAAATATATAAACATTATTCAACTCATCCACTCCAATCTAACCCCCAGCATGGCCACTTTCTATAAACCAACATTATCTCCAGCCTTCAAACCAAAATGCCATTATTTCTTTTTCTTTTTCATGCAAAAGGTCTATGAGAGCTTTCCAGTCTTTAATAACAGTGACTTTTCTCTGATTAAACGTGTCAATTTTGCCATCTCAGCCTAATAAGTCTAATAATTTTAATAACCATTCCTCCATTGTTGGTAATGATTAATCTTTCAATCTTTGTGTATATAGGTTTCACTGTCCTAATCATATATTGGAACAAAGTTCCATAGTGTTTATATATATATATATGTCAGCCATATGTCAAGAATGCTTTGATGGTGTTTCCTGCTTGGCAGGGGGTTGGACTGGATGGCCCTTGTGGTCTCTTCCAACTCTATGATTCTATGAGGGGATGAAGGTGAGCAGGGGGGAATCATGGCAACATGGGGGGGGGGGGGTTCTTCCTTCATCATGATACTGGAACCCAAAGGGGGTCATCCCGCAAAGCTGAATGGTGGATTCAGGGCGGTCAAAAGACAGTGCATAGTTAATCTGTGTGTCTTCTCTCAGATCCCAAACCAGGAAGAGGAGACCAGGCTTCTCTTGGGCCTACCACCTGACAGAATTGGACACGGTACATTTCTTCATTCTTCATCCTTGGCCTCAGGGGATCTTGTACAGCTGGTTCGGCAAAATCACACACCCCTAGGTAAGGAAAGGCGTTGAAGGAAAGATTGAGGGTCCTTGGGGTTCACTTTCCCTTTGCCATTTCACCCTCAGTTGGCAGAGCTGATAACTGTGGCTGCGGCAGCATTTTCTCAGGCCTGGCAGAGGCGAGTCCCTGGTGAGAGAGGAGGGAAGGAAGGTGGCTAGTGCTGACCGCCGTTGGTTCTCTTCTTCCTTCTTCACAACGTCCACATCAAACATGCCGTTTCTAGCTTCACGAGGGGATTTGGGGACACTTCCACTGGGAAAAGCCTTTCTTTAACGCAGGGCCAGTTTCCATGTGGAAGGCCTCTCAAGCCAGTGAGGTATGAGGTGTTCCATGCCACGGGGGTGCCACATGCCACTACTGGCACCATCTCATGTTGAGTCATAGAATCATAGAGTTGGAAGAGACCACAAGGGCCATCCAGTCCAACCCCCTGCCGAGCAGGAAACACCATCAAAGCATTCCTTTGATGTGTCCCCAGACACAACCAGAGCAACACCAAGGCCCTCAGACTGGGGTCTGCTTCTTTGTCTTCACTGCTACACTTCGGCCGGAATGAGGCTTTGCTCATGCGAGATGACCATGTCCGCTTTAGGGCAAGTTCTTTCGCTGGCCTTCCCCTGCTCGCTCTCCTCATTTGACCCCTCCTGAACCAGACTTCTCTCGTCTTTCTCAGAACTCTGCCTGACGTCAAACCTCAAAAGCCAGACGGTGCCTTCTAGCGACCAACACCACTTCAGATTCTGGTACAACCTGGGTCATCCCATCGTGCTTTGCGTAAGGCACTCTGCGCTATCCAGACACACAAAGATGCCAGGGTAGAGAACCTCTTCACAAACGATAGGGAGACCCCCACTGACATGTTATAATAGCCTTGCTTCTCTGCCATAAGAAGATGAGCCCTGCCAGATCAGGGGGAGCTATCCTGCAGCACTGTGATTTCCCACAACAGCCAATCAAATGATATTTATTTATTACATTGGGGGCCCACTTTTTTTCTCCATAAGCTCAAGGTGGCATCCTCATTTTTACTCCACACAACAACCCTGTGAGTTAGGCTGAAAGGCCCAAGGTCACCCAGTGGGGATTCGAACCCAGGTCTCCCAGGTCCTAGCCCAACACTCCAACCTTTACGCCATGCTGCCTCCAGGAAGTCCATGAACAGGACATGAAAGCAACAGCCCTTCCCTCTACTTTGTATCTAGCAAGCAGCATTCACAGGTATGCTGCCCCTGGGCATGGAAGTTCTGCTTGCCCCTCGTGAATGGCTGCTAGTTGAGCCATCTCATCATGGCCTGTCTGGCGCCTCCCACACCATTCTGGCCTCACGAGCGACGGCCCTCAGCACTGACATCAGGAACAGAAAGCTTTATATAAAAAGTATTTTTGGAAGGCAGACTACATTGTTGGCTAGGAAAACATTCTGTGATGCAGTCCTTTAAGTGCCCAAAGCCTATAAAATTAACTCTCTTACCATTTTCTTTTACTGCCAGACGGACGACAAGGGGGTTTTTGCGACCGACTTGAGCCAGGAGTACCAGCTGCTTGCGGACACATTCCAGCTATCCAAAGCACAGATCTGGGAACTCTCCTACAATGCCATCAACTGCATTTTTGCTTCCAGTCATACAAAAACGAAACTGAAGGAGCAGTGGCATCAACTGAAACCATCTGTGCTTGAATAGCCATATCAGACCGCCAACAACTATGGCACTCATGCTCCATGCGCAGTGTTTTCTTTTTTTAAAAAAATGTATTTTTTATTAAAGATTTTTAGTTTACAAAAGTATGTGCAATATCTTTATTCAAGTTACATTTTCTACATATCAGTTTCATTTGTTGAGACGTTAGTGTTATATTAGGAAGAAAAGGGGGAAAGAGGTGGGGGATTGGTGAGTGGGGGTGGGGGTGGGGGTGGGGTCGGGTGGCAATGTTTCTATTTTACTTAATGTATGTGTGGGGTTTTGTGTCAGCGTCACTTGTGCGGGTTCTCTTTACTATTGCTTGTGTTCCTTTGGTGGTGAGAAGTTGGGGTTGGCCGAGGGTGTGGCTGCTTGTGATTGGCTGTGGTGAACTTTGTTTTCATGTGTGAGTGGGGTGGGTGTTTTTGGATCAGGTTAGCCATATTGATTGATTCGTATGCTGTTGGTGGATTCTTGTCGTTGTCTTGTTGGGCTGTGATAAAAGGGAGCCACACTGGGGTGAAGGCGTCTTCTTCTACTTGTCCCCATGTCAGTTTTATTTATTGGTTAATTTTTCTAGTAAGGCTGTTTCCCATACTATTTGGTACTATTTGCTTACTCCTGACAGGTCCCTCCAGTGTCTGGTTATGATGTTTCTGACTGCTGAGAGTAGGTGGGTGATGAGTTCTTTGTGATGTGAGTGAGAATTATTGTCTTGGAAGATGTTTAGTAGGGCCAGTTCTGGGGTGATTTCTAATACTTGCTTAGTTACTTTGCATATTTCTCTTATGGTTGTTGTCCAGAATAGTTGGATTTTGGGGCATTCCCACCACATGTGGAGGTATGTGCCTGTGGCGGTGCACCCTCTCCAGCATTTTGGTGAGGTTCCTGGGCGTATTAGCGCTAATTTCCTTGGTTTTAAGTACCACCTGTGAGTTTCAGAGTGAGTTCTTTCCTTTTCATTGATCTGGATTTAAAGGGAGGTTTGTGGGATTTTGGAGTAGTATTTTGTATATGGCAGATACCATCCCTTTGCCGTTTCCCTTTGTTGTTAGGAGGTTTTCGAAGGTTGTCAGGGGCCTAGTTGCTGCTGATCCCTGGGCCTTCTACTTCTATGAGTCACGTTCCTCCATACATCTGGCTCCTGTGTTGGGGAACTGACCTCCTCCTCAGGGATGTCCCCTGTCTCCTCCTTGGTGCAGACAGTGTGCTCTGCTGCATCCAAGAAAAGCTCCAGCTCTTTAATTCTCTGGAGCGTAGATACACGGGCCTGAAGTTGCTGGACCTTGTCTTCTAGTAGGGCAACCAACTTGCAATTGCTGCAGGTGTAGCTGCCTACATCCATTGGCAAGAATACAAACATTGCGCAGGAATACCATCCCTTTGCCGTTTCCCTTTGTTGTTAGGAGGAGGTTTTCGAAGGTTGTCAGGGGCCTAGTTGCTGCTGATTTTACTACCGAATTGTTCAAGAGGGCATGTAATTGGTGGTGTGTTAGCCAGGGCATTTGGGTGTCTTCTAGTATGTCTTGTATTTCTTGTGTTGATAAGGGTTTGTTATTTTTATAGAAGTCTAATAGGCGATATAAGCCTTTGGTTTGCCGGGTTTTTATCTGGAGGTTTTGTGCTGTGTGATGGAATAATGGGTGGTGTGCCAGGCGAATTAGTGGGGCTGGGGCTGGGGACAGTTTACCTATTTCTGCTTTCCATGCTTTAAGCATGGTCTGTGTGTACCTGTTTAGTGTTGTGGGAATTTTCCTTAGTTTGGGAGGAAAGGGTATGCGGTGGTGCAGGTATTTTCAATTGTGTCCCTCTCCAAGTGTATTCATTGTTTTGTCTCATCTTCTAGTATATATGGGATTATGTGGCGTACCTGGTTGGCAATATAATATGCTTCTATGTTGGGGATTCCCCATCCTCCCTCTGAGGAGGGGAGGTGCAGGTATTTGGGGCTTATTCTTGGTTTTTTGGGGTGACAAGATAAATAAGTGTATGTTTTTCTGCCATTGACAGTTGGGTTGGGGGAATCCAGATTGGGAGGGTTTGGAATAGGTAGGTTAGTTTTGGGAGGGTGATCATTTTGATCATGGCTATTTTGTCTGAGAGAGTGAAATTTCATCTCTTTAGGTCTTTGTTAATTTGTCGCCACAAGGGGTTGTAGTTGTGGAGGTATAATTTACTGAGGTTTCTGGTTATTTGTACCCTTAGGTACCCTGTTTCCCCTTTTTTAAGGCGTAGTCATAAAGTAAGCCATGGCAGGATTTTTAACCTTTTGCAAAATATAAGACCCCGAAAATAAGACATACCTCCATGGGATCCAGTATGCCAGCTGCAGCAGCAGCAGGAGGAGGAGGCCTGCCTCCCCACTGCCTGGAAACGGCTGCTGGAGCGCACGGAGCACTGCAGCCAGCGGCCTCGCCTCCACCCAGCCAAGGAGGCCTGCCATCCCGCCGCCTGGAAACGGCTGCTGGAGCACGCGGAGCGCCCAGCAGCGCTGCGCGCAGCGCCCAACAGCACCCCGAGCCAGCAGCCTGGCCCAGCCGAGGAGACCATGAGGTACCGTAAAAACCGTAATAAAAAAATAAGACATCCCACCGAAAATAAGCCACCCTGTGGTTTTTTGAGGTTTTACCTTGGTGATGTTAGTGCAGGCATAGGCAAACCCGGCCCTCCAGATGTTTTGGGACTACAACTCCCATCATCCCTGACCACTGGTCCTGTTAGCTAGGGGTAATGGGAGTTGTAGTCCCAAAACATCTGGAGGGGCGAGTTTGCCTATGCCTGGGTTAGTGAGTTATTCTTGGGTGTGAGGAGGGGGGTTTCCGCCTTTGCAAAAATTTACCTATAGGCCCAACACCATTGCAAATGTGTTCAGTTCTCTGATTAGGGAGGTTGCTGTGTTTATGGGGCCTGGTGTTGTGACCATTAGGTCATCTGCAAATAGCGCAGAGTGTTTCCTGAGTCAGTTTATACCTTCAGAAGGATTAGCTGGTGAAGCCGGTCTGTATGCCGCTCATGTCTTTGAATGGCCCAGATGTTAAAACTCCCTGCCTGTAGGAAATGAATGTGTCAGGGGAAAAGTTGATATGCTAGTTTTGCATAGCTGGGAAAATTTAGCAGACCTTATCCTGGGATGGAATGTTCTCACAGCAGGCAGAAGGTGGCTGAGGCTCCTTTCTGTTCTTTGCTGTAGGGAGGGCAAAGTGTGAGCTGCCTCTGTCAGTAGGAGATTTGTTATGTCTAGAGTGCCCCCCTCCCCCCCTCACACCCCTCTTCCGAGCTTAATGTGCAAGATTGCAGTCCCAGACTCTAAATAAGAGGAGAGAAGTGTCAGCAAAGAGAGAGAAGTCTAAGAGGCACTTAAGCAGGTGGCATTAAAATGCAGGATAAGAATGCCTGTTGTATAACACTGAGGCCCAAAGGAAATAATGGGAGCTGCGAATGGCCATTTTAAACTGAAGTGGAAGCAGCCAGATTGATATGCAGATGGAAGGGCCACCTTTGCCCTTTGTGGAGAGAAATAAATTCATGGCATCACACTCCCCTGGTGGCCCCTCCCTCCTAGAGCCATTCAAAAGGCTGGAGGAGAAGCAGCAGCAACAGCTTTTTCTAAACAGAGAGATTGTCTTTTCCATCCTATTGTAACCGTTTGCTTTTGTAAACTCTGCTTGTTGGAATAACCTTATGTGTGACATCCTCCCTGAAAAGTGAAAAGTGAATGAGTAAATGCCAGGAGCCCAGAACATTCCAAAGAGCGAGCAAAGGCACATTCAGGAATGCTTTAAGAGGGCTGCGTTTACAGTAAACATTGATCCGCTCTTGTCAAATGACTGCTCTTGCTCTGGTTTATTTTCATTTTACCACTTGCAGGTTCCAACTTAACCCCAGCAAAACATTCTCATTTGGTGCTGTCCAGGTCTTTTCTTCCTTCCTTATCTTGCTTTCTTGCCTTTTAACTGGTCCAGAGGCAGTGTCGGTCACACACTACAAAATACCAAAGAGAGTTGCAAATTGTATGAAAGAGCCCACTGCCAAAGCCCCAAGAGAAGATGAGCATCTTGCCTTCCCAGGTGGTGGAGCATCTCGCAGTGCAAGGGACCCCTGGACAAAAGCTAGGTAGGGAGGCTTATTACCTGACTTCATCCTTCCAGCAGAGGGTTGCAGGTGCAAAGAAAGGGATACTGCTCCGACCCCACTGCTGCCTCTCTGGAAATGGCCATCAGCACTGCCAGGAGGCTCTCAAGCAGCCTTTTATAAGAGGCTTTTTGCAAGCCTAAAATTGGGGCAAGGAGGGAGGGCCTACTGAGGGCCGCCAGCTGCCAGTTTCCTTGCCTTTGACTTAGGTCTCCAAGCTTTGCAAGAGTGTCATGCTACATGGGGCCTTAGAAGTCATTTAGTCCAACACCCCTGCTATAGTAGTCCTAATAGCGTATACTGATAGAACTTGTCCACCTTCCCTTCTCAGGGACATCTCCCCACCCCCCACCCCGCCATTCAGTCCTGATTGAAAGTGAGCAAACACGAGGTAATGGAGGTAGACCTATCTCTATCTCAGACTCTGGAAAGCTGCTGACAGTCAGAGTCAATAATACTGGGCTATGCAGCCAAAATAGCCTGATTTAGTAGCCTCTGTGCCTATGAAATATCACATTTCATTCTTTATTTTTCACACTTCTATCCCACCCGCCTGCAAGGAACTCCAGATGGTCCCTCTTTATCCTTGCAACAACCCTGCCAGGGGAGTGCATGACTTGCCTAAAGTCACCTAACAAGAGCCTGCTGTGGCAGAACAAAGGCCCATCTAGCTCAGGGGACAACCAGATGCCTGGGGGGAACCCGCAATCAAGATCTGAGCCCAGGAGCCTTCTCTGCTCTTGTGCTCTCCGGTGACCGATACTCTGAAGCATTGCTGCCTCTGGCTGTGGAGGCAAAGCATCGCCTTCATGGGCTTGAGCCCAGGCCTCCCTAGTCCAAGCTACTGTAGTCATGATCCTTCACTGGCTCTCAAGAACACAGAGGAAGTCCTGTGACCACATTCGCACAGGCGGAGGCATTGCTTGAGTGCTGGGCATGCATGTGTGAACTGGCCCAAACCCACTCCAAGAACCTGCAGGTGGTATTCAACTAATCCCACTCAAAGTAGCTTTGCTGAAATTAATAAAACCAAGCGAGTCATATCTTGAAGGGGGCTGTTTTGTGCAGGCAGAGCTAGCATTGAAAACCACAGGCTGTGCCATCTGAAAGAAATAAAAGAAGATGAGAAAGGAGGGGGAGACCCAGGCACTGACCAAAGGGTTTGCCAGCTGCTCTCCAGGGCTTGATGGAGTTGACAACGTTGACATAATTAATCCACTTTTGTTCCCACGTAAGGCCAGGTCCTGAAGAAAGGAAAGTGATGAGTTTAGCACAGTTTCCCATGTATGGAAGAAAAAAATTTCTTCTTAGGAACGAATGGATAATACATGCCCCCCCCCCAGTCTCCAAACACCAAGAGACTCCAATGGTTCCAAGCGCTTTACTTGGGGTTCACTTTCCTTGGAATGAAGGTCAACAGAGACCATGGTGTCTTTAGGATAGATGGTTTTATTTTTATTTTTATTTATGTCTTTAGGATGGATGGTTTTATTTATCCCTATGTGCAGCCTGAGCACAGGATGGAGCGGCTCACAGAGTCAGCACCGTCCCCTGAAGACTGCTTGCTTCTCCATTAGTCGCAGCTTTGGGTCCCACACAGAGCAGTACAGAAAGCTGCCTTATACAAGTGAGACCTAGGGGCAGCACTGCCCATAAGGACAGGCGCATGCTTTCGAGGATGTCAGGCAGGGGACTCTCACAACCCTCTCTGGAGGTGCCAGGGATGGAACCTGGGACCTTCTACTTGGCTGCAGCTCTTCCTCCAATGCAGTTAACCTCTCTTGCTGGATCTGGTGGAAACTGCGGTCAGAACCTGAGGAGACCTTGCCATTTGCCTCCCTCTACTCATGCTCTGCCTGCATACTTGCCAACAAAGCAATATTACACCAGCAACGCAAACCGGTGTCAAAGGTATTGTTCTGCTTTCCTTTGGATCACATCAGCAAGGCCAAGGGGGGATCTTGTCGTCTGGGCAGCTCAGGACCTCCCTACACACTGCTCAGGCTTGCACCCCAGGGAGGGCACTAAGGCTGCTAATGCAGAAGCATGACTTCACCCCCAGAGGTGAAGTCTCTCATTGTCTCTTGAGACAGACAGATGCCAAGAACAACAAATGGCTGCAGGTCAGTGGGAGAATGCACTGTGTGCAGAAGGCTTCAGCTTCAATCCCTGGCCTCCCTGGGCTTGGAAAGACTCCATGTCGGAAAACTTGGAGAGCAGAATCAAATATCTTTTATTACATTGGTCTTCAGACCTCAGCAGCACTAAGCGAGATAACAAAAATTAAATCCAGAATTCACATAGACTTGCATCATTAAAAATCACTACCCTTTAAAATGAGTAATTATATCAGTAATTAGGGTTTAAAAAAACAGAACATATTCCTGTTAGAGCATAATAAACATACATCACTTTGTTTAGCACAAAACATTATGAATTTATATCAAGGTGCATTTATCCTGTTTTCAATTCTCCAGGGCAATTTGTAGCAGACAGTGAACTGTGTTTCCAGTTTCAATCCAAACAAACATGCCTCAAGTACAAGATGTTTGCAGAAACCTTGGCAAGGAGTTCCTGGGAATCACATTCTGTGGCCTTTGGGTGGCAACAAGGGATGGAGGCACCTTCAAGACATCAACTGAACCCTAATAACTTAGTACAGTACCTGTAGCCTCGCTCAGGTCAATGATCATGGCTCCCCGGTGTTTAATGCATTCTCTCATGAACCCACGGTAGTCTACAATCTTCAAGGAGACAAAAAAATAAAATTAGGAATATAGGAAGCTCTGCCTTGTACCAAGTTGGCCCATCTACCCATCTAGCTAACAATGTCTACACTGACTGGCAGCAGCTCTCCAGAGTTTCAGGCAGGACTCTCTCCCGGCCTACATGGTAATGCCAGGGATCGAACCAGGAACCTTCTGCATGCATGGTGGAAGCTCTGCCATTGATCCACGGGCCTTCACCAATCGCATTACCAACATGCTTTCCCCAAACTCCTTCAGTAATAATCTTTTGTGTTGTTGTTTTTAAAATGTACTTAATTTTCAAAAATTGCACTGCTGTGTTCATCATAATCACCTCCATTATGGAGAGGGTCCATAGCTACATCAGTAGTAACCATTGACTTTGCACATAGAAGGTGTCAGGGTCAGTCCCCGCCAGCATCACCACCTAAATAGCTTCCCACTCCTGGAGAGCCACTGCCAGTCAGAGTAGACAATACTGGACTAAGGTGGGTGGATCAATGGCAGCTTTATATACAAGCTTACTTTTAGGAAAACAGAATAAATTATCAGTACTTGTTGGGGTGGGGTGAGAGAGAGAGAGAGAGAGAAAGAAAGAGTGAGTGAGAGAACAAACCAAGCTTATAAAAAATAGCCAAGTTGATTACACATCTTCAAGAAAACACACAATGAAGTTTGCAGTTATGCCAAGAGGTTCCTACATTGGAAGCTTATCTTGCAAATTGGGTCCCGGCTGACTCAGGAAAAACATTTCAAAGCCTTTAGACTTGTAGACACAAGGAGACAGTCTCTGTTCAAATAAATTGCAAATGGGGCACAGGGCAGGGACGGTCCTTTAAATAGAGACCCACACCATAGAACTGCCCATGTCAAGTGCAGTACAGGCAACTCTCTATTTGCACGGGGGTTGAGTTCTGGGTTATCATCTGTGCCAGCAGTTCCATGTAAGCCCATTCCTCCCCTTCTGGGGCCAAAAGAGGTGTGTGCATCAGCAGTTTCGTGTGTTTTGGTTGAGCGCAAGATGGTCGTTCCCTGTTTATGGCAGAGGGAAATAATCCAGACTTTCAACCATGGGCAGTGTGCACTTTTGGTCACCCAACCCAGCCAGGAAACATTGTCTCCCAAACATTCTTCAAGGGCAGCCCTACACTGAGCTCATAATGCAGTTGTCTAGGCTTGGAGCTACACATAGGGGGAGGGGAATCCATACTTACGGGACTAGGAACATAGAGGCAGGCGGGCCTGTGAATGTCATATTCTGGGACAATGGCATAAGGAGGCATGTAAGCTCTGTGAAAAAGGCATGGCAGAGGACAAGTAGGGTTTAGTTTTCCTGTTCTTTTCTGACAAATGAATCCAGAAAGGCTGTGCCCCCCCCCAGCAGGGCAGTTTCCTCCCCCTTCCCCAGATGTCTTGTTGACCATCTCTAAACACGCCAATGAAATTTCACAGGCAGATAGCCACACAAAAAGAAACAACTAACAATGCTATCATGGGGTGGGTGGGTGGGGAGGAAGAGGTCAGGGCAGGAGCCCATGAATTTAGTAAAAGAGAAAAATATAGAATTATTCCTGGCATGAACTATATCGCCCCTCCCCATAACTCCCCACTCCAAACCCGCGTTTCACCTGGAACAGTATTTAACATTCTGTGGCCACTGAGCAAATGCAGGTTTCATTGGACTCTGGTTTTTTGGGTGAGAGTCAGGTTGCTACCTCCCTAAAGATTTTGTACTTCTGAGAAGCCTGGGAGTTCCAACTATCATGTTGACACCTCCCCCCCCCCCGGTTTCTTAGGGTCCCTGTTTTGGGTAAAGTTCCCTCGGCACTTGCCAGCTGAGTTTGGCAAAGCAACGCATGGGAAACATCCTTAATACTTGAGGTGATTTATTTGTCAACCGTTCATGGTCCAAATACATGGGTGGCTCCTTAATGTAAGCGCCATCAACCAGCTGCTTCCTATACTCCCACCACAACCCACAAGCCCTGCTGGATCAAGCCAGTGGCCCGCCCAGCATCCTGTTATTACCGCCAATGTGGTTCTCTCCAGATTCTGTTGCACTCCAACTCTCACCAGCCTCAGTAGGGCTATCTTAAGCATATGCGGTGCTGGGGTGCAAAGATCTGCCCGGCACCCTCCCCCCCCCCAGGTTGCCCAGGCCCAGGCACACAGGAGGGTGGAGCTGGCCGGCCACCTCAGCGTCTCGCTGACTCGGTCACCCCCAAACATGCGCCACAGAGCCGCCTGTAGCAGAAGATTCCGCTGCAGTGCTCCAACCAACAGGCAGGCTCTTCCTTGGACTCAACTCTTGGGCACCAGACTCTTGGCCTAGCGCCCCTGATAGCCCGGCGCCCCGCACCCCTAGCGCCTATGGGTAAGACAGCCCTGAGTTTCAGCCAGCATAGCCAATGGTCAGCAGAGATGGGAGCTGTCATCCAGCAACATCTGGATGACCCTGGCAAGTCCCCCACCCCTGCTTTAGAGATCCTCTATCACAGCCCTAAGAAGCAGGGAGGACCCCGGTGTGAAGCCACCTCATCTGAACAGATGACACTTACCTGCAGGGGAAAGCCATGTTGTGTTCATCCCAGCACTTGGCTGGCCCTAGGTCTGATTATTATTATACCACTATTACCCTACATAGGTATTACCCATGATCTCACAATGGCTGCTGCCTGAAGCTGATTGGCCATTGTGCTGTGTGGCTTCACTGCCAGCCTGGACTCCTGGGATACCAAGACTTATGGAGGCTGAAGCAAATAAAAACAAAACTGTTTATTCACAAGCGGTAGAATACAGAAGCCTGTGGGCCCAATGTATCCCTCCAGACCTCACTATCTGCCCACCCAAGACCTTCCCTAAGCCCCCCTCCAAACAACCCACCCTCACCAGCCCTGCCTCTCCCTTGCCTGGATGGAGAGGTGGGCACAGGAAAACCTCAGACGTAGCTGGAATGCAACTGGCCTTACCAACAGCTAAGAGCCGCATCTGTTGCTTTCCCCACTTTTGCCTCTGGCCCTGCTGCTCTTTGGCATGTGGCCCCCAGAAGGCTTCCCATGAGGGAGTGTGGTCCTGGGCTGAAAAAGGGCTCCCCTCCCTTGCTCTAGAATCAGAATGGGAAGGTTTCTTCCCGGACGACAATTAAAAGATAATGTGAGACATATTATTAATATAATAGAATATGTGGAGACCAGGATAGATAAACCTGTAGTGTTAATGTTTATAGATGCAGAAAAAGCTTTTGACAATATTTCTTGGCAGTTTATGAAAAAGAATCTGGAGATGATGGGAGTAGGAGGATCTTTCATGAAGGGTATAGAGGCAATATACTCCAAACAAAAAGCAAAACTGATTGTGAATAACATTTTGACAGACTATTTTGATATTTCAAAAGGTATTAGACAAGGTTGCCCACTTTCCCCATTGCTATTCATCACGGTCCTGGAGGTATTATTAAATAGATTGAGAGAAGTTTCAACAATTAAAGGTATAAGACTGGGTACAAAAGAATTTAAGCTTGCGAATGATTTGGTACTAACTTTAGAAGAACACAATTGAAAGTGTTGCAGAAGCTTTAGAGGAAATCAAAAGATTTGGACAGTTGGCAGGATTTAAATTAAATAGATTTAAAACAAAAATGGTGGTCAAAAATACTGTATGAAGATAAAAGAAAAAGAACTACAGCAAAAATATGGAATAGTGGTGGCCAAGAAAGCAAAATATTTGGGAATATGGTTAACAGCAAAGAATATTAACTTGTTTAATGATAATTATGAATTAGTGTGGAAAGAGGTAAAGAAAGATTTGGAAGTATGGAATAGATTGAAGTTGTCGTTTTATGGAAGAATTGCTGCAATTAAGATGAATGTGTTCCCTAAGATGTTATTCTTGTTTCAAACAATTCCTACCGGTATAATCAAAGGAACAGAACAATTCAAAGAATGGCAGAAAATTTTATCTAGATTTATCTGGCAGGGGAAGAAACCACGAATAAAATTTAAATTATTGATGGATAAGAAAGAAAGAGGTGGATTCTCCGTGCCAGACTTGAAGATATATTATGAGGCGTCCTGTCTATGTTGGTTAAGAGAGTGGATAATATTGAAAACTACAGATTTATTAGATTTAGAAGGTTACAACAACAGGTTTGGTTGGTATGCTTACCTCTGGTATGAGAAGACAAAAGTACATAAAGGTTTTACAAATCATGTGATAAGGTGATATGAAAGTTTGGGAAAGGAATATGAATTTTTGGAAAGGAATAAAATGCTGTTGGAAAGGAAGACTCCATGGTGGATATCACCGGTAGAGGTTTTAATGGTCAAGAAAACAAATATGGAAGGGAGGAGGGCCACATACGAAGAGATTTGGACAAAATCAGATATAGGTTGGAAATTAAAACCATATGAGGAAATAAAGGGTTGACAGGATGGTTGCAATACCACCAAGTGAATAATATATTATCAAAAGACAAAAAAATAGGGTTTGAAGATAAAAGGTCCAAATTGAATTGCTAGAAGGAAGAGAGAAATTGTTATCAAAAATGTATAATTTTTTATTACAATGGTTTACAAAAGATGAAATGACAAAAGATGTGATGATAAAATGGGCAAAAGATTTTGGGCATAATATTGAATATGATGCGTGGTTGAAATTATGGAATGAAACATTGAAATTTACTGCATGTACCGCTTTGAAGGAAAATGTAATGAAAATGATGTATAGATGGTACTTAACACCAGTGAAATTAGCTAAAATGTATAGGGTGGGTAATAAAACATGTTGGAAATGTAAAGAAAAAGATGGGGAGTTTTACCATATGTGGTGGACATGAGAGAAAGTAAAATGATTTGGGGAAATGATTTATAATGAGTTGAAAAAGATGTTTAGGTACACCTTTCCCAAAAAGCCTGAAGCTTTTTTACTTGGTTTAATGGGACAGGAAATAGCAAAGGGAGATCAGAGACTATTTATGTATGCTACAACCACGACAAGCACTTTATTAGCCCCAAAGTGGAAATTACAGGAGATACAGACAATTGAGGAGTGGCAAACTGTGCAGAACTGGCAAAGTTGACTTGCGGGATTCGAAACCAGGGAGAGACAAAGTTCCAGAGGGAATGGAGTAAATTTATTGACTATATGGAGAAGAACTGTAGAAGCTTAAAGACACTAGCAGGACTGAAATAAATCCTACGAAGTGAACTTATCTATGTTTACAAAAAGGAACGGCGAGACAGGAGTGAGAAATAAAGCCGAATGATGGGAGGGAGGGAAGTCACAGCTCGGTGGAGCGAAAGACTGAGATGGGGAAATTTAAGATAAATTGCAATCCTTTTTTGTGTTTGTTGTTTTTTGTTTATTTGGAAATTTTAATAAAAATTATCTTTATAAAAAATAAAAAATGCCCTTTGTTCTAAGGTGCAACAGCAACAAGCTCAGATTACCTGATGTAGGAGTGGCGTAGATTAATGGAGATGGAGGGAGTGAACCTTTCCTGGGAGCAATACAATTTTAGGGAGATATGCATTCCTTTGTCTCTTGCTGTGATTATTAAATAAACTCTGGTAAGAACACTCCTTTTGTTTGATCTTCTCAATCACTCCCACTGGGAGTATGACACATAAACATCTCACTTCTTGTAGTCTGCCACATCACTTTCCCCAACTGTATTTCCCAGTAACCTTTAGATCCCTCAGAACAAAATCTTATCAAGGTCCATAAACAGCTTCACTGAATAAAAACCACCCCCACTGTTGCTGGTTTCTCTCTGAAATACCCAACCCTGCCCACTCAGGGGCAGTCTCAGCTTATGCAGGTGGGTGATGTCTAGGTCCAAATAACCTGGTGACCCCAGATACACTGATGTCCTACGCTAGAATGTGCCACCATGATCCAATAACTTCCCCCACCTCCAACCCAGATAAAGTAGCAAATTTTGGTTCAGGTGTTTACAGATTCCCTCAGAATTTGTGTAAATATTTCCCATCACAGCAGGGCCCCAAAATTCACTTCATATTAGTTTTGCTGAACCCAGTATTCTTTGCAACACTCAAGGGTCCTGCAGGGCAGGAGAAGACAAAGCAAACCCATGGCTGAAAAGAGTTTTATACATTCTACAATCCAATCCACACCTGCTCAGTTTGAAGGCTGATGAGCCAGGAGATGAAACATTTTTTTAATGTTTGTGGTTTTTTTATTCATACAAATACACTTTTTGTCTAAAGAGTGGTCTTTTTGACAGTCAACACTAGCACTATGTCAGAACTCCAGAGTTCCTTTCAAAGATTACATACAAGAGAGGCTTCAACATACTGTTAAAATAATGGGTGCAACTCTGACCATTGCGCACACTAAATATATTTGCACTTTGCAAAATAAAAAGGTTTCCCCCCTAAAATGTTTGGTTATTTCTGGTATAAAAAAAATAAGTAAAATGCAGCACAGCTGAGATTTCAACCAAAAGAAAAGAAAAGAAAATGAAGACAACATATAGATTTAAGTGCAAATACAAACATACAAAGCTACAAAGACAGAAAAGATTTTTTTAAAAGCAATGAAAATACTACAATGATGCAAGTCCTTGAGGAGGACAACACTGGAATAGTCCATCAGTTCGATGCGCCACACAAAGCTTCTTCGTTCTTCGTGGGCCTGTTCCTTTCGTGGCTGTTATAGAATCCCTTCGTACCATCAGGGCCCCTGGGCAGACGCAGAACGCCAACTGGTAACCCAACTGCATTCTGTATTTTGGGACTCTGCATTGGGCTGCCTACAGGACTTTTCTCTTGTGTCAGAGTCTGAGCTTGCCGCCGCCTCTGGACCCACGGGCTGCTGGAAGGAGTAAGACTACTGTCCGACGAATAATCCACACACCTCCCGGATGTCTCAGGGCTGGTGCTCAGGCTAAGCCTTCCTTCTCCGGCAAGTGGGGACATCCTGGACACTTTGCGCAGTGCAGAAGGGCTGCTCCAAGGGCTGGATCTTGGAGACACGTTTGGGCTAAGATGATTGTTCTGGTAGGCAGAAAGACTCAGTTTGTTGGAAGAGTTGCTTCTGCGCCCAGACACTGGTGATGCTGGGTTGCTCTCAGGCTCGGAGGAGCTGTTGGCTGAAGATTCGTCACCAATGAACTGAAGTTCTTCAACTCTCTTGTTCATTGAATGCCTTTTGCTGAGAGCCTTGCTGGAGTCTTCTTCACGGTTCTTGTCTTTGAAGACCTTCTTTTTTGGAGGCTTCATTCCAATGAGGATAACCTTCATGGCAGTTTCGTTGTCCCTGATGCACATTGACTCATGAGCTTTGATAGCAGCATCTACCTCTTCAAACTCTACGATCGCACATTCTTTGGTTCCCACTTGGCTGTATCGGCTGCTGAATCTCTTGATATCTGGTGGAAGATCCCGACCGGGCTTGAGGATGCGAACCGAAGAGATGACACCAAACCTGACAAAGACTTTGAGGAGATGCTCCATTATCTTCTCTTGAACACATCCATTCTCTTGCCCTCCATCTGGAGGATGGAGATCAGAAACCAAGCAGATGTCATAGACAAGCAGCATCTTGCTTGGGAGATTCTCACTAGGGAAGACGGGGACAGGAGTGTTACGACGGACCTTCCTGTTGTCTTCGTTCAGCTCCAAAATATCAGAATATTTCAGGGCAAAAGATGTGGTTCTCCAGTCACGGGTCAAGTGTTTTACCTGTAAGGGAAAGGTAAAACACATTGGGGAAACATTGGGGAAAGGCAAAAACATTCCTCTTCTCACAGGCCTTTGGCTACTTGAACTATCTATGGTCTTTTAAACTGTTGAGGGTATTGTTTTAGTTTCTTTCTATATTATGTCTTTTGTGGTTTTATATTTTAAACAGCCATGTGATCCTCAAGTGAAGGGCACTTTAGAAATTCAAACAAACAAACAAAACACCAGAATAGTATAACATAGCCATGAGTGAATGGGAGAAGCTTTCATTCACTTGTATAATTTGCCATTAGCCTGGGGCAAGTACTAACTGCCTGGCAAACCAAGGGACACAGGCACACACAAACTACTGACTTCAGGTTGCTGGAGGGAGCAGCAGGACACTCAGTGGTGTGCTGGGCCAGCTGCATATCCTGTAAGACAGCCAGGACTGCATTTCTGCATTGCAGGGGGTTGAATTATATGACCCTTGGGGTCCCTTCCAACTCTATGATTCTATGACTGGCTCCTGCAGCTTTAGGCTGCCTGCATGGCCCATCTGAAGAAGTGTGCATGCACACAAAAGCTCATACCAATGACAAACTTAGTTGGTCTCTAAGGTGCTACTGGAAGGAATTTTTTTTTTTTTTTGCATGGCCCATGTAACTGAAAGACAGCAAAGCTTTCTTATGGTGGAAATGCCCTCTGGTATCCAAATTGTGGGCTGACACATGGGAAAACCAGAATCATCCAGGAGCATAGCCTAAAAACAGACTCTGCTGGCCCCTCTGGTTGGAAGCAACACTTTACAGCCACCATGCAACAAAGCTCACCTTTTTGAAAGATGTCAGGAGCTTGACACTGACGTATCCCATTTTGTTCCTCCGAACATGCTTCAGGAGAAAGGCATCTTTTTCGAGGTTTTCATCTGAGAAGTAATACTCAATCTGGGTCACCAGCTTCATGATCAGCTCCTGCTCTGGAGGTTTCCAGTTGTGGCCAAAGTCATCCCCGTCATTCTCACCACCGCTAGGAAGAGAGAGAAAAGACGACTATATTGATCAACACACCTTGATATCTTATTACAATTTTACACCTGCATTTCTTCTTCTTCCAAGGGAAATATTGCTGCAAGGAGAAATCATTCTTGCAAGGCTACTGTCAGAAGAGGGTCCTTTCTGACCTGCAGAAGCATTTCTTTTAATGGAATCAACTGAATAGGAAACTAAAATGATGGTTTCATGTCACACTTAATATGTAGCTATGCAACAATGGTCTTACTTACAATTCTAAATGGCAACCAAAGTCTTATGAGATTGTCCATTTTCATTCACGTTCTTCTGCCAAGGGCAGAGTTCTTTCCGGATCTGGAGCCAATAAGCACCCCAGTGGATGAAGAATAAGCAATGCTTTATTTGTGTAAGGTCAACAGATAGCAGCAGGCATACAAAACACAAATTATAGCATACCAGACAGGAATCACACACAATCTCCCCTTCAGCTGCCCGGAGCTCCAGTTAGAGCAGCAAAAGTCCCTGGCCGACAGTCTCACAGCATCTGGTACCTCAATCTGTGAAGAAGCTCTCTGAGCCCCTTCAGCCTACAGCTTTTAGAGCCAACTTTGATTTGAGTGGTTGCACCTGGTTAGCAGGCATCACTCATGATCAGCCTGGGACACCGGGTGTGACTAATGTGGAGCAGCTGAGAGTCTCCAACCCAACTAACTGCAACTGGGCATCCTCCCCACGAGCCAATCAGCACTTAGAACACAGGAGGAGACCCAGGAAACTCCTGACACAGGTGTGAAAAACAAATTATACCATCATGAATCGGCAAACCTTGAACCGGGGATGTAAAAGGGAATGAGACACATCATCTAACTCCTCGAAATTACAATGGTCTTCTGTGTTTCCCCTACACACGTGTCCCAATGTGACAGAGCAGGAAAGAAAACATGTAAAATTCATGTATTGAGGGAGAACTGGACATGATTGCCAGCCCTGGGAATGATGGCATACTGGTAATAATAAAATCTGTGCACTTTACAGGGTTAACAAGCTTGCTTGACTTACTGATGTCAGGCCCAGAAAAACGCCTTTTTACTTTGCAGAAATCGAAAGCCAAGAAATGCTGAATTCTGCAACTTATGTAGAACAATTTAACGCACCAATTACCAATCCTATAAGAACAAAATAAGAGCCCTAGAACTGGATTAGACCACAGGCCCATCTGTTCTCACAGTGAACAAGCCTATCCCTTTAGAGAGCCCACAAGCAGGATTTAAGAGTACCAGCCCCCAGCCCTCTTGTGCCCCTAAGCACTCCCAATACTGGAGGTGGCATACGGCCATTGTGGCTATTTTTGTTTTACTTAGTAAGGTTTATATACCTTTTAATCAACAAAAGTCTCGTAAGTGCTTTACATAAAACAATATGAAATATTCCAAAGAAAATACTGATAAAATCCCTAGATACATGGAAGTGTGCTTTTAAAACAGGAGGCATGTGGGTGTCTCCCGGCTATATAGAGGGGGGGGCGCTAAAAGTCAACCATTTAGAATTACATGTCTGGGTAGGCTTACTCAAACGTAAAAGTTTTAAAGCAGGCATCAGAAACAGTACGGAGAAAGCCCCTTCCTAATATTAACAGTACCCACTGACAGCCTTATCCATCACTACATCTTCTGGGAACAAAAACCACATGTTTTAGTCTTCAAGGGCAGTTAAAAACCACTTTGTTAAGTGATGGAATTATGCCAGGTCTTGATAAAGGGATGGCCCACCAGAGATATGATTCATCAAGTGCTGTTGTCTTACAAGTGTCACTTGGTCTGGGAAAAAAGAGAGCAAAGATGCTGAATACTGCTCCCCCCCCATTAAAAACAGATTGTGTTTTTCGAATATATCACACTGAAGAGTGCAATATACTCTTGTGCCTCAGCAGCTTTGGAGAGGCAAAAGGGACAAGGATTAGCCTTGACGGTGGCCCGTCTTTGGTTTGTCTGATGACTCACAGGCAGATGAGTCACAATCTAATGTGGTTGTTTTTCTGGCTCCTTGATCATTTGTTTTTTGGCATTCACCTTCTCCATAAATTGCACCCCTCCTCTTCCCTTACCACCCCCCATTGGATATTTCAAATGCAGATTGCTAAGCTCTGTGGAGTCATTGGGGGTTCTCCTTCTCCACCCACCCGCCCCCCCGCCCCCCCCCACATGGATTCAATAGCACATGCATTCCTGCCATTTCAAAAGGGAGGCTCCATCTGCCACACTGGGTAGAATCAGAGCCCTTGCATCCCAGCTCTATCATGGAGATCTTATGTAGAAGAACTGTTAGTTGTCCCCCATGTTCCAGAGGCCCAGCTGGCTTCAACTAAAAGCTGGGCATTTAGTGGCACTGGTCCCTTCCAATTGAGATTCAGCACAGGAATCCTGGCTTTTGATTTTCTGAGGAGTGATAATGGAACTGCTTTCACGTCGGCGGAATTCCAAGAGTTTGTGACTAAGAACGGAATCCGCCACGTCAGGTCAGCGCCCTTTCATCCAGCCACTAATGGCCAAGCTGAGCGTATGGTACGCACAACTAAAGATGCGCTCAGGCGTATAATACAGGGAGACTGGTGTAACGGGTTAACACTATTTGTGATGTTTAGGTTTTTTGTTTACCTGACCTGTCAAGGGGTTACCCCACACTCCAGGCTGGCTGGCTGAACATTCTATGAGGGGAGGGATGCTCCTGTTTAAAAGGGAGGAGCAGCCGTTTGTCAGTTAGTAGAGGGTTTTGGGGAACGGGAGCGTGTGTGGTTAATAAAAAGAAGAAGAAGGCCTTATAGTTAGGATAGGTTTAGGTAAAGGTTGGAAAAGATATATACATTGAATGTTTGACAAAGGTGAAATAACCAAAACCAAGCTTGTACACATGAAACCATAAAGTATTCCGTTATGACTAGAAGCAAATGAATATTCATCGTTTAAGTGCCAAGCAAAGAGTCATCTGTATTATTTTCCAGCAAGGTATCAGCACTTGTTTAGGTGGAGACACCGCAAAGGACAAAACTTCCTACAAGAGAAGAATGGATAGTTTGTGTCTTTGAGTCTCACTGAGGGGGCTGAATAGGAGGACAAACCTAAAGTGTCACAGTGTTGCCTCAGTGGAGAGGGAATCTTTTGCAGTGGGGGAAGTTCAGGGAGAGGGAACCCCTTAACTGTGGACAAAAGGGAAAGTCTCGTAAATAGTCCAAAAGGTGCAAATGATACCTGGCCGCGTGTGCTGGAAGAAAAACCTCATTACTATCAAGCCCACGGGGTAGAAGGGTTTAGGCGAAAGGGAGAGAGGGAGGTTAGTTTTACCTCAGGATTCCCTAGTAGCTCATAGAATCATAGAATCATAGAATCATAGAGTTGGAAGAGACCACAAGGGCCATCCAGTCCAACCCCCTGCCAAGCAGGAAACACCATCAAAGCATTCCTGACAGATGGCTGTCAAGCCTCTGCTTAAAGACCTCCAAAGAAGGAGACTCCACCACACTCCTTGGCAGCAAATTCCACTGCCGAACAGCTCTTACTGTCAGGAAGTTCTTCCTAATGTTTAGGTGGAATTTTCTTTCTTGTAGTTTGAATCCGTTGCTCCGTGTCCGCTTCTCTGGAGCAGCAGAAAACAACCTTTCTCCCTCCTCTATATGACATCCTTTTATATATTTGAACATGGTTATCATATCACCCCTTAACCTTCTCTTCTCCAGGCTAAACATACCCAGCTCCCTAAGCCGTTCCTCATAAGGCATCGTTTCCAGGCCTTTGACCATTTTGGTTGCCCTCTTCTGGACACGTTCCAGCTTATCAGTATCCTTCTTGAACTGTGGTGCCCAGAACTGGACACAGTACTCCAGGTGAGGTCTGACCAGAGCAGAATACAGTGGTACTATTACTTCCCTTGATCTAGATGCTATACTCCTATTGATGCAGCCCAGAATTGCATTGGCTTTTTTAGCTGCTGCATCACACTGCTGACTCATGTCAAGTTTGTGGTCTACCAAGACTCCTAGATCCTTTTCACATGTACTGCTCTCAAGCCAGGTGTCTCCCATCCTGTATTTGTGCCTTTCATTTTTAAGTAATATAGAGCTCTTTAAGTAATATAGAGGTTGAAGAGGAAAAGACGAAAGAAAAGGATTTTGTCGCAACTGGACCCTCCATCTAACGGAGTTTTTGCTGGCCCAACACATAACCCCAAGCGCAGAGACTGGCCGTAGCCCAGCTGAGTTGCTAATGGGAAGAAGGCTCACTACTCTCCTGGATCGCATACATCCCGACAGGGCCTTAGAGCAGCAACCATCTACCATGGAGTGGAAGGCACCTAAGGGGTTTGCTCCAGGGGATCATGTGTATGTCCGGAACTATGGGCTAGGACAGAGTTGGGTACCAGGGACCATAGGCTGCTGTACAGGCCCGGTGTCCTATGAGGTGGGGCTGGAGGGTGGACTGGTTTGGAAAAGACACCTCGACCAGATCAGACCCCGGCCATCTCTCAACCCAGTATGTCCAGCGGAACTCAGGGCAGCACAACAGAAGCAGCTGGCAACTCAGCAACTGGGACAAGTGGGGAAACAGAGGATTCACCACCCACCGAGACAACTAAGCAGAACAATCTCGTGTCCACAGCAGCCCCGCAACTGGCTATACCTGCAGAGCTCGAGAACTCGGACTCCACGCCAGTTTGGGCCACACCACAATCTCAGCAGGAATCGGGTGGGGCACCGGACTCTGGTACTGGCCCCCGGCGGTCCGGCAGAGTTTCCAAGTGTCCAGCATCAGGACTATGTTCACTGAACTTGTATAATACCTAGTGAGAGGACACATGTAAACTGTAACCATTATGCTTTATGCCTAAAAGGAACCATTACGAACATTGCTGTAAACAACGTAACCACATGATCTTAACTAATGCCTTATCTTGGTGAGGAGGGGTGTTATGTATTGGTGTATGTAGTTTTCCCTCAGGTTCTTGGCAGTTGTCTTAGGAGGGAACTTTAGGAGGGAACTTTGAATTATGTTTTGTTACATTCTTTGAGCCAGCCTCTATAAAAGCAGGCCGGCTCAGCAGTCAGTTCAGTTCTGTTCCAGCTTCCAAATAAAGAGCTGCTTTGAAGAATCGATGTGTCGTCTGCTCACTACGTAATATTGTTGATATAAAATTTTTGTATGTGTAAATTGTTGTATTTGTTTGTATATTTTGTTGATGTTTAATTTATTCCTTATGACTACTTTTGTTGTGATGTAATTACGTACATTTTTCATGTTGTAAGCCACCTTGACATGGTTTGAACTATGGAAAAGTGGCATACAAATAAAATTTTGTATATATGTATGCATTGCAGAGCTGGTGTGGGCTGGGCAATGTATGTGACACTCCACATGTTGGTGGACTCTGACTCCCATCAGCTCCAGTCTGTTAGCATTTGTTGCCTGGGGCCCCAGAGCTAGGACAAATGCATTGTGCACACATGCCCGGTCACTATTGTGATTGTTCCCCAACTTGCAGAACAACACACACAAGCCATTGAATAAGGCTAAACTGCTTTATTGTGGCAAAATGCAGAGTCTGTCTCTGTTTGCCCAGCTCAGACATTCAGCGCTGTTTAGCATGGCTGCCTCTCTCTAGCATAGCAGGCAGTGAATAAAGAACAAAGGAACAACAGTTCCACTACAGGAAGACAAAACATCCTGTCTACGTCACTTCCACTCTGTGGAATGAAAACACATGCAGTCATATGATACACAACAATCCTATGACTACAGATGGGGAATGAATCTCCCAACACAGTCTCCACAGCCAGCGTTCAGGGAGGGCGGGTGCTGGAGTCCGGCAGGTACCTGGAAGGCCCCAGGCTCCTCATCTCTGACTCTTGCACTGCTCCTTATTTATGCATGCATTCATTGGAGGGAGGGGGGACATTTACACCCTTGTCTTTTCATTAAAATGGTCAGGGCCACTTACAGAAATATGCAAGAATAAACCAAAAGATAAAAGATACCAGGAGACAGAAGGAGAACCCCCTCCCCAAAGAAGCCCCAGGGTATTCAATACATCAGCAGTGAGGCAAGTCAAATGTCTGCCAGTGGAGGATGGTTCAGAAGGGCAAAGGGAGCCCTGCCAATCTTCAGTCTGCACACAGCCAGCCCCTCACTTCCCCACCTGCCTGTCTCCTCCCTTACAATCACCTACAGTAGTTCCCCCTGCCTTCCACACTTCCAGGCTCAAGGGGCACCAGCCAGTGTTGATTCCCCTCCCAAAGAGAAGAGCTTTTGCAAGCCAATAGAAAGTCACCAGGGAGAGGTAAGGAGGGACTCTCTTGGGTGGGAGAGCCACTGTGTGGAGGCTCTTCTTTATTTTCTAGCCAAACATGATTTGGATGCTGGTTGGACAAGAATGAGAGAGACCCTCTCTTCTGGCACCCCCTCACAACAATTCTGTAGCCTACCAGAAAGTTTTTCAGGTCAAACACACCATTTTGATTTGGGTTATGGCTATCAGTTAGTTCTATGCTTGGCCACGTTAGCAAGCCCAGGTGGGTCTTCCGGATGTGCTTCCTACTTACTGAGCAAAAGCTAGAGTCCTGGTTACTGGCTGGGCTAAACATTATCCAGAGTTCATTTAGATCTCTCCCTACCCCATCCCCCCTGTAATGCTACACACCCTCCAAATGTATGCATGATTGAAACCTATTCTAAAGTCAAGTGAAAATAGTAGTAAGTGAAGAAGGGAGAGGCAGCCACAGAATGCTGCAGAGCTACTATTCTACGCCACTGCTATGGGGGAAGCCCAGCACCAGCTCATTAAGACAGCGGCAATCCAAGATTATGCCTAGGATCTTCCAGATCCATTTATTTCTAGGTGACTCCTTGCAGGCAGGCAGTACTGCGTCATAGTCCAGAGGGAGACTTAAACAAGCCAATCACACTAATTAACAGCAGCTTCCTAACAGGCAGTCCTGCCCTATTTCACTAATCTCTGAGTGATGCAGCCACCCTAATCTTTTTCTTCCACCATGAAAACAACCACCTGCCCCCTGCTCCAGAGTCTTGATGGAAACAGGTGCCCAGCAGGTCATTCGTTCATATGCATGCCTGCCTGCAGGCCCTGACTGCATAAGACTGCAACACACACACACATACATCCAGCACAGACAAAACACCCCCATTCTCCAAGTGTCATTTGGAGATAGCAAACAGGTCTTGGTGTCCCCAGTGGTGCAGTTAGGTAATTTTAGACTTTGGACTTAATGGTTTCAGTCTCTCTCTCTCCCCCCCCCCACTTCAAAATGTGCTAAGCTGGTCCTACTGCCCTTGCGAGTTCTCCTGCTCATTTGGACAGGTGGGGCCCTGTGCATCTGCCCCAAAATCCTCCCCTGGCTGGCACCACTGCCCATCCCCCTCTTGTACAGGAGAATAATAAATTCACTTCTCAATATTAATGACCCTGAACTGAATTTGCAATCGAATTAGAATTCGTTATGTCTGCTGTTTGTTATGTACTGTACTTTAGATCACCTTGTTATGACACAATTTCCTTAAATCTATGTCTTTCCTTTCTTGATTCATTCACCTTACAATATTTCTTCCATAACATTTCATCAAGGAAGCTACTTTCTCTTAGGAAAAGGTTTCTGTGTTCACTGTTCCAAGCTATGGTGCTGGCTATTAGCTTAGATAGCTTTAAAAGTGAATCAGGCAAATTCAGGGAGGAGTGGAATCTGCCCATCGGAAAGGAAGATAAAGTGCTAGGAAATAACAGTGGGGAAAGGGGTTCACCATGGGCCCTGATTATGGGCTTCCTAGGCATCTGGTAAGCAGGATGCTGGGCTAGACTAGATGGGCCACGGATCTGATCCAGAGGGGTTCCTGGAAACAAAGCCTTACAAGAAATGGTTGCAAGAGAAGAGAACATCTGAATGGTTGTTATGTAGACAATACAGATATATTCAGTGGATGGGAAAGGCAGGGAACTAAAATTGGGCTCACCTTGAGGGAGAGCATCCCAATGGTGATGTTTGACAGTGGGGCAAACTCCCTTCACTGGAGGTATTTAAGCAGAGGCCGGAGGTCCATCTGTCAGGGAGGCTGTAACTGTGGATCCTGTATTGAGCAGCTGGTAGGACTAAAGGACCTCCAAGGTTCCCCCTTTCAGGTTCTTTATGAAAGCAGAAAGTTTATGGGTGGTGGAGAAAAACCCATTTGGCACATCCTTAGCTGGCGGCATTATCTCCCCGCCCCCCCGCCCCCGCTTGGAGGACAACATCTGTAATAGGACTGGGGAAGGTGCAACCCTCCAGATGTTGCTGGATTCCAACTTTCCTCACCCGAGAGTTCAAGCCCCGCGCCATCTGGAGGGGCCACCAGCTCCCCACCCCTAACTTGTAAGCGCTTCCGAAGGTGGCTGCTTACACCCTCCGAGCGCACCAAGGAGGCCTCCTCGAGCAGAGTCAGACGGATTTAGAGGGATGGAAAAGTAACGGAGGTCACCTCCTTCTGCTCATCCTCTCATCCTCTGGGGCATCAGATTACAGGCGCTCAGCTGGCGCAGCACAGCGCTCTCTCGCGCTCTCGCCCCCACCCTCCCCAGCCAGTGCCAGGTCAGCAGGAAATCCCTTCCACGCTCCTGGGGGTAGGGTAGGGGGAACCTCGTCTCCCAGGCTCCCTGCCAAAGGCGACTTTGCAGCATCGCATGGGCTAGACCGGAGGAGAAGGAGGAGGAGGAGGAGGAGAAGGAAGAGGAGGAGGACACGGCGAGCGCCGCTTGGTGCAACATCCGGCTCCAGTTGCACCCAGCTTCCTGCAGGATTTGGGAGCCCCTTCGGTCGCGTCACGCGGTGCCTGCGTCAGCTACTGCGATAGGATCCCCTTGAGGATGCAGGGGATACGCCTGCTCCTTGTGTGTGTGTGTGGGGGGGGGAGATAGCCCACGTGCCCCCTTGGCAGAGGACCCTCTTCGTTGTTTAAGGAAGGGGGTGTTTTAACAGCATCTATTGCAGGAGAGAATACTGTATGGAGCAATAGCAAAACATCAAGCAAAGGGCCTGACGGGGGTGGCGCGGGGAGGAGGAGATTCTCTCTTCCAGATGCTGCAACACTCTGAGGCTCTGCACACATGGCCTGCTGCTTAAAATGTGAGGTCGCTCTTTTCCTCAATTCGACTCAAAGCTGCTTTGGGAAGGAAACGCATCAAAGCAGAGCATTTCTTAAGAAACACCAGGGTGGATAAGGACACGTGCGCACCGCTTCCCAAACTGCATGCAGAGTCAAGGGGACTGTGGAGCCGGCCCTCTGCCCACCAACTCTGACAATTGGCCAGGCTGGGTGGGATGTCAATGGGAGTGGGAGTCCCGCAACATCTCGACAGTCACGGATTCCCCATCCCTGATAGAACAGTTTCTGAACTAAGGGCTGTGATTCTGTTCCTTCCTTGGTTGAGGAAGGCAGGTGGCCAGAGTTTTGCCAATGTGAACAGTTCCAATGTTGGCTAAACAGTTGCTTCCTGCACAGCAGAGGGAAGGGAATGCTGGGAGTTGCCAGACTCTGCAATTGGAGAGGGGCAAATGTGAAGGGACAGGACCAGGGCCGGATTTAGATGAAGAAAGGCCCTAGGCTACTCCACTTGTGAGGCCCCTCCCAATCTTGAAAAACTCCTCTCTCCCGAGCAGTTAGTGACCATAAAGCTAAGAAATAGCTGCAAAATTGCTTCCACATTAGGAAATGCCATCTGATTTCCCCCCTCGTATGTACAGTAATTTGATAAAGGTCTGTATGAGACAGAGAGTGCTCTGCTGTAAGCCTATGGCTTTGTCTCATGTACAGTCAAACCTCGGTTTACACCTACCTCTGTTTGCGACCGCTTCAGCGAGCGACTGCCGCGGACCCAGAAGTGTTTACATCTGGGTTCTGCGGCGTCGGATGCGCAGACGCGATCTGCACAGTGTGTGCGTGTGTGCAGAAGTGCTCTATCACCACTTTGCGCATGCGCAGAAGCGTACCTTTGGGGAGCGACCACTTCAGCGAGCGACCGCCTCCACAGAACGGATTGTGGTCACAAACCAAGGTACCATTGTACAGGGAAAGTGCAAAAGTTCATCAATAAGTTTCAGGTCAATATCTTCTGGGTATGCTTCCATCAACAGTTCAACACCTTGTTGAATTTCTTGCTTAGATGCTATCAGAATAGCAAGAATGGAAAAACAATTGCGCAACCTCACTGTATACAGTACTTCTTTTTAAATTGGCTTCAAGTGCATCTAATATAGGAATAAAGGATTTTATCCTAAACTTATCTCTTGAAGAAAGTGCATCTGAGGCATCGGGTGCACTTCTGTCATTTCTTTGTTGTTCCCTCACTCTTTGTCTCCTTGTTTTGTAGTTAACATTTGGCAAGGTGGCTTTTGCTTGTTTCTCAAGCTCATCAAAATCTTCTCTTTAAAAAATCCAGATGTGAACTGTACAAACTTGCACAAGAACTCAATAACAGGTCTGATTTCTGAAGGGCTTTGCTGACCTTGTGAAAATGACCTAGCACACAGACTTATATCTCTAAGATGCTGCTGATTGTGGCTGTGAATTAGGGCCCCACAAAAAAAGTGCAAGATGGGCCCTAGAGTTTCAAATTGGGCCCCACTGGCTGGCCCTGAGTCTCATAGTTGCTGGGCCCGGGTTGCCCTGCCCTCGCATGAATAATAATAATAATTTATTTATATCCTGCCCATCTGGCCGGGTCCCCCCGCCACTCTGGGTGGCTTCCAACACACATTTAAATACATTAAAATATCACAGATTAAAAACTTCCCTAAACAGGGCTGCCTTTAGGTATTTTCTAAATGTCAGGTAGTTGTTTATCTCTCTGACCTCTGATGGGAGGGTGTTCCACAGGGTGGGTGGGTGGATGCATGAAGTCTTGGGTTTGCAATTTTGGGAGATGGGAGACTGCCCGCTGGGGGGCAGGTGGGCTGGGTAGGCCCCCTAGATCTAGAGGCCCTAGGCTTCAGCCTACTTAAAGGTAAAGGGACCCCTGACCATTAGGTCCAGTCGCGGATGACTCTGGGGTTGCGGTGCTCATCTCGCTTTACTGGCCGAGGGAGCCGGCATACAGCTTCCGGGTCATGTGGCCAGCATGACTAAGCTGAGCAGCACACGGAAATGCCTACTTAGCCTATACATAAATCCGGCACTGGACAGGAGAGGGAGGAATTGGGGTAGAAACATTTTCATGGAAAGGGTGTCCCCATGCCCAAAGGGCAACTATAAGGGTTTGGGGTTTTTTTTATGGACCTCACATCTTTGCAGAGCCAAACGGGAAGTGACATCTTTAGCAATCATGGTGGAGTTTGTCAGAGTGGCAGAGCCCATCCTCTCCATGGAGGAGGTCTCAGGTTGAAGCCCCTAAGTAAGGAGCTTGGGGGACTGATTGATGGTGTTAATTGGATTAATAAGACAGTTTCATATGGTCATGGATAGATAGATAGATAGATAGATAGATAGATAGATAGATAGATAGATAGTAGCCGGTGAGCAGATTTTGACACTTCGAGTTGGGGGGTGGGGGGGTTCATGGAAGAGGAGGAAAGACTTAAGCCTCCCCTCTTGATATTCTGTGGACCTGATGGAGTACCACACACACACACACACAAACAAACAAACAAACACACCTGCCACCATTTTTTTTTTAAAAAAAGAATCCTGATACCACTCAGCATCACATATCCTTTGGTCCACAGATATCAAAAGCAGAAATGTCTTCTTTGTGCATTGAATTAGTGCTAGTTACCATAAAGAAGGCTGATCGCTGAAGAATTGATGCTTTTGAATTATGGTGCTGGAGAGTCCCATGGACTGCAAGACTGAGTACTCACTGGAAGGACAGATCCTGAAGCTGAGGCTCCAATACTTTGGCCACCTCATGAGAAGAGAAGACTCTCTGGAATAGACCCTGATGTTGGGAAAGATGGAGGGCACAAGGAGAAGGGGACAACAGAGGACGAGATGGTTGGACAGTGTTCTCGAAGCCAAGAACATGAGTCTGACCAAACTGCGAGAGGCAGTGGAAGACAGAAGTGTCTGGCGTGCTCTGGTCCATGGGGTCATGAAGAGTCGGACACGACTCAACGACTCAACAACAACAACAACAACTGTGTGGATGGAGTATGAGCTGAAGTGCATTATAGCAAATGCAGTCACAGTCTCACAGACACACGGCCACGAGTGCCTAAAAGAGTGAATGCTCACATAACCTGAGCTGGATGCAAACTGCCTCCTTGTAGCTACGGTAACACAGGTCTGGAGGCTTAGCTAGCGGTTTCCCCGATTCACTCGCCTGCTCTCCGGGGCAAGCTCCCCTCCATCATAGATGGAAACCGCTGAACTTCCTATGGAAGCCCTGCTCGTGGAAAACAAACTTCTTTCTTTCCTTGCTTCCTCTCACTTCCCACTTTCTGTAGAGGAGAGTTTGCGACTTTCCCTTGCCATTGGGCTTTCCCTTTTTCTTTTGCAAAGACCTTTCCACTCCCCAAATGCAGAAATCCTTGACTTTTGGAATTCAATGCATCTTGGAAGCAATCGAGTCCTACCTCCCCAGCAGGAGCAGGAGACTTCGCTGGTGGATTGTGACCCTTGTTCATTATTGCGGACTAATAGCACCGTTTGGATCATCCACCACATACCGCGAGTCAAACCACGTTGGTCTAGCCCAGGCATCCCCAAACTGTGGCCCTCCAGATGTTTTGGCCTACAACTCCCATGATCCCTAGCTAACAGGACCAATGGTCAGGGATGATAGGAATTGTAGTTCAAAACATCTGGAGGGCCGAAGTTTGGGGATGCCTGGTCTAGCCCAACCAACACCCATCTCTCTGCCCGGGGCCTGGAGGGGGAAAGACCGGGAGAATGTTTATGAGCGGACTCCCGAATAGTGACACATGTCACTCGCTCTGCATGATTTCAGCCTTGAAGCGAGGCAGCCAGCTTTGGAGCTCCCTGACTGCCGAGTGACACCCCGGACTCGCAACTTAATTCCAACCACGCTTAATTCGGAGTAAACACAAGCCAACACAGCGCAGCTCCGCGGCTAGGCGAGGCCGCGAGGGAGTCCGATTTCGCCCCGGAGCAAGCGGGGCTCCCCCGGCGGGCGCCCCTTCCCTACCTGGACCTCCCGCCGCCGCTGCACCGCCCGGCATCGTCTTCGCTGCAGCTGCAGCTGCCGCTGCCCAACGGCTCCAGGCGCAGGCGCGCGCGGCGCTCCTCCTGCTCGCCGCCGTCCAGCCGGGCATCAGGCGCTTCGGCGACACGGATCTCCACGGGTCCGGTGCCCCCGGCCACCTCGCTCGCCTCCGCCATGCCGCGCCGAAGCAGCGCCGCCGGGCCCGGAGCCTCCGCCTGCCGTGGCCACCGCGGCACGAAGCGGCCAGCTGAGCCGGGAGGCGCCGCGTCCAGCCTCCGCCTCTTCCCCGCAGGAGGAGCCGCCCTCCGTCCAGCTGCTGCCCGCCTCCTCCAGCCCCGCAAAGCCGGGCGCGTCGCCGGCAGCGCCGTCCGAGGGAACCGCCTTGTGGGATCGGGCTGCATCAGGTCAATGGGGCAGCAGCCCTGGCTGATCGAGCGAGTGCATGGATCGCAATCCAAAGAGCTCCCCGTGTTTAATCCCCACAACAATCCCGCGAGGCAGGTTCAGCCGAGAGGCAGGGACTGGACCAACCAAGGTCACCCAGTCAGCTTCAGGGCCAAGTGGAGAGGTGACTCCTGGTCTCTCTCACGTCTGAATCCGACACTCTAACCACTACACCACACCAGGGATGGAAATAGCAATGGCGGCTCCAGGGGCAGGCAGATGGCCAGGGCCCCACAATTAATTCCAGCCCCCCTCCAAACCCCACCTGTCTCTTTTATAGTCAGCTGCTCTATCTGAAGCAAGTCTCAGGAACCTATTCCAGTTGTTTGAGGGCATCAACCAGCATACAGATACCGTAGCTGTGATCTGGTTGACATACTGTGCTTGGACTTTCAGTAAGCTTTCACTGATGAGTAAGATGAGCAGTAATCATGGAATAAGAGGAGAGGTCCTCTTGCGGATCAGGAATTGGTTAAGAAGCTGGAAGCAGGAATAGTTTGTCAGATATTGGAATGGAGAGAGAGTTGGGGTGAGCAGTGAGGTGGCCAAGTCTTCAATACTAAAATGTTTAGGTTGAAACAAAAAGATATTGTAAATAACTTCAAAATGATCTACCCAAACAGAGTAAAAGGGCAGTAAAATGGTGATGTGATTAAATCTAAACCAGTGTCAAGAGATAACATTTTGGGACAACCCCCCTCAATTTCATATAAATGCTCATAGGATCTGAACTGGCAGGAATGAGCCCTTGGGGTCATAGTGGACATCTGAAGATGTTGACCTAGTGTGCAGCAGCTGTGAGAAAGGCAAATTCCATTGCTGACCTTAGGATCATCAAGCTCAAGAGGCTCGATGGTTTTGATGACTTGGAAAGCTGTCTGCAGACAAACGCCTGAGATGAGTGCTGTACCACATAGTTGAATTTGACTAGACTTAACTGCCCAGGGGTTATTTACCTTTACCTACAACTTGTGGACTTCCAATTAAGTTGAATGTTGAAAGATTCAGGCAGTGATGGTCACCAACTTGGAAAGGCCTGGACAAATTCATGGAGGAGAGGGCTATCCATGGTTGGTAGCAGCGATGGCTGTGCTCTGCCTCCACAATTGAAGGAAGCAATGCTTCTGAATACTCCTTGCTGGAAACCACAGGAGGGGGAGCAGTTATTGTGCTCAGGTCCTCCTTGTTGGTTTCCCACAGGCACCTGGTCAGCTACTGGGAGAAGAGGATGCTGCACTAAATAATAGAATTGTAGAGTTGGAAGGGACTCCGAAGGTCATCTAGTCCAAACTCCTGCAGTGCAGGAATCTCAACTAAATCCAGCAGATTCTTCTGATGTCCTTAAACAATGCAATGGCATCCTCTCCAGATGTTGCTGAAGCCCATCTCCCCTATCCCTGAGTATTGGCCGCGGGGGCTAGGGCCTAATACCGGTAGGAATCCAGCAACATCTGGCAGGCCACATGTTCCCCAGCCCTTGCCATAGGGGTGAAGCAAGGCAGGTGCCTCACACAATCCACACCTCCAGCTTCCATGTGAATGTTGCTAAAAGGGTGGTCAGGAGATGTCGCCTCTAAGGGGCCTCACTCCCTTTATGACTTAGCTGGTTGCACCTGACATTTGCCCACAGGAGAAATGCCTTGACCTCTTCCACATGCACTACATCAGAAAGATTCTGGGCATCACATGGCCGGACAGAACTACAAACAAAGATGTGCTGTTCCAAGCTTACATTCCCAGCATGCTTGCACTTCTCTCTCAGAGACATCTATGCTGGGTTGGTCATGGCTTCAGGCAAAGATGTCTGCCAACATGACAAGAGGGCAGGCAGCAAATAACACAAATAACAACATTTTGGAGATCCCGTGCCATAAGGTGGTTAGACTGGTCTCAACTAGGGCCAGGGCTTTTTCTGTACTGGCCCCAACTTGGTGGAACTCTCTCTCACAGGAGACCAGGGCCCTGCGGGATTTGACATCTTTTCGCAGGGCCCGCAAGACGGAGCTGTTCCGCCTGGCCTTTGGGCTAGACTCAGTCTGACCCCTATGGTTTCCTCCCTTATGGTTTTGATTTGGGCTCAATTGAGTATAGCAGCTAGATCAAGGGAAGTAATAGTACCACTGTATTCTGCTCTGGTCAGACCTCACCTGGAGTACTGTGTCCAGTTCTGGGCGCCACAGTTCAAGAAGGATACTGACAAGCTGGAATGTGTCCAGAAGAGGGCAACCAAAATGGTCAAAGGCCTGGAAACGATGCCTTATGAGGAACGGCTTAGGGAGCTGGGTATGTTTAGCCTGCAGAAGAGAAGGTTAAGGGGTGAAATGATAGCCATGTTCAAATATATAAAAGGATGTCATATAGAGGAGGGAGAAAGGTTGTTTTCTGCTGCTCCAGAGAAGTGGACATGGAGCAATGGATTCCAACTAGAAGAAAGAAGATTCCACCTAAACATTAGGAAGAACTTCCTGACAGTAAGAGCTGTTCGACAGTGGAATTTGCTGCCAAGGAGTGTGGTGGAGTTTCCTTCTTTGGAGGTCTTTAAGCGGAGGCTTGACAGCCATCTGCCAGGAATGCTTTGATGCTGTTTCCTGCTTGGCAGGCGGTTGGACTGGATGGCCCTTGTGGTCTCTTCCAACTCTATGATTCTATGGGCTACTTTAAAATGAGGCTGCATTTTAAAATTTTAAATTGTATTTTAACCTGTATTTTAATTAATTGTTTTTCTTTCTTTTAAGTCTTGTAATTTTATTGGTGTTAGCTGTCCTGAGCCCGGTTTTGACTGGGGCAGGGGCGGGGTACAAATAAAAAATTATTATTATTATTATTATTATTATTGTTATTATTATTATTAACCCTGTCATGTGGGAATCCCTGGCAGCGCCTGGAGACCAGACAGGTTGTGTATCCACAGCAGTGACCACAGGAGGAATGACCAATGAGAGGAGTGTAGAGAGAAGAAATTCCCTGGTGCACCTGCAGCAGCACAAGTGGATACCTTCACCTGCCAGAGCTGCAACAAAACATGTCTCTCCTGTATGTCGCTCCTCTACAGCCAAAGCTGGTGCTGTAACCTTCCAACAGTTTGTCTTCACTGCCGAAAGTGCCCTCCTCCTTTATCTTCTGAGACAGATGGATGCCAACAACAACAATGTATTAAGTTTACTGCATAGCTGTCAAGTTTTCCCTTTTCTTGCGAGGAAGCCTATTCAGCATAAGGGATTTTCCCTTTAAAAAAAGGGAGAACTTGACAGCTATGGTTTATTGGCCTCCTCCTCTTGCAGCAGGCAACAAAACTGCTAGCATATTTTCCAAGCTAAGCAGGGTGCAGCATGCTTTTGAATTAGATGGGAGACTGACACATGTCAGGATTCCTGCATTGCATGGGGTTGGACTAGATGACCCCCGGGATCCCTTCCAACTCTACGAGTGTATGATTCTCGGGGCGCCTTTACAAAACCGAAAGAAAGCCCTGTATTTCCACTGAGAGTGTCCCCGTGAAGGCCGATTTCTTTAAAGGCGGCGGGTAGCCCTCCAGGTTGCTGCTGGACTCCAACTCCCATCAGCCTCAACAAAGCGCGGCCGGCGCTGAGTCCTGATGGGAGTTGAAGTCCAGGAAAGTCGAGAGCCCCCCCCCCCGGCAAGGTCGCCTCGAAGCCTCGAGAGAAAGGAGGGAGTGGGAGGGCGGGGCGGTGCTTTGTCCGGAAGCGCTGCGGTTGCTATGACGACTGCCAGGCGGCTTCCGGCCGAAGGGGAGCGGGAGGAGGCGTCCGTCGCCCTGAGGGGTTTGGGTGCCGCCGCCGCCGCCGCCGCCGCGGGAGGAGGAGGAGGAGGAGGAGGAAGAGGAGCCCGTTGCCATGGTGCCCAGCAAATGCCGGCCGGCCGTCGCCGGGGCTCGACCGGGACACGCCGTCTCGGTAAGCGGTGGGGCGGAGGCGAGGGGACGCCGCTGGGCGGGATGGCGCTTCCTCCGCCGCCGCCTCCAAAGCCCGTTATGTAGAGAGACACAAAGGGAGAGGCAGAACCCGCGCCTTCATCTAGGACTTATCACAGTCACCTGCATTTGTGTATTTACCACTTTTAAATTCACATACGGTATTTAATATCCATCTACCTATATAACGTTTTCTCATCCTTATACTGTACATATCTATGGATGCAAAGATCCCTATTGCCTTGAATCCCTATTAGGGAAAAAGGCAGGATATAAATAGAATAATAATAATAATGCAGAAGAATGTAATAATGAATACTGGTACACATTCATCTGTATTTATTGCTATTACATGAACACTAGTGGCCAAAATTGTGGAAACCTTTTGGGGAAAGTGTATTTCCGAGGTTTGATGGCTCATAATACCACTTTCAATTTCCAGGGCAACAATTATGGGCTTCAGCTGGTTCTCCAGAGTACATCAGCAGCAGAAAGAACGAAACCTGTGAGACCTGATTTTTTATTATTGAAATACAGCTGTACACAGTTGTCTTGTGTATTTGATGTTTTGTGTCATCAAATGATAGCAGTACAATGCTTTCAATGAAATTTCCCATGTTCTGCACATAGGTGTGGTTTCACATCTGTTAGGGGACCATGTTCACAGAGGGACAAAGGGGATCACTTGCCCAACTGTGCATATGATATAATGTAGCCTTTGTCAACCTAGTGTCCTCCAGATGTTTTGGACTACTGTACAACAATCACCAGCCCCAGCACATTTGTCAGTACTGATTAGAGCTGAGGATGTTTTATTGTGTTTTCCACTCCATGGCTCCTCCGAAAATAGAATTGCAGCTTGACCAGCAGAAATTCAGCCAGACAATTCTTATCACTCTTCTTGAAATACCGATCGGCTTCTTCCCCGCCTTTAGCTGCATTCCATTCCAGCGCCATCTTCTCTTAATTACAAACTGTGACACAGTTAAAATAAATCCTCCTTAAAGTCTCAAATCTTGAAGCATCTCAACCAGGGCCAGGATTTTAGGGGAGGTTTTTGCAAAATTGTCAAATTATATATAATTCCTCCATTTTCAGATTTATTTATATTTTCATGTCCACACAGTTTATACTTTCCATTTTCCTGCTGCCCTAGATCAAGTCCGATGTTCCGCCCAGGAAAGGTATTTGATATACAGTATTATATAAGCAAAGAACAAAAAGTGTTGCACTTCCCTGTAAGGCGTCTCGGATTCTCCAGATAATCCATCTTCATTCCTGCGATGTTCCCTCTTATCTCTCAATGGCCGTAGTTCAAATTGTTCTCTCTGCTACTCAGGGCTGTGTCCATAGGCAATAAATTTTCGCTCTTTCATCTGAGGCACGCCCAAAACTTGTAATGGGACCCGTGTGCCTGTTGGGTGGCTTCCAGGAGTGCCGACTCCAACGGGTGCTCAGCCCAGCCCCCCCCGCAGGGCCAGCGGCTCCCTCCCGTAGCGTCCCGGGAGGGGTGGGGGAGGTTGCATACTCCCGAAGCAGCCACCGAAAAACACTGTTGGAGTGGAGCTGGTGGTATTGTCTGCCATTCCCTCCAGCACGTGGGCGGAGTCTCCTGGCAGTACTGATTGGAGCTGATGAGCATTGCAGTCCAAAACATCTGGAGGGCTCCAGGTTGACAATGGCTGGTCAAATGTTTGATGTTTTATTGTGTTTTATATACAGTATTTTGTTGGGAGTCACCCTGAGTGGCTGGGGCAGTCCAGTCAGATGGGCAGCATATAATAATAATAATAATAATAATAATAATAATGGTGATCGAGGACTTGAAAACACACGCTACATCACTCTGGTGAGAATAGCCAGCAGCACTTCACTTGGCTACTGATTTGCAAAATTGCCCAAATTCAGGAAACCCTGGAACTGCCCCCCCACCCCAAGATTGAGGGCTGCTTACTGGGCTCTGGGAAGGTGGTACAAGGGCTTTGGCAGCATCCCAGAACCCTTGCTTCTCGTTCCCAAAGCCCAGTAGGTGAGGTGCCACCTTGCTTCCCATCCTCTGGGAAGGAGGTACAAGGGCTCTGGGAGCTTCCCAGGGCTCTGCCATGACCTCCCCAAAGCAAGAGAAATCCTCTGGGTGTACATGTGTGTCTGTCGAAATAAATAAAGGAAGAGCAGGGTGGGGAGTGGTGGGTTAGCTCCACTCTATGTTGCTTATTTATTCCCCCCAGATAATATTGTGATTGTGCATGTGAAGTGAGTGCAAATTGCAGATTTACTGTACATCTACTTCTCTGTCCCAAACGGCAAGGGAATCCCACAAGGGTATTATGAAATGTGATACTGACATACATTGGTATTCTCCATCATATACAAGGTTGGTTATATGTGTGGTGAGGGGAAAGTAATGGAAAGTTGATTAATCCATTCTAGACGTCAAATCCCCAGAGTGTCGGGCGGTGGGGGGGGGGAGCGGAGAATCCTCGCTTTCCCTCTCCACACACTGCCCGGGATCGGACGAGGCTTCTCCAGCCTCGTCCCATCCCCGCAATGTCGGGCGGTGCGGGGGGGGGGAGCGGAAAATCCTCCGCTTTCCCTCCCCACACACTGCCCAGGATCGGACGAGGCTAGAGAAGCCTCGCCCCATCCCCGCAATGCCGGGCGGTGGGGGGAAGCGGAGTATCCTCCACTTTCCCCCACCACACACTGCTCTGGGAGGCATCGGAGCGAAGGCCCGGAGGCCGGGGAGCACTTCCGTAGCTGCAGCCCAGTCGCAGAAGCGCTCCCCGGCCTCTGGGAGGCATCTGGGAGGCATCGGAACGAAGGCCCAGCCTCCCCGAAGGTATCGGACGCTCCGGTGTCGGTGTCTTGGGGAGGTTTGGCCTTCGCTCCGATGCCTTTGGGGAGGCCGGGCCTTCGCTCCGGGCCTCCAGGAGGCATCGGAGCGAAGGCCCGGCCTCCCCGAAGGCATCGGACGTTCAGTAGACCTCGGGCACCTCGGTTTACTAACTTCCGAGTTAGGATAGTTCGTAAACTGAAAGTTTGTAAACCGAGGTGTTCGTAAACCGAGGTTCCACTGTACTGAAACAGATTGGTCCATTTATATTGTCCTTGGGTATATTGTCTGCATAGACCACCAGCGGCAGCTCTCCAGGATTTCATGCAGGGGTCTTTTTCACCCCTACCTGGGTTGAACCTGGAGCATTTTGCACGCAAAGTTCTACCACTGAGTTATGGCCCTTCCAGTTTCTTGTGCCTGGACTGAATTTCCCAACCACACTAACGTATCATTGGGTTGTTATATGAAATTTCCATTGCAGCCTCATTGCAGTCCCAATACATGCAGATCCACTTTTTTCTTATCCAGGTTTTTCTTACTTTCTCATGTGTTTGCATTGACGTATAATGGTTTGTTGTAATAATTTCTGTTGCAGCTTGAGTTCAGATTACACAAAGAGCAGCAGTATCTTCATAACAAATTCTTGCAGCATGATCTTGAAAAGAACTATTCAGGAAAACAAGGTAACATTGGGAGACTGACTCCTCTTTCTTAAAGTGCATGCCAACTATGAAAAGAATAAATGTTTTTACAGCTGTAGCATATTTTCATTATTTGTAATTCAATTTCTCACTGTTTCTTGAAATAGGTAGCAAAGCTGTCTGCAGGCAAACCTTTTTTCTAGTTTAGGACAGCTTTGAGATCCACACGGCAGATACAGTTACTGTGAATTTACTGCTGTTGCATTGATGTTGCCTGCAGCAAACACATAAAAGGGTGGCTATCACTCCTAGTGGGGGTGTGTTGGGGAGCCCCAGTCCAAACAGGTTCTTAAACTTTTGCATGGACTTCCAAAGTCACAGGTCATCCACATTTGACATGCACGTTCTAGGAAATACTGGTGTTTTATTATTTTGATGTTGTGTTACGCTTTTGTATTTGTATATACTTTTTATATATGTATGCCACTTTGAGTCATTGGATGTAGTAAGCAGTGAATAGCTGTAATAATAATAATAATGATCTGCTGCTCGATGAGGGGGATAGGAGATGATCATTCCAGCTCTGCCCCTGACTGCAGTCTCTGTTTCTTTCCATGAGTTCGAGGGGTAACTTCTACTCATGTAGGCTCTCTCCTATGCATGTAGAAGTTGAGTCTATAACACATGGAGGGAGACTGTGGTCATAGCAAGTATGATAGTTTGTGAAATTCTCAGGTATAGCTGATAAATTATAGCACACCTGCTGATTTCAAAGGGACTTCATCCCAAGTTCTGTATTTTGATGAGCAGCACTGTCATAACCCTTATATATATATATATATTTCCCCCCCAGCCGATGGAAGATTAAGTCCTTTATCACGCTGTAAAAAGTTGTATGTCCCTGTAGCACCAAATTTTGCAGATATTCCCAGCATGGAGGTGAAATATGGTGCAGGCTCTCTGGCAACATTTGGAGATTCCTCCTTTCCTAACCCTTCAAAATACAGACTTCAACAGGGCTGTCAAAATGCTAGTCCAAATATTTCAGGTAAGTGATGAGCACTGGTGTGGTGGATAAAGCAGGCCTCCAAACATTAGCCTTCTGCTGAAAGACAGGTAAAGGAGGACATGATAGAGGTGAGCATGATGTGGCCGTTATGGAGAAACAGGAATTTTTCTATGTTTCATAGAACTAGAACCCAGTAGGGGCATCCAGTGAAGGTGAATGGTGGTAAATTCAGGCTGGACAGAAGGAATTTTGCTATCGCAAGAAGTTGTGAGGGTGACCAACTTGGATCACATTAAAGGGGGATTAGACAAATACATGGATGGTAAGGCTGCCATTGGTAACTAGCCATGATACCTGTGTACTACCTTCATTATCTGAGGCAGAAACTAGTAAGTACAGTGGTACCTCGACTTACGAAGGCAATCCGTTCTGTGGCGCTCTTCGGATGTCTAATCCTTTGTAAGTCAAAGCGTCCATTTTGCGCACGCGCAAAGCGCGATTTTGCACTTTGCGCATGCGCAGACTGTGCACGTGGCGGAAATACTTCCGGGTATGCAGACTTCGTAAGTCGAAACCTTCGGAAGTCGAAGCATTCGTAAGTCGAGGTACCACTGTACAGTTATTAGTTGTATCCTACCACCTTTGGATCTTCTGATAAATTTAATTAATAATAATAATGATAATGATAATAATAATAAATTATTATTGCCAGGTTTCATGCTGGGTATGAAGCATTGGGCATCTGTGCACAGATCTCAGCCCTGCTGTGTGCCTCGCTCCTCTTCACATAACGGGCACTGCATCTTCCTTTCCACCTTTCTCATATCTTCCAATGCTTGTTTATTCCAGTTCATATAATATTTATATTCATCAGTAATATATTTAAGTAATATATTTAAGTCTTCCATGGATCTCCCCACCCCAGTCATGCTTTATCCTTAGAACAATCCCATGATGCAGGTTAGACTGATAAATAGTGATTGGTTGGTAAGAATCATGACAGAGCAGGGATTTGAACCTGCAGCTCCCCAGTCAGACACTCTTAATCCAGCCTTCCCTAACTTGTAGTCTGAAACATTAAGAAGGCACTAACTCTCATTAGCCCAGGCATAGGCAAACTTAGCCCTCCAGATTTGTTGGGACTACAACTCCCATCATCCCTAGCTAAGAGGACTAGTGGTCAGGGATGATGGGAATTGTAGTCCCAAAACATTGGGAGGGCTGAGTTTGCCTATGCTTGCATTAGCCCCGGCCAGTGTCTCCTGTGACCAGGGATAATGGAAACTATAGTGCAAAACATGTTGGGGAAGGCTATGGAGTCCATAATAATAATAATAATGTGAACCAGCATTGTACTGCTATCATTTGATGACACAAAACATCAAACACACAAGACAACTGTGTACAGCTGTACTTCAATAATTAAAAATCAGGTCTCCACAATAACCCTTACTTCTCTTTCCTGTATAGTCATGGCTGATTTGGACCCTATAAGCATAGATGTGAAGTTAGGATATACATACATTACTTCTATGTGCCATATTGCCATGTCACTTACAAGCACTTTCCAACAAAACTGCCTCAGGCTGGCGCAGAAGGAGCACATCCCCTTCCTTAACTCTGGCATTGCAACCTTGGCACCAAGTCTCTCATGTTTGTTGTTAGAGCTAGTTAGGTATGTGCATCATTGGACAGTAAAATGGTAATAAGTGTTTTTTTTAAAGTTAAATTCATTTAAATGTTTATTTTTCTATTAGATAATATCACTTATGGGAACACTGCTTTTCCCCTAGTGCACCGAACTGCAGAAGAGAAAATGCAGCATTCTGACAGGCTGACCCTTGAAAGGTAAGAATAGAATTGGTGGGTGATGCCTTTCACAGTAATGTACTGTACATGTTTACATAGAAAGAGTTACAGTGGTACCTCTACTTACGAATTTAATGCGTTCCGAATGCACATTTGTAAGTCAAAAAAAATTGTAAGTTGAATCTCATAGGAATGCATTGGGAGTAAAAATTCGTAAGTCAAAGCAACCCTATCTAAAAATTCGTAAGTAGAAAAAATCCTATCTAAACCGCATCCAAGATGGTGGACAGAGCTCCATTCGTAAGTAGAAACATTCGTAAGTAGAGTTATTTGTAAGTAGAGGTACCACTGTATTATGATATCATATTACACATACTCATAGGCCACAGTCATAACCCCATTTACCTGGGAGTAAGCCCCATTTGAATTCAGTGGTACTTATTTCTGACTAGAATAGAATTGCACTGTTAGTCTGTCTGGGAAAATCATGAGCAGTGGCTAGTATTAAGAACTTTAACGGTTTTATTCCTATGTACATAAAAATGTAAGGCTGCACAACCCCCATAGGAGGATTTGTAGTGCCACATCACAATCCTGGATTTCCATGAAGTCATGGTGGAGGGAAACAAAAGAGAAGGACGGTTGCACAATAGCAGTGAACATGGCATGGGAGCGAGAAAGAAGAAACAGCGAGGGGGGGGGGAGTGATGGTTTAAAATAACAACAAAAGGTTGAATAAAGCAGGGATGGAGGAAGCCGATAGGAAAATCATGGATTTAAACAACAGCAGAAGTTTGAATAAAGTTCTATGGAATATTTGAGGGCAAAATGTTCCCTCGGAACAGGAGTTTACCTGTTTGGGAAATCAGGTCCTTTGCATCCCCGCTTCCCCCTGGTTTTCTGGTTTTCTCTTTTAATGGGTACTCATGGCTACACTGTCCTCATTGCCATCTTTTTGACTTCCTGATATTTTTGTGGTTTTTATAACCTTGGCCTTCCCCTGAGGATGCTGATACATTTTTCATCACTGCTTCAGTCATGCCGACACTTCGCTTGAGTTTGCTATTAGAAGTGATTCCCTATGTTTGTTGTCACCTGTACTAAACATTTCTTAAAACTTTCCCCCTCCTAGACAAAAGCTGACTGTTTGCCCAATTATTGAAGGAGAAGAGCATCTTCGTCTGCTGAGCTTCCAGCATAACTGTATAACACGGATCCAGAATATTTCTAATTTGCAGCATCTTGTTTTCTTAGATCTGTATGATAATCAGATAGAGGAAATCAGCGGCCTTACTACACTAAGGTCCCTCCGTGTCCTTTTGTTAGGAAATAACAGGTAAAAAAGGGAGGGGAACTTGGCATGCTTAAAATTTTAATGTTCTCTGTGAAACTTGCATGGGGTGTGTTCTCTGTAATGTCAGATAAGTCCCCCTACTGTTGGCAGAGATGGAGTGCAACACAATCTACTTCTTATTGCTTGGGAATCACGACTGTCTGCTTGCAAATCACGGCTGTCTGCTTGCAAAGTCAAAGCCAGCCGTGAGTAATTGGGACATGTGACAACACAGAGGTGACTGCGGTACAGAATTTGTGGATAGCTGTACCTTGAAATGAACCCTTACAAGTCACTAGCTCAGCTGCCAAAATATTATGGTATGTTTATTAACCTTCCGACTTCTCAGAAGCATACAAAGCCCAGGGCAAGTGGGAACCTGGGCTGCCAGTGGGAAGGAGTATAGAAGCAAACGGAGTAGACAGAATTGGTCGGCTGTTAGACGAAGACTGTTAATGTTGGGCCAAATTATGTAATTATACTCACACAGACATGGTTTGCCCAAATTCAGTGCAAGACCTGTGCTATTAAAACCGTTGGCTACTTCCACAGTACAGTGAAGTGTAAACTGACAACATGGGTGAAATTGAACCTATAAACCAGGGCTCTTTGCAGATGACCTAATGGTCACAACACCAGACACCATAAACACAGCAATCTCCCTAATCAGAGAACTCAACACATTTGCAATGGTGTTGGGCCTACAGGTAAATTTTGCAAAGTTGGAAACACCCCTCCTGACATCCAAAAAGAACTCACTAACCCAGGCATAGGCAAACTCGGCCCTCCAGATGTTTTGGGACTACAACTCCCATCATCCCTAGCTAACAGGACCAGTGGTCAGGGATGATGGGAGTTGTAGTCCCAAAACATCTAGAGGGCTGAGTTTGCCTATGCCTGCACTAACATCACCAAAGTAAAACTTTGCCACACCAAGTTCCGATACCTAAGGGTATAAATAACCAGAAACCTCAATAAATTATACCTCCACAACTACAACCCCTTGTGGCGAGAAATTAACAAAGACCTAAAGAGATGAAACTTCACTCTCTCAGACAAAATAGCCATGATCAAAATGATCACCCTCCCAAAACTAACCTACCTATTCCAAACCCTCCCAATCTGGATTCCCCCAACCCAACTCCGTAAATGGCAGAAAAACATACACTTATTTATCTTGTCACCCAAAAAAACCAAGAATAAGCCCCAAATACCTGCACCTCCCCTCCTCAGAGGGAGGATGGGGAATCCCCAACAGAGAAGCATATTATATTGCCAACCAGGTGCGCCACATAATCCCATATATACTAGAAGATGAGACAAAACAATGAATACACTTGGAGAGGGACACAATTGAAAATACCTGCACCACAGCATACCCTTTCCTCCCAAACTAAGGAAAATTCCCACAACACTAAACAGGTACACACAGACCATGCTTAAAGCATGGAAAGCAGAAATAGGTAAACTGTCCCCAGCCCCAGCCCCACTAATTCGCCTGGCACACCACCCATTAGTCCATCACACAGCACAAAACCTCCAGATAAAAACCCGGCAAACCAAAGGCTTATATCGCCTATTAGACTTCTATAAAAATAACAAACCCTTATCAACACAAGAAATACAAGACAATACAAGAAATACAAGACATACTAGACACCCAAATGCCCTGGCTAACACACCACCAATTACATGCCCTCTTGAACAATTCGGTAGTAAAATCAGCAGCAACTAGGCCCCTGACAACCTTCGAAAACCTCCTCCTAACAACAAAGGGAAACGGCAAAGGGATGGTATCTGCCATATACAAAATACTACTCCAAAATCCCACAAACCTCCCTTTAAATCCATATCAACAAAAAGGAAAGAACTCACTCTGAAACTCACAGGTGGTACTTAAAACCAAGGAAATTAGCGCTGATACGCCCAGGAACCTCACCAAAATGCTGGAGAGGGTGCACCACCACAGGCATATACCTCCACATGTGGTGGGAATGCCCCAAAATCCAACTATTCTGGACAACAACCATAAGAGAAATATGCAAAGTAACTAAGCAAGTATTAGAAATCACCCCTGAACTGGCCCTACTAAACATCTTTCAAGACAATAATTCTCACTCACATCACAAAGAACTCATCACCCACCTACTCTCAGCAGCCAGAAACATCATAACCAGACACTGGAGGGACCTGTCAGGAGTAAGCAAATGGTACCAAATAGTATGGGAAACAGCCTTACTAGAAAAATTAATCAATAAACAAACTGAGATGGGGACAAATATACCTGAAGGAGCGTCTCCACCCCCATCGTTCTGCCTGTGCACTGAGGTCCATCGCCGGGGGACTTCTGAGGGTTCCCTCGTTTTGAGAAGCCAAGCTTTGAGAACCAGGCAGAGGGCCTTCTCAGTAGTGGCACCTGCCCTGTGGAACACCCTCCCATCAGATGTCAAAGAGAAAAACAACTACCAGACTTTTAGAAAGCATCTGAAGGCAGCCCTGTTTAGGGAAGCTTTATTGTTTAATAGATTTTAATATTCTGTTGGTAGCTGCCCAGAGTCGCTGGGGAAACCCAGCCAGGTGGGCGGGGTAGAATTATTATTATTATTATTATAAATAGAAGAAGACGCCTTCACCCCGGTATGGCTCCCTTTTATCTCATACACAGCCCATCAAGACAAGCAATGCTGACACAAAACCCCACACATACATTAAGTACAATAGAAGCATCGCCACCCGACCCCACCCCACTTACCATTCCCCCCACCTCTTCCCCCCTTTTCTTCCTAATGTAACACTAATGTCTCAACAAATGAAACTGATCTGTAGAAAATGTAACTTGAAAAAAAGATATTGCACATACTTTTGCAAACCAAGAAATCTTTAATAAAAAATACATTTTTAAAAAAACAACATGCGTGAAATCGACAGCATGCATATTTCAAGACCCTAATAAGCTCTTCATATTTTTCCAGTTGATGGCAGAAATGTACATATTGGCTTTGAATAATAAAAAATAATAAGAATAAGATTATTATTATTAATATCCCTCTGGGTGGCTTACAGAATACAGTGGTACTTCGGTTTACGAACTTAATCCGTTCCGGAAGTCTGTTCTTAAACCAAAGCCGTTCTTAAACCGAGGCGCGCTTTCCCTAATGAAGCCTCCCGCTGCTGGTGCCCTTCCACCGTTCGGCTTCCGTTCGTAGAGCGAGGTAAAGTTTGCTAACCGGAACACTACTTCCGTTTTTGCGGAGTTCGTATACCGAATAGTTCGTAAACGGGTGTTCTTAAACCGAGGTATGACTGTATATAAAAACATCATAAAACATCAAACAAATAGGAAAACAGAATATCTCATATCAGCTTGCACCCTGCTAGAGAGCAAGCCAAACTATACACAATACAGACTCTGTACTATCTGAGGATATAGGGGCTGGGATAGTCTGGGAGCAGGAGCTAACCCCAGAAAGAGTCCCAACTTTGCCCTGTCTTGCATGAGGGGAGCCTGAGGAAATAGTCTTATTTTTCTTCTGTGAGGCTTCTCTCCCCCCCCCCAAACAGTGCAGAAGGAGTGAGCAGCTCTTGCAAATCCCAACATTTCCCCCGGATACTCTTACCAAGCTTTACTTACCACTCCTGCTGGTCTCAACCGGGAACCAGCTGAGAGTGGAGGAGAAATGCAAGATCCTCTTCCACGTACTCGAGATGCCTCAGACTTGGAGGGGAGGTTGTTCAGTTGTGGCTATTAATGCAAGTCTGAATAGGGGACAAACCACAAGTAACTATGAATTAAGTGGGGGTTTCTTCTTTATTTACTTCTAACCATCCTTAGATTGGAGAAGGGAGAGTTCCTGGTGCCAGTCAGGAACAGATTGCTGGAGATTCATAATTCCACTCTCCTTTATTTGAGTGCTTAATACTGCACGAAAATCTTGGAAGCTGCTGTTTTTCCAAGTTTGCTGTTGCATCTTGTTCTGTATCCACCTTCTTGCTAAGCACTTCCAGAATCCATACAATTTCAAGCTGGTGTATGGAGGTCTTCCCTTTTTTTCTGCCTCTCTTCAGCATGTTGGCGTTACCATTTACGTTAGTGGCAGGGGTAGATCTGTGGTTGAATCCCACTGTCCTTGCCTTCACATTGGGGAGCTGTGTATGTTGGAGGTTCTGGGATGCACTGGCATTCTGCTTGGGATTAGATCCTCAGGTGGTGGGCAGGGGTCAAATGGGAATAATCTCCCCTCCTTGAAATAAAAATACTTCTTGAATGCTTGAATGTTTCAGAATAAGGAGAATATCAAACCTGGATAACCTTGTAAGCCTTGATGTCTTAGACCTTCATGGAAACCAGGTATAATGCAATAAATGCTTTTTCAGTTTGTACTATGGGGTACCTGTTGCTGGTTTTTTAGGTGTAATGCTGCTTTGTATCTCCCCTTTGTTTTCATGAGACCTGCCAAATTGAAGGAACTTAACTTTGCATAGTATTTCAGAATCTTACATTGAGATAATTATGCCACCAGCCTGTGGAGTCTAGCGTATCATTCATTTCATTGGGGCTGTCAGATGACTAGATAACCACCTGCTCTTTCACTATATTGAAGAGTTAAAGTGTTTGGGGGCTTTTTATTTAGAAAAAGACATCCATTGGGTTGGGGGGAGCACACCTGAATGTTTACAAAATCAGATACCATCTTATTAGTATGTGGTGGCACATACTCCTCGAAGTATCCTTCCATTACTCTTCAGGTGCCATCTCTCTTTTCTGTGCCTATCAAAGACCCTACCTTTTCAACAAGCCTTGGAAGGGGAAAATCTAATCTGCGACTGTATTGGATTTGAAATTGTTTTGACATATAAAATTGTTTTGACATAGGGAATTTTTGTAATGGCCTTTATTGATAGTTTCACTGTGAAATCACTTCAAGTTACTTTTTGAGAAACAATTATTAAGTGGAATCAAATAAATGAAATAATTGATCTCTCCTGTAGGTGACATTTTAATGTTATCATGTTGATTCATTATATTTGTACAGTTCTGTGCTTTTTAGCGAAGATTGTTGTGAGCCACTTCATGAATCAGTTAAAATCATTTCCACCACCCTCCTGAGTGATCCCCCCTCCCCTCCCCATCCCCACCCCCTCCCCACCCCTTCTCTACATAAGTGCCTGGGGACTCCTATTTCACTGTATCTGAAGAAGTGTGCATGCACACGAAAGCTCATACCAAAATAAAAACTTAGTTGGTCTTTAAGGTGCTACTGAAGGAATTTTTTTATTTGGTCTACAGACATTGAACATCAAACATATGTTATCAAAACAACCACAGCAGAGAGAGAAAATGCATATATGTGCCTTTTAAAATAATAAAATGTGTTAACAGCCAGAAATAGTTTAAAATACATAATATTTTGATTGACCACTTTTTCCATTTAGTAACTGACCCGGTTTTGATGGCTATGGTGAGGAACATGGCTATATTTTCTGTGACCTTAGTCAATTCATGTACATCAAGGATCAGCAGAGTTGAGCACCTGCTAAGGGCCCATAGGAGGCTGATGGAGAAGACTTCCCTCCTGGACCTGTTGCGATGAGCAGGCTCACTTGCTGAGGGACAGGGTGAAGGCGAAGCATGGAAGGTGTCGTGCCCAAGAGCCCTCCCCAATTTAGACCTGACACTATTGAGGTATTGGGAGCAGCGGTGAACTCTGGGCCTTGCAGAAATGGCAGCCAACCAAAACATGCAAAACTGCCCATCAATTTATTCAAAACGATGTGGAAAAATTAGATGGGGATAATGCTTCTTTTTCTTGTACAACAAGGCCGGCCAAAGAAGTTGATTTCCAGTAGGATCAGGGTAGAGAGAAGAAGATCCCTCTTCACACAATACATAATTAACTTATGGAATTTGCTGTCTTAAACTGTATTGATGGTCACTGGCTTAAATAGCTTCAAAAGGAATTAAGATTCATGGTACTTTTTGCTAAAAGGAATTCATGTGTACAGAGGGAGTATCCTGAGTATTAGTTGTTGGGGAAGGATGACAGACTAGCTGAGAAAATCATGCCTAATCTTGTGTGTGTTCAAAACATACTGTAATATTTGAGCTCTGTTTCATATAATGCTTTGTTTCTACTTCAGTTAACATTATAATTTTATAAAACCATATATATGTGTGTGGTTTTGTGCAGATATATAGAAAGTTTGCGTGGGTTTTAAGAAGGAAAGAAGAAAAGCTGTGATAGGAAGGAATTCCATTAACACTGACAGAGGAAGTTCATAAATAACATCTCTATGAATTCTTCATGAATCCCAGATTTCTGCTGTTCCAATAAATGCTGCTGCTCTTTAGAAAGCAGGCACTGCAGGGACTCCTAGTGAGAAGCCATCTTTGGAGAGTTCCAGACTTCATTCTTAGCCATTTGTTCCTGTTCTCCATTTCTGTGTGATGTTAGCTATACTGCTTGCTAACCCTATTATTTCAGTTATTTGCTTCTTAAGTAGTTGGTGCTCTACAATTAACTTATCCTTTGCATGGTTGCTTGGAAGTAAGTCCTACAGTGTTCAGTGGAGCTTGCTCCCATGAAAGTGTGCATAGGGGTGCGATCATAAACATTTCACTTTTTTACCTCCATAAGATCCGGAGGCACAGTTCAGGCTTAGAAGCTGCTTGTTTCATGGTGTCATTCTTAGAGGGGGGGGGGGAAGAAGGGTAGGGCTCAATTGATACAATCCTCATTCTTCCTCATCTTCTCTTTTACAGATTGCTATCATAGAAAATCTCAACCATTTAAGTGACCTCAGAGTGCTGAATCTTGCCCGGAATTGCTTAACATACATTGAAAACCTGAATGGACTAGATTCACTGACGGAACTTAATCTTAGATATAATCAGATCAGAATTGTGGTAAGTGAACTGAATCCATTTGCTCTGGAAAAAAACACTATATTGCTCCTGGAATTTTAAAACAAATTTGATTAAAGAAATTTCAGTTTCTTTTGGTGTTTTTTTAAAAAATCAATGTATTATTGTCATGTATAGTTTTCAGTTGAAGAGAGAGCCTATGAATACATATTTTGCAGAAGGTCTATAAAGGGATGTACCTAAGGGATGTTTGAATTGCTGCAAGCCTTGAAATCTTAAGGTCATGGAAGGTCAGGGCAGACAGAAGGTCTCTGCCATTGGCTGAACTGTATTGTTCTTGAGTAAGAGCAGAGAGAAGCAGAGGTTAGATATCCATACACCAAGGAAAGGAATAGGTTTTAGGAAAGGAGGATTGGAGAAGAGCATGCCTCAGAGAAAAGGGGTGGTGGTCTGAATTGGACAGCAGGGAAAGGCCAGAGAGAGAGAATGTTCCCCCAATAGTTAAAAAATTGTTTAATTAGCCAAAGACCTGGGAGAAGAGGAATGTTTTCGCCTGGCGCCTAAAGATATGTAACAAAGGCTCCAGGCAAGGCTCCCTGGGGAGAGCAAGTGGGGAGCCACCACAGAAAAGGCCTGCTTTCGTGTGCTCTCATGGAGGAGGCACATGAAGAAGGGTCTCAAATGATGATTGCAGGGTCTAGATTGGTTCATATGGAGAGAGGTGGTCCATGAAGTCCATTTGAGTAAAAAATCAGTGCGTCAGAGAGGGACAAAATTGTCCAGGCCATTCGTTGCTGTGATAGTTTCCTCCTTGCTGGGAATGTTTGTTTTTTTCTCTACACAACGATGTGCTAAGCTGGTCCTGAGGATCTTATAACATTAAGAATTTGGTGTTAGAGTTTGCCCATTTTCTTCTTCCCCTCTTTGACCCTTTTCCCTTGAATATCACAGCTTTTTAGATTCTAAGCCTGAGGGCAAGAACTTTTTTTTTATTTGTAAGACACTCTGGGAGTTTATCCAGCTCTCTTAGAGAGTTAAGGTATAAATAGATTGAAGTTGCTGCATTGTCTGTAAGAATCAACCTTTTGCTACATTAGCCATCTAGACTGTGTGCTCAGGACAATTGTTAAAGAAGCAACTAATCCTTGTTATCTTGAGCATAGACCTTGTGGTGGTGAGAGAGAAACATCTGCATGACATGAGTCTTGCTTTTCGCATCGTGTAGGGAAGGTGTTTTTTTGTGTGTTCCAGAAAATCAACAATCTTGCCTATCATGATGTGGGTGAGAAACACCATGGATTGGGCCATATCATGACCCATATATTTGTTTGTCCAGCTCCTGAAAGCCAAGGAAACCCCTCGGTTATTTTGGTTTGTTTGTTACTATGTTATAAATTTTTGTGTTTTTATATTGTAAACTGCCCTGTGATCCTTGGATGAAGGGTGGTATATAAATTTAATAAATCATTGCCATCATTATCAACATCATCTTGGTGTATTTGTATCCACTACAGTACTGTAATTGAAAGTTGGAGAGTTGCCTCACCCACTGACTAATCAGTTTGGTGGTGGCAATGGCAAAAATAAACTTCTCTGACTCATGGAAGACTTGGCTGGATTGTTAAAGTGATATGGTTGTTGTGGTTGTTGATATTGATAACAACAACAATAATAATACTAACTATAATATACCTTCCCTGTGTTCCCACAAAGGCTGTGCATTACAAACTGATAACCATTTTGTGAGATCTGGAGTGCATCTCTGTGTTGTCTGTGATGGGACTCCAACTCGTTAACCTACTTGAAGCAGGGAAATGTCTGCAGAGCACATTTCAGTATTTCTTGCTGCTGGTTGGACAGCTACATGCATGAGTTAGCACTTTGATGCTTTAGACAACAGCATGACTACAAAATTGGATTTTATTTTGCTCGCTGTTTCATAGCGGCATACTTCCCCCTGCAGCTGAAACGCTGAGGCAGCACCTCAGCTCCTTTTTTGGGAAGCCTGCTCAAAAAGAGGCCAGCATCTACTGCCGCTGCGTCTCCCCCTCTCTTTTTCTCAACACTTTCTATTGCAAGCAGTCCAGCTTATTTTCCAAGAGGATCTATGCACTGAAACACTCCTTTGTAACCTGCACCATAGAGGGATGGAGCTGCGTGTTCGATAGCAGTTGCCACTGCAGCAAGGTTACAGTAAATTGCAGTAGGTATGTTTCACTCTCCAGAGAAGCAAGAGCATGTAGAGCATGCTGTCCTTCACATGCTGAATTTGGTTTTTCTCTCTCTCTCGTTCTAGAAAGATGTGGATACTTTGCCCTGCCTCCAACGTCTGTTCCTCAGCTTTAACAATATATCTCGGTAAGCAGAAACGGCTGGTGGGCGGGGAGAGAATCTGTTTGCTTTCTCAGTGCCTCACTTACTACCACTATCCATTTTAAATTAAATATTTGCCAGTGGTTACTTTTGTCTGACTGTCTGACAAATGTTACAGTATATGGAGAAGGAGAACAACTATGAAACCAAAATTTAGCAAAACCTTTAATCTTTTTTTCTAAGTGCACAGAGAAGAAATGTTTCTCTTCTGTTTTAAAATATGTTATTACCATACTTACGTAGAAAGTCCGGATATTGATACTGCAGAGTCTATATTATCTGAGTCAGTTTGTGAATCACTATTATTCTCATTATTTAAAAAAATGCCCTAACTGGGTTTAGATTTATATTTGCTCCAGACTGTAATGTAAACTGATGTTTCTTTAATTGAAGTAACAGGCTTCCATTTGTACAGGTCATTGAACATCCTTTTTTTAGTTACTAAGATGCTGCTTGTTCCTTGCTATGCTACTCTTGAACCTACTTATGAAGTCAGGAGTAACACACCCTTTTCTTTTATAAGAGTATAATAAAGGAAATACATTTTCTGAATCTTATTCTCCCCACCCCCCTCCTTTATTCTGTTTTTTATATAATTTTGGCTGCAGCATTTAATTAAGCCTGTTTTCAAAATTAGTGTACTGTATGTATTCTTTTCCTGGATGCACTTCCTCCTTGATCACAATTTAGTATGTCTAACATCCTTTCTCAGGCAATTACGTGTTGCAGCGATGCCTCACTGCAGGATATTCAGCCTGTGATTGCAGCAATTACTGACACATTGGGAGGGTGGGGGAGGCAAGAAAGGGGTTTTATTAATTGCTCTCAGTGGAATTTAACCACGTGGAACTACTGCTGTTTGTTTTATTGTGCTTATGTTCTGGAGAAGTGGAATGGGAAGTGAACTAATTGAAATAAGTGAAAACGGTAACTCTTTTGTTGTGAAAGTGTTGCTTGTTGGCTGCAGTTTAACCTGTGGAAGGATATGTGCCACTTTGCTGGGTGGAGTTTTCAGTACTTAGGAGTTTATGTATTGCAACAGTGCTGAGAACCTAAACTTCACATTCAGTGCATATCCTTCCATAGATTGGATTGGGCAGCATTATTTAGACATCTACAAACACTCCAGCTTAATCTGCCCCACCCTCCTTTATGGTTTGTTTGTTTTGTTTTGTTTCACTTGAATGATACATAAATCCTACCCTGATTTAACTTTTTTGGGGGGTGGGGGAGTGTTTGGCTGGGCTCAGCAGTTGAAAGACTGCAGAGGTATATTGCTCTGCCTTTAGGATGTAAACCCTGCAGTCAGTGAGAATTACTTTCTGCTCAGTGTAACTGAACATCGTTCTTCCAGTGTCCCAGTTTCTCTCTAGCAAAGTTCTGCTAGGTGGTGGTGGTGGTGGTTCTGTACTTGGGGAGGGGAGACTGTGAATTAGAAAAAGAAAACTGCAATGTCTAGACTGGGGCTGAACTTAAATGGCCCTTTCCTGAGTTTGCTAACTGATTCTTGTGCTGTGACGTTGGAGGGGGTCATTCTTCTGTGATGACATGCTGGAGGGTTTAGCTGTTGTTTGGATGTTTGTTTAAGCAAATAACATATGCTGTAATGTTATTGTTTCAGTTGAATAAATCTATTTAAATTGTTATTATTAAGGTAATGATTATTTTTCTCCTTCCTAAGTACAACAGAAAAGTTGTCCAAATACAGTATGAATGATTAACCTATTAAACTGGGGATAAAAAAACTAATATGAAAAGTTGTTATTCTAAAAATCTTCATCTACCAGCATATTAAAGTTATACCAGCAAGAATTAGTCTTATGTAGAAAACTATGATTTAATTCAAGCCTTACTGACTACTGATTTAAATCGTGATTTAAATCGTGATTTAAATAAATTTGATTTAAATCAAATCCACCCTGGGAGCAAGGGTAATTGACCTTGGACCAACTGATAGATGAGGAAGTTTATATGTACAATGCATTGGGAGGAAAAATACCATCCACTGGTTGTGGCCCAGTGGCAACATCTTTTCATAACTCTGTTTGACCCGGCGGCCTTCTCAGCATCTGAGACACATGAAATACTGGAACAATTGGATAATTCATTAGAAACTAAAAAGCCAGCAATTATCAATAAATAAATTTGATATCCAGACTTTAAGCAATGATTGGAATAAAGAATTGGAATGTTCACTGCTACCCAGACAGTGGGAAAGTGTTTTACCTTCTGTATTGGATGTATTGATGGATCTTTAAAATTAAGGCTTACATAGCAGAAAATACTATATAGAATTTATTGGACTCCCTTATGCTTGTATAAAAAGGGATAATGCAGCCCTTTGCTGGAGATGTAAAATGGATAATGCTTCTTTGAACCCACATGCTTTTACAATGTCCCACACTTACTAAGTTTTGGGAGAAAGTATTGGATTATATAAATAGTAAGTTATGGAGGAATTTAAGATTTTCAGAGGTGAACATTATTTTGACCTATATACCTATTGTATGGAAGGTGACAATGGGACAGTCAAAATGGATTCTACGTGCCCTGATGGTGGCTATGAGATTGATACTGGAACAATAGAGATAGGATTCCCCTTAATCAGTGGCTTGACAATATGACAATATTAGCAACACAGGCTTTCTTTGGATAAATATAATGATATTTGGAATGAATTTACTAAGAATATATTAGGTTATTCATAAAAAAATATTTGCAATAGGATAATAAGACTATACACATCTGTATACTAATGTATGGAAATGTGAGTATTTTTCTTTTCTATTTTTATTTATGTTTTTCTTTTTTCTGATTGTTTTTTAATCTATCTTTTTAAAAATGAAATTCTTCTAATAAATTACTGATAAAAAGAAAGAAATATATTTTCTTTCTTTCTTTCTTTCTTTCTTTCTTTTTAAAGGACAATTGAAACAGTCAGCCCTCTCCTGAGCATATTTCATTCCTAACAGCATTGGTGCTTTGTTTATTGGTCACTCAGCCATAATAAACATTTGAGTGATTGAAACCATGACAATGATAGATGTAACTGATATGACATCCCTCAGGACCAGATCTGGATATAACCCAATTCACACATTTCAAACCTTTACAACAGAAAACCAGGGAATATTGTAAAAGTTAACTGAAACATCCCATTAAGTTTAAAAGTCACATAAAACCAAATATGTCAAAAAACCTTGACCAGTTATTGCAACAATTCACCTTTCTCTATTTGATGGGAAGAATTGTATTGTTACTGGTTACTTTTAATTGAGGGCATCCTGATCAAGTTTGCAGATGACACCAAATTGGGAGGGGTGGCTAATACCCCAGAGGACAGGCTCACGCTTCAAAATGACCTTAACAGATTAGACAACTGGGCCAAAACAAACAAGATGAATTTTAACAAGGAGAAATGTAAAGTACTACACTTGGGCAAAAAAATAATGAAAGGCACAAATACAGGATGGGAGACACCTGGCTTGAGAGCAGTACATGTGAAAAGGATCTAGGAGTCTTGGTAGACCACAAATTTGACATGAGTCAACAGTGTGATGCAGCAGCTAAAAAAGCCAATGCAATTCTGCACTGCATCAATAGGTGTATAGCATCTAAATCAAGGGGAGTAATAGTACCACTGTATTCCGCTCTGGTTAGACCTCACCTGGAGTACTGTGTCCAGTTCTGGGCACCACAGTACAAGAAGGATACTGACAAGCTGGAACGTGTCCAGAGGAGGGCAACCAAAATGGTCAAAGGCCTGGAAACGATGCCTTATGAGGAACGGCTTAGGGAGCTGGGTATGTTTAGCCTGGAGAAGAGAAGGTTAAGGGGTGATATGATAGTCATGTTCAAATATATAAAAGGATGTCATATAGAGGAGGGAGAAAGGTCGTTTTCTGCTGCAGGGCCGTCTTAAGCTCCCCTGGCGCCATGGAGCGACGGATCCCTCCGGCGCCCCCCGCCCCGTTTCCCTGGGCGGGCGGGTGCAGCGCGGCTGCCACAGGCGCTGCTGCGCGGCGGGCGGGCAGGCGCAGCGCGGTTGCCGTGGGCGCGGCTGCGCGGCGAACTGGCGGACCGGCCGCCGCAAGCTGCGCCCTCCTGGCAGGCCGGCGCCGTGGTGCCCTGCGCCACCCAGCCCAGCCGTAGGGCCGGCCCTGTTCTGCTGCTCCAGAGAAGAGGGCATGGAGCAGTGGATTCAAACTACAAGAAAGGAGATCCCACCTAAACATTAGGAAGAACTTCCTGACAGTAAGAGCTGTTCGGCAGTGGAATTTGCTACCAAGAGTGTGGTGGAGTCTCTTCCTTTGGAGGTCTTTAAGCGGAGGCTTGACAGCCATCTGTCAGGAATGCTTTGATGGTGTTTCCTGCTTGGCAGGGGGTTGGACTGGGTGGCCCTTGTGGTCTCTTCCAACTCTATGATTCTATGATTCTAATTAGTGGAATGATATTAATGGTTATTTTAAGGTTAATAGTAATAGAAATTGATGATTGTATGTTTGAGATCTGTGACCTGTGTTCCATTCCTTTTGCTTTTCACCTAGTTTTGATGACATCTTGTGCCTTGCCGATTCTGCATCCCTTTCAGACATCACCCTTGATAGCAACCCGATAGCGCAAGAGGTGTTTTACAAGCATACTGTTCTCCACCATATGATGCAGCTCCGACAGCTGGATATGAAGAAGATCACAGTAAGAGAAACTCCGTGGGGAAAACTCTGTGATGGGTTAAACCTTGAAATAAGCAAGGAGTTTTATTTAACCAGACGATTCACAGTGCCAACAGGTTTTGTGTTTTTTATTATTTTTTAAAAAAACTTATTACAGTTACTAAGAATATTTATACTATTTTCTATATCCAAAATGCTTAGCAATCTCCTCTGATTTGTCTTAATGACAACCCCATAATGAGTGAGGTCTACACATATTGATTTTATATTTGGAATAAGGCATCGGAAGGACTGTCTGTGTCAGTATGAGCTTCCCATTCCATAAGATCATTTTTCTGAGGCTCTTCTCTGGCTGTTGGCTCTTTCAGAATTTAGGCAGGTAGAGCTGGAGCGGGCTCCCCCTCTCCCCCACTCCCAAATTATGGAACTAAAGGCACTGGGCCTTTAGTTAAGATGCATCTTCTCTTCACTGTTGTTAAGGTTGCATTTTATATTCTGCATTTTAGTTTTACTGGTATTTTTGTTGAAAGCCACTCTAAAGCAGAAAGCCAACATATAAATATTATAAATAAACACAATATGAAGTAGCAGTCCCAATTGCATGGTAAGCTGTTTTTGAAACCAGCCTTTGTGTACAGTAAACTCACAATTTATGCACATGTAACTTGTGGTCATTCAGCTTAACACATAAAAGGTAAAGGTAAAGGGACCCCTGACCATTATGTCCAGTCGTGACCGACTCTGGGGTTGCGCGCTCATCTCGCATTATTGGCCGAGGGAGCCGGCGTATAGCTTCCAGGTCATGTGGCCAGCATGACAAAGCCACTTCTGGCAAACCAGGGCAGCACATGGAAACACCGTTTACCTTCCCGCTGTAGCAGTTCCTATTTATCTACTGTACTTGCATTTTGACGTGCTTTTGAACTGCTAGGTTGGCAGGAGCTGGGACCGAGCAACGGGAGCTCACCCCGTCACAGGGATTCGAACCGCCGACCTTCTGATCAGCAAGCCCTAGAATCTGTGGTTTAGCCCACAGCACCACCTGGGTCCCCGACACATACTTAACACATACTGCATGGCAAAAAATATTAAAAAATTGAAAGGGGGGAAATGGCATGGGCAATCCCACCTGCCATTGAACCCAATCCTTGCATAAATTGTGAGCTTATTGTACTACATAAAGACACAAGAATACAAATAGCCCCCACAGAAAGAGACAAACAAATGAAAGAAAAACTACCTTCTATGTCAAGAATATAAATAATACCTGGAGGATGACCTCACCGTTAAAGAGATAGTCTGTTCTCCTGGATTGCAATTAATATAAGAACCTGCCACTTTTTATTTCACTTTGGGCTAGGCTACATCATTGGGTAAGTTTATCAGAGAAAGCTTCCTGTCATACCACCTTTGGAGGGGTAGATTGTTGCTCACTTTTCCAGAGAAAGACTATTTCCATTTGCTCAGCTGTAAGGAGATGGATCATTAGCCATTTATAGAGGATAGCTTTATTTACTTCCCAGAAGAGAGATAATGGGTCTAGTTCAACTTTATAGTGAAAGAAATGACTCTGAAACTCTACGTGGGGCTACTTTTGAAGGTGACCCGGAAACTACAACTAATCCAGAATGCGGCAGCTAGACTGGTGACTGGGAGTGGCTGCCTGGACCATATAACACTGGTCCTAAAGGATCTTTGCTGGCTCCCAATACATTTCTGAGCACAATTTGAAGAGTTGGTGCTGATATTTAAAGCCCTAAACGGTCTTGGTCCAGTATACCTGAAGCAGCATCTCCACCTCCATCGCTCAGCTTGGACATGGAGGTCCAGCTCCGAGGGCCTTTTGGTGGTTCCCTCACTATGTAGATAGTGGCCCCCTCCCAGTGGAATGTATCTGAAGGCAGCCATGTATAGGGAAGTTTTAAATGTTTAATGTTTTAGGATGTTTTTATATACTTTATTATGTTTTTATACAACCCAGTCAGATGGGCAGGGTATAAATATTATTATTATTAACCTTTTAATATTTGATTTAGTTGTGAGCATTGCTTTGTACTTGGAAGATATGTATTCTAAATTCTCTTAATTGAATTACACAGTCCACCCAGTAGGGATACTTTGGGTTTGTTTCTTTGTTTTTTGCTTAGCAGCTGGACACACTGCTCTGTGGAACTTGAAAGCTTGTTCATGACTTCAGTGTTTTTACAAAATCCAGTATGACTTCCCTGTTACTTTTAGATCCCTCCACCCCTGCAATGGACTGGCTCTTTGCAAAGTCTGACTAGTATAGTCATGAGTCTTACAGTAAAGTGTTCTGTTTTATTTTAACCCAGGAAGAAGAAAGGCGCATGGCATCTGTTGCCTTACGAAAAGAGGAAGAGAAGAGGCGTGAAAGCCACAAGCAGACCTTACTGAAGGTACCAAGCGGTGGCCTTTGTAGGATGCAAATGGAAGAGACCCGGGCCCTTCCCTCCCTTCATTTATCCCACCCCCCTGAGAGCTGTGTCTCCTTGTTATGGCTGCTCCTTCCCTGCTGGAAACAAACCACATGGCATCCTCCATCGCAGGGGAAGAATGATCAGTGGTCAAGCATCTGCTCTTTTTGCGGAAGGTCCCAGGTTCAATCCACTGCATTTCTAGGTTGGGCTGGGAGAGAATCCTGGAGAGCTGCTGCCAGCACTGAGCTTGATGGACCAGTGATCTGACTCTGTATAAGGCAGCTTCCTATGTTCCTATAAAGCCGTGGCTCCCTATTGGTGGGTCGCATAACCCACCCAGGCACATACCCGTCAACTGCATGGGACATCCTGTTTTTGGGTGCCGTGCTCTTGTGCGGGTCATGTGACTCATGTGGGAGCACAGTCTGGCTTTGCTCTGGGACATGTTGGAGAGTATGGCGGAACCATTCACATATCAAAAACGACCACAGAGATAACAACATTTGAAAATGTAGGGGGGGCATGGCTTGGCTTTTGAAAAATGGGGTCTGCAGAACTTGGCCAACTGGGGACTCCTGCTAATAGAGTATTTGATCTAGTCTGTCCATGCTTCCTACTGTCTTACCCATAAGAACACAAGAGCTCCTCTGGAACAGGTCATGGCATTCTACTTCTCACAGGCTTATGGGGAGCCCACAAACTCCCAGCAACTGTCATTGAGGGTCTAGCAGCCTCTGATTGTAAGGTTAAAAGCCACCAATGGTTAAAAGCCACCGATGGAACAATCTACAGAATTGTCTTATATACCATTTTCTAGACATGTTAGCCAGTGGATATCGCTACATATTGTATTCCACATGTTTATTCTGCATTGTGTAAAGAAGAACTTCCTTTTGTCTATTGTTCTGAATCTATGGGCTTCATCAAATGACTCTGAGGAGTTCTAGTCCCTTCCTCAGGAAGGAGAGGGAAAATCTTTCAACCTTTCCCACACACAAATATGATTTTATAAACCCCTGCCACATCCCTCCCTTAGTCTTCTTTTTTCTCCATGGAAAAACTGATAGCACTTTAGGATGGGAGTATAGCACTGTCGGTAGAGCACGAGACTCTTAATCTCAGGGTTGTGGGTTTGAGCCCCACATTGGGCAAAAGATTCCTGCATTGCAGGGAATTGGACTAGATGATCCTCGTGGTTCCTTCTAACTCTACAATTCTATGATTTCCTTGTTGAGAGCAAACAGATAGTCAACTGAAATCAACATAATTTGTCTGATTGCTATACAGTAATTCTGTTTCCTTGATCTTGGTTTCCAGAATGCCATTTTGTTTTACTTTAGCAAACTCTTTTCTCAAACTGTATATTTGTATCTCATTTCAGGAAAAGAAACGATTAACTATTAGCAATATTGCCCATCAGTGGGAGAGCCAACAGAACCGCTCTGCCCACCTGCCTTCCAGCCAAGAAAACAACGAAGACAATGAATCTTCTCAGAACAGCAGGAGTACTCCATATGAATTTCCCGAGGAAACCAGGTATGGAGGCCTTGTTTTCCTCTTAGAGCCGCCCAGGCAGGAAGTCCCCATGATCAGCTGGAAAGTTCCTCCTCCTCCTCTTCCTCTCTGTGTTTCCCGAGTTTCATTTCCTGGCATCCCAAACAGACAGCTTGCTTTTCATTCTCTTTACGGTCTGATTTTCCCCTGGTCTCACTCATAGCTTCTGAATTGCTCTCTTCCCTGCTATTATATTCACTTTCTGAAAAGAAACGAAATCAACAAATAAAAACCCTTCACTTTAATTCTCTTGCTTCTGCTCCCCCACTGCCTCCTCCCCTTTTTCCGGCTCTAGCAGCCAAAATCAAACAGTCAGCTGGACTTTGATGGCTTCTTGGGGAATAATCCAGAAAATCCACAATAAAGTGGGAAAGGCTCCAGCCCAACAGCAGCCTCATTCATGAGGCATGGGATCTTGTACTGGGGAGAGGGGACAACAAACAACCCAAAATTGGAGGTGAAACCCTGGGGCATCTTGCTTAGAGTTTAATCCTGCGCACCTCTTCTGCAGATTGCCATGTGGAGATGGAGCAGAGAGGGAACCTCTCATCTAGAACCACATGCTTCCCTCCCCATGTTACCATGGGAGATGGTTTTTCTCCATTACTGAAGTGGGATGTGATTCTGCCATTGGCCACTAGAGGCCCTCAGAGAACCACATGTGGAACCATGGTTTCTGGAGGAAGTTTGGTAATCTCTCTCAAAATATTATTACACTAGTGGTTTTCAGCCCGTTCAATAACGGGCGCTAGAATCCTGGGGTTCGGAGAAGCGCTTGCGCAGCGCTTCTCCGAACCCTGGGACCTGTCCTTGCTGTCGGCGGCAGGGGGACAGGAACGGAGGAGGAGAAAGCGCTGCTTTTTCCTTCTCCGTTCCTCTCCCGCAGCCGCCGACAGGAAGCAGATATCCCAGGGTTCGGAGAAGCGCTTGCACAGCGCTTCTCCGAACCCTGGGACCCGTCCTTGCTGTCGGCGGCAGGGGGACAGGAACGGAGGAGGAGAAAGCGCTGCTTTCTCCTTCTCCGTTCCTCTCCCGCAGCCGCCGACAGGAAGCAGACATCCCAGGGTTCGGAGAAGCGCTTGCGCAGCGCTTCTCCGAACCCTGGGACCTGTCATTGCTGTCGGCGGCAGGGGGACAGGAACGGAGGAGGAGAAAGCGCTGCTTTCTCCTTCTCCGTTCCTCTCCCGCAGCCGCCGACAGGAAGCAGACATCCCAGGGTTCGGAGAAGCGCTTGCGCAGCGCTTCTCCGAACCCTGGGACCTGTCATTGCTGTCGGCGGCAGGGGGACAGGAACGGAGGAGGAGAAAGCGCTGCTTTCTCCTTCTCCGTTCCTCTCCCGCAGCCGCCGACAGGAAGCAGACATCCCAGGGTTCGGAGAAGCGCTTGCGCAGCGCTTCTCCGAACCCTGGGACCCGTCCTTGCTGTCGGCGGCAGGGGGACATGAACGGAGGAGGAGAAAGCGGCGCTTTCTCCTCCTTCCTTCCTCTCCCCCAGCCGCCGACAGGAAGGACGCGCGCACTCTCCCCCCCCGCCTCCTCCAACCGCCGCTCCTCACGGCCAGGGAGGGTTGTGAGGAGGCCTTCGCCGGCCTCCACCCCGGCGGGAGCGGCGGTTGGAGGAGGCAGAGTGGGGGGAGAGTGCGCGCGCGCAGTCTCTGCTGTCCAATCCCTGTATCCCTGGGGCACATGCGCAGTGACCCAGGGACACACGGGACATCTGGACGCAGGGACAACATGGACATTATTATATAGATGCCCGATTACTCCCTCTAAATTTTGTCATTCAACATATTAATTATGGAATGTGGGATAAAAGTACTGCCTAAAGCATTATGCAACTGGATGGTCAAACTCCTCTTAAAATGAATGGAGGAGATTTGTTAGCTGTGGGGAGGGTGGGAGGGAGCACTAGTTTTGTCAAAGACTTTGCCACCCAGCATTTGAGACTGAAAAAACTTTAAAGAAAGTTTCCATTACACTGATGTATATTACAGAGTGGTGTTCTCTGTGTGTAATTTGGGCTGTTTCATCAGTTTGAAACTTCTTTCAAAGGTTTAGGCAACGTTAATGTGTGTCTTTCTGCATTCTCCCGTATTAGTGATTCTTTGGAATTGGAGTTTAGGCTTTTTGTGACTCTTTGATTCAGCTTGTTTTGGATAGCCCCATCTTCCTGTTGTTTATAAAGGTAGTGGCGGAATTTAAATGATCAGATGTCCACAAAAAGTAGGAGGAGAAGTATACACATTTGGTCTTTTGCTAAAGTAAACCAGAGAATTCTCTATAAGTGTTCAGAGTACCAGGAATTTTAAGGCAACATGAAAGTATTTTTCATTTGCCGTACTATTTTAAAAATGCCATGCATTTTAAAATTCCATTTGCAATAGGAATTAAAGGGTTAAGCTATTGTAATGTATCAAGAATTTTCTTCTTCTTTATTTAGGGAAATTATATAATAAAATTCCTTCTGTAGCACCTTAAAGACCAACGAAAGCTCATACCAAAATAAAAACTTAGTTGGTCTTTAAGGTGCTACGGAAGGAATTTTTTTATTTTGTTTCGACTCAGACCAACACGGCTACCTAGCTGTAATTAGGGAAATTATATTCTGTCTTCTGGTGTGAAGTTCTCAAGGCGGCTCACTTTCTCTCCCTCCTTCTCTACCGGTATAAACTACACTAAAATAAACATACACCACCCCAAAAGAAATCTGCAGTAAAATCCTACACACCTGCAGTCTCTCCCCAAATTCATCCACACAATTCAAAAGCACAGCCTGCTATATGCAGTGATGTGTGTTTTCCAGAAAATGTTGAACTGGACAGTTTCTCTGTGCAAATTAGGTTAATTCACTTCAGAAAAGTTAGCTTGCATCAGAAAATGTTTAGTTTGCATGCCATAGAGCAGGGGTCGGCAAACTACGGCCCGGGGGCCGGATGCAGCCCACCAGGCTCATAAATCTGGCCCACAGACCCTGCCGCCTGCTCGGTCAGTCCCCGCCTTAAGCAAAACCGGTGCGGCATGGTGTTTCCTTGAAAAGAAGCTGTGGACGCCTCGCTGCGCGGGGACTGACTTCCATGACACTGCCATGGCTTCGATTGGCTGCAGGAAGCTCCTACAGCCAATCTGCAGCCGCAGACACCTCTGGGCAGGCGGCGACGCTGGTGCGGCTTCGTATTGGTTGCAGGAAGTTCCTGGAGCCAATACGAAGACTCTCCACCGGCACTCTGAGGTAAACCCGGCGCAGCCATGGACGGAGAAGCCGGCAGGTCTGGGTTGCGCCATGGGCATCGTGACGGGTGCGTTGTGGGGCTTCAGCTGGAGCTTGGTGCCCGGTCGGCACTGCTGGCGCGCTCAGTGGCTGCACTGGAGCATCTGGAGGGTGAGATGCGCACCACCTGCCTGGCGCTCTGCGTGCGCAACATGGCCACAGACCTGGCCTCGGATGACGGGCCGCAGCCGGGGGGGCATCCCGCCTGGGAGCTCCGTGCTGCTGCCAGGGCTGATGGAGTGGCTGCTGCTCGTCAACAGCGCCGATGAGTGGGCGCCGCCGATACACGCTCCTGAGCACGTGCAGAGTGCGTTCCTCCTCCAGGGCCGGAGGTAGCTGCGGGACCGGCTTGTAGGGTATTTATAATTTATATTTTTCAAAATATAAGGTCTGAGGGATTGTGGACCGGCCCCCTGATGATAAAGTTTGCTGACCCTTGGCATAGAGCATATTATTTGTATTTATTAGAGTCCTAGAATTGTATAGTTGGAGGGTATACCCAAAGGACATCTAGTCCAACCCCCTGCAATGCAGGAATCTCAACTAAAGCTTAAAAACCTCCAAGGAACGAGAGTCCACCACCTCCCAAGGGAGACAGTTCCACTGTCAAACAGCTCTTACTGTCAGAAAGTTCTTCCTGATGTTTATTCACAATCTCCTTTCTTATAACTTGAAGCCGCTGGTTTGGGTCCTACCCTCCAGAGCAGGAGAAAACAAGCTTGCTCCATCTTCTGTGTGCCAGATCTTTAGATACGGTAATAAAATTAAAAAAATTGAAACTGCCAATATTTATTTACAATTGACAGTCATTCATTGTTAATAATTAGCATGTGAAAAGCAATTTTTCTTTGAAGAATGAAGCAATTTTCCATCACACATCATTGGCTGTAAGTAAAGAGCTAGTGAGAGAGTTTTGAGGCGATTACATGGATCCAGGTAGCTCAAGTTACTAGTGTGACCACAGAGGCTTGCTATTTATTCAGTAATTGAGTTCAGTTTACATCCTCCATCTCCTGGTGCAACTGATCATAGAATTAGGTAGGTAGCCGTGATGGTCTGATGCAGTTGAAATATATATATATATAAAATTAAAAATGGTCCAGTAGCACCTTAGATACCAACTAAGTTTGTTCTTGGTATAAGCTATCGTGTGCATGCACACTTCTTCAGGTAAGTCTCTAAGGTGCGACTGGACATTTTTTATATTTTTTTTTATATTTTGATCATATAATTGTTTAGCTTGAAGGGACCATGAGGGTCACCTAGTTCAGCCCCCTGCAGTGCAGGAATCTTTTTGCCCAATCTGGGTCTTGAACCCACAACCCTGAGATTAAGAGTCTCATGCTCTGCTGACTGAGCTATCTGATTTGGGCAATCTTCTTTATTCTTCAGGTTATCTCTTGTGGTGTTTTCATGTATTGTGCAATCTACTCCTTTTATTCTATGAATGTGTGTTATGGACAGTTGGTCATTCCATTTGAAAGTTTCATTTTTAAAGTGACACTATTTGCCAATATGTTTGTAGGCCATTGATCGTCATCTCTTTGCATCCGGTTTGTACCCCATCACATCTCCATTTTTTAAAAAATATGAATTAAAGAGAAAAACAAAACGAGAGATGGACAAAGGTAGAACATACACAGTAAAACATTTACTTTAGAAAAACAATAAATTTACAGTGTGTTTCATCACTTTAATGGACCCAGGTGGCGCTGTGGGTTAAACCACTGAGCCTAGGGCTTGCTGATCAGAAGGTCGGTGGTTTGAATTCCCGCGATGGGGTGAGCTCCCGTTGCTTGGTCCCAGCTCCTGCCAACCTAGCAGTTCGAAAGCATGTCAAAAATGCAAGTAGATAAATAGGAACCGCTACAGCGGGAAGGTAAACGGCGTTTCCATGTGCTGCTCTGGTTCGCCAGAAGTGGCTTTGTCATGCTGGCCACATGACCTGGAAGCTGTACGCCGGCTCTCTTGGCCAATAATGCGAGATGAGCACGCAACCCCAGAGTCGGTCACGACTGGACTTAATGGTCAGGGGTCCCTTTACCTTTCCCTCATCACTTTATTCTGTCTTGGTCAGACCACACCTTGAATACTGGTGCACCAGTTCTGGGCATGACAGTTTAAGAAGGATGTTGACGAGCTGGAACATGTGCAGAGGAGGGAGACAAAGATGATCAAGGGTCTGGAAACCAAGCCTTAGGAGGAGGGCTTGAAGGAGCTGGGTATGTTTAGCCTTGAAAAGAGAGGACTGAGAGGAGATAGGATAGCCATCTTCAAATATCTCAAGGGCTGTCACATGGAAGAGGGAAGAAGCTTGTTTTCTCCTGCTCTGGAGGGTAGGACTCCAATCGATGGATTCTTACTAAAAATCTCCTTCCTTGGAGATTTTTAAGCAGAGGTTGGATGGCTATCTGTCCTGGATGCTTTAGCTGAGATTCCTGCATTGCAGGGGGTAGGACTAGATGTCCCTTGGGGATCCCTTCCAGCTCTACAGTTCTTTGATTCTGTACTTTTGTAGATGGTAGGATTCCATCTTCAGAAATACCAGTGAAGGTCTGTTGAAAGTGCTCCCTTGATCCATCCAGCAGCCACCTGGATGTTGCTGCAGTCCAGCTCCCTTCATCCCTGGCCATTGGCGTTGCTGCCTATGGTGATGGGGGTTGTGAGCCCACCAACATCTGGAGGGAAGCTGCAAGAGAGTGTAAGTGTGCTGTATTTTAAATTTGTGCAGTGATTTTAGTATTTGGCTTTAAAAAGTATTCATAGTTAAAGGAGTATATGATCCCTCATATGGTCCCCCAGTCTTCCAAAATACTGTTTTTTCATTGGTATTTAAATCCTGATTTTTCCCCCTCTCTCCCTTCCCCATTGGCAGCATGTTTTCAAAATATACAGTGAGTTTAATAAGATCAAACAAGCAAACGGATAATGCAAAATCAGCTGAATGAAGCTGTTAATTCTTTGTGCATGAATAGACTTCATAAACACAGGCTCCTCTGAACAGCTTTTCACAAATTGAACCGTCTGCTTCCCTGGTTGACGCCTGCACCTGTGTTATTTTAACAGAAACTGTTCTTTAACTGTTACTTTGTTGATGATTCATAAGATAATTTCTGGAATTATTTTGGGTTTTCCTCCTCATATAGCTTTGAGTTTGCCTGCCAAAGCTAATAATTGTAATTTATTTAAGCTTTTTTTAAAAGAAAAAAAAGAGACAAAAAATCTTTGAACTAATGGCACCAGTGCTTCTTTTAGGATTCTTAAATGGAAACTTTTTGATACTGGAATTCTTGTTGACATAAAGTTGAGGCAGAAATGTCTGAACTCCTTTCTGTAAGTTCATACATGGGAATGGCAAGTTCCTCCTTGTGGGACAGCACAAATGTAATGCTCGCTCTGTCTTAGTCCTGGTTGAGAAACAGGGGACCCGTCTTGATGATGTGCCCTGCCTTACTGCAGAACATGAGAGAAGCAGGGTGGGGTAGTGGTGAGAGTGTCGGACTGGGACCTTGGAGACGGGGGTTCAAATCCCCACTTGGCCATGCAGCCCATTGGGTCACCTTGGGCCAGTCCCTGCCTCTCAGTCTAACCCTACTATAGGGTTGTTGTGGGGATTAAACAAGGAGGGGGAGAACCACGTACACCGCCTTGAGCTCATAGGCGGAAAAGGTGGGATAGAAATGCAAATATATAAAAAAGAACATAAGAAGCGTCCACAGAATCAGACCACAAATGCATCTTTTCCAGCAGCCTACTTTACACAGCCCACAGCTTTATGTTGCCAGGAAATCTGCAAGCAGGTATTCAATGGCATCCTGCCTCTGAAAGATGGCAAAATGCCATTTTGCTATGGCATTATGAGAGTTGATGTTCTACTTTTTGGTTGTTTTTGTATCTGTCTGGAATAGCTTTATTCATCGTCCCCATTATGTCCTGCCTTGGCATCTGTGTGGATGAAGGGTGCTCTAGAAATGTTTTAAATGAATATCTTAAAGAAAAGCACTTTGTGCATTCAGATAAATTCAAGCCCCCTTTCCCCAGGCTCAGCTGCAAGAGTGGAAGTGAGCTGGTCCAAGTGGGGAAGCCTCTGGCAGCGGAATTCAGGGAGGAAAGGCAGGGGGGGGGGAAGTGACTGAGCCCCACGTTATACCAGAGCAGGGCAGAAATGTGAATAAATCCCAGCATGCCTTGCTTTTACTCCCCCTCCCATATGCATATTTAATTCAAAGCATTCAAAAACAAGTTAAGTTTCGTTAGACTTTGCAACAAAGTGGAACAAATTACCCTGAATATATTTTGTCGTGGCCTTTTTTTCAGTATCTGTCATCTGTATGAAGTTTTATTTTGTAAAAACATTGCATCCTACAGTAGCATCTATTAATGTTAATAACCCCTTTCCTTGCCCCAGGAACTCTGCATTAGTGTAGTATTAAGAGATTTCCCCCCTCCGTCCAGTTAAAGCAAAGTTCTTTGTGTAATGTTTTCTTTTACTTACTTTCGGACGGGCTGTGAAGCTGGTTTATACTTAGTAATTTCCTGATTGTGAACACTGTGGTTCTTTAGCCAAGCTGTCTATAATAAAATGGTAACATGTAAAATAAGTTTCCACGTTCTTTCTGGAAGCTGTAATTTACTTTTATAGGAGAAGATGTTGGAATAATAATAATAATAATAATAATAATAATAATAATAATAATAATAATAATAATTTATTATTTATACCCCGCCCATATGGCTGGGCTTCCCCTGCCACTCTGGGCGGCTTCCAACAAACATTAAAGTACATCAAATATCACAGTTTAAAAACTTCCCTAAACAAGGCTGCCTTTAGGTATTTTCTAAATGTCAGGTAGTTGTTTATCTCTCTCTGATGGGAGGGTGTTCCACAGGGCGGGTGCCACTACCGAGAAGGCCCTCTGCCTGGTTCCCTGTAACCTCACTTCTCGCAGTGAGGGAACCGCCAGAAGGCCCTCAGCGCTGGACCTCAGTGTCCGGGCAGAACGATGGGGGTGGAGACGCTCCTTCAGGTATACTGGACCGAGGCCGTATGGGCTTTAAAGGTCAGCACCAACACTTTGAATTGTGCTCGGAAATGTACTGGAAACGTACTGGGAGCCAATGTAGGTCTTTCAAGTTATGTGGTCTCGGCAGCCGCTCCCAGTCACCAGTCTAGCTGCCGCATTCTGGATTAGTTGTAGTTGCCGGGTCACCTTCAAAGGTAGCCCCACGTAGAGCGCATTGCAGTAATCCAAGCGAGAGATAACCAGAGCATGCACCACTCTGGCGAGGCAGTCCGCATGCAGGTAGGGTCTCAGCCTGCGTACCAGATGGAGCTGGTAGACAGCTGCCCTTGACACAGAATTGACCTGCGCCTCCATGGACAGCTGTGAGTCCAAAATGACTCCCAGGCTGCGCACCTGGTCTTTCAGGGGCACAGTTACCCCATTCAGGACCAGGGAGTCCTCCACACCTGCCCGCCTCCTGCCCCCCACAAACAGTACTTCTGTCTTCTCAGGAGTCAATCTCAATCTGTTAGCCGCCAACCATCACTCTTGCCTTTCCCCCTCTCAAAATAAAGTGGCAAAAATACTAATTTTATTACAAAATAACTGTTTGCTGGGCTACAGTCTTGCAGAGTTTAAAAGGATCCTGGGCATTTTCCAGACAGTGAGTTTTTAAATTTCTCCCTCTCTTTGGTAAGTGGGCCTGCAGTTCATGGCACCATTTACACTGAAGGAAGACTATTACGCCTGTGTTGGAGTAACCAACTTTGGGATGGCTTTCAGGGCTTGTCTCCCCTCCACAACTTGAGGCTTTTTTCAGGGCATTGTCTCACATTTCAATAATTTCAATAAATCAGAATTATGTAGGTAATAAAATAACAGATCACCCCCTTTTTATTAAACTGCTGAGCACATACAGTTAGAAGCTGTTGCTTTAAGTAAGTGCCAGGATTTGAGCCTGTTGTGGCCCCTAGAAACCAGGACCAAGGGAAGATAAGCAGAGATTCTCACCTTGTGGTGGCCAAAGGAGGGAGCTACAGGAGACCTACAACATTCTCACTCTCTGCTGGGCCATAGCTGCCAAGTTCTCCCTTTTTATAAGGGAAATTCCCTTATGCTGAATAGGCTTCCTCGCGAGAAAAGGGAAAACTTGGCAGCTATGAGCTGGGCCCAAGAGAGAGTTTCAGTACCCATATACTTTCCAAAGAACAAAGATAATCCACTGAGTCTTGGCAAGGGAACGAACAATTAGAACCCACGATACAGCAGGCATGTGTCTAATCTCATATTTATTCAGAAAAAGACAGATTTTTTAGTAGCTTTAGTGTAATGGATGCATGGGAGGGTCTGTAGTTCTTAGGAAGACACTGAGAAGGTCCCAGCTGTTGACATGAATCATGCGTGGATTAGGAAAGACCATGAGACACTTTCCTCCAATATGCTAAGTAGCACAGCAAACTAAAACATAAAATAAAATTTCAGTCACTCCCCCACCATAACTTTACACTTACGATGGCAAGCCTTTGCCAATGTGGTATCCTCCATGCTGGTTGGGGCTGATGGGAACCATAGTCTAAAACATCTGGAGGGCACCCTGTTGGCAAAGACTGTGTCATGGTATAATAGGTCAAGTTCAGAGAGGCAATGTTTGATTTTTTTAATTTAAAAAAGTCAACACAACCAAACTTATTTCCAATGTCATTGTTCTACTGTTCTCTGGAATTACGGTACTTTTAAAAAAAGCTCTGTATGTGATAAATTTGATGAACTGAGCCAGTACAGCACAGCACAAGGAAAGTAAACTTAATGCACAATGAACATTCTCTGAGTGGTGCCTAGATTCCTTTAGATTTCTAGAAATATGCCCAATTGATGTTGATGCCAATATTTTTTTAAAAACATGTTGGCGCAAAGTTTGGGTTTTTCCAGTAAGTGCTGAGACAAATTGTACATTACAATATCCCCAAATATCTGACAGGGAAAATTAGATTAAAATGTTTTATGTTAAATAAACAAGAACTTCAGAACTGGGTAGGGAGCAAGCTTAATAAGACTATTCCTAATACAGCATCTGTGAAGCATATTACTGTTGGAAGTATTTCATATATATTCTCTCAATAGCCATGTAAAATATATTAGGATTATACCTCCAAAGAGGTGCCTACAACAAAGTGTTGAAGTGCATCCCCAGCTATTAACAGAAGGGTTCCATCCACTTGGATTTCCGTTCACAGGAGTGGTGGTGAGGAAGAACAGTGACTCCCCCTTTCTTTCCCATATTCCTGAAACCATCTCCTACTGGGTTTGGGGCTGGATGCCAATCCTTTTTTATTTATTTAAATTTTATAAAGATTTTTCAACAAGTTTTAACATATTCAAAAATTCAAATTGCTTTTTACAATTTCAATTCACACACCCCCTCCGCAACTTCCCCCAACTAACTTCCCTTTCTGGTTTATAACATTTGTTTGTTCTGCTTATAATTTTATATACCTTATATACTAAAATTAAAATTGTATTCTTAATCTATTCTTAACATTTTTACCGAATATTTGTGTTTTCTATTTACATTTGTCCATTGTAAGCATATTATATGAATGAAAGGCACAAATACAGGATGGGTGACACCTGGCTTGAGAGCAGTACATGTGAAAAGGATCTAGGAGTCTTGGTAGACCACAAACTTAACATGAGTCAACAGTGTGATGCAGCAGCTAAAAAAGCCAATGCAATTCTGGGCTGCATCAATAGGAGTATAGCATCTAGATCAAGGGAAGTAATAGTACCACTGTATTCTGCTCTGGTCAGACCTCACCTAGAGTACTGTGTCCAGTTCTGGGCACCACAGTTCAAGAAGGATACTGACAAGCTGGAACGTGTCCAGAAGAGGGCAACCAAAATGGTCAAAGGCCTGGAAACTATGCCTTATGAGGAACGGCTTAGGGAGCTGGGTATGTTTAGCCTGGAGAAGAGAAGGTTAAGGGGTGATATGATAGCCATGTTCAAATATATGAAAGGATGTCATATGGAGGAGGGAGAAAGATTGTTTTCTGCTGCTCCAGAGAAGCGGACACAGAGCAATGGATTCAAACTTCAAGAAAGAAGATTCCACCTAAACATTAGGAAGAACTTCCTGACAGTAAGAGCTGTTTGGCAGTGGAATTTGCTACCAAGGAGTGTGGTGGAGTCTCCTTCTTTGGAGGTCTTTAAGCAGAGGCTTGACAGCCATATGTCAAGAATGCTTTGATGGTGTTTCCTGCTTGGCAGGGGGTTGGACTGGATGGCCCTTGTGGTCTCTTCCAACTCTATGATTCTATACAAATCCTGCAAGTGAGTTCATTTCAATGCATTGTTTCTGTATATACATCATTGTTGTTTAGTCGTTTAGTCGTGTCCGACTCTTCGTAATGCTTCCCGCAGTTTGATCAAACTCATGTTCGTAGCTTCGAGAATCACTGTCCAACCATCTTGTCCTCTGTCGTCCCCTTCTCCTGGTGCCCTCCATCTTTCCCAGCATCAGGGTCTTTTCCAGGGAGGCTTCTCGTCTCATGAGGTGGCCAAAATATTGGAGCCTCAGCTTCAGGATCTGTCCTTCCAGTGAGTACTCAGGGCTGATTTCCTTCAGAATGGATAGGTCTGATCTTCTTGCAGTCCATGGGACTCTTCAGTACCATAATTCAAAAGCATCAATTCTTCAGCGATCAGCCTTCTTTATGGTAACTAGCACTAATTCAATGCACAAAGAAGACATTTCTGCTTTTGATATCTGTGGACCAAAGGATATGTGATGCTGAGTGGTATCAGGATTTTTTTTTAAAAAAATTGATGGCAGGTGTGTTTGTGTGTGTGTGTGGGGGGGGGGTACTCCATCAGGTCCACAGAATATCAAGAGGGGAGGCTTAAGTCTTTCCTCCCCTTCCATGAACCCTCCCACCCCCCATATTCAGCCATTTTGCCTCCATATTTGTTCTTTTAATTGACATTGCCTCTGTAGGGGCCACCCACCAGGGTGTTTCTTTTGCTTTAATAGATCTTTGTATCTTTCTCATACTTTTATCCGTGCTTTCCTAATTATATGATTATGAAATCCTTCATGTATCTTCCCTTTGTTATACCATAAATATGCATACCAACCAAATCTGTTATCATGTCCTTCCAGATGTAATAGATCATTATTTTTTAATTTGACCCAATCCCAGATCCAAGTAATGCAGTTTGCCTCATAATACAATTTTAAGTCTGGAAGATCCTTCACATCTGCTAATATTTTATGTTTTATTCTCAGCTTCTTCCCTTTCCAGATAAATTTAGATATATCTTTTTGCCACTTCTTGAGGGAAACCGTATCACTTATTGTTTGGAATAAAAACAACATTTTTGGCAAAACATTCATCTTGATTGCTGCAATTCTTCCTATTAAGGAGAGATTCATTCTTCCCCATATTTCTAGATTCCTTTTCTGTCATTCTAGCATTTTTCATAATTGTCTTTATAAATATTAATATTTCTAGTTGTGAGACAAATTCCTAGATATTTAACTTTTTTGTGGATTTCTATTTCTGTAATTTGTGATCATTCTTTTTTATCCACTTCTTTTAGATTTTTAACTAATAATTTGGTCTTACTTTTATTTAAGTTAAACCCTGCAACTTGCCCAAACTCCTGAATTTCTTCTATTACTTTTGGGAGAGAATCTTTAGGATCTTCTACTGTAATTACCAGATCATCTGCATAGGCTTTCAGTTTATATGATTTCCCCCCTATTTTAATTCCTCTAATATTTTCATCTGCCCTAATATTTCTCACCAGGTTTTCTAATGAGAGCCAGTGTGGTCTAGTGGTTAAGAGCGGTAGACTCGTAATCTGGGGAACCGGGTTCGCGTCTCCGCTCCTCCACGTGCAGCTGCTGGGTGACCTTGGGCTAGTCACACTTCGCTGAAGTCTCTCAGCCCCACCCACCTCACAGGGTGTCTGTTGTGGGGGAGGAGGGGAAAGGAGATTGTTAGCAGCTTTGAGACTCCTTCAGGTGGTGATAAAGTGGGATACCAAATCCAAACTCTTCTTCTTCTTCTTCTCCTCTAATACTAATATATATAATAAAGGTGATAACGGACATCCTTGTCTTGTTCCTTTTTGTATACTAGATTTCTCTGTTACCACCTGATTAACAATTGATTGTGCTTTTTGGTTTGAATATATGGATTGAATTCCTTTCCCAAATTTATCTCCAAAATTCATTTCTTGCAAAAAAATAATAATCCATAAATTCCCAAGAGACATTGTCAAAGGCTTTTTCCGCGTCTATAAACATAAATGCTGCTTGCTTTTCATTTCACACTTCCAGGTATTCTATAATGTCAATAATATTATATTCTATTATTATTATTAATAATAATAATTATTCTGCTTGGAAGGAATCCCGCCTGATGTATGTAATCTTCCAATACTGATTTCATTCTGTTGGCCGTTATGTTAGCAAGTAATTTATAATCATTATTTAATAATAAAATTGGTCTATAGTTATTAACTACTAGGTAACACATCAGCCTCTTGTTTGGGAATTAAAGTTACAGATGCCTCTTTCCATGTCTCTGGGACTTTCCCTGAAATTAAAATTTCATTCATTATCTCCTGTAATGGTCTCACCAATTGGTCATTTAATTTTTTATAAGATTTTACTGATAATCCATGTGGTCCTGGCGATTTCCCTTTTTTGCCATATTAATTGCATCTAATATTTCCTGTATTGTTATATGGGCATTTAAAATTGCTGATTTCTCTTCTGTTATCCTTGGCAGATTACTAGCCTTCAAATATTGGTCTATCTCTTTGCTTTTTTCTCTTCCTTTCCTATATAATTCTTTGAAATATTTAACAAAAACCTTCCTAATTTCTTTTGGGTTGTCTATGATTTTTCCGTTTAGTTTAATTTTATTTATGATATTATTTGCTCACTTTTATTTAATTGCCATGCTAATTATTTCCCTGGTTTGTTTGCATATTCAAAATGCTTTTGTTTCATTCTTTTTATTTTTCACTCTATTGATAATCATTGAATATTGTGTTTGTAATAATTTTATTGCTAGCTTATGGACTCTTTATTAGGTTTGTCTATTAGCTCTTTTTCATTTTTCATTAATGCCTCTAATATCTCCCTTTTCTTTTTCTCTCTGTTTCCTTCTATATGTATTTTGCTGAATGAATAAACACCTCATGACTGCTTTACTGGCATCAAATACTACCTGTGTTTTGGTGCCTTTATTAAGATTTAATTGAAAATAATATTCTAAAAATTTTTGTGCTTTTTTCTAAAACATTTTTGATCCTCTAGTCTAGCAAATCTTCATTTAGTCTCCATCTGAAGGTGGATTGATTTTCATTTTGCATTTCTAAAAATATAGGGTTATGGTCTGATATTGTTCTTGGCATTATCTGTATTTTCCTTACCTTCAATTCTAATTCTTTAGACATCCATATCACATCAATTCTTGTGCTGCTTCTGTGTACATTGGAATCCACTTTTTATTTATTTATCTGCTTTTATGAATTCCATACCTAACATTTTGTTACTAAGGACTCTGATGTTTTTTCTCTATATGTGTTTCTTGGAGACAAACTATATCTAAATTTTGCTTGAGAATTATGTTCCTTTTTGTTTTATTATTTAAGCCATTTACATTCCAACTTAATATCTTTAAATTTGCCATTTTGTTTTCTTATTTGTTTTAACCTAAAAGTTTGTTTAAGCTTCACATTTTTCTTGATTGTTTAAATTATCTATATCGCCACCTATTGCATTGCCTGCCTCTCCTTCTATTCCCATTGGTGATTTATCTCCCTGTCCTGCTGAGCCCAAAGGGGCTGGTACTGAATATGGGTTGTCAAATTCAAAATCTTTGCCATATTTGCACCAGAATTCTTGTGCTTGATCTTCATTTGCCAATCTATGTTTTTTGCCTTTAAATTTGAAGGAAAGTCCTTCCGGAAAGTCCTATCTGAATCTTATGTTGGCTTTTTTCAAACCATTCGTTATAAAATGGAATCTCTGGCGTTGTTGTCATAATTGGGGTGTGTGTGTTCCTTATACATGGTCACCTGAGTACTGTCAACCTGGAGACAGCTTTCATAGCTTTTTTGAAGGATAGCACCTTTGATTTTCTTAGAAGTAAATGTTACCTCTTGGATCAAATTTGGTAACAACTTTCTATTGATTCCACCAAAGATTCCTGGCTCTCCCCCATCCAATCAGTGTCTTGGCTATATATGTTGTCAAATCCCGTTCTCCCTAATTCTATGGCAAATCTCTTATTCTAAGGACATTGGATTTTTGTCTCGTGTCAAGCAGAGCAGGTTGTAATTCAAATTGATCCTGCCTACCCAATAAGCCTCATGTCTGCCTTGATAACATCCTGTTCTTCCTGTAAATCCTGTAAAAAAGTGGGGGGGGGGGCTGGATGCCAATCCTGAACCTGAGCATTGCTAAATTTTGTATGAGAAGAGGTTTCTGGAGAACAGGAAAGAGAAATAGTGCCATTTCCCCTTTCTTCCCTCCTGAAACCGACCTGTGATCGAGAGGGGAGTTTTCTAATCTCATGCCATGCATTATCCTGACCTCCCCCCACCATAAGATGAGCCAGTTCAATTCCCTTCTTATGCTCTTCCCTAATGCTCTGTGGCTCTTGAAGACCCCTATTCAGTCCTTGTTGGGCTTGAGTTCCATGACCACTCTTTTAAATTGTTAAGAGATAAGGGGGCAGCAGGGGGTGCTGGAGGTGTAAATGACAAGCTGGTATCACAGCATCAAGTTCATCTATTTTGTTGTAGAAGTGTTACTGAGCCACATGCTAGTTGCCAATCAGTAGGGCTTGTCTTTAAAAGACTGTTCTATTTCTCCTTGCAGGTCTCTTGATTCACTTTTGAACAAAGGCACACAAGGGCTGTCTGTCCTGGATTCACACTTGGTAGAGATAGAAGGTGACACCGTGTACCTATATGGCTCTGGAGCTCTGGAATCCCTTGATCGAAATTGGAGTGTTCAGACGGCTGGGAGCATCACCACAATCTCCTTTAATTTCATAGACTTTGATGAAATTGTTCCAGTGTTGCCAAAACTGAGGATCAGATTTCCCAATTCTCTAGTAAGAAGTTTTGTTCTTGATCTTTCAGCAATCTGGGACAAGAGGCAGGATGCCCAAATGTCTAATTTGGTTCAAGAAAGAACATACAAGGGGCCCTTCTGGATCAGGCCAAGACTCCATTTAGTTCAGCCTTCTGTTTCCCGCAGTGGACATCAATATGCCTCTGGAAAAGCCCACAAGCAGAACATGAGGGCAATAACACTCTCTCTTCAATACTCCCCAGTATCTGATATTTAGTAGCACACTGCCTCTAATTGTGGAATGTTTAGTAGTTTGTTTAGTAGTTTGACCATTTGACTCAGACTGAGGAGACCCATGGCCATGAGGCTCACTTGGTGGCTTTGGCCAGCCACATTCTCTCAGCCTGACAGGCTTGTTAGGGAGGGAGCACCCTGTACACTACTTAGAGCTCCTTGGAGGTGAGATAAAGAGATAAATTCTGTTTAGCCATCATGGCTAACAGTGAAGGTTCCATGAAGTAGTATAATTATACTACTTCTCCATGAAGTAGTATAATTCCCCTTTAAAACTTTCAGATTTATGACCGGTGCCACATCTTGTGGCAAGACAAGAAGTACTTTTCTTTTGCTTGTCCTGAACCCACAGCCAACCAGTTTTACCTTCTACCTTTTGTGGATGTCATTTGATGTAGCTTGTCTGTCTCTCTTATTTGTATGGCATACCACATGCAGCAGATAATTTATCATACAGCCCTTGACTTTCACCCGTGGATGGCAGACATTCACGTTGTAGAGGAAATGTGTGGCCTCCTGAGACATTATGTGGCAAGTAGTGCTCAAGATTGAGCAAACTTGTAAAAGCAGAATTTGGCACATGCTGCTGACTGCTATGATGGAATGACAGAGGTTTGCTCTTCTCAGCCATAGAAAATAATTAGGTGAAGAGCAGATTGCATCACAGCATAGATAAATTGGCACCCAGACCACACACCCACACAGCCTCAAGCACATAGTCATGCCATCTAGTCTGTACCACCACTGCTGCTTTTGCTTGCCTGGAAGAGAGAGACAAAGTGAGTAGAGGAAGCTCTACCTCCTTGCTCATATTTGTACATGTGTGCTTGGAGAGAGCAGGTGAACAGCAAAGAAGAGGAGGGGCTCCAGGGGTGAGCAGTAATAATAATAATAATAATAATAATAATAATAATAATATATTTGTTCCCCAGCCACTCTGGGCAGCTCCTAACAGAATAATCTATCTATATATAAATGTAAAAATCATGAAAGTGCGGGCTCCACTTTTCTCCGTAACCGCTTGACCGATCGTCCTGAAATTTTGACACAACAATCCAGGCCACTCCCTGAGTGTTGTTAGAAAAAACCCCACACACATCTCACACCTCCGCAGGTAAAAACCTGTTTTTCAACAAAGTAAAACAGCGCCCTCAAGTGGATTTCCTCCCACAGTACACCCCCTCCCTTCCTGTAAAATCTACACCACACCCACAAACCAAATAATGACATCATCAACCAAGCAACTGAAACCACCAAGGCAGCCATTATCAGACCCCTAGGCCCCTGCCAGGCTGATAGGCCCCCACTAGGCCTGGGGGGGGGGGGGAGAGGGCGAGCACCCGGATCGTAGGTTGCCATTTGGATCGCAGGTTGCCATTTCCTGGGTTTTTTATGGAACCGAACAACTCGGGTGCTTCGGAACTCGCCTTCTGTTGCTACGGGGCTGTGGGTCTTCGCTATTAGACCCCCCCCCCCGGTCGGGATTATTAAAGTTCTCTAGGTTCTCTGGGTCACCTACTCCAAAATTAGAAAATCCAAATAACAAAACACACACACACACAAAAAAACCCAAAACACACAACAACGCCCAAATCATACAATACCCACCAAAATAAATGATAACCCCAAAAATAAAACCAAACAATAATGTTCTTATTTCAATTTTTTTTAATCTAAATATATAAAAATGTTCACGATGCGTGTGCAGGGGCCAATGTATGGAGATACAGGGGGGAGGGGACAACACTCTCCGGGGAAAATAGAGGGAAGGGTGTCCTACCGAAACACAGGGATGAGCCAGGGGGTTGGAGGGAGGAGGGGTGAGATATGTCATGGATCGGGACAGGGTGGGGGGAATCGCAGGGATGACCCACAGCAACGCGTGGCCAGGCCAGGTAGTAATAACAGCAATAATAAATTGACAAAAATCAAATTTTAAAAACTTCCCTAAACAGCTGCCTTCAGATGTCTTCTAAAAGTCAGATAGTTGTTTCTTTCCTTGACATCTGATGGGAGGGTGTTCTACAGGGTGGGCACCTTTACCGAGAAGGCCCTCTGCCTGGTTCCCTGTAACTTCACTTCTCACAGTGAGGGAACCATCAGAAGGCCCTTGGAGCTGGACCTCAGTGTCCGGGCTGAACGATGGGGATGAAGATGCTCCTTTAGGTATACTGGGCCGAGGCTGTTTGGATGTGGATCTCAGCATGTGCTGAGTGATTCCAGGGTCTAATAAAGGTCCTGTCCAGCTCATGAATACTCACTGCAAGAGTCCTTGGTTTATTACCAGGTCCGGCTCAAGATGATTTGCTGCTTGAGGCAACACTGTCCAACCATCTCGTCCTCTGTCGTCCCCTTCTCCTTGTGCCCTCAATCTTTCCCAACATCAGGGTCTTTTCCAGGGAGGCTTCTCTTCTGATGAGGTGGCCAAAGTATTGGAGCCTCAGCTTCAGGATCTATTCCTTCCAGTGAGCACTCAGGGCTGATTTCCTTCAGAATGGATAGGTTTGATCTTCTTGCAGTCCATGGGACTCTCAAGAGTCTCCTCCAGCACTATAATTCAAAAGCATCAATTCTTCGGCAGTCAGCCTTCTTTATGGTTCAGCTCTCACTTCCATACATCACTACTGGGAAAACCATAGCTTGTAACTATATGGACCTTTGTCGGCAAGGTGATGTCTCTGCTTTTTAAGATGTTGTCTAGGTTTGTCATTGCTTTTCTCCCAAGAAGCAGGCGTCTTTTAATTTCGTGATTGCTGTCACCATTTACAGAGATCATGGAACCCAAGAAAGTAAAATCTCTCACTGCCTCCATTTCTTCCCCTTCTATTTGCCAGGAGGTGATGGGACCAGTGACCATGATCTTAGTTTTTTTTTTAAATAATTTTTTATTGCACAAAAGATAATACATACACATACATACATACCATACTTTGCTCAAAGAATAATACAAAAGATGAAGCATATTCATACATACCATACATTACACAAAGACTATTACAAAAATTAAAACATACAGATACATACCATACATATACATAATACATACATACCTAAAGTTTTTTTAAAGTCTTAGTTTTTTTGATGTTGAGCTTCAGACCATATTTTGCGCTCTCCTCTTTCACCCTCATTAAAAGGTTCTTTAATTCCTCCTCACTTTCTGCCATCAAGGTTGTGTCATCAGCATATCTGAGGTTGTTGATATTTCTTCCGGCAATCTTAATTCCGGCTTGGGATTCATCCAGTCCAGCCTTTCACATGATGAATTCTGCATATAAGTTAAATAAGCATATAAGTTAAATAAGACAGTATACAACCTTGTTGTACTTATTGTAGCTTCCACTAAATGTCTAATGCTGCCTGCCTCCTTGTTTTGCTTGTTTCTTTACAGCACTTGAAATTTAAGGAGAACAACCTTGCTGTGTTGAAACAGTTCAATGCCTTAGCCCAACTTCGCCGCCTTGAGCAGCTAACAGTTGATGCTCAAGGAAATCCAGTTGTCACCTTCACCCTGTGGAAGTATTATGTGATGTTTAGACTGGGTCATTTCAACCTGCAAAAAATAAACGGAATGGAGGTAAGAATAGGCAGCATTTTCAGGGGGGGGGCATTCAGACGCCTTAGAGCTGGTTCAGTTGATCTTATCACTGACTCACTTCTACAAGAGAAAATGCTTGTGTGAGAGGTCTACTCACAGTGTAAAACAATCTAAGCATGCTTGCAGGAGTCCCACAGCAGGGCTGTCTCATCTCCAAGGAACCCCAGTTACAGAGGACTTGCAAGAGTTCTTCCTGTCTCTTTTGCGTTGCTTACATGAATTGGTTGTTTATCTGGGCCATTTTTCTGGTGTTCTACAAGGCGACAGATCTGTCTATTGAGCCAACTGTCATTCCAACAGAAAAAATGAAGTCATTGTAGAAGCTAAGCAAGAAATCCGGAGGTCAGGAAGCAATAAATAAATAAATTAGGATCTGTGCTGTAATTAGTTTTTTTGTTTTTGTTTTGCAAAACTATTCTATCTTATGTTAAGTTCAGTATGTTTAATTGGTTATATTGGTCATGCAGGAGACCCTTAAATTAACTGAGAATTGGAAACCATTGTTTATAATTTGTTACAAACTGGGGTTATATTAGATAATTATTGAAATATATACCTAGGAGTAGAAATGGCAAGATTAACTTTCCAATTCTTTTCTGGCATGCATTAACCATGGAGCAGAGGATATGGGGGCGGCCGGGGGGGGGGGGAATCACTAAACTCAACTGAAACCTCCCAGAGGGAGGAAAAAGAAAGACAGGGAATAGTTACCCATTAACTCAGGACCTTATAAAGCAGAACACGCCATACCTCCGTCTGGACATTTTTCTTAGCTAAGCATAATTTATGAGAACATTGTAGAGCCATCTTGTACTCTCAAGCAAAATGAATGCCTCCCTTTTCAGTCTATCTTAGTCCACACTGTCCAGCCTTCACACTGTCCAGCCTAGTCAGCAGCAGGGCCAGAGAATGGGCTGCTTTGTAGCCCAGCAGCATATGGATAGCCAGCCACAGGTTCCCTACCCCTGTTCTATGGAAAAAAGCCAGTATTAAGCCTTGGCTTATGGAGCTGGCTTGTTTCAGCAATTAAGATTTAAGAATAACCATGCAATGGATCAATGCAATTGGGTTAAATTGTAGTGAATCTAACATGGAAGTGGAAGCTTCCACTCTCTTCCTTGCAGCCATTTAAGAGGAGGGAAAGGAAAATAAGTGAGCTGGAGGATCCCTGCAGCTAAGTCTGCAAGATGAGGGGGGAGAATAATGGTGCTGCAGAGAGAGTGTGTAAGTAATGTGCCTTTGAAAGATAATATAAAGGCTATGGCACCATATGAAGGAGCATCTCCACCCCCATCTTTCAACCCGCACACTGAGGTCAAGCTCTGAGGGCCTTCTGGCGGTTCCCTCACTGCGAGAAGCAAAGTTACAGGGAACCAGGCAGAGGGCCTTCTCGGTGGTGGCACCTGCCCTGTGGAACACCCTCCTATCAGTTGTCAAGGAAATCAACAACTATCTGACTTTTAGAAGACATATGAAGGCAGCTGTTTAGGGAAGATTTTAAAGTTTGATTTTTGTCACTTTATTAATAATAAAGTTTATAATAATAAACAGAGATTTCTAATAATAAGAGTAGACCTCCTTCAGTTCATATTGTGGGTAGAGTGACTATCAGTACATGAATCTTAAATTAAACGTGTAAGTTAACACAAGCCCTTCAGCTGTCCAAATAGGTACAGTATCCTCACCAAATGTGTGAAATATGTTTGAATGCAACCAGAGTGGTGAGGTCCTTGGCCCATTGTGTATTACCATGGCCCAGATTGTGCCACTTTGACCCCTTCATCTTTCCCCTTCTACAGGTTACCCAGAATGACATGGTCATGGCCGAAAATCTCTTTGGTGTCTTAGCATATGTGGCATCTTCAGATGTACCCTACTGTCGCCTGCTTTCATTACTCGGAGATTGCAGGTAAACATAAATACACACATGAGAGTCATTTTGCTTTGTATGCCAAGGCTCTGATTAGTTGCATACACATAGAGCTCCCCTGGGATTGTGCTTCCCCATTCAATTTAACAGAGGGGCCGCTTATTTGAATGCACAAAAAGAAGCCTCCTGCGGATGTCCCTGGAGGCAGAGGCGGAGCAAGGAGGTTGTGGCACACTCCGGGTGCCATCCTGACAGGGGTGACATTCTGCTTCACAAAGCTGTGAAGGAGCTGCTTCCTCCCCCCCCCCGCCCGCAACTCCCAAGCCTACAGTGAGCCGGGGAAAGGGGGGAGCTGCAAAGCGGCGCGGAAGGCAAGCCTACCCCGCTAGCCATTGGCTGCGCGCAGTTTTGCAGCTCCAGCTCTCTCAGAGCTGCAGCCGTGAGTAGAGGATCCCGCCGGCGCATGCATGGCACGTAGCGACGCTGCGTGTGCACCATATGTACGGCACACATGCATGCGCTGCTGGGCGGTTTGCCCCACCCCCTGACACCCTGCACTGGGTGACGGTTAGCCTTCCTTTGCCCCTGCCTGGAGGAGGTCTACAAGAGCACCTCTGGAGACATTTGGAATAGACAGTACAGTAGTGGGACAAGCAGACTGATTTTGTTTAGTTGGCTTCCCCCCTCGTGAACCTGCATGAGAACGCCATTCCACCCTAGAGGTCACCCTTCATGTCCCCTACTGCACAACAAATAGGGCCCTGGCAGAAAACCTCCTTCTTTTGTGATACCCATAAAATGGAAGGTCCTCCTTAGAGAGGTACATCTCCCCTTGACTGCCATGAAGACCATCCTGTTTTGGTGCAATTGTTCAGAATTGTGCCATCTGTAAGGTTGTGCTTCCTTCTTCTTTAACTCTGCTGTTCTAGTATGTTGACTTTCAAGTAGAGATTCATCACAAATGGTTGTTTCCATTCTGCTGCAGATGGTTTCTGCCAAATACTATGTTATTTTTCTCACTGTATGCTAGTTAATGTATGTAACTTACATTCATTACAGTGTAAAGGAAACATCAAAACAATGTGAACATACTGGTAATTAATTAATTATGTATTGTTTGTGGACTTAAAGCCGCCGCCCACAACATAAATGAATAACTCTCGTATCTGCTTGAATGATTTACATTCCTGATCACAGACAAATACACAAACCAGAAATTTCCACTTCCCTTTTCATTTTGCATGGAAATCTAGTGTGCATGTGTCTGCCATCATTATGCTGCTTCAGTGGAGACTTCTTCATTCTTTTTTCCTGGGAGACTTCAGTTTCAGATTTTGCCTACAACCACAAGGTGGCAATATCTTCCCATAATGATGGCAGATTTAGGTGCACACGGATACCCTTTCACAGGTAAGACAAGCTGTTCTTTCCCCAAACTTCCTGCTTTTAGGTGTGCTTTAGTTTTTGTAGTGTGGTGTTTCTCTCTAATTGTTGAAAGCCACTTTGACGACTCCTGTAGAACGGCAGAATTAAAAACAGCCACCCTCCCTTATTTAGAAGATTTAACAAACCACTTAACACAAAAGTTCCAAAGCTGTGCTCATAGAGCATTATTATCCTGATGTTAACATAAAGCAGCTTTATAAATTCAATTAGGCTCACATGTCTTGGTGGAACCACTGAGATAGTTGGTCTGGGGGTTGACAGTGTGTAGTCATCAATGGGTCGAACACAAAGTTCCTGAGAGGCTGCCTCCTCCCCTGCTATTCTTCCAGCTCCCTAAGATCACTAGGAAAGATCCCACTTCGGGTGGAGACATGGTTGATGATGACTAGAGAGAGGGCCTTTTATAGTGGATGTCATAGCTGCCAAGTTCTCCCTTTTTTTAAGGGAAATTCCCTTATGCTGAATAGGCTTCCTCGTGAGAAAAGGGAAAACTTGGCAGCTATGGTGGATGTATCAGTATTGTGGAATACCTTGACCTGTTGAATGGATGGCTTCCTTTCTGGACATTTTTTGCTGCCTGATATCTGATGGTTTCTTTAAATTGATTTGTTATGTTTTTTATAATTGTATTGTTGTTATTCTTTGTATTTTAATATATATTTTATTGTATTTTTATTTTAAGATGTTGTAGGTTGCCCTGCGTGGTGGCATGGGAACCAGAAGAGCAAGATAGAAACATTCAGATAAAATTAAATAAAGAAAATGTTTAGTTTCACTACTCCTTTTTTCAGTTTTCATTTTGGTCCATCGCCAATGTGTTTAAATTTCCCAACCCCAACCCCCCATTTCTCTCTCTCTCTCTCTCTCTTTCTGAGACTCATTTACAATATCTGTCAAACACATCTATCAAGGGGCTGCAGTTCTGAGATAACAGAGGAATACCTTGCATGAATCAGGCAGCAAGATATTCAGTAAGCTCATGAATTTGAATGGACAAGCACAAATGAAAGGTTATTAAGGCAGTGGCCAACCTACAATAATTTAGCTCTGTAAATCTCTCTCTCCCTCCTGCCTTGCCTGTCCTTAGGAAGAAACAATTGTGTTATCTTTTGGAAGCAAAAGGGAAGAAATTGGGGACTGCCAGTGAGGATGGCAATGATCGCCGAAAGCTGGGTGGAGAGAATGCCAGCCGGCTGGCGCTGAATTACACCACAAGAGATTCCCAGACAGAAAAGCTGGAGGTAAGGAGTCCCAGGTAGAGCAGAGACTATAAAAATTCCCAACTGTTTGTTTTTGTTACAGTAGCTCATTTACTTTTTAATGGGTTTATTGTATATTTTCTTCTGCTTGGAACAGTCCAGTTGACTTCTATCCAGCGAAACAGTTTATTTCGAGATTTAACTGGAACATAACCGATACCTCCTGCTCCGCAACCTAGCGGTAGCACTATTAAAAATATTCATATGCACATTTGTCATAAATGGAGATATTCAGCACAGGCTGGACATACCCAAAGACATTCTCTTTCTCCTTCTTTGTTGCTCTAAAATGAATATAAACAGGTTAGGGTTTCACGGGCAGAAAGCTGCCGATACATATTTGGTGCAGATGTGCAATTGAGAATGAGCAAATACAGATGTGTTTATTTTTATTGACCACCTTTCAGCAATGAGAGTTCCCAGGTTTAAAATTCACCGTTGAATCAGTTGGCGGTGTGGGATTGGGGGGGGGGGCAGCCAAAGTGTATGAGAGAGGTATGGTATCTTTTGACAGGAATGCCTGGCGTGCTCTGGTCCATGGGGTCAGTCATGAAGAGTCGGACATGACTAAACAACTAAACAACAACAACTACCATCTCCACCACGTGCCTTGGTAGCCTTCTAGAGTTCAGGCAGGCTGAGTGCCCCTCCAGACACTCCCAACTGCTTTCCAACTGCAGCACTTAGGGGCCCTGGACAAACAGTTAATTTGTTTGTCATTGAGAAATGTGTCTTGTGGCTCCTAGTGTAACCTCCTAGCGGCTAACAGTATGGTCTTAAAAAGGTAAAGGGACCCCTGACCATTAGGTCCAGTCGTGACCGACTCATCTTGCTTTACTGGCTGCTCATCTTGCTTTACTGGCCGAGGGAGCTGACATTTGTCCACAGACAGTTTTTCCGGGTCATTTGGCTAGCATGACTAAGCCGCTTCTGGCGAACCAGAGCAGCACACGGAAACACCGTTTACCTTCCTTATCTTTACCTATTTATCTACTTGCACTTTGACGTGCTTTTGAACTGCTAGGTTGTACCAACGGTAGAGGATTGGCAATTCAAAATGATAGAATATATGAATCTGGCTAAAATGACAGCTGCAATAAGAAATATTCCCAAACAAAAAATTCAGAATGAATGGAAACTATTAGAGGATTATTTTAAAAAAGAAGGGATAAGAACGAATCTGGTGATCTGCCTAAATTAAAAAATGTATAAAGAGAGAATCTTTTTTTTAGATAAATGAAGAAATCACACCTAGGTTAGGTGGTTTAAAAGATATAGAAGAAGAAAGCAAGGTAAATATGTTAAGAATAGTAAGCGGTTAGTCGTCAATTGGAAGTATTTTAATCTTAATTTATGTTTTAATTAAGTTTGATTGTTAGTTGAATTATCTGTGTTATTTGAGTTATATTTGAGTTGTGTTATGCTAAGTTATATTATGTTATGTTTATGTTTATGTAAGTTATGTTTTTTGTGATATTTCTTTATATTCTTTATATCTATAGATTATTTTATGTTGTATTTCTGTTTCTTTTTTGAGTGTAACATTTTAATAATTGAAATAAAGAACTCTTTTTAAACTTTAAAAACAAACAAAAAAGAACTGCTAGGTTGGCAGGAGCTGGGACCGAGCAACGGGAGCTCACCCTGTCGCAGGGATTCAAACCGCTAACCTTCTGATCGGCAAGTCCTAGGCTCTGTGTTTAACCCACAGTGCCACCCGCGTCTTACACATGTCCTAAATCCCATTGGGTTCAACAGCATGTATATCCAGGCAATTGTGTTTAGAATTGCCTGGATATAGACAAAAAAGTAGCAGAAGATAGAAGACAGATTAAAACATTATGTAAAAACTCATGTAAAAAAACAACCCACCACCAAAAGAGGGCTCGGTAGTCTACATTCCCTTTTCTTCACCGCTTGTAGGATCTGAGTAGTCTTCAAAGGCTTCATAACATACTGCAGTAGTCTAGCCTGCATGTGGCCAGGACATGAGACCACCTTTTGTATATTGATAGGTGGGCCTGAGGCTGAGGCCAGCTAGTGCTTTTTATGGCCAAGGTCAATTATGAACAGAGGACCTTCCCCACTCCCAGAGCCATGTGTACAGAATTCTTATAAAGATCAAGAAAAGTGAGGCTGTGTAACACAGGGATTTGAAGCAGTAAATAGTATGTGAGACAAGCTAATAACAAGGCTTCACTTCATGATTCCATCACATCTCAAGAAAAGACTATGTAGCAAAATAAGGTCCCTTGAGGAATCTCGCAACTGGGTAAATTGCAGGGTTTTTTGCGCCGGGGGGGGCGGGGTTAGTAGGAAAGGCAATGTTCCACATGTGCCTGTAGATCAGGGGTATCCAACATGGAGCCTTCTAGGTGTTGTTGGACTCCAACTCCCATCATCCTTGACCATTGACTGTGTTGCTGGGGCTCATGGGAGTTGGAGTCCAGCATCTGAAGGGCACCACATAGGCCACCCCTGCTGTGGATTTTACCAAACATCCTATGGGAACAAGTAAGAAGAAGAGTAACTGCCAACCCAGCTTGTCATCAACTGCAAACTATCATCATAAATGTGACGGGTAGTTCACCCTTGAGGGCAGAGAGTTAATGTTACATTTTGAGATTGTGGCAGCTGGAAGGGATTTGCCCTCTCTCCTACTACCCATTAAAAACAGTTCTGTGTGGTTTGCAGGAGCAAGTCATGACCTCACATTTTCAGCTGGGCTATAAATCAGTTGGATTAAACACTGTGACAGCTTCCAAAGAGCCAATTGTCATAGGGCTTTGTGGAGGCCAAATTGCTTGGTTTTCTAGATCTCATTGATCAAAAAATGTGTCCAACACAGAAGAAATACTGGTGGGTGGGTGTAGAGAGATAATTCAGCGATACAAAATCAATACATAATAATGGGAAATGGTGCTCTCTGGCACAATATTAAAGTACACTGGCTAACAAACTTTTTCATAACAATAGACTTCCAACAGTATTGACAGTAGAAGCTGCTGCATCCAACTGACTCCAAATGACTGCCAGCTTCAAGAAATACACACCAGTGTTGTTAATAGTTACATCCAAATAGCGAATTCCTGCCAACTGTGGCATTAAAAGAAACACACATTGTTGCTTTTTAAAGACTGCATTCCTTGCTACTATATATATATAAATGTAAAAATCGTGAAATTCCGTTTGACACTTTTCTCTGTAACCGCTTGACCGATCGTCCTGAAATTTTGACACAACGATCCACGCCACTCCTAGAGCGTTGTTGGGGGCAAAAATCCCTCAAATCGCACACCTGCCCAGGTGCAGACCTGCTTTTCCACCAAGTCAAACAGCGCCCTCAAGTGGCGTAGTACCCTCCTCCACCCCCCTTCCTGTGAAATCTAAGCCACACCCACAAACCAAATGACATCATCATCAACCAAGCAACTTGAAATCCCCCAAGGCGGCCATTAGGCCTTTGTTTAATGTAGGCCCCTGACAGGCCCGGGGGGGGGGGGAACCCACAACAACACACTTGGGGGCATGGCAAGGGGTTTTTACTTCACCATTTAGCACCACTAACCCTCCCCCCCCAAAAAAAACCCCACCAAAAAACCAACATTGCCAAGTGGAGGTCGGGGCCTGCCTGGGGGGGGGGTGGCACAGGCCACAGCACAGCCTTTGATTTATGCCAAGGGGGTTTTACTTTACCATTTAGCAACACTACCACACCGGTCATGGGGGGGGGGAACAAACTGAATAGATCATGGATCGGGACACATGGGGCCATTCACAGGGAATAGCCACAACACACCACACCCACAAACCCCGCCTCTGCCACGAGATCCTGTAAAACAGGAGGCATTGGCTCCATTTTACATACTAGGCCTCAGGTCTACAGCCCATTAAATACTATCCCAAATGGAGCCCTGGGTGGGAAGTGGGGGGAGGAGGAGCCCAAATAGGTCATGGGCTGACGTAGCTTATTTTCAAGGGATGTCTTATTTTTTATTACGCGTCCAGCCTTGCCTCTTCCTTGGGGCCCTCCAGAACTGCGCCTATAACTATGTCTTATTTTTGGGGTATGGCTTATATTGCACAAATGCTTAGACATCCTGCTATGGCTTATTTTATGGGTATGTCTTATTTTAGGAGAAACAAATGATTGTAAGCCTCTGTGTTGTTGTTTTTTTAAACCATTCACTTTCTCTCCCCAGTTTAAGTCCTCAGATATTTGCAGTGCACACACCCCACCCCATTTACAATCCCCTACCTTCCCCTTGCCCAGGCCAGGTAGATAATGTGGCCCTTTTTTAACCCTTTTGTTACTTTTCTCATTTTACTGATTGTGAATATGCTGATCGAGGCCCCCTTTAGATTCGGAGGCCCGCCCCAAGTGGCCCATATGACCCCCCTCCTTCTGTCTGGGCCTGTCTGTTGCTACGGGGCTATGGGGCTTCGCTATTTGATCCCCTCCCCGGTTGGGATTCTTTAAGTAGTTATCTGGGTCCCAGGGCACATCATCATCCCCTATCCTTAATCTAAATATATAGAAATGTTCACGATTCGTTCGCAGGGGCCAATGTATGGAGATACAGGGGGGAGGGGACAACAGAGGGCTCAGACAAAAGTAAATACTGGGAAATAGAACCCAGAAACGGACAATTCCTTCTCCAATGACGGGGGCCAATGTAGGAAGATACCGGGGGTAGGGACCAACACTCCCCAGGAACAACAGAAGGTTCAGACAAAAGTGCATGCTGGGAAATAGAACCCAGAACCTAACAATTCCTTTTCGAAGGGTGGGGGCCAAGGTATGGAGATACCGGGGGGAGGGGCCAACACTCCCCAGGGACAACAGAGGGAAGGGTATCCTACGGAAACACAGGGATGAGCCGGGGTGGAGGGAGGAGGGGCAGGATACGTCATGGATCGTGACAGGGTGGGGTGGGGGATCACAGGAAAGAACCACAGCAACGCGTGGCTGGGTCAGCTAGTATAATTATATAACCTTGGGAAGACATCTGAAGTCAGCCCTGTATTGGGAAGTTTTTTAATGTTTGATGTTTTATTATGTTTTTATATGTGTTGGAGGCAACCCAGAGTGGCTAGGGCAACCCAGTCAGATGGGTGGGGTATAGATATTTAAATTATTACCCCACTTACCTGTGGGAAAGCCTTACTTCAGAATACACGTGTTTTGGATTTTGCTGCTATTGTTTAAGCAAAATGAAATACAAGAGGCACTCCATATTTCCTTTTGCTCACATTGATTTTTGCGCGATATTAACATTAGGACTGTTGGGGAAGTTTGCTTTTGACTATTTGCGTCTTAAAACCATGGAGAGAAAAGGAAATTGGGACTGAGGGAAATGTTGGTAAAAGGCAGGGGTCAGCAAACTTTTTCAGCAGGGGGACTGGTCCCCTGTCCCTCAGACCTTATGGGGGGCTGGACTATATTTTGGAATTTAAAAAAACAACAAATTGTTATGCCCCACAAATAACCCTGAGATGCATTTTAAATAAAAGGACACAAGATGCATGTGTTGGGTTTGTCTGCAGCTGTTCAGGCGGAATGAAGATCTCTCTGTGGTGCACGTAGGGATCTCCTCCAGAGAGATCTAACAGGTTCCCTCTTTGACACAGCTTTTGAAAATGCATTTTGATGTTTGATTCTTTTTCTCCTGTCGCAATTATTTTTGTGGAAAAGTAAAGAAAAAACAGAAAATTGATGATAGATTTATTTGTTTGTATTTTTGTACAAAGGAATGTTGTTTATTCTACACTGCTGTGGTATTTTGTAGTGTTTAGCGCTTTATAAATATCCCAAACAATAAACAAATAGTTCCCAAGCAAGGGAGAGCACATGGCACTAATGGTCACACCTTGCTTTGATATTGACATTTGAACTGAGCTAACATTTTGTGTATTCATTTGAAGTGGAAAATACTTTGACAGCAGGCTATGGTCTGAAGTGACTAGAATATTTTTGTTTTTAGCCTACCTTGGCTTGCTTTATAAGTTGAAAAATAGCTTCCTTTCCCTTCTGCCAAAGGGAGCTTGGCAATGCTCAAACAGCTGCATTCTTTTACCCCAGCAGAACTTGCTCTCAAAACAGATCCTTTGGTGTCCCTTGTTTCACTGAGGACCAACATTTCAGCCCGTTTTGCTCTTATGTCTCTGGCATTTTTTAAATTAAGCTTAGCTGCTATGGAGGAATTTGTTTCCTGACTTTCACCCTTGCAAATGGCTCTTTTGCATAGGAAGCGAAGGACAGGAAGGACTTCTGCCATTCGTACATCCAAGACTTGGTGAAGGAAGCGGCTGACATCAATATGAAGAATGAGTCCTTGCAGAAGCTCTGGCCTCAGATGTTCATTGAACTCGTCAGAGATGCAGTGATTGAGATTCGCAATAAGGATTCCTACATGAAGCTCTGCCTGCAGCGGATCACCTGCCAGAAATCGTAGGGGCATGGCTTCCTCTGCCCTTCAGGGTCACTCTACATTTTCCACAAAGACCAAAATAGTGTAAAAATTACCATCATTCTAGGACAGTGTGTGTGTGTGTGTGTGTGTGTGTTCCATTGAAGAAGCCTCATTTTGACTGTAAAATGTTCCCTCCTTTGCATTTTCAGATGGAGTTCTTTTTGCTTGTTCAAATATACACCCGTTTGTCTATACACCAGCTTAAAGCAGCAATATGCAGGTAACTTGGTATCTGTTTTTTGTGGCGCTGCTCTTTGCTAAAGCACTCAAATTAAGAGGTAAAATGTCCCACTCGCTCTTATCCTCATCCTTTCAGCTGTTTTCCTGATTTGGCACTATTGTTGTTTGGGTTGGGGCAGAACTTCTCAGATGGAAATACTGGATTGGTGGGGATTGAAAAATCAATAAATTATTCTTTTTGTAAACTCCAAATTTGATCTTTAGAGAATTGCTTTCATTTGGTTACAATGCCACCCTGCAATGCTAAGCTTAAGGATTCAGTAGCAAAAGGTACTAATAGATCCTGCAAATACTAAGAAACAAATCAGGGATTTTTTAAAAATATATTTTATTTTTGCATTTTCTGTTTCGCATAAACAAATGAATTAAATACATATAATCCCTTTTGACTTCCCTCCCCCCCCCATTGTAGATTTTAATGTAATGATTTCCCCCTCTGCATCTCTTTCATAACTCAATTTGTTATAAATCCTTTGTAAATCCATAGTTCAAATTTTTACTACAAGTTTTCCGTCAATCCTACAAATGTATGTAATTGTTTACAATAGCTTTTCAAATAAATTATAAACTTTTCCCATTCTTTATTAAAGACCTCCTCTTCCTGGTTTCTAATTCTTCCTGTAAGTTTTGCCATCTCGGCGTAGTTCATAAATTTTAACTGCCACTCTTCCTTGGTTGGAGTTGTACCCTCTTTCCATTTCTGGGCTAACAGAGTCCATGCAGCCGTGGTCACGTACATAAATAGTTTTGTCTGGTCCTTCGGGATCTCTGGTCCTATAATGCCTTAAAGAAAAGCTTCTGGTTTCTTAGGAAAAGTTATCTTCAACATTTTTTTCAGTTCATGATATATCATTTATCATCTTACCTGACCACCACATAGGATAAAAAGTACCCCCATTTTCTTTGCATTTCCAGCACATTTTAGACTTTGATTTGTACATCATAGCTAATTTATATCAATTTCATATAATTCTCCTTCAGAGTATAACACACTAAATTTTAATCCTGTTGTCCATAGTCTCTCCCACGCTGCTCATTCAGTGTTATAAACAAAATCCTTGGCCCAGTGGATCATAACCAATTTGACCTGTTCATCTTTTGTTTGCCACTCTAATAAAAGTTTATACATTTTGGAAATTAACATAATTTTATTTCCTAACAGTTTCCTTTCAAACTGGGAGGTTTTATTTGAAAAACCTTATTATCCAACTTAAACATTTCATTAAATTGGTAATATTGCAACCAATCTGTTACTAATTCCCTTATATCTTCAAACCTCTTTAGTTTTAAATCCTGATCTACATCATTTCACAATTCTTTATAGATTGCCCAATCATTTCTCATACTCTCTTTTTTCACCGATATTGCTTCTAGTGGAGAGAGCCACTATGGTGTTTTTTGTTCCAATAAATTTTTACATTTATCCGTATAACATGGTTCAGAAAAGCTTTATGAACTTTAACCTTGTCATACCACAAATAAGTATGCCAACGAAATCTGTTATCATGCCTTCAAGATCTAATATGGAACCGTTTCCCAATGGTATCCATTCCTTTAGCCAGCAAAGACAAGATGTCTCAAAATATAATTTCAAATTGGTGAGGAGAATCCGCCTCTCCCTTTAGCATCAGTCAATACTTTATACAGTGGTACCTCAGTTTAAGTAAACAATTGGTTCCGGAAGTCTTTACTTAACCTGAAGCGAACTTTCCCATCGAAAGTGGATTAATCCATTCCAAACGGTCCACAGAGTACTTAAACTGAAGCGTACTTAACCTGAAGTGAACTTTCCCATTGAAAGTAATGGAAAGTGGATTAATCCGTTCTAGATGGGTCCACGGAGTACTCAACCTGAAGCGTACTTAACCCAAAGTATGAGTGTAATTTGTTCTGGAAGTCTGTACTTAACCTGAAGCGAACTTTCCCATTGAAAGTAATTGAAAGTGGATTAATCCATTCTAGATGGGTCCGCGGAGTACTTAAACTGAAAGTACTCAAACCGAAGCGTACTTAAACTGAGGTATGACTGTACTGTATTCTTGGTTTCTTCCCCTGCCAAATAAACCTACAGTAGTGATATCTTTTTGCCATTCTTTAAAATATCTTATATTGTTTGAAACAAAAATAACATTTTTGGTAGCACATTCATTTTTATTGCAGATATTCTTCGCATAAGTGACTAGTTCACCCTTCTAGGCTGTTTTTAACCTCTCTCCAAGCTTTCACATAATTATCTTTAAAAATATTTATATTCCTCTGTGTTAACCACACTCCTAAATATTTAATTTTCTTTTCAATCATTATTCCTGTTGATTGTAAAGGTAAAGGGGTACCCCTGGCCATTAGGTCCAGTCGTGACGCTCATCTCGCATTATTGGCTGAGGGAGCCGGCGTATAGCTTCCAGGTCATGTGGCCAGCATGACAAAGCCGCTTCTGGCGAACCAGAGCAGCACATGGAAACACCGTTTACCTTCCTGCTGTAGCAGTACCTATTTATCTACTTGCACTTTGACGTACTTTCGAACTGCTAGGAGCTGGGACTGAGCAACGGGAGCTCACCCTGTCGCGGGGATTCGAACCGCCGACCTTCTGATCGGCAAGCCCTAGGCTCAGTGGTTTAACCCACTGCGCCACTTTTTAATTTTTTTTTTGGTCATTCATGTTTTTCACCATAATTTGTATCTTGTTTTTGTTAAGTTTGAAACCTGCTACCTCTCCGAATTCAGAAATTTGTTCTAAAACACTTGGTACGCTGGCCATAGGTTCCTCTACGGATATCACTGCATCATCAACAAATGCCTTGAGCTGATATGCTCTCTGCCCCACTGTTATCCCTTTGATTTCATCACTAGATCTAATTCTTCTAGTCAGAACCTCTAAAACCAATATAAACAATAACAGTAACAGCCTTGTCTTGTCTTGTCCCCTTAGTTATTTTAATTTTTCCTGTTAAAACATTAAGAAACAATTGGAATTGGTCAGCCTGAGGGCTCCTTCACACACCAAAAGAGGTTTTAAGTGTAATGTGCAAATCCAACTCACGTTTTGTACAAATACACACATTAGGGATTAGTGTCACGTTCCCTTTGAGCATACACCTGATAGCAAATGCATGTTTGCCTTTGGATAATGTATGAAGTGGCTCCAAGTTAAATGAGAACATACAATACAGTTCTACAAGCTAAATGTTTGGGTGCATTCTTTTTATATTCTTTCAAAGCGTTCAGGGTGGGGTTTTGTGTATGTGTATTGAACCATTATGATAGAAAAGGAAAGGAATGGAAAGGGAAGAGAGCAATAACATCTGTAGGCCACCAACTCTTTCACACTGTTACATAATCTGCATTTAAGATTATCCAGGCAATGGTTTGGATTCCTGGTGGAGTGGTCAGTGCAGGAGGCAGTCCTGGAAGAGGAGCAGCTAAACAACTGTTGGTCCCAGCGAGGCCAATAGAAGGGGCCTCACTGTTCCTCTTCTTCCTGTGAAGCTGCTGATAGAAGCAGTTCTGGGAGAGGAGCCATAGGACAGTCCCTGCTAAGTTGATGTAGGGGGCTTCACTGCCTCCTCTTTTTCCCAGAAGCAGCAAATGAGACTGGTCTCTGGTGGAGACTGTTGTTTATAACTAAACAAAAGTGACTCATAACAGCTTATTAAAACAATATAAACACTTGAACCAGCTATAGCAAGCACAACCAAGTATCTGGAAGGCTCCAGGTGCTCCATCCCTGATCTTAAAAAAAGACTGCCAGGGTGGCAGGTAGACATCTAAAAATATTGAAATGCAAAGCTCAAATGAAGCATGAGCATTACAAATTAGAGCCAGGCAAAAAGTGTTGGCATTCCCTACAGAAAAAACCTAAGGGCTCTATGCAGACTCAGAGCAGACTCATTGAAATGAATGTACCAAAGTTAGGCATGCTCATCAAAAATGGATCTAAAAGGTCTGGCCATTAAAAAAACGTATTTTTGTCTAAAAAGAATTCTTTTGGTGCTATTGTAGTAAAGCTGGCGACCTCAGTGAAATGGCTGCATCCCCATAGTTCAGTGGCAGAGTATCTGCCTTGCACACAGAGGGTCCCAAATTCCATCTTTGGCATCTCCAGGGAGGACTGGGAGATGCCCCTTGTCTGAAACCTTGGAGAGCTACTGCCCTTCAGTGTAAACATACTGAACAAGATGGACCAATGGACTCACTCAGTATAAGCCAGCTTCCTTTGTTAACCATTCATCTCACTTCTGAAGGTGGGCAAAAGAGGGCATAGGGAAAGGCTTCTGAGAATGACCTCAAGGCTCTGGCAGGTGTGTGCAGGAGGCAGGTCAATTACAAATCAAACTAACTAACAGCTCTTATCAGATTTGTCTTAGGATGCCTTCCTTGTTGATCCCAATTTTTGTTCAGAGGTATCAGGCAATTGCATCCAGGTGAGTGTGATGTTCCGATGGAGGGGTGAATCTGTTCATTTGCACGTCTCGGGAAGAATTCTTGCAACAAGGGGAACTTGGTGTCCTGGTTATCTGCTTTTCAGATTAGGTTTCTTAGCTGAATGATCGCCCAGCGTCATCCCTAAACTAATACACGGCTAGGAACATAATTATCCTTTGGGTTTCTCACTTCCCCTATTTTTTTTGTGCATCTCTTGGCTCAAGGAACATAACATACATCTTAAGATAAAATACATGCATGCATTGAGATAATATACTGGTATGTATTTTTGTTTTAGAGATAAGATTCATATTTGAATAAGATGCACATTTTTATATGGATGCAGAGCCAAGACAGTGCAGGCCATAAATAGACTGATCCATCTATCCCTGGAGCATGTACAGCCCCTTCTTCCCCATGGGAATGCTTGTCCCTCTGCATGCACAGTAAGGGCGTGTACCTCCTGAAGCCTTTCACGGGTTGGACATGTTTTCCCATTTGTTATGCATTCTTGTTCAGAGTAGGAATTCAGATCTTGATGACTAAGGCTGTATCTTGTTTCCTGCTTTGGAAAGAGGATCTTAAAGGGAAAAAGAGAATGTGTGCTCTTTTGTTTATCTGGAGAGTCTCTGTAGCATGAAAGGAGCAGCAATTCAACATGACGTGCCTTTGCCAACATTGGGAAAAGAACTAAAGGGGGGGGGGTGTATTGGAGGTTTTTCATTCACATGCAGCCCATGTTAGATAAGTTGCCTTGTTTGCCAATAAAGATCTGTATCTCCAAAGAGCTTCTCCATCTTGCGATCAAACTCTGAGCCACTTTGGCACAGGTTTATAGAGGCCATCTCCCCTTTTCATCATCTTAATTACAAGCCTTTGAAAGTACAAATTAAAACTGTCCTGAAGCTCAGCCTGTCTCAAATGCATACTTGCCCTAAGTATCTAATCCATTACAAACAAGCATAAGTACATTTCACACGCACACACCTCTCCAGTTTAAAAGAAGTCAGTGGGTGGATATTGCTAATTTCAGCCATAGGTTTGCTTTGCTGTTGTAATTTGTGGCAACAAATGGGTTTGGCGCAACTTAGACCCCTGGAAGTTCTTAGTGGCTTCATCTATTGTTTTCTAGTAAGTTCAGACTTCTTTTAACTTTGAAGTCTTTTCATCCTCTTGGCTTTTTCTCCATTTCCCACCATTCCTGGAATACTAACCATTTTAACCTTCAAGGGTTCCGGTGCTTCAAAGATGCAGGGCATGGGCCCTTGGGCCTACATTTGCAAAAAATGTGTTAATGCTACTGCATATGTGTACAGTATATGCAAATTGACTTTAAATGCCACAGAAAGTGAGCCAACTGATTTCCCAGCCAGATAATCCCATAGAAATTCTTCAGTTATGACTTACCACAAACAATTTCCTCTTCATGGCCCCACAGTATGCCAACATCTTCATGGTGGATTTAGAACAACCTTTCCTAAACTCCTACCCACTCAAACCTCTCTTGTACCTGCGATACATTGACAATATTTTTATTATCTGGACACATGGTCAACAGACCCTGGACACCTTCCACCAGACATTCAATGAATTTCACCCCACCATCAACCTAACAATGAACCAATCTATGCAAGAAATACACTTTTTGGACACTACTATAAAAATACAGGATGGGCGTATAGGCACCACCCTATACCGAAAACCAACTGACCGACAAACATATCTACATGCTTCTAGCTACCATCCCAAACATACCAAACAATCCATTGTATACAGCCAGGCCCTACGTTACAGCTGTTCCAACTCTACAGACAGAGACTCTCACCTAAGAGATCTTTTTAGAACTAAAATATCTACCCGATGAAGTCAAACAACAGATCAACAGAGCCAGACTGATACCCAGAGAGAACTTGCTGCAAGACCACCAGCATTACGCTTTCCATTTTTAAGTTTGGAATAGAGTAGTTGCTTTGGTAGATGATAATCGGGCATCTGTACAACATGACCAGTCCAACGAAGTTGATGTTGAAGAATCATTGCTTCAATTCTGGTGATCTTTGCTTCTTCCAGTACACTGACATTAGTTCGCCTGTCTTCCCAAGTGATATGTAGAATTTTTCAGAGACACCATTGATGGAATCTTTCAAGGTGTAGGAGATGCCGTTTATAGTGGTCCATGTTTCACAAGTGTACAGTAAAGTTGGGAGTAAATAGTTTTGTAAACAAGCATCATGGTTTCCCTGCAAATGTCCCGGTCCTCAAACACTCTGCACTTCAATCGGGAGAAAGCTGCACTCGCAGAGCTTGGGTGATGCTGGATTTTGGCATCAATGTCAGCCATTGTGGAAAGATAGGTAGGAGCACTTTCCAACATTACACCATTGAGTTGGATTTGTGGCACTGCAGAGGGGTTGCGTTGTGCCTGTTGGTGCAGCACTTTTTTAATGGATGTTGAGCAATAGGCCATGCTTTTTGTAAGCTTCTGTGAAGATACTGAAGGGGCAAAGTATGTTTCTAGGTGGGTGACTTGCATCCTACATTTTAAAATAACAGTGCATGTTCATGATAGAAGTTTAGCTATGTGGCAGGGGAGAAAGTGGGGAGGGAGTCCCCCCGCACCCTCTGGTGACACCCATGGTCTTTTATAACACTAGCTGGGATATACTGATTGGAATTTTGATGGTGGTGGTCCTGCAATGTTGCCATTATTGGTAGTATTTTTAAAAACAACAACAACAACAAAAAACTGTGTTGCCTTTTCACTATGAATAGTGTAGCTCTGAGCCCCCTGTCAGTTGCCTTCCAAAACTCTTAAAAGAGTAATGTGCTCAGATCAGTCCTGTTGGCGCTGGCTCAGTAGCCGTGCCCATGGAAGTGATACTATTTCAGTTCAGGCCAAACATTCCCCTTTTTAGTTAGCTTGACTGATGACCCCCCCCCTCCATACATTAGCAAGGCTTCATATTCCACCTCACGTGTTTGGGGGCTTAATCTGGATACTGAAGCGAAACCCCCTTCTGCTTAAAGTGGGGACCATGCACAAAAGGTGCTAGATTTCACCTCCCAAGAAACTGCGTATTCTGTACCTATGCAAGAATCACGATAAGAAAGGGGGGGGGAGAACCCCAGCCCTTTGCATGTCTCCATTCGTGCCTTTAACACGTAAGTGCAAGGGAGGATCGCCCAGAATCACATCTGGTTTCCATCGGCTTGAAATATACTGTTAGACAAATGATTGTAAAGTTAATTCAAAATGCAGTGGTGAAGAAACTGGGCCTATGAAATGTTGTGTTTGCATTACTTTATATACACTCCCATCGTCTAGACATCTTATTTGGGTATACGAGAGACTTTAATGGCATTAACGTAATTTACATTTGGTGAAACAAGTCATGCCAGCGTTTTGAGAAAGGCTTGGCTTTCCAGCCGTGAATTGTCTGGGTGTGTGTGTGTGTTGCTGTGTCTGAGCGCTTGCCTTGCGCCTTCGTAGCCCCATAGCAGGCATCCATCTATGCTCTCTAGACTTAATGGCTCATCTTATTTATCTGTGATAAAACCAGCCAAGAAACCAGAAGGCAACTCACTAGGATCTGTTAATTTTGAGTGTGTGTCAACAGGATGCAGTAAACTTTTCACCCCGACCATAACTTTGACTAAATGTCTGTTGCCAGCTTATCATCCTATGGAGGGGGGGGTGCTAGTTGGTCTAGTGGTCTGGCTGTAGAACAATTGCACTGAAAAGTTCGCATAAGAGGAGCTCTGCTGGATCAGGCCAATGAGAATCCGATGTGCAAGGTGTGAAGGCAACAGCCCTCCCTGGTTGTTTGACCACAGCAACTGGGATCCAGACTGCATCTGTACAGGGAGGTTTTATATTTCCATCATGAGCTATTGACAGACTTATCCAGACTTAGGCCAAGAATGCTAAGCATTGACATGTGAGCATTAGTGTGACATTAGTGTGACATCGCTCACACTAATTAGAATTCAGTATGAGTTTCTGTTGCTGAGTACTGTGAAAGAAAAGATTTACTGACCGAACCCAAAGGGTGCTCATCAATGGCTCCTCTTCATCCTGGAGAGAAGTGACTAGTGGGGTGCCACAGGGTTCTGTCTTGGGCCCAGTCTTATTCAACATCTTTATAAATGACTTGGATGATGGGCTTGAGGGCATCCTGATCAAGTTTGCAGATGACACGAAATTGGGAGGGGTGGCCAATACCCCAGAGGACAGGATCACACTTCAAAATGACCTTAACAGATTAGACAACTGGGCCAAAGCAAACAAGATGGATTTTAACAGGGAGAAATGTAAAGTACTACACTTGGGCAAAATAATAATAATAATAATAATAATAATAATAATAATAATAATAATAATAATAATAATAATGAAAGGCACAAATACAGGATGGGAGACACCTGGCTTGAGAGCAGTACATGTGAAAAGGATCCAGGAATGTCTATATGCTCCTCTTGAAGCAGAGCAATTACCCACTAAACTCTTTGCTTCTCTGGCCCGTCCTCAGTTGCCTTTCCCCCATCTCTGAAATGGAGCAACCACTCAGAAGTTTCTCTAAACTCCAATTGCCCATAGTAACTGCCATGGTGTTTCTTTGGAGGACTGTTAGAAGAGCCACCAGTGGAAATGAGGAATAGTGACTAACTCCTTGCTTGTGGAGCTCAGGGGGAATAAAACTTGCAATGCAAATATAAGGTGTGGCCGGAAAGTTCAGTAAATTGTCACAGAAATCAGACAGAGAGAAATACTCGAACATACATGCCTTACAGGCCTTCAAAGTAGGCCCCCTCTGATACAATTAACCATTGACAACGTTCGTAGAACTGTTGGAAACTTCTGGAGAAGTCCTCTTTTTGTTCTGCTTTCCGTTACCTCGTCAAAGCAGCTTGGACGTGTGAAATATTGGGAAATCTTTGCCCTTTCAATGCATAGCCACCCTGGCTTCTTTAGGCACCTTCCAAGTTTCTGTCTCATTGGTATTGCCTCCAGTTGTGCTTTTAATATCTCCCTTTTAACAAACTCCCAACCATCATGAACTCACGTCCCTTTTAGTATTTCTCTCCATGGGATTTCACCCAGCGTTTCCCTAATTTTTCTGAAGTCGGCTTTCTTAAAATCTAGAATTTGAGTCTTAGTATGCTTGGATGCTCCTTTCTGCTGTATAATAAACTCCAGAAGAGCATGGTCACTCTCACCTCATGATCCTGCCACTTCTACCCCGCTAACCAGGTCATCACTATCAGTTAGGATCAGATCTAAAATGGCTGATCCTCTTGTTGCTTCTCCCATTTTCTGGACAATGAAGTTGTCTGCAAGGCCAGTGAGGAATCTGTTCGACCTTATGCTCTTGGCTGAGTTTGAAATCCAACAAATATCAGGATAGTTGAAATCCCCCATTACTACTATCTCACTTCCTTTTGAATGCCTAGTCATCTGTTCCAGGAAGGCATCATCTGTGTCCTCAGTTTGGCTTGGGGATCTATAGTAAACTCCCACAATGAGATCACTGTTATTTTTCTCTCCCTTAATTTAGACCCAGATACTCTCAATATGGCTTTGAAGTTTTAAATGCTGGGTCTCTTCACAGGTATACACATCCCTGACATATAATGCCACTCCTCCTCCTTTCCTGTTTGGTCTGTTTCTCAGAAATAGATTGTATCCCTCTATTACTACATTCCAATCATGTGTCTCATCCCACCAGGTTTCAGTGATGCCTATTATGTCATATTTAGTTTGCTGTACCAAGAGCTCAAGTTCATCTTGTTTTTTCCCCAATGCTCTGTGCATTAATATACAGACATTGAAGACCCCCATGTCTCTTATTTAAGGATTTTTCCTCCCACCACTAAGTCTGCGTGCTGTTGCTCCATTTCTCTCCCATTCCTATTAGATTGTTTGCTGGGGATCAGGGATCGTTTGCTGTTCTGCCATGGGGAGCACTTCTACTTGGGCCGGCCCTGTCAATTGACAACATACCTTTTGCTTCAGGCTTTTAAGGGATAAAACTTCTGTGGAGCTCAGCAGCTATTATTTAGCCTGCTGCCATACAGGAAGTGCTTATGCTTGTAATGTGTTTGCATCAGAAGGTTTTTTATTGTTTAAAATATTGTTTTGTGATGTTGTGTTTCATCTGATTATGTTGTGAGCTGCTATGGGAACTTATGGGAAGACACACAGTCCAAAAATGAAAACAAATAAGCAAATGATCTAGCAAACACACAAAATAAACTTCTAAGAATAAGATTGCTTTGCATCTTCTAGTCTTTTGCCTAGTGAAGGTACAGGAATGATCAGCAAGCACTAGGCACTTGTACTTTAAAATGCTCAAAATGTTCATAATCTTGAACAGACTATTTTAGGGCCCTCCTGAATACATTTCCCTATTTTGTTAGATCAGCTGGAGAGGCCTTGCTCCTCATATTTTTATTTCCATAAGCAAAATCTGCCAGGACATTGAATCAAATGTTCTTTATTGTAGAACCCACTCTGTGGCATTCCTTCCCCAGGGATATATGCAGGTCCAACTCTAGGGAGATGTGCCCTCAGGCAAAAAAAGGGCTGTATTTCTGATGTGTCCTGGGGGATGTTTGTTCACAACTCTGTCATTCCTTGCTGTTATTCATCTAACCTGCCTCACAGACTTGTTGTGAGGATAAACAATAGAAGTGAGGACCATGTTTCCACCTTGAGCTCCTTAAAAAACAAAAATGTCGTAAACAAATCTCCCCACATTAATCTCCCTCCCCAAACTCACAATTGCCCAGAAACTGGCTGGTCTTGAAATAACTTTGCTTTCCCATTGGTCAAGAATTTTGACATTTTTCTTTTACAGAATCAGCTTCTAAATTTAGTCTTCCTCTCTCTGTGTGTTTCATTTTTTAAATTTATTAGTGTGGCAATTCTACGTGCTCCATCTTGCCAAAGCTGAAACAGAAGCCAAAGGTTTGACATAAGCAAGAGGCTTAACAAACACCGTCTCTGGCTTGGCCTGCCTTGGCAGGGGGAGGTGGTTGATGGATGCTCCAAGATTTCATGCACGCCTGGTGTAGCCTGGTACCAGCTAAGGTGCTTGAGCAGAAACAAGAACAGCACGGGAAGCTGTTTGTATTCTTTAATCAATCTTTAGAACATGCTCTGGGTTCAAAAGATACATTCCTCCTTAGTTTTTGAGCTGAAGAGCTCTGGGAAAGTGTCTTCGTTGTACTTTAAATGTATGTTGTGGATGTGACCCATGACAACTAAACAAAACATTGACTGTGCAAAGGCAGTGAAGCAATGAGGGGCAGCTACAGGAAAGGCCCTGCTTGTGGGCTTCCTAGAGGCACCCTGATGGCCACTGCAAGGAAATGGGAGGTCAGATGTGGTAGACCCTCAGTTTCATCCAGCGGGGCTGTGTTTGTGCTATTAAAAAGCATCTGTCTGGTGGCCGCATTGGGAAGCAAGTTGTAACATCTGAATCCCAGTTGCTGGAGACCACAGGAGAGGAGTGTGTTGCTTGAATCCTGTTTTCTGGCTTCTCAAAAGTGGCATCTGGTTGGCCAGATTGAGAACTGGATACTGGGCGAGATGCGCCATTGGCCTGATCCTGCAGGCTCGTCTTATGTTCCTAAATCCAGAAGGGCTCTTGCATTGTAAAGTCTTAATATCCTCTGATAATGGAATCATTTCTACAGATATCCAGGGCAGCTTGAGACGTTGTTAGCCAGAGGCAAAATGCACCACTGCTGGTCCCACAATTGTGAGGCTTTGCAAGGGCTCTCCCCCCCCTCTCCTGGTGGCAACACTGGGTGGCAGAACATCTCTCCTCTCCCTCATTTGGTGAGGGAAGGCATCCTGCAGAGCTTTGCTGCTGGTCCCTCTCTCTGCCCCCCCCCCAATTGGGGAGATCACTGGCAAAGCAGAGCTGCAGTGGTGGGGTGGGGTGGGGTGGGGTGGGGAATGCACCTCCTCTTAGATTTTCACTGCCTGAGTCGGCTCATTCACCCTGCCTCACCTGTGGGCTGGCTCTAAAACTATCACTACTATCTTGTGTATGAAGAAGCATTTCTAGGGAACAAATTTCCTTTGCTTTCCCTACTGGAGACCACTGATCTAATTAAAAACCAAAAACTTCTCTTAAAACTGTCAAAATCTAAAGACTGAATGCTCAGAAGCTTTAGTGCTTGGTTTTACCTAGCACTATCAAGAACCCTCAAATTCTTTTCTCTGTTTACATTTCTCTGCTCAAGAGAAAGATTTAGTGTTTAAGGTCCTATCCATCAAAACAGAATCTAACTTTTAGCATTTAGGTGCAACAGATAGGAATGTGTTATATAGGGATGCCACCCTAGACACCCCAAGTTTTAAGACGAGTCCCACGAATGAGCTCATCAATCCTGAGAAGGCAGCCCTGCCATTCTCTCTGAGCAGGTGAGATTTGCTCTGTCCTGTCTCTGCTAATGAGGACTCTCAAGGGATTAAAGGCTATCTACGTGGGTAATGCAAGTGGAAGGGAGAAAGATGCAGGTCTTCAAACTGATGGTACGTGTTGTGCAAGTCCAGTGTGCAAAATTCAGACATATAAAAAGGTCAAGTGGGAACTGCATAGCTGCCAAGTATCCCGTTTCCGCCAGGAAAACCCCTTTTTTCTTACCGTTTCCCGGCGGTCTCCCGTTTAGTGAAAAATCCCGGTATTGTCCCTTAAATCAGCTTCTGCCCGGCGGCCATTTTTCTGGTGCCGCTTTGCCTTTCTATGGGCACCAGAAAATGGCGGCGCCGGCACCGGAAGTCGCTTCCGCGCATGACCGGAAGTTGCGTGACGCGACTTCCGGTGGCGATTTGCCCTTCTATGGGCATCAGAAAATGGCGGCGCCGGCGCCGGCAGTCGCTTTTACGTGTTTCCGTTCATGCGCGGAAGCGACTTCAGACGCTGGCGCCGCCATTTTCTGGTGCCCATAGAAGGGCGAAGCTCCACTGGAAGTTGCGTCACGCAACTTACGGTCATGCGCGCGCTGCCGATCCCGGATCTTTACGTCCCGAACTTGGCAGGTATGGGGACTGCAGCAAAGCATTACAGCACATCCTCACCTTTCCCTTTCCATAGTTCTAGCCCAGTAGCTGCACCCTCCTCCATCACTTGGATGATGGGCTTGAGGGCATCCTGATCAAGTTTGCAGATGACACCAAATTGGGAGGGGTAGCTAATACCCCAGAGGACAGGATTACACTTCAAAATGACCTTAACAGATTAGACAACTGGGCCAAAGCAAACAAGATGAATTTTAACAGGGATGGGAGACACCTGGCTTGAGAGCAGTACATGTGAAAAGGATCTAGGAGTCTTGGTAGACCACAAACTTGACATGAGTCAACAGTGTGATGCAGCAGCTAAAAAAGCCAATGCAATTCTGGGCTGCATCAATAGGTGTATAGCATCTAGATCAAGGGAAGTAATAGTACCACTGTATTCCGCTCTGGTCAGACCTCACTGGAGAACTGTGTCCAGTTCTGGGCACCACAGTTCAAGGAGGATACTGACAAGCTGGAACGTGTCCAGAAGAGGGCAACCAAAATGGTCAAAGGCCTGGAAACAATGCCTTATGAGGAACGGCTTAGGGAGCTGGGTATGTTTAGCCTGGAGAAGAGAAGGTTAAGGGGTGATATGATAGCCATGTTCAAATATATGAAAGGATGTCATATGGAGGAGGGAGAAAGATTGTTTTCTGCTGCTCCAGAGAAGCGGACACGGAGCAATGGATTCAAACTTCAAGAAAGAAGATTCCACCTAAACATTAGGAAGAACTTCCTGACAGTAAGAGCTGTTCGGCAGTGGAATTTGCTACCAAGGAGTGTGGTGGAGTCTCGTTCTTTGGAGGTCTTTAAGCAGAGGCTTGACAGGGATATGTCAAGAATGCTTTGATGGTGTTTCCTGCTTGGCAGGGGGTTGGACTGGATGGCCCTTGTGGTCTCTTCCAACTCTATGATTCTATGATTCTATCCTTCTTTGGAGGTCTTTAAGCGGAGGCCTTTAGTCCTTGTCTGAGGTTTTTTTTTAGGGGGAGGGGAGGCGGAGAGGGTTGTGCCTCATTTTTTCCTCCAATGCAGTATTTTTTTTTGCAAATGTCAGCATTCCTCTGAGCATAAAAAGAGCCTTCTGGATCAGACCCACCTAGTGTAGCATCCTGTTCTCACATTGGCCACCCAGATACCATTGGGAAACCTGAAAGCAGGATTTGCGCATCAGAGCAGCTCTCTTCCCTCCTTCCAGTCACTAGTATCAGAAGCACGGCTGCCTCTGACCATGAAGGTGGAGCATTGCCATCATGGCTAGTATTCCTCCATGAATTGATCTAATCCTCTTTTAAAGCCATCCAAGTTAGGGGCCGTCTTTGCCCCTGTGGGAGAGAGTTCCCTTCTCAGTAGCTTCCCTTTGGACTGTTTCTGTTGGCACTTCCCACCTGAACTAGCTATTAGATCACGTATTAGAACAATTGAGAATTCAAATTCATTAGTCCTGATCTTTTGCGGGATAGGAAGAGACTTTAAACACCAGTGAGAAATACAAATGAGGAAAATTTTGGAAGCATGGCTAAATTGTTTTAGGAGGTATTTGAGTTCGATGCCTGGGCACACCCTCTAACCATGAAATGGCAACAAGTCCTCGTTTCCATGAGCGACCTTGAGAAATCTTGCACTACTAAGTTTGGCAAACATTTTAGAACTCCCGGTGGGTTGTTGGTTTTTTAAACGGTCATTGTAAAACCCCTCTTGCCGTGCCTAACTGTAAATAAAACCCCACTGCCAAGAAGACTTCATTAGTGTAGTTTGCATTTTAATAGGTAGCTTTTGGCTAAAGCACAACCTCTCTGAAGATGTGCATGTATGTCTGCTTGGCACACCTTGCTTCATGAGGTAAATGCTCATGCCGTCAAATGTCCCCTCCTCTGCCCCCTTTGCCTGCTTGGTTTTGTAACAGGCTTTAATTAACCACACCGAAAGAACTGTAATCTGTGGGAGGAGGAATTTTGGAATGAACCCTCAGCGCTTCCCTCAAAGGTCAGGGGTTAGGACTTCCTTTCTGGATGCTCTACAAACACCATTGATCAAAGCTATGAGCCAGTTTCTCCTTGAGCCTGTGCAGCTGTGGGCACATTGTGGAGACTGCAACATTACCCTCTTCATACCGTGTGTAAGAAATGTCAGACAAATGAATAAAACTACATTTTCACCACCACCTGAAACTTTTGACACATTTCTCCATCAGAACAGCCAATGAGGTAATTCATTAATCCTTTGGAGACTGGGGTAAATAGGCAGGCTCTTAAAGAGAGGGGAGGGGCATTCAATGCCATAGCCATTTCCTGAAAAGTTTTCACTGGTTCTGTCGTTGGTTCCACAACTGGAAATAGGCCAACTTTCACCTCACACACTGAAGCACTGTAGTAAATGTTAAACGACCAGAAGATCCTAAGAAGCAGCAGAGGAAAGAGCTATTTCTCCAACCGTTGCTCAGTCCGCAAATAAAGTCTTTTCACGACTAGGAGGACTTGAAGACTTCAGGTTTATAATGTGGACCTTGCAGAGACCTTGTCCTCTTGGAATCAAGTAACTTCTTTGGAGAGATAAATATTTCTGGTGTCCTCCTAGTGGTGTTCCCTTCAGAGGAAAATATCTGAAACGGGACATGATGTGGAAGCTCTTCTCAGCTGCTTACAGCATTCTGCAATACACTAGTAATTCTTTTGTGCTACATGGTTCTTTGTAAGCACCACTGAAAAATGTGCACTTTGTAACTAATGCTGTTTTCTCTCTTGTCTTCTCGCCATCAATGCATTGTTGTTATGCTCCTGTGTCTTTCTGCATTTTTGTGGTGGTTATTTTAGGAAAACTGGAGTGTAGATGCACATAAATTACATGTATAATACATTACTCATATAATGCAGCATATAATCAGTGCACACAATAATATGTATAATAATGTGTGAGAATTTGTACTTAAATGGAACCCAGGGGAAAAAAATCTTGCTCCATCTTCCATGTGACAATCAGTCCTTCAGATATTTGAAGGTGGCTATGGTATCACCTGAGGGATGCAGGTGGCGCTGTGGTGTAAACCACTGAGCCTTGGGCTTGCTGATCGAAATGTTGGCGGTTCAAATCCCTGTGACGAGGTGAGCTCCCGTTGTTTGGTCCCAGCTCCTGGGACCGTTGTTCAGAACGTGTCCAGAGGAGGGCAACCAAAATGGTCAAAGGCCTGGAAACAATGCCTTATGAGGAACGGCTTAGGGAGCTGGGTATGTTTAGCCTGGAGAAGAGAAGGTTAAGGGGTGATATGATAGCCATGTTCAAATATATAAAAGGATGTCATATAGAGGAGGGAGAAAGGTTGTTTTCTGCTGCAGGGACGTACCCAGGATCAAATCGGGGGGGGGGAGCCATAGTCGTTATGGGGCGGGGCCAAGGCACGGGAGGGGCGGGGCCACAAAGTGGGAATGTGGGCGGGGCTACAGAACCCCCCCACCTTGAACTCTGGGCAGCGAGGAAAACAGCAGCAGCAGCAGTGCCGACAGAAACTGAAAAGCAAAGCGAAAGAGTGCGCCCAGGAAACAACTCGACGGGAAGGGAGCAGCAGCGGCAGCGCTTTTCTGGCCAAGGGGCGTGCACCGTTTGTGCGCTCCGCGAGCTACCAGGCCCCGCTTCGATCCACTCCCTTCGCCTCCGGCAGCCGCCTCCGTTGCAGCTGGGCTTGCCGCCGCGCTGCTGTGCTCCCTGGCGCTTCTGCCGCTTCGCCCCCCTCGCCTCCGGCAGCCACCTCCATGGCCGCTGGGCTTGAAGTTGCGCTGCTGCGCTCCCTCCGGTGTGCGCGTGGGCGGGCGCTTCCCGCTGATCAGCTGTGAGCGGATGTGCGCAGCCTTATTCAAGCCCGCCCCGCCCCACATCTCCTAGCATGGGGGACGCCTGTTTCCACCACCGCCGGTCTTTTGAAGCACCACCGCGCTTCTGCAGTTAGGCCCGCTGCTGCCGTGCTCCTTGGGGGGGGGGCTTGCTTTCAGCTGTGTCCCCGCCGACCGTGGCAATCTCCTATCGTGCCGCAAAGCTGCGTCACCTCAGAAGCTCCGCTGAGAAGAAGGCGGGGGGGGAGAAGCATGGGCGTACCCACCACCCTGCTTCTAGGGAGGGGCGGCTGCCCCCTCCTGCCCCATGGTGGGTACACCCATGTTCTGCTGCTCCAGAGAAGCGGACACAGAGCAATGGATTCAAGCTACAAGAAAGAAGATTCCACCTAAACATGAGGAAGAACTTCCTGACAGTAAGAGCTGTCCGACAGTGTAATTTGCTGCCAAGGAGTGTGGTGGAGTCTCCTTCTTTGGAGGTCTTTAATAATAATAATATTTTATTATTTATACCCCGCCCATCTGGCCGGGTTTCTCCAGCCACTCTGGGTGGCTTCCAAAAGAAAAATGAAATAAAATAATCTATTAAACATTAAAGTGGAGGCTTGACAGCCATCTGTCAGGAATGCTTTGGTGGTGTTTCCTGCTTGGCAGGGGGTTGGACTGGATGGCCCTTGTGGTCTCTTCCAACTCAAAGTGCAAGTATCTCCTATGTCACAGGAACATCCATCTCACTTGTCTGCCTTAATCTCCAGCAGAACCAGAGACCTACAGCAGGAGAGTCATGTCCCAAAGTTGCTGGCTTGCATCTGCTTTGCATCTCCACATGAGAAGAGTGACGGTTCAGCAACAGTTTCGCTGTCTGCTTGACATTACACTGGCCTGCTGCATCATGAAGGAAGGGAGGTATTGAATGTTGATTAATATATATTCTTCAACAACTTGGGAAATAGCTATGTCTTAAAAGATACATTACATATTTTGGAAAGTGGTTTTTCTGCCTATCTGCCATTTGTTCTCCACAGGTTCGGCCACCTCTCAAGATACCATCACCAAAATCGGCAAGAGGGTTCCCCAAGGTCCTCATGGACACCATTTTGATTCCATATAGCAGACTGAAACATGCTCTTGCATGACTTCACCCATGTTTTGACATACTAGTTTTGGCTGCCTCTTGACATACTGCTGCCAAACTCAGCATGAGGGCTCCTGAGGTGGGAGTGGCCATATTCATGGATGTTTGGATGCCCTGCACCATTTTGAATCAAGAGGGTGGACCAAAATGTGACTTTGGTATGACTTTGTCTGATTTTTGGCATGACAGATCCAAACTCACAAATTGCACTATCCATTTAAAAAACACAGTATTTGATGGTCTCTACAAATTCCCAAGCAGCACAGGGCAATCGCTACTAGTAAAATAAGAAGTAAGCAAATAATGGATATTTTTTCCTTTTTTTTTGAGGGTGAGAAGTGCACAGAACACTGATAGAGAAGGCTAAGGACTATCTATCCCAAATCCCCAGCCACAAGAGGATAGGTATTTTTTGACAAAATATTGGAACACATCAGATAAAAGCTTCAGCATTTATTTCATCCATGATGGTAAAAGAGACATCTGAATTGCTCACAAATTGACAGAGGAAGAACTTTGATCTCTGTGTCCCAAATTAACTGATGGAAATCATTACCCACAGGATGAGGCCCTGGCCACTTTTGATAGCAATTTCTTTTCAAAGGATTAGATGCATTAATGCAGTGTTTCTCAACCTTTTTTGGGCCACGGCACACTTGTTCCGTGAAAAAAATCACGAGGCACACCACCATTAAAAAAGTTTAAAAAATTAACTCTGTGCCGCCCTATATTGACTATAATTATGACTGTAAGAAACACTTGCCAATTGCTGTGTTGGTTGCAATCTCCTGTAATAAGGCTTCACAAGCCGTCCGGTGGGTCAGTGCTGATTATTGGCAGCCGCCAGGCTCGTTTGCACTGAGCTTTGGGAAAGAGGAGGAGAAATATTGCTTTCCGGCGGGTTAGTGTTGTTTATTGGCGGCCGCCAGGCACGTGACAATGCAAATCGCCCTTCTCGTCGCCGCACGTCGCGGCACACCAGCCAGCGTCTCGCGGCACACTAGTGTGCCGCGGAACAGCGGTTGAGAAACGCTGCATTAATGGACCATTAACATTAGAGCCTTGGGCAGCTGCTATATAAGAGTGTGGAATTATAGATTTCTGAGACACAAACCAGGAATGGGTAGCCCTGGCTACACTTGTGTGGATTGCAGCCACAGCCAGGAGATAATTCTTTTAGTCTTTCATGAGAAAGGAGAACCCACCGCAAGAGGTGAAGAAACACATTTTTGACTTTACATTTCCTTTGGGTGCCTCAAAAACGTCTGTTGGGAAAACACTGTAGGCAAACTGCTTCCTGTTTTCACGTGTGTGCCCTGAGGACTTTGTTGTTCTGGGATTTAAGGGTCAAATCTGTCTCTTCTGCCCCCTCACCATTCATTCAACCCACCTCTGCCTAGTCTAATGAGAGCACCCAGGCAAGTTTACACAACTCCTTCTGTCATTCAGCAAGGTTAATCCAGGTAAATGAATAGAAATCCCTAAGCTTCAACAGTGATATAACTTGAGGGAGTACAATCCACATTCCATCTCTACCCACTCACAAAGGAAAGAATCTTGGAGGGGACAAATCTGTGCTGGCATCAAGCATGCTTCTCCCTGTCAGTAAACAGGTTGTGCCAAAGGTGATGAGTGATTTGCTTACCTGGACTGATTATGAGAGGCCCAAGGGTACGCCTCACCTCGCCTCAGTTTTATTTCTGCTGGGAAGGATAGAAAGGATAGATGGTAGAGAGGGAATGGAATGGAGTACTGTGCAAAAGGGGCATGACTTCAGCCCCAAACTGGACTGGAGGCACTCCATGCTGCAACATTTGGTTGTAGGTTCCTCTCCTTTGCGTGGATTTCCATTGCATATACTTGGCTTTAGTTATAGCAGGGCAGGAGGCGGTCAATGGAACATGCTGGAGTCCACTTTAGGCAGGTGGGCAGGGCCACTTGCATGCCAATCACCTGATGCCATGAGACAGGAGAACCCCTACCAGTGGCTACCAGCTACAATGGCTATACAGTAATGCCATTTGCTGGAGACGGAGGCAGATTCAGGGCAGTGTGACCGATTCCACCACCCTGGATACCCAGCCTAGGAGCGGTGCAGCGTGTTGCAATGGTGACGTAGTGAATTGAGCAGAACAGAAGGCATTGGCCTAGATGGGTCAAGGGCTTCTCATGTTCTTACCACAAGCTGCTTTGGTTTTGTTTTGCATATTTTCTTATTTTCAGCCTAGAACTATAATGGACTTAATTACAAGGCTGGATTAACCCCCCCCCATTCCACCCCAATTGTTACAATAAAGTTAAAAAATACATGATATTTGAACAATGCAGACTATGAAATTCATGGCACAAGAATTCCCCCTTTAGCTTTTTTGAAACCTATCTGTCTATATTCACAGGCCTTTCTGCAACAATGAGCCAGTCTCTAACTCCAGACTCCGTATTAGCCCTCCTGGCCATTGGAAGTGATTTAAATCCCACCCTTGTTCACAAGGCTCTTTTGCTGGTTGCAAATGGACTCAAAATAATCAAACACTGGAAGTCTGGATCAGGTTGCTCTAGGGATGGATAGTTTGAGAGGGTGTGGGGCACAGTGGTGTAGCATGGGGCACCTCAGATATGCACCTCAGGTATGCTGATGACACAACCTTGATGGCAGAAAGTGAGGAGGAATTAAAGAATCTTTTAATGAGGATGAAGGAGGAGAGCACAAAATATGGTCTGAAGCTCAACATCAAAAAAACCAAGATCATGGCCACTGGTCCCATCACCTCCTGGCAATTAGAAGGGGAAGAAACGGAGGCAGTGAGAGATTTACTTTCTTGGGTTCCATGATCACTGCAGATGGTGACAGCAGTCACGAAATTAAAAGACGCCTGCCTCTTGGGACAAAAGCAATGGGAAACCTAGACAGCATCTTAAAAAGCAGAGCCATCACCTTGCCGACAAAGGTCCATACAGTTAAAGCTATGGTTTTCCCAGTAGTGATGTACGGAAGTGAGAGCTGGACCATAAAGAAGGCTGATCGCCGAAGAATTGATGCTTTTGAATTATGGTGCTGAAGGAGACTCTTGAGAGTCCCATGGACTGCAAGAAGATCAAAGCTATCCATTCTGAAGGAAATCAGCCCTGAGTGCTCACTGGAAGGACAGATCCTGAAGCTGAGGCTCCAATATTTTGGCTACCTCATGAGAAGAGAAGCCTCCCTGGAAAAGACCCTGATGTTGGGAAAGATGGAGGGCACAAGGAGAAGGTGACGACAGAGGATGAGATGGTTGGACAGTGTTCTCGAAGCTACGAACATGAGTTTGACCAAACTGTGGGAGGCAGTGGAAGACAGGAGTGCCTGGCATGCTCTGGGTCATGGGGTCATGAAGAGTCGGACACAACTAAATGACTAAACAACAACAACAAAAACGACAACAACAACAGGACGGTTCTAAGAGACGGTACAAAATGAGACCATTTTTATGTTGCCTGGCTTCTTACATCCTTCATAAAGAGAAGCAGCTTGCTTCATAGACCCCCAACGACATATTGCTCCACTGAATGCCAACTTGAATAAAATATGGGGGGAGTTAAGCCCCGCCCCACATGATCACCTGATGCGGTGCACACACACCATTTGAATGACAATGCCCTTAAACTTTGGGGGCAGGGTTGGCCCCCTCAAATATTTTATTGGAGGGCTGAAGACCCCTTGGCCCCTAGAAGCTGATTCCTATGTTGTGCCAGGCAGAGAAGCTCCCTTATTGCACAATTTGACTCTTCCTTCCAAAATGTCCCTTTGAGGAATCTGTTTTATGACTCTGTGTCTGCAACGGTGTTCTGACCCTTATGTTCAGTTCCAGCTGCAGTGATGTGTTCCTCTCTGCCCTTGTTCTTTGTTTTGTATTGCTTTTATTGCATATTGCTTTTGAAAACTCAGTGAAGCATTTTTAAAAACCCAAACTGTCTGTTCACTGGGTTTTTACCTGCCATATTCTGTCTGCCTCACTTCTGTTACGGTGATTGTCCTTTAAGGATGCAAGTTTAAATGTTCTACCTTAGAGACTGAGAGGCCTGAGGCTGAAATGTGGCTGTCAAGTCTCTCTGGAGGCCTCCCCCCTCCCTCCAAGAAGACCCCCCTCCCTCCTCACCCTCCCCAGTGCTCTGGCTGGGCTGCAACTGTGAAACTGCCTCCTGCTTACCTGGGTGAGATGGATGCAGATCAAAACCTCTCTGACCTTTTGGCAGGGCTGGAATGTCCGTTGCTTGGTCCACTTTTGCCTTTGGCACAACCAGCCAAAGGTTGTGGCCCCGGAAGCTCCCTTGGGAGGGAATGTGGCTTTTGGGGCGGAAAAAGCTCCTCCTTCCTTTAACACCATTAATTTAGTTGAAAATGTGGCAAGGCTTGATAGAAACTGCCTTGGAATGTGTGTTGTGGGGTGTGTGTGTGTGTGTGTGTGTGACAAAAGGAAAGTGTTTATTTTTATTTCTTTAAGAAGTCAATTTACTGAGTCAGTTTATAGGTGAAGACAGGTGCATATCTATTTACAAACTTTGGATATGTGCCAGCGTTCTATCTTACCTGTGTGTGTTTATGCACTTATTCCCTAAACTTGAAGATGAAATGAAAAACACGACGGTCGGTGTGAAAATACCCCAAATAGCAAGCAAGCGAGCAAACAAAACAATATTGGGCGGGTCGAAGGCCTCACCTGTAGGTTTACCTGCCCTGAAAGCTCCCGGAGGCTCTGCGAAGGCGCTATTCCCCGTGGCGGCCACCAGGTGGCGTGTGCAGCAGCCGGTGCGGTTGCGCGAGAGAGTCCGCGCGCGCGGCCGGGAGGAGAAGGGCTTCTTCCCTGGCAAGCGCGGGAGGAAAGGCGCCTGCGGATCCCACGGGGCTTCTTCTCCCCGTCCTGGGCTCTGGGATTGACTGCAAGGAGCAGGAGCGCTCGCTCCGCATCCCATGTGGAGCTCTTGGAGCAGCGACTTCAGCCTGGAAATCTCCCGGAGAGCCCAGAGATATTGACAAGGTAAGGAAAGGAATGGGGACTTCGCTGCTGCAGCCCTAGACTCGGTCCCTGCTGCGCCTCGCCTCCTTTTCGCTAGGAAGCCGGGGGTGGGTGGGTGATGAAGGGGGCCTGCGGGGGCTCCCTCTGATCAGGTGCTTGGGATACTAATTCTGCCAAACCTTTTTTTGTGTGTGTGTGGGGGGGGGAGTTGGATTTAGGGAGAACGGCAGACGACCGCTTGAGCAGAGCAAAGGGGATTCCAGGCTCGGAACTGTATTGGGAAGCACTTTCCAAAAAGAGTGGAGGTTGTCTGTGTGTAACAGGTCGCAGCCCCTGAACTCTCTTGATTTCAAACATGTTCCTAACTCTCCCCGTGAAATCCAGGTGATTTGCAGCCTAAGGAGCCTTATGCGGAAAGCCCATTGCATTTCCCCTTCATATGTGTGCATTTACTTGGAGAATTGCTGCCTTAAGGTGTGTAATTTCAGTTGGATCAGGTCCTCATTTGGCCAGAGGAGTTGCTCTGGCGGGGCACACCTGTTGTGTAGCTCCCTGATCCTGCACAAAAGCGATATACAGGGTGAGTCTTTTAAAAGAGGCCCCGTGGAACGTGTACTCTGTATCCCGGGGCCTCTTTTAAAGGACTCGCCCTGTATACCGGTATATGATTCCATGCTGTTGCTTCAAAGGCTTCCTGTTTTATCTGCACACTCCCCTTTACCTCCCAAATTATGGCTGCATCCCCCACCTTCTCCTCTTGCAAGTGATCATTTCAGAATCACTCCCCCCCTTTGCCCCCAGGCTCCAGCCATTGGAGGTATCCTAGTCACAGCAAGTGATAAATATGTGTGTCTAAAATGACTGGGGATGGGTGGGGGGCGGGGGCGTGAACATGCCTTCCCCTTGGCTTTGCTCCACAGTTGAAGTTTGAAGTCTCTCATGATGGAAGGAGATAATGAGGAAGCTGGCTCCAGACGCATGAAAGCAAAATGTCTGATTTTTAAAAAGAGCACACACCATTAACTACTCCAGATTTTTTGCACTCTGGCAAGATCCATGCCTTGGGGCCAAGGAATGTGTCTCCAGTGAAAATGTGTGGCCTGCCTTGAAAGATGCACATGGACAGATTTGGCAGGACTTGCCTCCTTCCTCCACAGATCGCACCAGAATGAATGCACTCTGTGTGCACCTTTTGCAGGTTTTCTTACTTTTGTTTAATTGCATTTTTATCTTGCTGTTGTGTGAAGGCAGCATTCAGGACAGCATGCAATCACTTAACCCTCTTAGGGAAGCAGGATGTTGGATTGCAGGTAGCTTTTGGAAAGGTGTGCTCTTTAAGAAAGACAGCCCCCCTCCAATGAGGGTATCTGCTCCCTGCTGTGTTTCAGATCCCCTGTGTTTATTTCTGAGGACAGCTTGTATCTCCACCCCCCACCCCAGGATTATAAATCATTCAATGGAGCTACATATTACCGCCAGGTGTGAATGCCAGCAGCTCAGGTCCATGTGTTTTTCCTTTTTCTTTCTGTTTTACCTGTGATTGTACCATGTTATGGAGTACAGTGGTGCCTCGCTTAACGAATGCCCTGCTTAACGAAATTTCCACTTAACGAAAGGTTTTTTCCAGTGGAGGTTGCCTCGCTAGACGAATTCGTTTTACGAAAAATTCGCCTAGTGAATCGCGGTTTCCCATAGGAATGCATTGAAATTCAATTAATGCGTTCCTATGGGCAAAAAAAAAAAATCAAAAAAATTCAATGCATTCCTATGGGATTCACTAGATGAATTTTTCGTTATAAGAAAAAACCCGTGGAACGAATTAAAATCGTCTAGCGAGGCACCACTGTATACCGTAATTTGGTAACCATAAGAAATGCTCCTGGAAGTCATTGCTGCTTCAGGAAATTAATCTTTGCCCAAAGTGGGCTTTTTATTCATTGCCAAGAAGCATCCCTTTGCCAAACAAAGATTATTATTATTTAATTGTCCTCTTCTGAAGACTAAAATCCAGATATGGATTTTTCATGCAGCAATAAACAAAGAATGTAGCTTTCTCATTCAAATATTTCTTATTCAACATCTTTATCAATGACTTGGATGATGGGCTTGAGTCCCTGAGCAAGTTTGCAGATGACACCAAATTGGGAGGGGTGGCTAATACCCCAGAGGACAGAATCACACAAGATGAATTATAACAAGGAAAAATGTAAGGTACTATACTTGGGCAAAAAAAATGAAAGGCACAAATATAGGATGGGAGACACCTGGCTTGAGAGCAGTACATGTGAAAAGGATCTAGGAGTCCTGGTAGACCACAAACTTGACATGAGTCAACAGTGTGATGCAGCAGCTAAAAAAGCCAATGCAATTCTGGGCTGCATCAATAGGAGTATAGCATCTAGATCAAGGAAAGTAATAGTACCACTGTATTCTGCTCTGGTCAGACCTCACCTGGAGTACTGTGTCCAGTTCTGGGCACCACAGTTCAAGAAGGATACTGACAAGCTGGAACGTGTCCAGAGGAGGGCAACCAGAATGGTCAAAGGCCTGGAAACAATGTCTTATGGGGAACGGCTTAGGGAGCTGGGTATGTTTAGCCTGGAGATATGATAGCCATATCTGGAGATATGATAGCCAGGGGTGATATGATAGCCATGTTCAAATATATAAAAGGATGTCATATAGAGGAGGGAGGAAGATTGTTTTCTGCTGCGCCAGAGAAGTGGACACGGAGCAATGGCTTCAAACTACAAGAAAGAAGATTCCACCTAGACATTAGGAAGAACTTCCTGACAGTAAGAGCTGTTCAACAGTGGAATTTGCTGCCAATGAGTGTGGTGGAGTCTCCTCCTTTGGAGGTCTTTAAGCAGAGGCTTGACAGCCATATGTCAGGAATGCTTTGGTGGTGTTTCCTGCTTGGACTGGATGGCCCTTGTAGTCTCATCCAACTCTATGATTCTATGATTCTACTAGCTGGCCTGGCCACGTGTTGCTGTAGTTCTTCCCTGTGATTCCCCCCACTCTGTCCAGACACATGACTTATCCTGCCCCCTCCTCCCTCCACCCCTGGTTCATCCCTGTGACTGCCCCCACCCTGTCCTGATTCATGAGCTATCCAGCCCCTCCTTCCCCCACCCCCCTGTCTGAGCCCTCTGTTGTCTCCGGGAAGTTTTGCCCCCTCTCTCCTGTTTCCCCATACCTCCAAGGCCCCCACCCTTGGAGAAGGAACTGTCAACTTCTGGGTTCTGTTTCCCATCATGCACTTTTGTATGAGCCCTCTGTTGTCCCCGGGGAGTGTTGCTCCCTCCCCCCTGTATTTCCATACTTGGGCCCCCACCCTTGGAGAAGGAACTGTCAGTTTCTGGGTTCTATTTTCCAGTATTTACATTTGTCTGAGCCCTCTATTGTGCCCGGAGAGTGCTGTCCCCTCCCCCCTGTATACATTGGCTACTGCGCATGCATCATGAACATTTAAATATATATATAGATTAATTTTTTTGAAATAAGAACATGAGAAGCAGAAGTTACTATTGTTAAGTTTTATTTTAGGGATTGTAATTTCTTTTGGTGGGTTTGTATGATTTGGGCGTTTTTTTTTTGTTATTTCGATTTTCTAATTTTGGAGTAGGTATTTTGAATGTAGGATGTGGTGTTGGTTTTTTTATTGTGCTGTTTGCAATGTTTTATTTCTCTACTTGGGGTTGTCATTTATTTTGGCATGTAGTGTATGATTTTGGTGTGGGTGGTTGTTTTTTGGTTTTTTAATTTTTGGTGTAATTTTTTGGAATGCAGGATGGGATGTATTTTGTTTTTTTAATGTGTTGTTTGTAACTTTTTTATTTTTATGGTTTTTATTGTGGGTATAATTGAGTTGTATTTGGTGTTGAGGAAGGTGGGGAGAGGTCTGTTTGGTCAAAGAAAAGAATCGGGGGTGATGATGCACCCCGGGCCGAGAGAGCTACTTTAAAAATCCCAACCGGGGGGGGGGATCAAATAGCGAAGCCCCACAGCCCCGTAGCAACAGAAGGCGCGTTCCGAAGCGCCCGAGCTGTTCGGTTCCATAAAAAACCTAGGAAATGGCGAGGGGAAGGTAGGGGATTGCAAATAGGGTGGGGGATTGGCCACTGCAAATATCCAAGGACTTAAACTGGGGAGAGAAAGTGCATGGTGGTTGTTTTTTTTAAAGACACAGAGGCTGGCAATCATAGTATAAAGCCTAGATTAAAAGGGGCACAACTGCCCTTACTTAAAATGGCCGCCATAGCCTCGCATGTGACACAACGCCCACTAAATTAAAAAGCAAAAAACCCTCGCCGTGCCCCCAAGTGCGTGTTAGGAGAAATGATGAACGACTGCCTAATGCTGCCAGGTGTTTATTAATGCAGCTGCCGGGAGAGGCTTTGGGCTTGGGCTTTGGAGGTGGAATGGCCGTTTTGGCAGTCGGCCTACTCAGTTTTCCCTGTACCAACCCACCCCCCACTGCTTTGGCTGACTCAGAATCCTCGCTTCCCCCCATGGCTATGTGTCCCCCCTCCCTTTGTTGTGCCTCATCCCTGTGCCCCCCCGTTGTGAAAGGCCCTACTGCAAAAGGACTGTTGGTTGCTGTGGAGTTTTGTGATGTCATCTGGCAGCGCAGCTTTGGAGGCAGCAGAGTGTGATCTGCCTTTCTATTGGATGCTGCTGGAGTCTTGAGAGCTTCTGGTGGTGATGTCTAATTTGGGCGCCACTTTTTGTATTTAATCATTATTTTAGGTGTGAAAGGTGTGGTTTTTTGATAATTTTTAAAATGCCAGATCCCTCCCTGATGGGCAAGGTACGTTCTGCCCAAATTGGTTTCAATTTGGTTCAGCGGTTATGGAGAAAGGCTGTTTCATCCGCGTGCGCAATGCCTACATTTATATATATATATAGATTCTATTTAGCCACAGCAGCAGCGACTGGACTTAACTGTCAGGGGTCCTTTACCTTTACCTTACTTCACACAGCACAGTTAAGCTATGGAACTCACTGCCACAGGAGGCAGTCATGCCCTCCACCTTGGATGGCTTTCAAAGAGGATTGGGCAAATTCATGGAGGATCAAAGTATATCAAACTTGGGGCTTTCTCTAGGCAAAACATGTGCCCTACCATGGAGCTATAGCCCCCTCCCAAGTTTTCAGGACCTCTCAAATTCTTTGGTTCCTGCTCTCTTCCGTTTCAGGTGCTGAAAGACATCTCTCTGCCTGAGATTCTGGGGAGCTACTGCTAGCCAGCATAGACCAGGGATGGGAGCTTGTGGCCCTCAAAGCCTTGCCAGATTCTGAACTCCAAGAAGCCCACTGTGGCTAATGGGCAGGGAGATGAGAGTTGGACCATAGGAAGGACTTCTGGACTACGCAAACCAATAGCTACAGATTTTCAGCAAACTGTTCTGAAGTGCTTGGGGAACCAGATTTTGAAAAGCAGGTAATTTGGCTGTAACCCCTACCTGCGGAACCAGCGCTAGTAGAGGCTACTCCCTTGGGACTGTGCGTGGAAGGCAGCAGGCGGCACTAGAGCCAATGGCAGGACCAGGCAACTAATTCCAGTTTGCCCCATCCTCTTCCCTGCTGGCACAGGAGCCAACTGCTAGGGGCTGAAGTCCCTTGTCCCCCAATAAAATATTAGCGTGGGCTGGGTCCCCCAAAGTTGTCAGGCATTGCCATTCATATAGCGTGCATGCCCTGCGCCTCGTCATCGATTATGTGGGGGCAGGGCTTACCTTCCTCCCAATATTATACTGTATTCAAGTTGGCATCCCTGCCTGCTGGGTTCTGTGTGGCACAACAGCAAGACTAAAGAAGAGGCAGAAGCTGCTTGCCTGGGCCCCCGGTGAACTGGGTATGAATAAAGCAAGTGGGTGGGGCTGGCTGGTTGGCTGGTTTAGGACAGGCTAAAGTTGGCGGAGCAGCTTCCCATTTGCCCTCATGGACCAGCCTCCACTGACCAGAACCCTGTGTATGTGTGTATGTATGTTACAAATACTATTGCAGCATTGGCGAAAAACCTTGCATTGTTCTATCATTAAGCAAACTGCTAAAATATGACATAGCAACCATTTAGAAAGCAGTTTCCTCAAATATCTCATCTCTGCCTTTATTTTTGTGAAGGCAATCCAGGCAATTGTCTTGCCTTCCCCAGGGGTTTTGGCTGATAGGCCAAATCTAATGACAGCTGAGAAATGTCAGCCAAGCAGGATCGTGCCTCCCACTCTCTGGGGCAGGAATTATTTAATTTAATTTATTGCAGGCAAGTGCTTGTGTGTAACTTTATGTGCATGTTTATGGTTTCTAAACACCCATCCAGTTTGAAAACCAATGTAGGGTACCAATATCTACTACTATATGTTTCAGAATGTGGTTTTGACAACCTGTTCTCTATAGATTTGGCTGCCTTTCAAGGTGTCGTTGCCGAATATGGCACAAGGGTTCCCGAGGTGGGGGCAGCAGTTGCTATTTATGTTTGGGTGCTGGGTGCCATTCTGAAGCAAGATGGTGGACCCGAATGTGACTTTTGGTCGCCTGCTTTTTTTGGCACGATGGGTGCAAACTCACAAATAGCATGGTGCAGTTAAAAACACAGAATTTTTGGGTTTCTACAAATTCCTGGGCAGCACTGGGCCCTCTGCGCTAGTTGCTGATAAACAACACTTGAAGAATCGCAGCTTGGTGGCATTGGATTAGGGGAAGCGGGGAAATCCCTGAAAGGCATGGATGCTGTGCACAGGCCTCAAAGTCTGATCAGCTGTGCTTGAACCAGGTGAGGCCCAGGCAGTTTTAGCAATATGTGGACCACTGGTCTGACTTGGTATAAAGCAGCTCCCTGTAATGGAGCAAATAATGATTCCTGAACACATGTGTGAATAAAACTGTCCCTTGACAGATTACTTTTTGCATTTTTATACACGCTTCCCTTCCACCTCGGCCACGTTCAGAGGAGAAAGGTTGTTGTCCGGCGAACTGCGAGAAAGAGAGTGAGCTCCGGCCGCGCGGTGGTGTTTAAACGCTGCGGCCCCGCCCCCTCATCCCTATTGGACAAGGGCGTGGGTGACGCAGGCGGGAACTTCCATTGCGTAGGGGCTGACACTGCAGCCCCCCACGCAATGGGCTCGTCGGGCTGCCCACAACTCCACCTCCGGCAAAGGCACGGAAGTGGTTTTTTTGCATTTTTATACACGCTTCCCTTCCACCTCGGCCACGTTCAGAGGAGAAAGGTTGTTGTCTGCTGCTCCAGAGAAGCGGACACGGAGCAATGGATTCAAACTACAAGAAAGAAGATTCCACCTAAACATTAGGAAGAACTTCCTGACAGTAAGAGCTGTTCGACAGTGGAATTTGCTGCCAAGGAGTACGATGGAGTCTCCTTCTTTGGAGGTCTTTAAGCAGAGGCTTGACAGCCATATGTCAAGAATGCTTTGATGGTGTTTCCTGCTTGGCAGGGGGTTGGACTGGATGGCCCTTGTGGTCTCTTCCAACTCTATGATTCTATGAGAGAGCCAGTCTTTGTCAGGTTAGCGCTTAGAAGCACAATTTTGGGCTGTAGGATTTGCTGTCTGTCTGCCTGTGGTGCATGTTGAATGAGGGATGTCATCAACGCTGGCACATCTGCATTGAGTTAATGTTTCTGTTGGCTTTAGCTCCATTGCTTTGTACAGTTCCCTGGGTTCTCTCTCTCTGTGATTTGGTTTCTGAGCAAAGTGAGAACCTTTGGGTTCTTCTGTTTGTTTTTTTTAATATAATTTTTATTGATTTTACAGATTACAAAAAGAAACATATATAAAAGAAACACTTTCATAGACAAATTTTCCACCTTCTTTCCACCCCCCCCTCCCATGGGCCCTCCCCTGCCACAGGAGTATCCCATGCAGGCAGGCAGTTGAAGATGTTCCATTTTGTAGATGAGTTTATGTCCCCCCTCCCCCACCCCCCCAGAGTCCCCCCCTGCCACCAGAGAGCTCCAGGAGCAGAAAGCAGAGAGACAACCACCCAGCAATCCAAAAAGAAAAAAGCTACACTAAAAGAAAAAAGAAAAAGAAAATTTCAAAAAAAGAATAATAAAAAAGAAAAAAGACAAAAGACAATAATAAAAACAATCTTTTTCAAATTTACATTGATAAACCATATTTTGTGGGCTTCCCCTACCTCCCCCCTTTCCCAGTTTTCATCCCTTTACTATCCTCTTTAACAGTTTCCATATCTATAAACAACTTACTTTTCCTCTTCATAAAATTTTTAAACTTAGCTAATACCATTTTCACTGAATCTCTTAATCCTTATAATTCATTATCCAATTTTTCTTCCCTTGCCTAATTTTTTCCCCCTCAATAGACTTCTTAAAATTTTAAATCCCTAAACTTCTTTTATTTTAACTTTTCCCATAATTAACTCTTACACTCTAAAAAATCCCAATATAACCTTTCTTCCCCAAATTCCAACTACCTCCCTCCAATCCAGCAAGTTCCGTAATCAACAATCCTAATTTGCTCTTGATAATCCGTCCTAATAATTACACTCCCATTTTTCCTTCATCCCACCCCCTTTTTCCAATGTTTTGTCCCCCAGATATCCACGGGGCCCCCCTGAATTTCTCCCCTTCTTAAGTTATTCATGTCCTTCTCCTTGTGGGAAATCTGTGATTCCATTGGTTCCTGTCGTTCCCTCCTCAAAGGAGGGGTACTCCGCTTCTCTTTTTGTAAAGCAATATCAACTTTTTCCTTGTGGTGTGCTTCATTTTGTGTTGTATTGTCCCAGTCATCATCGTTGTTCTCTTCATGCTCCACGTCAGAGTCCACCTCATTGACCAGATCATCCAAATTGCTATCGCTATCATTGTCGCTATCTTCCTCCTCCATTTCCATTTCAATATCCTCATCATCTGAAAAATCATATTCAGCAATCACCATCTGAAATTGCTGCTTTAGTTCTTGCTGTTGAATCTCATCTCGGCATAGTCCTATTTTTAGTTCCCACATGGCTGTCAAAACAATCCGCTGGAACTCAGGCGAGTAACTTTTTGTTGACATAGTTCCGTCTTGTCAAGGTCACTGCTTATCGTGTGGGGTGGAAAATGGTCACTGCTTATTTTCCCAGTCTCAGCAAAGTAGTTGCATTTTCCAATTCCAGATTCACAAAGGTCCAAACCAACATTTCACAATTCAAACATTTCAAAAGCATATACTCCTAGCTTCTTGAGAGTCTAAATAAAGTAAAACTCATTTATAAATCCTCGTCAGCTCGCTGGGTTGTCTGGGCTGCCGGCTCCCGGGGAAACAAAAGGTTTTCCTCTTTCTTTTTCATCATTCTGCAGAGAATCGTCCTTCTCCCCTTTTACCCTGCATCCAGGGGAGAACCTTTTATGTCTTTTGAGGAAACCTTTTAAACATTCAGTTCGTGGCTTCGGGTATTTATTTTACTGTTCCTTAGCTACCGGTGGGAGGGGGTGGCTTCCGTTTTATTTCCCTCTCTCCCAAATCCAAATTAGTCCAGATTAATATTCAAAATCCAATCCAAATTTGAGAACTACTTACAGTCTTAATTTCTAATTCTTTCTTTTGGAAGAATCCAGCGCTCTCCGCCTCCGGCTCGGAGCTTCTCCCCGCTAGAGCGACGATGGTGCTCAAAATGGCCCCCGCGACTTCGACCCTTCTCACTCCGGCGCTCTTACTAGGGCAGCCGGACGGTTGGGGAGTCCGGTTTTGGGCTCTGCCGAGCAGTTTTGCCCCCGGGACACCCGACCCGGGGTTCTATGGGATGCAGCGTTGCTTTCGCTGCCCTCCCTCCTCTAGCAAAGACGGGCTGTCTCGGAGCGAGACAAAGACCCCGCCGATCGGCGCTGGCGCTGGACCGGAAGCCCCTTTGGGTTCTTCTGGTCTCAGAGACATCTAATTAGTAGTGACTTGAAAGTGAGTAATAAATCCTGCATGTGGCATCATTCTTAGAGCTTTGCTTCTGAATGTGAAGAGCATACTACGGAATGACCAGTGCCACCAGGGTGCATGCTGCCCTAGAAAAGCGCCGGCCAACACGGCGCTCTCAGGATGTGTTGGACTACAATACCTATCTCCTCTATCCAGCACGGCAAATGGGCAGAAATGATGGGAATTGTAATTGGTAAATAATAATAATAATAATAATAATAATAATAATAATAATACAATAATAATAATAATACAATGATAATACTGTAATGAGAATAATAATAATAAGAAGTAGTGTGGGTACATGCCAGTACTTTGTAGTGGCACCTCTTTTTTGCCAGGGAAAGCTCTGGGGATGGCTTCTCAGGGAGCAAATCAATTCCCTGGGCTGAGCTTGCTGCCTGGAAAATTGATCCATCCGTTCTGTCAATTCTGAGCGGGCAAGGGGGCAGGGAGCAAATGGACAAAGCCTAGAGCATTACTCAACAGGCCCAAGGCAGGCAGGCAAGCAGGCGAGGAAAGCACAAACTAGCATAGACGTTATATTAAAAAAAAAATAGAGTGATGATTGCATGGTTTAGAGATGGAGCTTCCTGGATTCTTTTGCTGGCAATTCCCCACTTCCACCCAGACTCTTCTGTTGGAGAGGAAAGCAACGGCAGAGGGGAATCCAGGATTTCAGTGTAGTTGTGATTGGGAAACAGCGTGGTTGGGAAAAAAGTTGTGATTGGAACAGATGCCTGAGTTGCTGTTCATGTTGTTTCTAACTCAGGTCTTGTTTTTGTAAAATGTATTTGTTTTAAGCAACACATTTTTAATCATTAAAATGGTTATGCTGATGAATATATAATACAGTTATCATGCCCATGCTGCAGATTAGGGAGTAGTAGCTAAGAACTAATGGCTTAACGACAAGCCTGCGGTGCAGTCCACTGCTGGTATTGTCAACTGGAGATGCAGCTGAGGCTGAAGGGAGATTGTCCACAAATGCTGAGCACCCCACTTCTTTTTCTAGAAAAAGGGCCCTGGTAATAATTGTAGCCCAGCAACATCGAGGGGGGGGGGTACCACATTGGCTACTCCTGCCTTGGAGAGTACAGGAAGGCAGGTGTCTGGCCCAAGGAGTCTAAAATTAGAGGCAGGGATAATAATATATGCTGCCACTCTGGGCGGCTTACAGCATATCTAAAAACATAAAATATCAAGTGTTAAAATCCTCCCGATACAGGGCTGCCTTCCTATGTCTTCTAAAAGTTGTATAGTTATTTATCTCCTTGGCATCTGATGGGAGGGCGTTCCACAGGGCGGGCACCACTACCAAGAAGGCCCTTTGCCTGGTTCCCTGTAACCTCACTTCTCCCAGGGAGGGAACCGCCAGAAGGCCCTCGGCGCTGGACCTCAGTGCCCAGGCTGAACAACGGGGGTGGAGACGCTCCTTCAGATATCCTGGGCCGAGGCCATTTACCCTGTTTCTCATATTTTAAGACATACCCATAAAATAAGCCATAGCAGGATTTTTAAGCATTCAAGGAATATAAGCCATACCCCGAAAATAAGACATAATGATAGGCGCAGCAGCAATGGCAGCCGTGGCAGGAGGAGGAGGAAAAAAATAAGACATCCCTTGAAAATAAGCCATAGTGTGTTTTTTTGAGGAAAAAATAAATATAAGACATGTCTTATAATATGAGAAACACGGTAGGGCTTTAAAGGTCAGCATCAACACTTTGAATTGTGCTTGGAAACTTCCTGGGAGCCAATGTAGGTCTTTCGGCGGCCGCTCCCAGTCAGCAGTCTAGCTGCCGCATTCTGGATTAGTTGCAGTTTCCGAGTCACCTTCAAAGTAGCCCCACTGAAAGTCAAGGGAATGGCCCTACAGGGGCCCATTCATAGCACTGCATGCAGATTCTGCCCTAACCTTTTATCTTCACAGCAACCCTGCAAGGTGGGTTGGGGGGGGAGGGAAATTCTCCCTGGATATCAAATCCTGGTAATGTCTGGGAAAATCTGGACGTATGGCACCCTAACTCTGAGCTTGGTGGCCGCAGCACTGGTGGGGGAACTAGGGACATTCCAGGATCAGATTAGAAGCCAGAGTAGCTTTTGTAATTCTGAGACGGTCCCTGGAGAATTGGGACACCTGGAGGGTATGAAGCACCAGGTCAAACTCATTGAGGCTTTGTTTCTGGGAATTGCGGGATAATCTCTTCCATCCTTCTTGCCTTCACTGGAAGCAAGGGATACCTTTTGTGAGATAATGTTGCCACAAATGTATCAAAACGATTCTCTGCTTGAAAATGACTCACCCAGCCTTTTCACCATGCCAGTAAATCTGCTAGCAGTTGTGTGCGTAACCAGATGTTTTAATAAGATCATATGGTATAAGCTCTTTTAAAAGGAACGCAATATATGTTGCATTCATTGGCGTGGTTGACCTGACGCAGCTGAATGTATGAGGGGAGCCATTTTACCAAGGGTGAGGAGTTACAATTCAGAGACCAGCCTTCACCACTCTGGTGCCCTCCTTATGTTTGGGACTACAACTCACATTGACCAGGGCTGATGGAAACTGTAGTCCAAAACGTCAGGATTATTATTTACCTGCCCCTTCACCCTAAGGTCCCAGGGTGGATTACAACATAAAAACACAGTATTAAACACATCTTAAAGCAGCTTACAGTCACACCCCAAAATGCACCCTCAACTGTCAAGAGCCAGGGCAAAGAATTGCTATACTGTATACTGAAGGTGCCTGGTGCAGAAAAGCAGGAAGCAAAATCTCAGCAAAACCTGGGATTCCCTCACCCTTTATTTTAAAAACAAAACAACTGAGTGTCAGGAGTATAATGTGGCAACAATATTATAGAGCAACACATATGGATGTGTGATTAACGGAGGCACATGTAACAACCACGAGCACCAGAAATGTCCTGAGTATGTGCCCTGGTCCCTGACATGCTTGCTTTCCACAACCAGGGGATTTTTTGCTGTTTGAGAGCATTTGGTCATATGATTCCTGCACTTGCATGTTGAAGTGGTACACTTCCAGCAGACCTGTACCTTTTGCATGTAGATCAAGACAGCACTGCTTCCCTACCAGTGTGTGGAAACCACGGGAGAGATTGCTTTGTGCTCAGTTCCTGTTTGCAGGTTCCTCGCAGGCATCTGGTTGGCCCTTGTGAGAACAGGATGCTGGACTGGATTGGTCACTGGCCTGATCCAGCAGGCTCCTCTAATGTTCTTAAACCAGAGGAAGACCACCTTGGAAGTTAGATGCTTCACTTTTGTCACTTGATAGCAGCGTTCAACCCATGCCAAACAAGGCTGTGCTTGAAGGGCTGCAACCTAAGAGTCAATCTTCCCCTTTCTCAGACTGAAGCTGCCACTAAAAATGTTTATGGTATTCTGCTTTCAGGAAAGGGAGTGGAAGCTTTAGTATAGCCTGATGCAAAACATTTGCTTTAGAAACAGAAAAAGGTAGCTCCTTGTCACATCTCAGACAGTGGTTGTCATTAACAGGGTGAGGTTGTGGAATAATGTTTCCTGCCACACTTTTTTTCCATGGTCCTGTACGGAAGTACCTTTGACCATGGCAACATAATTTTTCACTGGGTTTTGGGTTGGCCCTACATCACCCTGACAGGCACTGTACTTTAATCTCTGTGTACACATGCTTGCAATTAGCCGCGTGGAAGTATTTATTGTTTCCTAAGGTCTTGCTAATAAGATGGATCATAAACTTTTAAGAGAAGCTAGCAAGCTAGGCTTTGGTTCCATCCAGAATATTAATACTGCAGCTGAACCACAAATCCTCTGAGAATGGCAATTTGCTTTGGGATACCATCATGTTGCTGTTGGCACTCTCTGGTTCCTGAAAAGTTCATGGTGGTGAAGGGTGGGATCGCTCAGCTTCAGATGTTCCAAGCAAGCAGAACAGGAGGAAGTGCTGCATTTTGGTTTTTTCTACATGCCTCTATGCAATCTTTGGAAGTAGTTACAGATTAGTGCATTTGGGCATATTTCAAGTTTGCAAGCTTTGATTGGTTTTAATTGGTAGATAATTGGACTCAAGCTTTGGCTGGTTGATTGGTAGCAAACTTTGAGAATTAGCAGTGCAACTCTAAGCCCCAGATTTGCTGGCTGGAAGGGGTAGGGAGGAGTGGAGGGGTCTGTCCACTACGGAGTCTCCTCCCATGCTTGCATATGAGCATGGAGCTAGCATGGCAGTAGGCCTTGAAATGAGCCATTCTTGGGGCAAATGCCCCAAAGGATTTTCAGCCTTGAAACCAAGATGGATTTGATTGTTAGACCCCAGAATCCCACCCTCCCTCTTGCTTGACTGATTCCCCATGAGAACTGGAACTGGAGGTGGGCAGGTAGCAGTCTTCCGGCTATTGCTGTTCATGTAGGCTGCCCCCCCCCCCAGACCTTCCTTGCTGCAGCCAGCCAGCCCCACTTTGGGGGGCACCTGTAAGAGCTTGGCCACAGCTGCCGTTGCTTGCAGGGAGGAGTCCATGGCTGGGACAGTTGTGTTGTGGTGAGAGCACAAATGAGCTCATTGTCACTGGTAGTTTGCATAATATATTTTCCACAGTAAATTTGTGCTCAAAGCAGTTCACAGAAAAATCAAAGTCTCAGCGCTGTAATACAATGACAATACATAAGAACTAAAAGTTTGCAAAGCGTAGAGCTCAGGGGATCTTTTTTAGCTAGGTGGCATGGTTTTATTTCTTATACAAATATAGAGAGCCACCAGTATATGCCAACATCTGGCTCATCTAAGATTCTATAGAACTTTTATTCTCAATAATGATGGAACTAATTGGCAGAGAATACGTTTATCTGTTTTCATCTTTATTAATTTTAAAGGGAATCTTTGTAGGACTTAATAAAAAACAATACTTAAGAAGACATATAATATCAGTGCACCACAACACTAACAAACCAACAATTACCCATTTAACCATGCCTACAGTTTGCTAGTATATCAGATAAAAATACCCCTTAAAGTGCCTCATTTGTGAAGGCTCCTTGGGCTGGAGGGTGAGCCAGGCAGGTGGAAAAAGCCACCATGACTGCATCAAGTATGATTCATGGTGCGCCTGTGTTGATGCTATTTAGTCTTTTTATTGATTTATTGTAGTATATTCCCATTTTTAGATTTACTGTAGTTTCATTGTATTTCCATCTTGCAGCCATTGTTCAGCCTCATGCCCCATGATTTTTTTCTGATACTCTTTTAAAACCATTCAAGTGGATGGCCACCACTCCATTCTATGGAAGGTGAGCTCCATAATTTACGTGTTGTGCAAAAAAATTCTGTCCTGAATTTCCCAACGTTTGCTTCATGGGATGTCCTTGAGTTCTAGTGTTATAAGAGAGGGAGAAACCTTTCCCCTACCACAGTGGTGTCCAAACTTTTTTCAAAGAGGGCCAGATTTGATGAAGTGAAGGGCCAACCAAAGTTGTTGACCTTTTTGGGGATTAAAGTTGTTGAGCTTTTTTTTTTTACCCCAAAGTTGTTGAGCTTCTTTTAGGCTTCTTTTACCCCAGGAAATAAACTGCCACAGGGGCTGGATTAGGCTCCCAAAATGGACTTTGGACATGCCTGCCCTCCCGGCTTTCTCCACCCCATAGAACCTATCCTCCCTTTCAGGACTGCTGTGAAGATAAAATGGGACTGCCCCAAAGTACAGATTGTGTACTGTATTGCAAGATGACCCTAAGATCACCCCTAGGGTACACTGAAATTCTCAGATTTTTTTTTTCCAAATGTGCAGGACACTCTTGAAATGTAGTTTCAATGTGGCCTTTTCACAGGCAAGTCTGGGTGTGCAAACTATCTTTTTACAGGAAGTTGGCAATTTTGCTTTTCTTCACCATATTTTGAGGATGGATGTCAGCATACTCCCAAACAACTTACTGAACAAATATGCAAAGATATATTTTCCCAAGGATTTAATAATTTCCCCAGCAATCTTTCTTCATGCAAATACCAACATTTTAGCCAATGTCTGAAATTGTAGTTGGAAAATAGGCATGACAACTTAGTGGCTTTATAGTGTTTCTGTATCACCTTGCCGACAAAGGTCCGTATAGTGAAAGCTATCGTTTTCCCAGTAGTGATGTATGGAAGTGAGAGCTGGACCATAAAGAAGGCTGATCGCCAAAGAATTGATGCTTTTGAATTATGGTGCTGGAGGAGACTCTTGAGAGGGTCTTTTCCAGGGAGTCTTCTCTTCTCATGAGGTGGCCAAGGTATTGGAGCCTCAGCTTCACGATCTGTCCTTCCAGTGAGCACTCAGGGCTGATTTCCTTAAGAATGGATAGGTTTGATCTTCTTGCAGTCCATGGGACTCTCAAGAGTCTCCTCCAGCACCAGAATTCAAAAGCATCAGTTCTTCACCATCTGCAGTGATCATGGAACCCAAGAAAGTAAAATCTCTCACTGCCTCCATTTCTTCCCCTTCTATTTGCCAGGAGGTGATGGGACCAGTGGCCATGATCTTGTTGTTTTTTTTATGTTGAGCTTCAGACCATATTTTGCTCTCTCCTCTTTCACCCTCATTAAAAGGTTCTTTAATTCTTCCTCACTTTCTGCCATCAAGGTTGTGTCATCTGCATATCTGAGGTTGTTGATATTTATGTCGATATATTATCGACATAATTATGTATATAGACATTATATATATATATATATATATATATATATATATATATATATATATATATATAATATAGAATATTTTGTTATCTATGTCGTATTTATATATGGTACTTTATTAGTTGCTTTGATGGATTCCTCTGGAGCAGAGACGAGGAAGGTATATTTTCTACATTGTACTACATCCACACCCCACTTTTCCTCCACTTTCCACATCCATATTTCATTTTTTAATACTTGCAACAACCCTGTGAGGTAAGTTAGGCGTATTGGGGATTTGAACCCAGCTCTGCCAGACCCAAGTCCAGTACTCTAACTATTGCACTATGATTTGTTCCTATATTGCACAATGCATATCAGCATTCACAAAATTTTGAGTGTTTACTGCAATGCACATACACACACTTCTTGAAAGGGATGGTACTTTTTTCTGTTCCCTGAAAAGCTATTTGCTTGGCCTGGTTGGCCATTGAATTTAAACAAAAGGAACAGGGTTATAAATCAAAGGGAAATAGTCCTTTGAAAGGAAAGAAAAAGCAAGCAAGCCCTGAAGTTTCTTTGCTACTTTCACTAGAATTGTTAGTAGCAGCTGGAAAGGCACACACACTAAGCAGAAAGATAAATACCAAGGGAAATTTGGCTTGGCATGGCAGACATTTAAGTCAACAAGACAAAATGGATTACATAGCACAGACCTATCCTGCACCTGACTGAGTAGAAGCACAGTTGCTGCAGGTGAACTTTTTTGATCCATGTTTGCATCTAGAGAGATTAAAAGAGGCTGGGGAGTTTGAGGGGTGGCAGTTTAAAGACAGCATCCAGTGATACAGGAAGAGTTTTCATGTGTGACCTGTCGCCTCTTGGGAGTTCTAAAAAGTGAAATTTGTCTGCTTTCAATAAACAAAGGGTAAAGTCATATAATCCCACAGGAGCTGCCTCGAGGAAATCAAAATTACCAATTAGGAAGTCGGTGTTTTCCTTCTCTTACCTTTTGCATCATAATTTACAGGATCTTGTTTAAGGCTGTAGCCCCATGGAGCTCAATGAAGCAGATGCCTGAGGAGGCATCCAGGGGCAGGATTGTGCCATTTTGGGTAATTAACGGTGGTGTGTTGTCTCTATTGCTGACCCTCAAAGTTTTCAATTTTTTGGAAATTCAAATCTTACTGGGTTGGATGCAAAAATACCCTTCTGTAGGTCAGAGTCTTCCATCAATGTTGAACTTCTGTGGGTGCAAGGATTCCTTTCCTAAGCAGAAGGGCATATTTTGGATTCAGCCCATTGTATTTCCACCTCTATGATGCATGTAGGTTTGCTGCTTTCACGGTGGCAAATCCACCCAACCGAAGAACATTAATGGGCAGGTGGCCTCCTTCCTTATCTACTCTTCTTACACACACAGATCAGTTTCAGAGATATTGCTCTGCATTCCCTTGCCATTTGGAGGCAGGACCTTCTTGGTTGTCGCACCTGGGCTATGGAATACCTTACCTGGTGTAATTGTGTTGTTGTGGCTACTCTCGAGTAAAGATGCCCAAGTCCGTGCTTGTCTTTAACGGTTTTAATGTTCATAATATTTACAGTGCAGAGATAGCAGAAAACATGACCTCTCAGTCACTCACAGAATCCGGGAGTGGATGTTTCCTGTTGCGTGATCAGCATAAGAGCTTAGGCACCCCGAAACGCCTCCCCCGACCTTACGTTTAGTGGCGCACCTTAATTTGGGTGCCGTAAGGGGCTGCCTGTTCCCCTCCACCTGTTGGTCAAGGCAGCGCAAGGGCTCTCCCCCTAACTTCCTCATTCCTCCCACCTGACCCGCTGCTGCTGCTGCTGCTCTCACTGGGCGAAGTGCTGGTCAGCAGGATGTGGGGAGGTTCCCTGTAGGAAGGTCTCCTGACACCTGGGGTTGCACATCTGGCCTCTTCCTTATTTCTTCTTCTTCTTGAAGTGAAAGTTTAAATAGTAATTCTTCCTTCTCCTCCTCTGGTACCGGTAATACTACTACAGTACTAATAAAACTGTTTCCATCACACGGAGGCTCTCTATGTGCTGTGTGAAGAAGTCCTTTATTTTTTTCTGTCCCAAATCTTCCAACATTCAGCTTCATGGGGTGTCCACTAGTTCAAGAGTTATGAACTTTGTCTACTTTCTCCAGGCCATGAATAATTTTATAATCTTCTATCCTGTCGCCTCTTACTAGTCTTTTCTCTAAATGAAACAACCACGTTGTTTACACATTAAGGAGGGATCCTGGTTTGGTGCAGAGTTGCCTTCAGGTACGTATGACGTATTGAGGCATGCACAAACTTTCGAATTAGCCTTAGCTATTGATTTATAGAAACGTTTAGTGTTCAGTGGAAAGAAAAACCATTGACTGGTGATTTAACCTTGAACAAAACCAGATATTTAACGTGTAGTATATTGAAATGGAAATGCACTAGAAAAGTGTAGGTTATGTTTACCTCTTTGTTTTTACTATCTGTGTTTTGTTTAAGGATGTGGATGTCCCTGTAAATATCCTTTCGCAATGACTCTCATTCTGCATCTTCAAGAGCACTTAAAAACCTCAGGGTCAAGCAAGATTTTCTGTAATTTATGCATGCTTACTAGGAAGAGAATTCCATTTGAACTCGCTGGTGCTGACTCTGAATTAAATGGAATACGTTTCAACTTATTCAGAGTTCAGATTTACAATTTCCTTGGCATGGATCTTGGACTTCCCTGAACTGGCACAGGCCTGGCTGCCCACTTGAGTTAAGAGAGGTGTCAAAAGCTGCTTTGCTTTTTTCCTTTTTCTTTTTGCAAAATTACAAGCCACAATTGTCTTGGGCAGATGATTAAAAACCAATGTTATCTGGCTGATAATGTCAAAGTTTGTATAATAAACTGGTTGTAAGCTTTGTACTGAGCTGTGCACATGGCAAGTTTGTAAGATAAACCCAGGCTTCCTTTGGCCACCTTGTGGTTATATGATTGGGTGACAGAAATGGATAACATCTTATCTACAAGGAATGATGCTGTAATGTTTCACTTCACAGCCCTAGGCTCTGTTCAAACACTGTGCTAGTTGTAAGCAGCAAAAGGCACCAAAACCCGGCTCTGTAGAAGAAGCAGAGCCTGTCTACACCTTATTCAACAGAGACAGCAACAACAGTTGAAAAAGGTTTACATAGACTTTTCTTTTTTTTTTTAAACATAATTTTTATTGATTTTACAAATTACAAAAGATGGTACATACATATACACCTTTTCCACCTTCTTCCCACCCCCCTCCATGGGTCCTCCCCTGCCACAGAAGTATCCCACGCAGGTGAACAGTCAGAAGTGGTCCATTTTATGATTGGGTTTCTGTCCTCCTCCCCCTCCCCTGCCCCCGAAGCCCCCCCCCCTGCCACCAGGGAGCTCCAGTGAACCAGGGCAGTACGCAGGAGTTCATCCATCCAACCATCTATTGTCATACCAAAAAAAAAGAAAATACAAAAAGAGAAAAAGAGAAAAAAGAGAAGAAAAAAAAAAGACAAAAAGGAAAAAAGACAAAAAAAAATTCATCATAATTGTTAAATTCATAATTGTTAAACCATATTTTGTGGGCTTCCCCACCCTCCCCCCTTCCCCGGTTTTCCTCCCTTATTTATCATCTTCAACAGTTTCATAGTTCATATTTTATAACATACACCTTTATATCTTGTACCACTTTTAAACTAACTATTATCATTTTCGCCTATTGTCCAATCACTGAGAAATCAAACTCCCATTTTTTCTTCCCGTGCCTAATTTTTACCCCTCTATAGGCCTCCATATTTTCACCTTTTTCCAGAATCAATTCACTTTTTAAACCTATAATTATTCCCAAACTAACCTTACACCCCCCCGAGTACTGGCTCCACCCCACCAATCCAGCAAGTTCCATAGTCAGCAGTCCAGTTATAGTCCTATTAACCCATCCTTACAATCACAACTTCACTTTCCCTTCACCCCACCCCCTGTTTACAGTCTTTTGCCATCCAGGCCTCCATATCAGACCCCTGAGCTTCTTCTCTTCTCTGCTTAATTTTTCCTTCTTCCCTGTGGTCATTCTGGAGTTCCAGTAAGTCCAATCGTGCCCCCCTCGAAGGGGAGGCACTCCATCCAACTTTTTGTAGAGTAAAATCATCATTTTTTTCGTGATGGGCTTCATTTTGTGTTAAGTCATCACAGTCCTCATCATTGTCATTCTCACATTCATCTTCTTCAGTTTCAAAAGCTTCATCTTCTAAGAAATCATATTCTGCCATCATCATCTGGAATTGTTGCTGTAACACTTGCCGTTGTGTCTCCTCTTGACATAGTTCTATTCTTGCTTCCCACATTAAGGTCAAAACAGTCCGCTGAAACTCAGGCGGGTACCTTTTTGTTGACATAGTTCAGTCCTGTCAAGGTCAAAACTTGTCACATGGGGTGGAATATAATCGCAGTCTATTTTCTCGACTCCATTTTAACAAGCTGGCTGCATTCTTAAAAATAAAGTTCGAACTCACATTTCAAAAGTATATAAACCAAAAAAGAATTTCCAAAAAGTCCAGAGATAAAGATAGAAATAGAATTTAACTATAAATCCTGATCAACTCACTGGATTGTCTGGGCTGCCGGCTCCCGAGGAACAGAAAGGTCTTTCTTAGTCTTAACTTCTTTCTGCAGGGCAATCACAACCACAGTCTCTCTCCCCTTTTACCCTGCATTTAGGGGAGATTCTCTTTGATGCCTTTGAGGAATCCTTTTAAGTTGAAATCTTCTGTTTACGGCTTCGGGTTTCTGTTTACTGTCTCTTATGTTACCGTAGGGGGGGGTGGCTTCCTCTTTTCCCCTCTCTCCCAGGTCCAAATTGTTGCCTTAATTTACATTCCAAAGAATCCAAATTACTCACAGTCTATTCATTTGCTGAATGTTCTTTGAAGAATTGGCCACCTCCACTTCCCAGACTCGCAGCTTCGCACTCTCAGAGCAGCAATGTCAGCCTGTCCGCCGCGGTTCACCTCCTCGCTCTCGGGGGCTTAAACAAAGCCGATCCGGGGAGGAGAGAGCCCGCTTTTGGCGCCGCCAGGCAAAATCTGTCCCCAAAAAGCTCGATTTGGGGCTTTTAAGGAGGTTTCGCTTCGCTGGAACGATTCCCTCCACCTCTGAAGCGCCGAGGTCCGCTCCGCTGTGCGGACCCCCGTCTGAGCAAGATGGCGTGGTCAACCGGAAGCCTACATAGACTTTTCCAGTGACAGAGAAGAATTTCGTTTGGTCTGCATTTTTAAGTGACCTGATCTAATTTGCACCTCCTGGATTAATACAAAACAATTATCCATCAGATTTTGCACTTCTTTCAAGTTTTAATAACACATAATGATGACAAGACGGGCAAGTATAAAGTGTAAAATATTAACTAAACATTTAGGTACATATTTAAATATATGGCTGGGATAACCCAGTCAGATGGCTGAGGTATAAGTAGTAATTAATAATGATGATGATGATGATGATGATTGTATGGATTTCTTTTTTATGTGGGAACAGGACAGAACAGATTTATGAATGAATGCAAAATTGATGTCGGCTGGGGAAACACTGATCTGTCCCTCTTTGAATCCTTTCAACATAGGATTGAACATTAGGAAAAGTGCCTGATTGATTGATTGATTTAATTAATTTCCAGTTCTTCCACCCCAAGGAGTCTGCGGCAACAAACAGATGCACTATTAGAATCCAAAACCAACTTTTTAAAACTTAATCTGTTTTAAAATTCTAAAACATTCTTAAAACCATTACAATTAAAAGCACCAAAAATCACGTACTTTTTTTAAAATACAGGAAAGCATTCTAAAAGCAATTAAACACAGTTATAAAAACATTCTTCCATGCAATAATCTTAGGGTTTCCTGGAACGGTCTTTAACCACCAAATGCCTGGGTAAACAGGACTTTCCCCCAATGCCTCCTAGCAGTTAATAATGAGGAAGACATTTCACCATCAGGGAGCCACCACTGAAAAGGCCCTGTCACAGGTCTGCACCAACCAGGCAGCTCCTGGCTGTGGCACCACTACCAAGACCAGGGGTCCCCAGACTTACCGCGCAGTCGGCCGGTGCCCGCCGCGCCGACCGCGCGGTGGGCCGGAGGGCAGGGGAGTGCGCGCGCAGCGGGCCGGAGGGCGGGGGAGTGCGCGCCCGTGCGCATGCGCACACGCACACGGGCGGGGGGAAAATCGCCGAAAATCGCTTGTGCGCATGCGTATGGGCCTCCCCCGACCCGGAAATGCATCGGAAATGACCTCTTCTGGGTCGGGAGAGGCCCATACGCATGCGCAAAATGGATTTTCGGCGATTTTTTGCCCATTTTTCTGATCGTCGCCGCGCCGCGCGCCGTAAGAGCGGGCGGCGGCAGCGGGCGGCGGGGGTCGTCGCGGGCCGGATTGGGAGGCCGATTGGGCCGCATCCGGCCCGGGGGCCGTAGTTTGGGGACCCCTGACCAAGACCATGCTTTGCTGATGGTAAGAGCAGCCCCCAAATTGGACCACTTACCTAGAGGGGTAGTGGGCTTTCTGTTGTGACATGCTGAAAAGTAATCTATCTTGTTTTTGTTGTTTCCCTAGGAGCTTACTGTAACCCACCCTGAATTTCTTTATCACACTGGACACATCACATTAAGAGTCACTAACCATGGCACACAATTTTAAAGGCTTTTTAAGGTGAGTATTGCTATCCCCCTCCCCTCTTCAAGTGCCTTACATTGAACATTGTACCTTGGGGAATCTCGCATGGAGGTTGCCCAGTGTTGAACAGAGACAGTTTGGAAGACAATTTGTTTGCTGTGCTTCCTGCATTGCAGGGGTTGGACTCGATGCAGGGGCATTCCTTGGGGCTGGCCAGGAATGACGGCGACGGCCCAGGCCCAGGGTGGGTGGGTGGGTGTAAAAGTGGCACCTCTACCCTCTGGCTTAGAGTGGCTAGGAGTCCGTCTGCCTGGCTGCGCACTCTCTGGGCCGCTGCTCTGGGTGGCTGGGTGAGGTGTGCAGGCTCCTCTGGGAGGAGGAATCCAGCCACTGGAATGGGCCATTGCAGCAGCCCTCTGGGACCCCCTCTCCAGTCAGCTGGTGGCACTATTAGAAGTGTGAGAGGAACTCAGGGGGAAGGAAGACTGAGAGAGCAGGCGAAAGTTGCAGGAAGAGGAAAAAAGGAAATGGGGGGGGGAGGCAGATGGACTGGAGGAGGAGGAGGAGTGCAAAAGAAGGGCCTTTTGAGTTTCTGGTTTGTCCCTTCTTTGGAGGCTCCCATACAACTCCTGGCCAAGTGCACATGGGAACCTAGGTTTCAAGATTCAGGTTACTGACTCATCATCCATTGTAACCCCCATCACCGGGTAAAACATGTCTATGGGGAGGACGGGGTGAAGTGCATGGCTGGTGGTGGCTGGAGCTCCGATGGCAGCAGGGCCTGAGGCAGGGTCCCAATGGAGGCAGGGACAGTGGTGGCCCCTTCTGGCCGGTAGAGCTCAGGCACATGCCCAGCCAGGCCAGAGCCTCGCCAGGGAAATGCAAATCTCTTCCCCCCCCCCCCGCTTCCAGTATTCTCCTGAGAGGCAGGCGTGAGGCGAGTGCAAGGGCTGCTTTCCTTAGGCCAGGGAGCCATATGCCGGGGTGGGGGTGGCAAAAGGGGCAGAGCAACAGATAGGACCCTTACTTCTGAACCATCAGCAAAAGTTGGTGGTTTACACGCATCCAGCCATCTACCCCCCCCCCCGCACCCTCCATCCAGGCAAGCAAGAGGTTGGGGACACAGAGAATGGCCAGTGAGGGGGGGTGTCTACAAGGAAGGGGGTGGCCTGAGCAGGGGGCATAGCTAGGGTAGAGTTCAGAAAGCCAAGCAGAGAGACCTGGAGGGCATCATTTGCGCCCTGGGCCTGAGGGTTCCTACCCCTCCCCCCGCTATAGGGTGGAATGTTAGCATGGAGTGTGGAGGACTAAGCCTGTCAGGTGTTTATATTGCTTTATTTATTTATTAAAACACACACGTTTATATACCACTATTTCACAAAAACTCCAAAGCACCAACTCACCAGTGATGCTTCTGCAGGTGGATCTCAGTGACTGAGCTGGGGAGAAAGGGTTCAGGAGGTCCCCGAGGGACCCAAGTTGATTGGGGCTTTGCCAATGGATCCAAGGATGGTGAACCTGGCACTTGCCCTCCAGAATGTGGATTACTTGTCAGATTAGTAATACAACGGCCAATTGGTAACCCTGTTCACAAGATGCCCTTGGAGTACAATCCCATGTTTACTCAGAAGTCAGTGCTACTGTGTTCAGTGGGGGCTCACACCCCGGCAAGTATTTTTTAGGATTGCATCTTCAGTGTACAGGTCTATGTTTTTGTACTTTCCAGATATGTTAATTGAATGCAGCTGGCCCCTTTGACTAAAAGTGAGACTGCTGTCTCCTTTGGAATGTCTTTTCCTGCTTTCCTAAATCAACCAACATTTACAAGCGACACACCCAGAGCATTTTTGGTGTGATTTGTGGAAGCATCTTACTCCTTGGCTGTGAGACACATCCATGTTCCCATTCCAAAGGGCTGCAAGGATGGAATCCCCCCCCCCCCCCAGCCCAAGTTTTATTTAGCTCTGTTTTATGGCATTCTTGCATTTTAAGACTGCCAGTATGTAGCAAACCTTCTGGATTAGGAAGACTTTTGGGTTGTTGTTTTTTTAAAGAAAGAAGCCTCCTTCCTTTTTAAAATAGAGCATGGCAAAGCATTTAAGAGGCAGTTAATACAGCCAAAGCAAACCATCATTTGATGGAACATGAAATATACCAATATATTTTTAAAAATCACAACACACTGAATCAAAATGGAGATCCCTGCCAAATTTCCTATGTGCATGAAGCTGAAAGTTGATAACAGCTTTGCAACTTGAGTCTACCAGACTGTACACCCAGGGCTTGCTAGAAAGTAGCCCCATTGTCCAACTGGGTTTCCATGCACATCCACCGACAGGCCCTGATTATGTTCTCTTTGGAAAAATGATTGGGATAAGCTTGGCACAGAATAATCACCCCAGTCCTGAGGACTTTTAGATCTGGAGAAAGAACTTTTAATCCGTTAAGTAATTTGCTTTGAAGATTAAGGGCTCTGCTCACTCCCAAATGGTTGCCCCCCCTTGTGTGGGATTTTTTTGCAGAATGTATTCATGGAAACGCACATCTCCACACACAGATTAGGAACTGCTGAGCCTTTTTCTCTCTTTGAAATGCAAGCTGTAGAACCATTTTCCTCCTACCTGTGTTGAACTTTCTACTGAATGAACGGTGTGAGTGAGTGAGAGAGAGAACGCAAGAGGGCACAGAGAAGTTAAAAGCAACTGCTCATTGGTGCAGGGGGTGGAATTGTTTAATCCCCGAATTTGCATAACACCACCTTCAATTCATGGGACCCAGGTGGCGCTGTGGTTAAACCACTGAGCCTAGGGCTTGCTGATCAGAAGGTTGGCGGTTCGAATCCCTGTGACGGGGTGAGCTCCCGTTGCTCGGTCCCAGCTCCTGCCAACCTAGCAGTTCGAAAGCACGTCAAAAATGCAAGTAGATAAATAGGAACCGCTACAGCGGGAAGGTAAACGGCGTTTCCATGTGCTGCTCTGGTTCGCCAGAAGCGGCTTAGTCATGCTGGCCACATGACCCGGAAGCTGTACGCCGGCTCCCTCGGCCAATAATGTGAGATGAGTGCGCAACCCCAGAGTCGGTCACGACTGGACCTAATGGTCAGGGGTCCCTTTACCTTTACCTTCAATTCATAGAATCATAGCATTGGAAGGGACCATGTGGGTCCTTTAGGCCAACCCCTTGCAATGCAGGAATATTTTGCCCAATGTGGGGCTCAAACCCACAACCCTGAGATTAAGAGTCTCCTGCTCTACCAACTGGGCTATCCTTCTATGCACTGGAACACTTCACAGAGGACAAAAGGGACACATGTACGGGTAGTTGGTTCAACAGCTACAGCCATTCTGGGACCAGGACAGCCTGGCCACAGTACTGTAGTAGTTCATGCATTGGTCACTTCAAGATTGGAATGTTGCAATGAGCTGCATGGGTGACTTTGACCCAGAAGCTGCAGTTAGTGCAGAATGCTGCAGCACGATTGCTGACAGGAGTGAAGCCTTGCCAGGATATAATACTGCTGCTCAGAACTCTGCACTGATTTGCTGCCTGACCGAGTTCAAGATGTTACTACCGGTATTAGTATGTAAAGCCCTTAAGAGATTGGGATCCAGTTTTCCAGTGAAATTGTCTGACCCCATGTATGCCCAATTGACCACTTCAATCTGCAGAACTGACACTGTTCCATGTGCCAAAGAGGACCCCTTCTGCATTTGCAATGAATCAGTCTCTTAGTGTGGCAGTGCCTACACTTTGGAACTCCCTGCCTATTGATCTTAGCCAGGCACCTTCACTATACTTTTTCCGGTGCCCTCTAAAACCATTTTTGTTTAGACAAGTCTATTCAGATGCTTAGACTGTTGATGTGTGTTTTTATCCATTTTTTGTTTGTTGTTAACTTTAAACTTTTTGAATTGTTTAAATTGTGGTTGTTAACTTTTAAAGATAATTCTGTTGTTTTATCTTTCTTGTAGATTTCTTTGATTCCCCCCCCCCCCAATCAAGCAACGTAGGAGTGTTAGTTAGTAATGAATGAATGAATGAATGAATGAATGAATGAATGAATAAATGCTATAACATCCCTACATGTTCATGCCAAGTCTCACTTCCCATCAGGGGTGAACCTGTAGCCCAAGTAGGATATTGGCTCCCCACAAATGATTTAAGGCATGTCTAACTGCGCCCTGTTTATGGGCCATTGCTCAGGGTTAAAATGCCCAGCAGGGAGTGTGTGTGAGCCAAACATGTGACAAGGAAACAGAGGCATTGTGGAGCTCACTGTAGTCTATTCAGTGTGCGTATTTACCTATCTATATCTAACAAAACTAAGATTAATCTCTTCCAGGAAAATGTCTCAAATTTCCCCTTCAGCTACTCTCTGTGGGTTGTATCCAACCTTCTCCACCTGCTAGCACAAGCGGGAAAGCCCCGGCTGTTCAAAGCGGCATCATAGTGCTGTAAATGCAAGGTGTGGATGTGCCCTGAAGCTATGACAATGCCTTTTGCCCACTTGGAGGATGGAGGATGCATGTGCAGAAACCTCTGGCTTTTGAGCGTCTATACAAAGCTAAGACCCACTGCTGCCTCTGCCTCGTCCACCAGCAGCATGCTGAAGGGGGCTGCCAAGCAGTGCGGATCATGGGCTGTAGAATTCCCCCCCCCCGCCCCAGTTCGCAGCACAGCTCATCTGGACTTCTCAGTAGAGGGAGGGCTGCAATGCGGAACAAACAGAATCTGGTGTCCCTCTGCCAGCAGCAGAAGGCTATTTTATTCTGATAGGCCTTTGGGAACAGACTGACTTTTCTTAAGCAAAATGCTTAAATAGCGCAGTGCTGTTTTGATCACCTGTATTTTAATAGATTTGGGTTTTTAAATATTTTATTTCAATTTGAGTTTAATTAATTTTTGATTATTGTCTTTCATAATTTTTTGTTACTTCCTTTTTGGATTTAAACTATGCCTGTTTTAATTTGTGTAAGGCACTTTAAGTCCCAATCTGGGAAAAAGGTGGATATAAATAAGTACAATAACAACAATAACAATGGAATGAAGGACAGCATCTGGAAGAGAGGGAAAAGCAAAATCATAGTTTGTGTTAGTTTGCCCCCCCCTAAATAAATATTTCTTTATTTATATATGCTCTCTTAGACCTTCACACCCTTTTGAGATGGTTCCAGAAGGATCTGACTTGCGGTGGTGTAATTTACCTGGGAGGAATGGGGGGGCAGTGGTTAATTTCTAAATAGGAAAGTGTCATGGTTCAACCTTTCACAGGAGCTGTTTCCTCTCTGACCTAGAATCCCCGTTGTGTGGTCTGTGGCTGATTAGGGGTGTCGTTGCCGGGGGGGGGGGGAGCTGAGTGGAAGCAAAAGAAACCATCACTGTTGCTTGTGGTTTTCCTTGACTCCTGGAACTCAGCAGAAACTATTTTGTCCTGCAGGCTTCTGAGCTCCATTGTGGTCCTTGGATTTCAGCTTGTCATTCCGCAGCCCTCCATCGAACACAGAAAGGTAAGTGACCCACACAGTATTTCAGGACAATCTATTACACTTTATCTCCTGATAATTGTGAGGCTGTTGCTGCAAAACAGCTGCCTTGTGTCATGTTAGGCTCCTTCATATGTCCAAGTGGAGAGAGATTTCAGGGGTTCCAGACATACTTACCCTTTTGGGTTTGGTTTCCTTGGGATGAAGGTCAGGGGAGTCTGGGGTGTCTTTAGGATATGTGGTTTTATTTACACAAACATACGATGTGAACATAAGATGGAGGGGTTTACAGCATTAGCACCCCAACAGAAATTTCTTCTCCATGAGTCACAGCTTTGGATCCAGCACAGAGCAAGCAGCTCTCGGCATCTCCAGTTTCCAAGCCTGCTTCCCCTTCTGGCTATTGTTCTTCTGCCTAGGAGGCAGGCGAGGGGGGTGGAGGAAAGGTCCCCCCCCCCGTTAGCCCCCCTTAGCTGCAGCTCTTGCAGGCTAGCTTATTCTTTTGGGATGTGGATGAAGACACTTAAGTGACCTGCTAAGGTTCTTGTCCTACAAAGAAACTTGTCTGACTCCTTCAGTGATGGAATCCTCTATTTAGGTTCTCAGGACCCAAAGAATGGGAAGGGACTCGAAGCGTCATCCAAACTGACCCCAACAACCCACAACAGTATTTCTAGAGCTTTTTCTTATAGGGCGCGAATTTAGTAGAGAAAAAAAAAAGCACTAAAGTTCCTAATCATAGATTTCCAGGCCCCAAAGGCAGACCCAAAAGTGTGCTTTCTGAGCATGGCAGTAGGTGGCCCAGTAAGATTTGCATTCCACAGATGGGGAACTGGGGCAGAGGAGAAGGAAGCATTTGACCGACCACAAGTCTATGGCAGAGGTGAGGTTAGCACCCAGCAGCCCCAGAACTCTGTATTCACGCTGGCTTTCAAATGAAGTGGTGCTCACTGCTCAACCTGCAAAGCTGTCCCAGACAGAAATTCCATTTCAGTTTGATCTCTGGGCTCAATCCTGCAATAACACCCTGATCTGGTTGTTAATCCCCCTAGATGAATGTATGTTTTTCATCCTTAAGAATTGACCTATTGTGGGTAAGCAAGTGACATTTTTGTCCCGAAGGCACAGTGAGGTCCACAACGCCTTTAATCTCTGCTGAGGGATGGACCCCCCCTTCTTGCTACAGCCTAGTAATAACCATATGCTGACCTCTGAGAAATGCAGTGTTTCCTTTGGGTGGCACTCCCCCCCCTCCCTGCGCACAAACACACCTTGGGATTGACATTTCCATTGTTCCTAAAGAATGTGGTTGTCATGCTAAGGTACTCAGGTTCTCTGCACAGGTTAAACAGGGTTACGAGCAACTTTTAACAGCTTATATTTTCAAAACGTGTATGGTCCTGACTTGCTTCCTTTTGTGTTGAGCTGGTTAGTCAGGGCCCCTCAGAGCATGTTGCTCTTGAAATGATTGCATTGCCTGGACTGAGATGGGCAGGCTTCTCTGGTCAGTACTGGCTCTATTATTTTTCCTGCCCTTCCACAATGCCAGCACTGGTGAGAACAGCATAATTAAGATACTTAAGAAAAAAGGGGGGAAAGTGCCCAGACTAAGAGCAACCCCCCCCCCGGGTTGCTACTTCATTCAAAGCTCCAGAGTGGTGTGATAAAACTGTAAATGGTTTCTTTGGGTATGTTGGAGTAGTAAACGAAATAAATTGCAAGTTCAGAGACTCCTTCTGAATTCGCTTAAAATGCCTGGCATTGTTGTTGTTTAGTCATTTAGTTGTATCCGACTCTTCGTGACCCATGGACCAGAGCATGCCAGGCACTCCTGTCTTCCACTGCCTCCCACAGTTCGGTCAAACGCACCTTAGTAGCTTCGAGAACACTGTCCAACCATCTCATCCTCTGTCGTCCCCTTCTCCTTGTGCCTCCCATCTTTCCCAACATCAGGGTCTTTTCCAAGGATTCTTCTCTTCTCATGAGGTGGCCAAAGTATTGGAGCCTCAGCTTCACGATCTGTCCTTCCAGTGAGCACTCAGGGCTGATTTCCTTCAGAATGGAGAGGTTTGATCTTCTTGCAGTCCATGGGACTCTCAAGAGTCTCCTCCAGCACCATAGTTCGAAAGCATCAATTCTTCGGCGATCAGCTCTCTTATGGTCCAGCTCTCACTTCCATACATCACTACTGGGAAAACCATAGCTTTAACTAAACGGACCTTTGAAGTCAAGGTGATGTCTCTGCTTTTTAAGATGCTGTCTGGGTTTGTCATTGCTTTTCTCCCAAGCAGCAGGCATCTTCTAATTTCGTGACTGCTGTCACCATGTGCAGTGATCAAGGAGCCCAAGAAAGTAAAATCTCTCTCTGCCTCCATGCTTGTAGTAACAACAAAACAAAGACAAAGAAGAGCTCATGTATTAACATGATTAGCGTATGTAGCTTCTCTCCCCAAAATGGTGGCGTTTTAAAATGTGGGGTGCCCTCCTTTTTATCCTGATGTGTAGAGCCCTGGAATCCTGTGCTGATGAATCACTGCCTTGTTCTTAAGTGCATCTTATCTTGCATCATGATATCACATAATTGAAAGTTTCCCCACCCAAATTCTGTGGCACTCATGGGCATAGCCAGGATTTATGTTGGGGTGTGTGTGTGTGCAAGACACCCACCTGGCATCACCCTCTGTCTGGCTCTGTCGAACAGATTTGGAATGAAATGTATCAATAACAGTTGTTTGAAATTACTTTATTTTGACCCCAAGTGGTCAGAACAATCTGTCAAAATCTTTCTACAATTTCTGCTTTTAAGTTACATATTTTTATTTATTTACTTGATTGGGGGGGGCAGCTGCCCCCTTGACCCCATGGCTAAGTCCATGGTGGCACTCACAGCAGCTGAAAAAGAGAGAACCCTAAATAGGTTTTAAAATGATGCACTTTCCCCTAAAATATCCATGATGTATACATTCTTTCTTTAAAGTACATATTTCTGCATTCTCTCCTAAAACATGCTGTTTTGTATGCATTTCCCCAGAAAATCTGCACTTTCCCAATGCATTTCATAAAATACACATTTCTGTATGCATCCCCCCCCAGCCCTGAAAAAACACAATTTCCATCCCACCCTCACAACTGAACCAAATTCGGTCAGGTCACTTAAAAATGTGTCCTAATGAATTTTGCCTCTATCCCTAAGAAGCAGAAGGAATCAACTTTTGGTTAGCACATGCTCTTCCAACCAGTGCTAGATCAAGGTTAGGTTCCCTAGGCTTAGGTTGCTCAGTGTTGGCATTCCCCCCCCCCCCCAGTAATTTTATCCACTGGCTACAGGGAAAGCTTTGTACATAAATCAATCTAGAGAATGAATATATTCTGCCTCGAAAGTGGGATTCCTTGCAATCATAGCACTGAAACAATATGAAACTGACAGACTGATCTGTGCTAACATTTTTTTAAAGGTGTATTTTAAAGCTGAACAATGACCAACCTTGACCCACGGAGCCTTCAACACTGCTTTGGCAGAATGAATTTGAGTTAAACCAGCCTCACTTTCTCACCCCCCCCCCACCAAACACATGTGCTTTCCCTTAAACCTAAAGCAAGGCATGTAGTTCTTAAGGATCAGAGTGTTCAGTTTTGGGTGAAGGAAATGCTAGGATCCCTCTGTGTGCACCTCATACATCTGGTTTTGCTCTGGAAGGTAAGCACAGGAAATATAATCAGGCTTTGAGGCTTGGATCGTTGAGGGAATTTTCCATTAAGATATTTGTAAATAGTTTGATATTTCTTTATGGCAAAGTTCATTGGAAAATGAAGTGACAACAAGAAAATCTGCAGCGTATTGGACAGGAATCAACTGACTTGCCAGTTCAGTTTCCCCGGACACCATTCTTTACGGAGAATTTATTTGTGGGTGTGTTTTCATTTTATTTACATTAAAAAACCACTTCTATCCTGTCTTTTCAGTTTTATGAATACCCAAAGCAGCGTTAGTAAATATTGGAATTAATTAGTAGTGATAGTATCTCTGCATTATGCGTAATTACTATGAACAAGTTCCAAAAGAGATCAGCAGGTAAAATGAACCCTGGAGAGCAGAAGAGTCCAGGGCCAGGGGCCGAGTCCTCCCTTCTCTAAAGCCGCTCTGACGGAACGAAATGGAAGTCTGGTTAGGAACTCTGATATTCTGCATCTCTTGGCAGCACCTTTTAAATAATTTTACTTATTCTATTTAAAAAGCATTTTTAAACTGCTTAATATTTAGACATGCCTAGGTGGCACACAGGAATACAACATAAAACATAAAAGGGTATAATTAAAAACAGAAATTCAGTAACAGCATTATGGGTCAGGGGGAAGCAACTGATAGGCGGCACTTCCCATATGGTAGAAAGAAAGAAAGGGTATTCCTGAGTGCAGGTGCAATGGCAGAAAAGATACTCATAGCTGTTGTTTTTCTTACCATAAAACTCCAATCCAAAATTGTGCATGTAACCAGAAATAAATGGATCACAGAATAATAGAGGCGTAGGGCTGAAAAGGACCCCAAGGGTCACCTAGCCCAAGCCTCTCGAAAGGCAGGAATGACAGCTGAGTGAAAGTAGGTGCACCACTGACATCATTTACGTAAATGGTAAAGAAAAAAGACCCATAAAGCTAAAGCCATAATAGAAGTGAAAACCAATCAATCAAAGTTCACTAGCATCACAAGCAACCAAAGGCCTTCCTGAACAGGAAAGTCTTCACACTACTGCAAAATTTAGAGCAGGAGTGAGGAACATTTTGTTGCTGGCAGATCACATCCTTATCTCCCCAGGGCCATCTTAAGCCCATCCAGTGCCCTGGCACTAAGGTCCCTCCAGCGCCCCCCTCCAGAGCCCCTCCAAGGACCCGGGAGTGCCAAGCGGACCACGGCAGCAGCGGGAGGCCACCTCTGAGGACTCTGCGCTGTGCCTCCTTCTAATTTCCCCAGCGCTGGGTTCCGCTCAGTCAAGCTTTGCCACCAGCGCGCGCACCGCGGGACCAGCAAGAGCTGCTTGGGCGCTGGGGAAATGAGAAGGAGGCGCAGCGCGGAGTCCTCGGAGAAGGAGAGAGACGTGGCGCAGCCTCAGCTCGTGGAGTGCAGTCCTGGCCAGATCGCCGGAACCCTGCGCTCACTTGGCGCCCTCCCAGCGCCCTCCAGCGCCGTGGTTCTCCGCGCCACTAGCCTCTATGGCTAAGACGGGCCTGTATCTCCCCATCCCTGGAGGGCCACAGTTGACATCACCTGGTGTCAGTGGGATGCCAGGTGATGCTACATTCTGAAGGCCCAACACTGGGGCCTTTAAAGCACAGTGTGGAGCTGCATGGAAGCCTTTTTGCAAAGAGCCCCTGTCACAGTGGCCGGAGCGGACTACTTCAGAGTAACGACGCTACGCAGCTCTGCATTTTATTCTTTTATTGGTGCTGCGTATTTACAGTGCTTAAGTCATTGCTATTTACACGGAGTGATGTGGTCAGTCGGTTTCAGAACCTCCTAATGGCTTTTGGCGCGTCTTTCTCCAACACAAAAGCTTTGGCAGACCCATCCTCTTTCCCCTCCTCTTTCTGCGTAATTCCGGAGTTGGGGGGATGGGTCTCCCGCCCTTATTCGCCCCTTCCTGTCCCACCTGGGACCCTGGCTCCTCTACCTTGCCTGAGCCTCGGACACGACTTCCTGCTTCCCCACTGGAATCGGAACTCTCTCTGCTTCCCCCTGTGCTCGGGGATTGGCTTGAACTCAGGAGGGGAGGGACTTCGCGATATCCCCTGTCCCTCACATCCACCCCCCTCCCAAGCTCTCCTTCACCCCTCCCCAGGTCCCCCCCAGGTGTCGGTGACGACTGGAAGCCTAAGAACTCAGTGCTTTCCGAGCCCGTTGGTGTGAACACCTCCCCCCAGTCCTGCAAGCCCCCCCCTTCCGCCTGGGAGGACGGGAATCCCAAAAAGTCTGTGGCGTCAGAGCTGGTGGGGGTAAAAATGTTCTGCCAATCTGCTCCTTCCTCTGACTGGGTGGATCTCGGTGACACCCATACCTCATCCTCTGGTTCCTCAAACTCCGCTTCCCAGCGCCATGGTGAACTGCTCTCCCGTGCTTCCTCCCCCTCCCCCTCCCTTTCCATGTGCCAGGGCTTGGGTCTATGGGGAAAGAGGGCGTGAAATTCTTCTACCAGGAATTCCTCCTGTATCTGAGTGGCTGGGACCCATTCATTCTGGGACGGTGGAGCATCCTCCCATGCCATGAGGTACTCCAGTCCCCCCACCCCCCACCTTGAATCCAGGATGGCTGTGGCCTCATTGAGTTGCTCCCTGCCTTCCCTCTCCCCCCCTCCCTCAGGGGTTTGTTCGCTGTCTCGGAGCCTGCTGCTTTCCCTGTACGGCGACAGCAGCGATCTATGAAACACTGGGTGCACCCTCATGTCCTCTGGCAGTGCCAGCCTGTATGCCACCGGGTTGACCTGTTGCGTGACCGTGAAGGGGCCCAACCTTCTGGGCGCCAGCTTTTTGCATCGCCCTCTGATGGGAAGGCCCTCCGAGGACAACCAAACTTTGTCCCCCACCCTAATGACCTCCCCCGGTCGCCTGTGGCGATCTGCCCCCCTCTTGTACACTTCCTTGGCTCTCTCCAAGTGTTCTCTGAGCTGCTGGTGCACCGTCTCCAGTTCCTCTGCCCAATCCTCAGCCTGTGGGCCCTCCTCCTCCTCCTCCCCCTCCCTCTCTGGGAAAGATCTGAGGTCACGCCCGTAATTGGCCTTAAAGGGCGACACCCCTGTGGAGACGTGCACCGCATTGTTGTAGGCAAATTCTGCCAGTGGCAGGCGATCCACCCAGTCCGTTTGCCTCTGGCTGACGTAACATCTCAGGTACTGCTGCAGAATGGCGTTGACCCTCTCCGCCTGTCCATTGGTCTGCGGGTGTCTAGCCGTCGACAAGCTGACCTCCACCTGCAGGAGGTTCATGAGCCGCCGCCAGAACCTGGAAACAAATTGGCGGCCACGATCCGAAATAACCCTTAAGGGTAATCCATGCAGTCTGAATACGTGATCCACAAACAGTTTGGCTGTCTCTTCTGCAGAGACCGCCCTGGCACACGGTATAAAATGGCACATTTTGGACATGAGGTCCACCACCACCAACACTGCGGTCTTGCCCCTGGAAGAAGGCAGATCTGTGATGAAGTCCATGGACACCACTTCCCACGGCCTGTGTGGCGTGGCTAAGGGCTCCAGCAATCCCGGTGGCGCTGCTCTGACCACCTTTGCCCGCTGGCAGGTGTCACAGCCCCTTACATAGTCTCGAACATCTTCCCTCACCCCTGGCCACCAGAAGTGTCTCATGACTAGGTGAGTGGTTTTGTCCCTCCCAAAATGACCCGCCGTTGGGTTGTCGTGCATCTGCTTGAGGACCGTACGTCTAAGCTGGGTGGTGGGCAGGTACAGTGCACCCTTGTAGAAAAGCAGCCCCCTGCGTTCTGCAAAGTCTTTTGCCTGCTCCCCCCCCTCTCAGTTCTCTGAAGATGCGGTTGGCAAATTCATCCGCTGCCGTCAGTGCTGTGAGTTCTGCCTCGCTCACCACTGCTGCTCCGCAGGACCATGCTGACGGGGGGGAAATGTGCCTGGGTGCCGGTGGCGCCTCCTCCTCCATGTACTCTGGCTTGCGGGAGAGGGCATCCGCCCTGACATTCTGCTCTCCCGGGATGTAGTGTATGGAGAAGTTGAAGTTCGAGAAGAACTCTGCCCACCGTATCTGCCGCTGGTTGAGCACCCTGGCAGTTCTCCAGAACTCCAGGTTTTTGTGGTCCGTGCACACCTGGATGGGGTGCTTGGCGCCCACCAGGAAGTGTCTCCAGTGCTGGAACGCAGCGTGGATCGCAAGAAGTTCCCGATCAAACACCGTGTAGTTTCGCTCTGGCTGGGTCAACTTCCTGGAGAAGAAGGCACAGGGTCTCCACTCTCTGTTGGCGTCCAGTTGCAACAAAATGGCGCCCACAGCTTTATCAGAAGCATCTGTCTCCACGCGTAGGGGCGCGTCCTGAACCACGTGGAACAGGTTCTGGTCTGAGGCGAACACCCTCTTGAGGCTTTCGAACGCTGCTTGCGCCTCTGGTGTCCACCTGAACTTCTGCTTGCCTCTCAGGCAGTCAGTGATGGGAGCCGTAACGCGAGAGAAGTTCTTGATGAACTTCCTGTAGAAGTTGGCGAAGCCTAGTAGGCGTTGGGCATCTTTGCGCGTCCTGGGGCTGTGCCAGTCCAGGATGGCCTGCACCTTGTCCTTGTCCATCGCCAGCCCCTTGTCTGACAGCTTGTAGCCCAGGAAGTCCACCTCCTTGGTGTGAAACTTGCACTTCTCCAGCTTCACATACAGGTGGTTCTCCTTCAGGCGCTGCAACACCTCCCTGACATCTTTCACATGCTGCACTGGGTCATTGGAGTAAATAAGGATGTCATCCAGGAAGACCAAGCATTTCCTGAAGAGGAGGGACCCCAGGACGTGGTGCATGAAGGCCTGGAAGCATGCTGAGCCCCCTTGCAACCCGAAGGGCATCACCAGATATTCAAAAGAGCCCAGAGGCGTGAACATCGTGGTTTTCCATTCATCGCCTTCCCGGATCCTGATCAAGTTGTACGCCCCCCTCAGGTCTAGCTTGGTGAAAATCTTGCCCCTGCGTGCCGCTGTCAGGAGATCATCCACTCTGGGCATGGGGAAAGCCACTGGCTCTGTCACTGAATTCAGTCGTCTAAAATCCACCACCAGACGGCGCTGTTGCGTGTCTTTCTTGTCCACCCAGAAGACCGGGCTGCCCCCTGCTGCCTTGCTTTCTCTGATGAACCCCCGCTTGAGGTTCTTGTCGATGAAAGCGCGCAGATCCTCCAGTTCCTGGTCTGACATGGCGTACAGCTTGGCTGGGGGTATAGTTGCCCCTGGCACCAGGTTGATCTGGCAGTCAAAAGGCCTGTGTGGGGGTAGGTGGTCGGACTCCGCTTCGCTGAAGACCTCCTGCAGGTCCCAGTACGGCTTGGGTATCGCCTCACCCCCTTTGACGTGCATGGTGGCCACCGTGGCTATTGGAGGCCCCTCCCCTGGTTGGTGCTGCATGCAATGTTCCAGGCAAAAGTCCGATCCAAAAGTGATGCATCTCTGGTGCCAACTGATGGAGGGGTCGTGGCGCGCCAGCCAGCTCATGCCCAAGACGATGGGGGGGTCTGAGATGGTGGTGACGTTGAATGCCAGTGTCTCTGAGTGCCTTCCCACCGTCATTTTCATGGGGGGGGTTTGATGAGTGATGGCCCCTCCCAGCAGCTCTCTGCCGTCAATGGTCGCCACGTGCAGAGGAAAATCCAGCTGCAGAAGCTGGATCTGGTGCTCTTCTGCAAAGTTCCTCGAGAAGAAGTTTGCTGACGCCCCACTGTCAATTAAGGCGAGGACTGTCAGGGGATAGCCATTTGGGAGCGTGAGCGTCACTTCTAGAACCACTCCTGCTCTGGGAGGGGTGGGCTGGCTCTGCTCCTCTCTGTGCGGGTGGGTGGGCTGGGGCTGTTTTCTGCTGACTGTGCCTGGCTGCTGCCCCTTGTCTCCTGCAGCCAGGCTTTCCCGTTTCCCTGCTGTGGTGCTGCGTCAGTGGGGGAGGGCACAACCGTTCCCGCCTTTCCTTGCCACTCCCTGCGATGTGGGCAGTCTCTGACGAGATGCTGGGGGGAGTTGCAGAGAAAGCAATTCCCACCCCTTCCCTCCTTGCGTCTTGGCGCCGCTGGGGTTTGAAAAGCCCGCGCGCGCGCGCTATCAATCTGCATGGGTTCCTGGTCCTGACTGGCCCCAGGCGTGGCTTGAAAGGGTTGTTGGGGGAGTGGCTTCTCCTGCGACCGTGGGAACCAAGCCCGCTTTGCGCGCGTTGCTTGCTTGTCGCTCCACCGGGATTCCTGTCTCACCCCCACCGCCAGAGCCGCTTTGCTCAGCTGATCCATATTACTGGGCTTTGGACCTCTCGAGAGCTCATCCTTCACCTCCTCATGCAACCCCAAGTAGAACGCCGCTTGCATTGGGGGTGACTCTAGTTCCCACCCCAATCTGTGCACCAGCATGGTGAATTTCGCCCAATACGCGCGAACTGTCATATTTCCTTGGCGTAAATTGTGAAGTTCCTCCTTAGTCTGGTCCATATGACTATCGGACGAATACATCGTTTTCAAACCTTCTAGAAATAGTTTGACATTCTTCATGCAAGGATTCTTTGTTGCAATTAACGGTCTTAGCCACTCCCTGGCTGCCCCGGTAAGGTGCTCCACAATAAACGCTACCCTGTGCTCATCATCAGGGAACTCATCGTGGTGCAGCTCAAGAGCATACACAATCTCAGTCTCAAAGCCCTGATATTCCTTCGGGTCTCCATTAAACTTGCTTACTAGCGTCCCGGCTCTCCTTCCTGGCAGCACTTGGACTTGGGGTGCCCCTCCCGCCTTGTTTTTCTCTGCATCCAGCTTGTTTTGGAGGTCTACCGCCACCGCCCTTAATTCCTGCTCTCTTTCCTGTAGCGCTCTCACCTGTTCCGCAAGTTGTAGCCGGTCGTCCTGGACCTTCTTAGTCTCTTCTTTAGCTGCCTTCAATTCCCCCTGCGCCTGCAGCGACAGCTGCTGCAGTTCTTGCTGGGCTTGCTCCGCGATCTGCCGCCATCTCTCCGCCTCTGACACGCTCATCCCGGCAACTCCAAAGTAGCCCAAAAAGGATTAGGAGGTTGCTGTCACAGTGGCCGGAGCGGACTACTTCAGAGTAACGACGCTACGCAGCTCTGCATTTTATTCTTTTATTGGTGCTGCGTATTTACAGTGCTTAAGTCATTGCTATTTACACGGAGTGATGTGGTCAGTCGGTTTCAGAACCTCCTAATGGCTTTTGGCGCGTCTTTCTCCAACACAAAAGCTTTGGCAGACCCATCCTCTTTCCCCTCCTCTTTCTGCGTAATTCCGGAGTTGGGGGGATGGGTCTCCCGCCCTTATTCGCCCCTTCCTGTCCCACCTGGGACCCTGGCTCCTCTACCTTGCCTGAGCCTCGGACACGACTTCCTGCTTCCCCACTGGAATCGGAACTCTCTCTGCTTCCCCCTGTGCTCGGGGATTGGCTTGAACTCAGGAGGGGAGGGACTTCGCGATATCCCCTGTCCCTCACAGCCCCACTCTGTCAGTGTGGCTCATGGGCAGGCGAGTCCCGACTACTGATCAAGATGTATTATTTCCTCCCAGCTTTAAGGGCTGAACTTCTGGAGAAGCTGCGGAAGGAGCTGAAACCTGAAGGATGGCAACTAGCAGTAATGCATTTTATTAAAATCTTTGCAAAATGCAGGATTGGGAAGAGTAGTCCATTAAGGGGAATGCAGCTCTGCCCCACTAAGCTCAATCTGCCCTCACCCAGCCGTCACCTGCCTGTCTTCTTAGTCATCATCATCATCATCATTTAATACCAACTCTTTACCCTAAGGTTCCAGGGCGGGTTACAGCCATTGTTTAGAACAATTTACAATCACAAATACTAAGGTGGGTCCTAAAATATATACCTCAAGTTTCAAAAGCTAGGATTAAGAGGGGCGTTTTCAGCATCACCCAAAAGCTGTATAGTGAAGGTGTAAGGTACACCTCTGTGCATGCGGAGTTTCACAATTGGAGGCAACCCCAGATAATGCCCTCTCCCAGGCTGCTGCCCCCTAAGGCTCTGAGGGCAGAGGAACTACCTAGAGGGCCCCCTTTGCTGACCTCGTCACCTGAGAGGGTCTGTAGGGAAGGGTAGGTGAAGCCTGTGTTATGTTTGACTTCAAACACAAATGTGAGCACCTTGAATTGAACACTGAAACAAACTGGCAACCAGTGTAATGGTTTTAAACCAGGGGTTATGTGGGATCTAAGCAGAACCCCTGCCAGTAATCCAGCCCTTTCATTGTGGACCACTTGAAATTTCTGAGTCGTCTTAAACCAGTCCAGGGGGTGAACTGTCAGGGGACCTCCAGGGGGCAGCGGAGACTCCATGAAGTGCGGACAAGGGGTCCCTGATGCAGGGAGAGCCCAGGATGGCAGTGCTTCAGAGCTGTCCGTGGAAGGTGGTACTGACCCTCAGACAGTGGTGCAGACCCTTGAGGATGCTGAGAGGGAAAGGTTCCCAGCGGGAAGTGTTGGAGGGTCAGACCAGAGCGCTCAGGAAGGGGAGGTGCCAGGGGAGACAACACTGGCTCCCTGGTGGGGCAGTTCCAGTGGGGAGGGTTCTCCATCAGCCCCATCACCTCAACAGCGGAGGGGTGAAAAGAGGCACGCAAAGAGGAGGAGGTTCCGAACGCCCAGCGTGTTCTTTTGGCGGAAGTCACAAAGGGCGGTGCTTCCGGATTCTGATTCGGGATAGAACAGTCATGCCTTTTGTAGCTCTGTCTTGTAAATATGTACAGTGGTACCTCTACTTACGAATTCAATGTGTTCTGAACACACCTTTGTAAGTCAAAAAAAATTGTAAGTCGAATCCCATAGGAATGCATTGGGAGAAAAAAATTGTAAGTCGAAGCAACCCTATCTAAAAATTCGTAAGTAGAAAAAATCCTATCTAAACCGCATCCAAGATGGCGGGCGGAGCTCCATTTGTAAGTAGAAAAAATTGTAAGTAGAGTTATTTGTAAGTAGAGGTACCACTGTATATAATACAACTCTGTAAAAACCAGCCACAGAGTTTGGAGTGGATTACTTGTGAGGAAGCAGCCAACACCATTACATGAACTGCCTGCATAGCTGCCAAGTTTTCCCTTTTCTCGCGAGGAAGCCTATTCAGCATAATGGAAAATCCCTTAAAAAAAGGGATAACTTGGCAGCTATGAGCAGCTATGACTGCCTGCCAGCTTCCCCCTCTTACGTCTCAACGCTGCCCTTGTCAAACTCAGCAGTGAGAAGCATGTGGGCAAAACTAGCATTAGCATTAGCATTCCCCCTGTCTATTGGGAAATGATTTATAATGAGGTTTTTTTTTAATGTTTCAAGTGGTGATTCCCAAGAAACCTGAGGCCTTTCTGTTAGGTAATTGGACCAGAGCTTCCGAAGGAACTCTTTCATCTGTTTATGTGTGCTACAACAGCAGCAACAAGAATACACACAAAAATGGAAAGAAGAAGTCACAATGAAAGAAGATGGATGGAATATGCTGAGATGGCTAGACTAACTGTGAGAATGAGACAACAAAATGAGAAATAAAATTGACAAATGGAAATATTTTGTGGAATATTTGAAAAAAGATCACGGTTATGCAGGATTTGAAGTATTGAGAATTTGCAGTTTAATAATTTAGAATTAATGTATATAATGGATAAAATATAACTAACATAGCATCTTTATATGGGAATAAAAGAACACAATGGAAGGGTGGGTGGGAAGTCAACTTATTCTAAAAGAGTTGGTAAAATTTGAAAATTTAATGAAAATATTATAAAAGAATAATTGGCTCCTCCTGCCATGGGCTCTTGGTGCCACCTCCTGTTGGTCTCCCTGGCATGTGCCCTACCAGTCCCAATCGACATCATCCACTGCTGGAGAAAGAACTGCCAGAATTAGAACTTCCACTAGCAAATAGGAATGGCTGGAATGCAGGAAACTGCACCTAGCTTAATTGCATGAGATGCAAGACTCGGTGTCTTAAATACCAGCCCACAGTGCCTATATTGTTTTGTTTGGTATGGGAGGCTAGGTTTGAGGAAGCTCTGGAGGCAAGAGGGCATGCATGGAATTGATTCAGGGTGGCTTTCCCTATCAAGAGTTTCAGTAGTGCTTAAGTCCCTGGTGGTGCTTCCCAGACCTTGCTGGCCACCACAGGAGGTCTGTGGCCACAAAGATACTCTGTTTCCAGTATTTTTAATGTAAAAAGAGTTGAAATGTAGATCAGTTTAGGAAGGAAGAAGCATTAGGAACACTGGAAGCTGCCTTAGACTGAGTCAGGCCAGTGGTGTCTCTAGCTCAGTATTGTCTCTACACTGACTGGCAGCCACTCTCCACGGTTTCAGGCCCTATCTGGTAATGCTGGGGATTGAATCTGAGAGCAGGTGCTCTAAAACTGAGCTGAGGACCTTCCTTTTCCGTTTTTAAACTGTTTGTTTCACTCTGTGAAAATGAGTGCTTGTATCTGGTATTATATATTCTCAAATATTCTCTAGATCACACTCCAAATGATGATGACACCCATCAGTAGAGTTAGTAGTGTCCAAACACTGAACTGCTAATGTGTGTCAAAACCTTTGGGTGAACATATTCATGTGCTCGTCCCTGTGCCTTGCTGAAGCCTTGCACCATGTTAGAAAATTAGAATTTCTGAACCCTTGTTATGTATTCCGTTTCTTGTAGCACAAGTTAGTTTTGGAATAATTGTGGCTTCTAATTCCAGTGATATTTTTTCCTCAGGGGTGTTCTTGCATAGTGAAGTTTCAACAAAAGTAGACCAAGTCCCAAGACATAGCTCCCATTTCCTCTATGTCTAGATGGAAGTGCTGTTACAATTTAAAACAGCAGTTTAAATAGCTTATGAACTGCTGTGCTTAGTGGAAATATTTGAATGGATTCCAGAGCCAAGGTGTGTGTTTGGAGAAATCGATGCAAGTCTTGAGAAATTATTGGTCTATTATTCCCTGTTTAGCAAACATCTTAAGTCAATCTACCACAGGCATAATTCTGAAATGTACAAAGGAAGTCCATGAGTGCTACTTCTGAGTGATAATCAACATAATCTTTTGTCATTAAGAGATTTTTCATCTAATAGTAACACACAGTTTTGGCAAATGAGGAGGTTGAGCTAATGGTGGCCTATTTCAAAATCCAAAAAGGAATGCAAATGTCATAGGTCTGCTTAACATTTAACCTCCATTTCCTTACTCGACCCCAACAAGCGCACGCAAAACCTCAGGTGTCTGGAAAATATAAGAATAGTTAAGGGAAGCAGCTGTTGAGCAATGGCTACTCTAGATCCAGATTACTTAGTACTTTATGGCCCCAATCCAAGTCTGGAGCTCTGTATGTGTGTAAGAGAGACTATATCCTCTTTATTCATCAGTTTATTTCAGTCAATAGACCAGAAATAAAAACCATAAAGAACAGGGCCGTCTTAAGGTCATCGGGCGCCCTGGTGCAGGGATCCCTCGGGCGCCCCCCACTCTTAAAAAAAGAGGAAAATTCTTACCTGGCGTGCCGGGCGGCGGGAGCCTCACGGTGGCCCCCGCACCTCACAGCAGGGCCGCACTGTGCCGGAGGCCGCCTGCCTGTCCGATGCCGCCGGATTGAGTGGGGGAGGGGGTGCTGCTGCTCCGTGCGGCCTTCCTCCCTTCTCCCAGCGGAGCGGGGTTCCTGGGCAGGCCGGGCCACGCTGGGTTCCTTCCCGCCAACAGGGTGCTGCGTTTCATTGGTAGAGGTGCTGCCATGTGGCGTCACCTCTACCAATGAAACGCAGCGCCGGGGTGAGGGATGACCCTGGCGCTGCAGAGCGGAACAGGGTCCTAGTGCCCCCTTCTGCTCGCTTCCCTTCCTGCTCTCGCGGCGTGGCTGGTGGAGGGAAAAGGGAGGCCGCCACGAAGCTCCCCCACTTGCTGGGGCACCCCTCAGCGCCCCCTGATCGCCCAGGCACCGTGGTGCATTGCGCCACTAGAGTCAATGGGCCTGATAAAGAACACAAGAATCTCAGAACAAAACATATTGTAAGATGCATTGCAATAGGAACTAACAGAAAAGAAGAGCCTGCTGGATCAGGCCAATGGCCCATCTAGTCCAGCCTCCTGTTCTCACAGGGGCCAACCGAATGCCCCTGTGCTGAGCAAGAGCTGAGCACAAGAACGCCCTCCCCTCCTGGGTCTCCAGCCACTGAGATTCAGAAGCATTACTGCCTCTGACCATGGAATCCGGGCACAGTTATCATGACTAGTAGCCGTTTCGAACCTTATTGTCCTCCCTGAATTTGTCTAGGTAAAGGTAAAGGGACCCCTTACTGTTAAGTCCAGTTGCGAACAAACACTGGGGTTGCGGCGCTCATCACTATATGTGGGGATCTGGTGACTTCTGTTTCAGTGTATCTGAAGAAGTGTGCATGCACACGAAAGCTCATACCAATGACAAACTTAGTTGGTCTCTAAGGTGCTAATGGAAGAAATAATTTTTTTAAAATTTTGTTTCGACTACACCAGACCAACACAGCTACCTACCTGTAAGCAGAATCTATTGTTATGGTTGGACAAGGGGTTATACTTGTTATTGCAGGCAGACTCTAACCTTAGGATAGGCTTTCTTTAGCATGGAGTTATGGCAATTTGCACTGCTCAGTGATGACTTATGCACCCATCCTGAACTCCTGCTGGCCATGTCCTCAACTTCAAATGTTAGTATTTTCATCCATGTTCTTAAGAGTCTGCATGGGTTCGTCCCAGCCTGCACCCAGTTCTTAAACTGGTAGTCCAACTTGCCTGAGCATTTAATTTTGTTTCATCTGTGCCTCTCCAATGAGGGAATGAAAAATTGTTATTTCCCATTTGGGTTTGACAAAAAGCAAAGAAACACTTAGATGACTTCGCAGCTCCATCCAAAACACTTGGGCTGTGAAGCAACCATTGTTGCCTTTTAGTCACTGGGCAGGGCAGGATCCTCTACTTATAACATTACTGTGGAGAACCAAATAATCTAGATGGCTTATATGTCTCAAATCAGAGAGCAAGAATAAAGGAGGTGGATCAGGAAGTGAGCCACAGCTTAGCAACCAAGTTATTGCAGATTTCCAATCATTCACACTCTCTTCAGTAAAATACTGTAGATTGGAGTGCATTTTTAATTTACCAAGTGTGTGGTCTTTTTCTAGGCTGGGGGAAGAGGGGACTATTTTGGAACTCACAAGGGCACAATCTAAAAGTCTAACACAGGGGTCAGCAAACTTTTTCAACAGGGGGCTGGTCTACTGTCCCTCAGACCTTGTGGGGGGGGGGGCGGACTACATTTTGAAAAAAAATATGAATGAATTCCTATGCCCCACAAATAACCCAGGGATGCATTTTAAATAAAAGGACACATTCTACTCATGTAAAAACATGCTGATTCCCGGTCCGTCCGCGGGCCAGATTTAGAAGGCGATTGGGCCGCATCCGGCCCCTGGGCCTTACTTTGGGGACCCCTGGTCTAACAGCCTATATTTCCATGCTTTAGTTTGGTACGTATTTTGTTACAGTGGTACCTTGGGTTACAAATGCTTCAGGTTACTGACTCCACTAACCCAGAAACAGTACCTCGGGTTAAGAACTTCGGCGGCGTGGCAGGAGCAGGAGGCCCCATTAGCTAAAGTGGTGCTTCAGGTTAAGAACAGTTTCAGGTTAAGAACGGACCTCCAGAATGAATTAAGTTCTTTTTTTTTAAAACATATTTTTTATTGATTTTACAGATTACAAAAAACGGTACATACATGAACACCTTTTCCACCTTCTTCCCACCCCCCTCCATGGGTCCTCCCCTGCCACAGAAGTATCCCACGCAGGTGAACAGTCAGAGATGGTCCATTTTATGGTTGGATTTCTGTCCTCCTCCCCCTCCCCTGCCCCAAAGCCCCCCCCCTGCCACCAGAGAGCTCCAGGAAATCAGGACAGTGCGCAGGATGGCATCCATCCAACCATCTATTCTCATACCAAAAAGAATAAAAATATATATATGTATATATACAAAAAAAAGAAAAGAAAAAAAAAGAACAGAAATAATCTTTTTTTCACTCATAATTAACAAACCATATTTTGTGGGCTTCCCCAACCTCCCCCCTTCCCCGGTTTTCGTCCCTTTTTTATCTTCTTCAACAGTTTCTTAATCTATAAAATAATTACCTTTATACCTCATACTATTTTAAAACTTGACTATTATCATTTTCACCGAATATCTAAATCACTAAAAAACCAAACTCCCATTTTTCTTCCCGTGCCCTCTATAAGCCTCCATATTTTCACCTTTTTCCAAAATCAAGAATGAATTAAGTTCTTAACCAGAGGTACCACTGGTTCTCTGCTGGGGTTCTCTCACCAGAGAGAATGTGCCTAAATGTGGATATTGGCATCCATTAATTCTCATTTAATACTTATTTTGTTCCTTGCCAATGTTCAGGGAGCCAATGTGTTGCGGTGGGCAGAGTACTGAACTAGGATATAGAAGACCAGAGTTCAAATCTCCACTCTGCCATGAAGCTTACTGGGTGACCTTGGGCCAGTCACTGTTTCTCAGGGTAACCTACCTCACAGGGTGGTTGTGTGGATTATATAAGGAGACAGAGAACCACGTATGACACCTGGAGCTCCTTAGAGGAAAAGGTGACATACAAGTTATGGTAAATAAATAAATAAATAAATAAATAAATAAATACATACATACTTTGCTGTAACCAAAGCATTAAATAAATTGGGGGGGGGGGGGAATTTCCTGTAACTCAGGCATAGGCAACCTCAGCCCTCCAGATGTTTTGGGACTACAATTCCCATCAACCCTGACCACTGGTCCTGTTAGCTAGGGATCATGGGAGTTGTAGTTCCAAAACATCTGGAGGGCCAAGTTTGCCTATGCCTGCTGTAACTCAACCAGACACCTGGTGAAAACGTTCCTCTTCAACCAGGCCTTGGGCTGGCTATCATCCTATATATCATTCACCTTACATTTTACCAACTCATCAGCAAGAATATCACGGGGGATTTTGTCAAAAGCCTTACTGAAATCAAGATACATCCACAGAATTCCCCTGATCTACCAAGCTTCTAACTGCATCAAAAAAAAGAAATGAGATTTTTCTGGCATGACTTGTTTTTGAGAAATCCATGCTGGGTCTTGGTAATCGCAGCAACCTTTTCTAAGTGCTCACAGACCATCTGTTGAATTATCTGTTATAGGAGCTTTTCTGGAATCTATATTAAGCTCACCAGTCAATAGTTACCTGGATCTCCCCCCCCCCCTTTTGAAAATTTGCGTGCCTCTGGCCTGCAGGGACCTCTCTTGTTATCCAAAAATTATCAAAGATTATAGACTCTGAGAGGCTCTGATTACATCCTCAAGCTCCTTTAGTACTCTCGGGTGCAGCCCATCAGGCCCTGGAGATTTGAATTCATTTGAAGTACAGTGGTGCTTCAGGTTACAGATGCTTTAGGTTATAGACACTTCAGGTTACAGACTCTGCTAACCCATAAATAGTACTTCAGGTTAAGAACTTTGCTTCAGGATGAGAACAGAAATCTCGCGGCAGCAGCAGGAGCCTCCATTAGCTAAAGTGGTACTTTAGGTTAAGAACAGTTTCAGGTTAAGAATGGACCTCCAGAACAAATTAAGTTCTTAACCAGAGGTACCACTATATCCTGGTGTACCCTGACCACCTCTTTTCCTGTCTTAGGCTATAAGGTTGGGCACACAATACTTGCTTGTTCTTGCTCTCGCTTCAAATATAGCTGAAGAAACCTTTAAGCCTGAGTTCATTCTGACCTCGTCCCTGCAACTGTTGGCTACTTGCATACATACGCTCTTCCTTCATTTATTTCTCCTTTCATTTCTTATACATGCCCTTCTTAAATTTCATCTCATTTGTAAGCTCCTTACACAGCCACACTGATTTCTTCAGATGCCTCCCACTTTTCTTTCTTGTTGAAATTTTCTGCCTTTGATTCTCCAATATTTCACCGTTAAGAAACTCCCATGCATTTTGAACTCCCTTTTCTTTGAATATTTCTAATATTCCTTTTACACTGCAATATCTGTTGAGTTATGGAACTGCGTCTTTACGAGCAATTTACCAGCATGTTATGCTAAACTCTGTTTGCACCAGTGGGCACAATGTGGCACAACAGCAAGTTTCAATGGATGGCGTTGCTGCTTCCCAAACCTTTTCCACATTTGTGTACTTCTGTTTCCCCATGAAAACAGTAGGAAAGGACTGCATGCCAGAATACTGCCTGAAATTTCATCATTGAACTCCTGTGGTTTTCCAAGTTGAGGGGCTGCAATTGGATTTTCTGGAATCAAACAACATGGAAATGAGCGCCGAACATGTGCTAGATTCCATTAATTTTTCATAAGTTTTTTTTACATCATGTGAAAGCTAAAGTATAATGCAGAAATCAACAGTTAGGAAAATGCTGAGGAAATGAAATAAACTACTTGTGCTCCCATCCAGATTGTGCTTATATGGGAACTTTGCAGATTTATAGCAGGGCTGTTGAGCCGGTGTCCCTCCGGAGTTACAGTTCTACGCCCAGCAGGCCCAACCAGCATGGCCAATGGCCAGGGAACAGCTGGGTTGCAGTCAGCCACCGAAGGGCCTCTGCTGTTTTGGCCATGCGTAGTAGAAATCAGGACTGTCACTTAAAATCTCTACCAATTAGCCACAGAGGTTTTACTCAACTTATCCATTTAAAGTGCACAAATCAATTAAAACATGCATGTGGGTAAACAAAATAGTCCCAAAGTGAGAAACATACTTCATTTGTTCCTGGATGGTGCATGCAAGCCTCACAAGAGAAAAAGTGGGCATGTGCCATTATTAAGAGTATGGTTTGCAAGGTGTGTGTGTGTGTGTGTGTGTGTGTGTGAGAGAGAGAGAGAGAGAGAGAGAGAAAGAGAGAGAGAGAGAGAGATGGAGAGCCACAGCCCTGGACAAATCTGTATTCTTGCGTTGAGCCTTTCTGCATTACAAATGATTAGATTTCAGTACCTAGGATTCTGCTTGCAGTCATTTGCCAGCAGATCTTGAGCTCCGGGATTAACATGTGTGAAACTGTACCTTTTCTGACTTGCCTGGAGCTCTTCCAGCATATCCTTTTTATCTCAAACCTGCTCCTGATGACTTCAGGCTTTAGCAGCTGCTGGGGGCCTGCCCCCACCTCCTTTGCCTCTGCTGCAGGCCAGCACTTGTCACTTATCAGCTTCCCTCTCCGCCCTGGATAACTGAATAATTTTAAGTGATAGTTTTTAGGCGCTGGCAATCTGATGAATGTCTTGTGGTTTTGCAAGTGGTGCTGTGGGCAGAGCAGACCCACAGACTGAAATTCAAGCTGATTCTGATAAAAATGGACTTCTCAGCCTGTTGAGCAGGGTGAAGCGCATGTTTGTGACTGTAGGTGACCATGATAGTTAAAATCCCCCATTACTACTATCTCACTTCCTTTTGAATGCCTAGTCATCTGTTCCAGGAAGGCTTCATCTGTGTCCTCAGTTTGGCTTGGGGATCTATAGTAAACTCCTACAATGAGATCACTGTTATTTTTCTCTCCCTTAATTTTGACCCAGTTACTCTCAATTTGGCTTTGAAGTTTTAAATCCTGGATCTCTTCACAGGTATACACATCCCTGACGTATAACACCACTCCTCCTCCTTTCCTGTTTGGTCTGTTTCTCTGAAATAGATTGTATATTACTACATTCCAATCATGAGACTCATCCCACCAGGTTTCAGTGATGCCTATTATGTCGTATTTAGTTTGCTGTACCAAGAGCTCAAGTTCATCTTGTTTATTTCCCATGCTCTGTGCATTAGTATACAGACATTGAAGACCATTGATCATTCCCCAATCTCTCTTATTTAAGGATATTTTCCTCCCATCACTAGGTCTGCGTGCTGTTTGCTCCATTTTGTCCTTGACATTTGGATGATCATCTTCATCTTCTCCACCTGGTTGAGGGAGGGGTGGGTTGCAGGTAGTATCTGGGGTTTCCAGGACACAATGGATTCAGTACTACTGCAAGTACTTTTCCTTTTCTTTCCAAGTCCTATCTTCTTCAGAACCCCCTCCTTTCCACTGTAAAATGAAGCTCACATTTAAAGATCTTTTATATTCTGGAGATACCGAGCCAGAAGGTGGCTATATTGGCCTCAACTAGGGCCAGGGCCTTTTCAGTGTTGGCTCCAACTGGGTGGAACACTCTTTCACAGGAGACCAGGGCCTTGCGGGATTTGTCATCTTTCTGCAGGGCCTGCAAGACAGAGCTGTTCCGCCTGGCCTTTGGGTTGGATTCAGTCTGACCCCTGTGTTTTCCTCCCTCATGGTTTGGATTTATGGACTACTTAAAATGAGGCTGCATTTTAAATTTTAATATTGTAGTTTAATCTGTATTTTAATAATTTGTTTTCTTTTATGTCTTATTGTAATTTTATTGGTGTTAGCCGCCCTGAGCCTGGTTTTGACTGGGGAGGGCGGGGTATAAATTAAAATTTATTATTATTATTATTAACTTTCAGCACCCTTAAAAAAAAACAACAGCTCCCACGACTCTTTGGGGGAAGCCGTGACTGAAGAAGTATAGCACTGCCTTGAAAGTGTGCTGCAGATGTTGCCTTAAGCCAGGGGTCCCCAAACTTACCTTGCTGAGGGCTGGTGCTGCCAGCGCCAATTGCGCTGCGGGCCGGAGCGCGCACCCAAACACGTGCGCACACGCAAATTTCGTCGCACTTCTGGGTCGCCGGAACAATGGAAATAGCTTGTGCGCATGTGCATGGGCCTCTGGCCTGGAAGCGCACCGGAAATGATGCTGGCACATGCGCACAAGCTATTTCCGGTGCTCCGGTGACCTGGAAGTGGGCAGCTGCACCGCACTGCGCTGTTAAGAGCGGGTGGTGGCAGCGGGCGGTGGTTGTCGCCGGGGCCCACGTAAAAGAGCCTCGTGGGCCACGTCCGGCCCCCAGGCCTTAGTTTGGGGAAGCCTGCCTTAAGCCACAGTGGCCTCTGAACAAAGGGCAGTTTGTGCTCCAATGCAAGGACCACCTTCTGCTTTGCCCAAGACATGCACCATGCCTTTCGGAGATGGTGGAGTGAAGCCGCTGGTCCCCAAAGATGCAACGACCACCCTGGGGGATTCTTTCTAGCTAATTTGTTTGCTCTGGTGTCCTTAGGTTCCACAGAGGATAGGAGAGCCAAGTGCTGCCACGGAAGCCGACAGCGCAGGAGCCCCGGGGGCATGGGGCACCTGGGGGCCCTGGTCGGCCTGCTCCCGAAGCTGCAGTGGTGGCGTGATGGAGCAGACAAGGCCCTGCCTCCCAGGACACTATTACGAGAGGAGCCACGTCAGGCCTGGGCAGTTCCCAACCTCTGAAAGGACTCTTGCTCTCCAGCCTCCGCACCGACACGAACACGTGCTCAGTCCGTTCTCTGGGCACATCATCTCTGCCATCCGTACGTCGGTGCCTCTTCATCGGAACGAAGATAGGCTGCAAGCAGGACTCCAGGCCAGAGCCTCCTCCGAAGGGCGGAATGTCAGCCACTTGAGCAGGGGAGCCTTGAGAGGCCGCCGGCCCTCACAGTCCCAGAGGCGCAGCCCCAAAGCTGAAAGAAGGTAGGATGGGTTGCACATAAAACAATAATACCTAATGATACATAATGATAACTGGTACTACTATTTATACTAGCTGTTGTTGTTGATGATGATGATGATTTACTTTACTGATAAACTTATTACCTGGTCTTCAGCAGGTTACAACACTATGAGTCTGACAGTCTAGGAAAAGGTGTGTCCACGCAAAATGGACACACCTTCCTGACATTTTGCTGATAATCCCCTGCTAACAAGATACAGATCTATGGGGGAATGGAAGATAAAATTTTAAATGAAGTGGCTGAGTGTGATAAGCCTAATATGTTTTCTAAATTTTTGCATGGGCTCCAGAGATCAAATGTGGAATGCAAGGGAAGGGGCATCGTCTGTACCTGGATAGAAAGACGAATGGCAAAGCCAGCAGAATGAGTTGGCAATGGGGAATGCCTAGAGATCTGAAGTGAATCCAATACAATAATGCTTTGTACTGATGGAAAGCTTTTCGGATACCCACCCCCTCATCGACATCTATGAAGCAGTAAAGTTGGGATAAAGATTTGTGACTGAAATTAACTCATTCTGGAGAACGTAGTTCAAGATGAAATGGGACAGGGTCCAAACCAAACAACCTTGGAGAGCTGTGGAAATCCTTCAAAGATGCAAAATATAACATTTGTACCACTTGGAGACAAGTGGAAATGTCTTCAAGCTGCTGCTAGACAATTCACCAGGAAAACAGACTAAAAAATGCAATCGAGTGATGGGCTCTGAGGGAGTCTCAGGCCAGGAGCTCTGCGAGTTCTGGTTCTGATTTCCAAAGCCCTTCACCACTTGGCATGAGGGAGGGGCTGGCCCATTTGGGCTAAGAGGGCATTGCCCCACCAAGCTCTGTGTGTCTCCAGCCACCTGCCTGTCTCCTTCCTTATAACCATGACTCTGTGTTAGAGCATCAGCCTTGCAAGCAGAAGGTTGCAGGTTCAAACTCCAGCACCTCCAGGTGGGGTCGGGAAAGAGACCTGCCTAAAAGCCTGGAGAGTTCCTGCCAAGCACTATAGACAAGGACTGAGCCAAATGGACCACTGGTCTGTATAAGGTAGTTTCCTGTGCTACCTTTGTAGAACTGAGCAGGGAAAAAGATGGGGACAAAGACAGGATTAGTTGGCTCTGCTTTATAGTGGATTAGAGTTGTTTGCTGTGGCTCCACCTACTGTTGGGCTCTCTGCCTTACTAGTCCCATTGACCCCCCCCCTGCAAACCTCTACTGTCTCTATTTGTAGATAAAGATCATCTCCACAGTCCACACATGTCTGTCTGTAGATTAAGAGGGTGGTTTTCAGGTGCCTCCATCTTCAAAAGTACAGTGGGTGGCTCCTGTGAAAATGCGCCTTTTTGGTGGCAGCTCACATTCTGTGGAATATTCTGCCCAGGGAAACTTTCTTTGTGCTTGCTTTGATGTAATTTCAGTGCCAGCTGAAGTTGTGTGGTTGTTGTTATTTTCCCTGGCTTTGTAATCTCACCTGTTCATCTATACCAGGGGTAGCTGACAGGGTCCTCTCTGGATGTTGATGAGCTAAAGCCCCATAACCATTCTTCAGTCAAAGAAGGTATCAAAATTCATTTAGAAGTGCTTATTCTGAGAGGAAAATATATTAAGCCATACAGATATTTCCTGTTTCTCCTCAGCTTGTTCTTTCTGCAAGCCTGTACCAGCCTAGGCCAACCAACTGTATCTCCCTCCCCCCTCTAGAAAAAGGAAGGCCAGCCTCTCCAAAGCCAGGGCTGCTGGGAGATATAGCCCCTATAAACAGTTAACTTATTAAACCTCACAATAATTTCTTAATTATCCATTTATGTATTTCTTTTTTTTAATAATCCAATACAAACCACATTAAACCTTTTTAAAAAACCCAAAAAACAAATATAAATGCCGAATTTTGTATCTTTGGGTGACTTCCCATGATCATCTAATATCACATTGCATTTCTTAATTAATCAATAAGCCATTCCCATGTTAATCCTTCATATAATTTTCATTTACTTTTGCAACCACTGGTCTGTTAACTTTCGCCTTCTTAGTTCTGTATGAAATGTTTTTCCCTGACGTTTTCCACAGTCCAGCAATTCCATTTTCAATTTCTGCTCACAGGAGCCATAATTTGCCACATCCCAAACAAACATTAGCCCCGAGCAAACATCCGGAATTCCCCTCTGTAATCTCGCTCCATCTATCAACATGCTGGTACCTCTGCCAATATACAATAACTCCAACCCAGAATTTTTCCATCCTTCCACTGAGGGCATCCAGTCAATACAGTGGTACCTTGGGTTACAAACGCTTTGGGTTATGAACTCCGCTAACCCGGAAATAGTTGCTCCGGGTTGCGAACTTTGCCCCAGGATGAGAACGGAAATAGTGCGGCAGCAGCAGGAGGCCCCATTAGCGAAAGTGCGCCTCAGGTCAAGATCAGTTTCAGGTTAAGAAACTGAAATTAAGAACAAATTAAGTTCGTAACCTGAGGTACCACTGTATTATAATTAAACCACAATGGCATTGGGGATATTTTTACTGCGTCAGTCCACCATTAATCCCGGGCAGATATCCAGAATTCTATTCTTGGACTCCTTCCAGCTGCTGATGAGATAGTGCCTCCACACTAGCACAATCAGGAATTCCTTTCATCTTTCCCTTAATAGTCATTGCCAGACTCATAGTCAACAATTTCACACAGTCCGTTTCATAGTTAAGCTTAGCGTCTACTCACATATTTCCAACAGTTGTCCTTTGGCTATGGCGAACGTCTTTCTCCAGATCGAGTGGAGAAAGTGGCTGTTTAAATTAGCAAGTTATTTTATCTCCGCCAGCTCAGAGCATACCTGTTAATTAATTTTTTTATCTTAAAAAGCAGGTGTTCTTTGTTCATGGCAGCGGAGAGTTACTGAGATGTGTGGTGCCTTGTACTCAGCTCCTCCTGCCCCTCTCATTCCTTCAGGACGGGCAGCAGGTATTGGACAATGCGGGTGGGTTGTTCCCCCCCCATCCCTGGGGGGTTTGGGAGGATAATTACTCCCATATTACCCTCGTTATCCGCACAAAAGGGCTCTACTGTTATGGGTACAGCCGATCGCCATGGCATCCAAACAGGAAGTAGGTATTTCTAATAGTATAACCAAATCAGTAATTTTTGATATAACTGTAAAAACTACTCTGAAAATTTATTATTCCAAAAATGAAACCTCCATCTGGTTGTACATATTAAGATATACCAGCAAGAATGAGTCTTTCTGTTAAAAATGATTTAAATCAGGTCTTACTGACTAGTGATTTAAATTGATTTGATTTTAATCAAACCCACCCTGTCTGCCTATCAAACTTATTTATTGATAATAAATATATTTATTGATAATAAGTATCTGTGCCTTGGGTCTTTTTATCTCGGGTTGCCATACCTCCCGAAGTAGCATCCTTTCTTGAGGGGATTTTGCTTATTGAAATATGGCAAACCTATTTTATCACTCCTTGTTGAAGGTTGTGGCCCAGGAAGAGAGGAGAATACTGGAAGTAAACCACTGGGTGCACAGGGGGTGTCATCAGGAAGGGTTTGGCTTCTTGGATCACGGTCTCTGTTTTCTTGAGGAAGGACTTCTGGCAAGAGATGGGCTGCACCTCACAGCGGTTGGCACAAATGTGTTTGCTAAGAGACTTGTGAACCAGATCAGGGGAGCTTTAAACTAGAACTAGAGGGGGAGGGAGACAACATTACAGACAACAGAAGAACATCTGTTACTGGGGATAATAGCTTCTTTGATGCACAGGAAAGTGAGGTATTGCTCCAGAAACCTGCTAAAGGGCAGGAAACTGCAAGAAGGCAGAAGCTGGATTGAACAACTCATGGTTTCAGTTGTCTTAACATAAATGCACAGAGTATGGGAAACAAACAAGACAAATTGGAGCTTTTATGTGACAGGAAAAAAGAAAGAAAAAGGATTATCAAAAAAAGAAGGAGGAAAAAACCCTGAAAAGGACAAGACAATAGGGGGGAAAATAGAAACATGCTACAATTAATTAATAATAAGTAATAAAAATATGACTTCCAGAATGTTTCGGTGCTGTAAAGAAAAGTCCTGTCTACACTGTCAAAATGTTCAGAGTGTATCTGAACATTTTATCAGGGAAGTTTTCCGTCTGAGTGTTTCAGGGGACCCAAGGTTGATGTGGTTCCCCCCTCCCATGCAATTGTCATAACAGCCCGGTGAGGTAGCTTAAACTGAGAACTGGCCCAAAGTCACCCAGTGAGCTTCATGACTCATTGCAAGGGATGGAGGAAGAGAAACCTCCCACTTTTTCACCACTGACAGAGCATCAAGAAAGAGGAGCGTGTTGCTAAAAGGGGATTTTGAGGCAGGTTGGCAGTGTGGGAGGCCTCCCCACAAATTCCTTTCTGAGTTAGATTAAAATCTGAGCTAAAGAAGAAATTCTGGAGTTGTAATGCATGTCTCACAATCATATTGACTTGAGGATTACGAGCTGAGCCCATCGAGAATTGTATCTCTGAGTCTGGAAATGCAGCTTTTGGGAAGATCCTGAATTGGAATGGGTATCAAGAAAAGCTTGACCTCCTCTTGGCCTTTGCTTAGCAAGTAACCATTGGTGCTCCTGCGTTGGCTTTTGGTTAATTATGGGAGCTCCAAGTCTTTTTTTCCACTGATGGAGGTTGGTGTGGGCTCTGGTCTGAATCAAACCCTTTATACGCTTTCTTTTGCTGAGGGGAAAAAACCCCGTAATTGTCATTTAGATTTATGAGAGGTTAATGAGGTGGGTGGGTAGCCTAGCCTTAAACAAACAGTGTGAATTGAAAGGAATTACCTCCCCCCCAGTAATCAAAAACACTGACCTTGCCCACAATTTTGTCAAAATATTAATGGGGAAGTAGCGGTTGTGATAGTTTCTCAAAGATATTTTTATATGCGGATAGAGGAGGGGAGGAAATGGTCATTTGTACAAAGAAACCATCAACCTCTCACATCACTACAGTGAAATTCTGCATCCTGTTTGCAGGCAGCCAAATGAGGGAGGGACATTTTGCCAAATTCAGTGGGGAGTGTAGACAAGAAAAGGTTGTTTCCATCCAGATCAGGTGCCACCCTGCACCACCGAGACCCCCTGAGCCTCAAGAGACAGATGAATCCAATATTTAAACAAAATTTTATAAAGAGACCAGAATCCCTTTTATTGGGCATATAGAATCAGATATCTTAAATGAAAATAAGAAAATATTCTTATACACAACCACGACAGCAAGAATATTAATTGCCAAAAATTGGAAAAGTGATATAGTACCAACTAAAAAAGTGTGGCAGGATAAATTACTCGATTATCTTGAACTGGCGAAAATGATAGATACAATTAGGGGACAGTCCAAGTTAAAATCCCCCAAAGAGTGGGGAATGTTGAAAGAGTATCTTAAAAAACAGGGTCCTCAAATAAAAACCTGGACTTGCTTTGAGTAATTTTTGCAAAACATAATAAGGGTTACATGCATATTATATGGAGAAATATAGTAATGATGAAAAGAGAAGGAAGCAGTTTACCAAGAAAGGAAAATTAGAACCGCATTGAGGAGGAAGGACGTCTATAAGAACAGAATAAGAATTGGGAGTAGAAAAGAAGACAACATGAGTTCGTTTGTAAGAACTTTCGGATTTATGGTTATATGTGTGTAATTTCTTTTTGTGTGTGTTTTCTTTTTAGTTTCTTTTTCTTTTCTTTTTCTTTTTGTTTTGAGTGTTTATGTGTTGTCACAAAACTCAATAAAAAGCACTTTTAAAAAAAGAGAGAGACAGATCAATCCAGAATTACCCCCAAGCTGCATACCTGCTCTTTCAGAGGGCGTGCAACCCCACCGAGAGTGGGCCACCTCCCACTAAAAGTGCTTCAGTCTAATTTGGATTGAGCTTCAGGTAAGACATTGTGCATGGGCATTTAGATAGCAAAATAAGCAATGACATTGTAGCAGTGCAATGTTAAATACATGTTTTTAACATTCTTCCTTTCAGTTGGCCAGAGGTGTTCCCCTTGTTGGCTGTCTGTTTAGAATGGGTTGCATTTAAACCTTAAACACCTCATTTGCTTTAAGAGCATCACAGTGAAATGGGAACTCTTGGAATATTAATCCGCACAGCCTGGTGGCAGTGATATGCTACCAAAAGGTGATATATGGCCAGCTTTGCTTCAGATGAGGCAATAAATCCACCAGGCTGTTCAGATAACACTTTTCTTTTCCTGTGTGAGAAGATGGCTTTGCACTCTTCCAGCATCATCCTGCAAATACCAGCTGTTTGCCAGATTTCATTAAAACAACGGTGGACTTGGGTGCTATGGCACCCTGTGAGGCCAAAATTTGGGTTCCCCCCCAACCCTCATGTTGACTTCCCAAAGATGGGGGAGGAGGCACCTGGCTTTGGGAAGGAGGCATGAGAGCTCTGGCAGGCTCCAAGAGCCTTCCCACCTCCTTCTCAAAGCTGGGAAAGCACTAACTAGGCTTTGGAAAGGAGGACTCTAGAATCCTGTCAGAGCCACATGCCTCCTTCCCAAAGCCTGCCAACTTGCCTACAGGGCTTTGAGATGGCACCGCCTCAGCTCAGCACACAGGGTGTGCACAGCACTCGGACAGCCCCAATCCTGCCCCTGATTAAAGTAACCCTCCAAGGATCAACTAGGCTAGAGCAATGGTGGAGCAGCGGACAGATTTAGTGAATTTATTTTTAGAGAACGCTGAGAAAAAACAAAAAGTGGAGGATGATACCAACCATCTCGGGGGCTGAGTCATGCCAGGGCTGGCCCAGGACATTTTGCTGCTACAGGAACAAGGTGGCACCTTCCCTTTCCACATACAGAAAATGAATCTTCAGGGCAGATAAAAGAAAGGACTTCTTGGCACAGTGCATACTTCAACTATGAAACTCTCTCCCACAGAAGGCAGGGATGGTCACCAACTTGGGGGCCTTTAAAAGAGGATACGTAGGAGAAATTTGTGGCTTGCATCAGCCCTGGAAAAGAGTGTTTGATGAGAATGATAAATGATAAGGCTGGAAGGAGTTGATTATCAATATGTACATTGTGGTCAGAGTCATGATAGCCAGATTTTGGAGGCATCTAGCTCGAACAGATATTCCCTACTGCTACGTGAAGATATGGGAAGCAGCCTTATTAGGAAAATAGACATAAACTGAGAATCTCTAGAGGTCAAAAAAGTAGTATCATAGAGTTGGAAGAGACCACAAGGGCCATCCAGTCCAACCCCCTGCCAAGCAGGAAACACCACCAAAGCATTCCTGACAGATGGCTGTCAAGCCTCCACTTAAAGACCTCCAAAGAAGGAGACTCCACCACACTCCTTGGCAGCAAATTCCACTGCCGAACAGCTCTTACTGTCAGGAAGTTCTTCCTAATGTTTAGGTGGAATCTTCTTTCTTGTAGCTTGAATCCATTGCTCCGTGTCCGCTTCTCTGGAGCAGCAGAAAACAACCTTTCACCCTCCTCTATATGACATCCTTTTATATATTTGAACATGGCTATCATATCACCCCTTAACCTTCTCTTCTCCAGGCTAAACATACCCAGCTCCCTGAGCCATTCCTCATAAGACATTGTTTCCAGGCCTTTGACCATTTTGGTTGCCCTCGTCTGGACACGTTCCAGCTTGTCAGTATCCTTCTTGAACTGTGGTTCCCAGAACTGGACACAGTATTCCAGGTGAGGTCTGACCAGATACAGTGGTACTATTACTTCCCTTGATCTAGATGCTATACTCCTATTGATGCAGCCCAGAATTGCATTGGCTTTTTTAGCTCCCAGTGTTCTTTCACCTTCAAAGTGTACCGTAAATGGTAGTGATACATTTGAAACAAATTGAATGCTACTCAATCAGTCTGCACTCAATCCTCCCATCTTCTTTCAAGATCTTTTAAAATAAGAAAACAACATGTTGCATTGGCTTTTTTAGCTGCTGCATCACACTGTTGACTCATGTCAAGTTTGTGGTCTACCAAGACTCCTAGATCATTTTCTAGATCCTTTAATACAATACATGCTGTAAACGTAATTCCCTTCTTCCACAACCTCTCCCAATCTGCCATCATAATATTATGCCTCACATCTTTATCCCATTCAACCATCACTGATTTTGTCTGTTCGTCTTTCGTATGCCACTCCAGCAATAGATTATATACCCTGGAAATATTCTTACTTTTTGCCTCTAATAAGTCTGTTTCCAGCTTGGATTTCAAGTAACTAAGCGGAAACAAAAGTAGCACTGTCACTCTTGTATTTGTTACATCACAATAGCCTCTCGCTGCCTGACAGGTCCTCCGCTCCAACAGAGGAACGATTTTTCCAAGTCCCCTCTCTCTTTTTAATTCTTTTTAATCCTTTTTAATTCTGTTATGGAGGGTTGACAGTCTTCTATGGAAATTACAAATGTCTTAGACTGATTTCCAGGCTTTGGTAACCTTTTCTGCTCTCTAATTGAATCAGCGGAAAGGGGCTGGCTTCCGTTCCGTTTTAAAATCCCAATTCCATGTCCAAATTAGTCCAAATTTGCCAAATCAAATGTTCAAAGTACTCATGGTACCATCCTTTAGTAATTGTCCTTTGGAAGTATCAATTGCTGTCGCCAATCAGTCCTGCAGCTTCGCGCTGTCAAAGGAAGTGATAGATCCGTTTTCGCTGCAGCTCTGACCCCCTCACTCTCGGGGGCTCAAAATAGAGCCTTTTCCGGGGAGGGGGGAGCCTGCAATCCATGCTGGCCAAACGTCCACGTTCCCAAAAAGCTCGATTTGGGATTTCTAAGGGGACCCGCTGCGCTGGAGCAGTGTCCCCAGCCTTTGACGCACCGGGTTTCGCTCCGATGAGCAAAACCCTGACCAAAATGGCTGTGCGATCGACCAGAAGTCTTCTTTGAGTTAATTATATGTTTTATTGCAAAATGAATAATTTTTTTAAAAAAATAGAAAGCCTCACCTAAATTTGCATTTGTACCTTTGCTGATCATTTAGCACAGGTAAAGGTAAAGGTAAAGGACCCATTGATGGTTAGGTCCAATTGAATTTGACTATGGAGTGTGGCGCTCATCTCTGCTTTCAGTCCAAGGGAGCCAGCATTTGTCCACAGCTTTCCAGGTCATGTGGCCAGCATGACTAAACCACTTCTGGCACAACGGGACACCATGACAGAAGACATTATGCCAATGCACATCCTCTTGTTTTACTGAAGCATTTACCTGTTTTTTGAACTGAGCCCTGTCTTTGGTTTTTTTAAAATGGGACTCTTTTTTTTTAAAAAAATGAACTCTACTTTGGGACTCAATTCAAGGTGCTCCTTTTAACCTTTTAAGGCCCATGGGACCTGAGAATCTGATTGTGCAGTTGATCTTGATATGTCAATAGGTTCATACCATGTGCATCAAACTGGTGAACATAAGCCCAGTGCCCATGTTGTACACACACACACACACACACACACACACTGAACCATTTTAAATGCTACTTGAAATACAAGGTCTAAATTTGTCCCTTGGGTTGACGTAATGGAGAACCTTAAACTCAACTCCAACTTCAATACAAAAAGCAAAAACTAATCTGCAGTGTCTTGGAGTTTTATTCATTGTGATGTATGTTTTGAATTGGTGGTTCGAGATTTTAAAAGAAGGAAACGTCTGAAATTACAGAAGGCAGCATCTTGTGAAAAAAGAATGATAAGCAATATAACGAGAAACTTGAACTCTGCTGGAAATCTGGGAGGGAGAGACATTTATCATGGCAATAAAAGGTGTTTTATTTGAGTCTGCTGGAGGCGGTGGAGATGGATGAGGGAAGGGGAATGTGGGGATTAAATTTATTGAGATCTCCAATTGTTCTCGGATCCTTTTGAAGCCATCAGTGGCTATGATGGGGAGAGGCGAGAGGCAGGGGGCTCTGGAGTCCCACACTGCAAAAGTCTTTCTGCTGGACCTGCTAGCCAGCAGCTGGATCTGGAACTTTATCATTGCTTCTAAACCAGGAAGAAAATGCATTAATAACTAAAATAAGAAGAAATGAGCAGGGCCTTTTCCAAAGATTGCTGAGTGGGTTGTCTGTCTGTCTGTTTGCTTGCTTGCTATTATTCACTCATCTGCTTGTTAACCAGCTTCCCACCAGGGCTCTAATAGTTTTTGAGGGGGCAGTTTCTTACCTGCTGAATTGAAGCTTGGCTGAGCTAAATCTCTTTGGATTTTCTGCACATCTTTTAAGATCTGATTAGATCTGTTTCAGGGAATGGCTTCTGGTGTTTTCTGCCATAATGGAGGCAGCTCCCAAATTAGCAGAGATCATTTGCGGAGCATAAACAAGGATGATTTGAGTGCAGTGGTCCTTGCAAGCCCCACCCCCGACCCTGGGGGAGTGAGCTTCACTCGCAGATCGTCTAATACCTGGCTCTCGCTCCGAGAGGCAAGAGGTGCTGAGTGCAAAGCACTTCGCTTATCAGTACCCCTCCAACGCAGCCATTATGGGCAGAGGTTCTTCTGGATTTAGCACCCTGAAATCCAGCACATGGGAAGTGACCTAAAATGGTTTAATTTGGTATTTGAATAATTGGCTTTTTTAATTGTATTGTAATTTGGTATTGTGACTTTTATTGGATTATTGTGGCTTTTATTGGATTATTGCAATTGAATATCTATATCTATCATCTATCCTATCTATCTATCTAATCTATCACAGGCATCCCCAAACTTTGGCCCTCCAGATGTTTTGGACTACAATTCCCATCACCCCCAACCACTGGTCCTGTTAGCTAGGGATCATGGGAGTTGTAGGCCAAAACATCTGGAGGGCCGCTGCAGTTTGGGGATGCCTCATCTATCATCTATCTATCTATTTACAGTATCTCTGATTCAGGGGGCATGATTGCATAGTCCCAGAAGAACAAGAAAAGCTCTTGGACCAGCATACATTTATTGGTACATAATAACCATCAAAATATGGGTCAATCAAAAGTGGTGGTTGAGCCCAAATTCAGGTTCTGAAGAATTGCTGAAGCAGCTTTCGCAAATGCTGCTCCCCATCTGGGAGCATGAAAGTGTGAGATCTCTTGGTGTGAAACAAATACGGTAGCAGTATTTGTGCAAGCTGGCTTCAGCTATTCTCTGGAATTTAAAAGGTTGGGATTCCTCTTGAAAAGGGTCCATGACACATTGAGCTATGATACATATTCTTAGCTGGCACCTTTTGAGAACAATTTTCTCCGTTTTTCCATTCTTAATAGTGAGCTTGGACCCCTCACTAAGATGGCTTGCTTGATGAAAACATCCTCATCCTCATATTTATATACAACTACCAGACTTTTAGGGGACATCTGAAGGCAGCCCTGTTTAGGGAAGCTTTTAATGTTTAAGAAATTAGTGTATTCTAATCTTTCTGTTGGAAGCCACCCAGATGGGCGGGATATAAATAAATTGTTGTTGTTGTTGTTTACATGCCACCTATCTGACTGGATCATAGCTGCCAAGTTACCCCTTTTTTACAGGGATTTTCCCTTATGCTGAATAGGCTTCCTCGCGAGAAAAGTGAAAACTTGGCAGCTATGGACTGGATTGCCCTGGCCACTCTAGGCAGCTCACAACAGAATATTAAAAACACAATAAAACATGAAACATTAAAAACTTCCTTATACAGGGCTGCCTTCAGATGTCTTCTAAAAGTCAGATAGTTGTTTATTCCCTTGACATCTGACAGGAGGGCGTTCCACAGGGAGGGTGCCACTACCGAGAAGGCCCTCTACCTGGTTCCCTGTAACCTCACTTCTAGCAGGGAGGGAATTGCCAGAAGGCCCTCGAAGCTGGACCTTGGAGCTGAACGATGGGGGTGGAGATGCTCCTTCAGGTATGCAGGGATGAGGCACTAAAGTAACCATGATTTTTTTAAAGTTACCAACATTAAAAGCCTGGAAAGACATCACAAACATAAGTAAAGCAGCAGAAAGCCTCAGAGAATCAGCTGGGTGTGATACCAAGACCCTGACATGTCTCAGAAAAGTTAAACAAGATTGGACCAGCGGAGCTTCCATGGGAAGGGAGTCTCGCAGTTGTGGTGCTACCACAACTACCACATAACAGTGAATCCAGGGGTTGGGACATGCACACATGGGAGTTATTTCAACAAACCTCGAATCAAGGAAGCTGGGCACAAACCATGTGATTGAATTTTGCTTTTCTTTTGACCTTTAGGAGTTTCTACTGCAGAGGGAAAGAACTACTATAATTTGAGGAGGCTACCGCTCATAAAAAAGGGAAAGTATGCTAAGCAAATCAATTCTTTACTGGAACATTAAAATCTTCTGGCAGAGGAAAAATTGCCTTACATTTCAAAACTCAGTCTCTCAAAAATGTTAGACAAGGGATTTCTTAACAGAATTCTGGTTAGCTTGGGACCCTCCACTCTGTGTAAGTGGTAAGTTTTCTCACCCAGATTTAAGTCAGAAGAGAAATGGATCTCCAAGATTCTTGTTGTGCATAGCACTGATTGCATAATGCCAGTGTGATCGAGAACACACCTCACTCCAGCCTTGGAGCAGCTTTAAAAACTTTTTTGAGGCACTAACATGTTGTTTTCTTATTTTAAAAGATCTTGAAAGAAGATGGGAGGATTTAGTGCAGACTGATTGAGTAGCATTCAATTTGTTTCAAATGTAGCACTACCATTTACGGTACACTTTGAAGGTGAAAGAACACTGGGAGCTAAAAAAGCCAATGCAATTCTGGGTTGCCCCAATAGGAGTATAGCATCTAGATCAAGGGAAGTAATAGTACCACTGTATTCCGCTCTGGTCAGACCTCACTGGAGAACTGTGTCCAGTTCTGGGCACCACAGTTCAAGAAGGAGACTGACAAGCTGGAACGTGTCCAGAACCCCAATTAAAACCCCAATTCTATGTCCAAATTAGTCCAAATTTGCCAGATCAAATGTTCAAAGTACTCACGGTACCATCCTTTAGTAATTGTCCTTTGGAAGTATCAATTGCTGTCGCCAATCAGTCCTGCAGCTTCGCACTGTCAAAGGAAGTGATCTGTGTGTTTGTATTTCATTGATCACAGGTCATTTTGAAGGCTGTGGAGTGGTGTTTAAAAGTTACTGTGTGGTCTAGGAGTTAAAGTGTTGTTGGGCCATGACCCAGGAGACCAGGGTTCGAATCCTCACTCAGCCATGAAGTCCACTAGGTGACCAGTCATAGTCTCTCAGCCTAACCTACCGGTACCTCAGGATTGTTGTGAGGTTAAAATAAGAGGAGAGGGGCCCAGGTATGCTGCCTTGAGCTCCTTGGAGAAAAGACTGGAAATAAATAAACAATAAACCTTAACTCCTTACCTTTAAAAGTATTTATCTCTCAACTTCCCACAATTTTAATCCTCCTCCCTTTATAGCCCTAAGAGATGATTCACCAAAGTGAATTAAATCATGCAGTGCATGGAGAAGGTGGGTAGGGAGAAGTTTTTCTCTCCCTCATAACAGAAAAAAGAAAGGACTTAGTCATGCTGGGAACTTGCTCTCACAGAAGGGAGTGGCAGACACCAAGCTGGGTGGCTTTAACAGAGAAAGGGACAAAATCGTGGAGGAGCTTTCAATGCCCATGCTTTGCCTCCACAGTCGGAGGCCGCCTTGCTTCTGAAGGCAAGTTGCTGGAAACCCCAGGAGGGGAGAGAGATGCTCTTGTGCTCGGGTCCTGCTTGCCGGCTTCCCACTCTCCTTATAAAACTTCTTCGTATATTCAGTACAAAATACCCAGTCCTCCTGATATCTTTTATAATTTCGATTTCTTATTCTAGTGGTCACCCCTGCAATTCTTCCTTTCTTGGTCCCTTATCTCTTTTCCATTTCTGTGCTAATGACAGATGTATGGCAGTTGTTGCATATAGTAACAGGTTTCCTTTTTAGTAACTTCTGTTATTAACCCCAGCAAAAATGCTTCTGGATTTTTAGAAAAGATTTTTTTCTTCAAAAAAAGAAGAAGGTTATTATGGCTAATTTCCCAATAATTTTTAATTAAGCTGCACGACCACCACTTGTGGAAAAAGTTCCCTCTGCTTCCTTGCATTTCCAACAGTTGCCCTTTGTTGATTTTGACATTTTTGCTAGTATTTGGCATCAAATACCACCTGTGCATCATCTTCGTGAAGTTTATTCTTAGCGTGTAGCATGCTGTAAACCTTATATTTACTTTCCATGATTGTTCCCATAGTCTCTGAGGCACACAAAGAAGGGCCTCAGCAGATGATCTCAGGATCCGGGTAGGTTCATATGGAAAGAAGCGGTCCTTGAGGTATTGCGGTCCTGAGCTGTTTAAGACTTTATAGGTCAAAACCAGCACGGTATCAGGCTGCCGGCATAGATAAACAGCAAGCAGTGGTAGTAATTACAAGAAGATTTATTGTCTACAGCCAATTATTCTCGGAGCCACGCTCTCTAGCGACTATACATCATAGTTCCATTGAAACGTCTGAACTTGAGTCCCTCCCCCAGCAGGAAACACGGAATCTCCTGCCCTTCCGCTTCTGGGGTCAACACATGTCTCTGACCCTTGCTATTTGTCAATACCTTGGGCTCACAGGGCCAGCTGCCTTCCCTTCCCTTCCTCTGAGGAAGAATCCCCCCCCCAAGCAGAGAGCTGGCTTTCCTCCAGCCCGCTCTCACTACCTTGATAAGGCGCATTCCTTTCTGAGAAGGGTTTTTTTGGCCACGACTTTCAACTGTCTAAGAAAAAGGCAAGTCTCCCTCTTCCACTTCTGCCTGGCTGCCCCCCCCCCCCATTCAGCCTGCTCCTCTTGGTTGTAGTCAGTCATGTCCATGACACCTGGAAACTAATTGGTAGCCACTGCAGTCAGGCCAGGATCAATGTAATATGCTCAAACTATCTTGCTCCGCTAAGCAACCTGGCCGCTGAATTCTGGACTAGCTGAAGTTTCTGAACTGTCTTCAGGGGCAGCCCTACGTATAATGCACTGCAGTAATCTAACCTTGAGGTTACCAGAGCAATAATAATAATAACAATAATAATAATTTATTATTTGTACTGCGCCCATCTGGCTGGGTTTCACCAGCCTCTCTGAGCGGCTTCCAACAGAATATTAAAATAATCTATTAAATATTAAAAGCTTTCCTAAACAGGGCTGCCTTCAGATGTCTTCTAAAAGTCTGTTAGTTGTTTTTTTCTTTGACATCTGATGGGAGGGCATTCCACAGGGCGGGTGCCACTCTGCCTGGTTCCCTGCAACTTGGCTTCTCGCAACGAGGGAACCGCCAGTAGGCCCTCGATGCTGGACTTCAGTGTCCAGGCAGAACGATGGGGGTGGATACGCTCCTTCAGGTATACTGGACCAAGGCCGTTTAGGGCTTTAAAGGTCAGCACCAACACTTTGAATTGTGCTCGGAAACATGTTGGGAGCCAATGTAGGTCTTTCAAGACTGTCCTCCCAGTTGAACGACATGGCCCAGGGAGAGAGGGAAAAATAGGGGAAGTGAACAACTGGCTTCGCAAATGGTGCAAACAGGAACGGTTTGGATTCTTAGATCACGGTCTGCAGTTTCTTGAAGATGGGCTAGAAGAAACAAACGAAGCCATGCAAACAAGTCCTGAGTGACAGTTTCTCGTAGGGCTGGTGAACAACACTCTGGTTCATACATGGTTGAAGGGTGGAAATGGATCATAAACCCCAAATGCTGAAAGGTTATGTAAATGATCTCAAAGACGTCAGTGTAACAAGCCCCCTGACTGGCAATGGGAGAGGGTGAGTAAGAAAACAAACATTCCCGAGACAAGGAATTTGGGAAGAGCCTCTGAACTGAGGCTTGGAGCTTGCCTTTCCTACTGAAAATGCATATCAGAACTGTTTGTCCCAGGCTTTTGTTTTAGCTGAAGAAGGTGGTGCTTTAGGGAGTTGGGGTTGGGGGCTGGCTCTGAACAAAGGAGACCCTAGCAGAGGCACTTTGAAGTCCTTAAGACCCTGCTTGCTTGACTAGCATGAGAAAGCATCAGGGGAGAAGGCATGTTTGGCTCCAGGGTGGCATCATCTCCAAGTGCATGTTCCCTCCCAGGGCATAAAAAGAGCTCTCCTGCATTGTGGGATAGGATGTTTGCACTTGTTTCACCTGTGCTATGACAGCTCCTCTGGCTCCCATTCAATTTCCAGGCTGGATTTAAATTGCTGGTTATTGGGAGTAGCTGGGTTAATTACCTATTGAATCCCTTTTGTATGCTGAGTGAGCAGAATTTGTCAAGTGAGTCCTGGTGAAAGAGGAATGGAGGAAGCTCCCTTATACCAAGCCAGACCATTGGTCCATCTTGCTGAGTTCTGCGTACACTGACTGGCAGCAGCTCCCCAGGGGCTTAGGTAGGAGTTTGTCCCAGCTCCACCTGGAGATGCTGGGGACTGAACTTGGAACCTTCTGCTTGCAAGGCAAATGCTCTACCCCTGAGCTACTTGTTACAATCACATACACAACCTTTGCATAATCCCTTCTGTGAACATGGAAGCTCTGCTTGTTCTTTGTTGCTCCAGTGTGCAGAACTGGAGGTTGGAGGGAACCAGAGTTTGCAATGATTCTGAAAACCAGCTGAATGACAAGTGAGTTCAAATCCTGTTTGCTTGTTTCCCACAAGCATCTGTTGGCCATTGTGAGACCAGGATGCTGGACTAGATGGGCCACTGGCCTGATGCAGCAGGCTGTTTTTAGGTTTTTATGAATTGAATTTTAAATACAGGTAGGTAGCCGTGTTGGTCTGACGTAGTCGAAACAAAATTAAAAAATTCCTTCCAGCAGCACCTTAAAGACCAACTAAGTTTTTATTTTGGTATGAGCTTTCGTGTGCATGCACACTTCTTCAGATACCTCATACCAAAATAAAAACTTAGTTGGTCTTTAAGGTGCTGCTGGAAGGAATTTTTTGAATTTCAAATGTTTTTAATTACTTTTAAAAATCTGTTTTTGCTGATAATTTTAATATTTCATGTAAACCACTTAGAGGTTTGCTGCAATCAAGCAGTGTGTGGGATTTGCTGTTTATTTATTTTGGTAGTACAACAGTGTTTCCCCTCCAAATAGATCTTCATACAGAACGAAAGCCTCTTGACTTCCAAATCAGGAGTAGCTCACATGGTACCCTCCACAACATGGCCAATAGGTCAGAGATGATGGAAATTGGAGCAACATCTGGAGGTCTCCATGTTGGCTGCTGCCATTGACACAGAGGAAATTTATCGCAACCTAAAGCAATACAACATCCCATGGCTGAAGCAAAGTCTTCAGGGATGTGTAACAGTATTGGAGGCAGGAAGGGGGTTGGGCAGTGGTCCTTTCTTGGACATCTAGGCTCTTATAAGGCTGCAAAGTGCACTGGAAAGGTGGCAACATTTGCTCTCCTGGGGCAGCTGCTGGGACCCAAGAGCCTTGGCTAAGACCCCATTCTGCTGCAAATCTTCTGCCCACCTACCTGATTCCTTGAAGTGGGAAGCTACCAGCCATTTTGATCCCCACAGTGCCCTGGAATACCCAATGCAGAGTTATTCACAAGCACCTTGAACAAGGCCAGATGGTGAATGGCTTCCCATAGGCAGCTGCTTCCACCAGCTAAGCTGGGGGCAGCCAAAATGGTACCTTCCAGGTGTTGCCGGACTACAGTTTCCATCGCACACAGCCCGCATGGGCAGCAGTTGGAGATGATGGGACTGCCAGAAACCTCTGGGGTGCACCACACTGAGCTGAGTCAATGACTTGGGGGAGTAAGCAGGGCTGGCAGCCTCAGGACATCCTGCTAGGATCCCCCCCTAACCTGGCCTTCTCCTTGAAACTATCCATAAATTCATGCTTGTTTTCAATTGTTGCTGAGTTAACCTATTCATGTTCACACCCTGCCCCTCTTGTCTCCAGAAGCAGAAATAAAAGCCCCATTGGACCTGGGAAGTATGGCTACGGACAAGTGCCCTATATCCTACCACTGCAGACTGACACTGGGCAGGAGCCCAACAAGCCACGCAGGAGGCAGCGGCAGGCAGCCCAGAATACAGCCAGCCAGCAATGGGCAACATCGGCTCAGAGCTCTTTTGCTCATCCTTTTAACCCTTCGCCTCGCCATGGAAACTTATACCAAGAGGACTCCAGGCCCCCGCCCAGGACTCCGGTTTCCAGTGACTCTGCTTACCCCGAGGCCGGGCCCCACTTGCAAGCCTTTCCAGCATCTCAGAGTTTGTTCCACGGCACAGAGCTGGTCTCTCATGTTCCTGTTGCTCACCAGTCAGTTCAAAGCCAGACTCCCACTCAGAGGACCTCTGCGATTGTGTGCACTGGAGCCTATAAGCAGTACAAACTCTGCAACACAAATGTAAGTGGTGCCCCCTTTGCTTTTGCTTTTAGGAACTTTGCGGGATTCACTGGACTGTTAAGACTGTAGTAATTGCTCGGCTGGATGAGAACCACCCACATAATTTCATTACAAAAGTTGGATGCCACCCCCCACTCTCTCCAGGGGCTGTGTGCCTTTGAGAATCAAGACTTGGCAAGGGCTGTTGTAGCTTTAGGAAATATGATTTATTCACATATTTACACCTGAATTTGGATGGAGGGAGTCCGGATCTTACAACGTGGTCCTCTCAAGAAGGGCTTGGCAGCCCTGGAGTCCAAGGCATCTCTCCCAGCCTACCTTCAGCCTTCTTGAGAGTGAGAGCAGGATGCTAGACTCGATGGGTCATTGGCCTCATCCAGCAGGGCTCTTCCTAGATTCTTCTGGTTTCTGCCCCACCAATACAATTGATCAGACTTTGCCTGCCTGACACACTCCAGATGTTTTGGACCACAACTCCCATCAGCCCTGGGCAGCCTGGCTCTGCTCCATGTGGTTGATGGGAGCTGTATTTCAGAACTTTTGGAGGGCATCAGGATGGTGAAGGCGGCCCTAGAGGAACTTCTCAAAAGCCAAATCAGAAAGCTAGGAAAATGAGCAAGCTTTTGACGCTGGGAAATCTATAGTGTTTCTCCATATAGTATGTGACGTCCCAGTTCATACAATTGGGCAGTAATTAAATTTATTAGCTGTGATGTTTTGAGGACCCCCACTGGCATCCAGAGAACACTGAGTTTTTTTCTTTTATTTGGAACATTCTGTGAGGTTAATATAATTTACCAAGGGGAAAGAACTGTTATTTGGAATCCTGGTGTTGGGTCATTTCCCCCTATGGATTCTGCTTGGGGCAGTTAATTAATAACAAATTAAGTCAATCTGCTTTGGTCCATTAGGTCATTTCCTCATCATTATATTTTTATTGTTTTTTCATTTAAGGCAGAACTTGCTTTCTTGTGACTGGCACTTTGGAGCATGTGAATGAGCTTACATTTTTCAGCTTGTGTGATATAATAATAATGATATAGAGGCTGGTGGTTAGTTAAGAAAGTCTTATTCTGTAGTGTTTTTGATGAAGTGCTTGAAGTTGTGCTAAGTGTTGTACAAGTTACAAAGAAACCAGGGCAAGTAACTCCTTGCTGATTGCTTAGAACCTACAAACACGACACGATAGGATTTGAAGTGAGAAGGGAAAGGGATAATTAAAACAAACAAAACTTTTATATATGTAAAAAAGTCACTAAATTAGAGGGAAAGTGTTGAGGCTTGAGATGTAAAGATGGGTCTCAAGAGGGGAAGCATTCCTTCTCTGCTAGTTAATATCAGGTGCCAGGCACTTGCACAGAACCCAAGAGTCGTGTGGTGCTTTCTCAGGCTTGTGTGGCAAGAGTCCTGCTGGGTCCACTTAATCCACTATCCTGTTTATACAACGGTGGCTAGTCAGATGCTCCTGGAAGGCCCAGAAGCAGAATGTGAAGATATCTAGAGCAGAGATGGAGAACCTGGGGCTCTGCTGGACCCAGCCAGCATGGCCAGTCATCAGTGTTGTGATTTGTGCATTGCAGGGGGTTGGACTAGATGACCCTCAGGTCCCTTCCAGCTCTACTATTCTATGATTCTATGGGAGTTGCAGAGCTATATAAAACTATGCCTGATGTGGACAAAGTGGATAGGCCTCTCTCATAATACTAAAACACAGGGGCATCCAGTAGGCTGCAGTGGGTGGAACAGTGCTGCATTTGCCCTAATGGAACGGCCTCCTCTGCAAGGTCTGTCCTCCTAATTTGCCTGGTTCCCTTTTAAAGCCATCTCAGCTAACATCTGTATCTAAGCCGTCATTTGTGCTGGCGAAAGAAATGGCAGCCTTGGGTTCACTGTGTGGCCAGTAGTCAGATATACAGCTTGGAATATGTTCATGGGAGTGAAGTGTCCTGGAGCTCACTGCCAGATGAAGAACTTGAACTCAGGTTCCTGTTCCTGTCAGACTCTTTAATGCACAGATAGCTGCCATGAGAACCTATGTGAAGTAGTGGTTAGAGTAGTTGCACTAGGACCTGGGAGACCAGCATTTAAATCCCCACTCAGCCATGAAGCTCACTGGGTGGCCTTGGGTCAGTTGCTGCCTCTCAGCCCAACCTACCCCACAGGGTTGTTGTGGTATTAAGTGAGGAGGGGTAGAGCTAGGTATATGATCTTGAGATCCTGGGGGGGGGGAAGGTGGGATATAAACACAATTCATATGTTTAAAAATCAGTATTAATATTATTATTAACAATATTATATTAATAAATGGCTCTGAGTGATCCATAGGCAAGGCAAGGGATAAAGGCAGAATGGGTGAATTGCACAGCTAAGTATGAGATAAGATGTTGATCCATCTATTTCATTTGGTGATCCCAAGCTCTAGTATTTCCCAGAAAACATGGGGCTTCAACGTGGATATAGTGGTCCCAGAGCTCAGAAATCTGGTCATGTCTAAGTGCCACTGAAATCAATGGGATATGTTACTTTGTGGCCAACCTAAGTTCCATTCATTTTAATGGCAGTTAGATCCGACAACTTTGGTTTGGACTGAGGCCAGAGCCTGAATCTCTGCCCTAATGTATGCAATACAATCTCTTTCGGAGAGTGAGTGAGAGATCAATATGCTGTGAATTCAACACATGGATCAGAGGTTTGGCAAAATGGAATAGTTTTTATTTTATTTAAAATACAGTCGTACCTCGGCTCCCAAACGCCTCGGGAGTCGAACGTTCTGGCTCATTGATTTGTTTAGACATTGCAGGTTCAACCCCAGATGCGTCTGGGGGAAAGCAAACTCAAGCTTATGCCTGAAAAACAAAAGTGTGTAATGTGTCCCTCTCAGGTTCTCAAAATATGACAAGTTGTAAGTTTCCCTTTAGTCCCCAACTTAGCCGAAAGGGGGGTGTTTCTATTGAAACGTGGCAAACGTCTGCTTCTAACAGCTGGTGTCCCTCCCCACTCTCTTTGCCCTGAAATGAAAATTAAAAACTAACAGCACTCCAAAGAGTCTGTTCTTTTAAAAACTCAATGAAGTGTGACTAGATCAAATTCCATCCTTCCCCCTCCCCTTTTCAGAATCCCCCAACGAACTCCATTGAAATCGCAGACATTTTCCTTAGTTTTCACCCCAAGTTTCTCTCTCTTTTTGTGTGTGTCTCAGTTTTTCACTTCATTATTCACATTTCTCCTAGGTATAATTCCCTCCTTCATCCATAACATCTCACCCTTTCTTGTTATTCATACCTATAGCCCAGTCCATGTCTTCCTCACCTACCACTCAGCTAATGCAGACACATTTAGCTTTTCGAACCATTTGTTGCCAGGCCTGACAGCCTCCCTGCCTGTGAATTTCCTCTAAATTGCTTCATGTCTTCAGGATTTTCTCTCTCTTTTGCAAACTGTGTGGACGCACTTGGCTTTCATATTTGGTGTGCCCAAAAATATTTCTCCATCATCCTTGATTAAAGTCATTTAAACTCAATGCATGCAATCCTGCCTCTGCTTATATGGTGAAGGAACTTCAGTTTCATGGCCAGGTCTGCATTCTGGCATTCCTCTTCTTCCTCTTTTGCAAAGGCAGGGGTTTTCAATTACAAATAATTCCCTCTAAATGGCTCTAATCCATGTTGCATATATAAGAGGCTATTTGCTCTCTTTCGCATATATAAGAGGCTATTTGCTCTCTTTCGTGGGAGAGTTCTAAGATTTTACCCCTAGTGAGCTTTGTGAGGAATAAAGTGGTAGAGTGGAACTCTCTTCCAAACTGCTACAGAAAAAGAGAGGGATCAGATGGCAGTTTTATTTTGTAGAGTGGAGTTTTGTAGAGTTTGCCTTACCTTTTGCTTGCATTTGAATTACATGCTGATGCAGTGGACGTATACCGCTGTAGTAAATGGACAAGATTATCCTCCTTCATCATCATTGCCAGTCATCTATCATCTATCTATCTATATCTTATAACCCACTTTTATTCAAAGGAGTTTAAGGTGGCGTACACAGTTCCCTTCCCTCCCACCTCAAGCTCTTGGCCAGGGATATATAAGAGCAGAGGAAGGGAGTAGGGAGGATGTAAAGAGAAGGCTGAAAGGTCCGGTTTAGAAATGGGATAAAACTCCTGGGCTTCTCCTCTTGTTGCTTCTCCCACTTTCTGGACAATGAAGTTTTCTGCAAGGCCAGTGAGGAATCTGTTCGACCTAATGCTCTTGGCTGAGTTTGACATCCAACATGGGTGACACCTGACTTGAGAGTAGTACATGTGAAAATGATCTAGGAGTCTTGGTAGACTACAAACTTGACATGAGTCAACAGTGTGATGCAGCAGCTAAAAAAGCCAATGCAATTCTGGGCTGCATCAATAGGAGTATAGCATCTAGATCAGGCATCCCCAAATTGCAGCCCTCCAGATGTTTTGGCCTACAACTCCCATGAACCCTAGCTAACAGGACCAGTGGTCAGGGATGATGGGAATTGTAGTCCAAAACATCTGGAGGGCCGAAGTTTGGGGATGCCTGATCTAGATCAAGGGAAGTAATAGTACCACTGTATTCCACTCTGGTCAGACCTCACCTGGAATACTGTGTCCAGTTCTGGGCACCACAGTTCAAGAAGGATACTGACAAACTGGAACGTGTCCAGAGGAGGGCAACCAAAATGGGCAAAGGTCTGGAAACAATGCCTAATGAGGAACAGCTTAGGGAGCTGGGTATGTTTAGCCTGGAGAAGAGAAGGTTAAGGGGTGATATGATAGCCATGTTCAAATATATAAAGGGATGTCATATAGGTGAAAGGTTGTTTTCTGCTGCTCCAGAGAAGCGGACACGGAGCAATGGATTCAAGCTACAAGAAAGAAGATTCCACCTAAACATTAGGAAGAACTTCCTGACAGTAAGAGCTGTTCGGCAGTGGAATTTGCTGCCAAGGAGTGTGGTGGAGTCTCCTTCTTTGGAGGTCTTTAAGCAGAGGCTTGACGGCCATCTGTCAGCAATGCTTTGATGGTGTTTCTTGCTTGGCAGGGGGTTGGACTGGATGGCCCTTGTGGTCTCTTCCAACTCTATGATTCTATGATTCATTCCATTGCACCATGTCATCTTGAATACACCCACATGATTTTCTTCTGTCACGAAGGCACAGTCTCTCAATTCTTCTTTAATTTTATTACGTTTTACAAGCTCACTAAATGGAAGAACAAAAAAACCCCAACCAATTTGATAGCAATCACATAACACAACGACAAATGTCCCCCTCTCAGCTCCAGTACATCAATAGCTGAATCCTACTGTGACCTGAGTGGATCATTGCCAAAACAAGAGTTTTCTTTGGTTAAAGCGAGAAAAATAAAGTTCTAATCACATCAGACATCATTGAGATTGCTACTTAAAGCCAGAGTTGGCCTAACTTGACTTCCTTTTTAAAATGACAACTCTTGTGAATAAGAACTTGTAACTTGTAACTTGTGAATAATAATAAGTTTTCTTACTTTATAATAATGCCATTTTACATCACATAGTATTATAATGTAAAGTTATCATTGTGGACCAAATCACTATGATATTGTTTGTATGTTTCACTTAGGCCTATCTGTGTATTGTTTTGCAACTGAATTGCATTTAAAAAACCTGTAAACTCACATCAAAATGTCATTTTCTTTGCTGAAACCATTTATTAAGAAATTATAAATTTAATATTGGGTTTTCTGTGAAAGAATTCATTACAAGCTGAAGTGTGTGAGGAATTGAATGGGGGGTGGGTTGGAGGAGAGTCGGAAAGAACAGCTAATTTGTTCATGGCTAGGGGGCACATTCTGGACGGTTCTGCCAGGGGCGCAAGATCACCTAGCTACGGCTCTGGTAATGTGTAGCTTGCCCTGCAATCTTGCATCTTGAGTACACTTGGTCAGCCCTGATTTGGTTCACACTAGCGTCTGGCAACACTCATGAGGAAACAGGTGCTCTTCCCATTAAATTAGCACAGATGGAAGAGGACATGAGCTGATATTGGTTGTTGGAAAACCAAACTTCAGCTTCTATGACTTGGAAGCTTCACACTCCTGCTGTAAGCCTAAAAAAATAGATTTGAGTGTTGCTGCTAGCTTGTGAGTGATTTCTGTAAAACTGCTTAGGCAGGCTGGCTGAGACTGTGCGATTTGAATTTGCAAGGAAAATGAATGATTGGACACAGATTTGTGGCTTAGAAATAGTGCACTGGATCAATGGTAAATGTCTTAGCCAACTTTGTTGGCTAAGCTCCATGTGTGGTGTGCCAAATGTGTGGTGTGCCAAATGCATGAGGAATGTGCTTTGCAGTTCTTTATAGTTGCATAGCAGCAGTGTGCAAGTGCTTCATGCACTGAGATCAATGCCTCTTGTTGGGGCATTAAAGTTGCATGTGGACTGCTTTCAAGAGAAGATGTTTTCAGTGGTGAGCACTGAGAATATTACAGAGAATATTTTCCTCCCCACCCTTCCATTGCAGAAACTGTGCTCAGAGTGGGTAAGAACATATTAAAAATAACAAAAAAGGCACCTTGACTGGGGCAATATCTGGCCACCACCTGCTGCTTCCTGGCTCCTGGTCTTGGGGTCCCATGGCTGTTGGCAGTTTGGGCCAATCACCAGTGTGCTTGGGGCATGGCTGCACTGGGGAGGGGGCTGATGCAGACTCCTGCCAAAGGCTTTACTTAGGTCTGCTTTCTGGGCATAAAAACAAGCCCAGCCCTCCCTTGAGGCTGCAGTGTCCTTTGGTTTCACAGAGTACATAACAGTGGCATCTAGGATTCTGAATCAATCAGATGACCATAAATTGGTAGTAATGAATACTGTAAGATGAGTTTCAATAATAAATGTGGGTCGAAAGCAGTAAAGTGGTTCAGTTCTTAAGTGGCTCAAAAGTGGAGTTTGCATTCAGCAGCTTCCTTCCCAAGGACTTTTTCCTCTTGCAGGCACTCCTCCTGTTACAGTTTTATATCCCTGCCCAATGCTTCCTTCCCACTTGCGGCTTTGAAAGACTCCTGATAGCAAGGCAGGCTTTCCTTCCATTGGTCAGGGTGGCTCTGTCTTCGGCACAGGCCGGGAGTCAAGGCTGAATGGGCCCTGAGCCACACTCTTTGGGGAGGAGTGTGATTTTGCTTGAGGGACGACAACAGTTATTGTGATGCTAGTATTTGGCCTTGGAAAATGCTGCTTTCCCTTTCATGGAAGGGGGAAAATGGTCTGTTCTGAACCCTTGCCTGGTGGTCAGAGAATACAAGCCCCTAAATCCTGCATGGCTGGCATGCAATGGACAATGAAGTTTAAATCAGGTATATATTCATTGAACGTGATGTGTCTGTGCCAAATTAATATACAGTATGCTGTTTTCAGAAAGGGGGGAAAGGGTCATTAGAGGAGCCTATGACTAGAAACATCAGTCGGCAGGACTGCGTTTCTCTCATGCCAAAACGCTGATCTTTGAGGAAAAGTTTTTCTGAAAGGCTTTTAACAGAAACAGCAGAACGGATTTCCGGTCTACCGCCATCGCTGAGCAGCAAGGAATCCTCAAGCTCTGAGGTTCCTGGAGCTATGAAGGAGTGGGGAGCCGCGAGAGCTTTGCGGACCCTGAAAAGAACCCGAGGTTGAGCTTTCTGGGGTCGTGGAGACTCAGCTGAGCCCCAAAACGTATCCTTCGCTCCTCGGTAAGCTCTATTAAGAGCCTCGAGAGCGAGCAGAGTTGAGATGTGGGTGCCTGTGAGTGGATTTGCTACCTCTGCAGCATGAAGCTCCGAGCCGACAGCCTGTTGAGCAGTGGATTCTTCCAGTTTTGAAAGAATTGAGGACTTTGGTCACCGTGAGTAAAAGAAAAGGGATTTTTAATTTGAAAAAATTGGCCACGGGAGGAGATTTAAAAACAGAAGTCAATCTCCCCCATTGAATGAACTGAGACGCAATTAACTTGCCTGAAGCCAGAAAGATTGACAGGAAACTTTCAATGTCCAAAGATTGGATTTAAAACCTTCCCCCTGAGGCAGGGTAAAGGGGAGAAGAGTTGAACTAAGTAAAATTTTTTATTTTGGACTGGGGAAAGTCCCCCTGTAAGCTGGAGTTGGGTCCCTGGAGGGATCGGCGAGCCGCCATTATGATGTCACAATAGGAAGGAATTTGTTTACCTCTTTGAGGTCGGGAACTGTCAGTATTGAAGAGAGCGCAAAATATAAGGTTGTGAATAAGAAGTTTGATCAATGCTCTTTTTGTAAATGGACATGAGTTTTAAGGTATGAAGAAGAACTGAAAATGCTAGTTTGCAACCAGTTCAGATATAATTGCTGTCTTTGAAGTTTGGAAATACGAACTGCGCCATTTCCTGTTTTGTAACCTGTGCTGTTCCCATGAAATTTGAGACGAGCAAGAAGCCAGTAGACATAATAACATCTGACCTCTCTGATTTTCAAGAGGACTTCCTGAAATTGTTATGGGAACTAAGAAGTGAAGTATATCAGAATACAATACAGATTGGAAAAATAAACCAGAAGTGTGTGGAAATTGAAAAAGGATTAATTTCATCAGAGAGTGTAGAGAATAAAGATGAACATTCATCAGTCCTGGACAATGCAATTGAATCTAAAGAAGAAGAGGAAGGGGCATGGGACATTGTGCTCCCAGTGAGAGAGGGGGGACAAGACCCATGCTTGACTCAAAGGGTTTTAAAGAAGAACCAGCATGGAATAATGCCCTCCCAGTGAGAGAGGGAGAGCAGGATGCATACTGGGGTCAGAATCTAAGATGAATAAAAATTGTGAAAGGATTGAAAAGTGGAAATTTAGATGGACGGTATCGTGTAACAGTTAGAGAATTGGGGAGACAGCAGGGAATGAAGAAGGAAGTGTGGATAGGCAGTGACAGAGTGAGAGTGGGGTAAGGAGTAATAATGGATGTTATTTTCTGACTGATTAAGGGGGTCCAAAACTGGATTGACCTCGAGTCCAGGGGAGGGGGGGCTGAATCAGATCTAAGTGTTTAAATGTTATTAGGATAGAAGAAGTAATGTCTGAATTTATGGATAATTTTTGGTAATAAATTTTAGGCTAAGGGGTGAAATAGAAGATAGATGGTTGGGAAAATAATTTCTTATTTGGAATAATGGATGAATTATAGGTTAAGGATAGTTGATGTTTATAGATTAGGAATAATTGAGAGATAATGAAAAAATGTGTTAAAATGATTCAAGACAAGATATAACATGAAAATTGCTTAAGTTGGATTTTAAAATGGACCCAGTGAGGGGGGGAATTGAGGAAGTCTACAATGTCAAGTAAAAATGAAAGATTGTTGTAATTGATATTTTTCTCTTTTTTCTTTTTTGTCTTTTTGTCTTTTTCTTTTTGTGATTTTTTGTATTTCGTATTGTTTTAAAATGAATAAATATTAATTATTTGAAAAAGAAAAAGAAACAGCAGAATGGTGGTGGTGAGGACCCGTGGCCACCCAGATGTTGCTGGTCTGCAGCTCCCACCATTTTGGCTGTTGGTTTTTCAGGTTGGAACTGATGGGAGATGGAATCAAACGGCATCTGGAGGGATGCCAGTTCCCCACCTCTGCAGGAGAACTAAGTGGGACAAGTCTGGGCAATTTCAGGTGTCAGGCAGAGGACGGCCTATTTGAATGCTCCTCCCATGGTGGGAGGAGGCTTTTTGAACATAGAAAAGGAGAGTGTCAGACAGAAGGACAGACCAATTTCTACTGGCAGGATGCCTCACCCCCGCCCTCCATCACTGTCCTTGTAGGAACTTTTAAGAGTCAAAGCTACCCTTTCTACTCTTCCAGAATGCAAATAGTGAATGTTTTCCAGATAACTGCTTTCCCTGCTTCTGTAACATGGGGGACAGATAGCAATGCTCCTTTGCATGATCTCAGTGATCAGGCTAGGACAGATGATTCTTAAGGCACCCCAGACCTGAGTTATTCAGGGTGTTGTATGTTAAGCCTTGCCCAGTACCATATGAGCAGCCAGTGCAGATATTTTAGCAAAGGTGTCCTATGCCATCAATCATCTGCCCCCACGGCAGTTTAGCTGCAACATTCTGCAGTAGCTGTAGCTTCTGGACTGGACTCAAGGGCCGCCCCTACAGAGAGTGCATTGCAATAGTGCGGTCTTTGCTGACTGGTGGCAGCTCTCTTTCTCCAGGCCTCAGGTAGAGGTGTTTCCCCTCAACAACCTGTGGTAGATATGGCTCTTTGCATGTTGCTAGACTGCAACTCCCATCCGTCCAAGCCAACATGGCTAATGGTCAGAGGTGGTGGAAGTTGTAGTCCAATGGCATCTATGAGGAATGGTTGAAGGAACTCGGTATGTTTAGCCTGGAAAAGAGGAGACACAGAGGAAATATGGGAGCCATCTTCCAATATCTGAAGGGCTGTCACATGGAAGAAGGAACAAGCTTGTTTTCTCCTGCTCCGGAGGGTAGGACTTGAACCCATGGCTTCAAGTTACAAAAAGGAGGTTCCAAATAAACATCAGGAAGAACTTTCTGACAGTAAGTGCTGTTCAGCAGTCGAACAGTCTCCCTCGGGAGGTGTTGGACTCTCCTTTCTTGGAGGTTTTAAAGGAGGCGCTGGATGGTCATCTGTCATGGATGCTTTAGCTGAGATTCCTGCATTGCAGGGGGTTGGACTAGTCACTAGATGAACCATGGGGTACTTTCATATGATTCTACTTTTCAGGCCTATCCTCCTTATGACAGGAGAGTGAGCAGCAAATTCCTTACATTTCTGTAGCATTCATGTTGCAGGTTGATGAACTCACTGAGGGAACAGTAGTTCTTGTCATCACCAAACAAGCCAGACCTTGATTTATCTGCAGGTAGGAAGAAGTCAACAAGAGCCTTCTTGCCAACTGCCTGTGTCCCTGGTTTTGGAGTCTCTGAAGATTCTCAGCCAAGGAATGTGTAATCTTCCTACTCGTCTCATGCCACTCGTCTCCTTTGTTTATATTATAATTTTTCTCAAGATAAGCACTTCTTGTTACCACCCTGGGCAGGCTTGGGTTGCATTTTTGAGGGCAGAACCACAATCATAAATAGGTATTCTTAATTCAATTCTTTTTAGTAATTTAACTTTTAAAAATGCTGTTTAATATTTGTTTACTTTTTTAAAATTAATAATTTCAACAGAGTGCTTAGAGGTTTTGTTACAATGGTGTGGCATACAAATTTTGTTAATGAAATAAGATTATACAGGAGTTTAAACCTTGCTTAAAATATTGCTGTTGCCCCCCCAAAGCTCTGATCCTATACCCTACTGAAGTCCAAAATGGTTTCTTGGAACATGGCCATTATTTCACAATGCCACTCAATTTTCTCAGGTCAGCTGCAAAGCCAATCCACACCTGGACTGCAGGAGGTGATATGGCCTCCTCTTTCATATTTTGTGGTGGTATGTTCCCCATTTCGGGGGGGATGGACTGCTAGGGCACACTCTAGTTTGGGGGCCACCATATTTATTTTCCCAGAATAAATGGAATGGCACTACATCAGCCTGTTCTGGATGCTGAAGGGCTTCAACTCGTATCAGCCTGAGACAACATGGCCAATGGTCAGAGATGATGGAACTGGTAGTTCAGAAACATCTGTAGGGCACTTGGTTAGGGAATGCTGATTTTTAAGCACTTTTGCCTGGTGCAGCCAATGGAGGAGCTAGACGGTGATTAGAGCTTGGACGGCCTTCAAACCATCAGCCAGTTTTTGTCAAATGGAAATAACTTTCAGCCAGTTTTTGTCAAATGGAAATCCCTTTAACCAAGTGCCTCTTGCATTACACACATTTTTTTTTAAAAGAGATTTTTATTAATTTTTCAAACAAGAAATACACAAACAAGACATATAATATAACACTGTCCCTTCATTTTCCCTCCACCCACCGGTCCACTTCTGCCACCAGTAGGGCCCGTGTGCTTTAGGAAACAAAGGGGTCCAATTGTGAGTTGAGTTCTGCTTCCCCCCTCCCTCCTCCCTCCATATCCCCCCCCCCTGCCACTGAGAGAACAGGGAGGAAGGAGTTATGGGGATCTGCATCCCCCAACTCTTTCATAATCATATTAATAAACCTAGGAAAAAAAAGAAAGAAAGAAAGGAAAGAAGAAAAAAACAAAAAGAAAATTGGGAAGAGTTCAAACTTCCCAGTTCTTATTATTTTGACATCTTAATTGCGACTCCCTCGGTTGTCTTCCTCATGGTTTTCCTTACAAATTCTGATTACTTGTGGCGAATTTTCCAACTCAGCTTCAAATCTTAATCTTATAATATTAACTCAATCCTCCTCCTTTTTCATGCTGCACTCCCACAGGTCCCCTCCTGCCACAAGAGGTGCCTGCAGGGTACAGCACTTCCAAGGTTCCATTTCCTCTTCACCCCTCTGGGCACCCCCTGCCACTGAGTGCCTCAGAGTAAGGAGAGGGGGGTAGGCAGCTTTCTGCCTAAACACCTCACTTAACCTGCAATAATTTACAGTAACTTAAAAATTCTTTCCAAGCCATTCTTATACTCCCTTAAGGAAACATAACACTTTTTTCCCTTTCTTTTTTACATTCCATCTCCTCTCCCTAAGTCTTTTTCCCCCAATTGGTTCAGCATTTCCATTGACATGCCAAGATTTCGAAGACCGTCTTTCAGAAACCAAAACAATACCTTTTAACTAAAGTTTTTACCCCACACCCATTCTTTCCCAAGTCCATCTCCAGGCCTTTGCCCCCCCCTGCCCCTGTCCTTCCCATCCCTCAAACACCCCACTCCACATTTTAACCCCTCCAGGATCTTCAAATCCATTAAACTTTAAGTCCCTTAGTCTCTCATCTTCTTGTTCTGGTTGTTTTTCTTCCTTTTGGAAGTCATATTTTGCTTCATCCCAAACAAATTTGTCACAGTCCAAGTCCTCTTCCAATTGTTTCTCCTCACACACAGTCTCAGAATCAGCAGTCTCCAAATTTAAGTTTAAATTATCCTTTAAGTCCTGGACTTGGACTTCAATCTCAACTGGTGGTAAGTTGGGATGTTGCCATTCCTTGTAGAAATCTTCCCATGACAGCAAGTAGTTCAGTACAGTCTCCTGGAAGGCTCGAGACAGCTTTGTTTTCATACCTCTCGTAACCGCAGATAAACAGGGGGTAGGGAACAATGGGTACTGGAAAATTCCTCTCTCAGACGATCGACTCCATTTTGGCTGTTCTTTTTCTTGATTCTTAACTCAGTCCCAAATCCATTCTTGCTTCCAATTTAAATAGTTCTTTCACCTTTACAAACAATTTTTCCTGTTCACAGCAATACAATCAATCCACCCGGTCTTTTGACAGTTTGACAGCTTTTGACAGCTGTCAAAACACTCTTCCCCTTAATGCCGCTGTACCTCAAGGGGTGCCGGACTCGGGGGCTGAGATGGTTCCAAAAAGTCTTTTTTCCCTCTCGGGACCACAGTTTCAAATTCTTTCGTTATTCAGCTTTGGATTTTTTTTTTTCCAATCGCCTCCCAGTTTCCCATTAGGAAGAGACCGGCTTCCGTTTCTTTAAGTCTCTCCTATTTTCCAATCAGCAAATTTAGGATCCTGATCAAAGTTCCACTTACTTCTTTAGGAATCTTTAGTATCAAATCGGAAGAATCCGCCGCTTGCCGGGTCAGGACTCGGAGCTTCGCTTCCCGGAGGTAAGATGTGGCCCAAAATGGCTCCCGCGGTTCAACCCCACCGGCTCACGATCGCTCTATTGAGCTCTCGGGCGGCGGGGGATCCGCCAAACGGAGCAGCCGCTGGACGCCTGAGTCATCGGAACTCTCGATCCGATGCTTTTACGGGGAGTCCGCTCGCTCTGCGGACTTCCCCCCCCTCCGAGAAGCCAGGGACCTCGGCACGCGAAGTCCCTGCGTCCTTCTCACCGCCGCGACGAACCGGAATATACTCTGGCTTCTCCTCAGATCGTATAAATCTTTCGCCTTTTACACACATTTTCTATAAATATGACTTTCTAGGCAAGGGATATTTGGACAGGTTTGTAAAAGTAGTTAGAGGATTTGCTCGAAATAGCAGTGGCCTCAAGTTGTTGCCTTTCTGGGATCATTCAGAGAAGATCCATGGGAAAGTCAAGACCAAAGACGTCATTGCTTCTGCATCTCACTGTGAACTGAGCTCCAACAGAAACTTGGAAAAACGACGACAGGAACATTTTTTCCTGTTTTCCAAATTTATTCCCTCTGATTTGCTTTCTGCTCTTGGCCTTCAAGGATCTGGGAAGACTGGCCAAGTTCAGCTGCCTGTGCTTGACATATGCAAAGCAATTTTAGTTGGGGAGAATACTTAACAAGGGGGTCAGCCTGGGTGTGAATTTGCATGACCCTTCTCCTCTGATTTATTTCATAGTCCTGAATCTGAATTGTGATGTTAAATGGGCCATCTGAGGCTGCCTCTTTTCTGGAAATATTCAGTGCTTCTGAGAAAGAGATACAGATGCAGCAAAATAGAATTCTATATATATACAGCAGGGGTTCCCAACAAAATTTTCTCGAGGACCCCTCATCGAGCCGCTATTGTGACAAGGACCCCCATTAATTCCTAATCCTAAAATTAAAAAGTGAGAGCCAAATTAAGAGTCTTTTTATATTTTATATTTATACGTTTTTTACAGTTCTTCCTCTTCATCTGTAGGCCTTTGTCGTTTTAACGAACCACTTTTAAACCAACAGTCCATTTTTAACTACGCGAACTGTAGCTTCCGCGAAAAACAACGCTTTGTTTACAAACACTACTGTTTTGCAAAGAGGCAGCGCGCGCCAGGGAGGAGGGAGGGGAATGGAGAAGACAGGGTACCTGCACAGTAGCGCACAAATGAAGCCGACGCGCGCAAAGCATCTTGGGGAAGTGAGCGTTAGTAGAATGCACGCGCTGCCTCTTTGCAAAACAGTAGTGTTTGTAAAGTGCCACCTAACGGCATACAGCAGAACTACTGCCTCTATCTAATTCTAGTTTTGCGCTAGACTCTGCTCATGCAGGAAGCGGCCAAAACAAAAAATATGTTATCATACGAAATATATTTAATATATTTTTTATTCTAATAGCATCTTGCGGACCCCTCTGGCATAGCTCGCGGACCCCTGGGGGTCCCCGGACCACCTGTTGGGAACCACTGATATACAGTATGGAGTTCTCGTTTGCGTGTGTGTATGTGTGTGTGTCCCTTGGACTGCAAGAAGATCAAACCTATCCATTCTTAAGGAAATCAGCCCTGAGTGCTCACTGGAAGGACAGATCGTGAAGCTGAGGCTCCAATACTTTGGCCACCTCATGAGAAGAGAAGACTCCCTGGAAAAGACCCTGATGTTGGGAAAGATTGAGGGCACTAGGAGAAGGGGACGACAGAGGACGAGATGGTTTGACAATGTTCTCGAAGCTACAAACATGAGTTTGACCAAACTGCGGGAGGCAGTGGAAGACAGGAGTGCTTGGCGTGCTCTGGTCCATGGGGTCACGAAGAGTCGGACACGACTAAACGACTAAACAACAACAACAACAAATGTGTGTGTGTAAAAAAAGGCCTCAGGACATTGCTGCTGCTGATCTGCCTGTGAGTATTGGGGAGGACCACTCCCCCTTGAAGCCCATTTCCCACCTTGGGCATGGGGGCAGGCCCCATACTCACCACCACAGCTTATAAGGCTCTAATAATAACACCAATGTTATCGAAGGAGGCAAGCATGGAACATGGAATTACTACTGGTACCGTAGAAGGGCAAGGGAGGTATGGCGGTGGGGGCAGATCCTATAGGCAAAAGCCACCTCCCTCACTGGTGTTGTGCAATGCCAGGTCTATAGGCAGCCACCCTGCGAGATTTCTTTACCTTGCAGGGGGTTGACCTGGCTTGTGTGATGGAGACAAGAGATGGTGCCCCCGGGTTTCTTCGTCCTCCACCAGTCACAGACCAAGGGCCGGGGGAGGGGTGGCATTGTTAATATGGGAAGATTGTTCTTTCAGGGCTTTGCCATCGCCGTCGATCCCTGGCAATGAATGTGTCGACCTGGTGTGGGGTTCCAAGAAGAGCTTGGATGTCTGGCCACCTAATGCACCAGCATGTCAGACCTACTGGAGGTGGTGACCGGCTGGGCCTTGGAGTTCCCCAATCTATTGGTATTGGGGGACTTCAACATCCATGCTGAAGCCGCCCCCTCCTTGCAGGCTCTGGAGCTGGTGTCTTCCATGGCGACACTAGGGCTCTCCCAGTTTGTTTCGGGCCCCGCACATCAAGCAGGCCACACGCTGAACCTGATCTTCGGCTCAGGCGTAGATGTGATTATCTTTTCATCAAATTTGCATGTAGATCATCTTGCATGTAGACCACCCTGATAATTGCCACCTGCCCAGATTTTAACTTGTTTGAATTAATTTTAAGATGTATTTTAATTAATTGATGTCTGTTTTTATGCTTATTATGTTGTTTTTATGATGTTAGCTGCTCTGAGCCCGGCCTCAGTAGGGGAGGGCGGGATACAAACAAACAAACAGACAGACAAACAAACAAACAAACAAAGAAAGAAACAATATTAATAATAGACTTCTGCAATCACTAAGTGTTTTGTGCTCTAACCCCCATCAGCCCCAGCCAGCATGGCTAATGGTCAGAGGTTTTGTGAATGTACTGGTAGTCAAAAACATATGGGGGTGCCCCAGGCTGCTTTGAAGTGTTGCTCCCTTGTTATTAAACAATTGTATTCAATTGACAGACCCTCCAAGTGTCCCTATTTTCCAGGGACATCCCCCAATTTACAGAAGCTGTCCCAGTTTCTGCTTTGATTCCGAATACCCCACTTTTCCTTAGGACGTCCCTATTCATTGGATAAATGTTGGGAGGGTACGCTTTTTAAAGCACTTTTTAACAAGGCCTTCTATCTTCTTGTAAAGTTCAAGGCGGCTAATAAGTTAAAAACAAATAAAGTAAATAATTGCGTGTCAGGGGGACTCCCTACAGGGAGCCTCCCCCCGTCAGCCTGACCAGTACTTTGCCCAGCGACAGCACAAGCAGCAAGTCAGGAGGAGGGAATGAGGAATGGAGCGGAATGGAGAGAGGGCTCAGTGAGGCGCCTGAACCCTGGCAAGGCTATAGGGAAATGAGTGTGCAGGAGGGGCTGAGAGATGCATCAGAGCCTTGGCACCGCTCTGGTCGAGGGTCAGCGGATGAGGGACTCAGTGAGACGTCAGAGCCCAGGTGCCGCCCCAGCCAGCAAGAGAGGAGACCTCTCCTTCCGGCGCCCGAATTGAGGCATGCACCCACACGTAGGGCGAAGGGGTGGCGTTTTGGGGTGCCCAGGCTTTTATGCTGGCTGAAAAGCAGATGGAAGCCATTGCCGGGTTCTGAATTGGACTAGGCGGTCATGTTTTCTGCTATCTCTGCACTGTAAATAGTATGCACAATAAAACTCTTAAAGCGCGGACTCGAGAGTAGCTGCAACAACCCCCTGATATCGCGGAAAGTAGCAGAATATAAAAAGATGCATCACAGCCATTCAAACAATTCAGTGCAGTGACTCTATCTTTTGAAAGTGGACCCTTCCTCAATTATATGTGCCCTGGTTACATTTGTACTGTAATGCACACAGCACAGAGCTGTCTTCAAAGTTGGTAATGGAAACTTCAGTTTTGCCAACTGACAGAAGTCCACTGAAGGCAAGATGAGCCTTCCTTCCCAGGTGTGCCCACTGAGAAAGCCATCCCCTTGATCTCAACGAAAGTAGTTCAGGGATTTGAGGACACAGCATAGAAGCTCTCATGAATACCTTAGCAGATGGGCAGGTCCATACAGGAGAGAGTGGCGCTTCAAATGTCCTGGTGTCAAACCATGAAGGCCCCTGAAAGTAATCACCAACCCTTTGGATGGGCCTGAAAACAAAATGGAAGCTGCAAGGATTGTTTCCATAAGATTGTATCTACATATTTCCCTGTTAATCTGACTGCCACATTCTGAGCCAGTTTTAGTTTCCTGACGTTGTTGATAGGCAGCCCTACATAGAACACATTACAGTGAAGTTAGTAACTAGGGCAGGGATGAATAAGACGTGACCCCCTCGTGTTGTTGGGTTTCAACTGACCATCAATGACCATTGCCCATGTAGGCAGGGGCTGATGAGAGCCAGAGTCCAACCACATCCATAAAGCTGCAGGTTCCCCACCCCTGATGTAGGACTTACCACATGGTGGTGATTGCCATCGAGCTTCATTTAAGCCTTTCCCAAGCATCCTTTTTGGGTTGCTAGTCATGGTTGCTTCTCTCTCTATCATTTCACTATTGCGACATCATGTGGCATAGGGGGTTTGAAAAAGAAGGAAGCCCAAGCCTCCTGCCTTGGAAGTGGGGTTAACCTGGTTCCAGTGTCCCCTGATCCAGGCCCCTGTTTTCCCTAAAATGCACAATTCTTAAGTTGGGGGAGGGTTGGTAGGAGGGAGAAGTGGAATGAAGGACGTCCTATACATTTGTGTGAATTCGTAGCTGCCAGAGAGTCTGGAAAATGGAGTGAATGAAATGATTCAGGGCACATTAAGAATTCTATTTCCCAGACTTCCTGGCAGTGATACAAACTCCAGATTAATCCCTGTGCCCAGAGCATCTGAGAAGGGAGCGGAGGAACCTCTCCATCTTACCCCTGACAATTGGTTTTCTTCCATTCTTCCAATTTAGTGCCTCATCCTTTTCTATACCTCAGGCTTTGTATTTCAAGCTATAAAAAATGTTACAGAAATAGAAAAGGTGTGTGTGTGTGTGTGTGTGTGTGTGTGTGTGTGTGTGTATATATATATATATATATATATATATATATATATATATATATACACACACACACAACACCATCTTATCAAGGTGCTCTTGAGGATCAGAGTCCCCCTGCCTCAAAATTTATTACTCAAAACACTTGGCATAGCTGTCAAGTTTTCCCTTTCCTCATGAGAAAGCCTATTCAGCAGGGTCCCCAAACTAAGGCCCGGGGCCGGATGCGGCCCAATCGCCTTCTAAATCTGGCCCGCGGACGGTCCAGGAATCAGCATGTTTTTACATGAGTAGAATGTGTCCTTTTATTTAAAATGCATCTCTGGGTTATTTGTGCGGCATAGGAATTCGTTCATATTTTTTTTCAAAATATAGTCTGGCCCTCCACAAGGTCTGAGGGACAGTGGACCGGCCCCCTGCTGAAAAAGTTTGCTGACCCCTGCTATTCAGCATAAGGGAATTTCCCTTAAAAAAGGGAGAACTTGACAGTTATTGCATTTAGGAAGAGATTTGGGGTTCTGTGTCCCATGGATCCATCCCAACAATGTATAGATGAGCATAGCTGCTACCAGCTACTACAAGCACCTGTGGAGAGCCTCATTCCAGTGGCACAACAATCAAAGTCACATGGGTCAGGTGAATTCAGGTATGCAGCAACCATTCTGAATGGTTGGAGAATCAAAGGTCCATCTTTTGTGCCTAGGTATTCACTGCATTGTTGCAGCACAGCCAACAGTCCAGTTCTGTCCACTGTGTTTTAGCTCAGAGAAATTCTGGTAACTTAATGTAACTGACAGGTGATGGTTGTGGTGGGGAGGGTGACCCTGGGAGGTTAACAGCAAAGTAATGGCTGGAGGTAGTTACGTGTAAAAACTTTTAACACATACCAATCAGAAGGGCTGGATGAGGTTGACCCAAGGGTTTCTCTTTCTCTGTTTTTGAAGAAGAAGTGAAGGAAACTGCAATATATCTTACTAGTGTAATTCAGTCCGTTGAGTAAACGGGCGCTAGAACATCCCGGGGTTCGGAGAAGCGCTTGCACAGCGCTTCTCCGAACCCCGGGACCTGTCCTTCCTGTTGGTGGCAGGGGGACAGGTACAAAGGAGGAGAAAGCTGCCCTTTCTCCTCCTTCCTTCCTCTCCCCCAGCCGCCGACAGGAAGGAGACATCCCGGGGTTCGGAGAAGCGCTTGCGCAGCACTTCTCCGAACCCCGGGACCTGTCCTTGCTGTCGGCGGCAGGGGGACAGGTATGAAGGAGGAGAAAGCAGCCAGAACAGAGCGTGCAGGAAGGGCTCAGAGACGTGTCGGGGGTCAGCAGATGAGGGACTCAGCGAGACGTCGGAGCCCAGGCGCCACCCCAGCCAGCAAGAGGGGAAACCTCTCCTTCCAGCGCCTGAATTGAGGCGCGCGCTCACACGTAGGGTGAAGGGGCGGCGGTTTGGGGTGCCCAGGCTTTTATGCTGGCTGAAAAGCAGGCGGCAGCCATTGCTGGGTTCTGAATCGGACTAGGCTGTCATGTTTTCTGTTATCTCTGCACTGTAAATAGTATGCACAATAAAACTCTTAAAGACAGTGTGGACTGGAGCATCTTTACTCGAGAGTAGCCGCAACAATCCCCTGACACAACCAGTCTGAAGTCACAAGTGTCTGGGAGAGTGGTAGCATTTTCAGGGCACTTGGCCAAAAAGCTCCAAACAATGGACAAGTCTCCAGAGGCAGTTTTCAAAATGCATTTTAGTAAATTACTTTGAAGAGAAGCGGTAGACTGAGAGATGTGCTAAGGGTCAAATACTTTTCACTTATGAGTGGGAAAATTGCTGCTGCTGGTGGGCATGCTTAACAGACAAATAGCAGTAGAAAGGGTTAAGCAGCACCCCACTTCCTAGCTGCCAAGTTCTCCCCCTTTTTTTAAAGGGAAATTCCCTTATGCTGAATAGTCTTCCTCGTGAGAAAAGGGAAAACTATGCTATGCCCCACTTCCAACCACCCCTTTGCCTCTGATTGCAGCTTTCCAAGACAGTAAGAAACTGGGGGGTGGGGTGGGGTGGGGGCAGACACAGAAATTCACAGTAGCCACCAAGACTTGTAATTAAGTGTCTCATAATCTGTACATAACTTAAATATATTGTGGCATATGGTTGTTTCTACCTCACAGAGGATATCTTATTATGCATTTTCTTTTACTTGCCTTTGTCTTTACTGACATGCACGCAAACATATAAGAGATATTATGTTTTCCCCCTGAATATGTATGTTTGAAATCCAACATATTTTTTTTAAAAAAATGTTTTATTGATTTTTCCATATAAATAAAAACACTTAACAATAACACTGAGAAAGTTTTTGAAAGCCAATAAATAAGCAAACCTTCCCATAATACTAGCATTGCCTGTTTGTAATTTCCATATGTATAGGACGGCCTGGCTCTGATGCACCAAAATTAATATCACAAATAATTGATTACACCTCTGTTGGAGATCACACTGACAGATGTGATCTATCATTCAGATGTTCAGATGTGATCTATCATTAATGCATGAGAGAATGTCAGCAGCCATGCCAATTGCACATGTTTCTGATCTAATTCTACCTTATTTGACAGGTGTGTCCTGAAAACAGAAACATCAGGGAGTTGCAGTGCTCCTTCTACAACAGCAAGCCTTTTATGGGGAGATTCTATGAGTGGGAACCTTTTGCGGAAGGTAAGGGAAGCTTCTTCCTTTAGGCAACATAGTGTGGCTTTCACTGTCCCACCACACAATATTTAACTGATGTGGGTTTTTGGTGTTATTATTATTATTGTTTTTAAATTTACATTATATACTGCCCTTCATCAAAACCTCTCGGAGGTTCTCAAGATAAAAACACGAGATAAAAGCACAACAAATACGGTAGTTCAAACAAAACAGTGGAAACCAGTAGGGAACATTTCACTCCCCCAACATATTTTGCAGCAGAGTTTAAAGTGAGGGGGAGGAACCCAAGGGACTGCAGGGGTGGTGGTGGAAACAGAGGCAAAAGCAGGTGGAACAAGGGATGCCATTCTTGTCTTGAATACCAGCAGGCTACCATACCACCACCACCTCAAAAGTCTCTGGCGCCTTGCTTCACATCCCTTCCACCATATAAATTTCTCCATCAAGGAAAGGGAGAGGTATGTAAACACTTTAAGGACACATCCCATCCAGAAGCACACCAGGAGGAGAGCACAAAGCAGGCTGGCAATTGGTGTGTCCTGAGAAAAGCAGGTGTGGCTTGGAGGGAATCATGAGGGTTGGATAGAGGAGCCTGGAGGCTTGAATTTGGTCCCTGGACCTGAGGTTCCCCATCCCTGTCACCATCCTGCAACATGACAGCTTCAAGGGCTGAAGCTGCTTGTCGGGGGACACACGTACAGGGAGCCCCCACCGGTTCTCCTGACAAGCTCTTCACCGAGAGTGACAGCGAGTCAGGAGAAAGGAATGAGGAAGTGAGCAGGGAGGCGTCAGGGCTGTTGCAGATGAAAGAGCCACGACATCGCCATGAGAGAGGCGCAGGGGAGGAGGAGCTGGGAAAGCCAGAGAGTGCAGAAAGCTGGAGGGAAGGCCGGTCCCTCCAACACCAGAATTGAGGCGAGCAGCCACCCGTAGGGCTAGAGGGCGGCACTTTGGGGTACCGAGGCTTTTATGTTGGAGGAAAACCCGGAAGAAGCCATTGCGGGGTTCTGACACGGACTAGGCAGTCATGTTTGCTGAGTTCTTCGCACTGTAAATACTATGCACAATAAAACCTTAAAAAGGAAGACGGAGTGGAGTGTCTTTACTCGCGAGTAGCCGCACACCTCTGACACTGCTGAATAGGGATACCTAAGGAATTGGATGCAAACTGACCCGGACTAATGAATGGATCAGAACTTAGTTGTACACCAGCTCTTGTACTTCCTAAATATTCTGACATGGTCCTTATTGATTCATAGGCCCATGAAACCTGCCACATCAAATGTGTCAATCTTCAAGATGTCACAGGACCCTTCATTTGGGGTCTTTTTTTGGTGCAGTGGATGAACATGGGTGTGATATTTAGAGGTCACTCCTTTAAATATGACCTTTTTGGCTTTTCAATATAATCAAATATATTGAGGGGCTATTTCATGAAAGAGCCAAGAGACGTATTTTCTGTTGCCCTATGACAATAGTGTGGATCTGATGGGCTTAAGTAACTGGAGGAGAGATTTCAGCTGAATGTCAGGAGAAATGTCTCGACAGTACAATCACTTTGGCAGTGGGAACCTGGAGGGCTCATGGTGGGCTCTCTATGTTGGAGAAGCTGGGCAACCATCTGATATAGATACGCCAGCTCTGGGCTTCCTGCATGAAGCAGGGAGTTGAGGCAAAGCCCAGCCATACATTTAATACCACTTTAGGACTCCCAAAGAATCCAGGGAACAGTAGTTTGTTAAGGGTTCTGAGAGTTGTTAGGAGTTCTCCATTCCCATCACAGAGTTACAGTTTCCAGATTTCTCTGGGAAGGGGGGTTGAGCCATTCTAAGAAGTGTAGCTCTGCTAGGGGAACAAGCGGGCGGGGGGGGGGGCATCCTGTTTCGTCATGTGAGGTGAAATGGGAACGAGCCACCCTGGGTGTGTGCTGCCTGCCCCCTTGCCACCCCTGACCAAGCCTTGCTTACCAGGGTCACGCGGCTGCAGCTTCTGGTGAGATTTTGTGAGGCCTCTGTGTGATCTTGTGGGCACTTGCAGGATCTCACTGGAACCTGGAAGCTGCCACGGCTACTTCTCCAGCAGTGGTGGGGGATCACTCTGCCTGAGGCGGCTGCCTCCTTCTGCTCATGGATGGGCTGGCCCTGGGAACAGGGGTCTCCAAACAGCTTCCAGCACTCTTAACAAACTACAGCTCCCAGGATTCTTTGGGGTAAGCCACAACTTTTTAAAAGTGCTATCATTGTGCTTTAAATGTATGGTGCAAATGGGACCTTTGACAAGATGACCTATAAGACCCCCCCCCCAACTCCATGATTCTTTTGACACAAATACTGGTAACCTAGCATGCAATGATTTGGGTGATTGACTACTCTCAGTTGTGAAACTGGTGCTAGGTATATTGTCCCTGCATTTTTACAATCATGTTATTTATTTATTATATTTATAAAATGCCTTATAAAATCAATTCTCTAAGGTGCTGTACAAAAAGTGTGCAATCAAACTATGCTATACAATACAATTGAGGAACAAATGTTGGAGGTCAGTGTGTTTGAGACTTGGATTGCTTTTAAAGCCTCATGGCTGACCTATTTGCTTAGGAACAGCTTTAATTAAAGGTGCGATGTAGATGTTGATTATTTTCTCTTTGCAAAGCATTGGCAGGGTTTGAGTGTACATTTCTGAAGCCCCTGCAGTAATATATTGTTATAGAGTTTCCTCCAAGGATGTGTAAAAACACTTGCAGGTTAATATTAGATACCTGCTGACAAGAAATACAAATCAACTAGCTCTCTATTATTGGCAGGAAGTTACTTTTCCTCTTAGCAGCAGACCAGATCAGGAGAGGCCCCCCTCCCCCCCCTGTGCTTTCAGGGAACAGAGAGAGAGAGAGAGAGAGAGAGAGAGAGAGAGAGAGAGAGAGAGAGAGAACGGATCAGCTGTGGATTTTTGTCAAATCTTTACTCCTACCCATGAGATGATAGAGATAGATAGAAAGATTAATAAAAATAAAATAATTTTATTTATACCCCACCCTCCCCAGTCAAAGCCAGGCTCAGGGCGGCTGACACAGTAAAATTACAATAAGACATAAAAGAAAAAACAATTAATTAATGTACAGGTTAAGATGCTTGGGCACCCCGAAACGCCACCCTCTAACCTTGCGTTTGGGCATGCGCCTCAATTCGGGCACCGGAAGCAGCTGTGCTCCCTCTCCTACTTGTTGGTTGGAGTGGTGCAGGGGCTCTGATACATCGCTGAGCCTTGCCTCCTCCACTCCACTCCCATCCTCATTTCCTCACCCTGACCCGCTGCTGCCGCTTTCGCTGGGCGAAGTGCTGGTTAGGATGGTGGGAGGGAGGCTCCCTGTAGGGAGTCCCCCTGACATCCACCCCCATGCCCCCTCCCCTCCCGAGCTGGGTTGCGTGAGAGGCGAGGGCGGGAAACCCTCGAAATGCGTGTCGTCCGAGTCTGTGGGGGTGAACACTTGTTGCCAGTCAGTCTCTTCCGGCGAACTGCTGAGAAAATCACTGAAAGAGCTTTCCTGCTGATCCGTGTCTGCAAAAACCACTTCCCACCCCCACATTGTAGTCTGCAGGCTCTCGTCCCCTGCCTCCTGCTCCTCTTCCCCTTCTCTGCTCGGCAGAAACCCCCCAAATTCTTCCTCACTGCTCGTGGGCGCGAACACCTCCTCCACCCTCCACCTCCTTCCCCCTCCTGGAACCTATGCCCCTCCCTGTAGAGGGAGAGCAGTGACCTGTGAAAAACCGGGTGTATCCTCATGGACTCGGGCAACTCCAAGCGGAACGCTACCGGATGGACCTGCTGCAAGACCTTGAAGGGTCCCAACCTTCTGGGAGCCAGTTTCTTGCATTTCCCTTCTGTGGGGATCCCCTTCGAGGCATGGGCGTACCCAGGATCAAAACTAGGGGGGGGCAAGGGGAGGGGCCAAGGCACGGAAGGGGAGGGGCCACAAAGTGGGCGGGAACAGCGAACTCGCGCTCCGCCGGGCTGTGCCCCTCCCTAGAAGCAGGGCTGGTGGGCGGAGGCGGAGCCCAGCCCAGCGGAGCGCGAGTTCAGCGTTCCCGCCCGCCGCGCCGCGCTCCCTGGTTCCCCGCCGCGCTTGGCCTTGCCTGAGGGCGCGCCGGGGAGCTGGAGGGAGGGTGCGGCGCGGTGCGGCGGGAATGGCGAACTCGCGCTCCGCCGGGCTGTGCTCCGCCTCTGCCCACCAGCCCTGCTTCTAGAGTAGGGCAGCTGCCCTAACTTGCCGAATGGTGGGTACGCCCTTGCTTCGAGGACAGCCACACCCTATCTCCCTCCCGGATGATCTCCCCCAGTCTCCGATGATGATCCACCCCCCTTTTGTAGGCCTCCTTGGCTTTTTCCAGGTTCTCCTTAAGTTGCTGGTGTACCAGCTCCATTTCCTCCGCCACTCCTCTGCTGCCGGCCCTTCTTCTGCTTCCAACCCTCCCCTAGGGAACACACGCTGGTCATGCCCATAATTGGCTTTAAAGGGCGTGAGATCTGTGGAGACATGGACTGCGTTGTTGTAAGCGAATTCTGCTAAGGGCAATCGATTCACCCAATCAGTTTGTCTCTGATTGACATAGCACCTTGTGGCGAGGTGACCCGGTAAAGGCCCCCAGACGTTTCATGGTCTATTGACCCAGTACCTCCCTCGCCTATATTCTTCCTTGCTGCCACCAACCAGTACGTCTGCGTACTGGTACACATATATTGGATTCCAGTCAGGTGAAAGGTAAACCAAACAATTAAGTTTATTTAGTGATGATCTTACAAGCATATAAATTCTTCACGGTTTCTCAGGTACTTTTGCTTAAACTTAACCTTTAGTACTAGTTCCCCCCTTTTCCTCCCCGACTGAAGTTCCCTTCTTATTACTCTCTCAGATTCAACACCACAGCTCACCTCACTAGCTTCTCTAACCCTCTCTCTATCTCAAATCCTCTCCACCTCACTCATCAACTACCCCCTTCTGACTGACTGCTTCTCCCTATATACCCCTGCTTCTGCCTGGAGAGCTCCTATTGGCTATTCACCTCCCATACAACTTAACTCTTGCTGGTCCCCTAGAGGTGAAACGCCACACACCTTAAATACTGCTGGAGGATCGCGTTAGCCCTTTCCGCTCGGCCATTGGTTTGGGGGTGTCTAGCGGTGGAGAGGCTCACTTCCACGTTTAAGAGGCTAATGAGCTTGCGCCAAAAGGTAAATTGCCTTCTGTGATCTGAGATCACTCTCGAGGGCAACCCATGCAGCCTAAAAACGTGGTCCACAAACAGTTTGGCAGTCTTCTCAGCTGACACCGCACATGCGCACGCTACAAAGTGACACATCTTGGTCAGGAGGTCCACTATGACCAAAATGGCTGTCTTGCCACGTGATGGCAGCAGGTCTGTGATGAAGTCTACAGACACCACCTCCCAAGGCCTACTAGGTGTGGGCAAGGGTTCTAACAGCCCTGACTGTACTAATCCAAATCAGAATCCGGAAGCGCCTCCCGGATCCTCCTCCATTGTTCCCTCCTCTTTCCCCCCATCCTCTGTTGGGGTGAGGGTGCTGGTTGAGCATCCTATCCACTAGAGCTGGTCAGTTGAGGGGCTAGTGCTGTGGTTCTTGGAGCCTCCTCCTCTCGAGTGTTTGGTTCCGCCCTCTGCAACTCTTTCTCTGGAGCTCCCCTCTCCTCAAAATCCCTAAGGGTTTGCAACTCCTCCTGAACCTCAGTCCCACCTTCCGGAGGAAGCTGCCAGGGGCTAGGTGCTGGGGCTCTGGCAGCGTCCAGGAGCCCTCGCTCCGACCCACCAGGCGCTTTGCTGACCCCTGGTGGTTCCCTGACACCCGTTCATGCAATCAGTTCTCAAACCGTTATTGGCATATATACAAGATTCCATTAAGGATCAGTACACTAAAGTCACTCAGCAAAATCTGCATCTAACACTCAAGTTAATGTTGTGTAACATTCACAAATCCTCACTGCATGTTGCAGAAACTTGGCTGTTATTTCCCAAACCTTTCCCCAAACCACTGCTATCTTTCTTTAAAAAAGAGGTGGCGGAACTCACCAGTGAACTCACCCTTGTTCTCTTAGAATGGCAATGGTGCCCACCTGAGAGGGGCCAGAACTGAGTTCTGGTAGGGCTGCCATATGTCCTGATTTACCCTGACATTACCGGGATTTCGGAGGTGGAATTGATGTCTGGGAGGAATTTCCGAAAGGCGGTGCTTTGTCCTAGATTTTAGGCAAGTCAATCAAAAAAATCACATTTCTTTGCTCAACAATTTTTGGCAACCCTAGTTCTGGTGAGCCCTGCCCCAAACTATCAGGATTGAGTAGGCCACAAAGTTGTCATAGGGATAATGATGATGATAATAATAATGATAATGCTACAAGATTATTAAAAATTAGCTTTAACAGTTCCTCTTGGTGGGATTATCAAAATTCTGCCACAAGTGTTATAGAAAAGGACATAGCCAACTTGCAGTGTAATCCTATACATGTCTCCTTGGAAGTAAATCCCACTGAGCTCAATGGGATTTACTCCCCAACTTAAGTGGGTTTAGGAATGCAGGTAAGGGAAGTAGTCATTTTCACAACTGTGTATTTCAATGGCCTGTGTGTACGCACATGGCAACAGTGAGTGAGCATGCCAACTTATTTGCTGAGCAAGACAGCCCCAGGGAATGCTCGTCTAGGCCATGTTGTAATTGCACAGAGATGGTAATTGGTTCCATACTGTGGGCAGGGTCTCCTGCTGCTCCTTGAAGCAATAACACTGTGTGTGCTACTTTGGGGACCTCCTCCTTCCCACAATTCACCAGCCATGACTCATTCTCTATGGTGCCAGGAAAGAAAGCTTGCGGGCTTCAATGTATAGCTTCTACCATTTCTGTTTCGCTCTCCTTAACAACACAATCCTTTATAGGAAGGGTTGGATTTTACACCTCTTGTTTGAATTGGAACTCTTGGAATGGCACCTCACCCATAATTTACAGCCAAGCCCTAACGATGTAGTTCAAAATAATTTTACCACCTTCCCTACCTCTAAAGTATCTCTGTGTGACCATGTAAGGCATGCAGTTTTATTTTTCCCTCATTCACTGTGGTGCAGATGCAGTTTTAAACCATGTTTTATTTGCTATTGCTCCAATACAAACTTTTGTATTTATTAAAAGGGGCCATATTTAAGGGATGAAGAACCCTATCAATTTAGAATCTACAATGAAGGATGCTACTGGCATAGTGGAACCTCTCACTTTGCTAATGAGAGAGGAGAATAATATATGGCTGAAGAGACTGAAGCAGAATGAGTGATTGAGCTGTGACAAAAGGGTTCAGGCAATCCCTGAGGCCCCCTGGACCAAAGTTGTTCAGGGCTTTTGGAATTGATTCAAGGACCTTGAACCTGTCTTGGTAGTAGACGGGCAGTTAGCGCAGATGTTTTAACAGGGCCGGCCCTACTGTTAGACAGGGTGAAACAGATGCTCGGGTGGTAGCAGGCCCCCTCACGGTTCCCTAAGTTAGCCTGCTATCCATGTTGTCCCTTTGCCGGCACGGAAGAACGATTATGGTAATAATAATAATAATAATAATAATAATAATAATAATAATAATAATAATTTATTTATACCACGGCCATCTGGCTGGGTTTCCCCAGCCACTCTGGGCGGCTCCCAACCGAATATTAAAAACACAATACAGCATTAAACATTAAAAACTTCCCTAAACAGGGCTGCTTTCAGATGTCTTTTAAAAGTAAGATAGTTGCTTATTGCCTTGACATCTGATGGGAGGGCGTTCCACAGGGCAGGCGCCACTACCGAGAAGGCACTGGTACCAGTTAAGTGGGATTCTGTTGGTGGAATGTAGGACGGCATTATCTTGCTCTTTGCCTTAGGCGGCAATTCTGTGGGGCTGGCTGACTCTGCCACCTTGTACAAGTTGATAACAATGAAAAATATATTTTGAGATGGTTTTCTTTGTGCCCCTTAATTAAAGATATATTGAAGCTTTGGGGGCATAGTTGCTCCTTGCTTGCTTCCCAGGACATTTGGCTGCATGAGTTCCATTGCCTGGCCAGTGCAAGACCTTTTCCTGCCCAAGGTGAAGGACAAGATGTAACTCCCCAGAAGCTGGATGGGCTGAGTCTTCTGCCATATGGGAGAGCAGCAAGTTAGCTTACGAGGTGTTGGGTGGGCTCACTGCATGGCAACCACACTTAACCACTGCTTGCTCACTGCTCTGCCTGGTATCAGTCCCACAACAAAAATGCTGCAGTAGAGTAGCAATGGTGCCGGAATCAAACAGAGCAATGTATGCACAAAGTGGGCTGGGCTGATTGCCTCTTCATGACATCAAGGAGCTTTAAGAACACAAAAAGAACCTCCTGGATCAGGCCAATGGCCCACCTAGTCCAGCATCCTGTTCTGCAGTGGCCAGCCAGATTCCTGTGAGAAGCCTACAAGCAGGATCCCACAGCAACAATGCTCTTCCTTCCTGTGCTTTCCAGCAACTGCTATTCATCATTGTTTGCTGCCTCTGAGCATGGAGGCAGAGCATTGCCATCATGACTTGATAGCCATCTCCTCCATGAATTTTTTCCGCCCTCTTTTAAAGCCATCTAAGTTGGTTGCACACATTGGAAGTTGCCTTATCATGTGTCAGATCATTGGCTGTCTAGCTTAGTATCTTTGACACTGACTGGCAGCAGCTCTGCAGGGTTTCAGGCTGTAGTCTTCCCTACCTGTGGGTGTTATGGACTGAACCAGGGACCTTCTGCATGCAAAGCAGATGCTCTACCATTGAGCTACATCATCCCGAGATAGGATTCCTAGCCCTAATACTGGGATTCCCAGACCTTGCTGCAGATAAGAGGCTCAAGGGAGAGCCGGAAGCCTTGCCATTACCAGAAAGCACCCTTCTGCTTTGGAGCCCTGGCAAAAGGTTGAAACTAGACACGACTGAACTAGATGTTAAAACACATGCACACACCCACCCACTTTTGAGGTATAATGTTTTATTGGTTTTAAAGTGTGTTTTTCAAACAATTTAAAAAGGAAAAACAGTAACAGCAGTACAACCGTACATTGTACGTCATGGGTAAGTACAGTTACAATATGGAATCACACCTGAAAAGGTGCTGCATTCTCAAACACAAACTTTTTCCCATGTTATTTGATTTCTTTATAGTTGCATTCAAACCAGAATCTGTCTCTGTATGTCTCTCTCTCTCACACACACAGTTTAAACGGTGGAACAATGTGTTTGTGTCGGGTGGTGGGGTGCAGAGAGGTGCAGGCTAAGGCCATGCCCTCTGGCTGCTCCCCCTGCCCAAACCAAAATTACTACCTTCCCTTGGGGGGAAATGCTGTAGTTGATTGCATCTTCCTCCCTGCAGAGAGAAAAGCAACCTGCATATCCCAGAGTTCCTTGTGAAGTGGGATTGACTGTTAAGCCTGTCTGGGAACTGTAGCTCCAAGATGGGAATGGTCTCCTAACAACTCTTAATAAACTGTAACTCCCAGAATTCTTTGAGGGATGTCAAGCCTGCTTGAAGCAGTATCACAATGCTTAAAATGGTGTGAATTAATAATAATAATAATAATAATAATAATAATAATAATAATAATAATAATTTATTTATTTATACCCCACCCATCTGGCCGGGTTCCCCCAGCCACTCTGGGCGGCTTCCAACAAAATACTAAAATACAGAAATCCATCAAACATTAAAAGCTTCCCTAAACAGGGCTGCCTTGAGATGCCTTCTAAAGGTCTGGTAATTGTTATTCTCTTTGACCTCTGGTGGGAGGGCATTCCCACCTGAATGGGGCCCAAGTCCACTCCAAGTACACCTGCTGAAATTCATGGACCTAAGTTAGTTATGTCCATTAATTTCAAGGAGTTCACTCTGAGTAGAGTAAACATTGGTCAGAACCCCTAGTTTTCTCTCTGTGTTTTTATTGATGGTTGGGGATTTTCAAATAACAGGGTCTCTCCTTCCACAATAGCATTGTGTATCGTGTGGCCATATGTTGAGGACAGACCTTTATTGAGGACAGACCTATCATTTGCAGGACTATTTGAGGACAGTCCTGCAGTTGAAGGTGTTCTCTGTTTGAAGGGATAAACAATCAATGTCCATTTTAAAAATAAAGAACCATTAGAAGGAAGGGCAGGAAATTCACCCATCAACAGTGGCGGAGGAAGGCAGGTGCGGTGTGTCAGCCATGAGGGCAGGTGACATCGCCGCACCACCTCTCCCGCTTGCTGCATGGGTGACACCCCCGGATGCTCGCTGCGTGGGAGGTGGGCCAATAGGCACAATGCTGCCATGGGTGGCTAGCCCCACCCCACCCCACTCCGGAGGTAGCTCCGCCTCTGCCCATCAACAGCACTGGATAGCAAACTGAGCTGGCACAGAACTCAGTTGGTTACAGCCTTTGTCATTATGGTGAGATGCATTTCTATTTAAATCATAGTAATTGTTTCTAAATTTGTATCTATACATATAAATCAACATATGCGAATCATATGCAAATAAGCATCTCTCCCAGCCAGCCTTCAGCCAGCCTGCCCAAGATGGATCTCAGTCTTTCTTCTCCCTTTCTTCTTACCAGCACACCATGCTAAATACTCTCTTTCCCCGTCACCTCACACCCAGTTGCCCTGGCAACCTTCCAAATCCCCAGTTTCTGTTCCCACCTCACGGCAGGGGTGTGTGAAACGGACTGTTTTCTTGCATTGCCAATGGCCCTCAAGGAGCCTGTATTGCTTCTGAATGACTCTAGCTTGGCCAGGTTGTTTTGCATAGGTTAGCTCGGGAATTCTTGTACTTCTCCATTCACATCCCAAATAATCAAAATCCTACCATTTCTTAATTTCTATGGTTTAGGGGTTCTCCCCAAATGAATTGTGAATACTGTGGGACACTGTGGGATGGAAAGGTTGCATTGGAGGAATGTGGGATGAGTAATGTTATTTCCTGAGGCCCAGGGCCAGGGGCGTAGCAAGGGGGGGCGTTGGGGGTGGTCCGCCCCGGGTGCCACCCTGGGGGGGGGGTGACACTTAGCACGTCCCTCCCCTCCGCCCACAACTGTGCAGTTTGTACAGGATCACGGTGAGGCTCTGGCTCTGGTTTCTGGCTCTGGCTCCAGAGCAAGAGCCTCACCGTGACGCGGTTGTGCCCATGCCGGGGAAAGGGGTGGGGTGGTCCCTCGGCTTCCACTCAGCTCGTCCTGGGGCAGAAGGGAAGCGGGAGGCTCCCAGCCCCCTTTCCCCTCTCTCCTTCTCAGAGCGGCAGCAGCGCCTCAATGAGGAAGCGGAGGAGGCAGGAATCTCGCTGATCCTGCTTCTCAACTTTCCCGTGAAATGTACATCATCCCCTTTACCTGCCTGCCTTCCCTCCTCTTGAACCCTCAAAAGGTTGTTTTAACTATCCTATGGTTGTAAGACAAGTAGTGGTTTTATGTGTCTTGGGATTATCTGAGGGGCATTTGTTTGGGAGGGGGGATGAATTTACTGCCACAAGGTACTGTGGTGGCCACTAGCTTATATAAGGTGTGTGTGTGTGTGTTAAGGATTTGATAAGTCCATTAAAGAGTGATCTAGCCTGCCAGCCATGATAACTAAATTGAACATCCATATTAGTCAACATAGCTCCCAATAACCATATGCCAGGGTGACTGACAGCCAAGGGTTGTTGGCAGAAAGAGAATGCTAGAGGAGACAGACCTTTGCTCCGATCCAGCAGATTAGTTCTTAAGAGGTGGTCGTGATAGCAGTGTGGAGGCCTCCAGAAACATGGTTTATGCTACAGTTGCTCCACAGTGTGGTTGGATCTCCTAGGGTGCCATATCACACATTTGTTGACATGTAGGTATGAGCAGAGGCGTAGGAAGGGGAGGCAGACCACCCCAGGTGTTATTGCTGTGGGGGGTTGCATTTGGCGCCCGCCCACGACTCCCAAGCCTACCTTGGCGACTCCCAAGCCAAGTCAATGGGGCTGTCAAAAAGCGGTGTGTGTGTGTGTGGGGGGGGTGACAAAAAAAATTCCGCCCCGGGTACCACCCGAGCTTGCTACACTTCTGCCCAGGGCAAAATATGTATTTTAAAGTTTTGCCCAGCTTTGAATAAATGATGTCAGTTGAACCCACAGACACTCATCCTTCAGAACGGGAAGCAGCAGACATGTTTTCGGATGGCCCAGTGCATTGGTTTGGTTGCATGTTTAAGTCTTTACATCTACAGAGAAGACACAGTAAGGTAATCCATGATGGATGCTTCCCGTGGGCCTGTAAATTCTTGGCTCGGATGGGGTCATCTCTGAAGCAAAAACCGATGTTGTCTTGGCCTTCCAGATCGTGCCTTCCACAAATGTTCATTTTGGGACCAATCAATACTAATCTTCTGACTTATGCAAAAATGTCACCATCCCAGTTACTTACTGTTTCAGCCAAAGTCAAGAATGATCTCGTTAGTTGCAATTTACCTTGAGTAAACTAATCTAAATTGGTTGCCTGGCAGATGTTTTGACAATCCGCATGCTTATCTCAAGAAGTAATCCAGCTGTGCTGCTTTTCTTCCAGCTGTAAATTATTACTTCCACTGTACCAGCTGCTTTATGGCTCTCTTTCTCATGGTGATAGATCCCCTTTCCCCCTGCCTTCACTCTTTAACTCCACCTGTTAGAGATTTTGTTTTGTTATTCCTGTTTCATTTTGTAGGGAAGGGATTATCTGTTTTTTAAGCTTCCATTTTAATTGTTTCCAGTTACAGAAGGATGACATAAACCAGTTTTGTTGTTCTCACTTTTGCATGAACTACTGTTGAAAACTCTGATAGGGCAGCGGGAAAACTAAAACCAAAAGGAGTTGGGTGATTGAGAAAGTTTTAAGTTCCAACAGGAGACATCACAATTCTTTAATGTTCAGAAACCAGGCAGCTGCTGGGAGCGATGGATGTTGGGAGGGCTCCCCCATGTTGAGGTGTGGTTATGAAGCAGGATGCTATCCACTCTCCTGGTGTATAGAATACCATCAGGGAATATGTGTTAGTGGAGAAGCAACATAGCTTTGGTGGTAGGGCACCTGAGTTGCATGCCTGAGAGATTCAGGACAGAAAAAGGATGTACTTCTTCACAGAGCTCATTGCTAACATATGGAGTTCCCTGCCACAAATCATAGTGTTGGCAGATGATGGCAGTGGGTCACAAGTGAGTTGCAGGCCTAGAGCGATGCCTCTTGGCTGATATGTGTGTGGGAAGCTGTGCTGGACCCACATGGCTGATTTCTTTCTTTCTTTCTTTCTTTCTTTCTTTCTTTCTTTCTTTCTTTCTTTCTTTCTTTCTTTCTTTTTCTGTCAAAATTGGTGGGGGAACTCCTAATGCCAAGGCAGTTTTGCACAGGTGAATTCAGGAAAGATGGTGTTCCTATCGGCTGCAAAGGCAGCACTTTTCACAGGGTCATAAAGGACTTCATGGAGGCGATTTTGTAAATGGAGATGGCACCGGAGTGGCGAGCATCTACTGGGGTCCCTTCACAGATGAAAACTTCAAGCTGAAACACTCAGCTCCTGGCCCGCTGTCCATGGCAAATAGTGGCCTCAGCACTAATGGCTGCCAATTCTTCACCACCTGCTCCAAGTGTGGCTGGATGGCTGGGAAGCATGTAGTCTTTGGTAAAATAGTTGATGGGCTGCATGTCAAGAGAAAAATGGAAAATGCGTCCACTGGTCCAGATAACAAGCCCAGGCCGCCAGTGGTGATTGCCCAGTGCAGTGAGATGTAGAGGAAGGCAACTTTCAAGGTTAGTCTCTTTCCATCTTGGATCGCCATTGCCTCCTGACTGTTCCATGTTTTTCCTGTGGTGCCTCATCTACTCCATATTCCAAAGTAATAATCTCTTCCCATTGTAAATAAAGGAATTTAGTTGTTGTTTTTTAAAAGTCATAGTGTTGGCCACCAGTTTGGGTGGTTTTAAAAAGAAATTACACAAAGTGAGAAACGCTAGGGCTGCTAGTCACGATGACTATATTGCCGCCAGGATCAAATGCAGCCTGTGGGTCTGAATACCACTTGCTGGAGAACAACAGTAGAGAGGACTATTGCCCTCCTGCGTATGGGTCTTTCTGAGGCAGTTGGGTGGCCAGTGAGAGAAAAGGATGCTTGGACCAGGCAGGCCTTTTGTCAGATCCTGTAGGGCTCTCCTTGTGTTCTTAGATGTGTCCAGTAGGAAATTCTTAGCACTGTCAAACTGCATTTCCCAGGAATTTTGAGGACAAAATGTTTCCAATGCTGTAATAAATAATGCAGCAAAATCAAAATCTAGTCAACTACAAAAGGAGCAAATGATTATTTATTGAAAACCATGCATCTCCTTTTAGCTGCATTAATTCTTGGTTTGTGAAAGATGCATCAGGGAAAACAGATGGGAGTTTGCAACTTTTAAAATATGAGGCAATTCCTGAACCTGGTGCTTAATCAATTTCTCTGTTTCCTGGCCATCTGCTGTGCCTGCATTTGTCTTGGAAATGGTAAATAACACCTGTAAATACAGTGTTGTTAGTGAAATATGCAGTGTCCCCTTGGGAAAGCTTCTAAATAGCCAGAGCTAGATCCTACCATTTTGAGAAGTGTGTATTTTCAGTCTGGCAGTTTCTGAATCAACTCTGTCATGGTCCATGGGGTCTCCAAGAGTCAGACACGACTGAAAGACTAAACAACAACAATGTTCTGAACCTTGCCAGGATTGCAGCATTCCTTATAAACCTGAAGTTCCATTTCCTATTAGGAAAAGATACCGGAGCCAGATAAGAGACTGCCTTGACCCCCTTCAGAACCATATAAATCTTTGTAGCAAGAAATACAAACTTTGCAACTGATTCAGTTGTGGAATGCTATTAAATCTTCCTTCCAAAATAGCTGAGGGGAGAACATTAAAGTGAACGGAACGCACTATTTAATGCACTAATTTGAGACATGATAGAAAGGGCTCCTCTTTATTAGCAATCTGCAGTACTTCATTGGTGAAAAGCCAGTTATTAAACCATCCATCCCCCTCCACCAATGTACACTCGTTCCAGTCTCTATACAAGCAAGTGGGGTGTTTTCTGCCACCAGCCATCAAGATGATTACACAAGAATCTACTAGCAATGAGCACTTATTAAAGCAGCATCTTTAATTTTTAGCTAAGTTAAAAAACAACAACCTTGAACAGATGGTCACTTCACTTTGCATGACCATTGCGCTGTTCTTTGTTTTTTTGTTTTGCTTTTGCATTTTGTTAAAGTTTATCTTTGCCATCAGAAATATTGCCATAGGAAAGCAGAGGTGCAGAGCAATTTGAGAATGTGAAAGGGGAAACGTGACTAGTGAAGGCATTTGTATATACCGTATTTTCCAGTGTATCAGATGACTGGGTGTATAAGACGACCCCCAACTTTTCCAGTTAAAATATAGAGTTTGGGATAAATTCGCCATACAAGACTACCCCTCTTCCTACGATCGTCCATGGGCCGGACATGCACATATCCAAAATGTTCGCAGCACCAGAAATCGCTTCTGTGGCTGTGTATAAGACAACCCCCAACTTTTGAGAAGATTTTCCTGCATTAAAAAGTAGTCTTATGTGCAGGAAAATACAGTATTCCCATTGCAAAGATGCTAAGCCACATCAGACTTCCTCCTAATTCCATAATCCTGGAAAATATGTCACATATGGGATGTCAAAGGCACTCAAGTAAAATGTGTCTTAGACAATTTCTGTCATCTGAGATTCTTGAGTATGTGGCTCGGTATATCATCTGCAAAGCTGAAGCAACCAAATGAAACCAATTAAAATTAACAGGCTTACTGGCTTTGATTCTTCCACATAGGAAAGCAAGATACTTGAGCCTAGTAGTGCTGCAGATAAGAGTTGGCTGTGAGTAATAATACAAGACTGACTTTCTGGAGTGTAGCATTCTGACTCCAAAAGGGGGGCAGTAGATGTTTCTGGAAAGACCCCCCCCAAAAAAAACCATGTCATGAAGCTGATAACTGTCCCCTGTTACTAGTTACAGGTAGGTAGCCGTGTTGGTCTGACGTGGTCGAAACAAAAAACAATTGTTTCCCCTTCCAGTAGCACCTTAGAGACTAATTAAGTTTGTCAGGGGTATAACAAACTTAGTTGGTCTCTAAGGTGCTACTGGAAGGATTTTTTTGTATTTTTTGTCCCCTGTTGTTTGTGTATACCCTGTTGTATACTGCATTTAAACATGGAGATTCCATTTAGCTGCTATGGCCTATCGGTTGTCCTACCTTCTGTGGCCGTGATCCAGATAAAGTTAGTTATGACCACTGTCTCACTGGAACTGTTGGTTTGATCTATCAGGGACTCTTTTTATGCCATAGCATTGGGCAAGTAATGTGTATGCTGCGAACGGATGAAGGGTGGCATACAAATTTAATAGAGATATAAATAAAAATGGAAAGGTTATGTGGGAGATGACAAGAACAGGACATGGATGATGCCAAGGGACACAATGTGAAGCTATTCTACCTCTTCTCTTGGAGGAGTGGCTAGTTCTGAGAAACTGATAAACCACAAACTTCTGGGATTGATTTGTTAGTCTCAAATGGGTGGTCCACATTTAGGAATACAAGTCTGTGAAGCTCAGTTATGTGAGTGGTGTTAGTTCTCCAGGGTTGCAGTTTTTCCTCATCCGTACCTGGAAATGCTGGGGATTGAACCATGTGCTCTGCCACTGAACCAGAGTCCTATCCCACAAGAAAAAGAGAGGTACACAAGGTGCTACGTTATGCTGAGTATCCATCTAGTGATGTAATGTCTTCACGGACTGGCAGTGGTTCTTCATAGTTTCAGATTAGTCTTTCCTTGCCTGGAGGTGCCAGCGACTAAACTTGGTTCCTCTTGTGTGCAAACCAGGTGTGCAAACCTAGGGAACACAGCCCTTCTGCTGCTCCAGTTAAGCAATCCTTCCACAATGCCCGTCCTCCTGCTTTGTTCCTGCTTTCCTTGTATACAGTAAGCTTCCTCTGTCAACACTTAGGATAATGGCACCAATGGCAGCAACAAAAACCTCTTTGCGATATCCCAGAGCTAATGGAGAAGGTCCTGAGAAATGTCACCGTAAAGTACTTCAGGCACTTGTGATCCAAGAGTTCAGCCACCTGTCAACACTCTCCCTGCCTCTTCCCATACAATGCCTTCATTTTCTTCCGCTTTTGAAATTCTTTTGAAACAAACATTGCCAGCTCTGAATGAGCGCCTTTCGCCAATAGAGCAATGCAGGCATGCATTAGCACAGCCAATTATCATTAATCTCCATAAGGGATTTGTAGGTTTATGTAAAGGGAGGGATAAAGTTTTAAAGTTTCGCTAACCAGCCATGAAATACTGGAGGTCTGACTTCATGCTGGTTGAAAATGAGGGCTTAGCGGAACGGATCCAGATGCTGTCAGTTATATCATTGTGTTGTGTGATACATGAGACTTGTAAGCAAGTGGAGAAGCAAACAACAGCTTCTGATTGAGAGCTGATATTTAGAAGCACTTATGATCTGAAGGCTGGATTGGCCTAAGACATTTTGCTCCCTAAGGTGGAGTAGTGAAAGCAAGTCTCAGAGGGTTTCGTATCTCTGAACAGGATTGGCTTTAAAGGAATGTGTTACTTCTGATTAGTAGATAACAGAATCAAATAGGTTATGCTTCTTCTACCTACCTGCACTTCCCATATGGCAAGAGATGCATGTAGGTCTGTGGGGCAAGGGGTAAATATTTACTATGAGGTAAAGTATATGCTGTGTTCCACATTTTGTTGCTTTTGCCCATAAGGAATTACTTTTGAAGCCTCATCCTATCCTGATTGGGAAGCAGGGCAGTGATGGATGCCGGTGTTGCCCCCCACCTGCACCTGCCCCCTTAGGCAATCACTTCGCTTTACCTAACAGTAGGGTTGGCCCAGTTTGAAAACTTATGGATCAAGAATGGTACTTTGAAAAGTTGTAAGAAGAAATATGTTTACATAAGATCTGAACAGTCTCACATTTAAAAAGCAGAAGCCTCAGACTGCTAAAATGAAGTTGCTAACTAAGAAATTCTCCAGCCATTCCCCCAATGTGGGAAAAATGCCTCTCTGAGAATGGGGGCTGCAGGTCTTGTATTTAATGTGTAACTAACTGCTCTGTCTGATCAGAATTCTCCAGTGAAGCGAACCAAAAGTTCAAACATGAAATCCAAGTCTAAGGCAATTTTTAGCAGTCCCAAAGTGCTTTCACTTTTCCACGCTGAGGGATGTTGAGCAGTGAGAATGTGGGCGCAGTCAGCTTTTGAAGTGCAGCAGTGGCCGAGTGTCTGTGGTCGCTGCTTGGGGCTGGGGGTGCTGCAGGGTGGCACATGGGAGCTCACCACTTCCGTGCTGTGGCCTACTTGAAGCCCTGGGGTGCCGCGAGAAGAGACTGCCTCTGCAGGATTGAGGTTGAATCCTGACAAGACAGAAGTACTGTTTTTGAGGGGCAGGGGGTGGGCAGGTGTGGAGGATATAATCTAACTCCTAACACAACCACCTTTGATTAATTCCTTTATAACATTCTATCTTTTAAAATCATATTCTATCTTATAAAATCTAACTCCTAATTCAATACCAAAACCTGTATAACTTCCCTAAGGAATATAATATTTATTAGATAATACTACGATTTTTTCCAGGAAATAAAAGTCCATTTCCCCCCCAAACTTCTTGCACCATCTCCTCTCCCCGGCCGTGCAGCCCCTTCGTCAGCTCAGCAAGCTCCAAACGTTCCCTCATGTTACTTCCCGTCCTCCTCAGGACCAGCAGAGTCGCTTCTACGCATGTCTGGACATGCGTAGAAGCGACTTCCAGTGCTGCTCTGCCCGATTTCTGGTGCCCAGACATGGGCAGAGCAGCACCCGAAATCGGTTCTGCGCATGTCCAGACATGTGCAGAAGGAGCCTCCCTGACAGGTAGGAAATCCGGGGGATTTATGGGATTTTTCTCTATTCCGGATAACAGCGGGGAGACGGGTTTAAATACGGGAGTTTCCAACAAAAAACGGGAGACTTGGCAGCTATGGACTGGTCAGTTCATTTTCTTGAGCTCCCCCATCCATAACAAATTATTTGATCAGCCAGTCTCCTGGGAGTCATTTTGGATTCACAGCTGTCCATGGAGGTGCAGGTCAATTCTGTGTCCAGGGCGACTGTCTATCAGCTCCATCTGGTACGCAGGCTGAGACCCTACCTGCCCACGGACTGTCTTGCCAGAGTGGTGCATGCACTGGTTATCTCCTGCTTGGACTACTGCAATGCACTCTGCACGAGGCTACCTTTGAAGGTGACCCGGCAACTACAACTAATCCAGAATGTGGCAGCTAGACTGGTGACTGGGAGTGGCCGCCAAGAGGATATAGCACTAATCCTGAAAGACCTACATTGGGTTCCAGTATGTTTCCGAGCATCGGCCCAGTATACCTGAAGGAGCGTCTCCACCCCCATCATTCACCCTGGACACTGAGGTCCAGCTCCGAGGACCTTCTGGTGATTCCCTCCCTGTGAAAAGTGAGGTTACAGGGAACCAGGTAGAGGGCCTTCTCAGTACTGTAGTGGTGCCCGCCCTGTGGACCGCCCTCCCACAAGATGTCATGGAAATAAATATCTGACCTTTAGAAGACATCTGAAGGCTGTTTAGGGAAGTTTTTAATGTTTGATGTTTTATTCTGCTTTTAATATGTTGGGAGCTGCCCAGAGTGGCTGGGGAAACCCAGCCAGATGAATGGGGTATAAATAATAAACTGGTTGTTGTTGTTTTGTCGTCATCATCACCATCATCATCATTTTCCCAGCGTTGGAAAGGGGCAGCAACGCTGCCGCTGCTTCTCCGCTGCTTCCGCTCCTGGGATTGGAACTGCGGCCAGCTGGCGGATGTGCCCTCCCCTTCCCTCTCGGCCGCCTGCAGGGCCAGTGCCACCCCCCCCAAAGTGCTGCCCAGGGTGTTCCGCCCCCCCCCCCAGTATGCTAGTGAACTGTAGAAAGCCCATTAGTGAGGGTTACAAGCTGTTCCTGTTTTACACAAGAAAAAATATTACTTCAGTCCTGTTTAAATTCTCCACAATGCAGCCATTGCATCTGTGGGTATAAACTGAAATATCAGCAGTCGTGCTCCAAGTGTATTGTTCATCTTGAAATAAGTTTCATTCATAAAATCAGGCCTTTGGCATGACTGACTGTACAGATGCATGGATAATTGCAAGTAGTATTTAAACCGTTAGCAATTCACATGCATCATCGCAGTGAACCTAGATCAATATTTTTTATAATATCACATATTTGTAATATCCTTACTGGTTTCTTGTCTCTTCTTCACTTTAAATGTTATTTTTAAAAATGTTGTTTATTAATGCAAGTATTTATATATTTATCTATCTACCTATTTCATCAAATTTATATATGTTTGATTGTTTAAAAATATCAAACAATAGATTACATATTTGACAATAATAATCATAGAATCGTAGAATTGCCAGGGTCAGTGTGCTACCTACAGTCTTCAGGGACCTCCTCTGTTCTCTAAGAATTCTAAAAGGCTATAGACAGAGCCTTGGGGAGATTACACCTGTGAGTTGGATGCAGTTCTTCAGGCCCCATTCATTTAAAATAGTTAGGTCTTCCCTTGCTCCCTCTTTTCCTATGTTGGGCTACAGCTCCCTCCTCTTATTCTGTGACCACCAGATTGGGCACTGTTTTCCTTTTGAGTGAAGCAGGTGTTGAGAAGTTCCACCCAATAGCATTTATCCGTTTTCTCCAAACAGAGATACTGCCTCCTCCTTCTTCCTCTTGCTTCAAAGATAACCAATTTTTATTATTGTTATATTTACTCTTTCTTGCAAGCCTCAGCTCTGCAAAGTATTGGCTCCTTGTTTATACTCTTCTTTCATGATTTGCCCATTCTTCTATTTCTGCTTTTAAATCTCAGCCCATCTGTAAGCTTCTTAGGCAGCCAAACCAGATTCTTTAGATGCCTCTCACTTTATACTCAGTAAAAATAACTTGCAAAGGCTTGAAACTTTGCCTGTCCTATATTAGAGTTTCAACCATGCCTTACTCTAAAACACAGAAATTTTACCATAACATCCTTTACTCTGTTGATTCTGTAATTAGTTGGCTGATGTGATGGGCATTAGAACCTCTGGATTCTAATACAGATTCCCCAGGCATGTTCAGTATGATCCTTCTCAGACCTTTCACTATACGAATGCCAATTAGTACACTTTAGTTTTGCTTTTTCTGTTGCCCACCTTTTCCCTTCTGGATCTATCGCTGGGATGGTCTTCTGCTGGTCACCCAACCATCTCTTCCTCTGTTTTCACATTCAGGCGCCTCCTCAAGATTTTGATTCTGCTTTAATCAGAACCTCACAGGTCACAGTTCAACCAAAGTCAGTCACTCTTATGTTTCATTCATTTAAACGAGAGCTTGAGGCACATGCTTGAATCTTTCCCACTGGAATCATTGGGGCTTGAAAGTGCTTAACTTGTGCTGTATTGTACCAGTTTTGTATCCAATCTAAATCCTTCTAAATAACCGCCGTACTTCATGCATTTCATAAGTTGAAGGAAACAATAATGTTTTAAATACCTCAATCATTTATGTAACCACAATGGGTTAATGTTGCTGCAGAAAACAAGCTTGCTTCATCTTCCACGTGACAGCCTGTCAGATATTTAAAGATGTCTATTCTAACACCTCTCAGTTTTCTCTTCTTCAATTCCCTTAATTTAGGATGGGCTGCAGTGCTCCAACCCGCCAGGTGAAAGCCAATGATGTATGGGGCAGAGCCAAAATTTGATGGCACCAGAGTCTAAAGCAGGCATCCCCAAACTGCGGCCCTCCAGATGTTTTGGCCTACAACTCCCATGATCCCTAGTTAACAGCACCAGTGGTCAGGGATGATGGGAATTGTAGTCCAAAACATCTGGAGGGCCAAAGTTTGGGGATGCCTGGTATAAAGCTCCTAATGCTTCTCCTTCTCCCCCCACCCCCCGCCCTACTTTCCAGCATATGTGGCCAGAGAGCCTCCTGCTTCCCATCCCTGCCTTAGAGGCATCTCAAAATGGATGCCATAGAGAGAGCAGAAAGGGACTGGGAGATTCTGTATGTGTGAGGCTGTTGGCTAAACAGTTGTTGGAAACATAAAATAGGAGATAAGATCGAGGCAAATGGAGGAAAACAAGCTATTTTCCTGAAGCACATCAACGTAGCCATTAATTTTGTGCTGTGTCGAGACACAGTGAGGTGAGAGGAGGAGGAGTCAGTCCTTATTTCTTTGAAGTAATTTAACTCTGCCTCTATTCTGCTGCCAAAATTTACTGGCACACCTCTTCATACTATTGAATCACTTTATAAAAATAGAAACAATAGACTGGTTTTTAAGCCTTAACAACCTGTTCCATTGAGCTCTCGGAATCAGCCTTTTCAAAGCCTCATACTTCAGAACCCAACAAAAATCTGTAATGCAGATCCTCTGCCCTTTGCTGCCCCTGGGCATAAGAAACCAAGTTCTCTGCTTTAAAAGCCTAGTAGAGACAAAAGCCTCTTGAGGCCAAGTCACTGCCTGACAGAAGAAAGTTGCATTTCACAAAACAACTACGGTAGGCAATGATTGCAAGTGAGTGAATGTCTTCTAGAAGAAACATTGATGGTGGGTTAACAGTGAGAAGTTTGATGATGAAGGATCAAGGGTGCAGCATTTTACAGGCCATGAGGGCTGAGTCAAAACACAGAGGATTCATGCCATGAAGGCTTTCTCTCTCTCATCCTCCTGATGAAGCGTGACCTCCCTTTCGGGTGATGCTCTGAAGGGACTCCATTTCTGATGGTTTGTGTGAGTGTGGGGTTTTGTGGCTGTGGAGAGGTGATGGCCCACCCAATAGGTTCAAGAAACATCTTAACTTTCTGTATCTGAAATTGAAGCAGAGGCTTTCATTTACTTATTTATTTGCTGATACAAAGATAACATTTATATCCTGCCTACCTGCCTGATAACAGGCCTCCAAGGTGGCTGACAATATGTGAAAAGGGATATGCAGCCACAGATAGCCTTATCAGCCATGGGTTTGTTTGATCCCCTTTTAAAGCCATCCAAGTTGGTTGCCATTATTACACCTCATGGAAGTGAATTTCATAGTTTAGCTCTGTGCTGTGTGTACCTTCTTTGGTCTGTCCTTAATTTTCACTGAATGGCCCCAGAATCTGGTAAGGAAGATGCCACAGGTAAGTGGCAGAGCACATGAGCTGCATGTAGAAGGTTTCAAGTTCAATTTTTGTTTTCTCTTCCTTAATAATAATAAAAAAGTCAGGTAGCAGGTGATGGGTAGGTGACTTCTGCCAGAGACTCTAGAATGCCACTCACTGCCAGTTTGAAATAAATCATAGTAGCCCTTTGGAGAAATCTTTTGGCCTGGAGTAAGGCAGCTTCTCATTTTCCTCCTTGCTCCAGCACCATCTTTGTTTGTTCAGAGGAGCTCTCCTTTGGAACAATGATATCACCATGTACCCAGATTTGGCTACGGGGTGCTCTCACTACTGGTAAACAGAGCTCATTCAGAGCAAGGGCACTGCTGTGTAATGTGACTTTTGTGAACTTTTTTGCTGTAGAGAGGATAATTTTATTGAAATGGATTCCATGGATTCAGCAGTGAGAATAGAACACATGTAGATCATCTTTGGCTTAATCGCTTCCTTGTTTGTTAGGAATTCTCAAATGTTAATGCTAGCATATGGTAAAACAACTAGAGTAGAGTGCTTAGCTCCCCCCCTACTCTATTTTCCAGATGTTTTCACTGATCTGTGCAGAAACCAGCCATGTATTGTGAATCTTTTGAGCTTTCTGTCATTTTGTTCTGGAAAATTGTTTTTTTTTTAAAGGAAAAGCCAGGTGTGTATTTCCCTCTGAAACTATAAGCTGAAGTTATTTTAACTTTCTGTGGATCATGGCTTGGTTTTCCTCTGAAGGGTGGGAACACTTTGTGCAATTCCTTGTTGAAATGAAGAAACTGATTAGAGAACTCTGTATCTTATAAAGCTATCTCGACTCGAGTGATTGAATATGCATAAATGTATGATACATCGGTTTAGCAAATTCTACTTAGAGATGCTTTAAGAACTGGGATCTTTCAAATTATAGTGCTGTGTGTACAGACCTGATGCACGAGTGCGCTAATGCAGAGAGGGGAATTTAGGGCTGTGGTCAACCATAGGGCCACATTCTCACCATACATTTAAAGCATGAAGAGAATTGTGGGAGCTGTAGTTTAAGGGTGGCTGAGACTTGTCAGGGAACCTCTAGTCCCTCACAGTTGCAGTTCCCAAAGTGGTTTAACTGGGATTGGGCAGCTGTACTTCCAGTGCAATGTAGTGATTTTATGGTTATGTTTATTTTAGATAGCTGTTTTAATGACTTCCTAAGTGAAGCAGCCCTGTGCTTTTGATTGGAGGAAAGGTGGGAAATGGCATGCAATGAAATTTTTCATAGGGGAACAGTTCGGGCCAGAGGCGCCAGCTTGAAAAGGTGATGGGGGGCATGTTGCGCACATGGCGTTGCCATGTTCTGATGTTGTACACACAAGTAATGCTCCTCCCTTCCTAAGCCAGGCAGAAGTTTCCTCGGCTTTGGGAAGGAGGCGCCAGGTCTCCGGCAGGATGCTGAGAAGCTGTAAAAAGAAAAGCAAAACAAACAAACAAACAAACAAACAAACATCTAATAAAAACAATTTATGAACTAGCATGCTTTTGATGTGCAACGCTCTGGCAGATTTGCACCAATGCAATGAAAAGGTTTTGCTTAGGACTGAAGATTTGTGGTTTTGAGCTGTTGGCTCAGTTTTGGGGGGATATTGTGGTCAAAGGGGGGCAGCTGAAACATGGATAGAATCTCTAATCATCACCTCCTTCTTGGTAATTTTGACACCATTTTGATTCCCCCGAAAGCCTCATGGGCGTAGGCAGGGGGGGCAGGAGGGGGCAGCTGCCCCCCCCCAGAAGCAAAAAAATTAATGTATTTTACAGACCATAACCAGCACTTTTCCCCTCCAAAAACTGAAGTGGAAAAGGCTTTGCTTTAGCAAGAGCAGCTAAGTCTCCGCTTGCTGGGGGGGGGGGACACAGCAGTAACAAAAACACATCAAATAAATAAAGCAAAGTGGCTACCAGTAGTTAAGCAGTTAAGACAATGGAGCATATATCCCCAGGCAAGATTTGATAGCTGACCATTTCACCCTATTGTTCTTAAGCGGGACTTGTTAATGAGCATTCAGGAGCATTAAGAGTTCTATTGGCGATTTAATGAGGGTGCAGACTCAGAGGATTCAATTTGACTAAGGTGGCTCTGCAAGGCTAAAAGGAAGTGAATAAGAAAGGGGGGGCTGTAGCTTTGACAGACACAGTGATGCTTATAAAAAGCAGTGGTGTTCCAGTCTGCCCCTCCTCCTGCATCTGTATACTGTAAATCAGGGGTGGCCACCTCCCAAGAGACTCTGATCTACTCAGAGTTTAAAACTGGGGGTGATCTACCCCCTTTTGGGGGGTTCAGGTCAAAGCTGTTGAGTTTTTTTTTAAAGGAAGGGAAGCCCTGTTTTGGGGGGTTTAGGTCAAACTTGTTGAGCTTCTTTTAGGAGGGAGGGAGGCCCATTTTTGTTTAGGGCTTCAGGTCATAGTTCAATTTTTTTGAGGGAGGAGGAAAATTTTGGGTGAGCTTTTTTTAGGGGTGCCAGTGACCTACCAGTGATCTACCACAGACATCCAGTGATCTACTGGTAGATCACAATCTACCTGTTGGACGTGCCTGCTGTAAATCAAGCAGAGAGAAAGCTGCTTACAAGGCTCCTGTACATGCAGAGTTCCAGCATCACAGTGTCACCCAGAGGCACCCACAAATATGAGTTATCCCTCTCTCTATTTCTTCCTTCCTTCCCTCCCTCTTCCATCCTTAATAAAATAAGGGGGGGGCAGATAAGCCCCACATAGAAAGCCCATCAACATGGGGGGATGACTCTTTCAAATACGGTATTTACCAGTAATTGGGGGGGGGGCACCTAGGCCTCTAGGAGTTGGATGCTATGCCTAGGAGTAGGACAATTCAACAAAGCAGAATGATGCATATGCTATGGTAATATATCAATAGAATCATAGAATTGTAGTCGGAAGGGACTACAAGGGTCATCTAGTCCAACCCCCTGCAATGCAGGATTTTTTTCCTAAGGTGGGGCTTGAACCATAGTTGAAATATTATGCTGATATGCAGCAACGCCTCGGAGCCGTCGTGGCTGCGGCCGTGTCTTGCCTTGCCCTCGCCCGCCCTGCCACCCCCTCTCACCTGCCCGACCCTCCCGTCCTCTCCAGCCAAGCAGGGTAGCCGCCAACGCTACCAGCCCCAGAAGCACAAGGTGGCCGCTGCTGCCACCGCCACGATGTCATCAGGCCCGTTGGCCCTTTAGCCCCGCCCACTTTGTGGCCCCTCCCCTTCTGTGCCTTGGCCCCGCCCCTGAACGACCATGGCTTGCCCCCCCCCCCCAGTTTTGATCCTGGCTACGCCCCTGGAAAGCCTGTGGAAACACACCATGGCAACGTGTTGCTTCATTCTGAGATGGGGTGGGGAAGGGGGCCAGTCTCCATTTCCTCTCAAGAACCCCTCTTGAAAATACGCTATCTCTTGATTCCATGCTAGTATCCATCCACTCCCCCCTGAAACTGAAGCGGCAGCTGTTTTGAATTCTCTTCTCCCATTGACATCAATGTGATAGAGGCTCTTTGTCTCAGGGATAGATTTGTGACAGCGTTGTGTCTCTGTGCTGCTCACATCTTACTCATTCCACCTTGTTCTGCTGGCATCTCTGAGGAGTCCCATTGGCATATCTTCACGCTCTACCTGTGTTGCATTCTGCCAAATCCTCAACAATCATATCTTCAGTTTAGGATTGTGATGTGATTCATCTCAGGATATGATAAATAATATTCAAGACTGAGTCTGGATACTAGGAAAGGTTATTAAGCCACTCCTGCAAATATTCTACTCCTGCTAAGAATGTTTAAAAATGAATAAAATAAGTGAGCCAAGAGTCTTACGAATCCTACATTTGCAATGGCTTGTTGCTTTATTAATTGTGTAATCTGCTTTCCAGATTAGATCCAGGGGCAAATACTGGTAATGCAAATGCAAATCTTGGCCCTTTGTGGGACATTTTCGTGGGACAGGAGGATGCAAAGGTTTGAGAAGTGGGGGAAAGTTATGAGAATCTTTTTGTAGTGCAATTGCTGGTGAAACAATAATGTGACAGCTGTGGAAAAGGATCACAAGAAACTGTTTGGCTCTGCTTGGGCTGCCTCTTTAGGTATCAAGTATAAAAACAGACCTCAAAGAACGGGGCCTGCAATTTTCACTGGGCCAGGATTTTTTTTTTAAAAAAAGCTGGTGACATCATTGGAGTTGGAAATTTTATATAGAATGTTTCCCTCCACCCTCTGTATTCCTTTGTGTCATTATCGCTGATAAGGAGGCAGCTCTGTGCATGTAAGTTGCAATACTGCAACTACACTAAGATGCTCTCCAGCTAAACAAGGCTAGTCCATGAAGCATCTGTGGAGGAATTCCAAGTGTTTAATCCAGGGGTGCAAAATGACTCACTGGCCAGCAGGGGCATTGACATGCTGGTGGGTTGGAGAGCCCAGTAGATTGACTGGGGAAGGGCTGCATCCGCCTTGCATGCAGAAGGCTGCAGGCTCAATCCCCAGCACCTCCAAGTTAGGGATGGGAGAGACTTTGTGTCTGAAAACCTGCAGAGTTGCTGCCTGTCTGTGAAGACAGTACTGAGCTATATGAACCAGTGGGGACCAGTGGGTCTGGCTTAGTACAAGGCAGCTTCCTGTGCTCTTATGAATAGGGGTACAAGCCCATGTTTTTTCAGTGAGGGAGAGAAATAACAAAACTGCCTCTTTTGATGGCAGATATGGGAAGGCATTGTTGAGTCCTGGTAGTGGGTGGTTACAGTTATGTTGGATTCAAATGATGACATGAGAAATCTAATTTGTTGTGCAAACCTGACTCGTCTTCTACTGCTACATTGCCTTCCAAACCAAAGCACTACGCTGTTGGCCAGAGAACACCTACTGGCCTTTGTTCATTCTCCCATAATCTGTCTGATTCTATGGGGCCAAAGATTTGGCTCCCCCTCACTTTGGGGGATTAATTTTTTGAAATCCTAGGCATGGGGACACAATTTTTCCACCCACCTTGCAGCACATGGGAAAAGAAGGATTAACCCTTCCCTCCTTGGCCATGATTTTGACAATTCACATGCCCGGGGGGTGGGGTGGGATCCCTCATACTGTCAAGAGCAGCATTTCTCCTATTTCTAGTTGCAGGGCAGGGTGATTTCCATCAGGATCACAGGCAGCGGGGGAGAAGGGCATTGTGTGTGTGATGTCATGACACATGATGGGCCCTTACGATGTTGGGCACAACTCGCCGCTGCTGGTAGGAGCAGTCACTGCTTCTTGAGACGTAAGAGCAGGAGCCCCCCAAGCTCATCCAAAAACAAACCAGCACATTGCCTTTGATGTGAGCATGCTGTGACCCAACTCCTTGCTCAATGTGGGCTCTCTAAAGCTGGATGCAGCTTCATCACCCCTGACAGATGGACCTTCAGCTTCTGCTTAAATACCTCCAATGAAATGAACCCACAGCATCCTGAGGCAGACAGTTCTACTGTTAAATGGCTCTTACCATTAGGAAGTTTCTTCCGACATTCAGCTGAAATCTGCTTCCTTGCAATTTCCACCCACTGATTCTAGTTGTAGTTGTGCTCTCTGGGGCAACAGAATGTCATCCTACTCCATCTTTGAGCTGACAGCGTTTCAGATACAGTGCTACCTCGGATTAAGTACACAATTGGTTCCGGAAGTCTGTACTTAACCTGAAGCGTACTTAACCTGAAGCGAACTTTCCCACTGAAAGTAATGGAAAGTGGATTAATCCATTTCAGACAGGTCCACAGAGTACTCAACCTGAAGCGTACTTAACCCGAAGTATGAGTGTAATTGGTTCCGGAAGTGTGTATTTAACCTGAAGCGTACTTAACCTGAAGCGAACTTTCCCATTGAAAGTAATGGAAAGTGGATTAATCCATTCCAGGCGGGTCTGCGGAGTACTTAAACTGAAAGTACTCAAACCGAAGTGTACTTAAACCGAGGTATGACTGTATTTGAAAACAGCTGTCATATCTCCAGGCAAAACATGCCAAACTCTCTCCCCCCCAGTCATTTCTCCTAGGACTTGGTTTCCAGATACCCTCGCCATCCTGAGTGTCCTCCTCTGGACAAGTTCCAATGTCCTTCTTATAATCTGGTAGCCAGACCTGCTTCCAGAGGTGACCTGAACAGAACAGAAAATAGTAGAACTGTTACATCTCATGTTCTGAACATTATGGTTTGAAAGACTTTAACAGAGGATTAAAGTTGTGGAGGATAAGGCTATCAATGCCTATTAGCCAGGATGGCTGTGTTCTGCTTCCACTATCGGATACAGTATGCCTCTGAATCCAGTTGCTGAGAATCACAAGCGGGGAGAGTTTGCCTTTGGGCTTCCCATGGGCACCTGCTTGGCCACGGTAAGAAAAGGGGGCTGTGTCCACCACAACCCTGTTAGTCATTTAGCAGGATACTTGTACTTGTACTGATGGAATACGGTTGCATAAGCAAAAACACAAGATCATTAACAAAGACTGTTGTACAACAAGTTGGACAACAAAAACCAGCTGTTGTACAACTAGCTTCCCGTAGCACAACTGCTTTGTTGGATTCTGCCATCTCCTAGCACAAGGGTTCTCCCTAGTGCACAGAGAACACGGTGGAGCCCAGAATGCTGGACTAGATGGGCCTTTGGCTCTTCATATATTATTGTGCTCATTGACTCTCCTACTTATTATCTGACTGTGACAAGAGGGTCACATATAAAACAGCCCTATTTGCAAAAGCTGCTAAAAGTATTCATGCTAGTCACATAAAGGTGGGTGTGGGAGAAGAAAGCTGGAGATGTTGGGCAGAAGGACTTAGCAGCTTCAGGACTTAGCAGACTTCTCGGCACTGGGGCTACTGACAATATTGTAAATAATCTGATATTGGGTTTCCTGGACCTCAGATGTTTCCAGCAGTTTCTTTATGTAACCTGGCAATAATTTCAGAAGAATGGGAGCTAGAATCCAGGCTGATTAAACCACCACCTCAAAAGGAAAAAAGAAAGTGTTAAGTTTGTGTTCAGTTCTCTTGAATAAAAGATCAGTGGAGATTACTTTTTAATAGCTGCCACCTTCCAAAGCACTCATTAAAGCACACACAGTAATTCATTGTATTACTTGGCATAATTTTCTTCTCCCCGATCTTCCAGTAGTTGATTTACTGGCACCTGGGAGTGGAAGTCTATAATTCCATTTGTGTTCACCTTGGCTCAATCCCCAAATGTTTCCTGTGTGTGAGGGATGCTGCTTTTGTCTGCTTGGAGAGGCTGTAGCTCAGCAATAAAGGTAAAGGGACCCCTAACTATTAGGTCCAGTCATGACCGACTCTGGGGTTGCGGCGCTCATCTCGTGTTATTGGCCGAGGGAGCTGGCGTACAGCTTCCAGGTCATGTGGCCAGCATGACAAAGCCGCTTCTGGCGAACCAGAGCAGCACATGGAAACTCCGCTTGGAGCAGTCCCTATTTATCTACTTGCACTTTGATGTGCTTTCAAACTGCTAGGTTGGCAGGAGCTGGGACTGAGCAATGGGAGCTCACCACGTCACGGGGATTGGAGCTGCCAACCTTCTGATCAGCAAGCCCTAAGCTCTGTGGTTTAACCCACAGCGCCACCTGCGTCCCAGCTCAGCAATAGAGCCCCTCTTTTGCACACTGGTGGTCCTGTTTACCTCCCCCTGGCATCTTTGGGATGTCGCTCTCTGAAGCAGACTTCCAGAGAACTACTTCCAATCAGTGTATTGAGCAAGACAGACAGCCCAAGTTGGTTTAAGGCAGCCTCCTAGGCTCTAAATTTCTGATTTATATATTTAACAAGATTTATATATAATTTAGCCAACCAACCTCCCCCCCCCCCAATCTAAGCAGTTCACACAAAGCTATATAAAATAGTCATTAAAATACCTATAAAATCAAATATTAAGAGTGGTTGACATTAAAATTGTTGGTGCCAGTCCTGGTGAGGGGTCTGTTCTAGGAAGAGGGGTTGGAACCTAGGAAGGGTCTGATGAACTGCATTGTAAGGCTTGGGGTGGTGCATTTGGTCTGAAGCTCATTTGGCCTGGAGTGTTGTATTTGGGCTATGGCTCATTTGGCCTGTGGTGGCTCATTTGGTCTGAGGTTCCTCACCCCTTTTGCGAAGGCTCTAGTCTAGACGCATCATGGAGTCCCTGTCTTTTAACGGCCTGTATGGTGAAATTATGCTGAATATACAGATAGCAGGAAGTAGGACCATCAGGTGAAATCCCACTCTGTGTATTCTAGTCATAAGGTCTGAACAGTGATATTTGTGGATGCTGCTGAACTGAAGTATTCAACACAGAGGCAGTAAATCCAGGAGCAGAACCAGGGAATTAAAAATGGTAAGTGGAAGCATTGCTCTGGAATGCAGAAAAAACATTGTTTTGGAATAGCTCAGTGTGTCAAGCTGCAGAAATAAACTTCCAGTTACTGACATTTTGGATTTAGCTATTTTAGGTACAACTTTATTTCATTCTTTTAATCACCAAGATGCATTTTGTCACTCCACTGAGTTGTGGGTGGGCTGTCATGGGAGATAAACAAACCTACCCATTGGATAAACTTCTTTCCTTATTTATTCTTCTGTATTTCACTTGTTTAAATTAATATTTTACGGGTGTTATTGTTACGGGGGTTGTCTCATCTGAAAGCACAGCTGAGGCAAACAAGGCTCTCTCTGAAATTTCAGTGCTGGGACCAAACTAGACGTGATACTGGGTGGTGGATAGTTAGGTTAAAAATAAATACATTGCAAAATGCAGCCCTGGAGACTGGAATTGGAAGATCCACATGCAGAAGCAGAGAGAACATTTCAAATACTGATGCAAGGGGCTTTCCAAAGGGTGCACTGGAAGGGGGCAAACTCACTTTGCACTTATGCACAGATTCTTTGGCCAAAATTTAGGTTATGCATTATCATCACTGTTTCAGCATTTCAACTATTGGAAAACAAAAAATGTTCATAGTGAGCCCTGCACTTGCTCCTTACACACTGTTGCTCCTGTGCATTCACTTGCCTTGTTCCTTCGTGCCCAATCAGCCTCACTGGTGAGAGAGAGATGGTAGTGGTGGCGGCGGCGGGTTGGGGGTGGGGGATGGGTGGAGGTGCCAGGTGAACAGGCACCAAAAGAAAGGAAGAGAAGAAACTAGGAATGGGTGGACCTGTCCATTTCAGTTCTTCACTTTTCCAATCCTGCATTCAGTTTTTCACATGTCCAAATCAGTTTTCAATATTTTTTGCAAGGTCCTCATTATTTTTTTCCAATATTTTTGTGTAAAAACTTTTGTATGCATGTTTGCCTCACAGACATATTTTTGCAAGCAACTTCTCTGTGGGTCAAAATTAAGGGAGAGAAAAATAACAGTGATCTCATTGTGGGAGTTTACTATAGACCCCCAAGCCAAACTGAGGACACAGATGATGCCTTCCTGGAACAGATGACCAGGCATTCAAAAGGAGGTGAGATACCCTGTTTCTCATATTTTAAGACATACCCATAAAATAAGCCATAGCAGGATTTTTAAGCATTCAAGGAATATAAGCCATACCCCGAAAATAAGACATAGTGGTAGGCGCAGCAGCAATGCCGGCCGCGGCAGGAGGAGGAGGAAAAAAATAAGACATCCCTTGAAAATAAGCCATAGTGTGTTTTTTTGAGGAAAAAATAAATATAAGACGTGTCTTATAATATGAGAAACACGGTAGTAGTAATGGGGGATTTCAACTATCCTGATATTTGTTGGATGTCAAACTCAGCCAAGAGCATAAGGTCGAACAGATTCCTCACTAGCCTTGCAGACAATTTCATTGTCCAGAAAGTGGGAGAAGCAACAAGAGGATCAGCCATTTTAGATCTGGTCCTAACCAATAGTGATGACCTGGTTAGTGGGGTAGAAGTGGCAGGATCATTAGGTGGGAGTGACCATGCTCTTCTGGAGTTTATTGTTCAGCAGAAAGGAGCAACCAAGCATACTAAGACTCAAATCCCATACTTTAAGAAAGCCGACTTCAGAAAACTTAGGGAAACGCTGGGTGAGATCCCATGGACAGAAATACTAAAAGGGAAGGGAGTTCATGATGGTTGGGAGTTTGTTAAAAGAGAGATATTAAAAGCACAACTTCAGGCAATACCAATGAGACGGAAACATGGAAGGTGCCTAAAGAAGCCAGGGTGGCTATCTAAAGAACTTTTAACTGAGTTAAGATTTAAAAGGGATATGTACAAAAAATGGAAAAGGGGGGAAATCACCAGAGAGGAATTCAAACATATAGCCAGCACGTGTAGAGACAAAGTCAGAAAAGCTAAAGCACAGAATGAACTCAGGCTCGCCAGAGAGGTTAAAAGCAACAAAAAGGGCTTTTATGGGTATGTCCGTAGCAAAAGGAAGAACAAGGAAACAGTGAGGGCACTTAGAGGAGAAGATGGTGAAATGCGAACAGGGGACAGAGAAAGGGCAGAACTCCTCAATACCTTCTTTGCCTCAGTCTTCTCCAAAAAAGAAAACAATGCCCGACCTGAAGAATAGGGAGCAGATGATTCAGCAGGGGAAACACAGCCCAGAACAAGTAAGGAGGTAGTACAAGAATACTTGGCTAGTTTAGATGTATTCAAGTCTCCAGGGCCAGATGAACTACATCCAAGAATATTGAAAGAACTGGCAGAGGTGATTTCCGAACCACTGGCAGTAATCTCTGAGAATTCCTGGAGAACAGGCAAAGTTCCAGCAGACTGGAGGAGGGCAAATGTTGTCCCTATTTTCAAAAAGGGGAAAAGAGAGGACCCAAACAATTACCGCCCAGTCAGCCTGACATCAATACCAGGAAAGATTCTAGAGCAGATCATTAAGCAAACAGTCTGTGAGCACCTAGAAAGGAACACTGTGATCACTAAAAGTCAGTGTGGGTTTCTGAAAAATAAGTCATGTCAGACTAATCTGATCTCATTTTTTGACAAAATTACAAGCCTGGTAGATGAAGGGAACGCTGTGGATGTAGCCTATATTGATTTCAGCAAGGCCTTTGACAAGGTGCCCCATGATATTCTTGTAAAGAAGCTAGTAAAATGCGGGCTAGACAATGCTACCATTCAGTGGATTTGTAACTGGCTTAGTGACCGAACCCAAAGGGTGCTCATCAGTGGCTCCTCCTCATCCTGGAGAGTAGTGACTAGTGGGGTGCCACAGGGTTCTGTCTTGGGCCCAGTCTTATTCAACATCTTTATCAATGACTTGGATGATGGGCTTGAGGGCATCCTGGGCAAGTTTGCAGACGACACCAAATTGGGAGGGGTGGCTAGTACCCCAGAGGACAGGATCACACTTCAAAATGACCTTAACAGATTGGACAACTGGGCCAAAGCAAACAAGATGAATTTTAATAAGGAGAAATGTAAGGTACTACACTTGGGCAAAAAAAATGAAAGGCACAAATACAGGATGGGTGACACCTGGCTTGAGAGCAGTACATGTGAAAAGGACCTGGGAGTCTTGGTAGACCACAGACTTGACATGAGTCAGCAGTGTGATGCAGCAGCTAAAAAAGCCAATGCAATTCTGGGCTGCATCAATAGGAGTATAGCATCTAGATCTAGGGAAGTAATAGTACCACTGTATTCTGCTCTGGTCAGATCTCACCTGGAGTACTGTGTCCAGTTCTGGGCACCACAGTTCAAGAAGGATACTGACAAGCTGGAACGTGTCCAGAAGAGGGCAACCAAAATGGTCAAAGGCCTGGAAACTATGCCTTATGAGGAACGGCTTAGGGAGCTGGGTATGTTTAGCCTGGAGAAGAGAAGGTTAAGGGGTGATATGATAGCCATGTTCAAATATATGAAAGGATGCCATATAGAGGAGGGAAGAAAGGTTGTTTTCTGCTGCTCCAGAGAAGCGGACACGGAGCAATGGATTCAAACTTCAAGAAAGAAGATTCCACCTAAACATTAGGAAGAACTTCCTGACAGTAAGAGCTGTTCAGCAGTGGAATTTGCTACCAAGGAGTGTGGTGGAGTCTCCTTCTTTGGAGGTCTTTAAGCAGAGGCTTGCCAGCCATCTGTTAGGAATGCTTTGATGGTGTTTCCTGCTTGGCATGGGGTTGGACTGGATGGCCCTTGTGGTCTCTTCCAACTCTATGATTCTATGATTCTATGATTCTCCTAACTGAAAGCATTCATGTATGTTATTTTCACAAGTGTGTGTGTGTGTGTGTGTGTGTGTGTGTGTGTGTGTGTATCTATATATATCTATGCACTGTTATGTACACTTTCCTGTCATATAGTCATTTTTGTACATATCGTGCTCAGCAAAATTCCGAAGGGTATGAAGGACGCCAGTTGTTCGGGTCGTGTTTTTGGGAAGTGCAGATTACGTAGGTTTGCATTCCCATTTGAACTGCATCTAATTTCTGCCCCCATCCTCCCCCAGCCAGAAGGTTCCCAGGGCTTGGCAGTGGGCCCCCTTTTGGGGTGCAACCCCAGCAAATGGCCCCTGATTCTGGCCCTACTAATGCTGCAACCATTGTCTGATCTGGTCTCCCCACTGCGTCTCATCTTTTAAAAAGTGCAGGAATTCCAAGCACAGATCTCATGGCATCACATCCAGCAGCTTGGTCCTTAGGATAAGTAATAAGTCTGAATAATAAGTTTGAAACTATAGAAACTAGATACCCAGAGATTTCAGTAAATTGTTACTACTTCCCTCTGCCTCTGTAGTACATTAGAAACCAAAGTACAGTACTGTTTTGCTTGCATAAAGTCATGGCTTGGAAATCTGCTGGGGTGTGTGTGTGTGTGTGTGTGTGTGTGTGTGTGTGTGTGTTTCAGGATGGAAGAAGAATGCAAAAAATTCAGGTTATGTGTTGATGCTTGTCATGTAGATAGTAGTGCCGGCAGGGCAAAGTTTATGGTGTCTCTGCAGTGCAAACTCTAGATGGTTCCTCCCTCTCTGCTTTCTTGGCTACAAATATAATTCTTCCAGTTATCCATCTCCCCCCCTTCCGTGTCAATATCTGCTCTTATTTGTGGTCTCTCTGACTCTGCAAGTGTTTACTTAAAGCCACATTCTTCTCAAGGCCTCTTCTAGGGTTACATTTTTACTATTTGTGCTTTTAAGGAACCCGTTGGAGAGAAATGGCCAGGAAATTGTTGGAGATGTGCCTCTTTGGGGATGTACAAAGGGCCAGACATGATTGCCAGATGTGCAAATCTTGGCTATGATGCAGCCTTTTTTATTCTGTGGGCTGATGCACGTCTTTGGCTACTCTCTATGTGCTTCTGTTTCTAGGCTGCTCCTCATACTACCACCATCACTATTGCATTTCTCTATGTAGCACTTAACAAGTGACAGGTTTGGCTGGTCCCTGTCCCAAGAGATTTGCAATCGAGACATTGATATCAATGACACCGGCCCTAGACATGTTTCTGTTGTAGGTGACGGCCAAGAAGGAGCCTGCACCCTCACATTCCATGTACAGAAGGCAGCTGGACTGGCAGGTGACTGGCAATGGTGTCCTGGCTCCCACTAGAGGGAGGAATCGAACTTGGGTATCTTTCTACTGCAAGCTTTATTGGATTCAAGATGACCTTAACAGGTTGGAGAACCTTGGTCAGGCCACACCTGGAATCCTGTGTCCAGTTCTGGACACCACAAATTAAGTAGGATGTTGACAAGCTGGAATGTGTGCAGAGGAGGGTGACTGAGATAATAGAGGGTCTGGAAACCAAGCCCGATGAGGAATGGTTGAAGATGCTGGGTATGTTTAGCCTGGAAAAGAGGGGATTGAGAGGAGATATGATAGCCATCTTTAAAGAGTTGTCCCATGGAAGCTCTTGCTCCCTGCAAGCTTGTTTTCTCCTGCTCTGGAGGCTCAGACCTGTACCAATGGCTTCAAGTTACAAAAAAGGAGCTTCCAATTAAGCATCAGAAAAAACGTCTGACAGTAAGATCTGTTCAACAGGTGCATGTGGGGTAGTGGTTTCTCTTTCCTTGGAGGTTTATCAGCAGAGATGGTCATTTGCTACGTATGATTTAGTTGGGATTCTTGTATTGCAGGGGGTTGGACCTGAAGTCCACCAGAGTCTCTTCCAGCTCTACCATTCTGTCATTGAATGATTCTGTAATTCAGTGCAGGGGTTCAAAGGCTCAGCAGGTGCTCTGCATGGCTAGGCAAGCAAAGACGTTGATCCAACAAGGGTCCCCATATATGGGAAAGGGTTGCTCTGGTGTCCCCGTCAGCTAAATGATGGAGGTGGTGGCCGTGGCAGCTCTGAATCAGACTGAGCAGTGGGCTCTTTCTGGGAGGATGGGTTATGGGGTGCGTCCAGCAGTGCCAGGATGAGAGGCAGGGACAGTGCAAGAGCCAAAGGTGATGCAGGAGCAGAGCATCTGGGTGATGTGCAGGGAGACACAGTGAGGCGCTGGGGGGCCTCCCTGGGATCTGACTCCACACCTGTGACTCCCTCTGTCTCCTGAGGCCCTGGCATGGACCCAGGTACCGGTAGTTGGCCTCTCCCCAGGCTTGTTAAGGGGCAACTCCTCCCACCCCTCATTCTGGACTATACACAGAGAAATATGGAGCCAGGCAGAAATCTAGGCTGAAGTGTTCCTCCTGGCACACCGGAGCCCGTGTGTGTGTGTGTGTGTGTGTGTGTGTGTGTGTGTTCAAACTCACACTTGCTACCCAGGGAAATACTTTGCCATGGTATCCCATTGATAGCACAAGCTTGTACCAACTATTTTTGGAGGGAAGAGCTAAAGCAAAACTTGTCTTTGGCCTGCTGATGCAAGGCCACCCTTCTGCCTCCCAGGCATCTGCTCAGTGATGCTGCCTTGGCTTCCTCCTCTTGGCTGTGAACCTTTCTGTTTCAGATGCCATGCCAGCTTCTCTCTCTCTCCCCCCCCCCTCTCCTATTTTATTACTCACCCTTCACCCTAAGGACTCAGGGCAGGTTACAACATTAAAACACAACATTAAAAACAGTTAAAAACAGCTTGCAACCACATAAACGGCTTTGAAAAGTCAGGGCTCTCCTGATAACCTTGCCACAGCCCAGACAACTGCCAGCAAATCTATTTTGGGATCAAAAGCCCTGTGAGGGAAGTAAATTCCATAGAAGTGAGAGAACCCTAAATGCAAGCAATTCAGATGTGCCTCAAATTTGTTACAGATTAGTGTGAGCTCCGTGGGTCTAGCCTATCTGACATCTGGGACTTTTCATCTCTGCGCATTCTGACACCAAGGTAACCTGCTGGGTAGTTGCAATTGGCATGGAATGCAAAGGTGCAGTTATTGCATAAATACGATGAACCCAAGTGTATTTCAGCACATTTACAGCCACCCACCAGCACTCGCCCCCAGTCATAGGAAGATAGGCTGAAGTGCACAAAAAGCCATATTTGAAAGGGCTGTGCATTGAAACAGCTGTACTGTTTTTATTGTAATTATTTGTATAGTTTTAAGAAATTTTGTGTGTGTGGTTTTAATTCTATCAGTGTTTAATTGCTTGTTAATTCTTTCCCCTTTTTAGCTGTTCTTATTTTTATCTGTAAGCAACCTTAAACTGACATTGAGACTGTCTTATAATATAGTCCAGTAATAACATACAAGTTCTAATCAAAAGCTAATATTTACTAAACCTACAAAAATTAACACCACCGATCTATTACAATATCATATGCAATCTGGAATGCTCCGACTCTTCAGGATTCTAGCCAACCAAGACTTTTTCCAGAATACCCCAGTCTCGTCCTCCTCCTACCCTGTCGTTCACCCCTGGCCCTCTTCCAGTCAGTCATTGAGATTGCTACCAGCACATTTTTGATATATCAGTAGCACTACCAGCCAGCTTACATAAAAAGTTTAATTAGATTAAAAAGCTCAGCAGTTTGTGCTCATTTGTTGAAATTTTGGGAAGAGTGTAATCATGTCCCTATTGGCCTCTGGTTTTCTGAAGGGGGAGTACCGTACTCTCAAATTATGGGTGTCAATACTGCACTGGACCCATAGTCCTTACTACCTTATGATACAGGTGATACGAGAAGCGGACACGGAGCAATGGATTCAAACTTCAAGAAAGAAGATTCCACCTAAACATTAGGGAGAACTTCCTGACAGTAAGAGCTGTTCGGCAGTGGAATTTGCTACCAAGGAGTGTGGTGGAGTCTCCTTCTTTGGAGGTCTTTAAGCAGAGGCTTGACAGGCATATGTCAAAAATGCTTTGATGGTGTTTCCTGCTTGGCAGGGGGTTGGACTGGACGGCCCTTGTGGTCTCTTCCAACTCTATGATTCTATGATTCTACGTTATATAAACAGTACTTATATTAAATCCCTTATTGGCTGCTTATATAACCTTGATTTGATACTGGAAATCTACAATCATGCCTGCACTTAAGGAACAGCTGATCAAGCTTTTGGAGAACACTGAAATGTATAAACATAGATAATATTAATTGTCAAAATAGACTGTGGCTTCAGGGAAAGAGATTCTGTTTATACCATGGAATGCACACTGCAGGTTTGTTACTATAGAAAGAATTTTTTTTTTATAATACTCCTACAGTCCAATCCTATGCTTACTCATAAGTAAGTCCGATTAAGTTCACTGAAGCTTACTTTCAGGTATTACAGCACAATCCGATGTGCAATTACCTCAGAATCAGCTGTGTCGAACAGAAGGGGACTTGCTTCAGAGTGAATCTACAGAGGATGGTGCTGTTGCAGTCTTTAATAAACCCAAGGTTATCCTGTCTGCAATGCTAGCTGTTGCCGGAGGGCAGTACTGAGCTAACTTAGATTAAGGCCTTTTCATATGTTCCTTCCTAGAATGGGAAAAAGAAATGCAATCTGAAACTAAAGCAAATTTCCCAGGTTTTTAAACCCTACCTTGCTCATGATGATTAATTTCTAATGGCTATGATTAATTTCTAATCTTGTGGCTTCCCATTAAATCTGCTGGATTCAATCTACAGTACTCCAAAATAACAGTTCAGAGGATTTCAAACACTGGAGGAAGAAATAGGGAAATTCAAATCAAAAGGCTTTCATAATTGCGGGACTGTCCCTGGAAAATCAGGACACTTGGAGGGTATGGAATTATGAGAGAGGGGGGAGAGCTTTTCTCTATCCACTTTATCCATGCCATGTATAAATGTATAAACTTTTATCATGTCACCTCTTCCTTCCTTTTCTCTGAACAAAAAAGTCCCAAATGCTGCAAGCTATTTTCCTAGGGGAGTCTTGCCCAATCCCTTCATCGTTTTGGTTGCTCTTTTCTGAACATTTTCCAGCTCTACAATGTCTCTTTTGATGTGAGGCAAGCAGAACTACACACAGTCTTCCAAATTCAGTTGCATTTGTATAATGACATTATGATATTGGCAGTTTTAACAATGCTATTAACACAGGCCAGCATAAATCCTATGCAGATAAAAGAGCAATAGCAATTAAAAACCCATTCCAGGGTCCTTCATTATCAGCTTTTTAAAAACCTATAAGCTAAACAAAGATTAAACTTTTTTCTCTTTGTACAGCCACAATCCCACCATCCATGCTATTTGTGCCCAGCTGGTTTTAACCAATGGGAAGTATCCTCTGTTTTCTTAGCCCAATCCCTTGGGGATCATCCTTCGAAAACCAGAACATGCAGATAGAAATTAATTAAATAAACTTTTCCTACTGCAAATTGAACAAGTTAAAGTAATTTCATGTTAAAGTAATTTCATGGAGAACTTTATTAGCCTACTATGTCTGAATAGCAAACATGCAGTTTCTAACAAAGAATTTTAAAGGTTTGAAGGACATGTTAAAATCATTACTTAATCTCTTAAAAGGTGCATTGAATCCTATATTTTACATGTGAGTATAAGCAGGAGATGCAAATTAAACAGAAAAAACTCTTGAATATATTAGGAATCATGGACTTCTAATGGGCAGGACTACAAATAAAGAAGCAGTTAAGTGGCTTCTTCTCTCTGCATGCATATTGCAAACTCTGACTTTCTTGGGTTTCAGTGAATTGCAACCTTTCCCAATCTGGAGCAGGCATATTGGACCACAGTCTTCACCATCCCTGACCATTAGACATGCTGTCTGGGACTGATGGGAGCTGTAGTCTTAAACATCTGGAGGGCATCAGGCTGAGGAAGTCTGATGCAGAGGATCAAAGCTAAATGTGGGTGTAAAAGCTGGATTTCAGCATGGGATTTTGCACATGGGGTTCTGGATAGTGAACCAAGCAGTGGGGTGCTCCCTTAGATGCCAGTGCCCTTGTTCAAATGTTCACAGCAAGTCTATCAAGAAACTGTTACCCAGTGAGGGGGTTGAAAGAGAGAGGCTTATTCATGTGTGTGTGTGTGTGTGTGTGCGCGCACACACACACACACACACACACAGTTAGCCTGATGGATGCACCCGGGCAGCCTTCTGTGTTTCTTCTGTATCTGTCTGGAGGAAGTAGAGGTTGCCTCCAACTCCTGAAGCGTCTTCCAAGCATCTTATGAATGAATGCAAATGCACAAGTTTGCCAGATCAACTTCTGTGTCAGGAATCTTGCCTAACCACTCAATATACAGAGTCAGATTATTTGTCCCCCTAGCTTGGAGTCATCAAAGTCGAGCGCCTCTGGTCCTGCAGCCTCTCAGGCAGAGTTCTTTCCCACCATACTAGATGACCCTTCATACTGGAGGTACTGGGAATTGAACCGGGAAGCATATGTCAGCCACGTGCTCCACCACTGAACTGTGATCTCCTTTGATGGCCTGGGAGAAGCCACTTCCTCTCAGCCTCAGTCCCCACCCCCCAGACAATATGGGAAGAAAAGCAGTAGTCTACACATTCAGGGTTGTTATAAGGATGTGAAACACTTTGCACACACAGAATTATTGGGACAGTAGAACTGGAGCATCATTGGAATATGACATGGGGATACATAAGACTTCAATTCCCGCCTGAAAGTTTTAAACCCATAATGTTATTTGCATTTCATTGGTTTGCTTTAAAATTTAGCCTCTGTGTGTGCGTCCTTTCTGGATACCAATGTGAGCTCAAACAGAACTAAGGAAATATCCCCAAAGCCTGAATCTACACTTCCAGGGAGAGACTACTGGGCAAACCCAGGGATGCTCCCCAGCTGGGGGCAAGGAGGAGCAGGAGCTGTGTAGTCCCTAAGCTTTTCTGAACAAGATCTGGGCAATTTCCCAACCCAAAGTTCCAATAGTATAGGCAAAGTTAATTGACCTAAATTAAAGGACATTTTCCATGTATGCTGAGGATGCTTCATTTACTTGTGGTGTAAATATCTCAGTTCAGAATACATTTGAGCACTGATAAACTAGATAAAGAGTATTCTGAATTTTGTACAGCAAACATCCTCCTCTTACCATTCCTAATATTTTGATGCAGATGATGTGATTTTTTTCACTGTAAATTGCTCTTTGATTCCTTACTTTAAAGCATACATTTTTCTGCTCATTCCTTAATTTTTCTCCAGTGGGAGAGAGAGCAGAGAAACATTAGTTCCAGCCCTTTCTTTTTGCTGCTTTTGAATACAGTCAAATGACTGTCCTAAATTTAAACAGATGCTCAATGTTGTTGCTGCTGCTGTTATTTTTTTTAAAAAAGAAAACAGCAACATGTTGCTGAAATTTAATATTTTGGATTCTGGTAGAGAGTAATGATGTTGCAGGTCTTGGAGTCCCTGGCAATTTTGAAACCAGTATCAGTGTAGATCTTCTTTCAGTGAAAGTTGGGGAAAATTCCAGGGTGATACTTCCCTGTTGCTGAAATGAGAATGATCAAATTCTTTTGCAGACTGAGGCTTTCCTTAGGAGGAATTGATGATATGCAGGTTTATTTCTTTTTAATAATGTATATGTGCACGAGTGCGTGCATGCGCGCACACACACAAGCTGTGGAACTGTTGCACATATCTTGAACCCATCCTTGGCAAGAATTGTCATAGGAAGCAGGAATCTACAGTGGCTTCCAGCTTGTTACAGACAGTTTAATGGAAAGTCCTCAAGGCATTATCTGGGGGGCCCCTTTAAAATTTAGGGTGGTGGCTAGATTAAGTGTTCTGGCAACTAACAGCCATTTCAGACGTGTCATCTCCCCGCCCAATACTTCTCTTTGGCAGTGCAAGGAAAGGATATATAGAGATGGTTTCTCAGCTCCAAAGTGGGGGATAAGAGAAGAATGTGAGGAAATTGATGCATAGAAATATTTCAAACAGAGTCAATTCCAGACCTGCAGGGAGGGGCACAGCACAGTGCCCCCCCTCCCGGGTGAGCTAACATTGTGGCAGGCTTACTCGGATTAGCTCCAGAGTATGGCTCGGGGTGTTGCGAACAATTTAAATGGCAGGTACTTCACTGCCTGGTTCAGAGTGCTGGGGGGGGGGGTCCAGGGTAGACATATGGGGGAGGGAGCTCTGTTGAGGTGCAAAGCCTCCTTGCAGAGTCCCAACGAAGCTACCAAGTCTGATATCAAGAACAGCTTGGACATGAGGGCACCATTTCCCCATCTGAATGCTCCCAAAACAAGACTATATCTGGGACAACGGTGGTCAGTAGCTGGCCATCACCAAGAGGTCATCTGCTGTTGCCAAACTAAAAAGAGAGCAGCCCTGCCACACAGCCACAAGAGGTAAATCCCATCTAAATACTTTAAATCCCTCCATTTTCTTGAGAGGTCAGAGGCTGGTGTACCCCAGTCTTTGAAGCCATCTTAATTATTTCTCATACTTTTTGTAAGTGTCATGCAAAGGACAAGGACTAGTTCTGTGCGTCCAGGATCAGCAAAATGCTAGTGATATGAATCCTGGTTGTTGTTGTTTGTTCGCTTTTCTTTTGACCTGCCTAGATGCTTATCAAAATGAAAATACTGTCTATTAATGTTTGGGAAATCATAGAATCATAGAGTTGGAAGGGCCATCCAGTCCAACCCCCTGCCAAGCAGGAAACACCATCAAAGCATTCCTAACAGATGGCTGTCAAGCCTCTGCTTAAAGACCTCCAAAAAGGGAGACTCCACCACACTCCTTGGCAGCAAATTCCACTGCCGAACAGCTCTTACTGTCAGGAAGTTCTTCCTAATGTTTAGGTGGAATCTTCTTTCTTGTAACTTGAATCCATTGCTCCATGTCCACTTCTCTGGAGCAGCAGAAAACAACCTTTCTCCCTCCTCTATATGACATCCTTTTATATATTTGAACATGGCTATCATATCACCCCTTAACCTCTTCTCCAGGCTAAACATACCCAGCTCCCTAAGCCGTTCCTCATAAGGCATTGTTTCCAGGCCTTTGACCATTTTGGTTGCCCTCCTCTGGACACGTTCCAGCTTGTCAGTATCCTTCTTGAACTGTGGTGTCCAGAACTGGATACAGTACTCCAGGTGAGGTCTAACCAGAGCGGAATACAGTGGTACTATTACTTCCCTTGATCTATTCTAGATGCTATACTCCTATTGATACAGCCCAGAATTGCATTGGCTTTTTTAGCTGCTACATCACACTGTTGACTCATGTCAAGTTTGTGATCTACCAAGACTCCTAGATCCTTTTCACATGTACTGCTCTCAAGCCAGGTGTCACCCATCCTGTATTTGTGCCTTTCATATTTTTTTTTTTGCCCAAGTGTAGTACTTTACATTTCTCCCTGTTAAAATTCATCTTGTTTGCTTTGGCCCAGTTGTCTAATCTGTTAAGGTCATTTTGAAGTGTGATCCTGTCCTCTGGGGTATTAGCCACCCCTCCCAATTTGGTGTCATCTGCAAAGTTGAGCAGGATGCCCTCAAGCCCATCATCCAAGTCATTGATAAAGATGTTGAATAAGACTGGGCCCAAGACAGAACCCTGTGGCACCCCACTAGTCACTTCTCTCCAGGATGAAGAGGAGCCATTGATTCAGTCAGTCAGCCTTTGGGTTCAGTCAGTCAGCCAGTTACAAATCCACTGAATGGTAGCATTGTCTAGCCCGCATTTTACCAGCTTCTTTACAAGAATATCATGGGGCACCTTGTCAAAGGCCTTGCTGAAATCAAGATATCCACAGCGTTCCCTTCATCTACCAGGCTTGTAATTCTGTCAAAAAATGAGATCAGATTAGTCTGACATGACCTATTTTTCAGAAACCCATGCTGACTTTTAGTGATCACAGCGTTCCTTTCTACGTGCTCACAGACCGTTTGCTTAATGATCTGCTCTAGAATCTTTCCTGGTATTGATGTCAGGCTGACTGGGCGGTAATTGTTTGGGTCCTCTCCTTTCCCCTTTTTGAAAATAGGGACAGCATTTGCCCTCCTCTAGTCTGCTGGGACTTTGCCTGTTCTCCAGGAATTCTCAGAGATTACTGCCAGTGGTTCGGAAATCACCTCTGCCAGTTCTTTCAATATTCTTGGATGTAGTTCATCTGGCCTTGGAGACTTGAATACATCTAAACTAGCAAGTATTCTTGTACTACCTCCTTACTTGTTCGGGCCTGTGTTTCCCCTGCTGAATCATCTGCTCCATATTCTTCAGGTTGGGCATTGTTTTCTTTTTTGGAGACAACTGAGGCAAAGAAGGCATTGAGGAGTTCTGCCCTTTCTCTGTCCCCTGTTCGCATTTCACCATCTTCTCCTCTAAGTGACCCCACTGTTTCCTTGTTCTTCCTTTTGCTACAGACATACCCATAAAAGCCCTTTTTGTTGCTTTTAACCTCTCTGGCGAGCCTGAGTTCATTCTGTGCTTTAGCTTTTCTGACTTTGTCTCTACACGTGCTGGCTATTTGTTTGAATTCCTCTCTGGTGATTTCCCCCTTTTCCCATTTTTTGTACATATCCCTTTTAAATCTTAACTCAGTTAAAAGTTATTTAGATAGCCACCCTGGCTTCTTTAGGCACCTTCCATAAGATAAGATATTTGAGACATGTTGAACCTATTGTTGGATGATTGCTTTAAAAAGTCATTCCTGATTCAGTTGCCCTTGGGGCATTGTTAGGAACACTGGATAAACTCCAATTTGAAGGAAGGTCAGATTGCACACTGATAATGCTTGAAACTTCAGGCTTGCTTTTTCTCTCTGCCTGAACAGCTGCAGGAAGAACTGACTGAGGGGATTTCTGCCTTGCAGAAAGGAAACAACACTGGCAACTTTTTTGTGCAGAGAGGTCCTTTTCAGACAGCACTGAAGAGCTGATGCTTTAATTCAGTTTCCCAATATGGCTGATACCACCCTCAGGTGGGCAGCGGCATTGGAATGATCCAGGGGGGCAGTTGTAGCTTTGGGTGCAGTGCAGTTGGGGGCATTGAATAAAACTAAGGGGGTGGGGAAAGCATAAAGAAAGAAGAGAAGAGTATTTTGAAAAAAAATGTTTGTACATGTTTTATCTTTTGTGTTGTGTTGTGTAATGAGGTTTACTGCCAGTTTGGGTGCCATTGCAGGACAGCAACAATGCCTTCCCTGTTTCCGGCAGTCGTGTTGGAGGCGAGGAGTTTTCCTGGGCTTTGGTGGATCCTTTTTTGCTTCACCCAGGTTTGGGAAGTGAATTGCAGCTTGCCTGCCTATTTGGCCAATGGCAGGCATGTTGTGGTGCCAGATCTGTTCACTTAAAGAAGGCAGATTTCTGAAAAGGGGGTGGTAGGCAGGGCTTTTTTTCAGCTGGAACTCGCTGGAACTCAGTTCCGGCACCTCTCAGGTGGGCACCATGCCATTCTAAGAGAACAGGGGGGTTGTTCATGGTGAGTTCCAGCACCTCTTTTTCTACAAAAATAGCATTGGTGGTAGGTCAAATGAATTTGGGAACCTTTTCTTTAACTGATTGTCTTTCTTAATTGCTCCATATAATGAATGTGACTTTTACGTTTGGGAGTGCTACCTGGATGAATAATGCTATTAATTTATGTTTGCACCATTGAGCGTTCAAGTCTGCCTAAATGCAGTTTGACTGGTGTGATCCTATCTCATTGTCTACTCAGAAGTAAGCAATAATGAGGTCAGTGAGATTTAGGCAGATTGCAGTCCTATACACAGATTGGGTTGAATGAGTGAAGCTACAGTACATGCAATCTTATTTCTTGGATACAATGAAACTCGAAGTCCAGTGCATGTTTGTGATTAAGCACCATAGAGTTCAGTGGCACTTCTGAATAAATATATTTAATATTGAACTCAAACAGCTCAATTCTGTGCATATATACTTTGATGTAAAACCTACTGAGTTTATTCATTACTTCCACATAAGTGGTTATAGAATGGCAGTCTAAGACTTATTGAACTATTGACATATTTCTGAGTATAGTCAACAACTTTATGATTGTGTGTGAATGTTCTTTCAGAATAAACTAATATTTAGGATGTTTATTAGTAAATCTGGAAAACCTTAAACATAAATATTAAATGATATCCCCACCCACTACCCATTTTGAGTGAAATGTTGGGGTCATCATAGTAATCTATGTTCTCCAAACTGTACAAAGAAAAAGAAAATCTGGTGGATTTGATTTGATGCTATTCTCATTTTTAAAATACCACTGTGGTTTCTGGATCAGGGCAGGAGTATGGCTTTGATTCAGTATTTGAGCACAATCACTGTTAGTCATTGTGCTCTGCTTTTCATTGCAAGATTTCATTTATGACGTCTTGGGGTTATATCTGGTTTGTTTCCCCACCTTCCAAGGCAAGGAGCCTGCTGGGCTATTGCTGGACTATTGCTGATTATTCTGCCTCATTGAAGTGTGGGCGATCTGGCTAGATGGTTTGTTGTTCCTCTCTCTGTGTGTGGAAGGGGGGAGAGCAGCATAGAAATATAATATAAAAATCTAATGAATGCATAAATGCTCACTTGCTTGCTATTTCAACTGGTGCTAGGCTATTGCTTGGAAGAGCAGACAGTTGCACTCCATCCATATTGCAGTTATGGAGTTATCTGACCCCTGAGCCAAGGAGATAAGAAACTATACCACCTTTAGAAGTCATCTGAAGGCAGCACTGTATAGGAAAGTTTTTTGTTTTTTAATTTTTTTTTCAAATTTTTAAATTATGTTTAATTTTTTAATGTTTATTATGAGGGCCCTGCGTGGCTGAGATTAGCGCCCCCCCCCCCCAATGTAGATGTTCACTGCATTCATGCCCAGTTAGGACTTTAGCTGGAATGATGAATAAACAATGTTCTTTCATTTATTTGTGAGTTTCTGGAGTTGTAGGACCAGACGTCGGGTTCCCTATACCCCAACCCATGCAAATAAGAGACCAATGAGGCTGTTTTTTTGGGTCAAAACAGGCCACAACTTTACTGAATACTAGCTGGCTATGTCACGTGTTGCTGTGGCTTTTTGTGTCAAATGGACCTTTTTATGTTAAATGGACATTCAGAGTCTCCCTTCAGAGGCCCCTCACCTTCATAGTCCCCCTTCATTTTGCACACAATCATTCCCCCCAATACACATGTTTTGCCCTGTCCCAACCCTGACTCCCCATCCCACGCATGTTCTATGAAATTCCCCCACCCTGCCCCAACACATTCATCCTCCCCAAAGTCACTCAGCGCCCCCGTTCCTCACCCTTGTTGCATGATGTCACAACATCCCTCTCTATCTCTCCCCCTTGGACACCCCTGTGGCCTAGTCAGTTTTCCTGGCTGGGCAATGCTGGGCCTTGTTGCTGTGAAAGTCCCCTACGGTCTAGTCAGTTATTCTGGATTGGCAATGCTGGGTCTTGTTGCTGCGAAAGGCCCATTTTCAGTTGGTTGTCACAGAATTTTGTGAAGTCACCGATAGTCTGCAGCCAATGGAGACCGTTCTATTTCCCAGCTTCCCACCCCTCTCTGTCTCTCCCCCTCTGAAACCCCTGCAGCCTAGTCAGTTTTCCCGGCTGGGCAATGCTGGGCCTTGTTGCTGTGAAAGGCCCCTGGTGGCCTAGTCAGTTATTCTGGATTGGCAATGCTGGGCCTTGTTGCTGCGAAAGGCCCATTTTCAGTTGGTTGCCAAGGAATTTTGTGATGTCACTGATAGTCTGCAGCCAATGGAGATGCAGTTTGTGGCTTCTATTTCCCAGCATGCACTTTCATCTGAGTGGGGTGGTTTTGTCTTTGAAAATGGTCTGAGCTTGCTCTTGCAGTCACATTTGACTTAGTGTCAAAATTTGAATGCAATCGGTCAAGCAGTTTTGTTGAACATTTGAGAGGAACACACATGCCCAGTTTACATATATATATACCGGTATATATATATATATATATATATATATATATATATATAGAGAGAGAGAGAGAGAGAGAGAGAGAGAGAGAGAGAGAGAGAGAGAGATGAAAGAGGTTTGGCTTGGGCATGGGGCAATTGACATGTGGTGGGGGTTCCTAAGACTTACATAAAATAGGGTGATTATCTTCCAGCAGTTTTACAGGTACTTTGCTCACCAACCCAAAATCTTTAATGAGTTGATGCAGCCAGGCAACCTCTCTGCATGCTTCTGTAGCTGCAACATATTCTGCTTCTGTGGAAGATAACACTATACAGTTCTGCTTATAACTTCCCCATGAAATAGGTCCATCTCCAAATATAAATATATACACAGATGTAGATTTATAATCAACATTGTCACCAGCCCAATCTGAATCAGTATACCCAAACAAACTAGGATTACCGACAGATGGTAATCTTAATTTATAATACATAGTACCCTTTAGATACCACACCACTCTTTTTACACCTGCCCAATCATATTCAGTGGGAGCATTTACTTTACTACTAAGTATTCCCACTGCATTAGCAATATCAGGTCTACATGTAGTGACTCAATATAAAAGTTTACCAATAATTGACCTATATTTATTATCGCCTGGTAACAGTTTTGAGTTTTGCTGATTCTTAAAGAAATCAGTGACCATGGGTGTATCTACTGTATTTGCATCTTGCATGCATTCGATAGGTTCTTGGATCTTTTGCTTTTGACTAAGAATAAATGATCCATCTTTTTCTCTTTCAATTTGAATTCCAAGATATTACTGTACTTCTCTCAGTTCCTTAACATCTACTTTTTTACTAAAATGTTTTACAATTTGTTCATAGAAAAATTCCTTCCAGTAGCACCTTAGAGACCAACTATGTTTGTCACTTGTATGAGCTTTCATGTGCATGCACACTTCTTCAGATACCTACTTGTAATTTGTACATACTCATTTTCATTTGATGTAGCAATAATCAAATCTTGCAGTCCATGGGACTCTCAAGAGTCTCCTCCAGCACCATAATTCAAAAGCATCAATTCTTATATATTATAGCAGAGTTAAAAGATTCCTTGTTTGAGTTTACACCGCAGAAGGCGGATTGCTAACTCGTTTGAGGCCTTTTAATAATTATGCCTTCTACCTTCTTGCCTTCCTGGTTGATAATCCCTTTTTGTCCCTTTTAAAGAAAAATACACATGAATCTGAATGATAATAACATAAACTACTTTACTGTCAGATTCATTGAGTACATACTTAGATTACATAACATATAAACTATATGCTAGATATTAGTGAGTCCTAAAAAGACTCCATCAGAGCATTTACTACTTAACACTCCTACCAGCAGCAGACCAACCGAGCAACTGACAAATTGACTGTCACATAGAGGCAGTTAGTCCTCTCTTAGAATGTTGGATTTGACTGACATATCCCACAGTGCCCTATGTGCAGGCTGCTTAAATGGGCAAGGGGCGGATCTGAGGGACGCATACCTGCTCCTACGGCTCCGGCCCCTGGCACAGCCTGAGTTCCCAGCCTGCATCCTCATTAGCCAAAGCAGGGTGCAAGCTAGGATCCAGTTCCTGATAGTTCCCCTCCGCCTACCAGGAAGGGCACCACTGTTCCAGTTCTCTCGTCGGGGCCCCAGTGAAGCCTCTACTGTCCTGCAATGCCATCACACCAAGAGGGGAGAGCGGACTTCAGCTCAGCTGGAGTTTAACATTGCAGCCAACCAGCTCCATAACTTAGTGCAATAGTACAATCCTTGACATGCCTCTTTGGAAGTAAACCCCACTAAATTCTGGGTAAGTATAGGATTGCAGCCTAGGCATGTGTGGGAGAGCAGGACTAGGACTGAGGAAACTCAGGTTTCAAATCCCTACCTGATCATGCAGCTCGTTGAGTGACCTTGTGCAAGTCTATGATCTCTCAGCCTGACCTCCCTCTGAGGGTAAAATGGGGAGACACCCTGCATATTTCCATGTAAACACACACATGATTCTATAATTGATTGTACAACATCCAGCACAAAAGGTGGCTAGGTTTTATTTTTATTATGGATCTGCAGTATAACAGTTCAGAAACCTGTTGCTTTATTCAGGACATTTATCTGTAGATGTGCATGTATGTTTTTCTCTTTGGGACTTGAAACCCATATTAGTTTGATCCTTAGTATTTTTTTATTTTTTTATTTTTTTAAAATAAACTTTATTGATATCAAAAAAGAAAAAACAATACAAACCAATAAAATCAATAAAAACATTTGTCTCATTTCATTGTTGAGCCCACTTTATCCCTTTCCTCCCACCCCTCCTTAAGTATTTAATGCTTTTTCTCCTGCCTGGACACATTGAATGGTCTCTAAGAAAACACCTCTTCCTAACTTGCTTTTTAGGTTTGGTACTCTTCACATCCTAAAATATTCCATGCAGTCAGGGCATCAAGTTCAGCAAGCGACTTTTAAGTGCATTTACTATCTGACTTTTTTGGGTGTGTGTGCAAAATAACAGTTGGTAATTCAGGGCTGGAGGGAGCTGTTGAAAGGCAGTGACCCCTCCCTCCCTCCCTCCCTCCCTCCCTCCCTCCCTCCCTCTGTGTGTGTTTTGGAGGGCCTGAGCCAACGTGGAATGGTTATAATGGAGAGTGCATAATGGATAACATCAGCTTTTGTGAAAGCTGCTCTTTGGTGAAAAAAAAAAGGAACAATTTATAGCTTACAGCTTGGAGTGCATTATTTTTTTCCGCAACAGGAGTTCTCCAAAGATATCCCACTGCTTCTTTCTCTTTCTCCTCTTGGAATTTTGGCAACCAGTAAAGGCACCATTCTCTGTTCACTTTTCTCCGTTCACTTTTCCACATATATAGAATTGACCTTCCAGAGTTGTGGGGGTTGTACCGTTCATGAGAGCACCCAGGTACCCTTTCTGGACTGGCTGGAAAATCTGGCGTGTAAAACACCAGGGCTTTCTTGAATCAGGGTTCCCAGAAGATGGCCCCAGAACTTTTCATTTATTGACTCAGGCTCCTCCTGCAAAGCACACACACACAAACACGTGTGTGTGTGTGTGTGTGTGTGTGTGTGTGTGTGTGTGTATACACATACATATATATGTATATGTATGTATATGTAAACAGTGGTACCTCGGTTTACAAACACAATTGGCTCCGGAAGTCTGTACTTAACCTGAAGCGAACTTTCCCATTGAAAGCAATGGAAAGTGGATTAATCTGTTTCAGACAGGTCTGCGGAGTACTTAAACTGAAGCGTACTTAACTCGAGGTATGAGTGTAATTGGTTCCGGAAGTGCCTACACCTAACACTGGGTATTAGCTCTTCCTAATACTATTGACGACCAACTCTGCCTTTGGTAACAGTTGTGAGGATGGCACTTCTCAGAGGGGTGGACAGGCCCATTAAAGTTATGTCCACACCAGTTTTTTCCATAGAATTCCCACTGTGAGCAAGGAAACATCTGGTTTTTATTGTGTGAACTGCCCTGAGATCTTATGATGCAATGTGGTATAATAAATAAATTGTGTGTGTGTGTGTGTGTGTGTGTGTGTGTGTGTGCTTGGGGTAGTAGGGGTGGTGGGTTTCCTCTATTGACAGCAAGGAGCCCTCCATACTAGCTCTAGGTTGTAGGCAGCTGAATGTCCAAGGGTTCTTAAAATGGAATTAAAAATGTGACCAGAAAGAGGCAGCTCTGTGACCTTTGGATGCCTTGCTGAAGGGACTTGCAGGACTTCAGATTCTGTAGCGGTCTCATGATCCAACGTGGGTCATTTCACACCCAGATCAAATCAGGTGAGTCTGCTTTGGAATCTGTCACCTGTGCATTCTTAATAGCCCTATATTCTTCCTGAAGTTACCTAGGGCCTTGTGGTGGCTGGTGCGCAGGGCAGAAGAAAGGGAGGCCAACTGGAGGCGGTGCCAGATGGAACCAACCAGTTCTGGTTTTGTCCCTGTCCTTTTCCTCCTCCTTGCAGCTGAGTTATACAAAAGCAACCCAGAGACTAAGGTGCAGATAGCTGGCAAGCAGTTGCACCTCCTGGTTGAGCTGTGAGTTGGAAGACATTGACAGGTGAGGCTGGCGGAGGTTTGGTGGAGCAGTGTTCCAGTCACCCTGACAGACCAGCCTCTGTGGCTACAGCCCCTTCGTTGGCAGACCAACCCAGTAGTGTCAAAGTCTCTCTTCCTCCCAACCTCACAGAAAAGCTACCAACAAATCTTCGCAACAACGATAACTTTGTCTCCAGACTGGCTTCCACAGCCCTCATTCCCAATTTGAAAAGAATTCTGCTCTCTCGCTGCCCTCTTTCCTCTAGCTCCCAGAGAACCCTGCCTGCTTATATATTTTCATGTGATCCATGATTGCCCAAGATCAGAAAGCTTCCTGTGGCAGCAGAAACAAAACTTTTGAAGAATTAGTTTTTTCCCTTGTCACAGCAGCAGGCCCGTGCCTTTTTAAAAAGCCCTGGTTTTGGTTATCTCATTAAAAACAAAGAGGCATTTTCTTATGGGCCTTAAAGGTCAAACTGATTAAAATAATTTTTAAAATCACCCAAGCCAGCACACAAAGAGAAAAAACGCACTCTCTTAATTGTTTGGGAACAGTGAGCTGGAAAATGCCAAAACCTTGTAACAACTCTATTATATGATTAACATGCCACAGCGGTGCCTGAGGGGAACGTTCAAGTGGAGAGTTGGCAATTATATTCAGGCAATTTAACTTTTATTAATGACCTTTCAGCAACTTGGTTGCCTACCTATTGCCTTGTGTGGTGCAGTAAAGATAGTTTTAAGTGCTACATGTTAAATTGTTGCATGCCTTCAACCATGTGTCACTCCCTAGCGATGACAGATGCACCCCATCATCCCGGTAAAGGGCAGCGGCTTTAAAATTAATATCCGGGTTCTGAATTAAGGACCCTCCCAGCTCTAATACCTTCTTGTCCGCTGCACTGTTAGTGCGCTTTCTGGCCTTTTCCATGGCAGCTGGGCAGCTACTGCCACACCACACATGCCTTTGCAATAATTGGGACCAGAAAATCTTTACTTCAGGCAACAAGAACCCTAACTCCCCCAAATCTTTCTGGATTGTGGAACGCAAAGTAAAACAGTGAGTGGCTGGCAAATCATTCTCCCCAAGCTGCAGCACCATCGCTGTGGGGTGTCCCTCCAATGACACCCACTTCTGAATCAATGGGAGGCGTTCCCCCCCCACCGCATTCCACGTCTTCCCATTCAGGACACCCACACATGCTACGGAAGGCTGAGACCAAGGCCAAGGCCAGACTCCCCCGCTCTGATGCCATCCCAGTGGACAATGCTGTGTCCCACAATCCAGATGTGCAGCACCACTAAACCTGAAGAATCAAACAGGCAAACAAGAACCGGAATTAACAATGCTTTCTCACATAATGTTTTTAAGCATCAGATTTCCACAGGCCCAAATTTTTGATCCTATTGACTGACAAACCCCAATGGGCGGCAGTCATGGCGGCCCCAATACGAATAGAGTGAGGAGCGTAATTAGTGGCTGAAAAGCCGCAGGCTACTATCACCTTCTGCATCACCCTGGCGAACTGCTGCCTTGCCAAAGGGAGCCTATTTTCATGCTTTAACAATTGGCCGTTCCCTGGAGGTCTAAGGGCCAGGTATCTAGACATATCCTTGATGGGACAAAGGCCCACTTGGCCAGTAGCAGGCAAGCAAATGGCAGTGCCTCTACGCCGCTGATCAGTTTTTTAACTTCTAATGGTAAGGGTCAATTCAGACTGGGACAAGCAGGTGTCTTGAAGTACAGTAATAGGCCCCTGGAATCCCCGTTTTTTAAAAGTTTCCAGGACTACCTCACCTAGCCTTGGTGCTCCAAAAAATGCAATGGAAAAGGCTGAGGAAAAGAGCCTTGCTTTGTACTTAGACCAACATCCGACTCACAACTTTGAGCACATATTGGTCAACAAATCTAATGTCACAGGCTTCCTAGGCGGAGTTCATGGAGGACATAGCCTGCCGCAGCCCTCCAAAGCCTTACGAACGACAAACTCGGTGCAGGGATCTCTATTGAAAAAAGATTTGCTAAAAAAGGAAACGGCAGATGCCTGAATTCTAATAGATTTGGCAGCCTGCCCTAATTGAAAGAGGTGCGCCAGGTACTGCAGCACCTGAGAAGTAGAGGGATGTGACTCTGCCTCAACCGATAAGGACTGACCGCGAAAATACAGAAAACCAGTCCAAGCCTTTTAATAAGACCTAAGTGTGGAAGGGGAAATAGATGCTGCTACTCCCTGCAAAACTAACTGCTGCCAAGGTTCCAGAGATGATCCGGGAAAAATTCTTGTTGTGGTTGGGCCTCCGGAACCAGAGAGCTGAACCGCTCCATCTGAAAATGGGACAGAGCACCAGCAATTTCGTTAGAAATCCCAGAGATAAAGCGAGTTAAAAACACTATGTTAAAATGCAAACACTGCAGCATGAAAGCCTGTAATAGGGCCGATACCCTGGGTGATCGAGAACATTCACCACCGCCTGGTTATCGGACCAGAAACACATCCAGTGGTCCTTGAATTCCACCACCCATATGTGGACTGCTATTGCAATAGGAAAAAACTCAAGGAAAGTTAAATCTCGCGTAACAGCCTCCCCCTGCTAAGCAAGCGGCCAACACTGTGTGCACCATTTCCCTTTCCAATAGAGACCAAAACCCAGGGAACTGGCAGCATCAGAATGAACTTGAAAGTCGTTGTGGAGGTTCAAGGTATCCTGCCACAAGGACACTCCATTGAATTCCTGCAAGAATTCCAACCAGACCCGAAGGTTTGCCTTCTCGCTACTTGACAGACGAGGCCCGAAGGCCGGCCGTAAGCCTGATCAAACGGGCACAAAATGGGCGTCCAGGAGCCACTACTTTGCATGCAATATTCAAATGGCCCAAGAGGAACTGAAGCTGCCGTAGAGTCACCTTGGCAAGGGGGAGCATTTCCTCAATCACTTCTCTTAATGCAATTAACTTATCATTGGGCAATCGCGACATTTGAGACATGGTATCCAACTGGATACCTAAGTATATCAGTTGAGTGGAAGGACCCTCCGTTTCCCCCACTGCTAGGGGAACACCCAATTCTCTTGTCAGATTGGCGAAAGCCTGCATTAATGCCACGCAATCACCGGTATCGTGCGCAGATGCTAATAAAAAATCATCGAGGAGCCAGCTTGAGCATCTTTGGAGTGAGAGGTAGAATAGTTTTTTTTTTAAATAACTTGTTGCTATTAAAGTGTTTAGAAACAATTTGGTAATTTTAGACTCTGCATTTACTGGCCTTCCGGCATGGGCGTAGCTACGTTTTTTTTGGGGGGGGGGGAGCAGAATTGACATGATTGGTCAGTTCAATTCAATTCAACACCTTTATTGGCATATATATATATAACAATAAAATCATATAAACCATCTATATATAATATAATTCTGAGACATACAATGAAGAGGGGAGAAGGGAAAGGGATAAGGAGTCCTCGGTGGTCACTATCTTGTGCAAAAAGATGTGGGACTCTGGCTTGGGTGCTGTACCTTTAAAAGCTGCGCAACCGGTTAACATTCAGCACAGTTACTATACATTTCCCTAGTGTGAACATGTAGTGAAGAGGGAACTTTTATATGTTGAATTTCTGCCTGATAAGAAGCGTCAAGTACAGGCAGACACTCTGGATGCAAATAACCACCATTCCTAAGAAATGTAAAATTCTGATCTCTAGCTATGAAGTGTGTGTCTGGCCTAATTTGGATACAGGAGAATGCATTGAGAGAATTCTAATTTCCTAGAGAGAGGACTTGGTGCTTTTCAAACAATAGATCATCTGATATTTTACATAGCAGCCAGACACATTCTAGGACAAGGCTGGCACACCCAGGGAACATTCTGGAAATTAGTACTCTTACTTTTTGCCTGCTGCGTCTGAAAATGTTAACTGTAATTTGGAGGAGCCAAAAGCAATCCATCTTTCTCTGTTGCATACTGCCAGCCAAAGTGAGCTTTAAAACCGGAGCAATTAGGATTAAATCATACCAAGGGCCAGACTAGAAAGAACTGTTAATTGCAGGGTGGATAAAAATAAATGATTTTTTTAAAAAAATCAGTTTTTTAATTTAAATCTGATTTTTTTAAAATTTAAATCAGATTTTTTTAAAAAATAAAATGCTTTTTGAGGAAAACATATTACCACCCAAAGGTTATTCCATCATGAAATAAAGATTAGTTTATATTTTCCCCATACCTTATATAGTGGTTTCCTTATAACATGCTTCAGGAAGCCTTTATGAATTTTAACTTTCTCATATCTCAAGTATGCATGCCACCAAAAACGGTTATCAAAACTTTCCAAATCTAGTAAATCTGAGTTCTGCAGTGTCATCCAACCCTTTACCCAACATAAGCAAGCCGATTCGTAATAAAGTTTCAGGTCTGGCAGTGTGAGTCCCCCTCAGTTCTTCCTGTCTATTAATAATTTGTGTTTTCTAGGTTTTTTATACTGTCAAATAAACATCGATAAGTCTTTCTGCCAAGACTCAAAACATCCCGCCCCCCCCCCAATTACTGGGATCATCTGAAACATAAATATCATCTTAGGGTGCACACTCATTTTTACTGCACACTCATTTTTACTGCAGATACTCTCCCCCAGAGTGGCAGGTTCAGGCTGTTCCATATTTCTAAATCCTTTTTTATTTCTTTCCATATCTTTATAGAATTAGCGTTAAAAGGATTGCTGTTTTTATTTGTAAACCAGATTCCCAAGTATTTGACCTTATTAACTATTATCAGACCTGAAATTATTTGCAGTTCTTCTTTCTCTTGTGCATGCATGTATATTTTTTGCCAATAGTTTAGTTTTATTTAAATTTATTTAAATCCCACCACCTTCCCAAATTCAGAAATTCTTTCTAATATTTTTGGTTTGCTTTCTGCCGGATTTTCAGTACTGTAGTTTTTATCAAATCATCCGCAAAGGCTTTTATTTTATATGATTTACTTCCAACTCCTCCTCCTTTTGTTTCTGGGTCTTTTCTTATTGCAATTACATGTTTCCATACCCTTCTCAAGATGTCACACATGAGCACAGGGGCAAGCTTGTAGAATGCTCACTGACACATTGAAAAAGAGGACAGAAGATGCTACTGTTTTGCATATGCTAATTTATGCACCTGGAAGAAATTTAGAAAGAATTACTATAATCTAATTCAGGGGTGGCCAACAAGGTGCTCTCCAGATGGTGTGGACTTCAACTCCCATAATTCCTGTCTCTTGGCACACTGCCTGGGGCTGATGGGAGCTCTCCTCCACTTTGGTGACCCCTGATGCAAACAGGTGTGCTTCTCAGTCTTCTCCCCAGCATCAAGGCCTCTGCTCTTTCTTCTTGCATCCCCCACCAAAAAGACTTAGACCAGACAGCCAAGTTCAAACAGAGGAATCCTTCAAAGGAAAGAATGCCAACTGCCCTCAACAACAATACTCTCCTCTGTAAAGAAGGGCAGGTGGTCACCTTACATGCTTGTAAAACCCTGAAAGACACCCCCCCCCCAAATGCATTCCTGAAGATTCTCTCCCACCCGGTTCATGGTGTACTCATTTATTCTGCAATAGCTTTTCTTCTATTGATTTGAAAGCCAGAAGGATGATTATACTTTCAGCTGAAGATATGCTTGGCAGCCCCCCCCCATAGCTGTCAAGTTCTCCCTTATTTAAAGGGAAATTCCCTTTTGCTGAATAGGCTTCCTCGCGAGAAAAGGGAAAACTTGACAGCTATGCCCCCCCCCCATAATCGTATTACAATCTGTTATCATGAGCTCAATACATACTTGAGCCGCTGCACTGCGTGGGACATCAAACTATGGTGCTTTTTAGTGTTCATAACTGCATTTGAGGCAAAATTTATTCCACATCTCTCAGATACATAACATATAGAGAGACTGGGGGGGGGGGGGTAGCTGAACACTGGTGAATGAAAAAAAATGACAAAAATTGCTTCATAGCCTTCAAGTCATCAAAGTGTCATACAAGATAAAAACAGAAGCAAGTTCTAAAAAGGATAAAATCAGCACAGCAAGTTAAATAGATAGATAGATAGATAGATAGATAGATAGATAGATAGATAGAACAATTTCTTCAGATAGACAACTGTTCCATAAGTGTCTGGCTCACTTCTTGTTGCAACTGTTTTTAAAAGACAGGATCCAAAAATACGTTAATAAATAATACAGAGAGAGAGACTGATGATCCATTAAGTAGCAATTTGTGAAGGGACTGCTGGTCTAAGGCATTTATGTTGTATTTTGTGTAAGATGTGTTTGAGCTATAGTTTTATTGCTCTCATTATGAACAACATGGGCAAAATGTGTTTTTCCTCAATAGATGTGGATGCTTTCTAATTAAATGGCAGGTGCTCTGGCCTGGCCTCTTCATCAGAGCTAGTTGTTCAATATATGCTCCATGAGGAGCTATTATCTTGAGGAAGGTACACGCGGCAGCTAGACTGGTGACTGGGAGCTGCTGTTGGGACCTATAACACCAGTCCTAAAGGATGTACACATTTCCAAACACAAATCAGTTTTGGTGTTGACCTTTAAAGCCCTGAACAGCTTCGGACCTGAAGGAGCGTCTCCACCTCCATTGTCCAGCCCGGACACTAAGGTCCTCCTCTGAGTGCCTTCTGGCAGTTCCCTCACTGTGAGAAGAGAAGTTATAGAAAACGAGGCAGAGTAGTGGTGACTGCCCTGTGCAACGCCCTCCCATCAGATGTCAAGGAAAGAAACAACTATCTGACTTTCAGAAGACATCTGAAGGCAGCTCTGTTCAGGGAAGTTTTTAATGTTTGATGTTTTGTTGTGTTTTTAAGATTCTGTTGGGAGCTGCCCAGAGTGGCTGGGGCAACTCAGTCAGATGGGTGGCTTATAAACAGCAGCAGCAGCAGCAGCAGCAGCAGCAGCAGCAGCAGCAGCAGCAGCAGCAAGAACAACAACAACAACAACAACAACAACAACAACAACAACAACAACAACAACGTGATGGTTGGTTGCATAGAGAAGCTTTTCCTTTCCATAAACTATAGGGCAAAGAAAGTTATGCAAATATAAAAAACATTACAAGGAAACTTAAGGAATTTGCATCTGCCCTGTCAGATGAGAACTTTACATTGCATCAGTGTGGAGCAGTGGGGACCCCTTGTGGACGCTTCCTCTAAATGCAGCATCTGTTCTCGCTAAGGTTTTGTGCTAGAGGTCTTGCTCCTTTTCCTTTACGTAAGCTGCCTCTCTTAGGCCACGTTTGTGCTGTATATTCAAAACACTATGATATCACTTTAAGCAGTTTTGTGGTTTCTTAAGGGTTTCGTAAGGGTGCTGAGAGTTGTTAGGAAGCCCCTATTGCCCTTTCAGAGCTGCAGTCACACCTGCAGAGTTGCAGGGGGACTTGCGCTCATGGTAGGGTATTTTAAAGTTATATCCCCTCCAGAAATATTGAGGGAAGGACATTTGGGACTGCCTGTCTGAAGAGCCCTTCAATGCCTTTGGACTGAGAGTGCAGAAAGAGTGTTAGCTGGTCTGTTGTGTTGGACTATGGCTTGAGGTTGAATCCAGATCACATTGCATGACAGCCACTCAGGCATTCTCCTGTCAAAGAGGGATGAGAAAGCCCCAGGGGAACCTGCCTAGCAGGAGTTTGTGAGGCAGGGCTTGCTTCCGTACAATGCCTGTCTAGAAGCCCTGATCCTTTGCCCTGTGTTTTCTACAGGTCCATGGTTTAAAGCTCTGAGGCTGAGCCCTTTCTTTTTGCCTTGCCAATTCCCCCAGGAAAACCCACTCTTTAATGCTGAATTGGAGCAAACAGCAATTTGAGTTTTCCATGAAATTGTTTTCAACAGCAAGGAGTAGGTTTTTGTGGGGAAAGTGCTGGGAGAAAAGAAAGTGCTGGAACATGGAGCTTTAAAGCACAAAACTCTGCCTAGAAACATGGCACAAAAGGGCATCTGGATGAGCCTCATGCTGAGCTAATGGCACGGAATACAGATCACCAGCCAACAAGGGCACAATGCTTTGGAAACATATTCATAGCTTTATGTCATGCCATTATCAGAAACAGGCATCAGTGTTTATAGATGATATTATCAGCATTTCTCCCAGGGTTTGCAAAATGTATCACCAGACTTCTCTACCCCACATCTCCTCAACTTTTTAAAACCAGGCTCATTGGCGGCATCCCACATATCCAAAATATTTGCAAAATAATTTAGCATTTATATTTCCCAAGTGTCCTTGTTCTTTCATCCTAAAACTGTTCTTCCAGGGAGCAGCTTGATTAATTTAATGTAACATCTTTAAAGAAGTGACATTTATTTGTGTATCTGTTACTTATAATACCATTTATTTTGATTACTTTCAACCGAAGGAGGAAGAGTGTGATCTACATTAATCACGGAGGATCGTGCAAATGTGCTCTCCTGTGTCTATTAGGGGTGCACAGATTTTGCAAGATTCGTTGTGCCCTTCCATGAGCAGTGTTCAAAAAGCAATGTTCTGTTTGGGGTGCTCCTCATGAGAAAAGTCCCCTTCTTTCTATACTTCCTGAGATATCATTGCCTCATTGAGACTCCCCCTTTACAGAGATGCATTGCGCTTCCACTCCCACCCTCTCTGCTGTTTTTCATAAGCCAAAGAAGTGCGAGGCCCAAGAGAGCATGTGGGATGGGTGCTGGGTGGAGAGGAGACACAGGCAACCTGCTTGACCTCTCTTCCTCTTCCTTGCTCCTTACCACGTATTTAATTGGGATTTTAAACATGCAGGTTTTGGGGGGGGAGGGGGAGAGAGAAAGGTATCTCCATTTACTACTTCTTCCTCTCCTTGCTCGCATCCACCCTGCCCCCTCCTTGACAGCCTGAGTTCACTGTGTGTCCATTCGGTGCAATTCAGCTTGGCATCTTGCTGGAGCAATTACACAACCTCAGTGGTGAAAGTGGAACCCATAAGCCAGAGGGGTGGTGGGATGGCCTTGTGTGGAGGGGTTGGAGCAGAGGCAGGAGAGGCATCGTTGGACTGGGCGGTCTTCAAGGGACCCCTTCAATTCTGTGATTCAAATGACAAATACTTCGCCCAATATCAGTGGCATTCTTTACTCAAAAAGGGTCAAGGGCAAGGGGGGAGACCACGTCCATACTCACACCATTCATTGAAAGCTATTAAAACACTTCAAATAGTCATGACCAGGGCCGTCTTAAGCATATCAGGCGCCGTGCTGACACATGTGTCATAGGTTTGCCATCACCACTTTAAACAGTTTATTATGAACGTATGACATATGAACACTCAGCAGCCACTTAATGCAAGGAAAACCATATGAACAGGGAGAAAAGTTTGCCAGAAGAAAAATGAAAGATTCATCTTGAGGCCTAATAAGGAGAAAATATCTCAACACAATGTAATAAAAATAGAGTTAAACAAGTTATTCCAGTGAAATATTCAAGCTTAGTTATACTCGTTTGAACATATAGGGTTTTTTTGGGGGGGGGCAGGGTGGAGAGGTTAATGCGTACGTTTTATTAGTGGAACACTCATGAAGCAGAACAGTTTTTTGGAGTAAACAAATGGCATTCCATCAGGGTTGTTCCCACAAACTTTTAATAGGGTTATCCAGTGGATAAATGCAGTTCTCAAGCATTGGTATGTTAATGGAAGTAGTGATGGTTGAATGATGGAGCGATGCCATTCAGCTGCCCAGAATGGAACCAAGCAAGAGACACACAGGTTTTTTTTCAAAACAAACAAACAAACAAACAAGTTTCAACAAGGAGAAATTAAAGAGATGGGTACAACCAAGAGGCTAACATCATAAAGCTAATAGAACACTTTACTCAATCTTCTGCCATTGTTTGAGTATAGCAAGAAAGGATGGACCCTAAAAGTGGGGTGGGGGTGGGGGAGCCCTGACTTTAAACTTCTTCCTGTTCCATTTGTCAGTTGCTTCACATGAAAAAGATATAGGATGCAGAGCCCCCAAATATTCCACAGCACCTTCCTACAATGTATTTCACTCTTGATACCATGTGCTGTCTTGAACATGAAGTTCCCAATTCAGTGTAGTAATTTAGGAGAAGCAAGCAGCCATACATTTACAACCACCACCAGCTGAACTAAACTTTCTCTGACTGAACAAGCTGACAGACATGCTGTTAAGATTCTGGGCGCCTTACACACTCCATGAAGGAGGATGCGGAATAGGAGAGAGGCGTGGAAATGGGGTTGGTCTGTGTGCAAGGGAGAGGCGATGAAAGAAGCAGGAGAGTGGAGGAGACAAGGAAGTGAAGGGTACAAATGGGGTTGCAAAGAGGGAGAAGGAGGCAGCATGGTTCTGAATATGAAAGCAGGGGCTTGAAAGGAGTCTGGAGACTAGGAGGCAGAAGGTGAAAAGGGTGCTTAGTAGTTGCAATGTGGGGGAGGAGGAAGATGTAGGCAGTTTCCATGGGGGTGGTATCTGTGCAAGGGGGGGTCACACAAAAGGGGGAAGGGGAGGCATGGACATGAGGGTAAATGTGCAAATGGGGGGCAATGCAGGGCTGCAGAACTGAACAGAGCTGTAGCTTCAAAAATTGGGTTGGGAAGGTGAAAAACGAACCTAGTTCGGTAACTCGCAATTTACAGTAATCTTGCTGTGGACATTCGGTTTAGGAAGGCAAGAGCCATCCAGTGCTGTTTGGCTCTGGTTTTGGGGAACCAGCAACATATCCTGACTCTCACCACAGAGGTGATCTCATAGGGTTCTTCACAGAGCCTGTGAAAAACAAATCCTCTCCTCTCCCCATTTTTAAAGAGGGACTTTACAAGTTGCAGTTCCACTTTTCAAGTCTGCCTATTGGATTGACTTTTCTTTGTGACTGAGATTCTGATTGATTCGGCGAAGGTGCCCAGAGTATAATCAGTTCATTGCTGCCCTTCCAAATTCTATTGCATTTAAAAGTCAAAATAAGCAACTTTTTTACCTCTTTTCTCTTCCCTTGGGTGAACACATTTTTCTTAAGACATGCAAACAGATTGCATAAGAGAAAAGAAAGAATGTGTTTGCTTGCTTGTTTTGTTTTAAAGCAAATGTAATCTGTAACCCCTTCCTGCATAGATAGGAAGAACCACAAGCGTGATGCCTTTGCCTTCTCAAAGATGCTGCTTTTGGCTTCCGGTTGACCGCGCCATCTTGATCAGACGGGGGTCCGTTCAGCGGAGCGGACCTTGGCGCTTCAGAGGTGGAGGGAATCGCTCCAGCGAAGCGAAACCTCCTTAAAAGCCCCAAATCGAGCTTTTTGGGGACGGATTTTGCCTGGCGGCGCCAAAAGCGGGCTCTCTCCTCCCCGGATCGGCTTTGTTTAAGCCCCCGAGAGCGAGGAGGTGAACCGCGGCGGACAGGCTGACACTGCTGCTCTGAGAGCGCGAAGCTGCGTGTCTGGAAAGTGGAGGCGGCCAATTCTTCCAAGAATATTCAGCAAAAGAAGAGACTGTGAGTAATTTGGATTGTTTGGAATTTAAATCAAGGCAATAATTTGGACCTGGGAGAGAGGGGGAAAAGAGGAAGCCACCCCCCCCACGGTAACATAAGAGACAGTAAACAGAAACCCGAAGCCGTAAACAGAAGATTTTAACTTAAAAGGATCCCTCAAAGGCATCAAAGAGAATCTCCCCTAAATGCAGGGTAAAAGGGGAGAGAGACTGTGGTTGTGAGTGCCCTGCAGAAAGAGGTTAAGACCAAGAAAGACCTTTCTTTTCCTCGGGAGCCGGCAGCCCAGACAACCCAGTGAGCTGATCAGGATTTATAAGTCAAATTTTATTTCTATCTTTATTTTTGAATTTTTTGGAAATTCCTTTTTGGTTTATATGCTTTTGAAATGTGAGTTCGAACTTTATTTTTTAAAAAAAAGACTTGAAGAATGCAGCCAGCTTGTTAAAATGGAGTCGAGAAAATAAACTGTGATCATATTCCACCCCATGTGACAAGTTTTGACCTTGACAGGATTGAACTATGTCAACAAAAAGGTACTCGCCTGAGTTCCAGCGGACTGTTTTGACCTTAATGTGGGAAGTAAGATTATGTCAAGAGGAGACACAACAGCGAGAGTTACAGCAACAATTCCGGATGGTGATGGCAGAATATGATTTCATAGAGGATGAAGCTATTGAAACTGAAGAAGACGAGAGAGAGAATGACAATGATGGGGACTGTGATTTGGAAGGAAAAGAGGAAGATGAGGACTGTGATAATATAACACAAAATGAAGCCCACCAGGAAAAAAATGATGATTTTATTCTACAAAAAGTCGGATGGAGTGCCTCCCCTTCGAGGGGGGCACGATTGGATCTACTGGAACTCCAGAATGCCCACAGGGAAGAGGGAAAAATTAAGCAGAGAAGAGAAGAAGCTCAGGGGTCTGGTATGGAGGCCTGGATGGCAAAAGACTGTAAACAAGGGGTGGGGTGAAGGGAAAGCGAAGTGGTGATTGTAAGGATGGATTAATAGGATTATAACTGGACTGCTGACTACGGAACTTACTGGATTGGTGGGGTGGAGCCGGTACTCGGGGGTGTAAGGTTAGATTGGGAATAGTTATAGTTTTAAAAGTGAATTGATTTTGGAAAAGGTGAAAATATGGAGGCCTATAGAGGGGGTAAAAATTAGGCACGGGAAGAAAAAATGGGAGTTTGATTTTTCAGTGATTGGATATTAGGTGAGAATGATAATAGTTAGTTTAAAAGTGGCATAAGGTATAAAGGTGTATTTTATAAATATGAAACTGTTGAAGATGATAAATAAGGGAGGAAAACCGGGGAAGGGGGGAGGGTGGGGAAGCCCACAAAATATGGTTTAACAATTATGAATGCAAGAAAGATTTTTTTTGTCTTTTTTCTTTTTTGTCACTTTTTTCTTCTCTTTTTTCTCTTTTTTATTCTTTTTTTGGTATGACAATAGATGGTTGGATGGATGACCTCCTGCGTACTGCCCTGGTTTACTGGAGCTTCCTGGTGGCAGGGGGGGGCTTCGGGGGCAGGGGAGGGGGAGGAGGACAGAAATCCAATCATAAAATGGACCACCTCTGACTGTTCACCTGCGTGGGATACTTCTGTGGCAGGGGAGGACCCATGGAGGGGGGTGGGAAGAAGGTGGAAAAGGGGTTCATGTATGTACCATCTTTTGTAATCTGTAAAATCAATAAAAATTATGTTCAAAAAAAAAAAATCAAAGATGCTGCTTTTAAATCGTGGTCCAGCTGGGAACTTCCAGTTATTTTCTAAACAGCTTATAAGTATGGAGTCTTCAGATATTGATGGAAATTTCCAAAGACCTTGCTCTCTTGCAGTGGAGTAACAAACTGTGTGATTGTTTCACAATGGGATTGCAAAAGGAACAGCTGTAGAATCGTGAAAAGGGGTCTTGGCGGTCATCTAGTCCACAGCCAATTCCATGCAGGGGCTGCCTTTTAAAAGTGTGTGGAAGCTTCTGCTGGCCCAAAATGTTGTGGCCAGACTGCTGACTGGGGTCAATTACAGGGAGCATGTAACTCCCTTGTTAAAACAACTTTACTGGTTACCAGTCTGTTTCTGGGCACTAGTCAAACTGTGGGTTATGACCTATAAAGTCCTGTATGGCTTGGGCCCATGGTACCTGAAAAATCATATCTCCCCATATGAACCTTCCTGGCTGTGCAGCGAAGATCCTCGGGTAAACGCCTTCTCTTGGTTCCATCAACATCAGAAGCACAGCTGGTGGTGACCTGCGAGAGAGCCAGACCAGCTTCTTCCTTGCCAGGAAGCTATGACCTTCCTCTTCAGACAGGCTTTTGGAAACTAAGGTGCAGGCGAGGCTGGTCTGCTGCCAGGGCAAACTGTATTTTAATTGCTTATTCCAAGCATGTTTAATTATTGTTTTTTAACTAGTTGGTTTTTATTACATTGTATTTTATTGTGTTGTTTTTAAATGCTGTTAAGTATAAACCTGATAATGAAACTGAAAAATGCAAGCTAATGGGAATGCTGGTCCTTTCACCTACTATGTCTCCCGTTAATCTTCTCTGGGCTAAGCATATCCAGCTCTTCTGAGAGCTCCCTCAAGGATTTGGTTTTCAGGCCCTTTACCACCCTAGTCTCCCTAGTTTCCCTCCTCTCAATATGCTCCATTGTGCCAATATCCTGTGAACCAACCTGAGACCTGCTGGTATAGAGCAGTATACAAATATAAAAATAGTAGTAATAATAATAATTAATAATAATATCTGTCTTAAAATGTGGTGCCCAGAACTAGGCAGATGATCCCTTCCAATTCTAAGATTCTAGACAAGACTGGGAGAGAAGTCATTCTGTGTACTTTCTCACAGCTCTCCTTGTCTGTCCTTCAGGCCTCCTGATTTTTTGGCACCTACTCATAAACTCTCCCTTCCTCATCTTTACCAAGAACTAAATGCAGGATCGGGGGGGGGGGGGAGGAATCAGCTGGCTTGGAGGAATAGTTTCGGGGAAACAACGCTAAGGGCAGGGAAGGCCAATGGGGACGGAGCATGCTCAGTAGGCATGGAATGCTGGCCAGAATGGGAAAGGGCATGGCTGGCTGGAACCCTGAGAAGTGGTTGGTTGTGAGCCTTCCTTGATGCAGTCATCTTTCTCGATCTCCTGTTCTACCACAAAGAACTAAGTTGTTCTTTCTCATTGGTGATTTCCACCACATCATAGCCCCATTGCATGGGAGAGAGTTCTCTCTCTCTCTCTCCTCACCCCCCATTAAACAAAGAAAGAGCAGTAACTGTATATAATTAACTTACTGAGGCAACTTTCGGAGGGGGTAGTTGGAACACTGCCATGCGTTTTGTCTGGCTTCTTGTTTCTTTCCTCCACTGTAGAAAATGGCTGAAGAATCTCTCAGGTAAAAAGTGAGGTCCTGGGAGCAGGCTGTTGTGCTTAATGTGTGGGAAAAAAACAATATTTAAAGAAATATGGGGAAAAATTATCTCTCTATCTGCTTAATTAAGATTTTGGAGGTGGTACGAGTCAGGATTGTGTGGCCACCCGCAGCTGGTGAACTGCCACATTTATATAAAAATGATTGACGTTATTTATCTTTTAAAGGCATTTGTGTTAGGACTTTAAACCTAAGACGCTGGCAAATTAGCAAGGTCATGTGATTTAAGTTGTTAAGTCATTAAGTTGTTAAGATGCTCAGTATATATAGAGCGTTTGTTTTGTTTGCCTGAAAGCTCTGGAGGTGTTTCTGTTATTTTTCTGCAATAAAGCTGTCTTCGAAAGTTGGGCTTCCATGGGTTGTTTCTGCTGCAAAGCTACAAGGATTTTACCACAAGAAGAATCCAGCCGCTGTGCTTAATGCTCTGCAAAGAGAACTGTTCCTGGTCTGTACAGCGCAGCTGAAGCATTTTACTGGACCAGTGCAGAAAACCTCTTAATTTGTCAGGAACGTGGCTCACCAGAGCGCAGGGAAGACTCAGACTCAGAAATTGAGCTAAGTGAGAGAGAGAGAGACTCTGCAGATGAGAGCTTACTAACAGAGCTGACAAGGAGCAGTTTGACGCCCCCTTCTCGAAGAAGACACTGTTAGCTCTCAAGAAGTGGAAGAGTTAGGAGGGAGCCAGAGCATTGCTAGGCAATCAGCAGATAAGCAGAGGACTGAGACTGTGTCAAGTGAAAGTGGGGAGGGTGGCCAGCCTCTCAGTCCCCATTCTACGAAACTGGATAAGATCAGAGGGCAACGGAAGGGCAAGAGGGGAAGGGTGGGAATTTGGTGTCCTTCCTGCTGTGGGAGGAGCAAAGCTTCAGACTCACCAACTATCGTCAATGCGAGCAGGTGAGAAGCCATGCTCTGAATGCGTGTTTTTGTGTGGTTTTTTTTTTTTTGTGTAAATAAACATACATAAAACTGCCAGAGAGTCATTACTTCTTATCGGGGGTTGTTTGCCTGCCTGAGATCATTACAGCATTTATATACTAGGGATGGCATGGAGATCCTGTCCTGATCCAGGTGGGCATTGTGTTTGATTCTGCTCCTGAGTTTGCACATTGCTGGATTCCCCCACTTATGCCTTAGGGAATCTCATAGAAGGTTGCTCTGGGTTGGGAAGGGGGAGAAATTCAATTCAGTTCACATTAAAAGAAGAATTGATCAAATTTGTGCTTTCTAAAACAAGATGAAGAGAAACACGGCCATCCTTCAAAATTCACACGTCCAATTTTTGTGATGATGTTCTTCCAGCAATATTTACAAAAATGTGTATATTAGTGGAAAATACGCATCAAAATGAATATACTAGTGAGAATAATGTACAAAAATGCATTAGATGAGAAAATGCTTGAGAAATGTGTACATTTGTTAAAAAAAACATACAAAAACACATTTATTGGGAGAAAGTTGGGATGTGGGAGAGGGCTTTCTTTGTGGTTGCTTGCTCCCAGACTCTGGGACTCCCTCCCTAGAGAGACTCGACTGGCTCCCTCCTTGCTGTCCGTGTGCCAGCAGGTGAAGTTTTGTTTTGACGTAATTTTAATCCTGTTATAGTTCAATTACCTTTTAACTATTATATTGTCTGGAGGGTGGCAACATGAAAACAGACCTTTTCTGCAGTGGTTCCCTGCTTGTGGAATGCTCTCTCCAAGGAAGTTTGGCTGGCACCTGCATTGTATGTTTTTAGGTGCCAGCCAAAAACTTCCCTCTTCTCCCACGCCTTTGGCTGATTAACATCCTATACCCTTTTAAATGTCTTTGTGTGAGGGGATGGAGGGGATATTGGTTTGTGGGGTTTTCTGTTCTTGTTTTTATTATGTTTTATTTGTTTTTATCTCACATTTTTTCTTGTAAACTGCACTGAGATCAAGGGATGGTGGTATACAAATTTAATTAAAAATAAATAAATATGTTTTATCCTTTTTTCTGTTGCTTGTTTTTATTTTTTGTTTAGATTGTGTCTTCTGTCTCCATGGCACTTTATAAAGATTGAGAGAATGGGTCCCTGGCTGAAGGAGCTTACAGTCCATAAAAATACACAAGTTGGTCAAGAGAGGAAGGTGGCTGGGGAAAGGGAGGCAGGGCTCAAGGGAGAAGGTTAGTTCCTAAACAGCTATGACTCCATGGAAATGACATCAGTGCTATTTTGGCAAGGCCCCCTGCTGAGCGAGTCTGGTGCTTTCGCAGAAGAGCTGTAGCTGTCTCTTTCAGAACAAAGTGTTTCTGTGGGTTGGGGGGGAGGCATCCACCCCAGCTCCCCCTCCCCCCCCCCCCGTTTAGCCCTGCCATCATGAGGCTTTCATTTCCAGCCCAGCAGGAAGCAAAGAAATCCTGGTCCAAAGGAGAAGGAAGTTTCTAATTACCCACAATAACTACTATGTTACAAGCTGCTTGGCCAAGAAAAGGCAAAAAATAATAATGTTTGTAATCCAAGCAAAACAAATTATTTTGCAAGTTGACAATTGGATCAGGGTGCAAGCAGGCTTGATAACATGGCTATCAGTGCTTTGCAGCTTGGGTCGGCAACCGGTTTTTGCTGTACTTAGAACTGAGCAAGGACTGGCAGTCCACCAAGGCTGGCTTTGCTCAGTGGCTTATTCTCATTTTCGAGAGAGGCTTTTCAGCTTGTCCTTCTCCCTGTGAACTGAGGCATACATAGAGTTCTCCCCTCATTCACTGCAACTGGTCTCTCCCATGTGCTCTGTCAACTGAAGGACCTCGGAGGAGACATCTGCCAGAGCTTCCATTTTTATTAATGACATTGGATTGGAAGAGGGGATTTCAAGAAGCCGCTTGTTATTTGTTCCTTGGCTCAGAAATGAAACACAGCAGCTCATGATATTTGTCTGCATTGTGGGGCAGATGGACAACAAAAGTGGACCCTTTAAGCACTTGTGGTTGCAAAGAGACTTAAACCACAAGGCTGAAAGGATGAACACAGTGACAATCATCAGTCTTCTTTACATATCTGTTTGGATATAGGGACTGCCTATATATGTTCAAGTCAGGATGGAAGGCATATTTTTGTTAATATCCCACGGAGCAGCTCTCCGGAGTCTGGTGGCACCTATACATCATCTTTAATACATTTTCCTTTAAATGATAACATGCAGTAAATTTCATGTCTACCTCCCACAGTGTTTCCCACTGTTCCATTAGGACATTATGGCCTAGATCCTCCTGGGCCCATCTTATCATCACTGGTTTTACTTGCTCTTCTTTGAGCCCCCATTCCAGCAATAGATCATAGATCCTTAACATGTACTTTCCTTTATTCTGGAGCAATTCCTTCTCAAATTTTGACTTTTCTTTTGCTAGACCCCTTTTTAATCTATGACAAACCTCTGATGAATTTGAAAATATTGCAGCCAATCGTTCTTTGATCTCCTCATTTTTTCAGATATAACTCATTTTGCTTTTCTTCTAATAATATTTGGTATGTAGCCCTCTCTCCTTCCATATTCAGTTTCTTTATTGTTATTACTTCTGTTGGTGATGTCCATAAAAGTATTTTGGGTTTCAATATTCCTTTGTATTTTGTCCAAATCCAATATAGTGATTTCCAAACCAAATGGTTTAAGAAGCCCTTATGTTCCTTTACCTTGTCATATATTAAATATGAATGCCAGCCGTACCTATTGTCTACTCCAGGGGTCAGCAACCTTTTTCAGCCGTGGGCCGGTCCACCATCCCTCAGACCATGTGGTGGGCTGGACTATATTTTTTTTGGGGGGGGATGAACAAATTCCTATGCCCCACAAATAACCCAGAGGTGCATTTTAAACAAAAGGACACATTCTACTCATGTAAAAACACCAGGCAGGCCCCACAAATAATCCAGAGATGCATTTTAAATAAAAGGACACATTCTACTCATGTAAAAACATGCTGATTCACGGATCATCCGCGGGCCACAATTGGGCTGCATCCGGCCAGGGCCTTAGGTTGCCTACCCCTGGTCTATTCCCTCTAGATCTAATATTTCTGGGTTTTGTAAAGTTATCCAATCTTTTATCCAGGTTAGTCCTGTCGCCACATGGTATAACTCAAAATTCAGAAGTGCAACCCCCCCCTCTTTTTTATCCATTAACAACTGATGTTTTATTCTTGGTCTTTTACCATTCCAAACATCTTTTTTCCATTCTTGGAAACACTTTACCCCTCCTAATATCGGTATGGCCCAGAATAGAAAAATCATCCTGGGAAGTATGTCCATTTTAACAACTGATATTCTTCCCCAAAGCGATAGGTGTAATTTATTCCACACTTCCATATTTCTTTTAATCTCTTTCCATGCTCTTTTATATTTATCTTCATACAGATTTATACACTTCGGTGTTATCCAAATTCCCAGATATTTTGTTTTATTTTTAATTTCTAGTCCTGTCAATTGGCATAACTCTTCCTTCTCATTTGTGTCCAAAATTTTAGTCATTAATGAGGTTTTTTGGTGAGCATTTATCTCTTAAGTGTTGCCAGATCCTGATACAAGGTCACTGGGTGGCCAGGAGCAAAGGAGGGTGGGATGCATCTGTACCTGGGGATGCCAATTTACTGGTAGGGGGGAGGGAAGAGAGAAGACTTGGCCTGTTCCAGTGCATTTTGAATAGCACTGTTATCTGCAGAAATGAGTAGGCATAGTACAGTATTTCACTGCACAGAAATAAGCATGGTTACCGTAGATTAGATTTATACACTGATAAGATTTATACACAGCTTTTGTGGGGTACCTTTCTCAACATTATTAACAGCCCTAAAGTGTGGTAGCAGGGTATTACATCAAAGCATATACAAAGCAAACAAATGAGAGGAAAACATGGTGACACACCAATATGAATGAAGGCATCAATATTTCCCAGGCTGGCATGGGTGGTGAATGTTGAGCATCTAAAGTCTGAAGCATAGGAAATAATGTCCCACCAGAAGACATAAACATGTTCTGGATGCTCTCATCACCCTTGAAACATGCAGCATGTGTGTGTGTGTGTGTGTGTGTGTGTGTGTGAGAGAGAGAGAGAGAGAGAGAGAGAGAGAGAGAGAGTCCCCTGCTACCATAGTTAAAGTCTGTAAGTCTTATACCAGGGCTGTCCAACAGGTTGATAATGATTTCCAGTCGATTGCAGAATGCCCCTAGTCGATCCTGATCAACAACTCTGGACAATTGAATGGGTAGATCACTGCCAGTTTTTTTAAATGGTGGTTGTGGAAGTTGGACAGTCTCTTGGAAGTTGGACAGCCCTTCTTATACCATACAACCATATGCATATTTTTCAAGGTTTTCTATTGCAGGGTCATTGAAATCCTCTCTGCAGCTAACATCCATGTCAAAAGCTCTTCCTATCCTGCTTTTCGACTGGCACTCTCAAACTTGCAAAATACACATATGCATTAAAGAATATGCAAAACTACAAGGAAACAAAACAACATGAGCCCAGCTGGAGCAAGAGCAGAGGTCTGGGCCAACTTTGACTGCCTCCCTTTCCCTTGGAATCCTTCCCTCTGGGAAGTTGGTAGTGGGTGGTCCAGTGATGGTGGACGTGGGCTTTGCCTGCCCTTCTCACTCTCTCCTGCCACTTCTTCACAGGTCATTTTCCATTCTTTGGCTTGATAACTATATTGCAAAATTCAAAGAAGTCTGAGTTTCAAATAAGAGCTTTGTAATGCTTCATGCACTGCAAGAGTGGGGAATCTCTGGCTATCCAGACATTGCTCTATGATGGCCCCCATCACCCCTGACAATTGGCCTTGCTGGCTGGGGCTGAGGGCAGTTGATGGATCCCAACATGCTCTGAAGCATCACAAGCCTGTATTGTTTGGGGAAGTGAAAATCTGGTGAGCTTGCATTAAAATGTGACCCCATAAATTTTCTTCTCCATCTCTAGGCAGAGGTAGCCCATGCAGGGAGAAGGGCCACTGGGGCCTTCTTGCCTATAGAACCCAGGGCCAACAGTGTCCCCAAGTGCACCTAAGGCAGAAGTAGTGAAGGCTGGGTTGGGGAGCTCCAACCCGCCATTAGCTTCTTCCCACTCAAGCTTGCTGTTTGCGCTATGGTGGTATAACCCAGCCCTATCCATACTCATGGCCTTCTCCCTCTCTCTTTCTTTCAGTTAAGGGCAGTCAGAAATGCGAACTTAATTGCCGAGCAGTAGGTTATCGGTTCTACGTGAGACAAGCAGAGAAGGTCATTGATGGAACGCCGTGTGACCAAAATGCAACCTCCGTCTGCGTGTCTGGGCAGTGCAAGGTAGGGATGATGCCCACCTGGAGAGGGTGTCTTTTCTCTGTATGTGTCATTTCTATGTGCTGATTTCTCAAAATCAAAACTAAACTAAAAAAAACCCACCAGCAAAGTATGTGCATGGGGTGGATGAATGTTTTGGTTTAAAATATATTGTTTGCCATGCCAGGGGACGTCGCAGAGACAAAGACAACCTTTCCTCTTTCCCTTTCTCCTCTCTCTCCAGGTTTGTCCATATTCAGACAACCTTGTGCATGTTCTTGGGCTTTGTTTGTAGCATAGTTGGAAGTGTAGCATTTTCTTGTAGATTAAGGTTACCAGACGTCCCCATTTCCCGGGGACAGTCCACGGATTTTACAAATCAGTCCACTGACAAAATCCATCTATTTAGTAGGAAGTTGGAACGTGTCCCCGGATTCATTGAAAAAATATATATCTGGTGACCTTATTGTGGATGGCAGGTGTGTTTTCAAGGTCAGATTGTTCACCAAGCGATCTCTTGACCTAAAGCCAAAGGCTCTTCTGATCCTGAGTGCCTGAAGCTCAACTGGGGTCTTCACAATGTAGCTGCTTTGCCACTCTCTGGGTGGTTTTTGGGAGAGGGGAGATGGGGACACAAATGCAGAGGACAGTATGGCAGTCATCTCATGCTTGCTAATCTGAGAGTAAGCACCACTGAAGTCCATGGAGCATCCTTCTGAGTGGACATTCATAGGATTGTAATGCAAACGTGTGAAAAACCTGCCTCCCCTCCTGCATCCGCACCAGCCATTTAGATCAATGGATGAAGATCTCTTGATGGTGCCACATGGGCCCCTGCAGCCAGGCGCTCTCAGGCATCTGCTTGCCACATTATGAGACGGGTTCTCTGGAAATCTCCTCTCTTACAAGTGAAGCAAGTCCCAGTATGGTTATGTTCTTGGCATTTGTTGAAAGGTTTCCCTTTTCCCAAGCCATTCTGAAGTATTTTATTTTGTTTTTTTTAATTTAAATTATTTAATAAAAATTATATGCCCCTTGATTATTAAAAAAGCTAACAAAAGCCCTCAAAAGTATAAAATGGTGAAATTATCCATAAGAACACTGAGAAATAACTATGTGAAATGTTCAAAAAATAATTAAAATTGACTATAAGCTGAAACTCAATAAAATAGGAGTCAACATTCTATTTTTATTTATTGTATTTATTTATTTGTATTATGCTTTATATTCTGTTTCTGACCACCAATCTTAAATCAGTTTATAACATTTGAAAGGAATGAATGAATTAATAGTGGGGAAGACAAGCTTATGGCCCTACAGATATGGCTGGACTACAACTCCCATCCTCTCTGGCCATGCTGCCTACGACTGATGGGGGCTGGAGTTCCACCACATCTTGAAGGTCACAGGGTCGTCATCCATGATGCATAGGACTCCACTGGGAGACCAAGGAGGACAGGGAAGAGGTGCTCCAGACACCTCCCTCTTACAGGAACCTCATCCATGGAGACCCCACCCCACTCAGCCACATCTCTCCATCAACAACATTCTTAGTGCCTCCATACTGTAATATCTAGAACAATATTTATGTATCTTGTGACAACTTAATATTATTCATGCTATCTGCCTGCAGAAAGTCAGGTTTTGCCTGACTTATGTGCCATAAGTAGTTTGGATGACTTGTTTTTTACCTGCTGGAAGCTTGTTTTAATGGCATTGTACTTAGCTACCTTGAGCCCTGCTGAGGAAAGGAGGGCAACAAATGCTTTGAAGGAATGAATGGCCAGGAGGAAGCATGGTTCAGTGGTACAGCCCCTGCAGGAGGCCCCTGGCAGCATCTTCATTTGAAACAGGATCTAGGAGCAGGTGAGGGGAAACCTCTTTCCCTGCCTGAGATCCTGAAGAGCTGTTGCCAGTCAGAGCAGACAATGCTAGACTGTATGGACCACTTTTCTGGCATGGTGTCAGGCAGCACCCGATGTTCTGCTTGTTCATCAGCATATGCTCTCTCTGTGCTTGACAGAGGGAATCTCTTTTAGGCAGGTTCTGATCAAAACAGGAGAGTGATGGGATTAAAAATTAAAGGAGCTGTCATGTAAGAATGTAAGAATGTACAGATTGCTGCTAGTTGATTACCGGTAGTTGAACTTGTACTTTCATTCAAATGACCTAATGTTCAATAAACCTCAGAAGCAAAATTGGCATGTAACTAATCTGTATTCCAGAGAACTTCATAGCAACTAAATTAATTTGCCTCCCTGCACTCTCCTTTGAACGCTGATGTCAGTAATCCTTTGAATATTTTGCTGGATATTCTCCAGTTACTTGACATTTTGAGATATCCTGATGTCAATATTTGATATTATTTGCCAGGATTTGATAGCTGGAATGCAATGGATCTGATAGCATGATATTTAGTGTTTGACTATATTTTGTATCCGATAGCATTTCACAGATGACGCGGAGTGGCTGTTATTTGCCAGCTGATATGTTCTTGCATTTTATGCCTGCCAAAACAATCAATCAGTTGTTGGTTACACTTTCCTTAGCAGGAGAACCGCATTGTAAAATACAGGAGAAGTGTGGCTGTGCTTCAGTTCACATATTGTTCCAGAAAGTGTGGATTTGGTAGGTTTGTATTGAATTCCTCCTCCAGCCCTCAGATTCATCAGAGAGAGCTAGCCAGTTTCAAAAAAAGAGAAAAAAAGCACCCTCTTTCTTGTTTTAGCTGTTTCTTTTGCTTAGTGCTTTCACTTCTAGGATCTCTTTTTTATTTACAAAGCATTACAATATCAAAAGATGCACTGATGCATAATATGCTTGAATCTTCATTGACGTTTTAATGTACATTACTACTTTGTGATGGAGCTTGGTAGTAGGGTACCTGCATTGACTCCTGAAGATCCCGGATTCAATCCCTGGTAACTCCAATTAAAAGGATTCTAGGAAATGATGCCTTTCTAGAAGTAGGAAGGAAATAAGCACAATGGTGAAAACATTTGCACCCATCATCATACTCTCACTTAGCTTGAATTGCTGCAAAAATGGGATGGGAACTAGAACTGTGGCTACAGGGGGTGAGGGCTAGCCAGGTATTTTGCCCCAGATGAAGCCTCCCGAGTGGCGCCACTGAGGCTCCCAGCCTCTCTCTCTGTGTGTGTACACAAATGCGGGGTGTGTGTGTGTGTGTGTGTGTGTGTGTGTGCCAAACTGGGTCTTTGATCCGGGTGAAATAAAGCCTAGTTTCGCCCCTGTGGGAACTGTGTCTCGGGTTACTCTTTCCCCTAAAATTCTTCTTCTCAATACCTTTTTTTAAAAAAACAAAGTGATAGTCCATCTCCTTTTTCTTGTATCTTCACTTGCAAACAGGGTGGTGATGATGAATTATTCACACACACACACACACACACACACACACACACACACACACACGCTTTTAGCAATTCAAAGAGGTAAGGTGAGAATGTCCATTGCACAATTAGGTTATCAATGGAGCCATGTGTATTTAGAGTTGTCCAGTGTTACAGCTGCCAGCCCTTCCTATTGAGTTCTGTAGGATCTCCTTTTTCGATTTTGCTTTCACCGTGGCTCATGGATAATTGTGTCTCATGCCTTGTGCAATGTCTTGCACCATAATCCTTTTAGAAAGTTCACTTGGATTGTGGGATGGTGTCATGGCAAGCCTCTCTTTGTTCTTCTTTTACAGCTGGCAATGCCATTCCTTTCTTGACATAATCATTGAGACTTTCTTTCCCATTCCAAACCTATTAGCAAAGCCTCTTAATGCTAACAGAAGGGAGGTGGATGATTCAGGCAACAGCCTTGAACCTTGTGCATAGGAATGGGCGAATGGGCCAACCTCTGTGTCTCCCAGTAACTGCTCATTCATGTTAGGAGTACAATGCATTCTTATAGGTTGTTGTTGTTGTTGTTTAGTCGTTTAGTCGTGTCCGACTCTTCGTGACCCCATGGACCATAGCACGCCAGGCACTCCTGTCTTCCACTGCCTCCCGCAGTTTGGTCAAACTCATGTTGGTAGCTTCGAGAACACTGTCCAACCATCTTGTCCTCTGACGTCCCCTTCTCCTAGTGCCCTCAATCTTTCCCAACATCAGGGTCTTTTCCAAGGATTCTTCTTATAGGTTACTTTCACAAAAATATGTACTGTTAGGTGTTATTTTCACCAAATATGTGCATTTTCATGCACAATTTCCCCATATGTTTATGTTTAATCATAGAATTGTAGAGTTGGCAGGGATCCTGAGGGTCATTTAGTCCAACCCTCCCTGCAATGCAGTAATCACAACTAAAGCATCCCTGGCAGATGACCATCCAACCTCTGCTTAAAAACCTCCAAGGAAGGAGAGTCCACCACCTTCTGAGGGAGTCCATTCCACTCTCATCACCAGAAGATTCTTCCTAAACTTTAGCTGGAATCTTCTTTCTTGCCACTTGAATCCATTGGTTTGGGTTCTACCCTGTCCTTATCAAAATAGCATTTGTGAGGGTGCCAGATACACTGTGGAAATGCACAATAATTGAAAAAGGAATGAGCTAAGCATGTGAAGTCCTCAGCCAAATGCTTTTTTTACAGAATGGGCGGTAAGTAGACCAGCTTTTGGTTTACCTGTCACAGGCACCGTGCAGGTGTGCCTGAGCAAGAGCTGCCACCCCTGAGGGCCTGGACATTTTCAGCAGAGAGATTAAAGCTTCTCTCTTGGAACAAAAGCTTTTCGGCTGTGCAGGAAGCAGCTTCAGAACGGGGTTGAAAGCTGCAAGAGGCAGCTGTCAGGATATCTCTGCTGCTAAGCCGTGTGCAAGGGCTGACCCAATAAATTGTTGCAAGGGAAGAAGAGGTGAGTGAAGATCTGCATCAGGAACAAGGGGATAAAGATCTGCATCGGGAACAAGGGTAGGAGGAGAACAGCTTTGGCTCCTCTCTGCCAAGAGACTGCTGTGGAGGAGGCTGCTGAGGAGCGCCAGATGGATCCTGCTGCCTGAGATGGTTGCCTCACCTTGTCTCATAGGTTGGCCAGCCCTGGGATGTCCCAAGTGTTCCCTCCTGGGCCCCAGGACTCCCCAGTGCCACGATGGAATGACACAGGGTGCTCACATTGACTACATGGCATAATGGTGGAACCTGGAGAGTGTAAAGACCAAGTAAAATAGGAGTAGACAAATTCATGCAGGAGAGGGCTGTTGATGGTTGTTAACCATATTTAACCATATTGGCTCTGAATGCCAGTTGCTGGAAACCACAAAATGCTCTTGTGCTCGAATCCTGCTCACTGGTTTCCCGTAGGCATCTGGCTGGCCGCCGGGAGACCAGGATGCTGGACCGGATCCAGTGGGCTCTTTTTACATTCTTATGTTCTCATGTTCATGCAGGAAAGCAAGAGATGCTGAGACTCAGGCGGAAAAGAACAAGAGTGTTGCAATTCAGCTTGCTCCTTTAAAATATGTACAAACAGCAGCTGGGGAGAGGATCAGGCCATCTACTGTCAGTATTTTGAAGGGGAACGGTCTCAAGTATTATGTATTAATATTAAAGCTTTCCCACCCGCTGCAACATGTGTGAATTCTGCAGCTGGGTGTCTTTTCTTCTATATCATGCAAAGTGACCCAAAAAGTATCTGCAACCAAGAATGGCAATTGGGGATTCTGTGTGTTTGGGACTTATTCCTATTTCAAATAGTTCTGAAGTGTACAGTGTGTGCAAATAGTAGTAGTAGTTGTAGTTGTAAAATTAGGGTATAGTGACATCTAGTGTTGGAGGAGACTCTTGAGAGTCCCATGGACTGCAAGAAAATCAAACTTATCCATTCTGAAGGAAATCAGCCCTGAGTGCTCACTGGAAGGACAGATCCTAAAGCTGAGGCTCCAATACTTTGGCCACCTCATGAGAAGAAAATAATCCTTGGAAAAGACCCTGATGTTGGGAAAGATTGAGGGCACAAGGAGAAGGGGACGACAGAGGATGAGATGGTTGGACAGTGTTCTCGAAGCTACAAACATGAGTTTGACCAAACTGCGGGAGGCAGTGCAAGACAAGAGTGCCTGGCGTGCTCTGGTCCATGGGGTCACGAAGAGTCGGAAATGACTAAATGAATAAACAACAACAACAAAGTGTTAATCTAGTCTAGTCTGAGCCAGTCTCAGCCGAGATTTTTTGATGAGCTTGTGAAGTTGTTGTGTAAGTTCAATTCCACCTACTTTGAAGATTTCGGCAGGTATTCCATCAGGTCTGCTGGCTTTGTTGTTTTTCATTTGGTTAATAGCTGTACACAACTTACCCAGATTTGGAGATACTGCAAGCTCATCTCTAACTTAGTTTTGTGGAATTTGTGACAGAACCTCAGCAGCTATGGGGGAGTTGTGGTTAAGGAGGTGTTGGTAATGTTCTCTCCAGTGCAGTGCAATAGCTTTTAGAAGTGTGTTACCATCTGCTGAGTGTAGGGGACATATGCCATGATTTATTGGCCCATAGATAGTCTTTGTGGCTTTAAAGAAACTCTGTGCATCATGAGTGTCGGCTAAATGCTCGATCTCTTGAGCTTTTTTATCCACCAGGTGATTTTTAGTTCTCTGGTTCTTCTTTGAACCTCAGCCTTAGCGTTGGCATAGGTTTTTTGTCTTAGTGGCACAGTTTCTATCTCTTTGCCAGATCTGAAAGGCTTCCTTTCCTTGTCAATAATGCATTCAATCTCACTGTCATTCTCATCAAACCAGTCCTGGTGTTTCTTGTTTTGGTATCCAATAGTTTGTTCCCAGGCTGCAATAATGGATGTTTTTAGCTTGGTCCAGTGTTCCTCGATGTTATCAGGGAATTGTGAAAGCAGATGGTCCTTAAGAGTCGTTTGGAAGCAATCCCGCTTAATGGGATCTTGAAGGGCTTGAGTGTTCATTTTGCACCTTGGTTTCCTTCCTTGAGGGACGCAGGTGGCGCTGTGGGTTAAACCACTGAGCCTAGGGCTTGCCGATCAGAAGGTCGGCAGTTCGAATCCCCACGACGGGGTGAGCTCCTGTTGCTCGGTCCCAGCTCTTGCCAACCTAGCAGTTCGAAAGCACCTCAAAGTGCAAGTAGAGGTACCGCTCTGGAGGGAGGTAAACAGTGTTTCCGTGTGCTGCTCTGGTTCACCAGAAGTGGCTTTGTCCTGGAAGCTGTATGCTGGCTCCCTCGGTCAATAACGCGAGATGAGCACCACAACCCCAGAGTCGGTCACGACTGAACCTAATGGTCAGGGTCCCTTTACCTTTTACCTTCCTTCCTTGAAGTCTGCGTTGAGGTATAATCTTGATAGTCATCGTGGAGCATATTTGTCGATGATCTGTCCAGTAGTTGTTGGCACTCGTCATAGCTCTGGTAAGGAGCACATCACAGCGATCTTTAGCACGGACAATAACATAGTCTAAGAGGTGCCAGTGGTTTGACCGAGGATGCCTCCATGAAGTTTTAAATTTATTTTTCTGTTGAAAGAGTGTGTTGGTAATAACAAGGTTCTGTGCTGCACATATCGTGAAAAGTAAGATTCCGTTCTGGTTGCCAATTCCTTCTTCCCCAATTGTCCCAGGCCACATATCATAGTGTGCTAAATTGACCTTTGGTGCCACCTGGTGGACAATCTGCTATTCCATTGCACTTGTTAAAAGAAAGGCATATATTGTAATGACCTCTGAAAATGTGGATAGAGAATAGTCTTCCCCCTGGAAATACTGCTGCTATTATTTTTTGCTAAATCTGTTAATCACTTAAATCAATCTCAAAGTAACTTACAAAAATACGTACAATGCAAAGTAACTTTCTAAAATATAAACATATCATGAAATAGATAGAACTACTGTATAAAATTGTGTTTATCCAACAATAACATGGGAGATTCCATGCCACACCACCCTTAAAGATAAACAGCAAAACTGGTCAAAGGTCACTCCCACCTTAAGATCCCAAACCCTGGGAGAACAGGAACATCTTTGCCTGGCACCTAAAAGGGGGCAAGGTTGATGTCAGACATAGTTCCTTGGGGAGATAGTGGAACCCAGTGGGGTCATCAAATGAAAGTGAATGAAGTTGCAGGGAAATCAAAAGGTAGGCCTTCTTCACACACTGTATAGTTAAACCAGTGGTGTAGCAGGGACTGCCAGTGCCCTGGGCCACACGGAAGGGGTGAGTGGGAGGGAAGGAAATGGATGGAGTACGCATGCACATTCAACTGCCTAACAGAGTCCATGTCACCTGGGAGACCTCAGCTGGTTCGCACAGAGAAGCTGATAGGAAGACAGGAAACCTGGGAAAATAATTCCTAAGGCAATTTGAGGGCTCAGAAAGATGTTGTCAGCCCATAACTCCTTTCTAACCCCCAAACACATTGCCCTCTCCTTCCTTAACTCAGAGGAACTTGGAATGGTGAAAGCATTTGTGGAAGGGGCCCCCAAAGGACACCGACTGCCTTGTTTTTCACTTCCTCCCTCACCCCCCCCCCCACCGATGAAGCATATGATGCTTATACTGACTGGATGCGATGCCAATTTTTGCATGGCTAAAAACTGACTTTTCACTCACCAGCAGTAATGTGGTAAGGTTTCAGAACCAATTACATGGCGATTTTCCTGGGAGTGTGCATTTGCCCATATAATGGTTTTTGGGTTATCCCATTTCCCCCTGTCTCTTAACTCCTCCTTGGTGCTAGTGTTGTTATCCTCTGTTTCCTTTTGTTTCTTCTCCTTTTGTTTCTTTTCTTATTTCCCTCAATTCACTGTAAAAGTCCACTCCCAGCACACCTACAAGCAAAATTAAACCCCCACCCCATTCCCAGAAGGACAGAGAGTGCAGAAGATGGATGGGGAACATGTGCACTGCAGTGGAGAATGGAAAGGTTATACAGAATTCATTTCCATCACACAAAGGCCACACAGTGGTGCTCCACTCTAAAGAATGAAATCTACATTGTGTGTAAAACTCAAGAAGGAACAATCAGGTCTGGCTGGTTCCTGATGGTTATTTTGGATACTGCTATCCAAAATAACCACCAGGAACCATTCTGCAAGTAGAAAAAGAGCAATAGCAGAAATCTCCACTTTAAAGTTGATATCTTCTGTTTGAAGACTGCTATCATGCCTGCCCTTAACCTTCTCTTCTCTAGGGTTCACCTATCCAGTTCTTTCAACCACTTCCCCATAGTGAAGACATACCAGCCATCTTCGACCACACCCACAATTTATTGATTTTTTAAATTATAATTTATGGATATTCATGGACTGGTGGTGTTACATTTGGTTAGCTGCCTTGATATATTTTATGAACCTTTATGAAACTGTGGATTATAAACATTTAAACAAACAAGTTACATCCTCATCACTCTGCATGACTTGGAGGGCAAGCAAGGAAAAATTAAAGACTGCTGGAGCTGGAATAGGATACCCACTTGATCCAATCTCATGGGCCTCCTGCTGATGGCTGCCTTTCATCCATGGGGAGTGACCAGTTGATGGAGGCACAATGCAAAAGGCAGAGGTAGCTGCTGTGTCCCTCTCTCTTCTTATTTGATTATAATCACACCAAGGAGGAGAAAGCCTGCATAGGACTTTTTACTTCTCACAATGTGCACCTGTGAATGCAACCTGATTTTGCCTGAGCGTTGTTTCCAAAGCAGCGTGCAACTGAGCTGTCTTGCTTCCCAGTGGGCTTATAATTTGATTTTTCCAAATGAATGAACTCTCAGCAAGAATGTAGTTTATAGCATTTTGCCCCCTGCTGCATAAAAGTTAAATGAAATAAATCCCCACCCAAAACCCACATGCCAAGGAAAATGTATATCCAATCTGATCTCCAAAGAGGCCTTTATGGAGAAGGAGACTCACTCAACCATACACACAGAGTCTTGCTTGTGTGAAGGTGCTCCAAAACCCAGCAGCAAGTGGACAGATCTGCCATCTGCACCCCAGACATAAATTAGGACACTTGCCAGCTGGCAGAAGCAGCAGCTGCGGAAAAAAGCAAATGTACTTTAAGTTACATTTTGAAAAGGGAAAGGCTATCAAAGCATGCAACCAATTTCTTGACATCTGATTATAAACTACTTAGTTTCCTGGTTTACTTTCCTCCCAGCGAGCTTCTATTCCTCATTTTTGAGAAAGGATTTTGAAAACGTGAGCCCCAGCATATGATGTCATATCAACAGGGCAAAGTCGTCGTTGTGTCCCCCCCCCCTTATTTTAGAACTTGGTGGCTGCTCAGTCAAATAGATAGGCAACAGATTCAGGAGCAGCAAATGGAGGATTAGCTTCACACAGTGCACAGACCTGGCTATGACCAGAGGTTCAGAATGTATTTGAAAAGGATTAAGGAAATTCATGGTGGGGAGGCTGCCAGTGGCTGTAGCCATGCTGGTTGAGGTTGGGGGTGTCTGACCAACTCATTTCTGTGCAATTTGCAAGACTCTCGACTGCCTCAACTCTGGAACAACCAAGATGTGTGCCCCTCACTGTGTATGTTTAAGAGAATCCAGAACGTAGCCTTTTCCCATTTAAGTCTCAAGTGTCTCTTGGGAGCTTGAGTTGATCCACTGGGGTCCAAGCAGATCTTCCATCACTTTCAAATCTCACATCCCTGGAGTTCAAATAAATTTTAACTGTAGTGTAAAGGAATGCAGCCTGGATTGTGGCCCTGGGCAGAGTTATGTCAAGTCACCACTTGGCATGTCAGCTGGGCCTCCCAAAAGAGTGAGTGAAAAGGAAACTTGAAACCAGGTGAGGATTTGTGGGGGTGGAGTTTAAATGAAACTTTAGACCTGATAAAAAGTCTAACAGAAAAAACCCACATCTTTATAAGGCAGTAATATTCACTGGTAATGAATACTGATGCTCTTAAGCCAGCCTTTCCCAGATGCTGCAGATGTTTCTGGACTCCATTTCCCATCATTCTTGACATGCTGGTCCTGCTGGCCAAGGCCAATGGGAACGAGAGTCCAACAACATCTAGGTGGGCAGAGGCTCATACTGTATTTAACTTAAAGATACCTACTGTCACAGGCATTTATTACAGCGGAACCTTGGTTTATGAATTTTCGGTTTACGAACACCGCGGACCCATTTGGAACGGATTAATCCACTTTCCATTACTTCCAATGGGAAAGTTCGCTTCAGTTTATGAGCGCTTCAGTTTACGAACAGACTTCTGGAACCAATTGTGTTCATAAACCGAGGTACCACTGTAGTTTCTACATCAAATGTGAGTTGGCAGCTTTGGATGGCAGCTTTATTTGATTTACTAATGTATGCATTTTATTATGCTTACTGTGTTTCATTTATTTATGCTTTATTTCATTCTGTGTGGTCTTTATTTTGTTTTTTAACTGATAAGGGCAGCAGCTCAACAACAAGGCAATCCCTGCCCCTAGAGTGTGAGGCTCTTGATCTCAGGGTTGTGGGTTTGAGCAAGAGGTTCCTTCATTGCAGGGGGTTGGACTAGATGACTTTCATGGTCCCTTCCAACTCAAAGAGACACAACACAAAAGGAACAAGTGGATGGTGAGGGATGAGGAATACAAGGAAACTCATGACCCTGGGGTAAGTCTCATTGATCTCAAATGAGAATTTATTTTGAATAGACATAAAGACCACATATATAGGGTTGCATTGTTGCCTTGGCACAAAGTGGAGGGCATGGCAGAAGGGAATTTCTTATACTGCCCAGCCATGCAGTGAAGCATTGACCTGCCTTATGAAAGAGTTTTGTCTGCTCTTACTTTTAAAGAAGGCAAAACTTGTTCTCCTGAAACCCCTCTCTTCAAAACTAGTTTTATTCCCCCAATGATATTTATTCATTTTATAAAGAAAAAAACAATACAAAATACAAAAAAGCAAAAATGTAAAATGTCCTGCCCTCCCTCTCTCACTAGCAGAGCATTATTCCACACTGGTTCTTCTTCAAAAACCTTTTGATTCGGGCATGGGTCTTGCCCCCCCCCCTCACTGGAAGAACAATAGTCCATGCCCTTTCCTCTTTTCCTTTAGAATCCATTACATTGTCCAGGACTGATAAGTGCTCATCTTGCATCTCTAGGCTCTCTGGTAGAATTAGTCCTTTTACAATTTCCTCACACTTCTGGCTCATTTTTTCAATCTGTATTCTATTCTGATGTACTTCATTTCTTAATTCCCGTAGCAGTTCCAAAAATTCCACTTGGAAGTCAGCAGAGTCAGGTGCTGTTGTGTCTGATGGCATCTTACACTTCTCAAGTTTCATAAACCCAGCAGAGTTGTGGGGCAGGAAATGGCGCAGATTATAATTCCAATCTTCAAGAAACAAAACTTCTTGAAGTTTTCTGGAAAACCTCCCTGGATGCAATTTAGCATTTTAATTTCTTACTCATACATTTTCCCCATTCTAATAATAATAATAATAATAATAATAATAATAATAATAATAATAATAATAATATATTTATACCCAGCCCATCTGGCTGGGTTTCCCCAGCCACTCTGGGCGGCTTCCAACAGAAGAATAAAATAATTGATTAAAGATTAAAAGCCTCCCTAAACAGGGCTGCCTTCAGATGTCTTCTAAAAATCTGGTAGCTGTTTTTCTCTTTGGCATCTGATGGGAGGGCGTTCCACAGGGCGGGCACCACTATCGAGAAGGCCCTCTGCCTGGTTCCCTGCAACTTGGCTTCTCGCAACGAGGGAACCGCCAGAAGGCCCTCGGCACTGGACTCAGTGTCCAGGCAGAACGATGGGGGTGGAGATGCTCCTTCAGGTATACTTGGGTGAGGCCGTTAAGGGCTTTAAAGGTCAGCACCAACACTTTGAATTGTGCTCGGAAACGTACTGGGAGCCAATGTAGATCTTTCAAGACCGCTGTTATGTGCTCTCGGCGGCCGCTCCCAGTCGCCAGTCTAGCTGCCGCATTCTGGATTAGTTGTAGTTTCCGGGTCACCTTCAAATGTAGCCCCATTGCGCATTGCAGTAGTCCAAGCGGGAGATGACTAGAGCATGCAGCACTCTGGCTAGGCAGTCCGCGGTCAGGTAGGGACTCAGCCTGCGTACCAGATGGAGCTGATAGACAGCTGCCCTGGACACAGAATTGACCTGTGCCTCCATGGACAGCTGTGAGTCCAAAATGACTCCCAGGCTGCGCACCTGGTCCTTCAGGGGCACAGTTACCCCATTCAGGACCAGGGAGTCCTCCACACCTGCCCGCCTCCTGTCCTCCAAAAACAGTACTTCTGTCTTGTCAGGATTCAACCTCAATCTGTTAGCCGCCATCCATCCATATACTGTTATCATGTTATGCCTATGGCCAGGCAGTTGCAATTGCTCCCTGGCAGTATTTTATTTTAATTAGGCTTGTCTGTAATTTTTACAGACTCCTGTGTGGTATAAATTGGAAACATACGTTAGCTACATATATATTGCTCGTTGCAAACGGAGGACAGAGCTTGGACTCAGGATCTGCTTTCTGTTATATCCCGAATGGAAAATGTTTGCCCAGGCATCTCTCTCTCTCTCTCTCCCTCGACAAGAATGTGCCAGTATTAGTCATGATAGCTGCAGGTTGGCAGACTGTTGGAATAATAGAAATTAGAGATGGGGGAAAAATATTTTTTGGCCACACAAAAACGATTCCCCCAACAATACAGGCCTGTTCTTTATATGCTAAAAAGGTTGCCTTTCCTTCCTTCCTTCCTTTCTTTCTATCAGTTCCGTTTAGTCTACATTTGAGTTATGCATAAATGCTTGAGCAGGTGGGCTTCCCACGGGGAAAGTTGCTTTTTTTGAGGCTAATTTTGAATACTGATTCCACCCCATGAGCAAAAGAGGAAAAGAGAGCCAGAGCTTCTAAGATGATGAGGGGGATGCTGCATCCCTCCAGATGTTGCTGGACTATGACCCCTATAATCCCTGGGGGGAAAGGATGGGACTGTGTGGCTTAAAGAGACCAAGCTTGCTGCCGCCATGTGTTGTCCTGGGGGAGCTGATAGGACCTCAGCAGAACCCCCCTTAGATGCTTTTTCAGGACCCATTTTTAGGTACTTCTCCTTGTCACTTTCTGAGAAGTTAAAATGGAAAATTCTTGGTGCTGATGTTGGGTGCAGTGATGCTTAACAATATGTATGTATGTATGTATGTATGTATGTATGTATGTATGTATGTATGTATGTATGTATCTGTCTGGGACGCAGATGGCGCTGTGAGTTAAACCACAGAGCCTAGGGCTTGACACTCAGAAGGTTGGTGGTTTGAATCCCTGCGAAGGGGGTGAGCTCCCATTGCTCGGTCCCAGCTCCTGCCAACCTAGCAGTTCGAAAGCACGTCAAAGTACAAGTAGATAAATAGGTGCCACTACAGCGGGAAGGTAAACTGCCTTTCTGTGTGCTGCTCTGGTTTGCCAGAAGCGGCTTTGTCATGCTGGCCACATGACGTGGAAGCTGTACGCTGGCTCCCTCGGCCAATAACACAAGATGAGTGTGAGTGCCACAACCCCAGAGTCGGTCACGACTGGACCTAATGGTCTGGGGTCCCTTTACCTGTATGTATGTATGTATGTATGTATTGTGGGGGGTTACTTGCAGACAGACATTAAAATGACACTAGACACACTAGATACACTCTTAGTCCTCTGCCTCTCTGCTGGTTGCCTAGCAACCCTCTGACTGCCTCCTAACTCTTCCGCTTCTTGAGAGCTATCTGACTGTGACTTCTTTGTGAAGGGGAGTTCAACTCCCCCTTCCCAGCTCTGTCAACCAGCTTTCATCTGTAGAGCCGGCTTCTCTCTCACTTGGGTCAATTTCTGGACCTGATTCTTCCCCTGCGCTCAGTTGAGCCATGTCCCTGACACTTACTGAGATTTTATTCATTTGTTCCAAACATATGTTTCCAATTAAAACTGAGCTTTAAAATAAATAGCTTTCACTGTTCACTGGAACTTCTACAGGGGAATTCACACGGTAAGCTTTGCTCTTAAAAAAACCTACTCTGTTTTGAGTTTTTAGCATGCTGCTTTAGCTTGAAATGTTTGAAGTTTAAATCAAAGGTTCCTCTGTGTCATTAGGAGGACTTCATTCTTTCCCACCCTCCCCAGCTACAGAAACTGCTTTTTTGTGGGCCTTTATTTCATTAGGTATCTAGCAGGTTGTTTGCTAAAGCTACTAGGATGTTTCCTGTGCTGCCCCAGTACAACCCTTTGAAAAACAGCCTGCCCTGGGCGTGGGGTGATGCTCTTGGTCAATGGTGCCCTGTCTTGCTAAGCACAGTACAGCAGCCAGATCCCTCTTTCCCCTGGGGCTACGAAAAGCCGTGCTGCAGCAGTGTGCTAAGAGCCCTGCCTGGGAGTTTTATATAAACCTGTTCAATCATTACTGCTACTAACAACAACAACCCTTGTAACCATAATCTGCTATATATTTTGGAAGGTGGTTTGTCTGTTCTCTATGCATTTGGCCACCTCTCAAGTTTTTGTTGCTGTTGCTTAGTTGTTTAGTCGTGTCCGACTCTTCGTGACCCACCGTTGACCAAACGTGGTACCAGGGTTCCCTTCCCAAGTTGGAGGTGGTAGCCTTTGTTGACATTTGGATGCCAGACAGTATTTTGAATCAAGATGGCAGACCAAAATGTCACATTGGCATGACTTTGCCCATGTTTTTGGCATGGCATGGGTTTAGTCCCCTCTTGATATATCCTCACCAGACTCTGCATGAGGGTTCCTGAGGAAGGGGCAGCAGTCTTCATCAATGTTTGATTGCCAAGGAGCATTTTGAATCAAGATGGTGAACCAAAGAATGACTTTGGCTTTGTTGTTGTTGTTGTTTATCGTTTAGTCGTGTCCGACTCTTCGTGACCCCATGGACCAGAGCACGCCAGGCACTCCTGTCTTCCACTGCCTCCCGCAGTTTGGTCAGACTCATGTTCGTAGCTTCAAGAACACTGTCCAATCATCTCATCCTCTGTCGTCCCCTTCTCCTTGTGCCCTCCATCTTTCCCAACATCAGGGTCTTTTCCAGGGAGTCTTCTCTTCTCATGAGGTGGCCAAAGTATTGGAGCCTCAGCTTTAGGATCTGTCCTTCCAGTGAGCACTCAGGGCTGATTTCCTTAAGAATGGATAGGTTTGATCTTCTTGCAGTCTCCTCCAGCACCATAATTCAAAAGCATCACTTATTCGGCAATCAGTCTTCTTTATGGTCCAGCTCTCACTTCCATACATCACTACTGGGAAAACCATAGCTTTAACTATACGGACCTTTGTCGGCAAGGTGATGTCTCTGCTTTTTAAGATGCTGTCTAGGTTTGTCATTGCTTTTCTCCCAAGGAGCAGGCGTCTTTTAATTTCGTGACTGCTGTCACCATCTGCAGTGATCATGGAACCCAAGAAAGTAAAATCTCTCTCTGCCTCCATTTCTTCCCCTTCTATTTGCCAGGAGGTGATGGGACCAGTGGCCATGATCTTAGTTTTTTTTGATGTTGAGCTTCAGACCATATTTTGCGCTCTCCTCTTTCACCATCATTAAAAGGTTCTTTAATTCCTCCTCACTTTCTGCCATCAAGGTTGTGTCATCAGTATATCTGAGGTTGTAGATATTTCTTCTGGCAATCTTAATTCCGGTTTGAGATTCATCCAATCCAGCCTTCCTTCCTTCCTTCCTTCCTTCCTTCCTTCCTTCCTTCCTTCCTTCCTTTCTTTTAATTTTTAAATTTATCTTTATTTGCATATTTTAAAAAGTACAATAAGAAATCAAGAAATAATACAAAAAAGGAGTACAAAAAAGATTTAAAAATACAAATTGCAAAATGAATCACTTACAAAGAAAGAATAAGATACAAATACTGTATATCAAAAAAAGAAAATTAAAAAAGGGAAAGGGGAAAAAAACAAAAAAGCAAAGCAAAGAGGAGCCATTGATGAGCACCCTTTGGGTTCGGTCAGTCAGCCAGTTACAAATCCACTGAATGGTAGTGTGAGGGATAAGAGATACCGGGAGCCCCCTCCCATACTGAATACAAGCTCCTCCCCCAGCAGGGAGGGGGAGACTTCGAGTGGCGATTCAGGAAGTGGAAACGGGAGCACGAGTACCTTAGTGGAGCACAGGCACCGCCGGGGAAAGGAACAAGGAAGCAGGGAGACGGTAGGGAGGAGGCCAATCCCAGCTACTCCGAAATTGCGTAAAAAGCGCAGGGGGCGGAGATTCAGCATGCCTAGATTACTTTGCTGGGGGAAAACGTGCGAATCGCCATTCGGAGGTACTGAGGAAGACTGACAGCATGCACCACTATCTGTAAATAAAACTGCCTTGAGCTCTGTACATACACAGCACCAATAAAAGGATAAAATGCAGAGCTGTGTGGAGTCGTTACTCTGAAGTAGCCCACCCAGGCCACTGTGACAGGTAGCATTGTCTAGCCCACATTTTACTAGCTTCTTTACAAGAATATCATGGGGCACCTTGTCAAAGGCCTTGCTGAAATCAAGATAGGATATATCCACAGCGTTCCCTTCATCTACCAGGCTTGTAATTCTGTCAAAAAACGAGATCAGATTAGTCTGACATGATTTATTTTTCAGAAACCCATGCTGACCTTTAGTGATCACAGCGTTTCTTTCTAGGTTTGCTTAATGATCTGCTCTAGAATCTTTCCTGGTATTGATGTCAGGCTAACAGGGTGGTAATTGTTTGGGTCCTCCCTTTTTGTTTGGGCCAAATTAGACAAAAAGTACAACTCCCACCATGCCTGAGCATTGGCCCGGCTGGCTGGGGTAGATAGGAGCTGGAGTTAATCAACATATGAGGGGCACCATATTGGCCACTCCTGCTGTAGAAAATGGGAGACAGATGGGGGAGTAGAACTTTGGGCGGAATCAACACTTCTCCATTATTTTCCTAATCTTTACACACACACCAAACACTTATGGGTAACTGTGAAGGAAATAGTTTTGGAGGATTTTGGTTGGAGAAATGGGTGAGCAAAAGGGTGAAACAATTTCTTGATCAGATCCCCACCTGTTTCAAACTAAAAAGAAATGTCATCCATCATCTCATCTAATTTCTTTAATCACTAAAATTCAACTGTAGAAATTTAGTTCACCTAACTGGAAAGGGGTTTTGTATGTCTCTTAGTTTTTTATGTAACACAACATTGGCATTGCAGAATTACAGAGTGCACGTTAATTCCTTTCTGAATTATGAATACATTTCTCCTGTCTTAATTCAGCTCCAGTTTGCAAGTTGACCTCCAACTTGGAGTTAATTAGGAGCACTGCAAGGCTGGCATGCAGAGGAAATGAAAGGATTTAATGTACCTCCTAAGAGTTTCTTACCAAAAAGCAGGAAAAATGTATAACATTTTCTTCCTTTGCCTTTTCAGCATAATGATTAATTATGAATGTTATTTTCTGCTCATATCCTTGCTTTTTCTGCAGGATGCTTGTGAGCGTTGAAGATTCTGAATGTGCTGTATAAGGCTTGGTGGGGGGCATAGAGGAGGCCCATAAATTCCACCCCCTAATTTTCTGAACCCTTTTGGTTTGGCCACATATGAACATAAGAACCACCTGCTGGATGAGGCCACTGGACCATCTAGGCTAGCATCCTGTTTGCACAGTAGCCAACCAGATGTCTGTGTGGAGAGGCATTTATTGCCGCTGATGGTGGAGGCAGTTGGTGGCCACCCCTGCCTCCTGTGGGAGTGAGTTCCATAGTTTAACTGTGCACTGCATGAATCAGTTGTTTTATCTGTCCTGTTCAGTTTCATTGGATGCCCAGAGTTCGAGGGCTGCAAGAGAGGGAGAAAAGCTTTTCTCTACCCACTTTCTCCCTGCCATGCATAATTTTATAAACTCCCATCATGTCACCTCTTGCTTACCTTTTCTCTAAACTAAAAAGTTTCAGATTTCTTCCCATATTTTAAATCCAACAGTATCTTTCGTGCCCTAGGTCTGGTGCAGAATAAATGATGAATCAAGTGGATGAAACACAAGCCATTCTTTTAAAAACCAGGTGCTTTATAACTTTGTGTAGTATAAACAAAATAAAATTTTCTTCTTCTTCCAGTAGCACCTTAGGAACCAACTAAGTTTGTTATTGGTATGAGCTTTCGTGTGCATGCACACTTCTTCAGATTTTGTGTAGTATGTATGTATGGAGTTTTGTGTGATCCCACATACAGTATTTTTGTTAGCTTCTCTAAAGCAAAGAAGAAGCTCGTGAGAAAATGTGAGAAGCTTCACAATTAAAAGAAACAATGGCCACAAATTTGATTTTTGCTGCATCAAGTGGTGATTATTGTGTTTAACCTAGGGATGAGGGAGGTATTAGATTCAGGTTGCCTTTAAAGGAAAATCTACATAATGTGCACTTTCTGAAGCAATATGAGAACAAAAAACACTTCCATCTTTTGAAATTAACATGTCTCCAAATTTTTCAGCCAAAGCAATGTGTACAAAAATGTACATACTAAAGAAAGTGTGCACAAATAGAGGCAATTCCCAATTCACACACACACTATTTGCACATAACCGCACATATGCATGGTGATGGGAACCTGGAAATGGAGAACATTCTGGATAGTTCTCCTGGCTCACGAGGATAAATGCAGGCAGCTCCCTGTTTATGCGCTCTTTATTTGCGTGCAAATGCAGAGTGCCAGGAACCCAGAAGTGAAACCCAGAAATTGGGAGCACCCTGGAGATTTCTCCTGTCTCACAAGGAGACCTTCCGCTGAGTCTGAAGAGAATGTCATCTTTGGGCTCTGGGGAGGGTCTCCCCGTGAGCCAGAGGCACAGTGGGGCTTTGTTGAAGCCTTCCCGCCTAACAGCTGACGTGTGGGGTAGTACAGCAGTAGCTGCCGCTTCCCTGCACGTGCCCCGCACATCAGCTGTGTAAGCCCTGCTGCTCCTCTTGGGGTTCTTCAGGGTGCTCCCAACATATGCCATTTCGGTCACATGCACAGAGGCCCAGAACGTAACCCCCATGTAAATTGGGAGTTGCCTGTATGAAAATGACAGTCAAAAAAACATTATGTTAGGGGAAATTGCTTCCCAAGTATTTGTATCTTAGGAGAAATTCCCTGCTGAATTTTCATTGGATCACATGTTCTAAATTGAGATTCCTGCCTGGCAGGGGGTGGATTCCATAAAAAGCATGGTATGAGTCCAGTGGGAGGGGACACAAGGTGCTGGAGGTTCATTGAGGGCCCAGTCTGGTCCTCTCCAGATGATGTTAGTCAACAACTTCCATCAACCTCAGCTAGCATGCTCAATGGCCAGGGATAATGGGAGTTGTTTTCCAATATAACTGGTTGGGGAAGGCTGACCTAAACACAGATTGATTTCGAATAGAAAATTCACGTAAAGCTAGAAAACTATGGATATTTGTGTGTGTGTGTGTGTGTGTGTGTGTGTGAACACACACACACATTACTTGTAGCATTTTCATACAATTGAAAACATTACCATGTGCTTCAGTGTGTTAAAACATTGTGTGTTAGAAGCCCTGAGGGGAGGGTAGATCTTACGGCAAAAGCTTGGGAATCCCTTGATGCCATGATCTGGGAAGAATATTCTTTCCCGTCTTGTGCATCAATGATGTATACTTTTCCGCTATTTAACATGTTTTGTTATTCATCCAATGGCAGACTGGGTTCAGAACATGTGTAGGTAGTTATATTTTGGGATTCTACACATTCTGAGGAAAGGGAAAGCAAGCAAGAGTGTGCATTTCATGGAGCTTCTGTAGCAATTCCAAAATAGCTTTGGCAATTTATTAGAAAGAAGCAAAACTATTTTATCGTTTAGGATTACAAATGAATAATTTTACATATAATTGTTATTTGGAGAATGAAACCCAAATTTGACCAACTCTCTCTTGGTTACTCCAGTCTATTTCTGAAATTCTTTTGTAATAAGACAGCTACTTTGAGAAACCAGTAGGAGAACACTTCAATCTCCAAGGACATTCTATACAAGATCTCAAAGTAGCTGTCTTATTACAAAAGAATTTCAGAAATAGACTGGAAAGAGAAGTTGCTGAACTGCAACTTATTACCAAACTTAAAACCGTGGAGAGACCTGGTCTGAATAGAGACATTGGATTCTTATCTCATTATACATGATAAAGCTATCTTTAGCCATCTGACCCCTTGCTTTTTCCTGTAAGACCAATTGCAGTCATTAACAATCGTCCACAGGTTTACCACACCTATCAGTCAATCACCCATTCCCACCACCCTTCTGAGTAATACCCCTCCCCACCCTCTCACTATATATAAGGGTCTGGTGACTTCTGTTTCAGTGTATCTGAAGAAGTGTGCATGCACATGAAAGCTCATACCAATGACAAACTTAGTTGGTCTCTGAGGTGCTACTGGAAGGATTTTTTTTTCATTTTGTTTCAACTATGTCAGACCAACACAACTACCTGCCTGTAACTATGAACAGAATGGCACTGCTAGATGCAAACCTAGGCCCAGTTGACTGAAGCAAGTATCCAGAGCCCCATATGAAGTCACTCCTTCAACTTTCCTTAACCTGGGATATAAAGAAATTGAGTCTTCAAGGTAGGCCATGAGCTCTTTATGATGTTGCGCCTCATCAAGGCGGTGGGGCTTTAAAAAAAAGACATCAGGGTTGGCATAAACATTCAGTTCAGCCCTGGCAGCTAGAGGAATTTACAGTCATAGCCCTTGTTGCGTCTGCTGCGGGTTGTGTTTTTCCAGCTTACGAACACGGCAGACCTGGAAGTGTTTACTTCTGGGTTTCCCCGCATGTGCATGCGCAGAAGCGCTCTATTTCGTGCAAAAGCACCACTTGGGTTGCGGGCTTGTCAGGGTGCAAACAGCAACCCAGAATGGATCGGGTCCACAACCTGAGGTACCACTGTACCTTGGAGCTGTCCAAGGTCCTGCATACTGTGTTTGGCCAATCCTGTTTCCTGCCATCTTGCTTTGTTCTGCAATCTGCTCTCTACTGCTTGCTCTTCCCGGTTCACCTGTTAGCCTCCACTTCCATCTCACAATCGTGTCTCATGAGCCTTCAGTGACCAAAACAGAAGAATTCAGCAAAAGGGCATTGTGTTTGGTGGTGTCTCTATGTTCTGAACAAATATGGTCCTCCTGTGTCACCTGCAACATTGTTCCTACAGTATGTCCATTGTTAACATCCCTTAAATTCCCGTAGCTACTCAGCCATTCTTGTCTCCTGTTAACTTCACCTAGAGACCAGTGCAGTAAGACTGTTTCCCCCAGCAGAATTCCAGCTTGGATCAGTGGGCAAGAGAATTCTTGAATATCCATTGGTGTGTGTGTGTGTGTGTGTGTGTACGCTCTATATTATCTGGGAATGAATGTCCTCCTTTAAATCTTGAATTTGTAAACTGCAAAACTAATTTGGAGCTTGTGCAATTATTTTGGGATTTATACCCTTTCTTGTGGTGATTATTATGATGTCATCCCCTATGTTTGTGTCTTAGTCATTTTAGGAAAAACAGATTGACTATTCACTTTTGTACACTTTGTTGAAAGCTGTTTGTGGGAAATTGTGATGACAGAGTTAAAATTTATCTGATAAAGTAGGTTGGATAGCATCTTCCACATTTCAAAGGAATGCACAGCATTCTTTGAAACCAAAATTGCACTGGAATCTTAAAGCATCAACTGAGGGCATAAACAGGGTAACAAATACATCCTATTATTTTTCCCTTTTGGTTGTTTGAGAATTATCTTGCAAGATGGTTAAGAGGCCAGGCACAAGCTGAGCAGCACCACTGTGAACTGGAATGATGAACAACACATCAGTTAGAAACACTCCTGCATGGGATCCAGAAGCCTGGAAGAATTGGCTTTGGTATTCTTCTTGGAGAATAATAATAATAATAATAATAACAACAACAACAACAACAATAATAATTTATACCCTGTGATGCAGCTTACAGATAAAAATAAGAACTGCTAAAAACATCAAGAAAACAATAATTAAACAAACAAATTGTGATAGAATTATATACATATATAAAATATAATTTTTTTAGAGCATGTAGTAACTACAGTGGATGCTCGGGTTGTGAACATGATCCGTGCGGGAGGCGCGTTCGCAACCCGCAGTGCCACATCTGCGCACACGCAGGTCGCAATTCGGCTCAAAGCTCAATTGGCAAAACCTGGAGGTAACCTGTTCGGGTACTTCTGGGTTCGGCACAGGGCGCAACCTGAAAAGACACAACCGGAAGCGCCTGTAACCTGAGGTGATAGCTTCCTAAACCCCATTGTGTTCAATGGGGCTTACTCTTGAGTAAGTGCTCATTGGAGTGCAGCCTTGGTCAAATAATCAATTAACTTAACTAATTTAAATCATTTTATTCATTTAAAAGAACCCAAAATTGTAGTGAACTATTTTTGAAGAGACACCCTCATTTCGCAGGAAGAAATGAGTGTTCGAAAATAATTCTGCTGTGATATATTTGCAAATCTAATATCGCAAATATGGCTGCTAATATCGCAAATATGGCTGCTAATATCATCCTGGAAAAACCCATTCTGTTCTGACTGAGAGATAAGGGGTATGTGTGAGTCTTCTGTTAGGATCGTCCCTACTCTCATGTAGGACCCTGATGTACTCTCCCTCCTGGTCGATTGTTCGGGAGCTTCAAAAGTTTTCTTCAGCCCGAACATCACAGAGACTAATACCAAGAAGCATCAGCACATTAGGGATCCTGCAGAGTATTCGCAGTTTGCGTAACAGAACTCAGTAGCACAGCATTTTGGCTAATCTACTTTTATTTACATATAATACACTTGGAGCGTTCTGACTTAGTTGCTTCCTCTTTCTTAGCAGACAGCAAAGAGAGAAAGAACAAAAGAAAATAGTCCTACATTCCAGAACACAGTAACACAAACATCCTGTCTCCGTCACTTCCCACTCTGTGGAATGAAAACATACAATGTCATGTGATAGACAACAATCTCATGACTGCAAACACGGAGCAAGAATCCTAACATCTTCTGTGTTGACACTGCTTCCTTCAGGCCCTAAATGTTGAAGAAGAGCCAGACAATGAAATACCTTCACAAACTCCACTGCTTTCTTCTCACACTGAGAAGTTTGGGGGTGGTGACATTTTGTTGTGGGTGTGTGTCTCTCTCTGTGTGTGTCTCTCTCTGTGTGTGAGTGTGAGATTTACCGATTGCAGTGGTAGCAACTCCAAGAGTCCCAATTGCAGACAAGTGATGCCACCCCGTCCAAGGTCTCCAGAGTGAGGTCAGGGAGCATTGCCCTCACTCAGCCCTGGCTTCATGAGAACGCTTTATGGTGAGATGAGAGGGCATTGTCCTGAAAGCAAAGTAGGGGCATATGCTTCCTGCCTTCACTTTTATAGGGAATTCAAGGATGGAGCTGGGAAATGGTTTCCACCAACCACTGGGATTCCAAAGATCTCCATCCTCCATCCTCATTAGGGCTGCGGAGTCCAGAAGGTGAGCTGGAGGAGGGTGGTTTCATGCAGGCTGCCATATGTCCTGTTCACATTATCACAGTCTTCAGCTCCATCTGCATGAGACCTTCAGTAAATCTCTTCATGGAAAAGGTAGCCAAGTTGGAACTGCCATTTGTTCCTTAAATATTTAGCACAGCTTCTCCACTCCAGCTCGACAGCAGGGAATGGATTTAACTCCAATAGAGATACTTGGTGTAGCCTTAAGAGGTTTCTCCCTCCCCATCTTTTTTGTTTTGTTTTTTGAGGTGTGGCGGCAGGGAGAGAAAGCTGAATTCCTCTTCTGGCTGTCTATACAGACCTGCTAAGTGCAAAATAAAACCATCCTGGACTGAGGGTGGGAAAAGAGGTCTTGTGGAACATTTAATTTTTGTCATGTTGCTTTGAGACCCATTTCCTCAGTTTGTCCATTTTTTGAATAGATACCTTATGCGAAGTTTGGCTCCTAGGCAATGCATACAGTATTTTGGTTCTGGTGCCAAATGAGAAATAGAGAACATGTGTAGCATAAAATAAGATATCTAAGTTCCATTCACAGCATGTATGTAAAACACGTGCAGCTATACATAGCAGAGTCTAGACAAACAATGTTTTGGCATCAGCTTTGACATGGGGGTCTGGGCAGGGAGAATGCAAGCTCAATGAGTCTTTGCTCATTTATAAGGAGAAAAGATGGGATGGTTTTAAAAGTGCAAATAAGCCAAACTGTACATGATCCCTGTCAATAATACACATAACCTGCCTTTTGTAAGGTGTTGGTTTACTTTTGTCTGGCTGACGTAAAGCTCGAACTAACCACAGGATAAAATACCAAATCAGCATTGCCTAAGTAACATGCCTAATAAGGGCATGGAATCTTTAATTTCCTTGCATTTTGGCGCCTGGGGATTAAGGAGAGTCCTTAACAGAACATGATAAAAAGCCAGGCTTTTGTTGTTGCTTGGATTCTAATCCAGACTTGCGCATGACATTTGACTCTTTGATCTCCACCACCCCTGCACCCCTCTGATGACTTAGCCCCTTCTCCCCTATGTTCAAAACTGCCTTCCAGTATGCCTGTGTGACACCATCTTCCTGAATCAAAGTCTACCTTTTCCATGAAGCCTTTGATACAATCCCATAGTTCTGCAGTGTTGGGGAACTTATGAACCCCTAGATGTTGCTGGATTCCAACTCCCACAAGCCTCATGAGCTTGTCAAGGAGGATGGTGGGATTGTGAAAGGTCATTGGTCATGAGTTTTCATCACCTTTCTTCATCTTACTGCAATAGAAGAGAAGGAGATCTCAAGGGGAAATGAGGCATGGCCAGAAGTAAAACCACAAAGATATGGTTTTTTGGGGTGGTGGTGGTGTAGAGTGTCCATTACTACTAAATCTAATTTTGCAGCTAGTGGGGTTTTGATCTCACCCATACTGCTTTCTTTTCTGAGACAATCAACATATTCTTACGTGGTTCACATAATTATATTTTCTAGTTACAGGTAGGTAGCCGTGCTGGTCTGAGTCGAAGCAAAATAAAAAAATTCCTTCAGTAGCACCTTAAAGACCAACTAAGTTTATATTTTGGTATGAGCTTTCGTGTGCATGCACACTTCTTCAGATACACTAGAAACAGAAGTGTCAGACCCTATATATATATACAGAGGGTGGTGGGGGTGGGTGGGAATGGCTAAACATAACATATATTTTCTACGTTATGCTGTTATGAAGAAAGTTATGCAAACCTTCAGCTTTGATGCCATATCCGGCTACCACTCATACTTGAGAATGATGTGCTGTCTCATTGTCCTTCATGTGTAGTGCTGGTTAAGAATCATTAAAACCAAACAGCCAGTTGCATTTTGTCTTGTAAGTGATGCTTCCACCAAATGTGTTCAATTTGCACAAGCATGCCACCAGGCTTACTGTAATCAGATTTTCTGTTTTGACCAATGATAACCTGGGATGTGTCATTTGTCTTTGCTGAGAGCCAATATGTCATGGTTGATATTTCCTTGATGGAGACTTTCTGAACATAACAATGGGAAAATTCCTCAGAATTAAGGAAAAGAAAAATGGCAATAATAGGTTTGGCTGTCTAGATTCAGTGCTCGGATAGAGCAATCTCATAGGAAACTGTCTTACACAGTCAGATTCTTGGTCCACCTACCTCAGGACTGTTGGCAATTACTACCAGCCAGCTCTCCAGGTTTTCAGGCATATTCCCTCTGCTTTTGGATGCGTAATTAGTGCAAGGTCCTTAGCACAGGGACCTGCCTTCTTCTAACATCTAAAAATATCATGCATACTGATGGGACAATCAATTGATAACAATACTTAGCTGGCATCCTGTGATGTAGCAGCTAAAAAAGCCAATGCGATTCTGGGCTGCATCAATAGGAGTATAGCATCTAGATCAAGGTAAGTAATAGTACCACTGTATTCTGCTCTGGTCAGACCTCACCTGGAGTACTGTGTACAGTTCTGGGCACCACAGTTCAAGAAGGATATTGACAAGCTGGAACGTGTCCAGAGGAGGGCAACCAAAATGGTCAAAGGCCTGGAAACTATGCCTTATGAGGAACGGCTTAGGGAGCTGGGTATGTTTAGCCTGGAGAAGAGAAGGTTAAGGGGTGATATGATAGCCATGTTCAAATATATAAAAGGATGTCATATAGAGGAGGGAGAAAGGTTGTTTTCTGCTGCTCCAGAGAAGCGGACACAGAGCAATGGATTCCAACTAGAAGAAAGAAGATTCCACCTAAACATTAGGAAGAACTTCCTGACAGTAATAGCTGTTCGACAGTGGAATTTGCTGCCAAGAAGTGTGGTGGAGTCTCCTTCTTTAGAGGTCTTGAAGTGGAGGCTTGATGGCCATCTGTCAGGAATGCTTTGATGGTGTTTCCTGCTTGGCAGGGGGTTGGACTGGATGGCCCTTGTGGTCTCTTCCAGCTCTATGCACCTGGTCCTTCAGGGGCACAGTTACCCCATTCAGGAACAGGGAGTCCTCCACACCTGCCTGTCCCCTGTCCCCCCAAAACAAGACTGTCGTAGCTGCTCTCCAGGATTTGAGTGTCCTTTCTCAGTCCTACCTGGAGATGCTGGGGGTTGAACCTGGGACCATCTGCACACAAACCTCCCCAGAGCAGGGTGGGTGTGTTCTGGCAGATTATGTGTTTTACACTGTCCCCCCTCTCCCGTTGCACTAGAATTCCTGGACATCCAATGAAGCTCAGTGTAGCCACATTCACTTACCCAGATAAATGAAAGTTCTTCTTCATACAACAGACAGTTGAACTATGGAACACACTCCCATGGGAGGCAGTGATGGCCACCAACTTGGATGGGCTTTAAAAGAGGATTAGACAGATTCATGGAGGACAGCGCTATTGATGGCATCTAGCCACAGCAGTTGTGTTTTGCCTCCACCCTTGAAGGGGTAATGCTTCGGATGAGGGGTTGACTGCTAAATCACTCTGCGGTTTGTAGCTCTGTGAGGGGTATAGGAGTCTCCCTACAGATTCTTTGGGTAAAGCCATGGTGTCTTAAAGTGGTACAGTACTGCTTTGAATGTACTGTGCAGGTGTGGTCTTAGCCAATATAATTAAGTCATCTGTACAGAATGAATGAGTGAGATCCCTGCTTTTTAAAATAAAACCTTGGAGGAATTTGTGTTCCACATGGAAGGGATCCATATTGGCCCATGTCCGACAGTTCTGGTGGTAGGAGTCGTATGTGTGTATAAAGTAGGGAGGGGTGGGAGAGAGGGAGGGAAATTTACAAGAGAATATTGTTTGGCCCATGAACTTTGTTTAAAGGAGGCTGCCACTGAGAACCTTAAAAAAAACAAAAACACCAAAGTAGTTCATAGAAATAGAAGGTTCCAAACTCAAAACAGGCAAGGCAGAACTTAGACCCTTCTGGGACACTGCAAGAGTTGCGCTTGGCTGCTCTGTTACAAGAAAGTAATTTTATTCCGTTTTGCTCTGAGGCCAAATAAATGTCTGGATTTCTCATGGCACACATCAAGGAGGGTTGCATTTTAAAAACAAACAAACCCAGAAAACAGACAGCGTGTAGCTGCATGCCAGCATTTTAAAAAAGTTAAATAAAATAAAGATCAGGAGAGAATGAATTCGTTTTCACTGCATATAAATTAGAATTCACTTAATTTTGCTTGTGTTAGCTCAGAGATACTCACATAGTTGAGTGTGACCCAGAGCCACGTTCACTTATCCAAACGAGGGAGCCAATGACAGGCGGGCATTTGGCTCGCAGGCGAAGGCTGGTGGGAGTTGGGCTCCAGTCACATCTGGTGCTTCTGCTATATGGTTGTTATTATTATTACTACAGTATTATCATTTGCTTTTATTTTATTTATTAATACATCACTTCTCCCCCCCCCCAAACTGGACTAAAGGAGGCACACAAATATTTTTTTAAAGGATAAAACATGTAATTAAAAAGTAATTACGGTAAACTATCATTAAAGCAATGTGAAAAACAAATCTATTAAAATACAGATAGCAAGAACAGCAGAGCCTTTTCCAGTCAGTTCCCCAAAGCCTGCCAGAATGAAATGGTCTTCACCTGCTGGTGAAAGGCAACAAGGGGGGAGCCAGTCTAGCCTCTCTAGGAAGGGATTTCCAAAGCCTGGGAGCAGCCACCAAGAAGGCCCTCTCCTGCACCCCACCAAACATGCCGGTGAAGGTGGCAGGACTGAGCAAAAGGCCTCCCCAGAAGACCTCAGAGATGGGCAGCTTCATTTATGGGATAGCCTTTAGGTGACCTGGGCCTAAGCCATATGGGGCTTTATAGGCCATGTCACAGTGGCCGGAGTGGACTACTTCAGAGTAACGACGCTACGCAGCTCTGCATTTTATTCTTTTATTGGTGCTGCGTATTTACAGTGCTCAAGTCATTGCTATTTACACGGAGCGATGTTGTCAGTCGGTTTCAGAACCTCCTAATGGCTTTTGGCGCGTCTTTCTCCAACACAAAAGCTTTGGCAGACCCATCCTCTTGCCCCTCCTCTTCCTGCGTAATTCTGGAGTTGGGGGGATGGGTCTTCCCCCCTTACTTGCCCCTTCCTGTCCCACCTGGGACCCTGGCTCCTCTACCTTGCCTGAGCCTCGGACACGACTTCCTGCTTCCCCACTGGAATCGGAACTCTCCCTGCTTTCCCCTTTGCTCGGGGACGGGCTTGAACTCAGGAGGGGAGGGACTTCGCGATATCCCCTGTCCCTCACATCCACCCCCCTCCCAAGCTCTCCTTCACCCCTCCCCAGGCCCCCCCCCATGTGTCGGTGACGACTGGAAGCCTAAAAACTCGGTGCTCTCCGAGCCCGTTGGTGTGAACACCTCCCCCCAGTCCTGCGAGCCCCCCCCTTCCGCCTGGGAGGACGGGAATCCCAAAAAGTCCGTGGCGTCAGAGCTGGTGGGGGTAAAAATGTTTTGCCAATCTGCTCCTTCCTCTGACTGGGTGGATCTTGGCGACACCCATACCTCATCCTCTGGTTCCTCAAACTCCGCTTCCCAGCGCCATGGTGAGCTGTTCTCCCGTGCCTCCTCCTCCTCCCCCTCCCTTTCCATGTGCCAGGGCTTGGGTCTGTGGGGAAAGAGGGCGTGAAATTCTTCCACCAAGAATTCCTCCTGTATCTGAGTGGCGGGAACCCATTCATTCTGGGACGGTGGAGCATCCTCCCATGCCATGAGGTACTCCAGGCCCCCCACCCCCCACCTTGAATCCAGGATGGCCGTGGCCTCATTGAGTTGCTCCCTGCTTTCCCTCTCCCCCCCTCCCTCGGGGGTTTGTTCGCTGTCTCGGAGCCTGCTGCTTTCCCTGTACGGCGACAGCAGCGATCTATGAAACACTGGATGCACCCTCATGTCCTCTGGCAGTGCCAGCCTGTATGCCACCGGGTTGACCTGTTGCGTGACCGTGAAGGGGCCCAGCCATTTGGGTGCCAGCTTTTTGCACCTCCCTCTGGTGGGAAGGCCCTCCGAGGACAACCACACCTTGTCCCCCACCCTGATGACCTCCCCTTGTCGCCTGTGGCGATCTGCCCCCTTTTTGTACGCTTCCTTGGCCCTCTCCAAGTGTTCTCTGAGCTGCTGGTGCACCGTCTCCAGTTCCTCTGCCCAATCCTCAGCCTGTGGGCCCTCCTCCTCCTCCTCCCTCTCCCTCTCTGGGAAAGATCTGAGGTCGCGCCCGTAATTGGCCTTAAAGGGCGACACCCCTGTGGAGACGTGCACTGCATTGTTGTAGGCAAATTCTGCTAGTGGCAAGCGATCCACCCAGTCCGTTTGCCGCTGGCTGACGTAGCATCTCAGGTACTGCTGCAGAATGGCGTTGACCCTCTCCGCTTGTCCGTTGGTCTGCGGGTGTCTAGCCGTCGACAAGCTGACCTCCACCTGCAGGAGGTTCATGAGCCGCCGCCAGAACCTGGAAACAAATTGGCGGCCACGATCCGAAATAACCCTTAAAGGTAATCCATGCAGTCTGAAAATGTGATCAACAAACAGTTTGGCTGTCTCTTCTGCCGAGACTGCCCTGGCACACGGTATAAAGTGACACATTTTGGACATGAGGTCCACCACCACCAACACTGCAGTCTTACCCCTGGACGAAGGCAGATCTGTGATGAAGTCCATGGACACCACTTCCCACGGCCTGTGTGGTGTGGCTAAGGGCTCCAGCAACCCTGGTGGCGCTGCTCTGACCACCTTCGCCCGCTGGCAGGTGGTACAGCCCCTTACATAGTCTCGAACATCTTCCCTCACCCCTGGCCACCAGAAGTGTCTCATGACTAGGTGAGTGGTCTTGTCCCTTCCAAAATGCCCCGCTGTAGGGTTGTCGTGCATCTGCTTGAGGACCGTACGTCGAAGCTGGGTGGTGGGTAGGTACAGCGCACCCTTGTAGAAAAGCAGCCCTCTGCGTTCTGCAAAGTCTTTTGCCTGCTCCCTCCCCCCTCTCAGTTCTCTGAAGATGCGGTTGGCAAATTCATCCGCTGCCGTCAGTGCTGTGAGTTCTGCCTCGCTCACCACTGCTGCTCCGCAGGACCATGCCGACGGGGGGAAAATGTGCCTTGGGGCTGGTGGCGCCTCCTCCTCCATGTACTCTGGCTTGCGGGAGAGGGCATCCGCCCTGACATTCTGCTCTCCTGGGATGTAGTGTATGGAGAAGTTGAAGTTCGAGAAGAACTCCGCCCACCGTATCTGCCGCTGGTTGAGCACCCTGGCAGTTCTCCAGAACTCCAGGTTCTTGTGGTCTGTGCACACCTGGATGGGGTGCTTGGCGCCCACCAGGAAGTGTCTCCAGTGCTGGAACGCCGCGTGGATCGCAAGAAGTTCCCGATCAAAAACTGTGTAGTTTCGCTCGGGCTGGGTCAACTTCCTGGAGAAGAAGGCACAGGGTCTCCACTCTCTGTTGGCGTCCAGTTGCAACAAAATGGCGCCCACAGCCTTATCAGAAGCATCTGTTTCAATGCGTAGGGGCGCGTCCTGAACCACGTGGAACAGGTTCTGGTCTGAGGCGAACACCCTCTTGAGGCTTTCGAACGCTGCTTGCGCCTCTGGTGTCCACCTGAACTTCTGCTTGCCTCTCAGGCAGTCAGTGATGGGAGCCGTAACTCGAGAGAAGTTCTTGATGAACTTCCTGTAGAAGTTGGCAAAGCCTAGTAGGCGTTGGGCATCTTTGCGCGTCCTGGGGCTGTGCCAGTCCAGGATGGTCTGCACCTTGTCCTTGTCCATTGCCAGCCCCTTGTCTGACAGCTTGTAGCCCAGGAAGTCCACCTCCTTGGTGTGAAACTTGCACTTCTCCAGCTTCACATACAGGTGGTTCTCCTTCAGGCGCTGTAACACCTCCCTGACGTCCTTCACGTGCTGCACTGGGTCGTTGGAGTAAATAAGGATGTCATCCAGAAAGACCAAGCATTTCCTGAAGAGTAGGGACCCCAGGACGTGGTGCATGAAGGCCTGGAAGCATGCTGAGCCCCCTTGCAACCCGAAGGGCATCACCAGATATTCAAAAGAGCCCAGAGGCGTGAACATCGTGGTTTTCCACTCATCGCCTTCCCGGATCCTGATCAAGTTGTACGCCCCCCTCAGGTCTAGCTTGGTGAAAATCTTGCCCCTGCGTGCCGCTGTCAGGAGATCATCCACTCTGGGCATGGGGAAAGCCACTGGCTCTGTCACCGAATTCAGCCGTCTAAAATCCACCACAAGACGGCGCTGTTGCGTGTCTTTCTTGTCCACCCAGAAGACCGGGCTGCCCCCTGCTGCCTTGCTTTCTCTGATGAACCCCCGCTTGAGGTTCTTGTCGATAAAAGCGCGCAGATCCTCCAGTTCCTGGTCTGACATGGCGTACAGCTTGGCTGGGGGTATAGTTGCCCCAGGCACCAGGTTGATCTGGCAGTCAAAAGGCCTGTGTGGGGGCAGGTGGTCGGACTCCGCTTCACTGAAGACCTCCTGCAGGTCCCAGTATGGTTTGGGTATCGCCTCACCCCCTTTGACGTGCATGGTGGCCACCGTGGCTATCGGAGGCCCCTCCCCTGGTTGGTGCTGCATGCAATGTTCCAGGCAAAAGTCCGATCCAAAAGTGATGCATCTCTGATGCCAACTTATGGAGGGGTCGTGGCGCGCCAGCCAGCTCATGCCCAAAACGATTGGGGGGTCTGAGATGGTGGTGACGTTGAATGCCAGTGTCTCTGAGTGCCTTCCAACCGTCATTCTCATGGGGGGGGTTTGATGAGTGATGGCCCCTCCCAGCAGCTCTCTGCCGTCAATGGTTGCCACGTGCAGAGGAAAATCCAGCTGCAGAAGCTGGATCTGGTGCTCTTCTGCAAAGTTCCTCGAGAAGAAGTTCGCTGACGCCCCACTGTCAATTAAGGCGAGGACTGTCAGGGGATAGCCATTAGGGAGCGTGAGCGTCACTTCTAGAACCACTCCTGCTCTGGGAGGGGTGGGCTGGCTCTGCTCCTCTCTGTGCGGGTGGGTGGGCTGGGGCTGTTGTCTGCTGACTGTGCCTGGCTGCCGCCCCTTGTCTCCTGCAGCCAGGCTTTCCCGTTTCCCTGCTGTGGTGCTGCGTCAGTGGGGGAGGGCACAACCGTTCCCGCCTTTCCTTGCCACTCCCTGCGATGTGGGCAGTCTCTGACGAGATGCTGGGGGGAGTTGCAGAGAAAGCAATTCCCACCCCTTCCCTCCTTGCGTCTTGGCGCCGCTGGGGTTTGAAAAGCCCCCGCGCGCGCGCTATCAATCTGCATGGGTTCCTGGTCCTGACTGGCCCCAGGCGTGGCTTGAAAGGGTTGTTGAGGGAGTGGCTTCCCCTGCGACCGTGGGAACCAAGCCCGCTTTGCGCGCGTTGCTTGCTTGTCGCTCCATCTGGATTCCTGCCTCACCCCCACCGCCAGAGCCGCTTTGCTCAGTTGATCCATATTACTGGGCTTTGGACCTCTCGAGAGCTCATCCTTCACCTCCTCATGCAACCCCAAGTAAAACGCCGCTTGCATTGGGGCAGACTCCAGATCCCACCCCAATCTGTGCACCAGCATGGTGAATTTCGCCCAATACGCGCGAACTGTCATATTTCCTTGGCGTAAATTATGAAGTTCCTCCTTAGTCTGGTCCATATGACTATCGGACGAATACATCGTTTTCAAACCTTCTAGAAAGAGTTTGACATTCTTCATGCAAGGATTCCTTGTTGCAATTAACGGTCTTAGCCACTCCCTGGCCGCCCCTGTAAGGTGCTCCACAATAAACGCTACTCTGTGCTCATCATCAGGGAACTCATCGTGGTGCAGCTCAAGAGCATACACAATCTCAGTCTCAAAGCCCTGAAACTCCTTCGGGTCTCCATTGAACTTGCTTACTAGGGTCCCAGCTCTCCTTCCTGGCAGCACTTGGACTTGGGGTGCCCCTCCCGCCTTGTTTTTCTCTGCATCCAGCTTGTTTTGGAGGTCTACCGCCACCGCCCTTAAATGCTGCTCTTTTTCCTGGAGCTCTCTCACCTGTTCCGCAAGTTGTAGCCGGTCGTCCTGGACCTTCTTAGTCTCCTCTTTAGCTGCCTTCAATTCTCCCTGCGCCTGCAGCGACAGCTGTTGCAGTTCTAGCTGGGCTTGCTCAGCGATCTGCCGCCACTTCTCCGCCTCTGACACGCTCATCCCGGCAACTCCAAAGTAGCCCAAAAATGATTAGGAGGTTGCTGTCACAGTGGCCGGAGTGGACTACTTCAGAGTAACGACGCTACGCAGCTCTGCATTTTATTCTTTTATTGGTGCTGCGTATTTACAGTGCTCAAGTCATTGCTATTTACACGGAGCGATGTTGTCAGTCGGTTTCAGAACCTCCTAATGGCTTTTGGCGCGTCTTTCTCCAACACAAAAGCTTTGGCAGACCCATCCTCTTGCCCCTCCTCTTCCTGCGTAATTCTGGAGTTGGGGGGATGGGTCTTCCCCCCTTACTTGCCCCTTCCTGTCCCACCTGGGACCCTGGCTCCTCTACCTTGCCTGAGCCTCGGACACGACTTCCTGCTTCCCCACTGGAATCGGAACTCTCCCTGCTTTCCCCTTTGCTCGGGGACGGGCTTGAACTCAGGAGGGGAGGGACTTCGCGATATCCCCTGTCCCTCACAGGCCATAACCAGCATTTTGAATTGTGCCCGGAAACAGACTGGTAGCCAGTGGAGCTGTTGCAACAAGGGACTAGAGTCGGTCAACCATCTTGTCCGGCTGCAGCTCTTGGGGCAAGTTGAGGTCCTGTTCAGTCTGTGTTGTGCTTGGCAATACCAAATCATAATCATTTCCCAAATTCCTTGCCTTCTACATTTCCTTATTGTGCTGGTATATAGAAGTAATACCACCTCGGTGAGCAACCAGCTCTCCCCACTGTTTAATGGTTTACGCAATGGCTTCTGGCCCATGGCTGAAAGCCTCAGGCCCAGTGCCCTCTGGCTAGCACCTCAAGCCAAGCTTAAGGACCTGTTTGTGTGGATGAAGCAGACAGTGACTAGCCATCAGGCCTTCCCTCTCCCGGCCATTTCCCCAAGGGCTACTGGCATTGCTTTGAGAACTGGCTTCTGGGTGGGAGGGGGAAGGTTTGGGGGCTAGCTGGCTGGAAATCATGTCTGCATAAACAGAATAGCAACAAACAGCAGACCACACGGTACTACTACAGGAATGAATAGAAATAACAAAGACCATGAAAACACTAAATCATATATATGGAATACATAACACATATGCAATTGTCTCTGAAGAGGTGAATAAGACTCGAAAAGTGCCAAGTTCAATGTGCAAAAAGTCCAATGTAATAAGGTGCTAAGGTCTCTCAGACGTCCTCGTCTGTCCTCTGACGGGCGGCTAGCTTGTGTTATCCCTGTTTCCCTGGTACAGTTTCTTCAAGGGATGGACTTCATCAACATGTCCATACACTAAAACTTAACGAGGCTGAAAACTCTCACAAACCGCAACGGTTCGCTTTTGCCAATCAAACGGGGATAACACATGTGTTATGTATTCCATTCCCTCCGGTTGCATATATATGATTTAGTGTTTTCACGGCCTTTGTTATTTCTGTTCATTCCGGCTGGAAATCATGGGCTTGGGTTGATAACAAATGAAGCTGTTTCACAGCATTTTGGGAAATTTTCCAGGGTTTTGGGAAATTGGTCCATTCTTTCTGAGCCATCACCATTTGAACTAGGCCAGGAGATTTTGCTAATCCTTGGCCATCTCTAATCCATTGGGCCACTCGGATCAAGTTTGGGTTCCTAAGATGGGAGAGGCTGCCAAATGCAGTCAGCTGTTGCTAACCTGGGGATGGGGAAGACAATTCCTGTACTCTTGATGTGTGTACTCCAAAAGGGAAAGGAAGTCATATTGTCTCTAAATCAGCTGGAAATGGATCCTACATTTTGAGGCCATGCAACACTCTCTTCTTCTCTCTGTATCTCCCCCCCCCCCAAAAAAAAATCTTGCCGCACAATAGTCAAAACTCTAGTATGTTCTAGGCTGCATGAATGTGGCCTGATAGATTATTTTGTTTCTTGGTTAACCATGTTGTGTGAGATGAAAAAGGAAGTCCTGAAAGCAGTCGCCTGAAATAAAAATGAATTACTTTCGCCTAGACCTCTGTGGCAAAATTACACCCCAGTGCATTTCTCATTGCAAAATTTCTACAGAACTCTGTAAAAAATAAAATAAAAAAGTGCCTAGGACAAAAGCAGCTATCCCTAGGAAGCCAACTGAATTTGACACGTGAAGTGTCCCCCTCCCCCATTTTTTTTTGTCCTGGCCAACACTGACTTGTTGAGATAAAAAAAGAAGAATCCAATCAAAATAGATCTATTGCCACAGATTGATCTATTGATCTATTGCTGCAAAAAGAGCCTTGGACAAAACAAAACAAAACAAAACAGTCATGCAAAACATGAAATCCCTTCTTTTGCCCCAGATGATATTAGCATCCTGGGATAAAAATATATAAATGTAGCCCCTGGCTTTTGAAACAAAAAAAACAAAACCAGATCCAGGAAAGCAGACGTAAGCCTCTTCTTCAACCACAACACACATTGCATTTCTCTGGGACAGTTAACAACCCAAAGAGAAATTAAATTTTGCTTTGGGTACAAAAATGCCATCGCCCCCCACCTTTTGTGCTATGCTTCTCTCCCCCCCCCCCCCCGGGTGGGGCCGGGTTATGAAGAACCAAAGAAGTGAGCCACTAACTGCTCATTGCCATTGAAGCCTTGGGGCTCATTTGTCTTTACATCAGTAATCCATCAGGACAGATGGGGATATGGGACAGAAGCAGAGGACATTTTCACAAGCAGTTTGAGATTTATTCATTTTTTACTTATTTTGACCCCTTACATCACCTCTTAATAAAGAAATGTTAATGAGTATAATTATTCAGTGCTCAGGAATTCCAGATTCTTTGTCGAAAACTTTTTGATTCCGATAACCATGTAAATTATGCAAAGTGAGCAAATTTGAACCATGCCATTTGGTTTGCCTAATTCAGTCTGGCTTTGCCTAATTATAAGTAGGATAAGTGGGCCGTGAACATTACTGGAGGCCCTGCTCCATCACTGGAATTACTATGCAGTGACATCTCTGGCTTGTGAGGTCTCACCAGGCATCTGCGAAGCACTTGGAGCACAGCTCTGAGGGCTAGGAACTTATATTCCACTTAAAATGAAAGCTGTAATTCCGAGGAAGATTCTGCATCCAATGCCACAACTGTGTGTTTGATCCCTACTCACTTGCCTTTCCTCTAATAATGCCCCCGCCAATGGAATAATGGCAAACACATGTGCCTGGTTTGGGCTTCAACAATTAGAAGTTAAGAAACAAAGCCACAGGTTGAGATTTCATAAGCACAGAGAATACAGCACAGTGCATTTAAATCCTGCTCCTATTGACTTGCCATTGTGAGGAGAAACTGAAGGCTCATTCCTAAGTAAAAATAGTCCTTTGAGGGCTTATGGTGCCGCATTAACAGTCTTTCAATGTAGCGCTTGTCTGCAAACTTTGCTGCTGCTGCCGCTTCAGCTTTCCTAAAAGGATATAGTTTACTCTGGAGTTGGATGTCAACCAATCCAAACCTACCATGTAACTCTAGGAAAAGGCTGATTTTCTGCATTAAGCACATTCAGATGTACTATATTGGAAACAATGATGCCTGTAGGTGCCTGGAAATCTGCACTGCAGTTACCATAGAGCACTTTGTATTCAACAAGAGGCATAGTTGTTGACTGAGACTACTTTTGAATTGTTGTGGCATGTTCCACAAGCCTGTTTCCTAATCGTGGGCTGCTTTGCACTCATCAGTTGCCCTGTCTTATTCACCAAAATGTTTGAAATGGGGCTCAAATGAAGAATTTATGGACAGTGCCGGTGGATCAAATTTCAGGGCTGTTTGGTCCAGAAAAAAATGCAAGTTGTTTTTTTAAAGCAATATTCCCCCCCCCCCCCATCATACTATATGTAAATAAAGAATTTCCTGGCAGAGTCTACTGGTTGCCCACCTACTCTTCCTTCTGGTGAGATGAAAAGACGTCAAAATAAAGGTAAACATCAGCCATTACCTGTTAAGCTATGCTGACAAAATGACAGTTCCGCAATCCTTCGGTTTTCCCAGTGTGCACCTACAGTTGCATTTATAACTTTTTGCAGAAAGTCAGTAATATTAATACTACTGATAAGAATCACCAAGGCATGGCCAAGGAAGAGAACTTTGGTCAACTGAAATAGAGTGTTTGTCCCCATCTCTCCTGTTCCAGGATGGGACTTGGGTGGGTGGGTGGGTGACATTTAGATGGTGTAAAGTGCAGGTCAGACCGTAGAGGGTCAGGACCATGGAGAGCTCTCTATGGAGCAAGATTCAGGATGAGGCTGGATAGCTGGAGTGTACAAGGACCACAAGATCCACCTTGCATCTCTATTTCAGATCTCCTCTGTGTCAATCGGATTCAATATGTTTTGGGAGTGCTGCAGATTTGGATTTGAAATCCCAAACTCTGTTTTGTTCTTATTTACTATAATGGGGAATATAAAAATGGCTGTAACTCCCCCTGCCCCCTTGTCACATAAAGGTAAAGGTAAAGGGACCCCTGACCATTAGGTCCAGTCGTGACCGACTCTGGGGTTGCGCGCTCATCTCGCATTATTGGCCGAGGGAGCCAGCGTATAGCTTCCAGGTCATGGGGCCAAATATGACAAAGCCGCTTCTGGCAAACCAGAGCAGCACATGGAAACGCCATTTACCTTCCCGCTGTAGCGGTTCCTATTTATCTACTTGCATTTTGACGTGCTTTCGAACTGCTAGGTTGGCAGGAGCTGGGACCAAGCAACGGGAGCTCACCCCGTCACAAGGATTCAAACCGCCGACCTTCTGATCAGCAAGCCCTAGGCTCAGTGGTTTAACCCACAGCGCTACCTGTCACATAGGTGGACACAATTTGCAGGCAACTAATTGTGCTTGTCAAAGTTCAAGTACAGCCATCCAGGGTTTTGTGAAGGGAACCTTTAAACTCAGTATTCTTCCCCTCTGCCCCAATTGGATGCATACTGCAGCCATGGATGCCCCATCTGAAAGGATGAAACTGGCCACATTTCAAAAACATGGATGCAGTGGTTCTCATGCAAGTGGAGAGGTGGAAAATTTGAAATAATGTTCAATTCCCTAGGTTTTTTTTTTAAGGGGGAGGGAGGGGAAATAACCAGATGGGAAACTGGTGACATGAGGGAAGCACCCCTGGGTAAGGAACCTTCCAAAGTTCTCACCTTTTTAAAAAAATTATTGCATTTATATTCCACCTTTTCTATCTCCAAGGAGCTCAATGTGGTTTACAAGGTTATCCCCCCCCATTTACTCCTCACAACAACCCTGTGAGGTAGGTTAAGTTGATTTGAACTCTGGTCTCCCAGGTCCCAGTTCGGAATTCTTTGCAACTCCCCCTTCCATGAAGGAAGTGAGATATATTTCTTAGGGGAAAGACTGGAGGGGAAAGCAGACCATCCCAATAATATAACTCTGCTTCTTATGCCCAGCTCTCTTAGCCAAAATTTGGAGTAGAATAATGACCCACATGAAGAATGACCCTGTTTATTCCTGCCTCAAATCACTGTGATTCGAGTGCCCTGGGGAAATCATTCATTGTCTCCTCTACAGGTGCTGCTACGTGCCCTCTGTCTTCAAGCTCTTTGCTTTCCTACCTATAAGGTTTGCCAGGTTCTGAGAGATGGAGGGTCTGGAATACTTTCTAATGACAACATGTCAGCCGGTTGTTGCTCTGGCTCACCCATGATTTCCCGACTTTCCCCCTCATCTGCCTCTGAGCTGTGACCTTCCTCAAACCTCTGTTGTAAATCTATACTGTCTCCCTCTTCCTCCTCCCTGGAAGGGTCAGGATGGGGAGGCTGTCTCCACCATTCCTCCTCCTCTGCCCAGTCCCTGACAACTCCTCTACAATTTGCGATGCTGCTTTTTTGTGCAATAAGTACACACAAAAATGTTACATAAAGGGTGGATGCAAAGTGTTTATCTGTGAATTAAAAAGTGCACATTTTACTTATTGAATGTTTACAGAATGTGTGCAATTTAAATGGGAACTTTTTGTGCATTCTGTCCAAACAAATTTGCACAAAATGGGACAAAACGAAGGTCGTGGCTCCATAGTGGAGCATCTGCTTTGCATCCATAAGAACCCAGGTTCAATTGCCAACATCTCCAGGTACTGCTGGGAGACACCTCTCTCTAAAAATCCTGGAGAGTCTTTGCCTGTCAGTGTAGACAATACAGAGCTAGTTCGACCAATGCTCTGACAGAGTAAAAGGTAGTTCCCCATATTCCTGTGTCCCCGTCTGTCATCCATATAAAGCTACCTTTACATTTTAGCAGTGCAAGTTTGTTTACAATTGCAAGAAGGTGGGTTTCAATTGCATTAAAATCTTGTGGCATAATCTCTCCAAAATATATAAATGGTCTTAAATAAAATAGCAAAGAACACCAAAGATGTATGTGTTGTTTTCTGCTAAGCAACAAGACAGTGTCACTCTTTAATTTATGAAACGACAAAGGAATACAGTATTTGGTTTTTTGTTAACATTATATGTTGTTCTCATCCATTACAAAGTTTGAGGGACAAGACACACCTTTTTTAATTGTCTTGCCTTTGAAAAGAATGATTTTCAGGGGAGGAGAATTATTGGCTCTCATTGGCTGTCGGAAATCCTTGCCTCTCTGACCTGTTTGAAGATATGATTTGCTGCACACAGAGAGTGAATGCAGAGCCTGGAACAACAATACTCTCATGGAAAGAGTCAGACCCAGCTGGGGAGATTGCAAATCTCAGCTTGTTACAGGAGGCCTTAAGACGATTGTCTGCCTTTATAAGTGTGTGTGGGAAAACAAACATGGCTTAATTATTCTCAGATTAGCATGCTTCTCCAATGAATTTGATAGCAGCTGCTGAAATTCATTGAGATGTCTCCCTGGAGAAGAACGAGTCTTTTCATGAAAGATGTCGGCGGAAGAACACAGTGCGCCAATCAACTTTGGTTTGTCTTTGTGGAAACCAGTTAAGGTCAAGGAGTTTGTACTTCTATTAAACTGAAAAGCCAGCCTTGAGAAATAGATGGTGTAGCCAGAGCTCTCAGGCAGGCTGAAATCAGACTTGTGAGACCAAAGAAGGCTTTTCTTTGCCAGAAGACTCTTCCATTCAGTGAGCTTTGACCACAATTGTTCAGGTTGAAAAGTAACTGATTATCCTGACTATGTTCATTAATGGATAGAATAAGTTGAGGTTTCATTATGCAGGATGGGTTATGGCTGAGCACCTTACGCTGGGGAGTTTTGCTGTCTTGAACATTGTACTGCTGTTGTACAGCGCATGCAGAGAGTTCTTGGGTGGAATGGAGGGCTTTGTCTATATGCAACAGGTGGCCTGTGACTCCATTTTGCTAAAAAGAATGGATTTCTGTTCAGAGAAATGGCACTTGCAACTCTGTAAGTCTTCAGTATTGTTTTCTTTCTTGGTGTGATAGTAGCTTAGTGGTAGAGCACATGCTTTGCATGCAAAAGCTCCCAGGTTTAATCTCCAAGTGGAGCTGGAAAAGATTCCCCAGTCTGTGTTGATGCTGTTGACCTAGATGGATAGCTGGTCTGACTCACTATAAGGCAGCTCCCTATGTTCCTGTGGTGTGCAGAGAGGACAGGTAGCTAACATGTTGCACTCTCGGAATTGCTGAGCTCTAACAGCCCTAGCCTGCATGACCAATGGTCAGGAATGATGGGAGCTGCAATCCAACAGCTATCTGGTAGGTACCACATTGGCTACCTCAGCTTAGAGACCAGGAGAATGGCCTTCAGTGGGTGTGTGTTTCCTCTAGCCCATCCTATTTCAAATTTGGGTCCCCAGATGTTGTTGGACTATAATGCCCATCATCCCTAGCTACCAGGACCAATGGTCAGAGGTAATGGGAGTTGTAATCCAACAACATTTGGAGACCAAGTTTGAGAAAGGCTGCTCTAGCCCAGTGGAAACCTACATCAGGACATAGCATCACTCCATATTGCATTCTTGGTAAAAATGAATGGCTGTCCCAAATGACCAGTCATGACACAGCATCGTTCCCATAGGGTCATTCTCAATGAGGAATGCTGCTGGGCTTCCCTACCATTGCACTGTCTTCACTTAAAGTGGCAGCAAAGCTTTTAAACTCTCATCAACTCAAATAGGCATTTACTTACTAAATTTGGAATTTATTGGAACCAGGAAGTCCTGTTAATTCATTACAGCAAGGCTGAAGCTGTTGTGTTTGCCAAGAGGCATGAGCAATGTAAATCGGCTCTGGCTGTTCACAGGATTGAACAGTGCCATCCATTCAAACATTTAGAGCTCTATTTCTCTGAAAATAACTTATGGCATACCCACATGGAGGCAATTTCAGCCTCCACAGCCTGCTCACTGTAGTCTATAATGAAGCTCTCCTATACTGAGGGCCATCATTTGTTAGGAGCACCACTGTGTCCCATCATTTATATGGTGCAGTAATTTGGGGGGGGGGGTAGCCATTGCAGAGATTTAACTTCTACAAAATTAAAATTAGGTCTTGCACATGGTCTTGGCAGTATCAACCAGCACACCTGGCACATTATTAAAGATTTTCTTCCATAAAAGCACACATGCATAAATTCATCATATTGCATTGGGGAAAGCCATCTTTGATGTCAGATCAACATTTAGCAATATTGTGCTTTTAGATTTACAGAATAGTAAAAGAAAAAAAAAGACTTCAACCCTCTGCTACCTCATATCTTATCATGGAAAACCATTCATTCCAATATGTGAATTTCTCCCAACCCCCCAAAAGCTTGGTGGGGGGCATGCCAATCCATTGGGACAGCTCTGTTCCTACCATGCAGTTCTGACCCCCCCCCTGCCTAGACCCCCCCCACCTTGATCTCAGACTCCTTAAACTTGGACTGCTGGTTTCACCTTTCCTGTCAACTAGCCTGAGCATAATGACAGATGCTGTGACTCATTAACCGATGTTGAGTGTGAGCCTCTTATCTGCCATAATAAAAACATCTTCCTTACTCTCTATCAAAAACAAAACAAGAGACAAAACAAAAGTCTCCCCAAAGCCCCTGACCCTTTAATGTGAAACTAAACCATGTAGGGAGTGATTTTCAGCTAGCAATATCCAAAGCAGAACACCTGGTGGGGAAGAAAATGGACCCTTTGCATGCCCATTTTCCATCCCAAGGTCTTTAAAGCTTACCTGTAGATTGCAGCTCTGCTTTGAGGGACACCATTTCCTTTCATTAATGTAATACACTTGGCTAATGAACTACCATTTAGGTTTTAATGGGCCATAAATTAGAATAATCCCATGAAATGACAAGGGCATTGGACCTCATTATTCAAAGTGTCCTCATTGGACCTCATTATTCAAATGGTCCATGGGGTCACGAAGAGTCGGACACGGCTAAACGACTAAACAACAACAACAACATTCAAAGTGTCTCCCCTCACCTCAGCCATTCCTGAGACAACAGTCTGCTGGGTCAGTGACTTAGCATAGGGCAGTTGCAACTGCTCTTGAAAGAAAAATAAAATTAATAAGTTATAAACTGGCCAACTTGGTTAGAATTGACAGCAGAGAGCTGGTTAACAATTTTGAGATTAATTAGTCCCCTTTTTCTTTTTAAAAAATAAGCAGGCATAGAAGATGCTATTAAGAAATGTCTTAGATTTATTTTCAGTCTTCAAAGTATTGGTTACTTATTGTAATTGCAATGCTTGGTTTCTTGAATTGCTCATTATCTAATGTGCAATGGGCTGGATTGAAATATTCTCTTCCTCCTAAAGAAGGATTTTTCTTCCAACATGTCATGACTCCCCCTGACTCCCCCTTCAAACACTAGAGAAGAAGAAGAGTTTGGATTTGCTATCCTGCTTTATCACTACCCGAAAGAGTCTCAAAGCGGCTAACAATCTCCTTTCCCTTCCTCCCCCACAACAAACACTCTGTGAGGTGGGTGGGGCTGAGAGACTTCAGAGAAGTGTGACTAGCCCAAGGTCACCCAGCAGCTGCATGTGGAGGAGCAGAGACGCGAACCCGGTTACCCAGATTACGAGTCTACCGCTCTTAACCACTACATCACACTACACCATTACACCACAGCTGGGCAATACTTTGATAAATTATCTGAAACCAGTATGGCATTCAGCTCGTGTGACCAGTTTCAGATGTTTTGAGTTGGCAATACATCTCAGTTCCCCAGCCACGGCCAGTACAAAGCACCTCCTGCCTGCCTGCCTGCCTGCCTGCCTGCCTGAGCTGTGCTGGCGGTGCCCGGGGAACTGAGGTGTGTTGCCCTCTTAAATTGCTTGCAGATGGCAAAGGCACAGGCAGGCAGAGCCCAAGAAGGTGCTAGCCCGGAACCACCTCAGGCTCCATTCACCTGCCTGTCTTTGTCTCCACCTTCACCTGGGCGGGCAGGCTGCCCTCTTCCTCCTGGTTGTTCACTCCTGGAGGAAAGAGGAAAGAGGCAGCCAACCCACTCAGGCAAAAGCAGATGTGGAGGAGGCAGGTGTGTGGAGCCTGAGAGGGGCAAGCACCTGCTTCTCAGGCTCTCTCTGCCTCTGAGGAAGCCCCCCTGCTTGAACCAAAGCAGTATGGGGGCTTGCTCAGCTGTAGGGTTGGGCAATATAGGGCAGGAACTGAGACATTTGGGGAGAGAACTGACTGGCACCACAGCAGGAAGAACAAACCAGCTAAGCAGGTGGAAGAGAGGAAGGGAATTCCTTTGAAATTCACACTTTGCTGAATTTAGCAAAGGAATTCTCCAGCAGAGTAATGTGTACAAAGTTGTGTATACTGAAGGGTGAAATGTGAACAAATGAGTGAAAATAACATACCAAAGTGTGTTAGGGGAAACTCTTTGCAAAAATGCATAAATTAGCTGAAACTGCTCCTGATAATATTATGGCTTATTCAATTCAGAATAAACAGAACCATTTCTCATGTTTTGTAGGGAATAATTTGGTTTCCCTGGTGTAATACTGACCAGGGGTGTAGGAAGGGGGCCAGGGGGTGGTCTGCCATCATGGAGGGTGTGTGTGACAAATTACCAAGGTACAATTACTACACTGGGGATTATATAGCTATATCTGAAATTTCATGCATATCAGTTAATATCTTGACCCTCATCCATGAAAATAGCTGTTTACTTGGCTGTTTTCCTATGTTGTGAGGGCTGTAATTTCAATTCAGTGGAGCAGGGTCAAGATATTAACTGATATGCATGAAATTTCAGATATAGCTAAATAATCCCTAGTGTAGTCATAGAATCATAGAATCATAGAGTTGGAAGAGACCACAAGGGCCATCCAGTCCAACCCCCTGCCAAGCAGGAAACCCCATCAAAGCATTCCTGACATATGCCTGTCAAGCCTCCGCTTAAAGACCTCCAAAGAACGAGACTCCACCACACTCTTCCAATCTATTCACCTCTTCATTCTTAAGATTCTTACTCAAAACTTTAGTTTTGTTCTTATTAAGTTTAAAAGCAGCATACGAACCAAATTCTTGAACCAGTTCTAGTGCTTTAATCGCACTGGTTTCTGGTTCTTGTAATGTCAGAACCAAATAATCGACAAAGGCTTTTAATTTATACTGCTTTGACCCTACTCTAATACCTTTTACTTCTTCATTTTTCCTTATCATATTCAGCAAAACCTCCAGGACTATTATAAATAATAGAGGGGAGCATGGGCATCCTTGCCTGGTACTTTTTCAATTCTTAAATCTTCTGATACCACTATAACTTTTGCTTTTTGTTCGGAATAAATCACATTAATGCCATTTAAAATTTTTTGACTGACATCCATTTTATGCAAATTTCTTTTCATAAAACTCCAAGAAACATTACCGAAGGATTTCTCTGCGTCAATAAACATTAAAATTGCGTTACTATTCTTTTTAGCTTCTAATAATTCTAAAATATCTACTATATTTCTAACATTATCTTTCATATGCCTGCCAGGCAGAAAACCTGCCTGGTCTTTATGAATCAGCTCATTCAAAACATACTTCAATCTTCTTGCCAGAATATTTGGAAAATTTTTGTAATCCACATTCAATAACGGAATTGGTTGATAATTCTTCACTTGTGTTTTATCCACATCTGGTTTAGGAATCAATGTTATGGAAGCTTCTTTCCAGGTCTCAGGTGCTTTGTCTCCCCTCATAATTTTGTTGGAAACATTTGTTAATGGTTGGATTAACCATTGTTTTAAGACTTTGTAATATTTTGCTAAATAAGAAAATTCCTTCAGTAGCACCTTAAAGACCAACTAAGTTTATATTTTGGTATGAGCTTTCGTGTGCATGCACACTTCTTCAGATACACTTCTTCTGTGTATCTGAAGAAGTGTGCATGCACACGAAAGCTCATACCAAAATATAAACTTAGTTGGTCTTTAAGGTGCTACTGAAGGAATTTTCTTATTTTGCTTCGACTCAGACCAACACGGCTACCTACCTGTAACTAATATTTTGCTGTTAGACCACCTGGTCCTGGTGCTTTGCCTATTTCCATCTGACTTACTGCTCTCTCCACTTCTTGCATCGTGATTAGTTCATTGAGTAGGGTCTTTTTCCCCCGAGGGAATTTTATGCAAACCTTTTGAATCCACAAACTGTTGTAATTTAAATGACTCTGGGGTTGCGCGCTCATCTCGCATTATTGGCCGTGGGAGCCGGTGTACAGCTTCCAGGTCATGTGGCCAGCATGACAAAGCCGCTTCTGGCAAACCAGAGCAGCACATGGAAACGCTGTTTACCTTTCCGCTGTAGCGGTTTCTATTTATCTACTTGCATTTTGACGTGCTTTCGAACTGCTAGGTTGGCAGAAGCTGGGACCAAGCAACGGGAGCTCACCCCGTCACAGGGATTTGAACCGCCGACCTTCTGATCAGCAAGCCCTAGGCTCAGTGGTTTAACCACAGCGCCACTTGGGTCACATTTGGAATAAGGAGCAGCAAAAAAGACAAAGAAAGACCTTGAGGTATTTTCTTATTTTTCAAAGCCCTGTTAATGGAGCGGACAGGAATTTTTTGATCTTTCTTTATTTGCTGCCACGAGGCTCCCTGCTACTGCATCTACAATGCTCACTGTCACTCTCTCATCACTTCCCATCTTGTCCTTTGTCTGCTTCAGATCGGAAATATAATCTGGTGGGCACCAGGTTGGGGAAGGCTGGCATACTTCAGAGGCTGCATACCTTCTGCCTTCTTTGTTGCACTGAGCTGAGAATACTCAGCAAATTTTATTTCTTATTTTAATCAAGCTTATTTTAATTACTTAGCAGCTTGCTGAAATGCTGGAGGGTCAACTGCTATGGATTCATGCATAAATTTGATGTGTAGCATTTAAATGCCACAGAATCTTTACTTAGCTGCATTAATTGCCTAGTTTGCGGGTTACTTTTATTTCTGCCTCTCCTCCAACTAACTACCCCTCCCCCATCAAACAGTGCTTCAGTGCTGTACACACTGGTGCCGATTAAATGCAGCTCTTAGCCCAGTTCAGTGCATAGTGATATAGTTTTATAGTGTTGGCTGTGGTTTAATTAAAACGTCAATACCATGGAAGCAGAGGCCAGGCTGGAAAAGTGGTGCGGGTAGAGGCAAACCTGATCAAAAATAATTTGATAAATGGATTCAGACCCCACATCTGATGTTATTGCTTCTCCTGCAAGCACAGATGGAGTGCAAAAATGCAAAACATTCCCAAATATTTTTAATGTAACTCTTTAAACAGTGGGAATGTTATTGGTAGCCTGAATTGGCCACAAGCCAAAATTTAGCATTTTAATTAGGTGCAATCTAATCACCTTTAACTACTCCAGTAGCAAGGGAAATATTTCTTTCTCTCCATCTACAGAATAATTTAAGGGAGGTTTCAAATTCTTTCCACGGTCTCTCTCCCTCCCTCCTGTTCACCCTTAAATTAGGTTGTCAAACTGGCCATAAGTATTTCTTTACACAATGCAATTGACTAGGCCTAGTCTGAGTCCATCTTTGGAGGGAGTACAGTATTGGCCCGAATATAAGACGCACCCGCAAATAAACCACACCTTTAAAATTCAAGGCTTATGTGCAGGTGCAGCCCGCCTCCTGGCACTACTGGCCTGAATGGGTGTGTGTGTGTGTGTGGTGCTGGTGCTCGGTTCCGAGCGCACTTCCTGATACAGGGCTGCCTTCAGATGTCTTCTAAAAGTCAGATAGTTGTTTATTTTCTTGGCATCTCATGGGAAGGCGTGCCATAGGTCGGACGCCACTACTGAAAAGGCCCTTTGCCAGGTTCTCTGTAACCTCACTTCTTGCAGGGAGGGAACTGCTAGAAGGCCCTCAGCACTGGACCTCAGAATGATAGGGGTGGAGACGCTCCTTCAGCTATACTGGACTGAGGCCGTTTAGGGCTTTAAAGGTCAGCACCAACACTTTGAATTGTGCTCGGAAACGTACTGGGAGCCAATGTAGGTCTTTCAGGCCGCTCCCAGTCGCCAGTCTAGCTGCCGCATTCTGGATTAATTGCAGTTTCCGGGTCACCTTCAAAGGTAGCCCCACATAGAATGCATTGCAGTAGTCCAAGCAGAAGATAACTAGAGCATGCACCACTCTGATGAGACAGTCTGTGGGCAGGTAGGGTCTCAGCCTGCGTACCAGATGGAGCTGATAGACAGCTGCCCTGGACACAGAAATGACCTGCGCCTCCATGGACAGGTGTGAGTCCAAAATGACTCCCAGGCTGCGCACCTGGTCCTTCAGGGGCATGATTACCCCATTCAGGACCAGGGAGTCCTCCACACCTGCCCGCCTCCTGTCCCCCACAAACAGTACTTCTGTCTTGTCAGGATTCAACCTCAATCTGTTAGCAGCCATCCATCCTCTGACTGCCTCCAGACACTCACACAGGACCTTCACCGCCTTCACTGGTTCTGATTTGAAAGAGAGGTAGAGCTGGGTATCATCCGCATACTGATGAACACCCAGCCCAAACCCCCTGATGATCTCTCCCAGCGGCTGCATATAGATGTTAAAAAGCATGGGGGTGAGGACAGAACCCTGAGGCACCCCACAAGTGAGAGCCCAGGGGTCTGAACACTCATTCCCCCACCACCACATTCTGAACACGGCCCGGGAGGAAGGAGCAGAACCACTGTATAACAGTGTCCCCCAGCTCCCAACCCCTCTAGACAGTCCAGAAGGATGTTATAGTCGATTGTATCATCTTTGTCGCTAGCCCGCCGGAGATCATCGACCAGTGCCACCAAGGCAGTTTCAGTGCCATGATGAGGCCTGAATCCTAGAGGAGGTTGGCACACCAGTGGGAATCCTGTACTGCTCCATTGCCCAGCTTCCAGAACATGCACTCAGAAAACTGGGTCTTTCCAATAGGACACCTAGTGCAAGCTAATAACTTCCTAAAGAACACTGCAACCCCCCCCCCCTCCCAACCCTCAATGACCTGGGTTGCTGTGCATAAGATAAACCTGGTGGGCAGGCAGTGGCAAGAACAGGCCCATCTGCTTCATCCAACCAAGTCTCTGTCACACATAAGTCCGACAACAACTGGAGGCCCCTAGGTTAGAGGAAGGCTGCAATAAGCTTCTTGGTGCGATTTTCCTGCCTCCTCACTTTAGCCCATTTTCCCCAGGTAGATGAATAAAGTAAGGAAAATGGGGTGTTTTTTCTGTTCTTTTGTTGTGATTTTTGTTGTTGTTTTGATAAGCCACCTTGAAACATAGGTATAAGATGGGATACAAATATTAAAATAAAATAATTCTTAAAGGGGATAAACTAGCACATGAGAAGCATCCAGGAGAAGAGAAAGACGGGTGGAAAAGCCCTACATCTGGAAGTCATTTGTTATGTATTGGAACGGTTTAAATGAGGAATGTAAAATCTGAGACTGTGATGTCAATGTCTTGACTGATTGTATCATTGACATTGCCTATTAAATTGCAAAAAATATATTGTAGGAATGAATAAATGTACTGCAGAAAAGTTTCATCCTGGAATATACACTGGAATATATTGTAGGTGGGTACTTTCAACGTGCTTTCAAAACACATGGAGGACTAGAAACTTATTTTAATTTTAAGACAGTGGTTCTCAAAGGGTGTGGCAGGAGAGGATGGCAAGTGTGGGCAGGAAGATTCAAGGGCAATCAAAGAAACCTTTAAACATTTCAGTGTAGTATAATATAGTATCAAAATAATACTATTTGCAGAATATTATGAGATACCTTTCTAAAATGAGGAGAGCATCAAGTGATACTGCAAACCATAGGAGCCAATTTCTAGGGGCCATGGAGGCTTCGGGCCCCCAATAAAATATTTGAGGGGACCGGGTCCCCACAAAGTTGATTGGCATCCACATTCAAACGGCGTGTGTGCACTGCATAATGTGATCAATTATGTGGGGTGGGGTTTAGCTGGGCCTCCACAATATCCTATTCAAGTTGGCACCCTTTGAGTTGCATACATACTTCAGATACATATGTACTGTAAGGGTGTCTTGTGACCATATTCTAAAGTAGTTGTGTTCTGTGTTGTAAATCAAGCACCGTTGGGAGTTGTTTCTTTTTGTTTCCCAATGTATTTCTTATAAACAAAATACAGTGTGGGGTGAGCAAGTTTTTATTCTGAAAGTGTGACCCACTGTTTTGATTCCTCTGTTTTGCTAAGTGGTTAAATTGGGAGGTTCTGATGGGCTGCATGAATCCCATTTTGTTTTTGAACAGGGTGACTGGATGACAGGTCCTTGCAGGAAGCTTCTTTAATAACTAACTGGTCAGGCTGGGGCAGCAAGCGAGCAGGCAAGGGATATCGCCACCCCCACCCCACCCCCACCCCACCCTGCTCCCGCTTGCAGGCAAGTAGATGTGGGATTGGGCTGCTCTGCTAGGCAGTGTTGCAGCTTGCACGGGAACATGAGCTGGATCGGGGCTGCCCAGCTGGGGAGGTGCAGGCTCCCTCACACTTTCCATTGAGGGGTTTATGGCTGCACTCTCCTCAAGAGAGAAGGTTAAAGGAGCCCCCACCTCTGCATCAGATCCCCTGCAACCCCATGAAGGCAGCCAGGTTGAATAGTTGCTGAGGCTGGGGAAGGTGGAGGCAGTCCGGAAGTTGCACTTGAGAGCCCCTGCACCACTTGAAGGCAGCCAGGTGCTCCTCAGGTGAGCTGCCCGATCCCGCTTGTGCAAGCAGGAGTGGAAGCAGGGATCTCTCAGAAGTGGAGTGGAGGCTTTGCACTCCCCAGCTGAGCTGCCCGCTCCTGCTCCTACTTGCGTGCAAACAGGAGCAGGGCAGGGATCTCTCAGAAGTGGAGGCTTTGTGCTTCCCAGCTGAGAGATCCCTGCCCTGCTCCTGCTTGAAGCCTCCACTCCACTTCTGACTCCTCTCCCATTGGCCAGTGTGTAAAGCCTCAACCTCGCAGCAGCAGCAGCAGGAGGAGGAGGAGGAGGAGGAAGGCAACTGCTTGGAACTCTTGGAGGCCCACCAACGCCACAGCGCACTTCTGAGTGCATGCATAGTGCTGCACCCTCCCCACCCACAGCGGAGGCTCCCCAGGGAAAATGCGCGCCCTGGAGGTTGTGGCTCCATTTTGCACACACACACACACCATCCGAAGTGCCATAGTTTCGTCACCACTGCGCTACGGACTGAACTTCTGCATTCAAAGCATGTCCTGTAACACTGATAGACTCACAGGAAGCTGCCTTACATAAAGAGGACAAACTAGGCGTTCATGCTCTGATGACCTTCTATCTAGATTACTGTAATGCACTGTATGTAGGGCTGCCCTTGAAAACAGTCCAGATGATGATGATGATGATGATAATTAGTTTCTATTCTGCTTAATATATTAAAATATATCTAAATGATGTACAAAAATCTGAAGCAACAACAGATAGCTTAAACAAGAACAAAAATACACAGTTAAATATAAAAAGTTGTATTACTACAAAGCTACATATATATATATATATATATATATATATATATATATATATATATCAGTACCAGTGCAGAATGTGGCTAGCAAGTGGGGCAGCTCAATGGGACCATGTGTCTCTGGTCCTGAAAGTACCACGCTGAATCGCTGTGTGCTCTCTCCACTTCAGTATAAAATTTGCATTCTGAACTCTTATGCTCCTCATTTACTGTAATGGGGACTTTAAAACAGCTGTAACTTTTCTCCCTTTTGATCAATGTGGATGAAATTTGCAGGTACAAGAAAACCCCCAGAGTAGATTAACTGTCAAATTGCAGACAAATAGGTCATGGAGCTTTGTGATAAAAGGGATTTAATTTTCTCCATGTTCCATATTAGCACAATACCTTTATTAGGTCAACTAAGAACCCCATATTAAAATAATTAAGAGGTGGCTTAAAAGTAAAGGTAAAGGACCCCTGACAGTTAAGTCCAGTCGCGAACAACTCTGGGGTTGCGACCCTTATCTCACTTTACTGACCGAGGGAGCTGGCGTTTGTCTGCAGACAGTTTTTCCAGGTCATGTGACCAGCATGGCTAAGCCATTTCTGATGAACCAGAGCAGCGCACGGGAACGCCATTTACCTTCCCGCCGGAGCAGTACCTATTTATCTACTTGCACTTTGACATGCTTTCGAACTGCTAGGTTGGCAGGAGCTGGGACTGAACAATGGGAGCTCACCCGACCTTCCGATTGGCGAGCCCGACCCATTCATCCTCTCCAAAGGCATGGCCCTCCTCCACTCCGCGCCCCCCGTTCCTCACCCCAGATGTCCCCCCAGATGTTCCTCACCCCAGACGTCACGGCACCTCTCTCTCTGGTCCCCCCGCTTCCTCCCGCATGGTCATCTTCCTCCCGCCTGATGGCACCCGTCACTCCGACCCCTCTCTCTTCCACCCGCATACCCCATGTGCATCTTGGGAAGGGCCTGGCCTGCTCCCCTGGCTTGGCAATGCTGGGCAATGCCATGTTATTGTGATGTCACAGATAGTCTGTAGCCAATGGCAGCAGCTGAAGCATCTTTGCTACTTTGCTGCTGGATGCTGAAGCATCTAGCAGATGGCGATGTTTTTTTCCTAAAAAAGCATGTTCCTACCTGTCACAGGTGAGAAATCTATATAATCTAGGTATATAAAACACGTGTATGGTGTGACAACATTGTGTCAAATTTTCAAAGCAATTGGTCAAGCACTTCCGGAGATTATCGATTTTGAACAAGGTTATCTTTACATTTTTATTTATATTGACTGATAATAGCTCTCCAAGGTTTCTGGTAGAGAGCTCTTGCCTACCCTTATGCAGATGGAACCTGGGACATTCTGCATGCAAAGCAATTGCTCTATCCCTGACTGTCAGTCCCTTTCCCATACCTTTAAGAAGTCATTTTCCAACTTGTATATAAGAGGGAATCTTGGCTTGCTACAAAAAAGTTGTATTTGACAAAACTGCTGTCAAAGGTAGAGGATATCTAGCTGCATGAAAACTGGGAGAGAACACTCAGTCGTGTGAAGAATTGCCCAGTGCAGATACTATAGAAAGAACATTAGTTTGTGTTTATTTGACAAGGAAAACTTGCCCTTGTCTCAATTTACCAGATTCCTGCATCTGTGTCCAGCACTTCAATGGTTCCAGTGTCAGTGAGAATCTCACATATTCCAAGGAGTCCAAATGGACTGCCAAACACCCTTTGGGAAAGATCAGCCAAAAACTAGCTGAAATGTGAAGATAAGCAGAGTTTTAAACGACCCTAACGTGTTGATGTAATTAAATGTAATTAATCCCAGATAGAGATTTATTACACACACACACACTCCTGAAGATTTGCTAAAAGCTAGAGATAATTATGGACTTGCAAAGGATATCCAGGACCATGGGTATTCTGGCTGTACAACCTGCCATTTTATAAGCAAAAAGCATCCTGTTTCTTTGTCTTTTTGTGTGTGCTAATTTAATCATACAAATATTCATTCATACATTAAGGAAAAAGCATCTTTGTTTTCCCCCACAATGTGCTATTACAGGACTCAATGAAGACTCAATGAAGCAACATACATCCTGCTCTACACATGCACTCCCCCCAGAGAGAATAAAGCCAGGCTGCAGAATCAACCACTCACTCACACAAGAGAAAAACAATGGAAACCCAGACATGGGACAGCATGGATTTTGTAGCCCCAGGCTTCTTCGGCTACAATTGTACCTAGAGAGATTCAAGAGAGACTCATCTGCATCTGGGGAGTGGGATGAATACACATTCCCAAATCCCTGAGGCCTTAGGATACACCTTTCACCTGCCCCAAATAGGAGCAACAACATAGGCCCAACCTGACGGTTCAGGCTTAGCACTCATCCCCAGAGACAGAGCTTACTTGCACCCACCAAGGCTCAAAGCCAGCTCAGTTTCCTAGGGAGAAGACTGGGTGCTCTTGCCTCCCAGGCACAATCACATTTTCAGATGCATCCCATTTCTTTGTGTACCGTAAGTGATGCAGATTTGAACATATTGACTTGTTATTCCACCTTGCCCCGATAATTTTTAACTTTTGGGTTATTAATTTGGGGCATTAAATGGGAGACGGAGATAAGCAAATGGATATTAGTAGCCATAGAAGAAAGTTAATGAACTGGTTCAAAATGGGATTGCCAGGATATTAACTGAAGCAGGGAGAATGGAACATATAACACCAAAGGTCTATGGAACAAGGCTGCCACCAAGCCTAGGTTTGGGGGGGAGGGTAATTTTCTTTTCTTTTCTTGTAATCAGGAAATGCACCTAGCAAGAAAACATTTATTGACACTGGAATGGTAGACTCCAGGGCTAAGAGCTGCCCCTTTATATATCTGTACTCCGCAGCATGGAGGCAGACCCTGAGAGGCTTATTCAGAAGTATAAGAGAGCACCGTTGAGACTGAATCCTATCAGAGCAACTTAGCTGCTCTCTGGTCTCTGTCCAGGGTCCTGAAAACCTCCCTTTGCCCAGGATTGAGCTCTCCCTGTCCCCTTTCTCTGCCACAGACTACTTGCTGCACCTGTATCCCTCTGGCTCACCTATGGCCCCTGTTTCCCCAAGACTGAATTGAGGATGTGTGAGATTTAGATTGCACCCATGGCACTAGCAGAAGGATCTATTCTCCCTCTCCCCTACATTTAAGGTCAAACCTACCACCCCGAGCACAGTAGCTATGCAAACATTATGGGTGACCCAATAATGGATCTTGTGGTTTTCTCCAAGCTCAACTACATCTACAGAGATAACAAAGCACCTGTCTTGGAACAGATTCAGAATTCACCCGCTGTTGCTAACTAGAGAATAATTGAAAAATGTAGCATGTATGGCAAGTTGTACTTTGGTTTTTAGCTAATATTTACTCAGAAAAAGTGTGTACTTAAAAAGGTAAACTGGTTCCAAATATTGGTTCAGACAGTTAAAAAAGAATCCTTTTCTCTTACCAGCTTCAGCTTTGACTTTAATCCAGAAAAAGCATGATGGCAGAGTAAATAGCCTAGCTTCATTTGCCAAATGAATGGGTGGAGGTTTCACTATGACTAGCAACATTTCACAAGGGAAAAAGCCTAAAATCATTCACTATTGTGGCTTTATGAACCAGGAGATAGCTACCTAGAGAAGGTAGGTGGCAGAGCTAAACTTTCCCCTTTTCCCTAATGGGACTCAGACCTGGTTTATACAATTTCTGCACACTTGAGGGAGAAAATAATATGCATTCAGCCATAGTACATTTTGCAGCCCTGGGTATAGGCCAAGATGGCACCACCTCCCAAATGCCATGCACAAAAGCCAATAAGGCTGGCAGCTGAATCTTATTTCAACTGGCAACAGGATGGTGTAGAGCCTCCATGACTTCAGAGGGCAGAAATTAGGGGGGATAGGGGGTGCAGAGCAAGCCACCCCTGGGGCACACAGCTCTGTCCTCCAACACGTTGCCCCTGCCCCCGCTCCTGCTCCCCAGTATCTGCTGACTGAGGCAGCCCCTTCACTCTGCCTAAAGGTAGAGCCAGACCTGCACTTAAAATCCTCCCCGTGGAGCACCCGCCTTATGTGTGATATGATGTGCCTGTTGGAAGAGGGGAGCTCCTCTCTCTTTCTTGTCTCACAAATGTAGGCATGCTAGATCAGTGGTGCCGTTCAATATACAGAAACGTGTATATTAGGTGAAATTGCATGCAAAAATGTGTAAAGCAAGAGAGATTGGCACCAAAATGCTGATGAATTTTCATAAGGACTTGGAAAAAAAACCCCTCACAAACTGGTGTAGAAGGTTGGGAAAATGAGAAAAGAGAAAGTAAAATGGAAATAAATTCACCCCTTCCTCACCACTGCTGAAATGGCTCTCCTCTGGAGAAGGACCTGCAGGGAAGTTCTTAAAGGCTTGGAAGGTTTGCTTGGGAGCAGATTGCCGTTTAGATAATAATATCACTGTGACCAAGAAATAAGAGATTTTGTAGGGAACAGGTTGAGTGAGTGGGGGAATGCACAGCCTCCTGTGAAAGCTGAGCATGTCTGCATATTTGACTCGGTGTAGACATCTAACAGATGTTTAAGACATTGTATGGAAGCCCTGTCTAGCCTTGTAAATCTGCATCTTCAGCCCATTTCAAAAGCAACTTGTGTGGGCAACCTGGAAGGGAAAGTCCAATTTAAAAAGACCAATCTGGCTTTTGTATACTCACAAAGCTGTAAATTCAATATACCTTGGTTCCTGGGGCATATAATACAGATGTTTTGTAGAAGATCTGCTGTGTTGAGTAAAAAGTGTGTCAATTTAAACTTCCAGCAATTTTTTCCATACTACACTCACAGAAGACTTCTGGCAAATCTGCTAAGGTTGTACAGTATCAATTTGAAATACTTTTCCTGTTACATTCCATTCCATTTGCCTTTTGGTCCATTTTCTTTCTCACTGGGAGCATCTTTTTATTTTTCTCTTTCACTGGGTAGGCAATTGGATATGCCACACACACACCTCCCTCACATTTCCTTCAAGGGTGTGTCAAGTGGCACCCCTGGTGTGTGCCTCTTGTTTTATTCTCCCAGCAGCCCTGTGAGGTAGGTTAGATTGAGAGAGGCTGGCTGGCTGAAAGTCACCCAGTGAGCTTCATGGATGAGTGGGAATTTGAACCCCGATCTCTGAGGTCCTAGCTGGACACTCTAATCACTCTGCCACACTGGCTCTCCCCAGCAATCTCCAGCAATCATTTCCAGGGTTCTTAATTTTAATTGCTAGGTGCAAGATGTGGGAGGTTCTGGAGTGGATGCATAGGATTGGAACTTGAATTGTATTTTGCTGGTTGCAGCTCCAGAAATGCCTTCTAAAAGCTTTACATTGCTTTGTGGCATCTTACGGAGTTGGACTTAGACAGACCTTTTAATCAAAGAGAGAGTTGCATCAGAGAGACCATTGGGAAGGCCTTGTAACACCCCAGCGAGCACTGAGTTCACCTCCTGAATGGAGAGTCTCAGCAGGGCTTTCCCAGTGCAACTTAGAAGACCAGAGGGCTCAGAGAGGGAGAGGTCCTCAGTGGAGCATTAGGCACACAGGGGACAATATAATGGTTGTCCAACAAAAAATAAAATAAACAAAACAAAACAAAAAAAGAGGCAAACAGAAGACAAATGCTGTGTTGGAATAGATAATCACAATAAATCCCACCACCAAACAAAGATGTGATGGAGTGGTTTCCAAATTATTATTTTCATTAGGTTAATTGCCCCATCTTTGTTTCCTTTGTTAATTAAAACAAGAGTCATTCTGGGCATTTGTTCTTGCATTTGAGTCATAATTATAATTTGTACCAGGCATGTAACAGATCTGCTGTTTGGCCACGCTCCCCTCCCCGACTTTCTGGCTGCCAGGGTTCATTGTATCTGTATTTGACTCAACTTAATTGTGCTTTGTTTCTTAAATATGTGACAAGAGGTAGCTTACTATTAATACACTGCTGCTTTTGGGCTAGCTTGTACTTCAGTGAGAAGCAATATGTACTCATCAGCTTTTGTGCTTCTGGAAGTTCTTTAAAAAATTTTTAAAAGAAGCATGAGAACACAACTACAACAAAATGGCAGTCAAACCATCTCCCTCCCGCTGGGTTACTGCCCAAGACTGAAGGCTCATGGTTGAGCAGGTCTCTCTGTGTCTGTGCTGAGTTTAGGAACTACTTAAGAGAGAACCAGGTGTCATGAGCTGGGAGCCAGAGTTTATGCATGGCTAAGCAAGCTAAGAGTTTGATCCAACAAGCTAAGAATCATAGTATCATAGAACCATAAAGTTGTAAAGGACCCCAAGGATCATTCAGTCCAACACCCTGAAAGGCAGAAATCACAACTAAAGCATCCATGACAGATGGCCATCCAACCTCTGTTTAAAAACCTCTAAGGAAGGTGAGTCCACAACCTCCCGAGGGAGTCTGTTCCACTTTCAAACAGCTCTTACTGTCAGAAAGTTTTTTCTGATGTTTAGTTGGAATCTCCTTTCTTGTAACTTGAAGCCATTCTGGGGTCCTACTCTACAGAGCAGGAGAAAACAAGCTTGCTCCATCTTCCATGTGACAGCCTTTGAGATATTTGAAAATGGCTAGCATTTCTCCTCTCAGTCTCCTCTTTTCCAGGCTAAACATACCCAGCTGCTTCAACCATTCCTCATAAGGCCTGGTTTCCAGACCCTTCATCATCTTCGTTTCCTTGCTCTGCACACCTTTCAGCTTGTCAACATCCTTCTTAAGTTATGGTTCTGCCAGGGATTGGCTTGATGAGGAGGAGTGATGGAAGCCTGACCTGACCAAGAGTCCCTCAGGGAAAGTGCAGAGGGAGAGGACTTGGATGCTGGCTCCTGGTGGTGGGAAACCGGCCACACCCTAGAGGAGGGGTTGACCTGGGAAGTACTGGAGGCAGGGAGCTTGAGAGATAGTGAAGAAGAGAAACAGGCAAGTGCTCTAGCACAGGGCAGGGACAGGAGTCAGACTTGGCAGTTCTCTCACAGAGCCAATCTGATAGCTTCATTGCTTGCAAGCCCCCCCCCCCCCCGAGCGAGATGTTCATTGCATGTTGCAAAGCAAAGAGCCAGGCAGACACAGGCCATAGGCAGACAGAGGGGCCTGACACAGAGGACTAGGGAGTGAAGGGGGAGCTACAAGCCAGTCCAGACAACTGCTTCATCAAGACAGGAGCAACTTTTTGAAGTCTCTGGGTGTTCTTTATTTTGCTTCCTTAATAAAGAAACTACGGTAACTGTAAGTTAGCCAAGTGTTGCACTCTCTTTCTCTCATCTGCAAACAACCTGTTCTCCTTGCTGGCTCCCTGACAGGTGCCCAGAATTGGACACAGTATTCCATATGTGGTTGATCCAACTAACAACACACACCCTTAGGAAATGGGGTGGCACAGCTTCAGGGTGGCAAGCGCTGCTGTCCTTTGGAATGGGCAAGCAAACAGGAACTACTTCTGGAGGGCTGAGGAATCTGTTCAGTTCTGTGCTGGTGTCTCCTTTGCCTAGGTGATGGCGGAAGTGGCAGCAGGAGCTCTAAATCAGACTGGCTGACCTCTCCTGAGAGGATGGGCTAGGGGCAGGATCCAGCAGTGCCAGAGAGCATTGGGATTGGAGAAGAGACTGGCATGGGAGCCGGGAGTTGAAGTAGGCACAGGGTATCTGGGTGACAGAAGAGGGGACAAAGCAGAGCGGAGGGGGACTATGCCATTGGGACCCTCCCTGGGATCTGACTCCTAAACTGTAATTCCCTCCTGGGGTGATTCCTCTGCTCCTTCCATCCCCTATCCTGATCCAACGAGCCCCTCCGCAATGTCTCTTTGGGATTTATGACAGTCTGTTCAGTTATTGGATGGGTAATTGCTCACAAACCACGTGCACACTGCCAGGCTACATGATGGAAGAAATGTGGGATATGCTGTAAATGCACGAAAAGAAATAAGAATAGGTCGGATGCAGTGAAGGCAGTTGTTACCCAGAGGTTCCTAACTGTTGGCCTTAATGAGGTCACTCTGGAACTTGGGAGCAGTTGACACAAAGAGCAGCAGCAGCAGCAGCAGCAGCAGCCTATGCCAGCTCTTGTGTCCTGGTTGGTAGTCCCAACACCTCCGGACACCTTGGCCAGCATTACAGCCACTTCTGCTATGCAAGGAACAAAGTTAACCATGCATAAATCACCCTGATTTCAATAGGTCTGTATACATCCAGGGAAGGACAGAAAATGGACACCTTATGAAATAGTTGTGGCTTTCAGTGATTCCAGAACTTTGTAGGAAAGGACCATGAAACCCCCGGGGCGCTGCCTGATGTATTAGTAATATAAGAACAGGATCAGTTCTTGGACTGCTCTCTTTGGGTTCCTTGCAGTGTGGAGAATGCCTTAGGAATTTGCTTTGTTGTTGGTTCTTATTTTTTAATGTTTCCTTTTGGGCTGAAGGGCCATTGGTGTTCCTTTACACCAGCTGTGCAAAGTTTAATCCAGTGTGTTTTGATCTTGCTTTCAATTAAGGCTCAAGATTTCAGTCAAAGGGTTCATTTGGTGATTGGTTTGCAGTTCTGTAGTTCCTCTCAGCAGCATTTGCAAGTACAGGGGTCTGAACCCTGGCATTTCTCCAATAAATTGATATTAAAATGTATCTGGAAATAAAACTTTATTCTCTGTAGCAAGTTCTCTGCATAGATGATTTTGGATGTTGCTGAAGTATGGGCATCTCTAGAGGAATAAATGTTGCTGGTGGCATCACAGAGGTGTGTATCTCTTTTTCATGTTTACTCATTGCTGATTTGATACACTAAATACAGCCTGTCACTTCTTAAGTTAAGAGAGTAAAACTCTTCAATGGTATATGCCATAGGCATATTTTCTCTTGTCATAGCTGCCAAGGCTCCCGTTTTCCCCGGGAAAACCCCTTTTTTCTTACCTTTTCCCGGTGGTCCCCCGTATCACTTCGTCTCCCGTTTTTCTCCATTATTTTCTCCTGCTGGCGGCCATTTTTTTCCTTTCCGATTTGCCCTTCTATGGGCACCAAAAATGGCCGCCGCCAGCTTCAAAAGTCGCATCCACGCATGTCCGGAAGTGCATAGCCGTAACTTCCGGTGTTGGCGGCGGCCATTTTGGTGCCCATAGATGGGCGAAGCGACACCGGAAGTTGCGTCGACACACTTCCTGACATGCGTACAAGCGACTTTTGAAGCCGGCGGCGGCCATTTTGGGTGCCCACAGAAGGGCAAAGCAACACCGGAAGTTACATCGACGCAACTTCCGGTGTAAAATGGCTGCCGGTCCCGGATTCTGCAGTCCGGAACTTGGAAGGCAAGTCTCTTGTTCACACTGGATTTCTGTTGTGATACACCCTCCTGTCCTGCAGAAGGTGCAATCTAGCATGACATTGAACCAGGGCCGGCTCTAGGGGTAGTCTGGGTGGTGCGGGGCGCCAGAGCGCCCGCCCGGTAGGGGGGCGCCACGCGGCGCGCTGTGCCTTCCCACCAGCCGTGGCAAGAAATGGAGCGGGGCAGGGGGCGATCTCCGCACCAAAGCTCCAGGGCGCCCGGCGTGCTTGAGACGGCCCTGCATTGGACATAAGCCTTTAAGAGGGAAGATATAGATATCTCATGGCACCGTGAATGGCTTTGTGACTTTTTCTCTGTTGTGATTTTTCTGTGGGGAGAGTGAGAGAGTGCAGGAGCACTCTGCTGTAATAACCTGTCAGGCGAACACGGAGGGATGTGCAGGTTTGTTCCTCTGCGCACACGGCATCTCACCTTCTCTGAAACCAGAGTATGCTCTATTCTAATGAAGAGCCCTTTGCTAGAATATTGTTGTAGACCAGCATTAGAAATTGAAATTGTGGAGCATGCCCCACCCACTTTCCATGAAAGCCTGGAGCCAGTCCTGCTCATAGCTGCAGCATTCAGAACAGAATAAACAAAGTGAGGAACTTGCGTAGCATGACTCTAAAGGCTAGAAGAGCTTGCTAAAGTTCTTCATGGTTTGTTTTGAGAAGAGATGGGTTCAAAAGAGACCATTCCATAATGACAATATCCCAAACATTGGTCTGCACAAGGCAGGTTTTTAATCATATGAAAAGCAAGTTCAGCATGAGGTTGTCCCTTGTTTGTAGTCAAATTGGAGGGTTTGGAGGGATAGCAGTGCCTTATAAATGGGCTTTTGTTCTTCATACACTGTCTCACTGCTGTCAGGAATGAGAGAGAAGGTTGGAGGGTTTTTTTTTCTTTTGAATGGGAGAACCTGGGATGGAGACCAGGAATCTGTCATCAGAACACAGAAGATTGAAGTCAGGCCAGACAAAATAAATGCTTGAGCTCAAGTCTAGGCAGGTGGCAACTGAGGACCTCTTGCTTGCTTGCTTTCTCTCTAAGCATCTAAACCATATTTCCGGGCAAGGAAATAAGATAATGATTTTAGCACAATGAAAAGCCAATGAAGTCATAAATACTTTGTGACATTTTGGAAGAATTTAAGCAAATCTAAGGCCCTCCTGCTTTGTATACCTATTTTCAAACCACGTCATTTGGGGGGTTTGAGCCTCAGAGGTCTGACTGGTTGACACCCACTTTCCCTCTCTCTCAAAAATTCCCAGTTCTGGGAGGAATATTGGGAGAAAATGGGGCAACTGCTATTTCCTCCCAGAGTTTGTTGGAACTGAATATATTTTGGTGTGTTGGTGGTGAAAAGGGTGTGTGCCTGCTGATAAAGTGCTATAAGAGAACACTAGTGAGTCTCGACGCCACCCCCAAAATTAAAGGGCCCTACCCAAAATGAGAAGGAGAAAAGGCAGTTCCCCTGCCCTTTCACTCCAAACCTGTCGTGACCCCAGAATCCAGCAATGATCATGACACAGAGTCTGAAGCAGGGCTGGGTCATAGAATCATAGAATGATAGAGTTGGAAGAGACCACAAGGGCCATCCAGTCCAACCCCCTGCCAAGCAGGAAACACCATCAAAGCATTCCTGACAGATGGCTGTCAAGCCTCCACTTAAAGACCTCCAAAGAAGGAGACTCCACCACACTCCTTGGCAGCAAATTCCACTGTCAAACAGCTCTTACTGTCAGGAAGTTCTTCCTAATGTTTAGGTGGAATCTTCTTTCATTTTTTTTGCCCAAGTGTAGTACTTTACATTTGCCCTCCTCCAGTCTGCTGGGACTTTGCCTGTTCTCCAGGAATTCTCAAAGATTACTGCCAGTGGTTCTGAAATCACCTCTGCCAGTTCTTTTAATACTCTTGGATGTAGTTCATCTGGCCCTGGAGATTTGAATACATCTAAACTAGCCAAGTATTCTTGTACTACCTCCTTACTTGTTCTGGACTGTGCTTCCCCTGCTGAATCATCTGCTCCATATTCTTCAGGTCAGGCATTGTTTTCTTTTTTGGAGAAGACAAAGGCAAAGAAGGCATTGAGGAGTTCTGCCCTGTCTCTGTCCCCTGTTCGAATTTTACCATCTTCTCCTCTAAGTGACCCCACTGTTTCCTTGTTCTTCCTTTTGCTACGGACATACCCATAAAAGCCCTTTTTGTTGCTTTTAACCTCTCTAGCAAGCCAGAGTTCATTCTGTGCTTTAGCTTTTCTGACTTTGTCTCTACACTTGTTGGCTATTTGTTTGAATTCCTCTCTGGTGATTTCCCCCCTTTTCCATTTTTTGTACATATCCCTTTTAAATCTTAACTCAGTTAAAAGTTCTTTAGATAGCCACCCTGGCTTCTTTAGGCACCTTCCATGTTTCCATATCATTGGTATTGCCTGAAGTTGTGCTTTTAATATCTCCCTTTTAACAAACTCCTAACCATCATGAAGTCCCTTCCCTTTTAGTATTTCTGTCCATGGGATCTCACCCAGCATTTTCCCAAGTTTTCTGAAGTCGGCTTTCTTAAAGTCTAGAATTTGAGTCTTAGTATGCTTGGTTGCTCCTTTCCGCTGTATAATAAACTTCAGAAGAGCATGATCACTCCCACCTAATGATCCTGCCACTTCTATCCCACTAACCAGGTCATCACTATTGGTTAGGACCAGATCTAAAATGGCTGATCCTCTTGTTGCTTCTCCTACTTTCTGGACAATGAAATTGTCTGCAAGGCCAGTGAGGAATCTATTCGACCTTATGCTCTTGGCTGAGTTTGACATCCAACAAATATCAGGATAGTTGAAATCCCCCATTACTACTATCTCACTTCCTTTTGAATAGTTGGTCATCTGTTCCAGGAAGGCATCATCTGTGTCCTCAGTTTGGCTTGGGGATCTATAGTAAACTCCCACAATGAGATCACTGTTATTTTTCTCTCCCTTAATTTTGACCCAGATACTCTCAATTTGGCTTTGAAGTTTTAAATCCTGGATCTCTTCACAGGTATACACATCCCTGACGTATAAAACTACTCCTCCTCCTTTCCTGTTTGGTCTATTTCTCTGAAATAGATTGTATCCCTCTATTACTACATTCCAATCATGGTTTCAGTGATGCCTATTATGTCATATTTAGTTTGCTGTTCCAAGAGCTCAGTTCATTGTGTTTATTTCCCATGCTCTGTGCATTAGTATACAGACATTGAAGACCATTGATCATTCCCCCATGTCTCCTATTTAAGGATTTTTTTCCTCCCAACACTTGGTTTGCGTGCTGTTTGCTCCATTTGGCCCCTGACATTTGGATGATCATCTTCAGCACTTGATAGATTCCTGCCTTCAGGACCACTGTCTCCCTCCCCACATAAGTCAGTTTAAAGCCCTCCTGGTGAGGTTTTTGAGTTTCATGGCAAAAACATTCCTCCCAACCCTTGTGAGGTGCAGCCCATCACTTGCCAGAAGTCCATCTTCAAGAAACTGCAGACCGTTATCTAAGAACCATTTGCGAAGCCAGTTGTTCACTTCCCCTATTTTTCCCTCTCTCCCTGGGCCATGTCGTTCAACTGGGAGGACAGATGAGATGACAATTTGTGCATTTAATTGTTTCAACTTCCTGCCCAGAGCCTCATAATCACTTTTGATCTTCTGGAGGCTATGGCTTGCAGTGTCATTGGTTCCCACATGGACCAAAAGGAAGGGGTATTTGTCAGTGGGTTTTATGATTCCTTGCAGCCGTTCTGTTACATCTTGGATCTTACATCTTGGGTCACCCATGAGGCGACATGAGGTGACTGCCTTGGGCAGCAGAATCCACAGGATCTGGCCTCCAATGAATGCATCTCCTGCTGTGGCTGTGGTGGTAGCAGTGGCAGCTGCAGCATGCTCATTGGAGTCAGATCGGACACCTCCTCTGCTGCTCTGTGCCATGCACCAGCGTGCTGGCACTACGGTGGCTGGCCCATGGCACCAGAGTGAGGATGGGGAGAGGGGGAGAGGTGAGAGAGGCACATGGAGTCTTTTTTTTTTTTTTAACATAATTTTTATTGGTTTTTACAAATTACAAAAGATGGTACATACATAAACACCTTTTCCACCTTCTTCCCACCCCCCTCCATGGGTCCTCCCCTGCCACAGAAGTATCCCACGCAGGTGATCAGTCAGAAGTGGTCCATTTTATGATTGGGTTTCTGTCCTCCTCCCCCTCCCCTGCCCCCCAAGCCCCCCCCTGCCACCAGGGAGCTCCAGTGAACCAGGGCAGTACGCAGGAGTTCATCCATCCAACCATCTATTGTCATACCAAAAAAAAAAAAGAAAATACAAAAAGAGAAAAAGAGAAAAAAGAGAAGAGGAAAAAAAAGACAAAAAGGAAAAAAGACAAAAAAAAATTCATCATAATTGTTAAATTCATAATTGTTAAACCATATTTTGTGGGCTTCCCCACCCTCCCACCCTTCCCCGGTTTTCCTCCCTTATTTATCATCTTCAACAGTTTCATAGTTCATATTTTATAACATACACCTTTATATCTTATACCACTTTTAAACTATTATCATTTTCGCCTATTGTCCAATCACTGAGAAATCAAACTCCCATTTTTTCTTCCCGTGCCTAATTTTTACCCCTCTATAGGCCTCCATATTTTCACCTTTTTCCAGAATCAATTCACTTTTTAAACCTATAACTATTCCCAAACTAACCTTACTCCCCCCGAGTACCTGCTCCACCCCTCCAATCCAGCAAGTTCCATAGTCAGCAGTCCAGTTATAGTCCTATTAACCCATCCTTACAATCACCACTTCACTTTCCCTTCACCCCACCCCCTGTTTGCAGTCTTTTGCCATCCAGGCCTCCATATCAGACCCCTGAGCTTCTTCTCTTCTCTGCTTAATTTTTCCTTCTTCCCTGTGGTCATTCTGGAGTTCCAGTAAATCCAGTCGTGCCCCCCTCGAAGGGGAGGCACTCCATCCAACTTTTTGTAGAGTAAAATCATCATTTTTTTCGTGATGGGCTTCATTTTGTGTTAAATCATCACAGTCGTCATCATTGTCATTCTCACTTTCATCTTCTTCAGTTTCAAAAGCTTCATCTTCTAGGAAATCATATTCTGTCATCACAATCTGGAATTGTTGCTGTAACACTAGCCGTTGTGTCTCCTCTTGACATAGTTCTATTCTTGTTTCCCACATTAAGGTCAAAACAGTCCGCTGAAACTCAGGCGTGTACCTTTTTGTTGACATAGTTCAGTCCTGTCAAGGTCAAAACTTGTCACATGGGGTGGAATATGATCGCAGTCTATTTTCTCGACTCCATTTTAACAAGCTGGCTGCATTCTTAAAAATAAAGTTCGAACTCACATTTCAAAAGCATATAAACCAAAAAAAAATTCCCAAAAAGTCCAGAGATAAAGATAGAAATAAAATTTAACTATAAATCCTGGTCAGCTCACTGGGTTTTCTGGGCTGCCGGCTCCCGAGAAAAAGAAAGGTCTTTCTTAGTCTTAACTTCATTCTGCAGGGCAATCACAACAGTCTCTCTCCCCTTTTACCCTGCATTTAGGGGAGATTCTCTTTGATGCCTTTGAGGAATCCTTTTAAGTTAAAATCTTCTGTTTACGGCTTCGGGTTTCTGTTTACTGTCTCTTATGTTACCGTGGGGGGGGGTGGCTTCCTCTTTTCCCCTCTCTCCCAGGTCCAAATTGTTGCCTTAATTTACATTCCAAAGAATCCAAATTACTCACAGTCTATTCATTTGCTGAATGTTCTTTGAAGAATTGGCCACCTCCACTTCCCAGACTCGCAGCTTCGCACTCTCAGAGCAGCAATGTCAGCCTGTCCGCCGCGGTTCACCTCCTCGCTCTCGGGGGCTTAAACAAAGCCGATCCGGGGAGGAGAGAGCCCGCTTTTGGCGCCGCCAGGCAAAATCTGTCCCCAAAAAGCACGATTTGGGGCTTTTAAGGAGGTTTCGTTTCGCTGGAACGATTCCCTCCACCTCTGAAGCGCCGAGGTCCGCTCCGCTGTGCGGACCCCCGTCTGAGCAAGATGGCGTGGTCAACCGGAAGCCCCGAGGCACATGGAGTCTTTGGCCAGTACTGGAGCAAGGCAAAAGTTGCTACTATGAAGGATGAGGAGGCTACTGGAGCCATTGGCCCTGAAAAGTTTGGGAACCACTAGCACAGAGGATCAAATCAGGTATGAGTTGACTGCCTCAGTGTAAATATGGTCTTCTTGGTGGGGTTAAGTGAAAATTGCATTTCAGTTAGAGCCAGATAGACTAGGGTGGAAAACTTTAAATAGGCAAGTTGATCTAATCAGGCTTCCATGCCAGATTTCTTGGTGCTGCTGCATAACATAGAAGGGACCCAAGTTCCAGTAAATGGCTGTAGCCAGAAGTTGTGTGTTTTGCAAATTGGAAGGATTACAACAATCTACAGAGTGGAGAGGTGAAGAAAATTAGTCTGGAACAGGCTTGCGAAATAACCATGCGGTCCATATTATGGACTGCAAGGCTCTGGGCATGGGCAGTCCCTGGGAATTAATCTTGAAGGAAAGAGTCTCAGGTCTTCAACTAACCCCAGATCCAGGAAAGCACTTAAACATATGCATCCCTCTCCTTCTTTCTTTTTCTTTTTCTTTTAAGAGCATGAGTAATCCATTTGCTAAGCTACTCACCCTTGGATTTCCTGAAGTAAACTGAAACCTGATTGGGTTGAGACAAGGAAAGCCCATGCGGCTCCTTCCCCAGCGCTGTGCATTCTTGGGACTGTTGCACACTGTTGTCCACACCTGGCTATTTTGCCAAAGGGGTGTGTGTTAATGAAATACAAATGGAGACCACGCAATGCAGGTTAAAGATGTTTAACTATTGAACCACAGTGTGGCTTGTTTAAACTGTACTGATAAATGCACCACACACACACACACACACACACACACACACACACACACACACACATCATGTACTTTTTCCGTGTTTAAGACAAGGTTGTTTTACTCTAAAATAATGTTCAGAATCAGGGATTGTCTTATACATGGATATAAGGCGGGGGGACAGGCGATTTGTTGCAGCTGCGAGCAGGAGGTTGTCAGCAGTGATTTTGGTGGGTGATTGGTGGCTGCGGCAAGGACTGCTGTGGATTGGCTTCCACTGCGGCAAATGCACTAGCGCTTGCCGGCTGGTGGTGGCAATCGGGCAGACGCTTTGTGGCTTTAGTGACGTCTGTCAGTCTGGTGAGTGATTTTCGGCACCCACCCCCAAAAGCTAAACAACTCTGGGCCATCTCCCTCCATTTTCTTAAATTGGAGTCCCCCAAAATAGTCTTATACATGGGGCATCTTATACACAGAAAGATATGGTATATCACACCAAAATGGATCTTGACCTCATTCTGTTATGCTGGGTTCCTCGGGGTCTATTAGTGTCTTTCGGTGACCTCATAAAATATTGTGGTTTTCAGTTCCTTCTGCATCATGGTGACTCTCTCCTTTACATCACTTCCTCCAGGCCTGGCTACACATCATGCCTGCTGCCAACTCTCCCCCCCATCCCAGTCTTCCCAGCAAGAGCTGTGTTTTGCATCACATGGTGCCAGGCTGTCCACTTCCTCAACTTCCACAATCCTGTTAGATTCATAGCGTTTGAAGGGGACCCCGAGGGTCAGCTAGTTCAATGTCCTGCAATGCATGAATCCCTGGCAGGTGGCCACTCACTCCCTTCCCAAGTAGTCCATTCCACTATCAAACAGCTCTTATCATCAGAAGGTGATTCCTAATATTTACGGTAGTCAGAATCTCCTTTCTTGCAACTTGAAACCATTGCTTTGGGTCCTTTCCTCTGAAGCAGCAGAAAGCAAGCTTGCTCCAACACCCATGTGGCAGCCCTTCAGGTGTTTGAAGATGGCTGCCATATCCCCTCTCAGTCTCCTCTTTTCCAAGCAATGCATACTCAACTCCCTCAACCATTCCTCATAAAGTTTGGTTTCCAGTATCAATGTGTATTTTTAGTAATTGTCAGTTGCTATAAAATGTTAGAATGGCCTGTTGCTGGCATATGAAAAGATTGTGATAATGTCCTAATGGTAAAAAGAAGTCCTTGGGAGGTTGTGGACTCTCCTTCCTGGGAGGTTTTTCAGCAGAGGTTGAATGTACATTTGTCAGAGATTCATTAGTTCTTGATTGCTACATCACAGGGGGTTGGACTAGATGACCCTCAAAGGTATCTTCCAACTCTACAATTCTAGGATTCTATGTTCCAGCTGCTGCAAATCACTGGTTTCCCACAGGCATCTGGTCAGCCATCATAAGAACAGGTAGATGGGCCATTGGCCTGATTTATGAGGCTTTTATTATGATATTAAGAAGAGGTGGGTGAATTTGTCAATTTTGATTTCTTTCATTTTCTCCCCCCCCCCCATTTTAAGTTCAGTTCTCCACAGTACGACATTGGCTTGTGATTTTTTTTTTTTTAAGTCCTCATGAAAATTAACCAGCTTTTTAGTGCGAGTATCCCCTAATATGCAGATTATTGTATGCAATTTCACCTAATAAATGCATTTTGGCAAAACAGTTCCCCTTATTAGCACATTTTTGCTTGCTGTTCTCAATAATACTGTACATGCATTTATAAGTTCATAGTATATGGCGGTGTTTGTATACATTCCTTGGCTGGAAAACTGCCTTGCAACTGTTGGAGGAGTGTTAAAGGATGGTTGTGTTTCGGTTTGTGTATTGTTTTGGGATTAGGTTGGTTTGCCTTTAAATGCAAATTGAATCAATAAATGCAGCAATATGGTAATTTAGCTTTTGCACTGAAGGCGGGGGTCCCCATCTTACCCTGCCTCTTCCAATGCTAGTATGGCAGGACTTTCTCACACATCAGAATCTATAAGCATGTTGAACCACTTATAGGTGCATACAGTGTAATGTTGTGTCCACAGACCTCAAGAGACCAAAGCTTGGCACCTGCCCTCAGAGGTTCACTCTAATGTACTACAGAGAATAAAAGAAAATAACGGTAATTCTGGTGGGTCAAAAAGGAAGCATATAAGTGCTCACTTTGGCAGCACTTATACTAAAAATGAAGCACATTAAAACATCTTGTTTTAGTTACATCCCGTTTGGATTACTGTAGCATGCTCTACATGGGGCTGCCTTTGAAAAGGGGTCAGATATTTCAGCTGCCTCAAAGGGCTGCAGTGAGATTGTTGACCAGGGCTGGTTATAGGGAGAAGACAACTCCCTTAGTACAACAGCTCCATCGGCTACCAGTCTGCTTCCAGGCACAAATCAAAGTGCTTGTTCTCACCTATGAAGTCCTACATGGCTTAGGTCTAAGCTATTGGAAAGACGTGTTCCTTCCTATGAACCTGCCGGGGTTTTGAGTTCTTCAGGGGAGGCCCTTTTCTTGGTCCCTCCACCCTCCCAGGTATGCTTAGTGGGGATGTGGGAGAGGGCCTTCTTGGTGGTTGCTCCCAGACTTTGGAACTCCCTCCCTAGGGAAGCCAGACCTTATTGTCATTTTGCTGCACTCTTTCCAGGCACAGCTCTGTGCTTTAAAGGTCCCTGTCTGAGCGCTCCCACCTTGTGAGGTACCTCACATACAGCTAGCTGAAGAAGGGTGGTAGCAAGGGAGTCTGCTGTCTTTTCTGTTCCAATGGCCCTGGGGAAGATGAGGAACTGGCTGTTGTTTTTCTATTATTACTGAAATTTTATAACACAATTGAACAAACCAGCAATGGTATGAACACACATCAGACAATAGTCATCCAGTGCAGCACAGTGGGTAGACCTGGGAGACCAGGGTTCAAATCCAGTGTTGCTGCTGCTTTTGCTTGCTGCTTGGTATAGTCTAATTGGTTATTCAGCATTGTGCTGTGTTATGTAGCTTACTTGCTGTTTTAAGCTGTATGTTACCCACCTTGAGAGTGCATGGTGAAGGGTGGAGAGAAATCCATAGCAATAAACTAAGACTCAAATTCTAGATTTTAAGAAAGCCGATAGCCGTGTTCAAATATATAATATACTAGCTGGCCCTGCCACGTATTGCTGTGGCTAATACCTGTGATTTCCCCCACCCTGTCCTGATCCATGATCTATTCTGTTTGTGTCCCCCCCCCATCGGCTTATCCCTGTGAATCCCCCAACTCCCTCTTCCCAGTAACCCCCACCCAGGGGAGATGTGGTTCCCTGGGTGATCCTGGCATTTGGGGGGTGGGAGGGGAGGGTTGAGGAAAGGTGAGGGTCCTCGGAGGGTCTTGGTATTGGTTGGGGAGGGTATTGTGGGTGGAGGGTATTGGGGGTAGAGGGTTGTAGTGGGGGGTTTGTGGTAGGATTCCGAGGGGATTAGTGTCCATGAGAGTCATGGGTCTTTGATTGTGGAGAGGCGTGTGGAGGGTGTAAGTCCGTGGGGTGTGGGTGTGTGGAGTGGGTTTGATCGGGGGGAGGGGGGGTTGCGGGAGTTAGTTTGGAGAGGGCTAGGGCTGTTGTGGAGGCGGGCTGGTCCGTGGGGGTGGCGTTATTGGTGGTGGCAGGATCTGTGGGGTGTGGGTGGATCGGTGTGATCTCCGGGGCAGGGGTGGTTCCCGGGAGGCAGCGGGATCAGTGGGGGTGTGATCCGTGCTGTGTGGGGGTGTGGAGTGGGGTTGCTTGGGGGGGGGTCGCGGGAGGTAGTTTGGAGAGGGCTAGGCCTGTTGTGGAGGCGGCCTGGTCCATGGGCGTGGCGTTATCCGCGACAGCGGGATCCGTGGGGTGGGGTTGGGGTTGTGGAGGCGGCCTCGTCCGTGGGGGTGGTGTTATCAGTGGTGGCGGGATCCGTGGGGTGGGGGTGGATCGGTGTGATCTCCGGGGCGGGAGTGGGTCCCGGGAGGTGCGATCCTTGGGATGGGGGTGTGTGGGGTGGGCTTGCTCGGGGGGAGGGGGTCGCCATGGGGGGGCAAGATCTGTGGGGTGTGTGTGTGTGTGGAGTGGGCTTGCTCAGGGGGAGGGGGTCGCTGTGGAGGGCTTGGTCGGGGGGAGGGGGTCACTTGTACGTGATCTCCTGGGTGGGCGCCTCCCTGGGGCAGGCGCTCCCTGGGGAGCGGCCTGGTCTCGGATGTGCAATCTCTGAGGCGGGCTTGGTTCCCTGAGGAGTGGCTTGGTCTCAGGGCGGTTTGCTCTCTATTGGAGGCGTGGTCTCTGGGGAGTGAGGGATTGTGGGAGTATGTTTGTCCGTTGTTCGTTGAATGTCCAGTGGAGGGCACAATTTTTTTGACCACAAATCCAGGTTTTTACCTGTGTTCGGTGTGTCAGCTGGTCAGTGTAAGTGCACGATTACCTGCTCACATGTGACTCTGAGGTTGTGGCCAAATTTCAGGACGATCAGGTAAGTGCTTGTGGGAGAAAAGTGGGGAATAACACACATGCACCTTCACCATTTTTTATATATAGATAAAATATAGAGGAGGGAGAAAGGTTGTTTTCTGCTGCTCCAGAGAAGCGGACACAGAGCAATGGATTCAAACTACAAGAAAGAAGATTCCAGCTAAACATTAGGAAGAACTTCCTGACAGTAAGAGCTGTTTGACAATGGAATTTGCTGCCAAGGAGTGTGGTGGAGTCTCCTTCTTTGGAGGTCTTTAAGCGGAGGCTTGACAGCCATCTGTGCTAATGTTACCAACAAGCAACTGGGAATATGGGGTTTATAGGGCTATTGCAGAACTGCTCTCCATCACATGGTTACAGCCTTGGTCAGTGGCTGGCTTGGGCCAGTTCAAGAATGGAGTGGATGTGGTAGGCCTCAGTCTGTTCCCATCCTGCCCAAGTTCATTTTTACCAAGTTCCAGTTTCACACCTGTCTTTTTATTATGGAGTTGGCAGTGGAGGGGACAAGTGGAAGCTGGGCCAGATATTGCACAGGAGCTGCTAGTTGTTGACTCTCCTAAGCTGTCGGCTTGGGATGCATAGCCACTGATGCAGGTATATATCTTGCAGCATTTAGTATCACTGCAGAGAAATGTTAGGTTTTCAGGGTATCTGTAAATTGGGGTTTTCTGCATTTCCTCCCAATAAGTTACACTTGATTATTTCCTAGAAATGTTGGGGAGGGGAGATAGCAAGGAATTGGAGCAGTGGCAGCAGCTTGAAAAGCTTGCACTGTTTAATTGTCCAGAGGCACCTTCAGCCTCCAATCCTCCAGTCATGCCTGCCTAACTTAATAAGGCACTGGTGAGATTCCTTTTGCAGGGGTGGGGGAGTTGCTGTAGATGCTTAAAAGTTTTATAAATCAGAGCAGATGCCAGACTTCTTGTTGCCCATTTCCTGGTCCCTCCCCTTCTTAATACTAAATGTGTGTGTGTGTGCGCGCGCACACACACACACACAACCCAACCCCTTTCCTTAGCTCATTGCTGCTACGAGCCCCCTCCCCAAGCAGAGAGAAGTCATTACATGAAAAGATCAGCTTACCACTTGTCTTCAGAGCAGAGTGGCTGAGCTCAGAAGCTCCCGGTAGTTAGCAGAGTGAGTGAGGCAGCAGAGAGAGACCACTGAGCAACAGTGCATAAACTTTGGAGAAACCAGTCCATCTGTGAACTGTTAGTGCTTGGTGAAAAGGGATCCCAACCCTGTGAGACTTGTCAGGTCGGGTTATCATGTTTTCCAGCTACCTGCTATTGACATTGCTCCACTTTCAAGCTGTGAGGCTAGCAAGACGTGAAGAAGAGGTAAGCTGAGTGGAACACTTTGTCAGAAATCACCTCTGTTGTCAGGGTCCTTCTTCTGTCCCACCTTGTCCTGTCAAAAAGACAGCAGGTTGCTTTGCATGGTGGCTGCGCTAAATGCCATCAGTGCAAAGGAAGGGACAGGACCAGCTGCCAAAAAGTTAGTTCACCTCGCTTTGTTTGAGGAGGAGGTATGTTGTGTTTTCTGCTTTGCAGAACAGTAGGAATCACTTTAAATGCTAGACAGTTTGCAACACTCTGTGAAAGCTTTGCAGTTAGAGGGTTCTGTAGGAAGATGTGTGTGTGATAGAAGTTGTTGATCACTACTTTTTGTTACCTTGTTTTGGGGAAATATCCCAACCCTTTCAGTTATGAGCATCTCCATGACACATGTTTTGAGAAGTCTTGGATTCACTAGCAAAGGAATTGTGAAAGCTGCCTGTGTTTTTGAATGCATGTTTGTGGTTTTATTTAGAATGTGTTTGGTTACAATCATATTGAAATGAATATCTAAAGTTGGATTCTTGTTACGTTTGATAGTTACTGTTACAGTTGTTGATTGTTACTGTTTCTTATGGAAGTTGTAATCCTACATACCTGGAAGTAAGTTCTCTTGTACTCAGCAGGACTTACTTTTGAGTAGACATGCTGTGATTTGTTTACTTTAAGGCAAGATAATTTGAAATCATTGGGGCTTCCTTCTTTGTGTTTAATATCCAAGCTTTCCATGTCAAATGTTCTCGTACTTAAATGAAAAATCTCAGAGATCTAGTACATGGATTTGGAAAACCACACGTCACAAAAAATGGTTCGATTATTCTAAGTACTACCATGAAAATTCTGGTTGTAGTTGTGTAATTAAAGTACATATTTATGTCTGCTTATAATGCCTGGCATGCTCTGATCCATGGGGTCACAAAGAGTCAGACACGACTAAACAACTAAACAACAACATAATGACCAGTGGACAGAAGTCGTCTTGTGTGCAGGAAAACTAGTGCAAAAGTGTCAGTCTTAGGAGGAACAGAGACTCTATTTTCAAGCTCTGCCTTTTGTTAGTCCTGTCAGACATTTCCAGCAGCTTTATAGGTTCCTCTCAGCTACTTTCCCTGCTGTTGCAGTGAGCTGAGCTTACATCTGTGTCTCCGGCAGCTGGCTTGAGGCTGAAGATCACTTTCACTCCTAGCCATATACTGTGCGCCTGTGGAGGAGATGCAGGATGAATCAGTCCGGCAATTTCTGAAACCAGAGCTTTATTTGGAAGTCCTTCTGGGTTGGCAATTGCCTTGTCTGATGTACCAGTAATTAAATATAAATGCACAGGTCGCCTGGGAGCAGAGTCTGAACTAATTTTGAGTACATAGAAGTTCATGGTGCCAGGAGGCTGCCCATTGCCCCAGGATTGCTCTTAAAGAACTTTAAATTTATTGCACTGATTTTTTTCTTACTGAATTTGTAGAAGTTGCCTGATGCTGAATCAAGTGGTTCTCTTATCTACCTCATTATAGTCCACACTGATCAAAAGTGGCTCTCCAGGATTTCACATGAAGTCTCTCCCAGAAATGCTGTGCTTGAGGAATGAATCTGGAACCTTTTGCATGCAAAGCAGATGCTTACTACTGAGCTATGGCTTTATCCCACAAGAGCACAAGTGTGATTTATACTGTAACAGCCATGGGTGACAAACAGTGAAATATGACTGACATAAGAACATAGAAAGTGGCCTTTATCAGTGTCAGGTCATTGATCCAAGTGCCTCATTATTGCATACACTGACTGCAGCATCTTTCCAGGGTTTCAGGGTGTGTGTGTCTTTCTCATCCCTAACCCTGGAGATACCAGGGTTTTTGCATGAGAAGCATGTGCTCTATCACTTAGCTGGAGCCCCCCCTCCCCCGACTTACCTTGCCCTGGCTAGAGAGAGACTGTGGCTGCTCATATGGAAAGTATTTCTGTCACCGCAGAGCACACATGTGGTCTTGAGAAAACCATATAAAGCTCAAATCCAGAACGGCAGAGCAGAGTTGGGCTGCCAGTTCCCCTTATTAGCCGTTAAAGCGAGGGCTGTGCTCTTACCTGGAAATGAATGGCCAGGGGAGGAGGTGCAGCATGGAATGTTTTCACACTGGAAACCGGCTGCCACATGCTTTAGACTTCCCCCAGTCCATTTAGCTCTCTGGCCCCAGAGCCTACAGAATGTGGAAACAGGCTCTGCTTTATTGTCTCTGAAACAGGGGCGGGAGGGGGGAGTGGAATCTGCTATGATAAAAGTCGCAGAAGAGCTAAGGCGTTGCTTGAATGGAAGGAGAGAGTGCATTTTGTGAACATTTGTGTCTTCCATCCCACCCACAAAACATGCCTCTCCTGTTGGGGATTCAATTTATTGATTTTATTTATTTAGAGCATTTGTATCCTGCTTTCGGCCCAAAGGGATCACAGAGCAGCTTTCATACAACCGACTATAGCAAGACAGTCCCTGGCTGCAGGCTTACAATCCAATAAAATATCCCCCCCCCCACACACACAAGGGGAAAGGGACAGGCACCTCAGTTCTTCTTCTAATGAGCAGCTGGCAAAGTTCAGGGATAGATGCCCATAGCAGTCAAGTTTTCCCTTTTCTCGCGAGGAAGCCTATTCAGCATAAGGGAATTTCCCTTTAAAAAAAGGGAGAACTTGACAGCTATGGTGATGCCTGATGCAGCTGGTCTTTCAGCAAAGCTGGTGGAGTGAACGCTTCTTGCCATATCTTCCACTGAGGCACTCCGATGAAATGGCTGCCCCCAGGGACAGGGGAGGGAGAGGAGGCTGGGGGGAGCCGCGTGCGAGGGGCTGGGGAAGGAGCCAGGGAGGGGTGGGCTGCCTGCCTTCCTCCTCTCCTTGCTATCCTCTAGTCTAGACTAAAAGGAGGAGGAGGAGGAGGAGGAGGGTGGGTGCAGCGGGTGCAGGCGCTAGGCTCGCAAATTGTGGCGGATTCTCAGATTCTGTGATGGGCTTTCCTGCAGAGCCTTCACCCCCCCCACAACAAATTGCTCCTCCTGTTTCTGTTTCCAAGGGAGGGAGAAGCTCAGCACGTCTGCCAAGAGCCCCCCCCCAAAAGCCCCTCACTGGGGGTGCGCAACGCACATGGCTCCTGCCGGGCTCCTGTTTGGTAAGGGAGAGAAGCGTGATCTGAGTGTGATTGGCTTGCCAAGGGTTAAATGGAAAGGGGGCGCAAAAAACCCTAGCACCGGCCCTGTATGCAGGCATGGGTGCCAACTTGAATACAATATTGGGGAGGGGGGCAGGTAACCCCTGTCCCACATAATCAGTCACAAGATGCAGTGCAACACACCATCTGAATAGCAATGCCCATCAACTTTGGGGTGCTTTTGGGATATCCTTTGGGAGAAGAAAAAGCTAAGGAGTAAACCCTACACAAATTGAGAGTATATGCAAAACACATATCAAAATAGGTACATACACACAAACCAGAGCCAGCAGAAAACATAAATAAAAAGTAAATAAAAACTTCACTTTGCAGAGTTAAAAAAAACCCACTGCAATTTTCTGAGAAAACATCACAGAAACATCACAGGGAATTCCACAGCCTGGGTGTCCTTGAGGAAACCTGGTTCTTTTGTCATTGATAGCTGGGCTTCTGAAGACAGCCGGATGTGGAGCAAGGCATCTGCACATGGGATGGCGGTCCTTCAGTTCACCTTATTCCAAACTCTTCACTCTCAGTGATGTTGTCACATAGTCAGATCTGATTGGCTAGAGGGCACTTGCTGTCAGGTGATCATGCCAATGGCACTTAAGCAGCAGCAAAAGAGAACAATGGTTGTGAACAGGGGAGGAAGTTGTTGGCTTTGATCTCCCGACGTTTCTCCTTCTCAGTGCCAAATTTTACAAGCTAAATCAAATGTGATAAAAACTTGTGGAATCTCAATAATTGTGAAATATCTACTTGCATGTTATGATTTCCTAAAATAGAGCAATGTTTAAGGCTGTGGGTTTTTTTTTTACAAGAACCCAAACTGTCGTTATTAGTATTTCGTATTAAGTCAACATCATACAAGCTGCATTAGTTATATATGTTCTGTGGCAATTCTTTATATGTTTAAAAATATCATCCCTAACACACCTTCAAGACAGCTCACTTTAGATCAAATGAAATTTCCCTCCCTTCCTAGAGTCTTATAATATTAAAAGGAAGGCTGGGGAGTTTCAGGTGCTGTGGTGCCCAGGTGCCCAGGCAAATGATTCCCCCAGAATCTGAAACAGTTGTCTATCCCTGTGCACAAATGACACCTTGAAATTTTATATCAGTGCCCAGGAATTTAAAATATTTTCCCAAAGCCCTGCTGACAGCAAGGCACATTTTTGCAAAAATGCCAAAATAATTGACCAACTCTTTTCCCCATATTGGAAATGATATGCATCTTATCCAAACAGCTCTTTAAAAAGATGGTGCTTGTGATTTCCCCCTGTATCAATCCGGAAATGTGTGTTGTTGTTTTTTTGCCCTGAAGCTCTCGGATACCATGAGACATAATGAGACACACAAATAGCTTTCAAGCCTCACAATACATGTTAATTAGATGTTATTGTGAAACTCTGGTCTACCCCCCCCCCCTTTCAGCACATTGGCTGTAGAATGATTTTGGCTCATTCCTATGTGGAGCATTCTTCTGGCAAGTTGTTCTTCTGAGTGTGCTCAGCTCTGTCTGGGAGAGACAAGTGTGCCAATGGAATTATTCTGCATCTCCACCAGAAACCCATCAGGAAATGGACCTGGCTCATTATTTGCTGAGTAACTGTGTGACCTTTCGGTTGTTAGCATCAGGACACCCACCCTTCCTTTAGGGTTCTATGCTATAGCTGGATTACGGCTATGCTTTCTGGCAGAGGCAGTGCATTGCGCCAAAGATTGGGGAGGGGAGCAGTGGCGCATTGTGCGTGTGATGTCAGGAGGAGGCACGGCATCGGGATGACACATGATTAAAAGCTGCTGAGAGATTTATGTCAAAGAATAACAGGACCACAGAGATTTGAGGGGATTTCTGCTCTTGCTTTGAAGACTTCTGCTTTGGATGGCATATCACAAACACAAATTTCCCCTGTTGCTTATATCTTCACCATTAATCACTGGATATGGTCAGGAATGACACAGGCAAATTGCTGCATCATCACTCACACGCTATGGCTAATGACTGAAATGTCAGCAGCTGCCTTACGCTGAGTGGGACTATCTGGGCCAGGATGGTCGACTCTTGATTTCATTAGCAGCAGCTTTGCAACATCTTTGGCAGTGTTGTTGTCTTCTTGGTTGCCTTGCTCTGTGCACTTTCCAGCTTGTCAACATCCTTCTTAAATTGTGGTGCCCAGAACTGGACACAGGATTCCAGGTGTTGTATGACAAAAGCAGAATAGAGTGGTACTATTACTTCCTTTGATCTGGACACTAGACTTCTGCTGATGCAGTCTATAATAGCCTTAGCTTTTTCTGCTGCTACATCACACAGCTGACACATGTTAAGCCTCTGGTCCACCAAGATCCCTTCCACATGTACTACTAGTAAGCCAGGTGTCCCCCATCTTATGTCAGAAACGTGGCTCACCAGAGCGCAAGGGAAGAGTCAGACTCAGAAATTGAACTAAGTGAAAGAGGGACCGACTCTGGAGATGAGAGCTGGCTGACAAACTTGAGATGGGCAGTATGACTCGCCCCCCTTCCAGAGGAAGACACTGTTAGCTCTCAAGAAGAGGAAGAATTGGAAGTCAGCCAGAGCGTTGCTAGGCTATCAGCAGATAAGCAGAGGTCTGAGACTGTGTCAAGTGAAAGTGGGGAGGGGGGAGGCCAGTCTCTCAGTCCCCGTTCTAGGAGACTGGATAAGATCAGAGGACAACAGAAGGGCAAGAGGGGAAAGGCGGGAGTTTGGTGTCCTTCCTGCTATGGGAGGGGCGAAATTTCAAACTGGCCAACTATCGTCAATGCAAGCAGGTGAGAAGCCATGCTCTGGATGTGTTTTATGGTAAATAAATGTACATAAAACTGCTGGAGAGTCATTACTTCTTATTACTTGCTTGCCTGCCAGAGATCATTACAGCTTATATTTTTGCAGCTGGTTCTTCCTGCCTATGTGCAAAACTCTACGTTTGTCCCCATTGAAATTCATTTAGTTAGCTTGAATGAACATCCCCTTGATTCCTTCAGCTAAGTCATTTATAAAGCTTCTCCACAAGAATATCATGGGGGATTTGTCGAAGTCAAGATACACTATGTCCACTGCATTCCCCTGATCCACCAAGCTTGTAATTTCATAAAAGAAAGAAAGAAATGAGATTTGTCTGGCATGACTTGCTTTTGAGAAACCCATGCTGGACCTCAGTAATCACAGCATCCTTTTCTAACTGCTCAAAGACCAACTGTTGAATTATCTGTTCTACGACTTTCCAGATATCAATGTCAAGCTCACTGGTCGGTAGTTACCTGGGTCTTCTTTTGTGACTGTGAGCTGATCTTAATAAAATGCAGTTATGCTATGTGCTGCTGTGTGTTTGCATCACCTGTCCACATTTTTTTGATTCTCCTTAGGGGCATGGCAATATATGCTGCTCACCAATGTGGTATGGGAACTGTCGTGATGACCTACATGTCTGAATTTGCCCCCGAAACTAGCAGCTTCGGCATGCTCTAATTCAGTCCTCAGTCTCCAGCAGCTGACCTCAGGGACCCTGGGTGTCGAGAATCTAGTCTGGATTTGGGTCCAGTTGCTCCCCCAGGCCAGCCCTGACATTATCCTATCAATGCTGTCTCTTGTCATGTATATGGTATTCTGCGGCGTAGTCTTACCATTTGATAAATTACTTATGACAAGGCACATCAAGGAAATGTCCAGTTTTCTTTTCAATCCTAAATTTCAGACTCACAAGTTGTGACATCATCTGTGAGATGATTTTGAGCTGTGTCATGTCAATTATCTTAGAACGGGCTGGTGAAATGAAGAAATTTTTAACTGTTTGGGAATTTTCCCTAAAGGCACCTGCAGATGAGGGCAAAGGGAAAGAAAGGTTGACCAAGAGTTAATGCACATGCTACTTTGGAGCACAGTAATATCATCATTGTAAGTTGTAGTCAAATTCAGGCAGATGTTCACATTTCAAAAGGTAGTAGCGCAGGCCAGGTGAGGCACAGAAGTCTCCAAAGCATCTACCCCACCTGGGAAGTTCCTCAGACTGAGGAATCCAGACTTAGGCAGCAAGGTTGGCAGACCCTTAGCTCCCACTCTGCAAATTGCTTCATCCAGTTGACCCCTCTGTGGCCATAATTTGGATGGCACTGCAGAATAGTTTGGCTGGGGCCAAACTAATACTTATGGGAAACCTGTGAACAGAATATGTGACTGCACTCTCTTCACTCATGATTCCCAGCATACTGCCTCTGACAGTATAGTTCAGGGGTAGGCACCCTAAGGCCCGTGGGCCGGATGCGGCCCAAATGCCTTCTCAATCCGGACCATGGACAGTCTGGGAATCAGCATGTTTTTACATGAGTAGAATGTGTGCTTTTATTTAAAATGCATCTCTGGGTTATTTGTGGGGCATAGGAATTCATTTGTTTGTTTGTTTCAAAATATAGTCCAGCCCACCACATGGTCTGAGGGACGGTGGCCCATGGATGAAAAAGGTTGCTGACCCCTGGTGTAGTTAGAGGCTCCATCTCCATCTTAGCCACAGCCATTGTTCAATTTGCTCTCCATGAATTTTTCTAATCCCCTTTTAGAGGAATCCAAGTTGGTGGCCATCACTATATCTTGGGGGAGCAAGTTCCATAGTTTTAATTGTGCACTGAATGGCAAAGGCCAGTAACTCACTCTGCCTGAGAGTTGCCCCGATGACAAAGGGAGCAAGGAATGAAGCCCCTACTATTGTATGCTGTGGGGTGAGCCTGCCTGCTTCCTACATAGACTCTCATTCCTTTGCCTGGTTGCCTTTGCCCTCGTAGCTGTAGGCATCTTCTTCTTCTTCTTCTTCTTCTTCCAATTCTCCTCTGCTTGACCTCATTTCTTCTTTGCTTTTCTTACTTCCCCACTTCTTTATTAATTTGCTCCCTTCCTTTAATAAATTCCACCATGTTCCGAGTAATTGGGAAGTGGACAGGCTGCTTGGATGCATGAAACCAACCACCTGTCTCCTTGATCCTTGCCCATCTTAGCTAATAAAAGCAAGCCGGGAAGGGCTGGGCAATGGGCTTCGCAGGGTGGTGAATGCTTCTCTCTGTGAGGGAGCGTTCCCAGACCTGCTGAAAGAGGCGGTCATTAAACCACTGCTTAAAAAAGCATCTTTAGACCCAGCCAATATGGCCAACTATCGCCCAGTCTCAAATCTTCCATTCTTGGGCAAGGTGGTTGCTGAACAACTCCAGGCACGCCTGGAAGAAGCGGACCATTTGGATCCCTTCCATTCAGGATTCAGGCCTCATCATGGGACTGAAACTGCCTTTGTCGCGCTGGTCGATGATCTCCGGCGGGCTAGGGACAAAGGTGAGAGTTGTTTCCTAGTTCTGCTGGATCTCTCAGCGGCCTTTAATGCAATCGGCCATAACATCCTTGTGACCGTCTAGAGGAGCTGGGAGCTGGGGGCACTATTATACAGTGGTTCCGCTTCTTCCTCCTGGGCCGTATCCAGAAAGTGGTGGTGGGGGAGGAGTGTTCAGACCCCTGGGCTCTCACTTGTGGGGTGCCTCAGGGTTCTGTCCTCTCCCCCATGCTTTTTAACATCTACATGAAGCCGCTGGGAGAGATCATCAGGGGGTCTGGGCTGGGTGTCCATCAATATGCGGATGATACCCAGCTCTACCTCTCTTTCAAATCAGAACCAGTGAAGGGGGTGAAGGTCCTGTGTGAGTGCCTGGAGGCGGTTGAAGGATGGATGGTGTTTAACGGATTGAGGTTGAATCCTGACAAGACAGAAGTACTGTTCTTGGGGGACAGGGGGCGGGCTGGTGTGGAGGACTCCCTGGTCCTGAATGGGGTAACTGTGCCCCTGAAGGACCAGGTGCACAGCCTGGGAGTCATTTTGGACTCACAGCTGTCCATGGAGGCACAGTTCAGTTCTGTATCCAGGGCAGCCGTCTACCAGCTCCATCTGGTACACAGGCTGAGACCCTACCTGCCTGCGGACTGTCTCGCCAGAGTGGTTCATGCTCTAGTTATCTCCCACTTGGACTACTGCAATGCGCTCTATATGGGGCTACCTTTCAAGGTGACCCAGAAACTACAACTAATCCAGAATGCGGCAGCTAGACTGGTGACTGGGACTGGCCGCCAAGACCACATAACAGCTGTGTTGGTGCTGACCTTTAAAGCTCTAAATGGCCTTGGCCCAGTATACCTGAAGCAGTGTCTCCACCCCCATTGTTTAGCCCGGACACTGAGGTCCAGCGCCAAGGGCCTTCTGCCGGTTCCCTCACTGCGAGAAGCAAAGCTACAGGGAACCAGGCAGAGGGCCTTCTCGGTAGTGGCGCCCACCCTGTGGAACACCCTCCCACCAGATGTCAAACAACTACCTGACATTTAGCAAACATCCGAAGGCAGCCCTATTTAGGGAAGTTTTTTTAAAAAGTGTTTTTTTATTTATTTCAATCTTTAAAACCATACAGAAAAAATCATGAGTCATCATTTACAAAATAATAGAAAAAAAGATGAGGAAGCAAGACCACAGCAATGTCAACCACGACATGTCCTAGTCTATACACAAATTTTCTCCTCTAAATGAAAATAGAAAAAAAGAAAAAGAAAAAAAGGAAAACGAAGAAAAAAAAAGCAGAAGAAAAAAGAAAAATCTATACATATATAATAAAACACAAAAAATAACAACGATCTTCCAATCATATCCTATGCAATTTATATTAGTCCATCTTATTATACACAGAAAGTTCACCTCTGCTTTTTCTCCTCTTATTTTCCAGCAGGTTCAGTTCCAATCTGCCTTCATGATCTTATTACTTTACTCATTGATATATAATCGTCAAAGATCCTTCATTCCTTTTTTATTTTTTGTTTTGTTTGTCCTCTAATTCTCCCAGTGGCCCTGGCTAGCTGTGAATATTCCTTCATTAAAATTTGCCAATCTGTTACGTTGGGTGTGTTCTTACTTTTCCAGTTTCTTGCGATTAAAACTCTCGCAGCTACGATACCATACATAAGTAATATTCTGTTTGCACATTTTATTTCTTCTGGTATTATATTTAGTAGGAACATTTCTGGTTTTTTATAATCTTACATTTCAACATTTTCTTTAACTCTTTATAGATGTTATTCCAATATTTACTTATCTCTGCACATTTCCACCACATGTGCATTTTACTATTTAGGGAAGTTTTTAATGTGTGGCATTTTAATGTATTTTAATCTTTGTTGGAAGCTGCCCAGAATGGCTGGGGAAACCTAGCCAGATGGGTGGGAGACAAATAAATTATTATTATTATTATTATTATTATTATTATTATTATTATTATTATCATCATCATCGTTATTATCATCATTATTATTATTTGTATGTTGTGATTTAAGAGTAACAGCAGAAAGTGCTCTAAGTGGTTAACAGACAACATTTATAAAGTGCTTCCTTTAAAGCATCTCAAAGCTATTTAACGATCAAAAGCAACAATAATGTGAATTTTTTATTTTAAAAAATAGAATAAATGGCATACTTAAACAATTTCAAATTGAATGAAAAATGAAGCTCTTCAATGGGTTCCCAAAAGACAAGAGAAGCAGCGTCTGCTGTATTTATTGGAAAGCAGTTTTAGAAATTCAAAATAAAACAGCATGAGGCTATAGAATAATGAAGCAGTCATAGAATCATAGAGCTGGAAGAGACCACAAGGGCCATCCAGTCCAACCCCCTGCCAAGCTGGAAATCCCATCAAAGCATTCCTGACAGATGGCTGTCAAGCCTCCGCTTAAAGACCTCCAAAGAAGGAGACACCAACACACTCCTTGGCAGCAAATTCCACTGCCGAACAGCTCTTACTGTCAGAAAGTTCTTCTTAATGTTTAGGTGGAATCTTCTTTCTTGTGCAGTAGCTTGAATCCATTGCTTCTCTGGAGCAGCAGAAAACAACCTTTCACCTTCTTCTATATGACATCCTTTTATATATTTGAACATGGCTATCATATCACCCCTTAACTTTCTCTTCTCCAGGCCAAACATACCCAGCTCCCTAAGCCATTCCTCATAAGGCATAGTTTCCAGGCCTTTGACCATTTTGGTTGCCCTCCTCTGGACACGTTCCAGCTTGTCAGTATCCTTCTTGAACTGTGGTGCCTAGAACTGGACACAGTACTCCAGGTGAGGTCTGACCAGAGCAGAATACAGTGGTATTATTATTTCCCTTGATCTAGATGCTATTCTCCTATTGATGCAGCCCAGAATTGCATTGGCTTTTTTAGCTGCTGCATCACACTGCTGACTCATGTCAAGTGTGTGGTCTACCAAGACTCCTAGATCCTTTTCACATGTACTGCTCTCAAGCCAGGTGTCACCCATTCTGTATTTGTGCCTTTCATGGTTTGTTTGGGTTTTTTTGCCCAAGAAACTTTACATTTCTCCCTGTTAAAATTCATCTTGTTTGCTTTGGCCCAGTTGTCTAATCTGTTAAGGTCATTTTGAAGTGTGATCCTGTCCTCTGGGGTATTAGCCACCCCTCCCAATTTGGTGTTGTCTGCAAACTTGCTCAGGATGCCCTCAAGCCCATCATCCAAGTCATTGATAAAGATGTTGAATAAGACTGGGCCCAAGACAGAACCCTAAGTCTAAGTCCATAGCAAGAGCAAGCAAAGCCCCAAATCACCAGAGTTCCTAGTTGATTCCTGTTTATATCTGAAGAGCTTGCAGAATTAAAACAGACAACTCTGTTGTAACACAATATAGATGGAACCACATGGGCAATAAAAGTGCAGCATAGTTTAAAGGAGGTGAAATGAAAAGCCTGCCCTCTCCAGAGCTGCAAGAGGGGATGCTGCTGTGCCAAGGCTTGCACACGTCATTCTTTTCCTGCACTTTGCAGGGACCCCCCTTGTAAACTGGAGTCCTCATCTTCTTACATTTGTCACAGCTAAACAAGACCTTCTGCCGGGCACCCATGAGATCACTTTCAGACCGACCAACTTCAGAGCAGGGGTTTCCGTAGCAGCAGGGTTTCTTCCAGCAGAGCTAGGCTTCTCCTCAAAGCCATTGGATTTCATTATTATTATTTTGAATTAACTGGAAGTTTTATTGCAGTATATATTTAAAGTATATAAAGTATATACAGTACTTAATTAGTATGCAAAAATACTTTAAGACCTCATGAATGTTTCTGGCGTTTGTTCGAACGGGTCAGAATCTTTATTTTCCTTTCTGCAGCATACCTTTCCTTATAGGAGATTACGACAATTGGCACTGGCCCTTTTGCTAAATGAATTTTTATTTCTTTGGGAACATCAATGATACCAGAGGCCGTCAGAGAATTAGAAGATGTTTCTGCCAACCTTCCTCTCTTAGGGCCCTGCCACCTGTGTGCTTCCTGCACACCTGTCCTTTTCCTTTGTTTCGTGAACAGAGTCACTTGATTCATTCATGTGCCACTTTTAGTATCACTAGCAGTAGGGCCTTTTCTAGCCAGAACTCGCCAGAACTCACTTCCACTCCCTCTCAGATGCGCACCATGGCCTGTCATTGTGCTCATAAATGTTGAGTCCAAGGGCATCAACTCCCAACCAAAGTTCTGAGCCCTTCTTGTTCTTAATACTGAAGTAGTTCACACCATACATCTCCAGATCTTGTGCAATTTTCAGATATTCCAATATGGCATCTTCTCTGAGCATTCCTCGATGTTCTTCATGCCACACCTGGATCCTTTCCTCCCACTGATACTTGTTAAGTTTGTGCTGCTCCAACCCCCCCCCTTTTTAATGATATTTATTCATTTTTCCCCATCACCAAACCTGAACATTGGATTTCAAGTTCAACAGGCTTTGCTACACCTAACTGCTCATGGAATCAGGCTTTTAGTGCTCTTCTGAAAATTCAGATGCTGTCTTACATTCTTTGTATTAATTTACCGAAACAGAACAGTTCTGCATAAGTTCTCAGTGACTTGGGAGGCATCTTCATCCGAGAGGAGACATGCTAGCCATCTTCAAATATCTCAAAGGCTGTTGTATGGAAGATAGAGCAAGCTTGTTTTCTCCTGCTCCAGAGAGTCCTACATTGCAGGGGGTTGGACTTGATGACCCTTGGGTTCCATTCCAGCTCTACAGTGCTATGATTCTGTGATTCCTTTCAGCCCTGAATCCCAGGATTTCAGTTTGAAGAATAATTGTGCTTCACCCTCTCTGTTAAATATTGACACATGATCCGAAGGAGAATTGAAAATCCTTGATCCATTCTTCATGAGGGGGGAGGGGGGAGGGGAGAGAGGGAGAGAACATAGGAAGGAGTTAAAAGGAGTAACTCAAGTTTCTCTCTCTCTCTCTCTTTTGAAACAGGGTTTTTTCTTTATTTCTTTGATGGAATTGTACTGACTCTCTTTTGGTATTTTGAAAGCCTTGAAACTTTAGGATAATATGAAACACATGAAAAGCAGCACCGGCTATGGGCCTTTTCCAAAGCCCATTGGCAAGTCTTCAGCAAACTTCAGTGGGTTTGGATCGAGTCCTTAGAACTATTTATGGCTCATGGCTCAATGGAGATTATCATAGAGAGTGTCAGATTCTTCTTAAAGAGATGGGGGAGCAGAGATATACTCTTAAATATATATATATCGGTGGTTGCAAGAATCAATGATCCCAACAAAATGTTTTTGAAACCTGAAGGCAGGATGTCCTTATTGGGTATCATTTTGTAACGAATTGATGGGTCTATGGACCGTAATAAAGATTGTTGTTGTTGTTGTTGTTGTTGTTGTGCTTTTAAAATGAACTGCCTTACATTTATCAGTGAGTGATTAGGTAACTATACGCTGAACAACCGCAGCATTTGCTTCACCTGCATGTATGGAGGAGACTAGGGCAACTAGTCAATATAACTGTGTACTTCCTGGAGTATCAGAAGAAATAGTTGTTTATTTCCCATGCTCTGTGCATTAGTATACAGACACTGAAGACCATTGATCATTCCCCCATGTCTATTATTTAAGGATTTTTTCCTCCCACCACTGTGAGCTGTTTGCTCCATTTGGTCTTTGACATTCGGATGATCATCTTCAGCACTTGATAGACTCCTACCTTCTACCTTCAGGACCACTGTCTCCCTCCCCCACATAAGTCAGTTTAAAGTCCTCCTGATGAGGTTTTTGAGTTTCATGGCAAAAACATTCCTTCCAACCCTTGTGAGGTGCAGCCCATCACTTGCCAGAAGTCTGTCTTCAAGAAACTGCAGACCGTGATCTAAGAATCCAAACCGTTCCTATTTGCACCATTTGCGAAGCCAGTTGTTCACTTTCCCTATTTTCCCCTCTCTCCCTGGGCCATGTCGTTCAACTGGGAGGACAGATGAGATGACAATTTGTGCATTTAATTGCTTCAACTTTGTGCTCAGAGCCTCATTATCACTTTTGATCTTCTGGAGGCTATGGCTTGCAGTGTCATTGGTTCCTACATGGACCAAAAGGAAGGGGTATTTGTCAGTGGGTTTTATGATTCCTTGCAGCCGTTCTGTTACATCTTGGATCTTGGCCCCGGGGAGACAGCACACCTCTCGATACATCTTGTCAGGCCCACAGATCACTGCTTCTGTACCCCTCAGTAGGGAATCCCATATCACCACTACACGCCTCTTCATAGGCTTGTGTTGGGGAACTGACCTTCTCCTCAGGGATGTCCCCTGTCTCCTCCTTGGATGCTCTGCTGCATCCAAGAAAAGCTCCTGCTCTTTCATTCTCTGGAGCATAGCTACACGGGCCTGAAGTTGCTGGACCTTGTCTTCTAGTAGGGCAACCAACTTGCAATTGCTGAAGGTGTAGCTGCCAACATCCTTTGGCAAGAATACAAACATTGCGCAGGTGGGGTGTGCTCCTGAGCGGGTTGCTGGCGCAACATCAGGGCCTCTCCGCAATAGCGGCCATGTTGCGACAGTGGCGCCCATCATCAGTGGAGGTAGGGGGCTGCCAAAGTGTCACCCCCACCCCAGAGTGGAATCGAGTGAAACCAGGAGCATCGCGCTCCCAACACACCCCTCTTGCTACGCGCCTGGCTGGACTAGAGGGGCTCCCTTTGGCCAGATCCAGCAGTCAGATTCGTCTTGTCACTCACGTGCTGGAGAATTAGTGTGGATGCTCTTCCCTATTGCACAGATTTGTAACAGGAGGTTTGCACAATTCTTTGTGTTCAGGTAAATTTATTTACTTGAATCTTTCACACCTCACTTTTCAGAGGAGATTTCAGAGCAGTTTACAGAAACAAGGTAAAAAGCACAAATAGAAATATCGAAAACAAACAAACAAACAGGACCCTGCCCAACTGTCTGGGTTGCCCCAACCACTCTGTGTGGCTTCCAGCATATATAAAAACACAGCAAAAATTTAAACCTTAAAAAGCTTCCTTATACAGGGCTACCTGAAGATCCTGAAAACATTTTTTTACAGTATCTTAAATAAGATATATATTAAAGATATGTTAAACTCTTGGGACGACTAAAAAAAAAAGCCTTTGCCTGCCCCTGTGTAGGGAATTCCACAAATGAGGTGCCACCACTGAGAAGACTTTATCTGGTCACTTCCTGCCTTACCTCAATCTCCATGCTGGTTGAGATGGGTTTCATTTGGGTTAGCCCAAGTATGAACAAATTGGGCTATTGGGTTACCTGGTGATTTACATAGATGTGTGAAACGTTCTGGTGTTCTTCTCCTGACCGGCATTATTACTAGTGATGTTGGAGGGAAAAGGAGGGGAGGAGAGAGTGAGGAGAGTTCGCATCATGCCAACCTCCCCACTGCCTCACTCCTAGATGGCCTAAGAAGAGGAATAGACAAATTCATGGAGGAGGAGAGGGCTATCACTGGCTATTAACCACAATGGCTATGCTCTGCCTCCACAGTTCAGAAGTAATGCTTCTGAAGTCCAGTTGCTGGTAACCACAGGAATGGAGAGGGCTTTCATGCTTGGGTTCAGCTTCTGGGTTTCCCATTGGGGCATCTGGGGAGCCACTGTGAGAAAAGGATGCTGGATTAGATGGACCCCCTTTGGCCTGACCCAGCAAGCTCTTCTTGTGTTCTTACCTTCTAATAGGAGAGAATAGTCTGCGTGCTCATCCTGGCCTGCGATCCCTCACCTCCGCCTTCCTTTCAGAAACACTGGTCTCCATCACCCCCGGAGGGAGGTGGGGGAGGAGCTGCCCCAACATCTCTCTCAGGCCAATGGTGGTCCTGTCAGGAGCTGATAGTAAACGTTCCGTCCCCCCCCCCCCGGCAGGGCTGCCTAGGCTGAAAAACATGTGCACAAAATATTTCAGCCTCAAGTTACTTCACCCTCTCCTACCCACACTGGGATGTGGGGAAACGAAAGAGAAATATTTATTGTTCTGATTCCTTAGCGACCCTTCCCCAGAAGGTCCCAGGGTTACAACAACAGAATATACCACTCTAAAAACAAAACCGTTGAAGTTGTAAAGCACATAAAAAACAACCACAACATTCCAAATAGAACGTAAAAATATAAATTCAGCTAAAAGAAGATGGGCTCTGCAAAACAAAATAACTGCCCAAAGGCCAGGTTAATATATTGCATCTGTCATGGCACAACCTCTGCATGTCTGCTGAGATGTCAGTCCCACAGAGTCCTGATGCTCACGGGGCAGCCGAGGCAGGATTGCAGCCTCCCTGCTTCCTGATGCCCTTTCTGGGGCTCTGAGCAAGGTCAACAGCCAGTGTTGGGACAGGCAGCCCAAACTGTCAGTGGAGAACATAACTCTTCTCTCCCTGCTCACCACAAAAGTATTTAGTATAGATCATTCCTCACTTTGTGACACTTTAGTGGTGATAAATGATGACTATATGAGGACTTTTGCCCCTGCTGTGGCCCTAAAAGGTTCCAGCGGTGTCAGAGTATTTCATTCAAGTGGATGTTTGTGGCATGCAGGACCTTCTTCTGTAGAGGAGGGTTTTCATCCATAATATTTCAGAGGTCAGGGTCAGCCCCCCCCCCCAAATGTGATGTTCCATAACAACCCAGTGCTGGGGGTGTCTGTTTTTCAGCATCTCTGAGGGAGGATAATGTTTATGTCAGAGGTGGGCAGAAGGAGGAAAGAAAGGGGTTACTAGTAGGCACTGTCAACAAAAGAACATAGGAAGCTGCCTTCTGTTGACTCAGACCCAGTGGTCCATCTAACTCTGTACTGCCTACACTGACTGGCAGCAACTGTTTTCCTGACTTACCTGGAAACACCAGGAATTGAACCTGGGACCTTCTGCATGCAAATGAGATGGTCCACCACTGTGCTATGTCCTGAAACTCAAATGGATTGAAGGACACTTGCTACGGTATCTAGAAAGACAGTTATTGGGGTGGGAAGAGATGCAAGAGAAGGAAAGTATTCATTTGGTCTTGTGCACATGTCAACACAGGTGCAAAATGTTGTAAAAGAATTTCTTTGAATCTCCCTAAAAGGCAACTTAGGGGCAGTGATTGCTTTAAAAACACTGGTCAACATGGGCAACTGGAACACACAGTAGGCTTCTCTCCATTTCCTCTCTTCCCTCCATGCATTTCACCCTCATAATTCAGATTGTAGGTTCTCCTGTCCAGGGGCCTGATATCTGTTTGCCTATGTATGTAACTCCAAGTGCCATATGCAGGCGATGCTATATAAATAAACTATAAAGCAAGTCCTTCCTTGGAGCTTTCTAAGCAGAGATTAGATAGCCGTCTGTCATGGATGCTTTAGTTGAGATTCCTGCATTGTAGGGGGTTGGACCAGATAACCCTTGGGGTCCCTTCCAACTCTGATTCTAAGTTGGTTGAAGGATGTAAAATTACACTTCTGTACCTGTATTTCTGTGTTTGGTTTGGAGGCATGGGCCAGGGCCTCTGCCACACACACACACCCCTTGCCAAGAACTGAACACTCAGTACAAACTTATTAAATTACTCCAGTAAGAAACTCTCCCTGGTTTTCTTTCGCTTCTCGGTCCTCAAGGTGGGAGATTAATAGTTGTTCTTATATATAAAATATAGTCCAGATTTCCCCATGCCAGTCATGGATATATTTCTCTGGCTGTTTTCTTATATCCTTTGGCTGTTTTTCTTAAGTGAGGAGGAAGGGGGGATCCCTTGCCATGCCTAGAGAAATGTATAGCTCCCCTGCTATAAATTGAAAACTCAGTTGTGGTTGCTGGTTTTGTCCAGCACTGTGCAAGAGAAAAATTAAGGTCTACTTAATTTGCTGCTTTTTGTTTTGCTAGGTTATTACAGGCACATGGCAGAGCTGAAAAAAGGAAATGACTCAGGATTTCTTCCCTCCCCCCCCCCCCCCCCGGTGCTTGTATGCATTAGTGTGGGCAGAACCTGGACCTTCAGACCCCTTTTACATGAGTTATTTATTAAGTGGTTATGAAATGCAAAGGCAAAAGGCTATGCAGATAGATTCCAGTTGAGGAAATCATTTCATCTGGCAAGCAAGCATGACCTAATGAGATGGACCTGAAAAAGTACAAGAATGGGGTCATCTCCTCCACTGATGCATCCATCCCATGGCCAGTAGTTGTACACTTGAAACATCTCCAGAAGGTCCCCATCAAACTGTTTGTTAAAACCTTTCAAAGTGTTGCTGATACTTATTCCAGGGGAACTGAACACTTAGAAGACAGAATCATGCTCCGCCACCGGGGGCGGAGAGCAGGCGCGCTGCCCCCAGTGACGTGGCGTGCATTCTGGGGGCGGGGTGCAGCACGCGTTTTTGGGGCGGGGCGCGTTGTGGTGCGCGTTTTGGGGCGGGGTGCACGTTTTGGGGGCGAGGCGGGCAGCAGCAGTGACGGCGCCCCTGGGATTGTGTCGCTCGGGGTGCACCGCCCCCACCGCCCCTATCTTCCTACGCCCCTGAAGATAGCTGATGCTTGGCTTGACAGCAGTATGTATGAAAGGGATCTAGGGGCTTTGATATACCAGGAGGAAAGAAAGAAAGAAAGAAAGAAAGAAAGAAAGAAAGAAAGAAAGAAAGAAAGAAAGAAAGAAAGAAAGAAAGAAAGACTTCAATAAAAATATAGCATCGAGATGACAATAAGTAATTCTGTTATGCTTTGGTCAGATCTCATTTGAAGTCCTGTGCCTGGTTCTCAGCACTGCAGTTTAAGGGGTGTATCAGCAAACTGGAAGATGTTCAGAGGAGGGTGACAAAAATGGTGAGGGGCCTGGAGACCAAATTTTAGGAGGAAAGGTTGAAGGAGATGACCCTCATGATCCCTTCTAATAATAATGATAATGATATTAATAGTAATAAATTAAATAATTATGAACCACCCATATAATTGCATCCATCCTTCAACCAAGGAGATTCTATAGCTTGCCTAAGAAGGCTGTTTTGTGGCCATGATGCTTTGGGATGTTCTGGAAACAATTTGCAAAGTTTAAGATAAATCTGCTAAAAGTTTTGAAACAATTATCTCCTTACCCTACCTTCAGTAGGTAGGGTGAACAGGTCTTCCCCCCTCTTCTAAGAGTCATTTAAATATTGGAAACCAGTCAGAACACCCTCCATTTAATTTCCATACATCTCACTTTAGGATACATTGCTCCTTCAGTCATTCCATGAATGATTCCCCTATTTTCTTTTCAGATGCTCACCATCCGTCTGAAACTGTGCTTAGTATTGAACAGCATGCACCAATATATCAAAGCTGAATAGCAGTTCGAAAACACTCAAATGGATAACCCAGGTTGCTACAAAATTCTGATTATTAGCTCCAGCAACCAGGACTGTGACATTCCTGTGCTCCAATCAATTGTTGACTCTGGTACTGTGCACTAATGGGTTGCTTCTTTGCATCTTGGGGGATAGGGAACCTGTGTTTTGGACTCGCACGCCCACCAGACCTGCCCCAGCATGGTCAATGGCCTTGGATCCCAGTGCATCCAAGGATGATGGGTCTTGTCATTTGGAGGGTCACAAATTTCTTATCCCTGATTTAGATTACCACTTTTATCCTGGTCCTAGAGACTCTAGAGACTCAGTATGATGGATTAGATGGGTCTTTGGCACTGATCCATCAAAACTCTTATGTTCTTATGGTATCTTCTTAGTGAGGCATTGTCCTAGCCATGTGCCGTGTTCCATCGCTAAAGAACACCTTCTACCTGGAAGCTGCCTTACTACAACTCAAAGGAATCAATGCCTTCTTTGGCACAGCTGGTCTTATACAAACTGCTGTTGCTCTCCACTATTGACCCGCTTTGGCTGACCATCCATCTCCTTTTCCTCTTTCTCCATGAACCCTTGTTCTTTTGCTCTCATCCTTCCCACTTGCCCAAACTCTCTCATCCTTGCCCTCATTTGACTCATGGAAATATTATTTATCTTCCATGTTATGTTTGAAGGAAGCCTTGGCATGAAAGGTGGAGGAAACATTAGCCAGCAGAACAGAAATGGATTAGGAGCCTTTGCTATAAAGCGTGCTGTGGGGTATTCTACAGGCTCAAGTTCCCAGAATATTGTGGTTTCACTCTTGATAGGAAGATGGATAGGTCTGATTGGATTCCAAGCTTTTAAGCGGTGACGTCCTGCACTCAGAGCAAAGGCAGCATATTGCTGAATGAGAAAGCAGTTTCCATAAGTGCCCAGAGAATGCGGATCATTCATTTTCTGAGTGGCATTTGGGGGTCACATTAGAAGGGCAAACAATCCACTGCAACTTGTATTTCAAAGCAATTGCAGGTTATACAATACCAGTTTATAGTAAATTGAAACAATGGGAATTTTCCCGTGAATTGTTTCCTAATCTTTTCACCAAGTTCACCTGTTGTTATCCCTAATGAAATAAAAAACGGTGTGTGTGGAAATTGGGATGCATAAAGCCCCTAAACATCTCTCCCCACTTATTCCACAAGTGTGGTTTGACTTATTTCTGTGCCAGGCCCTCATGCCCATGAAACCCTGACTCTACTCTTTCCCTCATAGTACCTGCAATACTATTGCTGTGTCAGTTGCTGTTGGAGAAACTATGTTTTCCAAGGGCCAATGGAGCCTTGGGCTCTGTTTCACGGGTTCCCTCTCCCCAAGGCCAGAGTGCAGTTGCCACTAACTCACTTGGGTAAAAGGACTTAAAAGGAAGGGGTGGGAGTAAATCAGGAATTCTTCTCTAGCTCAGATTTTATGAAGATGTTAATATTCCAGTCCCTGAGAAGAAGAGTTTAGCATTATGAACCCCAAGGAGGTTGTATCTGAGTTAATATACAATGAGGATTTTGAAAAGTGGTTGTGAAATTTCTTAGATTCTGTTCACACACCAATGCAGCCACAGTGTGCTTTTAGTGGGTGGTTTTAGTCTTACCAGAACATATTTCCCCTCACCTCTTTCATGCCTTTGCAACCCTCCTGTGGAATCTCAAAGGGGTTTGGGTGGCTCTGAAGGATTTTTAGTAGAGAACAGAGATGTTTGGGATAAAGTAGGTACAGCATGGATAGAGAGCCCATGACCCTACAGGGTCTACAACTCCCATCTTTCGTGAACAATGACCATGCTGGCTAGGCAAAATTTCAGAGACCAACAACATCTGGAAGACCACAAATCCCCATCCTCTAGGGTGTGATAGCCTGTAGATTTCCCATCTAATGACCCATTCTTTACATTTTGCCACTTTAACATTTACTGCAGAAAGTAATAGTAGCTGTTTCAGAACTCCACAATGCATATAGTGTTTATTACACAGATATATTCTTGTAATGTTACCTGCCATTACAAGATTCGACATCTGTCCTTTAAAATGTTTTACTGCTTGAAGGAGGTTCCCCACTCCATTTGCCTTGAAAGGCAGCCAAGCATTTCTTCATAAAAGAGAACACTTGAATCAACAGAACTCTAATGTAAATCAGGTTGAAGCTAGTTTATTGGCAATGGCAAGATTTCCATCTTGTACTGGAGGTGGGTGGGAATTGTGGGGACACATTTAAACTGCCCAATTTGTATCTTCCAAACTTCTGCTGAAAACTCAGCATTGGAAATGACACCCAAACATGCAAAGCATGCTCTGCCAATAACTTTATCACCTTTGATTCTAGTCAAAATTTGTTGGGAATCACAAATGTTCTGTGCTTCAAAGCCACAAATGCAGAATATGTGTCTTGAAGGATTCTTCAGGAGGGAAGCTTTCTGTGGGCCACAGTTTGTGGGGTTACTGACCCTGGACTTCTGCTTGGGAGGTGACCACCCCAATTCTCATCACTATTTGGTCCCCGTACAGAGCCAGTGAACATTCCTAGTATATTAGAAGAAATGCAATGTCAGCAGATTTCCATGACAACTTGTAAAAAACAAATAAATCACAAACCAATGTGGTGAACTAAACTTAAGGCTGGACAGCAGAAGGTATCAAAACCTGACAGATTTGTCCCTCCACCCCTGCTGGCTAGATTCTTGCAAAGCATGCTGGACAAGGAGGACAGGTCTGATCCACCAAGGACACCTCTTACATCATCTGATAAGATTTTCAAAAAAGGGATACTTGAGAATTGTGATCTTTGTGAATTCTGCTATGAACTGAACTGATCAGACTCATGTATAGATCAGAACTGCATTCTGCACTGGATTCATACTTCCTGAGTGTTCCAGCACAGTTCTTGGCTCAGAAATGCATTTTTTTTTAAAATGTACATTTTGGAAGACAATACATCTATGAATATGTATTTTGTGAGAAAATATGCTCATAAATACATATTTTCATGCAGATATTGATATAGAAAGACACTTTTTAAAAAATTAATGTGGAAATGGAACAGACTTTGGAGTGAACACATGCAAAAGTGACTCAGACAGTGAATAGATTGATTAGTCCACCTGTACTGCAGACTCTGGCCACATTCACACTATATATTTAAAGTGCTAGGATATCACTTAAAGAGCAATGGCTTCCCCCAAAGAATTCTGAGATACAAAGTTTGTTAAGGTTTCCTACAGCCACAGCAGGTGCTGTCCCTCTCCCACAGTTTGGCATTACCCCAAAGGAACACACTTCCACTGCCTCTCGAGACATATGGATGCCAACAAAGAGTTTGTTAAAGATGCTGAGAGTTGTCAGGAGACCTCTAGTCCCCTCACAGAGCTAGAATTCACAAAGTTCCTCATGAAAAGGGATTGATTTTACCTTTCTGGTAATTGTACCTCTGGGAGGGGAATAAAGGTCTCCTGACAACTCACAGCACCCTTAACAAACTACAGCTCCCAGAAGTCTTTGGGGGGAAGCCATGGTTGTTTAAAGTAGTATCATAGAGCTTTAAATGTGCTAAAATGTGGTAGAAGATACTAAAATGTGGACTGGACAAGGTAACCCTTAGGTGGATTTGTTGACTGGTTGGCTGGCTGAACCAAAAACGTTGGGTGCCACAGGGTTTTGTCCTGGACACATTGTTGCTCAACGTCTTTATAAATGACTAGTGTCATTCAGCCCGTTCAGTAAACGGGCGCTAGCCGGGTGGGAACGGAGGGGAAGCCCTGGGACCGCGCAGGCGTCGCCTCCATCGAGCGCCTGAGGCCCACCGGCCCCTCCTCCGCCTCCTCCAGCTGTCCCGAGTGGCGACGGCCTCCTCCACCTCCCTGCTGCGGCAGAGTGACGCGGGGCAGCGAGGCGGGAGAGCGAGGGGCGGCGCGCTTACCTGAGGCACGCTGCGGGAGGCGGCGGCAGAGGCCTCTTCCTTCTCCTCAGGAGAAGGGAGGAGGAGGAGGCAGTCGCCACTCGGGACAGCGGGAGGAGGCGGAGGAGGGGCCGGTCTCTGCGCTCCAAGTCTCTGCGTCCAATCCCTGTGTCTGTGGGGCACATGCGCAGTAGCGTGGACACAGGGACACAGGGAATACTGGACGCAGAGACACTTGCACTTTATTATATAGGATTAGCATGAAGGAATTGATGGAATGTGCTTCAGATTTGCAGATGACACCAAACTGGGAGGGGTAGCTAATGCTGCAGAAGACTGAATCAGAATTCAAGACCTTAGCAGGTGGGAGAACTGCATGGTGTGAATGTGGGATCAGGATCACAAATGAGCAATGCCTTTACTATTAGGTGTTTCTTGACTCCTACAAGCTGTTTAATGTCTTACCTTTTAGTATTCCTTAGCTTTTGTATCAACCTATGGTTATATATTATAAACTGTTTTGAGCTTAGAAAAAGATTTTTTTAAAAAGAAGTTGGTTACCCATCCCTGCTCTATATGTATCATAAGAAATATTTTTTCTTTTCTTTTTTGCTTTCATAGTACTAAGCGTGATATATTAGCCAGTTAAGACTGAGGGGACCAGCAAAATGTCAATCTTCCAAACATGAATTACAATTATCCCTTCATTTTAAGCAGTCACTGTTAAGCACTGCTAATGTTTACTGTAAACAGGGATCTAAATGCAATACAAATTAAAATATTAGAGACATGCCATAATTATGAGATTATAGCTACTTTAAGATTATTTAGTGCACTGCATAATCCAGTATAATTTTAAATCCCCTGCTTTTGTTTTCGGTTTCAAGCTCTGGTTTCAAATAAGATCCAGCTACCAACTCTTGAAAGACTCTTGTGATTCATGAAAGTGCAGCCTGATACTGGCACAGCCAGTGCTAGCCAGTATTGTCACTAACCATGGAAAGGCCTGTGAAATGTGAAGGGCAGTTTAGGCCCATTGGGAAGCAGGTGGGGAAAACACCAACCCCCCTTTTCCATTCTTTCCACCACGTCCTCTCACTTCTGACCCACAACCTCTTCCTATGGAGCTATCGATCAAATGAAATGGCTGAGCTATTTATGAAATAAAAGCAATAAAAAGTAGGTTATGTTTGCATTTGTAAGACTGCAAACATACATTTAAAGGTAACTACCATGGTGAACTTCACAACCACACAGTTGGAATTGTGTGGCTCACACAGAACCTCACCCTTTGTATGCTTGTGTATGAATGAGGGGGGAGGAAGGGGCAAGGGGGTTCCATTCCTATTTCTTTCTAGGAAGTTTTTGTGTAACAGAAGCCTGGGGAAAGTAAGAAAAGAGGAGTTAACAAAACTGAACATGATTTTCAGAAGTTGCTTGCTTCTGAAATGGAAGGGGTCTCGAAATAGGAGTTGATAATACAGCTCTTTAACGTCACTGAATTTTTGACAAGTACATCAGGAATGCCCCGCAGTTGTTTCTTATGCAATGTTCCATTAATGCACTGGCAATGCGGTGCATCGTGGGTGGGATTTGATTTAATTCCTATTTCCAAACAAGCAGGTACAGGCTTTGAGTTCCTTCCTTAATCCGTATTAGTGCTGTGGAGGGTTTTGTTCCCCTTGATCTTTTTGAGCCTGTGCATATGAGGGGGCAATGGGGGCTTGTGTATCGAAATAATCATGCCTTGGAAGCCGTCTTGCATGGCATTATGAGTTGGCATCAAGTTTTATATGTCTGATTGATGTGTGCCAGGAAAGCAGAATTAATTAGCTAATATATTCACCATTTGCCATCACTGGCAGAGGAAGCCAGATGTTGAGTTTCCAAACCTAAAACAACCTGTTTTTGTGTTCAGATATTTTTTTAAATGAAGCAACTGTTTACATAGCTGGAGGCAGGAGCAAACACAGGTGTGGACTGAAAAATGACCAAGCGGAGTATGACCAAAGGGATGGAGGTGGGATTAAGGAACACAGGGGAGGCTGGCTCTGGAAGAGGTGTCTCCAGTTGGATGATATATGAACGAGAAGGCTCTTGAAACCCTAACCCAGGCTTGGCTTAGAGTTGGGAAAGAAATTCAATTCACATTTAAAGGTGAACCTACCCAGTTCACTGCCTGACACAATGTGCAAACCAAAACACAGCTGCCCTTTGAAATTTGCATCACAGCTCTCTAGCCAAGTAATGTGTGCAAAAATGCATATGGTAGTGCAATTAACATAGAAAATGCATTGTTTTAGGGGAACTTGCTTTGCAAAAAAATGTTTATAATGGCCAAAAATACATAGACGAATGTGTACATTATGAGACATTCACACTAAAATCCTGGTGAGCTAAATAATCATCGTTGCAAACTGATGTGGAAGTGTCAAGAACTGAACTGAACATAAGGTTGGGGAAATGAGAAACCAGCATTGACAGATTTGCCCATCCATAAGCGTTGGCTACAAGGTTGCAGTTTTCATTATGGAAGCATTTGGGCAATGTGGACCCTGAACTTTCATTAAACAAATAAACATTTATTGATGCCGTTCTTTTCCACACAAGGAGCCCAGGACAGCAGACAGCCTTCCAAAGCCAGAGTGGAGGTGAATCCAGTATCCCAGAGAAATTCTGCTTACTGAGTCTTCTGGATGCCCTCAAAATTAATTGGCTGTTTTGCACAGAAAAAAAAGTGGAAAGGCTATTGTCAAAGGCACCAAAATAAATGTTGATGACTTGCTAGGTTTCTCTACATTTTTTTAAAAAAGAGCAACTTGACTCCATGTTGAAATGAAAGGTAACCTCTCCCTTAAAAAACAACCACCAAGAATGTTCGTTTGGCTACTGCCTAGTGATGCTCCTGCAGACAGCCATGATAACCTGCTCTCTCTAAATGCCCCAACAATGACACCACAACAGCCTTCCCCAGCCTGGTGCCCTCCAGATGCTGTTTGACTATAACCACACATCATCCCTGACCATTGGCCATGGGGTGCTACATCATGGATTAGCATTGCTCCAAGTGGGTAGCTTGTGACAAACCGGTGGACCTAACTGATTCCTAGGATGACAGCAGAAGGAAGTAAATGAGGGAGAAACAGCTGTCATAGACACCAAAGATAAGGCTCTCACCAAAGTCCACCCCCTGTGAAAAATGGCACACACACACACACACACACACACATTTTCCACACATGACCAGAGTGGCAAATTTTGTTTCAGCTCTAGTTACGAAAGTTCTCTATCTGTCTCTGTGTTTAATTGCCAGGTTTCTAACACAGCATTAACAATTAAACACAGAGACAGAGAGAGATGAGAAATGGGGGATTAAGGAACCGGAAAATATAGCAACTATTCTTTGATGTTGCTTTCTGATTTTACATCATGTTAATCTAAATAGTTCAGCCAGAAAAACAGCAGAGGCCTAATACTTTAAACATCTATCTGTGGGATTCTACTGGAATGACAACAAGGCCTCCCCCCCCCTTTAGTCTTAAGCCTTCTCAGCCTATATATATATATTGTTGCCTGACATCTGCTCTCCAAATGTGGGCCTGTCATTTTTCTTGTTGGATTTGCTTCCCTGCCTGGTTTAGAAAGAGCAACCAACCATGGATGGGGCTGGGGAACGGGGCTTGGAGAGAAGGCCAAGCACTCATCACCTCCTAAGCCTATCTCCTTTCCTCCTTTCCTCTTCATCCTTGACAATAAACAGTATAACAAAATGCTGGTCGCTTATGTTTTTGGGGTAATGTTAAAAGACTTTTTTCTTCATGGTCTTTAGCTGTTTAAAAAAAGTTTTCCTGAGTAGATGGACTTCTGGAAGAGATGTTGGGCCCTGATCCTTCTTTAAAGCACACTTACGTAATTGCATAGAGAATAAACAAGAGGCTTGGCAGGTTTCGTTGAAGACTGTAGCCCAGTGAAGCATTCCAAAGAGGACTTCAAACAAGGATGGAGAACCAATGGCACACCAGATGTTGTTGGACTAGGCCGGTCCAACAGGTAGATCATGATCTACTGGTAGATCGCAGGGTGTTCCTGGTAGATCCCAGTAGATCTCTGGATCTCCTTACAAAAAAATCAAAAAACCCCAAAACTCAGCAACTTCAGCTTCCTAAAAAAAGCTCAACAACTTTGGCTTAAAAGCTTAACAAGTGAGTAGATTGCAATCTATTGGGAGTTAGATGTCCCTGGACTACAACTTCCACCATCCCTGACCACTGATAAGGTCTACTGTCTAAACAAGCCATGTTCTGCATTAAAATATTCCCAATACAGGAACCATGAAGAGGGCTGGGAGAGTCTCAGGGACTCTCCTCTTCCCCACTGATGCTCTTGGTACTTCAGTTGGTATCACTGATGCCCACTCTTGACAAGTTCTTTTTTTACTTAGGGGTGGCCGGGGGGGGGGGGATGGAACACCATTTGAAATATTTCAGAGCATTTGTTGAACTGTAGAATTCACCATCCTGCTCAGCTACATTGGCTGCCAATTAGTTTCTGGGCCCAATTCAAAGTGCTGGCTTTGACCTATGAAGCCTTATGAGGCACAGGACCCTAAGGCCTCAAGGGCCACTTTTCTTCATAGGAATCAGCCTGGACCCTGGGATCATCATCTGTGGCCCTTCTTTGTGTACTCCCCCCATGGAAGGTCTGGAGGGCAGCAAACACGAGAATGAGCCTTCTCAGTGGTGGCTCCCACTTGTCGAATGCTCTCCCCAGGGAGACTTGGCTAGCACCATCATTACATATGATTTTTGTGCCAGACAAAAGTATTTATTCTTCTTTTTGCCTTTGGCTTTTAATTATCTATGGTCTTTTCGTGTGGGTGGAATGTTTTAATCTAGCTTTTAACAGTAGAATGGTCTTTTAGTTGTTTTTTTAATGTTGATTTTAATGTCTGAATGTGTGACAAAAATGTGACTAATAAATTTAATTAATAATGATAATGATACAGTGGTACCTCAGGTTAAGAACTTAATTCATTCCAGAGGTCCATTCTTAACCTGAAACTGTTCTTAACCTGAAGCACCACTTTAGGTAATGGGGCCTCCTGCTGCTGCTGCGCTGCTGAAGCACGATTTCTGTTCTCATCCTGAAGCAAAGTTCATAAACTGAGGTACTATTCCCGGGTTAGCGGAGTCTGTAACCTGAGGCGTCTGTAACCCAGGGTACCACTGTACTTTAAGAACTGGTGATAGCTACAAACCTATATGGTGTTAAAAGTGGATTTGAGACTTCGTAGAAGGCCGGGCTATCATTGGCAGCCTGTCACCATGGCTATGCAAGTTCTGGGATCAGACCCACAAATGATATCTCTGCAGGGCAGCTTCTTGGGAGCAACAGTTGTTCTTGCAGTGCTGTGCTGCTTTTGTTATCAGCATGCACATTTTTAATATTCTCTTAATTCTATTAATTGCTTTTTATCCATTATCTTTTATATGATTTTAGCTTTGAGGTAAATTGGGTAAGTCACTTTGAGTCCCAATCTGGTAAAAAGGTGGGGTGGTGGTGGTGATATGCCTTGTATTTAAGGTGAACATGAAGGTCACTGAGGTTCACTTGCATTGGGAAGTTTGGCAACATTCCTAATCAGAACCCAGATAGCTTACATCCAATTTAAGAACTTTAAATTTTAATATGCCTGCCTTGGTGAAAAGGCAAGTACAGTAACACAAAAATTTCTCCATTGGACCACACTAGTGCACTAGTGTCAAAGGCCTGGAAACGATGCCTTATGAGGAACGGCTTAGGGAGCTGAGTATGTTTAGCCTGGAGAAGAGAAGGTTAAGGGGTGATATGATAGCCATGTTCAAATATATAAAAGGATGTCATATAGAGGAGGGAGAAAGGTTGTTTTCTGCTGCTCCAGAGAAGCGGACACGGAGCAATGGATTCAAGCTACAAGAAGGAAGATTCCACCTCAACATTAGGAAGAATTGAGAACCTCTAAGCACATGTCAGGTAGGGGTACCTGCCCTTGTACACCTGGAATTCAAGGCCTGTTGGTAACCTTGAGATCCACCCACCCTCCTCACCTACATATTAAACACGAATAACACAATCTTAGCCACGCATACCCAGGCCTGTTGAAATTCAATAGGGATTATTCTCAGGTGGGTGGGGTTAGGACTGCTGCTAAAATTGCAATTTAGTATTAATATGTAATGATAAAATGCCCCCCCCCAATAATTACTCAGCTAATAGATCTCCTGTACTAGGAATATTTTATTTTGTATGATTTCTTCATCTTTATTCAGCGTAGCAGGGATAAAGAAACAAACACAATTTTCCTTGACTCCATGTGTTTGTTCATAGAAGTTCATAGAATCATAGAGTTGGAAGAGACCACAAGGGCCATCCAGTCCAATCGCCTGCCAAGCAGGAAACACCATCAAAGCATTCTTGACAGATGGCTGTCAAGCCTCTGCTTAAAGACATCCAAAGAAGGAGACTCCACCACACTCCTTGGCAGCAAATTCCACTGTTGAACAGCTCTTACTGTCAGGAAGTTCTTCCTAATGTTTAGGTGGAATCTTCTTTCTTGTAGTTTGAATCCATTGCTCCGTGTCCGCTTCTCTGGAGCAAAAGAAAACAACCTTTCTCCCTCCTCTATATGACATCCTTTTATATATTTGAACATGGCTATCATAGGACCCCTTAACCTTCTCTTCTCCAGGCTAAACATACCCAGCTCCCTAAGCTGTTCCTCATAAGGCATCGTTTCCAGGCCTTTGACCATTTTGGTTGCCCTCCTCTGGACACGTTCCAGCTTGTCAGTATCCTTCTTGAACTGTGGTGCCCAGAACTGGACACAGTATTCCAGGTGAGGTCTGACCAGAGCGGAATACAGTGGTACCGTACTATTACTTCCCTTGATCTAGATGCTATACTCCTATTGATGCAGCCCAGAATTGCATTGGCTCTTTTACCTGTTGCATCACACTGTTGACTCATGTCAAGTTTGTGGTCTACCAAGACTCCTAGATCCTTTTCACCTGTACTGCTCTCAGGCTAGGTGTCACCCATCCTGTATTTGTGCCTTTAATTTTTTTTTGCCCAAGTGTAGTTCTTTACATTTCTCCCTGTTAAAATTCATCTTGTTTGCTTTGGCCCAGTTGTCTAATCTGTTAAGGTCATTTTGAAGTGTGATCCTGTCCTCTGGGGTATTAGCCACCCCTCCCAATTTGGTGTCGTCTGCAAACTTGCTCAGGATGCCCTCAAGCCCATCATCCAAGTCATTGATAAAGATGTTGAATAAGACTGGGCCCAAGACAGAACCCTGTGACACCCCACTAGTCACTACTCTCCAGGATGAGAAGGAGCCATTGATGAGCACCCTTTGGGTTTGGTCAGTCAGCCAGTTACAAATCCACTGAATGGTAGCATTGTCTAGCCCACATTTTACCAGCTTCTTTACAAGAATATCATGGGGCACCTTGTCAAAGGCCTTGCTGAAATCAATGGATAATCAATTTTTTCACATAGCTGGGCTTGAGCATAAATCTGCCCAACGTTCCTTCCAAACCACTCCCCCTAAAGAAGCCTAGATTAAGTGGGCCTGAACATGTTCAGGGGGTAAAATGGCTGGTTTTCTTTTAATGTCTAAAATTTTATATATTATGTTGGAGTCCAACATCATCAGGATAGATAAAATAAAGTATTTATTCCCTACCTTTATTCCCTACCACAGGAGGCAGTGGCAGCCACCAACCTGGATGGCTTTAAAAGAGGATTGTGCAAATTCTTGGAGGAGGAGAAGGCTATCAGTGCTGCCTCCACAATCTTTCTTAATACCCGTTTCTGGGAGTCACAGGAGGGGAGAGGGCTCTTATGTTCAGCTCAGGCAGGCACCTGTTTGGCCACTGTGAGAACAGGAGGCAGGACTAAAATAATAGAATTATAAAGTTGGAAGGGACTCCCAGGGTCCTCTGGTCCAGCCCCCTTGGCCTGATCTATATTAGCGTCTGGAAGCCACCAGGTTCTCCATCTCTGATTTAAGATAAAGTCTACTTCCGAAATGAAAACAGAATAAGCATCTAACTCCCATGCCAGCCATTCAGAGCTTTGAAGCATATTACTCTGTATTTCATAAGCAGAGGAGAAAACATCGGATCTGTTATCTGGCTCTTCTTTTGAGGAGCTCAGACTGCTGCATGTTTTGAAGCAAATATGGAGAGTCCTGCTTGGGTAAGTAGTTGGCGGGATTTCCAGAAAACAATAAGACTAGCAAAATGTCTTAGAGGGTTTATGCACATGTGTAATGAGCTTAAGCACAGGCTATTTTAAAGCAATGGGCGAGACTGAAAAGATGGGGCGACACGGGGAACGTGGAGTGCCCTTTATCTACATAGCGTTTCTACCAGACACATCAGAACGCCTAGCAATGCAGCCTCTTTTGCCCTTAGACACACTTGAAATGCAACCGGATCTCTGCCTGCATCAATAACTCTGTAAAGTCCCACTGCAACACTATTGTATGTTTCTGGGGAGGAAAGAATTTTAAGCCAATGAAGATTTAGCCGCCATTGTGCGCCTGTGAGGCGTGTGAGCTCATCTGAAGCTCATTGGAGGCCCACCCGCCTTTCAGGGGGATGGCAGAGGGCAGAATGCGAAACCTTAGTGGCTAGTAATATTGGTGCATCTTTGGGAAAGGGGGTCTCTAATGAGAAACACCTTTTGTGTTGCTATTGTCATTGACACTGAAAGGGGATCAAGATCTTTTGAAAAGGAAAGCAATGGATGCACTCTGATTTGCGATAGGTTTTCAATAGCTAAATGAGTAGCAGATTCAGTTAAGCATCCTTGATGGGTGACCCCCATTGGCCACTGCCTCCCCTATTTCTTATTAAATAGGTGGCCAAATCAAAAGGTTGTTTCAAGTTGTTTCAGCAAAATTAAAACAAACCGTGCCTTTAGATGTAGGTAGGAGATCTGCACTTACAGAAAAGGAAGGGGACTTTCTCTGGTTATAGACCACATGTGTTTATTTGTTAATGTGAGAAATGACCCCTCTTTATTTTTTGCTCTGTATTCACACATGTATATTTGCAAATGGTGACCATCTGCCACTTGGCTGATGTGGGTTTGCCGTGGCTATTAAACAGGGAGAAGAACACTAAGGTTTTGCTAAGCTGTTGTTGTGTTACAGTGTGGGAATGGAGTAGATGAAGAGCTTTCTGCAGAGATGTTTAATGTCCTTGAAGTTTTATGGCTGAAATGTTCCTTACTAAGAAATGTGGACCAGATTTGGAAGGGTTCTTCAATGCACATTTACAGTGCACAGCATGAGATTTCTGCCTGTGGGTCTGCTTGTATTAAAAGAGACATGTTGTTGCTGCTGTTTTCCCCCTAGGCAGTGAATGGCACAATATGCAAAGTGGTAATTCTAAGCAAGAGGACTGGAAGTCAGCAGGAGATTGGTGTGCGAGAACTTTCTAAAAACTTAGCTGTTTGTATTTAGCAGGCTGAGTGCCCAGTTAGCAACCCAGTCAAGCCCCAGCACTTAGAAGAAGAGAAGAAGAGTTTGGAATTGATATCCTGCTTTATCTCTACCTGAAGGAGTTTCAAAGCGGCTAACAATCTCCTTTCCCTTCCTCCCCCACAACAGACACCCTGTGAGGTGGGTGGGGCTGAGAGACTTCAGAGAAGTGTGACTAGCCCAAGGTCACCCAGCAGCTGCATGTGGAGGAGCGGAGACGAGAACCCGGTTCCCCAGATTACGAGTCTACCGCTCTTTACCACTACACCACCCTGACTCTCTTGGGTTTAAAGTGATTTATGGCTACGTACTGGTACTATGATCTCAGGGACGCAGGTGGTGCTGTGGGTTAAACCACTGAGCCTAGGGCTTGCTGATCAGAAGGTCAGTGGTTCGAATCCCTGCCGTGGGGTGAGCTCCCGTTGCTCAGTCCCAGCTCCTGCCAACCTAGCAGTTTGAAAGCTCCTCAAAGTGCAAGTAGGTAAATAGGTACTGCTCTGGCAGGAAGGTAAACGGCGTTTCCGTGTGCTGCTCTGGTTCACCAGAAGCGGCTTTGTCATGCTGGCCACATGACCTGGAAGCTGTACGCCGGCTCCCTCGGCCAATAACACGAGATGAGCGCCGCAACCCCAGAGTTGGTCACGACTAGACCTGATGGTCAGGGGTCCCTCTACCTTTCCTATGATCTCTTGGACTGTGAAAGCCAGGGCTGGCCAATTTAAGCTTTAATGCATGGGAGAGGGAGAGCATAAGATTCACAGGAAGGCTCAAAGGAAGGCTCCTGGGTATTTTGTAATAAGTCAGCATGTGTTTAAAATACTTGTTCTGATTCTTTTTTACCCTTCACAACAACCAGAAATGTAGCTGTGGGAATAGATTATGGCCTCACTAATTGACTGCCTAGTGCAGGCTTTATGGGGCATGCGACCTTCTAAATATTGTTGGGCCACAGATCCCATCAAGCCCGGCCAAGCATGGTCAGGGATGATGGGCGTTGCAGTCCAGTAACCTTTGGGTGCCCCCAACCTTTGGATGCTCACTAGCAAAAACCAGATCAAGGCCTAGCTCACTCTGTGGGTTAGATCCAAGGTGTAGCGAGGCAACCCCATGGTTTTAATGGTGGCCATGAATTCCTGAGCCAGACCTGACACGGCAATCCCAACTTGGACATGGAATTTCTCCAACACTAAAGTTCTTGGGTTCTCCAAAACAGTCTCTGAGACCCCTTCTAGTAGCTCAGACAGAAGTGTATCTACCTACTCAGACTGGCCATTATCCCATCCTGTACAGCAGGGGGCGGGAACTTCCAGCCCATGGGGCAATCTTGGACCACTAGGGGGTTGAATTTGTCACACCAGAGTGTTTTCCCCAAACCATGCCCACCTACCCACCAGCTGATGTCACTGGTCACATATGCTGGTGAGAAGGAGGAAAAAGGTTTAACTCAGCATTGGATGCATCATCTGTTTATAGCTGCCAAGTTATCCCTTTTTTAAAGGGATTTTCCCTTATGCTGAATAGGCTTCCTCGCGGGAAAAGGGAAAACTTGGCAGCTATGCATCTGTTCTCAGCAGGATTTAATCTGTAATCATCTGTTGAGCAAAGATTAATGATCAATACGTGATTGGAAATTTAAAAGGGAATTTGGGGGGGGTCTCTTGACACCCTCTCCTCTGCTTCAGCCTCAGAGCCTGAATTGCTCCCTGTCACAGGTTCTTCCTGCTCACTAAACCCTGTTGCCCCTTAACTTCTAACACCTCCTCCCACCAATCTTCTCCCACTGAGTGCTCCTCTTTGTCCCCCCACCAATGCCCTGGCTCTGAGCCTTCCTCCTGTGGGTTTTCCCTTTCGGATTCCTTGGCTGGTGTCTCCCACTACTCCTCTTCGTCTATCCTTTTCTGAAACTGGTTGAATGAGCAATATAAAATATTAAGCACCCCCCCCCCCAAGATTTAGACAATATCATGTTGTTGTTTTCTCAGTTTAATGGTAAGCTTCAACATCAGACCATTTTCATTTTGACCTCCTGAAGCCCTTCTTTCAAAATATTATGTAAACCTGACAGTGTATTTTTATTTAAAAGAGGTCAAGTCATACTTAATTAAGCATGCACAACAATCTGTAGCTCATTTGGAAGTTCAAGGATCTCTGTTGTCATAATGAATCCATTTGTTCACCACATGTTCTTTGAGAATAAATTAGCAATGCATTTACACAATCAACCAACCACTACTTAATGGATTCAGTCACAAGATCTAAATAAACCCATGTTATGAATGGGTCTGTTCTCCATTCCTTATAGTCATTATTCCTGCCCAGGTACGTGCTTTTTTCGTTATGTAAAAAGCCATGTTGGGTATTCAGAAGAGAGTGACCAAGATGGATGACAAGCCTTATGAAGAATGGTTGAGGAAGCTGGGTTTGTTTAGCCAGGAAAAGAGAATATTCAGAGGTGATATAATAGCTATCACATGGAAGATGGAGCAAGCTTGTTTTTTGCTGCTCAAGGCAGGATCCAAACTAACAGATTCAAATGACGAGATTCCAGCGGAACAGTTAGAAGAACTGATGATAAGAGTTACAGGTAGGTAGCTGTGTTGGTCTGCCGTAGTCGAAACAAAATAAAAAAAATTCATTCCAGTAGCACTTTAGAGACCAACTAAGTTTGTTATTGGTATGAGCTTTCGTGTGCATGCACACTTATCTGAAGAAGTGTGCATGCACATGAAAGCTCATACCAATAACAAACTTAGTTGGTCTCTAAGGTGCTACTGGAAGGAATTTTTTCATTTTGATGAAAAGAGCTGTTGGACTACTTCAGAAGGTGGTGGATTTTCCTTTACTGGAGGTTTCCAAACAGAGGTTGGATGGCCATCTGCCAGGGATTCTTTAGCTGCTATTTCTGCATTGCAGCCGGTTGGACTAGATTTTCTGGATTTGCTTTTTTAAGACATTAAGGAGGTATATACATTCTAGGATTGCCGTGTTCCATCCCCACAATTCAGAAAACCTAATGTGTTTATAGTGCAAACCAATGTTGTAACAAGGCTTCCACCTTCTTCATTTGAAGAGAGCTCTGAGGTCAAAATACACATAACCTGCAGTTAGCTTACAATGTTAGGTCCCAACCATGAAGCTCTGTGTTTGAATCTGCTGGTTGGTCTTTTAAACTCAGCCTTTCCCAGCTTCATATCCCCAGATGCTGTTTGGCTGCAGCCCCTGCCATCTTTGACCATTTGCCATACTGGCTAGAGCCAAAGGTAGCTGTATTCCAACAACATCTGTAGACCCAGAGTTTCTTTTAGAAGGCTGTTTTAGCATGTGATAGGCAGGGTTAAACCTAGGGACTTCTGCATGCAAGGCACAGGCTCCACCACTGAACTGTGATCATAGAATTATAGAATTGTAAGTTACCTGAAAGGTCATCTGGTCTAAATCCCTGCTGACACAGAAGCACTTAGATGCAACCATCCAGGCTCCACTTAAAAACCTCTAACAAAGGAGTTCCATTGTCCCATTGTCAAACAACTCCTTCCATTGGGAAGACTTCTGAGCATACCTGCCAAGTTCCTGCCTGAGAAATAAGGGACTGGACCGGAAGTAGCAGGCCGGAAGTAGCGCTGCCGCCATTTTGGAACTGGGCAGAGCCTGCTCAGAAGCGACTTTTGATGCTGCTCTGCCCTGTTCCAAAATGGCCGCCACACCAGAAGTCGCGCTGCAGCCATTTTGGAACTGGGCAGAGCAGCTTCTGAGCATGCTCCGCCCAGTTCCAAAATGGCCACCACGGCAGAATAAACTGGGGAAAAACAAAAAAAAATCCGTTTTTTCGGCTGGGAACAGCTGGAAAAACAGGGGTTTCCCGGGGAATACGGGAGACTTGGCAGCAATGCTTCTAGATCCTCTTTCTTGTTATTCTTTTAACCCTATTGGTTTGGGTCCTACCCTCTGAAAAATAGGAAACAAATTTGTCCCATCATCTATGTCCCATCATTATGTGACAACTCTTCAAATATTTAAAGATTGGTGTCATGTTTTCTTTTAATCATTGCTTCTCCCATTTAAACATACTCAACTTATCAAACTTTTCTTCACGGTCATACTTTATCCCTCCCCTGTAAGTTTCTGGTATAATTTTAAGTGCTGAGCCATTTAAGTATTAATGAAATCAAGTTCCCCCCATCACTGTAAATGTTCCTTTTCTTTTAAAATCCACATGAAGCAGGTTTTGGCATTGAAAAGGTGTGTGTGTATGTTTGTTTGCCTTAGAAAATCACTAAGAAGGTGAACCTGAAGGAAATTGCCGCATGTGCACATTTGTTTTGGTTTAAACGGTTTATGGTTTCCAGCATGGGTGCAGAATGAAGGGACTCCAGATACCTTCACTTTTGGAGACGTAAAGCTGGCCTTACAGCTTCGGCCAGTTTTAATCAAGTTTACTACCTGCTCTAAACTGCTTTCACTTCATAAAGCTGACACGGAGGAGATAAAAATGGTGATGATGAGAAAATCCATTGTTGGCACATCCATGGAGACAAATGGAAAACATTCTAAGAGATGAAACACAGATTCTTTCCTCCAAGATATCTGATTGGAAACACTTGATAACTAGTTTGGTATTACTTTGGGGGTGGGAGGAATCCATCCGACTGTCCTTCTGTGGCTCACTACTTGGTGTGTTTAGAAATAGCACAGAGACGATGAAATGTTTTTATTACTTCCTGTTTTTCAAAGATAATGGTTGAGATGGTGTGGTGAATTGGTTAGGAAAACTTTTCTAAACCTAAGGGAGCTTGGTTTTCACAAGCAGAAAACCAGGAGGTTCCTTAAGCCTTTGATGAGCCACCACTGACTAGCCTGTAGGCCATGTTCAACCAGGTGGCAAACCTGCTTGACCCCAAAGCAAAGTTTAAGGATGATTCAGAATTCACACGCACACATTTTTCTACATTCCACATTACAGGAGGTTGGACTAGACAACCCTTTGGGTCCCTTCTAGCTCTACAGTTCTGTGATTTAATGATTACAAAAAACAATGGGTTCTGGTGTTATGAGAGAGGGAGAGAGGGAGAAAAACTTTTCTCTACCCAGTTTCTTCTTGCCATGCATATTTTATACACTTTTGTCATGTCACCTCTTACCATTTCTCTGAACTAAAAGGGCCCAAATGCACACTCCTCAACTGCCCAAATTAAATCAGGACATCCCATTCTTGGGTGGGTGAGATTACAATCTTGCACAAGATCACGGAGCCCCAAAACACACAATTTTGGGCTCAGTGCTCTCATGCAGGTCATGTGTCTCACACAGAGGCATGGCCAGGAAGACGTACATCCCAGTTTTCGCCCTCAACAAGTTGGAGGGTATTCAGATGCTGCAACTTTTCTTCATAGGAGAGTCACTCCACCATAGTCTTCCCATTCACCACAGTTACCTGGTTTCTCCCTTGTGCAGGTGTGGGGCTGGGGGCAGAAGCAGCGGACACAATCCTGTTCCCTTCCTTCACATGTTGATTTTGGATCAGGGGTGGGGAACCTATGGCCCTCTGGAAGTTATTGGACTACAGCTCCCATCATCCCTGATAATTGGCCTTGCTGGCTTGGGCAGCAACTGGTGGGTCACAGATTCTGTATGTTCTGTGTGCTTTCAGTCAGGGTGGATAAAAATCAATGATTTTTTTAAAAAAATCAAAAAAATCGGATTTTTTTGATTTAAATCGGATTTTTTTGATTTAAATCTATTTTTTTGCTTTAAATTGGATTTTTTTAAATAAAATGCTTTTTGAGGAAAGAATATTACCATCCAAAGGTTATTCCATCATGAAATAAAGATTAGTTTTTTTTAATTATGTAGTATAAGGTTGTATATGTTTAATTTATGGGGTAAATAAATTCCATTAATCCATTCACCTCTTCCAGAGGTTTTTGTAAGATTATTGGGCAGTTTCTCTGCCTACAAGATATTATCACAGGTGCTTGGTTTACTTTTGCAGTTCTCAAAACTGAATTTGACTCAACAGAGATCACATGCCTCTTCTTCACAGGAAAAATGTTATAACATGAACAGAGTTGAGAAAAAGACCTTAATCCTATTGTTCTACAAACCTATGAATACAGAAGCAACCCCTTCAGTGCTAAGTTTCAAGAAGTTCAGTGAATAGAATAGAAACAATATTTTTCTGATTGTTTGGACAGTATTTAAGTTTTTCATGTGTAGGCTGGGCTGACAGTCTAAGTTTCTTAAAATATATATATATTGTTTTTGTTTAGCCAAATTAGTTAACAAACATGGATGTTTGTTTAAGCAAATAACATTTGCTGAAATGTTATTGTTTCAGTTGAATAAATCTATTTAAATTGTTATTATTAAGGTAATGATTATTTTTCTCCTTCCTAAGTACAACAGTAAAGTTGTCCAAATATGAATGATTAACCTATTAAACTGGGGATAAAAAAACTAATATGAAAAGTTGTTATTCTAAAAATCTTCATCTACTTGCATAATAAAGTTATACCAGCAAGAATTAGTCTTTATGATTTAAATCAACTATGATTTAAATCAAGCCTTACTGACTAGTGATTTAAATCGTGATTTAAATCGTGATTTAAATCAGTTTGATTTAAATCAAATCCACCCTGCTTTCAGTATGTCTGGAAAGGGCTAATATGAGATGAAGAAAAACGTTTTTTTCGGTAGCAAAATTGGAGAGAGAGAGAGAGAGAGAGAGAGAGAGAGAGAGAGAGAGAGAGAGAGATGGATGATGGGATTGTGGATGGGATGCTGTGAGAAGGTTTGGGAAGGGAAATGCTGAATTGAACTTCCAAAGTGCCACCAATTGAAATGTTGACACAAATCCTATCTGTCTTGCTAAGAAAAAAAACAAACAGTAGATTAATCAAAGCTGATACACTGGCATGATGCCCAGAATTCTGGTAAGATGAAATCTGGTGCAGCAGATCAGAAATAATTGGGTGAAGAATTTGCACTGTGGATTATACTTGAATGAGAGACTATCCGGCTTTGGACTTGGCTTGAAGACTCCAAATCACTATATTGAATGTTAGTCTTGGGATTATATGATGGTCTGCTCAGAACAGAGACAATTTATGTAGTGCCCTCCGGGTGTTGCTTGGCTAAATCTCCTGTCATCCCTGTCCATTGTGCATGTGAGGTGACGTTGATGGAAACTGGAGCCAAGCACATCTGGACGGCGTCATGTTGCTTACTCTTGGTGCAGAAGAGTGCTATTGTTATCACATCATCAGCACCATCAATTTATTAATCACCTTCTGCACAATCATCTCAAGGTAAAGAGAAGTAAAAAGAAAAAATTAAACACACATGCACACCAGCCAATACATTTTTAAAAAAACACTAAATGCAAAGCAGACACTCATGGGAAAGACCCACGTATACAGCGGGGGAAGGTTCCAGATGTAACCCCTAGACACCCCCAGCAAAGGCTAGGAGAGAACCCATAAACCCAGCCTAGATGGACCCAAAGTGTCTGACTTGGTATAAGGCCGCTTGCTATGACTGGGCTCTGCATCCTCATACATAAGCCATCTGAGGTGAGCTTTGGGTTGGTCAGCTGTGTAAAGTGGACCTTATTATTCCCCACCTCCCACCCCTGAACTCAAGTTCACCCACCAAGCTCTGTGGCTAAGGTCTGGATCCAGCTCTCCGCAGGCTAAGCCCAGCTGTGTAGCCACTACACTAGACTGGCTCTTTGCATTTCCGTTCTTTCATCCCTAGCATGTACCACTCTGGGTGAGCTGCTGTTGGATCATTTTTCTCACCTAATCACCAGCTGCCACTATGCCAGTCCTAATGCTTCAGTATTGGAGTCCCTCATCAACGCATAATTCTTGTTATCATTCACAATCTGCTGCCACTAGATCAGTGAAAACAAATGATTGTCACTTTCCATTATGTACACGGCCGTTGCTGCGCCTATTTAAATACATTCACTTAGCAATGAAATGTTAACATCTGTTTTCCATTTGGAGAATCAGCACTTCATCTCCGTGAATGGCTGGCAAGTAGCCCTTCCCATTGTGTACACTGCCTTAAATCCCTGTGAAGTCCACCACTGAATGTTTAATCCAGATTGCCCCATGTTTTTCTCCAGGGTTTTCATCGAAATTAAATTTGGCACACAATTGGGCGTAAGTCTTGAACAGTTTCTGTAGCAGGAATCTGCAACTTATAAAGGTTTTGGAAATGTGTTGCTGGATATATTTGTGAATCTGAAAGATGTTTGGCATGTAGCATGGCTTTTTTTTTAAAAAAAGAGTAGAGTTAAATCTTAAGTGTAAATCTTATTGTTACAAAATATATTTTAGGAGGACAAATGTTCATGGGGCTCTGATTTAGTATTCTGCGAAGTCCAGACAATTTAGAGCTACACAGTTTCAATGATTGATCAGAGCTTCTTTAACGGACTAAAAAGGTGACCCAGATTTAGTGGACAGAAGCTCATCCACCCCATCCCATTACTTCCGCAAACCTTGGTGCTCCCCTAAGAATAAGAAAATCAGAAGCCCCTGCTGGATCCGGCCAATGACCCCTCTAGTCCAGCATCCTGCTCTCACATTGGCCAACCAGATTTCTGTAGAAAACCAAGAAGCAGGACAAAGCACTTTCTTTGGTCTCATTACTAATTCATTTTTTTTCTAGAAGGATTCTGGTATCATGGGGGAGAGAGAAATCTCTCTAGCAACTTTCTTCACACTTCACTTATCTTTTTATTCCTCTATCTCGTCCCCCTGTACCATGCTTCTTTTCTAAACTAAAACAGTTATGATAACAAATGTATAAAAACTTCTGTATACAGAGCTACTTGCTGCCTTCAGGTGTCTTCTAAAAGTCAGACAGTTGTTTATTTCCTTGACATCTGACGGGAAGGTGTTCCACAGGGCAGGCGCCACCACAGAGAAGGCCCTCTGCCTGGTTCCCTGTAACTTGGCTTCTCACAGTGAGGGAACCACCAGAAGGCCCTCGGTGCTGGATCTCAGTGTCCGGGCTGAATGATGGGGGTGGAGACGCTCCTTCAGGTATACAGGACTGAGGCCGTTTAGGGCTTTAAAGGTCAGCACCAACACTTTGAATTGTGCTCAGAAATGTCCTGGGAGCCAATGAAAAGCTTTCAGGACCAATGTTATATGGTCCTGGTAACCACTCCCAGTCACCAGTCTAGTTTCCGCATTCTGGATTAGTTGTAGTTACAGGTAGGTAGCCGTGTTGGTCTGAGTCAAAGCAAAATAAAACATATTCCTTCAGTAGCACCTTAAAGACCAACTAAGTTTTTATTTTGGTATGAGCTTTCGTGTGCATGCACACTTCTTCAGATACACTTGAAACAGGTATCAAGTGTATCTGACGAAGTGTGCATGCACACGAAAGCTCATACCAAAATAAAAACTTAGTTGGTCTTTAAGGTGCTACTGAAGGAATTTTTTATTTTGGACTAGCTGACCCGGCCACACGTTGCTGTGGTTCTTTCCTGTGATCCCCACCCACCCTGTCACGATCCATGACGTATCCTGCCCCTCCTCCCTCCACCCCAGCTCATCCCTGTGTTTCCGTAGGATACCCTTCCCTCTGTTGTCCCTGGGGAGTGTTGGTCCCTACCCCCTGTATCTCCATACCTTGGCCCCCACCCTTCGAAAAGGAACTGTTAGGTTCTGGGTTCTATTTCCCAGCATGCACTTTTGTCTGAAATCTCTGTTGTTCCTGGGAAGTGTTGGCCCCTACCCCTGGTATCTTCCTACATTGGCCCCCACCCATAGCTGTCAAGTCTCCCGTATTCCCCGTAAACCCCCATTTTCCCAGCTGTTCCCAGCCGAAAAAATGGAATTTTTTGTTTTTCCCCGGTTTATTGTGGCGCAATGGCCATTTTGGAGCTGGGCGGAGCGTGCTCAGAAGCAACTTTTGATGCTTCTTTGCCCAGTTTCAAAATGGCTGCAGCACGACTTCTGGTGCGGCGGCCATTTTGGAACAGGGCAGAGCAGCATCAAAAGTAGCTTCTGAGCATGCTCCGCCCAGTTCCCAAATGGCAGCAGCGCTACTTCCGGTCTGCTACTTCCAGTCCAGTCCCTTATTTCTCTGGGCTGAACTTGGCAGCTATGTTTGGAGAAGGAACTGTCAGTTTCTGGGTTCCAATTCCCAGTATTTACTTTTGTGTGAGCCCTCTGTTGTCCCCTCCCCCTGTATCTCCATACATTGGCCCCTGTGCACGCATCGTGAACATTTCTATATATTTAGATTAAGGATTGGGGGTGATGATGTGCCCTGGGACCCAGAGAACTACTTTTAAAATCCTGACGGGGGGGGGGGTCAAATAGCGAAGCCCCACAGCCCTGTAGCAACAGAGAGGCCCAGACAGAAGGAGGGGGATCATATGGGCCACTTGGCGCGGGCCTCCAAATCCAAAGGGGGCCTCGGTCAGCATATTCACAATCAGTAAAATGAAAAAAGTAACAAAAGGGTTAAAAACAGGGTCACATTATCTACCTGGCCCCGGTCTCTGTCTGGCCCTGCAAGGGCCTGGCAACAGAAGGTGCGTTCTGAAGCAACCGAGTTGTTCAGTTCCATAAAAAACCCAGGAAGTGGCAAGGGGAAGTAGGGCATTGTAAATCGAGGGGGTTGGAATTGGGCACTGCAAATATCTGAGGACTTAAACTGGGGAGAGAAAGTGCATGGTTGTTGTTGTTTTTTAAAAAAAGACGCAGAGGGTTGCATTCAGTCGTAGTATATGTGAAATGGAGGGTAATAGCCCCCCTTCAGATCCCCCTGAGCCTCAGAGTCCCCCTGAGTTGAGGCGAGATACTGTGGAGAGGGCAGGTTTCATCCCTGTGTCCCCCCCCCTGTTCTGACCCATTACATATCCCTGCCCTATATTCGCCCCCCCCCACCTCCACTTGGCCTAGTCTGGAAAGCGGCCTAGTCTGCAAAGCCGAGGTGAGATATTGTGGAGAGGGCAGGTTTCATCCCTGTGTCTCCCCCCCCCCCCCGTTCTGACCCATTACGTATCCCTGCCTTCTATTCATTGGACCTTGTTGCTGGAAAAGGCCTGTTTTCAGTTGAAACAAAATAAAAATATTCCTTCCAGCAGCACCTTAAAGACCAACTAAGGTGCTGCTGGAAGGAATTTTTTTATTTTGTTTTGACTACGTCAGATGTTGTGGCTAATCCCTGTGACTGGCCCCATGTGTCCCGATCCATGATCTATTCTGTTTGTGTGTCCCCCCTCTCCGTGACCGGCGTATCTCATGACGTTTTGAAGGATGGTATTTATTTTTGTCTTGTGGTTATTTGGTGGGGGATTTGGGGGGGGGGTAGTGTTGCTAAATTGTGAAGTAAAAACCCCTTGCCGTGCAGGGGCCTACATAAATCAAAGGCTGTGCTGTGATCTGTGCCACCCCCACCCCCCAGGCAGGCCCCAACCTCCACTTGGCAATGTTGGTTTTTTGGTGGGTTTTTTTGGGGGGGTAGTGGTGCTAAATGGTAAAGTAAAAACCCCTTGCCGTGCCCCCAAGTGCATTGCTGTGGGTTTCCCCCCTCCCCGGGCCTGTCAGGGGCCTACATAAAACAAAGGCCTAGATAATGGCCGCCTTGGAGAATCAGTTGCTTGGTTGATTATGATGTCATTTGGTTTGTGAGTGTGGATTAGATTTCGCAGGAAGGGAGGGGGTGTACTGTGGGAGGAATTCCACTTGAGGGCGCTGTTTGAGTTGGTGGAAAAGCAGGTCTGTACCTGCGCAGGTGTGCTATTTGAGGGATTTTTGCCCCCAACAACGTGCGGGGAGTGGCCTGGATCATTGTGTCAAAATTTCAGGATGATCGGTCAAGCGGTTACAGAGAAAAGTGGAACCTGGATTTTCACGATTTTTACATTTATATATATATAGATTAGTTGTAGTTTCTGAGTCACCTTCAAAGGTAGCCCCACATAGAGCATTGTATCCTCTATTTATGTGCCTTGGAAAAAGAACAGTCCTCAAAACATTTTTTTAACCATTAAGGGCCCAATCCTTCCATACTCGTGCACAGTTCCCAGGCATGTCAACATAACTCATGTAGGACAACCCCCCAAAGTACCGAGCTCAGAGTCTTACTCCTCATATCAGTCTCTCTCTGGGTGTGTTTAACATCAATTTGGTCACTTTTCCTGCCTTGATCTGGTTGCAGTTTCTGCCTTGCTTGCTCACTTTCCCTTTTACTTCTCAGCTTCTTACTTCACATGGCTGTGATTTTGATGCAATGTTTGATGCTAGAGGTGAACTGAAAATGGGAGGCTGAAAATTTTCAAACAGTTGCTCTCTCTTGAAAAGCAAGAAGGTTTAGCATCCACTTTCCAGTGCCTCAGTGGCCTTCTCTAAGAAGCTACCTTGTGACCTTAACTCACCTAAGTGCAGTATGCAAATGATGCTTTCCAAAAGGGTATGGGAGAATGTGATGCTAATGTCCAAATACCAAGATGAAGGTCTACTAGTCTTGCATATTGAGCATGCTGCTTGATGGAAGCGAGTTGTGGCAACTTACAAGCGCCAGGAGTGATGCCTCAGTGCCTTCCACATCCGCTGCATTAGGAAGATTTGGGCATCAAATGGCAGGACAGAGTGTCAGACAAATTTGTGTTCTCCCAAGCACATATTCCCGGCATGTTTGCACTCTTGTCTCAGCAACATCTACTCTGGATTCGTCATATCCACAGAATGGAAGATCCCCAAGGATGTGCTCAACAGGGGAAAGGCTTCAGGCACCAGGCAGACCAACTCTGCACCACAAAGATGTCTGTAAATGTGACATGGAGGCTGACATCAACCCTGCCATGATTGTAATGCCTGGAGACAGACAGTCAGGTTGTGCATTCATAGCAGTGGCCAGAGGAGGAATGACTGCTGGGAGGAGCACAGAGAGAAGAAATGCCTTGGTGCATCTGCAGCAGCACAACCACCAGACGCCTTCATCTGTCCCAGATGCAACAGTACATGTCTCTCCCTTATCAATCTCTACAACCACAGCATGCGCTGTAACCTTCCAACAGTTTGACCTTAGGGCCACAGTGGATAGCTTAATGAAGATTAGAGGTGTCAGAGAATTCTGATAAAAACAGAAATGTTAAGTTAATATAACAGAGGACACATAAATCAACCTAATAAGTTGAAGGAAAAATTGATATTCTTTCAATGCATTGGAATAACAAGTTTCATGATGATGCTCAGCCTTAGGCTGTCTTCAATTTGTTGTGATCCTATTAGTATTTGTAAACAGCTGTCTTTATTTACTTTATTGAGGCTTGTTTGTTAGAATCTATTATTTTGCTGTTTTAATGATATAAACAAAGTATTAAAAAATCAATCCAGAATGGAAGCCAATCCAGTGAATGTGATCCATATTCACTAATATTTCTACTTTCGGTCTGCAAGTGATACGGAATTGATAACCTCCCCCTTCCTTATCTGCATTGCATTTCCTTTGCATTGAAATGAATGGGGTGGAGACATTTACACTTCCAGTTTAGCACGTCCTGCATCGGGTCGCGGGTCCACTCTCTGAGGTGTACCCCATAACAGAAATTGGAATTAGGGGTGAAACGAAGGTGACGTTGACCCCTGAAAAGCCTTGAGAGGGGATCTCAAGCCCCAGAAGTACCAAGTGGTGCAGGAAAGGAGTTTCCCAATCACTCCAACACTAATTAAAAGTGACGGAGGAGGGAAGATCCTCAACGCTCAGAACAGGGCATTCCTAGCTGTGAGACACCTTGAGATTTGAGCAAATCAGTGCTAAATTTATCCATAAATTGGAATTAAAACTACAACTACTGCTTTTCAACAACAAAGAACAAGTTATGCATAACGGAGGTACATGAAATGAAAAGCAATAATTTGGAATTAAAACAGAACCGTGAGTGAAGGAGAAAAGGACAGTTTTAATAACTGCGGAAAAGAACTTTGTGAAAGAGAAACTCAAAAGCAAAAAATTATTACATAGTTTTTAAAAAGTATAAAATTTGGCTAGCCTAAAAGCATTTTCGAGAGGGAAAACAGACTTATGTGCAGCCCGACCCTTGGCAGAGACAGCACACCAAGAGGCATCTCGGGGAGATAAGCGAAAGAGCACACGATAAGATCTCTCCCTGCCAACCTTATTTTTAAGAACTCCTCTATTATATATTGATAAATCCTTAATGAATTGACTGTGTGTATAGACAAGCAATAATAATTTGTGTTAGAGTTAACTGTGGGTAATAAATTGTATATAACTGAGGTTTGCAAATAAAAAAATGGTATAAGGTATAAATTTATATTTATAAATTTGGTATATTTCTTTGAAGCAAAGAAATTAGGGGAAAAGTAAAATAAAATAAGAAGAGGGTAGAGAAAGAATTAGAGAGCCAAGGAAAAGTCAAGGAAGAAATTACAGATCTGACAAAATACAGGAAAAAACTTGGGATGCAATTGCTACACTGGAAATGCACCAACAAAAGATGACATTGTGTTTTAGGAGCCTACCAGAACACCAGGAGGAGAATATTGAAGAAAAGATCATAAAAGAACTGGCATTATGACAATTGATATACCCATAATTGATATGACAAATGACACACACAAAAAGTGTTTCTATATGCTACAACTGCAGCAAGAATATTAATTGCTAGGAATTGGAAGGGAGATAAGACACCAATATAGGAAGAATGGCAAATCAAATTGTGTGAGGATTTGGAATTGGCAAAAAGACAGAGGCAATTAGGAACCAACTAAAACAAAAATTTTTAAAAAGTAGGAATGTATAAAAGACTATTTAGAAAACATTGTTCTCAAAAAAAAATCCTTGATATGTTTCAAATAAATTTCACAAAGTTAAGAACAGATAGATAAGTTATATTATGTAATAGAAAGGTAATAAAGACAAACAACACAGTCAAAAAGAGAAAGACGATAGAAGAAGTTGCAATGAGGTGGTGAAAATCACTTGTGAAGAAATATTGATATTGTCTGGTATATTATTAGAATATGTGTATGAATAACCAATGAAAAAATTAATAAAAAGCATTTAAAAAAAAGAAAGAAAAAGAAATGAATGGAGTAGAATAACACAATTACATAACATGTAACTTGTGTTACATAATTTCTCCACATGGACAGTAAGACGGATCCTGAGTTTTTGGGGGGAGATGGACTGCAGTGAATTGGAAAAGGTGTTGCATGCAAGGAGTATGGGCAGAATGGAAAGCAGTGCCTTCTTACACCTTTGATGGTGGCGCTAGGGATCTTTAGGAGAAGGACTGACAATAAAACTCTCAATATCATAATGCCATTGCAGTGGTAGCTTGGTTCTCAAACTTAATCTGTTCTGGGAGTCTGTTCGACTCTCCAAACCGTTCAAAAACCAAGGTGCAGCTTCAGATTGGCTGCAGGAGCTTCCTGCACTCAATCGGAAGCCGTGGAAGCTGTGTTGGATGTTTGGCTTCCGAAAAACATTCGCAAACCGGAACACTTACTTACGGGTTTGTGGTGTTTGGGAGCCAATTTGTTTGGGTGCTAAGCCGTTTGAGTACCAAGGTACAAATCAATGGTGCAACTGCACTTGGAATACTGTGTGCATTTCTGGTTGCCTCACCTCCAACAGGACAGGAAGGAGCTGGAGGAACTTCTCTCCATTAGGGATGTTTTCGTTTAGAGAAAAGGCTGGTGGGGGAAATCAAATAGACATGTATAAAAAATATGTATGGATTTGAGCAAGGGGATCAAGAAAAGTTTTCTCATAATACTAGAATTTAGGAACATCCAATGAAGCTGAATGTTGGAGGATTCAGGACAGATGAAGTGTTTTTTTCATGCAGTTCACAGTTAAACCTGCTCCTGCAGGAGGCAATGATGGCCACCAAACTGGATGGCTTTAAAAGACGACTGGGAAAATTCATGGAGGATAAGGCTAGTGGCTGCTATGGCAGGGGAAGTTCTGCTTGTGGGCTTTCCAGGGGGATTTAGCCACCAGGAGAGCAGAGAAATAGATAGGCTTTTGGCCTGAACCTGCAGCACTCCTCATATTTCATCATACCATTCTGTAGTAATGGAATGTACCACTTTAGATTGCAAATGGGGAGGTTGTGGGGCTAAAAAAATATTAAGAAAAATAAAAACTCTATCCAAACTGAAAGCCTAACTTAGATATTTTCTCATTGGTGTCCCACTCTTTGCCTGGAACTTTTGTACACAGGGAAGCAATGAAAATGACACCCCTCACCCATAGCTCAAATAGACTCCACTTTGAGCTATGCAAGTTGTAGGCCCAACCTGCGAGGGAATGGATGGCATTCAACTAAATTCTGCTCAGAGTAGATCCCTTGAAATTAATGACCAAGTGGGAGCCATTAATTTCAATAGGTCTACTCTGAGTGATGTCCTTCTTCTATTGTCTCAGCTTGCATTCTTTACCTCTTCCTGTTGTTTTGTTTTTATCCTTTCTTCTTCTAACCATCTGGTCACAATTTATCCTGATGAAGGATGGAACAAAACAGGTTGCCAGCATTGCTCCATCTCCCATTAATAACTCACCTTTCCTGTTGAGCTGCAAGACTGAAAATTTTCTCCATCCTTGCTGAACATTCCAAAGCTATGATCACCACTGAGCAGCTGCCTTTAAAACAAACAGAAACTGGGGGGAAAGTAACCTGCCAGAAAAATTGCTTTTTTCTTCACCCCTAAAATTAGTTTGGCCCAAGACCAATAATATTAAGTTTTGCACCAATTACTGGTGTCTGGTCCAATATGCCATAACTCATCAGTGTTATAAACATCTGCTTCCCTCTATTGGAAGGGGGAGACTCCTGGTAATCCAACAGAATACAGAAGTTCTCTGTATGCCAATGTCTGGCATAGCATGTCTGATTCCCCACCCCGCCCCGCCCCCCACCCCCAATGAAAGTTGAATTCAGAAGCTGATGGCAACTCTGGTAAATTATGCTGAGTAAAAATGGGTGAGCAACTCTAGGCTTGGGTCAAATCAGTTTGTAAATTAGTTAACCCATTTCCTCCAATCTTAATTCCATTGGGTTGCATGTCAATGTGCTACATCCCTGAAAGCCATTGGTGATGCTGAAACACAGTCTCCACTGAAGATCCTTGGAGCAAGAGGGTCCTTAGTATATGTGGGGTTTGCAGCCTTGTTTTGTCCCCAGATTTTGGGGCCCAGGTTGTCGTGGTGGTTGATAAACCACATATTCTTCTCTTGCATTCAAGGGCACCTTGCCCCAGCAACAGTGGGTGCCCAGGGCATACTGATGTCACATCACATGGTCATGTCAATGTATGGCTAAATAGAAGATCAGGGGGCGCTTCACTGAAAATTTGTGGGTGCCTGGAACCCCACAGCCCACATAGATGCCTGCTATGCTAGGAAGATGGTGGACTCTCCTTGGAGGTTTTTAAGCAGAGGTTGGATGGCCATCTTTCAGAGATTCTTCAGTTGTGAGTCCTGCATTGCAGGGGGCTTGGGCTAGATGACCCTTGGGGTCCCTAGATGACCCTTGGGGTCCCTAGATGACCCTTGGGATCCCTTCCAACTCTACAGTTCTATGATTCTATGTTTCCTTTCAGCCCTGAGTCCAAAGATCAAGGGGTCACTCCTCAGAATGAGGCATTTTATGTGAGGTAGCTGAGAGAGCATCTAAGAGGTGACATCATAGAAGTTGTTGAAATTATGCATGGCAAGGAGAAAGTAGGTAGAGAAAGTTTTTTTCTTTCCTGCCCATAACTCTAGAATCCATGGATGTCCAATGAAGCTAAGTGAAAAAGATGAAGATAAAGAAAGGACTGTTTCGTGTAGCACATAGTTAAACTATAGCACTTGATTAAGCCTGCCTTGGATGGCTTTAAAAGAGGGTTGGACAAATTAAAAGAGGAGAATGCTTTCAGTGGCTACTACGGTAGGCAGGGTGTCAAGCAGAGACAATGATGCTTTTAAATACCATTTTCTGGAAGCTGCAGGGGGGAGGGGCTCTTGTGCTTGAGTGCTGCTTGGGGGTTTCCCACAGTGCATCTGACTAGCTGCTGTGAGCACAGGATGCTGATCTAGATGGACCATTGACCTGATCCAGAAGGCTGTTCTTATGTTCTTATTTGGTGCCATTGCAGTTTGCAGCCATGACTAGAAAAGCTCTTTAAACGTAGAGAAAACATTTACCATTACCTGGTTCTTTAATTTCCCCCCCAAGTTTAAAAAGCATTTCTTACCACTTTAGCAACCCATGGTGTGGGCACTTTCCTGGTCACCAGGCTCAGAGTGCTCCACTTGGAGGAAAGACCCCTTGGCCATTCTGAGCATAGCTGCCAAGTTTTCCCTTTTCTCGCGAGGAAGCCTATTCAGCATAAGGGAAAATCCCTTTTAAAAAGGGATAACTTGGCAGCTATGATTCTGAGAGTGAGGCAGGGAGAGGGATGGTGAACAGCAGCAGGGTCTCCCTCTTTGCCCTCATTGAATAGATTTGACTCATAGCACAGTTTGGAGGTAGCTATTGACCAGTGGCAGAGGTGGTGCTGGAACACCCATCACAATGAGGGAAGCCTTCTTGGAGGACTAGGGCAATAATTACACTGAGTTTTCTAAGTCTGCCAACACCTCACATTGTACCCAGAATAAGCTACGCAAATATCAAGAGGCAATAAATTACGGTGAGAATATTCCCTTGTTCCATGTAGCCCCCTCACCTTCTGAAACTGGTCTATCCTCCCATCCCATCAGAGTTCTTTCCTTCCTGTTCATTCCCTCTTTTTGTTTCCTTGATTTTAAAAGTGTTTCCTCTTGATTTTAGGTAGTTTCACAACAAACAAAGGGGAAATGTTTTGAAAAAGTTAAATTTATTTTTCAAAACTTTTTATTTGTAATCATATGGCTTGAGGGAATAAATCACCCCAGCCTCAAGGTGTCTGAAAACAAATTAGTAGACTGTGTGTGTGTGTGAGAGAGAGAGAGAGAGAGAGAGAGATTGAGGGAGGGAGGGAGGGAGGGAGGGAGACTAAAATTGGTTAGTTTCTAATAGCCGAATTGGTCTGTTGTACTAAAATCCTCCTCCTCCTCCTTCATATTCTTATTTCAGAGTAACCCCATCAAACACAGTAGGGTTTGCTTCTGAGTGCATATGTGTAAGATTGGGAATTCAAGGTAACTATGGTGAAAACCTGAAGCAAGGTGATCTTCATCCCAGATTAATTAATCCAAAACACTTTTGTCTCTGGCTCCATCCATAATAATCTCTGGTTCTTCCCACCACCAATGTGTAGCCCTCAACAGATTACCCTCAAGAGAGTGCAGCCCTCCACAGAAAAAAGGATGCCCACCCCTACTCAAACCCATGTGGCCCTTTCAATAAGGAGGCATAAGAAGGGGCATAAGAAGCTGCCTTGTCCTCATCCAGACCTTTGCACTATCTAGCCCTGTGCTGCCTGGTCAGTCTGTTGTTCCTCAAGTTTCCTGCTCCAGTTCCACTACCTGCTCTCCATGAGTGGAGATCCTGGAAATTCTGCAAGCCAAGTATGTGTTCTTCCAGTGATCTATGAGAACTCCCTATTAGTTATGCTGCTTTTTTTAACAACAACAACAACAACAACAACAACAACACCCAATGCCAAGGCATTGCATAGAAGCTTTTCAGTTATCCTTGTAACTGATTTACACTTTTTGTCTCTTCTTGACAGAGCATTGGCTGTGATGACTATCTGGGCTCAGACAAAGTGGTCGACAAATGTGGGATATGCGGAGGGGACAACACAGCTTGTCAAGTGGTCTCAGGGGTCTTCAAGCACACTCTGACCAACCTTGGCTACCACAAGATAGTAGAAATCCCAGAGGGCGCCACAAAAATCAACATTACAGAAATGTCCAAGAGCAACAATTACTTAGGTAAGTCATGTCTCATTTAAACTAAAAACTTGATGTTAGGAGGTCAGAAGAGGGATCGATTGGGATAGACCAGCCTGGCTTTGTTCCATAGTTTCAGATGCATTCAGTCTTTAAGGCCATTTTCTTTTACACTCAAGTGTTGTGACATAAATACATACTAACCCATTGCCTACCGGGACCCAGGTTGCGCTGTGGTTAAACCACTGAGCCTAGGGCTTGCTGATCAGAAGGTCGGCGGTTCGAATCCCTGTGACGGGGTGAGCTCCCGTTGCTTGGTCCCAGCTCCTGCCAACCTAGCAGTTCGAAAGCACGTCAAAGTGCAAGTAGATAAATAGGAACCGCTACAGCGGGAAGGTAAACGGCGTTTCCATGTGCTGCTCTGGTTTGCCAGACGCGGCTTTGTCATGCTGGCCACATGACCTGGAAGCTATACGCCGGCTCCCTCGGCCAATAATGCGAGATGAGCGCGCAACCCCAGAGTCGGTCACGACTGGACCTAATGGTCAGGGGTCCCTTTACCTTTACCTTTAACCCATTGCCTACTGATATAAATTATATACAAAGACCATTTAAATTGCATACAATTTGTACACACAAATATATGTTCCCATATTTATCCACATTTGTATTTTGCATCTTACTTAGTGATAGTATGGCTGAAAACAGAAGCCTGGGCTCTCTATATCCATCTCCTGCAGCCCTGTGTGATGCCCTGGCTTTGATTTCATCTTATCTGCTTTGCATCTGAAATGCAGGTGTGGCCTCTCCAAGTCTCTCATCAACTGGTTGCAACTTGTGAAAACAGGAAAGACACTTGCCTTATGGTGTATGCAAAGTGTCTGGTAGCTGCTGGGTGGAACAGCAGTCATGGGAACCTTCCTTGTTGGGAGGGGGAAAGATTGATTTACTGCACCAAGAGGCATGACAGCCAGACCCTCAGCTTTAAAGTGAACCATCCGTGACAGGTTTTTAAAAGTATCCACCTTGGCACAGGCAAAGCCACAGGGACACTGGGGAATGTGTGAGGCCTGAGAAACCAGGGGCCCGATTGCCTTCTAAATCCGGCCCGTGGATGGTCCAGGAATCAGCATGTTTTTACATGAGTAGAATGTAAACTTGGTCCATTTTCAAATCTTAAATCATTTCATTTATCATCTTAAATCATTCTAACGCAATTTCCATTATCTCACAACCAATTCTAATCTACAAAACAACAAACATCAACTATCCTCAACCTAAAATTCATTAATTAATTAATCCAAATCTAAATTTATTTTCCCATCCATCTCTATTTCTTCCCTTAGCCTCACAATTTATACATTCAATTTCCATACATTCAAATATTATTTCTTCTATCATAATAACCTTTAACCACTTATATCTAATTCTACCCCCCTTCCCCTGGACTCCGGATCTCCCAGATGCATCAGCCAGCTCCATAAATCGTTCCAGTTTTGGACCATCTTACTCAATCAGAAAATAACCCATTGTTACTCCTCACCCTATTCCCACTCTTTCGCCACCTATCCACCACTCTCCCTTCTTTGTCCCTTGCTGCCCCCCCCAATTTTCTAACTGTAGCACAGTACCACCCAACTATTTTTCCACTTTTCAGCCCTATCTCAATTTTTATTCCACTTAAACTCTGGCCCCAGTATGGATCCTGCCCTCCCTCTCTCACTGGGAGGACATTATTCCATGCTGGTTCTTCTCTGAGGACTCCTTGAATCGAACATTAGTCTTGTTCCCCCTCTCTCACTAGGGGAACAATGTTCCATACATCTTCCTCCTCTTTTTAAAGTTCAATTATATTGTCCAGGACTGATGGATCTTCCTCCTCTTCTTTAGGGTCAATTACATTGACTGGTGCTTGTTCGTCTTGCTTCTCTTCATTCTCTATCAGAATTAATCCATTTTCACATTCCACACAGTTCTGGTTTATTTTGCCAATCTGTATATTATTCTGCCGCACTTCATTTTTAAAGTCCAAAAGCAATTCCAAAAGTTCCTTTTGAAAGTCCATAAAGTCTAAAGAGCCACATGATGTTGTGTCTACTAACATCCTGCTTGTCTCAAATTCCATGGGAACGGCACAGATTACAATGCAGGAAGTGGCGCAGTTCGTATTTCGAAACATCAGAAACAAAGTTTACGTCCGATCTGGTTACCAACTCTCATTTTTATTTCTTGTTCATATTTTAAAAATCTTATGTCCATTTCTGAAAAGAGCATTTGTCAAACTTCTTGTACGCAGCCTTATATTTTGCGCTCTTTCAAGAGCCTAACCCTAACCCTAACCTCCAAGAGGTAAACAAATTCCTTCCTATTGTGATGCCATAATGGCGGCTGGCTGATCCCTCCAGGGACCCGACTCCAGTTCCTGGGGGATTTTCCCCAGTCCAACTTAAAGATTTTACAGGGATTTTAATGTCTTTGTCCCTTCTCCCCTTTATCCTGCCTCAGGGGGAAGGTTTTAAGTCCAATCCTTGGAAGTTAATAAATCCCTGTCAAACTTTCCAGCTGCAGGCAAATTAACTGCATCACCATTCTCTCAATGGGGGAGATCAAATTCCTGTTTTAATCTCCTCCCGTGGCCAATTCCTATTAATATTTTTTTTTAAAAAAAAATTCCCTTACCCACGGTGTCCAATGACTTCAAATCCTTTGTTTTGTGAAAAATCCACCGCTCCTCCGCTGCTGGCTCAGAGCTTTGCTCTGTGAGGGTAGCGATTTGCTCAAAAATGGTGCCCGCGACTCTGTACTCCGCTCGCTCTCGGGGCTCTTAAAAGAGCTTACCGGGGAGCGGAGGAGTCACTTCTGGGCACAGCCGAGCTCTCACGTCCACAGAAAGCTCAATCTGGGTATTTTTTGGGGGGGTCGGGTCCGCGGCACTCTCACGACTCCCCCCTCCCTCACAGTGCCAGGAACCTCAGAGTTAGATGCTGGCGGTAGACTGGAAGTCTAGTGTTTGAAAAATCCTAACCTGCCTGAAGGGTGGAGCTTTATTATTATTATTGTTTGTTTAAACCTCAACAGTATTTGCCCTCTCCCCACAGCCACATGTCTAACATATTTTGCATGTGGTTCTCCGTATCTAGCAGCGATGGTTGATTAGACACCTGGGACAACACCATGGAGTCCATTCAATTAATGCTTCATTTGTTGTAAATGGGCCATAAAATTAACATACAGGAATGTATTTCCCCCAACGTTTAATTCATTCTCCTTGTCTGGCCAAATGATAGTTATTTAAAATCAAAGTGTATTTTCCAGAGCTGGAATTGAGATTTTGGCTCATCACTTTAAAGTAGTGTTCTAAATTCTGTTACAGGAAAGAATGCTTCTCAATATGTTTTTGGCACAATAGTTTGCTGTTTATGTTGCATCATGTTATGTACACAACAGTGCTGCATTTTATGGGTAGGATCAAGTTGTTGGGTTGCATCTCATAGCATCACTTAGATAATGGCAAGGTAGAATCTGTCAGCAAAAGAAGGAGGAAAGCAATGCTCAGTAGTTCCCTCTCCCCTAGATCAGTCACATTCTGCTAAATGTGACCCAGAGGGTTGCTTCAGAGCAACTTTGGGGAGCGGGGCTGCAGGAGGGAGGGAGAATTGCTGCAAATTGCTTACCTCTCCATTCTGAGAACAGAAATCTTACTGTCAGATGAGACCCCATTGGACTATGTTTACTCAAAAGTGAGCTCTATTGAATTCAGTGGGGCTGAGTCCCACATAAGTGTATTGAGAATTGAACCCTTAGAGCAGACCCACTGAAATCAGTTAGGCTGAAGTCCCATTGTTTTCAATAAGTATACTTTAAGCATGATTCAGGCCTCACCCACACTTCTGTTTGCTCTGTTGCTTCCCCTTAGGAAAACTCGTGGCTTAGCATGGAATTGGAACAAATGGCAATGGGGTTTTGTGTGAATTGCCATTGGTTCCATTTTAGTGCTAAAGAGCTCTGTATTCATCACATGCAGCACTGCTTCCATTCCACTACAGATTGTCTCCTGCCAAAAATTACACTGTCTCACTGCTTGCTCTGGTGAAATTATATAACTTGCCTAATTTACATCAGTGACTAAGTTATGTAAATTATATTACCATTGGATTATTCCACCCATATCAATTTCAGTGCAAAGGGAATGCAATACAAATAGAGAGGAAAAAACAGCATAATCAATTACAGTGGTACCTCGGTTTACAAACACAATTGGTTCCAGAAGTCTGCACTTAACCTGAAGCGTACTTAACCTGAAGCAAACTTTCCCATTGAAAGTAATGGAAAGTGGATTAATCCATTCCAGGTGGGTCCGTGGAGTACTTAAACTGAAGTGTACTTAACCTGAAGCAAACTTTCCCAATGAAAGTAATGGAAAGTGGATCAATCCGTTCCAGACGGGTCCGCAGAGTACTCAACCTGAAGCGTACTTAACCCAAAGCATGGGTGTAATTGGTTCTGGAAGTCCGTACTTAACCTGAAACGAACTTTCCCATTGAAAGTAATGGAAAGTGGATTAATCCATTCCAGGCGGGTCCGTGGAGTACTTAAACTGAAAGTACTCAAACCGAAGCGTACATAAACCGAGGTATGACTGTACGTATTGAAACCAACAACAACAGTTAATATTGATTGTATTTGCTGTATGGATTTCTAAACGTGGGACAAATAAGTAATTCCACTCTCATTTCATTTGAATTCTCCAGCATCTCTAGTTACCACTTCTACTACCATCACCCTACTGCAGCCAAAACAGAATTAGGCTGCCTCATGCCACAAACTGAGTATGGCTACGCCTTTCATGAATTTGGCAATAAGTACGGTGCAAACAAACTCCTACCTTCTGTGATGGCTTAGGAAGCAAAGTAGAGAAAAATGGAAGCATATAGAGATCAGGAAAACAAACACACATTAAGAAGGAATTGTACAGTCCACAATGAAATCAGGATTCAGTAACCTGTTGGAAGACTTTACCAGGGATGTGCTTTTCTGAAAAGCAAGAAACAATAGGTTCTTTGCCTCTTACTTTGGAGTAGGAGACTTTTTTCAGGTGCTTTTTAACACTGAGATTTGGACTGAAGCTCATTTTGTACATCATAAAGTCAGTAACTTTACTTAATTAGTTCTGCTAGAAATCTCTTGTTAGATCAGTGACCTTTCCCTGAAGACTTTACAATCTGCCTGGACCTGAGTCTAACCATTTGGTTACACTGAAGCAGAAGTCCCCAGGCGCTTATGTAGGGAAAGGGTGGGGAGGGGTATCACTCAGAAGGGTGGTGGAAATGGGTGATTGACTGACTGATAGCTGTTGGCGACTGTGAACGATTGGCAGACACTCTCCCGCTTGCCAACCATGCATTTGTCGGGAATAGCATCAGCTTTGATAGAGCCAGCCAGGCCATCAAGTTGCATTTAAAGAATGCAAAATAGGACTAGGAATAGAGAGAATGGCTGATTTATGTGCTTTGGTGTGACAGAAATATTGGCATAGGACTTCAGGGTCACTTTGGCCTTACAGTTCCCCTTGTGTAATCTTGCTGCTGCCATTACAAAGCCTCTCAGTGCTTTCCCCCCTAGGAAAATAGGTGCCGGTACTCACCATGAAGTTGTTACAGTAAGTGCCACACTTTTTACTGCATACCCCTGAAAAAAAGCACTGGTGCATCGCCACCTAAGAAGCAGCTAAGGCAAGAGATTGTCTGGCCTGTTTTCAAGAAGGAGAGGCTCAGTTTTGCAGAGTTGTTACAAGGTACAAGTTAAGGTTGTACTACCATCCCTGGGAATCCTGTTAAATTAATTTAAATTGTGAAAATATGTTAATATCTTTGGATTAGATCTGCAGTAAATCAGAATCCTAAGGAAACGTTTTGTCAACACATACAAAGGAGAAGGCATTATACTCAAAAGCAATCATGATTAATATGTGAGCTAACGCTAACTGTGCTGTGTCAAGAATTTCTTAGGAAAGGTTTGAAACTTTGTCACCTGCTGTTATGACACTTTGTGGATCACTATGATAAACAAGTTCATTTGAACATCCATTTACAATCATTGCCACCGCCACTCTTAGAATCAGTATTGCAGAGCTGGAAGGGACCATGAGGGTCATCTAGTCCAACCCCCTGCAATGCAGGAATCTTTTCCCCGATGTGGGGCTCAAACCAATGACCCTGAGATTAGGAGTATCATCCTTGAAATATTCCATTTGACATTGATGCTAGCTTCTTTTTAATGCCTGTTGGTTGAAACTTCAAGAAAGAAGATTCTACCTAAACATTAGGAAGAACTTCCTGACAGTAAGAGCTGTTCGGCAGTGAAATTTGCTACCAAGGAGTGTGGTGGAGTCTCCTTCTTTGGAGGTCTTTAAGCAGAGGCTTGACAGCCATATGTTAAGAATGCTTTGATGGTGTTTCCTGCTTGGCAGGGGGTTGGACTGGATGGCCCTTGTGGTCTCTTCCAACTCTATAATTCTATGATTCTATGAAACTTCTCAGTCAATCACTTTGTAGAGTGAAAAGAAGCCAGCAAGTGCAGCGAGGGTAGGTTAAAGCAAAGTATTGCGCTTCTCCCTGGTGAGAGGAGAAACCTTGCTTAACTGATTGGCTGGAAAACCTGAGTGAGTGTCAAAGATCTTTCACTGTTTCTTGGCAGCATCTAAACTGCTACTTACAGCCATTATGCATTTTGTGCAGCCAACTCATTATTTACATTGCAGCTCTGTGATGTATCAGCCCTTGGCTCCCCCCCTTTTTTTGTAAGAGGAGGAGAGGCTTTCATTGCAGATGTGTGCTATTATTTCGTTGACTAGCACGTAAAAGGGACTGTTGTTGTATCAGCTGGTGTTGGTTTCTTTGGAACCATTGGGTTGGAAATTTCCCTGCAGCTTTTGGAGGTGCTTTCCAGCATAAAGTGGAGAAAGAAAAGCAGGAGTGTTTAGGGAAATGGGGGCACAAAACAACTGATTGAGAAACACACCCTTATAGATCATTCAACAGAGACCATGTCTCCAACACTGACTGTATGTTGGGGATCAATATGGACTTAAGTTAGTCATGTTCATCAATTTCAGTGGGACTGCTCTGAATGGGACCAGCCTAGGATACAACTCAAAATCATAACCACTTGTATGCAGTGCATTTTTTTCTAGAAAAATAGGTGCTGAAACTCACCATGAAGTTGTTAGAGTAAATGCCACACTTTTTAATAACCACAAAGAAGTGTTGGTACTGAGTACCCCCTGAAAAATAGCATTGCTTGTATGTAGTCAGTACAGAAGGGGGAGAAATTTGATTCAGTTAACATTTAACAGAGTATCAACCTAATTCATACTTTCTGAAAATATGCACGAACGAAAACACACCCACCTTTAAACCTGAACTTCTCCATATTTTGCAATTCAGTTCTCAAGCCAAATAATGTGTACAAAAATGCATATCCTAGAGGGAAATGTGCCTGAAAATGCTTACATTAGTGTAAAGATAGCATTTAAAATGCATTAAATTAGGGGAAATGTTTTTACAAAATTGTGTGTTCAGTGCTGAATTTTCATGAGGACTTTAAAAAAAACTGATGCAAAAATGTGGAGAAATGAAGGTTGAAAATATGAGAATTTAAGAGAAACCAAAATAAACTGATTTGCCTGTCGCTTGTAGGTGACACCCCTCACCTGTTCCTGATGAAGTTCCTGATGTTATTTATATTCCATCCAAGCTGGTTTTTAAAAGATCAGATTTCTTCAAGTCCCTTCATTTCTCTTGTGACATTTGATAATGCAAGGCTATTTGTTGTTAGTTCTAACATGCCACGGCCTGAGCATCTGTTTCTAGCATAGAAAGTAGCAGTTTTATTACCCCCATCTGAGATTTCCATGCTTTATTACCACCAAGGGGAGGAGAACCTGGTTAGCGGGGTAGAAGTGGCAGGATCATTAGGTGGGAGTGACCATGCTCTTCTGGAGTTTATTATACAGCGGAAAGGAGCAACCAAGCATACTAAGACTCAAATTCTAGACTTTAAGAAAGCCGACTTCAGAAAACTTAGGGAAACGCTGGGTGAAATCCCATGGACAGAAATACTAAAAGGGAAGGGAGTTCATGATGGTTGGGAGTTTGTTAAAAGGGAGATATTAAAAGCACAACTTCAGGCAATACCATTGAGACGGAAACATGGAAGGTGCCTAAAGAAGCCAGGGTGGCTATCTAAAGAACTTTTAACTGAATTAAGATTTAAAAGGGATATGTACAAAAAATGGAAAAAGGGGGAACCACCAGAGAGGAATTCAAACAAATAGCCAGCACGTGTCCCAGCAGACTGGAGGAGGGCAAATGTTGTCCCTATTTTCAAAAAGGGGGAAAGAGAGGACCCAAACAACAACAACAAATCCGTTTATTGTGAGGACCATGCCTGTACACAAATATCAACACAACAATAATTAAAAATATTAAAATTCATTGCATACCATGTTTCTCATAAAATAAGACACCGTCTTATATTTATTTTACTCAAGAAAATAAGGTGTCTTATTATTTAAAAAAATTACCTCCTCTTCCTGTTGCGGCTAGGCGCCCGGAACTGGCTGCTGCGCTGCTGGGCGCTTTGTCGGCGCTTCAGCAGGGCCCGCTGCTGGGTCCCGCTGGGTCCGGGCTCCACGGGTCGGCGCTCGGAGCGGCGCGTGCTGTGGCTCTTGCTGCGTCCCGCCGTCAGGTCAACGCTCAGTGCGGCGCACACTGCTGGGCATTTTGGAGGGGCAGCAGCATCTGGTTCCGGGCGCTGAGAGGCATCTTCCTCTTCCATGGCGCCATCCAGACCTGCTCCCACCACTATGGCTTATTTTGGGGGTATCTTATATTTTTTTTCAACCCAGGAAAATCCTGCCATGGCTTATTTTCAAGGTGCGTCTTATTTTATGAGAAACACGGTACTATCCCAACAAAACCTCCATCCCACAAAACAGGAAGAGAAGGAAAACAAGCAACGAGTTAAACAGACGATGAAGGGGTCTTTCCTTTGTCATAATTACAAGCCTGGTAGATGAAGGGAACACTGTGGATGTAGCCTATCTTGATTTCAGCAAGGCCTTTGACAAGGTGCCCCATGATATTCTTGTAAAGAAGCTGGTAAAATGCGGGCTAGACAATGCTACCACTCAGTGGATTTGTAACTGGCTGACTGACCGAACCCAAAGGGTGCTCATCAATGGCTCCTCTTCATCCTGGAGAGAAGTGACTAGTGGGGTGCCACAAGGTTCTGTCTGGATTCCACATCCCTGTAACATAAGCAGGAAAAGGATGAGAGAGAAAAGTCACTTCTCTTGTCAGTATATTAAATGAAACCATGATATAGGTCCACAGGAGCCAGCTCCTAGGGCTGAGGTCCCTTCAGCCCCCACAATAAAATATTTGAGGGGGATGCCCTCCCAAAAAGTTGATGAGCATTGCCATTCAAGTGGTGAGTGCATGTTGTGCCTTGTGTTCGATTATGAGGGGCAAGGCTTACCTATCTCCCCCACCCATTTTTTAATTCAAGTTGGCACCCCTGTATAGGTCATAAACTCTGGATGGAGCACATATGATGTCAGATGATTGACAGATGGGTGTACCTGCCCACCTATCAAATGTCTGTAGAGAGGTGGCCACTAGACAAAAGTGACCCCTCACCTCAAGTCTAGAGCAGGTGCCACCAACCTTTTCAGGCCCAAATATGCATGTGGGGACCCATTTCTTTCTCTTTGACCATATATTTGCAGGGTGGCAGTGTACCTGTTGTAATACACCTTGGATTAGGCTGTGGCTCACAAGTGATCTAGAGCAAAAAGGCTCTGTGGCAGCAGAATGTCTTGGTCTGAAACTTCTACTCCATTCCTATGCAAACCAGGGACAATGAAACATTTGTTGTAATGAAGAAATAAGGGAGATGGACTCGCCATGGCTCTTCCTTCCTGATTTCAAAGTGAGATAGGAGGGCAATCTCTGGGAAGAATGGCGTGGCAGTGCTTGCCTGTGAATTCATATGCGAAACCCCTTTTTTGAGCATGCCCACTATGATGTGAAGCTTTTCCTTTCCCTTCACCAGAGAAATGTCTTCATCATCCTTTTGAGTTTTGTTAAGCTCTTCACCTGAATTGTGTAATAAGGCACAGAGACTGATTTCAGATCAAGGGAATTAAAAGGAAAACGAACAACACTGCAGCTAAAGTAATATTGCATGTTATGGATGAAGGCTTCAATTAAATAAATCCCTTTGTTAATGTAATGGCTTGATTACAGATTAAAAATAGAGCTGTGTTTAATTGTATTTGGCCATTTAGCTTCTCCTGACTGGTGCTGCTCTTTGGTCTTGACTCACCTCTGCTCTGTCTGGGTCATTTTCCTGGGATCCCCTCCAGATGAGTGAGCCAAGGTCTGCACATTTCCTTGATGCTGACCAATGGAGCATAATGGGACACAAGGACCATTATGCAAGTAACAGGAACTAAACTTCCTGTGTAACTGTCTCCTTCAGGCTAGCACTACAAGGAAAATGTCCTCGTCTTTCATTGGTTCAGTTCCTAGCCTCCAGGGCAGGAGAAAACAAGCTTTGTTCCCACTTCCATGTGACAGCCTTGAGATCCAGTTATCCCCAATAAGAAAGCTTCTGGTATTTTGGGGAGAGTTACCTTAAATATCTTTTCAACACATTATAAATCTTTTCCCCAAAGTCCTTAGCTACACTGCACGTCCACCACATATGGTAAAATGAACATTCTACTTCTTTATATTCCCAACAAAGATTTGACATTTATTTATACATTTTTGGTAATTTTCTTGTTGTACAGTACCATCTATATACCAATTTCATAAAATTCTCCCTCAAAGGTATAACATGCTGTGAATTTCAACCCACATTTCCACATCTTTCCCCATGATTCTGTTCTATGTTATTCCCCACATCCCTAGCCCAATGGATCATAGAAGATCCAAGAATTCTCAAAGTTTATGGACAGAGGCTCTGAGATACATCTGCAAGCTCCTTTGGTGCCCTTGGATTCAGCTCATTAGCCCCTGGGGATTTGAATTCATTTAAGTATCTAGGTGGTCCCTTACCACCTCTTTTTCTATTTTGGGCTGCTGCTCTTTCCTTACATCATTACCTGTTATCACCAGGTTGGCATCACTTTCCTTTTGGGTGAAGACAGAGGCAAAGTAGGTGTTGAGCAGTTTCGCTTTCTCTCTGTTACCCAATAGCATTGCTCCGTCTACTGCATGAAGAGGACCTGCCACTTGCTTGTTTTTCCTCTTGCTTCAAGCATAGCCAAATCAACCTTTTAAAATTGTTTTTAAACTTTGTTGCAAGTCTGAGTCCTAGCTCATTCTGAGCTTTGCCCTGCCTGCCTTTTCCTTGCAGCTGTTGGTTACTCGTATATATGCTTTCTTCGTGATTTCCTTTTCTTCCATTTCTTAGACATGCCCTTCTTACATCTCAGCTCATCTGTCAGCTCCTTATGCAGCCTCACTGGTTTCTTTAGATGCCTCCCACTTTTGTTTCTTATTGAAATTGGGCCTTCAATATTTCTCCTTTAGAATAGAATAGAATAATTTATTGGCCAAGTATCAACCATACTTGAAATTTTGCTTTGACTACATTGCAATATAGGGACCCAGGTGGCGCTGTGGTTAAACCACTGAGCCTAGGGCTTGCTGATCAGAAGGTTGGCGGTTCGAATCCCTGTGACGGGGTGAGCTCCCGTTGCTTGGTCCCAGCTCCTGCCAACCTAGCAGTTCGAAAGCACGTCAAAATGCAAGTAGATAAATAGGAACCGCTACAGCGGGAAGGTAAACGGCGTTTCCATGTGCTGCTCTGGTTTGCCAGAAGCGGCTTTGTCATGCTGGCCACATGACCTGGAAGCTATACGCCGGCTCCCTCGGCCAATAATGCGAGATGAGTGCGCAACCCCAGAGTCGGTCACGACTGGACCCAATGGTCAGGGGTCCCTTTACCTTTACCTTTACATTGCAATGTAAAGAAAAAAACGTACCTCATACAAACACTATTCCCCTCACAATACAACAGCACAGCAAAAAGACCCCCTACCACCAACTGGCCTCCCTTCTGCCCACAACTACAGATTCAACAATTTTATGGCACAAGGAAGAATGCTATCCCTGTGCCTAAACATTTTTGTATATAGAGTCCTGTACTGACGTCCGGATGGGAGTAAATCAAACAGGTGATGGCCAGGATACGAAGGGTCTACAGCAATTCTCTCTGCTCTCTTCCTGACTTGAGCAGCATAAATTGTCTCTATTGGAGGCAAACTAACAGCAATTACCCTCTCTGCAGTTATTACTGCTCCTTGGAGCCTCTTCTTGTCCAGCTTTGAGGCTGTACCATATCAGACAGTAATGGAATTACAGAGAACAGTTTCAATAGTACCTCTATAAAATTGGACCAGCAATTCTTGGGGCAGATTAAATTTCCTTAGTTGCTGCAAGAATACAATCTCTGGTGTACCTTTTAAATAATAATATTGATGTTATCTGACCAATTCCATTTTTGAGAGATCACAGAGCCCAAGAACTTAAAGGACTCTACCAGAAACTATCATCCTTCTTGGACTCCCTTCTCTATGAATATTTCTGACCATGGGATCTCACCCAGTATCTCCTTAAGATTTTTGAAATTGGCCTTCTTAAAGTCCAGAGTGCAGGTCTGGCTACACTCAGCTTTTCCTTGCCTCTGTATCATGAAACCCAGGAGAACTTGATCACTTCCTCCCAAGTTTCCAGGTACTTCCACTTTGTTGATCAGTTGCTCCCTGTTGGTGAGGACCAGGTCCAAGAAAGAAGATCCCCTTGTTGCTTTCCCCACCTTCTAGAAAATGAAATTGTCAGTGAGGCAAAGGAGGGATTTGTCAGACCTTAGAGGACCTTAGAGGAGATAATGCTGTTGTGTTGCAGTCCCTCAGACAGGGAGGCTTATTCAGGTGTGCCTTCAAGGCACCACATTCACCTGAGGCATAGTTGGAAGAAGAGCGTAGAGTAGGGGTCAGCAAGGTTTACCTTGCCTGGGCCAGTTCACTCTAGCGGAGATCCCTCTGTGGGCCGGATCGTGCACTTGCCTGTGATTTCCGGCACCTGCGTCTGCGCAGATGCAATTTCCGGTGTCTGCATTTGCACAAATGTGCTTTTCGGTGTCTGCATCTGCACAGATGTGAATTTCAGAGCCGCAGAAGTGAGTCCCTGTGCCGCACTATGCTGGTTTAGCGCAGCCAAGTGTGCGACTTGGTTCGGGGGCGACTTGTGGACCAGTTAAATGACCCCTGTGGGCTGCTTGTGGCCCATGGGCCTTAGGTTGACAACAGTTTGGTGGAATAGAAAAGGCTGGCAGCAATGGGTTGTTGGGGATCCAAGGCTTCTTTTAATCTAAGTTTGTGAAGAAATTTGCTACTGCAGAATAACCCCTAAAAGTTCATTCCCGCCTTTTGCTCAGGAGAACTTCATTTCCATATTGTCTCCCAACATTTTGACAGCACATTTGGTGGTGCTTTAATCACAGTATAGCACTGGCGACCCTAATGTAGGTTGATCATCAAGCTGGAGTTTGACAAGACCAACTAGCTTCCAAGCACCAATCCAAGCTTTGTGCAATGTTCACCACTAGGTCTTTGCCAGCATTTTTCCTATTTATTTCTATGCTTTTGATTTAAGAAAAGAACCAGAGAACTACATTAGGAATCATCAAATAAAACTACATTTACACTTTTAATAGATGTATTCCATATTAAAAATTAGTTTAAGTCTAGGCCAAGTGAAAGCTTGCCAAAGAGCTCTGTAGCACAGGTGTTCTAATTAAATTGCCGACTGTGAGTTATTGATGCAGACAGTTTAGAGTTTCCACCCTGTCCTTTTAACAAGAGGTGGACCTTGAATCCTGAAAAGAAAGGAATGCAAGTGGTGGAATCCTTCCATGTTAATCATGCACACTTCTCCCCATGTCAGGAGGGAGGTTCTCATATCTTCTCCATGTTGACAGAACATGTGAGTGGGGATGTGGAGCCATGCAGATTGACCATAGCACTTTGTACTGGGAACTTATCCCTGTGCTAGCCCTATGCAACAGAATCCCTTCCCTGCCATCTGCACATTTAGCTAGTGCAGGGAAGAGCTCTATACAAGGAAGGATTCTGGCTCAATATGAAGGGTCCCTCTTCGTATGGATGGACTTTATGTGCATACATCAGCATACACATAGAGTACATTCTCATGCCAGCGGGACCCAATGATGGCAAGGAAACATTTCCATTCCATTGTGCTAAAGGAAAGAAGAGGAAAAGGTCTTGACTGTTTGTGAACACCATCAAATAAAATATTTCAAAGGAATAAAATATTTCAAAGGAATAATCCCCAAGTAGAGGGGCTGATGGGAGTTTGAGTCCAACAATATCGGTGTGTGTGTGTGTGTGTGTGTGTGTGTGTGTGTGTGTGTGTGTGTGTAGGCTCTCCACTGCTAATTCAAAGGGTAGATAAACTCCTTCAGTAGCACCTTAAAGACCAACTAAGTTTATATTTTGGTATGAACTTTCGTGTGCATGTTGGTCTTTAAGGTGCTACTTAGTTGGTCTTTAAGGTGCTACTGAAGGAATTTTTTTATTTTGCTTCGACTCAGACCAACACGGCTACCTGCCTGTAACTAGAATCAAAGGGTAGATGTTCCTCATTTGTGCCAGGCTCACCCCTGTGGAGGAGCTCCTTCCCAGTAATGGAACAGAACTTTGGAAAGAACCTTCAGCCCAGGGGGTAGGTTGAATTAAGTGTCAGCAAGAAGGAAGTACAGTGGTACCTCGGGTTAAGAACTCAATTCGTTCCGGAGGTCCGTTCTTAACCTGAGGTACCACTTTAGCTAATGGGGCCTCCTGCTGCCACCACGCTGCTGACACACGATTTCTGTTCTTATCCTAAGGTAAAGTTCTTAACCCGAGGTACTATTTCTGGGTTAACAGTCTGTAACCTGAAACGTCTGTAACCCGAGGTACCACTGTACATACGAAGAAAACCCAGTTCAAATGGAAAGTGACTGGCAAGGTGTCAGAACCAGAACCAACAGATCACAGGGGAAATGGATACATCACTAATGTCGCTAAGCAGATATATCTTAGGAGGAATGATCCTGCTGTGGACAAATACCTCCTCGGTTGTGGCTTAAACTCCATCTGGCCTGGTAAACACCAGCTTATAATTGGAGTGAACATAGGAAGAGCCTTGCTGGATCTGACCAAAGGTCTATCTAGTTCAGGATCCAGGTCTCACAATGGCCAACTAGATGCCTTGGGGAAGTCCACCAGAATGATATAAGTGCAGCAGCACTCCCAAGCATACTGCCTCTCATCTTGGTGAGAATATGTGACCAACTTGCATTTGTTTCAGTTTTCACTCTGGTTAATTTTAACTGGTTTTAGGATGCATTTCAATTGTACACATTAGGAACTATTGTATTAAGCAGCATATAAATAAGTAAAAATAAAAAATCTTTACCAGTAGCCATTGATAGCCTTATTGCCCATAAATTTCCCTGTTCCAAGTCAGTAGCCAACACACCTTCTTGTGGAGGCAAGAAGTTTAACTATGCACTGTGTGAAGGAATCATTGGGGGGGGGGAACCCATCTATTAAAGTTCACCTTCATTGGGTGATCTCATTAGGTTCTAGTAGTATGAAAGAGGGATAAAACCTCTATCAATCCACTTCCTTCACACTGTATACAACCTCATAGACCCATATCATGTTCCCATTCACGTTTTTTCTATATTAGAAAGGCCTCCGTGTTATCCCTCTGGCGGTGGGTATTCTGTTGCCACTTCTGGGTGTGGTGTTGCAATGAAGGCAGGATTCTGAGTGATGCAGGGCATTCTGGAAAGAAGCGATTGGTACCTGAGAATTTCCTAAAGTAGTGATGGGTAGCCTGTGGCCCTCCAGATGTTGTTGAACTTCAATTCCCATCAGCCCCTGCCAATATGATCAGTGGATGGGAGTGATGGAAGTTGTAGTTCAAAACATCTGGGACACCACAGGTTCCCCATTCTTGCCATAAAGGAAACAGTTCCAAGAGCTCATGGTGAGTGATACAGAGTCACTGGAAGCAATTCTTCCTCTTCTTTTTTGGTGAGATTTTCAAAAAGAATTATTTTCTCCTGTTACTGCTTCCAGAGCTCACCTAGAGATGTGTTCTAGACACCCAGAAACACAGGAAGCTGCCATATACCAAGTACTGTACAACCCTTGCTCTGTCTAGCTCAGTATTGTTGACATTGACTGGCAGCGGGTCTCCAGGATTTCCTGCAGGAATCATTCCCAGCCTCACCTGGAGTCTGGAGATACACTTTGCAGATACAGCACATGTTCTGCCACCAAACAGTTTACGGAATTTGTGCTCAGGTTTTATTGATGTAGATATTGCTGTGTCAATATGAACATTTATATATCATAAATACATATTTATATAACTTAACACATGCTATCTCCCCCCTTGTTTTTTACAGCACTGCGGAGTCGATCAGGGCGGTCTATTATCAATGGGAACTGGGCAATTGATCGACCTGGGCGATATGAGGGAGGAGGAACAATGTTCACCTACAAACGCCCCAATGAAATCTCAAGTACTGCAGGGGAATCCTTTCTAGCAGATGGCCCAACAAATGAAATCTTGGATGTCTATGTAAGCTGCAAATATTAGGCATAATAATACCACTTCAGTTAACTACAAGTACATTTTGTTCTCTCTCTCTCTAACCTAGAAGACCCACCCTTGATAGTTATTAGTATGCAAACCACTGAATTTTTGGGGAAAACACTGCTTTGCAGTCCCCAACTGTGGAACTCCATCCCCTTGGAACTGTAGGTGCCTGGGTTTGCCTTGACATATTTGTTCAGCCTGGTGTGGGGTAGAAATCAATTGTCTTAGTCAAGGTTTTAGTACTGTTGTTACAACAGACTGCTGCTATGTTCATCAAAATGTTTCTCTGTTATTGTTGTGTTAATAATTGAACAATATCTTTTATTGCAGATTGTGTTCTCTTTCATATAATGGTTTGTAAATGGCTTAAGTATCTATTGTGATGAGGGGTGGTTTAAAAATTGAAAAGAAGGTTGGCTTTCATTTCCATCTCAGCTACAGAAGAATTCAGGGGTCCCAATGCTCACTTTTTATTTGAGGCAAGAACTACAAGCCCCCAAGTCTCCTATCTCTGAATCTGGGGTCTGATCAATGTCTCTAGTTGATATGTTTGCTGTGGAGAAGCTTAAGCCCCCTATCTGCCCAGACACTCATTTGATTCCTTTCTGCCTTAGATGATTCATCAGCAGCCCAACCCAGGTATACATTATGAGTACATCATTCCAGGGCCCAATGTCATCAGCCCTCAGGTGCCTCTTCATCGACGGCCAGGTAAGATGACTGTTTTATTCTGAAAGAGTTACCTGACATACCATAGGCGCCATCTTTATGGGGTCGAACAATATTGTAGGCAGAGGGCCAAGCCCCTTCCCACCATGTTGAGGGGCCTCCTCCCAAAGATGTGCGCTTGGCACCTCATGCATATGATAGCATGCATGATGTCATGATGTTACATTGTGTGCGCACACAACTGGTCCCCTGCAATTTGGGGCACAAGTCAGCACCTCTGAACCAAACTGTATTACAGGGAGTTGGACTAGATGGCCCTTAGGGTCTCTTCCAACTCTCTATGATTCTACAAAACTCTGTAAGCTTAGATATATCTAGTTAAGATCATGCTCTTTCGTTGCAAAAATAGTTGCTGAAGTTCATTGATTTCAATGGGTTCATACTGAGTATGACTCTATTAGGTATGACCCATTATTCAGGCCTTCATTGGAACACCCCTCAAATCTCCAAATGCATGAACAGAGAGATCCCCACTGGCAAACAGCCTTTATATCCCCCCAATGCAATGATCTTCTAATTAATTAATTAATTGTGATACCAGTAAGAGAGCTCATCAGTTTTCTGCTTTGTGACAAATGAGGTGCCTTGTTCCAAAAGAACCATACAGCCTTTGTATATATGAAGAAATGTTGTGTTTTCCTATTAAAACTCTCTTCTGGACTTGCATAAACATCCCAGCTTGTCACGGGGATTTTGCCTTACTACATTTGGAATGGCTCGTGGTTGAAAGGAATGACTACTATTTTAAGCAGTTATTGTCTCCATTCCCCCAGGGGAGCCATTCAATGGCCAGTTGGATGTGACAGAGACAGTGAATTATGAGGAGAAGGATTTGCATGGGGAGACAGGCACTCACATGGGGCAGCCTGTGGGGACCTTTCCGGTGATCCAGCCAGGAAGGTTTCCCTCTCATCAGCCAGACAACCAGGTGCCTGCTGCTCAGCCAGCAAGACGCAGCCGAGAGCACAACTGGAAGCAAGTTGGAATGACTGAATGCTCCGCCACGTGTGGGAAAGGTAGGCAGGCGGTCTGGAGTGTGTGGACAGTTGACACATATATTCTACCCTGGGGGATCCTGGTCTGCCAAAGGCAAAATGTGGAGTACGGGAAGAACTTAGTAACTGTGTTGTCTTTTTCTCTAACCAAGGGAATAAATCGTAAAATTGTAGAGTTGAATGGGACCGGAAGGGTCATCTCATCTAGTCCAGGGCAATACAGGAATCTTTCACCCAGCATACGACCCTGAGATTCCCCCCCCCCCCCACTGCTTCTTACTTTTCCTTCCTTGCTTTTCACCCCAGGCTCACAGTATCCCATCTTCAGCTGCGTCAACCGAAATAGCCACGAGGAGGTGTCTGAGAGTTACTGTGACACCAGCACCAAGCCCACCCCGGAAGAGGAAGCCTGCAACACCTTCCCGTGCCCAGCCTTGTAAGAGGATGATGCTTATTACTTGTACGGTTAAATCAGGGTTGGTATTACTCTGCTTTCCTTTGGACCACATCAGCAAGGCTGAGAGACTAGTCGCCTGGCCAGTCCAGGACCTCCGTACCCACTGACCAGGCTTTCGCCCCGGGGAGGTCACTTTGGTGCAGTCATTTGACTTCACCCCCTGTGGTGCGCTCCGTTATCTCTCCAGACAATGAAACAATCAAGAATATTATTTATTTAATAAAATTTATGCAGCAATTGATTTTAAATCAGTTTACGAAAAAGGTAGGACAATAACATTATCACTTAGAAAACCAACAAGAATAATTTAAGTCCATATTAAGACTTTCTTAACACCTGAGTAGGTTTGTCTAAGCAAAATTGTTTTTAGCAGGCTCTGAAGAGAGTACTGCAAAGGCACCTGCTTGATGTCAATAGGCAGGGCATTCCCAAGTGTAGGTGTTGGCCGCAGTTCTTACAAATGTAACACCTATAACAGTGCCCATTCCACCAGTCAAATATAATATATGCTACTTCACTCCCTGTACATTGATTTGGGCCACATCCGCACATACATTTAAAACACAGTGTGGCACAAGCAAATTTTTATTCTGAAAGTGTGGCCCAGAGAAAAATGTTGGAGAAACATTGGGCTAGAACAATGGCTGAACTCAAACACTTTTTCTGTCCAGCACGTAGATAGATGGGGTGCTAAACTTTTTTCCCAGCATGAGGGCCACATTCCCTTCTGGGGGCCACATCCTAGTGGTGAGTGGGGCCAAAGGTAAAAGTGGGTGGGGCAATGAAGGCAAATATTGTCTTTGTACAGTGGGCTAGGTTCTACCCACACGCAAGCCCCTCATATCCCAAGGAGGGTGTGAAGCAAGGCCAGTGGAGGGTGGAGCTGGGGAAGGCATGGCCTGGGGAGAGTCGCAAGGACCAGACAGAGAGGTATAGAGGGCCCCATTTCCCTACCAAGGCTCCCCACCCCGAAAGAGATATTGAATGACCCACATCTCTTCTTCCTTCCTGCATTTCTTAGCTGGGATATAGGGGAGTGGTCGGAATGCAGCAAGACCTGTGGCCTCGGGATGCAGCACCGCCAAGTCCTGTGCCGGCAGATCTATGCCAACCGCACCCTGACGGTCCAGTCACACCACTGCCACCATCTGGAGAAACCAGAGACCACAAGTACGTGCCAGCTGAAGATCTGCAGCGAATGGCAAATTCGGACAGAATGGACATCGGTAAACAGGAATGATTCACAGCACACAACACGCCCAACAGGCTTACCTTTCAGGAGCAGTGGCTGCAGCTGACATTGCACCAGCCCTGATCCTGCAACACTGGGGAACATCCAGTGTTCTCACTCCATTTGTGGAAGGGCTCCTTTCACAACTCTCCTTCCTCAATCAGAACGTCCTTCCATTCATGGAACCGAAACACTGGATGTCACCCGTAATGTGGAAGTTGTCCAAATGTTTTACCAAAGGGCAGGTAGAAGAGGCTAGCAGGAAAGCCGCAGCTGTGAGCTTGGGGAACATGGATGCCCTTTAAGGGGAAAAGTATATAACTGAAAGCAGTGGATAGCTTTTTCTCAACCTGAGGGCCACATTGCACACCCTTCTCTGCCCTCCATCCAGGAAAACAAGAAGCATTAAGAGAGTTCAGGGACATATTGGAGCCTGGCAGAAACCCTCCTGGAAGCTGCAAAGCAAGGCCAGGGAAGAGTCCAAAGGGTTAAATAGAAAGGTTTGGGGGGGCTGCCTTTGGCCCTCTGGCCTAGGCTTCCCCACCCCTGCCTTCAGCCTGATCCATCAGGGCACCTGCTCCTTGCTGAGACCATTGGAAATGCTGATGGTGAGTGTCACAGTGGCCGGAGTGGACTACTTCAGAGTAACGACGCTACGCAGCTCTGCATTTTATTCTTTTATTGGTGCTGCGTATTTACAGTGCTCAAGTCATTGCTATTTACACGGAGCGATGTTGTCAGTCGGTTTCAGAACCTCCTAATGGCTTTTGGCGCGTCTTTCTCCAACACAAAAGCTTTGGCAGACCCATCCTCTTGCCCCTCCTCTTCCTGCGTAATTCTGGAGTTGGGGGGATGGGTCTTCCCCCCTTACTTGCCCCTTCCTGTCCCACCTGGGACCCTGGCTCCTCTACCTTGCCTGAGCCTCGGACACGACTTCCTGCTTCCCCACTGGAATCGGAACTCTCCCTGCTTTCCCCTTTGCTCGGGGACGGGCTTGAACTCAGGAGGGGAGGGACTTCGCGATATCCCCTGTCCCTCACATCCACCCCCCTCCCAAGCTCTCCTTCACCCCTCCCCAGGCCCCCCCCATGTGTCGGTGACGACTGGAAGCCTAAAAACTCGGTGCTCTCCGAGCCCGTTGGTGTGAACACCTCCCCCCAGTCCTGCGAGCCCCCCCCTTCCGCCTGGGAGGACGGGAATCCCAAAAAGTCCGTGGCGTCAGAGCTGGTGGGGGTAAAAATGTTTTGCCAATCTGCTCCTTCCTCTGACTGGGTGGATCTTGGCGACACCCATACCTCATCCTCTGGTTCCTCAAACTCCGCTTCCCAGCGCCATGGTGAGCTGTTCTCCCGTGCCTCCTCCTCCTCCCCCTCCCTTTCCATGTGCCAGGGCTTGGGTCTGTGGGGAAAGAGGGCGTGAAATTCTTCCACCAAGAATTCCTCCTGTATCTGAGTGGCGGGAACCCATTCATTCTGGGACGGTGGAGCATCCTCCCATGCCATGAGGTACTCCAGGCCCCCCACCCCCCACCTTGAATCCAGGATGGCCGTGGCCTCATTGAGTTGCTCCCTGCTTTCCCTCTCCCCCCCTCCCTCGGGGGTTTGTTCGCTGTCTCGGAGCCTGCTGCTTTCCCTGTACGGCGACAGCAGCGATCTATGAAACACTGGATGCACCCTCATGTCCTCTGGCAGTGCCAGCCTGTATGCCACCGGGTTGACCTGCTGCGTGACCGTGAAGGGGCCCAGCCATTTGGGTGCCAGCTTTTTGCACCTCCCTCTGGTGGGAAGGCCCTCCGAGGACAACCACACCTTGTCCCCCACCCTGATGACCTCCCCTTGTCGCCTGTGGCGATCTGCCCCCTTTTTGTACGCTTCCTTGGCCCTCTCCAAGTGTTCTCTGAGCTGCTGGTGCACCGTCTCCAGTTCCTCTGCCCAATCCTCAGCCTGTGGGCCCTCCTCCTCCTCCTCCCTCTCCCTCTCTGGGAAAGATCTGAGGTCGCGCCCGTAATTGGCCTTAAAGGGCGACACCCCTGTGGAGACGTGCACTGCATTGTTGTAGGCAAATTCTGCTAGTGGCAAGCGATCCACCCAGTCCGTTTGCCGCTGGCTGACGTAGCATCTCAGGTACTGCTGCAGAATGGCGTTGACCCTCTCCGCTTGTCCGTTGGTCTGCGGGTGTCTAGCCGTCGACAAGCTGACCTCCACCTGCAGGAGGTTCATGAGCCGCCGCCAGAACCTGGAAACAAATTGGCGGCCACGATCCGAAATAACCCTTAAAGGTAATCCATGCAGTCTGAAAACGTGATCAACAAACAGTTTGGCTGTCTCTTCTGCCGAGACTGCCCTGGCACACGGTATAAAGTGACACATTTTGGACATGAGGTCCACCACCACCAACACTGCAGTCTTACCCCTGGACGAAGGCAGATCTGTGATGAAGTCCATGGACACCACTTCCCACGGCCTGTGTGGTGTGGCTAAGGGCTCCAGCAACCCTGGTGGCGCTGCTCTGACCACCTTCGCCCGCTGGCAGGTGGTACAGCCCCTTACATAGTCTCGAACATCTTCCCTCACCCCTGGCCACCAGAAGTGTCTCATGACTAGGTGAGTGGTCTTGTCCCTTCCAAAATGCCCCGCTGTAGGGTTGTCGTGCATCTGCTTGAGGACCGTACGTCGAAGCTGGGTGGTGGGTAGGTACAGCGCACCCTTGTAGAAAAGCAGCCCTCTGCGTTCTGCAAAGTCTTTTGCCTGCTCCCTCCCCCCTCTCAGTTCTCTGAAGATGCGGTTGGCAAATTCATCCGCTGCCGTCAGTGCTGTGAGTTCTGCCTCGCTCACCACTGCTGCTCCGCAGGACCATGCCGACGGGGGGAAAATGTGCCTTGGGGCTGGTGGCGCCTCCTCCTCCATGTACTCTGGCTTGCGGGAGAGGGCATCCGCCCTGACATTCTGCTCTCCTGGGATGTAGTGTATGGAGAAGTTGAAGTTCGAGAAGAACTCCGCCCACCGTATCTGCCGCTGGTTGAGCACCCTGGCAGTTCTCCAGAACTCCAGGTCCTTGTGGTCTGTGCACACCTGGATGGGGTGCTCGGCGCCCACCAGGAAGTGTCTCCAGTGCTGGAACGCCGCGTGGATCGCAAGAAGTTCCCGATCAAAAACTGTGTAGTTTCGCTCGGGCTGGGTCAACTTCCTGGAGAAGAAGGCACAGGGTCTCCACTCTCTGTTGGCGTCCAGTTGCAACAAAATGGCGCCCACAGCCTTATCAGAAGCGTCTGTTTCAATGCGTAGGGGCGCGTCCTGAACCACGTGGAACAGGTTCTGGTCTGAGGCGAACACCCTCTTGAGGCTTTCGAACGCTGCTTGCGCCTCTGGTGTCCACCTGAACTTCTGCTTGCCTCTCAGGCAGTCAGTGATGGGAGCCGTAACTCGAGAGAAGTTCTTGATGAACTTCCTGTAGAAGTTGGCAAAGCCTAGTAGGCGTTGGGCATCTTTGCGCGTCCTGGGGCTGTGCCAGTCCAGGATGGTCTGCACCTTGTCCTTGTCCATTGCCAGCCCCTTGTCTGACAGCTTGTAGCCCAGGAAGTCCACCTCCTTGGTGTGAAACTTGCACTTCTCCAGCTTCACATACAGGTGGTTCTCCTTCAGGCGCTGTAACACCTCCCTGACGTCCTTCACGTGCTGCACTGGGTCGTTGGAGTAAATAAGGATGTCATCCAGAAAGACCAAGCATTTCCTGAAGAGTAGGGACCCCAGGACGTGGTGCATGAAGGCCTGGAAGCATGCTGAGCCCCCTTGCAACCCGAAGGGCATCACCAGATATTCAAAAGAGCCCAGAGGCGTGAACATCGTGGTTTTCCACTCATCGCCTTCCCGGATCCTGATCAAGTTGTACGCCCCCCTCAGGTCTAGCTTGGTGAAAATCTTGCCCCTGCGTGCCGCTGTCAGGAGATCATCCACTCTGGGCATGGGGAAAGCCACTGGCTCTGTCACCGAATTCAGCCGTCTAAAATCCACCACAAGACGGCGCTGTTGCGTGTCTTTCTTGTCCACCCAGAAGACCGGGCTGCCCCCTGCTGCCTTGCTTTCTCTGATGAACCCCCGCTTGAGGTTCTTGTCGATAAAAGCGCGCAGATCCTCCAGTTCCTGGTCTGACATGGCGTACAGCTTGGCTGGGGGTATAGTTGCCCCAGGCACCAGGTTGATCTGGCAGTCAAAAGGCCTGTGTGGGGGCAGGTGGTCGGACTCCGCTTCACTGAAGACCTCCTGCAGGTCCCAGTATGGTTTGGGTATCGCCTCACCCCCTTTGACGTGCATGGTGGCCACCGTGGCTATCGGAGGCCCCTCCCCTGGTTGGTGCTGCATGCAATGTTCCAGGCAAAAGTCCGATCCAAAAGTGATGCATCTCTGATGCCAACTTATGGAGGGGTCGTGGCGCGCCAGCCAGCTCATGCCCAAAACGATTGGGGGGTCTGAGATGGTGGTGACGTTGAATGCCAGTGTCTCTGAGTGCCTTCCAACCGTCATTCTCATGGGGGGAGTTTGATGAGTGATGGCCCCTCCCAGCAGCTCTCTGCCGTCAATGGTTGCCACGTGCAGAGGAAAATCCAGCTGCAGAAGCTGGATCTGGTGCTCTTCTGCAAAGTTCCTCGAGAAGAAGTTCGCTGACGCCCCACTGTCAATTAAGGCGAGGACTGTCAGGGGATAGCCATTAGGGAGCGTGAGCGTCACTTCTAGAACCACTCCTGCTCTGGGAGGGGTGGGCTGGCTCTGCTCCTCTCTGTGCGGGTGGGTGGGCTGGGGCTGTTGTCTGCTGACTGTGCCTGGCTGCCGCCCCTTGTCTCCTGCAGCCAGGCTTTCCCGTTTCCCTGCTGTGGTGCTGCGTCAGTGGGGGAGGGCACAACCGTTCCCGCCTTTCCTTGCCACTCCCTGCGATGTGGGCAGTCTCTGACGAGATGCTGGGGGGAGTTGCAGAGAAAGCAATTCCCACCCCTTCCCTCCTTGCGTCTTGGCGCCGCTGGGGTTTGAAAAGCCCGCGCGCGCGCGCTATCAATCTGCATGGGTTCCTGGTCCTGACTGGCCCCAGGCGTGGCTTGAAAGGGTTGTTGAGGGAGTGGCTTCTCCTGCGACCGTGGGAACCAAGCCCGCTTTGCGCGCGTTGCTTGCTTGTCGCTCCATCTGGATTCCTGCCTCACCCCCACCGCCAGAGCCGCTTTGCTCAGTTGATCCATATTACTGGGCTTTGGACCTCTCGAGAGCTCATCCTTCACCTCCTCATGCAACCCCAAGTAAAACGCCGCTTGCATTGGGGCAGACTGCAGATCCCACCCCAATCTGTGCACCAGCATGGTGAATTTCGCCCAATACGCTCGCACTGTCATATTTCCTTGGCGTAAATTATGAAGTTCCTCCTTAGTCTGGTCCATATGACTATCGGACGAATACATCGTTTTTAAACCTTCTAGAAATAGTTTGACATTCTTCATGCAAGGATTCCTTGTTGCAATTAACGGTCTTAGCCACTCCCTGGCCGCCCCTGTAAGGTGCTCCACAATAAACGCTACTCTGTGCTCATCATCAGGGAACTCATCGTGGTGCAGCTCAAGAGCATACACAATCTCAGTCTCAAAGCCCTGAAACTCCTTCGGGTCTCCATTGAACTTGCTTACTAGGGTCCCGGCTCTCCTTCCTGGCAGCACTTGGACTTGGGGTGCCCCTCCCGCCTTGTTTTTCTCTGCATCCAGCTTGTTTTGGAGGTCTACCGCCACCGCCCTTAAATGCTGCTCTTTTTCCTGGAGCTCTCTCACCTGTTCCGCAAGTTGTAGCCGGTCGTCCTGGACCTTCTTAGTCTCCTCTTTAGCTGCCTTCAATTCTCCCTGCGCCTGCAGCGACAGCTGTTGCAGTTCTAGCTGGGCTTGCTCAGCGATCTGCCGCCACTTCTCCGCCTCTGACACGCTCATCCCGGCAACTCCAAAGTAGCCCAAAAATGATTAGGAGGTTGCTGTCACAGTGGCCGGAGTGGACTACTTCAGAGTAACGACGCTACGCAGCTCTGCATTTTATTCTTTTATTGGTGCTGCGTATTTACAGTGCTCAAGTCATTGCTATTTACACGGAGCGATGTTGTCAGTCGGTTTCAGAACCTCCTAATGGCTTTTGGCGCGTCTTTCTCCAACACAAAAGCTTTGGCAGACCCATCCTCTTGCCCCTCCTCTTCCTGCGTAATTCTGGAGTTGGGGGGATGGGTCTTCCCCCCTTACTTGCCCCTTCCTGTCCCACCTGGGACCCTGGCTCCTCTACCTTGCCTGAGCCTCGGACACGACTTCCTGCTTCCCCACTGGAATCGGAACTCTCCCTGCTTTCCCCTTTGCTCGGGGACGGGCTTGAACTCAGGAGGGGAGGGACTTCGCGATATCCCCTGTCCCTCACAGTGAGGTTCAGGACCATTGTACTGTGGCCCTATAAACTTCCTCATCTTCCATGCATCTACGTGGGACAGAGTAGAGACTTTCAACATCAAAATTTCAGGCCATTTGTTGGATAGCTCCAAATGTTACATTAGTGTTCACAATTTAAAATGTGCTTCAACTGTAAAACATAATCTGTATTCCATCCAATTTGCAACAATTACATAATAGAATATAGTATTTTAGTCCCGGATATTTCTTTGCCTGGCAGGGCAGGTTTATACAATCACTGCCACAGCCATCAATTCCTGACTTCATTGCAATGCAGTAAAACAGCCCTGCAACTGTGTGTGCGCGCACACACACATATAAAACTGTGACCATAATAGTCACAGAACAGCGTAAGAGGAACATATGAATAAAATAGCAGTTAGGATTTAGACAAGTAATTGTTGAAGCAAATAAGAACAAAGAAACAGGCATAGGATAAAACATGTGAATAGAATACGAGATTAAACACAAATAATTGATGAGTAATAACTGGTAACTGAAACAGATAAGGACTAAAATACATGCAATTAAAACAACTATAAGGGCTGGACCTTGGAATAAATGTCTTCCAATATGGGCCTTCAGTTAAGGACTGGTTAGTAGCACAAACCACCCTTTGGCAAATATCCATCTTGGGAGCGCAAAATCTAGCAACTGAGTATGTAACACCTGGGTTTTCATCCTGGAGTAGTAGGGAGATGTTGAGTTGTTCTGTACATCCTGGGAATTTGTGCAGGATAGGCAGGATGAACCTGGCTCATATGTCTACATAGTACTGGCAATGGAAAAAGGCATGTTCCATTGTTTCCTGCTGCCCAAAACCACGTGGGCATTTCCTCTCCTCGTATGGTGTCCTTCTATAGCGGCCTTCCTGTTGGCCTGACGAGCCAAGGTGAAAGTCCTTCACTGTTTTGAGATTTCAAGGTTGGTTATATATGACATTTGGGAGGTAAAGTATCTTCTGGCTTCACTGATTAGAAATTTTGGGAACCTGGCTAGGCCTGCTTGGCTTTCAGTGTCTTCCACATGTTTAATTATTATTTTTAGCTTGTTCATGCCCCATGTCAAGTAGAATCTGTGTGTTGATGCCTAGATTAGTTATCATATTTTTCACTGCTCGTTTCCATGTCGATTGGCAATCGTCCTTAATAGTCAGGGGAGCAAGGCCGCTCGGGAAGAAAGATACAGTAGTCTCAACCAGTGATTAAGAGTGGCGAGCCACACTTTGGCCTTGATTCTTATGGATCCAGTTTCAAGACGTATTTGAGACGTGTTTCACTTGTAGAGCAGATCTTAAGAATTTGGATTGTACCAATTCTAGTGGTGTGCAGTTGGCGGAGGGGCCTAATTAGGCACCATATAACAGCTGTGCAATCGATTTAGCCTCAAACAATTTGAGGACTGCAGGTATATAGTGTCCACCTTTGGTCCTGAGGTACTTGAGGAAGTTGGAAGAATTTCCTGACAGTAAGAGCTGTCTGAAAGAAACCACATTGCAGAAGGCTGATGCCAGGAGTCCGGTCCCTGGCCTGATAACACAGTAAGCGTAGTTAATTAAAATGATGATTTATTGTCAGAACCAACAGATAACTATGCACAGCATAACCCAGCTGTTGCCATCATGAATTACAATGACTCTTCTTCCGCTTTCTAAAACAGAAAGTGGGAAAGTGTTTTAGAAAGCGGAAGGGATGACTCTTCCCTTCTGTTTTCTAAAACAGAAAGTGAACGTATGAAGCTGATGTCCTTTTTGCTTCCTGACTAGCAACCCCCCCCCCCAAACGCTGGCTCTGGTGAGAGATTGGATCAACTCCAAGCTCTTCCGGGTCACTATCTCTGTCTCTGTTCCTGCCACAGGAACTGCTTCCGTGGTATTTGCAGTTCTCTAGAGCGTTGGTGGCGCTGTGGGTTAAACCACTGAGCCTAGGGCTTGCCGATCAGAAGGTCGGCGGTTTGAATCCCCGCAACAGGGTGAGCTCCCATTGCTCGGTCCCAGCTCCTGCCAACCTAGCAGTTCGAAAGCACGTCAAAGTACAAGTAGATACTGTAAATAGATACCGCTCCGGCGAGAAGGTAAACGGTGTTTCTGTGTGCTGCTCTGGTTTGCCAGAAGCGGCTTTGTCATGCTGGCCACATGACCTGGAAGCTGTACGCTGTCTCCCTCAGCCAGTAAAGCAAGATGAGCACCCCAACCCCAGAGTTGGTCACGACTGGACCTAATGGTCAGGGGTCCCTTACCTTTACCTTTAGAGTGTTGGCAGGGCTCCGGCTCCTTATCAGCTGGCATTCCTAAGAGAGGAGGGGGAGTTGACACTATGTTATGCTCCCCTTCTCTCGCAGTAAACCCTCTTTCTCCCTGGCTACTCTCTTCACTGGGAGCTGTCTGGGCTGCTCATTCATGACAGCTGGCTTCATACGATTGTGATCAGGTGGGAGGATCCTGCCCTGAGAATGGGGTTTGGAAGTGTTTGACTTCAAGGTTTCTCCAGCACAATGTTTCTAAAAATGTATTTTTTCATTTATTCCCAAGACAAAGCTAAAAATGAAAGCCTTTCATTTGGGAAATAAGTATTCTTTTTAAACTACTTTAAAAGGTGAGGGCATTATAGAGGTACAACATCTTGATTTACATAATCTTTCTGGAATCTAAGGAGGCCCCCAATTTTCGAAGTATTCTCCTGATCTTAAAAGCAAACACATGGCTTAAAATTGTATGTTCAGTGGCCACATTCCTCCATCATTAAAAAAGCATAAATGGAGATGCCTTTGATCTTGAATTCTGGAAGGGGAATGTTGCATTTTTAAATTTTAATTTTAGCAAGCTCAAAAATATTCCACTGCATTAATCCACACACACACACATACACATTCTGGTAAGCTGGACAGGGGAAGTGGGAATCGTGAAAGGGATGAGGTCATTGTTATATTTGCACTCCTTCTTGGCAAGGTGAGATTGGTGCAGGGCTTTAGCTACAACATCATTATCCTCCCAATCCAAAGTATCAGTTTTCTATGTCTGAAGTCTAATTTCAATCACAAAGGCTCAGTATTCAATTTTGATGTCAAAATCTGACATTCACATTTGAAATCATAAATTCAGAAACCCAGCAGATTTCAGAATGCAACAAAAAGTTTGTCTCGAAAGTGTTGCTTTGCTCCATTTAGTATTCTGTATGACTTCAACATCCCTTGAAATCAGTCCCACAAAGACATTTTTAGCTTTGCTGCACTGCTGAAGTATCATAACTTGGGAAGATTTTCATAATATGCAATTTGAACTATCTTTCTAAAAATTCACTAACCACAATCACTGTGGTTTCACAATTTCACTGTGTGAAAATAGGCTCTTGTTGCCAAACATGGCAGATGAAGACCTTTGATTTACACAGTTCTGGTCACATATGAAGTTACCTTAGCTTCTAATTTTCTCTCTCTTAGCCAACTGATTTTTATCAAAACCTCAGGAAAACTCTGTTTTATTTTTGGTCATTTTAAATTGAATTGTACTTCTTTATGATGCTTGCTGCCCTGGATGCTTTTGGAGGAAGGGCAGGGTACAAATGAAGTGAAATGCAATCCAAATGAATAAATGCATGCAATCCCTGTGTGCCTGCCCAACCCAGAGATCTTTCTTGTTTTAGTGCTCCGTGCCATGTGGAGTGGGTCAGAAGACACGAGATGTGAAGTGTGTCAGCAATCTTGGAGATGTTGTTGATGATGAAGAATGTAACATGAAGCTGCGCCCAAATGATATCGAGAACTGTGACATGGGCCCTTGTGCAAAAAGCTGGTTCCTTACAGAATGGAGTGACCGGGTAAGGCTTGTAATGCTCATCTTCCAGCTCAGGCTTAGTGGTGAGGCATGTATTTTGCATGCATCATGTCTCAGTTCCCTGGCTTTTGCTGGATAAAGATATGAAACTCTGGAGTATGTCTCTGTCCCAGTGCTTTAATGCTCAAATCAGTACATCACCTCAGCAAAATGGGGTTCAGAGACCCAACAGATGCTAAGCAAGCGAAGATGTTGATCCAACAGACTATGCACCTCCCCATTGGGTCCCATTGTGTGGGAACAGGAGAAATTCAGCATGGAAAAGGGGAGGAGGCAAAAGTGAGCACCCAAGTCCTTCTGAGAGGATGGGCCAGGAGTGGGCTCTGGCAGTGCTAGAGGGGGCACTGGGATCTGAGGCAAGGCTGGCATGGAGCCAGACGAGAGGGGAAAGAGGCTGGCAGGCTACCCCCCTGGGACCCTCCCTGGTATCTGGCTCCTTGTCTGTCACTCCCTCCTGGGGTAACTGCTCTCTCCCTCAACTGCTGGGTCCTGTCTCCACAGTCGGCAGCAGGCAGCTCCCTCACCCTGTGCCTGGGTCTGATCAGCCCCTCCACTATGTCTCTTCAAAACACATCTCTTTGGGACTCACGACACCTGGCTTCGAACCTTAACACCCCCAGTTTAGAAAGAAAAGCAGGCAGCAGATGAGGGGAACCCATCAGCCAGAGGCCCTAGAGAACTGCCTCCAGCCAGTGTAGGCCAGGAATGGCCTCTGGGTGTTTCTGGCATCACCCTTGTCCATTTGCCATTCTGTCTGCGGCTGGCAAGAGTTGGCATCTGTTCGGCTGTGGGGCCACAGGTGAGTCTGCCCTGGCACAGGCTAGCTGGACCTGGAATAAGATGGCTTCCTCCTAGGTACTAACATGCCTCTGGGGGTGGGGATTACACTGCCATTTGGGTTGCACATGGGGATCTGATGAGTAGGTGCTCCTGTCTGTGGGGGAGAAGGGAAGGAACTGGGTCTTACCCCTTTTTTAAAGTCTTCCAATCCAGTCCTTTTATGATGATTCTTACCTCTTTCCCAGCAGTTGTGGAGCTCTGCCAGAATCTCCCCACTCCTCAAAAGCTTGTTTGTCAGGGCATAGGCTTAAAGGATCTTCATGTAATAGAGACTCATTTTTAATTTATAATCACAAAGTATTCTTGAGTGTGTTTGCTTATTTTCTTTTACACAGAGATGAACGTCTCTTTAGAAATTTATTGGAGCAATGTCTCACGTGCATAAAAGAAAAAGAATTATTATCCAAGACAGCGAAATATAAATAAGCTGACTAAAGCGTTCTGGATTAGATCCAGGATTGGTGCAAATCCACCCGCTTGAACATACAGATCAGCTATGAGTTCATTTTCCTTTCTCCCCTCCCACTGAATGTACTATTTGTTCCCACACAAGTTTAAAAATATGTCTTCATTTATTTATTTTTATGCTGGAGAATGCTTTTAGAACATTTTTTGCTGAATGCCCAAAGGATAGGTTGTAAATTTTGTATAGTTTTTTAAAGAACGAATTATTGCATTAATTTATGTTGAAGCAGAGAAATGGAAGTCCTAGGTGCCTTTATGTGTGTGTAAAAGTGGGGTAAGATCTGTTTTTATGCAATGCATGCTTTTATGTACAACAAGAGAAACACTGGGTGCATTCTTCATATTAACCATTTCCAAATGTTTGCTTCTGTGTTGGGCACAATTCACCAGCTGTTCTCTCATTATTACCTTTGGAGTTTGGATTTTAAGGTGACTTCTTTCAAACACACGTACCCACAAAAATACGGTTGCCTTACTGTCAAGGTCCCATGGGAGGTCCATGATCAAAACTTGTTTGAAAGCAGCTGTGTGTTTGCTCAGTGTGTGTGTGGGGGGGGGGAGAGAGATTTGGATCAGGGCCTCAGTACTTGAGAAGAAAGACGTTCAGCCCTTTGTGTTGTTTCCTTATTTGAAATCACCCAATAAACCTGCTGTGAATCTCGGAAGGTAGAAAGGTAGGTGACATTATGGATTATGCACAAACATACCACTGGCATCTTCACAGAGCACCATTTCAGTGTGGCTTCCAGGCTGATGGTGGTTGTGGGAAAGTAATGGCAGCCAGTAGCCACTGGTAAAAACTCAGCATGGACACAATTGTCAATTTTGGTTCTTCTCAGTTTCTCACACACACACACACCCCTTGTCGGTTCTCTCAATTTGCACGTCACTTTGTGATTATTTTTAAGTCTTCATTTGACCCCACAATTTCTCCTACTATACATATTTTTGCAAGCCCCTTTTTCAAATAGTGATTGTATTTTCTTCTTCTTATGGATGCTCTCCCCTAACATATACACCTTTTTTGTACAAATTTTTGGTTGCACAACTTTACAAGAAAATTCTGAGGTCTGTGTGTTTTAGGCATGGCTATGATTTGTGCCTTGCTTTGGGAAGTGCAAAGTAGGTAGGTCCACATTAGCACAGATGGCCCAGTTGTTAGAGCGACAGCACCAAGGTTGCAGGTTCGATCCCTATTCCTGCCTTGCAGGAGCTTGGACTGTGTGATCCTCAGGGTCCCTTCCAACTCTAGGATTCTATGAGATGTGAACTGAACCAAATCCCCACCCTACCCCCCCACCCCTAGTAAGAGAGTTCCCTGTTGCTCCCACCATTTCAAGCCTAATAACTTTTAGCACAGCAATTGCTAAAAGCCAGACTGCACACTTGCTGCTCACATGGAGTAATGATGAGCTCACCCACTGGGTGCTCTGTGCTCTGGATTCCCTCGAGGGCAGGAGTAGGGGAACCATCCATGCTGCCCTGAACTCTCTGGAAGAAAGGTGTGGGCAAAAGCATCAGAAAAATTATGCATATACACCATGCATTTAAACAAATTTGAGACACACACCCCTTTCAAAGAATCCTGAGAACTGTAGTTTAGCCCTCACAGAGCTAAGATTCCCAGCACCCTTAACAAATTACAGCTCCCAGGGTTATTTGGAGGCAGAAGTGTGTTTTAAGTGTGTGGTGTGTGTGCAATTAATTCCTCCCTGGCTCCACCCCCTCGTGACTTAGGGCATTCTTAAAGAGCCAGCCCTCTGACCTGAAGATGGCCACTCCCACTCTGCTCCCCAGCCTCTTCCATGGTGCACTCCCTGAGCTGCCTGGGTCCTGCAGTGGCAGGGTTGCCATATTTCAAAAAGTGAAACTCTGGACACAAAAGTTCTTGAGCTTTTTTTTTTGCAAAGTTGTTGAGCCAAATCCCAAATACCAGATGTATGGCAACCCTAGCAGTGGGCCCTCAGTTCCTCAGGTGAAGACACCCATGAGCGCCCAGGAGGTTCTTCTCGGGGGACTCTTGTTTCTCAGGCTCCATTGTTTCATGATCTCCAGCAACAAGCTCAGAGCATGACACCTGCCCTGGCCGTCCACAGCAGGAAAGTCTGTAGCCTGAGGCTCTTGAGTCTTGAGTCCTGAGCCCATGGCTGGCCTACACAAGCCTCTTTGGTCTGAGCCAGCAAGGCTCCTCTGCTGCTTTTATGATGTCACTCAGATGTTTTCAAGAAGCTTAAGCATGCTGTTGGGTGTCTGGTTTTCACAGAGAAATGTCTTTGTTTTAATTTTAAAAGATGGAAGTAAAGCTCAAGAGCCCAACAATATCCTGGCTCCAAGTCTGCTGCTGAAGCCCTTTAATATCCTTTGCAAGCAGTTAATCTGCACTAAAATATCACAGCACAGAGTGGGGCAAGTCGGTATCTTATTAGTTGGCATCTAATTTGAAATGTGATCCGTCTGTTCCGCTTACTTAGAACAGAACACAGTTCCTGGAGAACCTCAGCAAGTAATATTGCTTGCTGAGTGTGCTGAAAGCACCAGAAGCCAATTGAAATACTTTGGGGATGTGGAATGTTAATGACCCAAAATGGTACCACCAGGCTGTGAGTGTTTTGTGGGAGGAATTCAAACAATACCAAGAAATTTAAGTTAAAGTGGATTAAAATGCTCTGTTACCCCCTAGCATAACAAATCAATGGGGTGGGGGTGGGGTTTGGGGTGTTTTTTTAAGAAACACACTTTGTGGTTAAGAAAGGGATAGAGAAATGCATTGAAAAGTGCACAATAAATGAATGATTAGCAGAAAGATGTATAGACACTCTGCAAGCAAATCAGGATGATCAGGCCTGTGTGTGTGTGTGTGTGTGTGTGTGAGAGAGAGAGAGAGAGAGAGAGAGAGAGAGAGAGAGAGAGAGAGAGAGAGAGGGAGGCAGACAGACAGACAGACAGACAGACAGACAGACAGTGTCCCCCAGCCACTTTCTGCTTGGGCTGTTTACAGCACCACCAATTCACCAAAGGGATTGTGGTCCTCAATCCCAAAAGTTTGCATGTCTCTTTCCAACAGAATAGGCTGTGTAAGTACAGTCACACCTCATGTTGCATCTGCTTCAGGTTGCGTCTTTTCAGGTTAAGAACGTAGCAAACCCGGAAGTGTTTACTTCTGAGCTTCTCCGCACGCACAGAAACATTCTGTGCAGTTTGCGCAATCACAGAAGCACCGCTCTGGTTGCAGACTTTTGGGATTGCAAACAAAACCCCGGAACAGATTGTGTCTGCAACCAGAGCTACCACTGTACTATAACACTGTCTAGAGTGTCACTATCAAGTATTTTTGATGGAAACCTCAATTCAGTTGCCCAGAAGGTCACCCATCACCGTATTATGCTATCTTGCATAGAATATAGCACCCTGTGAATTTTTACTTATCCTCATCATCATTATCTAGAGCAGATTTCTAAGCTTCATGAAAACGTGGCAGGAGACAGATGACACCTTGGAAATGTCTCCCAGTCTTTTCTCTCTCCATTTTGCCCTTTCTCCTCTTCCATACCAAGATTCCTCTTTGAATATACATTCTGATTGCAGAATGTGGATTTCCTGCTGTCAGAACCTAATCTGGATTTGTGTCCCTTCTTGTGCCAGGAGCCCTCGAGTCATCTTCCAAGCATTTCACAACTGCTTTCACTAAAGCAGCAGTTGGGCTAACGGATGTCTTTGTTGTCTCCCACGATGACAGTGCTCAGCCGAATGTGGCTCTGGTGTCCGGACACGCTCCATCATATGCATGACCAATCACATCAGCAGTTTGCCACTGGAGGGCTGCGGACACAACAGACCACCAGAGACCACACCCTGTGACAATGGACCATGTTTGGGGAAAGTGGAATGGTTTGCTGGAAGCTGGAGCCAGGTACTGTTCATCTTCAAAATGTTTGGGGAAAGATCCAGTCAAAATAAAGGAAAATGGAGTACAGGTGAATTAATTATGTGGTTCTTTTTTATTAATTATTATATTTATTGGTCTTTTTTCAGGAAAAGGTAAACTCAAAGCAACTTACAAAAGCTGCAATCTTATGAATGTTATGGGACTTAGTTCTTTTTTTCAAATAATATTTATTCATTTTATAAAAACATTAAAAAGAAAGCAAAGAAAAAAATACCAACAAAACATAAAAAACCAAACAAAAACACACAACTATTTTCTTATATAACTCCATTTTTCATTCACATCGTTTGGTGACTTCCCTTGACCCCCCTTCTGGATTTCATTTTATTTCCTCTTTAGCAGATTATTCACCATTTTCTAATTAACCAATTGTTAACTTAATTAATCCTTTATTTATTAACCTCATCATTATTCAACTTCTTTCCCCCCAAACTTTCCTACCTCTCCTATTTAAATTTATTAATTTAATATAAAATTATAACCCATATTCACTACGACAAACCTTGCTCTACATCTTTCCTCCCTCAGGTTATAAAACTTGTTTAAATCTAATATAATTTTCATCTTTCATTTTTTCTCTTATTTTCTACTAACCCCACTTTCTGTTCGCACACACCCCAATCTGCTCAAGAAATTTCTTATATGTTACCTTTCCTAGTCCAAACCTTATAAATCAGTCCATATATTTTTTATCTATCCTTTTCAACCTATCCCCATCCTATAAGCTTTCACCACCCAATAAACCCATCAATGATCCTGCCAATTCCAAAGAAAAAGCAAGTCTCTGCCCACCAAATATGTCCACTTGTCCTCTTGTATCAGTGTCAAAACTCTCCTTTCCCCATTTTCCTGTTTGCTTTCCTTTTGTGATGCAATAAAAGTGTTTGCCATTCCCTTCAAATTTTCACCAAAGTCCATCCAGTAATTGTCCTGGTATTCCCATGAGGCCATTAATTCCATCTTCATGGGTTCCTTCCCTTTGTCTTCCTGTCTCTCTGGCAAAGCTCTCAGTAATGAAGTCTCCTTTAAGTTGCTTTTCTGGTTAGAATCATGTGTGAACTTCTCTTTTTACTGCTCAGGCAAGCTATGTCTAGCCAGTCTGATTTCATATAGAATTTCATTCAGCAGGCTTAAAATAGCCTCCTCACTCATTGTCTTCGTCCAAGGTCATAGAATCATAGAATCATAGAATCATAGAGTTGGAAGAGACCACAAGGGCCATCCAGTCCAACCCCCTGCCAAGCAGGAAACACCATCAAAGCATTCCTGACAGATGGCTGTCAAGCCTCTGCTTAAAGACCTCCAAAGAAGGAGACTCCACCACACTCCTTGGCAGCAAATTCCACTGCCGAACAGCTCTTACTGTCAGGAAGTTCTTCCTAATGTTTAGGTGGAATTTTCTTTCTTGTAGTTTGAATCCGTTGCTCCGTGTCCGCTTCTCTGGAGCAGCAGAAAACAACCGTTCTCCCTCCTCTATATGACATCCTTTTATATATTTGAACATGGTTATCATATCACCCCTTAACCTTCTCTTCTCCAGGCTAAACATACCCAGCTCCCTAAGCCGTTCCTCATAAGGCATCGTTTCCAGGCCTTTGACCATTTTGGTTGCCCTCTTCTGGACACGTTCCAGCTTATCAGTATCCTTCTTGAACTGTGGTGCCCAGAACTGGACACAATACTCCAGGTGAGGTCTGACCAGAGCAGAATACAGTGGTAATATTACTTCCCTTGATCTAGATGCTATACTCCTATTGATGCAGCCCAGAATTGCATTGGCTTTTTTAGCTGCTGCATCACACTGCTGACTCATGTCAAGTTTGTGGTCAACCAAAACTCCTAGATCCTTTTCACATGTACTGCTCTCAAGCCAGGTGTCTCCCATCCTGTATTTGTGCCTTTCATTTTTTTTGCCCAAGTGTAGTACTTTACATTTCTCCTTGTTAAAATTCATCTTGTTTGCTTTGGCCCAGTTGTCTAATCTGTTAAGGTCATTCTGAAGTGTGATCCTGTCCTCTGGGGTGTTAGCCACCCCTCCCAATTTGGTGTCATCTGCAAACTTGCTCAGGATTCCCTCAAGCCCATCATCCAAGTCATTGATAAAGATGTTGAACAAGACTGGGCCCAAGACAGAACCCTGTGGCACCCCACTAGTCACTACTCTCCAGGATGAGGAGGAGCCATTGATGAGCACCCTTTGGGTTCGGTCAGTAAGCCAGCTATAAATCCACTGAATGGTAGCATTGTCTAGCCCACATTTTACCAGCTTCTTTACAAGAATACCATGGGGCACTTTGTCAAAGGCCTTGCTGAAATCAAGATAGGCTACATCCACAGCGTTCCCTTCATCTACCAGGCTTGTAATTCTGTCAAAAAATGAGATCAGATTAGTCTGACATGACTTATTTTTCAGGAACCCATGCTGACTTTTAGTGATCACAGAGTTTCTTTCTAGGTGCTCACAGACTGTTTGCTTAATGATCTGCTCTAGAATCTTTCCTGGTATTGATGTCAGGCTGACTGGGCGGTAATTGTTTGGGTCCTCTCTTTTCCCCTTTTTGAAAATAGGGACAACATTTGCCCTCCTCCAGTCTGCTGGAACTTCGCCTGTTCTCCAGGAATTTTCAAAGATTATTGCCAGTGGTTCTGAAATCACCTCTGCCAGTTCTTTTAATACTCTTGGATGTAGTTCATCTGGCCCTGGAGACTTGAATACATCTAAACTAGCCAAGTATTCTTGTACTACCTCCTTACTTATTCTGGGCTGTGTTTCCCCTGCTGAATCATCTGCTCCATATTCTTCAGGTCGGGCGTTTTTTTCTTTCTTGCAGAAGACTGAGGCAAAGAAGGCATTGAGGAGTTCTGCCCTTTCTCTGTCCCCTGTTTGCATTTCACCATCTTCTCCTCTGAGTGACCCCACTGTTTCCTTGTTTTTCCTTTTGCTACGGACATACCCATAAAAGCCCTTTTTGTTGCTTTTAACCTCTCTGGCGAGCCTGAGTTCATTCTGTGCTTTAGCTTTTCTGACTTTGTCTCTACACGTGCTGGCTATATGTTTGAATTCCTCTCTGGAGATTTCCCCCCTTTTCCATTTTTTGTACATATCCCTTTTAAATCTTAACTCAGTCAAAAGTTCTTTAGATAGCCAGCCTGGCTTCTTTAGGCACCTTCCATGTTTCCGTCTCATTGGTATTGCCTGAAGTTGTGCTTTTAATATCTCCCTTTTAACAAACTCCCAACCATCATGAACTCCCTTCCCTTTTAGTATTACTGTCCATGGGATTTCACCCAGCGTTTCCCTAAGTTTTCTGAAGTCGGCTTTCTTAAAGTCTAGAATTTGGACCTTAGTATGCTTGGTTGCTCCTTTCCGCTGGATAATAAACTCCAGAAGAGCATGGTCACTCCCACCTAATGATCCTGCCACTTCTACCCCACTAACCAAGTCATCACTATTGGTTAGGACCAGATCTAAAATGGCTGATCCTCTTGTTGCTTCTCCCACTTTCTGGACAATGAAGTTGTCTGCAAGGCCAGTGAGGAATCTGTTCGACCTTATGCTCTTGGCTGAGTTTGACATCCAACAAATATCAGGATAGTTGAAATCCCCCATTACTACTATCTCACTTCCTTTGGAATGCTTGGCCATCTGTTCCAGGAAGGCATCATCTGTGTCCTCAGTTTGGCTTGGGGATCTATAGTAAACTCCCACAATGAGATCACTGTTGTTTTTCTCTCCCTTAATTTTGACCCAGATACTCTCAATTTGGCTTTGAAGTTTTAAATCCTGGATCTCTTCACAGGTATACATATCCCTAACATATAAAGCTACTCCTCCTCCTTTCCTGTTTGGTCTATTTCTCTTAAATAGATTGTATCCCTCTATTACTACATTCCAGTCATGAGACTCATCCCACCAGGTTTCAGTGATGCCTATTATGTCATATTTAGTTTGCTGTACCAAGAGCTCAAGTTCATCTTGTTTATTTCCCATGCTCTGTGCATTAGTATACAGACATTGAAGACCGTTGATCATTCCCCCATGTCTCTTATTTAAGGATATTTTCGTCCCACCACTAGGTCTGCATGCTGCTTGCTCCATTTGGTCCTTGACATTCGGATGATCATCTTCAGCATTAGATGGACTCCTACCTTCAGGACCACTGTCTCCCTCCCCCACATAAGTCAACACAGGAAATGGCAAAATAAACAGCCCGTTTTTCAGTCCATTTTTCCAAAAGAGAGCTTTCTATTTCCTTCCACAATTCCTTCAAATCTTATTCTCCTTAAAACTCACCAAATATAACTTATCTTTTATAGAAAATAGCAACTTTTAATTTTCGTATCCAATTGATTAAATTCACTTACCTTGTAACATTTAGCTTAGGATAGTGAAAGCAGTACATTCCACAAGGGTATTGCACACAATAAAGTCTTTTCTTCCGCTCACTGGGGGGTCCGCTTCTAGCAGCGGGGCAGCTTTTAAAGTCCTTTCACCAATTTTACAGGATCTTTAAGTCCTTTTACTTTCTCTCCACCTCTCCTGCTGAGGGGGGAGATTTCACAATCTTCCTTAAGGGGTTTCAAAATGTTAAAACAAACAGTCCATGGCTATCTCCGTCCCTGCTTCCCCCTGCATCCAGAGAAAGGGAGCGACCTCCGCATTTTAAAACTCCCAATCCGTAGCCAAATTAGTTCAAATCTTTAATCCAAATTAAGTAATCTTGACCTTTTTGCTGAGAATTGACCACCAGCACCATCCAGAAAATGCAGCTTCACACTCTTGAAGGAAGCAAAAGCCCTGAAGCACCGCGACTCTGACCCTTTCGCTCATGTAGGCTCAAACAGAGCTTTCCGAGGGAGAGGGGAGTTCGCTCTGATGACTGCCAGGTAGCCCAAGCCCCCTCAAATTGGGGTTTCTTCGGGGGTCCGCAGTGCTGATGCAGTTTTCCCCCACCTTCAAAGTGCCAGAGTTTCCTCAGCTGAGGAAACCTGCTTCTGAAAATGGTCGGTGCTCAACCGGAAGTCACGTTATGGGACTTAGTTCTGAGTAATAGGGCTGTGGTGCAAATCTCCCATTGAAATCACTGGGACTTTGGGTGGAACTGAGGCAAACTCATGGTATCTTCATCAGCACATGTTCTGCCCCCCCTTCAACCCCCCCATCCTATCCCCACAATATAAAGAGAAAATACTTTTGGCAATCATCACATTCCAGAATGTTTGGGATTATTATTATTATTATTATTATTATTATTATTATTATTATTATTATTCCTGAAGAATTATCCTTTGTTGGCTCCATATGTTCTCAATGTCTTTTTACCCTACACAATTTCATTAAGAGATTTGAATGGTGTTGCTTTCTCTCTCTGCTCCTATGGTTGTATTCCTTCTGGCCACTTTCCCTCAACCAGTTAAACGGGAGAGAAACAGGTGCTGACAGATCAATTAGGGATCTGTCCCTCTCCCTAATTATTTGGCCATTTCTTCATAACAGTTAGCTAGCAATAGAAGGGCTAAGCTAATCCCCCAAAACACCAAAGCCCAAATGAAAACCAGAAGAGATCACTCAGACCAAATTGGATTCTGACATCATTGGGAATGTGTTAGGACCTGTGGTGGGAAACCTTAGGCCTGGGGTCCAAATATGATCCTCCAGACCTCTGTATCTGGCCCTGGTTTGTCTGGATAGGAAAGGGTGGGTGAGTCCACCATTGCAGAAGCTAAGTATGTTGTGCAAAGGTAAGGTTTACATTCATTGCTCTGCTCATGTTTGCCTCTAGTCCTGCCTGCCACTGGAAGTGAGCCCTTGAACAATTGCCCACATGTGGAATAGTGTAGCAAGGCTTGATCCCTAAGTCAGTGGTTTTCAACCAGTATGCCATGGCACCCTGGGGTGCCTTGAATGATGATGAGGGTTACTGCAGGCAACACGGGCTTCTGCCTCTTTCCCTCCCTCCTCTGATGCCCTCTCATGGCACTGATTCCCAAAGGCTTGCACAGCTGTTTGTCGCAGCAGCCCTGGCTACAAGCTTCAAAGGTGAATGGTGCCTCTGGGGCTGGCCAGGGGGTGCTGGTTGCCAGGAACTGAGGTGGCCTCAGAGTAAGCAAACAAGCAAGCAAGCAAGCAGGCAGGCGAGGGAGCCCAGGCAGCCAGTCTGCCAGCCCAGCCAGCCAGTCTGCCAGCCCTTGCTGTTGGGAATGGACAAACAAGTGGGAGGCCAGGCAGGCAGGCAGGCATTGTGCTGGCCTTCCTTGTGCTTGCCATGAGAAAGGCCTGCCTGGGAGCAGTGGCTAGCTTCATGCTCCGGCACCAGGGGCGGAGAGCAGACAGGGGCATGGCTAGCGTGTGTCCCGGGGGCATGGTGCGCTGCCCGCAGGGGCGTGATGCACGTCCTGGCGGTGTGGCGCCCAGTGCGGGTGTGTGTGTGTGATGGCACCCCACCGGGATTGTGCTGCCAGGGGTGGTACGCTCCCCCACACCCCTCTTCCTCTGCCAGTGCCTGGGAGCTGAGTGCCCAGTGCTGAAGGGGAGCCTTTATGCCATGCAGGCCTGGCAGCACCCACTGCTGCCTCCCAAGGTAAGGTGCTACCCTCACGTTCACCTTTGGTCAGTCTCTGTCAGGCTATTAAGGCTGGGGGCATCCTCTTCCCAGGCCCCTGTGGGGCAGTGTAAGGAGGCACCTCTCTTTGGGGCTGGGGGGGCAGCAGTGGCTGCCCAGAGCATTCCCAAGGAGAGGGGAGGGGAACACTCCATAAAGGAGGGTGAGGGGCTGCTGGCTCTGCAGGCAAGGGTGACATAACTGGGCTCCTGAGCCCCACAGGGGTGCTGCAGAAAGAATGTAGTTGGTCAAGGGAGCCATGGACTTGAAAAGGTTGAAAATCTGTGCCTTAAATGTCTCTCGATCCCTGTGTGCTGTTCTGGGGGTTCTCCAGGGAAGAGTAGGGGAAGCCCATTGTGCCAGCAGGACTTGTGCTGGCTCCAGATGGCTCCCAATGCAGTCACTATTTAGTTGAATTCAGCCCTTGATTTATTACATGTCCTTCATACTAATGTCCCAGGGCAGGTCACAACATGCATTTGAATTAGTATATGAGGAGCAAAGTTAGTGTTTCCTGTGCATAGGACTAGGCTTTTGTGTATGTCCCTGCATTCTAATTTGTTGATTCTATTATGGCAGTTAAGTACTGACAGGGCATGTCTGCAGAGGCTTGTTGTTGGTTTAAAAACCCACCAAAGAACTGTGCAAAACACAATGTCAAGTAATCGTAAATCTGTTTCTGCAGTTTTCTGGTTTTGTGCAAATCTGAGAGGTCAAAAGAATATATGTGTGTGGCTAAGCTCCTGACTCACCCTTACTAGCACACTGGAAAAGAAAATGAAAGCAACTGTAAATTCTCAGCACGCACTTTTCAGATTGCTACTCAATATATCTACTGTAGAAATGTCTAATGGTGATTGCTTGTGCAAATCTGAAGGATGAAAGAACAAGGAATTCCTGAAGCACACCAGAAATAGTTACAAGCAAAAGTGGTAAAGAAATTCAAGTAATGAGTTAGTGGGCAAGGGAAGGGAAGTAGCAGAAAGTGACAGTGGATCCACCCACCCCAAAACACTAAAACAAATAGTCTGCAAACCCCAAGGAAAGCAGTTTTGAGCCTAATTTTCTCCAATTTATTGGATTATCCCTTTATCAGGTAAAACCAAATTTACAAGGGGAAAGGATTGAGATTGATGTGGTTTGAGAGTCACATCATGTGGACTACACAAATTAAATGGGTATAAGGTATATGAAGCAGAGAACCTTCAAATCAGTGGATAAAGTGGGGAAATTATTGGCATGGCAATTTTAAAAAAGACAAAAAGAAATACAAATTGACAAAATTAAGGATGGGGGGGGGAATTATAACCACACAGGAGGAAATAAAAAAGATATTTGTAAAACATTTTAGTAAATTATACAAAGAAGGGGAAGAGACAGAAAAAGAAATTCTAAATTATTTACAAGATAAGTGGTCATTAAAATTAGAGAAAGGAGAATTAGAATATTTAAATGCGCCAATATCAATAAATGAGATCAAAGAAGCTATACAAAGGGCCAAAAAGGGCAAGCACCAGGCCCGGATAGACTTACAGCAGCCTATTATAAAAAATGGAAGAAGTACTATCAAAACCACTACATTTACTTATGAATCATATTATGAAAGAAGGGAAGAACCCAGATTCTTGGAACCAGGCTCATATCATGGTGATCCCAAAACAAGACAAGGATAAAGAAAATATAAATAACTATAGACCTATATCCCTGCTCAACAATGATTATAAAATCTATGCTGACATCCTGGCCCAGAGATTAAGGATATTAAAAGACCATATCAATCAAGACCAAATGGGTTTTCTTCCAGGAAGGAAAATGTTGGATAATATAAGATTGTTAATTGACACAATAGAATATTTGGATATGAAGCCAGGCAAACCAGTGGCAGTTGTTTTAATAGATGCTGAAAAAGCATTTGACAACGTGTTCTGGAAATTTTTGGTGAAGTTAATGGAAAAATTAGAATTGGGCATCCCCATAATAAAAGCAATAAAACCAATATATAATAATCAAACGGCGAATTTGAATATAAATAATGAGATGACCGACTATTTCCCAATACAGAAGGGAACAAGACAGGGGTGCCCACTCTCCCCCTTATTATTCATATTAACCCTGGAGGTCTTGAATGAGGAAACAAGGAGAGATGATGAAATAAAGGGTATAAAATTAGGAAAAAAATCATACAAAATTAGGGCCTTCACTGACGATATGTTAATAATGGTGGAGCACCCAGTAGATAGTATACAGAAATTATTGATTAGGATGGAAGAATTTGGAACGGTGGCGGGGCTCAAAGTGAACAAAGAAAAAACTAAGATTATGGTTAAAAATTTGGACGGTCAACGGAAGAAATTATTACAAGAGAGAAGTGGCTTACAAATTGTAAAAATGGCAAAATATCTTGGAATCCAAATTACAATGAAGAATGTTGACCTATTTGAAGAGAATTATAATAAAACATGGAGAGAAATTAAAAAGCAATTGGACATTTGGCAAAAATTAAAATTATCATTTTGGGGAAGGATATCTACAATAAAAATGGTGGTATTACCTAAATTATTCTTATTTCAAATGTTACCAATAATTACCAAAGATCAGATATTTGAAAACTGGAGGAAGGATATCATGCGATTCATTTGGCAAGGAAAGAAGCCAAGGGTAAAGTATAAAGTATTAACAGATTCCTTCGGACTACCAAATTTGAAACTTTATTATCATGCAGCCTGCTTTGGATGGATTAAAGATTGGATTATGTTGAGAAATACTGAGATTTTGGCTATGGAGGGGTAGAACAACGCCTTTGGGTGGCACTCCTACCTGATATATGGGAAGGTGGCGGCAAACAAAGTTTTCCTAAACCACATAATTAGAAAATCCTTGTATAAGGTATGGGTAACCCATCGAAGGCTACTTGAACCAAAAACACGCTGGTGGGTTTCACCACTAGAGGTTATAGGACTTAAAATTAAACATGGGAAAGATTTGGCCAACATACCAGGAGTTATCAGTAAAAGAACAAGGTGTAGTAAAATTAAAACCTTATGAGGAGATTAAAATATATTGTAGCAGTTGGCTTCAATATTATCAGATTGCAAACCTGTTCAAAGAGGACGAGAAGAAAGGTTTTGAATAAGGAATTTCTAAATCACAAAATGAATTATTAAAATCAGATAAAAAATAATAATACGGTAACAAGAATGTATAATATTTTATTAGAATGGGAGTTAAAAGAAGTTATAAAGGAAACTACAATAAAATGGTCGCAGGATTTGGGCAAAGCAATTAATTTAGACAGATGGGAAAAATTATGGAGCCACGATATAAACTTTACCGCATGCTATTCAATAAGAGAAAATATTATGAAACTGTGTCATCGCTGGTATCTCACTCTGGTGAAGTTGACCAAGATCTATAAAAACCACTCCAATCTATGCTGGAGATGCAATGCAGAGGTAGGAACTCTATCATATGTGGTGGGAATGTAGGTCTATAAAACAGTTCTGGGTTAAGATTCATGAAGAATTAAAAAAAATCAAAATAACAATTCACAAAAAACCAGAGGTATACTTACTGGGTTTACTAACGGATGGCATCCCAAAAGATAAAAGGAATATATTTCTATATGGGACAGCAGTGGCAAGAATATTAATTGCTAAGAATTGGAAAATATCAACAATACCAGAATTGTCGGAATGGAAGTCAAAAATTTGTGAGTTCATGAGAGGAGGCTCTATCCAGAAAGCTAACAAAGAATGGGAAAGCGTAGAATTATATATGAAAGAAAGAAAATAAAGAATAGGAAAGTGAAGAAAGATAGATGAAGAAAGAGGGAAAGGGAAAGTAGGAAATAGGAAATAGAGAAGATTATGAATCGCAAGGTTATTGGTTAATATAACAAAAATAAAGTGTATATTAAAATTAAAAATAAGCAACATAGCAGAATAAAATAGGGAAATACCAATAGGTGAAGGAAGTAGGGGGGAGGGGGAGAGAAAGGGATGGGGGGTTATGAGTAGTAATTGAAGAGATATTAAATATTAAAGATCAAGGTGATGGAGGTTGTTAATTATGTGATCTCTTCTTTTATTGTATTGATGTATTGTCTTATTTTTGTATTTGTGTTATTTTTTGTGTTACTCTTTATTTGTGTTGATATAATTCTTAATAAAGATTATTTTAAAATTTTAAAAATAAATAAATGGGAATGCAAACTCTGGCGTGGACAAGCCATTACTCTCAGTGGAGTTTGGTTTAGCCTCAGCACTGGAAAGGCCTATATCATGGGTAGGCAAACTAAGGCCAGGGGTCGGATCCGGCCCAATCCGGGAATCAGCATGTTTTTACATGAGTACAATGTGTCCTTTTGCGTGTTCAGACCCAGAAACCTCCCCCCTAAATAAATTCACACATGACTCAAATGTTGGTTTGGTTTTTGGCAGAATTTAGGCCATAACTTTATTGATTACAGAAAGTGATTGGTTGCATAGGCTCTGGTGCGACTAGCTCCCTGAACCCTTGCAGGTAGTGCTGACCCAGGACACCAGCATAGTTCAGCCAAGGGTGAACACCTGGATAGGCAGAAAGCCCGGAATAGGCTATGTCCGCCACCCAGATGTCCCCCTGGACTCAGGCATGGGCACAACGCCCTTGACCAAACCATTTGAGTCCCTGGATTCCTTTAACAGAATACCCTTCACATAGGGATGGTGAGAGTGTTCTCCCACCCCTATCACCAGAACAAGTGCGTATCCGCCACACGAGCACATGGTGGTCAGTTTTTGAACTGCGAATTGTGAGTGCCAGCTCAGCATCAGATAGCTGAACATTCTGCAAGAACAAGCTCCTGGGAGCCCTTCCTCGTGCTGATTCCAGCACCACTTCACCCACATGCAGTGCACCAAAAATTGCAATTGAAAAGACTGCCGAAAAGAGTCTCTCCCCATAAACACCAGCAGATTAGCCTCAGCTTGCTGCGCATAGCACACAAAATATCAAATGTGATCGGCATCCTACTGGGCGACTTAGGTGGTTGCAACCTGGCCCAGCCCTCAAGAGCCTTGTGCACCACAAACTTTGCACAAGGGTCTCTAGAATATAGGGAAATACAGAAAAATGAAATGGCAGAAGACTGAATTTGGATGAACTTCACAGCACGGCCCATAAAAGCAGGTGAGCCAAATATTGCAACACCTGGTGTGTGGATGGCAAATTTGTACTGTCGCTAGTCAAAAGCTGTGCTTTGAAAGCTAAAAGGTCTATCCAGGCCTTCTTGTAAGACCTCAATGTGGAAGGAGAAATAGATGCTACTACTCCCTGCAGGACTAGCTGCTGCCAAGGTTCCAAAGCTGAACCGGGAAATATTCAGGAAGTTGCTGGGCCTCTGGAACCAGGGATCTGAAGCACTCCATCTGAAAATGGGATACGGCATCAGCAATATTATTATTAGCGCCAGGAATAAAACGGGCAGAAAATACAATATTAAATTTGCGGCACCGCAGCACAAACGTGTGTAACAGGGCAGATACTCTACTAGAGCGGGATGACTGCTTTGCCAAAACACTCACCACAGTCTGATTATCAGGACAGAAACAGACCTGCCAGTCCTTGAACTCCGTGGTCCAGATGTGGACTGCCACTACAATGGGTAAAAACTCAAGAAAGGTTAAATCACAGGTAATGGCTGCACCCTGCCATTGCTCAGGCCACCTCTGAGTGCACCAACAGTCACAGAAATAAAGCCCAAAACCCAGGGAACCAGCAGCTGGTTTCCAGACTGGAAAGCCCGCTGCATCATAGCACCTATACTCCTAGGACGACCCCTAGGACTAGCTGGGACTGGAATCCTGGAAGGTTGGAATTGGGAGAACAAGGCACCAGAAGAATCAAAAGAAAAGCCTCACTCCCTTCGCTCACATCTGAAGGACCATGAGTAGAAGACATGGAAGGGCCGGGCTGAGACACAGGCTGCCTTCCAAACTGCTAAGCCAAAGATTTCACCTCAGTATTAAACCTTGACACGGCTGCAGGATCTGATCCAATATCAGCCATAATTGCACCCAAACGATCCAGCGTATGCTGGGGAACCGCTGGGGGAGGTGCTGAACACAGTTACTGAGATGGGCCTCTGATCACCCAGTTTGCTGACCCCTGGCCTATATCTCTGACTTTGATTATCAGAATTCTATCATTTTTTATAATAGACTCTCTGATGTGGCTGATCATGCCAATAAACTGATTAGTCTGACAAAATGCATGATAAAGCTTTTAGGACTTCAAGGCTTTCTGCAATAGAACTGCCCCCCCCTTAATCCTTCTTGCCCTCTGCCCCCCCTCTTAACACATATTGTCGGGGGGGGGGGGGGAAATCTCAATTAGATTAGTGGTGAGCTATGTAAACAAAAGCAACTCAAAGCAATAAAAATGCCAGCCGAGAATTTCACAGAATTCCAAGCTATGGAATCATAATGAAATGCAGCACTTGCCCAACACACACAGACCCCCCCATCTCTCTCTCTCAGGATAAAAGCTGATGCAACTTGAAAGCCCCTCTCAAACATTTACAATCAGCCTCTTACACATAGCTGCCAAGTTTTCCCTTTTCTCGCGAGGAAGCCTATTCAGCATAAGGGAAAATCCCTGTAAAAAAGGGATAACTTGGCAGCTATGCTCTTACAGCTTTGTTTCATATTGGGGCACTGTTAGGGTGCATCTGCTTAATAGTCCTGGAAAAGCACCCAATCCTTGTTCTTCTTGCATAAACATCTTCCCCCACCCCAGCATATACCTTTGAATGGTAATGCTAGGTTGTACAGTAAATGGTGGAGCAGCTCCAAGGTTCTGTTATGTTAACTGGCATCCCAAGAGTTAATTTTCTCTGGGACCAGCAATTTACAATGCTGTTAACAAGAATTATGTCTTTAACTCCCGAGCACCCACAGATAATTTATCCATAAATCTACCATATTGCTCCAGGCTTCTAATTTGTTTATCTAAAGTAATAAATTATTCAGGAATATGCAGCCATGGACATTTAGAAACCATAGCTGCCAAGTTATCCCTTTTTTACAGGGATTTTCCTTTATGCTGAATAGGCTTCCTCGCGAGAAAAGGGAAAACTTGGCAGCTATGTTTAGAAACCCATAATATTTTAATTCTCCTCTGGTCAGCTACAATATATAATATATTGTAAAAAAAAATGTGTAGAACATTGATTTGTAGTGAAAATGGCGGCTGCCTGATTTGTAGTCATGTTTAGAGCAGATTATCAATGTCTCTTCCAAATTGCTTTCATTATGAGCCTGTGACAGTTTCCAACCATGCTTGAAAAAGTTATTCCATCATTCTATGCTTCATATCAGCCATCTAGAGCAGCCACACAAATTCCTATGGAAAATGATGTTTCAAGGAAATTTGGGCAACCTCTGAATCCTGGGAGATTCCAGACAGCCAAAAGGAAACCCTGTTTTGCGCCGTAGTTAGAGGATGGAGATGGCGTGGATAGCACCAGTCTGGGTGGCTTTAAAGGGGGATTAGACAAATGAATGGAGGGGGGTAAAGTGATCAAGGGCAGCATGTATTTGAATGCCGCCTGTTGGGGATCTCAAGTAGGAGAGAGCAATTGCGCTCATGTATCGCTTGTGGGCGAGTCAACCACTGTGAGGACATGTTGAACTACATGGGCCATTCACTGACCCAAGAAAGATCTTAAGTTTTCATGTTAATTTAAGACAATATTTTAATGTTGTTTCACATGTTATAACTTGCCCTGGCACCGTAGGGTGAAGGGGAGGTAGTATACAGTAGTAGTAGTAATAGAAGGAGGAGGGGGGATTAAAACGTCCCACCCAGCAAAGGAGGCCATAGATAATTCAAAGCTGAAGGCCTGGTAGGAAACAATTGAAGTAAAAAAACAGTTCGGAAGTCTTAACATGCACAGGAACATGGAGGTTCCTGCGAACACACACCTCAGGTATCAAAGGCCAGGGTGAAGACATGCATCTTCGCCATATACACCTCTCCTCCTGAGAAGCAACGGTCAAGTTTTTGCTCTCTTCTGTTTGAGAGGCCTTCAGGCCTTTGAAGAGTGTCCCTGGGCCAATTTAAAAGTGATTACTTGGGGCTGGTTAGCATCCTGTGCTTTTAATATCTACCAGAAGTAAATTGGGTCCTCCCTTAAAGAGGGCATGTGCTGCAGTGAGACCTGGAACCTGATCCCCTGTGTTGTGGGTGGGTTCGATTGGTCAGCCACAACACCTGATTGGTAGGTCCCTCGTTTCTGGGTTCAATCTGGCCAATGGGACACAGTCCAAACGGATCGAGGGACCTATATATGCCTATGCATGTGACCTAGAGCTTCCTCTTTCAGCGTGTGCATTTGGAACAGCAGCAGTGTGTCCTTTGTGCGTCCGAGAGAGAGCGCAACTTGCCTTTGACGGTTTCATCTTGGTGATTTCTTTCCATTCTCCCCTTTTCTCCCTAGATTTAGTTTTCCCTCTTATCCAGTCCCAGCAGACTGGAGGAGGGCAAATGTTGTCCCTATTTTCAAAAAGGGGAAAAGAGAGGACCCAAACAATTACCGCCCAGTCAGCCTGACATCAATACCAGGAAAGATTCTAGAGCAGATCATTAAGCAAACGGTCTGTGAGCACCTAGAAAGGAACGCTGTGATCACTAAAAGTCAGCATGGGTTTCTGAAAAATAGGTCATGTCAGACTAACTTATCTCATTTTTTGACAGAATTACAAGCCTGGTAGATGAAGGGGATGCTGTGGATATAGCCTATCTTGTTTTCAGCAAGGCCTTTGACAAGGTGCCCTATGATATTCTTTTAAAGAAGCTGATAATATGCGGGCTAGACAATGCTACCATTCATTGGATTTGTAACTGGCTGGCTGACCGAACCCAAAGGGTGCTCATCAATGGCTCCTCTTCATTCTGGAGAGAAGTGGGGTGCCACACCACAGTCTTATTCAACATCTTTATCAATGACTTGGAAGATGGGCTTGAGGGCATCCTGAGCAAGTTTGCAGACGACACTAAATTGGGAGGGGTGGCTAATACCCCAGAGGACAGGATCACACTTCAAAATGACCTTAACAGATTAGACAACTGGGCCAAAGCAAACAAGATGAATTTTAACAGGGAGAAATGTAAAGTACTACACTTCGGCAAAAAAAGAAAAAGAAAGGCACAAATACAGGATGGGAGACACCTGGCTTGAGAGCAGTACATGTGAAAAGGATCTAGGAGTCTTGGTTGACAAATCTGACATGAGTCAACAGTGTGATGCAGCAGCTACAAAAACCAATGCAAGTCTGGGCTGCATCAATAGGAGTATAGCATCTAGATCAAAGGAAGTAATAGTACCACTGTATTCTGCTCTGGTCAGACCTCACCTGGAATACTGTGTCCAGTTCTGGACACCACAGTTCAAGAGGGATACTGACAAGCTGGAACGTGTCCAGAGGAGGGCAACCAAAATGGTAAAAGGCCTGGAAACAATGCCTTATGAGGAACGGCTTAGGGAGCTGGGTATGTTTAGCCTGGAGAAGAGAAGGTTAAGGGGTGATATGATAGCCATGTTCAAATATATAAAAGGATGTCATATAGAAGAGGGTGAAAGGTTGTTTTCTGCTGCTCCAGAGAAGCGGACACGGCGCAATGGATTCAAGCTACAAGAAAGAAGATTCCACCTAAACATTAGGAAGAACTTCCTGACAGTAAGAGCTGTTCGGCAGTGGAATTTGCTGCCAAGGAGTGTGGTGGAGTCTCCTTCTTTGGAGGTCTTTAAGCAGAGGCTTGACAGGCATATGTCAAGAATGCTTTGATGGTGTTTCCTGCTCGGCAGGGGGTTGGACTGGATGGCCCTTGTGGTCTCTTCCAACTCTATGATTCAATCCGTAGTCTCTTGGAGAGATTTGTTGCGGGCCTTTTTTTTTTTTCCTTTTTTTTTTTTACTTATCGCTGTTTAAACAGCGGCTTTTTGGCTATCGATACAGCAGCGGATGCATTTCAGGGTGCTGTGGATTGTAGTTCTGAGCCAATTCTGAGCTTGTTTTTTATTTTCGCCTAGCCGCACGTACTCGGAGTTCCTTCGGTATACTGCGGCCTCCTTTCCTAGCGCTTTTGGCCCGAGCGCCATTTTATTTTGGCACAAGTGCCATCTTGTGGGTGCTGAGCACCATCTTAATTTGACGGGAGCGCCATTTTGTTTTACTTGCTGAGTCTTTGTTTCCTTTTGGGCCTTTGTGGGTTCTCCCTGCTTTTGGTAAAGGAATCAGGATGTCTGTTAAAAGGAATCGTAGTACTGCTCTCCCTTCAAAAAGGATGATTAGAGGCCCGTCTCAGGCACTCCATTCAGCACAGGCCCCGGCTGTTCCTCAGTATGCGCTTGATTGTTTGGATTCCATCATGGCTAACATGGGGTCAGACCCTGCAGCCTTGACAAGACTCAATACTGAACTGGAGTCTTTGGCTCACCAGTTTGGGAGGTAGCCTGATGCTCAGACAGGCCCTTCCACATCTTCCACTGTTTATGAAGCCTATGGCCCCTCAGATGCGAGCGAGGGGAGCGAGGCTTATGATCCCTCTGCTCTCTCAATTTCAGCCTTCAAGGATCCCAGTTCCAGCCAGTCCTAGGGGTCTTCCTAGGAGTTTGGCTGCCATGGTGCAACAGGCCTTCCGACCTGGGCTGCCTCACTCGCAGTCAGCACCCCCAGGGTCGGGGGTTCAGGCCCCCAAGTTGCACAGCATGTTAGCAGGGGGACTCTTTCCCAGTCTAGCTCCTCACATGTTTTTAGTTCTATGCAGGTTCATTTGAGGGAGGCGATCAGCCTCCAGTCTTTGAAAAAGAATCTCCCGGTGCCAAATGTCCTGCCTTCCTGTGGCAAGCGTCAGAAGAGTCGCTGATCCAAATGCATGGCCAAGAGATGCGGAGACTGTGATTCCTCATCTTCTACTGGTACGTCTTCTGAGTCCTCAGATGCTGATGCTGATGTGGTTCTGGGTCTCTATTGGGGCCACAGCGAAGGGGCTTCAGGACTCCCCAGGTGGGCATGGCAGCGTAGAGTCAACACACAAAGGGCTAGGTATGACCTTCCCCTCGAATGCATCAATGGTGAACCGGTCAAGGACGCTAAAGTATCGACCAGTGTGGATATTATCCCTGGTGCCTTCCAGGATGAGAAATAGGATAGTCAGTGGTCACTATGTGGACATTTTCAAACTCCTTCCCCCAAATGAATGCCCAGACATGGATAAGCAAGTCACATCAGGAAAGGGCAAGGCTGACTCCCTTAAGGTGGAGTGAACATTTGAGAGATGGCTTGATGCCTTTCAGGTTTTTGCGGGGGTAATTTCTGCAGCTTATCCCAAGAGACATTTGCACCGGTGGATATATCAATCCTTGGTGTGTAAGGTCTTTGCAATGGCTGGTGAGGCGGCAGCTATAAGCTACGATGAGAATTTTTGTCGTCAGGCTGCCAAGATCCCTTCTGTTCGATGGGATCGTAAGGATCTGGATACGTCTTTCCTAACTTTGAAAGCAAGTCCACTGAGCAGCCAAAATACAAGCAGGATGTTAAGAAGCCAGGAAGGCGCCTTGTTTGTTGGGAGTATAATAAAGGGCCCTGCCATCGTCAGGGATGAAAGTCCTCTCACATTTGTGACAAGTGCTTTGGGAGTCACCCGTCTACTTCATGTGGAGTTAAGCGGCCCTTTCGAGGGGCGAGGAGAGGTCCTCAGCATGAACAGAAAGGATCCTCTCCTTCAGCAGCCTGCGATGTCAAGTAAGGTCTTACTGACCTTAGCCCTTACTCCCATTAAGCTGCCCGCCTTGTGGGCGTGGCTCTGCAAGTACCCCGACATAGCTGCCACTTCCTATCTGGCTTGGATTTTCTGAGGGCTTTCGTATCCCAGTGACATTCCCGCCCAGGGCTACCAAGGTTGAAAACCAGAAGTCTGTCAGAAAATTTGCCTGATGTTGCTAAGAAAAAGATTAGGAAGGAGTTGGCCCTGGGTAGGATGGCGGGCCCATTTGAGCACCCTCCTTAGACTTGCACCTTTCCCCTTTGGGTGTTGTGCCTAAGAAGGCCCCTGGTGAATTTTGTTTAATTCACAATTTATCTTACCCGTAGGGTTCATCAGTAAATGATGCAATACCTCCTGAGTTGTGTTCTGTGAAATATGCCACCTTTGATTAAGCAGTTAAGTTGATCAGGAGTTTTGGGAAAGGTGCACTTTTGGCAAAGTGTGACATGGAAGCTGCCTTCCGCCTTCTTCCTGTTCATCCACATGTGGACAAGGCTATGCCGATGGGCTGCTCTGTATCTTGTGCAGCTTTTGAGGCTTTCAGTACATTTTTGGACTGGGCTTTGCATACCAAGACTGGTTTTAGGGGCATGACCCATTATGTGGATGACTTTTTTTTTTTTTGAAGTTCTGCAGCCAATTCTGAGGAATGCTTGCAGTTGATCATAGCCAAAATGCCAAGAAGCAATGAGGAATGCTCGTTATTACTGCAAGCATTTTATGACCTAACTAAAGAGTTGGGTCATGCCCCTAAAACCAGTCTTTGTCGTACCTTGGAATTCAATTGGAAATTGTAGCTCAAACGTCCGCTTTCCCCAAAGTAAAATTGGTGGCTTTGCGTGACATTATTATGGAATTTTTGCCATGGGAAAAAGTTACTTTAAGGCAGATTCAGTCCCTACTGGGCCATTTGAATTTTGCCTACAGGGTAGTTGCCCCTGGCCACCCCTTTTGCACATGCTTGGCTAAACTCTGCAGGCCTGAGCTCACCCCATCACCGGGTGCAGTTGCCCAGCGAGGTCAGGGCTGACCTCGAAACGTGGCTTGAATTCCTGAGGGAGTTCAATGGTGTATCCTTGTGGCAGGATACCTTGAATCTGCAGTTTGATTTCCAGGTTCACTCGGACGCTGCCGGTTCCCTGGGTTTCAGGCTTTATTTCCGTGACCGTTGGTGCACTCAGAGGTGGCCTGAGCAGTACCACCTCAGTACCCCAGTACCCCAGTACACAGGATTTAACCTGAGCAGTACCCCAGTACCCAGGATTTAACCTTTCTTGAGTTTTTCCCCATCATAGTGGCAGTCCACATCTGGACCATGGAATTCAAGGACCGGTGGGTCTGTTTCTGGTCCAATAATCAGGCTAGGGTGAGCATGTTGGCAAAGCAATCATCCCACTCCAGAAGAGTTACACGCATTTGTGCTGTGATGCCTCAAATTTAATATTGTATTTTCTGCCTGTTTTATTCCTGGCACTAATAACGATATTGCTGACGTCGTATCCTGTTTTCAGATGGAGCGCTTCAGATCCCTTGCTCCAGATGCCAAGCAGTTTCCGGAATATTTCCCGGTTCAGCTTTGGAACCTTGGCAACAATTAGTCTCGCAGGGAGTAGTAGCGTCTATTTCTCCTTCCACTTTGAGGTCTTCTAAGAAGGCCTGGGTGGATTTTAAAGTTTTAGAGCACAGCACTCCGCTAGCGATAGTCTAGAGTCACCATCCACGCACCAGGTGTTGCAGTATTTGGCTCACCTTCAGTTTATGGGTTGTGCTGTAAAGTCCATCCGAATTCAATCTTCTGCCATCTCATTTTTCTGTAAGTCTCTTTATTCTAGAGACCCTTGTGCACAAGTTTGTGGTGCACAAGGCTCTTGAGGGTTGGGCCAGGTTGCAGCCACCTAAGTCGCCAGATAGGAGGCCAGTCACATTCAATATTTTATGCGCTGTATGCAGCAAGCTGAGACTGGTTTGCCGGTTGATTTATGAGGTGAGACTCTTTCTAGTGGCTTTTTCAACTGCATTCTTTGGTGCACTACGTGGGGGCGAAGTGGTGCTGGAGTCAGCACAGGGCAGGGCTCCCAAGGGCTTGCTTTTGCTGGATATTCAGTCGTCTGACGTTGAGCTGGTGCTCACTATTCGTAATTCAGAAATGGACCAATTGGGCAGAAGTGCCTTGATGAAGCTGCTTGCCACTGGTAAGCCCGGCCCTTGTCCGGTTAAGGATGCCAAGAAATATTTGTCACTTCGCCCTCCTGGGGGTGGTCCCTTCCTGGTCCACATGGATGGGTCACCATTGAGGAGGCAGCAATTTGCTGCAGTAATGTGCAAGGCACTGGCCACGTGCGGCCTGTCGGCCGGTGCGTTTGCACATCATTGCTTTTGCATTGGGGCAGCCTCCACCACTGCACATTGGGGCCTGTCCATTGATGGGATTAAGGATCTGGGCCACTGAAAGTCTGATGCATACAGGGGTTATGTGCAGAAGCAGCGCTGAGGTGCAGTTATTAATATTGTTCTGTTCATTCCTAGGTCCACCCACCCTGCACATCTGGATAGTCGGGCACAGCATTGTCCACTGGGCCAGCTAGAGGGTGGTGGAGTCTGGATTTGGACGCAGGCTTGGGCTCCCTGACCACGTGAGCGTATCGTGGGTGTCCAGACGAGGAATGCGTTGGGAGGAGCTTCTCCCAACAGTGCGGGCAAAGGTGTCTGCGGAAGGCATGCTTGTGGCAGTGGTGGTGCAGCTGGGCGAGAACAATCTGCCAGAAGCTCCCGGCTTGAGCCTGCGGACCTGCATGCAGGAGGACTTGGAAGAGTTGAAGGCAGCTCTTCCCGGACTCAAAATTTTCTGGTCGCAGCTGCTGCAGCAATGTATGTGGCGAGGAAGCTGATGCCCAGCTGCCACTGAGAGGGCCAGGAGGCACGTCCAGAGTGCAGTGGCCAAGAAGGTTCTAGCTTTGGGCAGGACGGTGATCTGTCACCCGGGCATTACCTTCCGTGATGTGTCCCTTTACAGGCTTGGCGGTGTTCATCTGTCTGTGATTGGGAATGATTTGTGGCTGACCTCCGTGTCAGCGGGGTTAAGGGATTGTTTACAGGTGTGAGTGGTTGGCGGAGAGCATGGGTGCTCTCGTGGCGGATAGGCTCTGGTTCAGGTGATAGGGATGGGGGATGTGATGGCCTGGGACTCGGGCTCGGACTCTGAACCAGAGGAGTCTCAGTCTGCACTGGATCCTCTGCCTCGGACATCAGCTGAACCAAGTCTGGGGCCTGATTCTGAGGAGCCTCAGTCTGCACAGATTCCCCTGCAACAAGCACCAGCTGAGCCGAGTCAGGGGCCTGAGCCTGTCCTGGCTCCAGAAGCAGGGAATACTTTGTTGCCGTCAGCTGGGTCATCACAAACAGCTGGTCCACTACCGGCTGAGTCAGGAGAGGCTGAGGCGGCTCCTGGGTCTAGTAACCCACCAGCGTCTCCCGAGCTGCAGAGACTCAGGTCTGATTGAAGGAGAGACCTGAGTACTCGCAGGAGGAGTGCTCGCCTTCGGGCGAGACAGGGTGGTGAGTCGTCGGGGGATTGCGACCGGCCATTACCCCATCAGAGATAAAAAGCTGTCAGACTCCACCCCAGGTTGCGGGAACAACATTGCTGCATGCCAGATCCTGCCTGTGTTCCTGTTCCTGACCAAACCCCAACAGGGTCAATTTCACCATTCCTCACCTCTGATAAATGCACCACTTTCTCAGGAGAACAGTGCACCACTGAGGAGACTCCGCCCCCCCCCCCGGCCTAATTTAGTTAGACTGCAACCCAGCCACCTCAACTGCTGGCAGGACTTTGCAGAGGGGCAGAGCTACTGCCTCACCCACAATGGCCACAGTGAAGGGTGAGGGTGGCAGGGAAATTCAAGACTGGCACAGCAGTCAAGCCTGGATAAGGCCCAATGCTGCCTCAGTGGGTGCTGCTGCCACCCACACTCAGAATGCCCCATTTCAGGGCTTTCCTCAGAGCTCTGCCAGCAAAGAACCATCACCATCATCTAAACTGCTTAAAGCCCAAATAGACTTTTCAGTAATACTGAAGTGAATTCACAAATTTTACAAGCATTGAAATATGTGGGACGTGGGTGGCACTGTGGTGTAGCTCCCATTGTTTGGTCCCTGCTCCTGCCCACCTAGCAGTTCAAAAGCACGTCAAAGTGCAAGTAGATAAATAGGTCCCGCTGCGACGGGAAGGTAAACGGTGTTCCCGTGTGTTGCTCTGGTTCGCCAGAAGCGGCTTAGTCCTGCTGGCCACATGACCCAGAAAAACTGTCTGTGGACAAACGCTGGCTCCCTCGGCCTATAGAGAGAAATGAGTCGTTCATGACTAGATCTAACGGTCAGGGGTACCTTTACCTTACCTTTTACAAGCATTGAAATATAACCAACCATACTATTAAAAATGCAATTAAAATAATCCCATTAAATCAGGAGACTCAGGTTAAGAGATCAAGGTCTGTTACAGGGCAAGAAATGTTGTTGGGAGGTAATATTTTGATAAGAAATGTGCCCATGGGGAAAAGAAACAAAATCAGTCCTCGCTGACTGCAGCTTTAGACAACTGCTTGTGGATTCATTGTTTAAGTAAACAAACAAACAAACAAAGTCTCATGCAACTGACTGCAAATGTGTAGTTTGACCCTTCATATATTTCCATAATCTTAAAGTGGAACAAGACATTTCTGTGGCGCGAGAAGAGTCCTGACCTATTTGCCTTATTCTCATGGACTGATATAGCTGCTTTGCTAAAGAGAACAGTTATTAAACCTGAAAGGTGGAGCCTCCTGTCTGTTTTGCTTGCTGGGCAAAATCAATTAATCCTTCTGATTCAAGTCAAACGATTGCAGCATTATCTGTCTTTGGGAACAAAGTTGTGATAAAGACAAAGGGGCAAAGTGTAAAAACCAAAGACCAGCTGCTTCTCCTTCACCACACAGGAACAAACAGGAACAAAAAATACAGACAAGTTCTGACAATATCCACCAGCAACCGGTATAACAACAACAACAACAACAACAACAACAACAACAACAACAACAACAGCAACATTCTTTATACCCCACCCATCTGCCTGAGTTTCCCTAGCCAATCTGGGCAGCTTCCAACACATATAAAAACATAATCAATGTCAAACATAAAAACTTCCTGACACAGGGCTGCCTTCAGATGTCTTCTAAAAGTTCTGTTTAGAATTTGCTAACAGCTGCAAAAAAATTGATGGTGAAAAAATGGTTATATTTTGCGCTCTCTCCATTGGGGGTGGGGAGAGAAGCTAGTTCACTTATGGAGATCGGGTGAAATATCTTAATTCATCAAATTTGCCTATTGAAAATGGTAAGCAACCAATTGAGGTGGGGGGTGGAGCTACCTCCATTACATTTACTACAATGTGCTCTGTGCCGCTTCCCTTGCACCTATCCCGAAGCTGTGGTTAGTGCAGAATACTGCAACATGATTGCTGGCAGGAGTGAGGCCGTGTCAGGGTATAACACTTGTGCTCAGAGATCTTCACTGGTTGCCCATTTGCTCTCGGGCCACGTTCAAGGTGATACTATTAGTATATAAAGTCATTAACAACATGGGACCTGTTTACCTGCAAGAATACCTCTTATGCCATATATGCCCACTCAACCACTTTGATCAATGGAACTGGCCCTTTTACAGGTGCCCCATAATACCTGTTCAACATCTGTTAGAAATGGATCTTTGATGTTTGGCAGCACCTGCACTCTGGGACACGGAGCCTCTTCACGCCAGGCAGGGGCCTTTCTGCACTCTTTCCAGCGCCTGCTAAAAACAGTTTTGTGTAGACGAGCCCCTAGACATGTAGAGTGTTGAAGTATGGTTTAATCTGTTTTTAGTCTATTGCTGATTTTACCTTTTGAGCACATTAAAGAGTTGTTTTTATCTGCTTTTACTGATAAGAGTATTATTCTATTCTGTCTGTAAATCTCTTCTTTGCTTCATAAAACTTATAAACCACTTGGTTGCAGGAAACCTCAGAGCGGTTTCCAAACAGAATAGAAAAATGTGACTATTAATTAAAAAAAAACAATTAAAATTAAGCATTCAACTAAAAAGACAGTCTACAGTTTATGAAGTAAGTGAGTATGTATCTCCACCTCTGTTTTCTGTTTCTTTATATATAGTGCTCCATTGAATGCGGCCGTGGAACTCAGCAGAGAGAAGTGATTTGTATTCGAAAAACTGAAAGCAGCTTTGACATGCTGAGCCCTGAGGAGTGCTCATTTCTGGAGAGACCTCCCAGCCAGCAGACCTGCTACCTCAAGCCTTGTGGCGCTAAATGGTTTAGCACCGAATGGAGCACGGTAAGTACTCAGCTGTGTTTGGTTAATTCTTCTGCCTTTCTCTCAGCCCCAAAACACAAATGCTCAGCTGAAGTCTGTTCCTATGGCCAGCCCTGGAGAGGTTAAGCAGAGCTCTGCTGCATCCGGCCAAAGGCCCTCCTAGTCCAGCCTCCTCTTCTCCTAGTGGCCAACCAGAGGTGTGTGGGAAGCCCCAAACTAGCAGCAGGGGGTGGGGGGGCTCCCCTGGGAGGAAAGGTTGCAGAGTTTGGGGCAAGTGAGAGGTGACATGATAGCTGGTGGAGGTGCAGCTTCTAGTCCTCCAAGGATTAGGGGACCTGAGGAGCTCCCACACAGACCTTTAAAGTGGCTGGTCAAACTGAAGAGAGGAATCTCTATCTAGCTCACTAATGTCAGCACTGACTGGCAGTGACTCTAGTGTTTCAGACAAGGGGCTTTTTGCAGCCCTACCTGGAGGTGCTGGAAGTGAACCTGGGAACCTCTGTCACTCAGCTGTACCATGCATTGATGAAATACAGGATGAGTTGCTCATAGTCTGCCTTCCCGCTGGATTCCTTGTTGAACTGCTTCCCTCTCCTCTCTGCTGAACCATCTGCCTGCCTCCAGGCTACCAGACCTGACACCTTCCAAGTTTTTCAGTGTATAACAAATCCTTTTGAGGACTTGACTTAAAGAAGTAATCTGTGCAGTGACATTTAACACTGAAGGAATGCAAGTAAGGAATTGTCTGTTTAGTCTGCTTCCAAGGCGCTGATGAAAGCATCTTCAGCAAGGAACCCAACTGGCTGGTCATCAGCATCCTGTTCACCCAGGTAGCTGCATGCAGCTGCCATTTCCCACTAATAAGTTTCTAGACCCCAGAACATCAGCTATCTTAGCTGGGGAGCTTGAATACCCTTGGTTAGAGCTGAAGGAGGGAACCCTTTTCAAACTGTGAACCGCCTTCTCTTGTGGAGAGCACCCCAGGGGCCATTTGTTGGTGGTGGGTGGGGCCAGAGGCAAAAATGAGTAGAACAATTAATATGAATTTTACCTTTGACCATAGCTGCCAAGTTTTCCCTTTTCTCGTGAGGAAGCCTATTCAGCATAAGGGAAAATCCCTTAAAAAAAGGGATAACTTGGCAGCTATGCCTTTGACATGTAAGCTAGTTTCTAGAACTCTCTCTCTCTCTCTCTCTCTCTCTCTCTCTCTCACACACACACACACACACACACACACACACAGAGAGAGAGAGAGAGAGAGAGAGAGAGAGCTAGCTCTATCCTCCATCCAGGCAAGCAAGGGCAAATCCCAGTTTAGCAAAAACACTCCAGGAGGGTACGGTGTGGCCTCGGGGGGAGATGGTGTGACTTGGTAGTGTGTGTGGCCTGAAGAGAATCAGATGGAGAAGCTTGGAGGATCACAATTGACTGCATTACTGGAGGTCCTCCGTCTGTCTGTCTGTCCGTCCGTCCGTCCCCGGTTAGAGTGTTGGATACCTGGGGCACTAGGACTACAGATCCTGCCCAATCACTGGGTATCTTTGGGTTAGGAGGTTATGAGGATACAAAAGGGAGGAACCAGAGCCAGACATGCCACCTTTGGTTCCTTGGAAGAAAGGTGGGCTGTAAATGTTACAAGGAAAGAAGCATATAAAGGTTCTTGACAGTCACCCTGCTGGCAGGAAAACCTGTCTCTTCTGCACAAGTCAAAACATTCCTGTATCTCCTTCAACTGAGATAAAAATAGGTCTAGTGGACATCAAGTGGTTTGTGAAGAGCTCCTTCTTACTTGGGTATCTTCAGAGGGCTGTGTGTGTGATGAACCTTCTCGTTCTCTTTTGATTTCATTCTTGCAACCTCCTGCCTCCCAGAGTCCTTGAAAACAATATGATCCCAAATTGCTTCAGACTGCTAAGTGAGGAAATTGCTTTGACTGTCCCAACTCTGCCCACTCATCTACATTGAGTGCTTTGCTTCCTGCATAGGTTTTCTTGAACACACAGAAGGGCAAATTACTCTTACCACTCCTGTTTTAAGGCAAGAGAACAGCATTCTGAGAAAGCAGTAAACTAGAAGCTGCAAAATGACAGAGCTGATGTTCCGTTGATGTTTTGATTTGGGGTTGATCGTGGGTCAACACCTGGCATGCCACTCCTGATCTGTGGCAATTCCCAAAATGACTGAGTAATGTTGGTACTGGTCACAGTGTGGTGGATTGCGTTGCAGAGAGGGTTACTTCTGAGTAAACATACATAGGGCTGCACTGTGAGTGTGGCTTTCTTTCTTAATTTCATACTTTGCCAGAGCATTTGTTTATTTATTTTAAATGCATTGCAGTGCTCAAAGTCCTGCGAAGGCGGCTTCCGAGTCCGAGAGGTGCGTTGTCTCTCCGATGAAATGACGCCCAGCAGCAGATGTGACTCCCAGCTTAAACCCGAAGAGAAGGAGCAATGCAACACTCAAGACTGCATACCCGAAATAGGTAGGACAACTGGGGATCTCCATCTAGTGGAGGAAAAAAGAAACTGACCCACTGTGCCTACTAAGGCAAGCCAATAAGGTCAGATTTTAACAAGATGTAAAAGTTTGGGTGTGTGTGTTTTTCTGTTTAACAAGACCAAAATAAGCAAGTTTCTATGGTTTGTTTTTCAAATAATATTTATTGATTTTCTAACATTCCAAATAACAAAAATTCACAAAAACAAAGAACAAAACAAAAAAAGGAATAAAAACATAAAAAAGAAAAACATATAGAATCATAGAGTTGGAAGAGACCACAAGGGCCATCCAGTCCAACCCCCTGTCAAGCAGGAAACACCATCAAAGCATTCTTGACATATGCCTGTCAAGCCTCTGCTTAAAGACCTCCAGAGAAGGAGACTCCATCACACTCCTTGGCAGCAAATTCCACTGCCAAACAGCTATTACTGTCAGGAAGTTCTTCCTAATGTTTAGGTGGAATCTTCTTTCTTGTAGTTTGAATCCATTGCTCCGTGTCCGCTTCTCTGGAGCAGCAGAAAACAACCTTTCACCCTCCTCTATATGACATCCTTTTATATATTTGAACATGGCTATCATATCACCCCTTAACCTTCTCTTCTCCAGGCTAAACATACCCAGCTCCCTAAGCCGTTCCTCATAAGGCATTGTTTCCAGGCCTTTGACCATTTTGGTTACCCTCCTCTGGACACGTTCCAGCTTGTCAGTATCCTTCTTGAACTGTGGTGCCCAGAACTGGACACAGTACTCCAGGTGAGGTCTGACCAGAGCAGAATACAGTGGTACTATTATTTCCCTTGATCTAGAGGCTATACTCCTATTGATGCAGCCCAGAATTACATTGGCTTTTTTACCTGCTGCATCACACTGTTGACTCATGTCAAGTTTGTGGTCTGCCAAGACTCCTAACTCGAGATTCTCCCGCCGGTCAGCAATGGTGGTAGACTGGAAGTCCTAAGCAAATTTCTTTTGAAAGGTATATTGGTTTTTCATTTAGGCTTTAGTCTTTTTATTGACACACACAACATTTGAGTGCCCAGGAAGTCTCTAAAAGATTCCACCAGCAACCTGTATGGCATTACATCAGGGAGAGGTAATGTGCTTTTCAGATGTTGTGGTATTCAACTCCCATTGACCAACAGGATCAGAGACGGTGGGATGTGTGTTCTGCAACATCTGGATGATACAACATTGGCTACCCTTGATGTAGACGAAGAGAATGATGGGAACTGGAGTCCCAAAACATCTGGAAGAGCACAGATTTCCCACTTCTGATCCAACTCCTCAGAAAAGGGGAGAAAAATAATTGTCAAATAGGAATTTTAATTCCCCCATTCTACTGTCAAGTTTTCAAAGCTGAAGTCGCTAAAGAAGTTCCCCATGTACAACATTCCAGGACTACGGCTCAAATTCAAGATTTGCATCTGCCGCAGTGTAGGATTTGTATGAATAATAATTGCCACTGTTTTTGAAATTTCTCTTCCACTTCAAACAGCTGGGTTTTGCTGAGCAATTAACGCTTCGCTATAGTGCCTGCCAGTCAAACACAACGGCTTGCTACCTTGCATTTAGGTATCATGAAAATGAAATTGATTTGTACTTGACTTTGAACAAAAGTGATTGGGTGTATGTATTATTTAAGCCATGTGGTTTAGGGAAATGTATTATTTAAGCAAACCTAGGAAGAAGAAAAAACGCCAACATACACAAACCACCAAGCAGCACTGTGAATGTTAAATGCTCATCTAGACTTCTACTTTCCCCTGAAGAGTTTTAGAAACAAAATTTGATATTAATATCTACAGTTAAAAAAGCCTTAATCCTACAGATCAGCTCAAACTGCAGCTTTGCAGGAAGAAACTTGCACCCCATTGAATGTCAAACATAATCCAAAACTTGGAAGCAGAGGAGAGCTGGCAGGCTCTGCTCTGCTTTCAAGAATAAAACAAAACAACTTTATGTCATCTCCTTCCAAACATCTTTGCACTGGAAGGCTCTGGGCAACTTTTCTAGGGTCAACTTAACAAGGCACAGATAGAGTGCCCTTAGACCCTAATTTTGCTCTCTTCAAAAAATATATATATCCATGGATGTTTCTCATAAGCAGGAGACCCTGATGGAGTGGAATTTCATCTGAGGAGTTCCAAGGGTTTTGCCTTCACTGCAGCATTGCCCAATATCTTATATACCCATGAAAGGAACAATAACTGCTTGAGGTTTTCTTCTTACAAGCAGGCAGTATATAAATTGTATGAAATAATATAAAATAAACAAATTCATCATTTTATTTATTTATTTCATTAAATTTATACACTGCTTCAATGCTTTTTTAAAAGACCCTCAAAGCAGCTAACGGAAAGGAAAAAATAAGAAAATAAAGAAAAAATTGGAGCCAAACATACAGAATCATAGAATTGTCAAGGTAGAAGGTCCCCCGAGATCATCTGGTCCAGTCTCCTGCAGTGCAGGACTAGGCAGCTGTCCCATATGGGGATTGAACCTGCAACCTTGTCATTATCAGCACCACACTCTAGTCAACTGAGCTACCCAGGCCTATACCAAAAGTTAAAATGCTAAAACAGATTAAAATTCACACTGGCATATCTAAGTACCTGGGAAGGGTTGCCTAAACAAGACAGTGCCGGCTCCTGCTTGCTCTCCCCAGGCAGGGAGTCCCAAAGGGCAGGTGCTGCCACACTAAACAACCGAGTTCTTTCCGATGCAGAATGGGCATTATGTGGGACCTGCAGTAGTGCCAATTCTGCCGATTGAAGTGGTCGATTGATGCAAAAACTATACAAAAATGCATTACGTCAAGGACAATTGCTTTCTAAAATTAATCAAAACTGCATACAGAAAATGTGTTTACTATGAGAATTCCATACTAAACTTCATGGCCACTGTGAAGCCCAAAGCATCTGAAAGGCACTGGGTTGGTGAAGATTGATTGAGGTGCTACTATTGAAAGGAGCTCCTGCCATCACTAGCTGTATCCCTGTGGTGAGGGGGACAATGTGGGGACATGGAGCAGAGACTTCCCTGCTGGTCTCAGTCAGTGCAAAAGTTCCTGTGGCACAAGGTAACCCCTTAGCCATTGCCTGTTTAAGGAATTATTTTGTCCTTTCCAGATGAAAACTGCAAGGACAAATATTACAACTGCAATGTTGTCGTGCAAGCCCGGCTGTGTGTCTACACATATTACAAAACAGCGTGTTGCACTTCCTGCTTGAGAGTGGCCAACAGGCAGTCTGGGTTTCTGGGGCGCAGATAACCACGGCTCCATCGCTGGCATCGCTGGACTTCTGCCCAGTCATTTGTGGCTGCTTGGACTGAAACAGAGTCTACCTTTTAAAAAGAGAGGTTTCCCATACTGGCGCACCCCTTGAGAATGTGCACGCTTCTGTGATATCACTAGAACACTGTATAGGTAACCCTTTTGGAAATGTACACTGTAAAACTGGGTTGTTGTTTTTCAAAACAGCATTCAGCACAGCCAAGCAAAAGCCCATCTTGGGAGGTGTAAGGAGATGTAATTATTAGTTTGACTCAGGCAGAGTCAAACTAATAATCCATGCAGGGACAGTAGGGGTCAATGAAGGCAGCAATCCTGTACCCACCTACCTGGAAGGAAGCCCCATTGAACTCAGCAGAACCTACTTCCAATGCATAGGATTGCACTGAGAAAATCCCAGAACATTGAGCTTGACTGGCATCAAACTCTTCCTCAGAACCATTTTCCTTTACATAATACTTCTATGATACCTAATAAAAATGTTGGAAACTTTGCTAGTATCAAGGCAGAGCTTCTAGTTCCTGCTTGGACACAATAAATGGTTCCCACCAGGATGAAACCAGGGATGACATTTCCAGAAAATCTTGATTATTATTTTTTTTAAAAAAACCCAGTTCTGCCTAAAAAACGAGCTATGCTCACACATCATGTTCATTATTCTAATAAATGATTATATGCATTATTATATGTATGATTTTCTATACATATACACTCCAGGTTTCCCAAAGCAACCAACTCTCAAACAGATACATACAAGAATACATATAACTATACAGAAATACTTTTGTATTAGTGCTTATAAAATTATGCTGCAGTAATAAAGTGCCACATTGGGGCCTGACACTTTTATATGTATAATATATGCATTTTGAAATTTTGCACATACCTTCGCATATAAAATTACATATAATTAGTCAGGCCTTTTTTGTAAAAGAAATTAAATTAAAACACCCAAAAAACCACAGCATTGCACAAATGGCTTGGATGTTAGTGGGCATTTAATACTGGGGTTAACCACAGCAGCCAAAACTTGATTGGGTTGGAACCTCCACATTTAAAACATTTTCCTCCACCCACCCAAGAACAAAACCTCCCAAAATGACTTTATATTTTATATATGACATATATATACATAACATTTCTGGTGCAGGCCTTTTGATAGCCCCATATGTATTTTTATCCTATTCCATTTACGGTACTACATGTTATTTACGCCATTGCTGAACTGCTTTTTAACATTTTGTCGTCAGCTGCAAGCAGAAACAACATGCTATTTTCATGCCCCTGTATTTTCAAATGGCGACTGCCTGTTGCTTATTTGCTGCAGATGGCAGTCTTGCATATCAAGCAAAACACTTCCTCATTAATTGGCAATACTTATACAGTGGTACCTCGGGTTACAAACGCTTCAGGTTACAGACTCCGCTAGCCCATAAATAGTACCTCAGGTTAAGAACTTTGCTTCAGGATGAGAAGAGAAATCTCGCGGCAGCAGCGGGAGGCCCCGTTAGCTAAAGTGGTGCTTCAAGTTAAGAAGAGTTTCAGGTTAAGAATGGACCTCTGGCATGAATTAAGTTCTTAACCCGAGGTACCACTGTACTGAAGGGTTGCCTATAAGTTTTGCAAACAAACAAAATATATACTTTGTACCAAGGATAACCTAACCTGCCGAGCAAGTTTCAAAGAGCTTCCAGAAGTACCATTCTAAGACTGTAACACAGACAGGGAGGCCCGCCCCCCCCCCCCCGCCCTGCAAAACAATGGAGGCTGGTGCCCATTTGGACTGGTAGAGCCAAAGGCAGGGAGGCCGAGAACAGGCAGAGTCAATGCCTTCCAGCTCTGTCCCTTTCCTCCAGCTGGGAGTGGAAGAGGGAACTTCTACATCAGAAGTCAGGCAGGTGGGGGCTGGCTGAGGGCAGTTGGGCAATGCTGCCCCAATTCCCTCAAAGGATCCATCCAGTCCACAGTGCTACAAGTGCAACATACATATTTTTCTCTCTTCAACCACTCCTCCTTCAACCACTTCCCCTTTCTTTTCAATAGTTTACATCATTCCTGAGGAAAACCTCTGTGAAATTTGAAGGCTAGCTCATTTTTTGTGACACATACACACTGTTGGTCCCAATTATGGTGATTATGTTGCTGTCCTTGTTCAGGGTCCCCCCCCATGGACCAACACAGCAGCCTACCTTTGTATTGCTTTCTTTGTTGGTGTTGGCAAATGCCAATAGTTGTTGAATACTGTGTGGCAAAGTCAAAAAGGATGCACACGACCAATTTCATGATGGCAGCAATTACTAGATGGCCCCCCTCTACTACAATTACGGTAATCCGTCTTGTGATCACTTAAAAATAAACTCAGAAAGCCACCTTATACCAAGTCAGACTCTTTCTCCACCCAGCACATTCATTGCATTCCCTGGCCGGTAGCTGAGGTGGCCACATTCTCTGCTTTTCAGAGGACCAGCCTCTGTTTGTAATCCGGTTTAATGAAGGGGGAGCACATGGGGCATCCAAGTTGCCCATCGACACCCGGTCAGGCAACTAAGCAAACACACAGACCCCCTGGTTGCTGTCCCTGGTATGATGGGATGTATTGTGTTTCTATTTCTAACTTATAGTCATTATTTCTAAATCTGCATCTATCCATATAAATAAGCATATAAAATTATTATACAAATTTGTCTCCTCTTTTGGGATGATGCATTTGATGACATTCAACCCGTGCATTTACTTTTAATGCTCTGCACCTCAGATGGCCTCCTTTTGAGTCAGGAGTCACCAACACAGTGCCCACAGGCAGCAATGTGCCTGCCAATACCTCCTATGTGCCTGCAAAAGGTCTCAGTAAATATCCCCTCAAAAATCCACATTGCAGGAGAAAATGTTCATTCTTCATAGTCAGTACCTGTTTGCATTGACTCAGCCTGTCCTGCATTGAGCCTGCCCCCCCCCCGCAAAAAAACCCAACCCAAACCAACCATGCCCACATTTCATTGGATGCTAGCAATGGACACCCATCCTCTTCCAATCCATTCTCCACCCAGGAGAATCACAAAGAACTTCTCTTTGCATGTGAGAGCAGTGAAGCAGGTGCCTTTCCCCCACCGATCAGGGGCCATGTTGTGGCCCTAACTCATTTTCTGCTCTTTTGGAAGTGCCAGGAATTTTGTGTTATGCCACCCCATCCCCACATGGCAGCCATTTTGTCATTGCTTCCCAAGAGTGTTCTAATCCATTTTGTTGCCTGAGGCATTCTCCACTCTGTGTGCAAAATCTGACTTGACTGGAAGTTGTATCATCCTTCCTTCCTAGTGATTAGAGCAGGCATCCCCAAACTTTGGCCCTCCAGATGTTTTGGACTACAATTCCCATCATCCCTGACCACTGGTCCTGTTAGCTAGGGATCATGGGAGTTGTAGGCCAAAACATCTGGAGGGCCGCAGTTTGGGGATGCCTGGATTAGAGCTTCATTTAGCTGGCCACCCACCCAACATTTGACTCATCATTCATTTTATCTTAGCCGTATTAAAAGACAAACACCATTAGGACTGAAGAGCAGGGGAAGGTTGTATCATAAGGACCCAGACCCCAAAGGTCCTGAAGAATGTTCCCCACATGATCTGTAGTAAATAAGCATGTGATTTAAACATTCTTTTTTCTGATCTACATTCCTTTCTTTGGTGATGTGGCCTCTGTAAGCCAACATGGCTAGAGCAACCTACATATTTCATGTGTAATACTAGTAAAAGGGTAGACAACATGGTGGCCTCCACCTCCCATTATCCCTGTCCATTGGCCATGCATTGGCTGTGGCTGATAGGAGTTGTAGTCTAGAACATCTGGAGGGCACCCCTTGTTGACTATCCCAGCTCAAATGCATGACGTACTCACTCTTCCTTTTCCTGTTGTTCAGTAATACTCATTTCTTCCTATTAGCAGTGATGGGAAAGAGTGTTTCTGTATTCAATGTTCAGACATGCCCATGACAGAACCAGCATGCTGTAGGTCAGTGTGGTGTCCACTAGATGACTCTTGAAATTCAACATCCATCAGCCTCAGCCACCCTGGCGAACAGTCAGGGACAAAGGGAATTGTTCGCCAGCAACATCTGGAAGGCACCGTGTTGATTACCCCTGATACAACCTGATAGTTGCTTTGTGCTTTTGGTGTAGATGCCAAAAGAAGTTGTCAGTGGTAGAGATGGCACCAAGACTCGTATTTCTTAGCCTGGAAATATTAGCCTTGTGGGGCTTGTAATGCTCACCTCAAATAGACGGAGAATGTTATGAACCTGAATTCTTGTTCAGCTTTGATTCAACCAGAGGGGAAGAAGAATCCCACCCTCTCCCATCTCCAACCTGCCTACCCAGCTCCTAAATCAGTTCAGATTGCCTCAGGGACCAGCAGAGCCATTTCCGATTTAGGGGAGAGAGAAAATCTGCTCTTTCTGGACCAATCTGAGCACAGGCAGGACGTTGGCTCATCTTCAGTCAACAGACACATACATAACTCGGCCAGGTCTGCCCACGCAGTGGAGAATTGCCCAGATCACCACACACCTGAAATTAACTGTCTGAAACAAGGAAGGATATACTTTGTTATAACTTATTTTTTATATTTGTAAATACAAGATGTTTATAGGAAAATATGTATTCTAAGCTGTGTCTATATGGAATAAGCCACTGCATCAAAATAGTTCTACTATTTAGAATATGAATTTGTTTGTTCATTTGTTTTACAAAAAGGGACTAAAAGTGGATTTATTTATATATGCCATTGATATTTCTGTCCAGCTCTTTTGGCAATACTAACCAGTCTCTGGCCTAGAGTTTTATACCACATTGACATATATAAAAGTATTGTACTGTAAATCAATAGTTAATGGTTTCTTTGATTCATGGTTAATAATCCACTTCTACAAACGGATTTTTTTAAAGAAAAAGTGGGAGATGTATAAGTTTAAAAATACTTAAGGACTAGTTCAGGAATATCTATCACCAGCAATGCACCTGAACCAATTCTGTACAGCATCTTTTTCATATTTGTATATGTATTCTCCAATGGGGAAAAGTTTGATTTTTTAAATGACTAATTTATTTTTTATTATTGGGGGGGAATAAAGAAATTGAACAAACATCCCAGCCTGTGAGTTGTCTTTTGTGGTTAGTAATGTCAGCACAGTTCGAATCCTGCTTCTTCCATGAAGTCATGAGGTGCAGCGGTGTAGGAAGGGAGGGGGCGATAAGGGTGCTCCACCCCGGGTTCCACTCGGAGGGGGGCAGCGCCCTCTCCCCACCTCCACCGATGCCCTGCTACGCAGCAGAGCCGCCGGCAAACATCCCCAGCGGTGTGCGGGGATGAAGCCGCTGCAGCAGCGAGCGGAGGATCCCAGGCGGCAGCACAGGGGCGTAGCCAGGATCAAAACTAGGGGGGGGGCAAGCCATGGTCGTTCAGGGGCAGGGCCAAGGCACGGGAGGGGAGGGGCCACGAAGTGGGAATGTGGGCGGGGCTACAGGCCCAGCGGGCCCGATGACATCGTGGTGGCGGCGGCAGCGGCCACCTTGTGCTTCTGGGGCTGGCGAGAGGGGGTGGCTACCCTGCTTGGCTGGAGAGGACGGGAGGGTTGGGCAGGCGAGAGGGGGTGGCAGGGCAGGCGAGGGCGAGGCAAGGCACGGCCGCAGCCACGGCGGCTCCGAGGCGTTGCTGCATATCAGCATAATATTTCAACCATGTCGTGGGTTCAAGCCCCACCTTAGGAAAAAATTCCTGCATTGCAGGGGGTTGGACTAGATGACCCTTGTGGTCCCTTCCGACTACAATTCTATGATTCTATTGATATATTACCATAGCATATGCATCATTCTGCTTTCTTTAATTGTCCTATACATAGCAGCCAACTCCTAGAGGCCTAGGTGCCTCCCCCCAATTACTGGTAAATACCGTATTTGAAAGAGTCACCCCCCCCCATGTTGATGGGCTTTCTATGTGGGGCTTATCTCCCCCCCCCCGTATTTTATTAAGGATGGAAGAGGGAGGGAAGGAAGGAAGAAATAGAGAGAGGGATAACTCATATTTGTGGGTGTCTCTGGGTGACGCTGTGATGCTGGAACTCTGCAGCAAGAGGACGGGAGGGTCCGGCAGGCGAGAGGGGGTGGCAGGGCGGGCGAGGGCGAGGCAAGGCACGGCTGCAGTCACGACAGCTCGGAGGCATTGCTGCATATCAGCATAATATTTCAACCATGTCGTGGGTTCAAGCCCCACCTTAGGCAAAAATTCCTGCATTGCAGGGGGTTGGACTAGATGACCCTTGTGGTCCCTTCCGACTACAATTCTATGATTCTATTGATATATTACCATAGTATATGCATCATTCTGCTTTCTTGAATTGTCCTACTCCTAGACATAGCAGCCAACTCCTAGAGGCTTAGGTGCCTCTCCCACCCCCACCCCCAATTACTGGTAAATACCATATTTGAAAGAGTCATCCCCCCATGTTGATGGGCTTTCTATGTGGGGCTTATCTGCCCCCCCCCAGTATTTTATTAAGGATGGAAGAGGGAGGGAAGGAAGGAAGAAATAGAGAGAGGGATAACTCATATTTGTGGGTGCCTCTGGTTGACGCTGTGATGCTGGAACTCTGCAGCAAGAGGAAGATACCGGTACGCCTGTACAGGAGCCTTGTAAGCAGCTTTCTCTCTGCTTGATTTACAGCAGGCACGTCCAACAGGTAGATTGTGATCTACCAGTAGATCACTGGATGTCTGTGGTAGATCACTGGTAGGTCACTGGCACCCCTAAAAAAAGCTCACCCAAAGTTTTCCTCCTCCCTAAAAAAAAGTTGAACTATGACCTGAAGCCCTAAACAAAAATGGGCCTCCCTCCCTCCTAAAAGAAGCTCAACAAGTTTGACCTAAACCCCCCAAAACAGGGCTTCCCTTCCTTAAAAAAACTCAACAGCTTTGACCTGAACCCCCCACAAGGGGGTAGATCACTCCCAGTTTTAAACTCTGTGAGTAGATCAGAGTCTCTTGGGAGGTGGCCACCCCTGATTTACAGTATACATCACTGTGTCTGTCAAAGCTACACCCCCCCTTTCTTATTCACTTCCTTTTAGCCTTGCAGAGCCACCTTAGTCAAATTGAATCCTCTGCACCCTCATTAAATCGTCAATAGTCTTAATGCGATTCCTGAATGCTCATTAACAACTTCCACTGAAGAACAATAGGGTGAAGTGGTCAGCTACCGAAACTTGCCTGGAGATATCTGCTCCATTGTCTTAACTGCTTAACCACTGGTAGCCACTTTGTTTTATTTATTTGATGTGTTTTTGTTACAGCTGTTCCCCCCCCCCCCCAGCAAGCGGAGACTTAGCTACTCTTGCTAAAGCAAAGCCCTTTCCACTTCAGTTTTTGGAGGGGAAAAGTGCTGGTTATGGTCTGTAAAATACATTATTTTTTTGCTTCTAGGGGGGGGCAACTGCCCCCTCCTGCCCCCCCTGTCTACACCCATGCGGCAGCATCCCTGCATGGCACTGAGGTCCGCCAGCAGATCCGTCGCACAGCACACATGCGCGGAGCTGCCGCGCACAGTGCATGCATCACGTGCCTCCTGTGCATGTGTTGTGTGCGTGTGGTGATGCCACAGGCCCCCGGGCCGCCCCGGGCCGTGGAAAGTCTTAGTCTGCCACTGATGAGGTGATACTAGACAAGAAGGGCCAGTCCTACAATTAGGCAGGGTGAAGTGGCAGCCCCGGGTGGCAGATGCTGGGGAGCAGCAGAATTTTTGCACCCCCGTTGGAAGATTCAGTACAGATAAAAGAAGGTACTTCTTCACATAGTTCCAACAGTGCACTGTGTGAATAACAACTTCTCTCCACAGTTAGTCTTTCAACATTCAGCTTCACTGGATGGCAATGAATTCCAGTGTTATGAGAGAAGGGGGGGGGTCCCTATTCGCTTCCTCCACACCATGCATAATCTCACCTCTATCATCTCTTCCCTTAAGCAACTTTTTCTCTAAATCAAGAAGCCCAAAATGTTGCAACCTCAAAGGGAAGTTGCACTAACTCTTTAAACATTTTGATGTTTAAGAATTAGTTTTTCTTAAAGATTTTCTCATGTAACAAGCACACAAAGAAAACTACATATAGAGTCTCCACTTTCCATTCAGAGTCTGAAAAAGTTTGTTTACATTCAGTATGAGATACTGTTATCATATGCATTATGCAGTTGGGGGGAAAGAGAGGAGGGGGTGGGGAGAATGATCTTTCTATTGCATGGTTGATTGTTGATTCTGATTTTTGCTGAAACCATAGAGTAAATTTGTTTAAGGATATCTAGGAAGTTAGGGCCGAATTTCATGCTGTTTAATACTTCTATTAAGTATTTCCATTCCATACAATCAAAGGCTTTAAGGATGTCTAGACTGTCAGTGGAGATTTGGTTGTTTTGCTGTGATCAAATTTAGTAGTTTCCTAACGGGGTATTGTCCCGTTTCCCTCCAGGGCGCTGCCATCTTCCCTCTTTAAACATTTTTGTTGCCCTTTTCTGAACCTTTTCCAACTCTATCATATTCTGTACACCATGTTCCAAGTGTGGTCTCACTATAGAGTTGTATAATCCCATTCTGACAGCGGCAATTTTATGTTCAATTCCTTTTCTAATGATTCCTAGCATGGAATTTGCTGTTTTCAGAACTGCTGCAAAGTGGGTAAACACCTTCATCGAGTGGCAATGACCCCAAAGTCATAGCAGAAAGTTTACACACCCTGAGTATATATGCTGAATTGCATCTGCCATTTTGCCCCCCATTCACTTAGTTTGGAGAAGTCCTTTTGGAGCTGAGCAGAATCATTTTTGTTTTAACAACCCTGAACCATTTAGTATCATCAACAAACCTGACCACCTGAATTCTCACCCAAACTCCAGATTGCTCACAAACAAGTTAAAAAGCACAGCTCCCGATACTGATCCTTGAAGGATTCCTTCTTTGTCACCCGCCACCTAAAGCATTAACAAACAGGGCCAGTGTGTGTGTGTGTGTGTGTGTGTGTGTGTGTGTGTGTGTGTGTGTGAGAGAGAGAGAGAGAGAGAGAGAGAGAGAGAGAGAGAGAGAGAGAGAGAGATTTTGCAGCCTGTGAATCAGGTTGCAAAGTTATTAGCTTGGTTTTAGATCTGCCCTAGATGTTCTTAAATTTGGTATAAGATGCATCTTTTAAAATGGTTGCAGCATTCTCCTGCCTCCACCAGCAGAATTGTGTTGGACTTAGCTGTCAGTTTTTGGATTCAATTTCTTGCTCTTTTTACAGTAACCAACTCAGAAAGTTGAAGATTTACATCAAGAGTTAAAAAATAAAGGATAAAAAGGGAACTATACTTGGCTCATAGACTTTAAACATATCCTTCCAGATGGCTGAGTAAAAATTCTCATTCCTTTAGAAAATCTTTATATGGAAACAGTTATGGGCATTTTAGAATCTGAGTGAAAATGTTTCTGTCTTGTGGTTCTCACACAAATATAATCCAAAAACAATATTTTTGAGTTATGGATATGTGCCTTGGGTTTCACTGTTTTTATTTTTCAACTGCATAGGTCAGACGTGCGGCCACAAGACTCTCTGGCTCTCATGACTCTCCCTGGATCACACCATCCCTGACCCTGACTCAGACACTCCTAGTGAAAATGCCTTTTGCTTATTTGGACAGAGGGTGGTGTGCGTGTGTAGAAGTCACATCCAATGCCCTCCTCCCGACAAGACAGAAGTACTACTACTACTAATTTATTATTTATACCCCGCCCATCTGGCTGGGTTTCCCCAGCCACTCTGGGTGGCTTCCAACAGAATATTGAAATACAATAGTCTATTAAACGTTAAAAGCTTCCCTAAACAGGGCTGCCTTCAGATGTCTTCTAAAAGTCTGGTAGTTGTTTTTCTCTTTGACATCTGGTGGGAGGGCGTTCCATAGGGTGGGTGCCACTACCGAGAAGGCCCTCTGCCTGGTTCCCTGTAACTTGGCTTCTCACAGCGAGGGAACTGCCAGAAGGCCCTCGGCACTGGACCTCAGAGTCTGGGCAGAATGATGGGGGTGGAGTTTCTGGGGCACAGGGAAGCGGGTGGGTGTGGGGGACTCCCTGGTCCTGAATGGGGTAACTGTGCCCCTGAAGGACCAGGAGCACAGCCTGGGAGTCATTTTGGACTCACAGCTGTCCATGGAGGCACAGGTCAGTTCTGTATCCAGGGCAGCTATCTACCAGCTCCATCTGGTACACAGGGTGAGACTCTCCCTGCCCACAGACTGTCTCGCCAGAGTGGTGCATGCTCTAGTTATCTCCCGCTTGGACTACTGCAATGCACTCTACGTGGGGCTACCTTTGAAACTGACACAGAAACTACAACTAATCCAGAATGTGGCAGCTAGACTGGTGACTGGGAGTGGCTGCTGGGACCCTGGAGATTTCCGAGCACAATTCACAGTGTTGGTGCTGACCTTCAAAGCCAGTGGCCCCAGCCTTGTATGCCGGAAGAAGCTTTTCCACCTCCATCATGCAACCTGGACACTAAGGTCCTCCTCCAATGGTGGTTCCCTCACTGCGAGAAGCAAAGTTACAGGGAACCAGGCAGAGGGCCTTCTTGGTAGTGGCACCCGCCCTGTGGAATTACTCAACTTTTAGAAGACACCTGAAGGCAGCTCTGTAGCGGGAGGTTCTTAACACTTGGTGTTTTTATTATGTTTTTAGATATGCTGTAAGCCACCCAGAGTGTCTGGGGAAACCCAGCCAGATGGGTGGGGTATAAATAATATTTTTTTATCATTATTATTATACCTTTGACCACACCCTCCACTGGCATGTGGCCTCCAGAATGTTGTCCACAAGGAAATGTGGCCCTTGGAATGAAAGAAGTTTTCTGTCTGGATATATTTGCTGGACTAAAATGCCAGACACAATGATTTGTGCTTTACAGCACAGTTTAATACATTTTACTCAGAAGGAAGTCTAGCTTTTCAGTAGATCCTGTTCCTTAGGACTGGAAACCTCTGATTCCTTTCTTGTCCTCAGAAATCATACATGAAGAGGCAGTGAAAAATACTAAGTGGTGTGTTGTCTCAGGTCAAACATCTCTCCTCTTAAAGGCCAGCATTTCTCAGCTGAACCTGCCTCCCAGGGTCCTTATGAGGCAAAACCCCCATGAACACCACTCTGAGTTTCTTTACAGGACACAGTAATAATAAAGAACGAGTCCATTGCTGGTGCAATAGGAATAGCTGGAGTGGGAAGGCTGTGAGCTGGTGCACTTTGGAGGGCCAGCAGACAAAGGTTATAAGAGGATCTGTGAGCAGAGAGTGGAGGCAGACAAGAAGATGGCGCCTCCCTCCATTCCAACTATAAAAGCCAACCAGACTGACAGCTGGACTCTGGGGATGGGATATCCTCCTTCACGGAGGCGACTGCCTCATTCTGCCTCATGGTAGGGCTGCCCCATCAAAAGAAAAATTCTGCCAGCAGCAGCTTCTCACATCTACTTTTCTGGAAATAATTGGCACTTCAAGGTAAGGCATGTCTTAAACCAGGGGTGGCTAATCCCCAGCCCAGAGCCCCCCTATGCCCCAGCCCAGCCTTCATGATCAGTTGAGTAGGGGTGGGCTTTGGGTTGGCTGGGCTTCTACATTTTGCAGCCTCATAATGCTTTTGATTTAAAGGGAGGGGAGGATATCTTCAAGAAGAATCACAGATCGACATGTCACTTGTGTAGCCCAACTCAGAAAAGGCATATAGAAACTCAGAATGGATTCCCTATTGGCTTCTGTATGACAGATGAAGCTGTGATAGTCTCTCTTTCTCTCCCCTCCATCTCTCTTTCTCATGTCCACTTGCAGGAACAACTGGCAGGCTTCAAAAACCATTTATTATTAAACAACTACTTAGGCTGGCAATGGCCCTGAGCCAGAGGACATGATCAGTTTTGTGAAAGGCTGAAGGAGAGAGTGCGAGAGAACCTTTTTAATTTTGTTTGCAATTTGCATGTTTAACAAGGCGTGATCTTAACTGTGCCAACAAGCGCCAGGTGCCAGGACTGCTGTAAGGCACAGCACTGTGAGGCTGTTCAGCAAGGACCAAGCAGAGCTGTAGCCATCTAGGACTGTGACAGGATTCAACCAGTCCCATGAGCCACTAAATAAGCCCACAAGCACCACCTCCTGGAGCTATCTTTGCATTTTCCTGGAGGAATCACAAATCATAGAATTGTAGAGTTGGAAGTGTGGAGTTTGGGTCCTTCCTTCCTTCCTTCCTTCCTTCCTTCCTTCCTTCCTTCCTTCCTTCCTTCCTTCCTTCCCTCCCTCCCTTAGGAATTATGAAGGCCAGCTCCTCCCTTCACATCACCAAATGTGCTTACGATGTAGCGATCAGGGTACTTTTGATTCATATCCCAGCATGACAACCAAATTGAATCTGAAACCAGCAGGCGTGAAAAATGGAAAGAGTCAGTTGTGAAATGTGACTGGTGATCTGTCACTGTCTCATAAAACATAACCAAGAGTGAATTCTCACTCTCTTTAGGGGCTGACATGTTATTTACTCATAAGCCCTTTCATTTGCCTTGTTGAGATGTTGGTTGTTACACTCCATGGCTCCCTAATACCATACCAGCCCATTTGTATTCAGATACACAGATCAAGATGTGAGGCTGCAGACTAAGCGACTGTCATCTGTGGCTTCTGGATTGGACTACTGAAAAGTACAGTGGCACCTCTGGTTACAAACTTAATTCATTCTGGAGGTCCGTTCTTAACCTGAAATCATTCTTAACCTGAGGCACCACTTTAGCTAATAGGGCCTCCCCATAGCTGCCAAGTTATCCCTTTTTTTAAGGGAAATTCCCTTATGCTGAATAGGCTTCCTCGCGAGAAAAGGGAAAACTTGGCAGCTATGGGCCTCCCGCTGCCACTGTGATTTCTGTTCTCATCCTGAGGTAAAGTTCTTAACTCAAGGCACTATTTCTGGGTTGGCAGAGTCTATAACCCGAAGTGTTTGTAACCCGAGGAACCACTGTACTGCACGTTATATGGGATTGTCCTTGGGGACTGCAACTGAGCAAGGCCAAGGAATTAAGGGTGAGCAAATGAATCTATCTATGACCCATCCACACCTCATTTGCTGGCTTCCACCCATAAATCGGTTCTGTCCCATTTCTGTGTGAACCTGCAGTTTTGAAAACATCTGCACAGAACATACATTTAAATAGTATTTAAATATAAATTTCTAACTGTGCAGTGGGGCTTACTTCTGAGTAGGCACATCACTATTTAAATATGTCTGTTAATACAGAGTTTTGTGGGTATTTGTCAGTCTTTAGGTGCCAGGCTAAGACATTTTTGTTTACTCAGGTCTTTGGTAATGAAGTTACCTCCACCTCTGGTGGTGCCCATTTTCTCACAGGGTGGGTATTTTATGTATTTTGTATTATTCATTGTTCTTTTTAAAAATTGCTTTTATTTCTTGTATTTTATCTTATCAAGTTGCTTTAGATCCCCCCCTTTTTTATAACGCAGCTGATACATCATCAGCATCATTGAGTTTGGTATAATTGAGGGAGAGAAAGTCTGAGCAATGAAAGCACCATGCTCAGAAATACAATATCAATATTCCTGGGAAACTAGATGGTTTTGTAGAAGGGGAAATTATCTATTTTGTGTAGAATTTAGTAACAGAATACTGTGTAATGCAAGTATGGAGAACATCATTTGGTCCTCCAGATGTAGCTGGTCTCCCATTTCCAGTCTCCTCCTCTGGCCAGCATGGTCGATGGTTAGGGATTATGGGAGCTGCAGTGCAGCAATATCTGGAGAGCAGCAGGCTTCCTTCCTCTTGCTTAACATAATACTTCTTGGTTTCCTAGAGGTTAAACTTCCAAGATATCTTCAAGTTGTATTGGAGACTTCCTGCCCCCTCAACCCCACTTGGTTTGCTTTCATAAATTATCATGTATGGAATTGTCAACTGTCTGGCCAATTAGGTCTAGGAAGCAAAATTGTCTCCAACCACGATTTGTGATTCTGCTCCTGAGAAAATTAAGGTAAGAGTCTTTCTTTGGCTTCCATGCTCTCAACCACAAACTAATTGCTGTTCATTAATGCTTTGGGCCAGATGCAGTTTTCTGAGTGTGTCTTTCTCCATGAAATAAACCCCTAGTCCTTCTTTCCCTATAAGAAACAATCTAGTCTCTTCTGTATCAAAATGCTGTGATCCAAATATTTGTTGTTTGGGGAGATGTATCCTCTTGGTGTTTCCTGTAGCAGGGAGTTTTGAGAACAAGCTGTGAGTGACAAAGATCCTGGTTTCAATCTCTTCTCTGCCATGAACTCCCTAACAGCATAAGCCTGGTGAAAGCGGGAAAGCGGGAAGCTGACTTATGCAGAGTACACCGTGGCTCCATCTAGCACTGCATTGTCTGCACTGACCAGACAGGGAGTTTCTCTTAGCCTTACCTGACGATTCATAGAATGAGAGTAACTTGTAGAGTTGGGAGGGACTCTGAGGGTCATCTAGTCCAAACTCCTGTAATACAAGAATCTCAACCAAAGCATCCCTGACAGACGGCTGCCAGACCTCAGCTTGAAAACCTCAAATGAAGGGGAGCCTACCACCAGCAGCAGGAAGTTCTCCTAATGTTAGTCGGAATTTCCTTCTTTGTCATTTGAATCCATTGGTTTGCGTTGTCCCCTCTGGAGCAGCAGAAAACAAGCTTGCTCCATTTTCCATGTGACATAGTTGAAGATGGCCACCATATCTCCTCTCAGTCTCCTCTTCTGCAGGCTGGACATACCAAACTCCTTCAACAATTCCTCATAGTGCTTTGTTTTCAGGGCCACCCTCCAAAAGGAAGACACCCTATGGCGAGTCTGGAAGAGAAGCTCAGTGGCTCAAGGTCTCCCATGGTGGCTGAGTGGGGAACTGCGCCTATCTAGTCCAACCCTGCACCACCCCTTACGGCAGCAGTTCTAAAATAAAGCCACCCTTTGAATTTATTTCAAAATTAAGTCCCATGGAGCTCAGTAAAGTTTACTTTCAAGTCAATGTGCACATGATTGCAAATATAAGAGGGAAAGAGCCCCTCCCTTTTTTAAAAAGCATAGTCCGTGTCTTACATTCGGGAGGCATGGTGGTCGCTCCCCCATCTCCTATTAGAATGTAGATGGCTTTGTTCTGACCGTTGAGGCACAACATGTCATTGCACAGGAAGCGCAGCTTTAGTTCCCTGACTACTGTGAGTTAAAGTATCATCACATTGTGGCATTGCGACTTATTTGCTTTTAATTATGTGTTCAGTTGGAAGAGGCATAGTTTAAAGTAGTAATCTTTACCTTCCTGCTAGCAGCAGTTTGAAAAAATAAAAAACCAGCTATATTGCAGTGTCCTCCCCACAAAAACTTACACACACTCTTAACACAGTTAACGAGACTGCAGTTTGACACACCTGTGTGTTGAATTGCAAGCAAACAATTGGCTTTCCTTTTCCAAAAACCACTGGAAGTTCCACACTTCTGCAAAGTATTTTATGCCAAAAGCTCTAGACTTCTCTAAACAATTTATTTCCTTTGGGGTGTAGACAATGAATCCGATTATAACTTGCTGTTTTTTCTTCCCACATCATCATCAAACCAATTTGCCATAGTAGCTCCACAACTTTGGAACTCCATGCCTTTGGAACTATGCCCTGACTGATCCCAATTTTATGGGTCTTTAGGAAAGGGCTAAAAACCTACCTGTTTCTTTTCACTTGCTTTACCTTGACTGGCTATTGTCCTACCTTACTGCCAGGTGTGCCAACTTGAATAAAATAGGGGAGGAGTCCAGCTAAGTCCTGTCCCACATAATCTATCACAAGGTGCAGTGTATGCACACCATTTGAATGGCAATTTCCATCAAATGGGGGGGGGTGCAGCCCCCTGAAATATTTTAGGGGGGAGCAAAGGGACCTTGGCCCTTAGGAGTTTGCTTCTATGCTCACTGCTGAGAGTTTATAGTTACAGCAATGTTAGGCACAAAGGAAGCTGCTTTGACTGAGTCAGACCACTGGTCCCTTTTACTCAGGAAGGCCTTCTCTTCCTATACACATCTGCTCAGAAACTCAGTTCCGTTGAGTTAAATTGTTTGGATTGCTGCAGCAAAACCTATACTGTATAAAAAGTCCTGGAGGCTAGTACGTAACGCTTACATCACTACAAATTTGTGTTTAAGGGACTGTAGGATGGATCTTTGCTTGTTTGAAGATATTTGGTTTATACAGTTTCATCTTGGGATCCCCCATAATGGGAAGAAATAAAGAATTGTTTGAGCTGTGTTGCTGTCATATAGCATGAAGGAAGACAGATAATAATGGGAAATGTTTTTCTGGTATTCTCTTTTGCAACCTTCCTCCTTCCCATGTCAGATAAGTCCATGAGAAACAATTCCCTTAAAATTCCAATTTGCTCAAGTAATTTACCCTTCTCTCTCTCTCTCTGTGCAGAAAGGAAAGTTCACTGCATTTTTGTTCACCTTTTCTCATAGCCAAGGTCTACACAGTATTGATGTTCAGTAAACCAATTCCATCCTATATTTACTTTTCTGCCATATGGTGTCACTGTTGCATATCAACACAAGGCTCCCAGGAATGTACTTGCTGTCAAAAGCCAGTTCTGAGAGGGAGGGCAAAATCCTCATTAAGGCTGCAAAACTCCAAGGTTTTTGTTCCAGCAGAGACAAGTTTGAAGAGTTTCAGTGAAAGTTCTGTTTTCATCACAGCCAATCCATCTCTCATTTGCCTCAGTTTTTATTATCGGGTTGAAACTGGATCCTTTGGAGATTTATCAGTGCAAAAGATGGGGCATATACATTTAACTAAATACAATCAAAATGTTCAAATTAAGGCGGAATTCCAAGTCAATTCCCAGACTGACATTTGCCAAGGTAATGGGAGCTGTGGAAATTGGTAGCAAGAATTGGGAGCTATGGGTGGGGTGGGGGGCTTAATCCATCTCTCCCTTACTCAGTCTCTCCTGAAAATATACCCTTGCGGGGTTTGGTTCCAGTCCTCTATGTCAGCTTGGGGAAAATAATTTACAAACAGTGTGTAAAGGGTTTTCCAGAAATAGTGTGCAAGAAAAAATGATGCATACTCCATCCTGCCTGCTGATTTTCTCCTGCAAATGCCCCCTTCTCCCATAGCTGCATTGTAAGGCAGACATCTGGCTGGGACTCCATGTCTTAGTATTACTTCATTTATCATTACATTTGTATCCCACCTTTTTTCCAAGGAATTCAAGATGGCATACATGGTCTTCTCCACCCCATTTTTTTTGGGGGGATGCTTTTTATTAACTTATTATTATAGCACACACACATGTGACACTTGGAAAACAAACTACCAAAGAAAACACAAAATAAATAAAAAACATATATCCATATGCAAGTATCTGCACACAGACTTATGTTAGCCATATATTCTAGTAGACTTCCTTCCTCTTGAATGCGGGTCTGATTTTAAACTTGATAAACTGTTTCTTTCTCATTTCGTCTTTTCTACCCTTCTCCATATGTTGTATTTGCAAACCATATTTTGTTTTGCAAAAATTATTCAAAGCAAGTCCAGGTTTTAATTTGAGGGCACTGTTTTTAAAAAATAATCTCTGTACTTTCCCCACTCTTTTTGAAATTTTTCTTTAGACTGTCCCCTAATTGCATATAATCTTTGGTTGTCCAGAGGAGGGCAACCAAAATGGTCAAAGGCCTGGAAACGATGCCTTATGAGGAACGGCTTAGGGAGCTGGGTATGTTTAGCCTGGAGAAGAGAAGGTTAAGGGGTGACATGACAGCCATGTTCAAATATATAAAAGGATGTCATATAGAGGAGGGAGAAAGGTTGTTTTCTGCTGCTCCAGAGAAGCGGACACAGAGCAATGGATTCAAGCTAAAAGAAAGAAGATTCCACGAAAACATTAGGAAGAACTTCCTGACAGTAAGAGCTGTTTGACAGTGGAACTTGCTGCCAAGGAGTGTGGTGGAGTCTCCTTCTTTGGAGGTCTTTAAGTGGAGGCTTGACAGACATCTGGTCAGGAATGCTTTGATGGTGTTTCCTGCTTGGCAGGGGGTTGGACTGGATGGCCCTTGTGGTCTCTTCTAACTCTATGATGCTATGATTCTATTATTCCTTCGGGTAGTGATAAAGCGGGATATCAAATCCAAACTCTTCTAAACAGATCAACGTGTTGTTTTTGGTGTATGCTTATATATTGTAGTCTTCAAACTATTTCCATTGTTGTCTTAAATTCTGGTTTGTTTGATATCTTCTTGCTGCGGTTAGTTTTGCCATTTTGATGAATTCTGTTAATTTGTTTAGCCAATCTTCTTTTGTGGGGAGGTGATTTCCTTTCCCGTTCTTTGCTACTAGTAGGAGCCTTGCTGTGGCAGTAGTGTATAAAAATAGTGTTTTCCTGTATTGTGGTATATCCTTGACCAGTAGACTCAATAAATAAGCCTTTGGGGGTTCTTTCTATTGAGATTTTGAGCATCTTTTTCAATTCCTCATGAATGCAACCTCCCCACATTTTTTAACTCTTCCACAGCCCCACCATGAGTGCATCACAGTACCCCCCCCACCTCCTTACATTTCCAACAAAGATTGGATTTTGACTTGAATATTTTGACAAGCTTTGTTAAATTTATTTCCTTTACCACGCTGTCTGAGGGGAGGTTACAACCTTGTATGCAACCTTGAAATAAGTTAGAACAATTTACTGTCGAAAGAATAGGATGGGGCCTTAAAATAGGTAGCATCTGCTTCCTCCAGCCTATCAGGAGAGGGACATTCACCTGCAAAGAGGGGCACCTGCTATGGAGACCCTCTCTTGAAGGTAGAGGGCCTCTTGCTCTGGCTGCCCTGCTAGCAGTGAGGGCATAAAGGAGCCATTCTGGGGATTGCCAGGGGTAGAAGGCAAAAGGCTTTGGAACTGGGGTGGTTGTTTTGCTTCCCTTTGGAAGGAATGGGACTTCTTGCTGAGATAGTCCCCCCCCCTTTCTGTCCTTTCGCATCCAGGGGGGAAAGGATTTGAAAGGGGGTGGAGCGTGGGACTCTGAGAAAATTGACATTTCAACTAATGAACCAATGAAGGCCGCGGAAGAGAAACCAGTGGAGTGTTGTCCCCAAATGCCCCCAAATCTATGAGGGAATCAGTGGAGTTGGAGAAAGCACACAGTGACTGGATACCGAGTCTATGCAGCTAACTGAAGATGGATCCAAAACTCCTGCCCAATTCATCATCTCCCATGGACCAGGTGAGTGGGATGGTGGGCCAAAGTTAAACAGACCGCTGGAGAGGTTTACTTTGACCCACAAGTTGGAGGATTCCTGTTTGGTTGCCTGGGATTTGCAGCCATTTGTGTCACAATGCCTAGGTTCCAGTGTCCCTGGAGATGCCAGAGAATTCCAATGTGATGCTTCAGAAGCAAAGCAGTTAAGGCAGTTGAGGCGAAGCAGGTTCAGCCAAAGCAGGTTCAGGAAAACTAGGACGATGGTATGCATCATAAATACATCGCCCCAGAATTAGCATTTGAGGAAGGGCTAGCCCATCTCTCCCCGCCTTTATCTCTCTCTCCTTCTTTGGAGGTCTTTAAGCAGAGGCTTGACAGCCATATGTCAAGAATGCTTTGATGGTGTTTCCTGCTTGGCAGGGGGTTGGACTGGATGGCCCTTGTGGTCTCTTCGAACTCTATGATTCTATGATCCTTCTTCTCAGGTCCCTTCTGGTCCTTCATCTCCATGAGCTCACAAACCTGGTAGCACATAGCATCCTTAGGCAGCTACTAGGATCCCCACTTGCCACAAGGCCCCACTGCTGTGCCCCTCAGTCCTGGAGTGTTGGGGAGTTTGGAGCCATCGTTTTACCTTTCCACACTCACTCTGGAGCGTGCTGAGAAATTGATGCTGCCAGCAGGGCTAGGAAGCCCATAGTCCTTTTTATCACTGACATCCCAGCAGGTATATATAATCTAGGGTTGCCATACTTCAAGAAGTAAAAATCAGAACACAAAAGTTGTTGAGCTTTTCTGGGGTGAGTTTCAAAAAAAAATCCAGACATTTTACTGATTTCCCCAAATTCCCCATGGAATTTTTGTTGTTTTATTTAATTGTTTTATTGAGGGATTGTTATTAATATTATTGGTTTCTGTGAGGGACAGGGGATATCGCAAAGTCCCTCCCCTCCTGAGTTCAAGCCCATCCCCGAGCACAGGGGAAAGCAGAGAGAGTTCCGATTCCAGTGGGGAAGCAGGAAGTCGTGTCCGAGGCTCAGGCAAGGTAGCGGAGCCAGGGTCCCAGGTGGGACAGGAAGGGGCAAATAAGGGGGGGAGACCCATCCCCCCAACTCCGGAATTACGCAGAAAGCGGAGAGGAAAGAGGATGGGTCTACCCAGGCTTTTGTGTTGGAGAAAGACGCGCCAAAAGCCATTCGGAGGTTCTGAACCCGACTGAACGCATAGCTCCGTGTAAATAGCAATGACTTCAGCACTGTAAATACGCAGCACCAATAAAAGAATAAAATGCAGAGCTGTGTAGAGTCGTTACTCTGAAGTAGCCCGCTCCGGCCACTGTGACAGCAACCTCCGAATCTTTTTTTGGGCTACTTTGGAGTTGCCGGGATGAGTGCGTCAGAGGCGGAGAAATGGCGGCAGATCGCGGAGAAAGCCCAACAGGACCTGCAGCAACTGGCGCTGCAGGCACAGGGGGAATTGAAGGCAGCTAAAGAAGAAACCAAGAAGGTCCAGGAGGACCGGCTACAACTTGCGGAACAGGTGAGAGCGCTTCAGGAAAAAGAGCAGCAATTAAGGGCGGTGGCGGTAGAGCTCCAAAACAAGTTGGATGCCGAGAAAAACAAGGCGGGAGGGGTCCCCCAACTCCAAGTGCTGCCAGGAAGGAGAGCGGGGACCCTAGTAAGCAAGTTCAATGGAGACCCGAGGGAATATCATGGCTTTGAGACTGAGATCGTGTATGCTCTTGAGCTGCACCACGATGAGTTCCCTGATGATGAGCACAGGGTAGCGTTCATTGTGGAACACCTTACAGGGGCAGCCAGGGAGTGGCTAAGACCGTTAATCGCGACAAAAAATCCTTGCATGAAGAATGTCAAACTATTTCTAGAGGCTTTAAAAACAATGTATGCGTCCGCTAGCCATATGGACCAGACCAAGGAGGAACTGCATAATTTAAGGCAAAGAACAATGACAGTTCGCGAATATTGGGCGAGATTCACCATGCTAGTGCACAGACTGGGGTGGGAACTGCACTCGCCTCCGATGGAAGCGGCGTTCTACCTGGGGTTGAATGAGGATGTGAAAGATGAGCTCTCGAGAGGTCCAAAGGCCAGTAATATGGATCAGCTGAGCAAAGCGGCTCTGGCGGTGGGGGTGAGACAGGAATCCCGGTGGAACGACAAGCAAGCAACGCGCGCAAAGCGGGCTTGGTTCCCACGGTCGCAGGAGAAGCCACTCCCCCAACAACCCTTCCAAGCCACGCCTGGGGCCAGCCAGGACCAGGAACCCATGCAAATTGATAGCGCGCGCGGGGGGGCTTTTCAAACCCCAGCGGCGACAAGACGCAAGGAGGGAAGGGGCGGGAATTGCTTTCTCTGCAACTCCCCCCAGCATCTCGTCAGAGACTGCCCACATCGCAGAGAGTGGCAAGGAAAGGCGGGAACAGTTGTGCCCTCCCCCACTGACGCAGCACCACAGCAGGGAAACGGGAAAGCCTGGTTGCAGGAGACAAGGGGCAGCAGCCAGGCGCAGTCAGCAGACAACAGCCCCAGCCCGCACAGCGCGGAGCAGAGCCAGCCCACCCCTCCCAGAGCAGGAGTGGTTCTAGAAGTGACGCTAACGCTCCCAAATGGCTATCCTCTGACAGTCCTCGCCTTAATTGACAGTGGTGCATCAGCCAACTTCTTCTCGAGAAACTTTGCAGAAGAGCACCAGATCCAGCTTCTGCAGCTGGACTTTCCCCTGCACGTAGCCACCATTGACGGCAGGGAGTTGCTGGGAGGGGCCATCACTCATCAACCCCCCCCCCCATGAGAATGACGGTGGGAAGGCACTCAGAGACACTGGCATTCAACGTCACCACCATCTCAGACCCCCCCATCGTATTGGGCATGAGCTGGCTGGCGTGCCACGACCCCTCCATCAGTTGGCACCAGAGATGCATCACGTTTGGGTCGGACTTTTGTCTGGATCATTGCATGCAGCACCAACCAGGGGAGGGGCCTCCAATAGCCACGGTGGCCACCATGCACGTCAAAGGGGGTGAGGCGATACCCAAACCATACTGGGACCTGCAGGAGGTCTTCAGCGAAGCGGAGTCCGACCACCTACCACCACACAGGTCTTTTGACTGCCAGATCAACCTGGTGCCAGGGGCAACGATACCCCCAGCCAAGCTGTACGCCATGTCAGATCAGGAACTGGAGGATCTGCGTGCGTTTATAGACAAGAACCTCAAACGGGGGTTCATCAGAGAAAGCAAGGCAGCAGGGGGTAGCCCGGTCTTCTGGGTGGACAAGAAAGACACGCAACAGCGCCGTCTTGTGGTGGATTTTAGACGGCTCAATTCAGTGACAGAGCCAGTGGCTTTCCCCATGCCCAGAGTGGACGATCTCCTGACAGCGGCACGCAGGGGCAAGATTTTCACCAAGCTAGACCTGAGGGGGGCGTACAACTTGATCAGGATCCGGGAAGGCGATGAGTGGAAGACCACGATGTTCACGCCTCTGGGCTCTTTTGAATATCTGGTGATGCCCTTCGGGTTGCAAGGGGGCTCAGCATGCTTCCAGGCCTTCATGCACCACGTCCTGGGGTCCTTCCTCTTCAAGAACTGCTTGGTCTTCCTGGATGACATCCTCATCTATTCCAATGACCCAGTGCAACATGTGAAGGATGTCAGGGAGGTGTTGCAGCGCCTGAAGGAGAACCACCTGTATGTGAAGCTGGAGAAGTGCAAGTTTCACACCAAAGAGGTGGACTTCCTGGGCTACAAACTGTCAGACAAGGGGCTGGCGATGGACAAGGACAAGGTGCAGGCCACCCTGGACTGGCACAGCCCCAGGACGCGCAAAGATGCCCAACGACTCCTAGGCTTCGCCAACTTCTACAGGAAATTCATCAAGAACTTCTCGCGTGTTACGGCTCCCATCACGGACTGCCTGAGAGGCAAGCAGAAGTTCAGGTGGACACCAGAGGCGCAAGCAGCGTTCGAAAGCCTCAAGAGGGTGTTCGCTTCAGACCAAAACCTGTTCCACGTGGTGCAGGATGCGCCCCTACGCGTGGAAACAGACACTTCAGACAGGGCTTTGGGAGCGATCCTGTTGCAACTGGACGCCAACAGAGAGTGGAGACCTTGTGCCTTCTTCTCCAGGAAGCTGACCCAGCCAGAACGCAACTACACGGTGTTTGATAGGGAACTTCTTGCGATCCACGCTGCTTTCCAGCACTGGCGACACTTCCTGGTGGGCGCCAAGCACCCCATCCAGGTGTGCACAGACCACAAGAACCTGGAGTTCTGGAGAACAGCCAGGGTGCTCAACCAGCGGCAGATACGGTGGGCAGAGTTCTGCTCGAACTTCAGCTTCTCCATCCACTACATCCCGGGGGAGCAGAATGTCAGGGCGGATGCCCTCTCCCGCAAACCAGAGTACATGGAGCAGGAGTTGCCACCAGCACCCAGGCACATTTTCCCCCCATCAGCATGGTCCTGCGGAGCAGCAGTGGTGAGCGAGGCAGAGCTCACAGCACTGACAGCAGCTGATGAGTTTGCCACCCGCATCTTCAGAGAACTGAGAGGGGGGAGGGAGCAGGCAAGAGACTTTGCAGAACGCAGGGGGCTGCTTTTCTACAAGGGGGCACTGAACCTGCCCACCACCCAGCTTAGACGTAAGGTCCTCAAGCAGATGCACGACAACCCGACGGCGGGTCATTTTGGAAGGGACAAAACCGCTCACCTAGTCATGAGACACTTCTGGTGGCCAGGGGTGCGGGAAGATGTTAGAGACTATGTACGGGGCTGTGACACCTGCCAGCGGGCAAAGGTAGTCGGAGCAGCCGCAGCAGGATTGCTGGAGCCCTTAGCCACACCACACAGGCCGTGGGAAGTGGTGTCCATGGACTTCATCACAGACCTGCCGTCGTCCAGGGGCAAGACCGCAGTGTTGGTGGTGGTGGACCTTATGTCCAAAATGTGCCACTTTATACCGTGTGCCAGGGCGGTCTCTGCAGAAGAGACAGCCAAACTGTTTGTTGACCACGTATTCAGACTGCATGGATTACCTTTAAGGGTTATTTCGGATCGTGGCCGCCAATTTGTTTCCAGGTTCTGGAGGCGGCTCATGAACCTCCTGCAGGTGGAGGTCAGCTTATCGACGGCGAGACACCCGCAGACCAACGGACAGGCGGAGAGGGTCAACGCCATTCTGCAGCAGTACCTAAGATGCTACGTCAGCCAGAGACAAACGGACTGGGTGGATCGCCTGCCACTGGCGGAATTTGCCTACAATAATGCAGTGCACGTCTCCACAGGGGTGTCGCCCTTTAAGGCCAACTACAGGCGCGACCTCAGATCTTTCCCGGAGAGGGAGGGGGAGGAGGAGGGCCCACTGGCAGAGGATTGGGCAGAGGAACTGGAGACGGTGCACCAGCAGCTCAGAGAACACTTGGAGAGGGCCAAGGAAGCGTACAAGAAGGGGGCATATCGCCACAGGCGACAAGGGGAGGTCATCAGGGTGGGGGACAAGGTTTGGTTGTCCTCGGAGGGCCTTCCCATTAGAGGGAGGTGCAAAAAGCTGGCGCCTAGACGGCTGGGCCCCTTCACGGTCACGCAACAGGTCAATCTGGTGGCCTTCAGATTGGCACTACCAGAGCACATGAGGGTGCATCCAGTGTTTCATAGATCACTGCTGTCTCCGTACAGGGAAAGCAGCAGGCTCCGAGACAGCGAACAAACCCCCGAGGGAGGGGGGGAGAGGGAAGGCAGGGAGCAACTCAATGAGGCCACGGCCATCCTTGATTCACGGAGAGGGGTGGGGGGCCTGGAGTACCTCATGGCATGGGAGGATGCCCCGCCTTCCCAGAATGAATGGGTCCCGGCCACTCAGATACAGGAGGAATTCTTGGTGGAAGAATTTCACGCCCTCTTTCCCCACAGACCCAAGCCCTGGCACATGGAAAGGGAGGGGGAGGGGGAGGAAGTACTGGAGAGCAGTTCGCCATGGGGATGGGAAGCGGAGTTTGAGGAACCAGAGGAAGAAGTATGGGCGTCGCCGAGATCCACCCAGTCACAGGAAGAAGCAGACTGGCAGCACATTTTTACCCCCACCAGCTCTGACGCCACGGACTTTTTGGGATTCCAGTCCTCCCAGGCGGAAGGGGGGGGGCTCGCAGGACTGGGGGAGGTGTTCACACCAACGGGCTCGGAAAGTACTGAGTTCTTAGGCTTCCAGTCGTCACTGACACCTGGGGGGGACCTGGGGAGGGGAGAAGGGGAGCTTGGGAGGGGGGTGGATGTGAGGGACAGGGGATATCGCGAAGTCCCTCCCCTCCTGAGTTCAAGCCCATCCCCGAGCACAGGGGAAAGCAGAGAGAGTTCCGATTCCAGTGGGGAAGCAGGAAGTCGTGTCCGAGGCTCAGGCAAGGTAGCGGAGCCAGGGTCCCAGGTGGGACAGGAAGGGGCAAATAAGGGGGGGAGACCCATCCCCCCAACTCCGGAATTACGCAGAAAGCGGAGAGGAAAGAGGATGGGTCTACCCAGGCTTTTGTGTTGGAGAAAGACGCGCCAAAAGCCATTCGGAGGTTCTGAACCCGACTGAACGCATAGCTCCGTGTAAATAGCAATGACTTCAGCACTGTAAATACGCAGCACCAATAAAAGAATAAAATGCAGAGCTGTGTAGAGTCGTTACTCTGAAGTAGCCCGCTCCGGCCACTGTGACAGTTTCTGTTATAGAATTGACTCCAGTTCCTCTGCATCTAGTACACTGGTATCACATTGCAATGAAGGGCAGGTTTAAAATAATATTTATTTATTTATTTATTTATTTATTTTAGACCATTTTTATACCACTTAATATATATAAAATATCTCTAAGCAGTGTGCAGAAAAACGCAACTTGAGCAGCAACAAATCTTACTCAAAAAATCATATACAAATGTATACATTTTTACAGAATTACTAATACACATAAATCAACATACTCTCCAAGCATTCCGTTCTTTTAATACTGAAAATAACATTTCTGCCTCAAAGGAAGCAAATGGTGATATTGACATATGAAGCCCTTCCTATAATTTTGAAGGAAAAGGTCACCATTCCACTTAAATTATTTAATTGCAATCCTTCAGCAGCCAGCCATTTCTTAGGAAACGGGGAGTGTTTATTCCTTTATTGTAAATGGAGCCTTACACTGTCTACTCAGAAGGAAAGCCCCACTGTATTCAATGAAGCTGACTCTCGCATAACTGGGTAAAGACTGGGTAGCCTTACACTGCAGTCCTAAGCATTCTTACTCATAACTAAGTCCCACTGAATTCTCTGGTATGTTACGGCTCATCCTCACAGTTTCTATTATTATTATTATATCCCGTCTTCTTCCCTGGCAAGGACTCATGGCAGTTAAATTTTTATTTTTATTTCGTTCCATTTATCTCTGGATAAATTCATCGTACATTTTTTCTTTACAACAATCCTGCAAGGTAGGTTCGGTGAAGGGGTTGTAATTGGATCAATGCAACAGATGTAGATGTGCATTTGGTGTCTCTGTGTGGTGTGAGATCAAATGCAGAGGAAGCTTCCTAATGTAGAAGAGGATGTCCTTTTCATGGGAGAAATGTTGGAGGGTATGAATCAATATCCACTGCTACCACTTCTGACACAGCTCACCTCTTGCCTTGTGGCACTCTCCCAAGAGCTGCCCTCATCCATGCTGGCTCTCACCTAGTTCTCAGATCAAATCTCACAAAGGAGGAGGATCCTGGAATCTTATTCTTTCGCTCTAGGCATGCTTTAATCAGCTGCACACTCACACCCAGTTCCAGCTACAGTGGAACCTCGGTTTATGAACACCTCGGTTTATGAATTTTCGGTTTATGAACACCGCGGACCCATCTGGAACGGATTAATCCATTTTCCATTACTTTCAATGGGAAAGTTCGCTTCAGTTTATGAACGCTTCAGTTTATGAACAGACTTCCGGAACCAATTACACCCATGCTTCAGTTTATGAATGCTTCAGTTTAAGTACTCCGCGGACCCGTCTGGAACGGATTAATCCACTTTCCATTACTTTCAATGGGAAAGTTCGCTTCAGTTTATGAACGCTTCAGTTTAAGTACTCCGCGGACTGTCTGGAACAGATTAATCCACTTTCCATTACTTTCAATGGGAAAGTTCGCTTCAGTTTATGAACGCTTCAGTTTATGAACAGACTTCCGGAACCAATTGTGTTCATAAACCGAGGTACCACTGTATTGCAAATTCATTGAGTTTCTCAGGGGTCCCAAAGATGAAAAAAAAAAAAACACATCCCTCCACTCAGAGCTCTTTCTCTAGTCCACCTTGCTTCACTTTTGCTTTAGCTGGTTTGCTTCCCTGATTTGGAATTGGAGCTAGCAGGACCTGATGCCCTTTGACCCCATGCCAAGCACCAGTCCCCATGAGATAGAAGCCAGTCCCCCACTGGGACCAGTGCCTGAGACAGACAACACTTACCTCATGCATTTCTTCTGCCATGGAATCCTAGGCTGTGTACATGTGATTCCCTGACTATCAAACATCCAAGCACAGACCAGACCCAGAACAGCTTAGCATCATGTCTTATGCCTGCATACCATCCCTGGGACCATGAGAATGAAATGATAATGTTGGGGGACGGCATTTCAGTTCAGACAAGAGCACCCACCTCGATCTGAAACACAGCAGTTCCAATAGCAGAGCAATTGGTGCCTCTGTGTTTACCTCTGCCTCTCTAAATTTCTGGGGATTTTTTAGCTTCTTTGATTAATAGTATTGCACACACATCCTCTGTTTTCATTTCCTAATGAGAGTTACTGTTGTCCGTGATGCATCTTACTGTAATTTGTATTGTAATTTGAATAGTAATTTGTATGGAAGGATAATAAACCAGCCTGGGGAAAATATGACATACTAATTACTCTTAAGTCCCCCTTCCAGGAAGACGACAGCAGTAATTAGTCCATTTGGAGCCAGAAGTGCTCCTTTGCTGGGATTCTCTTAATTATTGTATTTAGTTACATGTTAAATCAAGAAACAGCTGCTCTGTTTGTTTACAAATGCCTCTCTTCAATAGGCAAAGCACTGAGAGCTTCATTTTGGGGGGAAAGTAAGATGTGACCCCATCTCTTTGCATTACATTTCTTATTCCCATTCCCATAAAAGCTTTTAGAATGGTTGGGAAAGGGTCATTGTAAGGGGCACCAAAGAGTCACCATCTTCCCTCCCCCAACTGTGACCCTTGTCTTAAAATGTTCCTTTTGCAGCCATTCCTAAACCTTATTTAAGAACATGAATTTCAAGGCGAGGGGATGCAATTGTATTTCCTGCAAAAACAAATCTCTTAACTCTTCTCTTAGTGCAGAAAGGCACTTCCAAACAACACCATAAAAAGCCATGGCCCCGATTTGACTCTATTTAAGCGGGCGGTGCTGTGGGTTAAACCACTGAGCCTCTTGGCTTGCTGATCAGAAGGTCAGCGGTTTGAATCCCCGCAACGGGGTGAGCTCCCGTTGCTCAGTTTCTGCTCCTGCCAACCTAGCAGTTCGAAAGCATGTCAAAGTGCAAGTAGATAAATAGGTACTGCTCCAGCGGGAAGGTAAACAGCGTTTGCGTGTCAAGACCCCGCAACCACCCCCTCAAGGAGGAATAAAAACACTAGGACACAGGATATAAGGTTAATGTCATTGGGCAAATTTAGGCCACAACTTTATTGATTACAAAATGTGAGCGGTATTGGCTTAGGCATTGAGTAGACCAGGCTATATCTGACTCCTGCCCGTCGTGCAGGTAGTCTGGTAGGGTAAACCACTGGTAGGGGGAGCCCCGTCAATGCAAACCAACTTGTGCTCACCCCTGGGTTCCTGGAAGGGTTGTGGAATGGTTCTAGCCCCGCCCCGGGCTTCGGACAAGATCCACACCCCCAGATTCCTTTAACGGAATACACCTACGCATTAGGGTGGGTCATAAAAAACTTTTTTTAAAAAAAATGTTTCCTCCTTTGATCTTATATCAGGCGTATGGTATAAACATAGTCAAATTTCAAATTTGTAACAAATTGGTTAATATTTAGACCCTGCTCCTACAGATTGAAATTTTGCCTCACTACGAGTGATGAAAACATAGGAATTTGACTCATTTATTCTCAGTATGTTAAATTGTGAACTAATAAACATATATTTTAGGTTTGATGTAGAGCAATAATAGTTGCATACTATTATTTTCTGCAATATTTATTTAAGATAAAACATGTTGATAATTTACATGAAAAACCCATGATTTTGAACAAATAATATGTAACAATTAAGCAAACGGTGTACTAAACAAGTAAACATAAACAATAAACAATAAAACACCACTCATGTTATGTGTTGCGTCAAAACAGGGTCCAAATATTAACCGATTTGTCCCAAATTTGAAATTTGACTATGTTTATACCATACGCCTGATATAAGATCAAGGGAGGAAACATTTTCCCAAAAAAGTTTTTTATGACCCACCCTAATGTTCAACTATATAAAAGGATGTCATATAGAAGAGGGTGAAAGGTTGTTTTCTTCTGCTCCAGAGAAGCAGACACAGAGCAATGGTTTCAAACTACAAGAAAGAAGATTCCACCTAAACATTAGGAAGAACTTCCTGACAGTAAGAGCTGTTTGACAGTGGAATTTGCCAAGGAGTGTGGTGGAGTCTCCTTCTTTGGAGGTCTTTAAGCAGAGGCTTGACAGGCATATGTCAAGAATGCTTTGGTGGTGTTTCCTGCTTGGCAGGGGGTTGGACTGGATGTCCCTTGTGGTCTCTTCCAACTATGATTCTATGATTCTTTGAAATGCATAGATTCAGAGTGTCATTTACTGTACCATATTTTTGTTTTCATCCAGCCAGGCATCTACAAAGCATTAGGGACATTCCTACAATAAGGCAGGGTGAGTCAGCTGCCTCGGTTGGCCAATGTCCCCTGTGCTCGCTTGCTGCCCTCCACTTCACTGGAAGACCCTGCACTTTCCCAGGACTGGAATAATATTCAACCCCCAGTCCCGTTGGTTTCTCTCTGTGCCTCATGGGAGGTTCCATCTTGTCTTTTGCAACAGGCAGAAATATATACTGAGGCAGCACTGTAGCGCATAAAGTTAATATGGAACGTAATCAGGCTCCCCATGTGATTTAATTCCACTCTGTTTTTCATAGCAGTTGTGAAATATTCATTGGGAAGTTTCTGGCAATGAGGGAAATTGAATAATTTTTTTTTGGGGGGGGGGCTTCACATGTGTATGTTCAGACTTTTTGAATGCCTCATGCACTTGCAAGCAAGCAAGCAAGCAAGAAAGAAAGAAAGAAAGAAAGAAAGAAAGAGAATGGGTTTATGCACTGACAACTAAAATACACACACACACACTTCCCTGGAAGTTTGAAATTAGATTTCTGAAGGCTAAATCTAATGCTGACTTTATTCTCTGAGCCACGGGCAAATGTGTCTTTCCTGGGCTTCATCAATCAAATCCAATTTATTGTGTTCTCAAAGATTTAATGTTGTTGGTGTGTATATAGGATTTTTTCTAACCTACCTACTTAGAAAGCTTCTTCCACTATGATGAACAGAGAGATACATTGATTTATGTAGCCTACTAGGAGTCTTTTGCTTACTGAATTTAATTAGCTGAAACATATCTCTCTTGTCCTATGCATGCAGAGAGAGCATTAGATGACTCATGGGATAAATGTTGTTGGTTTAATTTAGAGAAGTATTTGTGAAACAAAATTACCAGGAGGCCCAAGGACTAGAGCTAATGGCAACCACCCAGGTTCCCAGAAAGCCTTGCCCCTCGTTTTCCCTCATGGTCAAGTTTCTCTCAATTTCTCACTTGTTCCAATCTTCCCACATCAGATTGAGAGTTAAAAACAAAAAGTCCTAATGAAAATGCACCAGCATTTTTGTGAGAATTCCTCCCAATATTCAAATTTTTGCATGCAGTTTTGGATAATATACACATTATTTGCAACACTGTTCTCTCTGATGTAAAGCATGTTTACATCTTCTTTTCAGTGATACATGCATTTTTAAGTGCACTTTACCTCAGGGGATGCATTTGGGTGCACATTACTTGGCTGGAGAATTGCACTGCATTGCAAAATGTCTAGGTGTGCGAATTTCAAAGGCTGTGTTTCAGTTCACATAATGTTTTGGGTAGGAAAGTTCACCTTTAAATGTGAACCAAATTGAAATTATCCCCCATTTGTAACAGTGAGTCTTACCTGCTATTGACAAAGGGGCACCATTTTTTATTTCAGTGTTTAGATGTGTAGTGAGAATATTTCTGCCTTTTGGTGAGAGGCCCCACAATTATGGAACTCAATTGCAAGTAATATCAGGCAAGAGTCATCCCTTGTTAATTTCAAATGGGACTTAAAGACTTACTTTTAAAACCATGGCCACTGGAGACTAATTTGGATCTGTAAACTGGATGTGCTGGAGTTTTTTGGTTTGGTTTCTTTGTGAGCTGGTTGAGATACAGTAATACCTCGGGTTACGAACGCGATCCGTTCCGGATCGCTGTTCGTAACCCGAATAGTTCGTAACCCGAACACGCAGTGCAGCGCCATTTTGCGCATGCGCAAAGCGCGATTTTCACGCTTTGCGCATGCGCAGACCGCGCGTGCACGAAACGCTTCTGCGCGCGCGACGAAAACACTTCCGGGTTTGCGCAGTTCGTAACCCAAACTGTTCGCAAACCGAGGTGTTCGTAACCCGAGGTACGACTGTAATTCGCTTTCTTATACACTGCACTTATTTTCATAATTCTGGAACGGTATGTATGTTTTCAATGCTTCATGGTTTCAATTTCAGTTTTGGGGAATATGTATTGTATATCATTGTAAACTGCTTGCAGTTATTCTCTTGGTTCCATGTTTTATTTAAAGGTGTTCCCTCACCTGGGTAAGAAGAAGTGTTGAAAGTAAGTCAAAGTTGCTTCTATGTACTATATGTCAAAGGTTTCTTTATCAATATTTGGAACAGCAAGGATATGGGCATGTGGTCAAGAGTCTTTTACTGTCCACAAGACATTCCTGGCCATTGTGATTAATAACCATCGTGATTAAACGGCACTCGGGCCAAGAAAAGAAGTGCTACATTTTCCTAATTGGTAGATTCTGATAGGACAGGTTACCACTTTAACAGATGACAGTCTTTCAGTGAAAGGGCTGGATTTTCTCTAAACTGCAGAAAATTTCCACTAAGAGCTATTTTCCAGCTCCCCATTCTCATTGCAGAAAATTGTTTTATTGATCTGTTGTCTCACTTTGGCTAAAAACACGATTGCCTGTGTTTTATGCTTCTGCCTTGTCCTGTCAACATGAAGGCTAGTTAGAAGATCGTAGGTAAAATATGTGCTGATATTGGATTTATGAGGGGAGGCAGCAGCCAATAACCAAACTGAACTCTGACTGTCATTAAAAAGAAAAAAGGGAAACAAAAGGAAAAAGTTGAAATCCTCGGAACTGAGTTTGCTGCAAGGCTGCTCGGACGCAGTTCAAGGTTTCTTTCTAGAAAAATGGCTGACATTAAACTGTGCCAAGGATGGATGAAAGCAACATTACTCTGCATCCATTTAATATCAGCATGGCACCCTCCAGATCTGGCTGGTCTACAACCCTCTTCTTCCTTGACCATTGGTCACCATGGCAGGGACTCTTTGGATAACATCTGGATAACAGTCCCAAACATCTGGAAGGGGCTGCACGGGCTACATTCTATCCAAAGGTTAAAGGTAAAGGTAAAGGGACTCCTGACCATTATGTCCAGTGGTGACCGACTCTGGGGTTGCGGCGCTCATCTCATGTTATTGGCCGAGGGAGCCGGCATACAGCTTCCAGGTCATGTGGCCAGCATGACAAAGCCGCTTCTGGCAAACCAGAGCAGCACACGGAAACACCGTTTATCTATTTATCTACTTGCACTTTGAGGTGCTTTCGAACTGCTAGGTTGGCAGGAGCTTGGACCAAGCAACAGGAGCTCACCCCGTCACGGGGATTCGAACTGCCGACCTTCTGATCGGCAAGCCCTAGGCTCTGTGGTTCAACCCACAGCGCCACCCGTGTCCCCAAAGGTTAAGTGCAATTAATATTGGAACAATTGGAACAAAATAAAAAACCACATCTAATATTCAATCAAATATCACCATTTTTACCTCACAATGCTGGTGAAGCTCTTCCAAGCTAGGCTTGGATACAAACTCAGAGCTGGCCCATCACACAGGGCTGGGCCTCTCTGGTGGCAGCCTCTCTTCTTCCTTGCCTCTTCTCCAGAAGCTGCTATGAGCTGCCCAAGGGAGGAGGGCGGCAGCAGTGGGCATGGAGAAGCCATGTTCCCTCACAGCAGCCCCCACTGCCACCATCTCCATTACTCGGGACAAGCGCTGGCTCGTCCTCCTCCCTGAGCTTGGTGGCAGTAGCATGGGCAAGGAAAATAGGGACATTCTGGGATCAAATCAGAAGCTGGGATGGCTTTCATAATTCCAGGACTGTCTCTGGAAAATTGGGGCACTTTGAGGGAATGCAATGGGAGACACAGTTTTCCCATGGGCTGCTGTAATGCAGGAGTGCAAAATCTGTGGCCCTCAGATGCCATGGGGCTACAGCAGCCATCATCCCTGATTCTCCTTACCATGCCAACTGGAGCTGATGGGAATTTGGCATTCAACGACTAAACTGAAATTTAATTTGGGGAAAGAGCTGTCTTTCTGTAACAGCTAATTTTGCTGAATCATTGAATCCGAGTCTTATACCAAGCCTTTTTCGCTTCTGCTATCCTTGATATTTAATAAAGTAATATGGATATTAATCCTGGTCCACACTCCACGCCTCTTAAATGCCAAACTGCATGATTACTTTTAGGATAACTACTTGAACTTTCTTTTTCTTCCGGTGGTGCCTGGCAAATTGTCTTGAATGCTAAAATCATCGTTTCATGAAGTCTTAATGAGCCCATTACTTATGGAAGCATTGAAGAGAGAGAAACCTAGAGGGGATTTTTTTCTTTCTTTCTTTCTCTGGGGTAAGGAAAAAGCCCTGAAAGCATTTGTTTGCAAGCTTTGCCAGAGAAAGGAAGATGTGGCAAAGTTTACCACGGGAAGGAACTCATGTGTCTCCCCCTCCCCTCCCACATGACCCCAAACTGACAATAATAATAATAATAATAATAATAATAATAATAATAATAATAATAATATATTATTTATACCCTGCTCATCTGGCTGGGTGCCCCAGCCACTCTAGGCAGCTTCCAACAGAAATATTAAAAAACAATAATTTATTAAATATTAAAAGCTTCCCTAAACAGGGCTGCCTTCAGATGTCTTCTAAAAGTCTGTTAGTTGTTTTTCTCTTTGACATCTGGTGGGAGGGCATTCCACAGGGTGGGCGCCACTACCGAGAAGGCCCTCTGCCTGGTTCCCTGTAACTTGGCTTCTCGTAGCGAGGGAACCTTTGGTGACAGATAGAATTTGGTCTGTACTGTATTATTATTTCTGAAAGTAGAGTAGGCTTTCTTTACCTCATGGTAGGATGGTTCCTGGTGAAAACTCGAACTGATATTTGGCAGAGCTCTAGTTTAGAATGGGCCCAAGCCATCCAGATCTTCATCACCCAACCTCCAAAAGGAGATGGTGTAAGAAGCCACTGATTCGAAATACAAATGCAGTTCTGGCTCAGTCTTCCTCAAGGGGTGATTGCAACATGCTTTTCTTTCTCTCTTCGATCTTGCCAGCTCCCCTTTGCCACAAGCTATATAGACTAAGCAATCTGAGGCTTTTGCGCATCGTGTCTTCCACTGCAATTGTCAGCCCCGTCTTACTTAGTTTTGTAAGATGAAAGGGGGTAATGTTCCATTTCTATCAAAGGGAAAGAAGTCAGAAGGGACAGGGAGGGGGCTGGAAGGCCAGACATTGTTTGTTCGTTTGTTTTTTAAAGAAATGATCTGGTTTAGAATCAGTCAGCATAACATACAAGGGAACTGTTACTGTTCTTAAATAATCCCTCTTTCCTTAACCATGTGTCCAGAAAAGCCCGAAGCCCGAGTCTCTAATCCCTTGTGAAGGAACCTGGAAAAGCATGCATATTTATTAACACATAGGACCTGTGCCACGCAGGGTAGCTGGTAAGTGATTCAGCCCAAGAAGACTTGCCTGTAAATTTCAGACCTCATCTTTGCAGCGACAATGACTGAATGGACCTCAGGGACAAGTCTCATGTACAGCCACTTGCTTATAGTCTGACTGTTGGCCTCTATCTTGCCCAATACCATCTACTCCAACTGGCTTCACATCTCAGGCAGAATACTATGTTAGCCCTTTTCTGATTGGAGATGTCATGGATTGAACCAGAGACCTTTTGCATGTAATACACGTATTCTTCCCTTCAGCTATGTTTCCTCGCTTACTACTACTACTACTACTACTGTACTACTAATTTATTTATTATTTGTACCCCGCCCATCTGGCTGGTTTCCCCAGCCACTCTGGGTGGCTCCCAACAGAATATTCAAAACACGATAAAAATATTCAAAACACGATAAAATAGTTCAGTGGGAGGGTGCACAATTTGCATGCAGAAGGTCTCAAATGAGTAGGCCTGTAGTTGTAGAGCACGTCCCAGCCCCCAGCTGGTATGGGCCTCTCCAGAGGTTGTTGGACTACAACGACCATCAGCATCAGACAGAATGTCCCATGACCAGCCGTGATGGGAGCTGGAGTTCAGCAAAATTTGGAGGGCAGCCTCTTGGCTCTTCCTCCTCAAGGCACTTCCAGAGAGATCTTTGGAAGTGTACACCATGTAGCCCAACCTTAAAGGTGTGGCCTGATCCAGCAGGCTTTTCTGATGTTCTGACATTCTTAATTCCCAGATCATAGATGACATGGGAGCATGTATGCTCAAGGAGTTAGGCCAGATGTTTCAGGAGGGAGATAATTTTGTATTAACTCTAATTTTGTTGCCAACAGTAGTTGGCCCAACACATAAAACTGTTTTTCTTATTTTAGCAACAATAATGAGGATGATAATTTGGAGTAGGCACAGACCTATGTGAGGAGGGATAATTCTGTCTTCCTTATCACAGAAGTGGGAAATGTTTTTAATCCACAATCCCTTCTTGGAAACCTTTTGAGGGCCATAGACTAGTGATGGGGGGGGGAGTGGCAAAACGTAGGTGAGACAAGAGGAGCAATGGGGGCTGAATTCAATTCTGGTTACATCAGAATGAAAAAACTGTCTGATTTAGACTTCTTGAAACAATAAGCGTACTGAAACACAATTACACCTTAAAATTGGCACTTTTCTAAATTTGTGATGCCTTTTCCCAAACCAGTTTGTAGAAAAATGCATTGTATAAAGGAAAATTGTATAAAGGGCCTTCTCAGTAGTGGCACCCACCCTGTGGAACGCCCTTCCAACAGATGTCAAGGAAATAAGCAGCTATCCTATTTTTAAAAGACATCTGAAGGCAGCCCTGTTTAGGGAAGTTTTTAATATTTGTATTGCTGTATTGTTTTAATATTCAATTGGGAGCCACCCAGAGTGGCTCGGGAGAGTGGCTTTGAGCACCTACTCAAATTTCTTGAGGATTTTTTTAATTTTTTTAAAGCAAACTGATATGGAAATTTGGAGAACTGAACTTAAGTTTGGAAAAATGAGAAATGGAGAGAAACTGAAATTCATAGAACGATAGAATTGTAGAGTTGGAAGGGACTTGGGGGGGGTGTCATCTAGTCCAATCCCTTGCAATGCAAGGTGGGCTTGAACTCCTAAATGGACCCATTGCGCCACAGAGATCTTGACAGATCCATCCAATTAAGATGGATCATCTAGGAATATAGGAACATAGGGAGCTGTCTTATACCAAGTCGGTTCATTGGCCCATCTAGCTTTACATGACTGGCACCTGCTCTCCATGCTATCAGACAGGGTTCTCCCCCAACCCTACTTGGAGAGACCGGACGTGGAACATGGGGTCTTCTGCATGCAAAAGATATGCTGTGCCACAGAGCCACAGCTTTTCCCCAGGGGTCAGGGATGTTTGGGTTTATGGATGTCCACAGGTATCTCATTCCTATTGTCATAGTGAGAGAGAAAAATAGGAAATCAACCTGGAGAAGCTTAAAATTGGTGCATGGGGTGAACACACTTTTGATCTCAGAGAAGACTGTTCCTGTTTAATAAAATTGCCCCGGCAGCAACCATGACAACACGCCGCATAGAGTTCCATAATAGGAGGCAGAAGGATGGTGAATCGGTCTCCATATTCCTTGCAGAGCTGAAGGTCCTGGCGAGGCACTGTCATTTTGTGGCACTCGAGGAAGCGCTGCGTGAGCAGCAGTAAAGCCCGATGTCGGATTGCCGCTAGGGAAGAGGTGGATCTAGCAACGGCTTTGCGCGAGGCCATAGCCACCGAGACCAGAGAGGGGGAGAAGCAAAAACACCCACAATGAAGCACCAGGCTAGCAACAGAGGCAGCTCACGGTTTGAGCAGACAGGAGTCCAGTCCGTCCCAGAGTCCATCCCACGGAGTTGGATCCCTGAGGCTTGGTTCATCTAGAACAAAAGGGGGAAAAAACTAGAATGCCCAGGTTGCCGTGGGGCACATGAACATTGCAACTGCCGATTCCGGAACTCCAAGTGCCGCGCATGCAATAAAACGGGCTACATCGCTCGGGTATGCAGGTCGGCTACGGGAGGAAGGCTCCCCTACTGTTGTTTAGCCTGAAGAAGAGAAGGTTAAGAAGTGATATGATAGCCATGTTCAAATATATAAAAGGATGTCATATAGAGGAGGGTGAAAGGTTGCTTTCTGCTGCTCCAGAGAAGCGGACATGAAGCAATGGATTCAAACTACAAGAAAGAAGATTCCACCTAAACATTAGGAAGAACTTCCTGACAGTAAGAGCTGTTCGACAGTGGAATTTGCTGCCAAGAAGTGTGGTGGAGTCTCCTTCTTTGGAGGTCTTTAAGCAGAGGCTTGACAGCCATATGTCAAGAATGCTTTGATGGTGTTTCCTGCTTGGCAGGGGGTTGGACTGGATGGCCCTTGTGGTCTCTTCCGACTCTATGATTCTATGACTTTGGCAGAGACCTCTCTCTTATTTCTTCTTCTTAACATTTTCTCGTGAGTTTCCCTAGCCTGGATCTTGTCTCAGCCGCTGGAGGTTGCAGGTGAGATGCAGTTGGAGAGAACTGATGAGGAAGTGGGGCAGGATGGTGAAAAGGGACGGTTGTGTACATCCCCATCTCTGAGTGGCAGATGACTCCAGGGGTGCCTGCGCTTAGCCTGAGTTCCTTTTCCTTGGAATGACGGGGCATCCCTCCAGGGAAGTGTGTAGAGATTTCCCTTACTAGCTTACTTTTCACAAATCAAAAGACCCTTTTCTCTTTTTAACAAAAATATTATTTATTCATTTTTTACAAAATGTTTTTTTTTACATTTCAACATAAAGCATAAGACCCGTATTTACACTTTTAAAAAAATATATTTTTATTAAAAGAATGTCAACTATAAAGACAAAAACAATATACAAAATGCTATCTAGTATAGTGTTATCTACCCTTTGCCTATCCTATTCTATACATCAATTTTAACCTCTCTAACTAAAAAAAGTCCCGCTTGCTGTTTAGAGTGCTGAAAGAGTCAATAGAAAGTGTCCAATCCTCAAATTCACTGCCAGGTGGAGGGTCTATCTTGCAGGTGTCGTCTTCCGGGCCGGGCGGCTCCTTTCCTGGCTGATGACATTCTTGCAGGGGTCTTCTTTTCTCCGGACGTCTTCTCCCAGGTTCCAGCAGATAGGCCGCCGTTCATGCAAGAAAGAGAGAAAAGAGATTCTGTTAGAAAGGGCACTAAATCTCATGAAAGTTAGACCCTCTTGTTGCCCACCCCCCAAACAATCCCTGCTGTTGGAGAACAAACAAAGAAATGGAAGAAAGTCGCTGCTGGGGGGTTGCCACTCAAGAGGATGGCAGAGAGCAAGGAACCGGACCCTGGGCCTACACCAGCGACTGGGGGAGCTCCATAAAGCCACAACAACAACAAAAGGTTTCTTACCGCTATGTATGGAGGGTTGTGAGGGCAGCACCACTCCTCTTGGTCGATCCTGATGGCCTTGATGTTCCTGGTGCTGGTCCAGAGTGGATCCCACGGAGAGCAGAAGATGGTATCTCTGCAGCACAACGCTGATGTTCACGTTGCCTTGGCCTGGCGCGACTTCGGACGTTCTGTCACAAGGAGAAAGGGTTTTGGGGGGGAAACGTCACCTCCCAACAGCCCATCAGACGTCCAAATAACTAACCAGATGCCTCACTCACCTGGCATGCAGCTCAGGAAGTCCTGCGGGTAAGGTTCCCTGTGAACACAGTGGAGCAGCCTCCTCACAAGGCGCTGGACCCTGCCTTTCTGCCGATGTTTACAGGCCCGCTGCATGATGTTCAGGCAGCTCCTCCCTGTCCGCCTGAGCCCTTCTTCCTGGTGCTGCTGCATCTCTTCCAGCCCTGAGTGGCAAGGGAGAAAGGTTGAGCAAGGAATCGGCTTTTCACCAGGCAAAAGCTTGCAAAGCACCCCCACCAGAGCTCCTCCCAGGACCAGGGTGTGGGCTAGGGGGATATTTGTGTGTGAGAGAGAGCAGTGAAGTCACATTCCAATCCTCTTGGCATGTTCATCTTGTGGCACCTCTGTCTGCACACACACCTGGGAAGCTGCCTTCCCCTAAAGCCCTTTCTCAGAAGAAGCACCCCTCCCTGCCCTCCGTAAGTCTCACTTACATGTACCATAGGATGCCATGTCTTGATTTTGGATGAAACTGGCATCCCGGAAAGCCAGATGACCTAGAGAGACAGGGCAAGAAAAGGGACGTCATCTCGGTGCAAAGCAAGCGGAGACAGAGGCAGCTCGGCAGGAGGACAGGTATGCGTCTAGAGGCCTCCACCCTTGCGGAGCACTCAGGGCAAGGTGGCCTGGGGACATGCCCATCCTCACTGCCATCGTTACCAAGACGTTTCCGTCCTTCCCTACCAGGGAAGGACGTTGCTTGACTTACCCAGAAGCAGAGCTGCCACCCTGGAGACTGCTGGCAGCCTGTTGGCAGACGGCTTCGTACATGTCAAGGCAGCACTCCGAAGGATGTTCTTGCTGAAGGTCTTGCTCTGTCGGCAAAGGCAAAGGAGAAGTGGCATCAGAGAGGCTTGAGAGCACGGCAGAAGAGCCTGTCACCCCCAAAGACATCCCTGGGCAAAGCTGCCAACAAAGCAGAGGGACCTTACCAGATGCTTGGCAGCCTGGTGGAGAGCAAAGTGGAGGCTAAACTTGTCGGGATGCGCCCACCACTTGACTTGTGGGGCTAGATGGGAAAGAGCCCTCCTTGCGGCCTGCAACACAAGAAGAGAAGAGGGTTACAAATTGCAGGACATCGTCTTGGAAGCTCCCTCCCTCCTACTGCAGAAGTCCACCTCCTTGGCCCTCACCTTGGCCACCTCGTCCTCGTCTTCGAGGTGAATGAGGACGGCGACCAGTTCATTAATGGCTGCTTCTTCTGTTGTTGTTATGGGAAGCCCTTGGTCTCTCACCCAGCCCCGAAGCAGCCCCAGATGTTGGATGGCTGATGCCCGGGCAGAGGCTTCCTCCTGTAGGCAGAAAAGATCAGAGGTTGTGTTTCTCATCAGATCCGTTTCCTTTCTCCTGTCCACCGAGGTGTTTTGAGGCTGCTGAGCCCCCTCTCCTCCTCCTGAGGGAGACTGGGGGCAGGGGTGACTCTCCCCCTGTGTTTTCCAGGCAGGCTTCCAAGAGAAGGTGCTCCAGAGGAACACCCTCCTGAAGCCAGAAGATCTCTGCTGCATGCTAGTCTAAACACCAGCCTTCCTCTTCCAAAGCATTCTCTCCCCCACCCTGTGTGATGTCATGTGTTCCCTAACACTCACATGGGCAGCCAGACCGCAGTAGGTTGCCGCCAGCATCTTCAGGTCTTCCTCTCCCAGCTCCCTGGAGAGGTAGGCTTGGTCTACCAGCTCTATCAACTCTGGGAAGACATCAGCTTCTGCATCAGGGAGGAAATCCAGCAGCGACAGCCGCAGAAGCGAAGGGTCCTACACAAAAGAGAGATTCGTTTCAAAGGTCTGAAAGGCCCCACGCTTTTTCTTTGAGAACAGGCCCGTCAGCATTCTGTCAGCAAAAGAGTGCTGGGCCATGATTAGAATCCAGATCTGTGTCCCCCTCCCTCCCTGTGAGCATCACTTGCCATGTCAGAGTCCAGAAGCAGGGATATCCCTCTGACGCTGAGCTTCCGGACTTGCAGGTGGTCATGTGCCAGCCAGGTGAGGAGCTGCTCCAGTGTCTCCTCACAGGGATAGACCTGCAGACGGCAGCTGAGCAGCTAAAGAGGCCCAAAGAGAAAGAAAGTCTGCAGTGATGAGAGGCTGAGGCAGGCTCTCCTTTTATCCACCACCTGCAGTTCTGCACACAGCAAAGTTTGCCATGTACCTCAAATTCAATGGGTCTACTCTGAGGAGCACTAAAATAGGCAACAGTCCTTGGGCTCAAAGGAGCCTTGACATAAGCCACAGAATATGGAAGGTAAAGGCAGCTGCAAGGTCCAAATTCTGATGGAGGCTGGTTGGAGAACCAAGGACACAAAAGGAGCCGAAGAACACAACCCCAACACTGGGCAGAAAGCAAGCCAGGGCCTCCTTGCTGCACCCATTTCCTCCCGCGTCAGCCCCCCTCACCTCGATGTAGATAGCTGCCGCTACTTGTGGCATTCCGGCAAACTCCTGGTCGTCGAGAGCAGCGGTGATGTTCTCCACCATGGGAGGGATCCACCAGTGTCGCTTTCCGACAGCTCTGAAATGGAGAACCAGATCTGGGTGAGGAAGGGAAAGGCACCGCAGGAAGCCAACAGGGGCACAGTCCCATCCCGTGCCTTGACCTCCGTTTGCCAGACTATTGGGGAAGGTCACCTCTTACCTCACCATGGCAGACAACCCCTGGCTGAAATTCTCCCGGCAGAAAAGTTGGTCGATGATGGCCGCCTCTACTTGCTCTCCAGTGGTGCCGAGAAGGAGGTGCAGAACTTCCTTAGCCCCTCTGTAACCAAAGCAAGGCCACTTTTAGCAGGCGGGTCATTGCCACCCACTCCAATTCCTTCCCCATCCTTGCTCCCTAGCAGCAGCCTGAAGGAGAGCCTCCCTTGGAAAACCAAGCTGGACTGGCAACCCCCCGAGGTTGAAGGGAAAAGGACTCCATTGGCGCCTTTGCAACACACTACTCACCCGAGGAATTCCTGGTCGTAGTGGAAGTTGACTACCATCCCCAGGAGAGCGATCAGCAGCTGTGGGAAGTTCCGGCGCACAGCTGCCTTGTATACCTCCATCCTGAGCATGGCGTGCAACAGGCTGCTGAGATGTTGCTGGAAGAGAGAGAGGTGCAAGTCACTTTCCCTGCTTTTCTGCAGAATCCAGAAACCCCTCGATATTACCCTGGGAAGAAGGAAGCCAGAAAGCAGGTGGGTCGTCCTTACCACTTGGGTGGCAGATTCCGCCAAGGGGCTTTGGTAAAGCTGCTCGGCCATGAGATGGAGCAGTTGTTCTTGGTCGGCCGATGCCAAAACCTCCTTCCATACTCTCTCGCAGTCTCTGTGAATGCAAAAACAAGAGCAATGGTCAGATTCAAGTCTTCTGCTTGCTGCCATGCCACACAGAGAGGAAATGGCAGCAGGGGCTTTCTGAGCAAGCCCTGCACCTTGCCAACCTTTCCCTTAGCCCAGTAGAACCTGCCTGGAGGGCTCCATACCTGAAGGGAAACTGGAGGAGGTATGCAACCACTTTTGCCAGGTGTTGGTGTGGCATGATGGACAAAGCAAAGGCGGCCATGTTTCTGCCCTGCACTGTAGGCCCCTGGGTGATCTTATAGAAGGCCTCCAGCAGCACCTCCACCTGTCAGAGAAAAGGAGAGGGTTGCTGGGAGAGTACAAGGAAGCGGGGCTGTCTGCCGGCGGATCCCCCCACCCCTCATAGAAAGAGGGGCCCCCCTTGACCTGTGCCACCACAGCCATCTTCCTTCGAAGGTACCACTCAGGGTCCTTGGGAGTTTTGGACCCAGGCAGCTCCAGGGCGCCAGTTGCCCCCCTATCCATTGCTGGCCAAGAGAAGAAGCTTGCCAGTCTGCTCCCAGGAGGAGGAGGAGGAGGAGGAGGATTCCCCATTGCTGGACCCATGTTTCTCAGGACCCTTGGCTGAGGTTCCTGTCCTGACATTGCCAGGCCTCTCTAAACAAACATGTGTCCTGGCCACCCAATGGCATGAGGTTGCCTCCCCTATAGCAGAAGAAGTGGAGAATCTTCTTCTCTCCTACCTTTGCAGACACCTTACCTCCACTTTTGTGCCGCTAAACTGCTTGATGAACTCTTGCAGCAAGTGGGAGATGTCCAAGGGGTTGAAGCTGCTCTCGACAACCAGATCGCTGGCCAGGAAGCACATGGCCTCCAAGAGCTGCTCCTCAGGAAGATAGGCACCAAAGACCTGAAGCAAGAGAGGAAGGTCAGAGATGCCCACAGGTCAGGGCTGGGGAGCAGAAAGCCCAGCTGCTGTCTCTGCGGAACCCAGAACATGTGGCTTGAGAGACCGGTGTGCCTTGTGTGACAGCGACTTACCCTGGCAAGAGAGTAACAATTATTCAGGAACAATTCAGGAACTGCTCCTCCGGTGGATTGGAGGACCTTCCGAGCTCGGATGAGGAGTGTTTGGTTCCATGACGTTCGTGCCAGCGTCTCTGCAAAGGAAAGCCAAAGGGTTAGTTCGGGCCTTGCACACCCCACCCCATTCTGGAATGCATTCCTTCCAGTCTTACCTTCTTTGCGCCGCAGGATGGGCAGAAGATGGCAGAGGGCCTCTGCTGCCCGCTGCCTGCACTCCGGGTCTGGATCCAATGCACACAGACAGGAAATGGCCACCAGTTGGCCAAGGGAGGATGCAGGAAGCGCTACCGATGGCTGGGAAGAGACCCAGAGAAGTGACTGATAAGAGAAGAGACCCAGCACCATTTTCCCTATAACATTCTTATTAAATCTTCAAAAGATTCCCAAACATTTAGCATCCTATACAGAAAAAACCCATTTCTTTTGACTTCCCACCCCTCTTTTCCTGATATTTGCTTTTTACTTCTTTTTACTCACTAGGATTTGCTCTGCTATGGCCCAGCTCTGTTCTAAAAATGGGTTATGTGCTGGGATGCCCGATTGTCCCTTGGGCACCTTGCAGGGTGGGCCTAGAAGGGGCAGCCTGAAGGCCTTGTCAGCCCTGCATGGTTGCAATGCTTCCCTTCAGTAACTCACATATTCCTGGATCTTCTGCAGGAGGGCAGAAAGATCTTGCAGTGCCTTCCTTCGGATCTTCCCACTCTTCATCCTGGTGACGACATCCGTAAGTCTGGCCTTCAGCTGGTCCTTCCTGAAGCCGTCGGGAGGAGGATCAGCGGCACCCAGAGAGCCTGTGGTTGAGATGCTGAGGGGAGAGAGGAGTAGCACTTTTGTAAAAAGGTTTTATTGCCTTCCATCCTTCTCAGACCCCAAGCACCACCACCATAGAAATGGACCCGGGGGGGGGGGGGGCTTTTGAAAGCAATTGATTACTGGGGGGGGAGCGGTTCACATAGCATTACCTTGCAAAAAGATCCTCCTCATCTTCCAGGCTGATTACCGATATTTGATCCTCGTCGAAATCAATTCCCTGTTAATGAGATAAGAGAAACAGGAACATCAGAATGTGAAGAATGGATCAGACCCATTCATGTTCTTGTGCTGATCAGGAAAGCACAGACGAGGTAGGTTGGGAAACAAACTGAAAATCTCTGTCCTCCATTTCCTTAGAGACCTTATTCATCCATCCATCCATCCATTCATCCATTTGGAGCATTTGTACCCCTCTGTTAAGCCAAAAAGGCTCCAAGAGAGCCTTCCATGAAATGAAATGCAAGAAACTCCCTAATGGCAGACTTCTCTTGTAATTAACAGTATGACAAACAGAAATACAACCCACAAGGAAAGGGGGCAAGGAGGGCAGAGGAAAAGGCAACTCCCAAGCTCAGGGCCCCAGTGTCTAGAATGCTGATCCAATGGCTGCCTCCAGATGACAGTTGGGGGAGAGGAGGCCTGAGGGAGCTGGCCTGTCTCAGCAGAGGCCATGGCGCTGTTTCCCATCCGCCAGGCCTCCTGTCTCTCTCTCCCTCGCCTGCACCTGGGAGCAGCCCTTCCCTGCCATGGACTGTGGACAGGTGGGCAGCAGGGCTCCCTGCCTCAGCTCTGCAGAAAAACCAGCTGCATCTGGCACCCCCTTCCCCTCCACTGGGCCAGCCGCTCCCCCTCTCTTTTCTTCTTCTTCCTCTGTTTTTCCCTTTCCCTGCAAACTGTAGTACAAAGAGAACATCCAGTATGTAGAAATAGAAAGGAAGCCTCTCCCACATTCACATGTACATAAATCAAAAGGAAGATTCAATCGACTGCAATATAGGACACTGAATTTCCCTTTTTGGCCTTCCTTCTCCCCTTCCAAAGCTCAACCCTTTCTGTGACTTGGTATAGCTCTTTGCCAAACTTGGTGATACCATTAATCTAGGTTCCAGAGTTAAGTCCCCTGGCCATGGCAACCTCCACTTACCTCCAGGTTTCTTTGGGACGCCATCTTCTAATGTAGTGACTGAGCGAAGGTCACTACATGCCACCTCTGCCAACCTCGAGATGCTGAGGATGCAGGAAGCTCTGTTCAAAGGGTCACAAGTTCCGTTGCTAGGCAACGTCAGTTGAGAATGTGGAATTCCCGGCCTCAGGGCCAAGGTTCTAGGAGAGTCCGTCCGTGTGGCCTAGTGGTTAGAGCCATGCAACGCGAGGGTTATATTTATACGAGTTTGATACTTTTTTTCTGTTCTTTGTATCCTGCTTTGCAGACTCTGGTTGTCTCCCAAAGCAGCTAGCATCAATTTCAAAGAAGGGGGAGTGGGGGAGAGAAGTCCTGTCCTCAGGTTAGGAAAGTCCAAAGACAAGACACCCAATGGAAGGGATGTGGAGGCAGAAGGCAGAGGAAGAGCCCCTTTCCCTTGGCCCAAGGAGAGGCCTGAGATGTCCCCAGGCAAGTCCTGTCCTGTCCTGTCCTGTCCTGTCCTGTCCTGTCCTGTCCTGTCCTGCTGGGGCCAAGCTCTTCTGGGACAGAGACGCTGCAACTGACCCTGTAGGCCTTCATGCCCAACACCAGGGGGGCTGTGGGGCTCAAGCCCCTCTCCGATTCCCCTGGGGGGCTTATCTGGCCCCACAGGCAGCAGCAGCAGCAGCAGGCAGTGCCTGGTAAAGGCTCCCCACCTGCTGAATTTCTGCCTGCCAGAAGAATCACAAGTGTGGAAACCCATCTGAAATGGAAGGAAAGAAGGAAGGAAGGAAGGAAGGAAGGAAGGAAGGAAGGAAGGAAGGAAGGAAGGAAGGAAGGAAGAAGAGAGAACAAGAGAGAACAAGAAATTCTGCTTCTCTGAGAGCTCCCATATCAGAAATTGATGGTGCTTTAATGCCCAGGGAATGGCAGGTGGTGGTGGTGATTTCTTAAATCTGTATTTCTGACGGCCATTTCAGGGACAGAAGGCCTCCTTTGCAGCCTCCCCGCCATCCATTCTAGAGGTGGGAAGGAGCCCAGAGACCCTTGAGACCCCCCCCGGGCAGTGAGAGGCCGAGGGAGACGGAGCTTTGCAAGCAGAGGCTGCTGCTCCAGGAAAGGTCTGGCTGCTTCTCTGGGAGCCATTGGCAGCAGCAGCAGCAGCAGCAGCAGCAGCAGCAGCAGCAGCAGCAGCAGCAGCAGCAGCTCCGCCCACCCCAGAAGAGCCAGCTGGCTATTGGCTAGCCTGGAGCGTCCATCAGCCAGCTAGGGAGGGCGGACTCTTCTGGCGAGGTGCATAGCCAGGTAGGCTGCGCAAGACATGCAGGTTAGGGTGAGGGGGAAACTTGGACATTTGATTTCTATGGACTTCAAGAACATTCCCAAAGGCGTCCCAAAGGGAGCAGGGGACTCTGTGTGCCCGAAAGGGAACCGACCCGTCTTTGAAAGGCCAGGTGGCCACTCCAGTCAGATGGGCAGAGTATGAATAGTATGATTAATAATAATAATAATAATAATAATAATAATAATAATAATAATAGGACATCTGTATTTCCAACCGAGAAATGTTGGAGGGTATGCAATCAGCCGAGATGGAAATTCACAAGGGAGAGTAGTGTTTGTGTGGGAGGACGAGCAAGGCACATGTAGGTATATTTGGGCCATTTCTTGGAGCACTGGCCCAACTTGTTGGTGTGTAAATGTGGGTCTCCTGGTTTCCAGACTCAAAAGAGAGCAGGGCAATTAAAGGCACAGAAGTCCTGTCCTCTATTGAGTCTGGCAACCCTAGATCCATGGTCTCATTAGATAGTAAAATTCATGTCAAATTGCTGTTTTAGGATTAAGTTTGAGAACCAAGGTACCACTGTATATAATGAGATATGTGTAAAAATGTAAGGCTGTTATTGGGCAGCCTCTATTGGAGGATTTGTAGCACTGCTTCACAGTCTTGGATTTGCATAAAGGATTGGGTAGGGGAGCCAAAGAAATGGCAGGCTGCAAAACAGCAGTAGCCATGGCATGGGGGCGAGGAGGAAGGGACACAGGGGGGGAAATGGCAGTTACAAACAATGACAGAGGTTTCAGTAAAGCGAGGAGATACAGAGAGGGACCTCGGTGATATTTCACAGATGGCTGGAGGTGCTTCAGAGAGCAGTTTGCCAAACTGTTCTCAGATGTGTCTCCCCCCCCCTTTGGAACACCTTCCCTGGGCGTTCTGCCACCCACCCACCCACCCACCCTGCTTGCTAGCTTGCTTGCTCGCTCACCTGGCTGCTGATCTGCTGTTACTCTGGGGCTGTTGGGGCTGCCTATTGACTGCCATGTCAACCACAGCATGACAACCGCATGACAATTTTATTTATAGTAAGATAAATATCAGAGAAGCAGTTGGAGATGAAGACTCAGAGTGGGGAAAGGCTTGGGGTAGAAAAGTGGAGTTGAATGTCATCAACATACGTCTGAAGAAGTGTGCATGCACACGAAAGCTCATACCAAAATAAAAACTTAGTTGGTCTTTAAGGTGCTACTGAAGGAATTTTTTTAATTTTATCAACATACAGGTGATGCTGAAATCCTTGCATATTACAAAGTCACCCCAGGACATCTGAAGAAGCGTGCATGCACACGAAAGCTCATACCCAATGACAAATTTAGTTGGTCTCTAAGTTGCTGCTGGAAGGAATTTTTTTATTTTGTTTCACGCCAGGACAGTTGGCAGAGAGAGGAAATTGAGGGCCAAGTACATAGCCCTGAAGGAACACCAACAGAGGGAGGGAAAGAATTAAGTAGAGCTCTCCCCCTATGGAAACATTAAAATAATTTATACAGATGGACTGAGAAAACCTTAATAAACCCAGCACTGTGGGACCATTGGTTTCAGATGTGAAGAAAAGGAGAATAGCAGGTGAAAGACTTGTCTCTGCTGCCCCCTGCAGGGCACTATGGAAAACAGCAATGCTTATACAGTGGTACCTTGGTTCTCAAATGCCAAAAACCCAGAATTGTGTGTTCTGGTTTTCAAAAGTTATTCAGAAACTGAACATCTGATGCATCTGTCAGCTATTGTTTCCGGGGCACCTGCACCAATCAGAAGCTATGCCTTGGTTTTTGAACATTTTGGAAGTCAAACTGACTTCCGGAATGGATTAAGTTTGGCACTTTTGTTTTTACTATTTATTTTGCGTTTTTGCTTTTGAGGCTTTTTCGGTTAATTTCTTTTTGTGACTGTGTGGAAGCCAGTTCAGCTACTGATTGTGTGACTGCGGAAATGGATAAAATCCCACCATCCAAATATTATCAGTGCAGGTAAGGGGGGGGGGAGTTTAAATTTTTATCTACACTACTGTCTTATTTATTTGATAGTACAGCACATTGATTATTGCTTTCATTTTATGGATCAATGGTCTTGTTAGTTGGTAAAATTTATGTTAAATTGCTGTTTTAGGGGATGTTTTTAAAAGTCTGGAATGGATTAATCCATTTTGCATTACTTTCTATGGGAAAGCACACCTTGGTTTTGGAACGCTTTGGTTTTGGAATGGAATTTCGGAAAGGATTAAGTTTGAGAACCATGGTACCACTGTATAGCATTCCACACACAAACACAAACACACACACACACAAATATGAGAGATTCACTCTGTTGTAATGCTACTAGGGACTCAGGGAGAGACAGGCAGCAATAAAAAAAATGAAAAGGAAAATCAATTCTAAAGCTATAAACTTACCTAACACCTACCTAACATATTACCGAATGCTAGGTAAAGTGTGTATAAAGATGCATATATTAGTGAAGATCACACATACAAAAATGCATTGTATTAGCACCAATTGCTTGTAACAATGTGTATGCTAGGCAAAATTCCATACAAAAAATTGATGCAGCAGGAGAAATCTGCTCTAAAATGCTGGAAAATGTTCACAAGGACTTTAGAAATAATTGCAGACTGATGCAGAACTGTGGTGAACTGAACTTCATATTGGCAAAATGGGGAATTGAACCTGGCAGATTTACCCATCCTTATTTGTGTGCCACATGCTGTCCAGGGCTGTTGACGGACAAGGCGCCATCTCTCTTTTCTTCAAGGTCCCTCCTGCCTCCCCCCCCCCCCGACAGTTCTTTATCTTTAAGGTAAATATAAAGACTTGGACTGGACAGACTTCCAAGCAGGACTTTGCGTGGTGTTATAAGAATTCTAAGGCCCCAAATATAAAATAAACATTCATAAATGTACAAGGCAAACACATACATAGGTATATAAACCACATGTCTGAAATAGTACAGGAGAGCAATCCTGAAACCATTTTGACTCTCCCAAATTGACCTCAATTCATTTCTCTGTAAGGAGGGAAGAAATGGGAAAGCCTTCTCTTTTTCTTTCTGCTTACAAATCCTGTCTTAAGGGCGTAGTTGTGTATGAATAGGGTGAGCCTGTGACCTGGATTCAGGAATTAAAGTATTTACCATCACAAAAGAATGGCCTGACTGCTCAGGTAAAGCAATCAGTGACCATTAACAGATATCCTGGCCAACATGTGATGTGTTTCTGCTGTAGACCCGCCTCCTTCTGTGATGTATGTATGGTGTTTTGGGGGGTGGTCTTGAGGTACAGCAGGGGTCAGCAACCTTTTTCAGCTGAGGGCCGGTCCACCGTCCCTCAGACCATGTGGTGGGCCAGACTATATTTTTTTGGGGGGAGGGATGAACAAATTCCTATGCCCCACAAATAACCCAGAGATGCATTTTAAATAAAAGGACACATTCTACTCATGTAAAAACACCCTGATTCTGGGACCGTCCGTGGGCCGGATTGAGAAGGTGAATGGGCTGCATCCGGCCCACGGGCCTGAGGTTGCCTACCCCTGAGCTACAGGGTGGGCAATTTCAAAAGTCTATATAAGGGCTTGCACACCATTGTTCTGGGTTCCTCCTCCGTTCTGCATGTGGCATAGCTGCCAAGTTTTCCCTTTTCTCGCGAGGAAGCCTATTCAGCATAAGGGAAAATCCCTTTAAAAAAGGGATAACTTGGCAGCTATGGCATGTGGTGAGTGGGGACCCTGTTGCAACAGCTGAATAAAGATCAGGCTTACTAGCTGCTTCACTTCTCAATATTCTCTGGTTGGCCTCTGTCGTTTTCTACAACCGATAGGGAACCCACTTAAGGACTCTATACGGGCTCTTGGATACCCCATAAGGGAAAAGGAGCAGTTTTTTTCTATATCACGTGGGTATCCTGCACATTCCACAGAATACAGGGCTCATGTAGTTCTCACAGCTTACAAAGAGTGAAATTAAGAAAGACACAGCATCATCCTAAATAAAGGCTTTATTGCCAAAAAAGATGCAGGAAACAGAGGGTTGTGTGTGTGTGTTTGCATGTGGGTTTCCCAAGATGCCAAGACTCTTCCCAGGTGCGGGGCACTTGGGTGCTGCTCTTTCACGGTGCCACTCCTGAGATTCCTTCCAGATGGGTGGTGAATGATGCTTGCCGTTTGAAGCTGCCAGGCTTGTCACCGCAGCACGCTCATTGCCTCAGGCAGCCCAATTCCCTGCTCAGCCGTTGCAGGTCCTTACGGAAGCGCATGCCCAGGAAGGTGTGGAGCATAGAATCATAGAGTTGGAAGAGACCACAAGGGCCATCCAGTCCAACCCCCTGCCGAGCAGGAAACACCATCAAAGCATTATTGACATATGCCTGTCAAGCCTCTGCTTAAAGACAAGGGCCAAGGCACTAGTGATGAGGAGGGTCAAGTCCCGGCGGAGGATGACTTTGCAGCTCGATGCCTGGTGTCCCATCAAATCGGCCGTGTCCAGTGCAGTGAGCAGGGCATAGGGCAACTGCAAAGCCAGGAAGACCAAGACCAGGGCCAAAATCAAGCACAGGGCCTTGAGAGGCTGGGCACACGGGAGAGGCCAGGAGAGCCCGGGTGATTGCTGTGTAGCAGGCCGCCATGACTGCAAACGGGAGCACAAAACCCAAGGCCACTTGTGCCAGGCTGACAGCCGCTGTGATGTCTGCCACCCTGCAGAGGCGAATGCCCCCATAGTCCTCAACGCGAGCGTACCAAAAGTGGGGCAGCGCCAGAGCCGTGGAGAGCAGTCACACTAGCCCTAAGCAAAGCCGACCCCAGCAGGTGACGGAGGAGTGCAAACGATGGGCGACGGGTGCCCCCACGATGGCCACGTAGCGGTCCACGGTGAGGCCCATGAGGGACAGGAAGCCGCTGTAGAAGTTGAGGGTGTGGAGGCCCTGCAAGGCCTGGCACGTGCCAGTGCCCGCTCTCCAGCTGCCCACCATCCCAGCCACGCCCACGGGCAGCATCAGAAGCAGCAGCAACTCAGAAATGGCCAGGTGCAAGAGCAGGACGTCGCCGAGGGACTGGGCCATGTGATAGCGGGTGCGCACCAGCAACAGGATCCCGTTGCCGAGGACACCCAGCACACAAAACGGAACAGCCATGACAGGGAGGTAGATGTGAGCCACAGCACGGAGGGCCTTCTTTTCGCACAACTCAGGCAGGTCTGGTGGCGATGCATTGTATTCCCACGGGTACCACTGGGTGGTGACTGCTGGCTCATTCATCCAAGGAATTGGCTCCTGCAAAGCGGGGGTTGGGGGGTTGGTGCTTATTAACATGCTGTATTATTATTACTACTGTATTGGCCTGAATATAAACTTCACTTTTCACTTCACTTCACTTCACTTCAATTTTGACCATGAAAAGAAGAAGAAGAAGAAGAAGAAGAAGAAGAAGAAGAAGAAGAAGAAGAAGAAGAAGAAGAAGAAGAAGAGGAAGAAGAAGTGTGACCAGTCCAAGGTCACCCAGCAGCTGCAGGGAAGCGAACCCAGTTCACCAGATTACCAGTTCACCACTCTTACCCACTACACCACACTGGCATAAAGTGTAGCTTAGATTCACAACCCTAAGGTATGCAGCCAGAAGCGCGGGGCAAACAGTGCCAGGAGCACAGCCCCACGTGTAGTCTGTTAGCATTTTCACCCCTCACAATGTGAGAATCAGATAGTCTCCAGAGAGAGAAGTGGGCGGGAACTGTTCCTTCACTAAATTGCCTTCCTGACTCAGCTAATTTAGTAAGGTGTGGTATTGCTATATTGCTCTGTAGCTGTTGTGAGTATCTCTGGCTCTCTGTTATGCTGTGTGTTTGCAGTGAGAGCTGTTTGTAACAGCCTATGTATATATTCTGTAAATAGCTTGAAGTAATAAAGAGGATTAAAAACCTCTGCCGCAGTATCCATTGTTTATCGGGCCAGAGGGTGCTCCAGTCGTCCTGCTAGCCCAGTTGGGGCAGAAGAGGGACTGAAGACCTGGATATCACCTGGCATAAAACCCACATAGTCCCCCGCCCTCACAACCAAGGCTGTGAAGGGAGAGAGCAAGGAAGGGAAAAGGCCGCCGTCAACGCAGCAAGGCCCCCCCACCCCCCAGGATGCAGCTAGGAACAGCGAGGAATGGAGGTATTTCCCCCTCCCTCTAATTTTAAAGGTGTGGCATATCGGGTGCGGCTTATATTCGGGCCTATATGATATTATTATTATTATTATTATTATTATTATTATTACTAATAATAATAATAATAATTGAATTTTTTTTCTGCCCTATACCTGTGAATCTCAGGGCAGTTCACAAAATAAAATCAAAATATAAAACCACAAAATACATAACAACAACAAAAACAACTAAACAGCCCCCTCCCCACAAAAAAAAGTATTTTAAAGGGTATAGGATATTGATTAGGTCAGCCAAGGGCCTGGTTAAAAAGGAATGTTTTTGCCTGGCGCCTAAAGGTATATAATGAAGGTGCCAGGCGAACTTCCCATGGGAGAGCATTCCACAGACAGGAAGCCACTGTTCTCGTGTTGCCACCCTCCGGACCTCTTGAGGAGGAGGCACATGAAGAAGGGCCTCGGAAGATGATCTCAGGGTCCAGGTAGGTTCATAGGGATAGAGGCAATCCTTGAGGTATTGTGGTCCAGAACCATTTAAGGCTTTATGGCTCAAAGCCAGCACCTTGAATTGGGCCCGGAAACTAACCGGTAGCCAGTACAGTGGGAGCAGTTCGGTGTAATATTCACAAACCTTCTTGCTCCAGTGAGCAACCTGGCCGCTCAATTCTGCACTCTGCTTTATGAATTCTGAATTCTGCTTTATGGGATGGGTGACATGGAGAAAGTGGGTAGTGTTGTGACGTGCATGCAAAGCATGGCTTAGATGTAGGCACACCTTTTCCTTTGCAAAATGGATGATGTGCACACCAAACAAATGCTTCCAGAAAATGCTCTGTCTCCACCTTTGCCTCCACCCCCCTCCCTGCAATAAAAGGGTAACTTTGGATGCCCTGGTGGGCCAGGATTGACCCTGGGGTTGGAGCTTCTCCATCCCTGGTGTCATCCCCCTTTAAAGCTATCTAAGCTGTTGGTCACCACCGCATCTTGGGGTAGCAAATTGCAATCATAGTGTAACTGTGATATATGAAGCTGATCTGAATTTCGACCGTTCAGCTTCCCTGGATGATTCCAGTTTCTAGTAATATGAGAGCAAGCGAAACATTCTCTCCATTCACTTTCTCCACGATATGCATCATTTTAGATGCCGCTTCATGTAGTTATACATTGCTTTACAGGCACCTCCAAGTAACAATAAGTACAGACTAACAGGGTGCTTAATCTCAAGTGGTAGATTTCTTTTTCCCTTCTGGAATCTGGTTTTGCCACTGTGAGAACAGGATGCTAGACTAGAGGGACCATTGCCTTGATCCAGCCTTTCACCTTCTTACGTTCCCACCACAGATGATAAAAGGTACGTTCAGTAGCACCTTAAAGACCAACTAAGTTTTTATTTTGGTATGAGCTTTCGTGTGCATGCACACTTCTTCAGATACAGTGAAATGGAAGTTTCCAGGCACTTATGTAGAGAAGGGGTGGGGAGGGGTGGGGATGGGGAGGGGGCATCACTCAGAAGGGATGCCCCATCCCCACCCCTCCCCACCCCTTCTCTACATAAGTGCCTGGAAACTTCCATTTCACTGCATCTGAAGAAGTGTGCATGCACACGAAAGCTCATACCAAAATAAAAACTTAGTTGGTCTTTAAGGTGCTACTGAAGGAATTTTTTTATCTTACTTCGATCCAGACCAACACGGCTACCTACCTGTAACCGATAAAAGGTACCTTCTTTTTCCTTACATTTCCAACATTTGTTACTTATTTTATAAAAGGTAAAGGGACCCCTGACTGTTAGGTCCAGTCGCAGACGACTCTGGGGTTGTGGTGCTCATTTCGCTTTACTGGCTGAGGGAGCCAGTGTACAGCTTCCAGGTCATGTGGCCAGCATGACTAAGCCGCTTCTGGCGAACCAGAGCAGCGCATGGAAATGCCATTTACCTTCCCGCGAGAGCGGTACCTGTTTATCTACTTGCACTTCGGCGTGCTTTTGAACTGCTAGGTTGGCAGGAGCAGGGACTGAGCAATGGGAGCTCACCCCGGCGCAGGGTTTCGAACTGCTAACCTTCCAATCGGCAAGCCCAAGCTCAGTGGTTTAGACCACAGCGCCACCTGCGTCCCACTTATTTTATACATTTTAGTTACTGTAATTTCACTGGTGTAATATACCATCTGTACATCATTTTCAGATTTTCAGATAAGAACCTTTTATCCAAAGTTCTTTTTGGATAAAAGGAATACCCAATTGGATGTAAAATTCAGAGAATTGTGAGATTTTATCACTCCTGCATAGGTCTTATGAAATGGTCTGAACAACAACAAAGGACTCCTGTCTTCCCTGGAACGTTGCCCAAACTGTGGGGAAAAGCAGTGATAAATGGCAAGCCAGCCAAGTCCCAGCACAATCTCGACTCTTTCTTGCAAAGAATGAAAGAACACATTAAACCAAATTAATGAACAGCTTCTTAGTCTCTGGTGGGTGCACTTACCTATTTAAGTTGAGCACTCACAGATGGGAAGCATTATTATTTCATGCTTTGTCTGAAGTGATGCAGTTTTATATTGCAGTGCCTGCATGTCACTCAGAAATAAACTTTTCTACAAATGCTGCATGGGGAAAGTGACCTCAATATGATTTCAACCAAGGCAGCAGAAGTCAAGAAAGCTCTCATGTTATCTGTAAAATGTATGGACACATTATCTGGCATCATTTTTGCTTCTTTGCACTTGGAAAAATTGAACCACGAGTCTATATCCATTTGTTTTAGAGAAAATATGGATGCAGAGCAAAGACCAAGACATACTCTCCAGACAATACCTGCAGAATACATGTGTACTCTTGGTATGTCTGTGTAATGGATTAGCCCCAGGATGGAAGATTTATTACACCCTGGATTAGAAAGAGTTAATCCACCTCCAGCTTAACTGGAGCACATATTTAGGAGGCGGGATGGTGCCCGGTGCCCGGTTTAAAAAGGAGGGAATAACCGTTTTGGCAGTTGGAAGAGGAAGAGGGGGAGTGTGGGGATGAAGAGGGAAGAAGGGTGTGGGGCCAGGATAGTGGTGGTTTAGGTTAGGCTTAGGATAACTTGAAGTTAAAGTTTGACAGAGTTAATGTATAACTGTAACTAAGCTTGTAAACTTATGCATCGTTAAGAAAAGAAAAACCTATGTTCTCAAAAAAATAAAACTCATCTTCTTTTTGTGCCAAAGAGTATCATCTTGGTTATTCCAGCAGCGTATTAAAACTCACAGAGGTGGAGACTCAGAAAAGGGCAAAACTTACCTAAGGAAAAAGGGATAGTTTGTGTCCTAGAGTCACACAGGAAGGGCAGCATGGTGAAAACCTAGAGTGCCACAAGTCTGCCAGGGTGATATGGCAGACTGATACAGTGGGGATCTGAGTTGAGGGAGTCCCTGTTCTGTAGGCAAGAGGTTGTTCATTCAAATAGCCCTGAGTGTTTGTGAGATCAGGCCACGAAATCTGGAATTAGACTCTCTTTACTGAGAAGCCCAAAATTGAGGGGTTTATTTTAAGGCGTAAGGAATTGAGTGGGGATTGCTTTACCCCTGGTACCCTTTCGTCTCATAATCTATTGGCAACGTCGGCGAGGGGGTTCGTTGCAGTCTGCACCCATTGAGTCTATGGAAATACGTTCTGGAAGCTGCTGGTGTACTCTGCTGGTGTATTGGGTGATGTCCCTACATCTGAGGAGGGATATCCAGTTTGAAAATTATGTGGAGTACCAAGATTTCATAGAATCATAGAATCACAAAGTTGGAAGAGACCACAAGGGCCATCCCCCTGCCAAGCAGGAAACACCATCAAAGCATTCTTGACATATGGCTGTCAATCCTCCACTTAAGGACCTCCAAGGAAGGAGACTCCACCACACTTCTTGGCAGCAAATTCCACTGCTGAACAGCTCTTACTGTCAGGAAGTTCTTCCTAATGTTTAGGTGGAATCTTCTTTCTTGTAACTTGAATCCATTGCTCTGTGTCTGCTTCTCTGGAGCAGCAGAAAGCAACCTTTCACCCTCCTCTATATGACATCCTTTTATATATTTGAACATAGATATAGATATTTAGATATAGATATTTAGATATAGATATATATAATATCACCCCTTAACCTTCTCTTCTCCAGGCTAAACATACCCAGCTCCCTAAGCCGTTCCTCATAAGGCATTGTTTCCAGGCCTTTGACCATTTTGGTTGCCCTCCTCTGGACACGTTCCAGCTTGTCAGTATCCTTCTTGAACTGTGGTGCCCAGAACTTGACACAGTATTCCAGGTGAGGTCTGACCAGAGTGGAATACAGTGGTACTATTACTTCCCTTGATTTAGATGCTATACTCCTCTTGATGCAGCCCAGAATTGCATTGGCTTTTTTAGCTGCTGCATCACACTGTTGACTCATGTCAAGTTTGTGGTCTACCAAGACTCCTAGATCCTTTTCACATGTACTGCTCTCAAGCCAGGTGTCACCCGCCTCAGGATGCCCTCAAACCCATCATCCAAGTCATTAATAAAGATGTTGAATAAGACTGGGCCCAAGACAGAACCCTGTGGCACCCCACTAGTCACTACTCTCCAGGATGAGGAGGAGTCATTGATGAGCACCCTTTGGGTTCAGTCAGTAAGCCAGTTACAAATCCACTGAATGGTAGCATTGTCTAGCCCGCATTTTACCAGCTTCTTTACAAGAATATCATGGGGCACCTAGTCAAAGGCCTTGCTGAAATCTAGATAGGCTATATCCACAGCATTCCCTTCATCTACCAGGCTTGTAATTCTGTCAAAAAATGTCATCAGATTAGTCGGACATGACCTGTTTTTCAGAAGCCCATGCTGAAGGTCAGCAGTTTGAATCCCTGTGATGGGGTGAGCTCCCGTTGCTCAGTCCCAGTTCCTGCCAACCTAGCAGAAAGCACCTCAAAGTGCAAGTAGATAAATAGGTACCGCTACAGCGGGAAGGTAAACGGCGTTTCTGTGTTCTGCTCTGGTTCGCCAGAAGCGGCTTTGTCATGCTGGCCACATGACCTGGAAGCTGTACGCCGGCTCCCTCGGCCAATAACACGAGATGAGCGCTGCAACCCCAGAGTCGGTCATGACTGGACCTAATTGTCAGGGGCCCCTTTACCTTCAAACGACCCAAAAAAGCACCTTACAGTCACTGTCTAGCCCGCATTTTACCAGCTTCTTATCATGGGGCACCAGACCAGAGGAACAGGAAGTTACCCTGACTGGATGTCCCCCTTCCAATGCCCACTCTAGGGAAATAAGGAATGTTGCATTTGACTGTGGATTATACCCCACACTGTAAAGGGGGCAGAAGGTGGGCACTGTCAGTCCTGGCAACTGTTCCATAGGGCAAGACCTACAGGGAAGTGTTGCTGCATGTATGATGTTGCCTTGAATAAAGGCAACTTCTTTGTGCTGACCCCAGCCCTGACACTGGCATTTACCCAACTTTGCCATGTGGCAGTGCTGAGCTTGTAGTGAGAACTGCATAGTGCATAGTGTTAACGCCTGAGACAGAAAGATTCTCCTGTGACCTCCTTGGATTAAGTTTGCAGCAGTGAGAGCTTAAAGAAGTACAATTTAGAAAAAATGTAATTGACTTATCCTTCAACCCCGGGTTGTGGAGCCTGCCCTCCAGCTCCCATCAGCCCCAGCCAGTATGGTTAATGGTCAGGGATGATGGGAGTTGGAGTCCAGCAATGTCCAGAGGGCCACCACTTCTCTGCATCTGCTTTAATCAAATCACACTTTCTCATGAGCAGAGATAGGACTAAATGCTATCTTTCTGACACACTTGGCCTCCTCGTTAATGATAATTAGAGGCCCACTAATGAAAGATCACACGCTTAATGCCTCATTACTGAAAGACCTGGGAACTGGCAAAGCAACAGGGAAGATCTTTAAGAGTTTCCCTCCTCATATTTAAATTAAAATCCAGAACAGACTTAGAAAGTGTTATGGGAAGCAGCTATGAAAGTCCGGGGGGGGGGGGGATCTTTCCAGGACAGGCACAAGAAACCAGCTGTCAGTAATCTCTTAACCTTGAAAGCTGCTAATTAAAACCTGATTTGATATGGAGAGTTTGCTGCAGCTCAATTCTGAGAAACCAATTTCCAACAGAATAGCCAATTTATTTGCATATACACCAAACTGGTTTTGCATTATTGGATTAATTTGCATTGCTTCCCAAAGAGTTCACATTTAGTCTCAGGCATCCTCATGTTCATTCCGATAACAGGGGGAGAGCAGTGCATCATGTGAGAATTCTCCTGTAACTTTACATTGGGAAGAGTGAGGTCAAACACATGGAAATCTTATTTGCCTTCTGGACCATGTACTGATATCGCCAAGATAGCTAGGCATCAGTTTACGTGGGTGATGTGCAAAGCTATTGCAGCTTGTGGCTTGTTAGCCACTGAATATGCGCCTCATTTATTCCGCATAGGTGCTGCTACAATGGCAGCACATTGGGGCCTGTCGGTGGACAGAACTAAAAATATGGGATGCTGGAAGTCTGATGCTTACAAGAGCTATGTCAGGAAGTGTCGCCAGCAGTGCTTGTTCCGATGCCTGCCTGTTATTTCCTTCTTCTCAGGTCTAGCAGCCATGCATATTTGGATTGTCAGCCACAGCATTGTGCATTGGGCCGGTCTGCAGAGTCTGGACTGGGGCACCGTCTCGGCCTTCCCAAGTACGTGAGTGTTCCTGGATGTCCAGACGTGGAATGCAATGGCATGAATTTCTCCCAATTGCACTGTTGAAGCTGTCCTGTGAAGGACCTCCCGCAGCACAGTGGTGCAGCTGGGTGAGAATTATTTGCCGTTGGTACACAGCTTAAATTTGCATTCCCTCATGCGAGAAGACTTGGATGAGTTGGTGGCAGCTCTCCCTGGACTCAAAATATTTTGGTTGCAATTGCTACAACAACATGTGTGGTGTGGTAGCCACTGCCCAGCTGCCACTGAAAAGGCCAGGAAGCTTGTGGATAGCGCAGTGGCCAAGAAGGTTCTTTCCCTGGGAGGCGCTGTTATTTGCCATGCGAGCATTACCTTCAAAGATGCTGCCTTGTACAGGCCTGATGGTGTACATCTTTCCAATGTCAGAAACGATGTTTGGCTGACCAAGGTGTCACTAGGATTGAAGGGTTGGTTGGAGGTGTGAGTGGTTTGGCGATGAGCGCCATTGCTCGTGTGGCGGTTAGGCATTGGTTCAATGTGGAGTTGTGGGGAGGTTGTCACACCTGCCCCTTCAATGTGCGAAAGGTATTCCATTAAAGGAATCCAGGGGCTCACCTTGCTTTTGTCTGATCCTCTTCCAGGGGTTAGAGCCACACCAGAGCCCCTGGGAGCATTCCGGGTGAGTTTGAGTCTGAGCCTGGTCTAGTGCTTGGCCACGATTCAGTGCTGCCCTGCCAAGGTCAGATACAGCTAGTCGGGAACCAATTCATAAGCAAACCACTCATGATCTGTAATCGATAAGGTTGTGGCCAAAATGATGCCGATGTGTCAATTGTTTCTTTCTTTATTGGGGGAGGTCTTGGGATCTTAACACACAAGTTAAAATTGTTTACTTACAAACCCTCCAAAGGTCAGATTCATGTGCTTCAGAAAGCTGCACAGGCAGTAAAATTTAGCTTTGTTACAAAGTGGTGATAACACACAGATAGAAGTGTTTAGCTCCAGTGCTTCTCAAGAATTTAGCCCCAACTCAGAAACTGAATGACTCAGTCTTGACTTCCATTAGCACGCATTGTTTGGATATTTTGGGATGGGGGGGGTGAAACCATTGAATGATGGGTTTCCTCACCTCTGTGTGTTTCCTTTTGATAATATGGTTCGGCATTAACCTTTATGTCTTGGTTCATTGCAGGATATACTGAAAACCCATGTTTACAACACAGTGGGTGCCAAACATGTTTTGACATTGACTCATGGCTGTTTGGAATTTTCTTTCTCCTCTGAAAAGTTTTCTGGGAGAATAAAAAAAGAAAGAGGGATAATCTGCATGAAATAATCACTGACATAGATAGGTAGCATTGTTTGGGCACAAAAGAGGAAAATGGATCAACAGATGGTCTGGAAATGACTTTTCCGTTTAATTCAAAAATGACTTTCCTAGCACAGCAACAACAAAAACATGATTTTTACAATAAAAAAATTCCTTCAGTAGCACCTTAAAGACCAACTAAGTTTATATTTTGGTATGAGCTTTCGTGTGCATGCACACTTCTTCAGATACACTAGAAACAGAAGTGTCAGACCCTATATATATACAGAGGGTGGGTGGGAATGGGTGGTGGGCTGATGGGAGTGGTAAACCTGGAGATGGCTGTTAATGGCTGCTGATGGCTGCAATTAGTCCTGGGCTGAGGTGCTAAAGAGAGCTTGATCATGCATAATGAGATAAGAATCCGATGTCTCTCTTCATCCCAGGTGCTTCCATGGTTTTAAGCTTGGTAATGATTTCCAATTCAGCAACTTCTCTTTCCAGTCTGTTCCTGAAATTTCTCTGTAATAAAACAGCTGCTTTGAGATCTTGTATAGAATGTCCTGGGAGATTGAAGTGTTCTCCTACTGGTTTTTCAGTCTTATGGATCCTGATGTCACCACCCCTTCCCACCCACCCCCACCACCCTCTGTATATATATAGGGTCTGACACTTCTGTTTCTAGTGTATCTGAAGAAGTGTGCATGCACACGAAAGCTCATACCAAAATATAAACTTAGTTGGTCTTTAAGGTGCTACTGAAGGAATTTTTTTATTTTGCTTCGACTCAGACCAACACGGCTACCTACCTGTAACTATGATTTTTACAGATAACAATAGAGGTGTGTTTGCCTGTTTTTGTACTTTGTTTCCTGATAATGAGTGCAGTGATATGAGAGTAATATGCCCAGCAATGAATGCTAGGACATTTTTCAGCTCTTCTTTCATAGCTGAAAAACACTGATTGCCAGCTTAATTTTCCATGTTAGCTAAAATCCAATGAAGGGAATAAAAGTAATGGTGCAAGTGTGCTATGTGTGCAGGGGAAGAAGGTTTGCTCTAATAGATGACCCTTGGGTTCACTTCCAATTCTACAATTCTATGATTCTAAAGGTTTTGTGGCCCCCTAAAAACTAACAAATATATTCCTTGGGGGAAATAAATTTGATAAGTTCCTGTTTTTGCACCTTTAGAAGACACCTTTAGAAGATTCTGTGGAGACAAGCCAAATAATGGTCTGCACTGTGCATTTCTGTCAATTTGTGCCAAATGGGAACTAAGTTTTTGCATTAGAGTCAGGCTTCAGCCATTGGGTCCTGAGGTTCGTCTATCCCACTCAAGGCTTACTTATCCCTCTTCCAATTTATGATGTTCAGGCTGTGCATGCTCTGTGACCACAGAATGTGACTGGCTGGGGTGTGGTGGGGGTGTATAGAAAGCGAGGCGGGAGAAGGAAAGGAATAGAGCAGGCATGTCCAACCAGTCGATCACGGTCTACTGGTTGATCACAGGTCATCCTTGGTCGATTGTGTGGTCCTGATAGATTGCCCCCCCCAATAAAAAACAACAACAAATTTTTTAAAAAGCCCTACAACTTTGCTGAAGCCGCCCCAGAAAAGCTGAACAACTTTGGTCAATCCAATGGGTAGATCACTGCCAGGGGTTTTTTGTACAGTAGCACCTCAGGTTACGTTACCTTTGGGTAATGTAAACTTCAGGTTGTGAAAGTGGAAAACCCGGAAGTGTTTCACCGTGTGCACATGCACAGAAGCGGTCTACCACCATGCGCGCATGCGTATAACAGTGACCCTCAGGTTGCGAAAACCTCGGGATCTTGCCGGACCTCCAGAACGGATCCCATTCGCAACCGGAGGTACCACTGTAGTGGGAGTAGATCGCAGTCTCTTGGGAGTTGGACATGCCCGGAATATAGTATTTCGGAAGAAGGCATGGCTGATCAGTGTTCCTATCACCTTCCCTGCAAGTCATATCCACATTTTCCATTCAAAGCACTCATCTATCACGTTGACAGTCATGGCTTCCTCCAAGGAATATTGGGGACTGTAGCGCTTGTTAAGGCGCTTCTGACTTGGCATTCTTGGCAAATTACAGTTCCCAGGATTCTTTGGGGGAGAAGCCATGTGTGTTAAAAGAAGCCTAAGAGCGCTTTATATGGGTAGCATGGATGGGACCACAGTCCCTGGAAAGGTTCACTTGCTGGATTCCATTTGTAGAAAGGCCTGCCTCTCCAGCTCTCTCTCTGCCTCCAGGGGGCTGAAAGACACAGCTCTTGGCTTGCTGGAACCTAATTGATCTTAAGAAATTGCTGCCGCATTTTGTTTTTCTTTAACTGGAAAATTGTCATTTTAAATCTTCCCTTGGTTATAAGTGCCATGTTATGATAGCTTTATAGTGTTATTTTATGGTTTTATGGTTAACAGCTTTGGGAGTATGGTGATAGAGCAATAGATAAATTTGAGATAGAGAGGCAGAAAGATATTGTGCCAATTCCCCCCTTTTTTTTACAGTGACCAACATAACAGAGATATTTTGACTGCAGTCCTTTGATCGCAGGCAGCCTGTCCCAGAGGCCATAGGATGCTTTGGATCTCCCTCACCAAAGATGGAGAGGTAGAGCAGAGCCATGCCAGGAAGTTCCTCCAATGCACATGTCAAGTACCGTATATGAATCCAGGGAAATGTAGGTGCTGGAAATAGTAGCTCTTTGAGTGGGAAACTACAGTTCCCAGGATTATTTGGAGATGTTTTTGTGCTTTAAATGTGTATTGGATGTGCTTTAAATGTATGGTGTTAAACTGAGAGATCCATCCTTGGAAAGCTGACTTTGTCGGGCTCCTTTGTGGGGCTGCAGGAAGGTCCACAGACAATGCCCTTCTGACATCATAGAAGGGGGAAAAGAGGCATTCTGAGGTGGGCATGTTGTGGCATACTGGGAGATGCTGTGCACCCACAGGATACAAAGTTTCCCATTTCCCTTTTAACTGGAAAAGGTGGGGGTTGTCTTATACGCCCAGTCATCTTATACGCCGGAATATATGGTAAGAGCAGTTCATCTGCCTTTAGTTCTCCTACCCCATACCTTTCATCAAGGTCTGAAATCAAAGTGATTCAGCTTTCACCTTTTTCAGCTGCCCTGGTGTGAATCAAAGAACACTGTAGCCAAGGTGGGAGTTAATACAGTTGCTCAATCCCTTTAGATGAATCCTGAATTCTAAACCAAATTGGGCTGATTTGGACCTGGTCCAAAGCAGGTTGAGGTAGCTCAAAATCAGTCTGAAACAGCTTGAATCAATCTGCACTGGTTTCCACTGACCCAGAAATGAAAGTATTCTAAGAAACCCAGACAGCCTTTTACCAAAGTGCATCAAAAATGTGAAACATCGCCATATAAGGAGAAAACTAGGGTGGGGAGAGGCAGGGGGCCTTACTCACTGACAGCTCTAGCTTTCAGTCCAGCGCTAGAATCTCACCCAAGTGTGAGATTCTCCAGTTAGTGTTCTGGGGGGGGCGCGGGGGCAGGGAGGAAGAAATTATGAAGTGTTAAGCAGCTCTTCTCACTGCCCTTCTTCTTCTTCTTCTTCTTCTTCTTCTTCTTCTTCTTCTTCTTCTTCTTCTTCTTCTTCTTCTTCTTCTTCTTCTTCTTCTTCTTCCTCCATTGGAACTGCATTGTCAACATTATGTTGTATTCTGGCAGTCATAGCCTCTTTACCTGGACCGCACCTTTACAGTGAGGAAGGAGACTGAAGAAACTCCCTAGGTGCAATGGAGCTTACTGGCAGGTGGGTCAGTCTTTTACGGTGTCTGTGAGCAATAACCAGACCAAAGGGGGAGAAAAGGTAACGCATTGATGCTGCATCATGTGATTCGGAGTAAACATATGTTTCCCCAGAGATGATGTGCGTGGACAGGCCACTCCTCTGAGAGGTGGCTGACCCCAGAGTTCTGCCAAGAGCTGCCTGGTCACCAGGCAATAGAAGCATCTCCGAGATCTTTCCCAGGCAGTCATGAGCACTTCCATGACTGGGCTAATCTGAGGCATTAGATAAGGCAGGTGGCTCCTGGCCTTGAAACTCCTCCTAAGTATAAGTGATGGGAAATGGGTTGCCAGACTGTGTCTGCTCAACAAATAGCTAATGTCTAGGAAATAATAAGTGAAAGAAACATAATTAACTAATTAAAGGATCCAGGCCTCAAAGGCGATCCAGGCAGGAAAGGAGCAATTGCAGGAAAGTACATCAGCTGAGCTCCTCAATATTATTATCTTCCTCATTTCCACTGCAGTCAGCTGACATGGTGGTCAGCTCAGTGCACAAGGGGTGGGGGGAATCGTCAGATTGGGGCTGCCTGTCTGTTTGCACTGTGCTTACCTCATTGCCTCGCCTCACCCCTCCCTTTCTTGTTCACAGTAAGCAACAGTGACTTACCTGTTGTGAAGCTAGTTTAGCAGAGGCAGTATGCAGTATGCTTCTGAACTGCAAGTTACTGGGGATCATGAACAGGAGAAGAAGACTGTTACCTTCAGGTGCTTGTTACTGATTATTTCCTGTGCATAGCATGGCACGTTGTGGAGGCTTTGAAGAATCACAGCATTGCTTTGGCAATGAAATTTTCTAATTAGCTCCTGTCTGCTGCCCAAAACATTGCACATATTGACATATTGATCTACTACTGTCAGGGGACCTCCAGGGGGCAGCGGAGAGTCCAGGAAATGCAGACAAGGGCCCTGATGCAGGGAGAGCCCAGGATGGCAGTGCTTCAGAGCTGTCCATGGAAGGTGGTACTGACCCTCAGACAGTGGTGCAGACCCTTGAGGATGCTAAGAGGGAAAGGTTCCCAGCGGGAAGCGTTGGAGGGTCAGACCAGAGCGCTCAGGAAGGGGAGGTGCCAGAGGAGACAGCACTGGCTCCCCAGCGGGGCAGTTCCAGTGGGGAGGGTTCTCCATCAGCCCCATCACCTCAACAGCGGAGGGGTGAAAAGAGGCACGCAAAGAGGAGGAGGTTCCGAACGCCCAGCGTGTTCTGTTGGCGGAAATCACAAAGGGCGGTGCTTCCGGATTCTGATAGAACAGTCATGCCTTTTGTAGCTCTGTCTTGTACATATGTATATAATAAAACTCTGTAAAAACCAGCCATAGAGTTTGGAGCGGATTACTTGTGAGGAAGCAGCCAGCACCATTACAACTACACAGATGTGCCAATGGATGGTGAGATAATGCATCTGCAGCTCAAAATCTGGATGGGATAGAAGTCAGGAGTGTAGTCAGGAGTCATTTAAGCCTTGGTTGTTGCCCACAAGCACAGGCATGGGGTGGATTTGCCATGTGGATACCACTTGGCCATTTGCATTCAGCATCCACACCCTGGTTGTTCACCCCCTTGGCCTGCTCATAGCAGGCATTTAGTCAAAGGGAGCAGTGCTTCTTGTGCTTATGTGTTTTCTAGAAGGATCTGCTTGGCCACTGTGAGAATGGGATGCTGGGCTAGATGGGCCATTGGCCTGATCCAGCAGGCTCCTCTTACATTCTTGTGTTCATTAATTAAACACCACAGGGCATGCACAAAATGCTTTCACAGAGAGGAGATGACCCACATCATGTGGCAATCAGACCTAAGTCAATAACCAGACCACATGGTATGGCAATGAAATCTCTGAATAATACCCTATGCAAATAAGTTTTTTGGTCTTGAGCCATCAGTTGAGAGATGAGCTCCTGGTGGAGGTTAGGCAATGCACCTTCCTGTTGTTACTATTTCAGAAGACATACAAAGCTGTTATTTTCTCATTGGTAGGACCAGGCTCAGGGTAGCCCGATCACTTTTCCTCCTTGAACTTTTGAAGTCAGAAAAGTGGAGAGAGTAAGGGAATATTTCCAATAACACTTTTCAAACCTAATAAGAGACGGGAGTGGATTCAGGGTGAAGGTATCATATTCTCCAGCATCATCAAGTTTTTGCTGTTTGACAGACAGCCAAACTGTCAAAAAACAAAAAACAGAGCCATAGCTACGGGGGGAGGGGGGCTATACAGGTTTATTTTTTTGCCCCGGGTGAAACCTCCAGTGGGGTGCCATTGAGGCTCCCAGCTCTCTCTCTCTCTCTCTCTCTCTCTCTCTCTCTCTCTCTCTCTCTCTCTCTCTCTCTGTGTGTGTGTGTGTGTGTGTGTGAACACAAATGCAGGTTGTGGGAGGCCAAACTGGGTCTTTGACCTGGTGAAATAAGGCTTCATTCCACCCCTGGTAAAAATGATGATATGCTGGAAGTGTAGAATTCAGACAAAGCTGCTTGATCTATGAGAAGTCAAACAGATACACAAAAGGATGAGATCTCCTCTATTCTTTTCTGGAGTTTGAATGCCTTACTGCCTGGAGGTGTCCTTTTGATACTTTGCTCTTTCCCAATCTCTCAAATATTAGGCTAGTTATAATTTGCTGTGAACCATAGCCGAGGCCTTGCATGCTAAATGAAATGACCTGTCATTTTCAGAATGGATCTTGTAAACAAAAACCTCTCCATGGTTCAATTTATATCCAGAGAAAAACGTTTTCAGATTGGATTACCGGCTCAAGTAATTTATCTTCTTGGGGGCTGAGAAAGTATGTGAGCTCCTAAATTTAAATGTTCACGGTCTGTGATTTTCCAGCTTGCAAGTTTGCTGACTGTAAGTATTCACAACCTGCAAGTGAATTTTCTTTATTTCAGGTTGTCTCCTGTGGGAGAAAGTAGGTCTCTTTGGTGGAAACACCAAACATTGGGGTGAGGAGGGAATTTCTGTGGTTTCTGGAATCTTGAAACTGAATGTAACCTGGATATGGAAATCTAGGTTTGATGGATGTCAGAGTGAATGCTGCGTATTTGTTTAAAATATTTTTACACTCCCTTTAAGGACTAGGGCCTTCCCAAGGCAGCTTACCAGATAAATATATAATATTGTTACAATAAACCTACTTAATATAAGCCAGTGGAACTAAAACATCCAGCCACTCCAAAACTCAGAAACTCCCAAGCAGACCAATGGTGTTGTTTTTTGTTCTTTAAACAGCCTGATTAGAGAAGCTCTGCATTTGTATGTATTATGGGTTGCTACATAAGAGGGGACGCGGGTGGCGCTGTGGGTTAAACCACAGAGCCTAGGGCTCGCCGATCAGAAGGTCAGCAGTTCAAATTTGCGCGACGGGGGTGAGCTCCCGTTGCTCAGTCCCTGCTCCTGCCAACCTAGCAGTTTGAAAGCACATCAAAGTGCAAGTAGATAAATAGGAACCACTACAGTGGGAAGGTAAATGGCGTTTCTGTGTGCTGCTCTGGTTCGCCAGAAGTGGCTTTGTCATGCTGGCCACATGACCTGGAAGCTGTACACCGGCTCCCTTGACCAATAATGTGAGATGAGCGCGCAACCTCAGAGTCGGTCACGACTGGACCTAATGGTCAGGGGTCCCTTTACCTTTACCTTTACCTAGCGTATGTTAGGTGATCAGAGGTCAGGCCCAGGCTGTGTACTGAAGAGCCTCCCCCCCCCCCCCATTATGATAAGTCTTATAAAGTGCAATGTGGCTTCTAAACAGATCCAAAGTTTCAAGTAATGTGAGCTCATTATCAACCACCTGATGAATAATGCAACTCTCTCCAAAACTTAGGGAATTATCGGTGTCTCTGTGGCTCAGCCAGCTTGCAGACCATGACTATACTGCCCTCCTTGATTATATTGTCTCCTAAATTCAGTTGGGGATATTTCAGCTAGGGAACCCTTGTCACTGATTGCTATTTTGAGGATTAGAAGAGATTTTAACACTTTTCTAGAGGGAAGCTATTGTAACAAAAAGCTATCATAAATACTTTCATGAAATTAAAATGTCAGAACACAATGTAGCCAAAATTTATAAACTTTCCAGAACTTTATTTGAAAATTCATTCATTTGTGAAAATTGATGTCTGTAAAAGGTTGGCTGCATCTCTGATAGATATCCTGATTAGTTTAAAAATTAAGAAAATGTGTTGACATTTCAGTTGGGTTTATTGCTCTGTCATATCATAGGAACATGTAGGAAGTGGCCTTCCAGTGAGTCCAAACATTGGTCCATCTAGCTCAGCACTTTCCACACGGAGTTTCAGGCAGGGTTCTCTCCCAGTTCTGCCTGGGGATGCCAGGGACTCAACCAGAGACCTTCTGCATGCCATACAGATGCTCTGCTGTTGAGCCCGTCCTTAAGAGTGGGCAGCCTTTTGCTGTCAAGGGTCCTCTTCCCCCAGGCTGATGTTGTGGGGCTGCATGCCAGCAGGGGGCCATAAGCAATAAGAATATAAGCCATAGGTGCCTAACCTGTGGCCCTGCAGAGAGCCTTTAGTCAGTACTGGTGAGAGTTGTATCTTAGCCTCTTTGGATTGATCCAATGCTTGAAATAAACTAGTTTAGTTTAATGAAGTTCACTGAAATAGTTCCAAAATCCCATAAATTCCTATAATTTCTGGATGAAGCAAACATGAATTAAGTTGGTTTTGGAAGAATGTTGAACTGATTCATCTTCAAATTCATTTTCTCTCTCTCTCTCTCTCTCTCTCTCTCTCTCTCTCTCTCTCTCTCTCTCTCTCTCTCTCTTTAAAAATACTTTTTATACTTTTGGGGGCCTTGAAGCTTAAATATAATAATTGCTGAAGAAAATAAATTAAACAATGCACATTCCACAGTGTGTGTGTTTTGAAGGTTCCTTAGCCTTCTTAAGTGTATTTATACTTCAGCTTCTAACATTATAAAGGCTGACATTTTGTTTGTCAAGGATCGTTTGGAGGAGGTTTTTAACATCTACATGAAGCCGCTGGGAGAGATCATCAGGGAGTTTGGGCTGGGTGTCCATCAATATGCGGATGATACCCAGCTCTACCTCTTTTTTAAATTGGAACCAGTGAAGGCAGTGAAGGTCCTGTGTGAGTGCCTGGAGGCGGTTGGAGGATGGATGGTGGTTAATAGATTGAGGTTGAATCCTGACAAGACAGAAGTACTGTTCTTGGAGGACAGGGGGCGGGCTGGTGTGGAGGACTCCCTGCCCTGGTCCTGAATGGGGTAACTGTGCCACTGAAGGACCAGGTGTGCAGCCTGGGAGTCATTTTGGACTCACAGCTATCCATGGAGGTGCAGGTCAATTCTGTGTCCAGGGCAGCTGTTTATCAGCTCCATCTAGTACGCAGACTGAAACCCTACCTGCCCACGGACTGTCTCGCCAGAGTGGTGCATGCTCTAGTTATCTCCCGCTTGGACTACTGCAATGCGTTCTACGTGGGGCTACCTCTGAAGGTGACCCGGAAACTACAACTAATCCAGAATGTGGCAGCTAGACTGGTGACTGGGGGCGGCCACCGAGACCATATAACACCGGTCCTGAAAGACCTACATTGGCTCCCAGTACGTTTCCAGGCACAATTCAAAGTGTTCTTTGGAGGTCTTTAAGCGGAGGCTTGACAGCCATCTGTCAGGAATGCTTTGATGGTGTTTCCTGCTTGGCAGGGGGTTGGACTGGATGGCCCTTGTGGTCTCTTCCAACTCTATGATTCTATGATTCTTTGATTCTATGAATATGAAGTTCTTTACACAAGCACACACACACACACACACCCCACCCCAGAGGAATTGAATTTGCCTCCACAAAATCCAGATCTCACCATAGGTCCCATGACAATTCAGAAGACCACTCACCGTTTTAAAATGGTTTTTAGAATACATCCTGTGATAAAATCAGTATCACAGAAAGGTAAAGCATTCAGACAGCCATTCTGCTGAGACTGTTAAACATCCCATTTTAATCAGACTTGCATGATTTTGCAGGCCATGAAATAAGTTGGCTTATAAGTATCAAACTTCTTTATGGTGGAATTTGATTTGACATACTCCCAGATGCAAAGACCTGTGCATGAGGTTTTTTTTATTTGTTAAAAATACAGAAAAACCTTGATCATTCAAAAGCAGGACTAATCTATGCATATTTAGCTCACATATCAGAAAGCAGTTTTCTTAATGCTAATAAAATGTCAACCTCCCCCCCCCCCCTGAGAGCATTATCAAAACCAGGTATTGGTGGTTCCATCGCACACATTAATAGCAGAAGGCAATAGTAACCTGTTTGCCTCTGTGCGTATCTCAAGACTTCCTAGCACATTATTCCCCTGTGCTGCTGTAAATTCTTAATAACCCTCAGAGGGACCTCTGAGATATGCTGTCACATGCTGGAATAATGAAACTATACTGACAATCATTTAAAGATGCCTGCATTCACCTTCCAGAGATGTGTGTATTTTTAGAAGTTCCATCAGAATAATGCTCTCTGTTTTAGGGTGTCTGGGAATGACAGAATGTAAACAGCAGTAGGCGTGATCCCCATCATCAGGCTGCTACATCAACCCATATTTAGAGTATGGCCTACGGGAATAGTAATAGTAATAAAATTTATTTATACCCCGCCCTCTCTGGCCAGGGCCAGGCTCAGGGCAGCTAACACCAAATATGAATTACTATAAAATGTAATAGGAAAACAACAACAACAAACAATTAATTAAAATACAGCTTAAAATGCAGCCTCATTTTAGTAGTAGCCCATAAATCAAGACCATAAAGGGAGGAAACATCAGATATTCACCCAAGCCAGCTATCCATGCTAGTCCTATATGGGCCAGCAAAAAAGCCAAGGGAAAAATTATATACCAGATCCCATATAAGGGGTCAGAGTGAGTCTAAGCCGAAGGCCAGACGGAACAGCTCCGTCTTGCAGGCCCTGCAGAAAGATGTCAAATCCTGAAGGCCCTATTAGTCTCTTGTGACAGAACGTTCCACCATGTCGGGGCCAGTGCTGAAAAGGCCCTGGCCCTAGTTGAAACCAATCTTACCTCCTTGAGGCTTGGGATCTCCAAAGTGTTGTTATTTATGGATCTTAAGTCCTCCTTGGGGCATACCAGGTGCAGCGGTCCCATAGGTACGAGGGTCCTAGGCCGCATAGAGCACCGGGAGCCAGTGCAGCTGATATAGCACTGGATGAATGTGATCCCGCAGCAAGGACCAAATAAGGAGTCTCGCCACAGCATTCAGCACCCGCTGGAGTTTCTGGGTCAGCTTCAAGGACAGCCCCACGTAGAGCGAGTTATAATACTGTATATTCCGGCGTATAAGACGACTGGGCATATAAGACGACCCCCAACTTTTCCAGTTAAAATATAGAGTTTGGGATATACTCACTGTATAAGAAATACGACCCAGCGTATAAGACGACCCCTGACTTTTGAGAAGATTTTCCTGGGTTAAAAAGTAGTCTTATACGCAGGAATATACTGTAATTAACCTTCTGGATTGACCAGGCCTGATGGAAATGGTAAGTCCTTGGCTTCTAACTCTTTTCTCTTCTGTCCTGAATCTTCAGCTTCCATGTGTTATAAGACATAATAGGCTCTGAGACTAAAGCATGAAACTTCTGAATTACTCTATTTTTCCATGTATAAGACTAGGTTTTTTCCCTAAAAAATAATGTCAACAATTAGGGGGGGGTGTCTTATACATGGATACATCTCCCCCGTTTTCTTAAATCTGAGTCCCCCAAAATAGGGGGCGTCTTATGCATGGGGGCATCTTATGGACAGAAAAATATGGTACGTTGTCAAGACATTCAACTCCATCCCTGTGACCTGAACAGAAATTTTATCCCACTAGTGGATGTTGGTGTTACCATAAGCCTTTCCTAATCAGGTCCATCTAGTACTGAATTATGTTCAGATTGTGGCCACCATCTTTCAATAGCTTTAGAAGGGATCAAACTATGCCGTTCCAACTTGGCATCAATACTTTCAAGTTAGAAGCCTTTTGACAAAGCTGTTGGGGCCCAGTTTGATGTTAAGACAGGAGAGGGGCTGGGGGAAATCTGTAAAAGAATTATAAGATGTTGATGGATGTGAATAGGGTTGCCATCTTTGTTTGGGCAAAATACAGGGCAGGGCAGGGTAAGTGTGCACTTTCCTTTTACCTTTCTGTAGTTTAATGTTTGTGTGTTGTCCTGAAAGGAGTGTGAGAATCTGACTTAAATTTAATTATTGTGGATGAAGATTGTAGTAGCAAATGCCATAGTTTATGCCCATCTATAAACAGACTTCCTTTTCTCTGCCCTGTATTTCCCCACATTCAGTTAGTCTCCTGGCATGTGATCAGTCTTCAGCAGTGGCTGGCTGGTATTTAGTATTTAGTAAAATGAAATACTTAGCAAGATGGGTAATCATGCTAGTTAGGTCAGGCTGATCTGGGCTGTCGACCAATATAAAATGCATTGAAGATTTGTTCACAAAGAGCTTCCTTCACATATTAGCACATGAAAGTAACCTTAATCTGAGTCTGATAGGGGGGGGGGAAGAGGAGAGATGGGGGGGGGAGCTGTTCTTAAAAGGATGTTAGCAAATCAGATTAAAACCAGTCTACCTTAGTTGGAAGTAATGAAGGGGAAATTATCAGGGAAATACACAGCATTGGGTTGAGCTTGTCAAATAATTATTGCAAGATGGTAGGTGCCAAAAGCTCCTTTTATCATGCTTCAGCCTGCTGTGCACAAAGATTTGGGATTTAATTGGGGGGAAGCACAAATGGGGTAGAGGAGGATTTCTAGATGTATATGGGGGTCAGGCGACAGCAGCTCAGAGGTAGAGCACTTTCTTTGCCTGCCGAAGGTCCCTGGTTCAATCCCTGGCATCTTCAGGTAGAGCTGGGATTCCTGGGAATGTCCCCTGTCTGAAACCCTGCAGAGCTGCTGCCAGTCAGTGTTGACGATGCTGAACAAGATGACCAACACGGCTACCTACCTGTAACAAGTACTATGGAAGGCACCACATTGAGCCGCATGAAATGGAAGTCCATCAACCTCACCAAGAAACTTGCACAGGAACAGACTGACATCTTCTTTCCCCAAAAAAGAAAATAACAGAACACCACTAGTAATCACATACAGCTCCCAAGTTAAAACAGTACAGCACATCATCAGAGATCTACAACCTCTCCTAGACAATGACAGCTCTCTTTCTCAAGCTCTGGGAGGAAGACCTTTCATTGCCTACAGACAGCCACCCAATCTTAAACAACTCCTCACCCACAATAATACAGCCACCAGACTTAACATGGACACTGGTACCAGAGCCTGCAATAAACCCAGATGCCAACTTTGCTGCCACATACACCCGGACAACACCATTACTGGCCCCAACAACATCCAACATACCATCTCAGGACTATTTAATTGCTCATCTTCTATGTATCCATCAAATGCCAACAGTGCCCTTCAGCTCTCTCTATCGGACAAACAGGCCAAACCCTACACCAAAGGATCAATGGACATAAATCTGACATCAGGAATCACAAGACAGAGAAACCAGTAGGAGAACATTTCAGTCTCCCAGGACATTCTATACAAGATCTCAAAGTAGCTGTCTTATTACAAAAGAATTTCAGAAATAGACTGGAAAGAGAAGTTGCTAAACTGCAACTCATTACCAAACTTGGAACCATGGAGAGACCTGGTCTGAATAAAGACATTGGATTCTTATCTCATTATACATGATAAAGCTAGCTTTAGCCATCTCACCCCCTACTTTTTCCTGCAAGACCAATTGCAGTCATCAACAGGTTTCCCACTCCTTTCAGCCAATCATCCATTCCCACCACCCTTCTGAGTAATACCCCTCCCCACCCTCTGAATATACATAAGGGTCTGGTGACTTCTGTTTCAGTGTATCTGAAGAAGTGTGCATGCATGCACACGAAAGCTCATACCTATGACAAACTTAGTTGGTCTCTAAGGTGCTACTGGAAGGATTTATTTATTTATTTTTTCTTTCAAAGATGATCTAACTCAGTTGGAAGCAGGTTCCTATGTCCCTACGTTACAAAACACACAATTCATATTCTGATCTTTTACAAATAGCTACATATTCTGTTTCAGCAAGATGCCATTCCTTCCTCTTCTATAGGGGCAATGTGCAAGTTTGCTGCACTTTGCAGGCAGCCACATGCAGCTAAAAGGAAGGTCCCTGCTGGTGCCACCCTCTTGCTCCAGTCTAGTGGCTTTCCAGTCTGAGGCATTCTGGCCAGTGTCCCCAACTCTGGAAACTTTCCATTCCATTTGCAGGAGAGGCTGAAGAGGGAGCATCTGGTATCGGTGTTGAAAGAAATTTTTGTGCAGACCTTTTGCATGTTAAGAAGGAGCAGTTGGGAAGCAGCATTTGAGCACCAGCAGCGCTATTCCCAAGGTAGATGTTGCAGATGGCTTAAGAATCCAAGAAGCTATGAGCCATGGCCCTCCCTCCCCATCACCAGCCGGCCGCCCTGCAGCTGCTCCTGCCACCTCTGCGTGCAGAAGCCAAGCCAGGGAACTTAAAGCTACAAACATTTCCCTGGCACCTGCAGAGCGAGGATTGGGTTTTCTGGTCGTTCTGTGAAGTCCAAGGTGGTAGGCAGTCAAAGCCGGGGTGTGTGTGTGTAAAGCCATCCAACCTCTGCTTTGAAACCCCCAAGGAAGGAGAGTCCCCTGCCTCATGGAAAAGGCCATTCCACTGTGGGCTCCTGACCAAGTGCTTGGTGCTCTTGAAAGCCATGTCCACACCGAGCCTCCTGGCCGACTGACATCTTCAGGCCACATCTTCAGCCACCGAATATGCCGCCTCTGGATCCCAGTGGCATCCCACTTCCTGAGGCAGGTGCCTCAGGCTGCCTCATGGTAAGGGCAGCCCTGCCATTGAAGTATGGGAGTCCAATGGGGGGAAAGGTAGCATTAAGCACAATCCTTTCCAGGTGATCCTTTCCAGGAAAATCCAGAAAGAAATTCAGTTCCAAAGACGACTGTGGGTGTCTTTATTCCAGCATTATGGATGTCTCCCATTTCCACAGTGTCCACAAGCAATGCTGAAGTGGATGTAGCTGTCTTAGAACATGCCTGTGTCTCCCCACGAAGCAGGTCCCACTCTTCATTCTTCCTGGCACCACACTTGAATATTCATGCACACCTGTGGAAAAAGGCAAGTAAAATTTTACCACTGTGCTGGAGTGGAGAGAACTGCGCAGCATTTTAATCACCTCCTTCCCACAAACACATGAATAAACAAAGAGTGAGCCTGTGGGAAATCAACCCCATTCTTTTCAGCAGAGAATCTGCGGGATAAAGTAAGTACAGTTGTGCAATATGTTTGGCCAGGGAATCGTTAGGTGACAAATAAGTCATGCAGAGTGCTTTGCTCAGCATCAGCCTAAGGCCAAATACCATCTGCGCATGAAGGGAGATGCACAGCTTTAGTAAAGAGGCCATAACTCCAGCAACCAGGAATTCTGCAACTATAAGAAAGCATTTTGTAGTGGGGCTGCAGCATTTCATGATAGAGATGTCATGATTCAAGTAAAATGGACATCTTCGGTGAAATTGTCAGGTGATTGGTAATGGGAAAGACTTTTCCCTGCTCGAGACCTCGGCACCCTCCAGATGTTGCTGGACTACAACTCCCATAAGGCCATTGGCCATGGTGGCTGGAATTGGAACCCAATGTCATATGGAGGGTACCAAGTTTCTCGTCTCTGTCACAGTGAAAGCAGTGAAAAAAATTATGACACAGCCATGTGAAACAAATAGACCTTTTTCTTTTTTCAAAAGTCTGGAGGGAGAGAAATTGTATATAATATCCCACATCTCTCCATTTCTAATTAATGGCTTAACCACTCACTCAATCAATCAAAGCCTCAGAGAGATTGAAATGATGATGTTAAAGGGTTTAAAGCCATTAAAGTGACCTACAGTAGTTGGAGGAAATCTGCAATTTTGTCAGCAACTTTTAAATTTAAAGCTTCACCTGCTCTACCATGTTAAGGAAAAATGATGGGAGAATTGATGGCTGGGAACAAGGGAGAAAACCCTAAAGGAATCATGAGGGAAGGGCAGAGAAAAATGCAGGTGCAAAAGGCAAGTTTGTGCCACAATAATAAACCCTCTACTTTACAGATTATTGCTGCCATGGGATATCCGCAATCTGGAATATGTCCAGAGGAGGGCAACTAAGGTGATGAGGGTTCTGCAGACCCAAGTCCTGTGGGGAACATTAGAAGGAGTTGGGGATCTTTAGCTTGGAGAAGGGGCAATTAAGAGTTGGTAGAATAGCCATCTTCAACTGCTTGAAGGGCTGTCATGTTGTTGTTGTTGTTGTTATTGTTGTTGTTGTTGTTGATGATGATGATGTTATATATTTATTTATACCATGCCCTGTCCCCTGACATGCAGCAAATTTGCTTTCTGTTGTTCGAGAGGGTAGGGCCTTTGCCAAAGGGTTCACATTACAAGAAAGGGGATTTAGACTAAACATTGAGAAGAACATCCGGACAGTGTGAGTGGATTGACTGTGGAACAGAGTACCAAGGATGGCAATGGGCTCAACTTTGTTAAAGTTTTTTAAGCTAAGGCCAGACAGCCATATTTTTTTACTGTACGTTTCTTAACTTAGTTTTTTAGTTTCTAAAAATACATATAACAAGCCATCCCCAATCAGTGGGAGGAAACTGGTTTTTTAGATCCATTTCAATCAGGGTTTAGGCCCAGTTTTGGCACCAAAACTGCCTTGGTCACCCTGCATGATGATCTTGTTGGGAGACTATTGGGAAAAAAGGAATTGGCAATGGTAACCAGAAAAGAATATTACTTTTGACGATATGTACAGCGCACAACCTTGTTATTGCCAACACACTCTTTCGACAATAATAATAATAATAATAATAATAATAATAATAATAATAATAATAATAACAACAACATCTTGGAGGCACCCTCGGTCAAACCACTGGCACCTCTTAGATCATGTAATTGTTCAAGAAGGATACAGACAAGCTGGAACGTGTCCAGAAGAGGGCAACCAAAATGGTCAAAGGCTTGGAAACGATGCCTTATGAGGAACGGCTTAGTAACTGGGTATGTTTAGCCTGGAGAAGAAAAGATTAAGGGGTGATATGATAGCCATGTTCAAATATATAAAAGGATGTCATATAGAGGAGGGAGAAAGATTGTTTTCTGCTGCTCCAGAGAAGCGGACACGGAGCAATGGATTCAAACTACAAGAAAGAAGATTCCACCTAAACATTAGGAAGAACTTCCTGACAGTAATAGCTGTTCGGCAGTGGGATTTGCTACCAAGGAGTGTGGTGGAGTCTCCTTCTTTGGAGGTCTTTAAGCAGAGGCTTGACAGGCATATGTCAAGAATGCTTTGATGTTGTTTCCTGCTTGGCAGGGGGTTGGACTGGATGGCCCTTGTGGTCTCTTCCAACTCTATGATTCTATGAGTCTATGATTCTATGATCCATGAAGGATCAAGGCAGGCTTAAGTAGTATGTGGACCGAAAACTCCCAGAAGTGCAAGCTGGATTTCGAAGAGGCAGAGGAACCAGAGGCAAAATTGCAAACATGCGCTGGATTATGGAGAAAGCTAATGAGTTCCAGAAAAACATCTACTTCTGTTTCATTGAGTACGCAAAAGCCTTTGACTGTGTCGACCACAGCAAACTATGGCAAGTTCTTAAAGAAATGGGAGTGCCTGATCAGGTGAGCTGAGCTTGGGAGACACTCTGTAGGTTTTGTGGCTTTGTCTTTTGGGGCTGTGTGTGAGTAAGTTTGTGTGCTTATTTGTTTTCTTACTTGTTTGTGTGCTTGTGCTGGTTTTCTAGGGCTGCTGCCTCTTGGATTTGGGTGACTGTCCAGGCTTGTGTGGGTGTTTGTTTCTGGCTGTGACCTTGTTTGTTTCTGGCTGTGACCTTTCACCTAGAAGTGTGAGTCAGGAGGGTCAGGTGATTAGCTGTGGGCGGAGCTAGTCAGAGCTTGGAGTGCAGCGACTGAGGAAGGAGCAGAAGGTGAGCTGAGCTTGGGAGACACTCTGTAGGTTTTGTGGCTTTGTCTTTTGGGGCTGTGTGTGAGTAAGTTTGTGTGCTTATTTGTTTTCTTACTTGTTTGTGTGCTTGTGCTGGTTTTCTAGGGCTGCTGCCTCTTGGATTTGGGTGACTGTCCAGGCTTGTGTGGGTGTTTGTTTCTGGCTGTGACCTTGTTTGTTTCTGGCTGTGACCTTTCACCTAGAAGTGTGAGTCAGGAGGGCCAGGTGATTAGCTGTGGGCGGAGCTAGTCAGAGCTTGGAGTGCAGCGACTGAGGAAGGAGCAGAAGGTGAGCTGAGCTTGGGAGACACTCTGTAGGTTTTGTGGCTTTGTCTTTTGGGGCTGTGTGTGAGTAAGTTTGTGTGCTTATTTGTTTTCTTACTTGTTTGTGTGCTTGTGCTGGTTTTCTAGGGCTGCTGCCTCTTGGATTTGGGTGACTGTCCAGGCTTGTGTGGGTGTTTGTTTCTGGCTGTGACCTTGTTTGTTTCTGGCTGTGACCTTTCACCTAGAAGTGTGAGTCAGGAGGGTCAGGTGATTAGCTGTGGGCGGAGCTAGTCAGAGCTTGGAGTGCAGCGGCGCGCACAGTTTGACCCATCTTTTTGATCTAGGGCAGCAAGTCTCACACGTTGGTTAGGGGGGACCTAGGCCTCTTCTTTCCCCCTTGACCTCAAGGTTTTCAAGATGGAGGTGGAGGGAACAACCGTTGTCACCTGCAATTCCTGTGCAATGTTTGTTTTCTTGCCAAAGGATGTGGGTAGCTACACCTGCAACAATTGCAAGTTGGTTGCCCTACTAGAAAACACGGTTGCCCTTCTGGAAGAGAAGGTGCAGCAGCTTCAGGGGCGTGTATCTATGCTCCAGAGAATTAAAGAGCTGGAGCTTTTCTTGGATGCAGCAGAGCACACTGTCTGCACCAAGGAGGAGACAGGGGATCTCCCTGAGGAGGAGGTCAGTTCCCCAACACAGCAGCCAGATGTATGGAGGAACATGACTCATAGAAGTAGAAGGCCCAGGGATCGCTCTGAGTGCTTAGAATTACACAATCGTTTTGAAGTGCTCATGGAAGACGAGGAACAGACTCCACCTGAGGATCTCTCCCTCATCACAGTTGATGAGGAATATGAAGACGAGCAACCAAGTCAGTCCTCTGGGAATATGCAGGTAACCTTGGAAGGGACAGCACATGGAAGAATCCCAACCAAGCCTATGAAGAGGCGTGTAGTGGTGATTGGGGATTCCCTACTGAGGGGACAGAAGCAGTGATCTGTGGGCCTGACAAGATGTCTCGAGAGGTGTGCTGTCTACCTGGGGCCAAGATCAAAGATGTAACAGAACGGCTGCAAGGAATCATAAAACCCACCGACAAATACCCCTTCCTTTTGGTGCATGTGGGAACCAATGACACTGCAAGCCATAGCTTACAGAAGATCAAAAATGATTATGAGGCTCTGGGCAGGAAGTTGAAGCAATTAGATGCACAAATTGTCATCTCTTCTGTCCTCCCAGTTGAACGACATGGCCCAGGGAGAGAGGGAAAAATAGGGGAAGTGAACAACTGGCTTCGCAAATGGTGCAAACAGGAACAGTTTGGATTCCTATATCACGGTCTGCAGTTTCTTGAAGATGGACTTCTGGCAAGTGATGGGCTGCACCTCACAAAAGTTGGGAGGAATGTTTTTGCCACGAAACTCAAAAACCTCATCAGGAGGGCTTTGAACTGACTTATGTGGGGGAGGGAGACAGTGGTCCTGAAGGTAGGAGTCTATCAAATGCTGAAGATGATCATCCAAATGTCAAGGACCAAATGGAGCAAGCAGCATGCAGACCTAGTGGTGGGACGAAAATATCCTTAAATAAGAGACATGGGGGAATGATCAACGGTCTTCAATGTCTGTATACTAATGCACAGAGCATGGGAAATAAACAAGATGAACTTGAGCTCTTGGTACAGCAAACTAAATATGACATAATAGGCATCACTGAAACCTGGTGGGATGAGTCTCATGACTGGAATGTAGTAATAGAGGGATACAATCTATTTAAGAGAAATAGACCAAACAGGAAAGGAGGAGGAGTAGCTTTATATGTTAGGGATATGTATACCTGTGAAGAGATCCAGGATTTAAAACTTCAAAGCCAAATTGAGAGTATCTGGGTCAAAATTAAGGGAGAGAAAAACAACAGTGATCTCATTGTGGGAGTTTACTATAGATCCCCAAGCCAAACTGAGGACACAGATGATGCCTTCCTGGAACAGATGGCCAAGCATTCCAAAGGAAGTGAGATAGTAGTAATGGGGGATTTCAACTATCCTGATATTTGTTGGATGTCAAACTCAGCCAAGAGCATAAGGTCGAACAGATTCCTCACTGGCCTTGCAGACAACTTCATTGTCCAGAAAGTGGGAGAAGCAACAAGAGGATCAGCCATTTTAGATCTGGTCCTAACCAATAGTGATGACTTGGTTAGTGGGGTAGAAGTGGCAGGATCATTAGGTGGGAGTGACCATGCTCTTCTGGAGTTTATTATCCAGCGGAAAGGAGCAACCAAGCATACTAAGGTCCAAATTCTAGACTTTAAGAAAGCCGACTTCAGAAAACTTAGGGAAACGCTGGGTGAAATCCCATGGACAGTAATACTAAAAGGGAAGGGAGTTCATGATGGTTGGGAGTTTGTTAAAAGGGAGATATTAAAAGCACAACTTCAGGCAATACCAATGAGACGGAAACATGGAAGGTGCCTAAAGAAGCCAGGCTGGCTATCTAAAGAACTTTTGACTGAGTTAAGATTTAAAAGGGATATGTACAAAAAATGGAAAAGGGGGGAAATCTCCAGAGAGGAATTCAAACATATAGGCAGCACGTGTAGAGACAAAGTCAGAAAAGCTAAAGCACAGAATGAACTCAGGCTCGCCAGAGAGGTTAAAAGCAACAAAAAGGGCTTTTATGGGTATGTCCATAGCAAAAGGAAAAACAACGAAACAGTGGGGTCACTCAGAGGAGAAGATGGTGAAATGCAAACAGGGGACAGAGAAAGGGCAGAACTCCTCAATGCCTTCTTTGCCTCAGTCTTCTCCAAGAAAGAAAACTACGCCCGACCTGAAGAATATGGAGCAGATGATTCAGCAGGGGAAACACAGCCCAGAATAAGTAAGGAGGTAGTACAAGAATACTTGGCTAGTTTAGATGTATTCAAGTCTCCAGGGCCAGATGAACTACATCCAAGAGTATTAAAAGAACTGGCAGAGGTGATTTCAGAACCACTGGCAATAATCTTTGAAAATTCCTGGAGAACAGGCGAAGTTCCAGCAGACTGGAGGAGGGCAAATGTTGTCCCTATTTTCAAAAAGGGGAAAAGAGAGGACCCAAACAATTACCGCCCAGTCAGCCTGACATCAATACCAGGAAAGATTCTAGAGCAGATCATTAAGCAAACAGTCTGTGAGCACCTAGAAAGAAACTGTGATCACTAAAAGTCAGCATGGGTTCCTGAAAAATAAGTCATGTCAGACTAATCTGATCTCATTTTTTGACAGAATTACAAGCCTGGTAGATGAAGGGAACGCTGTGGATGTAGCCTATCTTGATTTCAGCAAGGCCTTTGACAAGGTGCCCCATGATATTCTTGTAAAGAAGCTGGTAAAATGTGGGCTAGACAATGCTACCATTCAGTGGATTTGTAGCTGGCTTACTGACCGAACCCAAAGGGTGCTCATCAATGGCTCCTCCTCATCCTGGAGAGTAGTGACTAGTGGGGTGCCACAGGGTTCTGTCTTGGGCCCAGTCTTGTTCAACATCTTTATCAATGACTTGGATGATGGGCTTGAGGGAATCCTGAGCAAGTTTGCAGATGACACCAAATTGGGAGGGGTGGCTAACACCCCAGAGGACAGGATCACACTTCAGAATGACCTTAACAGATTAGACAACTGGGCCAAAGCAAACAAGATGAATTTTAACAAGGAGAAATGTAAAGTACTACACTTGGGCAAAAAAAAATGAAAGGCACAAATACAGGATGGGAGACATCTGGCTTGAGAGCAGTACATGTGAAAAGGATCTAGGAGTTTTGGTTGACCACAAACTTGACATGAGTCAGCAGTGTGATGCAGCAGCTAAAAAAGCCAATGCAATTCTGGGCTGCATCAATAGGAGTATAGCATCTAGATCAAGGGAAGTAATAGTACCACTGTATTCTGCTCTGGTCAGACCTCACCTGGAGTATTGTGTCCAGTTCTGGGCACCACAGTTCAAGAAGGATACTGATAAGCTGGAACGTGTCCAGAAGAGGGCAACCAAAATGGTCAAAGGCCTGGAAACGATGCCTTATGAGGAACGGCTTAGGGAGCTGGGTATGTTTAGCCTGGAGAAGAGAAGGTTAAGGGGTGATATGATAACCATGTTCAAATATATAAAAGGATGTCATATAAAGGAGGGAGAAAGGTTGTTTTCTGCTGCTCCAGAGAAGCGGACACGGAGCAACGGATTCAAACTACAAGAAAGAAAATTCCACCTAAACATTAGGAAGAACTTCCTGACAGTAAGAGCTGTTCGGCAGTGGAATTTGCTGCCAAGGAGTGTGGTGGAGTCTCCTTCTTTGGAGGTCTTTAAGCAGAGGCTTGACAGCCATCTGTCAGGAATGCTTTGATGGTGTTTCCTGCTTGGCAGGGGGTTGGACTGGATGGCCCTTGTGGTCTCTTCCAACTCTATGATTCTATGATTCTATGATTCTATGATCTCATCAGTCTCCTGAGAAATCTGTTTGTGGGACAAGAAGCTACAGTTAGAACTGGATATGGAATAACTGGTTGGTTCAAAATTAGGAAAGGAGTATGACAAGGTTGTATATTGTCTCCCTGCTTATTTAACTTATATGCAGAATTCATCATGCAAAAGGCTGGACTGGATGAATCCCAAGACGGAATTAAGATTGTTGGAAGAAATATCAACAATCTCAGATATGCTGATGACACAACCTTGATGGCAGAATGTGAGGAGGAATTCAATAACCTTTTAATGAGGGTGAAAGAGGAGAGCACAAAATATGGTCTGAAGCTCAACATCAAAAAAACTAAGATCATGGCCACTTTTCCCATCATCTCCTGGCAAATAGAAGGGGTAGAAATGGAGGCAGTGAGAGATTTTACTTTCTTGGGTTCCATGATCACTGCAGATGGTGACAGCAGTCACGAAATTAAAAGACCCCTACTTCTTGGAAGAAAAGCAATGACAAACTTAGATAGCATAAAGAAGGCTGATCGCCAAAGAATTGATGCTTTTGAATTTTGGTGCTGGAGGAGACTCTTGAGAGTCCCGTGGACTGCAAGAAAATCAAACCTATCCATTCTGAAGGAAATCAGCCCTGAGTGCTCACTGGAAGGGCGGATCCTGAAGTTGAGGTTCCAATATTTTGACCACCTCATGAGAAGAGAAGCCTCCCTGGAAAAGACCCTGATGTTGGGAAAGATGGAGGGCACTAGGAGAAGGGGACGGCAGAGGACGAGATGGTTGGACAGTGTTCTCGAAGCTACGAACATGAGTTTGACCAAACTGTGGGAGGCAGTGGAAGACAGGAGTGCCTGGTGTGCTCTGGTCTATGGGGTCACGAAGAGTTGGACACGACTAAATGACTAAACAACAACAACAGACATTGCTGCCCTAAAACTCTCAGCCTACCTGGCCAGTAATCAGGAATGATGGGGACTGTAGTCTAGTGCCAGGCTGCGGAAGGCTGAGATAAATTATCAGCAGTGGAAAAAACTCATCCCGACAAATCTTTATTACACACCCTCCGTGTGTTTCACAGCTGGGAAAAAATGTCATCACAAACCAAATGCAAAAGCAAACACAAAACATCCCCTTTCGTGGGTTTTTTGGGCAGTACTTTCTGCCCACCATTTGGGGGGTGCCCTGGGGTGCCGTGGGGCATGGCTTTCAGGTGGGATGCCCCATCAATGGTGGAGCTCTTCCGATGGTGGGGGCTGGTGCAGCTAGTCAGGCCTGGCATCAAAACCCACTTCAGCACCATGGCGCAGGGGCTTTGATTGCTCTGACCTCCTCACTTCCTGCCAGCACCCTGTCCCCCTCCTTTCTCCACTTGGAGTCTATCTTTTTTGAGAGGATGCTCAGTTAAATGAAGTGGTGCCTCCTTGTCCTTTGAGACTCTCTGGGCTATTCCTGTACAACGGCTTGAGCAATTTTTCCTTACAGTCATGTAGCAGAGATAGATGGCTATATCAGGGTTGTTTTTGCAAACGGTTATTGTTGCTGCGCTATGGCAGGATGTGCAATCTTTTCACTCTTCAACTCCCTGCATTCAATTTCCACAGCTAACTTTCCTGACATCTCTGTCCTTCATCCAGAAGACTGGGGCTGATTCAAGATAAATTGTTACTCACTGTTAATTAACAATGATTGGAGGTGCATGGTTGAGACAGAATGAATGACAAATATCAAACCATTTGTCAATAAGGGGCAAGACATTGGGAGGGCCCAGCCAGGCTGTGCATTGCAGGTTGGCCTTTGGTCTAATCCAGCAGAGCTCTTCTTACGTTCTTTCTGAAATAGCTAGTTAGTTCAGCATCTTCTCTCCAAAGTGACCGTTTAGATGCCCCTGGGGAGCCCACAGGCAGGTTCTAAGCTCAACAACACTCTTCCCATTTGTGATTCCCGGAAACTGATGTTCACAACCACCTCTGGCCCTGGCTTAAAGCCACTGATCACCAAATCTTCTTTTTCAGCTATCTCAGTTGATGGCCACCACTGTGTCTGGTGGCAGCAAATGCCATGGTTTGCCACATGCGGTGCAAGTAAGTCCTTCCTTTTGTCTGTTCTGACCCTTCCAATGTTCAGCTTCATCGGATGGTCACAGTTTCTAGCATTATGTAAACTTCTTTTACAATATATTTTTATTGGTTTTTAAATAGCAAACATCAAGAAGACAGAGTTCCCCCCTCCCTAGGGCTGCCACCTTTGTTCTGGCAAAGTACAGGACAGGACAGCGGGTAGCAGGTGGCGGGAGGGTACCACGACCCCCCACCCCCAGCACTGAAATGACTTCAGAGCAATCCATTGAAGCCTAACTGGATGTCCCTTCTGGAGCTGGTAACACACACACACACACACACACACACACACACACAACACACCTCTGCACATGAATTTGTAAATTTGTCTGTGCTTTGCTACTCAGAGCTGAAATGTATGACCTTTCACACACATGCAGTATGGTACAGCGATATGGGCATGCTGGTGCAAAAAATAAATAAATGGGGGGGCATATTCTGATGAGGGAATGGGCTTTGTTCCACATGTTACATTTCTGAAAGAGAAAGGTAATATTAGGGAGCTACTTCTCCCCCATCCTCCTCTCTCAAATATCATGCAGATACACGGGGCTACGTTGACACAAAGCCGCTTGTTTCTAGAGCATCTGAACCTGTTTGTCTCTGAGGGATGGGGCCTGCGGCTCCCAGGCTGCAGCTCCGAGGATGGGCCAGTGGAAGCTGCAGGGAGCTGGAAGGGACAGCACGAAACCTTGTCCTGGTATGCTCCTTCTTGGGGGCAGGATGAGGAGAGGGAGTGAGGAGAGAAAAGGGAAAGGAAAGGAAAGAAGCAAGAGGTGGGCAGGGGAGGGAGGGAAGGAGGGAGAGAGCTATACTGGGATATAAGGGAAATACTGGACAAACTGTGTCCTATATTGAATCAATACAGGAAATAGCATTTTACATTGAAATAAGGGACAACCCTGTATTATACAGAATGGGTGGCACCGCCCCCCTGCTCCTCCCATCCTCACAGAACTTGAAAATAATGCAGATGCACACAAAAGAGATCAAGGTCACTTTTAAGATACATAGAGGGGAAAACCTTTATTCCATAAATTCCTATTAATTTTTGGCAGTTTATAAACGTGTCAATTTTGTGAAGCATAAGCAATAGAAATAAACCAGGTATTGTGGAAATTACTGGGTTTCTTGTGTTGTCTTTTTCCCACAGACTTCATTGGTCAATTTCTCTATCAAAGTCAGGTCCCCAAACATAAGCAAACCAAACTTTGAAAAGATTCAAAACTGAAGAACTCCAGTATCTAGCTGCAGCATTATATAAACCTGGGCCAAGCCAGAGAATCACAAACAGCACTTTCCCAGGAGAAAGAAGTAGAGTTTGGAACACCTACATTAGCAGATGGTGACAGCAGTCATGAAATTAGAAGACGCCTGCTTCTTGGGAGAAAAGCAATGACAAACCTAGACAGCATCTTAAAAAGCAGAGACATCACCTTGCCAACAAAGGTCCGTATAGTTAAAGCTATGGTTTTCCCAGTAGTGATGTATGGAAGTGAGAGCTGGACCATAAAGAAGGCTGATCGCCGAAGAATTGATGCTTTTGAATTATGGTGCTGGAGGAGACTCTTGAGAGTCCCATGGACTGCACGAAGATCAAACCTATCCATTATTAAGGAAATCAGCCCTGAGTGCTCACTGGAAGGACAGATTGTGAAGCTGAGGCTCCAATACTTTGGCCACCTCATGAGAAGAGAAGACTCCCTGGAAAATACCCTGATGTTGGGAAGGATGGGGGGCACTAGGAGAAGGGGACGACAGACGAGGTGGTTGGACAGTGTTCTCGAAGCTACGAAAATGAGTTTGACCAAACTGTGGGAGGCAGTGGAAGACAGGAGTGCCTGGTGTGCTCTGGTCCATGGGGTCACGAAGAGTCGGACACGACTAAACGACTAAACACATTAGCAATATTATGAGCTGGGGGTGGGGCTAGACCCCCCTAAATGTGTTATGATTTAGTAAAAGAATTCATCAAGGTTTGATTAAAGTTTGCCTAACACGGAACACCCCTGGATTTAGTTATGGTAATGAGCCAAGCCACCTTTGCAGAGCTAGTGGATGGGCCATTAGCTGGAGACCAAGGTCGGTAACGGCCCATCAAGAAAATCACCAGAGGGCAAGGGGAGTGGGACCTTTTGTGTTGGGTGTTAGTGGCCAGAGGCAAAGGTTTAGGGTTTCAACTTTGAATGACTTCAGCTAGGTGAAAATCCTTGGAGTTGGTTAGCAGCAAGAAGGAGGAGGAGGAGAAGCAGAACTCCATGTGAGCTGGGGATAGCAGGCTGGAACCAAGAGATGCAGAGTGTAGCTGTTTGCTGTCCTTTGAATCCAATGCCGCCCTTAAAGGGGAATCCAGATCCTCGTGGGATGGGAATGTTCTGCAATTCTTCCTTCTGGACACAGTTGTATATGTGTGTGAATAAAACCATATATCATAAAGATGTTGGGTTTCTTGAATAATCAAGTTGCTAGTCCTTCAAGGTCCAGTGATGCACAGAAAATAAATAGCTCTGTCACTGGTTTGTGTGATACAAATCGCAAACTATCATTTTTCACTTTTTTCAGCAGATAAAATATACATCCTGCCTTCCCTAGTTTCTTTTGTGAAACAATAGGAGAAAACTGGGCAAATCTGTGTACTTTTTCATAGTCCATGCAAAAGTTGAGTGCCACTCCAGTAATCCAGGAAGTCAGAACAGAGTCATCTTTGTAGAGTAGTCAAAGCTTTTATGAAACAGTGTGGTTCTCTAATGAACTCAACACACCTTATATGCTCCTTATACTTGAGATCGGGCATTGTCACATGGGCTGCAGCTTTTCAAGCCGTATAAAAACTACCTTTCACTTACTCTCAAAAACACCCCTATTTCAGTGTTTCTATTTCAGTGTATCTAGATAAGTGTGCATGCACACGAAAGCTCATACCAAAATAAAAAAAATTAGTTGGTCTTTAAGGTGCTGCTGGAAGGAATTTTTTCATTTTGTCTCAAAAACACCACCATTCTCAAAAACACCCATAATGAGGGCATAGTAAGCAAATAAGATATTTACATCGTGGCACAGTAAGCAAAGAAGCTTTTTACAAGTGGGAGTTGCAATGTGGGAGGTGGAAGGAATTTGATTTTGTTTGCATTTTAATAAGAAGCTACGTCATTCTTGCTTCTTGAACCAAAACACAGCTACCCTAATCTAGCAATGCAGTTCTTCAGGGAAACAGTCTCCATCCCTGCCTGCCACCCCATTTGAAGTCCTCCTGTTCACGATTCCAGTCATCAATATCCCTCCCCCAATAATAGCCACTGAGCAAACTCAAGCCTTGTTGGGTTTTTGGCCACCCTGCCTTGAAGGACAGTCTATCAGTCTGTCTATCATCTAGTTCACATCACACATGGTGATTCTGCTTCAGAGGCAGCACATCTACAAATTTGCGTATAGCCAGACATTGCTGTTCAGAGAAAAAATAATAATAATTTCTGACCTTGTCAGTCAGTGCCTAAGTGGCTCAGTGAAGGCTCAAAGTTGAAGTTGGATGGATGGGAAGCTTGTGGGGAGAAATGGTCCTGAACCTTAAAGGACAAGTCTCTCTGAAGGCCTTTGCTCCCTCTCCCAAGACCCCCAAGGAAAGGCAGGTTCCTGCTATCCTGGCCACGTGCTGCCTGGCAAAGTCCTCCCTTGGGGGGTGCACCCAGAACAAGGCTCCTCAAACTCCTCCCTTTCCTGTGGCACAACTCGCCAAGAATAGTTTGCCTGGAAGATTAGGTGGAAGATTCCACCTCAACATTAGGAAGAACTTCCTGACAGTAAGAGATGTTTGACAGTGGAATTTACTGCCAAGGAGTATGGTGGAGTTTCCTTCTTTGGAGGTCTTTAAGCAGAGGCTTGACAGGCATCTGTCAGGAATGCTTTGATGGTGTTTCCTGCTTGGCTGGGGGTTGGACTGGGTGGCCCTTGTGGTCTCTTCCAACTCTATGATTCTATGCCTCAGTCTTCCTCTGAGCTCTTTTGGACCTACTATGCTTCATGCTGTGGGTTCACTTTCCCTCCAGCCTATTGGTCTCAACTTTAATGTCACAATAATTTTCTATGCCCCCCCACCCCATTCCTGAGTTAGCATGTGATACTCAAGAGCAGTGTTTGTGCAAATTTGAATTCTGATCCTGAGGTGAAACTGGCTTGAGATCCAGCTGCTTCAATTTGACTTGGTTATGGATTAAGCTGGTGGCCAGCTACTTGGTTATTATTGGCTCTGTGGATTTTATAAACCATGAAGGGGGGGGGGAAATCTGTCACAGTTGACAGTTTCATCCCTGGTGTCTCCACATGATAAGTGCTTGGCCTATGAGGTGACATTTCCTCCACTACCACTTCTACTTAGAAGTCTTAAGCCAGAAGAGAGCCTGCAGTGAAGTCATGGGGGATTTTTGAATTCATGCACCAGCCTTCTTCAACCTGATGCCCTCCATGTTTTGTTGGCCTCCAGCACCCATCAACCCCACCCAGCATGGCAAATGGTCAAGGATGTTGGGAGTTGTAGTCCAAAACAAGTGAAAGACTACAAGCTCCCCATCACTGTGTTTGATTCTCTTGGTAAAGGTAAAGGGACCCCTGACCATTAGGTCCAGTCGTGACCGACTCTGGGGTTGCGCGCTCATCTCGCATTATTGGCCGAGGGAGCCGGCGTATAGCTTCCAGGTCATGTGGCCAGCATGACAAAGCCGCTTCTGGCAAACCAGAGCAGCACATGGAAACGCCGTTTACCTTCCCGCTGTAGCGGTTCCTATTTATCTACTTGCATTTTGACGTGCTTTCGAACTGCTAGGTTGGCAGGAGCTGGGACCAAGCAACGGGAGCTCACCCCGTCACAGGGATTCGAACCGCTGACCTTCTGATCAGCAAGCCCTAGGCTCAGTGGTTTAACCACAGCGCCACCTGGGTCCCTGTTTGATTCTCTACTGAGGGCTTATTTGTATAATCAACAATTTTAATTGTGTGGTGTAGTGGTTAAGAGCGGTAGACTCGTAATCTGGGGAACCGGGTTCACGTCTCCGCTCCTCCACATGCAGCTGCTGGGTGACCTTGGGCTACTCACACTTCTTTGAAGTCTCTCAGCCTCACTCACCTCACAGGGTGTCTGTTGTGGGGGAGGAGGGGAAAGGAGATTGTTAGCCGCTTTGAGACTCCTTCGGGTAGTGATAAAGCGGGATATCAAATCCAAACTCTTCTCTTGTTCTTCCTTAGACTTTACTACTTCAGGCTGCTGGGGAGGCATGTTTGAGTGGTTCTTGGAAATCTCTTGACTGTTAGCATAGCTGCCAAGTACCCTGTTTTCCCTGGGAAACCCCTGTTTTTACTTACCTTTTCCCAGTGGTCCCCCGTATCACTTCGTCTCCCGTTTTTCTCCATTATTTTCTCCTGCTGGCGGCCATTTTTTTCTTTCTGATTTGCCCTTCTATGGGCAAAAAAAATAGCCGCCGCCGGCTTCAAAAGTTGCATCTACGCATGACCGGAAGTGCATAGACGCGACTTCCGGTGTTGGCGGCGGCCATTTTTGGTGCCCATAGATGGGCGGGGCGACACCGGAAGTTGCGTCGACGCACTTCCGGTCATGCGCAGAAGCTACTTTTGAAGCCGGCAGTGGCCATTTTTGGTGCCCATAGAAGGGCAAAGCGACACCGAAGTTACGTCGACGCAACTTCCGGTGTCACACGGCTGCCGGTCCCGGATTCTGCAGTCCGGGACGTGGAAAGTAAGTGTTAGGTCTTCAAATTGTTTCTTCTTCCTTTTGTCCAGTGCAGCACCAGATCTGCTGGAGATGTTGTGCAGCCCAGCTTTATGTATATTCAATGAACTGTGTGGTTTTTGTGTGTGTGTGTGTGTGTGAGAGAGAGAGAGAGAGAGAGAGAGAGAGTTTGTGGGGTCGGTCTGCATGATCCCTTGAGTCCCTTCCAATTTGTGGGGTCCTGTACCTAGTAAGGTTTTAAAGTGGATGGAAGATTCCCTTGCTAACTTTGTAACCTTGCTAACCTTGTAAGTTGATGGCCATAGTTCAAAGACACCAACTTGCCCCCCACATTTTGGGGGGGCGCACCACGTGACACATCACATAATGTCACATACACGTCCACCCCAGTGTGGGGGGGTGGCAGAGAGAAAGAGAGGCAGAGCGCAGAGCCAGTGGTGCATTCCGCCTCCTCCTCCCCGCCAGATGCTGCAGGGGCAGGAGGAGACTAAGTGGCAGAGCATGGCGCCGGGCTCCGCCACTCCACCTTCTTCTCCCCATGGCATGCACCAGGGAGGGCAGGACGCATGGAGGACAATCTTGCCCTTGCTCTTTCCAGCCCCCTCCCAGCTCCTGGGTGGGGGCTGGGGCACCCAGAGGGTGCCTGGCAGTGACAAGGGATGTTGGACCCCTCAATATTGGTGGGGCTGGGCCCCCTGATGCAAAATATTGAGGGGACTGGAGCCCCTAGTGGCCCTATACCTGACCTCAGTGCCAATCTAAGCACCATCATTCGTCCCTTTGTCTAGGTCTAGGCAATGACTGTTGGCCCAGGCTGATCAGCGTCCAAAAAGAATGAGCTGGATTGCAAGGGCTACAACTAACTGCTGATGGTAAAATATAGCTATTTAGCGTACAATTTAATTTCTTAAAAAGAAAAAGTTCCCAACAAGAAAAGCGTGAATATTCACACTAGAAAGGGATACCAAGAAATATTGATGCTACACTGGAATTACTGTTTGCAGTCCAATAGCAAAACAAGTGATATTCAGACCAATGCAAATTAAGAATGAGTAACACAACTCACAACATTCTCTGATGAGATCCATAGCACAATCTATGCAGTACAACAGGGGAAGACATATATTTTATTTACATTTGCAGCCACATGAGCTGATATCCAATAGAAAACCAATTCTCCAATAAGCAGATTGCCACAAATCTGTTATTACACCATCCGTCATCAAAGAATTTAATATTTAAAATTTGTCAGAGACCTAAATCTGCTCTGCTCTATTTCAGTTACACAAATGACCTTTCAAATGAACATGCCATCAACAATGGGAAAGAATAAAAGAAAATGAAACAAAACACTTTTATTTTAAAGTCAGCTTTTTAAAACTCTAACATATAACTCTATATAAATTATATAAAGGATGCCTATTAGAGGGAACTGGATTCATTTGTGTGCCTCTCAGCAAATAGCAACTGCCAAATGGGAGTCAGGGGGCACAAATCAAAATAAAATATTTAGCAGCAAATCTCCTGACCATTTCCCCTCTCAGCTGGGGTTGCTAATGTCTAATTCCAATGCTTACATTGAGGAGAAGCCTTATTTACTGGAGAGCCAGTTTGGTGTAGTGGTTAAGAGCGGTAGTCTTGTAATCTGGTGAACTGGGTTTGCGTCTCCGCTCCTCCACATGCAGCTGCTGGGTGACCTTGGGCTTGTCACACTTCTCTGAAGTCTCAGCCTCACTCAACTCACAGAGTGTTTGTTGTGGTTCCGGAAGTCTGTACTTAACCTGAAGCGTACTTAACCTGAAGCGAACTTTCCCATTGAAAGTAATGGAAAGTGGATTAAACCGTTCCAGATGGGTCCGCGGAGTACTTAAACTGAAAATACTCAAACCGAGGCGTACTTAAACCGGGGTATGACTGTATAGGAACACAAGAAAGGCTCAAAACCTTATTGCATGTTAACCTTCTCTGGTAGACTGAAGGTACTCCTGAGATGATGGGAAGTGACCTAGCTAAGCCTGGCAGAACAGCTTACTCCATGATATTAACCCCTTCATGCATTAATTAGACTTAAGCATGTTGGTTATGCGGCTGGTTCTACAACCCCCTTTTCAGGCTGATATAACAATTCTATGCACAATTAATGAAACACCCACCTTCACTTGAAGGTTCTCAAACAGTCTCTTGGTAGTGGCTTGGGCAGAATATTGCCTTTCATTTCTTTGGTTTGACAATATTCAACATGTCCATCTTGTATCACATCACACACACACTGGTATTTTTTCCTAAAAGTGTGTTGTTCTTGCATGAAACATCTCTCTTTGAGATAATTTCAAACAGCTTTGGTTGTCCTCCATCAACCAGACAGGTTTCTGCCCACACAATCCAAAGTTCATACCGTAGTTAGTTGGTTAATCCAGACCAGTTCTCTGCATGCCTCCATTGCAGCCATGTACTCTGACTGTGGAAGACAAAGCCAGTGTGGTATAGTGGTTAAGAGCGGTAGTCTTGTAATCTGGTGAACTGGGTTTGCGTCTCCGCTCCTCCACATGCAGCTGCTGGGTGACCTTGGGCTTGTCACACTTCTCTGAAGTCTCAGCCTCACTCAACTCACAGAGTGTTTGTTGTGGGGGAGGAAGGGAAAGGAGATTGTTTGCCACTTTGAGGGGAGTGATAAAGCGGGATATCAAATACAAACTTCTTCTTCTTCTTCTTCTTCATTATTATTATTATTATTATTATTATTATTATTATTATTATTATTATTATTATTATTTATATTCCACCCTTTTCTCCAAGGATCTCAAGGTGGCTGTACATGGTTCTCCCCCTCCCTCCCTTAATCCCCACAACAATCCTGACAGGTAGGTTAGGCTGTGAGACAACTAATGACTGGCTGAATGGGGACCCTGGCCTCCCAGGTCCTAGTCCAGTACTCTAACCACTACATCAAACTAACCCAACCTAGTGCCTTTCAGAACTTTTTGACTACAACATGTGTTGACTGGGGCTGGTGGAAGCCGAAGTGTCTTATGCTCAAGAGATCCAACCAGGCCCTCATCGGTCCCATGATGTGGGATCCTCTTCCAGCAGAATTTGGCAGCCCCCCCCCCCCGGCTTCTGACTTCCAGGAAGACCTTTTTATCCTGACAGGCCCAGGGCCAGATTTAGATGAAAAGATGGCTTATCTAGAAGCAAGGAAAGAATAAGCATCATTAACCTAAATGGTTTGCCAATGAAAGGGAATAAATTGGCTAAGATATCATTGCAGGAACTTAACAAACTTACTTTTATAAATATATATATATCAGCTAATCAGTTTGCAGCAGCACTTTGAATACCAAATGGATAGTGATGTTAGTTTGTTGTGCAAAGACAATCAAGTGTTTCACGTGATGGGCAGGGGACCCATTCAGTCGATCCATTCCTGGAGGCTTAGGAATTTGATGAGTTCCTGATTGCCTCCATGGGGTTTCTAGTTGTCCTGGCTGGTACTCCTTTTCTGGTCCCATTGTGGCAGCTTTCTTCAGCCTGGTGTCATCCAGACATTCTGCACTCACTCCAACTCTCATCTGCCCTAACCAGCATGGCTAACGGTCATTTTGTGCTGATCAACTTCCTTATCTGTTCTGTTTGGCTTCTTCATCACAAAATGACTCATTGGCAGGAGATAGTCTACCACAAAATCTCATAAGGGGGTGGGGAATAAAGGTGGAGGATAATATTACATAAATTTCTTGAGAGACTTTCTTTCTAGGAAGTTTCCTGCAACATCATGTCAGAAAAGCCTGTCTTGTCATGATGAGTCTCATGGAACCAGTACTTTCTGCTTAGCACACCTGCTTCCCACCTCACAGATTCAGGAGGGAGACAGGAAGCCACAGTGCTAACTAGCAACTTCACTTTTGTACCACAGGTGAGCCTAAATACATCAGCTGATTGTTTTACCCCCAGCAAGCCTCTGACAATCCCATCAGTTGCCCCGACATGTCACAGAGTAATTGTAGTGCTTGCAGGTCACCCCGGTGCATTCATTCTCCCAGGCTTTTCTATTATCAGTGCTATGTTGTAAAGGTGCAGACAAATGGAATGTAAAACTATTCACTTCTTCCCAGTTTGGTCATTGAAAACCAAGTTTCTAAGCTGTCCAACAATTTCTATTAGATTTTTTTTCCCCACTCTTGAAGCAAAAGTCACCAAAATGTACATATTCTATATTGTTTGAACATTTAACATCCCCTTATCTTTGTTGACAAGCATTTAGACTGACTTGGATATTGAACTGTCAGGTTGGCTAATAAAGCAGGTTTAGGATTATTGTGTTCCAAAGGGATGACAGTGGATAAAGACACACACCCAGGCTTGTAGTACTAATGTCAGCCTTTCCCAACCAGATGCCCCCCCAGAAGTTACTTGACTGCAGCTCCCATATGCCCCAGCCAGCATGGTCAATGGTCAGCGATGCAGGAGGACACCCGGTTGAGGAATGTTGGGCTTGCACAGGGTGCCGCTGAAATTTGAAATCTGTATTTGAGCTTAAGTGACATTTTAAGGTGCCTTGTGGAGATTAGGAGGCAGTGCAAGCGCTTGGCAATTAAGGGTGGTAAACCTTTTCTTGGGCTGTGTTTGTGGGCATGTGCCAGGGGCATCTTTGCAAGGGAAGCACAGCTATTTATTCTGCTAGCAAAAGAAAATCTAAATAAATCATAATGGATATCTAAGGATTCAATAACTAGCATGAGTAAGTATTTCATTAACTGGCAATAACTAATGTTCTTTTTATTTTTAATGGAGATGCTGATTTAGTGCTATTCCAAGCTGATAACCTCCATTTACCTCTATTAAAAGAGCAGTTAACCTTACAGAGTTGGGGAAAACCAGGCATGAGATTGCTAAACGGCTGGCCTGAGTGGGATCATAAATGCAGGTGATCAAAATAATTTTACTGTACAGCTCTTTCTGTTTCTATCTACAGCTTGATTTCTAGATAAAAGGGCAGGTGAAGCCACACCATAGGAAATAAACTGAAAGCAAATATAACAATAAAATGATTAGCATGTCGTGAGTCAATTAAAATACGATGGCTGCTCAGAGTTAAGAAACCCTGGGTTCAATGGGACTTACTCCCAGGCAAGTGTAGCTAGGACGATTCTTAAATACCAGCTGTGGATCACTGAAAGCCCTCTGAAAAGGTGGCGGGTAACCAGAGATGCTAGGACACAGGTGGTGCTGTGGTCTAAACCGCTGAGGCTCTTGGGGTTGCTGATCGGAAGGTCGGTGGTTCGAATCTGCACAACGGGTGAGCTCCCTTTGCTCTGTCCCAGCTTCTGTCAACCCAGCAGTGCAAGTAGATAAATAGGTGCCTGTAAGGGGGAAGGCTTATAGCGAACAGCCCCCCCCCCATCAAGTCGAGTTCCTCGCAGAGCAGTAAGTCCGGCAGCAGATCAGATTACAGGAGTCAGGAAGCAGAGGGGGAGAGACAAGGCTCTAGCAGCGTCAGACAGCCTCTCCAACAAGTGGAGGGGGAGAAAGGTGGGGAGGAAGGGACCAGAGAGCAGTCAGAAGGACGGCCCTTCCCCCCAACGCCTGAATTGAGACAGGCGGCTCCCCGTAGGACAAGGGGGAGGCGCTTTGGCGTTCCCAAGCTGTTATGTTGGACGTGAAACAGAAAGAAGCCATTGCGAGGTTCTGACTCAGACTAAACAGACATGATTTGCAGACACTTTGCACTGTAAATAGTATGCACAATAAAAACATCTTAAAGACAAGCAGATGTGGAGAGTCGTTACTCAAGAGTAGCCACAAGAACCCATGACAGTACCGCTGCAGCAGGAAGATAAATGGCATTTCCATGTGCTCTGGTTTCCGTCACGGTGTCCCATTGCACCAGAAGCAGTTTAGTCATGCTAGCCACATGACCTGGAAAACTGTCTGCTGACAAACGCTGGCTCCCTCAGCCTGAAAGCAAGATGAGTGCCTCAACCCCATAGTCGCCTTTGACTGGACTTAACCATCCAGGGGTCCTTTACCTTCTTTTACCTAGGAAGGACATTACATAATGATGGTGCCACCACTAAAAGGGACCTGTCTCTTGTACCCACCTGCCAAACTTTGGATGGTGAGGGGGACATAGAGCCAGACCCCTGATATTGCTCTGTGATATATACAAGAACATTCATCCTCTGTGCAGTGAGTATTTTTCATTAGTTTCCAAGGAGTGTGTGCATGTACACCCAAGTTCTTGGGAAGACCTGTCTTTACCATTGCCTCTTACTTTATCCTTTTACCTGCTAATGTCCAGAATTGAACCTGGAACCTTCTGCATGGAAAGCAGGTGCTCTGCCTCTGAGCTAAGGTCTGCCTCCCCCCCCCCACCCTCCACTGCAGTACCAATGTGGTGCAGTGACAAAGATCTGAAATCTCACTTCCACAGCTGTCTCATTTTCAGCACTCGCCTACCCCAGACAAAAGGGGGGGGGGATATTCCTGGCCCATGTTCCAGGGTTACTGTGAACACATAGTCTCTGAACTTCCTATACTTAAAAAAAGGAGAGAGAAAAGATATGAGTTTAATTCATCATACCAATTATTTCTTCTGTTTATTTGAATAAAATTCCACTCCAAAGAGAACACAAAGCCCAAGGAATCATTGTTGTAAATGATACTTAACATCATGTATCATTTACCAGGTACGTAAATGCATAGCTACACCTCACTGTAATTGCATCTATTTTTGTTTAATAGTTTCCCCACAGTTATTGTTGTGCCTTTTCTGGCCTCCTGCCAACTTCTGCTTATTACCTTAATAAACAGATTGTTTGTGTGTGTGTTCCCCATTGGATGTGCCAGAACAACTGCATTTGATTTATTTTATTGCTGTCATATTCCAGGAAAGTACAAGAACTTGTTAGCAGCCAGATGTGCAATTCCTGCCCCTTCTCTTGGAAAGCTTCCTTTTGAATTAGGTTGCCAATGTTGTGGTCAGCAAAGTGTTAATGCTGGCTTATTTTGAAAGGAGACTTTTAAGGTGCAGTTCAGATCAGGGTGGGGTGGGGGTGTTGACCTGGAGTTCAATGCACAAGGCCCCTTTTCAAGACAAAACTGTGGTACCAAATGACACAGCGCAGAATAGCCTACAGCACATAATGGCTTTCCTGCTTTAGGTTTGAGATGTGTAATGTTTATTTAGAGTCAGCATTTTCTCTTGTGCAGCACTTCCAGACAGCCTCAGGGCATGTTGACAGAGTCCTGTAGTTGTGTGGCAATGTCCCTCCCTCCCCAGAAATAAGGAACAAGACACAGTGAAGTAAGTTTAAGTGGGTGAAAAGGCCACAACTTTATTGGTTAAGGATGTTGAGCGGTATTGGCTTAGGCATTGGACCCTAACCGACTATATCCGACTGTAACCCGTGTGTTACAGTCTGGGAGAAATTAACCACCAGAAAGGAGCCCAGTGATATGCATCTACTGAGACACCTCCTGTGGCCACCGTTGGGGGGTGCCATAAGGCCCTGACCTCCGTAGGCCCAGGACAAAGCTACCGCCCCCGGAACCCCTTTAACGGGATTAAATCTCCAATTTCGGGCAGAGGATGACGTAATCTGCCCCCCATTCTTTATTTATGCAAATTTCCAATGCCTAACCGCCAAACCAAGTTGTGACGAAATGCTATGAGGTAGGCGAAAAAACCAGATTGGCTAATCCAAGTGGAAAAAGTCCTACCCGGCCCCACGGCCAACCGAGGCGACCGACTGACTCCATAGCAGCGTCGGCCTAACCTGCCTAACTGCCTAACCAGAGGGTGGGTGGGTGGGTGATCCGATCGCTCAAGGTGCCGGGCGAAGGAGAGGCAGAGTTCCCGCCTCCAGCCTGGTTTAAACACGGGGGAAGCCCCACCCGGCTGGCCCTATTGGTCAGCCGGGAATGACGGAGGCGGGAACCCCCATCTCGCGAGAGGGCTGAACTCTCAGCCCCCTCGCAAGGGTCGAGACGGGCCACGCCCACAACACCACCTCCGTAAAATGCGGAAGTGGTTTTGTGTGGCAATGTCCCTCCCTCCCCAGAAATAAGGAACAAGACACAGTGAAGTAAGTTTAAGTGGGTGAAAAGGCCACAACTTTATTGGTTAAGGATGTTGAGCGGTATTGGCTTAGGCATTGGACCCTAACCGACTATATCCGACTGTAACCCGTGTGTTACAGTCTGGGAGAAATTAACCACCAGAAAGGAGCCCAGTGATATGCATCTACTGAGACACCTCCTGTGGCCACCGTTGGGGGGTGCCATAAGGCCCTGACCTCCGTAGGCCCAGGACAAAGCTACCGCCCCCGGAACCCCTTTAACGGGATTAAATCTCCAATTTCGGGCAGAGGATGACGTAATCTGCCCCCCATTCTTTATTTATGCAAATTTCCAATGCCTAACCGCCACTCGAGCCCCAAAGGCTCGCCGCCAATACCCTCACACCCGCAACCAATGCTCCAACCCCCTAATTATGTCACCTAACCAAATGTTGTTTCCTTGGGGTGAAAGGTGTACTCCGTCCTTACGATAAAGGGCTGCTTCAGTGCTTACTAGCTCTGGGTGGGAAATTATCTGACCATTCAAATCTAGGACCCTGCGTAATACAAATGAGTTCAATAGCCTCCTGGTTCTATTCAATGCCTTTGAGCAAAGCCCATCACGCCAAACGCGCCTCTGCAACAAGGCGGACCACAGCAACGTCATCCCCGGAAAAGAAGCCAACAGCTTGTCAAAGTTCTCAAAGATATTCCATTTCAAGTCCACTGCGTTTCGATACGCCAAATCATTCTCCCCCAGCTGTATGACCAGCGCATGGGGGGGCCCAACTGAAGCAGCCCTTGCCAAGACAGCAGGCAGGAGTTCTTTCCACTGCATTCCGCGCCTGGCGATCCACGATACTTTGACAGTTTCTGGGAGGCCAAGAACACTCCCAAGACTGGTTTCAATTGCCCTTTCTTTGGCCCAATGCAAAATGCTGTGACCCGCAATCCACACATTGATGTGGCGCCCATCTGGAAAGGAAACAATGGCAGACAGGGGATCAGTCGATGGCAGACCGGGGAGTGAGGGCTTGCGGCTAAGAGGTGGGGCACAGGTATCCTTTATAAGCATTGGACTTCCACCTTCCCAGTTCTTGAATCCTTTCAGCTGAAAGGCCCAAGTGCATCGCGGAGGTTGCTGCACCGATACGAAAGGAGTGGGTGGAGAACTGGCTCGGGTCAACGCCACACAGTGAGAGGGCCTTGCGTAAAACCTGTGTGAACCAGGAGCGCGTGATCTTAGAACTGTCATGGTGGATCAACAGTGGATCTGTGCCAGCCGGTCTCAGATATAGGAAGTGCCTGAGGTCCCTTACAGGACAGGGGCCTTGGCCACCTGCTGCAGGGAGGCGAATGGTGGCCCCTAACCCCCGCTGATCCATTTTAGAACGGCAAATGTGCACTACTGCTAAAAAACTAGATAGGGATACATCCTGCATCCTGATCCCTCGGGAGGATCCATCGGGGTGGTCCTCACATACTACTTCTCCTACTCTGAGGGCCCCAAAGTATGCTAGAGAGAAGGCTGCGGAAAACAGGCTCGCCTCATAAGGGGACCAGCAAAGGGATGTCAATTGACTGTGAATCTTGCACGGCAGGTCAAATGTAATGGGTCTCCTGGGGTCACCAGCTGGCGGCTGCAGCCTGCGCCAAACTTCCATGGCCCTGCGCAAGTGAAAGTTATCGCAAGGGTCCGAGGAGTACAGGGATTGTAGAAGAAAGAGATCGCTGCCATGTGTATGTTAAGTGTCTTGGCCGCACGGCCCAACTCCCTTAGGTGAACCACATATTGCATGACCTCCCCCTCTGTGGGGGGCCCAAAGGTGAAGGGGAGGGCCCCTTATTTCTGAATTTAGAAAATTCAGTCCAAACGCGTTTGTAAGAGCTCAGTGTCGAGGGGGCAACTGATGCGAATACTCCCTTCAAGATTTCTCGCTCCCAAGGCTCCATAGGGACTCCATGAACAGCTCTGGACACCGCTGCGCCTCCGGTGCCAGCGAGCGGAAGCGGTCCATCTGGAAACGAGACAACACATCGGCGATATCATTATTGACCCCAGGAACGAACTTGGCGGTGAAATGCAAGTTTAGCTCTATACTGCGCAGCACAAAGGCCCGCAGAAGGGGCAGACACTCTCGTGGAACGGGATGATTGTCTGGACATCACGCAGACCACCGCTTGATTATCGGTCTGGAAGCAGACCCGGCGGTTCCTGAATTCCTCAGCCCCACAAGTGTGCCGCCACCACGATTGGGAAGAATTCTAGGAAGGTTAGCTACTCCCACAGCCCATTGAGGCAGGCATCACGATGCCTCTAGTAACCCCGGGAATAAATGTGTTGGGAAGGTGAAGATAAACTTAAGATGAAGCTGCCCAATTGTGTGGAGCGGGAGTGACATGCTCTTGGACTGCTTTGCACGGCCACCAAAGACTGCTCGATTATCAACCCAAGGCAAACGTGGTGATCTCTCAAGTCCTCCATCCAAGGTGAACTGGAACTATTATGAAAGAAAATTCAAAAGGTTAAATAGCATGCAATAGTAACCAAGCTAGCATCATGCACATGCAGGTGTCCGTGAGAGAGACCTGATTGAACCAGACAATGTGGGAACAATCTCAAATTGCCCTGCCAGCATACCTTAAGAAGAGGACTGAAGCCCAGCTGATGCACACCCACCGGTGCAGGCTCTAGAGCCAACTGTAAATCCCTGACATTTATGTTCTGGGCGAAAAAGTGTGTGCCATGCCATGGGCAAGGTCAGCACATGCTCCAGGAAGCCATACCAGCCATCAACACTTCATTGTTTTGGAACATCGTATGGTAGTAGCAGCCAGGCTCTAATTTATTGGAACTCAAATGTTTCCTGATTAATCTGGTATGCATGTGCATGAATGGCATACAGGCATTCCAGCCATCAACTGGGTGCCATAAGAATGATGCATAATAGCCTACTATGCTAACCTAATCAGAGATCCCATACTGATAAGCTGGAGAGGTCGTACCGTATAGCTGAGGCCAATACCTGACTTGCGAAGTTCAGGAAACCCCAGAGATTGAAAATACCTAAGAGTTAAAGTATTATTATAGTTATTATTGCAGTTATTATCATTATAGTTAAAATTATACTTGTTGTATATATTATTCTTATTATTGCTATTATTTGTGTGTGGGGAAAATAAAGCCCCCTGCCACCTTGAAAGGACTGCTTACCCCTGAAACAAGAGGACGCCGGACGGTTCCCTAAACGCTCCTCGCAATCATGCACATTCTGACAAACTATATAAGATAAATTTCATACCTCAATAAGCTGCTAGTTGTACCGGAACCTTTATAACTGATGTCTCTGGTCACCTAGCTTTGGAAGCAGCACGAAATATGGTGTCCCAGTTACAAATATATACTGTTAGAAAGCACTTAGAAACCAATGGCATAGCTTGGAAATGAAAAAAAAAAAAACAAGAAACATTAGACCCCCTAGGATATGCAGCTGCCCCGCATGGGGATCAAATTGCAACCTTGGCATAATAGGCACCATGCAACAGCGGTATTCAGGAGGGGGGTCTGGTACAGTACCGCGTACACTGGCCTAGGCAAGCCTGACTGAGGGCCTTCTCGGTAGTGGCACCTGCCCTGTCGACTGAGGGCCTTCTCAGTAGTGGCACCCGCCCTGTCGACTGAGGGCCTTCTCAGTAGTGGCACCCGCCCTGTCGAACGCCCTCGCAGCAGATGTCAGGGCAATAAGCAATTATTATACTTTTGGAAGACAGCTGAAGGCGGCCCTGTTTAGGGAAGTTTGTAATGATTGATGCTGTACTGTTTTTAATATTTGGTCGGAAGCCGCCCAGAGTGGCTGGGGAAACCCGGACAGATGGGCGGGGTAAATAATAGATTATTATTATATAAATTATGCAAATATCACCACAATAACAATGCATTAAAGGGGTGGCGCCCTAGCTCAGTATTGTTTATACTGAACCGCAGCCGAAAATAGGGAAGAGTACATATAAGCAAAAGAGAACATATGATTAAAATTATTGCCATTTGGACAATTTAAACTAAAGTGAATTTCATTTAAATATTCATTTATTATTATTATTATTATTATTTATTATTATTATTATATGTCAGGAACAATATAGGTAGTAGTGGATCCGAAAATGTATCCCACCGAAGCAATGGAAGCTTAAATTCAGTTATTTTGAAAAAGCAGATAGATAGCCTTCAACTGAACGTAATGAATTCCATGTAAATTAAGTTGTGGAAAATTGGTTCCACCAGCCCCTTTCAAAATGTCTATTAACTTATAGTAACTGCAGGAAAATTAAACGGAATAATGCCCACCGTGTGAACAGGCAACACCAGTTAGCCAAAACATAATTGAAGTAATAAAGGTATTTATCCAAGGTCACGAGTTCGGATAAGCAGCAGGTGAACAGGATGACTGAAGATTAAATGGCATGGTCACCAGAAGAATAGAATATTTAACTCACGCACCTCCTGCGCTGGCTAGACCAGCCCTTAAGTGTTCAAAATTAAAGACCCCGACGCTGTATCTTTAAATTCTTGCACCAAAAGTCTCTTTCTTAATTACAAAGAGGACAATACAGACCAACAGCATATTTCAGTATTGATCCGATCGCTCAAGGTGCCGGGCGAAGGAGAGGCAGAGTTCCCGCCTCCAGCCTGGTTTAAACACGGGGGAAGCCCCACCCGGCTGGCCCTATTGGTCAGCCGGGAATGACGGAGGCGGGAACCCCCATCTCGCGAGAGGGCTGAACTCTCAGCCCCCTCGCAAGGGTCGAGACGGGCCACGCCCACAACACCACCTCCGTAAAATGCGGAAGTGGTTTTTTGTAAATATATATAATGAATAGAGGGAAGACTGGAGGTGTTACAGAAAGGAAAATAAGGTGTGTGTGCTTCCATCCATTCATTGGTATTCTTTCCCCATGTAGTCTTTTGGCCCCTCTGGAACAACTCATAAGAACCCAAGCAGAGCCTGCTGGATCCGGCCAGTGGCTCATCTAATCCAGCATCTGTCCTCACAGGGGCCAACCAGAATCCTGTGGGAAAGTAGGATTTGAGCAGAAAAGCACTTTCTCCTCCTGTGGTTTCCAGCAACTGGAACTCAGGTGCATGCTGCCTTCGAGTGTGGGGAGGCAGAGCAGAGCCATTGTGGCAAACAGCCATTGATAGGCTTAGCCTCCAGGAATTTGCCTAACCCTCTTTTACAGTGGTCCAAGTTGGCAGCCATCACTGCCTCTTGGGGGAGCAAATGCCATAGTTTTTTATGCTGCGTGAAGAAATGCTTCTTCTTTTTGTCTATCCTGAGATTTCCAACATTCAACTTCATTGGATACCCACAATTTCTTATTTCTTTTCTATTCTTTTTAAAATTGTTTATTTATTTTTATTGTTTTATTCACATAATATACATTCTTTACAACAGACAAGTCCAAAATAAAAGAATATAAAATCATCTATAGCAAAACCATAAGTCTCATGTTTTCATTTACACTGATCTCCTCTCCAATACCTTTACTTGATATTTTTAATGCTTCTTTCCTTATTTTAAGTCTCTTAAATCCTGTACCAATCTTTAACAATTTCGATTAATACCCTCACCTCTCTCCCCCACAACCCAGTGCTTCCCTCCACCCCCAATTTCTAAGGGTTATGAGATGGAGAAATACTTTCCTCTAGCCACTTTCTCTACACCTCTATCATGTCTCCTCTTGCTTGCTTTTTCTCTAAACTTGAAAGTCCCAAGCATGTAACCTTTCCACATAGGGGATTAGGTAGCTCCACCCCCTGGATCATTTTGGTGGCCCTTTTCTGAACCTTTCCCAACTCTACAGTATCCTTTTTGAAGCGAGGCAACCAGAACTCCAAAGGCAGTTGCATTTCCCAGACACAGCTGGGATTCATCTGCTGAAAATGGTTTCTGGGCTCAACAACTTTGGCCAGATTTTCACTTTTTGAAACATGGCAACCCCAGGTTGCACCATAGAGTTATATATGTAACAAAAAATCCTATCAGCAGGTTTATTTCCAATTCCTTTCCTAATTAATGCCTAGCATGGATTTTGCCCTTTTCACAAGTGCCATCTTCATCCAGTGATCTATTATGAGCTCAAGGTCTGCTTCCAAGTCAGTCACTGCCAGTTCAGACATATATGTGAAATCAAGATCTTTGGCTCCCATAAGCATCACTTTACACTGATATGCACAGAATTGCACATTTGCCATCTTACTGCCCATTCACTCGGTTTGGAGAGGTCCCCTTGGAACTTCTCACAATACTAATACAATATTGTATTTTAAATTATTGGGATCTGCTCTGGTACCTTATGGTAACGGGTGAGTAAGAGATCAAATCAATACCAGCTGTGCTGTTTTCTAGAGAAAGAGGTGCCAGAACTCCCCTTGAACACCTCCCTGGTTCTCTTAGAAGGGACATGGTGCCCCCCTGAGATGAGCCAGAGCACAGTTGTTTTCTGGCTGGGAAAAAAGGCCCTGATCAATATTAATATTAACTGTAAAGCTAATATGCTGCTGAAATGTTAGCCATCCCTGCTGTGGATAGTAACTTTGAAGGAAGCAGTGTAGTGACATGCTGCTTCTGGAAGACTTTCTGCTGAAGAGACTTCACAATGTGTTTTACTTTCTGGTGAATCCAAACAGAACAGAAGGATGTGTGGAGATCAGTTTAAAATGCCAAGGTTGTGGCCATCACAGTGGCAGCAAAATCCTTCTGGGCCAGGAGACAGAATGCACACTGAATGTTGGAAAGAGAAAGGTTAGATTGATCCTAGTGGGATTTATGGTGCAGTCTTCTGCTTTGAAAAGCCCATTCAGATCAATATGATGGGAGCACAAGCTCTTGTTAGCATGATATTCAAAAGCCAAGGCCCTGCTTGCTGGCTGAACCCAGGGACAAAGCTGCAGAGTGGCTTCAGTTCACCTTCAATCTTTCAGATAAAGCTCTCCCCAAGTACAGACATCCTCAGCAGCGGATGGACGGGTGTGAGGGAATTTATTTCTTAAATTAGATCTTGTCGTTCCAAGTGTAAATAAGTGGCCAAGGGGGCTAATGATAAAATGAAGAGGGAATCATTTTCCAAAGCACAATCTAGCAATCCAAGGAGCACAGTTATGGCAATCCAATAGCAACAGCCGGTTACAACCACATTAAAATGAACTTTAATGAGCAGACTAACAGCATAATCCCTTTGAGTTCAATGGGTCTTGCTTGCAAGTTAAGTGCAGCCTTTTGTCACCTGGTGCCATTAGACTGTTTTTGCCTACAACTCCCACCAGCCTTCTCACTCCTCCCTCCCCCCGGCATAACTGGGTCCTCAGGTAAGTAGGGTGGCACTGATTTAGCCTTAGAACAGGCATAGGGACCACCTTCCCCATGGAGTTTCTGTTGCGTGTGTGTGTAAGGAATGGGAAGGGCCAGAGTCAAAAGTGGGTGGAGTCTATGATGTTGAAACTCAGCTGAGGGACACATATGGTTCTTGGGCTCCAGATTCTCTTCCTCAGAATAATTCTGTAAAGAAGCAAGGAAGTGGGAGGCAATAAATGCCTTAAAGCAGCACCTGGCACTCACAAACTTCTTTACAGGATTATGGAGTGTTGTCTAAGTGAACTTCTGGTAGGATAAAATGGTAGCGAGTCACCAAAGCCACCTTCACACCTTACAAGAATAGCGCTTTGATACCACTTTAAGCTATCCTGCCCCGCCCCCCCCCCAATCCTGGGAACTTTGGTTTGTGAAGGGGGCTGAGAGTTGTTAGGAGACCCCTGTTCCCCTACAGTTCTCAGTTCCCTAGGAAGAGGGACATGTTGCTATAGCACAACTGGACCACCGTATCATTCTTCTAAATTCTCCAGAAGTAATAGAGTAGCCCTCAAAATATCAGTTCTGTGCTTTTGAGAGTGGTTAGAGTAGTAGCCTTGGGTTAAAATCCTTGCACCATCTTAAAGCTTTCTGGGTGATCTTAGCGCAAAACTGGCGTGGTGGGATTTTATTGAATGGAACTCTGATGATATTTTAATTATTTAATGAGGCAAAGTCTACATCTACATCTAAATCAGTAAATAAGCACGCAAACCAATACCTAAATTGCCAAACTTTCCCTCCAGCTTCTCTCTCTCTCTCTCTCTCTCTCTCTCTCTCTCTCTCTCTCTCTCTCTCTCTCTCTCTCTCTCTCTCTCACACACACACACACACACACACACACACACATTTTGTTCCTGTGTACAGTCAGCTGAAAAGGTCACTGGCAAAGGAAGGGAAAACCAGCTAGTGAATGTCCTGGTAAATGTCAAAGAAGATATGAAGAGCTAAAATGTTATACAGCTTGGGAAGGTCAGCGTTCGGCAAGAAAGTTGCATTTCTTGGGACTTTGTTCTCAGTGAGGCAGGATACAGATGACGTTAGCATCCTCAGGCCAGCGGTTCACACGTACCTCCTGGGCAAAGCGATAGAGGGGCATTTGGACAACTGGTCACTCTTGGATGAAACTGATAATCTGTATCCCTTCCATTTGGGTTTCAGGCCTGACTTGGAGACAGAAACTGGCTTGGTTTCCCCTGTTGAGAGAATGAAAAACCTTTAAAAAAAATGTGTGCCAAGACCATTTGTGTCTTTGAGGTTTCTTTGAGAAGACAGAATAGGATTACTAAGGGTTCCCCCCCCTAAAAATGGCAGCAATGGCCGCCAGTTTGGGTGGCTCTAGAAGAGGATTAGACCAATTCATGGAGAAGGGTTCCAATGGCTCCTAGCCACAGTGGCTCAGCTCAGCCTCCACAGCTGGAGGCAGTAATGCTTGTGACTCCCAGTTGCTAGAAGCCACAGAAGGGGAAAGTGTCACTCTTGTGCTCATATCCCACAAGGGGCACCTGGTTGGCTACCAAAGGGAACAGGTTGCTGGACTAGATGCGGGGGCATAGGAAGGGTGGCGTTGGGGGCGGACCGCCCTGGGTGCCCTCACTGAGGGGGGTGACATTTGGCACGCTGCCTGCCTGCAACTCCCAAGCCTACCCTGAGCCGTCGGGGTAAGCGGGGGAGCTGCGCCACTTTGCCGGTAGCATTCCCCTCTTGCCCCTTTGTTTTGACAGATTAGTGGAGGCTTGGGAGTCGTGGGCAGCTCACTCCACCCCCATGAGTGGCTCGCTCCACCCTCGGCTGCAGGGCACGCCCAATGCTCTGGTCACCTGAGCGGCTATCCTGCACCTGGGAGGGCACCCTCCACGCCATGCCCCCCTCGGGAGCATGCCCACCCTGGGGAGTATGAGCATATGCTTCGCCGCTGACGAGATGGGCCCCTTTTGGCCTGATCCAGCAGGCTCTTCTTCTGTTCTTCTTCTTATGCATTTGTAGAGTGCACTCTCTTAATAAAACAAAATATAACTCTCAAAAACCTGAAGCACAATGGGAACTTTATTATAAAACTGAACACCCTGGATATGAAAAGGAACTATTTTTTCATGAAAAAGATTTGTTGGTGCTAAAGGATAGGAAGCAATTTGTGGAAAAATTCACCCACTTTGAAATAGGGGTTTTCATCCCAAAAGATAACATTGATCAAACAAAACATAGTCTCATTTATTCCCATGTGCTTTTTAAACTAGGAAGAGAGGAAATTTTGCGTGGACAGGCAGAGTCCCCCCAAACCCAGGCGACCCCTGAGCAGAATAATGACTCAAGACAACATGTTATGGGATTAAAATTGGCCACAACTTTATTAAGATTCAGATGTAGGGAGACCTTGGCTCAAGCATTGGGCGTTATCCTTCCCAGCCAGGGTTCTGGGAGACTTTAGGGTTATCCAGAATGTGTGGGGGTTGGGCTGGCTCTGGATATGTTCAAGCAGAGAGAGCCCAGCCCCATTCACCACCGCTGGAAGGGGGAAAGCAATGACAACCACTCGGTGTATGGGCCAATGCCTCCCCCCAAGACCCCTTTAACAGGGGGAACCCTGATCTTGACGCCGCAAAGGGGGTGAGGTCACTGCCTCACCCCTCTTCTGTTTCAGTGTATCTGAAAAAGTGTGCATGCACATGAAAGCTCATACCAATGAGAAAACTTAGCTGGTCTCTAAGGTGCTACTGGAAGGAATTTTTTAATTTTGTTCTCCTTTAGGAAGATAGCCAAAAGGAATCTGCCCAAGGCCTGAAACTGCCAAAGTTGTGACGTATTGCTATGGGAAAGGCAAAACCTGCCAATGCAGGAAAATTCCTTTCTGGCCCTTCAACAGTGACCCTGACTTAGCAGTGCCCGTGCATCTGTGGGGAAAAAGGTTAACCTGCAAAAGAAAACTTCAGTTAGGGTGTGGAGGGTGGGAGAAGCTCTGGAACCAACTACTGCAGGCATCCCCAAACTGCGGCCCTCCAGATGTTTTGGCCTACAACTCCCATGATCCCTAACAGGATCAGTGGTCGGGGAAGATGGGAATTGTAGTCCAAAACATCTGGAGGGCTGAAGTCTGGGGATGCCTGAACTACTGCTTGCCAAATCCTATTGTGTGAACTGGACAGTCCCTCCCCCTTACCTGGCCTGTCCCCTGGCAACACCTCCCCAGGTGGGATTGGACGATTGGCTGGGGTTAGCAGAGACCCCAGGTAACCCACCTAGAGAGGTAGTGACCAGATCCAAACTACCAGGTAGCCGCTCTGTGGTCAAGGGGGGCTGCGCGTGACCACGCAAAAATCGCCCCCCCCTTAATGTGGGGAACTGTCATTGCTGTTTCCTCTCCGGGAAATGGGAGGTGTGGCAGATTCCGCCTCCCATGAGCCTGCTTTTCTCCACTTCCTGTGCCTGCTGGCCTCCTCCTCCGCTGTGCACCCTCTTTGTGCCTGCTCACCCACCGCCCATATGGCGAGTGGACTCCTGGCAGTGGGCAGCTGAGGAGGAGGAGGAGCAGGCGGGATGCCATTTCCTGTTTTGCCTCAGGGAGCAAAGCCTCCAGGGCCAGCTTTATTGCTAGAAATGAAAAGAGTTTCTGTGTAATCTTATTTTTCTAAGATAAGTTTTTGAAATGTGCACATCCCTAGTTGAGAGCAAGTGCTTTCTTTCATGCCTATTAGCCATTAATACCTTTGCTTTGGATTATTCTGTTGCCAAATCATTCTCAGGCTGATAGTGAAGCAACCTTTTCTGAAATCCCACTAGAGATGGAAGTTTATACAATTTATTCATTCATTCACTCATTCATTTTAAAAGGCCTTCCTACTCCAAATAGATACAATCATTGAGATGAAGATAATTGGTGGCATTGGAATGAGACAATTAGAAATGTCAAAGGAAGCGGGAAAGCTAAAGAAAAATGCTACTCCATTTGGGGAGAATGTGCTATAGTTCAGTCTCTTCTGGATTGCATTGGGCTGGAGGGGGGCAGGGAGCATAAGCGATCCTCCCTGTTTCAAATGCCATGCCTGAAAATAGATTTCATTTTACCAGCGAATAATAGTTAATGGTAATCTTAGTCTCTAAAACTTCCGTTTTGCAGACCAAGTGATAGCTTTATCACCATTGTAGGAAGCTACTTTTCTCTCAAACACACTATACAGTAATGATGTTTGAAAGGTTTCAGTGCTAGCAATGAAAAAGTTTGACTCAAATGGAGATGAAGGACAGCTGGGAGTGGAATCATGGAGTTGGGAGGTACTTAAAAGATCATCCAGACCAACTCCCCTGCTGATGAATAACAGGAGAGAAATTTGACTTTGTTTCTGATTTAATGAGAAACTATGCAATTCACACCTCTCAAAACAAGACCTTCATTATACAGTTTCCAACTTAGCCCAGTGGTCAAGGATGATGGGATCTGTAGTCCACCCACATCTGGTGATCCAAGGTTGAAGAACACTGGAATAGATAAGGTTCCTTCCAACTCTGGTGTTCTATAGATATCCCCCCTTCCTTTAAATCCCAGTCTTTCTCTCAGACTTTGTTAGTGATTACAGCACCTTTCTGTTTCCCATTCCACCCAAACTGTTTGCAACTTTGAAGACAAATGACCTAATTTGTAGCAAAACTGAAGATTAGAACACATCATCAAGTCTGCAGCCTCTAAGGTTATCAGCAGCTTGCTGTGATATTACAAAATAGTTGCTGTGGGTTTTTGTGTTAAGTGGACCTTTTTCTGTTAAATGGACCTTCAGAGTCTCCCTTCAGAGTCCCCTTACCTGCCCTTTCCCAACCCTGACTCCCCTACTGTAAGTTTCAAAAATAAGACTCCCCCACCCACGCGTGTTCCTGAAAATGTTACCACCCACCCCCACTGCTTTGGCTGACTCAGGGTCGTACCCCCCCCACCCTGTGAAAGGCCCATATTCTGTTTGTTTTTGCCTGTGGCCTACTGGGCAATGTTGCGGCCTACTCAGTTTTCCCTGTCCCAACCCACCCCCACTGCTTTGGCTGACTCAGGGTCCTCCCCCCCCCATGACTATGTGTTTTTCCCCTCCCTTTGTTGTGCCTTATCCCTGCCCCCCCCCCATTATGAAAGGCCCTATTCTGTTTGTTTTTGCCTGTGGCCTACTGAATGGTGTGGCCTACTCAGTTTTCACTGCTTGGCAATGCTGCGGCCTATTGAAAAAGCTGGGCCTTGTTGCTGCCAAAGGACTGTTTTCAGTTGGTTGCTGTGGAATTTTGTGATGTCATCTGGCGGCGCAGCTTTGGAGGCAGCAGGGTGCAATCTGCCTTTCTATTGGATGCTGCTGGAGTTTTCAGAGCTTCTGGTGGTGACGTCTAATTGTATCTAAACAAAACCGGACACACATTTTATATTTGAAATGTTCAGATGCATGAGATGCATCACAAAAAATATTGAATCCTGTGTCATTATGCACCTTAAAAAGTAGCCTGTAATGCAGTGTGTGCTTAAGATATAGCACCACTATTTTTAACGCTCGAAAACACTGCTTGGTTGGATTCTCCACAAATGTGGAAAGAAAATTAAAACTGAAAGATACGTCTGGTCTGGACACACGCTGAATAAAGTTCAGCTTTCCTAATATCAACCGGTAAAGTGTTTTGTCATGAAAAGGTGTATCCTCTTCAGTAAAAGTAAATCCACATGTTAATGGGATTTCTTTTCCTTTTGCGTTCTCCAAATTTAGCGTTTCTATTAGATCTCTTATTTTTGCAGTTTGATGTACAACAAAAGAACCATCCGCAGCCCCGTCTATTTGCATGGACAGGTAATTCTTGACTTTCCCCAAATCTTTTACATCAAAACGTTTACAAAGTTGAGAAATAAAAAACCAAGTGTTAGCCACATCCTTCACCTGTCACTACTTGGAGGCCTTGTTCCATGTCCCATTGTTATGGACTGGCTGAATGCTGAGGAATGGTGGGAGGCACCAGTTGGGGAACCCCTAAGGGAACCCCCAGGAGAAGAAGTCTCAGAGCCAGGGGATTGGTGGTGGGATGACGATGAATGGCAGAGGGAGAAGAGGGAGCAGACTGGGAGGAGGAGGTGTCAGAAGCTGAAGAGGTAAAAGGGTTTAGTGAGCAGGAAGAAGCTGAGGCAGAGAGCAGTCCAGAAGTGGGGGCCAAAAAGATAGAGATGGGGCAAGCTGCTGAAGAAGTCAGTGAGTCTCTCCCTCCTGCAGTGACCAACTCCCCTCCCCCTGCGGAGCAAAGATAGACAAGGCGAAAAAGTCTCAGGTTTTCTTTGGAACCTAGGAGAGGAGGAGACTTAGTGGTGGGAAGAAGGCAACTGCCTCCTTGTTGGCAAGACCTACTGGGAAGAGTTGCTGTGCTCACGAGGCCTGAACTGTTTTATTTCTTTGAATAAAGCGTCAACTTCATCCACACTTTGTGAGTTATTGCTGACCTGCTCCCACCTCGACACCCATCTGTGGAAGGAGCAGAGAAGACCATAAAAAATGGATCAGTACTGCCCCCCCCATCTTCCTTTCAGTTTTGATGTCCAGGAGGTGATGAGCACTTGCAGACCACTTTCAACCTGTTAGGCATATCTGTATGATGAAAGGGAGCCTGCTGGCCATAAAACATGGATGGAGCAATCACTCTTTATTTCATCTATATCCCCCCCCCTCCATTATTCATTCTTTTGGCCTCCGATACCATTTCTATGCTGATGAGTGCGAGCTGCCAGATTTTACATTTTCAGCTTTAAGATTTTTGTTTTCATGCTTCTTTATACAGCCCACATCTGTATGAGATTTGATGTTTTTAATATATGCAATGATTTTAATTGACTGGCATCCTACTAAGTTCTACTCAAAGTGGATCCAATGAAATTAGTGGACCCAAGTTGCTTATGTCTATTAAGTTCCATAGGTTTACTCTGAGCAAGACTAACATTGGATAGGGTTCTTTTTTACATAGGAAAGTGTAGATGTTTTTATTGTATTGTGATATCACTTTGAGATCTTTAATATGAAATGATGAAGAGGAGGAGGAGGAGTTTGGTCTTGATATCCCGCCTTTCACTCCCCCTAAGGAGTCTCAAAGTGGCTAACATTCTCCTTTCCCTTCCTCTCCCACAACAAACACTCTGTGAGGTGAGTGAGGCTGAGAGACTTCAGAGAAGTGTGACTAGCCCAAGGTCACCCAGCAGCTGCATGTGGAGGAGTGGGGACCCGAACCCAGTTCACCAGATTATGAGTCCACAGCTCTTAACCACTACAATAACAATAAACAATAACAAAAAAATGATAAAGATAATATTTTTTCATTCTAGATGGCTTCTGATCCTCCTTTGTTTTCAATCTTGTTGCCACTTTCAATCTTCAAGCTCATAACTTTGGTTTTATCTCTTTCCCTCCCTCACAACACTGCTGCTTTTGTCTTGTGTGTGTGTGTGTGTGTGTGTGTGTGTGTGTGTGTGTGTGTGTGTAATATATATAAATTTGCCCTTTGATGCTGTAAAAACTGTGTTTTTACAAGTGTTTGCGACCAGCCTCCTTACTTTTCGATTCACCTTCTCTTTAATGCTTTATGGCTGCAGGGTTGGTATTACGGTATAACAAGGATGTTCTCACCCCATATAAATCTGCCCAATCTGCCCAGTCTAGCCCAATTACTGACTAAATTCTGACCCTAATGATCAAAGCAAAAGGGTTTTTGCAAGGCGGGGAAGAGGAAGCTGAAGACAAGTTTCAAAAAAGGTCTGTTCTTAGATTTACTGAAGATTTAATTGCAAAAAGAAAACCCAGTACATTTTAAGACCACGTGTTATGGTTATTTTCCTAAACTTCTCAAAAGTCAAAGCAATATTTTCTAAAGAAGTTGGGAGTTCTTGATTGAAGCTTACACAAAAAATTGTAGAAAGGCAAGAACTCTGGCCAGAAAAGTAAAATTGTGTTGGGCTAATAATTCAATCATTGGTCCAATCTTGTCTACCCCAGGGGTTCCCAAACCATGAGCATTGTTCAAGTCGTCTGTCTGTGTCTTTAAAAATGCAACATTCAGCCCAGTGCAATACAATTGCTACAACATGCAGAAAAATCATTAAGTGGTCTGCCAAGACCTTCAGCAATTTCCAAGTGGTCCATGTCCCACAATTAAGATGGACCTTTATGTGCTGGCAGAAATGCCTTCATTGCCAGAAAACTCATGATAAAAATTACTTATCAGAGAGGACAGATTGGGGGGCAGAGCCCTGCCTTTCAGAAGAGGAAATACTGTTGCCTCTGAATAATTTCCCCTCTGTTTCAAGCATTCTCATATCAGCAGGCTGGTAATTTCTCTCTCTCCTTTGGGGTAATTTTCAATCCTGCAAATGGGTTGTTGTTGTTGTTTTTTAATTGCATGCCAATTATTTTTCTCCCACAGTCAGGCAGCATCTGCAGAAAAAGGCATAAACAAACCACCTTTTGATACCTGTGTTGGGAACAATGTGATTGGCTTCAGCTGTGTGGTCTATTCCATCTCCCAGCAAATGCTTATCAGCTTTTCACACCTACAGGAGACTCTATATATATATATTCCGAGAATCACAATTTATATATAGGCAAATGAACATTAAGTAAGAAGCAATGTGAACACAATAGTCTTGCAATCAGAGGTGGTGTTAGAATCATAGAGTTGGAAGAGACCACAAGAGCCATCCACTGCAACCCCCTGCCAAGCAGGAAACACCATCAAAGCATTCCTGACAGATGGCTGTCGAACATGTACAATGGTGCTTCCACTCTTCAGTGGGGGTGAATTTGCCTCACTCCAACCCCCTGGGAAGAAGACTCAGTGTGGTTTTGCCCTGTGGGGGAGGAGGGGAAGGGAAGGGTCAGAAGGCAGGTTTTATAAGCCCTCCACTCTTCTCTTTGCAGCACCTGTTCTGTGCAGGAGGGTCTTTTCTAGTTGGGGGCTGAGTAGGAATTTGAGGGGGAGCCTGGATTGGCCTTTGAACTTGGGTGGTGTTTTTGTTTTGTTTAATTGGCTTTCAGTCTGAAAAGACAAGTTAAGATCTGGTGAGGTAAGGGCACTCTTTGCTACCTTATGCTGCCTTGGACTGGGGTCCTTTGGGGTGCCCTTCAGGCTCAGCAGATACATAGGGGTGGGGTCATCATAGGAGCCAACTCCTAGGGCCCGCGGTCCCCCCCCCAAGTTGATGGGCATTGCCATTCAAATGGTGTGAGTGTGCCACATTCTTTTGATTGACTAAACGATGGCTGGGGGTGGGGAAAGGTGTGCTTGCCAGGTTCACATCCCCAAGGTGTGGGAAATCAATAATAAAATACTTTGAAATGGAGGGTAGGCTGGGACTGGGAGCTTAATAGCAGAGCAATGCTTCACATTCAGAAATTCCCAGGTTGAATCTACAGCACCTCCAGCTAAAAAGGTCAGGTTGCAGATTGTTGGAGAGGTATTTTTTCCTATGATCCTTCCAGACAGAATAGGCAAATACTAGGCTAGATGAAACAGACCACTATGGTGTTGACCCATCAAGACCTTCTCCGTGGTAGTTCTCCTTCTGGGGAATGTGCATCTCTCTATCTCATTATTGATTTCTAGGAGGAATTTTTAAGCATTCCTATTTACCCTGTTTGAATAGCTTTAAAAGAGGATCAGACAAGCTCACAGAGGAAAGGGCTCCCAATAGCTTCCTCCAGTTGTTCCCCTTCTGTCTCCCTCAGCATTTTCTGCCACTTATAAAGCAGAAGCAGACCCACCCCCTCCTGGTTTTTGTACACAGGCAGAGAGACACTCCGTCAGCCCACAGGGGATTAAAGCTAACCATATAATTTCACTATAGGTGAATTTGACAGCAATACTACTAGAGATATAAATATCAGCAGGCTTGCTTAGACACAACAGCTGCTTCCCCCCTGTGGACAATATTTCTTAGTCCCACACAATAAGCTGCTTAACAATCTCTGATGTATATATAGAGAGAAGGAGAGAGATAGACATAGAGAGAAAGAGATGCACTTGGAATATCACCCAAACCCTGAAAGCCAGCAACCGCTCCATTTTGCATGGATGATGCTTCCTTTGAAACCACAATGCACTCAGATCTTCATTGTTAGTCTGCTTCTCACTCTTCTTTGAAGCTTTAACTTGCTGTCACTTGAGATTGTGCCATGCTGGGTGGATAAAAGGTTGGCATTTTTAAGCAGCATGCTTTCAATTGTTGTATGCCAATGTAATGCAAATATGACATTTTAGTATATTGCCTCATTACAATGTGAAGATGTCTGAGCAAAGGTGAAGTACTTTGCAATAGTGCGTCAGATTGCTGACATCTGGAGGACTCGACACTCTTGAACCCTAAAAGGATTCACTTTGGCTCTGCTCAAAATTTGTTGATACTGTGCTTAACTTTGGATACACAGATTTCTCAAAAAACTTGTTTCCCCTCACTGGGTATTTAAGCAGCTCCGCCTACTGCATGCATAACAAAACCATCACAATTTTGCCTATCAGTTGTATACAAAGTAAGATAAGGATGAGACCTTTGTCTCATGTGGTATAATGGTTAAAGCAGGGGTAGCCGATGTGATGCCTTCCAGATGTTTTGGACTACAGCACCCATCAGCCCTGGCAGAGCGGCCTCTGGTAAAGGATGGTAGGAGTTGTCACCTAAAACATCAGAAGGCACCATTTTGGCTACTACCACAGAGTTAGGATGTTGACTCCCCCCCCCAATGAAGCTCATTGGATGTCCTTGGACAAGTTGTCATTGTTATAAAATCATATTTGGGGGAGGGGGTTGCAGAACACCATTATTAATGAACAGAGAGGGGTGACCGAACCTGACAGCTGCAGTTACCCAGAATCCCTCGCAACACCACCTTCTTCGCCTCTGCTCCACTCAAGAGACCCGCACCCCTCCCGCTTGGACTCAACCCTGCCTTAAGGAAGGCTTAAGGATCAGCATATGCGCACATTTCCACATGACTAGCAACTTGGGAGCCATAATTCCCTGTCAATGGTATCTCATTCACAATGGAAGACTCCTCTGAACAAAAGACAGTGATCAACTCTTATGAAAATGTTAATTTCTCTTTGTGTTTAGGAATTCACACCTGGGAGGGGTGATAGGAGGACTAGGAGAGGTGTCAAAAGTGCTCAGATTTCTACCTTGAACCCTCCTTTTTTGTGAGGTATTGATTACATAGCTGTGATGTAGGAATGATGTATTGGGGGTGTTTCTTGGTGATGGGAAAACTGATAAAAGTGGAGGTTCTCTTTTGTTCTGGGTTCCTTCCTTGTTCTCCTGCGTGAGGGGAAGGACCCTGTTGCAACAGCAAATAAAGGCTTTGCTTCTCAAACTTCTCTGGTTGGCCTCTGTTATATATTCTCCGACCGATGGAGAACCCAATAAGGCTCTTGTGTACCCCATAAGGGAATAAGAGCAGATTTTGCTTAGAACAGATGGCGACCACGAAGGGACTTTTCGGTTACCCGGATTCTGGGGGCGAGGGGGGAATGATGCTCTAGCGCGCACCAGGCATTTTGCCAGGAGGAGCAGCAGTCCTGCAGCGATCCCAGGGTCTAGAAATAACTGGAGTTCTGGCGGGGCTAACCAGAGGAAGCAAAGTTTTATCAGGTCGGCCTTAAAACAACCAATCAAGAAGGGATCATCAGAAACAGAGCGCGCTGCGACGTGAGTATCAATAGGGAAATTGGCTTTTCGGGGTGGGAATTGTCACAGCAATCAAACTCTTTCCTATTTTTCACAGCCAAAAGCCCAAAGCCGAGTCTGCCCAGGCTGAAGGTTTTGCGGCTGCCCTTTTCTCTCCAAGGCTTGTTATCCGTCGGAGTCTGCCCAGATAGCGAGCCTTGGGTAATTTTACCTTCTCTCGCCTGAAACTCAAGGGTCCATCGCTGTCCAGAGAGAGAGTTTCAAGGCACCCTCTAACTATCCCGGGTGAAGACGCCCCCCTGCCATGGCGACCCTTGTTGGGTATGACCCATGACCAGGGAATGCAAGTGCGCCCGTTCCTTTCCTACTTTGTATTCCTCAGTTCCGATCTGACATTGCGTAGGCAAGCGTTCAGTAGGACCTGAGTCTAGAGTGTAAAAGGCAGGGAGATTGCTGTGGCCCTATTAAAATGTGGGTGGGAATAGGAGTCCTCCTCGGAGTGTGTCCACTTTCCTAGAACGTTTTCCTAAAGAGACTTTCCAAAATCCCATTTTCCTTTAGGAGACCCCTTATAGCAACCTTTCCTAACCCACTTTCCTATCGGAGTCAGTCCACTTTCCTATCGGAGTCAGGCCACTTTCCTTAGACGTGCCCCAGGTTCCCCAGTTTCCCAGGAATCCCCAGAACCCCGAGAGACCCCCCCAGCCCCTTCGGAGACTGTCCAGGGCTAGAACTTGCGCAAGTGCCCCTTCGGAGACTGACCAGGGCAAAAATGGGTGCACCCCTGTCCTAAGAGACAACTCTGCAGGCTTCAGGGGAGAAATAAGCCCAAGGAGAGCTTACTTCCCGTCTGAACTCTGATAAACGCCTCCAATTGTATTTAAGAAATGTTTCAGGGTCTAAAACAAAAGAAAAAAAAACCAAATCAAAATGCAAGCTTGCTTAAATAATTGTTATGCAAGGGCTTGATCAACCCAAAAACATGGCAAATATTAAAAAGAGTGGACGTAGTGTGTAAAGGTTTGTTTTAAAGAGGCTGTAGAAGGCAATTTTTTCCTCTCCAAAAGTAAAAAGAGGGGCAGGATGAAGGAAAATAAAGAGTTGTAACTTTGAAAATGCTTGCTCAATGCTTTGGAAATATTTCGAAACTTGAAAATGTTCACTTCATAAACTCCAGCTATAAGTGGATAAGAGATGTTTAGAAATGTTATGGGGTTGTGTTTAAATTGGCCACAACATCCATAGACTGCCTTCTTAAGTGTGCATAGTTAAAACTGCCAACTTGTTTTAAATTTCTAGTATAAAGAAACAATGTTGAACCGATCAATCTTAAACATGATAAATATGAGAATGAGGTGTGCAAATGTTTGTTATTGAGAGAGGCTCTAAAGGGGAGTCTTTCTCCAAGTGACTAGAGGAATATTGACTAAAGGAAAATTGAACAGCTATTCCTATAAAGGTGATTTGTTTGTCAAAAGTAGAGCTTCCATAGCCAGGGATTGTCTATCTGAGTCTAGTTTTAACTTTGATCGTGTTGGACAGAAGGGTTATTGTCGGGCTCCTGATATCAGTCTCTTAAGGAAAAAAACTCATCTGCTAAAGGGTTCTGTATAAAGTTGGTATTTTCATTCAAATCTTGTGAATCCTGTATCTTAGAGGGTTAGACTAAATGACCTCAGGGTCCCTTCTAACTCCCATTTTAGAGCTATGTGAAAGGCAATGTGTCTGATGTGGTGATGGGTTGAAATTCAGCCCAGCTCTGCTTTCTGGCAAGGAAAGATTATTGGGTTTCAGAGTTGGAACAAGAGTGTCATTTTTTTTATATGGAGTGATTATATAAGTTTTTACCATTTTGTCTATTAAGGTTTAAAGTTTAAGCACATATGAAAGTCTTGACCATTTTCCCTTGTAAATAAATGGCAGAAAATATCTTATGAATTGTGACCCTGTAGCCATTTTCCCATACATGAGGGGGCAGGGAATTTTAGTCTGCCCATGGCTGAAATTATTTAAAACAAACAAACATTTGCAATTTATGAATTCTGACTGGTCATTTACCCATACATAAGGGGGCGGGTCATTGTTCCGCTAAGGACCAGAGGGAAAGCACACTAATAATAATAATCCACATTTGTGAAATTTTGAATAAAAGTCTGCACCCCAAAACCCTGTAGATAAAGGGGGCAAATCTAGATTTATTTTGCCTGGGGTATGAGATGTTTATATAGTACAGTAAACATGGCTAATTAGTGCCATGACTTCATTAAGTAGTTTAATTTGACCAAACTTTTCTTGCAGCTTTCTGGCGAAAATATTGGGTTGCCTGGATATTGAAGTTTTATATATTTAAAGTTTAAGATTTATAAGCCTGCTTCCTAAGCAGCAAGGAACAGGAAATAAGAGGTGTCAGAAATATCTCAGGATACAAAAGCTATAGAAATGGATTTAAACTGACCAAAAGAATTTAATTTGACCACTTTTGTTGCTGGTTTGGTGGAAGTGTAAATTGCTGGGTTTTTGTGTAAAATCTAACCTATTCACCCTTCCCTTCCTCTATTCAAATGGCGATTTAGCCAACAGCTGCAACACTTTCAAGTGGTACAATGGATTTCTGAATCACAAACTCTGTACATGCACAGAGGCTATGCCAGCTTGAAAAGAAAAATAGAGAAAGAGAAAAGGAGGTTTAAAAAAAACAACAACCAAAGGCTGAAGGGCCTGTGCCCTGCAGGGGGAAATTTGTTTAAATTTCCTTATGTGTCTTTGACTCCAGGGGTCACTTGAGAAAACAAAAGGGTCAAGTGCTGGACCATCATTCCAAATATAATATGCAACATTTCTTTCCAGAGGTAAATATCTCAGCACTCCCACTTTGAGTTCATCTCTTGAGTATTTGTTGTTGTTGTTGTTTGTTTCCCCTTTCAACAGGAGAAAAAGGAGGTTGTAACTTAAGAGGTGTCAAGGTTATACTCTGCACATGAAATATTATTCAAATTTCTAAATGTAAAGCGCCCTTCACACTTGAAAATTCATAGAAAATCTCGCTGTCTTCTCTTCATACTACTCTGATGGTCAGACCCACCCAGGTGACAGACTATGCAAACTAAGGCACTATTGTTCTTTCCCAGGCACTATTGTTCTTTCTTTATCTCGCATTTGCATTTCACCCCAAACATTAACTCCTGCATAACCTCCCCCTTGCAAAGTTCCAACCTAACATGCAAAAATTATTCTCACAGCTTTCCCAGGAAGAACATTTCTAAAGGATATGTGAACCTTTAAGAAGACTAAACCCCAGTAACAAGTGTCTTTTCTTTTCTCCCACAGCAAAAAAAAGGGGGGGGGGAGTGAAGAGATACAAACAGTAATTTCTCTTAGCCTTTCTTTCAGGCTGCAAAAGGAGCTTAAATCCCTGCTATATTAGTTGACTTCCCTCTATATTTTTTATATATATATTACTTTGACGCTTCTCTTTAGGTTACAAATAATCTGCTTTCATTTATTAAATCAGTTTTTCCATTATGTCTATGAAATTAATCTAACCATACTTGCACAACTTTAGATTGCTACTCTCTTTGTTTTCATTTGAGATGCTCATTATTAGAAATTGTGTGTTTTAGCATTTATTTATTTATTTTGGTTCCTCATAGGTCAGTGTTTTGTTTTGTTATATTTTGGGGCATGTCCATCAGTCCATCAGTCCATTCAGGTACCATCTGTGTTTTTCCCCATAGAGTTCTCTTTTGTCAGATAGCACATGATGACTTTTAAGGTTTTTTCCCATTATTTTACCATTCACCTTCAAATCTTTAGGTTACAGTCCAATATTAACCTGTATGGTCTTTATAATGTCTTCATATTATTTGATAATAATTCTTTTTTTTATCTGAGATTTTTGTGTCAAGTCCATCTGAAAAAAAAAGATGTTTGAGTGGTAATCTAAATATTATTTTGTTCTTATTTTTGCATTATTTCGCATTTCTACTTTTTTGTATTTCTACTCCTTATTTCTGTACATGTGAATGTAACATCTAAGTCATTCTTTCCGTAGTAGTAGTAGTAGTAGTAATAATAATAATAATAAACCCCTAGGTAAAGGAAAACAGACTTAGAAGCTAACAACAATAGTAATTATATAGAAATGTGATGAATAAAATACTTAATGCATCGAGATTTTATTGTTTGCAGCTTCCCAAGAAAACTCCAGGAGATATTTCCCCCCCTTTTCCCCCTCTTCTTTCCTTTGGCCTTTGCCCTTTCCTTCTTCTAACTGTGCCCTTAAGTACCCCAAACCCTGCCCCTTACAGCATACTCCTTCTACAGATGTTACTACAGACGCAATGATGGAAAAAACCTTGAACCCAAATCCTCCGGACCACAAGACTTTTACCTGCAACAACAGACACCAGAGTTTTCAAACTGGCCACAACAATCTCATTCCAAAAGGATATGGACTGACAAAAGGGGGGGATTGGGGAAATTTACAAAGGGGAGGGAGTTGAATTGTAAGGACATTTTCTTTCCCTTTCTGACCTCAAGCCCATGTGCCCAATGGTTAAGGATGTGAGAAAAAGCAAGAACTGCCTCAAAACCACGATTTCCTCAAAGACATCCAACTGGGGTGGAATTACTAATTTGTAGGTTTTGTGTATTATGTGTTATTATGTAGGGGGGTGGAGGGCTGACAAAGGGGGGAAAGTGAATTGCAAGGACATGCTCTCTTTTGACTTCAAGACTCTGTGCCCTGTTAAGAGTTGGCCTCAAGATATGCAACTGATATATAATTATGTTTTATGTTACGTGATATTATGCAGAAACGTTGACCTATGTCTGACAAGTATATGTTATTTCCACAAAGGGGGGGGCATTTCTGTGTGTAATTGTTTTCATGTTTAATGTATAGTAAGTTATTGTATAGTGTAACATTCCTTATACACCCAATGGTGGTATTATTCCTTATACGCCCAATGGAGGACTCATGTTTTCTAATAGATCAGGCTATTGCATAGTCCATTATTGAGATTTAGATCAATTTATGACCACATTTCCTTATCTCACCTGGCACTTTGTAGTGTGCCAGCCTTCTTTTTACCAAGAAGCAGTTTCAGGATCCATGAAAACAGCAGATACAAGAAGGTGTATATGCCTTGATTTACCAGGAATGATTCCTTATAGAATTAAATTGACCAATTTGGACATGTGCCCTTTTCAGAATGGTTTTTATGGGGCTGTATAAATTATAATTGGGTCAGTTCTAATTGGGCAAGTGTATCCAAGGTGCAAGTAGCTTTCTCCCTTTAAGAGCAACTGAGCAACTCCCTACTACAGTGCAAGACCAGAGCCTATAATAATAAAATCTCATAGAAAGCCCAAGGCAAAGGCATCTCTCTCATGACATGTCCAAACCTGTGGCAGCTGTGGTGAGTGCCAGGTGACATGGTCAATATGAAAGCCCTAAGGGGATTCACCAGGGATTGTTGCTGCTGTGCCATGATGGAGGTGTGGGACCAGAAAGCTAACTTTGACACCTGAGAACACACAAAAGGCAGACTCAAAGGAAACTGCATTTTTCAGTCATTGACGGACCTTCCCAGTAAATGTAAGGCATAGACCATTTCTTATAAAATGCTTCTCCCAAGCCCCCCTTCGAGCCGCCACCACATACCCTGAGGTTGTGCCAATGTACCATCTGGGAGATGGAGAATACGTCACTGTTGATTATGTGAGGCAATGATTGGTTGTTACACAACAATATTGCCTCAGAGACCCTGTTGCAACAGCAAATAAAGGCTTTGCTTCTCAAACTTCTCTGGTTGGCCTCTGTTATATATTCTCCGACCGATGGAGAACCCAATAAGGCTCTTGTGTACCCCATAAGGGAATAAGAGCAGATTTTGCTTAGAACATCATCTATCACTTGAACCTCCCTTGTCAAGACCTTGTGTGTGCATGGGCAAAGGTCAGTGAAACAGCACACACCTTATCTGCCGTAGGTCTCAGGGTCCATCTCCAGTTAAAGGGTCAAATAGCAACCTTTTGGTTTTAAACATTTAAAGCCTTATAGAACCTGGGTCCAACATATCTCAGGAGGTGACTTTCCCTGTATGAGCCGTAGGTATGTGTCAAGTTCAAGGGGAGAGCATCTGCTCTGCATGCAAAAGGTCCCAGGTTCCATCCGTGGTATCTCTAGATAGGCCTGGGAGAGACCTCTGGCTAAAACCCTGGAAAGCTGGAGGCTCCTGGCATCCAGAAGTTTTATCTGAAGGAGGAATCTTCAAATACAAATCATATTTCATTTGGGGTTACATTTCTCTTTGTGGACAAGGCCCTGCTTAGTCTTCTCTCTCTGCTCCCTGCTCTTACTCTCCCCACCACCCTGAACACATTTCTGGCCTCCTCACTGGCTCAGCTGAAGATCACAGCATCAAACTGCATTGAACTCAAATGCCTCAGTGCACCACAGTGAGCCTGGTTACTTTGTCAGAAAGCCAGTAATTTCATTATGCTGGAATAAAATGAGAGATACATTCTGTATCAGTCTTTCAGAATGACCGAAGGAAGGTTGGTGTACCCAGCTGGCTGAGTGAGGTTTTTGCTAATCTAATAACTTACCATTTTGGATGAGTCAACAGAATTTGCAAATTCCCTAATCTCATTTGTGCTAGTGAATTGCAGTGCATGAACCTGCAGCCATTAGCATTATAACCTCATGTGTGTGGGGAAATTTAACTTTGCTTTATTACTTGCTCCTTCCCAGAAGCTAGAGTAGCCATCCAATTCCACCTACTTGGTACCTGCTTTAATAAAGTGTCCGAGGAACTTGAAGAGGGGCAAGCAAGCAAACATTCCCCTGTCTCAGCAAGGGCTCCACAGCCGTGGGATTTTCTTCTCAAGGAGCCATTGCCGAACCAAGACATTTTGCTGTCTGATGCCTGACACCATCTCCCTGCTAGGGGCCAAAACTTTACAAAGTCTTGCTGCATCATTTAGATACCAGTTCCTGCCTTCACCTATTTCCTTTCATGGTTTGTCCCAAACATTTTCATGTTCCCACCTAGACAATTTCTCTCTCACTTCCCCACACTCAAAAGCTAGGGAGGGGGTGACTGTTAATGGCTGCTCCCACATCCAGGAGCAGTCTTGGATAGTCTTTGGGAATATAGCACGTTGAGTGAGACCAAAATCTGGTGCCCACAAATGGATCTTCTCAATTTTGCACCCCCTTGGCTCAGTGCTCTGTGTGAAGGAACAACCCACACTGCTCTAAATCCGATGCTGCCCATGCCAGCCTGCCAATGCTCAAAGATCAGTGGCTGAAGACTGCATGGTGGTTGCTACATGTGTGAGAGAGCCAGAGAAAGAGCTCATTCCATGATGGCTCCTTGTATGCGGAATTCTCTTCCGACTGAGGTTGTGTCCAGCCTCCTCTCTTTATAGCTCCAGGCACACACACCTTTTGGGAGGGCTTTTGGAAGAGGAGAGACATGGTTGTTGCTGCTGCTATTAGTAATTGTCATTCAGCAGTTTGTTGCTGTGCATTTTTAATAGACTGTTCTTGTTGCTTTTTTAAAAATGGATTTGATTATTTATTAAATAAATATCATGTGGCTGCCATTCACCAGAGTGTTGCTTCTGCCCACCCCAAATTGTATCAGATAAGGCTACTGCATGTTCCAGAATACTGCGATAACAGACCAGGGGATGGAAGGAAGGAAGGAAGGAAGGAAGGAAGGAAGGAAGGAAGGAAGGAAGGAAGGAAGGAAGGAAGGAAGGAAGGAAGGAAGTCTCACCAACTGCCCAAATTCCTGGGAGAACCTCATGATGTCAGTGGCAGGAAACAAACGCTGGAGGGATCATAGGGTCATAGAGTTGGAAGAGACCACAAGGGCCATCCAGTCCAACCCCCTGCCAAGCAGGAAACACCATCAAAGCATTCCTGACAGATGCCTGTCAAGCCTCCGCTTAAAGACCTCCAAAGAAGGAGACTCCACCACACTCCTTGGCAGCAAATTCCACTGCCGAACAGCTCTTACTGTCAGGAAGTTCTTCCTAATGTTTAGGTAGAATCTTCTTTCTTGTAGTTTGAATCCATTGCTCTGTGTCCGCTTCTCTGGAGCAGCAGAAAACAACCTTTCTCCCTCCTCTATATGGCATCCTTTTATATATTTGAACATGGCTATCATATCACCCCTTAACCTTCTCTACAGGGGCTGTAAAGTATCACCACCATTCCCTCAGCTACCTCATACCAATATTAAGGTAAGCACAAAGCTCCCCATATTTCACATAGTTTCCTTTCCCCAAAATATTTTAATTGAATTTTAATAACAACAGGGAAATAATAATAACAGGGGGAAAAGAAATGAAAGAAAAATGAGTATTTTAAAAAAAGTAAATTGGCACAATTGCCAGTAAAGGAATGTAGGACCCAACTTTGCGATTTACGGTACTCAGTCCATAGTACAACATACCAAGAGGAAAAGGATATGTTGTCTAGAATTCTGAAGGGGTCTATGGTCAAAATCAAAAGAATTGCAATCTTTTTTATTTGGAAAAAGAAGATTTTTTTAAAAAAATAACCTTGAACAGTACTCAATCCAGACAAGCTCCTGAGCTGCTGTGTTTGTATATAAAATAAAATAAAATCAGCCCCAATGGCAGAAAAGTGACCTTGAGAACTTTGGTCCCTGGACACCTTTAGCTTCCATGTGATATTTTCAGGAAGGGAGGTTTGGCATGTCTTGGGATGTCAACAGTCCAGATGATTGAGATCAAAAGTTCTCCACTATTTGGTAATTGTGTTTTGGGCTGCTGTTGAAATATAGGAGACCAGCTCCTTATAATAATAGAATTGTAGAGTTGGAAGGGACCATGAGGGTCATCTCCCCTGCAGGGCAGGAATCTTTTGCGCAACTCGGGACTTGACCCCATGATTCTGAGATGAAGAGCCTCATGCTCTACCAACTGAGCTTTTTATTCAGGTCCCAAAATGTCTGTCCTCCCCTTTTCCCAATTTTCAACTGCAATTTATTTTTGCCCTCTGCTCTCATTCCACCTTCCAGCAGCACCTCACTGCAAATGACTCCCCAAAGGCCCTTGGCCCAAATCGCTGGCACAGCGCTAGTTGGTATATGCAAAGCCACCCTCAGCAGTTCATCATATGTGCCACTCTCTCTCTTTGGCTTAACCTCATTACTCAGAGATCCCCCCCCACACACACACCTGTCAATAGACACATGAAGCTTTAAATCAGCAAAGCAAAATTGCTGTCATTGTTGGTAACAAGAACCCCCCATCACCTGTCAGATTCATTGCTCAAGTGATGCTTACGGCAGCAAGGAGTTAATTAGCTGGCAGGGGGACAAATGTGACTGACCCCTCCGCAAGGCCGGGTGATTACCATGATATATTCTCATTATGGAAAGCAATAGGCAAAGGAAAGGGAGCTATAATTTATTAGCTCTGTCAAGTCGTATTAAGCTTGTGCTAACTCTGTGCATTTTGATTTGCATGAATGCTTTGGGGATCCATCTCTGGTTTTGAATAAAGAGCTGTGCCCAGTCATTTTAAAGACTCCATCCCCTGAAATTTAGTAGCCCCCATTTCAAGAATTATGGTGGGGAGGGTCACATCACATATGCAGTTGGGGGTTGGGTTGGGGTGTGTGTGAGGCTTATCAAAGTAGCATCAGCATCAGATCAACAGGCCTAAGGGGTCTGCCCCACTTCCTGTCCTGCATCTCCTTCATCATATCAGATGAACAACCCCCCTCTTGGCACCAGCCAAGTAGTGGCCAGACCTTCCAGAGGTTGACTCAACTTCCAGAGCATATGGTGGGAAAACAAGAATGTGTTTTCCACCAAAACCCAGGAACAGCCACATCTTCTCCTCTGACTTCCTCTTTTTCTTCCCTCCTCCTATATGAGGCCACCATGGAAGCTTAGAATCCAAAAGCAAAGAAGCTGCATGTCATGAACCTTTTCCTTCCTTTCCCAATGGGACCTGTGGGGCTGCTCTGCTGGTGGCAGGTGAATGAGGCAGAGAAGCGGGGAGGTGGAACTGGGAGAGCTCCAACTTCCAAGCTGTCAGGTGGAGATGGCTGCTTTTAATTGTTTTAATGGGTGCTGTCTTATTTGGAGGGTGGGTATTGGAAAATAATATATATATGATAAGAATAATATTGGAGAAAACTGGGTATTGAAACTTGCTTAACCTAAATCATATATCCCAGTTTCCAGCGGCCCTTTAAAGTACGCTTCACGCAGAGTATACGCAGTCAGAAGTCAACCTGGCTAAGAAAACACCACCAAGAGCGTAGGGTATTATCTCCCTTATATGAAACCCCTTACTAGCTGCACACTTGTAAAAGTATGCAGATGAAAATATAAACGGTTGGGTTTCTTTAACTGAAAAACAAACTGACTCTAAAGAGACTTTAAACTAAAGATAAATGCTTTCTCTCTTAGCAACTTTATCTACCCACAAACTAGCCACAAACTAGAATTAACAGCAAACTAGCTTTATAACTAAGCAACTCTCAACTAGGAATCTCTTAAACTGAGAATTAAATCACACTGAAAGATATTTAACTGAAAGAGTGATCTACTAAGAGATACATTCAACTAAGAGATGCAGAAGGCTTTCTGGCAGAGCCTTATATACAAGGAGCAGAGCCCACGCCTGTGAGCAATTAACAGAAATCACCGGCACCTGTTTCTCTTAAACAGACAGTATTTACATTAGACCGGCTCTAAAGTAACTTGACTATTCAAAAAATCCAACAGTGGGGTTGTTTTAAATTGTTGTTAAATTTTATATGTTAATTTAGATTCTTGAATTTGTAGGCTGTAATATGGTTTAGGGGTCTTTGTTGGGGAGTGTACTGTTTAGTAGTGTGTATTCATTAGTATTGCTGATTCTTTCGATTCTTTTTATTATGTTTTGATTCTTTTTATTATATATTTTGTGTTTTGTATATTGATACTTTGTGCTGTGAATTGTCCTGAGACCTACTGGTATAGGGCAGTATGGAAATTTAATAATAATACTAATAATAGAAATAAAGTAGTGGTTCAGCCCATCTTTCACCATGACAACGAAGTGAGAGTTAGAATTGTAGAATTCTGAGGGTTCTGAATATCGATAATTGCTGCCATTCTAATCAAAGTTCCAAGTTCTTTCCAATCCTTTTAATCCAACATAGTCCAGATCTTTTTCAACAGCCTCTGAAATATTTTCAAGCAAGATTTACCACAAAGCCTATGTTTTCTGTCCAGCTTTCCCATAAATCCTTGCATTCTCCTTCCAGGCTGGAATATCTTCCAAGCTCCGCCTTTTGACATGGACAGATGCCCTCTTAAAGATCCAATAAGTCATGTCCAGGCTTCAGCTCGTTAATTCCTCCAGTCGTGGATTTGCAGTCTTTCCGGGCAGGGTCAGCCAAATCCAGATATTGACACACATCTTATAACAAACACATGGCTTCCCCCGCCCTTTGATGCTTTCCACTCCCCGGCCTCCATTTTTAGCGAGCTCAATTAAAAGTGCGTCACAAGTCGTAAATCTTCTTAAAACCGTCCACAAAGAATTTTAACAAGCTCCAGCCGTTGATATAACCACCTTAGGGAAGCTTACATTTTACAGGCTTATCTAAACAAATTTAAATAAATCCTCTATTGTATATATTTCAATCTCCACACAGTTTATATTTTTATAACTTCTTGCTTATTCTAGATACTTTAGACAGTCCATCCAGGAAAGGTGTTAAGTATAATCTTGAAACATAAAAATAAAAAGTTCACTTCCCTTTCTGTTCGGTCCAATGTAGTATTTTCTTTCTATAATGCAATATTTCCTTGACTCTTTTATCATTCAAAGGCTGGATTTTCTGGCACTGTCCCCTCCTCTTCATTTGAATCATGTCCATGAATTTAAATCCAATTATTCCTCTTAAATCATGGACTCGTGCACGAACAGGGTGGCCTCCAGGAGTTCCAGCCCCCACGGGTGCTCGGCCCAGGTGCCCCCGAAGGGTCGGAGTGGGTTAAGGGGCATCCGCGGGCCAGCGGCTCCTCCCATCATCCCGGGAGGGTGGGGAGACTGCCTACTCCCCAAAGCAGCCGCCAAATTTCCCCGTGGGAGTCGGGAGAGATGTTATGGGTTAGCCATTTCTCCCGACGAGCACGAGCAGAAGCGCTCCAGATCGCTTCTCGAGAGAGCCTTTTCAGGGGGAGAATTGCCGAGTCAAACCTATAAACACATATCCAATGTCTTATTTATGGCCCTTTGACTAATCTTGTGCTGGCGTGGTCTCCCTGTGTCGGACTCTGAATTAAAGCTGCGTCATGACTCAAAAGTTTCTCGAAAAGTTTCCAGCCGCTAATGCTACAGCTTCTCTTTGATGACCATGATTTGAGGAGTCTTTAACCACATTCCAGGCAATTCCAATAGCGCTGACTTTGATTATTTATGTTTTCAATTCACACAGCATATATATTCAAAGGACCATATTAATTCAATAAATTTCAACTTTCTCATCTTGCTTGCTTTGTAAATATTATTTCCGGTTCTTTAGGTGGGAGGTTGTTAAGTGTAAATATAATAAAACAAAGCTATAAAGTTCTCACTCCCCCCTTCAGTTCCGTCAAATACATACATTTCTTGTTGGTTACATTCCTCTGTTATCTTTTGTTCTCTCAGCAGCAGATTTTAGCAGAATAAATCTTCTTTCCTTGTCTGAAGCATGTCCACGACTTAATCCAATCTTTCTCTTATCATGGAGCCTGTATTCGCTCGTAGAAATGGCGTTCGGGGATCCGAATTCCCACGGGGGCTTTTCACCCAGAGCCCCCCAGCTTCTCCCTTCCCGAGGTCGGAGCTAGTAGTGGGCCACTTGCGGATGAGACTGCACCCCCATACCCTGGGGGGGGGGGCCTTCGGGAGGCTGCATACTCGGCAGCCTTGTAAATCAGCCCATGAGATCGGAGAGATTGAATCTGTCAGCCATTTTCTACTGCGCCCTCAAGTGGAAGTGACAGGCCTGGTTAAACATTTTTTAAAAGAGGGAGAAATCCCATGAAGCTGTTAAGAAATTAATACACATCACACAAAATAGCTGAGAATGAACCCCCCCCCCCATGTGCCACCTGCAAATGGGGCAGCAATTTTTTGGGGGGGGCATCTTTGCTCAACCACCCTTGATATCTGAGGATGTGTACTATAACATTTCTCCTCATCTGGCCTTTGTGAATTTTAAGCATCCCTTTTTACCCATAGGTACCTTTTCCCTAGATTTTTAAAATGGTGAATGTAAAATAAATGTGACTTTTTGGAGTGATTGTTAAAAAGCACAAAACTGGGGCAAGATAAATAGGATGTATGAAATAGTCACACTTTTGCTTAGGCATCTAGAAGTAATTCAGGAAACTAATGGATGGCTTCAGCTCAATGGTGCAATCAGGTATAGAAAAGGTCAATCTCATAGTATGGAAAGCTGTGGAGTAATGAAGCAAAAAACAGTCCTGTGTGCTAAAAGAAGTTCAATTCAAGAGCTTTCATGGAGTTCCAGCTTAAACTCTCATTTCCTGGCACCTGTGCATTTTATGTTTTTAAAGCGTTGACTTATTCTCTCAACTTTTCCCATTCACCAGGAATTAATTCAATTTAATTAGAATATCCTGCATTCTAGTCAAGGCTGACCTAGGACATTTTGGTGCCTGAAGGTGAAGAACAAGACAGGATTCTATCCAGCCAGCCAGCCCACTTGCATGTGCAGAAACCACCTGGCTCTTACTGGTGGCAACACACAGCAGCCCCCTCCAAGTAGCATGAGGTGGCATGAGCTAGTCGAGAGGCCAGGCCAGGCCATGTGGCACACACAGTTCTGTCTTCCAACACTGGAGGATAGATTTGTCTACACAGCAACAACCCAATGTCTCCCTCTGACTTCTTTTCAAGCACGGGAAGACAGGGAGATTATATAGTGCGGACTACTGGTGAGATGATTTTTAGAATGAATACACCTAATACACCTCTCTAATGTAAGGTAAGTGCACCCCACCCATGAGAATTTCACTGAAATTGTGTCTTCCCTTTCCAATTTCAAAATGTGATTTATTTTCTCATCACCTGATGGCAAATGGTCAAAAAGAGAGAATTTGTCAGTACAGTGCCAAATTAGCTGCTCTCTCCAAAGTGCAACTGAAACCTTGCCAATGGATAGTTATTAGGGCTCAGAGCTCTGCTTCTCAGCTTCAATCCAAACTTAATGCAATGGAGAAAGAATAAATAAGCCTCTTTTCTAGGAACCAAAGTGCCCCAGGTTAGTTAGTTGCAACTTTAGTCTAAAAATAAATGACAATACTTATTGCTTTGGTTAATATACGGCCTGCTAGTTGGCCTGACCTTTTCTACATGAAAGCAAGGAATATGCTAGGGAATAGTGGTATTTGGTCTAATGTAGAATTTATGGCAAGCAAAACACCTCTGGGATACGGTCACTTTGACAACGGAACAGTCATGCAGAGAGGCTTGCCAAGAATTGAAAGCAGGGCTGAGCTGAATCATTTCATTTTCTTCCTAACATGTTTTGTGGGGATGAGGCCCATTTTGGGCATCTTCCATGCTTGCCTCTTGACAGTTGTCATCACCACCCAAGTGGCGATGGTACGTGGAAACCCACGAGGCAGCCATGTGTTGTGTCAGCATGAGTAACAGCACAAGGTTTCTGGTGCAAAACCTTATTTGACACATAGGTATTGTGTGACAGAAGTCGTTCATACGTGGAATGGCAGAGTTGGCAGACAGCCAACCCCCTGCAGTGCAGGAATCCCAGCTTAATGCCAAGCCACAAGTTAGATGTTATGCTAAACATACCACCAGTATCATCCCTTTATCTGCAGTCAACAGATCTTTCTAACAACTCTATAACAATTGATTGATAACAGGATTAAAAACAAACATTAATACAACTGGAAAAACCAGATTCATAATGCTAAACACAGAGGCAAAGGCCTGGTTTCTATTATTAAGCAGAGCTTTGTCCCTTGGTGGGCTTTGAATTTTCATGGGAGAATGATTTAAATGTTCCAGTAGAGGAATCTGAATGGAAATCGCTATGGCCAGCTAAGCCTTATAAATCTGTTTCCTCCTATGCAAGGGAATGTTCCCTTAAAGTTCTGCACAGATGGCTTCGTAACCTGTGCTGATGTCTCTGACAACATCACCATCAACACAGGATTGCTTGTAGGGCTGTGGTCTCTGAGGGACATACCTCCATCCTTGGTGAGGATGCCATTCATTCTTCTGGTTACAAGTATATTGAGAGCTACCAAAAAAAAATTAAATCACTTGTTCAGCCGCCCCACCCCCCAAACTGTCATTACAGAATATGTGGACTGAGAACATGAAAGATTGTCACCCTGAAGAACTTGGAGGTTAACTGCAGCTAGGATTTCAATAATCCAGCCATGGAAAACCTTGAAAAATCTACATTTGTCTTCGTGGTCTAAAACGTTATACCATAAAAAAAGTTATACCACAATTGCAGAAAAAAATAGGCATAAACTGATGCGTTTCTGGGGGCATGGAAGATTCAGAATGTTCTTATGTCATCTGGGATTTCATTTTCTCTGCTTTGGACTTAGATGCTCAACATTCAGCTTCCATGCTAGCTCAGGAAATATAGAAGTCTGGCTTTATATTGGTGCATTACCATTTCTACCTCTTATTATTTCTTGCTTGCTTGCTTTGTATGTGGTATGAAGGACTACCCTGTTACTGCACCTTTGGGGATTTTATTACATGGATACTTAGCTGGTCTGCTAAGGATGGCCATATTCAAAAGCTTTGCCCCTTGCTCTGTGGTGGACTTATCAGTGCCCTGAAGCATGAATTAAAAACCATAATGGAACTCTGTTCACAGCCACAATGTGATAATGAGCTTCAGTTATAGATTACTGCCATGTTGGCTCATTAAATGTTTCCAGTCATTATCTAACTGTCACATTAGGGCATTAAATGTTTTCAGCTTTCAAGATCACAAACCTTATAAGAACCTGATCCAATACAAAAAAGTCATAATAAAAACATAACTTTAAAATAAACAATTTATTTCAAATAAAGTAATAAATAATCCATTAGAATATATTAATACACAGGACAATTATATATCAGAAAATAATAAGAATTCACTCATAACAATTGCAATAAATAATTACTAAATTATAATCAATAAAAATAACAGCCAGTCACAATGAATAAAATATGACATTACATAGAAAAACCATGAAAAAGGATCAAATTAATAAACAAAGACACACAACTTATACAGTCATCATTTTTTAGATCTGTTCCCTCCTCCTCGCTCTTCCCAGTTGCTTCTATTCTTATCAAAGTCATAGTCTGGGAAAAGCTCCTGAGGCCGGGAGCTGGGGAAGGCAGGAGGGGAAAGCCATTGCCTGGTGGCCAGATGAGTTTCTCCCCCCTCACAGCATATGTTCTCCAGTTGTTAAGCCGCTTCCTGATTGTTGCTGAGTTCAGGGATGGGGAAACTTTGTGGCTCTGCAGCATCAGCCTCGTGATGCAAATCTGGCTGGCATTGTGGGGCTGTCCATCACATGACATTGCATGATTGACAGAGGTCCTGCTAACCAGTCAAAAGCCCTTGTGCAGCAGCCTGCAAGCTGGTGAGCACTTGGGAAGTGCAGTAGAAGGGACACTGCTAGCCTGGGGATGTGCCCAATCATAGGGAAAAGCACTTCTCTCTCCCCTTGCCCTCAGCTTTGCGAAGCATGAGAAAGAAGCCTGCATTTTAAAGGCTTTATTTGGCTTGCACATGGCTGTTTCCTCTCTGGGAAGGATTTAACGCCTCCTTGGCAGGTGGTGGGGGGAGTTAAACCCCGCTTCATTGGCTGATGGCAAAGGAGAATCAAATGCTGCCCTCCTGCTCATCAGCTGATGGCACAAGGAAGTTTCTTTAGAGCTGCAACCATAATTTTTGCCCCCAAAGGCCTGATTTTTAGCCCTTTAATAATATAATAGCCTCTTAATAGTTAGAGACACCCAGGCCCACTTAATATTCTTGTTTTTCTATCTGTCAAAATGGCTTTGAACAGGATTAAGAAAAGTGCTGAGCACCTCACTTCTCCAAACCCATCCAGCTTTTCTGTTCAGCCATTTTCCTAATCCTGTTGATGTCAAAGTATTCTGGCTTCTGCTATTAAAATATAAACTCAAAGTGAAAAACATATATGTAGCAATTTCAGGATTATTATTCAATACTTGAATTTCAGCTCTGAATATGCTATATAACACTTTAATCTGACCTTAATACCCTCTAAGACATCGTGATAACTTTCGGGGGGGGGAATATAATAAGAAAAATATTGGAGAAAACTGGGTATTGAAACTTGCTTAACCTAAATCATATATCCCAGTTTCCAGCGGCCCTTTAAAGTACGTTTCACACCACCAAGAGCGTAGGGAATGATCTCCCTTATATGAAACCCCTTACTAGCTGCACACTTGTAAAAGTATACAGATGAAAATACAAATGGTTGGGTTTCTTTAACTAAAAAACAAACTGACTCTAAAGAGACTTTAAACCAAAGATAAATGCTTTCTCTCTTAGCAACTTTATCTACCCACATTCCAACCTTCAAACCTCGCACAAACTCCCACTTAACTCCCATTAAACTACCCAAGAATTAACAGCAAACTAGCATTATAACTAAGCAACTCTCATACTAAGATTCAACTAAGGAATCTCTTAAACGGAGAGTCTCTCTTATTAAGATTCAACTTGGAATATCTTAAACTGAGAATTAAATCACACTGAGAGATATTTAACTGAGAGAGTGATCTACTAAGAGAGACAGAAGGCTTTCTGGTAGAGCCTTATATACAAGGAGCAGAGCCCACAGCTGTGAGCAATTAACAGAAATCACTGGCACCTGCTTCTCTTAAACAGACAGTATTTACATTAGACCGGCTCTAAAGTAACTTGACTATTCAAAAAACCCAACAATAACTGTAAAACAACCGTGGATTCTAGCAATGAACCACTGCTGTCAGAAAGAGGGTCCAAAACTCTTTTCCCAAGATGACATCAGTGTAACTCGTTCAGCAGTTCCACAGTGTCTATGAGCACTGCTTTAGCAATAGGATAAAATGTCATCTGTAAAACTTTAGCCATTAGGAGTTTTATACTCACTGGGATATTATTTTATGCTATATAGAGGCAAGTGCCCCTCACCTCCGCATATTTCAATGTGGCTTAATGCAGTTTGCAAGGTGAAGGAGAAGGAGAAGTTCTCACGGAGGGTTACAACCATTTAGAATTCAGAATTAAAACAGTGAAAGCATATTACCCAGGAATGGTGTGGGTCCTGACAACACACATCTCAGGTGCCGAAAGCACCTGCTTTGCATCCAGGAGGTCACATGCTCATTCCTCAGCATCTCCAGGCAAGGGTCTGAAATCTTGGAGAGCTGCTGCCAGTCAGTGTGAACAATACTGGACTAGGTGGACCAATAAAGTCTGACAATGCATTTCATGCTTCTTTGTTGTCCACTGAATCCAACTGACAGGTGAGTGGGAAATAATGGAAGGTTGAGCTTTCCCCTTACCACACCTCATAATGAGTTCATTTTTTTTCTAAACATGCTCTAAATATTTCCATATTTTTTGAAGAAAGCTTGCTAGCATTGCTTAGTCCTCACTCTGTTCTCAGGACTTATAAGCTTCCTGTTTCCTGTGTGCCAGGGGATGGATGCCTCTTCCAACACTGTGGAGAGAGAGAGACGGAGATAATCAGAAAATTATCCTCAGCTCTCACCTGCAGTTTGCCTGGCGGTCTGGCACTCGCTTGCTCCCCCATGGAATGTGAGGGCAGGCAAAGACACTGGGTACATCGAGCACTGCGGCTGCCGCGACCCCTCGATCCTGTTCCTGGAAGCACAGATTATTCTGATAATTGGGTTTTTTTTAATTGGAGTAAACTACAGGTGAGTGCTAGTGAAGGTGAGATAAGAAACTGCAAAAATGAACCCAGCCACAAGGATTTAAAAAGTTTGGATTGAGAGGGGATTTCATTTGGTGAAAGAGAGGATGGGAGAAGGGGAGCCTAAGGTTTGCTTATATCAAAGATTTTCTCTACATTTATAATACATCAACCATCCTGGAATACAAGTTCTTTAAAAAAAATCTGTACAAGTGAGGAAGGAAGAAATTAGAATATAATGTGGAATTTAACAAAACTGGAACTATGTGTGAGAGAGAAAGGAACTGAGAGGGAAGGGGGGAACACTATGATTTGAAAATATGGAGCAAGGTCCTCCCTAACCTCTGTTATCCACAACGAAATGTGTTTGAGATAAGGACAATTGGCCATAAATCAGTGGTAAGCAAGAAATGTGTCTACCAGCTGTGGGAATAGAAGCTTTTGGATTAACTATTTGTAAAATGCATACAATAAGGAGAAAGCATAAAAAACAAACGTGTACATTGGAAGTAACATACAAACATGTATTCCATTAGGGAAAATATAATTTGTACCAAAATTTTGCTAATTTAAAAAAAGGAAAATGCAGAAATGCTAAGAATGAAAGTTAAGATGGGGATGGGGCAGGGATAGGAATCTGAGAGAAACTGAAACTGGCAGATTTGCCTATGTTTCCACATAAGCATGGGCAAAATTCTTATATAATTAAGCAAACATTTTCAAGCAGCCCAACATGTTAGCAAGGAGGGTATTCTACCCTGACAACACACATAGCCCATCAAAACGCCCTCTGGGGGAGAGGTCTGCTACAAATGCAATTACCACAGCTCTGTGTCAGAGCAGTAAATGCCACATTTGGTGTGTTCAAGTGGTTGTGAGGAGGCCTCAGATGTCAAAAGATAATTGTTCTGTGACTCTCAAATTCTCCTTTGCAACTGTCAGGATTTCCAGCTTTCAAGAAGATTTATGATCTAAACTCTTGGAGGGAGGTTTTGCCAAAGCAGCTGTGATAGACTTTGTAGGAAAGTATGCTTCCCCACCCCCACCCCAATTTGGTTTCTAGACTGTGGTTAATAATATTGTCTTCTATATATCAAGCTGGGGAAATATTATAAGAACAAACCTCCTTGGAAGCAGAGTTCTCTGGCAACTAAGCTCCAAGGAGATGTTAGTTGCACATCCTGGTTCATCCCATGTGAGTTTGTGGCCACCAGTGTCTTAAGAGACAACATTGCTTCCAGACTCTGACAGCTGGTCCACTGACTTCGCAGGAGCCAATAATTACAGAAAAAGGCACCAGCCATTTAAGTGTCCAGAAATAGTGGCACTCAAGCAGGGGGGCCTCCAGTCAATGACTATGCAGCCAGTTATCTCCTTGCTGAGACAGTAGGGATGGTTGGATCTCAGCTGCATGCAGGACTACTATCCATGGCATAGAACCTTGACCTCTCTCCAAGGTTCTGATCATTGTCTTGGCACCACTTCATGAGAAAGGCCTCAACACTGGACCTCTCCCTCTGAATGTGAACCTCCCTTTTCAACCACAAAGAGGGAGGTTTGCAGCATCCAAATGTCTCCTAGCTGCCCTTCCCAGGAGTTTAGGATTGCTCCTTAAAACAATATCAAGGAGAGAGAGCATGAAAGCAGTCATAGAATCATCGCAGAAATGTAGAGTTGGAAGGGACCCCAGGGTCATCTAGTCCAACCCCTGCAATACAGGAATCCCAACTAAAGCATACCTGACAGATGGCCATCCAACTTCTGTTTTAAAACCTCCAGACAAGGAGAGTCCACAACCCCGAGGGAAACCATTCCACTGTCCAACAGCTCTTGCTATCAGAAAGTTCTTCCTGAGGTTTAATCAGAAGCTCCTTTCTTGTGACTTGAAGCCATTGGTTTGAGTCTTATCCTCCAGAGCAGGAGAAAACAAGCTTGCTCCATCTTCCATGTGACAGCCCATGAGATATTTGAAGATGGCTATCATATCTCCTCCCAGTCTCCTCTTTTCCAGGCTAAACATACCCAGCTCCCTCAACCATTCCTCATAAGGCTTGGTTTCCAAACCCTTGATCATCTTGGTCTCTCTCCTCTGCAAATGTTCCAGCTTGTCAACATCCTTCTTAAATTGTGGTGCCCAAAATTGGACACAGTATTCCAAGTGTGGTCTGACCAAGTCAGTTTGAATACCAGAAATCATAGCATTGGAATGAAAACTCGGTCGAGAGTGTTATAAATTTATATCATGTTCCCTCTTTTCTCCAAGAAGTCCCAAGCACTGCAACCTTTCCTCATAGGAGAGTCTCTCCATCCCTTTGACCAGTTTGGTTGCCCTTATATAGTAAGAGTGTGACATTTGGATTATTTTATATGATAGTATGCTAAGAAACATTGGACTTCATTACAAATCACTTTGCTGTAACTTTATATGGAAGTGAAGGGTGATTGCTCCTTTCTAATTCATCATGTTAAGTTTTGTACTGTTGATTTTAATGGCTGCTTATTCAGTATATGTTTGCCTTCTGTTCACAACTGGTACTCATTCTTGAGCATGAAAGTAGGTGAAAGGGTGCACTTACAAGTTTAAGAGTGTACTAAAGTCAACAATCAACCCACCACACAAAATGACTATTGCACAGGTTAGAGAATTCTGAATGTATAATAAATTTATTGGAAGCTGGAAGAGAAGCTGCAAGCTGCAGAGAAGAAACCTTTCCAAAATGCCAGAAAACATTACAACGAATTATCGTATTTTTCCTTATTGCCTTTATTTCCCTCTAAGAACTCGCTGAAAAATACCTGAAGCAGGTTTTAATGACTACATTAAGCAGCACTGAAGAAGCAACATGACGTGAATGTAAAAAAGGTGAAGAAATTATCCATGAACATGTTCATCATTGGCTAAGTGAAGTGATGAATTTGGTTTATGTCAGAGGGTCATCGTTGCTACTCTAGAATAACTCCACTTGAGTCCAGTTTGTCTTTGAAGACTTTTATTGTGCATAGTATTTACCGTGCAGAGACAGCTTAAAACATGACCTCTCAGTCCGAAGCAGAATCCGGCAATAGCGTATGTCTGTTCTTACGCCAGCAAAGTAGTCGGGGCACCCCAAAACGCCTCCCCCTTGACCTGCATTGTGGTGCTCTCCTTAACTCTTGCGCCGGAAGGAGCGATGCCCTCTCAGCCTCCTCCTGGTCAAGGCGGTGGAAGGGCTCTCCAGCATCCTGGAGCCCTTGCCTACATCTCTTCTCCCCTGAGCTTTCCCATCGTTCTGCACGCTGGTTTCTCTCTCCCTCTGAGTCTCTCCCTTCCCCCCTGGCTGCTTCAGACCCACTGCTGCTCCCTGTGCTTGGTGAGGTGGACGTTAGGATGATGGGGGCTGGCTCCCTGTAGGGAGTCACCCTTACAGTTTAGCTTGATGTTTTGACATTCTCTTTTCTCTCTTTATTTGCTTAGAAAATGGTTTGGGCAATCAGTGGTTCTCCAGATGTTGCTGAACTACAGCTCCCATCATCCTGACCATTGGTCACACTGGGTGGGGCTGATGGGTGTTGGAGTCCAGCCACATCTGAAGAGCCACAGGTTCCCCATCCCTGATTTAGAACAAGGTGTCTCCCTCGAGCACTAAGATATTGGGTTATAATTTGGCATGCATGCTCAGGATAATATTCTCGGTTTCAGGTTTGAACATCAGGTCAATCACCCCACCCATTTCCAAGGAAGTCAGGAAAGAACTGCATGTACCAATTTATCTTTTCAGGACACTTATATCAAAAAAGGAAATGAGATTCATTTTGCATTTATTACAGTCATACCTCAGCTCCTGAATGCTTTGGGAGTCAAATGTTCCGGCTCCTAGACAATCAAAAACTGGAAGTGAGCGTTCCAGTTTTCGAATTTTTTTTTTTAAGCCGAACATCCAGCACGGCTTCCGCTAATGTTTCCGGCACGCCTGCACAATCGGAAACCAATTGGAAGCTGCACCTTGATTTCCAAACGTTTCAGAAGTTTAGCAGACTTCCAGAATGGATTCTGTTCGACTTCCAAGGTACGACTGTACTTGTTTTTGAGAAACCCATGATTCCTTTTCTAAATGCTTACACAGCAACTGTTCAGCTATCTGTCCTAGGACATTTCCTCATATTGAGGTCAAGCTGGTAATTACCTGGATCTTCGTACCCACCCTCACTTTTTGAAGAGGGGGGCGTTTGCCTGTCTCCCCTGTTTTCCAAGAATTCTCAAAGTTTATAGACAGAGGCTCTGGGATTACACCTGGCAGCAACTTTAGGAGATTTGAATTTATTTGAAGGTGTTCCCTTAGCACCTCTTTTCCTTTCTTGGCCAGCAGCTTCCTCCTCACATCATTTATTCTGCTATCACCAGGTTGGGCAACGCTGTTCTTTTGGGGGAAGACAGAGGCAAAGTAGGTGTTGAGCAGTTCCATCTTCACTCTGTTACCCAACAGCATTTCTCTGTCTTCTCCATGTTCTTCCTCTTGCTTCAAACATAGCTGAAGAAACCTTTTAAAATTATTTTAACTCCTCTTGCAAGCCTGAGCTTATTCTAAGCTTTGGCCCACCTGACCTTCTCCCTGCAACTGTTCCCCTTTTATTCTATTTCTTATGCATTCTCTTCTTAAATCTCAGCTTTTCAGTAAGCTTCTTATGCTGCCACAATGGTTTCTTTAGATGCCTCCCACTTTCTTTCTTGTTGGAATTGTCTGCATTTCACCTTTAAGAAACTCCCATCGATCTTGGACTCCGCTCTCTTTGAGAATTTCTGACCAGTAGCTCCTTAAGCTTTTTGAAACTAGCCTTAAAATTGAGCACATGTCTGACTACACTCAGCTTTCCCTTGCCCTGTATCATGAAACTCAGGAGGACATGATCACTTCCTCCCAAGTTTCCCAGTACTTCCACTTCATTGATCAGTTCCTTCCTGTTGATGAAGACCAGGTCCAAGATAGATGACCCCCTTGTGGCTCCTTCCACCATCTGGGTAATGGAATTGTCAGTGAGGAAGTGGAGGAATTTGTTGGACCTGACATTCTTGGCATAGTCTCCCATAACTATTATTTTGCTCATTTTGGAATGTTTGGAAATCTGCTCTAGGAAGGCATCATCCAAGTCTTCCGTCTGACTTGGAGGTCTATAGCAGACACCCACAGGAAGCTCACTGTTGTTTCTCTCTCCTCCCATTTTTTTAAAAATAATTTTTTATTACATTTTCTGTTTTACAATTTCAAATAAATATTTTACAAACTATAAAATATCCAGTGACTTCCCTTCTTCTCTTTCCATGGTTCATTTTAGACATCTTACATCCCTGCATATTTTACCATAACCATTCAAATCAATTTTCCACTGTTACATCCATCAAGAATTATTTACTCTGTTGAATTTAACTTAATGCTGCCAGAGTTTTCCGCTGTACACAGTTATTTTCCATATACTCAATAAATGTTTTTAAAATCTTCTTTCAATGTAGGTTCTTCTTGCTCTCTTATTCTATATGTTAAACTTGCAAGTTGTGCATATTCTGTCAACTTGAGTTGCCAATCCTCTTTAGTTGGGACTTTGCTCACTTTCCATTTTGGTGCTAATAAAGCATGAGCTGCAGTTGTTGTGTACATGAATAACCTTTTCTGACACCTGGCAATTTCAGTCTGGGTTATCCCCAGCAGAAAGGACTCTGGTTTTGGGGGGGAAAGTAATTTTAAACATTTTTTTAGTTCATTATAAATCATTTCCCAATACTCTTTTACATGTCCACCACATTTGAAAAGAAGAAGAGGAATAAGAGTTTGGATTTGATATCCCACTTTATCACTACCCGAAGGAGTCTCAAAGCGGCCAACATTCTCCTTTCCCCTCCTCCCCCACAACAGACACTCTGTGAGGTGGGTGGGGCTGAGAGACTTCAGAGAAGTGTGACTAGCCCAAGGTCACCCAGCAGCTGCATGTGGAGGAGCGGAGACGCGAACCCGGTTCCCCAGATTACGAGTCTACCTCTCTTAACCACTGCACCACACTGGCTACACCACACTGAACATTCCCTCCACCTCTTTACACTTCCAACACTTGTCTAATTCTATCTTGTAAATCTTAGAGTTAGATATCTTGTAAATCTTAGAGTTAGAGTTAGATATTTCCAGTCCCATGTGCAAATGAATCACTATCAGAGTTCAAGGATACATTCCACCCAGGCAAAAACACTGAAGGAAGATGTGAAGCCAGGCTGGTGAGGGGAGGGTCTGAGCCCTGAGGAGAGTCCCAAATGTCAGATAGGGAGAGACCTGCAGTACCACCACATTTGCCCTCTGGGCCTGAGGTTCTCCACTCATGAAATACAACATGTCTAAAATACAAGGGTATATATTTACGGTAGCTAAATTCTTCTCAGAGTAAACCTACTGAAATTAATAGTTAATAGTTAGCTATCTACATTAATTTCAATGGGCCTACTGTGAATAGGATTGACATTGGATACAACTTGCAAGAATTTTAAAAATACAAATGTATAAAATTTATAATCAGTCTAAGGTCCCATAGCAGAGATAAAAATTATTTTAGCATCAAGTTCTTCTAAGTAAATTACACTGTAACAATTGAGTGTTGAAGTATCACAATGACATCTGCTGTGAGTTCTGGGCCTTGATGAGCAATTCTGAGGTGATCCAGGAGCCTGGTATCAGGACAGACAAGGAAGTTCAGAGTGGAGGGCAAGTCAGGAAACTGGTTTGAAGAACAAGCCAGGACAGAAGAATAAGCAAGGACACAGGAACACATCAGGGCACAACTGAAACTCAAAGCCCACTTCTGTTCAGAGTCAATGGCCCACATGGATGGATGGAATTCATAGAATCATAGAATCATAGAGTTGGAAGAGACCACAAGGGCCATCCAGTCCAACCCCCTGTCAAGCAGGAAACACCATCAAAGCATTCTTGACATATGGCTGTCAAGCCTCTGCTTAAAGACCTCCAAAGAAGGAGACTCCACCACACTCCTTGGTAGCAAATTCCACTGCCGAACAGCTCTTACTGTCAGGAAGTTCTTCCTAATGTTTAGGTGGAATCTTCTTTCTTGAAGTTTTAATCCATTGCTCCGTGTCCGCTTCTCTGGAGCAGCAGAAAACAATCTTTCTCCCTCCTCTATATGACATCATTTTATATATTGAACATGGCTATCATATCACCCCTTAACCTTCTCTTCTCCAGGCTAAACATACCCAGCTCCCTAAGCCGTTCCTCATAAGGCATCATTTCCAGGCCTTTGACCATTTTGGTTGCCCTCTTCTGAATTCACTCAGGGCCTGAAGGCACTTCCCTGGGTTGTTGCCACCTGCATTCGTGGGCCAGCTGTCCTCAGAATCCAGAAACTCCTGACATTCCTCATTTCCTCATTTCAAGTTTAAATATTAGCCCAACTCTATTTTCAAGGAAAAAGAGAAGAAATCCTACTTGGGAATTCCTTCCTTGATTTTCTGTGGTTAATGAAATGTATACCTGTATAGGAGAAAAAACTGCTATTGCTTTTTTGTTACTAGGATATATATATGTATTCCATATTTCTTTTTCATTCATTCATGTGTGTGTGTGTGTGTGTGTGTGTGAATGAATGAATGAATGAATGAAATAGAATGAAATAGAAGAGAGGATAGGATTATGGCTGTGAGTTAATAAAAATGCAAACAGGTGTGGATCTTCTGGGACATAGTCAACGAAACATTTCCTCTCGCTCGCTCCCAAAATGAAATTTCTGCCTGTAAAATGACGGTGCTGCCCCTGTAATCCAAAAGCCTCGAGAAGTGACTGGTAAACTCTTAGTACCTTCAGCAGAAACTCTGCCTAAGGATTTCCCATACAGTGTTTGCCATTTAAATGCAACCTTTAATATTTGATGAATAACTTGTTGCAAGCAAGCGTTTTAATGCCAATGGACATGATGGCCAAATATTCATTAGCCTCAAATGCTGTTTTAAAATATCTGCTTCTCACATAATTATTTGGTCCAATGGGTTTACATTATTTCTGAACCCTTCTGGCAGTAGTATCAAATCTATGATATTGGGTTTTAGATTAAAAGTTTCCCATTTAACAACAGGGTGCTTTTGTGAGGCATGCAATGCAGTAGAATGGGCTGATCATTTAACTTGAGGATTTGAGAATTGCAAATTAGAATGGCCGCCCAAACTGCAACCCAGTTGAGACGGAGGACTTTTAGTTTTTACCTTTCATTGGGACTGGTTTATAAACAGGGCTGTTGCATAAGAGGCCAATGGGGAGTCCCCCACTTCCTCCTCACTTCCCCCACTCCTGCACAGTCACATGACTGATCCTTCTGGGCCCAGGAGGCAGAGCAGAAGGCAAGCAAAGGATGCTGCTTCATCTCCTCATTCAAGTCCACACCCTCCAACATTTCTCCAATGAAAATAGGAACATCCTAACAAAATGTGGGACATTTTGGCTTCTCTAAATCAGGGACGTCCCTGGAAACTCAGGACACTTGAAGAGTCTGCAAGTCACAGCCTGCATGATCAGAGAAGACAGATAGTCAGACCCTGACAACCAAGAGTAAGAAGGGGAGTCCAGGAGGCTCCAGGGCTGGCGGTAGAATCATAGACTCACAGACGTGTAGAGTTGGAAGGGACCCCAATGGTCATCTAGTCCAAACCCCCCTCCAAGGCAGGAATCTCAGCTAAAGCATCCATGACAGATGGCCATCCAACCTTCTTAGAGACCTCCATGGAAGAAGGGTCCAATGAAGAAGAGTAGGGATGAGAAAATCTGTCAGTTTCGCTGTCATGGCCTCTGGGTGGAGGAGGCTGGCTGGGCCAGGACAGAAAACAGGAGTGGCTGCCAGATGACCATAGCTGGCAAGTTCTCCCTTTTTTTAAGGGAAATTCCCTTATGCTGAATAGGCTTCCTCGCGAGAAAAGGGAAAACTTGGCAACTATGCAGATGACTCAAAGGCTGGATCCAGTGTGGAGGAGTGGTCTCTACCTGAGCTCATGGAAGAGGATTCTGCAGAAGGTTTTAGTGAGGGAAATTCCTATCCCTTCCTCTACTAAGAATATAGTAGCTTGCTGCTTGTGTAGGGTTTACTCCTTAGCCTTTTGTTCTCCTGAAGATATCCTGCAAGACAGTGAAGGTTTAGGATCAGAGTTTTCCTTCTCCTAAATGGGCTCCCTTCCCAGGTTGGCAAATCCCATGTGCCCCTCACTTCCCTCCACACACTGCTTTTTCTGGTGGTACGCACTGGCACACAGAACTGGCACCTCCCCTCCCCCAATCAGAGCCTCACACCCCCTTCCCAAAGCCCAAGAAGCTTCTACCTGGCTTACGGAGGGAGGCACAATGCTCTGGCAGGATCTGAGAGCCCTCCTTTGTGTGATGAGCACCGTGACCAGCACCGTTTTCTCAGAAACTGCCTTCTTGACCATTGGACTTACCGTAGTAATGGTTTCATTACTAAGGGCCTTCTCGGTAGTGGTGCCTGCCCTGTGGAATGCCCTCCCATCAGAGGTCAAAGAGATAAACAACTACCTGACATTTAGAAACATCTGAAGGCAGCCCTGTTTAGGAAGTTTTTGATGTTTGACATTTTAATGTATTTTAATCTTTGTTGGAAGCCGCCCAGAGTGGCTGGGGAAACCCAGATGGATGGGCAGGGTACAAATAAATTCTTCTTCCTCTTCTTCTTCTTCTTCTTCTTCTTCTTCTTCTTCTTCTTCTTCTTCTTCTTCTTCTTCTTCTTCTTCTTCTTCTTCTTCTCAACCTGCTAGAGCCTGTCTTCACATGCAGGAGAAGGAATAGGGTGAGTCTAAAAAACACACGCCTCATGTGTTGAAGGCCAAGAGGTGCCTTTGCCAAAAGCTGAAGTGAATGTGCCAGGTGAAACTCTGTGGGGAGGAAATTTCACAACTTAGAGTAAGATACATAAAGTTCCCCGTTCTCCTGACTATGACAAGAATTGGAGAGCAGCTTTGGCCCTGCCCTACAAAATGATGAAATGAGTCTGAACCTAATACAGCTCTATCATGATGCAATTCTGTTAGGACTCCAGGACACAGATGGGGCTTCTGGTCTGTTCCTATTCTGGGAAGAGAGGAAGTGGTCTTATGCCAAATCAGACCATTGATGTGTCTCATTCAGTACTGTCTGTGCCAGAGTCCAGGGGCAGCTATTGCAGCACCTGCCAGAGGTTGTGGACTATACTCCTCATCATCCAAACTGTTGCTGGTACTGGTACCTATACAACTTGGGACCAGCATTCTTCAAACAAAAAAACCACAAAAAAACCACCTCACCCCTTAGATACCCAACTGATCTCTGCACATCTTATCAGGATGTTGATTCTGTACAATGTAAGAACTGGGCCTTTTAATGTGGTGGCAGTGTCTCTTTGCAATGCCCTCCCCTTATGTCTCTGCTGCCTTTTTGGCACCTTCTGTTCAAAGAAGGCTTTTAAGAGGAGATCCTTATTCCAGTATGCACCTGTACTGGAACTGTTTTTCTACATGGAATTGTCTTTAAATGCTTGTAATGTTTTAATACATACAGAATTATATAAAAAAAGTTTTATATAGGAATTGTTCCAAATTGCTTTTACATTTGCTATGTTATTTGTTCACAGTCACTAAGAAATGTTGTTTTTACAGTTATTTTTACTCTGTTTGGTACTATTTTGTATATTGAGACAAAGTTTATTTTTGAATGCTTGCCATTGATTGTAATAAAAAGATGGAAGGGTTGCTTCAATTTGTTTTATGACATTATATTTCATATCGTTGTAACTTGCTCTGGGACCTTGTGGTGAAGGACAGGTAAGAAATCAAATAATAAACAAATAAATAACTCTGCAGGTGAGGAAGGATGGGAGTTACAGCTCACGCCATCTGCCAGTCACCACAAGGCCTGTTCCTGGTCTGCCATGACTGGCAGCATTTCCCCAGGATGTCAGATGGGGTCTTTCATGGCTCCACCAGGGATTGAAGCTGGAACCTCTGGCAGGCAAGCCATGTGTTCTAACACTGAGCTTTACCTAAAAAAAAAATAAAGCAAGGGAAGGGGGGAAAATACATTCTTCATAGGAAGCTGTCTCATAAACTAATATTGTCCATAATGACTGGCAATGGTTCTCCAGGATTTCATACAGGGAATATTTCCAGTCCCATGTGCAAATGCCAGGGTTGAACATGGGCATAGGCACCAGCTATTTGGGGCCCTGGGTGCTCAGGCACCCAAAATTATGAATTAAGCAGCCTCCTCTAACCTGGTGCCTTTGATATGTTCTAAGACTGCATCTTCCATCATCTGTGACCATTGACCATGTTGGCTGGGGAGCGGATGGGAATGGCAGCCCAAAATATCTGGAGGTAGGGGCTGTTAAGTATAACTGTTTAATTGTTCATGGAAATGGAAAATGATTGTGTATTGCTAAAGGGAACATGCAACATTTCATTGAAACTAAGTGAGGCTCTCTGAGTGCCCAATAGGTTGATAATTAACAAATAATGTGTCTCTGCTGCTCTCTCACGTGGTGTTTAACATAGATCACATGGGAATGTTGCAAATCTCCATTTTGTGAGAGCTCATCTTTATTCTGGGTGTGTTAAAGAGGTCTTTCCTGGAAAGAACACAGCCTCAGACTGTAATGGAGTCTGCATGAAGAGAAATAACTTTGATTTTAATTCTGTTTGAAGTAATTTCATACGTCTAAGAAGTTCAGCCTGTGCTAGGACAAGTACATGATTTTGTGCAACTATTTGAATGCATCATTATTGTTGTAGGTCTGTTTTGGAACAAGTTCTGTTAGTAAAGCTTTGCAACCATATTTTTGGTCTGGAAAATTTTTATTCCAAGAAGAATCAGTTTTTATTCATCCTATCGCTTACATATGAACAATATTAATAACTGCAATAGCCTTGTGATACTCCCTCTCTTGTGTATGGATACCTCTACTTGTGCTAAGACCCACACTAAGAGAATTAGCTTGCTATTACTATATTCCTAGCAATGTATAGTAATAACATCTGCCTCACATTTTTGTTTTCAAAGGAATCCTGGTTTTAGCTGGATTAGCACACATTATTTACTCTCCCACTCTCACTCGGGATCCTTTTAATATTGTGCTGGTATTTGTAGTCAAATGTTACTCCTGCCTTCCATTAACATGCAGAAGATGCTGTAAATAAAGCCATTTAATGATGGTAAATAATAAATGCAGCCCATTTAGCAACGATCTCACTGGGATGCCACAGGAATGCTTATATGGTTTTATTTCGAGACAGGAATGCCCAGAGAGAGACTTTCAGAAAAAGGTGGCCCATTCCTTTCCCCCATTTCTGTCAGAGGCAGCACAAAGAAAATTAAACTGACTGCAGAAAATCAAGCCCCCAAGCTCCAGTTTCCTCTAAATCAGGGGTAGGCAACCTCAGGCCTGTGGGCCAGATGCGGCCCAATCGCCTTCTCAATCCGGCCCACGGACAGTCCGGGAATCAGCGTGTTTTTACATGGGTAGAATGTGTCCTTTTATTTAAAATGCATTTCTGGGTTATTTGTGGGGCCTGCCTGGTGTTTTTACATGAGTAAAAAAACAAGTGGAAATCCCCACTTCAGTCATCAGCAGACATTGAAAGGGTGAGGATAACCCTCCCCATTTCTCCTGAATTCAAGGACAACGTAGTAGAGTTAAAGGGTGCTAAGGGATAATGGATCTGACTTAAATTATATTGCATAGGCATCCCTCAGCTAGCCAATGCCCATTGAAGAAGCAACGCCTTAAAAGGGGAGTAAACTCTCTTGTCAGAGAATGTGCATTTGGGGCATCATCAGTCCTCCAGCAGCTGCCAAGGACTTGCTGCCACCAACAGACCTGAGAGCAAAATTCCCCTCCAACCATCACTTGCAGAAAGTTCCAAAGACTCTAGGATCCAGCATGCTCCCAATATATCTTCAGGGATCTAGAGGCCTTTCTGGGTTTTTCCAACACCATTTCAGAATCTGCTTTCTTTAAATGGACTTCAAACCAGGGTTAAAACAGATAGAACTTCCAAATCTAATAGACATCAACAGCAGTAAGACTTGACAATATTTATTTTATTAAAATTATATCTTCCCCAAAGAACTCAGGGTGGCTCATAAGTTCTTCACTAGGGAATGCAATGTTTAAAAATAATCCCAGAACATATTCACTTGCTTTAAAAAGAAAGAAAATGAAATTTAAAAACTTTATGCCGTGTTTTCTCTTACTTTTCCCCCTCTCCATCTTTCCAGTTGTCTTTAAAAAGATTTCATTAGACTTCACAAAGCAGGATTGATCTCCATGGCTGGTGACATTGATTTCAGCTGCAGAAATTATTTGCTATTTGAAAAACACATTTGCCTATGAAAACCACTATAAAAGCATGAAGATTTTCAAGGCCACAATTCTCATTTGGTGTTTTCACAACCATGAAGATGCTTTCTCCCTTCACACCAACCCTTGGTTCAGGTAGAACCAAGATACAATCTGGGAAACTTCAGCACATAAAGGTTCTACCTGAATCTGCTTTGCTAACACGTACAATAACCATGCATGGGTGAATTCTACTCAGTGATCAATACCTAAGAAAGTTCATTGAAACTTCTAATTCCCTGAATCGATTGTAGTACCAGACTGGGATAATAAGTTTTTTATTTAGATTGAAAAAGTCACTACAGTAACTTTTTATCAAAGGCTTAATAATTTGCACCAGCCAGGCATTTGGTGATCTGATAGACAAACAGATCATAGGATTTTGGGACCATTTTCAAGGAAGGAGAGATTTCAAGTTCTCAGGTAGCAGGACCGGGGGAAATATTTTTTTCTGTTCAATATCTAGGAGAACTGCTGCCACTTGGAGCAAAGAATAATAGGCTAGATGGGACAAGGGTCTATGTCAGTGAGCACTACTACTGCTTCCTGGAATTGTCCTCCACACTCAAGGGATAGCACTTCTTCACACTGTGCATGCTTAAACTATGGAATTCAATTCCATAAAATTCTGCTCTGGTCAGACCTCACCTGGAGCACTGTGTCCAGTTCTGGGCACCACAGTTCAAGAAGGATACTGACAAGCTGGAACGTGTCCAGAAGAGGGCAACCAAAATGGTCAAAGGCCTGGAAACGATGCCTTATGAGGAACGGCTTAGGGAGCTGGGTATGTTTAGCCTGGAGAAGAGAAGGTTAAGGGGTGATATGATAGCCATGTTCAAATATATGAAAGGATGTCATATGGAGGAGGGAGAAAGATTGTTTTCTGCTGCGCCAGAAAAGCGGACACGGAGCAATGGATTCAAACTTCAAGAAAGAAGATTCCACCTAAACATTAGGAAGAACTTCCTGACAGTAAGAGCTGTTCGGCAGTGGAATTTGCTACCGGGGAGTGTGGTGGAGTCTCCTTCTTTGGAGGTCTTTAAGCAGAGGCTTGACAGCCATATGTCAAGAATGCTTTGATGGTGTTTCCTGCTTGGCGGGGGTTTGGACTGGATGGCCCTTGTGGTGTCTTCCAACTCTATGATTCTATGATTCTAAGTGTGATTATAGCAGTCAACTTAGATGGGTTTTTGAAGGAAATTGGATAAATTCACAATGCCTTTCCATTACTAATAATCACTTTTTCATTCTTTCAGGATTCGTATGTGCTTTGGTGTATAGAAGACAGCATTACAATGGCTGAAAACAGCACAAGAATGGCTCAGTGTTCAGAAGCGATATGCAGTATTTGCAAGGAGACCCTTGATTCTAAACTAGCCATAGTTACTTTGTGCCAAAAGGGCCCAGATGGAGTCAATGCCACAAGTAAAGATTGTAAAAATGACATTAGTGTGATACCAGGAACAAAGGTACATGTGTCATGCCTTCAGAAATTTGTTGATAAAAAAACCATTGCCCTATTTAACAGCAGACACACAAATATGCAAAATGTGCTTAAAAGAAGTTTTCGCATAGCCGCTGATGGACCATTCAATAATCAGACAGATTACTTAATCTGTGGATCATTGGTCGATTTCTCTTCCAAGAACTTTCCTGCATCACAGTGCCGAAATGTGAAAACAGACACCTTTTCTAAAACTGTTATGGAATGTTGTAAAACACGTTCTGATGATTGGTCTTTTATAGTGAGAGGGAGAATTGAGTACTTTATGTCAGGTCTGCATGCAGCAGGTTGTGTATATCACCAGTGTTGCAGTGCCAACTTTCGAACTGGGAAGCATGTTCCTGAACAGTTTGCGCATCATGAGCAGAATAAAAAAAGTAAGATTGGTCGACCCACAAACCAGTACCTCGAAGAAAATGATGAACAGATTACAATGTCTGATTTATTATCAGTTATGGAAGACTTCTTGAATGGCACTGATACAAAAGCATATGACAGAAGGCATATGAAAAGGAAGCTTATTGAACATTATGATGATTCTATCGAAATTTTAGGTGAGGATGGGCTGTGTGACTTGATTACAATGAGAGAGACAGTGAACCACATACTGAGATCATATTACAACCAACCTAAAGATGTTGATGAGAATACTCAAAAGATGCAAATAATTGAGACAGCTGTACGGTTGATTAAAAGTGAAGTTAAAACACAAGTACTTTCTACAAATTATGAATACCCAGCGCCTTCTGACCTTAAATTAGAAGAGGCCCTACTTTACCTTCCTAATAGCATTAAGCATCTATGCAAGAAACTATTTGTGGGAAAAGAAACCAGAAAGAAAGTAGCTGCAATTGGTGAGTGCAGAGTACAAGCATTTCGTCCAAGGGCTGTGTTGGCCCCCCTTCAAATTGGACTTGGTATTCAAATGTATCACCATTTCTGATCTAAATTCTTGATTGACACTTTGAATACAATGGGATTTTGTTCATCCTACAATGAAGTGCTTAAGTTTCAGCGCAATGCTGCAGTTACCAGTGGAGTTGATATATTAGAAAATGTTGAAAACAGTCACGTTCTTCTAGCTGCGGACAGTATTGATCACAATCTTCTTACACTGAATGGTGAGAACACATTCCATGGTATGGGGATGATAGCAGCAATAACCCCAGCAAAAACCTTTTCTCGTTGTATTCCAAGAAAGAATATATTGAGCTGTGACTTAAAAGCTGCTGCATCTATCAACATTCATGAATATTGATTTGCATCCAGTACTCTGAGTCACTAAGTTTAAAATATTGCCTGATATCTATCCCACAATTGTCAAAGTAGATCTGCTGTGGAAACTGTCAAGGAACTTTGAACAAGCAATGCCAGGCTGATCCGGAATGATGCACTTAATACATAATAACCAAAACAACCAGAAAATTGAGAAATCATCAGTACTTTTCCTACCTATCATTGATAGGAAACCCACTGATGTGACTTGCATCCTGTTTACCTTAACATTCCTACGAGATTTAGCTCTTAAGCACAATATACCAACTATCATAACATTTGATCAGCCACTCTTTTGGAGAGCGTCACAAATAGTTCATTCATCATGTGATGGTAGTGCTCTCAAGGACATCATTCTATTGCTTGGTTCCTTTCATACTTTCATGAATCTTCTTGGGGCCATTGATAAACTCATGGCAGGATCGGGCCTTAAAGAAATCCTAGAAGAGATTTATGGTGAAAATACAGTAGTGCATCTGTTAAATGGGAAATCAGTATCAAGAGCTTTTCGTGGACATTTGATTCTTGACTCATGCTTAAGGGCTGAAATAATGTCGCAGATAATTGAAGACCATTCAGAATTCCCTCAGGTCTTAAAAGAAGCTTCTGCACTGTATGATTCACTAGTGTCCTGTAACAAAACTATAGAAGAAGTGGATTCTTCACAGACTATGATACACATAAGCTGTGCTATGGATGCAAAGAAGAGCAAACTGAAAGCAAACTCAGCAACAAGTAAACTATGGCTTGAGTATCAAAATATGGTTGATCTTGCTAGAAAACTCATCACAGCAGATAGAACTGGTTCATGGAAAATGCACATCAGTGTCTACTCATTTTCACAGCTGCGGGTCACCATAATAATTACTTGAAATCAGCATACCTATATTTGTAGAATGCGACTGTTTCTGCAATGTTTGAAAAAGGATTTCATGTGATACACAGAAGTGAACGGTACTGGGCAGGATTGGGTTCTGACAGTAATCGAACAATGTCTGATGCGCTCTCTTAAAACTACAGGGGGTTTGACCAGAGGAAGTGGATTGACTGACGTTCAGAGAGCAGTTTGGTCTTTATCATGCCTGTATTGTCAGGGTATAATCTAGCTATGCAGGAGTTTACCAATGTGTCATATTCATCAAGTGAACAACACAAGGAACTATCTAGTGCAAGGCTGATTAGAAACAAAAGTGATTCACAACTGGTACTGAGCAAGTTGCAAGCATTCTCACCATTTACACCTGAGTCAAGTCTGCGTAATATTGTAACAGGTGTAACTGCAGATTTGGCAAATGTTAATGTGCATGAATTGCAAGAAGTTGGTAAGGTCATTGTAACTAAACTTTTCATATAAATGTAAGCGTTCTGACAAAACATTAGTGTTCTGCACTGAAAATTCCTGGAGATGATGAAAGAACGATTGACCCAGCATTACTGTTTCAAAGGCTATTGGTCATTGTTAACACAGGCAAACTAAATTTGGAAGAAGTGCTGCAGTATGAATTGTGCTCATACCCACCTTCATTGTTTGAATCATGCTCTATACTCAGGAAGGCTGACAAACCACAGATAAAATAAAAAAATTCCTTCAGTAGCACCTTAAAGACCAACTAAGTTTTTATTTTGGTATGAGCATGCACACGAAAGCTCATACCAAAATAAAAACTTAGTTGGTCTTTAAGGTGCTACTGAAGGAATTTTTTTATTTTACTTCGACCCAGACCAACACGGCTACCTACCTGTAACCAAACCACAGATAGTAAATGCTATCAAAAAATATATGATGCAGAAACAGAATAGTTGTATTACCGAACATGTTCCAGGAAGTGATCAATTTGTGTTAGATGGAGGTTCGCTGCTGTATCGCCCTAAATGGAAGAAGCATGAAATGTATGTTGACATAGCATGTTCGTATGCGAATTTTACAAGTCGTCATTATGGGAAAGCTATTATTGTCTTTGACGGACATGAAAACATCCCATCCATTAAAGATATGACTCACAAACATCAGAAATCTATGTTCTCTAGCCCTGAAGTACACTACTCTCCGCAAACTAAATTCATATTAAAACAAGACAACTTTCTTTCCAATGAAAGTAACAAACAGCGAATCATTCTTCTCATAGCTGAACATTTGAAGAGACAAGGATGCACTGTTGTACTAGGTGAAGGAGATGCTGATGTTGAAATTGTGAAGGCAGCTGGGACATCATCTCAGTTCCAAACTACTACTGTGATTGGAGAAGATTCCGATTTATTGATTCTACTCCTGTACCATGCTAACCATCAAACGGAATTTAATTTGTATTTTCGTAGTGATAAACAAGGAAAAAATCCAAACCACACATTTGACATTATTGCTTGCAGAATGATACTGGGAGCAGAGACCTGCAACTATCTCCTTTTCCTCCAGCCTTTACAGGCTATAACAGCACATCCAGAATATTTGGGATAGGAAAAGGCAAATGTTTCAACAAACTTATCGCAGATAATCGACTTGAATTAGCATCGGCATTTTGTTTGAAAGATCAGTTACATATCAATACAGAAGATGCTGGTCAGAAGGCCATTTTGAAATAACGATTTCTCAGTGTTCCTGTCAGCTAATTTTCTCTAATTTTTAATATGTTATTCTATACCCAATTCTCATCAAAATGCCATGTATAGCGCTTTTGTTGCAATTTTGCCCAGGTCAGTGTGTATATTAACCGGACTAATTGTATTTGAGAGACAATTGTAAACAATTGACATTGTTAGTAGGGTTACAAGAAGTTTTGTAAGGTTAGAGATATCAATTATTATCAATATGATGTTTAAATCGTGTATTTAATATTTTGATTTAAGGGTAATAATAATCATAATAACAAAATGCAATATCAGAGTATAATTAGGAAAACCATTAGTGGAGGAAGTCTCAGGCCAAGATGGCCAAGTAGTTTTTATATTTTATATGTAAGATGGATGTTTTGTCAATTTTTTTAAAATAAAATTTAATAAAAATTATATATAAAAAAGGAAGAATAGGGGATTTCTCAAATTGTCTATTGTGTGTTTTTAAATAAGGTGTCCCAAGAAATTGACATTACACACTGCCATTTTGATGCAAGGTTAAAAAGTGGAGCATATATTATCCTCTCTCTCACACACACCCAAGTGCATACTGAGATACAGCTGACAATTGACCAGTTTTCATTGAAAGGGGCTGGGGGATCAGTGTTTATGCAGTGCTGTTCATAAGAATTTTTTTCTTGAAAGGATGAAAGGATGAAAAGAAATCAATGCCCTTCTGAAATTACTTTTTGCAGAATTGCAAGAAAGTTGAGTGATTAGAGTAATCACATGCAATAAACTACCCTATATTAACATGCAAATTAAATTCAAGATGTTCATCCTTTCCTTAAATTTGCTATTTGGAGCTGAAAGACAAGCCTTGTTACTCATATTTGAGCAGATCCAGTTGTGTGGCTGTCTGTACAAAGCTGTCACACACACACACACACACACACACACACCATCACCAAGCCAATCCCAGCTGCGGTGATTCTTTTGTAATCTACACCCATGAAGCCACAGGGTATGCAAGCCTGCAAGTCACTGAAAAGCACAAAATACTTCCACATTGGTGCTACCATTTATAAATGGATAATTTCTTGTTCTTCAACCAATACTGGACTCTAGCTCCCATCATCCCTGACTGTTGATCAAGCTGGCTGGGTCTGATGGGAGGCAGAGTCCAAGAATCATAGAATCATAGAGTTGGAAGAGACCACGAGGGCCATCCAGTCCAACCCCCTGCCAAGCAGGAAACACCACCAAAGCATTCCTGACAGATGGCTGTCAAGCCTCTGCTTAAGGTGAGTGTGGTGGTTGGAGCCATAGCTGCCAAGTTTTCCCTTTTCTCGCGAGGAAGCCTATTCAGCATAAGGGAATTTCCCTTAAAAAAAGGGAGAACTTGGCAGCTATGGTTGGAGCATCAGACAAGGACCTGGGAGATCGGAGTTCAAATCCCCACTTAGTCATGAAGCTCACTGGGTGACCTTGGGCCAGTTACTCACTCTCAGCCTAACCTAGCTCACAAGGTTGTTGTGGGGATTAAATGAGAAGGGGAAGCACTGTGTAAGCCACCTTGAGCTCCATGGCAGAGAAAGGTGGAATATAAATGCATTAAACAATACACACTACGCATACATAAACTTCTCAGAAAACATGGCAGTGTTCCTATCTGAGGTCTCACAGACAGACAGCCCTTCCTGACTGTTAGGTGTCAGGTTCTAACTTTCAGTTCTCCACTCCCTCTCCTAACTGGATGACACTCCAACCAGCTCTTTTGGGTTACCAGGAGGCTGACCAACGGTCTCTCCTTGAAACCTTCTTACAAGGGACTCACAAAGTATCCTGTAAGAACAAAAGCGAAATTGGGGCTCTGAAAGTACTCAGAATCTTGCTGTTCATAATTGCAGCCTAAATAACTTATGTATGAGCATAACTGATATTTAGAAGCATTTTTTCTCTCATATCTTAAAAGTTTGCTATTTTTGTTTGGGAGTAGGTAGCTCATTTCTGAAGTTCAGTGATGCCACTTTTCAAGTTTTATCTACGCCTCACTCAGCACTACCTAGATTGACTTGACCTTGGCTTCTTCTTCCTTTTGCTGAGCTTCCTATGCTGTCTGCTCTGCTTTCCGTGCATTTCCGTGGCAGAGAAGCCCCTGCCCTTAACCTTAAACCTGCTTGCAAGATTCATGCACGCTTAGCACAAAACATCTGCCAGCAGGAGCCCTGGGTTTGAATGAGACATTTTGAATAGAGGGAAATGCTTGCTGTTAAGCTTTTTTTAAAAAAAATCCCCATTCGCACAAGGAGGAGACCTATTTGTATTAATCTGATGACTCAGACCATGTAAGAACTTCAGTTGGATTCTAGCTGAAAGGTTTATTTGGAACCAGGAGGCGGAGAAGTAAGGCTTACATGCCAACCAAGCAGCCTGAATTCATTTGGAGAATCAGACTTGCCAGTATCATTTTATTGAACACTGCAGGGTCTTCCATTTCCAAACGCTGCCTGTGCTCTTGTTGTATCTTATTACAGGAGATGTGTCAATTTTATGTATTTTGCACAATTATCTGCACTGATTGCTGTGACGCCAATAGCCAGTAGGCCAATCCCCTATTCCTAGCAGCTGTTACTACCCCTTCCAGGCTTCCTAGCCTGTCCCTGGGAGAGCCTTTGGAATTTTCAACAGCCAAGTGACTGCAGACATTTTCACACAGTGGCATCACATATAGCCTGGTAATTATGACTCACAACTGCTGAATTCAACATGGTGCCCAGCAATATAATAACTGACCTTTCTTTTGCCCTGTCTGCTCACTGCAGGGAAATAACAGCTATATTTTATAAGTAAGGTTTACTAGAACTGGCTTCTCCCCACCCCCAAACTGAAGGGTTATTTATGCTCTTATGTATTCAGTATATCCAGAGCTCAGATTTCCTTCCACAATCCTCATCTCCCCTGTGTAGCCTGGGGCTAATTCAGAACTTTGCTTGATGCTGATTGATTTCTAGCCCTTCTCCTATTCTATTCCACCCCCCCCCACCCCCTGGAGCTGAGTTGAGATTGCTAAAATAAGCTTATAGAGGAAAATGTAAGCTCATCTATGCACCATACATAACTAATGATTTCATTACTATGACTGAAACTAACGGTGGTTCTTAGCTTGGATTATTTTAACTAGAGCTGTGTGCAAACAGACTCTCAAAATTATCCACCCGATTTGTGAGGATTTGCCCCAAAGATGCTTGTTTCTTGATTGTAATTAAGGAAAAAATACTGTCTCAAAAACATCATACAGAAGATGCCTGCAGAGGTGGATTTAGGGGAGCGTGACCAGTTCAGTTTCACTAGATGCAAAGCTTTGGGGGCTCTGCAGGGGGCACCACAACTATGATTTGGAATGAAGTGTGAGAAGTGGGGGGGGCACTTAATTTTGGCATAGCACAGGGCATCACCGAAATTTGAGATCCCAAGATCCACCACGGATGCCTGGTCCTGAGGTCAGGTGAGGTAGACATTATGGGTGACATATTTGAGGAACTTTAAGGCACCAGACTTGGAAGATCCATAGCTCAGTGATAGAGCATCTGCATTGCATGCAGAAGGTCCCCAACGTCAATCTCCAGGAGAGTCATTGCCAATCAGTGTAGACAGTACTGATCTACATAGACCCATAGCCTGACTTGTTATAAGGCAGCCTCTGGTGACTCACAGGACATAATGGAATGGAAGTCTCTCCTGTGCCCACTTCACAGAGCCCATTGTGACCTTTGAAGTGCTATATAGCTTGGGGCGGGGACCCAGGTGGCGCTGTGGTTAAACCACTGAGCCTAGGGCTTGCTGATCAGAAAGTCGGCGGTTCGAATCCCTGTGACGGGGTGAGCTCCCGTTGCTTGGTCCCAGCTCCTGCCAACCTAGCAGTTCGAAAGCACATCAAAAGGCAAGTAGATAAATAGGAACCGCTACAGCAGGAAGGTAAACGGCGTTTCCATGTGCTGCTCTGGTTTGCCAGAAGCGGCTTTGTCATGCTGGCCACATGACCTGGAAGCTGTACGCTGGCTCCCTCGGCCAATAATGCGAGATGAGCGCGCAACCCCAGAGTCGGTCACGACTGGACCTAATGGTCAGGGGTCCCTTTACCTTTATAGCTTGGGGCAGGTTACCCAGAGAAACCTGAGGTCTTTCAGATGTTGTTGGATTCTGACTCCCATCACTTTCATTCAGTGTGGCCAGTGGTTAAGGTTGATGGGAACTGGCATTCATCAATATCTGGAAGGTCACCCATGTTTTTATTGAAATCAAGAGACCTACAAAGAGCTTGCATATGACAGTTCCCTGATAAAAGTCTACCATGTAAATAAGTTTGGTCATGCAACATTTGGCTCCAAAGTATCTTAAACTAAGTCTAATAATAATATTAATAAAAGTACATTAAAACATCAATCATTAAAAACTTCCCTAAACAGGGCTGCCTTCAGATGTCTTCTAATAGTTGTTTATTTCCTTGACATCTGATGGGAGGGCGTTCCACAGGGTGGGCACCACTACCCAGAAGGCCCTCTGCCTGGTTCCCTGCAACTTGGCTTCTCGTAATGAGGGAACCGCCAGAAGGTCCTTGGCGCTGGACCTCAGTGTCTGGACAGAACGATGGGGGTGGAGACGCTCCTTCAGGCATACTGGACCAAGGCCGTTTAGGGCTTTAAAGGTCAGCACCAACAATTTGAATTCCGCTCGGAAACATATTGGGAGCCAATGTAGGTCTTTCAGGACTGGTGTTATGTGGTCTCAGCGGCCACTCCCAGTCACCAGTCTAGCTGCCACGTTCTGGATTAGTTGATATCAGGATTATTGGCTGACTCAAGGAACAAAGAAATATTACAGGTAGATGCACAAAATAATTTAACTATAAATGACACCTCTTTATAATGCTTAGCAACAAGGAGTCTTTTGCAGAACAGCATTGAAATTCTGTTTTCTTTCATTGGTCCAAGGGTTCATTCTACCCTTGGGTCTCAAATATACCACACCATAATTCACAGTGGTATCAATCAAGTAGAATGTGCTCAGGTTTGTTCCTATATTTCCAATCTGCTTTTTGCTTGGTTTATGAAACACAACATTTATAAGGAAATGCAGATATAACATCTTGTGTCATTAAATTACAGCCATGAATTTATTCCTAAAAAGGGTGAAGCTCTCTGAGTACATTGACTGGTTTTAGTGCTGTGTTAAAACTCCTGTCGTAGATGTTGGATTTTATGGAACTCGCCGAAATGACTGGGAGACTACGTGACCAGAAATATACTGCAATATTTAGAAAAGTATTTCCTTTGTGAAGATATATAGGCTATTAGTGTTAAAATAAGATTTTGAAGTAGTGTTAGCAAATGTAAAATTTAAATAATTGGTTAATAGATAAAGGAATAATTAAATTAAGGTTTGGTTTTTTAGATGATGAGGAATAAACTGCTAAAGATGTATTATAATGAAACTCAGAAAGAAGTTGGTCTTTAAGGTGCTGCTGGAAGGAATTTTTTTATTTTGTTCAGAAAGAAGGGAATGAGGGAAGTCATTTGATGATGTGAATGAAAATAAGGTTTATATAAGAAATGTTTTTATGTAGTTTTGCTTTTAGTTTTGTTTATTATTAGTTTGTTCTATTTTGTTCACTTATTGTTTGTCAGAAATGTTATTTGTTTGTTGTTGTTTCTTATAAAATGAATAAATATTAATTTAAAAAACAAGTCCCTCCTGTCGTAGAGGCAAAGCAGTCTCAGGTACAGACACAGGAAATGATCCTCCCCATGAGATCTCCTGGAGATGGGAGGGGTGGCTAATACCCCAGAGGACAGGATCACACTTCAAAATGACCTTAACAGATTAGACAACTGGGCCAAAGCAAACAAGATGAATTTTAACAGGGAGAAATGTAAAGTACTACACTTGGGGGGGGGGGAGAAAAGACAGAAAAAAGAAAGTCACAAATACAGGATGGGAGGCACCTGACTTGAGAGCAGTACATGTGAAAAGGATCTAGGAGTCTTGGTAGACCACAAACTTGACATGAGTCAACAGTGTGATGCAGTTCTCATCCACAGTGCCCAAATTTACAAAGGAAAAACAGTAGGAGGCTCTTAATGACACCCACAAAGTCCACCCTTAGCTGAAGCACAGTCACTTCATCCAATAATAATAATGATAATAATAATAACAATAATAATAATAATATATTTATGCCCCGCCCATCTAGCTGGGTTTCCCCAGCCACTCTGGGCGGCTTCCAACAAAAGATCAAAAATACATTAAAACATCAAACATTAAAAACTTCCCATAACAGGGCTGCCTTCAGATGTGTTCTAAATGTCAGATAGTTGTTTATTTCCTTGACATCTGGTGGGAGAGCAATCCACAGGGCAGGCGCCACTACCAAGAAGGTCCTCTGCCTGGATCCCTGTAACTTTGCTTCTCGCAGTGAGGGAACCGCCAGAAGGCCCTCAGAGCTGGACCTCAGTGTCCAGGCAGAGCGATGGGGGTGGAGACGCTCCTTCATAGAATCATAGAGTTGGAAGAGACCACAAGGGCCATCCAGTCCAACCCCCTGCCAAGCAAGAAACACCATAGGTCATAGGTTGGACTGGATGGCCCTTGTGGTCTCTTCCAACTCTATGATTCTATTATTCTATTATTCTATTCGCCCCCCACCCCCCACCCAGGCAGGCCCCTACCTCCACTTGGCCTAGTCTGGAAAGTGGCCTGGTCTGCAAAGCCGAGGCGAGATACTGTGGAGAGGGCAGGTTTCATCCCTGTGTCTCCCTCCACCCTGTTCTGACCCATTACCTATCCCTGCCCCCTATTCGGCCCCCCCATCCCCCCCAGGCAGGCCTCTACCTCCACTTGGCCTAGTCTGGAAAGCAGCCTAGTCTCCTGCAGCCTATTCATTCTGCTGGGCAATGTTGGGCCTTGTTGCTGCAAAAGGCCTGTTTTCAGTTGGTTGCTGTGGAATTTTGTGATGTCATCTGGTGGTGTGGCTTTGGAAGCAGCAGTGTGTGATCTGCCTTTCTATTGGATGCTGCTGGAGTCTTCAGACCTTCTGCTGGTGATGTATAATCTGGGCACCACTTTTTGTGTTTAATCATTTTTTTAAGGTATGAAAGGTGTGGTTTTTTGGAATTTTTTAAATGCCAGATCCCTCCCTGATGGGCAAGGTACGCTTTGCCCTAATTTGATGCCATTCGGTTCAGTGGTTACGGAGGAAGGGTGTTACATCCGCGCACACAGTGGGAACATTTTTATATAGAGAGATGAATTTATGGTGGCAAGTCAGAAGTTTGTGGTGCCTACCCCCCCCCCCAGTGCACCATGAGCTGTGCCCACAATGCTCCTTCGATCAGGCTGCTGTTGCGTATTAGAGTCTGAGATGGTATGGTTTGAACTCTTGGACAACAAGCCCTGCTGCTACCAGCAAAATTTGGATAATATTTATGAAGGGCTCCAAGGAACAGCTCAAAATAAGAATGTCTTTGAAGATAAACTGCTCCTGCCACCACACATACAATAAAGAGGAGAAATAGATGCCCACCTGCCATAATTCACCATGAAGCATTCTGATCTATAGCTGAAAGACCCTGAATAAGTCACCAGTTGTGATGGATCTGCTCACATGCCCAGGCCAGTTATTTGTGCATCCACCAAGCAATTCTTTTGCACACCTTTCCTTTCCCTTCACCTTCCTCCTATTGCTTAAAACACAGCCTTTGAAGAGGTGAGATGACTTTAGAAAAAGAAAGATGGATAATGAAACAAAGAGCCTTTCCCTTCGATGTTGTGGTTCTTTAGTTCAGTCAGTAACTCACTCTGAGCTGATGCTCCTTGAAGTTATCTATGTGCTTTCAGTGAAGGCTGCTCACATTATAAAACGGAAAAGAACTGGAAGCGAGAGACAGGCTGGATGAATCTTGGCAGAAAGGTCAGCAACCACATGAGTGCTGAAAGTAAACAAACTCCCATTCTGACAGATGTATACTGGTAGTAGGGACACACACACAGAGAGAGAGATCTGGACCCTTCCCTGCTGGTCTATCGCTTTGACTTTGATAGGAAAATGGGAAAACTTTTGAACACAGCTCCCATTGCCCCAGGAATAACACCTAGGGGTTTTCAGCAGCAGCAGGACTATGCCACTTTAGGATGCTGATAAAGGAAACCTTTTTGTTACCGGTATTTTAATTCTGTGCTGTTGGTTTTTTCATGGATAATTTATTTCCTATGTATCTGTCATAAGCTGTCTTGTCCGTTTTAAGTGTTTTTTGTTTGTGTGTGTGTGTGTGTGTGTGTGTGTGTGTGTGTGTGTATACAGAGAGGAAGTTTTTTTCAATTAATGAACAAATCTAGCTAAGGCTTTGCATGCTAAACAGAACCCTAAAGCATCATCATCATCATCATCATCATCATCATCCTGCCCTATACTCACTGGTCTCAGGGCGGTTCACAACATTAAAATCACAATATAAAAACATAAAATACATAATAAAAACAAAAACAAGAACGAGCCAATAATCCCCAACACATTTTAAACGGACATTGGATGTTAATCAGCCAAAGACCTACTTAAAAACGAACATTTTTGCCTGCCACCTAATGAAGGCGTCTAGTGAACTTCCCTGGGGAGAGCATTCCACAAGTGGGGAGCCAATGCAGACAAAGCCCATTCTCGTGTTGCCAACCTCTGGACCTCTCGAGGAGGAGGCACACAAAGAAGGGCCTCAGAAGATGATCTCAAGGTCTGGGTAGGTTCACATAGAAAGATGTGGTCCTGGAGATATTGCTGTCCTGAGCCATTTAAGGTTTTCTGTGCACTGCTCTGGTTTCGGTGTTCTGTTGCGCCAGAAGCGGCTTAGTCATGCTGTACGCTGGCTCCCTCGGCCAGTAAAGTGAGATGAGCGCCGCAACCCCACAGTTGTTCGTGACTGAACTTAACTGTCAGAGGTCCTTTACCTTTACCTTTAGGTGAAAAACAGCACTTTGAATTGGGCCAGAAACTACATGGCAGCCACTGCATTTGGACCAGGATTGGTGTAATATCCTCAAACCACCTTGCACGAATAAGGTGTTAGAGGAGGGGTTGGGGACCTCCAGGCGCAAGGGCCCCATGTGGCCCTGTACGCTCTTTCCTGGCTAAAACCCTTCTCAGTCTACCCTGGCTATTCCTGGGCAGTGATGGAGGAAGCCACTCGGGAACCCGGAGTGGCAAACATGACGTGTACCCAGGGGTGGGGTGTCACTATATAGCGCCATCGCAAATGCGCGCTACATAGCAGTTTGGCAGCTGCGCTCCAGCGCCATACAGATGGTGCCAGGGTCCTCTGCTCACGGCTGCAGCCGCGAACAGAGGATCCCGGCACCATCCCATATGGCACTGGAGCGGCGGCGCCACCAACCTGCTGCTCACACCACCGCGGTGGGGCGCCTGCCTTGTCACCCCTGGAGACGTGGCACCAGGAGCGCACCGCCCCCACGTTGCGACACTACTGTTCCTGGGCTCCACCTCTTAGCATCTCTTCTCTGCCCCATCCTAGGGTGCTTTTGCTTGGCTGGGACATGTGCTTGAGCCTCCTGCTTGCCTGAACAGGTTTCGAGAAGGGGGGCAGGATGGATTTCTCTTCGTTGATATCAATTTGATTCTTCTTCATTTTTCTTTATAAATTTATTTATTTGGCTTTTCAAATTAAAGTTTTACAATCACATATCCAACATACAACACAAAGACAAGATTCCACAGACTCTCCTGGACTTCCCTCCTCCCCTTTGTGGGTCCAATTGTTAATCATTTCCTCCTGCGTCTTTTATAATAATCCAAATCTTTTAAATCTCCATTATATCCAAAATTCACCATTAAACTACAAGTATTATTCAAACCCTACTAAAGATTTTAACTGTTTACAATGGTTTTTAAGATAAATTTTAATTTCCCCCCATTACTTATTAAAATTTTGGTCTTCCTGATTTCTGATTCTTCTGGTCATTTTTTCCATTTCAGCATAATCCATCCACTTAATCAACCTCAGATATATATCATAATCCATCCACTTAATCAACCTCAGATATGCAGATGACACAACCTTGATGGCAGAAAGTGAAGAGGAATTAAAGAACCTTTTAATGAGGGTGAAAGAGGAGAGCGCAAAATATGGTCTGAAGCTCAACATAAAAAAAAAAAAAACCAAGATCATGGCCACTGGTCCCATCTCCTCCTGGCAAATATAAGGGGAAGAAATGGAGGCAGTGAGAGATTTTACTTTCTTGGGCTCCTTGATCACTGCAGATGGTGACAGCAGTCACAAAATTAAAAGACCCCTGCTTCTTGGGAGAAAAGCAATGACAAACCTAGACAGCATCTTAAAAAGCAGAGACATCACCTTGCCGACAAAGGTCCACATAGTTAAAGCTATGGTTTTCCCAGTAGTGATGTATGGAAGTGAGAGCTGGACCATAAAGAAGGCTGATCGCCGAAGAATTGATGCTTTTGAATTATGGTGCTGGAGGAGACTCTTGAGAGTCCCATGGACTGCAAGAAGATCAAACCTATCCATTCTTAAAGAAATCATCCCTGAGTGCTCAACTGGAAGGACAGATCCTGAAGCTGAGGCTCCAATACTTTGGCCACCTCATGAGAAGAGAAGACTCCCTGGAAAAGACCCTGATGTTGGGAAAGATGGAGGGCACAAGGAGAAGGTGACGACAGAGGATGAGATGGTTGGACAGTGTTCTTGAAACTACAAACATGAGTTTGACCAAACTGCGGGAGGCAGTGGAAGACAGGAGTGCCTGGCGTGCTATGGTCCATGGGGTCACGAAGAGTCGGACACAACTAAATGACTAAACAACAAATAACATGATCTTGAGGAGTTGCGATGTGTTTGTATGTATGTGTGGCTGTAATTGTGTTTTTGTTTTTATGGGATGGCATTCAATTTTGTTGTGCTATGTACAATGACAATAAAGTATCTATCATCTATATCATCTATCTATCTATATCTATCTATCTATCTATCTATCTATCTATCTATCTATCTATCTATCTATCACTTGTGTGGGTCTGCAAGAAACCATTTTGCTCCATTTCTTGACTGGAAATATGTGACCCTCAAACTCCAAACTCTGAAATAATAATAGCAAAAAGAAGGAGAGGAAGAATGCTTCTGAAATTTATGAATCAGACTGCAGGATTTGATGGTGCTCTTTCTGACTCTCATGGGGAAGAGAATTCAGAAGAGTCTTGCGCTTCCCCCCAAACTCCCCTGCTGCTAATAGAGTAAATTACCGTACATTTTTCTTTTCTCTTCCTCCCCCGTTCCCCCCCTTTACTGCCATGCTTCATTCTTTTATGTGGCAAACTGGTGGCAAGGAGATAATGATGTGTCCCTAGGCAAAAATAAAGGGGAAGTGGGTCTGTGGGTCTGGGAAAGTACATGTGAGGCTGTCTGCAGCATTAGAAGGTAAGCCTGCTTTTATTCCATTTTAAGTGAGCTCCTTTCCTTTATAACCTGCAAGGACAGACATCTACCTGCCTTCTTCCTTGACTGTGGTTGGCACCGGAATATCACACCACTAATAAATTTCACAATAACACTTACAGCTTGATGGCAAAATAAAGCATTATTTTATTTTATTTTTTATTACTGGGGTACAAACTGTTACATTACATGCAGGCACAGACAGATGAGTCATCCTTGATGAAAATCTTTTAAAAATGAAAAACAGCTCTATGAGCAGGGCAATCTGAGCAGAGTTGCAGTGTGTGTGCAGCTATTAAACTTTCCCTTGCCCAAGCAGGCACAAACTGTGGTCCTGCAAGGGTGGCAAAATAATGGACAGAGGACATGGGTGTTAGATGAAATCAGGCCAAATCTTTATTGTCTACAGAGGCATACCCTCCAACATTTCACCAGTGAAAATAGGGACATTCTAGTCTACAATAGGAAGCTTATCACCGCACACATAGATGTCATCGCATATACATGAAGTGGAGAACTCAGTTGGTGAGAGCCTGGTGCTGATAAGCCAAGGGTGCAGGTTTCATCCCCGTATGGGAGAGCTGCATATTCCTGCATTGCTGGGGGTTGGACTAGATCAGGCAGCCCCAAACTGCGGCCCTCCAGATGTTTTGGCCTACAACTCCCATGATCCCTAGCTAACAGGACCAGTGGTCAGGAAAGGTGGGAATTGTAGTCCAAAACATCTGGAGGGCCGAAGTTTGGGGGTGCCTGTGCTATATGATCCTCAGGATCCCTTCCAACTCTACAGTTCTATGATTCTACAGTAGATTCCATATACATATATACCAATTACAACCTCTCAGCCTAACCTACCTCGCAGGAATGTTGTAAAGAAAAAATGTGCAACACCTTCAACAGATAAATGGAATAAAATAAAAATTTAGCTGTCAGCTGCCTTGAGTCCCTGTCAGGGAGAAAGGTGATGATGTGATGTGATGTGATGATGATATGATAATAATGGAAACTGAGAATGATCAGGAGCATACCAGAGAGCAAATCCTATTGAATTCACTGGGACCTAGTTCTGAGTAAAAATGCCTAGGATTGCAGTGTAAGGCTGCACAGTCTTTACTCTGGGAGTAAACCCCATTAAATACAGTGGGACTTGCTTCTCAGTAGACAGTGCAAGGCTCCATTTACAATCAAGGAATAAACGCTCCATGTGTTTCCTAAAAAATGTCTGTCTGCTGAAACATTGCAATTAAAGGACTGGATCTAGACACATCAAAGAAGCATTTCAGTTAAACATGTTGTAAACTTTGTATGAGAAATTGGGTTGGCAAAAACGCAACTTCACAGCGCCATCTGGCAGCACAATGTTAGAATGCATATACAACGCATATAAAGCACTTTTTCTTTGCCAATGTAGCCGAGTCCAAGAAATTAACATGGATTGGTGAGGAAGGGCTTCGTATGCCAGTCACACCATTTCCTTCATTCAGTGCATAAATTTTATTTTTGGTATAAACAGCACTCCGTTTTTACACCTACACACAAACCCCACTTTTAATAGTTCTCTGAGTTGTGGAGAGGACGAAAAGGTCTCCCCCAATCTTCCCCTCAGGCCCCTTAAGCTGCCCCCACTTCCTATGCTGAACCTGCTCGATGCCAAGGCTGGGAGGAGAAAAACCCTGTCTGGTTCTGGCCAGCTAGGGACTCTGTGAGGCTGACAGCAGGAGTGGGGGGTGGGCGGTTGCAGGGTAAAAGAGCCCTTTCCAAGGCCCCCTCCCGTCCTTCTCTCCACAAGATGTCATGAGAGGATCCCATTCCCACTGCAGCTCATGGGCACAGAAACTGTGGGGAGACAAGAAGGACACCTCCCCACCCTATGTGCCTTGCAAGATCATCCCATGCACACAGTACCTGGAACGAAGCTTATTGAAGGGCATTTTGGTCCCCCCCCCAGTGTATTTCTTCAGTTACAGCTATTGGTATTTCTTCCCCTTTTAAATTATATATAGGGGTTGATGTGTCTTCACACACACACACCAAATCTCAGGAGGCCGAAAATTGAACGCACATTGGCATAGTTGTCCCTTTGAGAAAGCTGTGAGGTGATATAAATACCTGAAGGGTTGCCGCCTGGCTTTCTGTTGCTCCAAGGGGCAGGATTTGAACCAATGGATTCTAATGACAAGAAAGGAGATTCTGTTTAAACATTATGAAAAACTTTATGGTGGTAAGAGTTGTTCAACCTCAAGATAGACTACCTCAGAAAGTTAGGACTCTCTTTCATTTGAGGTTTTTAAAGAGAGGTTGGATAACCATCTGTCATTTGCTGTGATTCCTGCATTGCAGGGGGTTGGAATAGATGACCCTTGGGTCCCCTTCCACCTCTATGATTCTATAATTATAACCAGGGAGAAGCCTGGCTTGATATATGGTGAGCTATGGCTACCTGAAGGAGCAAGTTCCACATGTCATGAAAGGGCAGGAAATTTCCATACATTTAAATAATTTGTCACAGTGCAGGATGGGGTCAAAGTAGTAAGAAGGGTATTATTTGGACATTCTGAGAAATGCACTGAAATCCACCTTTTTACTAGTCAAAGCACCTACTGCTCTAGTAGGTGATAGTAAATCACATTAATGGCGGATGTCAGGTAAGTTATTAGCGTGGACAAGTTAAGAAGTGCCTCTCCAAATGTGCATACTGTATATTTTAAAGGTAAAGGTAAAGGGACCCCTGACCATTAGGTCCAGTCATGACCAACTCTGGGGTTGCAGCTCTCATCTTGGCCGAGGGAGCTTCCAGGTCACGTGGCCAGCATGACAAAGCCGCTTCTGGCGAACCAGAGCAGCACACGGAAACGCCATTTACCTTCCCACCTTCCTATTTATCTACTTGCACTTTGACGTGCTTTTGAACTGCTAGGTTGGCAGGAGGTGGGACCGAGCAACGGGAGCTCACCCGGTCGCGGGGATTCGAACCGCCAACCTTCTGATCAGCAAGCCCTAGGCTCCTCTGTGGTTTAACCCACAGCCCCACCTGCGTCCCTATATATTTTAGTTAAGGCCAAATGATTAGGCATGTTGTTAAAAATAAATCCTACACAAGAAGGGGGCGACAGAGGACGAGATGGTTGGACAGTGTTCTCGAAGCTACGAACATGTGTTTGACCAAACTGTGGGAGGCAGTGCAAGACAAGAGTGCCTGGCGTGCTATGGTCCATGGGGTCACGAAGAGTCGGATACAACTAAACAACAACAAAAACACTTAATATGGTTGGAGAACTGCCTTGCAAAATTCGGAAAAGCACTGGTTTTGAATTGTAGCTGCATTCATGTCATGTCATAAGAATTTAAGAAGAGCCTTTAGCTGGACCAGGCCAATGGCCCGTCTCCTTCAGCCTCCTGTTCCCACAGTGGCAAAGCAGGGGCTTGTGGGAAACCAGCAAGCGGCACCCCAGCACAAGAGCCGTTTCTCCTCCTGTGGCTTCCAGCAGCTGGTATTCAGAAGCATGGCTGCTGGCAGCTCTGGAGGCAAGGCAAGGCCATCTTGGCTAACTACCATGGATGGGGCTCTCCTCCATGGATTTGGTATTCCATGTTGGTGGCCGTCCCTGCCTCCTGTGGGAGCGAGTTCCATAGTTTAACTCTGCACTGCACAAGAAAGGACTTCCTGAATCTCCCAACATTCAGCTTCACTGGGTGTCCATGAGTTCTAGTGTTAGGAGAGAGGGAGGAAAACATTCCTCTATCCACTTTCTCCATGCCTGGCATAATTTTATAAGCCTCTGTCATGTTACATCTTACTTTCCTCTAAACTAAAAAGTCCCAGACACAGCAACCCGTCCTCACAGAAGATCCACTCCATCCCCTGATTTTAGAAGTGAGGATTATGTAGTTTCATATTAAAATGCAAACTGAACTGAATTTCTGTCTCATCCTTCACTTTGGACAGATGAAGATGGAGTTGTTTGTGACTATCTGCCAATCAAATTGACTTCTGGCTTTAAGCAGGGCACACTGTCCCTCAGTGCATTCATTTTCCAGTCAGATCATTATCCAATTTAAAAGAAGCTTTCTACAAATGGGGAGATTAGGCAGGTTTATGACGCACATAAATAATTCCCATTGACTAATAAAATTACTTCTGAAATTGCAGAACACAGAGCCATTTGCTGTCAGAAATAAAGTTCTACATTGTCTTCGTTGTTTATATGAAGTCCACAACATCGTCTTGCAACCAGCCACCCAGGCATCTCACCTTCCCTTGCTGGACTAGCAAGTCATTCCACATGCAGAGGGGAGTTAGGTAAAACTGGATGGAGGGTCTTGTTTTGTCCAAAGGCCTCAGAAGGGCTTTTTGTCTGCATTGATCTGCTGGGGCTGAGGCTAATCAGGTAAACACAGCCAGGTTAATGTCCAAAGCCTTAAATGACTTAGGCCTCCTTCCCTACAGCCCATCTCTGGTGCTAAGGTTAGCTTTCAGCAAATGCCCCTCTTTGCCCTGTCTTTTGGCACCTGAGACGCGTGCTTTCAGGAGCCAACCTATTCTTATGAACTTGCTGATATCCAATAAAACTGGATGTTGGGAGATTCAGGACAGATAAAAAAAAAGATTTCTCCATGCAGCAAACTTATATTTATTTACTGCATGCATATCCCACATTTTTTCTCCGAGGAGCTGTACATGGTTCTCCCCCTCCTCATTTAATCCTCTCTACAACCCTGTGAGAGGGACGTGGGTGGCGCTGTGGTCTAAACCACTGAGCCTAGGGCTTGCCGATCAGAACGTCAGTGTTTTGAATCCCTGCAACAGGGTGAGCTCCTGTTGCTCGGTCCCTGCTCCTGCCAACCTAGCAGTTCGAAAGCACGTCAAAGTGCAAGTAGATAAATAGGTACCACTTCGGCGGGAAGGTAAACGGCGTTTCCGTGCGCTGCTCTGGTTCGCCAGAAGTGGCTTTGTCATGCTGGCCACATGACCCGGAAGCTGTCTATGGACAAACGCCAGCTCCCTCAGCCTACAGAGCGAGATAAGCATGCAACCCCAGAGTCATTCACGACTGGACCTAACGGTCAGGGGTACCTTTACCTTTACAAGCCTGTGAGGTAGGCTAGGGAGTGACCCAAGGTCACCCAGTGAGCTTCATGCCCAAATGGGGAATTGAACCTTGGTCTCCCAGATTCTAGTCAAACTCTCAATCCACTACACCACCCTGACTCACATAATGGAACTGTGGAACTTGCTCCCACGAGAGGTATTGTTGGCCACCAACTTGGATGATTTGAAAAGAGAACTGGAAAACATGGTGAAGCAGACTCTCAAGACGTACTAACCACAAAGACTACGGACTGTTTCCATGGTTGGAGGCAGCAATGCTTCTGAACACCAGCTGCTGGAAGCCACAGGAGGTGGCTTGTGTGGGCCGTGCTTGTGTGTCTTCTACAGGCATCTGGCTGCTATTGTGAGAACAGAATGCTAGACTGGATGGGCCACTGGTTGGATCCACCAGATTCTTCTTACGTTATTAATACAGACTAGCTGTACCCGGCCACGCGTTGCCGTGGCTTAGTCAGGGTCCCCATTTCCCAGGACATGGGGAGGATTTGACCCACCCAGACCCCTGTCTGTTTCCTCCCATATTAACAATGCATCGTTTTGGGAGGGTCTGTGGGGGTCCCCCGGTGCATCCCAGTGGGGGAGGGGGTACCTGTAGGTAATGTTGGGGACGGTCTCCCGTTCCCCCCGTGCTGGTGGTTTCGGGGCGTGGCCTGGCGTTGGGACTGGGACTGGCTCCCGGGGCGGACTGGATCTCAGTGGGAGGCATGGTCTGTGGAACCTGGCCCGGCTCCCGGGGCAGCCTGGATCTTGGTGGGCGGCGCGGGCTGTGGGATCCTGTCTGGCTCCCAGGGCAGCCTAGATCTCAGTGGGCGGTGAGGCCTGCAGGACCCAGACTTGGTCCCAGGGTGGTTTGGATCTTGGTGGGCAGCGCGGCCTCCGGGGCGGCCTGCCTCCAAGGGCTGCGGGGCCTCCAGGGTGGGCTGGTCCCGGGGCGACCTGGATATTGGTGGGCGGGCTGGATCTCAGTGGGCTGCAGAGCCTCCAGGAGAGGTTGGTCCTGGGGTGGCCTGGATCTCGGTGGGCTGCCTGGATCTCGGTGGGCTGCGCGGTGAGTTAGGAGGAGGAGGAGGGGGCGGGATTATGGCCCTATTGCTACACAATTGCTACACAATGGCGTCTATTCCTTTGATGTCCACTGGAGGGCGCTATTTTTCTACACAAATTCAGGTTTTTGCCTGCCATAGGTGTGACACCTGTCCAATCTAAGTGCATGCAAACACTCGCATATTCGCATGTGACGATGTGGCCAAATTTGAATGCAATCGTTCAAGCGGTTTTGGAGAATAGTGGGCTTTAACAAACATGGACCTTTTACATTTTTATATATATAGATAGGCAATGACAGTGGTTCCTCCCCCTCATTAGCTGTCATATTGTGTATGCCAAACTGAGTATATGCACCTCAGGGGTCCCTTCCAGCTCAACAATTCTATGATTCTATGATCTATTTATGATCAATATTATGTGTCTGAGTACCAAGTAACACACATTTTCAAAATTCATTTGATTTTAATTTAGTAAAAAATATTATTCAAGCTGGATGCACTGGCATTCATTATCTTGGGACATTTTCCAGGGAGTAATAAATGAGAGACTTACATACAGTTCCTTTCATGCAAGTAGTTCTTAGGAGGTTATTTTCTCTTTTTTAGGATAAGGAAAAGGTCAATGTTGTTCATCTTTTTGGCGGAAATGAGCTGTTGAAACACTTAACAATGAGTGGCGAATTCTGTCTGCTCAGGCTGTAAGAGAGTACCCAGGCAAGGAAACAACAGAATGTTTATGGGTGGAATAAGGGATATGAATGGGAATAAGGGATATGAATGGGAAGGTGAATCAAGGGGGGTGGAGGAACAATGAATGGAGCAAAGAGTAAGGTTACCAGACGTCCCCATTTCCGGGGGACAGTCCCCGGATTTACAAATCAGTCCCCTGACAAAATCCATCTATTTAGTAGGAAGTTGAGAAGTGTCACCGGATTCATTGAAAAAAATCTGGTAACCTACGGTGAAGGAACCGTGACCTACAAAGGAGTTGCTAGTGAGACGAGTAGGCAAACTCTACAAAGAAGGCTCAGAAGGGGAAGTAGTAGAGAAGGAACATACTAAAGAGAGCTATTAGTAGTCCTGCTAGTACAGGAGACCACTGAACAAACAGGGTGACACAGGAACCCTGATCGAAAGAAACTGCACCTCCTTTTTCTTCCTTCAGTTGTCCCTCGCTTGCTCTTTGAGTCTCTTGAAGCGCTGCAATATCAATGTTAAAACGTTGCAGCTCTGCAATGATGGCAGTTCTGTGTGCAGGACGCTCATTGCCTGCGTTATCTGACAAAGTCCGTATATTCCATGTTCCAAAGTTCAGTTGTCTTTTACAACCGCTAGGTGGTGACCCCACTGGGTGCGGTGATCCAGTCAGGGGAAAAGGGAGGCAGCCAACGTTTAGGGCACCTTTTCTAGCCCCTCCCCCTTTTCGGGGTAAGCAGAGTGGATCCTAAAAAGGGCTGCTCAGTCATGGATACAGCTGCTGAGCTGCTCAACTGCCTTGTTCCTTGAGTCAGAATGACTGAATCCGTATCCACCGCCCATGTGCTGGTTCATGACTAGGTAGATTCCTATCTGCTGCAGCCTTCATCCGCCTTCACAGCCGTTGTAACATACCGCTTGTTATCATCCGCCTGTTCTGCCGTTGAAGACTTCTTGGATCAATCTTTGTCTAGCTCCTTCCCTTTGACCTTACCACCTTGGGTGACCCTGCTGGGAGTACGAGATTCCCAACGGCTTTGCTCACAAGGGTCATAGGAACATGCAAATCCACTCACCATGACAAGGTGATGATCCAGCGAGTAGACATCCTCAGGTGGTTGCTGGGTGTCCCTTGGCAGGGCCCACAGCTGACACCTGCCTTGGCTCCCCGGTGCTCCAGAGCCTCAGGCAGGATTTGGACAAATACATCATCAGCCCCCCACCCCACCCCATGAAACAGCACCGAGAGGCCCCCTTGGTAAGCAGCATCCCAGGGTGTCAGCGAAGGCCCTTCGCTGACTTAAACGGGAACACTGGCAGACAGAGGGGGAAGAGAAGGCTGGAATGCAGAGGGGAGGAGGAGGCGGCAGAAGTCAGTTCCAGCAGTGAATCAGACACAGGAAGATGGGCAGTAGCCTCTCCCAAAACTCGTAGACTTTTGCGAGAGGCGCGAAAAGGAAACAACAGTGGGGTTTTCCCTTTGGGGGGAAAAGGGGGCGGAGCTCAGTTCTGGCAACTGCTTCATCGGGAGATGATGCTGAATAGCTGAGCTTCGTCATGATTTGCTTTGTTGAGCAATAAATCTGAAATAAATGACTGCCGGAGTTGTCTCGCGTCCGTGATCTGGTTCCATTTTATTCACGAATTTATTTTGCCTAGCATTGTTCATGTACAGTTTGCTAAACCTTCATTTCCTCCAATTTTCTGGTGCTTGGCATCACCACACCACCAACTGGCATGACTTAAAAGCAGTTTTTAAAAAACAGTATTAGGCAGTCATGTACAATCTCATCAAGGTGCTTTTTGTGACATGTTTCACCAAATGTACATGGGCATGAATTGTTCAAACTGGTGTGCCCCCCCCAGCCAAAAAAAGTGAAAAATACCAGCAAGTACAAGGATCCTAGCCAGGGATAAGAAAATCAGTCAGTTTCGACTTCTCTTACTTTCTCATATATTTTTTCAATTTTCAGTTCTCCACATTTCACATAAGTTAGAGATTTTTAAAAAAGTTATCCTGAAATGTTTTCATGTGATTATAATATGCACATTTCTGCAAGCAAGATTCAGTAATATAATGCATTTTTATAAATTATTTTCACATAGGTGCATTTTTAAACTGCGCTTCAGCCTAATACATGAATGCGTGTACACATTGCAAAATCTGAAGAGTGCAGAATTCAAAGGATGTGTGTGTTCCGTTTCACATAGTGTTTCAGAAAGTGTGAATTAGAGATGCTGCATTTATCTTTACAGGTGAATGCCAATGAATTTATCCTCCATCCCCATCCCTAACCCCAACCCCAATCTATCCCGTTCATTTTCCTCCAAGGCAAATTATAGATTTTAAAATAATGTTTGAGTAGCAAATTAGAGGGGAATCAAATCAGTTGCCAATTGATAGCTGATGTAACTTGGCTAGTCTCATTACAAGCTTCCCTTTTATCTGCGACTCCCCCTCCCCCAAGCTTCCAAGCAGATGACACAACAAATGGACAATTTCCCTTGATACAATTTTGAAATATACTCGGAGTCGAGAGTGAATTTCATGCTCTTTATTCAGCTCATATTCATCAAGGAGAAGAAGAGAAGACGAATCGCTCTTTTCCCAAAACCATCTGCTTATATACATTATTTACACAATGGGCCTTGCGTGATTGGCTACTTCAGGGCTACACCTGTGGGCCAATTATATTGTGGATTGACTTCTGCCTGCAGCCTGATTGGCTGCTCCTACAGGCCAATCAGGTAGCAGATTCACTTCTGCCAGCCGCCTGATTGGCTGCTCCAGCAGGCCAATCAGGTTGCGGATTCACTTCCACCTGGAGTTGGATTGGGTAGCTCCCGCTGATTCTGAATCCTATTGTTCTAGGATTCAGCTCAGTACATAACACCCCTCCCCTCTAAGTTCCAGTCCTGCCCGGGAAGTTGCATTCGTAGTCCCCAAGGTCTGCTGGCCGCCTCCGTGTGCGTTGTGGCCTGGGGTGTTCCTTGGTCAGGGGTTCTGGTTCTGGCTCGTGTTCCGAGGCTGCTGGCTGTGCCGGGGCTGTCTGGTCTGGCGCCACTGAACCACTAGGTTGTGACTCTGGTTCCGGTGTCCTTCCAGCCTCGGGGCGCCCCTCTGTGCCTACTGCTTCTGCTTCCCCTGCCCACCCCTCTCGCTCTACAGGCCTCACTGCCCTGCTGTCCCCTTGGGACCCCTCTGTCCCGCTCTCCTCCCGGGTTCCTCCTGGGAATCGTCGCCGTAGCTGGTCGCAGTGGCGGCGCCAACATTGCCCCCCTTCCGTTAGTACCTCGTACGACACAGGACCGGTCACCTTGGTGACTGTGGCGGGTACCCATGCTGGGCCTGCCCCAAAATTCTTTGCGTACACTGCGTCCTGGGCCACAAATGTCCGGGGGTTCCTGCCTTTCCCCACCACTACCTCATCCTGAGCTCTGTCGGGGTGAAGTCGGTCCAGTCTAGTTGCAAGGCGCCGGCCCATTAGTAGTTCAGCTGGGCTCCGGCCCGTCGTTGTGCTTGGGGTGCTGTGCTGTGCTAGAAGAAATGCGGCAAGGCGGTATTCCCAGTCCCCTTGTGTCATGCGGCGGAGGCTGTCCTTGGTGGTCCGCACCATGCGCTCCGCTTGGCCATTGGTGGCAGGGTGGAATGGTGCTGAGCGGATGTGGCGGATGGCGTTCTGCGCTGTGAAGGTCTGGAACTCCTCTGACGTGAATGCGGTTCCATTGTCCGAGACGAGGGTGTCAGGGAGCCCGTGGGTTGCAAACAGCTTACGTAGTACCCGGATGGCTGCCGCCGTAGAAGTGGACGGTACCAGTGCGACCTCCAGCCATTTGGTGTAGGAATCCACCACTATGAAGAATGTTTTTCCCTGGAAGGGGCCAGCGAAGTCCACGTGCAAGCGTGACCATGGATGTCGGGCGGACTCCCAGGGCTGGACTGGGGCCCTTGGGGGGTCCGGGCGGGATTCTTGGCAGGTCTGGCAGTGTTGAACCCAGGCCTCTATCTCTCTGTCAATCCCCGGCCACCACACATAACTCCTGGCAAGGGCCTTCATCCTCACTACCCCTGGGTGTGTCTCGTGTAGGGCTGTGAGGACCCTTTTGCGGAGGGGCTGGGGAACAACGACCCTGCTTCCCCATAACAGGCACCCCTTGTGGGCCGACAGTTCATGTTTGCGGTTTGTGTAGCCAGCGAATTCTGGCCCGGGGCTGCTGCTGGGCCATCCTCGCCACACCCAGTCCAGGACCCGGGAGATGACCCTATCTTTTGTGGAATGGTGCGCAACTTCTTGTGCCTGAATGGGTCGGTCGGGAAGCAGCTCCAGGGTCATAACCTCTTGCGCAGGCGCTGGGTCGGGGCCTGTTTCTGGTAGTGGTAGCCTGCTGAGTGCGTCTGCGTGGCCCATCGCCTTCCCAGGGCGGTGGATTAGTGCATACTGGTAGCCGGCAAGGAAAATTGACCACCTGAGGACACGTGGAGACAACACTTGGGGGGTCTGCTTCTCGGGGGCAAACAGGCCAAGCAACGGCTTGTGGTCAGTCACTATGGTAAAGGGCCGCCCGTACAAGAAATCATGGAATTTTTTTACGCCCTTCACGATTGCCAGACCCTCCTTGTCAATCTGTGAGTAGTTTCGTTCGGCTGCAGCAAGCGTCTGGGAGAAGTATGCCACCGGCACCTCTCTTCCATCCGGGAGTTGGTGTCCCAGGACAGCGCCGATGCCATAGGGAGAGGCGTCGCATGCCAGCACCACTGGCAGCCTCTCGTCGAAGTGTGCCAAGACCGAGTTCGAGACGAGCAAGTCCTTGACTGCCTGGAATGCGGCCCTTTGTCGCTGGCCCCACACCCAAGGGGCCCTTTTATCTAGGAGTCTGTGTAGGGGCTCCGCTACCGCTGCCTTATGGGGAAGGAAGGCATGGTAAAAGTTCAATAGTCCCAAGAATGACTGAAGTTCGGGCTTGCTCTTGGGCGCTGGGGCCTCACAAATGGCCCGTACCTTGTCACCGGTTGGATGGACCCCTTCTGCGTCCACCTTAAATCCCAGAAAGTCCACCTGCGGCACTCCCAGTAAACACTTTTCCCGCTTCACCTTGAGGCCCGCCGTCTGGAAACGGTGCAGGACGGAGCAGAGGCGGTCCTCAAATTCCTCTGGTGTGGGCCCAGCGATCAGTACATCATCGAAGAAGGGGGTGACGCCAGGAATCCCTTTAAGGAGAGAGTCCATTAGATTCTGGAATATGCCTGGTGCCACGCTAACGCCAAATTGCAGCCGCTTTACTCTGAATGCCCCTCTGTGCGTCACAATCGTCTGAGCCTCTGCTGTGGCTTCGTCCACAGGCAACTGTTGATACGCTTGGGCCAAGTCCAGTTTGCCAAAGATTTTTGACCCAGCCAGGGTGGCGAGGACATGGCTGACCACTGGCACTGGGTATGCATGGGCCGTGAGAGCCTTGTTTATGGTGCATTTGTAGTCTGCACAGATGCGGACCGAACCGTTAGGCTTGACGGGTGTGACAATTGGAGTTTCCCAGGGGGCGTTGGGCACCGGCTCCAGCACTCCTTGCTCCACGAGCCGGTCCAATTCCTCGTCTATGCGGGGTTTCAGGGCGAACGGGACCCGGCGGGCCTTGTGCCTGATGGGTCGTACAGCGGGGTCTAGCTGTAGGGCAATGGGGGGTCCTGTATATCGTCCCAATGCCCCATCGAAAACCCCTGGAAACTCTTTGCATATGGCGTCCACGTCCACTTGTAAGCTAGTGCGGTTCACCCCGGTAACGGCTAGCCCCAGAGGTCCAAACCATGCCAGTCCCAGCAAGCTAACGTAGGGGCCCTTAACTACCAGCAAGTCCAATTGTTGCTTTCGCCCTCGATATTGCACCCTGAAGGTCCCCACCCCCATTGTAGGGACCTTACGTTTCTGGAAGTCCCGGAGGGTGAATGGGGCCGGCCTTAGTTTGGGACCCCCATTAGGGCACAGTTCCCTTAATGTTCGGGCCGAGATTATGGATAGAGTTGAACCCGTGTCCAGCTCCATGCGGCATGGGGCTCCCTCTATCTGTACCTCTATATAAATTTTCTCTGTGCTGGGATGGGGCAACTGGAATACCTGGTAGTCCGTGATCTCCGTCGAGTTGCCTTGGTGTATGGTGCCGTGTGACCTGGGGCTCCTGGGTCGGTCATCTGATGCTTGTCGACGGGTGAGTCGAGCCCGACACACCCGGGCGATGTGTCCCAATTTTCTGCACTGCCTGCACTCTGCGTTGCGGAAACGACAGGTCCTCCTCTCGTGGTTCTCCCCGCAGCTTGCACAGTTCCCTCCTTCTCGTCGAGGCTGCTGTGGTGTGTGTGCTGCTTGAGTGCGCCGCTGTACTCGGTGTACTTCCTCCCTGTCAGATTCGGATTCGTCGGTGAGGTCTTCGTGGTAGACCCTCGGTTGGGATGGCGGGGCCGGTCGTGCCTCTTGCGTTGACCTCTCGGCGGCTTCGGTTGCCAGGGCTTCCTCCAGAGCAATCTGGAACGTGAGGTCTTTTTTGGCGTAGAGGCGTCGTTGCAACATCTCGTCCCTCAGGCCACCGACGAGGCGGTCACGAAGCATGTTCTCCAACTCTGAGAAGTTGCATAACCGGGCGGCTTGGCGGAGGGAGGTCACAAACCCAGTTATGGTTTCCCCTGGGGCTTGCCGCTTTGCGTAGAAGGCATTTCGGCAAGCTACCACCGAGGGCTGTGGTGAAAAGTGCTCCTTCAGCCGTTCCATTATTGTTTTGTAAGAGACGGTAGCGACATCTCTAGGTGCAAGGAGAGCCCGGGCGATTTCAAACGTCTCCTCTCCACAGATGCTGAAGAATGTCGCCCTCTTCATGGCATCGTTGGTGACTTCTTTCGCTTGCAGGAGGAAGTTGAAACGGGGGGCGTACCCTTCCCAGTCTCCTGATTCTGGTTTGAATGGCAAGAAGCTGCTGTCGGTTGCCATTCTGGGTTCCTTGGGTCCTGGAGCTGAAGCCTGGATGCACGGTGCGATGCAGCGGTGCAGCAGGTGGCGGTGCTGCGGTGCAGTGCGTGGTGGCGGTCAGCTCAGCAGGATCCCACCTTCGTCGCCAGTGAAATATACTCGGAGTCGAGAGTGAATTTCATGCTCTTTATTCAGCTCATATTCATCAAGGAGAAGAAGAGAAGACGAATCGCTCTTTTCCCAAAACCATCTGCTTATATACATTATTTACACAATGGGCCTTGCGTGATTGGCTACTTCAGGGCTACACCTGTGGGCCAATTATATTGTGGATTGACTTCTGCCTGCAGCCTGATTGGCTGCTCCTACAGGCCAATCAGGTAGCAGATTCACTTCTGCCAGCCGCCTGATTGGCTGCTCCAGCAGGCCAATCAGGTTGCGGATTCACTTCCACCTGGAGTTGGATTGGGTAGCTCCCGCTGATTCTGAATCCTATTGTTCTAGGATTCAGCTCAGTACATAACAAATTTGTTAAAGCATCCTGAGTACACTCAAGTTACAATGTACTTGCCTTGTTTTCCCATGAAGTTTCCAAGCCTGCAGCAGACACGCTTAATCCAAAATGATTAAGCCTCTAATTAGGCTGTTAGCCTTCTGTATCTCCCAAACAAATCTTACAGCTCATAAATAGGACGAAATTCTTCATCTTTGTATTAGGCTGTTGTGCTCTGGGTTCCTCATTCATTTTATTAAGTTTGTTGAAATAAAAAGGAAAAAGCAACAAATCGATCAAATAAGGCTCTTTTGTTAGTAATAATTTCTGCAGAAAGAAGAAAGGTGATCTAAACTGGTTAGTAATCAAGTGAAAACATAATTTTCTAAATTTGCCTTCTGATGCCAAAATCCACCTACCTTACCCTGCCGCCACCCCCACCCTCAAATTCAAATTCAAATTCAAATTTGAAATTTATCTGTTTGTGGGTATTTGGGTTTTTGACCAGCTGTTTAAGAAGATAGCAATCAATATATAATATATGAATAAAAATATGTTAAATGCCATTGCTATTGAGCTGCAAATATTGTAAAATGATTACTGCTATTCATGTCAGTTCTTGGATACAATCCAATGTCATCAGTTTGTAAAATACTGAAATCAAATATCATTCCATTTTAAAATACAAATAGTTGCCAAATGTTTAGACAGCACTTGTTGTGCATGTAGGGCTATAGGGTCACGGGGGGGGGGGGCTGGCTCAGGGCAAGTGCATCTGGGTCAGGTCCAGCCCCCAGCATCCCCAGGTAGGGCTGGCAGAGACTCCCTCTCTGAAACCTTGTAGAGCTTCTGCCAATCAGTGGAGGCAATACTGAACAACGGGGACCAGCCCATAGCTGTCAACCCTCCCGTTTTTGCCAGGAAACCCCCGAATTTAAATCTGTTTCCCGCTGCAACCCCAGATTGTAAAATACCCTGTAAATGTCCCGGCTCCCGGCTGGCTGCTTGCTCACTTGCCGAGTGCTGCCGGAAATCGCCTCTGTGCATGCCCGGACATGCGGACACGGGCAGCCCGGCACCAGAAGTCGATTCTGTGCATGTGCCTAAGTCATTGAAATAGGAACTCAAGAGTGGCTTCTAAGAGCCACACAGCTAATTTCCAGAAACCAGGTTAGTTTCTTCGCATGCTGAGTTCATCAAGTAGTCTGGAAGAGGACAAAACTTGATTACCTAGTTTCCCACTCCACCCAAGGACAGCTAAGCATCACAAGAAGGCTTACTCTATGGTATTAACCCCTTCATACATTAATTAGTCTTAAGCATGTTGGTTATAGGAAGCTGGTTATCCCACAGAAAGGAAAGGGGATTGGGATAAAAGAGAAAAAAAGCCAACAGGCATGAGTTTATACCTAGGGAGTTTTTATAATGACAAGCTAGGAGGGAAAGTGTCCAAGGAGAGAAGGAACCAAGTGTTGCTGGTCTCTCAGGTGAGTAGATGGAGAAGTCTCACCTCTCTCTCTGTTTCTGCTATAATCAAAAAATAAAGCTTTTGCCACCACTGAAGGTTTTGCAGAAATATATATATATTAAAAACATCCACTTTTCAGCTCAGCCCTTGCAGAAACCACTTGACACATACATAATTCCTTTTTCTAATGGCTGAGTAAATGCAGCCCACCTCCAAATGCCTGGAATGAGGGTGCAAAGTTTTCAAGCCAGCTAAGGCTGAGAAATTGTCTTTCCACAATCCAAACATGGCATCTCTTTCCTCCTCCTCATCTGTCATGTACTAATTATCTGAACCAAAGGAAAATGAAATGAGCATTCATTTTAATTTGGCTGTTTGGCAGAAGGTCAGAGTTTGACGTCTCCTGGGAATGATGAACCAAAAGATGTTTAAATGATTTGTATAATCCCCACCGCAGCCTCCTCTGTTGCACCCCCATCATCGCCTCTTTTGGCAAATGACAAATTATGCTGAGCACCTCCAAGCTGACAAATATTTGAAGGATTAAAAACATTTATGTGTTTATGTGCTATCGTACCCATGTTGACAGCTAGCTTTTACCAAAGGCAAATTTCATAAATCTTACGAAGAAAGGGAAGACTTGTTAATTTTTACCAACTGGGAGCTGAAAGAGAGGAATTTCAATGGGGGGGGGGAGCATTCCATATTCTGATTAAAAAAACCGTGCAATCAGTTCCTGTAAGACCAATTGCAGTCATTAACAGTCGTCAACAGGTTTACCACACCTATCCTGCCAATCACCCATTCCCACCACCCTTCTGAGTAATACCCCTCCCCACCCTCTCACTATATATAAGGGTCTGGTGACTTTTGTTTCAGTGTATCTGAATAAGTGTGCATGCACACGAAAGCTCATACCAATGACAAACTTAGTTGGTCTCTAAGGTTCTAGGGGAAGGAATTTTTCTATTTTCTATTTTATTTTGTTTCGACGGCAGACCAACACGGCTACCTAGGTAAAGGTAAAGGTACCCCTGACCGTTAGGTCCAGTCACAGACAACTCTGGGGTTGTGGCACTCATCTCGCTCTATAGGCCGAGGGGGCCGGTGTTTGTCTAGACAGCTTCCGGGTCATGTGGCCAGCATGACTAAGCCACTTCTGGTGAACCAGAGCAGCGCACGGAAATGCCGTTTACATTCCTGCCGGAGTGGTACCTATTTATCTACTTGCACTTGATGTGCTTTCGAACTGCTAGGTGGGCAGGAGCTGGGACCGAACAACAGGAGCTCACCCTGTCGAGGGGATTCGAACCGCTGACCTTCTGATCGGCAAACCCTAGGCTCAGTGGTTTAGACCACAGCGCCACCCGCGTCCCATACACAACTACCTACCTGTAATTAAAAACAACTTACAATCACAAAAATAAGGTGGGTCCTAAAAGTATACCCCAAAAGCCAGGGTAAAGAGGTGCCTTTTCAGCATTGACCCAAAGGTGCCAGACACACCTCTGTGCAGAGGGAGTTCCACATCTTAGGAGCTGCCACAAAAAAGGAGACTAGACAAATTTGTGGCTATATGAAACCATGATGTTCAGAAGCACCAATGGCATTGACTGGCGTGTGACAGTAAGAGGCCGCTGCTACTTTCATGCCCTACTTGTGAGCTTCCTGGGGGATCTGAATGGGCCACTGCTGCAAACAATGCTCCTTAGTCTGATCTAGTGTGGTAGCAAAGAAGTAGAGGTAAAGGAACTTGGAAATCATAGAATCAAAGAATTGTAGAGTTGGAAGGGACTCTGAGGATTATCTAGTCCAACCTCCTGCAATGCAGAAATATGCCTACGGAGATCGAACCTGCAACCTTGGCATTATCAGCAGCACATTCTAACCATCCAAACTATGTTTAATTGATGTTTGTTTCTTCCTGGGTGTCCAAATAGAAAGAGAAGAAGACAGATATTATCATTTCTCTGTAAGCTTCCTAGGCCAGTTATAAACAATGATAGAAGAAGAAGAAGAAGAAGAAGAAGAAGAAGAAGAAGAAGAAGAAGAAGAAGAAGAAGAAGAAGAAGAAGAGGAGGAGGAGGAGGAGGAGGAGGAGGAGGAGGAGGAGGAGGAGGAGGAGGAGGAGGAGGAGTTTGGATTTGATATCCCGCTTTATCACTACCCGAAGGAGTCTCAAAGCGGCTAACAATCTCCCTTCCCTTCCTCCCCCACAACAGACACCCTGTGAGGTGGGTGGGGCTGAGAGACTTCAGAGAAGTGTGACTAGCCCAAGGTCACCCAGCAGCTGCATGTGGAGGAGCGGAGACGCGAACCCAGTCCCCCAGATTACGAGTCCACCGCTCTTAACCACTACACCACACTGGCTTTGTCTTCCACAGTCAGAGTTGTTGTTGTTTAGTCGTTTAGTCGTGTCCGACTCTTCGTGACCCCATGGACCATAGCACGCCAGGCACTCCTGTCTTCCACTGCCTCCCGCAGTTTGGTCAAACTCATGTTCGTAGCTTCGAGAACACTGTCCAACCATCTTGTCCTCTGTCGTCCCGTTCTCCTAGTGCCCTCAATCTTTCCCAACATCAGGGTCTTTTCCAAGGATTCTTCTCTTCTCATGAGGTGGCCAAAGTATTGGAGCCTCAGCTTCACGATCTGTCCTTCCAGGGAGCACTCAGGTCTGATTTCCTTAAGAATGGATAGGTTTGATCTTCTTGCAGTCCATGGGACTCTCAAGAGTCTCCTCCAGCACCATAATTCAAAAGCATCAATTCTTCGGCGATCAGCCTTCTTTATGGTCCAGCTCTCACTTCCATACATCACTACTGGGAAAACCATAGCTTTAACTGTACGGACCTTTGTCGGCAAGGTGATGTCTCTGCTTTTTAAGATGCTGTCTAGGTTTGTCATTGCTTTTCTCCCAAGAAGCAGGCGTCTTTTAATTTCGTGACTGCTGTCACCATCTGCAGTGATCAAGGAGCCCAAGAAAGTAAAATCTCTCACTGCCTCCATTTCTTCCCCTTCTGTTTGCCAGGAGGTGATGGGACCAGTGGCCATGATCTTTGTTTTTTTGATGTTGAGCTTCAGACCATATTTTGCGCTCTCCTCTTTCACCCTCATTAAAAGGTTCTTTAATTCCTCCCCGCTTTCTGCCATCAAGGTTGTGTCATCTGCATATCTGAGGTTGTTGATATTTCTTCCGGCAATCTTAATTCCGGCTTGGGATTCATCTAGTCCAGCCTTTCGCATGATGAATTCTGCATATAAGTTAAATAAGCAGGGAGACAATATACAACCTTGTCGTACTCCTTTCCCAATTTTGAACCAATCAGTTGTTCCATATCCAGTTCTAACTGTAGCTTCTTGTCCCACATAGAGATTTCTCAGGAGACAGATGAGGTGATCAGGCACTCCCATTTCTTTAAGAACTTGCCAAAGTTTGCTGTGGTCGACACAGTCAAAGGCTTTTGCATAGTCAATGAAGCAGAAGTAGACGTTTTTCTGGAACAGTCAGAGTACATGGCTGCAATGAAGGCATGCAGAGAACTGGTCTGGATTAACCAACTAACTACGGTATGAACTTTGGATTGTGTGGGCAGAAACCTGTCTGGTTGATGGAGGACAACCAAAGCTGTTTGAAATTATCTCAAAGAGAGATGTTTCATGCAAGAACAACACACATTTAGGAAAAAATACCAGTGTGTGTGTGATGTGATACAAGATGGACATGTTGAATATTGTCAAACCAAAGAAATGAAAGGCAATATTCTGACCAAGCCACTACCAAGAGACTGTTTGAGAACCTTCAAGTGAAGGTGGGTGTTTCATTAATTGTGCATAGAATTGTTATATCAGCCTGAAAAGGGGGTTGTAGAACCAGCCGCATAACCAACATGCTTAAGTCTAATTAATGCATGAAGGGGTTAATATCATGGAGTAAGCTGTTCTGCCGGGCTTAGCTAGGTCACTTCCCATCATCTCAGGAGTACCTTCAGTCTACCAGAGAAGGTTAACATGCAATAAGGTTTTGAGCCTTTCTTGTGTTCCTATACAGTCATACCCCGGTTTAAGTACGCCTCGGTTTGAGTATTTTCAGTTTAAGTACTCCGCGGACCCATCTGGAACGGTTTAATCCACTTTCCATTACTTTCAATGGGAAAGTTCGCTTCAGGTTAAGTACACTTCAGGTTAAGTACAGACTTCCGGAACCAATTGTGTTTGTAAACCGAGGTACCACTGTACTAATAATTTAGGAACTTTCACCACTGTAAGTAAGCCAAGCTGTACTGCCTGAGTTTCCAACCTTTGGAGAGTTTGTAAGTAAATCCTTTTTAACTTAGCAAATGTGTGTTCTTTTTCTATGTCGGGGAAGAGGAGCCTGTTTTGGAACTAACAAGGGCATATTTAAAAGGCTATATTTCCATGCTTCACTTTCCTGCATGTTTTGTTATTTTAAATCTCTGTTGGGGTTCTCTCACCAAAGAGTACTTTCCTCAAACCTGGTCCTTGACATGAACACTTGCTACAGTCACTTGCTCTCAGCCTACCTCCCAGGGTTGTTGCAGGGATTCAGTGAGGCCGGGGAGAACTATGTGCACCACCTTGAGCTCCTTGGAGAAAAAGGGTGGGGTATAAATGCAATAAATAAAATAAAATCCAGCTGATAGAATAGCAAGAAGGATTTCTAGGACAACAAAACAGCAGTACACTTTCCTTTTGAGAATGTAGTTAAAAGGGGGAGATGTGTGGCAGTTTCTAGGGAAACTGAAAGTCTATAACCCGCTATACCCATTACAGTAGATGACAAAACAGTTTGAGAGTTGGTTCCAAATTTTGAAAATGCAATTCACTGTTTCCAGGGACAGAAACAGGTAGGTGTTGAGAGACTGTTCAGCAGCCTTGAGTGCTTTGTACTCCTATGCACTCTGATAAGCAGACTCAAGGCTAGCAGCAGCCGCAGAATTGCCTGAGTGCTCCAAGCGATAACGAAAGTAGACTGAGATTTATGAAATGATAAAAAAGTGCAGGGCTTCCACTTCCTGGTGGGTTAGGGGTGGGGGAGGGGGCCATATTTCAACCTCACTAAGATAAATGGGAAGGTTTTGCTTGTTTCAGCAAAACCACATTGATGTGCCAAAGAATAAGAATCAATGAAACAGCGAGCGCACAAACTAACTGTCCTTGTCTGGCATGGAAAGCCGCCTGTCTGTTGGGATGGGATGGATTAAATTAACCAATACATCAACAAAATTACATTCCATTTGACACTCTTCCTCTTCTCATTCATCAGCTTTGCTCTATTGTCTTCGTTGCAACAGGGCAGCAAAAAGGCAAGTACAGTAGGTTCTACTCTGGAGCACCTTTGTTCTTCAAGGGGAAAAAATACTGGACACACACACTCATTTTCAGGAGACATCAGGACTAAACATAGGAACTTGTGGGTTGCGCTGTGGTTCAAGCAATCTCAGCCTATGCACAGGAATGGCTGCTTGGTTGCCCCGTCCTGTGGCCCAGGGAAATGGCAGTGCCAAAGATTATGCCTGCTCTGCTCTTCAAAAAGGGAGCCCAGGGTGCATGTCAAGTGTTGGGGGGCTGGGGGTTACCTAGGGAGGGTGCTAAGAGTCAAGGGGGGTGGCAGTGGGGTGCTGAAAGTGCAAGTGATTATCGCTCTTTGGAAAGCTGGCATGACTGAATCATAGAATCATAGAGTTGGAAGAGACCACAAGGGCCATCCAGTCCAACCCCCTGCCAAGCAGGAAACACAATCAAAGCATTCCTGACATATGCCTGCCAAGCCTCCGCTTAAAGACATCCAAAGAAGGGGACTCCACCACACTCCTTGGCAGCAAATTCCACTGTCGAACAGCTCTTACTGTCAGTAGGTTCTTCCTAATGTTTAGGTGGAATATTCTTTCTTGCAGCTTGAATCCATTGCTCCGTGTCCGCTTCTCTGGAGCAGCAGAAAACAACATTTCACCCTCCTCTATATGATAATTGATAATTCCAAAATAAATGCAAGCTTCTCACCAGTGGTTGCCATACTTATAATTAACTGTTTTTAATCACTTACAAATCCTTCCCCTGCAGTTGGCTGACTGCCAGAAAACAGAATTTGACTTCTGCTTTCACTTTCTGCTTTTCGCCGAAATAAAAATTAATTAAAAAATAACATCCAGAGCTCTTACTTGCTATTTCCAGCTTTTAAAAGTTGTTTAGGAAAATTTCCTGCTTTCCGGTGCAGTTTTGAGGCTTAAGATACAGGTTTTTGATTGAGCCGAGAGCTTCCGCTCCCCCTCGCCTTTCAGCAGCTCTGGGGGGTTTCAGGAGCTATTTTTGTGCTCTGCCAGACCCCTTGACGTGCTGCCTTCCCTGGCAGCACTTTTTAGGGGCCGCACCTTGTGCTGGCCTATCCCCCTGGTCCCCTGTCATCTCCGTGCCGATCAGGTGATTGGCGCCACCCGGCTTCCTCGTTCGGCAGGAAACCGGAAGTCGAGAGTAAGTAAGTAAAACTTTATTTATTTGCGTGGCCTACAGGCCATTGCAACAAAGGATTCATATTACATAACCTGGTAAAAAGGAAAGAAAAAAGAAAAATGCTATATATAACAATAAAATGTGCTGTCTCGGGATTCAGCATAACACAATTAAAATGGAACAGATGAGATCTTAGTTATATGTCCACACAGGAGGCGCTATTGTCCTTCAGCTGGCGGCCCTCAGTCTCATGGCCCTCAGTCTCATGGCCCTCTCAATAAATCTGGCTACCTTCTCTGTTGTCTGGGCAGTCTGGTCTGCCAGGAGGAAAAACAGTATATCCTTGGATGGGCGGCCCGAAATGGCGGATACCAGAGGTGTGATGCTCTCATCCCTGAGGTCTTTATATAGGGGACAGGACAGGAGTAGATGTGATACAGTCTCCACGCTGCCAACTCCGCAGGGACATAGTCGATTCTGGTATGGTGTTTTTGAGAATCGACCTTCAAGGACGGCGGAGGGTAGCATGTCCAGTCTGGCCAGCGTGAAGGCTCGTCTGTATTTTGGGATGGTTAGGTTGGACAGGTATGGTGACCGGAAGTCCATGTGGGAAGGTGGAAGACGGATATACCATGCGCTAAATTTCTTGATAATGGCCATATTGTTTTGTTGTTCAATGTTCTTCAGGCGCTGGTATATGAGGCTGTTTGCCTTGGATGGGCCCATTATGAGTAAATGCTGTGCGTGCAGGCCACATGAGAGGAGTTTTTGGTGCACAGCCTTTGCCCATGCGCCTTTGTGTACATCCTGTGTGACTAGAGGCAATAGCCCAGGTGGATTTAGATTTAGACGGAGCCAGTATTTAAGTGTTCTTTGCCAAGTCCGTGTTTCGACAGATAGAAGGTTGGCTTCGAGGCGTAAAGCCGCATTTGGTGCGCATGATGGAACAGCGAAAATCTGTCTTAGAAATTTTGACTGGACTGTTTCAAGAGTACTACACTGATTCCCCGTCCATATTGGAGCCCCATAAAGTAATTGTGCCAGAGGTTTTGCTTGGAATACCTCAAGAGCTGCTGGGATGTACCTGCCACCCTTCGTGTAAAAGAATCGCGACAAAACCTTAGAGCTTTGGGATGCTTTTTCACTGGCGTATTTATGGTGTGCCACCCACGAGCCTGTTGACTGAAAGACAATTCCCAGGTATTTGAAGGTCTTAACCTGGTCTATTATCTGGCCATCCATTACCCATCTATGTTGTCTGTGTCTCCTGGCGAACACCATAACCTTAGTTTTCTGGCAGTTCACCACCAATTGTTCTCTCTTACAATAAGCCAAGAATTCCCTCATCAATCTTTTAAGGCCAATTTTGGTTCGTGAGAGAAGGACCGCGTCGTCCGCGTACAGTAGTGCCGAAATTGGTTTTTCAGCCAATTTGGGGGCGTGGAACTCCAGGCCTGTTAGACAGTTAATCATGTCATTGATGTATAAATTAAATAGGGCTGGGGCTAGGATGCAGCCTTGTTTGACCCCTTTGGTGGATGAAATGGGACCAATAAGTTGCCCGTTGAGTGAGGTTCTTACAAAAAGCTTGGTGTCCTTGTAAAGACAGCTTATCAAGAACAATAGTCTTTTATCAATGTTGGTTGTATTCAGTTTGGTCGAAAGTCTGGCTCGAGAAATTGAGTCGAAAGCCGCCTTCAGGTCTATAAAGGCTGCCTATAGCACCCCGCGTGTTTCCTTAGCATACTTATCAATGAGATGTGATAGTACAAAGCAGTGATCTGTAGTCGATCTGCCCTGTCTAAACCCGGCTTGCTCCTCCGCCAAAATTGCCTCTGATTCCATCCAGCTGGTTAGTTTAGTATATAGGTGTTTGGCATATAGCTTGCTGGGTATTGGGAGGAGACTAATAGGCCTGTAACTTGCCGGGTCTGACGTAGGTCCTTTCTTGTAGATGGGGATAATTATTGCCTCTGCCCAGCAGTCAGGGATTGTGCCTGTAGAATCGATGTGAGAAAACATGGTTGCCAATAGGGGGGCCCACCAGCCCAGATTTGCCTTCAGAAGTTCTGCGGGTATATAGTCTGTTCCCGGGGCTTTGTTGTTCTTAAGTTGCCCGATTAGTTTCCCTACCTCCTCTGCAGAGACTGGAGGCCAAGGTGGTAACTCCCCTGGGTGGGCACCTATCTCTTTATGTTGGAGTTCCTCATCTTGAAACAGAGTTTGAAAGTATCTGAGCCACTCCTGTGGTTCGACCGCACATAAAGGCCCATAGCACTCCTGATCCAGGAGGCCCGAGATGGTACGCCAGAAACAGCCTGAATCTCTCTCGTTCGAAGCCTTTAGTAAACAACCCCATGCAGTTCTCTTGGCTTCTTGCTTTTTTCTCTTTAATGTTCGTTTGTAATTTCGTCCTAAGGTGATGTATGCTGTAAATAGAGAGGGTGCTCCGGTGTTTCTGTATTTGCGGTATGTTAGTCTCAGGAGTTTCCTTGCTTTTCTACACTCTGCGTCAAACCACCTCTCTGAGTCTTTTACCCGCTTTGTCGCAATTTTAAGGATTTCTGATGTTAGAAAGCTTTTCAGCCTCTCTAAAAGCTCTTTAAATAGGTCCATGGCCAAACTCGCTGCATTAGCTGATGCGATGGCCGAATAGATAGTCTTCACTTCTTCCGAGAGAAGAAGGTGGGTTAACTCAAAATTGAGAATGGGGGTCCATTTTATTCTTCTAGGTGCAGGTTGATCCAGATTGGCGATGGGGATGAAAAATGGATTAGCCTTGGCTTTGTTTGGAGATAGGCCATCTAGTACTAGGGTTAGTGGTAGGTGGTCACTCTCGGTATTATGCTCCACCTGGAACTTCGACACAAGGTTGTAGACAAAACTTGATATCAATATATAATCAATAATGCTTCCGCCCACCTTTGCAAAGTGGGTATATTCCCCTGGGCGGTCCCCGGCTTGGTTGCCATTTAGTATTGTCAATTCCCTTCTTTTTGCAGCCTGGGCTAAGCATAGCCCCGAATAGTTGCATCTGCTGTCTCTGGAGAGTCGTGTGGGGCCTATGACTGTTGTACTTCCAGGGTCCTGAATCTGATTGTATTGTCTATATAGGTTGTAATCGTCTGTTCCCATGCGTGCGTTAAAGTCCCCACCGATTATGATTGGGGTGGATGGATAGGAGGATTCAAGGGGCTCTAGAAACGCTTCCAGCTCTTCCCAATTAGCTTTAACTATGGGTTTTTTATTACAGGGGGGCAGATAAACATTTACCAGCAATAGTGCTTCTTTCCTGAGATTAAGTAAAACAGCCGTCGCTAGTGAATTGCAGCTTGGTAGGACTGTTAAAGAGTGTTCTAGCTCTATGGAGACAAGACTGGCTAAGCCTCCACTTGGCCTGCCTCCCCTTAGGGATGGTGTGGCGGGCAGAGAATGGCAGGAATATCCGTTGAGCAGGATGGGATCAATGTACCAGGTCTCCTGCAAAAGGATGATGTCGTATTGCTTGAGAAGTGTTATGAAATGTTGGTTATTTTTCTTTGCTTGCCATCCTGCGATGTTCCAGGACATCAGCTTTAAGTCCCGACGTCTCCGTGATATCAGATCGTCGATTCCACACTGTCCAACAGTCCTTTTTTGTCTAAAGAAATGCTCCCATTGGATCTATTAGTAGGCATCTGCTTCAAGGGAGAGTGGTATGCCTTTGCTCTTAATGTGGAGTTTGCAGTTACGGGAGTAGCCATTTCATTGGTGGAGAGCTTGAGATAGTCAATCCATGCACTCGGGGATGTCGCTGCCTGATTTGCTTCTGCCTTTCCATAGGCTAGCGGGGGCTGATCTTGGTGTTCCGCGTCTACACATTTAAAGGAGCCTCCCGTCGTCCTCTTGTCCACAAAGCACTTAGGGGAAATGGGCCATATATGTAGGCCCTCCGTCATCTCTCCATGGTCCTCTTTTCTAGCCAGCCTTGTTCTCAGCGTGTCCAGTCTTCTCAGGATTTCAGTTTGGGCTGGCAGCTGTAGTGTCCAAAATCGATTTATTAGAGCGTCCTCTTCAGCAGAGACGGAGTCTTCTCTGTCACACGGATGTACTAGGCTCTCCGGAGAGGCAGTGACTTCCTTCTTTGATTTTGGTGCGTCATGTTCAGCATGCTCCTGCTTTTGCACTTGGCTCCTGGTATGTTGCTTGTGTGCTCTTCCTTTTTGTTCCTCTGCTCCTGTCCTCCTTTCTGTCTTCGCTGCCAATAAGGAGGTTGGTGGGGCTCTGTTTTCGAAGAATCTTAATAAATCTATTCTTTTCGTTTTGAATAGAATCCTTGTTCTCAGGATAAAGTTGACCAATTTGTGATCAGTAAATGTGATCAGGGCTCGTATTGATTGTCCGTCTTGGTATAGATATTCTATATCAGCGCGGTCGGCTGCTTTTACTACCCCCGGTAGAATGCCATTTATGACAGTCAGCAGATGTTTCACACGATCTATCCCTATGCAGGGGCTCGGTGGTTTAGGGTAGTTCACGAATACGATCTTATTTGGATTTAGGACCAGATTCCAGCCATTCTTGGTGTGTGGGGCTGGTGGTTCTGATGACACAAGCCCGGTGATGTTAGGTGCCCCTAATTCATTTCTGTTTGCGATTACAGCAGGAGCTCTATGTAAGCCCGAGTCGCGAGTGTCTGTGGGTAAATTTGTTTCTTTAGTTGGACTGGGGGGGCACAGGAGAGAGGCGTCCATGGGAGAAGTGCTTTCATTGAGTGTACTCAGAGATTTATTCTCACACCCAGAGTCACTTTTGGTCTTTGTCAAGCCTTCTTTGCTGGTCTCTTTCTTACCTTGTACTTTGGTTTTTTTTGTTGCAGGTAAGGGGGGGGATGGTAGCAGGTCAAATAGTTTCTGCCACTGTTTTTTGCTGATGTGTAATGTTCTTCTAGACTGCTTTATGTTTTTAATATTTTTGCTTTTCTTCGTCTTCATCTTAGGTCTTCTCTTGCTTGGTTTGACATTACATAATGTGTGGGTTCTGGCTTCTGCGTCGGGGACACTCTGTCTATCTGTTTGAAATTATCCACGAGTGTTAGGAGTAACCCATTTGTTATTGCTAAGAAGTTTGTAATATTGAGAAGGTCTGTGCATATCTGTTGTATCTGGTTCTGCAACTGGTCACTCTGCTCTTCTGTATTATCACCATTCACTAAGGGCCGAAGTCCTTGGGGTCCTTGGTGGTTTTCCCTGGGTTTTTGTGGTGAACTTGGGGGTTTGGGATCCATAATGTTGAGCAGGCTAGTCGCCGTGTTATTCTCGGCTAGAGCGAGTTCTTGCGCCAGGCTCATAGAATAGTTTGTGCTTTCATGTTCAGTTTGTAGGTGTTTACGTTGGATTGACCAATCCAGCACTGCTGAGGTGGCTTCTATTGGGGATAGTTCATTCTGGGCTCCCTTATCCCCTTCTTTGTGGGAAAAATAATTAGTGATTTTGCTTTGCCTCCTTCGGGGCCCCTTCACCACCTTCTCTTCCTGAGGCGATGTTAGCACAATTCCCAAATCCTTACAGTGCTTCCTGGTGAATACCATCTTGGATAAGGAGCAGTGGGTGGAAGGCAGAAAGTAAATAGTTAACAACAGTTGCTGGGGTCTCTTTAATTCAGAGATTCACACGGTTGTAGCTGAGTAGGAGTAGGGCTACACCCTTGCTTCCACTTTGTTCCCCAAGCTGATGGTTGTCTTGTTAAAGCCAAGATGACTCTCCGCCCGTTTACACCATCGAGCCGGCTTTCTCACCTTTGATGATGCGGGGGTTTCTGTGACTCGTTCCTCCCGATTAGCTTGAACTGTATCAAAGCGTCGGCCGCAGGGCGATAAAACAATAAAAACGCCAGTTTGGAAGGCGAAGACAGAAGCGGAGATGGGGCGATGGGGCAAACAGTAAGTCATTAAAACTGTGGACTGTATAAAAAAGGTTCCTAGAGGATTTAGGAACAGTTTAAAGTCTTGGTTAAAGGCCGCGAAGCTGACTAAGCTGCTGTCCTCGTCGCCATCTTCCCCTCAAGAGGGAAGTCGAGACGGTTCCACTCTCAAACAGCTTTTACTGTCAGAAAGTTCTTCCTGAGGTTTAATTGGAATCTCCTTTCTTGTAACTTGAAGCTATTGATTCGAGTCCTGCCATCCAGTGAAGAAAAAAAATCTAACCTAGCTTAAGGTTTCCAGATTTTTTTCCAAAGAATCCAGGGACACATTTTTTTAAGAGAGAGAGAGAGAGAGAGAGAGAGAGAGAGAGAGAGAGAGAGAGAGAGAGAGAGTCTTTGCCCTTCTGATGCTTTCCTACCTCTCTTCCCCAGAAGCAGAAGCAGCGTGGCAAAGTCGGGGCTCCCCTCCTTTTTCTCTTTTCTCTCTCTCCATTCTCCTTCTCCTCTCCTCCTTGTCTCTGCATTGGCTCCGGGTTTTTCCTGGCAATTGGCCGGGTGGCCGGATGCTCTCGCTCCTGGCTCGATTTGGGTCGTGGGGGTGTCCAGCAGTTCCCCCAGTTGATGTGCTGGGCGTCTCCAGTTCCCCCTCAGCAGTGGCGGTGGCAGCGGCAGTCTCAACAGCCCAGAGCCAGCCTGGTAGTGCAGTTGGCTCTGGCTGGCTTCAGGAGCTGCTCGCTGCTGTGGCACCTGCCATTTTGCCTCGCCGGAAGTCCCCATATGATGTGTCTTGTGCCGTTGAACCAATCAAGCAACATTCATTCCCTACTAATAAATCTACAACACTTAAAATATAAATCTGGGGACATTAAATGAAATCCAGGGACATTCCGGGGATGGATTTTGTCCGGGGACAGAGTTGTAAATCCGGGGACTGTCACCAAGAAATGGGGACGTCCTAGCTCCATGGGGCAGCCCTTGAAATGTTTGAAGATAGCTATCATATCTCCTCCTAGTCTCCTCTTTTCTAGGCTAAACATACCCAAGCTCTTTCAACTATTCAACATAAAGTTTGGTTACAGATCCTTGACAATCTTGGTCGCTCTCTTTCCAGCTTGTCAACATCCTTCTTAAACTCTGGCACCCATAATTGGACACAGTAGTCCAGGTTGGGTCTGACCAAGGCAGAATAGAATGGTACTATTATTTCCCTTGAGCTAGACACCATACTACTGTTTATGTGGCCTATAATTGCATTAGCTTCTTATGCTACTGCATCACACTGTTGGCTCATGTTTATCATGTGGTCTACAGAGACCCCTGGGAGACTTGAGAGGAGAAAGGAAATCCCATTTTCACTAGAAACAGATGGGAGGCAGGAGCATTGGCTGGGGCAATGCTATATAAAATATATATGTTTTGAGTGATAGATCTGTAAGCATGGGGTGTGTGGGGATTTCATAATGTGAGTCTAAAGTTTGACAAATAATTTCTCAATGTGCCTGGCACCAAAGTATAGACATACAAATTAAAGTATTTCCCCTCAATACTGCTGACTTGTGAAATGAAAAGCTGAGAAACGCTTTTACAATATTTTGGAGCTTTGTAAGGTTGTTAATTTAAGGACTGCTTTAGTGATGCACTAAGTAGAATTGTTTAATTGGACAAGATTGTGGTGCGCTTTGGTAAGCAGACTGGAGCTGAAAGATTTGATGTGCTCATAATTTGAAAGATTATAATAGAATTGCTTAGCAGCCACTTTCCTCAGAAAGAGTAAGTAGTAGAAGGGTTCTAGGTGAGGGAGATGGCTCCTGCTGGATCACCAGAGAAGCACTTCAGAGTCCAATCCTGATGCAGAAAATACTCACATTGGGAAAGGACGGAGTCAGAGCATGTGGATCTCTCCTCACCCCCATTGCAGAGGACAAAGCCACAAGAGAGAGTGGGGAGGACTTTGACCAGCCAGAGAGGCAGGGGCTGAACAGGATGAGGTGATATGGGTGGGGAGAGAGGAGCAGGACAGTCTTCAGTCTTGTCACCTAGAACCTCTGCCTTTTGTAGATGGGATTAGACCCTCCAAGTGTCCCTATTTCCCAGGGACACTCCCAGATTTACAGAAGCCTTCCCAGTTTCTGATTTGATCCTGGAATGTCCCCCTTTCCTTATTTTCATCAGGAATGTTGGAGGGTATGAATGGGATCAGATGCACCCACTCAAAGCATGCATGTGCAAACTCAACAGATTCACAGCGAGTGAGAATCCCATGAGTAAGCTTGCTCCACCTTGTCTTTAGAAGCTTGGTGGGAGCAACATGTCATTTGTCAGAACATCTTCACAGCTTACAGCTTGTTTATGAATCTCTTGCCTTGCTCATGTACATTGGAATCTTGGCTTTGGAGCAGGAAGCAGTGCCTTTATTCTGATTGTCCTTGCTCTGATTTGGCTTCATGTCGGAGACACATCAATCATGAGGTATCTTAGGAAGCCAAATCAGAGTGAGGGCAATGTTTGTTGCCCTCACTTAGGAGTAATCTGTGTGGGAATGTTCAGGGATGTGGGAGAGGGCATATTAATTTAATACACTATCCCAATCTTGCACTGGCAAGATCCTAAACTTAGCAGAGTAACATTCCCATTTAAACACAGCAAAATGTGGCAATCAAGTTCGCTAGAACTTCTAAAACAATATATTACTGGTATTTCCCCCTTTTATCCCTCTTAAAGAAAATACACGACACAATGCTCTTTAAATGTATGAAAAGAATTTACTCACAGCTTTCATCCTGAGATACAGCACAAACTCAGAAAGGCAGGCAAGCTTAGATAAAAGTATATACATGTGGAGTCTACTCATGAGGAGTGAGACTCCATAGATCTCTCTCTCGGCTGGAAGCTAAGATGCTGCTTGCTTGAAGAACGATCACAAAAGGGAAGATGGGTCTCTGTGCTTTTGTTATCTGCACAGGTGAGGTCACACCCACCTCATGTTACATGCAGAGGAAGTCCATCCCAGGTCAGTGGCAGGAAGTCAGCTGCTGACCTGGTCAGGTGTCCCTCCATGTGGTCACTCTAGGAAATGTTGTGACTTGACTGCTCCTGTTTTACATCCCCACAATCTGGAGGTGGAATGGAATGACACCTGTCAGACATTAAAAAAAAAACATTATTGCCCACTCCACCCAGACCACAAAACAGGTGGCAACAGCAGCAAAAAAGGTACCATGGCTATTTGTGGGAAACCCCCCCCCCTAAACCTCCCTTACAAGCACATGGGCTGGGTTCCACCCAACTTTATGCATGTGTGATATCACATGGTGGGAAGAAGCCTGATGGGGCCCATACTAGAATATTTGGAATTTAAGATAGACAAAAAAGCTGCCCTACTGATGTTAGATGCCGAAAAGGCATTTGACAATGTCTCATGGGATTTCTTGAAGAAGCAAATTAATATGCTTGGGCTGCAGGAAAAGATGCAGAAGGCTATAGGAGCAATCTACCAACAACAGAAGGCGAGATTAATAATAAATGGAGGTGTGACGGAGTCTTTTTGGATTGAGAAGGGCACAAGGCAAGGCTGTCCACTTTCCCCCCTGCTGTATATCCTAGTATTAGAAGTGCTATTAAATAAAATTAGAAATGAAAATGAGATAAAGGGAATAAAGGTTGGAAAAAGAGAATATAAAATACGTGCCTTTGCGGACGATATTGTAGTAACAGCGCAAGACCCAAGAGAAACCATCCCAAGAGTGTTAAAAACTATAAATGAGTATGGGAAAGTGGCAGGATTGAAGATAAATTATAAAAAAACAACATTGTTAACTAAAAATTTGGATAAAAAAGAAAGGGAAGAGTTAAAACAGCTGACAGGTCTGGAATTAAAAAAGAAGGTAAAATATTTAGGCATCTGGATAACAGCAAAAAGCTTAAAACTTTATGAGGATAACTATAAAAAAGTGTGGAGCGAGATCAAAAGGGAAATGGAACAGTGGAGTAAATTACACCTCTCCCTCTGGGGCCGAGTTTCAATAGTGAAAATGAACATACTCCCAAAATTGATGTACCTGTTTCAGGCGATACCGATCTTGGGAGGAATAAAATGTTTTGCTGAGTGGAAAAAAGACCTTACTAAATTTGTATGGAATAACAAAAGATCGAGAATTAAGTACCAGTTACTAACAGACAGGAAGGAAAGGGGGGGATTTTCCCTCCCCAACCTGGAGTTGTACCACGCAGCAGCCGGATTGGTCTGGTTAAAGGACTGGATAACCCTGGAAAGGCCTGAGATTCTAGACCTAGAGGGAGTAGGAAACAGATTTGGCTGGCACTCCTACCTGTTGCACGAGAAAGTTAAATCCCACAAGGGGTTTTTAAACCATCTAATAAAGAAATCCTTGTATTTGATATGGGCAAAATACAAAGGCATATTAGAGCCCAAGATACCCCTGTGGAAATCACCGATAAATGTAATCACAGTAAAAAAAATAAATATGGAGGAAAAAGTTGCCACATATCACGAGTTATTGGAAAACATTCAAAATGACCCAAAATTAAAAAGCTATGAAGAAATTAAAAACCACCTTTCGGACTGGCTGCAACACTTTCAAATTAACCAGGGGCTAATAGAGGACAAAAAATTGGGAATTGCAAAGGAGAAATCCAAATTTGAAAAAGAATTATTACACAATGACAAAAAACTAATTTCACGCATGTACGACCTGCTACTGGAGTGGGAGTTAAAAGAGGAGCAGACCAAACCATCCATGATAAAATGGGCCCAAGATCTTGGACACAACATCTTTATAGATCAGTGGGAGAGGCTGTGGAGAAAAGATATAAAATTCACCGCGTGTTACAACCTGCGGGAAAACATTTTTAAGATGATGTACAGGTGGTATCGGACCCCTGAAATGATAGCCAGAATGTATAAAAATATGTCACCAAACTGTTGGAGGTGCGAGAAAGAAGTAGGAACCCAAATGCACATGTGGTGGAAATGTGCAGAGATAAGTAAATATTGGAATAACATCTACGAAGAATTAAAGAAAATGTTAAAATGTAAGATCTTAAAAAAACCAGAAATGTTCCTACTAAATATAATACCTGAAGAAATAAAAAACGCAAACAGAATATTACTCATGTATGGCATAGTAGCTGCGAGAGTTTTAGTCGCAAGAAGCTGGAAAAGCAAGAATATACCCAACGTAACAGACTGGCAAATCTTAATGAAGGAATATTCACAGTTTTAGCCAGGGTCACTGGGCAAATTAGAGGTCAAACAAAGCAAAAAATGAAAAAGGAATGGAAGATTTTTGACGATTATTTATTAACGAGCAAGTGATAAGATTATGAAGGCAGATGGGTTCTGAACCTGTTGGGAATTAAAAGGAGAAAAATTAGAGGTGAACTTTCTGTGTATAATAAGATGGATTAATACAAATTGCATAGGATATGATTGGAAGACCGTTGTTATATTTTGTGTTTTATTTTATATGTACAGATTTTCCTTTTTTCCCTTTTGTATTTTGTACTTTTTTTCTTTCTTTTTCTTTCTTTTGTAATTTGTATTTTGCAATTCTCTTTTTTCCTCTCCTTTTCTTCCCCTTTTTCTTTTCCTTTGTTTCCTTCCCCCCTTTTTGTAATTCTCATTTAGAAGAGATAATTTGTGTATAGAGCAGGATATGTTGTGGTCTTGCCCCAACATACTCCCCCTCCTCTCTCTATTCTTTTCTTTCCTACTACTTGTAAATGTGGATCTATGATTTCTCTGTATGGTTTTAAAGATTGAAATAAATAAAAATCATTTTAAACGGGAAGGCCCAGTGGGGCCTGTCGCAGCTGTGGAATATTGAGGGGGCACAACCCCCTCCTTGAAAATTGAGGGTGGGCTTGGCCCCTTAGAGCCCCCTAGCTGGTGCCCCTGCTTACAAGCATGAAAGTTATGTGAGGAACTCTGAGTTTATCTCTAATGAAGTGTCCAGTTTCTCATTTCCATACCATTCATGGGGACATTACCAGAGCAGCAATCCTTTTATCTTCTCCACAAGGTCTCTTCCTAACTGGAAAGCACTTTTTTTCCCTTGAAAGTCTCCATTGAACAAACCACCCTTACCTAACCCCACACATTAAAGAACTGGATCTGGAAGCTGGCTTTTAGTGCCATATCAATTTTCCTCATTACTTTGAAGATATAAATTGGACCAGATGTGAGTCACTGCTTTCTTTGACCACTTACTCAGATGTGGGTATAAGGAAGAGATGGAACACTCCTCTTATGATGGGCCCCTTCCCCTGGGAAAGCAGAAATGCTGCTCTTCTCCGCACTCACCTCTTCATTTGCTGTCCTGCAAAGATCCCCCACAACATGTCTGCCCACAGACAAGCTTCTCATTTTGCATAGATAACCCAGGAAGGTCAGACAGTGGGGGAGAATATCGTGCCCCATCTCTTCCAGGTTAAAGGGTTCCATAGAGGATGCCTTGCCTCCAAGTCTCCAAACTCCTGTTGCAGGGTGTGATGGAGCAGCTGGGCCAAACCAGTCTGGTGATACAGTGCCCCAGAATAATAATAATAATAATAATAATAATAATAATAATAATAATAATAATACAGTTTATTATTTATACCCCACCCATCTGGCTGGGTTTCCCCAGCCACTTTGGGCGGCTTCCAACCGAATATTAAAAACAGTACAGCATCAAACATTAACAACTTCCCTGAACAGGGCCGCCTTCAGTTGTCTTCTAAAAGTAAAATAGTTGTTTCTTTCCTTTACATCTGCTGGGAGGGCGTTCCACAGGGCGGGTGCCACTACCAAGAAGGCCCTCTGTCTGGTTCCCTGTAACCTCACTCCTCGCAATGAGGGAATCGCCAAAAGGCCCTCGGTGCTGGATCTCAGTGTCCGGGCTCAATGATGGGGGTGGAGACGCTCCTTCAGGTATAAAATTAATATACCAAAAATCCCACAATGATTCACAACAGAAAAATACAAAATGATAATAAAAATACATAATAAAACAAAACAAAAAAAACCAATACCCCCCTTTCCACAAACACATTTAGAAGGTCACAGAATGTCAACCAGCTGAAATCCTGGTTGAAGAGAAACCTTTTTTTTGCCTAGTGCCTAAAGATATGTAATGAAGGGTCCGGTTGAGCCTCCCTGAGGAGAGCATTACACAAGCAGGGAGCAAGCTATTCACTTAGAATCATAGAATCATAGAGTTGGAAGAGACCACAAGGGCCATCCAGTCCAACCCGCTGCCAAGCAGGAAACACCATCAAAGCATTCCTGCAGATGGCTGTCAAACCTCTGCTTAAAGACCTCCAAAGAAGGAGACTCCACCACACTCCTTGGGAGCAAATTCCACTGCCGACCAGCTCTTACTGTCAGGAAGTTCTTCCTAATGTTTAGGTGGAATCTTCTTTCTTGTAGCTTGAATCCATTGCTCCATTTCTGCTTCTCTGGAGCAGCAGAAAACAACCTTTCTCCCTCCTCTATAGGACATCCTTTTATATATTTGAACATGGCTATCATATCACCTTAACCTTCTCTTCTCCAGGCTAAACATAACCAGCTCCCTAAGCCGTTCCTCATAAGGCATCGTTTCCAGGCCTTTGACCATTTTAGTTGCCCTCCTCTGGACACGTTCCAGCTTGTCAGTATCCTTCTTGGACTGTGGTGCCCAGAACTGGACACAGTACTCCAGGTGAGGTCTGACCAGAGCAGAATACAGTGGTATTATTACTTCCATTGATCTAGATGCTATACTCCTATAGATGCAGCCCAGAATTGCATTGGCTTTTTTAGCTGCTGCATCACACTGTTGACTCACGTCAAGTTTGTGGTCTACCAAGACTCCTAGATCCTTTTCACATGTACTGCTCTCAAGTCAGGTGTCTGCCATCCTGTATTCGTGCCTTTCATTTTTTTTGCCCAAGTGTAGTACTTTACATTTCTCCCTGTACATAGCCACAGGTAAGTGAAGAAAGAAAGAGTGGCTTAACATGGGTTAGATTCCTGCATTGCAGGGAGTTGGACTGAGGCCAACTAGCATGGTGTAGTGGTTAGAGTATTGGACTAGGACCTGGGAGACCAGGGGTTGAACCCTCACTTGGCCATGAAGCCCACTGGGCCACCTTGGGCAATTTACTACCTTTCAGCCTAACCTACCTGTTACGTACTGAGCTGAATCCTAGAACAATAGGAGCCAGAATGCAGCAGTCTGATTGGTCCACAGGAGCCACCCAATCCAGCTCCAGGTGGAAGTGAATCAGCAACCTGATTGGCCTGCAGGAGTAGCCCTGAAGTAGCCAATCACGCACGGCCCATTGTGTAAATAATGTATATAACCAGACATTTTGGGGAAAGAGCCATTCTTCTCTTCTTCTCCTTTTGCTACTACTGTACAAGCTGAATAAAGAGCATGAAATTCACTCTCGACTCCGAGTATATTTCACTACCTCACAGAGTTGTTGGGAAGGAGGAGAACTATGGATGCCCCCTTGAGCTCCTCAGCGGAAAGGTGTGATAGAAATGTAATAAATAAATGTAAATGTAAATCTCTCCTCCCTCTGTAGGTCCAGATGCTGCAACACTCGCCTTGATTTTGCCTTCACCATCAGGCTTCTTTGGAAGTGTACAATTCTACAGTACAAGCATTTCTTTGCTTCGTTAGGTTATTCAGATGATTTGGCCTTTGATATAAAGGGAAATGAGCACATTATGTGGAGAGAGGGAGAGGGAGAGAGAATGCTCTCGCCAGAGTCTTGTTATTATTTGACAACATAGGGGAAGCTAGACTAAGATGATGTGAGGTGCTGAGGCAGGGAAGCAACTCAGTTTGTCAAAGGCAATTTATGTCCCTCCTGCCTTTTTCAGGAGAATTAAAAATGTCAGCAATTAGATACAAACAATTAGACTAATTTGGAACTCAGGTTCATGGCGTATTGAGAGTTCTAAAACTATATTTATTCAAAATTATTGCAAATTGCATTAGGGCTGTAAGCTTTGATGTGAGAGGGGCACATCAAATTGCTGTTACATTTTAAAGAAAAATAACAGTAAGGAGTAGGAGGGAAATTGGAATTACAAGCTGTTAATTCACCTGTTTATTTGGAAGTGTGGAATGCTGTGTTTTAAAGTCGAATGTAGGCCGCTTTGAAAATAAAGCTGATTTTTTTTTAAAAAAAATGCCAGACTTTACCCTTTTACATTGCATATACCCAATACATTTAAGCATATCCCTGCAAAGAATCATGGGAACTGTAATTTACACTTCACAGAGTTAGAGTTCCCAGCACCCTTCACAAACTACATTTCCTAGGATTCTTGGGGGAGGGGGCTGTTGAAAATGTATTTGTATCTGTCTCTACCAGATTGCTGAAGCAGTCAGAAGCCAGGAAAAATAAATAAAGGATGGATTTGGGTCAGGAGTCTTGGTTTATTAAGGATTAAATTGTGAGGGAACTTTGTGGCAAAGCACTTGCTTTGACTGTAGAACTTCTGAAATGCAATCAATCCCACAGGAATCTAGTTGGCTACTTTGAGAATAGGATGCTGGACTAGATTCAGGAGCTTTTTTTATGTTCTTACATCATCACCACTTCAAAGGATGCACTGGAGCAGGATCACAAGTCAGTGTACTGTAGACATACTGGACTAGAGATTGACAACTTCCTATATTCCTCGTTCCACCAGCAAAATGGAGATTAAAACTCATGTTTCATGAACCCTTCATGTGGTCAATCAGAACAGTGAAGACACTCAGATAATGTCCATCTAGCCCATAGCTGCCAAGTTATCCCTTTTTTACAGGGATTTTCCCTTATGCTGAATAGGCTTCCTCGTGAGAAAAGGGAAAACTTGGCAGCTATGATTAGCCCAATGTTCTGCTTTCCACTGTGACCAATCAGATGCTACAAGCAAGGTAAGAAAGCAATAGCTCTCCAACTGCTGCTCTTCTGCCTATGTGCACCTAGATGTTCCTCACTGATGGACCTCTCTACCGCCATAAATTTATCAAACCCTCCTTTAAAGCTATTTAAGCCACTGGCCACCACTTCATTGTGCTTCCCAGATAACTGGTTCTCTTCAGTAATGCCAGGACTCATCTACCAGTAAGGCTGGCCTTTAGGAGGGAGCTTCTGGCACGCAGAACAGCTGATAATTTGCCTTTGACTTTCTTGAATTCAAAGCAGTCCGTGGTAAGGTCCTTGCTATACATTAGCATGTAACACCCATCTCATTTTCTGTCTTGGACTGAATAGATATGGGATTGGGAATCTGGGAAAAGTTACTTAGTGTGCTGCTGACTGAAACCCGAGTAGTTCAGTACAGGAAGAAGGAACTGATAAGGAAATTGTTTAAGACGTGTGTTTCTCATATTAATATTATCCTGCACTTCTCTGACTTTGAAGCTCTCAATTCTCCAGGAGCCTGACCCACTTTTTGCTTGGAAGAAAGAAACTTCTAAAGCTGGCCTCATGCTATGCAGTGTAGCTCACGAGGGCAACAGACTTGTGTGAGAATCTAAATATTTCCTGCGTGGCCAGAGGTCCTCCTGTTTCCACATCTACCTCTTTAGTGTCTGTCTCATCACATAAATGAATAATTCTTCCCATCCATTTTTCAGCTTTCCTTAAGAGTTTCCTAAAACTATATTTTTATTGCAAATATTTTAGAAAGAAGAAAACACTGTCAGCTTATATATCTCAATCTCTTTATATAATATAGAAGCAAGAAAGGAGAGATACTGAGAGGGGAAAAACAGTAGTAGTTTAAAACAACAGTAGAAGTTTGGCCCAAGCAGGGATGGTGGGTCACTGAGAGAAAAAAGTGGCCATTTTAAACAGCGGCAGAGGTGTGAGTAGAATGCACAGAGGTTACTCGGAAGGGGAGCAGCAGATTAAAGCAAGTTTTAAGTATAGTGAGAAGGGAATTGGAAAGGCTTTGATGTGTTCAACCCATGGCTGCTGTTTCCACATTCACATTTGCTTCTGGCTCCACTCAACACTGGCATGTGGCTCCTGCAAGGCTGTCCAGAAGAGAATGCTGCTCTCCGGCTGAAAAGGTTCCCCACCCCTGGAGTGGACACTTGGGTATGAGCATACAAGAATTGCCTGGGACCCTCCAGTGCATGGCATTAAAGCAGGGGTTGGAAACCTCTGGGCTATGGGTCTAACTCAGCACAGCAGGTCTCCTTATTTGGCCCACAAGGCTATTTCAACCAAGCTATGCCCTCCTGCACTACACCTGACACCAGCTGAACAGCGGCGCCTGCAAAGCCCTTTGAAAGTTACTTCTGAAGAGCTTGTAAAGCCCTGTCCTCTTGTCAAACATGGCCCATGAGCAGTGAGGGAGAGAACGACCTGGCTCACGACCAGATCCAGATCCCCACACCTACACTAAAGAGACAGAACTACTGGTTCACACCCAAATGTGAGTCCTCCGCCCATGTTTGATGGCAGCTCAAGCACAGCCTTGGCTCATCCTGGTGACCCCCGTGGCAGCATTTGCCAGTGAAACCAACCATTAGAAGGAAGTCCTGGCTGCTGCCCACTCTGCTCCACCACCTGCTAGATTGAGATGACGATCTGCTTTGGCATCTACAGCTGAGATGGCCCTTGTTTGTTGCTCTCTTTTCAGCAGGGTGAAATGTTAATTATCTGTACAAATAAACAAGCTTTGTTTCTGCACAGCTGCTGCATGTGCTTGTTACATTATCGTGGTGTGCAAGCGCTTCAAAGGAAATAGCAAGGTATCTTCACGCATGCTGCATTGTTTGACTCCAAGACCACCCAGCTGATTTTGTTACTTTCTGTGCCTAACATGACCTGGTGAGCTGTTCCAGAATGTTATGGAAGGATAAATGGAGCAAGAATGATACCAGCCAACTGGCATAGCAGGTACAGGTCCCAGTCTGTTAAGCAATGAGCAGAGTTAATGGAACTGATATATTAAGCTGATTAGGGAGGCTGGCATCAGACATACACATTTTCACTAGGGCAAGTTGTTTAAACCATTCTCTAAGCCTGAAGCCAGAGAACTGTCTTGGTACTTAGAACCAGCATGTGAAACTCAGCCCCCACCCTCTTCCTAGTACTTCTGGGAAATGTCTCTATGTGCAACATCTAGGAAGTGTTGGTGGAGCCACATCTTTCTGGAAAGGAAGATCTTGACTCTGGAAACCATGTGCTATCATAGGGCTGGGAAACCTTTGGCCTAGAGGATAAAAATGCAGCTTGCTAGCTCTCTCTACTTGCTCCTTGGCCAGGTGCCTCCCGGGACCATGACCTCACCCTACACAGGTCCTGCTCCACACTCTTCAACCCCCTTCGCCGGTCTACTGACACCAGTGATGGAGGAGAAAGTCTGTTCAATTTCCCCCTAAACGCAAACTTATTTAATTTGTACTTTCCAAAGCAACCCACAGACCAAATCACAGCTATTCTTCAGAATTGGCTCCTCCCTGAATTTTGCAACGCAGTTCTGAGGCCAAGCATTGTGTACAAAAATGCATACCGGTAGATAATGTATGCATTGAAATACATATATTTGTGAAACTAAAAAAAAAAAAAAAAAAAAAAAAAACAGGCAGTGGGAGGAGCGTGTATGGGGTGGGTGGGTGGATTGCCCACAGTTGTTGAGCTTTTTTTAAAGAGGGAAGTGCCCGGAGTTGTTGAGCTTTTGGGGGGGGGGATTGAACAGAGGTTTTTTTAATAAAAAAACGGTAACTTTTTGTACATGATAAGGATCCTGCGATCTACCCGGATCAGCCAGGGATCTACCTGTAGATCGCGATCTACTGGTTGGACATCCCTGTATTAGGGGACATAGCTTTGCAAAAATGTACATATTAGGAAAAATTGCATACAAAGGAAAACTTATGAGGAGAAATTCACACTAAAAAGCTAATGAATTCTATGAACATTTAAAAGCAAACTGAGGAGAAATTGAAGAGAATTGAACTCAGGATGGAAAAATGAGAGAATCTGAAACGACCATTTCACACATCCTTACTAGATCTTGTATCCTGGTTCTACCCTCTGCCCACTTTCCACTTAGCTCTTCCATCCTTCAGCTCCGTGTCTCTATACCAATGATTGATAGTTGCTCCTTCTCTCAATCCCCCTCTGACATACATTCCTGCTTTTCTCTTCACAAATCGCTCTTTGCCACTATTCAGCTGGAGTTCCATTGCTTGCCTTATTATGTATTCAAAATAGTGCCATCATTCCTGTAGAAGAGAGACACACATCAACAGGTTACAGGGAACCACAACTTTTGCAAGGGTACAGAAAACTGGGGCGAGGCAGCAGGGACCGAGTGAAGAGTGCTCCCCCAAAAAGCAGTCCAATTGGAACTGAGCATGCCTAGTAGTTATGGGCTGTCGACTCAATGTTGGGATGGGGGTCAGAAAATTGGGGGGATGGACTGGAATAGTCGGAATTCTGCACAGGGAGCACTCTGCATCACGAGATCACCTGTAATACAAGGACTGTTGTCAGCTTCCAGAATTAAATGAACAGCTTCCAATACGCTTACCACTATAACACAGAAGTTAAATATTGGTGCGCTATTCATTTGTTTTTATTATTAAGTGTAAGCAATTCAGGGAGAGCTTGGAAGCAATTAGGAGCTCCACAGGTAATTGATGTATCATTAGCCTAGAGGTTCTGTATTTAACACACCAGCTTTACAGGAGACTGTTTAAAAGTTTTCAGTAATTATAAAGCATAGATCTCCCTTGTTGCTACAGCTCATTCACTGTTATTACATAAATAAGAAATTACCACACTGATGGATCAAAGTGATCATTATGTCACAATCATAGGGCTTTTTTCAAGTAACACTCTAAATGTATCTGATGTTGGAATTGTACATTTATTTTCTTCTTGACTGCTTCGCTGTTGTAATTGCTTGTAGTATTGAATATATACAGCCTTATAAAAATGGACCAATGGCAGCTTCCCATGTTAGCCACAAGCTGAAAGAACCAGGTAGAAGTAGGTCCCAAAGCAGAGCAGTATGTTGAAGGGAAACCAGGGCAAGGGAAACAGGATTGTGGCAGTGGGCACAGCCACAGGTAAGTGAAGGTACTAAGCAAGGGTTAAAATGGGTTCGATTACTGCATTGCAGGGGTTGGACTAGATGACCCTCCTGGCCCCTTCCAACTCAACAATTACATGATTCTATGAAAAACTGAGTCTGCTCTAGAACGTGGGTGGAGTGAATATAAGGGAAAGAGGCAAGAAGAGGAGGAAAGAGCATTTGAGAAGCAGGAAGGGAAACCTGATGCCCTCCAGATGTTTACCCAACATCAAATGAAAAAAGTGTTGACATAGAATTCCCACCACAATATAACAGTAGGATGTAATAGAATGAAAGAGTCCTCATTTTCAGATTTTATCAACCATTAGGGATATCAAAATATATGTGATTCCCCCCTTCATATTCCCCCCTTCAAAATATATGTGATTCCCCCCTTCATAAGTGTTCTGATCACACATGCTAGTTTATGATTCTTACCATCATTTTCAGAGGGAAAGGAGCAGGGATTACATGGGCAAAGCAAAATAATGTGTGCTTACAGTACACAGGAGTGGTCCATTGTTGCCTTCTACGACTTCAAAAGATGTTCTTTTCAAAAAGAACATGGTGCAAAACTAAGCTGATTACTTTGCTATGCATATTTCAATATGCAACAGTGGATCTATCATGAAAACATTGTGCATTGTGCTAAATACACCCTGTTTCACACAGTGGCCAAATGGATGCCTTTGAGCAACTCACAAGAACGGCATGGAGATGAGAGCCTTTTTGGCCACTATTATTTCCCAGCAACTGTGACGTTCATATGGCCAGGTCTGGCCCGAGACATTTCAGCACCTAAGGCAAATAAATAAATGAATGATGCCCCCCATGCCCCATATCTCACTCCTATTACAACACAAGGCAAAGGGTTTTGGGGGGTGGGTGGGCCTGGGGTTTGGTTCACAACAGCTGTGCCTGTCTCAGGGAAGAGACAGAAATAGCCAAAGGTTTGAGCAGCTTTTCAGTCAGTTGCCTTTGCTGAGGCTAGGTAGGGCTTCATCACCTAGGGGGTGGGAGGGGGCGCCACTGGTGCATGGTGGGCCAAGTTAAGTGTCTGTAATCTGCTGCCCCTTCCAATTTCCCAGACCCTGTCACTCAGGGGGCCTGTTTGCTTAAAGTCACCACTGAAAACTCCCAAATAATCAGCCCTTTCCTTATCTAACCACAGCCCAAGAGAGCACCTGGGATCTACTCTGAACATTCCACATTGGAATACTGTACAAACAGAATGACTATCACTGCAACTTCAGCCTGCGGCATGAGTATCCATTCATGCATTCAGTGTAATGATGCCTAGACCTAGGCTGTTTAACTGGAGAGCCTGATAGAGAAGAAGCCTAACCGCCAGGGAAAGAATTTTCTCCAACTGGGCTGCCACCACTGAGAAGGCCCTATCTTAAGTTCTGGAAGTCCTGAACACATTAGGTGATCTGTAACCAAAAGGGTCTTAGCAGAGCTCATGTTCCAGGTAAGATGACATTTACCTCATTTTAGCTCTGGAGAAGCTCTATACAGTCAGCAAAAACAAGACCTGGAGCTGACTGTAACTCAGATCATCAGCTTCTTATAGCAAAATTACAGCTTAAACTGAAGAAAGTAGGAAAAATCACTGGGCCAGTAAGATACAATCTAAATCAAATCCCTTATGAATACACAGTGGAAGTGAGGAACAGGTTTAAGGATTTAGATTTGGTGGACAGAGTGCCTGAAGAACTATGGATGGAGGCTCGTAACATTATACAGGAGGCAGCAACGAAAACCATCCCAAGGAAAAGGAAATGCAAGAAAGCAAAATGGCTGTCCAACGAGGCCTTACAAATAGCGGAGGAAAGGAGGCAAGCAACATGCAAGGGAGATAGGGAAAGATACAGGAAACTGAATGCAGATTTCCAAAAAAATAGCAAGGAGAGACAAGAGGGTCTTCTTAAATGAGCAATGCAAAGAAATAGAGGAAAACAATATGTGAGGGACAGGGGATATCGCGAAGTCCCTCCCCTCCTGAGTTCAAGCCCATCCCCGAGCACAGGGGAAAGCAGAGAGAGTTCCGATTCCAGTGGGGAAGCAGGAAGTCGTGTCCGAGGCTCAGGCAAGGTAGCGGAGCCAGGGTCCCAGGTGGGACAGGAAGGGGCAAATAAGGGGGGGAGACCCATCCCCCCAACTCTGGAATTGCGCAGAAAGCGGAGAGGAAAGAGGATGGGTCTATCCAGGCTTTTGTGTTGGAGAAAGACGCGCCAAAAGCCATTCGTAGGTTCTGAACCCGACTGAACACATAGCTCCGTGTAAATAGCAATGACTTCAGCACTGTAAATACGCAGCACCAATAAAAGAATAAAATGCAGAGCTGTGTAGAGTCGTTACTCTGAAGTAGCCCGCTCCGGCCACTGTGACAGCAACCTCCGAATCTTTTTTTGGGCTACTTTGGAGTTGCCGGGATGAGTGCGTCAGAGGCGGAGAAATGGCGGCAGATCGCGGAGAAAGCCCAACAGGACCTGCAGCAACTGGCGCTGCAGGCACAGGGGGAATTAAAGGCAGCTAAAGAAGAAACCAAGAAGGTCCAGGAGGACCGGCTACAACTTGCGGAACAGGTGAGAGCGCTTCAGGAAAAAGAGCAGCAATTAAGGGCGGTGGCGGTAGAGCTCCAAAACAAGTTGGATGCCGAGAAAAACAAGGCGGGAGGGGCCCCCCAACTCCAAGTGCTGCCAGGAAGGAGAGCGGGGACCCTAGTAAGCAAGTTCAATGGAGACCCGAGGGAATATCATGGCTTTGAGACTGAGATCGTGTATGCTCTTGAGCTGCACCACGATGAGTTCCCTGATGATGAGCACAGGGTAGCGTTTATTGTGGAACACCTTACAGGGGCAGCCAGGGAGTGGCTAAGACCGTTAATAGCGACAAAAAATCCTTGCATGAAGAATGTCAAACTATTTCTAGAGGCTTTAAAAACTATGTATGCGTCCGATAGCCATATGGACCAGACCAAGGAGGAACTGCATAATTTAAGGCAAAGAACAATGACAGTTCGCGAATATTGGGCGAGGTTCACCATGCTAGTGCACAGACTGGGGTGGGAACTGCACTCGCCTCCGATGGAAGCGGCGTTCTACCTGGGATTGAATGAGGATGTGAAAGATGAGCTCTCGAGAGGTCCAAAGCCCAGTAATATGGATCAGCTGAGCAAAGCGGCTCTGGCGGTGGGGGTGAGACAGGAATCCCGGTGGAACGACAAGCAAGCAACGCGCGCAAAGCGGGCTTGGTTACCACGGTCGCAGGAGAAGCCACTCCCCCAACAACCCTTCCAAGCCACGCCTGGGGCCAGCCAGGACCAGGAACCCATGCAAATTGATAGCGCGCGCGTGCGGGCTTTTCAAACCCCAGCGGCGACAAGACGCAAGGAGGGAAGGGGCGAGAATTGCTTTCTCTGCAACTCCCTCCAGCATCTCGTCAGAGACTGCCCACATCGCAGAGAGTGGCAAGGAAAGGCGGGAACGGTTGTGCCCTCCCCCACTGACGCAGCACCACAGCAGGGAAACGGGAAAGCCTGGTTGCAGGAGACAAGGGGCAGCAGCCAGGCGCAGTCAGCAGACAACAGCCCCAGCCCGCCCACCCGCACAGCGCGGAGCAGAGCCAGCCCACCCCTCCCAGAGCAGGAGTGGTTCTAGAAGTGACGCTAACGCTCCCAAATGGCTATCCACTGACGGTCCTCGCCTTAATTGACAGTGGTGCATCAGCCAACTTCTTCTCGAGAAACTTTGCAGAAGAGCACCAGATCCAGCTTCTGCAGCTGGACTTTCCCCTGCACGTAGCCACCATTGACGGCAGGGAGTTGCTGGGAGGGGCCATCACTCATCAAACCCCACCCATGAGAATGACGGTGGGAAGGCACTCAGAGACACTGGCATTCAACGTCACCACCATCTCAGACCCCCCCCCCATCGTCTTGGGCATGAGCTGGCTGGCGCGCCACGACCCCTCCATCAGTTGGCACCAGAGATGCATCACGTTTGGGTCGGACTTTTGTCTGGAACATTGCATGCAGCACCAACCAGGGGAGGGGCCTCCAATAGCCACGGTGGCCACCATGCACGTCAAAGGGGGTGAGGCGATACCCAAACCATACTGGGACCTGCAGGAGGTCTTCAGCGAAGCGGAGTCCGACCACCTACCCCCACACAGGTCTTTTGACTGCCAGATCAACCTGGTGCCAGGGGCAACGCTACCCCCAGCCAAGCTGTACGCCATGTCAGATCAGGAACTGGAGGATCTGCGTGCGTTTATAGACAAGAACCTCAAACGGGGGTTCATCAGAGAAAGCAAGGCAGCAGGGGGCAGCCCGGTCTTCTGGGTGGACAAGAAAGACACGCAACAGCGCCGTCTTGTGGTGGATTTTAGACGGCTCAATTCAGTGACAGAGCCAGTGGCTTTCCCCATGCCCAGAGTGGACGATCTCCTGACAGCGGCACGCAGGGGCAAGATTTTCACCAAGCTAGACCTGAGGGGGCGTACAACTTGCTCAGGATCCGGGAAGACGATGAGTGGAAGACCACGATGTTCACGCCTCTGGGCTCTTTTGAATATCTGGTGATGCCCTTCGGGTTGCAAGGGGGCTCAGCATGCTTCCAGGCCTTCATGCACCACGTCCTGGGGTCCCTCCTCTTCAAGAACTGCTTGGTCTTCCTGGATGACATCCTTATCTATTCCAATGACCCAGTGCAACATGTGAAGGATGTCAGGGAGGTGTTGCAGCGCCTGAAGGAGAACCACCTGTATGTGAAGCTGGAGAAGTGCAAGTTTCACACCAAAGAGGTGGACTTCCTGGGCTACAAACTGTCAGACAAGGGGCTGGCAATGGACAAGGACAAGGTGCAGGCCATCCTGGACTGGCACAGCCCCAGGACGCGCAAAGATGCCCAACGCCTCCTAGGCTTCGCCAACTTCTACAGGAAATTCATCAAGAACTTCTCGCGTGTTACGGCTCCCATCACGGACTGCCTGAGAGGCAAGCAGAAGTTCAGGTGGACACCAGAGGCGCAAGCAGCGTTCGAAAGCCTCAAGAGGGTGTTCGCTTCAGACCAAAACCTGTTCCACGTGGTGCAGGATGCGCCCCTACGCGTGGAAACAGACGCTTCAGACAGGGCTTTGGGAGCGATCCTGTTGCAACTGGACACCAACAGAGAGTGGAGACCTTGTGCCTTCTTCTCCAGGAAGCTGACCCAGCCGGAGCGCAACTACACGGTGTTTGATAGGGAACTTCTTGTGATCCACGCTGCTTTCCAGCACTGGCGACACTTCCTGGTGGGCGCCAAGCACCCCATCCAGGTGTGCACAGACCACAAGAACCTGGAGTTCTGGAGAACAGCCAGGGTGCTCAACCAGCGGCAGATACGGTGGGCAGAGTTCTTCTCGAACTTCAACTTCTCCATCCACTACATCCCGGGGAGCAGAATGTCAGGGCGGATGCCCTCTCCCGCAAACCAGAGTACATGGAGCAGGAGTTGCCACCAGCACCCAGGCACATTTTCCCCCCATCAGCATGGTCCTGCGGAGCAGCAGTGGTGAGCGAGGCAGAACTCACAGCACTGACGGCAGCTGATGAGTTTGCCACCCGCATCTTCAGAGAACTGAGAGGGGGGAGGGAGCAGGCAAAAGACTTTGCAGAACGCAGGGGGCTGCTTTTCTACAAGGGGGCACTGTACCTGCCCACCACCCAGCTTAGACGTAAGGTCCTCAAGCAGATGCACGACAACCCAACGGCGGGTCATTTTGGAAGGGACAAAACCGCTCACCTAGTCATGAGACACTTCTGGTGGCCAGGGGTGCGGGAAGATGTTAGAGACTATGTACGGGGCTGTGACACCTGCCAGCGGGCAAAGGTAGTCAGGGCAGCCCCAGCAGGATTGCTGGAGCCCTTAGCCACACCACACAGGACGTTGGAAGTGGTGTCCATGGACTTCATCATGGACCTGCCTGCGTCCAGGGGCAAGACCGCAGTGTTGGTGGTGGTGGACCTTATGTCCAAAATGTGCCACTTTATACCGTGTGCCAGGGCGGTCTCTGCAGAAGAGACAGCCAAACTGTTTGTTGACCACGTATTCAGACTGCATGGATTACCTTTAAGGGTTATTTCGGATCGTGGCCGCCAATTTGTTTCCAGGTTCTGGAGGCGGCTCATGAACCTCCTGCAGGTGGAGGTCAGCTTATCGACGGCTAGACACCCGCAGACCAACGGACAGGCGGAGAGGGTCAACGCCATTCTGCAGCAGTACCTAAGATGCTACGTCAGCCAGAGACAAACGGACTGGGTGGATCGCCTGCCACTGGCGGAATTTGCCTACAATAATGCAGTGCACGTCTCCACAGGGGTGTCGCCCTTTAAGGCCAATTATGGGCGCGACCTCAGATCCTTCCCGGAGAGGGAGGGGGAGGCGGAGGGCCCACTGGCAGAGGATTGGGCAGAGGAACTGGAGACGGTGCACCAGCAGCTCAGAGAACACTTGGAGAGGGCCAAGGAAGCATACAAGAAGGGGGCAGATCGCCACAGGCGACAAGGGGAGGTCATCAGGGTGGGGGACAAGGTTTGGTTGTCCTCGGAGGGCCTTCCCATTAGAGGGAGGTGCAACAAGCTGGCGCCCAGACGGCTGGGCCCCTTCACGGTCACGCAACAGGTCAATCCGGTGGCCTTCAGATTGGCACTACCAGAGGACATGAGGGTGCATCCAGTGTTTCATAGATCGCTGCTGTCGCCGTACAGGGAAAGCAGCAGGCTCCGAGACAGCAAACAAACCCCCGAGGGAGGGGGGGAGAGGGAAGGCAGGGAGCAACTCAATGAGGCCACGGCCATCCTTGATTCACGGAGAGGGGTGGGGGGCCTGGAGTACCTCATGGCATGGGAGGATGCTCCACCGTCACAGAATAAATGGGTCCCAGCCACTCAGATACAGGAGGAATTCTTGGTGGAAGAATTTCACGCCCTCTTTCCCCACAGACCCAAGCCCTGGCACATGGAAAGGGAGGGGGAGGGGGTGGGGGAGGAAGTACTGGAGAGCAGTTCACCATGGGGATGGGAAGCGGAGTTTGAGGAACCAGAGGAAGAAGTATGGGCGTCGCCGAGATCCACCCAGTCAGAGGAAGAAGCAGACTGGCAGAACATTTTTACCCCCACCAGCTCTGACGCCACAGACTTTTTGGGATTCCAGTCCTCCCAGGCGGAAGGGGGGGGCTCGCAGGACTGGGGGGAGGTGTTCACACCAACGGGCTCGGAAAGTACTGAGTTCTTAGGCTTCCAGTCGTCACCGACACCTGGGGGGGACCTGGGGAGGGGAGAAGGGGAGCTTGGGAGGGGGGTGGATGTGAGGGACAGGGGATATCGCGAAGTCCCTCCCCTCCTGAGTTCAAGCCCATCCCCGAGCACAGGGGAAAGCAGAGAGAGTTCCGATTCCAGTGGGGAAGCAGGAAGTCGTGTCCGAGGCTCAGGCAAGGTAGCGGAGCCAGGGTCCCAGGTGGGACAGGAAGGGGCAAATAAGGGGGGGAGACCCATCCCCCCAACTCCGGAATTGCGCAGAAAGCGGAGAGGAAAGAGGATGGGTCTACCCAGGCTTTTGTGTTGGAGAAAGACGCGCCAAAAGCCATTCGTAGGTTCTGAACCCGACTGAACACATAGCTCCGTGTAAATAGCAATGACTTCAGCACTGTAAATACGCAGCACCAATAAAAGAATAAAATGCAGAGCTGTGTAGAGTCGTTACTCTGAAGTAGCCCGCTCCGGCCACTGTGACACAATAGAATGGGGAAAACCAGAGATCTGTTCAAGAAAATTGGAGATATGAAAGGAACATTTCGTACAAAGATTACCATAATCAAGGACAAAAGTGGTAAGGACCTAACAGAAGCAGAAGACATCAAGAAGAGGTGGCAAGAATACACAGGGGAATTATACCAGAAATATATGGAGGTCTCGTACACCCCAGGTAGTGTGGTTGCTGACCTTGAGCCAGACATCTTGGAGAGTGAAGTCAAATGGGCCTTAGAAAGCACTGCTAATAGGCTTCCGGTTCAGCGCCAGCGCCGATCGGCGGGGTTTCGTCTCGTCTCCGAGGCGACCCGTCTCCGCTAGGAGTGGGGAGGGCAGCGAGAGCGACGCTGCGCCCCTTAGAACCCCGGGAAGAGCGTCCCGGGGGCGAATTTTGTTCGGCGGTGACCAAATCCGGACTCCCCAACTCTCTGGCAAGCTCTAATAAGAGCCCCAGAGCGAGGAGGGTAGAAGTCGCGGGGGCCATCTTGAACAACAGCGTTAACCTAGCGGAGAGAAGCTTCAAGCCGAAGGCGGAGAGCGCTGGATTCTTCTGAAAAAAACGATTTGGAAATAAGACTGTAAGACTGTAAGTAAATTCAAAAGATTGGATTATAAATTAATTTGGATTTGGGAGAGAGGGGTAAAAAATGGAAGCCACCCCCCCACCGGCAACTCAAGAAACAGTAAACAAAAAACCCGAAGCCGCGAACAGAAGATTTTAATTTTAAAGGGTTTCCTTAAAGACATTGAAAAAGAAGCTGCAGGGTAAAAGGGGAGAAGGACTGTGGATATAAAGATTTAGAAAGACCTTTCCTCCCCCCGGGAGCCGGCAGCCCAGACAGTCCAGCGAGCTGACTAGGATTAATAAGTGAAATTTTATTTTTATTTTTGGACTTTCTAGAATTTCTGGCCTATAAGTCTTTGAAGTATTAGTTTGGATTTTTAGGTTTTAAGAATTGGAGAATGCAGCCAGTTCGTTAAAATGGGGTCGAGAAAACAAACTGTGACCAGTTTTCACCCCATGTGACAAGCTTTGACCTTGACAGGATTGAACTATGTCAACAAAAAGGTATTCGCCTGAGTTCCAGCGGAATGTTTTGACAATTATGTGGGAAGTAAGAATAGGACTATGTCAAGATGAGACACAACAGCAAGAGTTAAGGCAACAATTCCAGATGGTGATTGCGGAATATGATTCCTTAGAGGATGAAGCCACTGAAACGAGTGGCTGAAACGAGGTGGACGAGTTTGAAAATGATTGTTGTTGTTGTTGTTGTTGTTGTTGTTTAGTCGTTTAGTCGTGTCCAACTCTTCGTGACCCCATGGACCATAGCACGCCAGGCACTCCTGTCTTGCACTGCCTCCCGCAGTTTGGTCAAATTCATGTTCGTAGCTTCTAGAACACTGTCCAACCATCTTGTCCTCTGACGTCCCCTTCTCCTAGTGCCCTCAATCTATCCCAACATCAGGGTCTTTTCCAAGGATTCTTCTCTTCTCATGAGGTGGCCAAAGTATTGGAGCCTCAGCTTCACGATCTGTCCTTCCAGGGAGCACTCAGGGCTGATTTCCTTAAGAATGGATAGGTTTGATCTTCTAGCAGTCCATGGGACTCTCAAGAGTCTCCTCCAGCACCATAATTCAAAAGCATAATTCAAAATTGAAAATGATAGTGACAGTGATTTGGAGGATTTTGATAATGATGGCGATTGTGATTTGGAACGTATAGACGATGATGACGACTGTGACAATATAATGCAAAATGAAGCTCACCACGAAGGAAAAGATGACTTTTTGCTACAAAAAGTGGAGTGCTCCTCTTTTGAGGAGGGTACGATTGGATATACTGGAACTTCAGAATGCCCACAGGGAAGAAGAAAAAAAGAACCAAAGAAGGGGAGAAACTCAGGGGGGTTGTATGGCGGTCTGGACGGTAAAACATTGGAAAAAGGGGGTGGGATGAAGGGAGAGTGGGGTTGTGAATAGGATGGATAACCAGGATTATTAGGACTAAAACTGGTCTGCTGATTACGGAACTTGCGAGATTGGGGGGTTGTAGCCGGAAACTGGGGAAGAAAGGTTAGATTGGGAATAGTTATAGTTTAAATGAGAATTGATTTTGGAAAAAGTTGAAACTAAGGAGGTCTATAGGGGGGTAAAATTAGGCACGGGAAGAAAAATTGGAGTTCGATTTATAATGATTAAGATAATTGGTGAAAATGATATTAGTCAAGTTTTATAATTGTATGAGGTATAAAGGTAATTATTTGATAGATTAAGAAACTGTGGAAGAGGAAAAAAAGGGATGAAAACCGGGGAAGGGGGGAGGTTGGGGAAGCCCACAAAATATAGCTTATCAATGTTGAGTGGAAAAAGATTATTTTTGCTTTGCTTTTTTCCTTTTTCCTTTTTTCTTTTGTTTTCCTGTTTTTTCTTCTTCTTCTTCTTCTTTTTTTTTTTTTGGTGCAGAATTTTTCTTTTTGGTATGAGAATGGATGGTTGGATGGATGCCTTCCTGCTCCCTGCCCTGACTTCCTGGAGCTCTCTGGTGGCAGGGGGGGGCTCTGGGGCAGGGGAGGGGGAGGAGGACAGAAACCCAATTATAAAATGGACCATCCCTGACTGCTCACCTGCATGGGATACTCCTGTGGCAGGGGAGGACCCATGGGGGGGTGGGAAGAAGGTGGAAATGTGTTTATGTATGTACCGTTTTTTTTGTAATTTGTAAAACTAATAAAAATATGTTTTAAAAAAAGAGAAAGCACTGCTAATAACAAGGCCAGTGGAAGTGATGATATTCCAGCTGAACTATTTAAAAATTTAAAAGATGATGCTGTTAAGGTGCTACACTCAATATGCCAGCAAGTTTGGAAAACTCAGCAGTGGCCAGAGGATTGGAGAAGATCAGTCTACATCCCAATTCCAAAGAAGGGCAGTGCCAAAGAATGCTCCAACTACCGCACAATTGCGCTCATTTCACACGCTAGCAAGGTTATGCTTAAAATTCTACAAGGCAGGCTTAAGCAGTATGTGGACTGAGAACTCCCAGAAGTGCAAGCTGGATTTCGAAGGGGCAGAGGAACCAGAGACCAAATAGCAAACATGCGCTGGATTATGGAGAAAGCTAGAGAGTTCCAGAAAAATGTCTACTTCTGCTTCATTGACTATGCAAAAGCCTTTGACTTTGTCGACCACAGCAAACTATGGCAAGTTCTTAAAGAAATGGGAATGCCGGATCACCTCATCTGTCTCCTGAGAAATCTCTATGTGGGACAAGAAGCTACAGTTAGAACTGGATATGGAACAACTGATTGGTTCAAAATTGGGAAAGGAGTACGACAAGGTTGTATATTGTCTCCCTGCTTATTTAACTTATATGCAGAATTCATCATGCGAAAGGCTGGACTGGATGAATCCCAAGCCGGAATTAAGATTGCCGGAAGAAATATCAACAACCTCAGGTATGCAGATGACACAACCTTGATGGCAGAAAGTGAGGAGGAATTAAAGAACCAAGCATAACCTTGCCAGCGTGTGAAATGAGCGGAATTGTGCAGTAGGAGCATTCTTTAGCACTGCCCTTCTTTGGGATTGGGATGTAGAGTGATCTTCTCCAATCCTCTGGCCATTGCTGAGTTTTCCAAACTTGCTGGCATATTGGGTGTAGCACCTTAACAGCATCATTTTTTAAAATTTTAAATACTTCAGCTGGAATATCATCACTTCCACTGGCCTTGTTATTAGCAGTGCTTTTTAAGGCCCATTTGACTTCACTCTCCAAGATGTCTGGCTCAAGGTCAGCAACCACACTACCTGAGGTGTACGAGACCTCCATATCTTTCTGGTACAATTCCTCTGTGTATTCTTGCCACCTCTACTTGATGTTTTCTGCTTCTGTTAGGTCCTTACCACTTTTGTCCTTTATTATGGTAATCTTTGTACAAAATGTTCCTTTCATATCTCCAATTTTCTTGAACAGATCTATTTCTTTGCATTGCTCGTTTAAAAAGGCCCTCTTGTCTCTCCTTGCTATTTTTTGGAAATCTGCATTCAGTTTCCTGTATCTTTCACTATCTCCCTCACATTTTGCTTGCCTCCTTTCACCCCGCTATTTGTAAGGCCTCGTTGGACAGCCATTTTGCTTTCTTGCATTTCCTTTTCCTTGGGATGGTTTTCGTTGGTGCCTCCTGTATAATGTTACGAGCCTCCATCCATAGTTCTTCAGGCACTCTGTCCACCAAATCTAAATCCTTAAACCTGTTCCGCACTTCCACTGTGTATTCATAAGGGATTTGATTTAGATTGTATCTTACTGGCCCAGTGGTTTTTCCTACTTTCTTCAGTTTAAGCTGTAATATTGCTATAAGAAGCTGATGATCTGAGTTACAGTCAGCTCCAGGTCTTGTTTTTGCTGACTGTATAGAGCTTCTCCATCTTTGGCTGCAGAGAATATAATCAATCTGATTTTGATGCCGCCCATTTGGTGATGTACATGTGTGGAGTCGTCTCTTGTGTTGTAGGAAAAGAGTGTTTGTGATGACCAGCTTGTCCTCTTGACAGAACTCTATTAGCCTTTGCCCTGCTTCGTTTTGCACTCCAAGGCCAAACTTGCCAGTTGTTCCTTTTATCTCTTGATTCCCTACTTTAGCATTCCAATCCCCTGTAATGAGAAGAACACTCTTCTTTGGTGTCATTTCTAGAAGGTGTTGTAAGTCCTCATAGAATTGGTCAATTTCAGTTTCTTCAGTACCGGTAGTTAGTGCATAAACTTGGATTACTGTGATGTTAAAAGGTCTGCCTTGGATTCGTATCGAGATCATTCTGTCATTTTTGAGATTGCATCCCTTTACAGCTTTTGCCACTCTTTTGTTCACTATGAGGGCCACTCCATTTCTTCTACGGGATTCTTGCCCACAGTAGTAGATATGATAAGTCATCCGAACTGAATTCACACCCATTCCCTTCCATTTTAGTTCACTGATGCCCAGGATGTCAATATTTATTCTTGTCATCTCATTTTTGACCACATCCAGCTTACCTCCACTCATGGTTCTTACATTCCAGGTTCCTATGCAATATTTTTCTTTACAGCATCGGACTTTCCTTTCGCTTCCAGGCATATCCGCAACTGAGCGTCCTTTCGGCTTTGGCCCAGCCGCTTCATCTGCTCTGAATCTACTTGTACTTGTCCTCCACTCTTCTTCAGTAGCATGTTGGACGCTTTCTGACCTGAGGGGCTCATCTTCCAGCGTCATAACTTTTATATGCCTGTTGTCTTTGTCCATGAAGTTTTCTTGGCAGGGATACTGGAGTGGGTTGTCTGTAGCAGTGTTTATAACTGATCCTAAGCAGTGTGTCTTTACTAAGTATTTAGTAAATAAAGTTCAGTTTCATTTCCAATGTGCCTCAGCTGTAATTTATACCTAGAACTGATTCCCAGTTGCCTAAGGAACCCCAACCCCAGTCAATAATGTTAGAGAGAAGAAGCACCAGTAGATCTCGGGATCCAGGGATGTTGGTGTTCCATTTTGCTTTTTGCAGCAAACCCAAATTCACTTGTGGATCATGGCAGCACTGCACTTCTCCGGATTTTGCAAGGCTTTGCTCTGCATAAACGGTGTGTCGAAAAATTGGTATGTTGGCGAAAGAATTAACAAGTCTATATTTTGCACAAAGAGCACAGCTTTTGCTGTATGTTGAGAGTGTGTACAGAATTTTAAGAGTCAATATGGTAGATTGTATGGTTTCATTTTTTGACTTATTTTTGGTCTGTTGACTGTAATAAATTGATGATGATGATGAGAAAAAAGTTGTTGTTTTGATTGTGGAAACTTCCCCAGGCATGTAATCATTATCTTTTCTTCCATCACAAAATCAATTTTCCATTGTGAAGATGGATACATGAAATAAATGCGAAGCACATGGCAATAACAGCCTGTCATGCATCTGGATTAGAGGGTTAATTTGCCACTTCTTCCCTAATAGCTGAAGCTATTATGCCCAGAGTAGGTGACCTTTTCTCTCTGTGTTGTGTGGCAACCAAGAAGAGGAGCATCCAATTGAAATCATGGCCATTTGTAGCACCGCTTCATTTATCACCAGTTCTTGCTAGGTCAACAGGGCTCCTTTGTGCATAGGGGAAAAGAAGAGGCATATGCACAAAATATTATTATACCTTCCACACAGCCTCAAAATAAGAGACTCTTCTCACTGTGACTTATTTGATGGAAGAGGCACCATGGAGGTCTCAGGAATGTGAATCCTGCATGCTCTCTATGCAGGAGGAGCACAGTTCTGTAGCTGAGTCCTTTACATCACAAATTCAAAGGATTTTGTAACAAAAGCGCCCGCCCTGTGGAACGCCCTCCCATCAGATGTCAAAGAGAAAAACAGCTACCAGATTTTTAGAAGACATCTGAAGGCAGCCCTGTTTAGGGGTGCTTGTAATGTTTAATCGATTATTTTATTTTATTTTATTTTTCTGTTGGAAGCCGCCCAGAGTGGCTGGGGAAACCCAGCCAGATGGGCGGGGTATAAATAATAAATTATTATTATTATTATTTATCATGATATGTTAAATGTATGTGCATGAGAGGGGGCTGCAATGGCCAGTGATGCTGTTTCTTCTGTCTTTCTTTTTGGTGTTGCATAAGTGACCACCCTACTTGGTCAAGGCCAAGGCATGTCCCCACAAGTGTTCAACAGGAGCTGAGCTCGCTTGCTCTCTAGTCCTTGCAGGCAAGCCTGAAAGCATTTGCATGGTGTTGAATGGCCTGTCATGACACTTTGCTGGTTCCTCCATTTCAGCAGGCATGGGAGTAGCATGTCTGTGATTTATTCTGGCAGAAGTATTTTTGTGGGAACATTTGTTTAAAGTTTAGAGCAATCACCATTGTGCTTAACTCTGCTACTGGAGAATAGGAATCTCTCTTCCAAACCTCTCTCTCCAACAAGATGCATCATAAGTAATCCATAAGAAAATCAATAGGTATTACAAATAATTGGCCATCATGTGCCTTTTGACAACTCAGAATTGCAAATAGAAACAAATGTGACCAAAGGAAATAGCTTTGGAAGCAGTAAGAGCAGGAAAGCTTTAAATATGAAGCAAGGAAGATGTTTCACTCTAGATTTTAGCCTGGTGAGTCATAAATAAGCCCTCAAGGTGCTTGAAGGGGCCCACCTCCAGTGCCCCCCTGCTGCCCCCTTGACTCTTAGCAGGTAATCCCACTGTCCACCAGGGGGCAGTGCCACCCACTCTAGAAACCTCTGCAAGCCCTTTCCTTTCCCAGGCATTTAGTCATACTGTGTCTCCTACCTTCCAAAATGTACTTTTGGTTTGCTTTTGTGTTTTGATTTTTTTTTTGCAAAAGTAAAGTTGTAACAATACCAAATACAGAATCATATTTAGGGATTCCTCCGAATCTCCAGACTTCCCACCATCCCCTCCATGGGTCCTAATCTAATGTTAGTATTACCAACTGCATATTATTTCATAATCCATATAATATATCTCTCCTTATTGTCCATAGTGTTTGTTTACAAGTGTTTGTTTACAAGTGTTATTAAAATCTCACTCGCTGGATCATCACCTTGTCGTGGAGGGGGGGACGCATGTTCCTATGACCTATGACCCTTGTGAGCGAAGCCGTTGGGAATCTTGTACTCCCAGCAGGGTCACCCAAGGTGGTAAGGTCAAAGGGAAGGAGCTAGACAAAGAATGATCCAAGAAGTCCTCAATGGAAGAACAGGTGGGTGATAACAAGCGGTATGTTACAATGGCTGTGAAGGCAGATGAAGGCTGCAGCAGATAGGAATCTACCGGTTTGTTGTGATTATTTCATGCCATCAGAACAAATCCCTACTGTGTGTTGGTCAGCATGCACTGATCTACACACATAAAACAAATTCATACACAGGTGCCTTCCAAAAACCCAACCCAAACCCCAAAAGTCCCATGGCGATCAGCAAATGGTAACGGGGCAGGATCGTGAAATCTGCAAGCCCCTAGTCATGAACTGGCACATGGGCGGTGAATACAGATTCAGTCGTTCTGACTCAAGGAACGAGGCAGTTGAGCAGCTCAGCAGCTGTATCCATGACTGAGTAGCCCTTTTTAGGATCCACTCTGCTCACCCCAAGAAGGAGGAGGGGCTAGAAAAGGTGCCCTAAACATTGCCTGCCTGTTTCCCTGACTGGATTAGAGCGCCCAGTGGGGTCACCACCTAGTGGTCATAAAAGACAATTGAACTTTGGAACATGGACTATATGGACTTTGTCAGATAACACAGACAGCGAGCGTCCTGAACGCAGAACTGCCATCATTGCAAGAGAGCTGTGACATTTTAACATTGATATTGCAGCGCTTCAAGAGACTCAAAGAGCAGGCGAGGGACAACTGAAGGACGAAAAAGGAGGCTACACATTCTTCTGGAAAGGTCTATCTGAACAAGAACATCAAATACATGGGGTAGGCTTCACTATCAAAAACAACCTTGTGAAGCTCCTTTCAGAAGTCCCTACTGGCATTAATGAGAGACTCTCAACCCTTCGAATAAAGCTCTCCAAAAAGCTCTCCCAAAAGCTACTATTATAAGCGCTTATGCACCAACACTGGATGCCGATGAAGACATTAAAGAAAATTTTTACTCTCAGCTGGGTAGTGTCCTATCAGAGACACCTAAGGAACCAGAACAGAATCTTACTTTTGACGATATGTGCACCCCACAACCTTGTTACACTCTTTCGACACAAATATAAATTTAAAATTTCATGGAAGCATCCTCGGTCAAACCACTGGCACCTCTTAGACTATGTTGCTGTCCATGCTAAAGATCGCTGTGATGTGCTCCTTACCAGAGTTATGACGAGTGCCGACGACTGCTGGACAGATAGACTAATACGCTCCACGATGGCTATCAAGATTATACCTCAACGCAGGCTTCAAGGAAGGAAACCAAGGTGCAAAATGAACACTCAAGCCCTTCAAAATCCCATTAAGTGGGATTGCTTCCAAACGACTCTTAAGGACCATCTGCTTTCACAATTCCCTGATAACATCGAGGAACACTGGACCAAGCTAAAAACATCCATTATTGCAGCCTGTGAACAAACTATTGGATACCAAACCAAGAAACACCAGGACTGGTTTGATGAGAATGACAGTGAGATTGAAAGCATAATTGACAAGGAAAGGAAGACCTTTCAGATCTGGCAAAGAGATAGAAACTGCACCTAGGAAAATTTGATGAAAATGATGTATAGATGGTATCTGACGCCGGTCAAGCTAGCTAAAATGTACCACAAAAGCGACAATAAATGTTGGAAATGTAAACAGGATGTTGGCTCATTCTACCATATGTGGTGGACATGCCCTAAGATAAAAGGCTTCTGGGAAATGATTTATAATGAATTGAAAAAGATGTTTAAGAACACATTTTTGAAAAAACCGGAAGCCTTTTTGCTTGGAATAATTGGGGAAGAAATCCCCAAGGATGATGTTATTTTGTTTATGTATGCCACCACAGCTGCCAGGATTTTAATAGCTAAATATTGGAAAAAAGAAGAATTGCCTTCGAAGCAGGAATGGCAAATGAAAATGCTGGACTATATGGAATTGGCAGAATTGACAGGAAGACTCCGGGACCAGACAAATGACAAAGTTTTAAAGGACTGGAAGAAATTTAAAATGTATATAGGGAATGTATTCGATAATTAGAGTTTGAATATCCAGGAAAGTAAAGAGGTAAAGGCATTAGGGAAATAATAGAAGATTACAAGTTTGAAATTAGGGTAAATGATATGAAGATGAATTAATTTGGAAGTTTTAAGGGGATTGTATGATGGGATAGAAGATGATTTAGAAACTGCTATAGAAGTTTATAAAAATGAAAATCAGATAGTAGGGAATTGGGGAAGCCTGAAGACAATGAATATTAAACTGGATGAGAAATGATATATTTTTTTGTTATATGTTGTTTGATTTTTGTATTTTTGTATTTTGTACTTTGATGTTTTTGATGTGTTTTGTATTTTGTATGTTTGTTGAAAAAATGTTCAATAAAAAATATTATTAAAAAAGAAAGAAAGAAACTGCACCACTAAGAAAAAAAACCTATGCCAACGCTAAGGCTGAGGTTCAAAGAAGAACCAGAGAACTAAAAAACACCTGGTGGATAAAAAACTCAAGAGATCCAGCATTTAGCCGACAATCATGATGCACAGAGTTTCTTTGAAGCCACAAAGACCATATATGGGCTAATAAATCATGGCATATGCCCCCTACGCTCAGCAGATGGTAACACACTTCTAAAAGATAAAGAAGCTATTGCACTGCGCTGGAAAGAACATTACCAACATCTCCTTAACCGCAACTCCCCCATAGCTGCTGTGGTCCTCTCACAAATTCCGCAAAAACAAGTTAGAGATGAGCTTGCAGTATCTCCAAATCTGGGAGAGTCGTGTACAGTCGTACACTGCACCAACAAGTACAAAATAACCCCTCTGCAGCACCACAAATCCAACTCAGTGGTGTAATGTTGGAAAAAGTTGTTCACTTCTCCTACCTAGGCAGTTCCCTTTCCACAAGGGCCAACATTGATGCCAAAATCCAGCATCGCCTGAGCTCTGCGAGTACGCCTTTCTCCCAATTGAAGGGCAGAGTGCTTGAGGACTCTCAGGGAAACCAAAATGTTTGTTTACAAAGCTATTGTACTATATGCTTGTGCAACATGGACCACTTATAAACGTCATCTCCAACTCCTCGAAAGATTGCATCAACAGTGTCTCCGAAAAATTGTACACATCACTTGGAAAGACAGACAAACTGATATCAGTGTACTGGAAGAAGCAAAGATCACCAGTGTTGAAGCAATGATTCTTCAACATCAACTTTGTTGGACTGCTCATGTTGTGCGGATACCTGATGATCTTCTTCCAAAGCAACTACTCTATTCCGAACTTTAACATGGAAAGCGTAATGCTGGTGGTCAACTGAAGAGGTTTAAAGACCGTCTCAAGGCAAATCTAAAAAAAAATGCAGTATAAACACTGACGACTGGGAAACACTGGCCTGCGAGCGCTCCAGTTGGAAAACAGTCTTTACCAAAGGTATCATGGGCTTTGAAGACACTCGATCTCAGGATGCAAGGGAGAAAAGTGCTAAGAGGAAGGCACACTTGGCAAATCCACACCATGATCAACTCCCCCCCGGAAACCAATGTCCCCACTGTGGAAGGACATGTGGATCCAGAATTGGCCTCCATAGTCACTTATGGACCCATTGTTAAAATTGTGTTTATGGAAGACAATCTTACTCCACTACGAGTGATCGCCAAAGGGAAAGATAAAAGTTATTAAAATCCTGCTGATGTTTTCACCTGCTTACAATGGTCTCCTAAATAAATTATAAATTTGCCCCAGTCTTTTTTGAAGTTTTTGTCTTCTTGGTTTCTCAGCTTTCCAGTCAGCTTTGCCATTTTGGCATAGTCCATCAGCTTGGTTTGCCATTCCTCTCTGGTCGGGACTTTGTCTTCTCTCCATCTTCCAAATTGTACCTTTGAACTGGCTCTTGGTGTGATGGACAATATAATACATTGTAGGTTAGTTAAACAACCTCATGACATTAACCTGGAAAGATGCAGCTTTTCCTTTTTCTGCAACTTGAAACTTGGAAAAGCTTCACCTGGTTATCTTGTCTGTTTTAAACAGCTATTAAAGGATAGGGGACACTTCCACAAAAAGACAGATGAGTGTAAAGGTTAATACAATACATTCAGCACTGCTGCTTTGGTAACAGTCAATCCCTGTTCAAATAGGGTGGTGTCTCAAAGCCAAGAAAGGATTCTCTGAGAGGTGCTGCTCATTGTTCTTTTATTTTCTTAAGAAAGAAGGACATTTTGCAAGAGTATGCAACAGAAAAGCTGCACGTATACCTAAGATAAAGGGCTTAATGTTTAATTCATTCAGTTTGATAAACACTCCAGATGAAGAATCCAATTAGCCTTGCCTCTCATCTCTTGGATTCAAGATCCTGGCATCATAGTGCAACTGCCAATTGCACTCACTGGGGACAGGGAGCTCAAAATTTAAAGCACTCCATTAGTCACCCTGAGCCCTTGAGAAGAGATAGGGCCAAAATTGGAAATTTAAAATAAAATACACCCCATAAAAGCAAAAACAATTTAATTAGTTGTTTTGTCTTGGCCATTAACCACCAATCCAAAGAGAATATGAATGATTCTGGTGAAATTTCCAGCTCAGATCATCAGGGGAAAGAAAACTCCATAGTTGTAGGACACCAATAATTCTCTCTATATTTGGGGCTGTTCCTGGGAGGGGTTAACTTACAGGTGGGATAGGGAACCTGAAGCTCTGCACATGTTGCTGGACTACAATCCCCATAATGTACCAGATTTTTAGAAGACATATGAAAGCAGCCCTGTTTAGGGAGGCTTTTAATGTTTAATAGATTTTTGTATTTTATTTTTCTGTTGGAAGCCGCCCAGAGGGGCTGGGGAAACCCAGCCAGATGGGTGGGGTATAAATAATAAGTTGTTGTTGTTAAGAAGCAGATTGGTTAGTTTGGGTAGGGATGGAAAGATCAGTTTATTTCTCAGCTTCTTCATCTGAGCAAAGCCAATTAGTCAATATCCATTGTGCTTAGTGAGGCTCACTCTGGAAAAAGAGAGTAGCCTTAAAGTGATTAACTGCAATTTGTTGCTCTTCCTCACTTTAGTCATTCTATTCTCTACCATTTGATGAATATTAAAGCAATCAAAAACGTATCAGCTTTATTTACTTCCTGGTTAGCACATCAACATATTTTTTTACATATTTTTATTAAAGATTTCTAGGTTCACAAAAGTACCGTATGTGCAATGTCTCTTTTTTCAAGTTACATTTTCTACAGATCAGTTTCATTTGTTGAGACATTAGTGTTACATTAGGAAGAAAAGGCCTCCGCTGCACATCAACAGTTTTGATGTTTTGCCAGTCCACTAACCTCTGCTCTGCTGCTTTGCTATAGCTGATGACTTAGATGTGACTGGGTGCCCAATCAGAGCAGCTTTTCTCTATAAGAAATTGAGAGAATTATATTTAGTTGTGTGTGTATATATTTGGATTTTCTCATTTTAAAAACATTTTCCTCATTCATATGATAATTATAATATATAGCATTAATGTTATATATGGAGAAAAGCAAATTCTTTTTCCTTCTCCCACTGAGCTAATGGCAGGCTTAATTTGTCAGATTTAATCCACTCTGGAAATTAAGATGTGTCTGCAAATTTCAACTGCTTCTGCCAGTTGAAGTAAAAGTGTTGCAGCCATTTTTAGATTCCCCATTACTGTGAATTAGAAACACAAAGTTTTGTTTTATACAGAGCAGCTCAAAACCCGAATCACTGATGGAAGTGGACGGAGCACAGAGTGACTCAGAAACAGATCAGTTTTAGTTTTTGTGATAATCCACAAGATTTGTGTGATGAAAGGCAGAACCATTTTATGCAATCTGGTGGAATTTATGTATCACATTTCAAACAATGACCTGCACAACTCCTTTTGCTGCATCTAAGAAAGAATTAATGCTCTCCTAAATTATGCTGTAGTTTAATATACATAGGTAGAATTCTGTTTACCATTACAGTATAAGCATTTCACTTTCTATGTTTCTTTGTTGAAAAATAACTCAAAAGGTGGGGGGGAATAGATCAGTTCTTTAAAATAAAATCAAGGAAACACGGCAGATCTCTAATATGGGACCTCTAATATGTATTCCTTGCATGCATGGTGCAATGCACTCACTCATCCTGGCTTTTGTTTTACTGAACACCGGAGCTATTCAACTTCCTCCCTGCGTCCTCCAGGCCACTTCTATCCATTCCAAACCCCAGAAACAGCACCCTCTCCCCTCCCTCCAGGGCCCAGGCCAGTCTCCCTGAGGTTTGGTTTGATAAGATAAGATATCTTTATTGTCATTGTCCCCTTGCGGGAACAACGAAATTACTCAGTTGCTACATCCACTCAGATAAAGTATTCTGCATAATCCAAAATTACAAAACCTAATTAAAAACAGTAAATATAATACAAAATAACAAGTAAAATAAGATGACTTCAAAGTCCAGGCTTTCCATTTAAGGCCAAAATTGCTCTAGAGAAGAAACTGTTCCTGAGACGGCTCGTTCTTGCCTGCATTGTTCTATATCTCCGTCCCGATGGCAGGAGCTGGAAGAAATGGTGACCAGGGTGCGTTGGATCTCTTGATATGTCTAGTGCTTTTCTATGGCACCTGGTGGTGTAGATTTGTTCTAAGGTGGAGAGTGAGCAGCCAATAATGCTCTCTGCTGTTTTAATAATTCTACACAGCCCTGCTCTGTCCTGAGAAGTACAGCTTCCGTACCACACACATAAACCGTACGTGAGCACGCTCTGTATGGCACAGTGATAGAAGGCAAGCAGCAGCTTTTGTGGAAGATGGTTTTTCCTTAAAATTCTCAAAAAATACAGTGTCTGCTGTGCCTTCTTCACAAGCCCCCTTGTATTAACACTCCAAGACAGATCCTCCTGTAACTCAATGCCTAGAAATCTAAACGTTGTTACCCTCTCCACACAAATTCCGTCAATCAAAAGTGGCTGGACCTTGTTCCTCTGTCTCCTAAAGTCCACCACAAGCTCCTTTGTTTTCTTTGTATTTATGAGCAAGTTGTTGACTCTGCACCACTCTGTCAGCCGCTTCACCTCATCTCTATAGTCCGTTTCACCCTCCTTATCAGAGATGAGCCCGATCACGGTTGTGTCATCTGCAAATTTGACAACCCTATTTCTAGGGTGGGCAGCGACACAATCATACTTATAAAGAGTATAAAGGAGCGGACTAAGCACACATCCTTGTGGTGCTCCTGTGTTAGTCCTATGCATATTAGACATATAAGGGCCCAACCGGACCCTCTGGGAGCAATCTGAAAGAAAGTCCAGTATCCACCCACAGAGTGATAGCGGGAGCCCCAGATTTCCCAATTTCGTCATCAGACGTCACAGTAGAATGGTATTAAATGCTGAGCTGAAATCTACACAAAGCAGTCTGGCATAGCTCCCCCGCTGCTCTAAATGTGCAAGAACAGCTTGGAGGGCAATCGCCATGGCATCCTCTGTTGATCTTTTTGTTTTGTAGGGAAATTGGAATGTGTCCAATCCCTCTGGTAGGCAGGCAATGACATAATTTCGTACCAGCTTTTCAAAGCACTTCATAATTATGGGTGTGAGTGCTACTGGACGAAAGTTGTTCAGATTCTCCGGATTGGATTTTTTTGGTACTGGAACAATAATAGAAGACTTCAGGCAAGATGGGACAGTAGCCTGGGCTAGGGATCGATTTTAAAATCCCAGTGAAGACTCCTGCTAGTTGGTCTGTGCAGTCTCTCAAGACCCTTCCAGCTACTCCATCTGGCCCTGTAGCCTTCCTTGAGTTGATTCCCTTCAGCACCTTCCTCATCTCTCCTTCCTCCACATTGAATACCACATTCCTTTGCACCGATGGTGGCGACGGTGGTGATGGTGGTCAAGCCTCCACAGGTGTCACTGCAGATGTTGCTTCAAAGCGGGCAAAAAAGACATTCAACTCTCTGCGAGGGATGCCCCTCCCTCATCCACCAAGGAATCTTTGGATTTTTGCCCCGTCAATTCCTGTACACCTTGCCACACCTGCCTGGTGTTATTACTCTGTAGGTGATCCCCCAGCCGCTGTCTGTGCGCCTCTTTGGTCACCCGGATACCTCTCTTTAAATCCACTCTGGCTGGATTGAGATCTTCAGGCTCTGTCAAAAGAGAAAAAGCCAGTGAGTTTTAATTCTAAAATTATATATTCATTGATGGTTTTCAGCTTGGAACAAAATAAAAATAAAAATAAAATGCTAACTTAACAGCAAAGTGCATTCATTGTTCCTATTTTATACACATTGGTCAATGCATCACTTGCACTAGCGAAACCCATTGTCCCATAGAAGATTACATCTCTGTCATGCAACAAAGTTACTAGCAAGCTGCTCATGCATTCCCTTGCACAACAATGTTCCACTGGTGCCAAGCATTACACCAGTGGAACAAGTATGTCACTAAGTGACTTTAACTTATAGTTATGTTGGATTCAATCCAATGGGTCTACTCTGGATGAAAGAGGCACAAACACAGCCGCAGTCTGCCCCTAAGGGGAATACCACTTCCAATTATTTTTGAAAGCAATTTGTAGCCTTTCACAGGCATTTGGTTGGAAAATTTTTAAGCACCTCCTTTCAGTCCCCAATGCAAGCAGATGCCTCTCAAGGCCATTTCTAGCCCACAGCATCCCTTCTCGGCAAGGAGGGTGCCTTCTCCTATCCTGGGATAGCTTTAGGAAGGATTCCTGTTTCTGACAGGGAGTTGGACTCAATGACCCTTGGCTGGCTGATTCTATATTAGATAACACCATATGGTAAAAGTAGCTTAATGCTGCATGAGGGAACTAAACTGGATGCAATTAGAGGAGACAGCCAGAAAGCAAAAATAGAAGGGGCACATTTCTGCTACAGCATGCCTTACCATAAGGAAAACCTACAATTTCATTATTATTATTTTCCATTTTGCTGTGTTTGCAATTTCCAAGCAAATCTGCTTTTCACCAGAGCCACAGATTTCCCTTTTTCTGGGAGTCAGCGAGACTTACATGCACACATGGGAAGCTGCCCTCTATTGAGTCAGAGCATGGGGCCCTCTGGATCACTATTCACTAGTCCTATGGGCAGCAAGCAACACTCCAGAGCCTCTCCCAACCCTACCTGGAGATGCTAGGAATGGAACCTGGGACCTTCTGCATACAGAGCACCTTCTCTGCCATTGAACATGGAAACTGCCTTACATTGAGGGCTTACCCACACTTCCTTTCATGCTGCAATATCAAGGCACAGGTCTGAGTAGGATTTCTTTTGACCCGCTTTTTCCCCTGGAAAGAACAGCTGTCAGAATAAACAGCAATCTAAGGAAAACCTGTCCGAAGATTGTTCTTTCTGATTCACCAGATTTTCCTGGGGAAAGTGGTGGGACAAAAAAACCCCACCAACTACTCAGACCAGTGCCTGGAAGTCATGGCACAAACATAAATGTGGATGAGCCCATCGTCTATAAAGCCATTTAGGTACAGGAATTTATTACAACTTCTTAGCTATTATTTATTTAATATAATTTATACAAGTTTGGTTGGGGGAAAAAAGAAAACCCAGTTTACAAAAAAATCAAACAATAAAACTATTAGTAAACAGAATTCAAGCATCAGAAAACTAAAACCAGCCATAATATAAAAACACAGCAGCATTCTGGGGAGGTTTGTCTAAACACAAATGTTTTCAGCAGGTGCTGAAAAGATCGCAGTGAAGGCACTTTCCTGATATCAATAGGTGGGGAGTTCCAAAGTGTAGGTGTTGCCACACTAAAAGATTGAGTTCTTACAAAAGTGGAATGGGTATCATATAGCACCTCTAACAGTGCCAATTCCACAGACTGAAGCAGCTGAGTGGGCATATTTGGAGTCAGGCCATCCCACAGGTAAACTGGTCCTAAGTTGTTCAGGGCTTTGTATGCTAATAGTACCACTCAGAGAAGCTATGAGCTATGCCGTGCAGGGCCACCCAAGATGAACAGGTCATAGTGGAGAGTTTTGACTAAATGTGATCCATCTGGAGAAGGAACCGGCAAGCCACTCCAGTATCCCTGCCAAGAAAACTCAATGGACAAAGACAACAGGCATATAAAAGTTATGACGCTGGAAGATGAGCCCCTCAGGTCGGAAGGCGTCCAACATGCTACTGAGGAAGAGCGGAGGACAAGTACAAGTAGATTCAGAGCTGATGAAGTGGCTGGGCCAAAGCCGAAAGGTCGCTCAATTGCGGATAGGCCTGGAAGTGAAAGGAAAGTCCAATGCTGTAAAGAAAAATATTGCATAGGAACCTGGAATGGAAGAACCATGAACCTTGATAAGCTGGATGTGGTCAAAAATGAGATGGCAAGAATAAATATTGACATCCTGGGCATCAGTGAACTAAAATGGAAGGGAATGGGCGAATTCAGTTCGGATGACTATCATATCTACTACTGTGGGCAAGAATCCCGTAGAAGAAATGGAGTGGCCCTCATAGTCAAGAAAAGAGTGGCAAAAGCTGTACTGGGATGCAATCTCAAAAATGACAGAATGATCTCGATATGAATCCAAGGCAGACCTTTTAACATCATAGTAATCCAAGTTTGTGCACCAACTACCGGTGCTGAAGAAACTGAAATTGACCAGTTCCATGAAGACTTACAACACCTTCTAGAAATGACACCAAAGAAGGATGTTCTTCTCGTTACAGGGGATTGGAATGCTAAAGTAGGGAATCAAGAGATAAAAGGAACAACTGGTAAGTTCAAAACGAAGCAGGGCAAAGGCTAATAGAGTTCTGTCAAGAGAACAAGCTGGTCATCACCCCAAATGGGCAGCATCAAAATCAGATAGATTATATTCTCTGCAGCCAAAGATGGAGAAGCTCTATACAGTCAGCAAAAAACAAGACCTGGAGCTGACTGGTGCTCAGATCATCAGCTTCTTATAGCAAAATTCCAGCTTAAACTGAAGAAAGTAGGAAAAACCACTGGGCCAGTAAGATACAATGTAAATCAAATCCCTTATGAATACACAGTGGAAGTGAGGAACAGGTTTAAGGATTTAGATTTGGTGGACAGAGTGCCTGAAGAACTATGGATGGAGGCTCGTAACATTATACAGGAGGCAGCAACGAAAACCATCCCAAGGAAAAGGAAATGCAAGAAAGCAAAATGGCTGTCCAACGAGGCCTTACAAATAGCGGAGGAGAGGAGGCAAGCAAAATGCAAGGGAGATAGGGAAAGATACAGGAAACTGAATGCAGATTTCCAAAAAAAATAGCAAGAGACAAGAGGGCCTTCTTAAATGAGCAATGCAAAGAAATAGAGGAAAACAATAGAACGGGGAAAACCAGAGATCTGTTCAAGAAAATTGGAAATATGAAAGGAACATTTTGTTCAAAGATTACCATAATAAAGGACAAAAGTGGAAAAGACCTAACAGAAGCAGAAGACATCAAGAAGAGGTGGCAAGAATACACAGAGGAATTATACCAGAAAGATATGGAGGTCTCGTACACCCCAGGTAGTTTGGTTGCTGACCTTGAGCCAGACAGCTTAGAGAGTGAGGTCAAATGGGCCTTAGAAAGCACTGCTAATAACAAGGCCAGTGGAAGTGATGATATTCCAGCTGAACTATTAAATTTTTTTAAAGGTGATGCTGTTAAGGTGCTACACTCAATATGCCAGCAAGTTTGGAAAACTCAGCAATGGCCAGAGGATTGGAGAAGATCACTCTACATCCCAATCCCAAAGAAGGGCAGTGCTAAAGAATGCCCCAACTACCGCACAATTGCGCTCATTTCACACGCTAGCAAGATTATGCTTAAAATTCTACAAGGCAGGCTTAAGCAGTATGTGGACCGAGAACTCCCAGAAGTGCAAGCTGGATTTCTATGACTATGTAAAAGCCTTTGACTGTGTCGACGACAGCAAACTATGGCAAGTTCTTAAAGAATTAGATTTAAATTACAGACTGATCGTAAAGAGAGGGGTGGATTCGCCTTGCCAGATTTGAAGTTATATTATGAAGCTGCTTGTCTAACATGGATAAAGGAATGGATGGTATTGAAGAAAACAGACTTCTTAGATTTGGAAGGACATGGCAATAGATTTGGTTGGCACGCTTATTTATATTATGACAAGATAAAAGCACACAAAGGATTTAACAACCACATTTTCTGGAGGTCTATCTTTGAAGTATGGGATAGATATAAAAACCTCTTAGAAAGGAAAACACCATGGTTGTTGTCACCATTGGAAGCTATGGGAGTGAAGAAAGTGAACCTGAGTAAAAATTGGGTAACATATGAAATATTGTTGCAAAAAGTGGGAGATAAGTGGAAACTTAAGCCATATGAGGAGGTGAAAGTATATGTAAATGACTGGTTGCATTATTACCAGATAAATGAAATGTTTAAAGAAGATATGAAGAAAAATGGATTTGGTGAAATAAGATCAAAATTTGAAATTGAAATACTGGATAGTAATTTTAAATTGTTGTCAAAAATGTATAAAATTTTGCTGGAATGGCTTTTAAAAGATGAAGAGGTTAAGTCGGTAATGATACATTGGGCGAAAGATTTTGGGTATAACATAATGTCGTCAGATTGGGAAAAGCTTTGGAAGGAAGGAATGAAATTTACAATGTGTAATGCGTTAAGAGAGAAAATGCTTAAAATGATGTACAGATGGTATATTACACCAGTAAAATTAGCTAAAATTTACAAAGTTGACAATAAGTGTTGGAAATGCAAAGAAAAAGAAGGAACATTTTATCATATGTGGTGGGAGTGTAAAAAAGTGAAAAGTTTCTGGGTGATGATATACAATGAACTTATAAAAATGTTGAAATATACATTTGTTAAAAAACCAGAAGCATTCTTACTAGAAATATTAGGACAGGAGATTAAGAAGGCAGATTAAAGCTTTTCCAATATGCAGTAACAGCGGCTACAATATTATTAGTCCAAAAATGGAAACAAGAAGAATTACCAATGAAAGAGGAGTGGATTATAAAACTGATGGAGTACGCAGAAATGGACAAAATGATGGGAAGAATCCGAGAACAGAAGTTCATCAAAGACTGGAAAAAATTTACAGAATATTTGAAACCAGAATGTTAGTAGAATTGAAAGAATCTTTGTAGGTATAAGTAGTAAAAGACATTGCGAAAGGACAGTATAATATGAAAGGCAGATATAAAATTTTGGACAATGTTTGGAAATATAATATTTAGAAAAAATGTTTGAAAGTCATTAGAAATGGGTTGAAGGAAGTCGAGGCTTGGAAAAGTCGCAATGGAAGAAAGATAAAGAAAATAAGATTTAATGTAAAATGTTTATGTATGTAAAATAAATAAAAATGATTTGGCAAAATAAAAAAATAATTAAAAATGATGGTGCCATTGGTGTGTGTAAGATCTCTTTCCTTTCAGCCGTAAGCCCTTGGATATTTTATGAGACCCCAGGACATCCCAGGGTGAGGTAGCAATGTTTTCAGTCATTGATGGCCACTAGAGATGTGCCAGGCGTTTGTTTTCATTATTAAAGATCTCACTGGCTTAATTATTCATTTGTTAAAATCACATTTGTTTCATTAATCATTCATCACAGTCACATTTGATAATAGCATTCCAATCAAAACACTGAGGAAGGGTTATTGCAGATATCAATGTTCTGCAGCTACCTGTAGATGCAATTGTTGTTGTTTAGTCGTTTAGTCGTGTCCGACTCTTCGTGACCCCATGGACCATAGCACGCCAGGCACTCCTGTCTTGCACTGCCTCCCGCAGTTTGGTCAAACTCATGTTCGTAGCTTCGAGAACACTGTCCAACCATCTCGTCCTCTGTCGTCCCCTTCTCCTAGTGCCCTCCATCTTTCCCAACATCAGGGTCTTTTCCAAGGATTCTTCTCTTCTCATGAGGTGGCCAAAGTATTGGAGCCTCAGCTTCACGATCTGTCCTTCCAGGGAGCACTCAGGGCTGATTTCCTTAAGAATGGATAGGTTTGATCTTCTAGCAGTCCATGGGACTCTCAAGAGTCTCCTCCAGCACCATAATTCAAAAGCATCAATTCTTCGACGATCAGCCTTCTTTATGGTCCAGCTCTCACTTCCATACATCACTACTGGGAAAACCATAGCTTTAACTATACGGACCTTTGTAGGCAAGGTGATGTCTCTGCTTTTTAAGATGCTGTCTAGGTTTGTCATTGCTTTTCTCCCAAGAAGCAGGCGTCTTTTAATTTCGTGACTGCTGTCACCATCTGCAGTGATCAAGGAGCCCAAGAAAGTAAAATCTCTCACTGCCTCCATTTCTTCCCCTTCTATTTGCCAGGAGGTGATGGGACCAGTGGCCATGATCTTGGTTTTTTTGATGTTGAGCTTCAGACCATATTTTGCGCTCTCCTCTTTCACCCTCATTAAAAGGTTCTTTAATTCCTCCTCGCTTTCTGCCATCAAGGTTGTGTCATCTGCATATCTGAGGTTGTTGATATTTCTTCCGGCAATCTTAATTCCGGCTTGGGATTCATCTAGTCCAGCCTTTCGCATGATGAATTCTGCATATAAGTTAAATAAGCAGGGAGACAATATACAACCTTGTCGTACTCCTTTCCCAATTTTGAACCAATCAGTTGTTCCATATCCAGTTCTAACTGTAGCTTCTTGTCCCACATAGAGATTTCTCAGGAGACAGATGAGGTGATCAGGCACTCCCATTTCTTTAAGAACTTGCCATAGTTTGCTGTGGTCGACACAGTCGAAGGCTTTTGCATAGTCAATGAAGCAGAAGTAGACGTTTTTCTGGAACTCTCTAGCTTTCTCCATAATCCAGCGCATGTTTGCTATTTGGTCTCTGGTTCCTCTGCCCTTTCGAAATCCAGCTTGCACTTCTGGGAGTTCTCGGTCCACATACTGCCTAAGCCTGCCTTGTAGAATTTTAAGCATAACCTTGCTAGCGTGTGAAATGAGCGCAATTGTGCGGTAGTTGGAGCATTCTTTGGCACTGCCCTTCTTTGGAATTGGGATGTAGACTGATCTTCTCCAATCCTCTGGCCATTGCTGAGTTTTCCAAACTTGCTGGCATATTGGGTGTAGCACCTTAACAGCATCATCTTTTAAAATTTTAAATAGTTCAGCTGGAATATCATCACTTCCACTGGCCTTGTTATTAGCAGTGCTTTCTAAGGCCCATTTGACTTCACTCTCCAAGATGTCTGGCTCAAGGTCAGCAACCACACTACCTGGGGTGTACGAGACCTCCATATCTTTCTGGTATAATTCCTCTGTGTATTCCTGCCACCTCTTCTTGATGTCTTCTGCTTCTGTTAGGTCCTTACCACTTTTGTCCTTGATTATGGTAATCTTTGCACGAAATGTTCCTTTCATATCTCCAATTTTCTTGAACAGATCTCTGGTTTTCCCCATTCTATTGTTTTCCTCTATTTCTTTGCATTGCTCATTTAAGAAGACCCTCTTGTCTCTCCTTGCTGTTTTTTGGAAATCTGCATTCAGTTTCCTGTATCTTTCCCTATCTCCCTTGCATTTTGCTTGCCTCCTCTCCTCCGCTATTTGTAAGGCCTCGTTGGATAGCCATTTTGCTTTCTTGCATTTCCTTTTCCTTGGGATGGTTTTCGTTGCTGCCTCCTGTATAATGTTACGAGCCTCCATCCATAGTTCTTCAGGCACTCTGTCCACCAAATCTAAATCCTTAAACCTGTTCCTCACTTCCACTGTGTATTCATAAGGGATTTGATTCAGATTGTATCTTACTGGCCCAGTGCTTTTTCCTACTTTCTTCAGTTTAAGCTGGAATTTTGCTATAAGAAGCTGATGATCTGAGTTACAGTCAGCTCCAGGTCTTGTTTTTGCTGACTGTATAGAGCTTCTCCATCTTTGGCTGCAGAGAATATAATCAATCTGATTTCGATGCTGCCCATTTGGTGATATCCATGTGTAGAGTCGTCTCTTGTGTTGTTGGAAGAGAGTGTTTGTGATGACCAGCTTGTTCTCTTGACAGAACTCTATTAGCCTTTGCCCTGCTTCATTTTGAACTCCAAGGCCAAACTTGCCAGTTGTTCCTTTTATCTCTTGATTCCCTACTTTAGCATTCCAATCACCTGTAATGAGAAGAACATCCTTCTTTGGTGTCATTTCTAGAAGTTGTTGTAGGTCTTCATAGAATTGGTCAATTTCACTTTCTTCAGCACCGGTAGTCGGTGCATAAACTTGGATTACTGTGATGTTAAAAGGTCTGCCTTGGATTCGTATCGAGATCATTCTGTCATTTTTGAGATTGCATCCCATTACAGCTTTTGCCACTCTTTTGTTGACTATGAGGGCCACTCCATTTCTGCTACAGGATTCTTGCCCACAGTAGTAGATATGATAGTCACCCGAACTGAATTCGCCCATTCCCTTCCATTTTAGTTCACTGATGCCCAGGATGTCGATATTTATTCTTGTCATCTCATTTTTGACCACATCCAGCTTACCTCCACTCATGGTTCTTACATTCCAGGTTCCTATGCAATATTTTTCTTTACAGCATCGGACTTTCCTTTCGCTTCCAGGCATATCCGCAACTGAGCATCCTTTCGGCTTTGGCCCAGTCGCTTCATCAGCTCTGAATCTACTTGTACTTGTCCTCCGCTCTTCCTCAGTAGCATGTTGGACGCCTTCCGACCTGAGGGGCTCATCTTCCAGCGTCATAACTTTTATATGCCTGTTGTCTTTGTCCATGGAGTTTTCTTGGCAGGGATACTGGAGTGGCTTGCCAGTTCCTTCTCCAGGTGGATCACGTTTAGTCAAAACTCTCCACTATGACCTGTCCATCTTGGGTGGCCCTGCATGGCATAGCTCATAGCTTCTCCGAGTTATTCAAGCCCCTTCGCCACGACAAGGCATTGATCCATGAAGGGGATGCAATACGATGCATAAAAACTGACTCCTCTTGGAATAAAAATTGCCCAGACCCATAAATATGATTCAAAAAATTTACTAACTAGAACTTTCTTTATAACAGGTACAAAACCAAATAATGATACATCCCAACAGTTCCTAAGACTATGTCAAAGCATAGGTTCATCTTCATAGTAATATTAGATTACTCCAATATTAGATTACTCCAAACAGATTTGAAATCAAAGGTCTTTCTCCCTCTGCAGTCTCCATTAGCCTGGAGCTGCTTCCTCTCCTGGAGGGAAGATAATCACAGTGGTGTAGCAAGGGGGATGGGTCGCCCCGGGTGCCACCCTGGAGGGGGGGGGGGTGACACTCGGCGCCCCCCACTGGGGAACATTTTTTTAATTTTACGTTGCATGAGATTTTTCAACTGTTCTTATATGTTCTTTCAATGCTGGTTTCACATCTGAACCAAGCAGCCACTCCTGTGCATAGGCTGAGATTGCTTGAACCATGGCGCAACCCACAAGTACCTATGTTAAGTCCTGATGACTCCTGAAAATGAGTGATGTATGAGACTTTAAGTGTGGAATCTTATTAGGTGCACCTGAATCCCATTAGCTGGGAGACAGGTATTTTAGTGGTAACCTGTTCCCCTCCCATTCATTCATCTTGTGTAATTCCTCCCTTCTGGGTGGATGTCGTCGCTGTGTGTAACTTTTTAATAAACTATGACTGCAGCTTAGTAAAGACTGTTTTAGCAGCGTTGCTTCCTCATTGCCGAAGTCCAGGGTTTTCCCGGAGACATTACATGGTGTCAGAAGATGGATTCTTTTCGACCCCGTGTCCTCTTGTGCTCCAAGGAAACCTGGCAGAGAATTGGAGACGATAGAAGCAAGCTTTTTGTGTGTATTTGACGGCTTCTGGAGCTGACCGTAATTCTGTGATTCTAAGCTGTATGGGTGGAACATGTTAATTTATTCGTTTCTCCACCCCATTTGTATACAAATATACTCCTCTTTGAAAGTATCCCCTGGAGGGATGCAAATTTCTTTTTTTGGAAAATAAACTCTTTTACTTTTTAACAGGGATAGACATTTTAAATAAGTGGACATTTGGAATGTTTACCAGAGTCTTCATGGTGAATGCTTGATTTAAAAAGTGAAGTGTACTTCACTTTAATCCGGCAAAGAATGACTATGCTCTGCTGCTATTCATCTCCTCAGACTTCTTCATCAGGTTAATGTCCTTGCTACTGAATCTTGCCTTTAAGACCAGTTTACACTATATGTTGGTTTATTTGCTTGTTTTATTAATTGGATTTAATCTGCCTCTTGACAAGTGCCCTCAAGGTAGTTTAGCAAATGAATCCCTATAAAACACCATAAATTCTGTACCTTATTACAACTTAAACAGGACAAATACAGTGAATGATACGAGCAGGATCAAAGTGTGTGCTAAACCCAGTGAAAGCAAGGTGGGTTTCACACGGTGCTTAAATGATAGCTGCTAAAGCAGGAGGAGAATAGGTGCAGGAAGAGAACAACAAATACACCCTGTGTCCTGTCAACCCTCCAGAAGAGGGAGCAGTTGGTCCTGTTCTCTGCTGCACTTGGGTGCCCTCACAGCAGATGGGCAGATGATGGTACTGCAGCTCCTAGCTAAGCAGGCGTCAGAGGAGGAGGATGCCCAACAGCCTTTCGCTAGGACCTATTAAACTGCCAACTCTGGCCAGGCTCCTGAGCTGGAACAATAACCAGGCTGCTCTTTGCCTGCTTCCTTGGCTCTCAGCTTCTGAGTCATCCCATTTATGTGCAGACCTCCCACCAAAATTATATAGACTCGAATTATCTATTCCTGGCAAACTCACAAGTGCAAACTGAACAGCAATTTGAAGTGAAGAGGAAGCTTTGAATACTTTATGTAGCATTTAGTATGGCATGGAAAGGTTAACACTCAGAAATGGAGCTTTTTGAGGGTAACACGTTGTAAGAAACATGGAGCTGGTATATGAAAAACATTTTAATAGCAGGTGTCAAAAAGACTTGCCAGGCAACTAAATCTGTATTGAAGCTGCTGATGGAGGAACAGGAATGTCCTAGTCATTGCTGGGAGAGGGGGTGGGGAATATGATCCTGATAAATGGAAATTGGCAAGATTTTAAACTGCAAAAAGGCAGTTCATCACTGACTCAGAAGCTGCAACGCACAATGCAACAAATGATGCTGTTAGAAGCTGCTGGTTGTATTAATTATTACTAAATTGTCTTCAGCAGGGGGGCAACACAGCCTTCCAGCATGGGATTATGCTTCTGGCGGTTTCCTCACTGCGAGAAGCAAAGCTACAGGGAACCAGGCAGAGGGCCTTCTCGGTAGTGGCACCCGCCCTGTGGAACGCCCTCCCATCAGAGGTCAGAGAGATAAACAACTACCTGACATTTAGAAAATACCTAAAGGCAGCCCTGTTTAGGGAAGTTTTTAGTCTGTGATATTTTAATGTATTTTGATGTGTGTTGGAAGCCAGACAGAGTGGCAAGGGAGACCCGGCCAGATGGGCGGAGTATAAATAATAAATTATTATTATTATTATTATTATTATTATTATTATTATTATTATTATTAAGGTTCCAACAATCCCTACACAGCTCCCAATTTTCTGATGTCTGTCTCACAGAGGAAAATAGCTTTTATGTGGTCAGCTCTGGTAAATCTTCCATGTTGTAGAGCATGGGTAGGCAAACTAAGGTCCATGAGCTGGATCAGGCCCAATTGCCTTCTGGATCTGGCCCGCGGATGGTGGCTTCTCCCCACCCTGCCTAGAGGAGGAAGGGGGCTGGGCTTTGTTGGTGCCAGCAGCAGCAGCACTCAAGCAGCTGCCATTTTTGTTCCCCTTAGATTCTGACCCCAGTATGGATCCTGCTCTCCCTCTCTCACTGGGAGGGCATTATTCCATGATGGTTCTGAGGGGTTCTCCGACGGTCTGCCTGGGGAGACTGACTGGGAACAGGTGTTCACTCCCACCGGCTCAGACGAAACGACCTTCCTGGGTTTCCCACCCTCGCCTCTCGCACACCCCACCTCAGGAGGGGAGGGGGCATGAGGGGGGTGGATGTCAGGGGGACTCCCTACAGGGAGCCTCCCCCCATCATCCTGACCAGCACTTCGCCCAGCGACAGCACGAGCAGCGAGTCAGGAGGAGGGAATGAGGAAAGGAGCGGAATGGAGAGAGGGCTCAGTGAGACGTCTGAGCCCTGGCAACGCTATGGAGAACAGAGCGTGCAGGAGGGCCTCAGAGATGCATCAGAGCCTTGGCTCTGGTCGAGGGTCAGCAGATGAGGGACTCAGCGAGACGTCGGAGCCCAGACGCTGCCCCAGGCACCTGAATTGAGGCGCACGCCCACACGTAGGGTGAAGGGGCGGCATTTTGGGGTGCCCAGGCTTTTATGCTGGCCGAAAAGCAGACGAAAGCCATTGCCGGGTTCTGAATCGGACTAGGCGGTCATGTTTTCTGCTATCTCTGCACTGTAAATAGTATGCACAATAAAACTCTTAAAAGACAGTGCGGACTAGAGCGTCTTTACTCAAGAGAAGCCACAACAACCCCCTGACAACAGCCTTATATTTTACAAATTCCTTCCTATTGTGACGTCATAATGGCGGCTCGCTTATCCCTCCAGGGCCCGCCTCCAGCTTACAGGGGGACTTTCTCCAGTCCAAAATAATAATAAAAATTGCAGGGATTTTACTAAGTTCAACCCTTCTCCCCTTTACCCTGCCTCAGGGGGAAGGTTTTAAGTTCAATCTTTGGAAATTGAAAGCTTCCTGTCAATCTTTCCAGCTTTGGGCAAATTAACTGTGTCTCACTTCTCTCAATGGGGGAGGTCGACTTCCATTTTTAAATCTCCTCCCATGGCCAATTCTTTCCGATTAAAATTTTTTAAAATCCTTTTTCTTTACTCACGGTATCCAATGTCTTCAGATCCTTTAAATTTGGAAGAATCCACTGCCCCACACGCTGCCGGCACGGAGCTTCACGCTGCAAGGGTAGCGATTTTACTCACAAAGGCACCCCCGTCTCCACTCCGCTCGCTCTCAGCTCCCTTAATAGGGCTTACCGGGGAGCAGAGGAGACGAAAAGGGGTGCATCTGAGTCCTCACATCCCCAGAACGCTCGATCTGGGGCTCTTTTGGGGGTCCACGACGCTCTTGCGGCTCCCCCCTCCCTCACAGTGCCAGGGAATCTCGGAGCTCGAGATTCTCTCGCGGTATAGCAATGGCGGTAGACCGGAAGCCCTCGGAGAAAAACCTCTGCTCTCTTTCCCCACACTGTACATAAATACGCACCTCTGTCATGCCCCCACTACCCCCCCAGCTACAACTAACAAGCTCAAAATGTTGCAAGCTGTCCTTAAAGGTGTTGTCTTCTTTCACACAGGATTGCATGAATTCAGATCTAGCAATGAGTGAATGAGAAAACAGAGAACAGAAGTCGTCTTCTGGGTAGCAAAAAGGGAAGTGGATAAAAGAGAGAGAGAGCTGTGCATGACATTGCAAATGGGACCTGACTTGTGATTTTCAGTGGGGAAGCATGAAAGGGATAGCTCTCTTCTAAGAAGCTGAGCTGAAATGATTTATCTACTATGTTGGTAAGAACAGAGCATTCCTTGGATGACAGTCAGCCTCCTCCATGCATCAAAGACTGCAGAATGAGGTGCTTTGTAATGTTTTAAAAAGCTTTTTATTGCACAAGAGGCATAGGTAGGGCCCCTAAGAACAGTTTGCTGACAACTCAGCACAGCCAAGAAGAAAGTAATGCAACTAAAGATGCAAGCGAGGGAGGATACTTCTGAAGACCAGAGAAGGATGTCCAATATCTAAGGATTGTTGCACCTGTGTGGGAAAGATAGCTACGTATATTGAATATCCATTGTATATTTCCATTGTATATTGAAGAGGAGGAGCAGGTTCAAGGGGTTCTTTTAACTAAGTCCCAGAAGTATATGTCACCTGACCATGCCAACCATTGATGGTGGCCCTGTTCTGTTGTAAGAATTTTGAGGTCATTGTTGTAAGAATTTTGAGGTCATATATAAAAATTAAATGTTCATAACTGTATATATAAACCACATGTCTGAAACAATACAGGAAGACAGTCCTGGAACCATTTTGACTCTCCCAAACTGACCAAATGTTCCTCTGCAAAAAACCTCCTCATTGTCTCTCTCTGTGCTCAAAAATCCTGCCTTAAGGCACATTTAAGGTGTCTCAGGAACTAAGTATTTATCAAAATTCCTTCAGTAGCACCTTAAAGACCAACTAAGTTTATATTTTGGTATGAGCTTTTGTGTGCATGCACACTTCTTCAGATACACTAGAAACAGAAGTGTCAGACCCTACATATATATACAGAGGGTGGTGGGGGTGGGTGGGAATGGGTGGTGGGCTGATGGGAGTGGTAAACCTGGAGATTTATGTCCATTTATCCTTTGGCGTAGGGTTTGGCCTGTTTGTCCAATATAGAGAGCTGAAGGGCACCAACTAATATAAACTTAGTTGGTCTTTAAGGTGCTACTGAAGGAATTTTTTTATTTTGCTTCGACTCAGACCAACACGGCTACCTACCTGTAAGTATTTATCAATTACAAAAGGACTGGCCAGATTCCCCAGTGATCCAATCAAGTGAACATTAACAGGTAGCTGACAGACATGGGAAAAACAACAGACTCAGATTTCTGTCTTAGACCACCCCTTTTCTGTGATGTATGATGTACCGTGGAGGGGTGGTGGTCCTGGGTTACACCCCTTCTATGATGTATTATGACGCTTCTGGGGGTGGCTCTGATTGGAGGGGGGAATTTTAAAATGTCTATATAGGGACAGGCGGGCTTTTGTTCTGGGTCCTCCTGTTGCAACAGTTAATAAAGATCAAGCTTACTAGTTGCTTTGCTTCTCAATATTCTCTGGTTAGCCTCTGTAATTTCCTCCTGCTGATGGAAAACCTACAAAGGACTATGCAAGGGCTCTTATGTACCCCATAAGGGAATAAGCCTGTTGTCTTTGTCCATGGAGTTTTCTTGGCAGGGATACTGGAGTGGCTTGCCAGTTCCTTTTCCAGGTGGATCACGTTTAGTCAAAACTCTCCACTATGACCTGTCCATCTTGGGTGGCCCTGCATGGCATAGCTCATAGCTTCTCTGAGTTATTCAAGCCCTTTCACCACAACAAGGCATTGATCCATGAAGGGGAAGGCCGGAAGGCGTCCAACATGCTACTGAAGAAGAGTGGAGGACAAGTACAAGTAGATTCAGAGCTGATGAAGCGGCTGGGCCAAAGCCGAAAGGTCGCTCAGTTGCGGATATGCCTGGAAGTGAAAGGAAAGTCCGATGCTGTAAAGAAAAATATTGCATAGGAACCTGGAATGTAAGAACCATGAATGAAGGTAAGCTGGATGTGGTGAAAAATGAGATGGCAAGAATAAATATTGACATCCTGGGCATCAGTGAACTAAAATGGAAGGGAATGGGCGAATTCAGTTCGGATGACTATCATATCTACTACTGTGGGCAAGAATCCCGTAGAAGAAATGGAGTGGCTCTCATAGTCAACAAAAGAGTGGAAAAAGCTGTAATGGGATGCAATCTCAAAAATGACAGAATGATCTCGATACGAATCCAAGGCAGACCTTTTAACATCACAGTAATCCAAGTTTATGCACCAAATACTGGTGCTGAAGAAAGTGAAATTGACCAATTCTATGAAGACTTACAACACCTTCTAGAAATGACACCAAAGAAGGATGTTCTTCTCATTACAAGGGATTGGAATGCTAAAGTAGGGAATCCTATATAATAAAGTCCCTGTGTCTCTGCGTCCAGTCCCTGTGTCCGCGCTAATGCGCATGACACAGGGACTGGACGAAGAGGCGGGACGTACACACGCACGCGTTCTCTCCCCCCCTCAACCCTCTGCCTCCCATTCCCCTGCAGCGGCGGACCAAGATGGTGGCATCGGGCTCTGGGGCCGCGGTTGCAGGAACCCAGTCCGGCTCCCGCCGCCGCCGCGGGCCGCAGCCCCCAAACCCGATGCCGCCATCTTGGTCCGCCGCCTCCTCCTGACAACCCTACCTGGCCCGAGGGAGGAGCGGCGGGGCTGCGGCCTTCCCTCCCTCTGCGCTCGGCCGCGGGACACGATGGGAGAGCACTTTGTTTAATTGCGTTCCCGGCGCGCCCCGCGGCCGAGCGCAGAAAGGGAGGGAAGGCCGCGGCCCCGTCGCACCTCTAGCGCCCGTTTTCTTAACGGGCTGAATGAGACTAGTCAAGAGATAAAAGGAACAACTGGCAAGTTTGGCCTTGGAGTTCAAAACGAAGCAGGGCAAAGGCTAATAGAGTTCTGTCAAGAAAACAAGCTGGTCATCACAAACACTCTTTTCCTACAACAGAAGAGACGACTCTACACATGGATATCACCAAATGGGCAGCATCGAAATCAGATTGATTATATTCTCTGCAGCCAAAGATGGAGAAGCTCTATACAGTCAGCAAAACAAGACCTGGAGCTGACTGTAACTCAGATTATCAGCTTCTTATAGCAAAATTCCAGCTTAAACTGAAGAAAGTAGGAAAAACCACTGGGCCAATAAGATACAATCTAAATTAAATCCCTTATGAATACACAGTGGAAGTGTGGAACAGGTTTAAGGATTTAGATTTGGTGGACAGAGTGCCTGAAGAACTATGGATGGAGGCTCATAACATTATACAGGAGGCAGCAACGAAAAACATCCCAAGGAAAAGGAAAGGCAAGAAAGCAAAGTGGCTGTCCAACAAGGCCTTACAAATAGCGGGAGAGAGAAGGCAAGCAAAATGCAAGGGAGATAGGGAAAGATACAGGAAACTGAATGCAGATTTCCAAAAAAATAGCAAGGGGAGACAAGAGGGTCTTCTTAAATGAGCAATGCAAAGAAATAGAGGAAAACAATAGAATGGGGAAAACCAGAGATCTGTTCAAGAAAATTGGAAATATGAAAGGAACATTTGGTCAAAGATTACCATAATAAAGGACAAAAGTGAAAAAGACCTAACAGAAGCAGAAGACATCAAGAAGAGGTGGCAAGAATACACAGAGGAATTATACCAGAAAGATATGGAGGTCTCGTACACCCCAGGTAGTGTGGTTGCTGACCTTGAGCCAGACATCCTGAAGAGTGAAGTCAAATGGGCCTTAGAAAGCACTACTAATATCAAGGCCAGTGGAAGTGATGATATTCCAGCTGAACTATTTAAAATTTTAAAAGATGATGCTGTTAAGGTGCTACACCCAATATGCCAGCAAGTTTGGAAAACTCAGCAATGGCCAGAGGATTGGAGAAGATCAGTCTACATCCCAATTCCAAAGAAGGGCAGTGCCAAAGAATGCTCCAACTACCGCACAATTGCGCTCATTTCACACACTAGCAAGGTTATGCTTAAAATTCTACAAGGCAGGCTTAGGCAGTATGTGGACCGAGAACTCCCAGAAGTGCAAGCTGGATTTCGAAGGGGCAGAGGAACCAGAGACCAAATAGCAAACATGCGCTGGATTATGGAGAAAGCTAGAGAGTTCCAGAAAAATGTCTACTTCTGCTTCATTGACTTTGCAAAAGCCTTTGACTGTGTAGACCACAGCAAACTATGGCAAATTCTTAAAGAAATGAGAGTGCCTGATCACCTCATCTGTCTCCTGAGAAATCTCTATGTGGGACAAGAAGCTACAGTTAGAACTGGATATGGAACAACTGATTGGTTCAAAATTGGGAAAGGAGTACGACAAGGTTGTATATTGTCTCCCTGCTTATGTAACTTATATGCAGAATTCATCATGTGAAAGGCTGGACTAGATGAATCCCAAGCCGGAATTAAGATTGCTGGAAGAAATATCAACAACCTCAGATATGCAGATGACACAACCTTGATGGCAGAAAGTGAGGAGGAATTAAAGAACCTTTTAATGAGGGTGAAAGAGGAGAGCGCAAAATATGGTCTGAAGCTCAACATCAAAAAAACCAAGATCATGGCCACTGGTCCCATCACCTCCTGGCAAATAGAAGGGGAAGAAACAGAGGCAGTGGGTGATTTTACTTTCTTGGGCTCCTTGATCACTGCAGATGGTGACAGCAGTCACGAAATTAAAAGACTCCTGCTTCTTGGGAGAAAAGCAATGACATACCTAGACAGCATCTTAAAAAGCAGAGACATCACCTTGCCGACAAAGGTCCGTATAGTTAAAGCTATGGTTTTCCCAGTAGTGATGTATGGAAGTGAGAGCTGGACCATAAAGAAGGTTGATCGCCGAAGAATTGATGCTTTTGAATTATGGTGCTGGAGGAGACTCTTGAGAGTCCCATGGACTGCAAGAAGATCAAACCTATCCATTCTTAAGGAAATCAGCCCTGAGTGCTCACTGGAAGGACAGATTGTGAAGCTGAGGCTCCAATACTTTGGCCACCTCATGAGAAGAGAAGAATCCTTGGAAAAGACCCTGATGTTGGGAAAGATTGAGGGCACTAGGAGAAGGGGACGACAGGGGACGACAGAGGACGAGATGGTTGGACACTGTTCTTGAAGCCACGAACATGAGTTTGACCAAACTGCGGGAGGGAGTGCAAGACAGGAGTGCCTGGCTTGCTGTGGTCCATGGGGTCACGAAGGGTTGGACACGACTAAACGGCTAAACAACAACAACAAGGGAATAAGGCCAGATTTTGTTATAACAGTTCCACCAACGGTGTCTCCAAAAAATTTACACCTCACTTGGGAAGACATGCAAACTAATGCCAGTGTGCTGGAAGAAGCAAAGATCACCAGTGTCGAAGCAATGATTCTTCAACATCAACTTCGTTGGGCTGATCATGTTGTTTGGATGCCTAATTATCATCTTCCAAAGCAACTACTCCATTCTGAGCTTAAAAATGGAAAGCGTAATGCTAGTGGTCAACAAAAGAGGTTTAAAGACTCTCTCAAGGCAAATCTTAAAAAATGTAGGATAAGCACCAGCAAGTGGGAAACACTGGCCTGTGAGCGCTTGCTGCAACTGGAGAACAGCTTTTACAGGTATCAAGGACTTTGAAGATGCTTGAACTCAGGACAAAAGGGAGAAACAAGTAAGAGGAAGGCACGTTTGGCAAACCCTCCCCATAATCAACTCCCGCCTGGAAACCCATTGTCAGGAGCTGGCCTGCTGCTGGCTTGAGAAAACAGCACACAAGAGGTAATTAACAGCACACAAGAGGTAATTAACAGAAGATTTATTGCAAACAAGCAATTAGTCTCCAACTGCTCTCTCCAAGCAACCATCCATCACAATCAAGTTGACCCTTCTGAAGAATACTTCTGGCTACTGCATAATATCCTGAACCTCCTACCCTTACATTTCAGGGGTCATCTTCTGTCTTGGACTTTCCCCCTTCATCTAGTCCTGGGACTGATGGGGTCAGCTACCTCCTCTTCCGGTGAGGAAATGCTCTCCCTCCCTTGTGCCATGAGTGACTGGTTCCCCTCCAGCCCACCTTTCCTGAGCTGATAAGCCACATTCCTGCCAGCTCCAGAGGGAGGAGAAGGCCCACTGGTTCCAGCTGTCTGAGAAATTTGCAAGTCTCTCTGTTCTCCTTCTGCCTGCCTATCTTCTATCTCAGGCCGTCCTTCTTGGTTTTGGCCTGTTGTGTTCATGACACCTATGTCCGCACTGTGGAAGGACATGTGGATCCAGAGCTGGCCTCCACAGTCACTTATGGACTCACTATTAAGACTGTGTTTATGGAAGACAATCTTACTTAGCTACGAGGGATTGCCAAAGAAGAAGCTGCTCAGGTAAATTTTGATGATCTAGACTAGAGTACAGGACTGGGGGAACATTTTGCTCTACTGGCAAGCCTTCATTGTCCCCATAAGGTCCTGTCTATGGGGGCTCCCCTTCTCCTTAGCAATAGATGCTAGCTTGTCTCAGCCAGGGGACAGAAAAGACCATTGTAGGGGCTCTTCCATTTGCATTGCCAAATGGGGTAGAGAGGAATGTGCCATTGAGTTGTGATAATGCCTCTTGCTTCTACAGATTTGAGGATGGGAAGATGTGTGTGAAGGAGTGTGTGTGGTTTGTCTCTGAGTTTTCCATTGCTGGAGTAGAGCCTCACTGCACAAAGACAAGAGTCACAGCCACAGCCATTGACATGCAACCCCTGGAAAGTTCTCGTGATGGAATGTGGCCCTCAGACCAAAGAAGGTTCCCAACCTTTGACTAGGAGAACACAGTTGATTAGGTGGTATAAAACAGCAGCAGCAGTAGTAGTAGTATCACTACAGAAGCCAGAGCACACGGAAACACCATTTACCTTCCTGTGTAACCCCTCCCCATCTCCCCAAACCCCCCTCCTGTCTAGGAATCTAGTCCAGTTCATTTTAAGCCAGAGAGAGCGCAAAACTGCAGGATCAGATCTCTCTGCCTCTCTTTTAAAGCAAGCGCCAAAGAGGAAATGCCCACAACACACAGGGGGGCAGGACAGTGGCTCAGTGATACTTCAGACTCCCAAACAAAACTAGCAAGGAAAGGCAAAGCAGCAATGCGAAGAAACTGGGCAGAGACGTAAGAGATTTGGATGCTGAGCAGACCATTGTGTGTGGTGTTGCTGAGAAGCCCCTAAGAGCATGCAAATGAGAAGCTGAAGTGGGTGCCACATCTCTCTTTCCCTGAAAAGGTGGAGAAAGATTTGAGGGGTTTTTTTTAAGGAGGCAGAGAAAGGCTTGCATTTGGGAATTCAGGACTCTGCATGACAATTAGCAGCCATGATGGCTTATGGGTTTTTGTGACAGTCCCAACATTTGGGGGCAGCTGGAGACGATGATGCTAGTTGTTAGAAACTACAAGAGGGAAGAGAGCCCTTGGGCTTGGGTCCTGCTTGCCAGTTTCCCACAGATTGGCCACTGTGACAACAGGATGCTGGCTTAGATGGGCTCTCATGTTTAGGCAAAAGAACACAGTTTTTGTCTTCAATCAGCACATGGCAGGTTAAAGGTAAAGGGACCCCTGACCATTAGGTCCAGTCGTGACCGACTCTGGGGTTGCGGTGCTCATCTCGCGTTATTGGCCGAGGGAGCCGGCATACAGCTTCCAGGTCACGTGGCCGGCATGACTAAGCCGCTTCTGGCGAACCAGAGCAGCACATGGAAACGCCATTTACCTTCCCGCTGTAGCGGTACCTATTTATCTACTTGCACTTTGATGTGCTTTCGAACTGCTAGGTTGGCAGGAGCAGGGACCGAGCAACGGGAGCTCACCCCATTGCAGGGATTCGAACCGCCGACCTTCTGATCAGCAAGCCCTAGGCGCCACCCGCATCCCAACATGGCAGGTTACTGCACAGCAAATGGATGCAGCACACAGTCAGCTTGAGTGGAGGCCTCAGTTGATGTGCATTAGTTGTTGGGGGAGGGAATCAGGCAACTGTCCTTTGTTTGGGGGAAAACCAGCTCCATCTGTGAACTGGCTGGGAATAATGCACCAGGATTATTTTTGGGGACTCAGCAGTGTGGGGATTTTTCTTTTCATGCCAGCAATTCTTAATGTCAGAGAGTTGTTGCGTGGCGAAAATCCATGGAGATATTCTTGCATTAGGCTCTGCTAATTGTGACCAAGCCAGGCTGCAAATATCAGTTGTTGCTATAGTAATGTTATTGTGTCCTGAAACCTTGCAGAATAAAACTTCTGTTACTCAAGAACACACATGCTCGCTCTAAAAAGGAAGGTGTGCGGCTCTCTGTATGCATGGAAGAGGAATGAAAAGAGGGTGAAAACACATTGAAGGCAGCAATCAATAGAAAAGAAGGAGTTCTTTGTTTATCAAATGGAATTTGTTTTATTGCACATAGCAGCTCATCGGTGACCATAATAAATATTTAGTGATTTCTTATCAAGGGGACAAATGGTTCAATTAAAAAGAAAGTTTGGGATAACTATTTTTAAAAACCCACCTAACTTAAGAGGACCCTGACTTTAAGCTAATAAATAACCATTTCCTAAGGACAAATTTGCATTAGCTGTGTCCACACAATGTTTAAAAGAGAGGCCACATTGGTTTGGGTCCCACCCTCTGGAGCAACAAAAAATAAGCTTGCTTCATCTCCCATGTGGCGACCTTCAGATATAGGAAGGCGGCCATTCTAGCACTGCTCAGTCTTCTCTTCTCTGTTGCACATAAAGTTTGGTTTCCAGACCCTGGAAAGGAGGGTGGGAAGACAAGAAGCAGTAGATGGAGGTTGACATCTTTATTGAGTAAGAAGCTAGTATTTTAAAATATTCACCCCATTTATGTCTTACATATTTCTTTATGGGGACTATATTGTGTCTCTAAAAACTGGTCTTTTCTAAGAGAGGGGGGGGCATCAGTGTAAAAGCCTGTTTTGCCCTCTGTTTGTGGATCAGAAATTGTTTCAGGGTGATTGTACAAAGACACATTTCATTTTATTCATCGTCAAAGGTAAAGGCAAACTTAAAGATAACCAGTCTCCTGCCTGGCAGTCGGAAGAATGAATGTAGGCCCTTATGGGTGGGAGAGAGAGAGCTGGGGGGGGGGCAGAAAGTGCATGGATGCATGGGGAAACAGGATCCTTAAATCTGAATGAGCTCATCAGAATGTGTAGTGTTTTTGAAACAAGATACATTTAGAATGACATATTTTAATAGAGAGGAACAGACAAAAACACACATTTAAATGAGAATTATGTATGGATTGATTTTATTTCCTTTGGGGGCTGGTTAGAGTAGAGCGGATATATGAGTCAAGACTTGTGCAAAGGTAAGACAAACTGGAAATTGACTGAGATAAGGCTGGGTCTACACTGACCTTTTTAACGTTATTAGAATGCTATTAGCTATATATATCATTCTAAAATGTCACAGGGCATACTGGTAAAATAAAAACGTTCTACCTTGTTTCCTCTGGAACAACGCAGTTTCCCTTCCTGCTGGTTCCTGGTTGCTCTGCAGTGCCCTCTGGTGTCACATTTTAATAACACATTATTAGTGTTACACATTATTAGTGTTACAAGGGACCCAGGTGGCGCTGTGGGTTAAAGCACAGAGTCTAGGGCTTGCTGATCATAAGGTCGGCGGTTCGAATCCCTGCGACGGGGTGAGCTCCTGTTGCTCGGTCCCAGCTCCTGCCCACCTAGCAGTTCGAAAGCACATCGAAGTGCAAGTAGATAAATAGGGACCGCTCCGGCGGGAAGGTAAACGGCGTTTCCGTGTGCTGCTCTGGTTCGCCAGAAGCAGCTTTGTCATGCTGGCCCCATGACCCGGAAGCTGTCTGCGGACAAACGCCGGCTCCCTCGGCCTATAGAGCGAGATGAGCGCCGCAACCCCAGAGTCGGACACGACTGGACCTGATGGTCAGGGGCACCTTTACCTTAGTGTTACAAAACACAATGTGTCCAAATTCGTTCTGATAACCGTTCCTTAACCCTTCCGTAATGTTACAAAAGCCATGTGTGTGTCATGAGACAAAGGTTCTTGAGAGCAGAAGCAGTAAAGTAGTGAGGCCTACAAGGCCTACACAGTCATTCAAGCCTGCTAACTGCAAACTGTTAACAGCAAACTGCTAAGTCATTGTGACTGGTGACTCATCTTGGGGGATGACAAGAACTCAGTTCCAGCACCTCTCAGGTGGGTGCCATCAGCATAAGGCAGGTTCCTTGGATGTTCTTCATCCTTCAGCACAGAATCGATACACATCTGTTCCACACCCACGAAAAAGGATGACCCAAAACCCTTAGTAACTTGGAAACACTAAGACCCCAAAAGCAGTTTATGCAGGTATATTGTCTGGATTACTGCAGGGCCAAAATCTGAAATGCATCCAGGTGTCACATCTGCTTTATTGAGAAGCAGGAAATGCTCCACCAACACAGAGAAAGCAATTTTGTGAAATGGCTTATCAGCCATGGCCATATGCACCTGTAAGCTGAAGTAGTTTTGGAGGGCAGAACTATATCATTAGGCTCCAGGTAAAAACCTTTTCTTTTATTTCTGCCAAAAAGGCAGAAGTAATAGAGAAAGCTCAATTGGTTCCTCTCGAGACAAAGCTTTCCCCCAAGAACATATCCCTCCCTAGGTAGTAGATATGGACTATAATCCAGATAGCTAATTTAGGCATGGTAAAGGATACTCAGTAGGATGGCGCGCGCGCACACACACACACACACAGTCTATGACAACCTTCCCCAAACTGGTGCCCACCAGGTGTTTTGGACTACAACTCCATCAGCCCTAACCAGAATAGCCAATGGCCAGGGATGACTGTTCAGCGGTGCAGTGGAGGAAGGAGGAAGAGGAGGAGGAAGAGGAAGTAGCAGAAGCAGAAATTAGGACTATACTGCAAGGTGTATAATGTAGGGCTGCCTTTGGAGACAATATAGAAGCTGCATCATATATTTTGGGAGATAGGTACTCAGAGTATGCTAATCTGAATCTGTTTCATGGGCTGCCAATTCTACTGGATCTGACTTTCACCCAGATCATTTGGGAAAGTGAAGTGTATGTCTGTGTTTTCTTCCTTTCTATCTCTGTCTGATGGACTGATCCAGGGGAGAGTAGTGACCAGAGGAAATAGCACCCATGGCACCCACTCAAAATGTGTCCATGGTCTCCAGGTTGGTGTCCTCAGGCTTATAGGGTAGCTGGTAACACTGCCAAATGCTGTGCCAGGGACAGAGGCCAGCTGAGTCCTCACAGGCAGATTCAGAGTTTGTTTGTTTTTTCACTCTGAAAGTTGGCAGAATTTGCCTCTCTTCCTCTAAATTAGCATATACACCTTGGGGTCATGGGCTTATGGATGAAGCCTCTTATGTCCCTATCTAGGAATGCTCCTGGCTGAGAGTAAAATAAAACTATCCAGACACTTTAACAGAAACCTATTTCTGCAGGAAACTCCCTCGTGCATTGTGACTGTACTTGAAGCACCAGAGAAATAAATTAAATTGTCTGATTTCAGCAGCCCCCTGCAAAATGTTCTTAGTCTACTCCAAGCAGTGTCATGCTGCACAGAATGAAGAATAGAAATTGATTTTAATGCTCCATCCATTTTTTAAAAAGACACATCATTTGAGAAGTCTAGGGGTCCGGTCCCCCCGCATTTGTCCACTGACATTGTTATTCTGGAGTCTCATTATCTTTTCCATTTACTGACTGACTATCTCTTAGCAGCAAAACTGCAGCATATCCACAGTAAATGCCATTTCAAAAGATTCCTTGCTTTCGGTGGACCTTTGGCACAGATTGGGGGGGGGGGAGGTAGCTGTCAATGATGGAAGTGAGAAATATCCGAACAATTTCATACATTTCTTTTCAATCTCCTCTTTTCCTTGGTGGGGATGGGTGGGTGGGATATTACAACACTAGTAAGCAACAAGAAGGCAAGGGACAGGGTTGTTAACTGGCTCTTGTATTATAGCTGCACTTTAGTGGCTTAATCCTAGCCGTAACTGTGCATGCATATATCCATTCTGGTCATGGTTCCACAACACTGGGCGTAGACAGGGTTGAGTGGTGCTGAGAGTCCTGGGAAATAATTTCTCATGGTCCCCAGTATCTCCAGGGGCTGAAACAAGCATGCACAACAGCATCCAAGTATTCCCTTCAGCTTGTCCCATTTCTGGTAATATATGAGATGCTCTACAATAGTTCCTTCCAACAGCTAGGGGCTACGGTGAAATGATGAGGGCATGCTGGGAAAGATGCAAGGTGTCTTGGCTCCATCATTCCCTCAGTTATGTTACTGGGTCAACAAGGGAGACAAAGTGACATGCTTGTCTCATAAGAAAAAACCTTCTCTGGGTAGGAGATGGTTTGAGGGTTAAATTGGCAGATTAAAATGTAAACCTCCTTTCCCACATCTGTGGGAGAAATACAGAAATTAAAAGGCTATGAAGACTTTTTCAACAGAGTGAAAACACTTACCGTATACGTTTGACAGTTTACTGAAGTTTTGAAATTTATTTGTGGTCTCCTGACCTCCCCCCCCTTCCCCCCATTCCAGAGAATGAACCACATATTTTTCAGTAAGAAAAGGCTTACTTACATTTCAATGCAGGCAGCAAATACAGCAAAGTAGTATGCAGAAAAATACTTCTAAGTTACAGCAAAACAAACATGACTGAGAATCAGCTAAACATTTCTGCTTAGTTTGGAAGCCTATTGGAAGAGAGAGTACTCTCAGGCAGCACAAAATATAAAAGACTATCTCCTTTGTTACAGAATTCCTACCCAGAGGAAGCAGGGGAAGTCACCACACAGAGGGTCCTCTCTAGGAAGTTTAAAGACTCTCTGTGTACTAGCCCTATGCCTGTCTAGCAAAACATGCATTTGTAATTATGCTGCAAACCCCACATTCTGGTGCTCTGCATATCACTGTTATGTTCCACTGTCACTCATGCACAGAAGAGGCATAAACATGGGTTCACACAGAAAGTATGTGTAGCCAGCATCTTGTGTTATAAAATACTTGGGTCTTTCTTTCTTTCTTTCTTTCTTTCTTTCTTTCTTTCTTTCTTTCTTTCTTTCTTTCTTTCTTTCTTTCCCCCATCACCCTAAAAACACAACGTAAAACAACTTATAGCCATAAAAATAGTGTGGGTCCTAAAAACGCATGCCTCAAATGTCCAAAGGCCATGGTAGAGAGGTGCATCTTCAGTAGCCTCTGGAGGCTGCATGATGAAGGCACCATCACACCTTGGTGGGGAGTTCCACAAGCTAGAGGCTGCCAAAGAGAGGGCCCTTTCCTGGGCCAGTTGCGCCCCCCCAAAAGCTCTGGGGGTGGAGCTCAAGAGGGCTCTGTGTGCTGATCTCAGCACCTGAGGGGTATGTAGGGAAGGAGATGGACTTCAGACATTTGGAGCCTGAGTAGTTTAAATCTTTGAGCACCTTGAATTGGGCCTGGAAACAAACTGGCAACCAGTGCAGCTGGTTTAAAACGGAGGCTGTAGGAGCTCTAAATGGAACCTGAGCCAGCAATGTGGTTGCTGCATTTTGGACCAATTGAAGTTTCCAAATTGTCTTCAAGGGCAGCCCCACATAGACAGCATTGCAATAATTCGATCTGGAAGTTACCCGAGCACAGAGTTTACCCTGAAGATTCTAAACTGCAACAAGGCACTAAATGTGCATTTTGACACCAATATACAATACCCAAGATGGGATTCACACTGGGATTCTCCTTCTGCATTTCACGTAATTACGGCAGTGAGTTTGGGTGTGTGTGTGTGTGTGTGCGCGCGCGCTGATGAATCACCTCCTGATTATGTGAGAAATCATAAACTGCTGCAGCTAATGGTCCCTCATTGCTTCATTTAATAGAGGATATGCAATGCTTAGGAAATGTTTTGAATCCCATCAAAAAATCCCAAATCATGGCTATTTTTTACTTCTAGCACAACAGTTGTAGATTTATCCCCCCCACCCACCCTGCTTGTGACAACTCTGCAGCCTTCATAATCATTTGGTAATTGAATTTGTCACTGAGTGCATTAATTATCACCTGACACCAACACTTTTACAATATGTTTCCAATTTGAACAAGTAAAACAACATGACATTCCCAGACTAATGAACAGATGAGCAAGGCAAGGGAGAAGTTCAAGCATTAGCCACTGAAGTGGGAGGGAGAGAAAATAGGTGTACAAGGTGACCTGAACTTCACTGCAATAGGCTAGCTTTATTCTCTACCCCCACCCCACCCCCTGGAAGTTCATTCATACTGGAATTCATTGGCTGATGTATTCCATGACCTGAGCATCCCATTCATTTCCCCCCTCACCCCCTGCATTCAGGGCAGATCTAAGCCAAAAATCATATATAAAGGGAAACAGCCTTACTAGAAAAGCTAACCAACAAACTGAAACTGACACAGGGACAAATAAAAGAGGATGCCTTCCCCCAGTGTGACTCACTTTTATTACACACACAGCCCAACAAGACAACAACAAGAACCCACCAACAGCATACTGACAAGCTGGAACGTGTCCAGAGGAGGGCAAGCAAAATGGTCAAAGGCCTGGAAATAATGCCTTATGAGGAACGGCTTAGGGAGCTGGGTATGTTTAGCCTGGAGAATAGAAGGTTAAGGAGTGATATGATAGCCAGGTTCAAATATATAAAAGGATGTCATATGGAGGAGGGAGAAAGATTGTTTTCTGCTGCTCCAGAGAAGCGGACACAGAGCAATGGATTCAAACTACAAGAAAGAAGATTCCACCTAAACATTAGGAAGAACTTCCTGACAGTAAGAGCTGTTCGGCAGTGGAATTTGCTACCAAGGAGTGTGGTGGAGTCTCCTTCTTTGGAGGTCTTTAAGCAGAGGCTTGACAGGCATATGTCAAGAAGGCTTTGATGGTGTTTCCTGCTTGGCAGGGGGTTGGACTGGATGGCCCTTGTGGTCTCTTCCAACTCTATGATTCTATGATTCTATGATCATGATCAACGTGTTGGACATGCCTGGACAGATGGACAGACAAGCCAGTGTAGAAAACCTGAGCTGACCCCCCCCCCAAAAAACGGGACCTATCATATTTGCAAAAAAAGCTGCACAACTTTGAGCTGATCCTAAAAAAAATGGAGCTTCCCCCCTTTGCAAAAGAAGCTTCCTCAAATAATTAAGGTTGGGGCGGGGGCAAAGGCACCTAGGCCTCTAGGAGTTGGCTGCTATGCCTAGGAAATAGAAAGCAAAATATTTTTTTCTTGTTTTCCTCCTCTAAAAACTAGGCGCGTCCTATGGTCGGGTGTGTCCTATGGAGCGATATGGTAGCTAATGCTTAATGGACCACAAGCTGAACATGAGTCAACAGTGCTTTGGAGGGTAGGACTCAAACCAATGACTTCAAGCTGCAAGAAAGGAGATTCAAACTAAATATCAGGAAGAACTTTATGACAGTAAAAGCCGTTCAAGAGTGGAATGATTTCTCTCTTGAGGTTGTTGACTCTCCTTCCTTGGAGGATTTTAAGCAGAGGTTGGATGGCCATCTGTCCAGAATGGTTTAGCTGAGATTCCTGCATTGCAGAGGGTTGGACTAGATGGCCTTTGAGGTCCCTTCCAGCTCTATGATTCTATATAGTCAGATTCTGTGTGGAATGGGGTGCTGTCTTATCCTTTGCCTCAGGCAGCCCCTGACTTTTCACAGCATGACACTCATGAAAAAGGCAGAATCCATATTAAGGATCATTAGGAAAGGAATTGGAAATAAAACTGCTGATATCATAGTACCATTACACAAATGTATGGTACATTTCTGGCTACCTCAAAATGGATATTGTAAAACTGGAAAAGATTCAGAAAACAGCAACCCAAATGATCAACATGGAGGTTCCCACCTACGGAGGTTCTGGGGAGAAGTTGGTTGGACTCTTTTTCATCTGAAATGGTGCTGCCCAATGTAGGCATCTTTCTTTCTGTCCTTACCCATCATTCTGCTGCATGCTCAGGGCTCACTCCAGGTCAGCTAGGCCAATGTTTAGTGAACCTAATCCAGCTGAATTGTATGCAGCTGCTATGCACCCACCCCTTTGCAAGGAGCATACTCACAAAAGCTGACCTGGACCTTCTCCTCCTCTTCACTCCTGGAGCCTGTTTGTTCTCTCTGACCCAGACCACAGTGGGAGCAAGAAGGAGGCTTAGTGGATTCCACTGTCTTCTTGCTCATGGACTCTTGGCCTAGCAAGCAAGTTGGCGGCACAACTGGTGATAATGGCCATGAGGAGATTGACTCCAGGAGAGAGGGGAGCCCAGGGAAAGTGTCTTGTTCAAGGGCTTCCAAAACCTGAAGTTGGCACTGATTCTGGCTTAGCATGCTTGTAGGTTTGTCTGTCAATGGACCAATCTGAATGGTGCCTTCTCCCTCCCTGACTCCCTGCTACCTAGAAACCATTATTTCAATGATTTATTTGGTTTTATTTCCTGCGCTTCTGTTCTAATTCCCAGGTGATCAATAGAATCCATGCAGCTCCCGTCATGATTTTAAGTCTCCTCATAAATTTCAACTCATGACAATTTAAATACTTCCTTGAGACACATCCAGAGGTTTTCTTGTGATGAATAATTAGGACGTTATCCTAAAAAGAAGTGACTTCTTAAATTACATTGTGCTAACCAAAAGAATTGTGGTAATGGCATTTTCTGGAATAACCCTCCCATGAATATGACATAAAAATAAATAAATGTCAGCAGCCTGGAATATAATGCAAAGTTTCATCAAACTGTCAAGCATGAAACATTATTAAAATAAACCCATTTAATTTCAAAGTTTTACAGTTCACCTAGGAGTGGAACCAATCGGATACTAGAAAGGAAGGAAGGGGGGGGAGAGAGAGAGAGAGAGAACAATAGCAAGGGAACGGATCTTTTCTTAAATAGAGCCAGAATTTATCACAGCAAGAAACACATGGAAAGGCTACAGAAAGCCGCCTGCAGCACACTTCTTATCATGTGCTGGAAGATAGCTATATTGAGAGCATCATTAATAAAAGATTGACACATTGTTTACTCATTTGCTTTGAACTAAAAAACAAAAACATGCAAAATAAAAAGCATCACATCATAATGAAGAAAGCAACACAAGCTTCTTTTTTTACAAAAAGGTTGTTTGATATGTCATGGGAGACAGTAGTAGCTGCTTAAGCATTCGTACACAAGAGAGGCTGGAATCCTCCCTCCCTCTCCGTGTATGTGTGTGTGTGTGTGTGTGTGTGTGTGTGTGTGTGAGAGAGAGAGAGAGAGAGAGAGAGAGAGAGAGAGAGAGAGAGAGAGAGAGAGAGCGCAGAGTGTCTGTCACTGCTTGGGTATTTTTTAGAAATTGTGATTTTAAAGTGGATAGTGTAATTTGTGAGCTTCGACCTGTCATGCCAAATATGGGGTCATGCCAAAGTCACATTTTGGTTTGCCATTTTGATTCAAAATGGTGCCCAGTATTGAAATAGCAAAGAAGACTATGGCATCTCGATTTCTCTTCTGAATTCAGATTACAAACTATTCGCCGATATCCTGGGAACTAGACTTAAAAAAGTGCTATCCGAAATTATACACAAAGACCAGACAGGATTTTTACCAGGCCGCCAAATGAAAAACAATGTGAGAACAGTGGTAGATATTATTGAATACCTGGAGTTAAGAATTGATAAAAAGGCAGCTTTGATATTTGTCGACACCGAAAAGGCGTTTGACAATATATCCTGGGAGTTTATGAAAAAGATATTAGAAAAAAGAGACATGGGAAGGGAATTTAGACAAAGCATTGAAGCAATATACACCAAGCAGAGGGCCAAACTGATAATAAATAATACATTATCAGAGGAGATAAATATCAGGAAAGGAACAAGGCAAGGGTGCCCCTTATCCCCTTTGTTATTTATCTTAGTTTTAGAAGTATTGTTGGACAAAATAAGAGAGAACAAGGGGATAAGTGGGATAAAGATTGGAAAGAGAGAATATAAACAGAAGGCCTTCGCCGACGACCTGGTGATAATCCTGGAAGATCCCGACGTTGGTCTAGCAGAATTAATGAAGGAAATGGGCGCATTTGGAGCAGTAGCAGGATTTAGACTAAATAAAAATAAAACCAAAATGATAGTTAAAAATCTGATGAAGAAGGAAAGAGAAGATCTGCAAAGGAATTATGGTATTGAAATAGTGAAAAAAGTAAAATACCTAGGAATATGGTTATCGGAAAGAAATATAAATCTGTTTAACGACAACTATATAAAAACTTGGAGTGATATCAAAAAAGACCTAGAAACATGGAAAAAACTATACCTGTCACTGTGGGGTAGGATCGCCACAGTGAAAATGAATATATTACCAAGGCTTTTATTTTTATTTCAAATGATTCCGGTAGTAAAAGGTGTCAGCATATTTGAGGAATGGAGGAAGGAAATCTCTAGGTACATATGGCAGGGGAAACCCCCACGAATAAGGTATAAGATCTTAACAGACAGAAAAGAGAGGGGGGGTTCTCATTGCCAGACCTTAAGATTTACTATGAGGCTTCATGCATGGTATGGCTAAAAGAATGGGCAACTTTAAGTGATCCCGATCTTTTGGACCTTGAAGGTTTCAATAATAGGTTCACATGGCACAGCTACCTTTGGCATGAAAAAGTAAAATCGCACAGAGGCTTCCTATCACATGTGTTTAGGAGGCCACTGTATGAAGTTTGGAGCAGAATTAAAAGCCTAATAGAAAGGAGAACCCCAAGGTGGCTGTCGCCAACAGAAATTTTAACAATCAAAAAAACGAACATGGAAACAAACTGGCTTTGTTATGAAGATCTCCTTATAGAAACTGAAGAGGGATGGAAAATCTTATCCTATGAACAATTGAAAGAAAGGGGTATAGGCTGGCTACAATATCACCAGATATATGATTTGTTCAAAAAAGACAATAAAAACCACGGTTTCGAGAGTAAAAAATCTAAATTTCAACTAGAAATACTGGAAGGTAAAGAAAAATTGTTAACCAAGATGTATGACCTCCTTCTAGACTGGAATACGAAAGATGAAGCTACTAAAGAGTGCATGATTAAATGGGCATTAGATCTAGGTCATAATATCAGTATTGATCAGTGGCAAAACCTATGGAAGTACCAAATCAAATTTACAGCTTGCACTCTTTTAAAAGAAAACATCATGAAAATGATGTTTAGATGGCATCTTACGCCGGTCAAACTTGCAAAAATTAATAAGTCTAGTAATAAAAAATGTTGGAAGTGTAACATCAAAGAAGGAGACTATTACCACATGTGGTGGCTCTGTGAAAAGGTAAAAATCTATTGGGAACAAATATACAATGAACTAAAAAGATTGTTAAGATACACGTTCCCAAAAAGACCTGAAGAAATGCTACTAGGAATTTTAAGCAGAAGCATAAAGAAAGGAGATCACAAACTTTTCATGTACGCCACCACGGCCGCAAGGGTTATTTTAGCGCAAAAATGGAGAACAATGGAGGTGCCAACAATAGAAGACTGGAGAGAGAAGTTGATAGAATACTCAGAGCTAGCGAGGTTAACGAGGAGAATTAGAGATCAAAAACAACAAAAGTTTCAAAAAGAATGGGAAAAATTTATAATTTATAGGAAAGACTACTGTAAGATTTAGTAAAAGTAAGACCAAGGAGAAAACAAAATGGGAAAAGAGAAAAAAAAGGGGGGGAAATCGGTAAATGGCCATTACAAAATGCAACAAGAGGGTATGTAACCAGGACGTAAATATACAGCCAAGAATAAAATGGATAAGGGTATCTGGTAAAACATATAGGGACGAAAATAATCGGATGGAAATAAAACCATAAGAGAGAGGGGGGGAGGTCAAATGGGGGAAGACGAGGTGAAGAAGGAAATACTGCAATCTGAGATATAAACCCAGGTTGACGATTTGTATAAAATGATAACTTTATTTGAGGTATGTAAGCTGTAAAGGGATACCTGTGGACTACTTTTCTTTTTGGGTATGGTATTGCTCTCTCTTCCTTTTTAGGTGATTTGTTATTGTATATAAAATTAATAAAAAATTATATGGAAAAAAAAGAAGACTATGGCATCTACCCCTGGCACCCCTCATGCTGAGGTTGGTGATGATATATTGAGAGGCAACCAAAATGAGCCAAAGAATTGTGAAGGTATGCAAAAGTAACATTTTGGTCTACCATCTTATTTTAAAACCGCGGATGGCTTAAAACAAACAACATCGCGGCTGGCACCAAAATATTGATGTAGACCACCACCCTGGTGACTCTCATACTGAGTTGTGATGATATCTTGAGAGCAAGTCAAACCTATGTACAAAATGGGTGAAATTGCAAAAAACGTGTCATTTTGGTCTGCCAGCTTGGTTCAAAATGGCACCCGGCATTCAAACAGTGATGAAGCCCACCACCCCAACCTCAGTTTGACAATGATATCACAAGAGGTGGCAGAACCAATGCCAGAAAACCAGCTGTCTGTGTTCTTGTTGTTTAGTTGTTTAGTCGTGTCCGACTCTTCGTAACCCACGCCTGGCACTCCTGTCTTCCACTGCCTCCTGCAGTTTGGTCAGACTCATGTTCGTAGCTTCGAGAACATTGTCCAACCATCTCGTCCTCTGTTGTCCCCTTCTCCTTGTGCCCTCAATCTTTCCCAACATCAGGGTCTTTTCCAGGGAGTCTTCTCTTCTCATGTGGTGGTCAAAGTATTGGAGCCTCAGCTTCAGGATCTGTCCTTCCAGTGAGCACTCAGGGCTGATTTCCTTCAGAATGGATAGGTTTGATTTTCTTGCAGTCCATGGGACTCTCAAGAGTCTCCTCCAGTACCAGAATTCAAAAGCATCAATTCTTTGGCGATCAGCCTTCTTCATGGTCCAGCTCTCACTTCCATACATCACTACTGGGAAAACCATAGCTTTAACTATGTGGACCTTTGTCGGCAAGGTGATGTCTCTGCTTTTTAAGATGCTGTCCAGGTTTGTCATTGCTTTTCTCCCAAGAAGCAGTGATCATGGAACCCAAGAAAGTAAAATCTCTCACTGCCTCCGTTTCGTCCCCTTCTATTTGCCAGGAGGTGATGGGACTAGTGGCCATGATCTTGGTTTTTTTGATGTTGAGCTTCAGACCATATTTTGCGCTCTCCTCTTCCACCCTCGTTAAAGGTTATTGAATTCCTCCTCACTTTCTGCCATCAAGGTTGTGTCATCTGCATATCTGAGGTTGTTGATATTTCTTCTGGCAATCTTAATTCCAGTTTGGGATTCATCCAGTCCAGCCTTTCGCATGATGAATTCTGCATATAAGTTAAATAAGCAGGGAGACAATATACAACCTTGTCGTACTCCTTTCCCAATTTTGAACCAATCAGTTATTCCATGTCCAGTTCCAACTGTAGCTTCTTGTCCCACATAGAGATTTCTCAGGAGGCAGATGAGGTGATCAGGCACTCCCATTTCTTTAAGAACTTGCCACAGTTTGCTGTGGTCGACACAATCAAATGCTTTTGCGTAGTAAATGAAGCAGAAGAAGATGTTTTTTCTGGAACTCTTTAGCTTTCTCCATAATCCAGCACATATTTGCAATTTGGTCTCTGGTTCCTCTGCCTCTTTGAAATCCAGCTTGCACTTCTGGGAGTTCTTGGTCCACATACTGCTGAAGCCTGCCTTGTAGAATTTTAAGCATAACCTTGCTAGCGTGTGAAATGAGTGCAATTGTGCAGTAGTTGGAGCATTCTTTGGCACTGCCCTTCTTTGGGATTGGGATGTAGACTGATCTTCTCCAATCCTCTGGCCATTGCTGAGTTTTCCAAACTTGCTGGCATATTGAGGGTAGCACCTTGACAGCATCATCTTTTAAATTTTTAAATAGTTCAGCTGGAATATCATCACTTCCACTGGCCTTGTTATTAGCAGTGCTTTCTAAGGCCCATTTGACTTCACTCTCCAGGATGTCTGGCTCAAGGTCAGCAACCACACTACCTGGGGTGTACAAGACCTCCATATCTTTCTGGTATAATTCCTCTGTGTATTCTTGCCACCTCTACTTGATGTTTTCTGCTTCTGTTAGGTCATTTCCACTTTTGTCCTTTATTGTGGTAATCTTTGTACGAAATGTTCCTTTCATATCTCCAATTTTCTTGAACAGATCTCTAATTTTTGGGAAAGGGAGGTGGCGCTGAAGGGATCTTTGAGCCATGGTGCTGGATGTGCTTAAGACGGCCCTGTTCCCCTCCCTTCCCCCATTAGCTGTCATTTCTGCAAAGGGCCAAACCAGGTGCGACATCTGGATTGAGAGTGCCTCATCCCCTGCATACCCAACCGATCTCTGCACTCCGCTGGAGAAAGCATCTTGCAGATCCTATAGTACCAGGAAATCTGTTCTACATGATGCTGCAACTGAGTGTGGTGGCCCCCACCCTTTGCAGTTCCCTCCCACCACACACCCGACAGACACCTTCTCTATAGAGTGCACCAAAAACCTTCCTCTTTCAGCAAGGGTTTTATCTCAGTTGCTACCTGTACAGGATTGGAGTTGACCTTATACATAGGTGTTGTTTTAGACAGTGCTTTTCTTTTAATAAAAAAAAAGTTTAGGGGTACTCTCATTTTCCTACTCATATTGAAATACTGCCCCTCCATGAGGTCAAACTTCACAAAATGTTTAGGGGTAAGCGTACCCCTTCATCCCCCCAGCAAAAAACACTGGTTTTATATATGCAATTTTTTCAACTGTTTTTATATATGCCATCGTTCTATATATGTTTTAGTGTTTTGCAAATTGCTTTGGGGTGCCTCATGGGAAGTGATTCATTAATGGGATATTTTCGCTCCATAAGATGCACTTTTCCCCTCCTAAAAAGGAGGGGGAAAATGTCTGTGCGTCTTATGGAGTGAAGGCAGTGGGTGGCAGAGGAATCCCTTGGCTGCCACTGCAGTCACGAGTGGAGGGATGCCTCTGCTTCCGGAGCCATGGCTCCTCCACAGGTCCAGCGAGAGGCGGCGGCAGGACCAGCAGCCCGAAAAGGGCTCCTTTCAGGGCGCTCATCCCTCTGCCGCCTCTGGCGCTGGCAAGAGCCGGCAGAGGAGCCGCGGTTGGGGAAGGCGCTGTGCTGCTCATGTGCCTGCCCCAGCGAGAGGCAATGGCGGTGGGACCAGAAGTGGCTCTCACTCCACTTGCTTGACAGTGAGAGGAGAGGAGAGACAGAAGGGAGCCCCTTCCGCCCCACCTCCCAGCTTCCCTCCCTCCCTCTCTCTCTTTCCCCTTCCTTCCTTCCTTCCTTCCTTCCTTCCTTCCTTCCTTCCTTCCTTCCTTCCTTCCTTCCTTCCCTCTCTCTCCCCCTCTCTCTTTCACTCCTTCCTTCCCTCCTTCCCTCCTTCTTTCCCTCTCTCTTTCTCTCTCTCTCTTTTACCTCTTACTTCCTTGTCTCTCTTTCTTTCTCTCTCTCGCCCCTTCCTTCTCTCCCTCCCTCCCTCTTCCAACTTGAATAAAATATTGGGGGGGCAGGTAAGCCCCACCTCACATACTGTATCAGACTTTCTCAACCTGTGGGTCCCCAGATGTTGTTGAACTACAACTCCCATCGCCCCTAGCTAGCAAGACCAGAGCTCCGGGATGATGGGAGTTGAGGAATGATGGGAGTTGTAGTCCAACAACATCTGGGGACCCACAGGTTGAGAACCGCTGCAATTGATCTCAAGACAAAGTGCATGCACACTATATGAATGACAATGCCCATCAACATGGGGGGGGCAACTTCCACAAATATTTAATGGGGGGTAAAGGCACCTAGTTGGCTGCTATGCCTAGGACAATTCAAGAAAGCAATTTTTTTCTTGTTTTCCTCCTCTAAAAACTAGGTGCGTCCTATGGTCAAGTGCGTCTTATGGAGCGAAAAATACAGTACTTCTAAGTCATATTTTGGTCCACTTTCTTGGTTTAAAATGACTGCCAGCGTTCAACGGTCAACAAAGGCTGCCATTTCCACCTTGAAAACCCTTGTGTTAAATTTGGTGGTGAGCTCTTAAGAGCCAGCCATACCTAAGGAGAACAAATGGACTCTTTTTCCAAAATATATAGTAGACATTAGAGGTTTTGGTGAAGGGGAAGCCAGAACACTTTGCCAAGTTTAAGGTGAATGTTCTCATCTAAACTAGATTCCATGTGCTGGCTTTGGTCTCTAGAGGCCTTGATGCAGGGGAGTCTGTGGCCCATACTGGTGAGATGCTTGTCACCATCAATCAATTGGGAAGCACCTATGGGAACAGGCCAACAGTAGACTCTCTCTCTCTCTGTGTGTGTAGAAACTTGCCTACTGAACAAAGGTGGAATTTACATTAATTGCTCCTCCCACTATTGTTTCTGTCTCCTAGTTTGTGTGCATACATGCACTCACATATGAAGGTTGCCTAAAGAGAAATGCAGCTTTGGGGCTAAAAAAAGTTTCCCTAAATCTGCAGTAGGTAATTCAGACTAAATAGGCCCAGTGGAGGCTACCAAAGGATTTGGAAGAAATTAGCTCCTCTGTATCACCAAATTCAGTTTAAAAGGACTGTTTTACCCATTACATGTTGCATTAATGGTACTTCAAAGAAACAAAGCAGCATTACTTTCATTACAAAAAATAGTCCAGGCATCACTTTTCAAAACACCTTTAGAGTATGTAAAATATAGCCTAATTTAATAATCACCCATGTAGAAACAGGCTTCTGCTCAGGCGGTTAGGCAGAGCTTTTATGTCAATTATGTCTAGGCAGCAAAGGAGTCATGCATTTTTTATTCCAATTATGTCCTTTCATTATAAATTCAAGCTGGAAGGTGTGAATGAAAGACAATGGAGTCTGCACCTCGTTAAAAGAGTCGGCACTGTAATATGAAAGAGACTACTGTGTTTTGTATTGTATTTATTTTTGAATTTGTTCTTTTAAAAAAGAGAGAGACTAGGTAATAAAATCAGGGAAGAAGTATTTGCGTTCTTTTTATTACAGATATCCAAGGATGTAATCCTGACTCTGGATTCCCCAGACTGAGCAGCCAGGCTGCTCCTGCATAAGCTCCCAAACGTGGCTCAGCTGGAGATATGCTGGCATTATTAAGGGGTAGCCCACTACAGGGGGAGACCCTAGATCTCCCCAGCGCTCCCCTCTTTTCAGTCTGTGAAAACTTTGCTTATAAGGCAACCTGACACCGTGAGCAGCAGAGTGCCAGGGTGACCCCAATCACCCGCCATCCCAATTTGCCCAGAGGCATATAAATTAGCATATGTATATTTCTTGTGCCACAGGCCTGTGCCCTTTAAATAAGCTATCAACAACCCTGCTATCCCGGACAGGCCCACCCACCATAGCTGCCAAGTCTCCTGTTTTCCCTGGGAAATCCCCATTTTTCTAGCTGAAAAAACGGATTTTCTTGTTTTTTCCCGGTTTATTCTGGCGCGGTGGCCATTTTGGAACTGGGCGAAGCATGCTCAGAAGGGACTTTTGATGCTGCTCGGCCATTTTGGGACTGGGCAAAGCAGCATCAAAAGTCACTTCTGAGCATGCTCTGCCCAGTTCCAAAATGGTGGCAGCGCTACTTCCGGCCTGCTATTTCCGGCCCAGTCCCTTATTTCTCTGACAGCAACTTGGCAGGTATGCCACCCACGAGGCAAGGTGAGATGACTGCCTAGGGTGGCAGGAGCCACAGGGACAGCAGCAGATCTGACATCCAAGGAATGCATTGCCCGCTGCTGCCACGTTGGCAGTGACAACTGCGGTGCACTCCTTGGAGGGTGGATTTGCTGCCTCCTTGGCAGCCCCAGAATGCTTCCCCTCCCATGGCCTCGCCTTATCTCCTCCCACCCTGGTTCCCCATGTGGATCCTCCCTCTTGTTCCTGATGTGGATCTTCACTCATTCCTTCTTCCCTGGCGGCGGGGGGGGGGGGAGGGGACGACACCATTTTGTGGTTTGCCTCAGGTGTCAAATTGTCTTGTGCCAGTCCTGCAACTAGAATTGTCATTGAGTTTTGTGTGAAGAAAAGCTCATCCAAGGTTAGCAGAGTCTGTGTTCCACCTCCCAGTGGGTGTTCTGCTGCCCCGTGTGGTTGAACTCCTAAACTGCAAGCTGAATCACCTATCTGGGCACTTAAGGAGCCCTGTTCTGATTCTGTCCAGTCCTAACTCCTGCTTAGAGCTTGGAAAGTTCATTTTTAAAATGAACCAGTTCACATTTGGCATGTCCCAAAAGGAACTAATTCCAGTTCATGTCCGTCCCATTGCAAAAAAAAATGAGCTAGTTCAGTTCACTGTTTAATTCAAGTTCATCCAAATGATTCTCAGCAAATTTCCTTCAGCATTCAGATTGTTAGATCCCACTGTGCTGAAATATAAAACATATTTTAAAAGAATAAGAAACAATCAAAGTACACACTCAGTGGGAAGTGAATGGTTTAATTGCTTTCCCCCAACAAATATGCTCTTCAAGCTTAAAGCCTACGGAGTCAAAAGAGGGAGGGGAACATACATAAGAGAATGAATTTGAATCAGAAAGGGTTAAAAATTCTACCACAGAAACTTAATTCACACATAGTTCATTCAGTAATTATCAGAACTACCTTTAGGTGTAGTTCAAAGATTCCTGAACCAATTCAGTGAATGTCATTAAAGAAACAAGACAGCCCCAACACCAAGGAATTCAGGAGAAGCCAATAGCTTTTGCAGAAGAGTAGCAAAATTTCTCGGATGTGTCCTCAAATCACTAGCTGTGGCTGCGTTCAGTGCTAGACTTAAAATGTATGCTTTCCCAGGGTTCAGCATACGGAAAACAAATTGTCCAAACAAGCTTTGAATATATTTTCCGTTGAAGAAATGCAGATTAAAAATATTTCCAACTCCAACACTGTTCTTGAAGGGATACTTAATGATTGCTTTAATCAAAGGATTTGGAAGAAATTAGCTCCTCCGTATCACAAAAGGAAACTCCTCCACATGGCTTATTCAAATTATTTTCCAGAAAGAAACGGAAAAAGCCACATGTCTCTTTCATGACTGGGGTAACTGTGCCACAACATCTTATTAAGCTTCAGTCCCAGGAAAACAGATTAGCTGTGCAAATAATATTCTACTCTCTATCACCTTCTTGAATGTTTGCAGCTTCCAAATAAAGTTGATAAATAAATGAGAGTCATTTGAAGAGTCATTGTTTGAGATGCCAGTCTATTACAATGTATTCCTAATTTTTCTCCCCACCTTGGTGATTATTTCTCCTTGAGAATTATGCGCTGCAAGTTCACTGACTGATCTGAGACTGAGGTTTATAGCTGAGCCTCAGTGTTGCATGGCTACAGAATAGGAACAATGTCATCTCTCTAGTAGAAATGCAACATAGCACGTTTCGTATATGGCTGAAATGGGTTGCCCTTTGGAATCATCCCACGTGAACCTGAGGCACCACTTCATCCTCCCCCCCCCCAAATAAAAATTGCCTCAATGAAGTGTCTTGCCTCCAAGCTATTTGTTAACTTGAACCATCTGCTTGCATGAAGTCCCTTTTTCCTGTTTGTGAATTATATGAGAGTGAGTTCTGCTGTCGCAACATTGCCCACCAGCTCATTCTATAGGGATGCCAAGCTCTACCCACTCATGTGCATGTTCCCATGCTCATTTGTGAAATATTTTTGTCCATAGCAGCCAGAACTCAGTGACAGATCATCCGTTCTGCAGGCAGAATAGCTCAGGTCCATCCCATCATATCTCCAGGCAGGACTGGGAATGTCTCCTGTCTGAAACCCTGGAGAGCTGCTGCCAGTCAGTGTAAACAATGAGCTTGATAGACCAAGGACCTAATTCAGTCGAAGGCAGCTTCCTGTGTGCCACCTCCCCAGCCGTGCTTTATATTCCCAGCTCCAGAATGTCCTCTTCCTTTGCTTCACCTTCTGCTCAGCTACACAGAAACCAAGGGGGAATCAAGATCCTCCTGGCACGTGTTGAACACTTCCCTCCCCCACATCAACCACAGAGAAATTTATCTCGGCATTCAGCTGAGACAATTGCAAATCATTTTCTATGCCCTTGTACAGCAGCAATTAAAAGCCTGTGGCCAGCTCCCCTCATCAATTAAACATCATAAAGAACAACACAGTTTAATTTGTTACATTTTTATTTTATTTATTTATTACTTTTTGGCTTTCTGCTTCTGACTAGGAGCCTCTGGCTGGGCTCCAGATGTATAAAGCATCTCCGTCTTGGAGCTGGTTCCCATGGCAACTTGAATCAAGCGATACAGGCAGTGGGAGCTTGACCGCTGGGCTGTCAGCAACACCGTCACTGAGGGGCTGTCCCTGATGGAGTGACGTGGAGCTCTCTGATCACACAGTTGCAGATCTTGACCATGATGGGGAGCCAGTCACTTGGGCTGAATGTGTGAGCTGCTCTGAGTAGCAGGTCGTTAAATAAGGAGCCTCCTGTTTTATTGGTTTGATGGAAACTTACATTTCCTCTGCCAACTAACCTAGGGCACAGAAAACTGCGACTGCAAGAGGCAATGTCTTAAATATGTACCAGGGGCATGAAAGGTCTGTAAGACTGACAGCTGCATTCCCTCATAAGCCACCTTCTGGCATTGCAAGCTAGTGGTGGGCAGGCCAGAGGCTAACAAGAATAAGAGGAGCCTGCTGGATCAGACCAATGGATCATCTCATCCAGCATCCTGCTCTCACAGTGGCCACCCTGAGCACAACAGCATTCTTCACTCCTGCAATTTCCAGCAACTGGGATTCAGATGTGTTATTGCCTCTGACCCTGGAGGCAGGGCTCAGCCCTCCTGGCTGGTAGACAATGATAGCTTTATCCTCTCCTCCATGAATGTGTCTAATTCTCTTGTATTTTATTTTTTAAAAATCAATTTTTATTAGATTTTCACTTACAAATCAATAATATCAAACCAATTATTCCAAATTATACAAATATATATCTATTAAACCAAATATTATGCCAAATTATAAAAATTTTGCTTCCCCATGCTTCAAATTCTGAGGGTTCTGAATATCGATAATTGCTGCCATTCTAATCAAAGTTCCAAGTTCTTTCCAACCCTTTTAATCCAACATAGTCCAGATCTTTTCCAACAGCCTCTGAAATGTTTTCAGGCGAGATTTACCACAAAGCCTATATTTCTGTGAGGATTTTTTCTGTCCAGCTTTCCCATAAATCCTTGCATTCTCCTTCCAGACTGGGATATCCTCCAAGCTCTGCCGTTTATCACGGACAGACGCCATCTTAAAGGTCCGATAAGTCATGTCCAGGCTTCTGCTCGTTAATTCCTCCGGTCGTGGATTTGCAGTCTGTCCGGGCAGGGTCAGCCAAATCCAGATATTGACACACATCTTATAACAAACGCATGGCTCCCCCGCCCTTTGATGCTTTCCACTCCCCGGCCTCCATTTTTAGTGAGCTCAATTAAAAGTGCATCACAAGTCGTAAATCTTCTTAAAACCGTCCACAAAGAATTTTAACAAGCTCCAGCCATTGATATAACCACCTTAGGGAAGCTTTCATCTTACAGGTTTATCTAAACAAATTCAAGTAAATCCTCTATTGTATATATTTCTATGTCCACACAGTTTATATTTTAATAACTTCTCACTTGTTCTAGGTACTTTAGACAGTCATCCTGACAGTAAGAGCTGTTCGACAGTGGAATTTGCTGCCAAGGAGTGTGGTGGAGTCTCCTTCTTTGGAGGTCTTTAAGCAGAGGCTTGACGGGCATATGTCAATAATGCTTTGATGGTGTTTCCTGCTTGGCAGGGGGTTGGACTGGATGGCCCTTGTGGTCTCTTCCAACTATGATTCTATGATTCTAAATATCTAAATTAATGGTTCTTATTAGCATGGGTAACACCGGGTTAAAAACAAAAGAGGAGTGTAAATGGGTAAATTTGATGGTAATTGCAGCCAGACAGGTTATAGCAAGTAAGTGGAAAAATGCAGAAAAATTAGAGGTGAACCAATGGAGGGAAAAATTGGATCATATTATAATTTTAGAATACTTAACAGTGAAGATACGCAGAATGAAAGGATTTAAGGTCAGTGAGAAAAAGGAGGACTGGCTGGAGAAGTTAATGAATTATTTGTGTATGTTTGAACAATTTGGGGTAATTAAAACGTTAAAAGCTACATAAACCTTGCGGATCGTGAATATATACAGAATTTTACATATGATAGATTTAAATATGTTTTATTGTTGATGTACATCTGATGTATCGGCAGCCTGGGGGGGGGGTCATGTTTGTTTGTCTGGGTTGTTGGTGATCGGTATAATATGAAAATAATAATAAAAATTATTAAAATAAAACAAAGTTTTACCAGTTTCAAACTCAGGTAGCAGTTAAAAGTTTGTACATAGTTGCCTCTGTTCTCTCCAGGCCCTGAGCATGTTGTCAACTCTGCTTTTGATGTCTCAAAAGCAGTGCCAAGGCTCCCATGTCAAAACATAAAGGTGGTTGCTTTCAATTTATAGATGGGAAAGAGGAGTTTGATTCCTTTGTGCTCCATAAGAGCTGGACAGTAAAACTTTAATCCCTAGAAGAGTTGAAGCAGTAGACTTTATGGGGAATAAAAATCCTTCCTGTCAATGTTGTCAGATCACATATAACTCAAACCTCTAGATTTAAATCCAGTTTGCAAAAAGCAGAACACAGTGCGTCTTCTGTTGTCGAGCTAATCTGATCTCATTAGGCCAACCCTTTGCAATGATAATTAGTGTTACATGACATTCCAAGTCTGCTAGTGTTACTAGTCCATTTGTTTGCTATTAGCAGAGGCAGCAAAATATGCCTGATATACATTCTCTTTCCCCTTCAACATCTGGAAAAAAACAAAAAACATCCAGAGAGCTGACTCCATCTGAAGGAGCAGTAGAATATTAAGGAGGTTGGCTGCAAATTGGAGAAAGTGCGAATATGCATCCCATTTCTGATCATACTCCTTGCTTTCAACAGCAGTAACAGAACAACATTTAGGGATGTGCATGGGGCAAGAGATTTGGGCTTATTTTCTGCTGCTTGCAAACAACCTCATTTTTAAAATAAAATAAACCTGCCTGCCAAAAAGCCAGATTAGATGCTGAGTTTCCTGGCTGATAATGAATAATTGTTTTAGCAATGCTTTGCAGGAGTTCTTTTTTCTTTATTTCTTTTAAAAACAAGAATGCATGCATGTATTCTCCTGCCTGCACAATAACTTTCTGACCTCCTTTGGTGCAAATTGACCAACTCAAATCCTTTGCACAATGTTAGGCTTGTAGCTGCAACAATTACAGTGGTACCTCTACTTACGAATTTAATGTGTTCCGAACGCACATTTGTAAGTCGAAAAAATTTGTAAGTCGAATCTCATAGGAATGCATTGGGAGAAAAAATTCGTAAGTCAAAGCAACCCTATCTAAAAATTCGTAAGTAGAAAAATCCTATCTAAACCGCATCCAAGATGGCGGACGGAGCTCCATTCGTAAGTAGAAACATTCGTAAGTAGAGTTATTCGTAAGTAGAGGTACCACTGTACAATGTTGACTCCATACAATATAATTTTGTGGGATGTGATACATAAGTAGCAGTCAAGTACAGTAATACCTCGGGTTACGAACACGATCCGTTCCGGATCGCAGTTCGTAACCCGAAAAGTTCGTAACCCGAACCGCCATTTTGCGCATGCGAAAACCGCGCACGCTGTTTCTGCGCGCGCGACCAAAATACTTCCGGGTTTGCGCAGTTCGTAACCCGAGTTGTTTGTAACCCGAGGTACGACTGTACAACATTCCTTGTTTTCCTAGAGATAACATGTGGGGGAAACTTCCTGTTTTCTCCTGGCTGGGACATACTTCCTTTTGCATGGGACTAGAGGTGGGCGTGACCTTACCTGTCCAGGTAACAAAAGGGACAGGGCACACAGCCCCCCCTCTTTGACTTCCTCCTTCTTTGGAGCAGCAGCTTTTAGCTAGAAATGCTCTAGGACACTGGGACTATCTCCATATGGGACAGATCCACATGTATATACAGTACTTTGTAACTAAGTCTACCTTCAGGGATCCAACTGTGAAGTGAGTAAACTACTTTTATATATTTTACACAAGATTGTGGTGTGTTTATTCTTTTAAGATGGATATAAGAGAACTTACCAGGAATCTAATATTGAGAGGCTTAAACAAGCAACCAGCTATCTGCTGTGCATTTAAAAGGGGAATGTAAAACTCTGCTAAGTTATGGAACTTGCTTGCGCAAGTTAGGAAGGATATTAATAAACAATATATCATCTCCTACCTCCCTGAACATTCCCACAATTTTTTCAACAGGGGATTGCTCTAAAAATTCGTAAAGAATTAAAGCCAGGAAGAAGACAGCTGAAAGTATCTGCTCCTGGGCAAGGGCGTACCCACCACGGGGCAAGTTAGGGCAGCTGCCCTACTCTAGAAGCAGGGCTGGTGGGCAGAGGCGGAGCACAGCCCGGCAGAGCGCGAGTTCGCCATTCCCGCCCCGCCGCGCCGCACCCTCCCTCCAGCTCCCCGGCGCGCCCTCAGGCAAGGCCAAGCACGGCGGGGAACCAGGGAGTGCGGCGCGGTGGGCGGGAACGCCGAACTCGTGCTCCGCTGGGCTGGGCTCCGCCTCCGCCCACCAGCCCTGCTTCTAGGGAAGGGCACAGCCCGGCGGAGCGCGAGTTCGCCATTCCCGCCCGCCGCGCTGCGCCCTCCCTCCAGCTCCCCGTCGCGCCCTCTGGCAAGGCCAAGCGCGGCGGGGAACCAGAGAGCGCGGCGTGGCGGGCGGGAATGCTGAACTCGCACTCCACTGGGCTGGGCTCCGCCTCCGCCCACCAGCCCTGCTTCTAGGGAGGGGCACAGCCCGGCGGAGCGCGAGTTCGCCATTCCCGCCCACTTTGTGGCCCCTCCCCTTCCGTGCCTTGGCCCCTCCCCTTGCCCCCCCCTAGTTTTGATCCTGGGTACGCCCATGCTCCTGGGTCAGCTGAAGTGTCTTGTCCCTGCTGAAGAAGACCGGCTTCCCCTAGGGAGAGGCATGCAAGTAGTCAAAGACACCATTAGCCTTAAGTGGTAAGAACCTTATCATATATTTCCTGGTCATGCCAAGACTGACCATAGCACAAGGATGGTGAAGTACTTCTCTCTTCACACTTGGTTGAAAAAGGCTCTTTATGCTACCATCTCTGAAAAGCTAACCCGCTTGGACTTCTGGTGAGGAATCATGGCAGGCTAGGTGTCTCCTGTTGACAGCTCATTGATAGAGATAATTATGTAGTGATAAACGATAACCCAGCTGTCACAGTGGCCGGAGCGGGCTACTTCAGAGTAACGACTCTACACAGCTCTGCATTTTATTCTTTTATTGGTGCTGCGTATTTACAGTGCTGAAGTCATTGCTATTTACACGGAGCTATGTGTTCAGTCGGGTTCAGAACCTCCGAATGGCTTTTGGCGCGTCTTTCTCCAACACAAAAGCCTGGGTAGACCCATCCTCTTTCCTCTCCGCTTTCTGCGCAATTCCGGAGTTGGGGGGATGGGTCTCCCCCCCCTTATTTGCCCCTTCCTGTCCCACCTGGGACCCTGGCTCCGCTACCTTGCCTGAGCCTCGGACACGACTTCCTGCTTCCCCACTGGAATCGGAACTCTCTCTGCTTTCCCCTGTGCTCGGGGATGGGCTTGAACTCAGGAGGGGAGGGACTTCGCGATATCCCCTGTCCCTCACACCAGCCATAAATCTTGGTTATCATATTATATTGCGAGTGGGGAGATAACAGGAATTAACTTCTGATGCTCTGAAAGGGCTGCTTTTCCACCCCAGGGACTGAGAAACCTTCGAGGGACATAAACAGAGGGGCAAGTGACTGAGAGCAGAAGAAATGCAAAGGCAAGCTAAATCTCCATTTTTAAAAAATTACTCATTTTAAATTACAACTGCCAGCATAAATATACAACTGAGATGTGACCCAACTGCTTAAGAGATGCTCCAACTCTGAGAAATGTTCACCTTATTGGTGAATGTGCTGGTTGCAAAGTCAAATCATGTATACATATAACATTCTGCCATTTGGGCCAAAGTGGATGACATACTCAGGCAGAGGAGCCCCTCCAGAGAGGATTTAACCTGGCAAATTGCAGACAAATATGGCCAGGGTATCTTGAGGAGGAAGAAAAACAGACATCGCTTTCCTTCATATGCACAATAAAACTCTGAAAGACAAGACGGAGTGGAGCGTTTTTACTCAAGAGTAGCCACAGCCATCTCTGACAGATACTGATGAGCTGGAACGTTCCCAGAGGAGGGCAACCAAAATGGTCAAAGGCCTGGAAACGATGCCTTATGAGGAATGGCTTAGGGAGCTGGGTATGTTTAGCCTGGAGAAGAGAAGGTTAAGCCATGTTCAAATACTGTATATTAAAGGATGCCATATAGAGGAGGGAGAAAGGCTGTTTTCTGCTGCTCCAGAGAAGCGGACACGGAGCAATGGATTCAAGCTACAAGAAAGAAGATTCCACCTAAACATTAGGAAGAACATCTGACAGTAAGAGCTGTTCAACAGTGTAATTTGCTGCCAAGAAGTGTGGTGGAGTCTCCTTCTTTGGAGGTCTTTAAGCAGAGGCTTGACAGCCATATGTCAGGAATGCTTTGATGGTGTTTCCTGCTTGGCAGGGGGTTGGACTGGATGGCCCTTGTGGTCTCTTCCAATTCTATGATTCTATGCTTCTAATTAGCCTTTCCTTTTCAGTGGCTGTGTCCTCCGATAGACCCAACAATGTAAGGTGGACCAAGGCATTGCCTGAAGTTCTGAAGATCTTTGAGTTTTTGTTATTTTGTTTAAAAAAGTAATGTGGGATTTTAAAAAAAGTAAAGGAAGTTTATAACTTTTAAAACAAATATATTTTATTTTGCTTTAACAACAACAACCCCAAGCTCTTCATGCTCCACATGCAACATTTCTGAAGAGCCTCAGATGAATAAAATATTGGGGGGGGAGGTAAGCACACACACCATTTATATACTACTATTACTACTACTACTACTAATAATAATAATAATAATACCGATGATGATGATGATACCACCATCTGGCTGGGTTCCCCAGCCACTCTGGGCTGCTCCCAACAGAATTTAAAAAACACAATAAAAGATCAAACATTTAAAACTTCCCTAAACAGGGCTGCTTTCAGATGTCTTCTAAAAGTCAGATAGTTGTTTATTTCCTTGACATCTGACATCTGACAGGAGGGCGTTCCACAGGGCGGGTGCCAATACCGAGAAGGCCCTCTGCCTGGTTCCCTGTAACCTCACAACTTGCAGTGAGGGAACCACCAGAAGGCCCTCAGAGCTGGGCCTCAGTATCTGGGCTGAATTATGGGGGTGGAGATGCTCCTACAGGTATTCTGGGCTGAGGCCATTTAGGGCTTTAAAGGTCAGTACCAACACTTTGCATTGTGCTCAGAAACGTACGTAAATCCTTTAGGACCAGTGTTATATAGTCTCAGTGGCCACTCCCAGTCACCAGTCTAGCTGCTGCATTCTGCATTAGTTGTAGTTTTCAGATCACCTTCAAAGGTAGCCCCATGTAGAGCACATTGCAATAGTCCAACTGGGAGATAACCACAGCATGTAACACACTGGTGAGACGGTCCGCAGGCAGGTCAGCCTGCATACCAGATGGAGCTGGTAGACAGCTGCCCTGGACACAGAATTGACCTGTGCCTCCATGGACAGCTGAGAGTCCAAAATGACTCCCAGGCTGCACACCTGTTCCTTCAGGGGCACAGTTACCCCATTCAGAACCAGGGAGTCCTCCACACCTGCCTGCCCCCTGAAAAATCATTGCAGGAGATCTTGGGGTCCTTACTGGGCCCTGATGGCAAAGGTAGTTACGCCAAATTACGAACCACGTGGAAGAGTCTCCTGCTGCTGTTTTCTGCAGATGCAAAAGAGGTGGTGAAGAAGGTCCTCTTCGCTGTCGCTATTGCCGCTTGGTAGGCTTGACGTTGAGCTTAACCCAAGTCCAGTCCAATTCAGAATGAGTTTTCCACCACCTGCACTCTAGCCATCTCATTTCATCGCCCTCAGCTCTGGGGGAAACCAGGGCTGTCCGGGCTCCATGCAATCGGAGAGGGCGCTTCGGAGCCAAACAGTCAATAGCTCTGGTTAACTCCACATTCCAGCAGACCACCAGGGAATCAGCTGAAAGGCCATCAACATGGGATAAAGCATCCCCTACCACTCTCTGGAAACCATTTAGATCCATTAAGTGGCAGGGGTGGACGACCTGAATCAGTCCCACCTCCCTGCAGAGGGGAAGGGTCGCGGAGAAGTCCAGTTGCACCAGAAAGTGATCTGACCATGGCACTTCTTTTGTGTTACTGAATGTCAGATCACCCACATCAATAGAGGTGAACACCAGGTCTAAGGAGACGATGAGTTGGGCCAAACTAATTCAGGGACAGCCCCATGGAGGCCATGCTTTCCACGAAGTCCCGAGCAGCCCCTTTTAAGGTTGTGTTGGCATGGATGTTAAAATCACCTAGGACAACCAAACTAGGTGTCTCCTGAAACAGCTCGGGCAGGGAGTCCTTGGTGCAGTAGGGAGGTTGGTACACCAAAAGAAATCCTGTACTGCCCCTATTGCCCAATTTCCAGAACATGCACTCAGAGAACTGAGTCTTCCCAGTAGGACGCCTGGTGCAAGCCAATGTCTTCCAAAAAAACACTGCAAACCCCCCTCCCCGCCAAAGCTGATGGACCTAGTAAATATAGAGATATGGGAAAATAAAGCCCTATAAGGTTCAGAAATACAGAAGCAGTAGAGCAATATGAGTTTTTTTGGGGAGGTGTGGGCCGATCCAACTGGAAGTTGGTTGTTGACATTGTGCTTTGACCCAAGAAGGAAGAGAGACCCCCAATCACCCTGTTTTACTTTGTTATTCTCCCCCCCCCAACTCATGCAGAGTTCTCACTTTCATTGGATTGGAAAACTTTTTTTGGAATGGAAAGGAAAAGATAGCAAGGGAAGGCAGGTTGTCATCCTTCCACTTACTCAGCTACAGATCCTCTGCATTCCCATCAGAAAGTCAATATCTCCCTAATAACATATATATATTTATGTTTGTTCCATTGAGCTCTCTCATACATATCCTCCTTAGGTGCTTTGGAGACAACAAACTCACCAAGATGAAACTATGTCAATGTAAACGTTTGAATATCAGAGCATTAATTAAAATGGAATGTGTTTCTTTTCTTGCTCTGATATTCAAACGTTCACATTGACATAGTTTCATCTTGGTGAGTTTGTTGTCTCCAAAAATTCGTAGGAGTGACTTTTGGAAGCAAAGGAATTGAATAATGAACTGAGTTCAGTGTTGTCTTATTAATCCCATTAAAAGGAAAGGAGCATTGGATTTTCTATGTCTAACCAGTGAATAGCAAAACCACTCAGCCCAGCAGGAATTCTGGGCATCAAGCATTGAATACTCTCCACATGTAGCTCATTATTCACCACCTAGATGGTGGAAACAATTCTCCCTGAGCATCAGAAAGCAGCAGTGAATATGTGGTGCTGTATGAGAGAAAGAGAGAGGGGGGGGGGAAGGAAAATCAGTGACTCAAGAGGAAACACCAGAGCATAGGTGCCAAGTTATCCCTTTTTTTAAGGGATTTTCCCTAACCCTAACCCTAACCCTTATGCTGAATAGGCTTCCTCGCGAGAAAAGGGGAAACTTGGCAGCTATGCACCAGAGCAGGAAACAGGATCTTAGGCTGCAATAATGATCAATGCAATCAATGATCAATCCATTGCTGAGTGGAAAGTAGAGGGATTCTCCAGAAATGACACCAAGAAAAACAAAGGGAAGATCTCAAGCAGAACTATTTGTTGGGTATAAGCAACCTAGCATGTCTCCAGCCAGTAGAGGGCTGGGTTGAGACTAACAGCCAGGGAAAGTAATCTTTGGGGTTTCCCACAAAGCATTGCTTTTTCCAGCCCTTCCTCTTCCTCATTTTCTTTCTTCTCCCTCTATCTTGCACAAGGATGCGACAAAGGTAGCTCCATCCAGTCATGTAATGTAGACTCTGAAGACATCTTTCCTAACAGAGGCGCCAACTTGTGGCATCCCAATGCATGTCAGGACGTCAGAGGAGCCAGGAATGTGGCAGCAGCATGGCTTCAATGGCCAGCAGCTCCTCCTCCTCCTCCTGCCACCGCCACTAGCCAGGGGCTGCTTCCGCCTTCCATCCCCTCCATGGGAGGATGAGGAGGATCCATCCACTGAAGCCACAGCACACTCAGCTCCGCACTTGGCCCTGATGTTTTGGAACATGGGGTGGGGGGCAAAAGAGTTGGGTCCCCAGGAGCTGGTGCCCCTGTTTGCTGATGTGAAGTAACCTTTATTTCTTTACCACTGTTTTATTTTACCTTTTAGTAATGCTATGGATGTATGATTGAAACAGACGATGGCTGGTGTGGTAGCTCCAGCTTTCAAGCTTTTTAACTGATGAATTGCATATTGTTGGGTGCACCCCCAGCCAACCTCCAAGGGGTTCCAGACCCCAGGGTTTGGTTTCCTTGGAATGAGGGACAGCAGAGTCTGTGGGGTCTTAATGTTATATGGTTGTTTTAACATTTATACAACTTGAGCCTACAGCATTAACCGCGCAGAAGGTCTTGCCTCTCCCATAGTCCCAGTTTTGGATTCCAGAAGAAATCAGGCATGGCTCTCCATCTCAGGATTCTAGCCCATCTCACCAATGCACCATGCTGGCTGCCATCTTTCCCAATACCAGACGGGGGGGGGGGAGGCCCACCCATTTGCCCCCTAGCACAGAGCAGCTTCCTTTCTTTTCCTAACAGCTTAGGAACCATTATGGCCCTTGGCCAGCTCCTTGGAATCCATGGAATCCCCACAGCCCACAACAATCTATTGGGGCAATGGACTATCTTCAGCCTGAGGGCCATCTTCTCTTCTGTGCAAACTTATGGGGGCACATGCCAATGGTTGGTGGAGCCAGATGCAAAAGTAGGCAGAGCAAGGAATGTACATTTTATATTTTTGTCATATCAGGTTCTCTCTCTCTCTCTCTCACACACACACACACACACACACACACACACACACACACACACACATCTGATCCTTCTTTCATGCACTTGTTCTAGCCAGGCAACACTCAAGGAAGAAGTGAAGCCTGGACTGTGAGAGTCCTGGGGAATGGAGGTGTGTCTGGGGAGGGTGTGTGGCCTGAGGACCTATGGCTCATCTCTCTCCCCCCCTGCTTTAGAGGAACATGCAACATCTTAGTGCAATGATATCATTTTAGATGGGGGCTTTCAGGTCACCTAAGCAAACTGAGACAGAAAGGGGCTTGGGAGAAGCTTGGTCTCTGGCAGCTCCAGTTAATCCAACAAATGAACCAAGAAGCAGCTGCTGGGAAAGCCTTTCTCTACCCAAGAACCTGGAGAGCTGTTGCCAGTCAGAGCAGATGACACTAGGCTAGATGGATCAATTAATTGATATAAGGCCATTTCATATGTGCTCCTACTGGTATCCTGACCTGATTGCCCTATACCATTGTTAAAGCTGGATGTAAGTAATTCTAACTTTTCTTTCTGCTGCTTCCTTCCACTCCGCCTCCTTCTCCAACCTTAGGGTTATTCCAATGGGGTGAGAACCATCTTTGTGTGTGGTTGGGACACAAATGCTGATGTTCATTCAAGCAGCTCAGCTGATACTTATGCCATGGGACACACATCTGCCTCCTTGCTTTGATTTTTATGAGAATCATAGAATCATAGAGTTGGAAGAGACCACAAGGGCCATCCAGTCCAACCCCCTGCCAAGCAGGAAACACCATCAAAGCATTCTTGACATATGCCTGTCAAGCCTCTGCTTAAAGACTTCCAAAGAATGAGACTCCACCACACTCCTTGGTAGCTAATTCCACTGCTGAACAGCTCTTACTGTCAGGAAGTTCTTCCTAATGTTTAGGTAGAATCTTCTTTCTTGTAGCTTGAATCCATTGCTCCGTGTCCGCTTCTCTGGAGAAGCAGAAAACAACCTTTCTCCCTCCTTTCTATGACATCCTTTTATATATTTGAACATGGCTATCATATCACCCCTTAACCGTCTCTTTTCCAGGCTAAACATACCTAGCTCCCTAAGCCGTTCCTCATAAGGCATTGTTTCCAGGCCTTTGACCATTTTGGTTGCCCTCTTCTGGACACGTTCCAGCTTGTCAGTATCCTTCTTGAACTGTGGTGCCCAGAACTGGACAGGTGAGGTCTGACCAGAGCAGAATACAGTGGTACTATTACTTCCCTTGATCTAGATGCTATACTCCTATTGATGCAGCCCAGAATTGCATTGGCTTTTTTAGCTGCTGCATCACACTATTGACTCATGCCAAGTTTGTGGTCTACCAAGACTCCTAGATCCTTTTCACGTGTACTGCTCTCATGCCAGGTTTCACCCATCCTGTATTTGTGGCTTTCATTTTTTTACCCAAGTTTAGTACTTTACATTTCTCCTTGTTAAAATTCATCTTGTTTGCTTTGGCCCAGTTGTCTAATCTGTTAAGGTCATTGTGAAGTGTGATCCTGTCCTCTGGGGTATTAGCCACCCCTCCCAATTTGGTGTCATCTGCAAACGTGCTCAGGATGCCTTCAAGCCCATCATCCAAGTCATTGATAAAGATGTTGAATAAGACTGGGCCCAAGGCAGAACCCTGTGGTACCCCACTAGTCACTTCTCTCCAGGATGAGGAGGAGCCATTGATGAGCACCCTTTGGGTTCGGTCAGTAAGCCAGTTACAAATCCACTGAATGGTAGCATTGTCTAGCCCGCATTTTGCCAGCTTCTTTACAAGAATATCATGGGGCACCTTGTCAAAGGCCTTGCTGAAATCAAGATAGGCTACATCCACAGCGTTCCCTTCATCTACCAGGCTTTTAATTCTGTCAAAAAATGAGATCAGATTAGTCTGACATGACTTATTTTTCAGAAACCCATGCTGACTTTTAGTGACCACAGCGTTCCTTTCTAGGTGCTCACAGACTGTTTGCTTAATGATCTGCTCTAGAATCTTTCCTGGTATTGATGTCAGGCTGACTGGGCGGTAATTGTTTGGGTCCTCTCTTTCCCCCTTTTTGAAAATAGGGGCAACATTTGCCCTCCTCCAGTCTGCAGGAACTTTGCCTCTTCTCCAGGAATTTTCAAAGATTATTGCCAGTGGTTCTGAAATCACCTCTGCCAGTTCTTTTAATACTCTTGGATGTAGTTCATCTGGCCCTGGAGGCTTGAATACATCTAAACTAGCCAAGTATTCTTGTAGTACCTCCTTGCTTATTCTGGGCTGTGTTTCCCCTGCTGAATCATCTGCTCCATATTCTTCAGGTCGGGCATTGTTTTCTTTTTTGGAGAAGACTGAGGCAAAGAAGGCATTGAGGAGTTCTGCCCTTTCTCTGTCCCCTGTTCGCATTTCACCATCTTCTCCTCTAAGTGACTCCGCTGTTTCCTTGTTCTTCCTTTTGCTACGGACATACCCATAAAAGCCCTTTTTGTTGCTTTTAACCTCTCTAGCAAGCCTGAGTTCATTCTGTGCTTTAGCTTTTCCGACTTTGTCTCTACACGTGCTGGCTATTTGTTTGAATTCCTCCCTGGTGGTTTCCCCCCTTTTCCATTTTTTGTACATATCCCTTTTATTATCCCTTTTATTTTCCCCCAAAACAGTAAAGTCTTGTGGCACCAAAAAACTAACACATTTCTTATGGCAAAAGTTAGCGAGGGCCAGAACCCACTTTTTCAGCTTCATTGGCTTCATATCATCTAACCTTCTATATGGCTCGTGTGGGAAGGATTCAAGGGGTTAAAATGAAGCCAGGAAACCCCCAATGAATGAGCAGACACTGTTCACTCTTCTCTGGATCTAGCCCATAAGACACATATACGTTATTCCTCCCTTTCACAAAGTTATTTACATTCAAATGTTTTTGGGTTACATCTACCCTAATGTTTTTCATGAATCAGGAAATTGTGTAAATTGAATCATAAAACAAACCTTAAAACATAAAACGATACTCCATGTTGTCTAGGATAGAGTTCTCTTGCTTCTCTTGGTAAGAACCAAAACATTTAATTTTAGTAGCACCTTAAAGACCAACTAAGTTTTTATTTTGGTATGAGCTTTCGTGTGCATGCACACTATGAAGAAAAACAGATGCCCTAGCTTCATCTCTTTCCTTAGGTTTTCTTAAAGTAGGAATGAAGATTTAGAGAGGATTGACAAAAAGAGAGGGAGAGACTCTCTGGTGCTTCAGCAGAGTGTTACAGGCATGAAGGACAGCAGCAGAAAGCCAGTTTTGACCTATGAGGACCCTGTGCGTTAGGACTTTCTTCTGCATAAGCCAGGCCCGGCTCTAGGGGTAGTCTCGGTGGCGCAGGGCACCAGGTCAGCAGGAGGGCGCTGCGTGGCAAAGCCGCGCGGAAGTCATTCTGCGTGCTGCGCCCTGCGCCCACCCACCAGGGCGGGGGTGCCGGAGCGATCTCCGTGCCACGGCGCCAGGGCGCCCGACCAGCTTGAGACGGCCCTGACATAAGCCCTATCAAAATGAACACAAGCTGCACCAGAATAATGCAATTGATTTCAGAGCTGATGAGTTCTGTGAAACCCCACAGAATAACCACATATCATTTGGTACCCACACCTCACAAACTTGCAATGCCAGTGGAAAATCAATAGCTAGAATATGAGAAAAGAAACTTAACAATGATGTATTTTGTCATAATATACTTTTTGCATGTTCCATGGCTCATGGACTGCAGTTACTAAAAGATGACACCTCCATCATTACAAAGCAGTCTAGAGGTGCAGTGAGAGATTATTTTCTACACACCATAAAGCACAACATTTCAATACTACAGATTAGTTTAGAGTGTGGAAGTGGTCATCAAGGATATAATGAATTTTTAGAGGCTGTCCTCAAGCCTTGTAAATATGCCAGTTTTTTTGGTGGTGAGATGTGAAAGAAAAGAGATTGGAGATCGTGCCCCCATCTATTTTAATGTGATTCGCAGGATAAATGCCTTGGGGGGGGGGGGTTGGCAACTGCAGCTTGCAGACAGAATTCATAAGAAAAAAGTAATACTGTATGGATTTCTCTCTCTCAATTTTTGGAAAAAATCTTTTCTTATATCATGAATTGGTCGCCTTAGACTTTTATCACTAAACTCACCCTTTTCCCCAGTGCTAAGATAAACATTTTCTTTCATCCATGGGCTGCAAAGAAAGATGGAGACAATTAAAGTGAGCAAATGACAAAAGAAATAAAAAGAATGCAAGTCCTTTAAATGGGCTATCCTGTATATTAAGATGCTGTACAATTGCAACACTTTGGAAGCAAAATGGAGCATGGCTCTAAGACAGAGGTGGGGAATCTCTCCAGCTTTAGGCCTGCATTGCCCTTGGGCAGGCAGTGGGTGCTGGTCAGAGGGCAAAGTGACCAGGCTAAGGAATGTGATTCTTACCTTTGCACACCAGGTGACATTCCAGTTGCACAAAATTAAGAGGTTTCAACACACCCAGAACCTTCATTCCTGCTAGCTAAAGGCATTACATTCTCCGTGTCCAAGCCAAAGCACTCAAGGAGGACAGAGAACAGTACTGAGGAGGGATCGTGGTCAAGGCAGAATCCAAGGGTGAGATAGAGACACCTGGGGCATCTTGTACAGTCCCTACTCCTGAGTTCCACTACCCTTTCGTCTATGAATTTACAGATATGTCTGTTTTAAAAGACAAGGTTGGAGACAGAAGGCAGAATCTCAATGCTGGAATATATGGTTTGAATGCAGAAAGTCCTTGGTTCAATCTCTGGCATCTCCTAGGGGCTGACTCCCCATTTTAGATCACCATGGGGCTTTTATGATCACCATGAGGTCCAGCGCCAAGGGCCTTCTGGCAGTTCCCTCGCTGCAAGAAGCCAAGTTACAGGGAACCATGCAGAGGGCCTTCTCGGTAGTGGCACCCACCCTGTGGAACGCCCTCCCACCAGATGTCAAAGAGAAAAACAACTACCAGACTTTTAGAAGACATCTGAAGGCAGCCCTGTTTAGGGAAGCTTTTAGTGCTTAATAGAGTATTGTATTTTAATATCCTTCTGGAAGCTGCCCAGAGTGGCTGGGGAAACCCAGCCAGATTGGTGGGGTATAAATAATAAATTATTAAAAGGTAAAGGGTCTCAAGGCAGCCCTGTTTAGGGAAGCTTTTAATGTTTGATGGATTTCTGTATTTTAATGTTTGATGGATTTCTGTATTTTAGAATTTCTGTTTTGTTGGAAGCCGCCCAGAGTGGCTGGGGGAACCCGGCCAGATGGGCGGGGTATAAATAATAAATTATTATTATTATTATTATTATTATTATTATTATTATTATTATTATAAAGGGACCCCTGATCATTAGGTCCAGTCGTGACCGACTCTGGGGTTGCGGCACTCATCTCGCATTATTGGCCGAGGGAGCCAGCGTATAGCTTCCAGGTCATGTGGCCAGCATGACAAAGCCACTTTTGGCGAACCAGAGCAGCACATGGAAACGCCGTTTACCTTCCCGCTATAGCGGTTCCTATTTATCTACTTGCATTTTGACATGCTTTCGAACTGCTAGGTTGGCAGGAGCTGGGACCAAGCAATGGGAGCTCACCCCGTCACAGGGATTCGAACCGCCGACCTTCTGATCGGCAAGCCCTAGGCTCAGTGGTTTAACCACAGCGCCACCTGGGTCCCCAATAAATTATTATTTATGTTCTTAAGTAAATCCTGGTGAAATATGGGCGTCATAGTTTGTTAAGGGTGCTGATAGTGGTTAGGAGGCTCCTGTTCTCCTCCCAGAGCTACAATTCTCAGAGTTCCCTATGGCTTTGGATTGATTGTTAAACCACTCTGGGGATTGTAGCTTAGAATCATAGAATTGTAGAGTTAAAAGGGACCACAAGGGTAATCTAGTTCAACCCCCTGCAATGCAATATTTTTTGCCCAACATAGGGCTCAAACCCACAACCCTGAAATTAAGTCCCATGAGAATAGGAGCCTCTTAACAGCCCTCAGCACTCTCAACATTCTTTGGGTGAAGCCAAGGCTGTTTAAAGTGGTATCCTAGTGCCTTCAATGTACGGTATGGAGGTGGCCCTGGTGTCCTCAGCTCCACACTGTGGAATGCTCTTCCCGCAGGTATTTAGTAGGCATCCTGGCTACTGTCAGATGTCTCATGGAAAGCTTTTTATACCATCAGGTCTATTCAGTGGTTTAAACTTAGGAAGGCGAGGCAGTCAGTTTTATAATAAGTTATGTTTATAGGAGTTACACTTTTTGTAATTTTTTGCTGTACACCAACCAACATGAGGGGTGAGGGGTGGTGTTCTCTCTCTCTCCATACACACACACACACACACACAAACAAACAAATAAATTTGGAATGAAAGGTCGAGGTTGGCTGCATTTTGGGAATATTTCAGTTGGACTTTTTTTATCAACATATTCAAAAATGGACTCTTCTGTTAAAGTTTGAATGAAATTCTAAATCTTTCTATCGTGAACTGTTTCCTCTGTTAATAGTTCTCTGAATTCTTCAAATAACCTGAAACTGGGTACTTAAAATCAGTTGCTAGACATGAACAAGGTTGACAGCTAAAGCATTTGACCTTCAAAAGGAAAAAAAAAAAATCCTCACATCAACCCTGTGAAGTGGGTTAGGCTGAAAGGCAGCAGCTGGCCCAAGGCCACCCAGTGAGCTTCGTGGCTGAGTGGGGACTAAAACCTGGTCTCTGGGGTCTTAATTGAACACTGTAACTGCTGAGGAGTGCTGGGCTTTGGGCCAGAGGACGACTCCTTCAAGACTCTTCCATCTTCAGTAAGGGTGGTCCTCTGCCTTGGGAGGGGTAGCCGAGCCCAAAACAGATTTTAAAAAAACCCACACTCAGTTGTGCAGTTGCTAGAGCTGTCCAAGAACCTGAAACTTTGGTTTGACTATGCCATGCTCAGGTAGCCTCATCACTTCTGGTCATGGTCAGGACAAGACAGCTGTGAGGGACAAGGGATATCGCGAAGCCCCTCCCATCTTGAGGTCCAGCCCATCCCCGAGCACGGGGGAAAGCAGGGAGAGTTCCGACTCAAGTGGGGAAGCAGGAAGTGGTGTCCGAGGCTCAGGCAAGGTAGCGGAGCCATCGTCCCAGGTGGGGCAGGAAGGGGAAAGTAAGGGGGTAGACCGATCCCCCCAACTCCGGAATTGCGCAGGAAGCGTCGGGGGAAGAGGCTGGGTCTCCCCAAGTTGTTATGTTGGAGAAAGACGCGCCAAGCGCCATTCGGAGGTTCTGACTCAAGCGGTTAAGATGTGTCTCTGTAAATAGCACTGCCTTTAGCACTGTAAATACGCAGCACCAAATAAAAGATAAAATGCAGAGCGGTGTGGTGTCGTTACTCTGAAGTAGCCCATCAACACCCCTGTGACAACAGCCTTCCTTTATCCCAGCAGAGAATCATAGAAGCCTACAAGGCTCCTTTGACCTCCACCCGCACTCCCGATACTGGAGTTGGGGTCTTGGGAAGGGCTCCAAGACAGGATTGCCCCCTCATCTCCCCATGTAACATTTTGTCATGGAAATACCTCACTCTGATCAAGCTCAAATGACACTCTCCTGTCATTGGGGGAGGGGGAGTCTCCTGCCCCAGGCACTTTATTAAAGCAAAACTGAAGCAAATTCTAATTCCCTGTTTCCCTGTCTTCTTGATGTACAGGTTGTGTGAAGTATTGTGTACTTCAGGAGGACCAGTGTGTGGCTGTTTGGGGACTTAGAGGGATGCTCTTTACATGTCTTCTTCAATCAAATGATTGTGGGATGGAATCCTCCCATCATTTGTTTTGCTTAAATGGAAACACTTCTAAGGGCATGCAAAGTTGAATACTGAACTTTTCCAGTCCGACTCTCATGCAGCTCTCAGGGTCACGTTTGTCAAGAACAAGGTGTGAAATGCATACAGTGAATGCTAATTGTATTATGTCTCTGAGAAGATCTGCTTAGCAACTTCCTTTCAAAAGAAGGCCCAGGGACTTCCGTGAGTGAATTTGTCACAGCAGATACTGAATTTCTTGTTGTTGAAAACATAGAGAATACACCAGAAAGATGAAAGGTACATCAGCTTCTGCTACTGCCCCCCTCCCCAGCCCCCCCCAAATGGTAGAAGTGCACATGGTGGAGCTACAAAGCTGCCCTCCCAATACCTAAAAACAAAGAATTGTAGAGCTGGAAGGGACACCCAGGGTCATCTAGTCCAACCCTCTGCAATGCAGGAATCTCAGCTAAATTGCCATCATCATCACTGCTGCTTGCTTGGACAGAATGAGGGTGGGGAGTGGGACATGAGGTTGAGGCTGCATGGATGCCCTGAAGGGAGTGCTGGAACCATCCCATAGATGCATCTTTCATGCACTGGCCTTGTCTCTGCCCTGCTTCACCCCAGCCTTGACGAGGGAGCTGCTACTTATCATTTAAAAGAGGGGTGGCGGGGCTGGATCTGTTTGTTTGTTTTTAACCGAATGTTAATAACAAACAGGTGCATTTCAGAAAAAAGAAAGAAAGAAATGACAGAAAACATAGTTTCAAAATGTTAAGTTGTCACATTTGCCAATAAGGAAATAGAGGATCTGTAAGCTTATCAGACCTTTGTCCAGTCAGCGTGCCCCCCCCCCCCCGCAAGGAGAAAGGAGTCAAACGGCGACACCGGGTTTGGGTTCAAGAGAAAAGGCTTTATTTGGCTAACCCAGGAATTAGCAAAAGGTGTGCGTGTGATCTCTCACAAAACCACACAACAACCCTTCAAGGGCGGGTTAATTTCTGGTGTGCCTGGCGTGCTCTGGTCGATGGGGTCACGAAGAGTCGGACACGACTAAACGACTAAACAACAGCAAATTTCTTATACCCTTCACAAGCGACCACCACCTGATTTCTCGGAAAACACGTGATTTCTAGGAAATCAAAAGCTAAGTGGGAAATCGAAAATTAAGAAACATTTACAGGAATTTGTACCATTCAACAAAGTAACAAAGACCAAGACCATCATTTCATGTGCCCACCATCCTCCCCTTTCCCTTATCTGTTCTGGATACCTAACTGGTACTTCTTTATCTTGACCCTGGCATGCCTGCCTGTCTATTCTCTTTGTTTTCATGTAGAAATAACAATAACAACTAAAAATACTTACTGCTTAAATGTTAAAGCAGGATCCATTTAGAGAACCTTGATTATATATTTTCTTCTAATAGCATAGGCTATTTGATACATTATAGTAAACAAAGCTTTTCTTTTATCCTTTCACCTTTGCATTCTAATAATCCTAGAAGGCCTGCGTGACGGATTGGGCTGGCTTGAGTAGAACTCCAGGGTGTTAAGTGTTAAACCCAGCCTCTTAGTTGATTGACGCATTCCATTCCATGAGGGGCGGGACAGCCACTGGTTTAAAGGGGATGGGGAGCCGTTAATTGAGTTGAGAGGGTTTTTGGGAGCGGGAGCGTGTGGGTGGTAGTGGAGAGTAGAGTGTTTGAGAGGTTTACTGAATCTGTATTAACTAGTCTGAGTTATAAGTAAAGAAGATGATGAACTAAGAGTTTATACAAATGAAACCATAAAGAATTATACATGTCCTCCAGTTAAATAAAGCTTTCTTCTATGTTGTTTTAAATCGGATATTCCTCCTTATTCCAGCAACGTATCTGAACTCAAAAGGGTGGTGACTGAAGAGGGGAGGTAAAACTAAGCCTGAGGAGTAGGTGATTAGTTTACATCTCAGAGTCACTCACAGTGGGGCAAGTGAAGGGGAAAGGGTGCCACAAAGTAGCTAGAGTGCTGAGGCAAACAGCTGCTGAGGTGAACCTGAGGTGAAAGGGAAACCTAACTGAGGGCACAGTAAAATTCCTGTAACATTTGCCTGGAGTTATTTAGGATACTGAGCCACGTGATTTGGAAAGCTGGAACTGCACTCTATGTACTAGCAAACCCATATAAAAACAGGGAGTTTATTTGGGAGAAAGAAGGAATAGAGGGTTGTTTAAACAATAACTTAATTCCTATTGTACACTGCTAGTAATAGAGAAGGGAGGTACGTCGCATATTTGGCGATAGCGGCGTGTGATCATCGCAGCCTGCTTCACTAAACAATGAGATTATTAAACTTCTAATATATGACTATATGGCAGCAAAGCTTTTATATGCATAAAGATATATAAACAAATAAGGAAAAGCTCATACATAATAATATTGAACAAGAACTGAACCTAATATTATCAATGAACTACCTAAAAAGCAATAATCTTATTCTATAATTGTGTATTTTCCTCAGCATCAAGGACAGTCTGGTACTAAAATAGCCTCTATTCATGCAACCTTCTATCTTTTCCGTGACTGCTTCGCATTGTCCATGTGTGAGGGATATTTCTCAGCTCAATTTTGATACTTCAAATGGCTAGAGGCCCACAGCAACTCTGCCCTTGTTCGCATTTGTAACTTTTTTTTTTTTTTTTGCGTGGCTATTTTGGGAGATGAGGCCTGGCACAAATGAATACACTCCTGTTTTTGCTGGAATGAATACATTTGTTCTTCTGAGACCCCGTTTGCAACTTTAATGATTATCTTCCCCCTTCAGATCCAGCTGCGCCATTTACACTTACCTTTTGCTCTGCTCTTTCCAGGCACAGTTCCATGCTTTAATGCTTTGTGTCCAAATGCCCCACCCCTTTTTTATCCTCCAGAGCAGGCACCCCAAACTTTGGCCCTCCAGATGTTTTGGACTACCATTCCCATCTTCCCTGACCACTGGACCTGTTAGCTAGGGATCATGGGAGTTGTAGGCCAAAACATCTGGAGGGCCGCAGTTTGGGGATGCCTGCTCCAGAGCTTTCCCTGTGAAAGCCCGCTCTTTAAAGCTGAACCAGAGCAAACGGCTACTCAGGTTTTTGCTGTTTGCTCAATTCAGCAGGCGAAAAAACACAAAAAAGCACTTGGGCACAAAGCTTCAAAGTGTAGAGGAAAGGTAGCTAAGCCTTGAGCCAAGAATAAAGCATACCAAAAGTGAAAAGATGTCTTGTCTATGATTACAAAGTCATTACCAATGAAGTGTTATTCCCTGGTGTAAATTGAAACAATTACAAAAAAATTATAATTAATTCAAAAACAAGATGAAATGATAACCTTGCACTGTACTCAATCCAGACAGTCACACTGACCTGTGGTAGCCGATGCTCAGATCTGCACAGAATTCAGTGGCAAAATGGAGGAAGAAACAAATAATGAAATATTCGTATGAATGAACTTCCTGGGCGGGAGTGGGGTGAGGGAATAAAGATAATTTATCACAGCAAAGTTCACATTGTATTGTACACTTAATGCCCCCATTACTCATCTTTCATTGGCTAATACTGTACCTGAACTTCTCCACCCTCTCCCCACTGGGTTCATTACTCTGGGAACATCATGCCATGTTATGGGACATGTTTTACATTCCATGTTTGGGTACCAGGCACCCATTTGGGGGGAATAGGTTCAACCACCTATTGAGATATTGTCCCCCAAACTCATCACAAGGCTTCCTGAGGTGAGGGCAATAGTCTTTATTTAGATGCCAGGGGGCCATTATGAATCAATATTTCAGAGCAAAATGTGACTTTGGCATGGCATCAAATGATTTTTTGGTTTATGGATCCTACACATTACTGGGCAGCACTAGTTGTGCATATTTGCAACATTCTTCTTCCTCTTCTTCTTCTTCTTCTTCTTCTTCTTCTTCTTCTTCTTCTTCTTCTTCTTCTTCTTCTTCTTCGCCTCTTAACCGAATAAGATTGTCTTCCATAAACACGGTTTTAACAGTGAGTCCGTAAGTGACTGTGGAGGCCAGTTCTCTATCCACACATCCTTCCACAGTGGGGACATTGGTTTCTGGGCAGGAGTTGATCACGGTGTGGATTTGCCAAGTGTGATGGCCTGGGACTTGGACTTGGACTCGGAGCCGAGGAATCGCAGCCTGTACTGGACCCTCCGCCTGGGTCATCGGCTGAACCTAGTCTGGGGCCTGTTCCTGAAGAGCCTCAGGTTCCCCTGCAACAAGCACCAGCTGGGCCGAGTCCGGGGCCTGAGCCTGTCCTGGCTCCAGGTGCTGAGAATACCTCGTTGCCAACAGCTGGTCCACTACCGGCTGGGTCAGGAGAGGCTGAGGCGGCTCCTGGGTCCAGTAACCCTCCAGCGTCTCCCGAGCTGCAGAGACTCAGGGCTGAGAGGAGGAGAGACTTGAGTACTTGCAGGAGGAGTGCTCATCTTCAGGCAAGGCAGGGTGGTGAGTCATCGGGGGATCAGGACCGGCCATTACCTTGTCAGAGATGAAAGGTGGTCAGACCCTGCCCCAGGTTGCGGGAGCAACATTGCTGCTTGCCAGATCCTGCTCCTGATCTTGCCTAGTTTCCTGCCCTGCACCCTGCTTCAGCTTCATCGGACTGACCCCTCATTGATTCCTTAGACTTCCGACCAGCCCTGGACCTCGCCTCTCAGATTACCCTTGGACCAGCACACCAAGTGTGCCTTCCTCTTAGCATGTTTCTCCCTTGCAATCCTGTGTTTGAGTGTCTTCAAAGCCCATGACACCTTTGGTAAAAGCTGTTCTCCAATTGGAGCGCTCGTAGGCAAGTGTTTCCCAATTTTTGGTGTTTATACAACATTTTTAAAGATTTGCTCAAAATACAATATACAGTAGTGAAAGTTGCTTGCAAAAATCTTGATTTGTTTGTTTATTTGGAAAAATTGCTTACAAAAATGCATAGAATCAGAGAAATGTGCATGAAAATGCGTAAGATGTCTGTACATCTGTACAAAACAAAACAAAACAAAAAAACAAGTTTATGCAGAAATGGGACAAACTGAAATAAAGATTGGAGAAATTTAAAACTGAGAGAAACGGAAAATTGTTTGTCCCTAAAACCCACCACCAGCTGCTTGTCAAGTGTGGAAGGCATAGCTGAAAGGGCATTTTTACATGGCAAAGGAAGTCATGGCGTTACCACATTCCGAACCAGGCAGCTTTTTGATAAAATGAAGCCTTGTTTGAAGGATTTTATTATCCCTTGAGGACTCGTACATTTCCACATAATCTTTTTTTTTTAAAAAAAATATTTTTATTAATTTTCCAATTAAAACCAATTATATCACATTCAATATTTCAAATTATACACATATATATATCAATCAAACCGAATGTTATGCCAAATCATCTAAAAAATTTTTTATTTGGGTTCCCATGCTTCAAGAAATTGGGAATTCCTCGCAACTGTCCACTGCCGTCTTTTTTCTAAAGTTCAAATCGTCCTCCAAGTTCATAATAATCCAGATCTTCCCCTTACAGTCACATAGATGTTTTCCACTTTCATCCGATTGTTTCCCAGCCGCTGAGATAAATATCAAATAAAGTTTCACAGATGTTCTTTCTCCTGTGTGAGTTAATCAGTCCAGCCTCCCCATAAATCTTCTTAATGGAGCTCCTTGTTGCGTCGAAGCAGCCCGAAGCAGCGCCATCTCAAAAAGCTCAAATCACTTTCGCTTTCTCTCACAGCCATGAAGATTCACGATCATTATAGAATTTACAGCTTTTTCAGGCAGGAGACCCAAACATCAAACCATAAACTCTTGGTAAATTAATGGATCTCCTTGCCCTATAGCTGAACTTAGCTTCAGGTCGCTGCTCCAATTTAAAGTGCGTCACAACTCATAAATCCTCCGAGCGCGTCCAGAACTCCTTCCGCCCGACTAGGGGGAGGCTTTTCTCATCGGCAACTCCACATCTTTAAAAAAAATATGCTCAGTAACAACAGTTATAAAGTTCAACTCACACAGTCTTTTGCTTCTCTTTCACTCCAAACAAGCCAGGACATCGCGTCCGGGAAGGTACGAGGCAACAATATGAAGGAAAAATAAAATAAAAACTTCCCTTATCGCTCCGTCCCCATCAATCCTTCTTCCAGATGCAGTACAATCTTTGACTCCTCTCCTTTCAGCAGCATAAATTTCTCAGCAGTAAACAGTGCTTCTTCCCCTCCTTCTGAAGTATGTCCATAGATTTAAGCCTAATTATCTTCTTTAACCATGGAAATCCCCGCCATGCAGATTAGCGTCCGGGAGTCCTGGCCCTCGTAAGTGCTCAGCCCAAGCTCCCCCCACTCCAAAAACAGTCGGAGTGGGTCTGGGGGCATCGCGGGCCAGCGGCCCCTCTCCGTAACCCCCGGAGAGGGTAGGGGGTTGCCATTTACTCCCCTAGCAACCGCCAAATTCCTTACGAAGGTCAGAGAGATGGAAAACAGGTCCGCCATTCCTGCAGGCGGAAACCGGAACCCCCATTTCCACATAATCTTAAAGTGATGTGTGGCAAGTCAAGTCCCACAGCCAGAAACCCTACTTTATTGATTTTGTTTAGGAATTTTTCTATCTCCAGTAATATACTAACTAATCTATGTAAGAGCTCTCTCTCTCTCTCTCTCTCTCTCTCCACTCCCTCCCCATCATAATCTTTCTGCTAGATAAAATATTTTCTGCTGATAGGAAACAGTTGGTTTATTAAAGGGAAGATCGATATGAATTTTCTCTAGCATGACATCCCACCATTTAAGAGCCTGTGATTTGTGCATTTATTTAGTTTGCTTTATCAACTGCCAAAGATAAATCACCTATTCATCTCTTTTCTTTCTGTGTCTTAGTAATTGCATTGTAATGCGGAAGGAGAGCTGGAAATAATGCCAATATATTTCACATCTGGCAACCAATGAGTCCCTTTGGTTTCAGATAGTACATGGGTAGATGAACCTAAAAAGCCTGAGACAGAAATTTTCAGTCCTCTGGCAGCTCTGGTGGCTCATTTACCAGCGTTATTTAGCATTAACTCTGGAAGTGTAGACTCAATTCTGACCAAACTCAGCCTCCTTGTGCATATTTTGCTCCCCCCCCCTTGAAAATGGGGAGATTTGCCTGTCTCCATTCTGCAGGGACCTCACCTGTTCCCCAAGAATTCTCAAAGATTAGACTGAGGCTCTCAGATGACACTCCTTGGATGCAGCTCATCAGACCCTGGAGATTTGAATTCATTTAAATTAGCTAGGTGTTCCCTTACTACCTCTTTTCCAATCTTGGGCTGCAGCTTCTTCCTTACATCATTTATTCTCTTATCACCAGGCTGGGCATCACTTTGCTTTCAGGTGAAGACAGAGGCAAAGTAGGTTTTGAGCATTTCTGCCTCCTCCCTTCCACCCAGTAGCATTTCTACATTTTCTACAGGCAGAGGACCTGCCACTTGCTTGTTCTTCCTCTTGCTTTGAATATAGCCAAAGAAACCTTTATTATTATTATTTACCTCTCTTGCAAGCCAGAGCGCATTCTGAGCTTTAGCCCACCTGACATTCACCCTGCAACTGTTGGCTACTGATTTCTATTCCTCCAATGTGATGATTATGTATTGGCTCCTTTGCATGTGATGTAAATTATTTAAAATGTGACATGTCATGCAGAAGGCAAAAGCATGACTAGGTCAATGAATTTTTAAAAAAATGCCAGATGGCAAGGCACATCAAAATGTAAATTTCCTCAAAGATCCCACTCGTGTGTTAACTCAAAACTGGTTACTGTCTCAAGATCTATTAAAAAGAAGAAACCTTCAGAGAATGATTAATCTCTCTGAAAGATGGAGAGAGGGGACTATTGTGTGTGATAAATATTCTATGAGGGTGTTGTTCATGTATTCAGGAAATTTTAGTTGATTAATCATCTAGATACACAGGTAGGTTGGGGTTGATAAGTCCATTAAGACCAGGATTTGAAACTGCCTTGCTACATCACTGCAATTACCCCAGTATTGCCTGCTCTGACTGGCAGTGGTTCTCTAGGCAGAAACAGGTCTTTCCCATCACCTGACCCAACTGAACATGCAGAAGATCAGACCCACGACCTTGTACATGCAAAGGACGTGCTTTATGGCAGAGTTCCTCTCCATTCATCCTCCACCCCACCCCACATGTTACATTCCTACATCTGCCCTTTACTCCTCCAAATACTTATTTTGTTTAAAACCCCTTGAGAGGTGGCAGGTGATTCTTATAATTGCCACTTGACAATGCTCAGATGATCACTTTCTCCACAGAATTATGCACTACAGCCATTTTAAACACACACCCCATTCCTCATGTGGGCTTTCAAATGCATGTTGGGTTTAACCCACATTTCAGAGCCAGTGTGGTGTAGTGGTTAAGAATGGTAGACTCATAATCTGGGGAACCGGGTCCGCGTCTCCGCTCCTCCACATGCAGCTGCTGGGTGACCTTGGGCTAGTCACACTTCTCTGAAGTCTCTCAGCCCCACCCACCTCACAGGGTGTCTGTTGTGGGGGAGGAGGGGAAAGGAGATTGTTAGCCGCTTTGAGACTCCTTCAGGTGGTGATAAAGTGGGATACCAAATCCAAACTCCTCCTCCTCCTCTTCTTCTTCTTCTTCTTCTTCTTCTTCTTCTTCTTCTTCTTCTTCTTCTCCTTCTCCTTCTCCTTCAGGTTCATTTATTTGATAATACAGTTTGAATAGACTTTTCTTATTTCCCTTCAGAAAAGAGGAAAGGGGTCATTTTTCTAGGAAACATCTCTGAAAAGATTCTTGAAGAATTAATCAATACAGTATTTGCTACCACCACCATCACCCCAGTGTCAGATTAGGAATTGTAAAGGAATTGCTAAGAAAGCATCAAGTGTAACGGCTTTCCCTTCTACATACTTTCAAAGTGCACCATCAGTTCATCCTGATGCTTATGAAAGTAACTTCTCTTTTTAAAGGGCATTAGTTGCCAATGAGGAGATAAAATAGCAGGATTTATGTGTGGGAGAGGGGGTGGGGGTGAATTTGTGTGAATAAGCAAATACATACTTGCGTTGCTGGGTTTTAAAATAATAATAATATAGCAACAGGATTTTCAGGATTCACCAGTGACATTGTCTCACTTGGTCACCAGCCTGACCCACAGTGGGGGGGGGGCATGCCCTCAATTTGATTTTTGCCTTGGTCTTGAGGTTAATGGTCTGGAAATAGGGAGGGTTTCGGAGACCCCATTGTCATGGAAAGACCACTTCCAGTTGAAGTTTGGGCCAACAGTACCAACTTTCCCCTGTGGGCATGGGAGACCTGTCAGGGTGGTCTTTCCTCGGAGACTTATGAACTCCAACGGATTCCTGAATGCTCTGGGGGATTTTCTAGCATATGCAACTAGTGATCCTGCCCAGGCCCTTGCCTTGCTATGGAACAGCAAGATGTGGAGGACCATAGATGTGGTTGCAGTGTGGAGCTACATGTGATAAAACATGCTAGGGTGCAGGTGATGGAAGTCACACTATGAAGATGACCAAACATGTGCTAGAGCCCATACGGGTATCTACTGAATGGCAAGAAGAGGGTCTTCTTCATTGCTTCCATCCATTGGCCAGTGAAGCTTTTCAGAGTGTCAACAACTATATCAGAAGATGGAGCATGGGACACCTCTATGATTTGCTTGCTGGGCACTTTGAGGACAGAGTTATTTGTCTCCCCAAATGAGCTGTCCAGTCCAGTCCATTAGCATAGGTCAGGTAGCTTGAAAAAGAAAGTTTGCCATCTGTTCAAAATTTGCCAGAGACTGGACTTTCGGTGCTTCCTGCCATAATGGAGGCAGCTCCCATGTTAACAGAGACCAACAGTGGATCGTAAACAAGGACGAATGAGGGTAATTGTTCTTGCAAGCCCCCTCCAGGGTTGGGGGGGGGGGGTGAGCTCTACTCACAGATCATCTGATACCTGAGTCTTGGCCCGACACAGAGACAGGATGCAGGAGGTGCTGAGTGCAAAGCAATTTGATTTTCAGTAACCCTAGAGAGACGCTGGAAATGTAGCAAGGCGCTACCTGCCACTATTCTGAGATGAATATTTTGTAAAGATTACCAGAAATAGTGCACGAAAGCCAAGCCTCTTACGTGAATCAATTGCAAATCACTTAAATGCAAAGTCAATAAGGCTCTTGCCTGACTGTCATGCTCCACCCAACGTGGCCCAGGAAGGGGGGGGGGATTCTGCACAATATCTAGCAGATGCTGCCTCGTTAAAACTGCTATTTTTTGAACCCACGTTTGATAATTTTCATCAGTTAAGAGAGGACACAAGGAAGATTGCTTCTGCTCTTTCTCCATTCTGGCTAAAAGAGCTGCTGCTGTTTTACAGATAGCAATTAAATCTTCAGGCAAGCTTTAGTGGCAAGCTTATATTTGAGGTTTTATGGCCCCGTAAATCAAGCATTACTAACAGCACAGTCCGTTCAGCTGACTCCTCCTCAGTAGGAAATGGTGTTGTTTCGCAGTTTCTCCCTGAAAACAGGAACGCTGCACTTTCCAGCTTGAAAGCAGACAGAGGTCCAATGTTTCGAGAACCATCCTCTGCTACCATATGCCGCCATTTCGGGTGAGGGCTAGTGGTAGCCACGCCGGTATTGTGATATGCGACCCTGCTCGGCTTGAGCACACACAGATAAAGAGCCATAAAGTAGATTTATTACTACTTTATTTAGGGCTTATGTACAAAGTAAAAACCGGAGCTCAGACATCTTGCTTCTAGTCAGGAGACAGAAGCGAAAGGAACAGAACAGTGAAAAACATCACATGATACAAAAGTAATAAAAACATTTCCTTTCCCACGGGTAAAGTCAGACACAAATCACACCACCCTTTGCTGCTCTTTGAGAGCTTGGTGTACAAATATCCCAACACCGACGCAGCCATTATAGGCAGAGGTTCTTCTGTTTATTGGAAAGAAATTGGATCTAATTAACAGACGTGTACTGTACTAATGAGTCAAGATAATCTGCTAAATGAATCGGCCACTGAGCGGCAACGTTTTGATCCGGAGAGATGATTTTCTTCGTAGCGAAGTGCGGTATGTTGGGGGAGGGGAGCCTTTACCATTTCTTTTTATATACCATGTGTGCTGCTTTATTGATTCAGCAAACCTCCCCCTGAAAGTTAATGGAGTGATAAAAAGCAAGAGGAAATCACTGATAACAAGATGATATTTATGGATTATTACAAAATATATGGAACTGTGAGATAATATTGATATGGTTAAAGCATCAAGCTCACACTGAATCACAATGAGGGCTATGGCTTTTGAAGATCTACCATAGCTTTGCTGGGATGCCAGATCATTAGCCGCTGAGTGTGGGATGAGAAAGATAAGTTGGAGAACTGCCTGGGGCTATGGCGGGATGCCAGAGCTTTTGTTAGACTTTGACAAACAAGATGGCGTGTGACACGGAAAAACACAGCACTTATGAGCAGAGAAGAGAAGAGAGACAGTGAAAAAGTGGAAGCAGAAAACCGTATATGGATTACAACAGGAAGAATGAAGAAATAAAGGGAAAATAAACCTCACACACAGAAACTAGCAGGACATAAATTCCTCTTGCAGAAATAAAATTCATTGAGCATGCAGTTACGAATGAAAGTCATGGAACTAGTGGCTGTAAAATAAAGGATCAAGATCAGAGCTGTTGTAATTGGAATAATCAAGACTATGGAAGCAGAAAGAAATAAGAACTTTGTACCCTTCAATCCAACACACGGGAAGTCACCCAAAATTGTTTAATTTGGCATTTGCATAATTGGCTATTTAATTGCATTGTAATTTAGTATTGTGATAATGTGGCTCTATTGGATCATTATACAGTGGTACCTCTGGTTACTAACTTTATTCATTCCGGAGGTCTGTTCTTAACCTGAAACCGTTCTTAACCCGAGGTACCACCATAGCTGCCAAGTTATTCCTTTTTTACAGGGATTTTCCCTTATGCTGAATAGGCTTCCTCGTGAGAAAAGGGAAAACTTGGCAGCTATGGGTACCACTGTAATTAAAAATTGTTACACAAAATTTGCCAGAGACTGCTAATGTTTGGTACCAGATCCAATCTCCAGTATTTCCAAATATTGCCAAGAAAAATCCCTGTCTGAAACTCTGGACAGCCACCATCAGTCAATGTAGACAATATTGTGCTTGGTGGACTTGGTTTAAGGCAGCATCCAATGTTCCTATCAGATGCTACACATGATGCTTTCTATTTAAAAGAACAAGAAAACAAACAGGGCAACCCTGTGCCTGCTTCCATTGAAGCAAGTTGCACTGGGGCCAATACAATTTACTCCCATGTGGGCATCGGATGCTGCAGCCATATCCTCACAAGATGCTTTCAGATACTGTACTGATATTACTTGGGAGGTACATCAGTGTCTGTAAAAGGAATGAAAATACTGAGTGCAGTCAGCGTCAATCCATATTTGTTACTGTGAGGTATTATAAGCATCCAGTAAGGGAAACTAATCCATTTTGAGTTTCAAAGTCTCTGTGTGTTTTGTCATTCAGAGCCCTGATTATATACTTTCTTGGTTTTGACAATAAATGTTCCCTTAGTGAACAGTCAAAGAAGCCTGTGATACCATAAATAAATTCATGTCTTTGGAAGTATTTATTGTGTATGGCAAACTAAGTAGCTGATTTAAATTCACAAAACTAGCATCCTGTTTTATTATTTCTCTATCCACCCCACCCCACCCAACTCCTCACATCTCGGTGGATTGCAAAATTATTATTGCATCCTATGAAGGGAAGCCCCCTTCATGGATCAATGCCTTGTCGTGGCGAAGGGGCTTGAATAACTCAGAGAAGCTATGAGCTATGCCATGCAGGGCCACCCAAGATGGACAGGTCATAGTGGAGAGTTTTGACTAAACGTGATCCACCTGGAGAAGGAACTGGCAAGCCACTCCAGTATCCCTGCCAAGAAAACTCCATGGACAAAGACAACAGGCATATAAAAGTTATGACGCTGGAAGATGAGCCCCTCAGGTCGGAAGGCGTCCAACATGCTACTGAGGAAGAGCGGAGGACAAGTACAAGTAGATTCAGAGCTGATGAAGCGGCTGGGCCAAAGCCGAAAGGACGCTCAGTTGCGGATATGCCTGGAAGCGAAAGGAAAGTCCGATGCTGTAAAGAAAAATATTGCATAGGAACCTGGAATGTAAGAACCATGAGTGGAGGTAAGCTGGATGTGGTCAAAAATGAGATGACAAGAATAAATATCGACATCCTGGGCATCAGTGAACTAAAATGGAAGGGAATGGGCGAATTCAGTTCGGATGACTATCATATCTACTACTGTGGGCAAGAATCCTGTAGCAGAAATGGAGTGGCCCTCATAGTCAACAAAAGAGTGGCAAAAGCTGTAATGGGATGCAATCTCAAAAATGACAGAATGATCTCGATACGAATCCAAGGCAGACCTTTTAACATCACAGTAATCCAAGTTTATGCACCAACTACCGGTGCTGAAGAAAGTGAAATTGACCAATTCTATGAAGACCTACAACACCTTCTAGAAATGACACCAAAGAAGGATGTTCTTCTCATTACAGGGGACTGGAATGCTAAAGTAGGGAATCAAGAGATAAAAGGAACAACTGGCAAGTTTGGCCTTGGAGTTCAAAATGAAGCAGGGCAAAGGCTAATAGAGTTCTGTCAAGAGAACAAGCTGGTCATCACAAACACTCTATTCCAACAACACAAGAGACGACTCTACACATGGATATCACCAAATGGACAGCATCGAAATCAGATTGATTATATTCTCTGCAGCCAAAGATGGAGAAGCTCCATACAGTCAGCAAAAACAAGACCTGGAGCTGACTGTAACTCAGATCATCAGCTTCTTATAGCAAAATTCCAGCTTAAACTGAAGAAAGTAGGAAAAACCACTGGGCCAGTAAGATACAATCTGAATCAAATCCCTTATGAATACACAGTGGAAGTGAGGAACAGGTTTAAGGATTTAGATTTGGTGGACAGAGTGCCTGAAGAACTATGGATGGAGGCTCGTAACATTATACAGGAGGCAGCAATGAAAACCATCCCAAGGAAAAGGAAATGCAAGAAAGCAAAATGGCTGTCCAACGAGGCCTTACAAATAGCGGAGGAGAGGAGGCAAGCAAAATGCAAGGGAGATAGGGAAAGATACAGGAAACTGAATGCAGATTTCCAAAAAACAGCAAGGAGAGACAAGAGGGTCTTCTTAAATGAGCAATGCAAAGAAATAGAGGAAAACAATAGAATGGGGAAAACCAGAGATCTGTTCAAGAAAATTGGAGATATGAAAGGAACATTTCGTACAAAGATTACCATAATCAAGGACAAAAGTGGTAAGGACCTAACAGAAGCAGAAGACATCAAGAAGAGGTGGCAAGAATACACAGAGGAATTATACCAGAAAGATATGGAGGTCTCGTACACCCCAGGTAGTGTGGTTGCTGACCTTGAGCCAGACATCTTGGAGAGTGAAGTCAAATGGGCCTTAGAAAGCATTGCTAATAACAAGGCCAGTGGAAGTGATGATATTCCAGCTGAACTGTTTAAAATTTTAAAAGATGATGCTGTTAAGGTGCTACACCCAATATGCCAGCAAGTTTGGAAAACTCAGCAATGGCCAGAGGATTGGAGAAGATCAGTCTACATCCCAATTCCAAAGAAGGGCAGTGCCAAAGAATGCTGCAACTACCGCACAATTGCGCTCATTTCACACGCTAGCAAGGTTATGCTTAAAATTCTACAAGGCAGGCTTAGGCAGTATGTGGACCGAGAACTCCCAGAAGTGCAAGCTGGATTTCGAAAGGGCAGAGGAACCAGAGACCAAATAGCAAACATGCGCTGGATTATGGAGAAAGCTAGAGAGTTCCAGAAAAACGTCTACTTCTGCTTCATTGACTATGCAAAAGCCTTTGACTGTGTCGACCACAGCAAACTATGGCAAGTTCTTAAAGAAATGGGAGTGCCTGATCACCTCATCTGTCTCCTGAGAAATCTCTATGTGGGACAAGAAGCTACAGTTAGAACTGGATATGGAACAACTGATTGGTTCAAAATTGGGAAAGGAGTACGACAAGGTTGTATATTGTCTCCCTGCTTATTTAACTTATATGCAGAATTCATCATGCGAAAGGCTGGACTAGATGAATCCCAAACCGGAATTAAGATTGCTGGAAGAAATATCAACAACCTCAGATATGCAGATGACACAACCTTGATGGCAGAAAGCGAGGAGGAATTAAAGAACCTTTTAATGAGGGTGAAAGAGGAGAGCGCAAAATATGGTCTGAAGCTCAACATCAAAAAAACCAAGATCATGGCCACTGGTCCCATCACCTCCTGGCAAATAGAAGGGGAAGAAATGGAGGCAGTGAGAGATTTTACTTTCTTGGGCTCCTTGATCACTGCAGATGGTGACAGCAGTCACGAAATTAAAAGACGCCTGCTTCTTGGGAGAAAAGCAATGACAAACCTAGACAGCATCTTAAAAAGCAGAGACATCACCTTGCCGACAAAGGTCCGTATAGTTAAAGCTATGGTTTTCCCAGTAGTGATGTATGGAAGTGAGAGTTGGACCATAAAGAAGGCTGATCGCCGAAGAATTGATGCTTTTGAATTATGGTGCTGGAGGAGACTCTTGAGAGTCCCATGGACTGCAAGAAGATCAAACCTATCCATTCTTAAGGAAATCAGCCCTGAGTGCTCCCTGGAAGGACGGATCGTGAAGCTGAGGCTCCAATACTTTGGCCACCTCATGAGAAGAGAAGAATCCTTGGAAAAGACCCTGATGTTGGGAAAGATTGAGGGCACTAGGAGAAGGGGACGACAGAGGACAAGATGGTTGGACAGTGTTCTCGAAGCTACGAACATGAGTTTGACCAAACTGCGGGAGGCAGTGCAAGACAGGAGTGCCTGGCGTGCTATGGTCCATGGGGTCATGAAGAGTCGGACACGACTAAACGACTAAACAACAACAACAAATGAAGGGAAGCCCTTTTTAAAATTTCTATTATTCAAGACTATTTTTGCCAGAAGTGGCTTAGTCATGCTGGTCACATGACCTGGAAGCTGTGCGCCGGCTCCCTCGGCCAATAATGCAAGATGAGCGCTGCAACCCCAGAGTTGTTCGTGTCTGGACCTAATGGTCAGGGGTCCCTTTCCCTTTATGTAGACTCTGCTTCAAGGACAGGCAACCATTCTCAGCCACCTCCACCTCCATGCAAACCCACAAGGGCAACAGGCACATGGTGGGCATAGTTAAACTGCAGCAGTGCAAAGTTAAAACTATGGAACTCACTGCCACAAGAGGCGGTGATGGCCACCAATTTGGATGGCTTTATAAGAGGATTGGACAAATTAATGGAGAAGAGGGATCAGTCCATGGTAGGAGGCAGCAATGCTTCTGAATAGCAGTTGCTGGAAACCACAGGAGGGGAGGGGGCTCTTGTGCTTGAATCCTGCTTGGCGGTTCCCCATTGAAACATCTGGCTGGCCACTGTGAGAACAGGATGCTGGACTAGATGGGCCATTGGCCTCATCCAGGAGGCTCTCCTTATGTTCCTGGTCCTGCAGCCTGCAGATGGGCTTACCAAAGTGGAAGGGCCTTCTTAGCTCAGCCGTCAGATGAAACGAGTGAATACGGTAGTAAGAGAACCCATACAATAACACTGACACAAACTCCCACCCACTAAGTAGAATAATAGACGCATAACCACCCCACCCCACCCCACCCCATTCACCATTCCCCCCCTGCCCCCTTTTCCTTCTTCCTACTTGTTTAAACAAATTCATTAACCAAGAACTTATAAATTGACCACTAATAATGAAACATATGTTGTAGATATTTTTCCACATTTATTATGCTATTTTTTGTGATATACAAATGACATGAGAAAATTTGATATGCTTCTTTGTATAACATTATTCTTGTTTATAAAACCCAATTTTTTTAAAAGCTCTTCCTCTCTGCAAGCTCCCAGTTCATTTCCTTCTTTGACTCCTCTCATTCTCATTGTTCTTAGCACTTCTGCCTATCATACCTTCTCCCCTCGGGGTGCCAAAATTCTTCATAAACTTTAATTAAGGCTTCATAATATTCCATACAAGATAACCCAAGTTTATTTTTACAAAAACCTTTAGGATGAAAGACTCAATGTGCTGAGTCAATGAGGAATAGCCCTTTCTCTGTGAGGAGGCCACAAATATGGAGACGCCAGGCTAATCAACACACCTGCAAAGCCTCAGTCAAAGCCTTGCTGGGATCCTACCTGCCCTACATCGCTGGCTGCATATTGTCTCTCCAATCTGAAACTTGCAGGAGTTGGTCTCACAGTAAACCTTTGCTCATCTCCAGCCGCAGGAGAAATGTGGGTGTCTCAGCCTTGCCAAAGGGACTCTAAACTCAGGAACATGTGAGAAGCCTTGGATCCAGCTGTGGAACACTGCGAGTGCTTGCATTCTTGTTAAATGTGCAGGGAATACCTCACCCGTTCTCCATGTACTCACTTGTTTTTTCAGGGTACCCTCTAAAGTTACATGTATAATATTTTTTTCAAGTTAAAATTATAACAACCATTTCACATTATTAAACATGAGTCATCCTCTATTGAATTGTCTCTGACAAGACAAATAACGCCATTATCATTGGTATTTTCCCTCCACAAATATGCTTTTAAAAGAACAAATAAGTTTAAAGGAAATAACCTCTTTTTGACATTGATAAATAGGGAATAAGCAAAGGGAGAAAGTCCTGGCTGTGTTTGTTATGTACTTCCTTTTTTATTGTAAGTCTCTACTATTATTTCGTTATGCTGAATTGCAGTCTGAATGACAAATATTTCTTTAGGGAGTTGAAAGTGCCCTGAATAATATATCCCCATGGTTTTTGTGTTCCACAAAATAGTAAATCAAAATGGGTGGACCTCTGAAGGACAACCCAATTTGCCTGCTGCCTGAAATCAGTTTTTCAAACACCACGAGGCTTCCTATTCTGCATTGCTATCTTCCTCTCTCTCTCTCTCTCTCTCCTTGCTTTGCTCCACTAAGGTTGGTTGACAATTTTGTAGTATCTCTCCCTGTTGAGTGCAGGTCAGGTGAAAGGAGAGATGGGATCCTGATCCAAGTAAGTAGCACAGGAAAAATCACATTTCACAGTGCTCCTGATGTCTGTCTTTTCACCCTGTCAAGAGGAGAGAGGAGCAATGAATAAACTTCCCAAGAACAGTTCATATATTTTGGCCTCAGTTCCTGAAAAAAGCCCACAACCCACATCTTGTCCCTGTTCACATCTTTTGGGAACACCTTGTGAAAAAGTTGTTGTCCTTCTTCAGCGTTCCACTCCCTCCTTTAGAAGTTAAATCTGTCAGTGGGGAGTGAATGCCTTGATATTCTTCTGAATGAATATACAATACATGCACACACTTGAATGCCCATGCCCCATTTGGTAAGCAGACTGAGGGAGACCCACCTTGCCCCTTCTTGAACAGTTTACTGGCTTTTAGAGCGGAGTGAGGAACTAGATCCAGCAGGTGGGCTGTATTCTTATCCCCCTGCCTCCCTGAGCAAAGCATGGCAGGTAAGTGGAGCGATGGCATCAGGTGACCTATTCCTGTCCAGGTTGTAGGGTTGCCATATTTGGAAGAGCAAAAAAGAGGACACATTTGCCGACTTCTACTTTAAACTAGGGATCTCTATGATGACTCTCATCATGAAAAAGAGGACATATCCTGGAAAAAGAGAACATATGGCAACCCTACCAGGTAGTTTGACATCAAAGTGTCTGGGGCTCTACAGGTCCACCCACCTGCTGATCCACAGGGCCTGAAAAGCTCATGTTGGGCCTGCCATGTTGAGATGTTGCCCCGCCTGAAGCCATGTATCATGTTGTGTGTAGGGCAGGCGGAAATGACTTGGCCAAAATAAGCCTTGCCAAATGAACAGGAAGGGGGGGGGGAGCCAAATTGGTCCTGCAGGTCAGCAGCTCTCCCTTCCCCTCCCCTGCCTTCATCTTTGGTTTGTTTTCTTGATCAATTTGGAATCACTGCTGACCTGCTGACTGGAATTACTTGATCAATTTGGAATCACTGCTAGATGACTTGGGGCTTACCCCCCCCCCCGACCTCTCTCTTTCAGAAATGTAAGATGTGGAACAAAGCTCATCAGAATATGCCCCCCATTTATTTATTTATTGCCCCAGCCTGCACGTATCACTGTACTGTACTGAATGTGTGTGAAAGGTCATGCATTTCAGCTCTGAGTAGCAAAACACAGGCACATTTACAAATTCATGTGCAGGTGTGTGTGCGTGAGTGAGTGTGTGACCAGTTCCAGAAGGGACAACCGGTTAGGCTTCAACAGAGTGTAATGGATTGCTTCAGGTCATTTCAGAATGGGGGGGAACGATGACAAAATTGCCCCCCCCATCCTGTATTTTGCCAGAGCAAAAGTGGCAACTCTTCTTTCTTCTTCATGAACATCAAACTTGTTCTACTGGCAAAACCATAGTTTTATCACTACCGTAGATTATCTGCTGAAATTTGCTATTTCTTCCCATCAGATGAAATAAAGGCAGGAGAAGGGATGGTAGATATGGAAAATAACAGCATATTTTTCCTTTCCTTTCCTTTCCTTTTTGAGAGCCAAAATTTAAGATATGATAATCTTTATTGTCATTGCCCCCCTGCAGGAACAACGAAATTACTTGGCTGCTCCATCTACTCAGATAAGGCACTTCACATAAATTTAAAATAACTACAAGACATTAATTAAACAATACAATACGAAGTGGCAAGTAAAAATAAGATGACTTCAAAGTCCAGACTTTCCATTTAAGGCCGAAATTGCTCTAGGGAAGAAACTGTTCTTGAGATGGCTTGCTCTCGCCTTCATTGTTCTGTATCTCCGTCCCGATGGCAGGAGCTCGAAAAAGCGGTGACCAGGATGCGATGGATCTCTTGATATGTCTAGTGCTTTCCTGTGGCACCTGGTGATATAGATTTGTTCTAAGGTGGAGAGTGAGCAGCCAATATTGCTGTACCAAGAGCTCAAGTTCATCTGGTTTATTTCCCATGCTCTGTGCATTAGTATACAGACATTGAAGACCATTGATCACTCCCCCTAGTCTCTAATTTAAGAATTTTTTTCCTCCCACCACTAAGTCTGCGTGCTGTTTGCTCCATTTGGTCCTTGACATTGAGTTGCATGGCAAAAACATTCCTCCCAATCCTTGTGAGGTGCAGCCCATCACTTGCCAGAAGTCCATCTTCAAGAAACTGCAGACCGTGATCTAAGAATCCAAACCGTTCTTCTTGCACCATTTGCGAAGCCAGTTGTTGACTTCCCCTATTTTGCCCTCTCTCCCTGGGCCACATCGTTCAACTGGGAGGACAGATGAGATGACAATTTGTGCATTTAATTGCTTCAACTTCCTGCCCAGAGCCTCATAATCACTTTTGATCTTTTGAGGCTATGGCTTGCAGTCTCATTGGTTCCCACATGGTATTTGTCAGTGGGTTTTATGATTCCTTGCAGCCGTTCTGTTAAATCTTGGATCTTGGCCCCAGGGAGACAGCACACCTTTCGAGACATCTTGTCAGGCCCACAGATCACTGCTTCTGTACCCCTCACCACTACACGCCTCCTCATAGGCTTGGTCAGTCCATGTGCTGTCCCTTCCCAGGTCACTTGCATATTCCCGGAGGACTGACTTTGCTGCTGCTCTTCATATTTCTGATGAACTGTTTACCCATTACAGTGGTGCCTCGCTAGACGAAATTAATTCGTTCCACGGGTCAATTCGTGTAACGAATTTTTCATCTAGCGAGTCCGTTTCCCATAGGAATGCATTGAAACTTAATCAATGTGTTCCTATAGGCTCTGGGGGAATGGCAGCAGCATGCGACGGGGCTTCGGAGAAGGTCTCCGAAGCCCCGTCCAATGCCGGCTGTGTGCGAGGCGGCGGGGGGAGAAGCTATCTTCTCCCAGCCACCGCCTTGCCTGCCTCCCCTGACATGGAGCAGCTTTGGAGACCTCCGAAGTTGCGTTCAATGCCGGCTGTGTGCAGTGAGAGGCGACGGCGGAGGAAGAGCTTCTCCCACTGCCGCCTCCCGCCTGCCTCCCCCATGCCGGCTGTGCACGGCGAGAGGCGCTGGCGGGGGCCGCTGGTGTGTGGCAAGGCGGCGGGGGAGAGAAGCGCTTCTTCCCCCTCCGCCTCCCGCCTGTCTTCCGTGGCGGTGTGATGGCTCCGGGGGACGGAGCCGAATCGCAACGGGCGCTGCTTGCCCCCACATTTCGGCTCCGTCCCCCCTGGCAAAGGGAGATTAGCTGTCAGCTTCCCGCGCTGACAGCTGATCTTCCTTTGCCACTTTCTATGGCCGCGCTTCATAAGACGAAGCGGCGGTCATAGAAAATTTTGTTGTCTTATGAATGCCTCGCGCAACGCAAAATTCTTTCATCTAGCGAGTTTTTCGTTGTGTGAGGCATTCGTAAAGCGAGGCACCACTGTATTTAAGTCAGTGAGGTTAGTTGTATAAGTCCCTGAGAGGGTGGGCACAATGTGGGCACACACTTTAATGGAACGTAAAACATTCCTGTAAAAGAACCAGGTATAATCAGTGGCTGAGCTTCATGCTCTGGCACCGGGTGCGGAGAGCATCCTAACCCTAACCCTAACACGCTCCCATCATCCCCCCCCCTCCTAAGCGCCTGGGTATAATATTGCATGGCTTTCAGCAATATTACTTATAGGGTGAATTTCATATTGGATGCATTACTCCCCATTAAAACTCCCTCTAAAAGCAACAGTAGCTAGATGGTGAAAACACAAAGATTATTAACATTGAAGAGCAGAGTGAGGTCTTTCATTGAGAAATCTGTGGTAACTCAATGAAAGTTTGGTGTTGACAGACTGGGACTGTCTGTCAAGCTTCTGCAGTATACTTGAGTCTGCTCTTACATGTGAATACTTCTGGTTTTTGTACTTCTGGTTTTCCCATCACAAAAGTATGTTAGCTTAGAAGTGGGGAAATGGTAGTGAAGGAGGAGGAGGAGGAGGAGGAGAAGGAGGAGGAGGAGTTTGGATTTGATATCCCGCTTTATCACTACCCAAAGGAGTCTCAAAGCGGCTAACATTCTCCTTTCCCTTCCTCCCCCACAGCAAACACTCTGTGAGGTGGGTGGGGCTGAGAGACTTCAGAGAAGTGTGACTAGCCCAAGGTCACCCAGCAGCTGCATGTGGAGGAGCAGAGACGCGAACCCGGTTCCCCAGATTACGAGACTACTGCTCTTAACCACTACATCACACTGGCTTTCAGTGTGAGCTGTCTGGTGTTGAATTTAGTCGGTTCCAAATATATAATGGAATTTGGGGCTCAACTTGTATTGGATGTAGGATCCTGAAACTCTGAATCCATTGACGTTGCTGGAATTAACTGTATCTGAGGCAACTATCATGCTATATACAACTGCCAAAACGTCAATCCTATGTACAGTTATTAATGGGACTTATTATTTCATCCCATCAGGGTTCCTTCCTCTTTGTTTCCTGCTTAATTTTCTTAATGTTCAGCTGAACTTCCTGGAAAGCTCAGTTGGTTGGAGCAGATGCTGATACTTTTGATTCCCACATGGGACAGCTATATATTCCTGTATTTAAAAGAGTTTAACTAGATCAGGCATCCCCAAACTTCGGCCCTCCAGATGTTTTGGACTACAATTCCCATCTTCCCCGACCACAGGTCCTCTTAGCTAGGGATCATGGGAGTTGTAGGCCAAAACATCTGGAGGGCCGAAGTTTGAGGATGCCTGAACTAGATGGTCCTCAGGGTCCCTTCCAGTTCTACAATTCTATTATCCTAAGTGCCCTCCTTTCTTTCTAATTTGAGAACAAGTGGAAGGGTCAGTATTTTATTTTATTAAACATGGATTGATTTTTTTATTATAATAAAAAACACCCATGATTGTAGAGCTTGGGGAAAAGAATACCCCCCCCCAAAAAAAGCTGTCTGAGAACAAATTGGTGTGTGTGTGTGCATGCATCTCTGTCTGTCTGTCTGTCTGTCTGTCTGTCTGTCTGTCTGTCTGTACAGCACACTAAATTTAGAAAATAATTACTTTCACTTGCTTTAGCTGTATTCTTATTTGAGTACAACCCCCCCCCCACACACACACCATGGTGGCTTGTAATCCAAGGCAGCCATGGTGAAAACTGAAGCAGAGCACTCTTTATTCTGGATTAGTCCTTCCAGAACCCTTTGCCTCTGGCCCCCTGCTGGCATGCAGCCCCACAACATCAGCCTGGGGGAAGAGGACCCTTGACAGCAAAAGGCTGCCCACTCTTAAGGACTGGCTCAACAGCAGAGCGTCTGTATGGCATGCAGAAGGTCTCTGGTTGAGTCCCTGGCATCCCCAGGCAGAACTGGGAGAGAACCCTGCCTGAAACTCCGTGTGGAAAGTGCTGAGCTAGATGGACCAATGTTTGGACTCACTGGAAGGCCACTTCCTACATGTTCCTATGATATGACAGAGCAATAAACCCAACTGAAATGTCAACACATTTTCTTAATTTTTAAACTAATCAGGATATCTATCAGAGATGCAGCCAACCTTTTACAGACATCAATTTTCACAAATGAATGAATTTTCAAATAAAGTTCTGGAAAGTTTATAAATTTTGGCTACATTGTGTTCTGACATTTTAATTTCATGAAAGTATTTATGATAGCTTTTTGTTACCATAGCTTCCCTCTAGAAAAGTGTTAAAATCTCTTCTAATCCTCAAAATAGCAATCAGTGACAAGGGTTCCCTAGCTGAAATATCCCCAACTGAATTTAGGAGACAATATAATCAAGGAAAGCAGTATAGTCATGGTCTGCAAGCTGGCTGAGCCACAGAGACACCGATAATTCCCTAAGTTTTGGAGAGAGTTGCATTATTCATCAGGTGGTTGATAATGAGCTCACATTACTTGAAACTTTGGATCTGTTTAGAAGCCACATTGCACTTTATAAGACTTATCATAATGTGGGGGGGGGGGAAGGCTCTTCAGTACACAGCCTGGGCCTGACCTCTGATCACCTAAAATACGCTAGGTAAAGGTAAAGGTAAAGGGACCCCTGACCATTAGGTCCAGTCGTGACCGACTCTGGGGTTGCGCGCTCATCTCGCATTATTGGTCAAGGGAGCCGGCGTATAGCTTCCAGGTCATGTGGCCAGCATGACAAAGCCGCTTCTGGCAAACCAGAGCAGCACATGGAAACGCCGTTTACCTTCCTGCTGTAGTGGTTCCTATTTATCTACTTGCATTTTTGACGTGCTTTCGAACTGCTAGGTTGGCAGGAGCTGGGACCAAGCAACGGGAGCTCACCCCGTCACAGGGATTCGAACCGCCGACCTTCTGATCAGCAAGCCCCAGGCTCAGTGGTTTAACCACAGCGCCACCTGGGTCCCTAACATACGCTACCACAACACAAATAATGAATTCCTCACTATGGAGATAAAAGTATGATGCAGAGTATATGTCTTTTCAGTTATAAAAAGTCCTCTGTTGCCAAGCTAATAAAATGTGATAGGTCCCCCACCCCCAAGATTCTCTCGATAATTTTAAAAGTTTATGAATGCTTGGATGTCTGAAAAGGAATTAAATGGAAATTGTAAAAAGGAATCAGATGTGCTTTGTGTACCAATCAGCTGTTTTTCATAGCTGGGACGATCTGGTTTAGGGCTCTGAATGCAGATGTGAAATGAAGATTCATCAGCTTCTGATGCTGCTAAGGCCACTCAAAAGCAGTATAAGTGAGTGCAGTATAGAACTTGAGCTAAAGAGACTTCACCTTAGACTGGCCTCCCCTACCCAATGTCCTCCAGCTGTTGTTGAACTGCAAGCCCATAATCCCAGACCATTGGCTAATCTGGGTGATGCCAATGGAGCTGGCAGTCTAAGAACATCTGGAATTGGGGAAAGCTGGGTGAGATGCCATTTAAGAAAGGACCTACAAAAGTTGACAGATTTAGCAATGGTTATAATGCGCCTTAGGTGAGCTTTAATCATATAATTGTAGATTTTAAATTCTAGTCCAAATCCCTGCAATGCAGGAATCCTGCCCACAGTTGTCACAGCTGTATGGGCTTGAATCACCAACCTTCTGGTTAACAGCCAGATGACCTGGCCCATTGTGCCACAAGGCCTGTTGGATCCAATGCAACAGTTCACCTCGTGGGAGCCAGTGTGGTGGTGTTAAGAGCGGAAGACTCATAATCTGGGGGACCGGGTTCACGTCTCCACTCCACCAAAAATTGGGAGGGGACACCAAATTGGGAGGGGTGGCTAATACCCCAGAGGACAGATCACAATTCAAAATGACCTTAACAGATTAGACAACTGGGCCAAAGCAAACAAGATGAATTTTAACAAGGAGAAATGTAAAGTACTACACTTGGGCAAAAAAAGGAGAAAGGCACAAATACAGGATGGGTGACACCTGGCTTGAGAGCAGTACATGCGAAAAGGATCTAGGAGTCTTGGTAGACCACAGACTTGACATGAGTCAACAGTGTGATGCAGCAGCTAAAAAAGCCAATGCAATTCTGGGGTGCATCAATAGGAGTATGCATCTAGATCTAGGGAAGTAATAGTACCACTGTATTCTGCTCTGGTCAGACCTCACCTGGAGTACTGTGTCCAGTTTTGGGCACCACAGTTCAAGAAGGATACTGGCAAGCTGGAACGTGTCCAGAGGAGGGCAACCAAAATGGGAAGGGAGAAAGGTTGTTTTCTGCTGCTCCAGAGAAGCGGACACGGAGCAATGGATTCAAGCTACAAGAAAGAAGATTCCACCTAAACTTGTCTGCTTTAAGAGCTACACTAGAGATCTATTGTACCTTAGCTGTAGGTGTGGCTGAGGATTTGTCGCTCAGCAGAAGACAGGACACTCCATGGCTTTTTGTGATCCATGTCAGAAGTTCTACATCCCCTGTGGGGACCAATGGGGGGGGCAGCAAATGCCTGTCACACTCCCTGATGGGCTGCAGCGAGGGGCCAGGCCAGTTCAGGTGCTAAGGAACAAGACTCAGGAGGGCAGTGAGAAGTGACCTACAGATGGGCTGGAGGTTAGGTGACAGGCCAGGCGGGTGAGGAGCAAAGGACCAGTAATAAGGACAGAGTCGGAACAGAATATGTGCCCAAAGGGGCCTGTTCCTTCACCTTCAGTGGGACTGCCTGGAAATTAAGACATTTTGAGATTAAATTGGATCCGAAATACAAAAACATCATACCTGGTCACGTTGAACTTACACCACAACTCTTTTTACTCCCTATCTTTGAAGGGGCTAATAAACAGTGTGAAACAAAAGAGCTTGTCTGTTAACTGCAACCTGTCTATCCATTGTACCAAAATGGAAAGAATTCATAAGGATTCGTACAAAAACATCTGGAAATGGGCTATAGCCAAAAAGCTAACACACAATCTCCACGTTGCTATAAGCACAGAGAAACCAGACACTTTATGATTTGATGGCCTTTTATTTCATATATTAATGACAATCATGGGACAGGCCAATTATCATCCATTCAGCCACAGATATGGATATCATAGCATAAACAAATGAACATCACATAGCATTGCTGTGACAGGATGGTGGCCCTTCTCTTCATTTCTTTGGGAATGACCGCTCCTCACATAAAATGGGAGGCGCATTTTGCGTGGTCGCGGACAGCCCCCTTGACCCCAAAAGGCGACTCCCTGGAAGTTCGGATCTGGCACCACCTCACCAGGCAGGATGCAGGGGGTCTCTGCCTACCCCAGCCAACTGCCCAATCCTGCCTGGGGGAGGCATTTGCCAGGGGTCTGGCCAGGTAAGGGGAGGGTCTTACAGCTCACACAATAGAAGTTGAATCCTACTTACAGGCACCAGTTGGCTATGGAGCTTCTCCCACCCTCCACACCCTCAGGGACCATTTCATTGCAGCGCACTGACTTTCTGTTGCAGATTAACCTGCTTTTTCCACAGGTCGCTGTTGAAGGGCTGGAAAGGAATTTCCCTGCATTGGCAGGTTTCACCTTTCCCGTAGCAGTACGTCACAACTTTGACGGTGTCAGGCCTTGGGCAGAATTCTTTAGGCTATCTTCCCGATGGGAGGGGCGTGAGGCGGTGACCTCACCCCCTTTGCGGCGAGTTGAACGGGGTCCCCCCCTTAAGGGGTATGGGGGGGAAGCATTGTCCATGCCAAGAGGTTGACGTTGCTCCCCCCTTCCAGCAGCAGGCAGCGAACAGGGGGCGGGCTCTTTCTGCTTGAACATATGTTCTCCAGAGCCACCCCTACCCCCCATACATTCTGGATAACCCCGAAGCCTCCCAGAACCCCGGCTGGGGCCTGGGAGAGGATAACGCCCAATGCCTGAGCCAAGGTCTCCCTACATCTGAATCTCAATAAAGTTGTGGCCAATTTTTTAATCCCATAGCACGTTGTCTTGCAGCATTATTCCGCTCAGGGGTCGCCTGGGTTTGGGGGGACTCTGCCTGTCCACGCAAATTGTAGTCAAACATAACTATGCATATGTGCTAAGTTAGTGCACAAAGGAGTTAAGACAATACAGCTGGATTCCTAGACTCAGCTGTCACACCCCCTCTTCTCTGACAAGGGAGGAAGTGAAGCCGCCTCTTCCTGTTCCCTTTCTCTCCATGCCATGTAACTCACCAAGGAAGATGTGCCTAAGCAAGCTCCAAGCTTGGAGCATGTGTTTGAAACTATCTTTCTGTATTTTCTACCCCATAGTATTCTGCCTATGTTCTCCTTGCTGCTGCTTGGATAAATGCATGAATTTGACCTTTGAATCTGTAAGCAAAGCATTTTTAAAAAATATATTTTTATTGAGTTTTCAAAAGTTTAACATGTATATTTCAATACATAATTTTATCTTTCTCTGAATTCCCATCCCATTTTCTATTGTGTTTCAATTTCTCCTCTTCTGCTGCATAATACCTTCTAAAGCATGTTAAACTCACTTAGCATTGGAGAGTGAGTTTACCCTGCTGTGCTTTGAATCCAGGCACCCAGCCGATTATTTTGTTATTTACTGCACACACAATGATTCATATTTTCCTCACACAATTTCCACTACGATGGCAAATGAAATTCTACTCAGACTCATTCTGATCACTTGTAGTTGCACAATGAAATGAAATGAAACCAACAAGCATTAGAATTTTTAAATGACTTATAATTGAACAGTGCCACTGAGGGCTACAGAGATCGGAGAGTGGGGGAATCTGTGATGTTTCCTTTTCATTATTATGCTTTATGTTTTCATTTTTAGCTTTGTAAACTTATAGAATCCAATCATCCTTTTTAAAAAATAAAGAATTAATGGAAGGCTGCATTCCAAAGCAACAAATAGAGGGTTGGAAAGGGGCAAAGACCACAGTCAGGCAGGGTCACAACCCACAGTCTTCAGGCAGGGTGGTAGTGCTAAAGGAAAGCTGTTTGGACTGATAAAGCTTGGCTTTAAGGGCATTATGGGGCCTGGTGTGTCCCAATTAGTTTGTAAAATCAGCTGGCACTGTGCAAGCCAGAAGATCATCTGATTCGCTTCTGTGGCCCTCCATTTTCTGCTGGACTCCAACTCCCATTTTTCCTGCCCATTGGCCATGCTGAATGGGGCTGATGGGAATTGGAGTCGCAACAATGTCTAAAACAGTGTTTCTCAACCTTGGGTCCCCAGCTGTTTTTGTACTACAACTTCCATCATCCCTGGCCACTGGTCCTGCTAGCTAAGGATGATGGGAGTTGTAGTCCCAAAACAGCTGGAGACCCAAGGTTGAGAAACACTGATAGAAGGTCACAAATTTCTCATTCTTGCCCTACGGCCTCATCCACCTGACCTCCTGAAGAGCCAGAGTGCAGATGCTGCATGAAGGAAGGCTCTGGAGACTGGCTGCTCATATCCTTACATTGCTAGCGGTGGAGTTCAGCTGTTCAATGACCAGCCATGCCCAGACGGGGGTGGGATTATGATATCACCAGCTCTGCATTGTAGTACATGTATCATCTTCTGACTCACAGTGACACCCACCAGTAAGGCCACTGACTCCCTCTCCTCCAACACACCTCATTGGCTGCCATGATTGTTTTTGCCCTCACTGCTGCTTCACCAGATCCTCAACCTCCCAATGCGTGAGTTGACGGGTGATTCCCCACCCCACCCCACCCCCGAGATTGTAGGAACTTGGTGTGGTTCAGAAAGAAACGGATCTTGAATTCAGCAAGAGCCCCGTCTTTGGTCATTCATTTGTGATAGCGGTTTAATCACACCAACATCTCATCATTTGATGCTTACCATTTAATAAGCAATGAGCATCCATGCTCATGAACTTGATTCTGAATGCTCATTGAAGACATCCAAATGACTAGCATTAAAAGATTCCAAGGAGCATCTCTGTCTCTCTATCTAGCTATGAATCACAGTCTCTTTAAATTACTTCTGTCCATTTGAGATTATAATGCTAGTAAATTCTTTATCACATTCTTATAACAGCTAGCAGCTCCTTAGCAGATAATAGTGATTTCTCTGTAAAATCTCCCTCTATTTTTAAGTCAGCACATGTGATTGTGTTCCATTAAATTTGAGTGTAAGTTCATTGCATGGACTATACTGTAGCTCCTCCAGGAACAGAAGAACTGGGTCTTTTAAAGGTAGGATGTAATCAACTTGTGCTCTTAAACTTTCATGTCTTTTTAGGTAGAAACACATGGCCAAATATGGTGACAGCTACTTTCCCTTCTGCTGGACTGCAATGATTTGCCTTGTTTAGTTTATAACACTCCATAGAATCATAGAGTTGGAAGAGACCACAAGGGCCATCCAGTCCAACCCCCTGGGAAACTTTCCCATTTCCTATACTCCAGGGATGGAGAACATCTGGATCTCCAGACATTGTTGGACTCCAATTCCCATCAGCCCCCAGCCAGCATGGCCAATGGTCAAAGATGATGGGAAATGTGGTCTGGAGCGATGCCGGTTCATCACTTGGCTTTGAATTCCCATCATCTCTGAGCTGCATATCCAGCTATTCAGTGTTGCTGATAGTGTTTAGATTTGCAAATGATATATAATAAGCACAATCAGTTTCATTCTGAGGCATAGCATTCTATTAAATGTTTTCCCCCAATTTTTTAAAAGCTATTTTTGAAGTTGTTGATCCACCTCAATCACCATGAAGAAAATGAAAAGGATCTGTTATTTATGGCTAAATGCTATATAATTATTTTCCACAAAGGGCATCAAAGTTCATTCCATAACTACTACTCTGCCATGAAAGATCCTCTTTTTGCTTGAAGAGCGGGAAACAGATAATTTGGGTATTAATAAGGACTGCATAATATGTACACCAGCTATTTGACGACAAGAAGGTTACACATCCAGATGGTTGGATACCATTTCATGATAGCACTGAGAGGAGGGGGACATATATTCCCCAAATGTTTATACAGACAAAGTCTGAAGTGAAGGTAATGAAACATGAAGAATTGACAGGAGTAATTAAAGCCAGGGGAATATGAATGAGACTAGTGAAGGGCATGGCAGCCAATTCTTCCCCATATCAGTGTCAAAATACTTACACCAAACGACAGAGAACTTGGAAGAGGGCGACTGGTTAGAGAAAAGATTTATGCTATGCTGTACAAATAATATAATCTACCTTCCTTAAAACTCAGTCATGAAGATATCATAAAACCCTTTAAAGCCATCTTCAAAAATGCATACAGAATCATCATTATGTAGCCATTGTTAATAATATCTCTTCCACCTTCAACCCTTTCCTTGTACTTCCAAAGGGGGAGTGGTGTCTATTGAAAAGAGGAGCATCAACAGGTGACCATGTCAGACCATGTCAGACCACTGGACCATCTAAGCAGGTTTTCTGTATTCTGATAGGCACCTGTTCGCCAACCCATTAGGCAAGTGGAACCCTTTGCCGCAGGTGGCAGACCATGAGTTAGGGTCCCCTGGCTCACCCACGTCTGCCAGCTCCACCCACCAAGAGAACCACTCAGTGCTGTTTTCCCAGCTGGCCAATTTAATGTTGCTGTGGTGAATGGAACTGTGGTGAATGGAACCAGCCACTACAGCCCTAAAAAACCAGCCACTACAGCAGCAGCTAAAAAAGCCAATGCAATTCTGGGCTGCATCAATAGGAGTATAGCATCTAGATCTAGGGAAGTAATAGTACCACTGTATTCTGCTCTGGTCAGACCTCACCTGGAGTACTGTGTCCAGTTCTGGGCACCACAGTTCAAGAAGGATACTGACAAGCTGGAACGTGTCCAGAGGAGGGCAACCAAAATGGTCAAAGGCCTGGAAACGATGCCTTATGAGGAACGGCTTAGGGAACTGGGTATGTTTAGCCTGGAGAAGAGAAGGTTAAGGGGTGATATGATAGCCATGTTCAAATATATAAAAGGATGTCATATGGAGGAGGGAGAAAGGTTGTTTTCTGCTGCTCCAGAGAAGCGGACACGGAGCAATGGATTCAAACTACAAGAAAGAAGATTCCACCTAAGCATTAGGAAGAACTTCCTGACAGTAAGAGCTGTTCAGCAGTGGAATTTGCTGCCAAGGAGTGTGGTGGAGTCTCCTTCTTTGGAGGTCTTTAAGTGGAGGCTTGAGAGCCATCTGTCAGGAATGCTTTGATGGTGTTTCCTGCTTGGCAGGGGGTTGGACTGGATGGCCCTTGTGGTCTCTTCCAACTATGATTCTATGATTCTAGCCCAGATACAGCTGCCTAGGACTCTAAGAGCAGCAGCACCCTCCCTCCCGCTGAAGCAAAGTGGCTCTAGTGCTCATAAATCCCTGCCTCCCTTAGCTGTGCCTTGGGCCAAGGAAGAGGCCTTCTGTGGAGTGAGGTGTTTGGGGCGAGGCAACCCTGGAGAGCAGCAGGAAGGACACCATGTCTTTCAGAGCAAGACAGTACTGAGGTTGGAGGAGGTGGGGGCAGGTGGTTAATGGGGGGGTGTGCAGTTGTCACTGTGCATAGGGAAGTAGAGGCAGCTGGTCTGCCTCTGGTCAGGTGGCAGAATGTCTTGTGCCAGACTTGGAGGCCTTTATAAGCATCACCTGTTACCTGATCCTTTTAACCGGAGGTGCCTGGCATTGGATTTGGGTCATTTGGCACACAAAGCATGTGCTCTGCTACTGATCCAGGGTATCTCCCCTTGATAGGAGTTTCAGCTGAAGGAGTTGAGGCTCATACTGTGGCTAAGGACTTAAATAAATAGCATGAGTCAATGATGCAGACACTGTCTTAAAGAGGAATGCCAACAGCTGCACCTGTGATTAAAAGAAATGTGAAAGTTGCTTTGGTTTCTCAGACCCCCTGTTCTAGAGAATGGAATCTACTGAAAATATTTTTCCCCTCTGCTCTAACCTAACCTCGTTTTCTTGTTTAAGAAAGCCAGAAACTTAAACTGTCATCAGAAACCAATCTGTCAAGGCAGAATGAAACTCTAAAAAGAGAGAAAAATATTTCATTTGGTGCATGAGGCTTAAAATAAGCTCTTTGCTTGTGCAATTTATTTCTCTATTTACTCTGTTTCACATGGCTCATATTGACAAACCAGAGTGGGAAATATGAAAGACTACAGTGTGTAAATCGTTTTACACTCCATCTGAAATCTAAATGTGTTTTAGAAAGATTTCCCTTCTGTGTACAAAGTATAAAGCCACTGATTGTTCCATTGCTTTGGACAGCAGAAGGCAGCAGAATGTAAATACTTATTTACATTCATACTAATTATATAAGAGCCTTCAAGATATTTCTGATACAGTTGTGCTCTGTTTTCATGTGAGGGAATCAATACTGCTATTTTTATTTTTCCTGCCTTACAGAGAATTTGGGGGGGGGGGTGTCAGTAGGTCTTGGAAGAGATTGTCCCCATTTGAAGAAGCATCAGCAGAGCACCTTCAGAGACCACCAGTTGAACTAAGGCAGGAAGGATTCGTTTCATCCCCAGCCATTTGTGATCTCCCCACCACTTATGGGGCAATCCTATACATATACTCCTCACTGAGTTCATATATGCAGCCCATGTGCTCCACAGGGGGTAGAAGAATGAATCCCATCCATCTTGTGAGCCCCCATACACACATTGAACATCTCTGCAAGAAGGAGGCCTATCTCCATACAGGTTAGTCATGCCACACAAGGCAGCATTTATTTTCATGTGCAACCAAAAACATTGAATATGGGCTGTGTGTGGCTGCAGTGAGGACTAGCTGTACCTGCCCTCTATGTTTTACTGTCTTCTTTGAATGCCCCAATGACCATAGAATCATAGAGTTGGAAGAGACCACAAGGGCCATCCAGTCCAACCCCCTGCCAAGCAGGAAACGCCATCAAAGCATTCCTGTCAGATGGCTGTCAAGCCTCCACTTAAAGACTTCCAAAGAAGGAGACTCCACCACACTCCTTTGTAGCAAATTCCACTGTCAAACAGCTCTTACTGTCAGGAAGTTCTTCCTAATGTTTAGGTGGAATCTTCTTTCTTGTAGTTTGAATCCATTGCCCCGTGTCTGCTTCTCTGAAGCAGCAGAAAACAACCTTTCTCCCTCCTCTATATGACATCCTTTTATATATTTGAACATGGCTATCATATCACCCCTTAACCTTCTCTTCTCCAGGCTAAACATACTCAGCTCCCGAAGCCATTCCTCATAAGGCCTTTGCTCATTTTGGTTGCCCTCCTCTGGACACGTTCCAGCTTGTCAGTATCCTTCTTGAACTGTAGTGCCCAGAACTGGACACAGTATTCCAGGTGAGGTCTGACCAGAGCGGAATACAGTGGTACTATTACTTCCCTTGATCTAGATGCTATACTCCTATTGATGCAGCCCAGAATTGCATTGGCTTTTTTAGCTGCTGCATCACACTGCTGACTCATGTCAAGTTTGTGGTCTACCAAGACTCCTAGATCCTTTTCACATGTACTGCTCTCAAGCCAGGTGTCACCCATCCTGTATTTGTGCCTTTCATTTTTTTGCCCAAGTGTAGTACTGGTACTTTACATTTCTCCCTGTTAAAATTCATCTTGTTTGCTTTGGCCCAGTTGTCTAATCTGTTAAGGTCATTTTGAAGTGTGATCCTGTCCTCTGGAGTATTAGCCACCCCTCCCATCTGCAAACTTGCTCAGGATGCCCTCAAGCCCATCATCCAAGACCCTTTCGCTTCTTGCTAGAGACAACACTTTCAAGTCTTCCTCTATCATTCAATACCATTTCTTGCCTTTGACCACTGCCCCCGATGGTGGTGGTGGTGGTGATGTTATTCATACCCCGCCCATCTGGCTGAGTTGCCCAAGCCACTCTGGGCAGCTTCCAACACATATAAAAACATACTAAAACTTCAAACATAAATAACTTCCCTGAACAGAGATGTCTTCAGATGTCTTCTAAAAGTTGTATGGTTATTTATCTGCTTGACATCTGATGGGAGGATGTTCCACAGGCCACATCCCATCTAGTTCAGCACTCTGTCCTCACAGTGGCCATCCAGATGCCTCTGTGGGAATTCTGCAAGCAGCATCCGCGCCCATCCACATTCCCTTATCTGCAGTTCCCAGAAAGAGGCCTGACACCTCCAACAGGAGAAGATTCAGGACAGGTAAAAGGAAGGACTTCTTCATGCACCACATAGGTAAACTATGGAACTCACTCCACAGGAAGTGATGACCATTAACTTCGATAGTGTTAAAGGAGGACTAGACACATTCATGGAGGAAAGCTCAGGGAATGGTTACTAACCAGGATGGCTCTGTTCTGCCTCCACAGTCAGAAGCAGCAATGCTTCTGAATCCTAGTCACTGGAAACTGCAGGAAGGGACATCTGCTTTTGTGCTCAGATCCTGCTTGCAGTTTTCCCACTTTGAGAACCGGATGCTGGACTAGATGGGCCAGTGGTCTGAGCCATCGGGCTCCTCCTAGCTTCTTATGAGACAGTGCATGAGGTTGAGGTGCATGGACCACCCTCATGGTCCCACCCCTCCCTGCTTGAAGACTACATCCTAAAACTTCCGTGTTTCTCCAAAAATATTTTTCCTCAAAACAAAAACAAAAGCACTATGCCTTATTTTCAGGAGATCTCTCCCCCCCCCTCTCCTCCTGCCACGGCCAGCATTGCTGCTGTGCCTCTCACTAGGTCTTATTTTCGGGGTATGGCTTATATTCCTTGAATGCTTAAAAATCCTGCTATGGCTTATTTTATGACTACGTCTTAAAATAGGGGAAAGAGGGTTTGTCCCGTCCCGTCCCACCCCCGCCATCCACACAGGAAGAGATCATGCCTCTGGTTTTGGAATGAAATTCTTCCTAATCCCATTACCATTTTAATTGTCCCACGTTTTAACTGTATTTCTGGTCCAATGAGAACTTGTCACTATAGATTTATTATCACCCCCCTCCCCGGGTCGCCTATATTTATTTTGCTTAAGCAGCTTGATTTTTTATAAAGGACAATATTCAAACCATATCCCTTCAAATAATTCTCAACTTCTCCATGCCTTCTCTCCTACTCCCCCCTATGCCTCATTACATGAGATAAAGTCAGTTAGCAAGGGAATGTCTATTTTGGCAAACACTATGAGGTAAATGATAAAAGTTCTGGAAATATTGTGATTTCAAAAAGAATAGATCTTCCTTAAAACATAAGCATATGGGAGAAACAATGGATATTACTGTAATATGCTATTCAAAGCTGCTATCTGCGCTTTTAAAGAAAGATAACAAGTTTGAATGAGATGCTTCTGAAATGATACACAATGCATTTTGTAGTGAGTGATCATACAGTTCAAGCTACCTTGTTTAATTCTCACCCCCCCCCCAATGACCCCACCCAGGCAACATACTCTGGGCTTAATTTTTAATTTTGTTTTTCTCCTAGAAAATTGGAAACATGTATACAGTAAGGCAGTAAGTCTAAGCCTCTTCATTTGGCTCCCTGGACTTCCCTCAGGCTATAAGCCCCACCTCTTACCCCCAGGCCATGCTGCTCACCAGCCCCACTTTACTCCTTGCCAGGCCCCCCCCAAAGGCCATTTTAGTGGCAGGGATGTACATTCCAAGCCACTGCATTTGGGGTAAATGAAAATGACGGATAAGCATTGCCGATGGCAGTTGAACTGGCTGCCCATTCAAAAGTGTTGCTGCCCCATGTGGAGGGCCATAAGTGATGCTGCTGCTGTGGTGAGTGCAATGGTGGGAGGGGTTGACAACACCCCCCCTCCCAAGACATGCCTCCCCTTTTCTTTCCGGCCAAGCACATAAAGCTGAATTTGCATGAGTTAAATGTGCTTAAACTGCAAGTCACCTGTACCAAAATGTAATTAGGTAAGGTTTTGGGGAGAAGATGATTGGCAAGGTCTGAACCCCTTTTATGGCCTTTAGAATAAATACAGATATTGATCAATCATGATAGCCAGATCTCATGCACCTACTTAGAGGTGCATTGCCCATACAAGTTTTCTCCAAGGACATCTAAAAAGTATAGTCAGAACTGAGACTAAGGACTGCAGTTCATGAGTTTCCCTTGTGCCATAATTAGTGACCTTGTTTTGTGTGTTTTTCTTACCACTGGTGGCAAAGCCATGAAATTCAGAAAAGTGTCTCCAAAATGATTGGTATATGTCAGTACATAAGTTATTTAACCCTTGTACGAGTTTACTGAGCGCATGTGGATTAGTTGAGCTTCAACTGTTATTTTACTAGGCTGTTTAAAATTCAGCCATTGCCCAATCTGATATGCATTCTTTTTATGAATCACAGATGTTGGCTGTCCTTGTTTAAATGATACATCATTGCTGCGCACCTCACAAGAAGGCAACTAACTCATTGTTCTGAATCTCAGAGCCATTTGGGTGAGAGTGCTAAAAATTACATTGGTGAGTCAGTGCAGTGTAGTGGTCGGTGTGCTGGATTAGAGAGATCTGGGCTTAAATCCAATTTGTACAAGAAGCTTGCAGAAAGATCAGCTGCCACCTGTCAATCTGACCTCTCTGGCAGGGTTGTTGTGAAAATTGTCCCTAGAGCCCCTACAAGAGCAGAACAAAGCCAAGGCCAGTCTCCCTCCAGATGTTATGGACCACAACTCCCACCCTCCTTGGCCATTGGCCATGCAGGTTGCTGAGAATTGGAGTCCCAAGCAGGGGGGGGCGGGCACTGGGCTGCACTTAAGCTGACCTAAGACCTGAATACTTTCTGCTAGCTCTCTATTTTGTATCCATCCACTGGAAAGAGCTCTAAAGCTATCTGGAGTTATTGGATGGACTATGGGAGACCTTTGTCTTCTTTGATATATTTAATGTAATTGTCCCCCCTCTCTTTCCAAGCAGATTTAGCCAATGAGCTCTATAAATAATGGTTCCTGGTGACTAACTGTCACTTCCATCCTCACATATTTCCAAGCCTTTGCTAACTCAGCAAGGGCACATTCTGCACTTCGACAGAAAATAGCCTGATCACATCCTCTCTCTTTTTTTCCAATCTGATAACTGAAATATAATAGCACATGGTTTCCTCTGGACCACTCTTCTGATGAAAAATAGAGCTGGCATCCATGGGTTTTTTCTAAATGCAACCTTTGGACATCTGTTTCTTGTTCCAACAGTCTCAGCCATTTTATCATCCTTTGTTAGACACAGCACAAATCAGAGACATACTGAAGGATTGCAATGGTGTTTAATTCTTATGGGGCTGGGAAGAAAGATCATAAGGAAGATGAAATACAGTAATGGCTTTATATGGAGGGGCTCATAGCAGCAACACCCCAGCAGAGATGGCTTCCTGCTTAGTCACAGCTTAGGAGGTCCCTGCCTCTCAACTTCTGTCTGCTTTCTAACCCAGCTGTCACACAACCCACCTAGCTATTGTCCTTCTATTTGCCACCCACCGGGGGGGGGGGGGAGGGAGGAGCCCACCTATTTATCCTCCAGCACAGGGTAATACTAATGAAGGTACTTAGCTAGCAAGCTGAGTCATTATCTTAGAATTGAATCTTCCATCAGATTTTAACCCTTGATGAGTACAGGACCCCAAGAATTGGGAAGCACTCAAAGCATCGTGCAGACTGACCCCCTGAACCTACAACATAGAATCATAGAACCATAGAGTTGGAAGAGACCACAAGGGCCATCCAGTCCAACTCCCTGCCAAGCAGGAAACACCATCAAAACATTCCTGACAGATGGCTGTCAAGCCTCTGCTTAAAGACCTCCAAAGAAGGAGACACTCTCTGTGTGTATCTCTGTTTATATTCTGGGATAGCTCAGTTGGTAGAGCATGAGACTCTTAATCTCACATTTGTGGGTTCAAGCCCCAACTTTGGCAAAAGAGTCCTGCATTGCAGGGGATTGGACTCCATGACCTCCATGGTTCATTCCAACTCTACAACTCTTTGATTCTATGATTATATCATTCTGCCCTGTCCCAAGATAACAAAAAGCAAAGCAGCAAACAACAACACTACAGCAAAACAGAGCACAATTCAATTTAATCTGATGGCATTTCTCCTTTATTCCTCTACTTCAGGGACTGGCAACCTAAGGCCCATGAGCCGGAAGTGGCCCATGGAGGCCATTTAACTGGCCCACAAGCCGCTCCAGAACCGAGCCACCCGCACAGCAAGGCCTCACGTGCTGCACTAAAGCGGTGCAGCATGGCGTGGGGACTCTCTTCCGCGGCTCCGAAAATCGCTTCTGCACATGCCCAGATGCCAGAAATTGCATCTGCACATGTCCGCGGCACCGGAAATCACTTCTGTGCATACCCAGGCGCTGAAAATCACTTCTGTGCAGGCATCTGGCCATGCACAGAAGCGATTTCTGGCGTCGCGCTGCGCCGGCCAAGCCCACAGAAGATCTCCGCGAGAGGGATCCAGCCCATGGCCAGTAAGCCTTGCTGACCTCTGCTCTACTTCATCCTGATAGGTCAGACCCCGAAAGGCCAGTTACTCAAATCTGGACTTTGGTGGATCTTTGGTGGGAAGAATTTCATAATTTGGGGTGGGATAGTGGAGCAGTCACCAAGAACAGCTGTTCCTCCCCCCTCCCCATAACCCTTTGGGGTCCGATTCCCTGTGTATGCAAAAGGGACCCTAAATTGTATCCTTTCTCATTATTCTTCCAAGATTGTCAAGGGTGGACCAATACAATTTTCAAAACAAGTCTCATTCCAGCCTCAAGTCAAGGCTTAAAATTAGGTTCCTCTGCCATGGACTTTGATCTAATGCATTCACTCATGCCGCTTGAGTTTCAGTCAGATGAATAGATTTGACATATTCCTTATTTAAGGAGAAGGGAAACATTTTCAAATGGTTTTTATGGCATGTCTAGTTTCCTCCCCTCTCCCCCCGAGGAGAATGGGAAATCAATGTTGCTGCCATCTGTGGAAAGGGGCTATGGATTATTTGTAGACTTGTGACAGTTCCTGGCATACATCATTTTGCAATTCAATTATGCAGTTTGTGATTCTGCAGGAAGGGATATTGATGGCTTTTGAACCAACTCATGGAAGGGATTCGAGCCAAACGCTGGGCCAAACAGCAAAAAATACCGTATAGCAGCAGATTTGGGGGGCTGGTGAAATCCTGAGGTCAAGAGACTGAGCTCTGAACTACATATCTTGTTCAACATCTTTATAAATTACTTAGATGAAGGATTTGAGGGAATGCTCATCAAATTTGCTGATGGCACCGAACTGGAAGGGTTAGCTAATATGGCACAAGACACAATCGGAATTCAAAATGACCTGAACAGATTGGAGACTTTGGGCCCAAATTAACAAAATGAATTTCAATAGGAACAAATGTAAGGTTCTGCTCTTAGGCAGGAAGAACCTGATGCATAAGAAGCTGGTAAAATGCGGGCTAGACAATGCTACCATTCAGTGCTCATCAATGGCTCCTCTTCATCTTGAAGTGACTAGTGGGGTGCCACAGGGTTCTGTCTTGGGCCCAGTCTTATTAAACATTAGGAAGAACTTCCTGACAGTAAGAGCTGTTTGGCAGTGGAATTTGCTGCCAAGGAGTGTAGTTTGAATGCATTGTAGTTTGATGCATTCAGCCCACCCTCTTTCTCTGTTCCCGTCACTTCCACCCCCCTACGCTCCTGTGCAGAGGGAATAGGCAGCCCCTCCCCTTCAGTCCTGGAACTGCTCAAGAGGTGCTGAGTCTCCCTGCATGCCTCCGAGACCCCCTCCGCCTCAGAGTGTTCTTCCGTTAACTCCTTATCTCCTGCTTCTCTCCCTTCCTGCCTGTCACTGCCTAGAGACTCCCCTTCGCCTTGCTCCGACCCTTCCCTCCTTTCCAGTCCTCTCAGGGCCGGCCCTACGGCAAGGCTGGGTGGCGCAGGGCGCCAGGGCACCGGGGCGCCAGGGGGGCGCCGCACTGCTGAGCCCGCGGATAGCCGCACTGTGTCCGCCAGACAGCCGCGCTGGGAAACGGGGCGGGGGGCGCCGGAGGGATCTTCGCACCATGGTGCCAGGGCGCCAGATATGCTTAAGACGGCCCTGAGTCCTCTCCCTGGCAGCCCCGTGTCAAACGACCTTCTCGGAATCCTGCTTGCTCATCAAGAATGTTTTCTTGTTGTAGCCAGTATTGGAATTTCCACTGCAAGTGTCTTGCTACAATTTACTTATTATGTTGAGAGGACTGATTGGTCTATAGTTGGCAGGATCATCTTTTTTGCCTTTTTAATGTATTGGGGCAATTATTGATAGTCCCCAGTCTTCAGGAATATATCCATAGGTTTCTATGCCAGGTTAGGGAATGGCAGGCAGGTTATTTCATGTGAGCACTAAAGGTCCATATAATCCCCTATTGGGATTCAGGTAGTGACCATCGATTTCTAATGTGGTACCCTCTCTGCCAGCATGGCTAGTGGTCAAGGAGGTGAGAAATCTGGAGGGTACTGCATAGACTACCCCTGTCCTAGGAAGTCTAATGCCATGTTATTAGCAGACTTTGGGCTCTTAAATTTGAGTGGTTCCCAGTGTGATGCACCTCCATTCTCCAGCATTGTGGTGGCGCTCAGTGCGGCTGAACCAGTCATGCTACCTGAAAACTGCCTCTGGCCACTTGGCATGAGTCTCGCTCTAAATCCCTAGATTCAGTGACATCCAGTAGTGAAGTATCTTTTATAGCACTTGCTCTGCAATCCCCACTAAGGGGGGCTAATTTTCTTTGATCCAAGCATGTGTTGGGGGCTACTGAAGAAGGAAGGGGCTCCTTTTCCCAAGGATTCCCCACCAGGTTCTGGGAGATAGCAGAAGAAAAAGTTACAAGGAGCCAGTGTGGTGTAGTGGTTAAGAGCCGTAGACTTGTAATCTGGGGAACTGGGTTTGCGTCTCCACATGCAGCTGCTGGGTGACCTTGGGCTAGTCACACTTCTTTGAAGTCTCCCAGCCCCACTCACCTCACAGAGTGTTTGTTGTGGGGGAGGAAGGGAAAGGAGATTGTGAGCCGCTTTGAGACTCCTTTGGGTAGTGATTAAGCGGGATATCAATTCCAAACTACTACTCCTCCTCTTCTTCTTCTTCTTCTTCTTCTTCTTCGGGGGACTTAATCTGTCACTGCCCTCATTCGTGATAAAATCCTCTGGCAACTGTAGTTGCCAATCAACTCTGCAATGAAGTCATTTCCCATTAGTGATGGTGGGGGCATGTTCTGCTGACCAGCACATTCACACCCAGGGGTCCCAACAGCTCCCAGGTTGCATGCTGCCAGGTGCCTGGGAGGTAATGAGATAGTCGGTCTGCTGCTGCTGCTGCTGCTGCTGCTGCTGCTAACTTTGCCTGGCTCAGCTGGGAAAATTAGGAATGCAGCACCTATGAGATGGATGCTGAAGATAAATGGCAGCCAAAATGCCAATCATTTCTGGAGCTTCTCTGAAACGGGGGTTGTTTCAACTCCATCAGCTATTGGCATGGGGGAAGTGATGAGGTGTCTTCATTTCCCCACACAGTCCAAGCAATCTGCTGATTCATGGGAGGTTTTTGTATTAAAACAGGGACACGGGCACCTTGGAGATCTCAGAGGGAGCAGCGGAACTGTTCGCCTGGTTTTTATTTTTTATTTCATGAAATCGATGTACCCCTTGATTGCTCATAAGCACGCAAACCTCAAAGCGATCTACAAAAAGAACAAGGCAACAAAATTGTCCATAAAAAGTTTAAAAACAGCTATTTAATTCATCCAAAAAAATGAAATCAATGTTGAAATCAACATTAAACTAAAAGCTAGATTGAAAGACATGTCAGCATTCTATATATCTGGGTAGGCTTGCCTAAACAAAGATATTTTTAGCAAATGCCAAAAAGAGTACAGTGAATGCGCCTGCCTGATGTCATTAGGCAGGGAGTTCCAAAGTGTAGGTGTTCTCATGCTAAAAGTTAAATTTCTTACAAATGTGGAATGGGTATTATGTGGCACACATAGCAGTACCATTTCACAGACTGAAGTGGTTGAGCAGACATATGTTGGGTAAGACAATCTGCTTGTAAACTGGCCATAAGTTGTTAAGGACTTGATATACTAATAGTAACACCTTGAACATGGCCCAGTAGCAAAGGGGCAGCCAGTGCAGATCTCTGAGCACAGGTGTTGTATGCTGACAAGGTCCTACTGCTGTCAGCAATCACACTGCAGCCTTCTGCTCTAACTGCAGCTTCTGGATCAAGCACAAGGGAAACCCCAAGAGGTTTAGAAATTCCTTTAAATAGATGATGCCTTGGACTGGACTGAAGCCTTTTACTCCTCCAAGGCTGGACCATCCATACTGGTCTCCACCCCCTCCTTGAGGAGTAGAAGACCCTGAAAGGGGAGGCTTGGGGCCCTGCACTTCTGTCCTCAGGCAATGTCCCCCAGCACTGAGGGGGTCAAAAGGTGGAATGGTGGCGCGTCCTTGATGTGGAGGATCTTCTTCTTTGGCGATCACTCATAGCCGAGTAAGATTGTCTTCCATAAACACGGTTTTAACAATGGGTCCGTAAGTGACTGTGGAGGCCATGACACCTTTGGTAAAGGCTGTTCTCCAACTGGAGCTCTCGCAGGCCAGTGTTTCCCAGTTGTCAGTGTTTATACTACATTTTTAAAGATTTGCCTTGAGACAGTCTTTAAACCTCTTTTGTTGACCACCAGCATTATGCTTGTCATTTTTAAGTTTGGAATAGAGTAGTTGCTTTGGAAGACGATCATCAGGCATCCGCACAACATGACCAATTGAAGAATCATTCCTTCAACACTTGCTTCTTCCAGTACACTGGCATTAGTTCACCTGTCTTCCCAAGTGATGTGTAAAGCCTCTGAGTACCAGTTCTGGGAATTTATTATTTTGATGGATTGAAGACATTCATATGACTTCTAATTGTAGGCGGGGAAAGGACTGCTGCACTCGATTGGCCTCTGTGAAAACAAGATGTGGACCCAGATGGACCTTTGGCCCAAGGGAGCTGAATTTGTCTATGTGCAGGCTCACAAGGCTGCAGATTCCTTATTTAGGGTTCCAGATTATTCAAACTCAAGCTCTGTGTCCAGCATGGCCATGATAATGGGGTTTGGATTGTTCTCCCCCTCTTCCTCTGATGCCACTGGCCTCACCTGAGCCAGATCCCAGGCTGGTTTTTCGGAGGGTGGGACGGTGGGTCATGCCAGCACTAAAGAATGCCTGAGGGTGTGGCTGTGAGCAACCTTCTCCCCTTTTCTAACTGGACCCCTTTTCTAACCTTCTCCCCTCCTCTAACTGGACCAGGGCAACCCCCGCCCCCAGCTATGGCACTGCCCTCCTCTCTCCTTCTAGGGGATGTACATGTGGTTCTGCATGCATCTCCCCAGCTGGATGAGGAATGTCTCCTGTCCCTACTGCAGGAGTTAGGAGCAGAACCCTCCTTTATACTGAGCCAGACCATTGTTGTGCTTCCTGTGTATTGTCTACATGGACCAGCAGCTGCACTCCAGGGTTTCAGGCTGGGGTCACTCCCATTTCTTCCTGGAGAAGCCAGGGACTGAACTTTCTGCATGCAACGCAGATGCTCAGCCACCCAGCAATGACTATTGATGTGAAAGACTTGTGGATGAGCTCTGGAATGGTCAGCCTTCCCCAACCTGGTGCCCCTGCAGATGTTGTACTATAAATTCTGTCAACGCTGACCATCACCCAACTGAATGCAATACAGATGCAGACTGGGATGATGATCTTGGCTTAAAAGGCTTATTGAAAGAGGAAGGTCTTCTGCAACCCTGATAAGATGGTATCTGGAGGAGGCCCTCGCCTGCAGAGCACAGTGCTCAATTGGCTTTATAATGGTGAGGTGATCTTTCAGGTATTCTGCTCCCAGAAAGTACGCAGGCAAGTAGGGTCTCAGCCTGCGTACCAGATGGAGCTAGCTGTTTGTTCTGTCCTCTGGTTATCTCTCATTAAAGAGCTATAAAGAGGAGGAGGAAGAAGAAATATATCTGCCCATGTTCTCCTGGATAAATTTCCACTTTCTGCTTCTCTGTTCAGCAGTTAAATCTAATGTAAATGAACTAAGTAGGATTGGATTGATCAGACGTCAAAATTATTCAAGCTTATGATCTATGCTTCATTTTTGGGCAAGGATTAATTCCCCTCCTGTACAAACAAACTTATGGTTGCACGCTCATCTCGCATTATTGGCCGAGGGAGCCGGCGTATAGCTTCCAGGTCATGTGGCCAGCATGACAAAGCCGCTTCTGGCAAACCAGAGCAGCGCACGGAAATGCCATTTACTTTCCCGCTGGAATTGCTAGGTGGGCAGGAGCTGGGACCGAGCAACGGGACCTCACCCTGTCACGGGGATTCAAACCGCCGACCTTCTGATCGGCAAGCCCTAGGCTCTCTGGTTTAGACCACAACACCACCTGCATCTCAAAGTGAGTTCAAAGCTGAATTGCAGGCATTCTCCTTTTTAACAAAATCTCAGTGGGATTTTGCAGGAAATCAAATTAATTTCAGTTAGGAACTCAACATAACTTTGGGTGGGGATAGGGTGGTCTAGTCTCTTGGGCTTCCCGATTGGAAGATTGGCAGTTCGAATCACCACAATGGGGTGAGCTCCCATTGCTCTGTCCCAGCTCCTGCCAACCCAGCAGTTCGAAAGCATGCCAATGCAAGTAGATAAATAGATACCACTGTGGCGGGAAGGTAAACAGCATTTCTGTGCACTCTGGCACTTGTCACGGCCCTCTGTGCACCAGAAGCGGTTTAGTCATGCTGGCCACATGGCCCGGAAAGCTGTCTGCGAACAAACGGTGGCTCTCTCGGCCTGAAGCAAGATGAGCATCACAACCCCATAGTCGCCTTTGACTGGACTTAATCGTCCAGGGGTCCGTTACCTTTTTTACCTTTACCTAGGACAGTCTAGTACCCACAGTTGTCAGTGGAATTTCAAAGCAGACTTAGAGGCATCTCTTTAAGCAAAATCTTTAATGAATATTGAGGAAAGCCAAACGATTATCGAGAGTAGGAATATTTTTTCAGTGAGATTTCACACATCCAAATGCCACATCAGTTATTTTTTCATGATGCATTTATATCCTGACCTTCTTATGTGTTAGAACTCAGGGCAATGGACAGGAGGTTCCTTCCCAGTTGGTTGCCCATCTAGGCATTGACTTGAAACAGACATGCTTTGCTTCAGAAAGTGTGGTTAGATATGCCTTCAAATCATAGCTATCCTTTGTCATCAATAAGATTTTTGTCATGAACCAGGACAAAATTCAGGATATGAAGCCATGTTCATGAGTGAAGTGTCAAAGGAGGAAGAAGAACCAGCTTCAGTGCTGAGCCTGAGTGATGGCCCTTTGCACCAAGAGCCCATCTCTCTACCATCTCCCCAGTCTGAGGAGGTTGTACTCCCATTATACAAGGCTTTTTGCCCAGAAGTCCCAATGAAGCCACAGTGAAGCAGGCAAAGCCCCTTTAACTAAAAGAGCTAACCATCCAGACAGGTATCATTCTGAGACTGAATGAAGCCTGCTCAAACCATTTTCCAGCTTGAGAGCCTGCATGGAGCTCTCCAGGGCACTAGCTAGAACCTGAACTAAACCTTGCACTGCTTTGCACTGAGCTTTGCTTTAGTTTGGTTTGCTGAGCCTTCAGTTCTAGTCTGTCCCTCCTGAAATTGCTTGGTTTAAGGAAGCTGTTTGCTTTTTCTGTTGAGTCTGTGTACATTTTTCCACCTGCTGTTCAAACATTGTTTTTATTTGGTTGTTTTATATTTATTGTACTTTCCCTTTTATGTTCTCTACACAGCTTCCAGAGTCCTTTCTGGGGTGGTTTATAAACTATAATGCCAACTATCAAATAATAAATAAATGTGATGGGCCTAACGTAATGTAGGCCGATTCACATCTGCTTCAACATGAAGGTGTTTTGACAGAGCCAAATAGCATTATTGAGCCAAAAAGAGCTGTTAAAATGTGGTTTTTAAGAAGGCTGAGCCAAAGGTTATCCACAAAAAACTTCACACCTGAATTTGGGCACAAGAGACATGGGAAAGTGGGATTGAATGCTTCCTGGCCATTTTCAAGGGGGTAAAATGGGGGGGGGGGCATTACTTGACATCACTGTTGAGCTCCTCTCAGAAGCCCCATTGGTGACCACACTTTTCTTACCACAAAACCCCTCTGATGCTACATTACTTGGTGGTGTAGTGTCACTGTGATGGAGGCTTCTGGGGGCAAAAAGGGGTCCAGCCATTTTGTTTCAAGAGTCCCCACCAGATCAGTACTTTGTTAAGATGTAGCATAGTTCCTGGGAGGGGGCGGGCAAAGAATATTTCAGTGGCAAACTTCCTATGCACTGGAGATTGCTGTCCATTGGGACTTGTAGGGTGGAAGGTGGAGAGGCCAACATGATGTGGGCCCAGAGCCAATGAAAGGTAGAACCAATTAATAGCTTTGTCCCAGTCTTCCTCCCTACGGCTGAGATGTGAAAGGTGCAATACTGAGATCAAGGAGGATGCAGCTGGCAGACAAGGCAAGCCCTAGACTACTTGTAAGTAGGAAGGCAGGTGGGGCTGGCTGAGGGCAGGCTGAGGTTGGTGGGGCAGTGCCTCCTGCCCCCCAGTGGACCAGCCTCCACAGTCATCAAGACCAAATCTGGTACGTGTAGAGACAAAGTCAGAAAAGCTAAAGCACAGAATGAACTCAGGCTTGCTAGAGAGGTTAAAAGCAACAAAAAGGGCTTTTATGGGTATGTCCGTAGCAAAAGGAAGAACAAGGAAACAGTGGGGTCACTTAGAGGAGAAGATGGTGAAATGTGAACAGGGGACAGAGAAAGGGCAGAACTCCTCAATACCTTCTTTGCCTCAGTCTTCTCCAAAGAAGAAAGCAATGCCCAACCTGAAGAATATGGAGCAGATGATTCAGCAGGGGAAACACAGCCCTGAACAAGTAAGGAGGTAGTACAAGAATACTTGGCTAGTTTAGATGTATTCAAGTCTCCAGGGCCAGATGAACTACATCCAAGAGTATTAAAAGAACTGGCAGAGGTGATTTCAGAACCACTGGCAGTAATCTTTGAAAATTCCTGGAGAACAGGCAAAGTCCCAGCAGACTGGAGGAGGGCAAATGTTGTCCCTATTTTCAAAAAGGGGAAAAGAGAGGACCCAAACCATTACTGCCCAGTCAGCCTGACATCAATACCAGGAAAGATTCTAGAGCAGATCATTAAGCAAACGGTCTGTGAGCACCTAGAAAGGAACGCTGTGGTCACTAAAAGTCAGCATGGGTTTCTGAAAAATAGGTCATGTCAGACTAATCTGATCTCATTTTTTGACAGAATTACAAGCCTGGTAGATGAAGGGAACGCTGTGGATATAGCCTTTCTTGATTTCAGCAAGGCCTTTGACAAGGTGCCCCATGATATTCTTGTAAAGAAGCTGGTAAAATGCTGGCTAGACAATGCTACCATTCAGTGGATTTGTAACTGGCTTACTGACCGAACCCAAAGGGTGCTCATCAATGGCTCCTCTTCATCCTGGAGAGAAGTGACTAGTGGGGTGCCACAGGGTTCTGTCTTGGGCCCAGTCTTATTCAACATCTTTATCAATGACTTGGATGGTGGGCTTGAGGGCATCCTGAGCAAGTTTGAAGATGACACCAAATTGGGAGGGGTGGCTAATACCCCAGAGGACAGGATCACACTTCAGAATGACCTTAACAGATTAGACAACTGGGCCAAAGCAAACAAGATGAATTTTAAGAAGGAGAAATGTAAAGTACTACACTTGGGCAAAAAAAAATAAAAAATGAAAGGCACAAATACAGGATGGGGGACATCTGGCTTGAGAGCAGTACATGTGAAAAGGATCTAGGAGTCTTGGTAGACCACAAACTTGACATGAGTCAACAGTGTGATGCAGCAGCTTAAAAAGCCAGTGCAATTCTGGGCTGCATCAATAGGAGTATAGCATCTAGATCAAGGGAAGTAATAGTACCACTGTATTCTGCTCTGGTCAGACCTCACCTGGAGTACTGTGTCCAGTTCTGGGCACCAGAGTTCAAGAAGGATACTGACAAGCTGGAACGTGTCCAGAGGAGGGCAACAAAATTGGTCAAAGGCCTGGAAACGATGCCTTATGAGGAACGGCTTAGGGAGCTGGGTATGTTTAGCCTGGAGAAGAGAAGGTTAAGGGGTGATATCATAGCCATGTTCAAATATATAAAAGGATGTCATATGGAGGAGGGAGAAAGGTTGTTTTCTGCTGCTCCGGAGAAGCGGACACAGAGGATTCAAACTACAACAAGAAAGAAGATTCCACCTAAACATTAGGAAGAACTTCCTGACAGTAAGAGCTGTTCGACAGTGGGATTTGCTGCCAAGGAGTGTGGTGGAGTGTCCTTCTTTGGAGGTCTTTAAGCAGAGGCTTGACAGACATATGTCAAGAATGCTTTGATGGTGTTTCCTGCTTGGCAGGGGGTTGGACTGGATGGTCCTTGTGGTCTCTTCCAACTCTATGATTCTATTGTAACCATTTGGCAGGAACACAAATGATCAGAGTTGCCTATATTCTGTATGTACTCCAGGTATGCTGGCTTTCCATGCATGGAAATGAGAACCTGGTGCTCAATTTGCCATCCCAACGGCCTCAGACAGTGTCTAACATGCAGGGTGGGAAAATGTGAAGGCATATAGGAACACAGGAAGCTGCATTGTGCAAAGACACAGGAAACCAGCTTCGTCATATTCCCCTCTGCTGGAATGTCATCCAGCAACAGCCATACTCTCATGCTGTGCCAAAGGGCCATTCAACTGCTTTTCCTGCAAAGCCAGCAGCATCAGGCTATTCCTTGCCATCAGCTGTCTGTCATCTGGCAGCATGCTTTATATAAGACAGGAGGAGGAGGAGGAGGAGGAGGAGGAGGAGGAGGAGGAGGAGGAGGAGGAGGAGGAGGAGGAGGAGGAGGAGGAGGAGGAGGGAGGGAGAGAGAACCATTCTATTGCCTTACCTGAGAGACCGGCAACATTTTACTCCTTCACTCCTTGAATAGTATGTATTCCAAGTGGTCATTCTAGGAACTATGTAACTACGATAAGAACTAATGTCTGGATTTACTTTTCTCTTTCTCCCTCCCAGTTCCTTCTCCATTTGTGCCAGGAGGTGAGGGACTGTCTTATTAATGATCTTTATAAGCCACTGTGGGAAATCTCCCCTCCCCACCCCCAAGGACCAGGGTAAAAAGCTTTTAAAAATCGACACGCCAGATTATTGGTCCATTTAGTTTTGTATTTGTATAATGACCTCTGGGGTCCAGGTCAGACGCTTTCTCAGCTTTACCTAGAGATGCCAGGGGTGAAACCTGGGACTTTCTGCAGACAAAACATTGCTCCACCAATAAGCAATGGCGAGTCCCCAAAATCAAAGGATGGTCAGGCAGCGTTTTCTCTTATGAGGTGCTGGTAAGGACTCCATGTATTTTCTAGTACCAATGTCTGTCTTTCTATATTTACAACCAGCTCAATCCTTTTCCAAATTCTAAATACTGGAATAAAATAAACAATGCAAAGAAGATGCAAATAGACTTAACTTAAATAATTTATTCTGGGCACCAGATTTGTAAATTTGTGAAGATGGTGCAGTATACAGAAGGCCCCAGCAGTTGCCAAGGCTATTAATACTGACACTGTCTGTTTCTTTCACTGTACCTCCCAAAAGAAGTTTGCATCCAAACATCCTACATAAGCCAAGTGCACTGAATATGCTATTGCTACTTAATATATTTTAATAGATTGCCAACATAAAAAAACTTTTTTTGCAAGTCCACAAGTGCAGTTCAAGCAAAATCTTTAGAAACAGCCTCTACAAAATTGGGGGCCGACATTAAAATGCCAATGGTACAAATTATTGTGAAGACCGAGAAAGCCATCAAACAGAGGCGGTCCACGACAGAAGCGGCAAACTTCCACTCATTGCAAATGGCTTCTGCCTCATCCTGGTCTCGGAACCGGTTGGCAATATATCGGACCTCCTCTAGGATCTTTGCCAGTTCTGGGTCAGTTTCAGATGGATGTCCACTGTGAAGGAGGTTGTCTTCATCAGTCGGGGAGCAAGTCATTCTCCCACAGATCACACCGGAATCAGTGGTAGGGGTGCAATGGACACCTTCCAGGCCTCTGAAGCCTATGTAGAGCATATTCCCATTACTGGATTGCTGGCCACTCACAGTGTTTACATCTATGCTGGACATACTGCATCGACGCTGTTTATGCTGGCATGCTGGTCGCACTTTGTCCTCCCCTGGTCTTTTCATTCTCAGGAACCAGGCACACCAGTTGAGAAGGATGATTCTGGTCTGGGAAACATGTATAAAAACACACCGTAGCTGTTATATCTTGGAAGATATCTGGCCCCTTGCATGTTACTTGCTTGTCTAGCAATGGTAAAGTCATTGACCAATTAGCCCTGTGCCTGCACTCCACTCTGGTTCATACATTCAGTTGGGGGCTAGCACTACAAGAGTGTGGAGGAGGAGCAGAATTAAAGGGGAGCCCACAGCACAGTGGAAGAGCACATTCTTAGCAGGCAGGAGCCGCCAGGTTCCATGCCTAGAATCTCCAGCTGAAACAGGGACATGGGCACCTGCGACAGAACTTTAGGAAGAAAGTAGGTGCTGTTGGACAATGAAATGGACTACCGGAGAAGGTGGTGGAGCTTGTATGGCCGGCCATCTGCCAGGGATTCTTTAGCAGTGATTCTTCATTGCAGGACATTGGGCTGGATGAGCCCTGGGGTCCCTACCAACTCTACAGTTCTATGATCCTTTCCATCCCTACCTGTGACCCTCCAGGTGTTATTTGACTCCTGCTCCCATCAGCCTCAGTCAACACAGCCAATGGTCAGGGATGAGCGGAGATTTAGTTCAGCAACATCTGGAGGGCCACATGTGCCAGTTACATGACTTGCCAGTCACATGAAGGCCACCTTACACAATTCTCCCCTCAAAAGAGTGAGGGGAGGATTGCATTAATTAGGTACACACTTGGATGACCCAGGTTGTAGTGGATGCTACAAAAAGGCTTCTGTTGCTTCTCCACCACTTCTACTGCCAAACTGTCCTAGCTGAATGTATGAGCAGGGCTGGCCCACCCATGAGGCAAGATAAGGCAACCGCCTCAGGCAGCAGGATCCACAGGCGCAGCAGATTCCAATTTAGATCTTTCTCTCCCCTCCCCACCCTGTTCCTGATGTAGTTCTTCCCTCACCCTTTCTTCCCTAGTGAGGAGAGGGCACCATTTTCAGGTCGACCTCAGGGGCCAAAATGTTTCTGGCTGGCCCTGTGAATGAGCCAGGGTCTTGTGAAATCAAACCTCCCCATTGGCATCTGAGCCACACATGTGCACCAATTGTGAATATCACACTGCAAAGTGTCTTCCAGATAAACTACTTTACAAAAACCTTCTTTTTGTTCAGATCTCTCTCTCTTTTTTTTAAGACAACAATGTCTAGGTTTTGCAATTTGCCCAGTTTCCTCCTGTTTTCATCTCAAATTCTCCAAAATCAAAATACTGTTTTCAATCAAATTTAACACACTATTTTTAAGAATCTTCAGTTTTGCATTTTCTATTGACAGTTCAAACTCTCTCAGTGCAGGAATGTTTAAGAGCTATTCTTAAACCAGATGTTGTGGATATATATATCACCTAATGCAAAAAAAGATCTCAGAGAAACTCATAAACCACTTTTGAATATCCTGTCTTCATCCTCTCTACTATTTGTTTGTTTGTTTGTGCATTTGTTAAGAAGCTGCCTGGTGATTAGTGAAATCATTGGTCCATCTTGCCTAGCACACTCAGCCCTGACTGGTAATAGCTCACAAGGGTCTCAAGCAGAAGTCCTGATATCATTTTTATCAGAGGGCATCCTAATGGACCTTGATAAGGAGTATGTATTTAAACATAGTGAAGTCTGAAGGCACAAAGGCATACATTTATTTTTTTTGAATGAGTAGAATCTGCCCCAATGGCTGAGATCTGACTGCAGTTTGAAGCACGTCCAGCCACTTCATAAGCAAAGATTTTTAGAAATGTTTTTTGAAGTTAGAAGGATAGGAGACCAGGGCCCAGGCAGAAAAATCCAAGGTTCAGGTCACCTGAGCCACTCGCTAGAAATGCTCCTGACCTGTTGCCTCCAGAACTCCACCTCCCATCATCCATGACCATTGGCTGAAGGGCCACAGGTCCCCCATCTCTGACGTATGGCTGAACTAGGATTGCACAGACATACGTGCTGTCAAACCATTTCCCTTTGTTGCCTCATCCAACTAATATCTGGGGAACAAAAATGACTTGCCTGCTCCTGAAGCTAGACTGTGATCTGCAGGGTTTCAGTTATATATAGACAGGGAGGGGAAAATATGCATCATCTGGGCTCTTACCCACTTGGGCATTTTCCCCCCATCTGGATCATGGTGGTGATACTGCAAAACGATCACGGTAACCACAACTGAAAGTCCAACAATAATCATGGTGCTTGCAAAATACTGTGCTGCAAATGGAGAGAAGAAGAAGAAGAAGAAGAGGAAGAGGAAGAGGAAGAGGAGGAGGAGGAGGAGGAGGAGGAGGAGGAGGAGGAGATAATGACCAGGTTATGGGGAGAATTTGGGCTGCAATGTCACTTCCAATAGCTGTCACTCACCTGATAGTCTAACATTGTAGTCCAAATGCTGTTGGACTACAATTCCCACCATTCCTGGCCATTGGATATGGGCATTTTATTCTATCCTACCAGAAAGTAAGCACTGGATGAGTGCAAGACAGGAAATACTTCTGCATATGTGCAGTATTTAATTCCTTTTATTTATTCATTGCATTTATACCTCACCTCTCCTCCAAGGAGCCCAAGGTGGTGTCTGTGGTTCTCCCCTCCTCCATTTTATCCTCACAACAAATCTGAGTTGGGTTAGATTGAGAGGCAGTGACCCAAGGTCACCCAATGTGGATCTGAACCCTGCTGTAACTACACTGACTCTCTTTTTATAGAATGAATGAAGAGATTAGAAGCCCCTACATGTTGGAGGCTCTAAGTCATGGCAGTAGAATTAACCATTTACAGTAATTGGCTACCAGCACCACAGCATAAACCTTTTACTTTTAAGCATTGTAATTTCTTTCCTCACCAAATATTGGCCAACTGTGCAATTTCCTACCCCCAAACCACAAGCCAAGACTTCTAAACCAGTAAATCTACTGGACACATACAATTCCTGGTCTATATTATTGTGGCCCTGTTCTGTTGCAAGTTTGAATATAAAATTGCTCATTGAACATTAATACTGCTGTTACTCACCTATTAATGGCACTGAATCCGATGTTGCTGGCATAATTTCAGCCACCAGGAGCATAAACACTGTGAGGGAGAGTAAAACGGTGATTCCTGAAAGGCAAAGTATTGGGTATGGAATCAGGACATAAAGGCACTCTTGGGGTTGAGGAAAAGAAATTATTAAGAGGCTCACATACTAATGAAAATATGTACGAGGAAAGGTTGCAGAGCTTGGGGCTTTTTTATTTTAAAAAAGGCAAGTAAGATAGAAGTTTATAAAATTATGATATTTATAAAACACTTTTGTAAAAAAATGATAGAAGTTTATAAAATTATGCATTATACAATGAGAGAAGATTTTAAAAAAACCTTTCCCCCACCCTCTCTTATAACACAAGGACATGTGGGTGAGATCCTGTGGTTGGAAATAGTCAAAGAGAAGGGAGTCGAAGAAGGATGGGTGTTTCTATAAGGAGAAATATTGAAGGCAGAGAATTCCAAAGGCAGACAATTCCAACAAGAATGAAAAGTGGGAGGAATCTAAAGAAACCAGTGTGGCAGCATAAGAAGCTTACTGATAAGCTGAGGTTTAAGAAGGGAATGTTTAAGAAATGGAAGAAAGGGGAAATCACAAAAGAGGAGTATACACAACTAGCCAACAGTGAAGGTCAGGCTGGCTAAAGCTCAGAATGAATTTCCAAGAGAGGTTTAAAATAATTTAAAAGGTTGATTTGGCTATGTTTGAAGCAAGAGGAAAAACAAGCAAGTTGTAGGTCCTCTGTATGGAGAAGATGGAGAAACGCTATTGGATGACAGAGAGAAAGTGGAACTGCTCAGCACCTCCTTTGCCTCTGTCTTCACCCAAAAGGAAAGTGATGCCCAACCTGATGAAAACAGAATAATTGATGTAAGGAGGGAGCTGCAGCCCAAGGTAGAAAAAGAGGTGGTAAGAGAACACTCAGCTACTTTAAATAAATTCAAATCTCCAGGACCTGATGAACTTGATCAACCTGATGAAGGAGCTTGCAGGTGTAATCTCAGAGCCTTTGAGAATTCTAGAAAACAGGTGAGGTCCCTGCAGACTGGAGGTGGGCAAATGTTGTCCCCAACTTCAAAAGGAGGGGGTAGAAAACCCAGGTAACTACTGACCAGTGAGCTTGACATCGATACCAGAAAATGTCCTAGAACACATAATTCAACAGTCAATCTGTGAGCACTTAGAAAAGGATGCTGTGATTATTAAGACCCAGGACCGGTTTCTCAAAAACAAGTCATAGAATCATAGAGTTGGAAGAGACCACAAGGGCCATCCAGTCCAACCCCCTGCCAAGCAGGAAACACAAAAGCCATGTCAGATGAATCTCGTTCCTTTTATTTTGATAGAGTTACAAGTTTGGTGGATAGGGGGAATGCTGTGGACCATAGCTGCCAAGTTCTCCCTTTTTTTAAGGGAAATTCCCTTATGCTGAATAGGCTTCCTCGCGAGAAAAGGGAAAACTTGGCAGCTATGCTGTGGACATAGTGTATCTTAACTTCAGTAAAGCTTTTGATACAGTCCCCCCTGAGGAAGCTAATAAAATGTAGGTTGAATGAGGTAACTTTTAGGTGGATTTGTAGCTGGTTGACTGACTGAACCCAAAGAGTACTCATTAATGGTTCCTCATTATCCTGGGGAAAAGTGACAAGTGGGGTGCTGCAGGGTGGTGTCCTGGGCCCGTTGTTGTTCAATGTGTTTATAAAAAAGACTTGGGTGAAGGAATTAAGGGAATGCTCATGAAATTTGCAGATGACACCAAACTGGGAGGGGTAGCTAATACTGCAGAAGACAGAATCAGGATTCAAAATGACCTTAATAGATTGGAAAACTGGGCACAAGCTAACAAAATGAATTTCAGTAGGGAGAAATGTACGGTTCTGCATTTAGGCAGGAAGAACCAGATGCACAAATATAAGATGGGGGACACCTGGCTTGCCAGTAGTACATTTGAAAAGTATCTAGGGGTCTTAGTGGACCACAAGCTGAACATGAGTCAACAGTGCGATGCAGCAGCAAAAGAAAAGCCAATGCTATTCTAGGCTGCATCAACAGAAGCCTAGTGCCCAGATCAAGGGAAGTAATAGTACCACTCTCTTCTAACTTGGTCAGACCACATCTGGAATACTGTGTCCAATTTTGGGCATGCACCACAATTTCAGAAGGATGTTGACAAGCTGGAATGTGTGCAGAGGAAGGCAACCAAGATGATCAAAGGTCTGGAAACCACAAGGAGAATTCTAGACTATATCAGAGGCCTGTGTTCTTTGAGGACAAGTACAAGGCCTCTACAATCCATCATAGAATCATAGAGATGTAGAGATGTAGAGTGGGAAGGTTTACCAAAGGTCATGCACTTCAACCCCCTGCAATGCAGAAATTACAACCAAAGAAATTACAACCAAAGAACCAAAGCTCTTCCCATCTGAAAGTTATTCCTATTGTTGAGCCCAACCCTCCTTTCTTGTAATCCATTGGTTCAGGTATTGCCCTCTGAAGCAGCGAAAAAGAAGCTTGCTGCTTCTTCCATATGGCAGCCCTTCAGATATTTCAAGATAGTTCTCATATCACCTCTCAGTCTCCTCTTCTTCATGCTAAACATACCCAGCTCCCTTAAACATTTCTCATAAGGTTTGGTTTCCAGACCCTTGATCATTTTGGTCACCGTACTCTGCACACCTTCCAGCTTGTCAATACCTTTCTTAAACTGTGTACATACAGCCACCGGGGAATTCTGAGGAGGCCCCTTCCTTGAAAAAAAATTGGGGGGCTCAATGACACACCTCCCCACATCCACACAGCCCACTCACATCTTCCCCTAATTGAAGGCGGTTGGAATATCTTGACTTCTCCTGCGGTGGGACTGAGTGGCTGTGCAAAGAACAAAGAGCAGCACCATGTTCCTGGGTCAGAGGGGGCAGGTGGTGGAGGTATGGGGTGCTGCTATTGCCTGGGTTTAGGGAAGAAGGAGGCATGGAATGGGGTCAGGGCCATCTCTAGGCCTGGGCTGGGTGGTGCAATGCGCCAGGGTGCCTGGCCACCAGGGGCACTGCTGCACCCACCAGACAGCTGATGGCTGAGCCCTATGGCTCTGCCGCCTCCTCCTCTCCTTCAGCCCGTGGGAATCCCCTCAGCCGCTGCCCGCCGAGCCGCTGTCGCCTGCGGGAGCGCCGGTGGCGGGTGTGGGAGTGGCTCCTGAGGGGCCTCCTCCACATCTGGTGCCCGCCGCCCCACCACCACCACTCCCGGGGCACAGGCGGCAGCGTGGCAACCGCCTCCTGCTCCTCAGGTCGCTGGGAGCGCAGCGAGAGAGCACAGGCGGAGGCAGCGGTGGACCGTTCAGCCAGCCGGGGAACAAGCGGCACACTGCAGATGGCGGTCGCTGGGACACGCGGCCTCCGGGCCAGGGAGGTGGCAGGAGCTGGGGAGAGGGGTCGGCGGTGTGACCTGGGCTGGCAGCAGGACACCGCACAGCAGGTGAGGGGCGGCGGGAAGCCTGGGCTGGTGGTGCTGGGGACCCTGAGCTAGGGTGAGAGAGAGCAGCTTGGGGAAAGGGAGGGGGCGCCGGAGGGACCTTTGTGTCACGGCGCTGGATTTGCTTAAGACGGCCCTGAATGGGGTGCAGCCAACATCATCCTAGGAGAGGGAGGGGAAACACTTTAAAACTGTTGTCCCTACTCAGCCACACATCCCAATACATTAGCAGAAAAATATCACAATATCCCAAGAGAGCCAGTGTGGTGTAGTGGTTAAGAGCGGTAGTCTTGTAATCTGGGGAACCGGGTTCGTGTCTCCGCTCCTCCACATGCAGCTGCTGGGTGACCTTGGGCTAGTCATACTTCTCTGAAGTCTCTCAGCCCCACCCACCTCACAGGGTGTCTATTGTGGGGGAGGAGGGGAAAGGAGATTGTGAGCCGCTTTGAGACTCCTTCGGGTAGTGATGAGTGATGAAGCAGGATATCAAATCCAAACTCTTCTTCTTCTTCTTCTTCCTCCCCTTCTTCTTCTTCTTCTTCTTCTTCTTCTTCTTCTTCTTCTTCTTCTTCTTCTTCTTCTTCTCATGGCGGTGCGGATACTTGAAAAATGTCTAGCCAAAATTCATGCAACAAATGGATGAATTTAAAATCTGCATTAGAACTACAGACACATTTCCTTCTTTTAAAAAAATGCAAACTGGTGCAGAAATGTAGTGAACTGAACTTCAGATTGGGGGGGGGGATGAAAGTGAAAGAAATTGCATTTGACAGATTGATCCATCCCATTTCCAGGGTACATATCCAGTATCACTTCAGTGGGCCATGCATTCTGTGACTTCTTGAGAGTTTCCACTTGTAACTACTTTCTCCTTGCCAGAAACTGACTGTGACATTTAAGCTGAAAATGCATGCAAAATAGCTTTGCTTATAAACAAATAGAATAATATGTTTACCGAGTGAAATCTTCTCCCCAGAGTCAGCTGGAAGCAGGAAAACAAGAAGGGCAAGAGCTGAGATCAGCACGCAGGGGATGAGAAGGTTGAGCCCATAATACAGAGTCCTCCGTCGCATCGTCACCGTAAAGGTCACATCCGGATAAGGCTCTTTGCAACAGTCATAGAAAGATTCGGTTCTTTTCCCGGGAACACCTGTGGGGGTGGGACAAAAGATCTCGTGTGAATTTCACCAAAACAATTACTGAGAAAAATCTCCCAGATGATGTGGGCAATTCATGGCTCGCAGGCCATCTGTGGCCCTGGCAGAACTTCACTGAAGCCCACATGGATCCTCCATGGTATCTGATGGAGTGTGCATGCACACGAAAGCTCATACCAAAATAAAAACTTAGTTGGTCTTTAAGGTGCTACTGAAGGAATTTTTTTTATTTTGTTTCGACTCAGACCAACACAGCTACCTACCTGTAAATGGATCCTCCAGCCGCCCCTCTGTTACCACCAACTTCACTACCTGCTTCCAGAGGCTGCTGCCTCCTCATGCAGGGAGCTTGGCAAAGGACAGCAACTGATACAAATAAATGATCATCAGAAATTATCATTCTCCAGCCTACCAAATACTGTTTTGGTTGTATGATACTGGCACCCTGCCTGTCAGAGTAGCAGTATGATGGTGATGGGAGTGACAGTGTGTGTCAGGAGAGTCATCCCATGTGCTTCCCCCCACATGTAAAACTGCTCTGCCTCCCACCACCCCACCAAGCAGAGGTTTAGCAGCTGAGGGAGCACATCTGTAAGGGAGAAGATAAGGCTAGCAGCGACCACTAGCCAGGATGACTATGTTCTGCTTCCACTATTGTCAGTGGCAGGCCTCTGAACACCAGTAATTGTAAATCACAAGCAGGATTAATGCCGTTGCATCCATGCCCTACTTGGCTGGCATCTGGTTGGCCATGGTGAGAAGAGGAGGCTGGACTAGATGGGCCACTGGCCTCATTCAGCAGGGCTCTTCATATGTTCTTAGGATAGTGCAGATGTTACTCCAACTTGTAGCCTCAATAGCTTACGAAACAGGGCATCAGTATGAACAGTGGGCTCCTCTTCCTCACACTCTCTTTCCTCAGAGTTAGAAACCCCTGGGAGATATATTTTTACAAGACAGTGCTCAGCACCCACACCAGTCTACAGTTCCCAGGTTTCCTTGGGGGAAGGTCCATGGTCTGTTAGCCTCATTCTGGGTGTGAGCTGCACACAAGGTGCCCAGAAGCCAAGAAAACAAGGGGGAGGTAGAATTACATCTCCTCTGCAATACAATGCTAAGGTCTTGCAGAATAGGGACCCCCCTGTGAGATCTCATGAGGAAAGGGAAGGCCATTTTGCCATGAGAATTACAATTTCACTGGGTCTTCTAGGCCACTGGTTGACATGGCCCCCTGGTTGGCGTGAGGGTCACCTTTCCCCAAGTGGACTTTCCCCAAGTGGACACATTGAATGAATTCTGTATAACTTGGCAGAAATGGCATTGGGCAAGAATAGCACTGGAAAGGGGCCTGAGGGGGGTGCTGGCTGAGGGATGCCCTAAGCCTCTGCCTGACTGGAATCTCTGTCCCTGGATGCCCAGTGAGAACCTGGATGCTTGGCTTACACCATGACAGGGTTCAATGCTGTGTGATTCCCATGGAGCGAGGTTGGCACTTCCCCAACCAGGTAAGGTGCCTTTGCAATGGCAGGGGTTGAGGGCAAGGAGGAAATGATCCTTACCCTGCTGCCATGCCAACTCTGCTTACCTTCTGTATTCAAAAAAGATCGAGCCTGATTTCACCCAACACCTGTGCCCTTTCTCAGTTATTACATCATTCTCACTGGACTGCAGTTTGCATCTACCTGGGCAATGCAAACTCCAGATAAGTGTGTGGTGTAGAGCAGCATGTTCAAACTGTTTAGCCTGTTTCGAAGACTTGTATAATGCAAGGGGCTAAATTCATCTTCAGGCTTATGAGAATTAGACATTGATAATGCAGGCGATGTATAAGAGCATTAACTGAGATTCTGCTTATCCTTTAGGTGCTTTAGAGAAGAAAGGCCCAAATCCCTTAGCCAATTTTTGCAAGTCTTACCCCCAAACCCTTTCATTCAAATAGAGCTGTAGCTCTGCAGTAGAGCATCTGCTTTGCATGAAGAAGGTTACGGGTTCAATTCCCAGTGGCATCTCAAGGTAGGACTGGGAAATCCCCTCACCTGAAACCCTGGAGAGCAGCTTCCAGTCAGTTTGGGAAACACTGAGATAGATGAACTCAAGGACCAACTCAGTATAAAATAGCTTACTGTCTTTTAGTTTACTTTCCTTTAAACTGTTCTGAACATTTCATTATAAATTGCTACGATGTACTCTGGGAACTTATGGTGAAGGGAGAGTAATAAAACAATTAATAAAGTTTCTGCTCTGCCAGACTCATGGACATGCCATGAAGCTGAATGTTCTTCCCCCAGGAGGCAGTGATGGCCACCATCTTGGATGACTTTAAAAGAGGATTAGATCAATTCGTGGAAGAGAGGCCTATCAGTAGCTACTAGCAGGGATGGTTATGCTCTGCCTCCTGTCAAAGGGCAGCAATGCTTCTGAATATCAGTTGCTGGAAATCACAGGAGGAGAGAGGGCTCTTGTGGTCAAGTGCTGCTTGAGGGTTTCCAACAGGCATCTAAGTAAAAAAGAACCTGGGTAAAGAAAAACATTTTGACATGATACTGGGCGAGATGGGCCATTGACCTGATCCAGCAGGCTCTTTTTATGTTCTTCCAGCAAAGCACTGGACCATTGAGGGCTAGCACCCTAATTTATTTTTAAATTAAACATGTAGGAAAGAGGACTGGCCCAGCCTTGTATTGTTCAAGGAATATTATGATCCTTCCCTAATCCCTGGAGCACTTTCCTGCTCTGAGAATCCAAGGAACAGAAATGTGTGTGAACATGATGACAATGATCTAGCACTACTTGTGTTCCAGAGGGAATTGAAGATCAGGGCCGTCTTAAGCATATCCTGCGCCCTGGCACGAAGATCTCTCCGGTGCCCCCCGCCCCGTTTCCCAGCATGGCTGTCTGGCGGTGCCCTGGCGGCCTGCGCCACCCAGCCTCGCCGTAGGGCCGGCCCTGTTGAAGATTGACATAAAAAGACTCAGCTAAACATTTAAACAGGACCCAGGAGAGTATCCCAATGCCACTGGCAATGTTCATTCAAAGGCACATCAGTTCCATCTCTGGAAGCGGATCTCCCTGACTGAACTGAAGGCCACTGCACTTAGGAATATCCATACAGCTTACCGACTAAATCCCACTCGCCATTTGAAATGTATCCAGATATTTCTGCTTCTTGCATTTGCAAATCCAAAGACCATCCACCGTAAGTCCAGGATCCAAACTTCAATTTACATTTCTGGACATCAAAAGGAAACCAGCGCACATCTATGGAGCAAGAACTCTTGAATATTCCTAGATGGATGTTTCGGATGAAAAGAATATGAGCAGGCATTTCTCAGCAATTCTCTCTTTCCATTTTGTATAGCTGCTCACAGGAAAATGCTCCCACCCTCTGACATTTAAAACAACTGATCTGCTTGAAAGTGGTTTTCCCCAAAGCTGAATGAAAATAAGGGTATCAAGGTCAGTACTGTTGTTATTAAAACAGTGACATTCTGTGCTGTCTCATTTGAGGATTGCTGTTCATTTCACTTTTATTTGACAAAACAACATTTCCACTTACACCCACCCACCACTGAATTATTTCATACGCACATAAATGCTCAACCTCAGGTATTTCCAAATGTGAACCTCATAGATCCATTGCAGCTGCAGGAACAAGGCATCACTTCACGTGATTATTTGCAGTTGTGACTGATTCACACCTTCAGTGAATTCAACACACTGAAATGATCTTGTGTGAATTGAGATGCCAGAAAAATTCATATGGTTAGAAAATGAACTCTCATAAGATTTATTTATGTATGTTTATTGCCTGTCCATCGCTGAATGGCTCATGGAATATCACAATTTAAAACAACATGCAAACTGTTCAAACTATTTCATTGAAACCACAAAGCTCGACACCATCGCAAGAGCAGCAAAACTAGAGAGCAACGCAAGCACACCAACAGGGTAAACATCCACTCACCCCAAGCCCTGGGTAAAGAAAAACTCTTTGGCATGATGCCAAAAATGGTACCATGAAGGCACAGCTCAGCAGGGAGGGCATTCCACAATCTGGGGGTCACCAGCACCAGGAAAGCATTCTCACTTGCGCTGAAATCTGTCCTCCAATTTCTCAAAAATGTATTCTCCTGAGAAAGAGGCTTCCATTTTCATTATTAAATAATGGAATATTCTTTCTAGCTCCTTTTGAATACAGTATTGGGGATAATGTTGAATTCATCTGCTCATTGCAAGTGACCAAGGGTGGTGTATATGTTTGCAAGTGTGTCTATTTCCAGGAAGCATTTCCATCACACCCATAAAGGAGACCCAAGGCACAATGACTAAAGAGGGAAAAGGTTATATCTATTTATAGATATAGCATAGCAATATAGCATAGCATAGCAATATACAGGTTCTACAGGGGAAAAACCCATTCACCAAAATTGAACATAGTCCAAACAGGTAAGTTCCCTAAGGAGGGAGGAATCATCTCCCTCCCAACTCCTGGACAGGTTTCCAGGTGCCTCATGTGGCCACGCAGCAAGGGCTCAAGGGAATTCTTCCTCCCTGCTACCAAGGCCTTCGGTCTGTTAACCTGACAAGTGCATCATTGCTCTGCTGGCTCATCATTCATCCTGGTGCACATGCAAAACCCACAGGGCATCCCCAATAACCCACAAAGCAAATGCTGTGCAGGGTGACCAAACAGTGCCCTCACCTCATAAATGCCTCAGGATTTTAGCCCACTAGATCTTTAATTTCTCTTTCCTACCCAAACCAGACACCAGATGGAAACAAATTAGATGCTTTCTAAATAAATTACTCCCAACTGTATGAAGCAGGCAAAAAGACGAATTGCAAGGCCAATGAGGAGCTATAAAAAAGGAAATCCTACTCAGTCCCTTTTATGGGTGACTAGCAAAACCCACACTGTATAGGGAGGGAGGGTGCCATAGTGAAGAAGAGGGGAAAGTTTGGGGAAAGAACTGGCTTATAAATTCACCCCAGGAGTGGGAGTGATCTTTCTGTTAGAAAAGCAATCGGGGCAAACGCCAAAGTGCCCCAGACTCCAAGCACTTCTCTGTGGCCATCCTGGCTGCCGATGCCCTAGCAGTCCAGAGGCCAGTGATATGCGACCTCCCTCCATAGAGAAAAGCACACCCATTTCCCTGCTCCATGCACTAGGAAAGAATGAGCCAAAAGTAGGTCTAAAGCTACTTAATTAAAAGGCTATTTACAAAGTCCATTCTCTGTTTCTCTGTTCCCAAAACTCCAACAGAACAGAGCTCGGCATCTTGCTTCTTACTCCATTGAGAACCAGAAGCGAAACTAAAAAAACACAATAACATCACATGGTAGAAAGGAGATAAAACACAGACTTCCTTTCTCACACAGGGTTCTGTCTTGGGCCCAGGCTTATTCAACATCTTTATCAATGACTTGGACGATGAGCTTGAGGGCATCCTGAGCACGTTTGCAGATGACACAAAATTGGGAGGGGTGGCTAATACCCCAGAGGACAGGATCACAGTTTAAAATGACCTTAACAGATTAGACACCTGGGCCAAAGCAAACAAGATGAATTTTAACAAGGAGAAATGTAGAGTACTACACTTGGGCAAAAAAAATGAAAGGCACAAATACAGGATGGAGGACACCTGGCTTGAGAGCAGTACATGTGAAAAGGATCTAGGAGTCTTGGTAGACCACAAACTCGACATGAGTCAGCAGTGTGACGCAGCAGCTAAAAAGGCCAATGCAATTCTGGGCTGCATCAATAGGAGTATAGCATCTAGATCAGGGGTCAGCAAACTTTTTCAGCAAGGGGACGGTCCACTGTCCCTCAGACCTTGTGGGGGGCCGGACTATATTTTGGAAAAAAATATGAACGAATTCCTATGCCCCACAAATAATCCAGAGATGCATATTAAATAAAAAGACACATTCTACTCATGTAAAAACACCAGGCAGGTCCTACAAATAACCCAGAAATGCATTTTAAATAAAAGGACACATTCTACTCATGTAAAAACATGCTGATTCCCGGACCGTCCACGGGCCGGCTTTAGAAGGCGATTGAGCCGCATCCGGCCTCCGGGCCATAGTTTGGGGACCCCTGATCTAGATCAAGGAAAGTAATAGTACCACTGTATTCTACTCCGGTCAGACCTCAGCTGGAATACTGTGTCCAGTTCTGGGCACCACAGTTCAAGAAGGATACTGACAAGCTGGAACGTGTCCAGAAGAGGGCAACCAAAATGGTCAAAGGCCTGGAAACAATGCCTTATGAGGAACGGCTTAGGGAGCTGGTATGTTTAGCCTGGAGAAGAGAAGGTTAAGGGGTGATATCATAGCCATGTTCAAATATATAAAAGGATGTCATATAGAGGAGGATGAAATGTTGTTTTCTGCTGCTCCAGAGAAGCAGACACGGAGCAATGGGATTCAAACTACAAGAAAGAAGATTCCACCTAAACATTAGGAAGAACTTCCTGACAGTAAGAGCTGTTCGACAGTGGAATTTGCTCCCAAGGATTGTGATGGAGTCTCCTTCTTTGGAGGTCTTTAAGCAGAGGCTTGACAGGCATATGTCAACTCTATGATTCTATGATTCACACTGAACACAGACACTCACATGACAAACACAAATCATACCCATAGCTGCCAAGTTTTCCCTTTTCTCGCGAGGAAGCCTATTCAGCATAAGGGAAAATCCCTTAAAATAAGGGATAACTTGGCAGCTATGATCATACCACTCCTCTTTCACTGGAGCAGCTCAGAGAACAATTATCATAACATTCTCCCCAGCGCTTCCCCAGCAGCCTCCCTGGCTGTCTAGACTTCCTGATCTGATAAAGGAGGCACTTCATGATTTGACTGACACATGGGCACCTAGAAAGGCTGCATAGAGGAAATGATTTGAAGAATGAAAGGAAGGACAGTCACAAACACCCCTTGGCCACCTCAAAAGAAAAAGAAAAACATGACACACACAAACAAAATATTCCACCCAACCCATGAGAATTTCAACTAAATTTTCCCTTTCCTTGCATAATTTTTGAATGCAATTTCATTTTTCATTAAATGATGGAGAATGGTTGGGTAGAAAAGTTGGGGGGGGGGGTTCAGCACAGCAGTACCTTCAATAAAAAGGTAACCATTGATGCTTTGAGTTTTCTCTATCTTGGGTTGCATTTAATCTGAGCCAAAGAAGAATGCCTATATTATTCCATCCTGACATTACTGAGGTGGTGGCAAAAGCTGTTATGGCTGTAGCAACAAGGGACTTCTGTCTGCCTATTGATCTCCTCTTCTCATCTATGAAAACACGCCAGGTTCCCTGCAAAGCACAATTTTCACAGGGCAAAAGACCATTCTTACCTGGGGGGAGGTACTGGCAGTATCCTGACGAGTTCACCAAAACATTGGTGTGAAATGTAGCATCAAAGCGCTCATCAGCACTAAAATGAATAATGAAGAAAAGCAAATTTAGTCCTTCAGTTTAAAAATAAAACATGGTTTACTGCAGAGTGTGAAGCCTGGGTGGTATAGCGGTTTGCGTCTCAGACTAGGAACTTGGAAACCAGGGATCAAATCCTCCCCTTGGCCAGGAAGCTCAAGGCCTCTCACCTTTGGGCAGTCATAGAATCATAGGACTGTAGAGTTGGAAGGGATCTCAAGAGTCATCTAGTCCAATGCAGGCAATGGAGGAATCTCAATTAAACCATCCCTGACAGAGGGCCATCCAACCTCTGCTTAAAAACCTCTAAGGAAGGTCCATCACCTTCCAAGGGCTCCACTGTCGAACAGCTCTTACAGTCAAAGTTTTTCCTTTTTAATTTATTTTTATTGAAACTTTTCAGCATAGATTACAATAAAAAACAGACTACAGTGGTACCTCTGGTTGCAGACACGATCCGTTCTGGGGTGCCATTCGCACCCGAAAATTCCGCAACCAGAGTGGCGATTCTGTGCATGTGTGAAGCGTGATAGAGTGCTTCTGCACATGTGTGAAGCATGAGAGAGTGCTTCTGCGTGTGCGCGAAACGCACAGAAGCATTCTGCGCTTGCGGCAAAACCCAGAAGTCAACACTTCCGGGTTTGCCGCGTTCTTAACCTGAAAAGACACAACCTGAAGCGGACACAACATGAGGCATGACTGTAGTCTAAATAAAAATGAAAAAAGAAATAACAAGAAAAGAAAAGAAAATACAAAGCCCTCTATCAGAGGTAGATCGTAACCCTTGTCTCACACAAAGGATGTGGACCCTCCCACCTCTATGGGACCGCCTCCTTATATGCCCCGCAGAGGACCTTAAAGTCCACAAATAACAACACATTGGAAATCTCGAGCCATAAGGTGGTTAGATTGTACTCAACTAGGGCCAGGGCCTATTCAGTATTGGCCCCAACTTAGTGGAACGCTCTCTCACAAAAGACTAGGGCCCTGTGGGATTTGACATCTTTCCACAGGGCCTGCAAGACAGAGCTGTTCCGCCTGGCCTTTGGCCTGGACAGGACCATCTTAAGCCTATCCAGCACCATGGTTCAGAGATCCCGCTGGCGCCCTGCCCCCCCTTTCCCAGCCGGAAAGCCATGCACTGCCTTGGGGGCGCGCACACACACACTTTGTTCAAGCAGCTGCACCTCACAAGGCACCAGACCTGTTGCCGCTCCATTGTCACTGGCGCTGCGGTGGTGGCGGCGATGGGGACCGAGCACCTGGGAAGCGCCCAGAGGAGGAGAGGGGCAGCATTTCTCTGGGAAAGCAGCTGTTGCGCCCGCCCGTCTCTGCACTTGCCGCTGCAACTTTACCGTCCGCCGCGGGGAGGATGAGGAGGGGGGCACGCCGGCATTTCCTGCCCACCACCTGCCGACCCAAAAAAACAAAAAAACCCCCACCCCACCCCTCTAGAAACTTCTCCCCACCAACCCTCGAGAACTTTGCGCGGGGATTTTTTTCTACCTGCTCTTTCCCGCCTCGCGGGGTTCTTTTGGTCTCCAGACCGGGCGCAAAAGTGCGCGGCCAAGTTACCCGCCAGGCTGCAGTTCTTACTTGAGGAGCAGCACGCACCACAGCACAGCAAGGTGGCAAGCAGCAGGGGCGGTAGCAAGAGTTGCAGCCGAGCTTCCAGGCAGGTGGTGGGCAGGAAATGCCGGCGCGCCCCCTCCTCATCCTCCCCACAGCGGATGGCAGGAGCGGCTTGGCTAGAGGGGCACTGGGTTGCCCGTCATCGAGGGGGATCTCAAGTGGTGGCGGTGGCCCGGGCAGGGATGCGCAGCGTGCACAATGCGAGTGCACACAGCTGGCAGCGCTGATGCCCGCTAGCACCTGGTGGCCAGGCGCCCTGGTGCATTGCGCCACCCAGCCCTGGGCCTGGACTCAATCTGACTCCTATGGTATGTTTTCCTCCCTTATGGTTTTTGACTTGGGTCTTTTTAAAAATGAGGCTGCATTTAAAATTTTAAATGTAAATTGTATTTTAACCTGTATTTTAACTAATTGTTTTTCTTTCTTTATCTCTTATTGTAATTTTACTGCTGCAGTTTGTAATGGTGGTGGGAGTTGTTAAAGACCTTTATTTCCCTTCCTGTGAAGAGGGGTTGGCTGTTAAACCACTGGGAATTGCAGCTCAGTGAGGGGAACAATGTGTCTCCTAAGAACTCTGAGCACCTTTAACAAACTACAGCACCCAGAATTCTTTGGGGAAAGCCATAACAGTTTAAAGAGGAAGCATTGTGCTTTAAATGTTTGGTGTGAATGGGGCCTTAGGCATGATCATCAGAGGCTTTATGTCACTGAACTGCAGGGGTTGAAGACTAACAGCCAGAGAAAATCCCCTCCCCCTTCTTTGTGGGCTGCTTAGAGGCATCAGGTTGGTCACAAAGAGAAGCAGGGTGCTAGTCAGATCCAGCAAATGCAATTCTTACATCGGATGGATCTATCAATGGAATTTACCATAGTAAACCAAAACAGAACTGCCACATACAGGGAGGTTTGAGTATCAGACACTCAGGATAAATTATGAATTATGAGACCATCTTCAAACAGCTGAAGGGATTTTACATGGAAAATGGACCAGGCTTCTTTTTGTTGAATTTTTTGAATAGTCAAATTACTTTAGAGCCGGTCTAATGTAAATACTGTCTGTTTAAGAGAAACAGGTGCCAGTGTTTCTGTTAATTGCTCACAGGCGTGGGCTCTGCTTTTTGTATATAAGGCTCTGCCAGAAAGCCTTCTGTATCTCTTAGTTAGATCTTTCCATTTGATTCATCTCCAAGTAGATCACTCTCTCAGTTGTTCTCAGTTTAAGAGATTCCTCAGTTGAATCTTAGTATGAGAGTTGCTTAGTTATAAAGCTAGTTTACTGTTAATTCTCGGGTAGTTTAATGGGAGCTTTGTGGGAGTTTGTGGGAGGTTTGGAATGTGGGAGTATCTTTAGTTTAAAGTCTCTTTAGATTCAGTTTGTTTTTCAGTTAAAGAAACCCAACCGTTTGTATTTTCATCTGCATACTTTTACAAGTGTGCAGCTAGTAAGGGGTTTCATATAAGGGAGATAATACCCTACGCTCTTGGTGGTGTTTTCTTAGCCAGGTTGACTTCTGACTGCGTATACTCTGCGTGAAGCGTACTTTAAAGGGCCACTGAAAACTGGGATATATGATTTAGGTTAAGCAAGTTTCAATACCCAGTTTTCTCCAATATTATTCTTATTATATATGTTATTTTCCAATACTTTTCTGTTGCTCCAGAGCATAAATTCCAAACCAATGGATTCAAATGACAATAAAAGAGATTCCAACCAAACATTAGGAATGACTTTCTGCTGGGAAGAGATCTTTGATAGTGGAGCAGACTACCTCAGAAGATGATAGACTTTCCTTCATTGGAAGTTTTTCAACAGAGGTTGGATGGCCAGCTGTCAGGAATTATTTAGCTGTGATTCCTGTATTGCAGGGGGTTGGACTAGATGACCCTTGTGTAGATTCCAACTCTACAGTTCTATGATTCTACACTGTCTTCTGCCTGTCAGTCAAAACTGTATCTTCTCACTGTGTTCAAAAGTTGTGTACTTTACTATGTTTTACGTTATTTATGTACAAAATATATGGAGATAAATTTGTAGGGTTTCTTAAAATGGTCCTGACTTTTCAATCCTGTCTCTGTATCACTGCAGAGGTTGACCAATACACAAAGCCCCTATGGTATTCCTTCAGTTTTCTTTAAATTGGAGAGAAACCAAATTTACAAGGGGGCAAATGATTTCAACAAGATTAATGTAGAACAGAACACCTGCTCTGAACATCTGCTAACCCATCTCATACCTGAAAGGTTTCAGAGAACTCTGATTTCCTCTCCTCCAAAACTAATCCATGCAGAACCCAAGCCAGGACTCAAATGCTTAAGGCTAAAACAGCCATTGGACTTGACAGGTGGACGCGGTAGGCACAGTGAACCTTAGAGCAGGGTTCATCCCAAATCATTTAACATAAAGCACACTGCAGGTAGAGGTTCTCAGAGTATACCAAAAGCAAAGTGGGTTTGTCAGCTTTGAGAGGAGCATTCAGGGGGGTGACAGAAGACCCATCTTCTCCACACACAGTGAAAGCAATATTACAAGTCAACACCACCTGGAAGAGCAACATTAGTCAAGTGGGCAGATGGAAGGAGGAGGCAGGCGCAACTGCAGCTGACATTGGCTATTCTAAGTAGATGGGAAACCCAAAGAAAGATGCTGTTTGACATGGAGAAAAGCGATGTGGTTTCTTTGTACCCAGCAGGGATGCATTCAATCAACAGACATATGGCAAAGAGAACTGAAACCTCCACAAGGCAGCAGGGTGACCCCAAACTTGTGTTGCACCACAATGGATGAAAAACAGTGGAAGAAAAGCATACTTTTGATGTGGTGCAAAAACAGATGTCTTGATTGTTTAATCCTTTCAGTCTTGGACCTGGGACATGGCATTAGTTGGGAAGATACTGGGAGTTGCTCAGGGCCTCAGTTCCTCAACTGCAGTGTCCAATCAACAGTGCTTCTAGTCTTGGACACAGATCTTAGATAAGATATGCAGCATCTGCTTCAAAGTCCTGTTGAGCCAATGTGGTGCCAATGCTAGAGGGTTGGGCTTGAATGGGAGAAGGGGATAGGTAGAAATGCCCAGTACCAATCTGAAAAGTTTCAGCAGAGGCAGGAAGGAATCCATCCTCCTCTAACTAAAACAGGACTCAAGGTGCTAAACCTGGTTCTCCCACTTGGGTTCTCCCAGTCCTCATTTAATCCCCACAACAACCCTGTGAGGTAAGTTAGGAGGAGAGGAGGAGAGGCAGTGACCACCCCACCTTGTTCCCAGAGCCCCCACATTCAAATGTGCACTAAGTAGCTTGCTGCCTGATTGCAGCTGAGGTTTTTTGTGTGTGCACCCCACCAAGTTGAACGGGACTTGTTTCTCTGTTAGAGGGCAAGGGATTGTTGTCCAACACCCACAGCCCAAGATGAAGGATGAATGGGAATCTTAAAGCAGCCTCACCCCCCACTTGCATCATGACGCTTTTGCTTTCACCCAAGGTAGCATGTAAAATCATATAAAAACTAACAGGGGCTTTTGATCTTCAGCTATTCAAAGCCAGTAATAAATTAAAAAATGGTTCAGTGCAGAACACAGACTCCAGATGAATCGAGGGCTATGCTGCTATGGAAATGTGTTGAATTGCTAAAGAGAAGCAGGGATCCCTTTGATCCTGCAAAAGCTACCCAAGAAGAACTGACATCCCCCAAAAGCTTATATTATTCTATGTTTTTACTCTAACCAAGGCAGGACCAAAGAAAGCAAATTTCCTGTATCCTCACAAAGCCAGGCTCCAAATTATAATGCAGTTCTGGTGCACTTACATGGGCAGTTCACCTTTAAGGATGTTAGCCAGGCAGTGTCTGCTCCAGGTTTGGGGTGGTCCTTGTCTTCAGGGGACCTCCCTCCCTGAGCAGACTGTAGCTGTAGCTCAGTGGTAGAGCTTTGCATGCAAAAAGTCCCTGGAGAGTACAGAGGAACAAAAGAGTGAAAAGCAAGAAGACAAGCGACCTGGGAATCTTTAAGCACCCTGCCAAGCTTAATTCCACTCTCAGACACGCAGTCACAAGGCAGGCACTTCTCTCCAGCGCATAAATATCAGTCACTGTGCATGGATACAGTGTCCAGCTCGGCAAGGTAAATGAGCATGGACAGCCATGAATTGCAGAACATCATTTCCAAAGGGCAATTTGCCAGCTAAACAGCAGGAGACGAGAAGGCAGCTTTGGAAAAGGGATGGCATAAGTTTTTTAATGATGTGCCTCAGATGTTTTTATATATGTGCACACACGGGAGGGGGGGAGCTTCAGAAGGCATCTCAAGGCAGCCCTGTTTCGGGAAGCTTTTAATGTTTGATGGATTTCTGTATTTCAATATTTTCTTGGAAGCTGCCCAGAGTGGCTGGGGGAACCTGGCCAAAGGGGCGGGGTAAAAATAAATTATTATTATTATTATTATTATTATTATTATTAGCCGTTTCTCAGCATTCAGCAAGGAAATTTGAAAGAGTACAGGGGTTCCATGCTGAGCACCCAACTCTTGCATCCCAATAACTGCACTTCCCATCTACCAGTATTTGCAGAAGCACAGCCTCTACATGTCACAGGAGCAATCAGTATAGATCTGCTAGGCTAAGAACTGCCATAGCTGCCCTCTGAGCTGAAGGGTTTGCTGCCTCTATAAGGGATTTCCAACTGCCATGGGGGGAATCACACCCCCAGATATTGAAAGCTGGAGCGTTGCTTGATCATGTGTCCATCTAAGCACTATTTATGTGGGCTTGTCTCTTGGACAAGACCGTCCCCTCCATTTTGGAACAATTTATATCTAGACTGCCAGCCTTACCAAGTTGCCACTGAGTACCTGCTCCCTGGGGCTGCTGCCTCACTCTGCTAACAGAAAGGCTCACCCAAAGTGAGCTGGATTATTTGTGGTTATGGTTACCATCAGCTTCACCAAACATATTGACATATAAACCAGTCTTGTACTGAGGGCTTATTCACACTTACCTTCCCTCTGCTCTTTCCAGGCATGCGCCACACTTTAAAAGTCCATGTCCAAGCAGCCTCCCCCCCCCCCTGGAGCTTTCCCAAGGAAAACACGTTCCTTAAAGCTGAATGGGAGCAAACGGCAATCCATGGAAAACTCAAATGCACTCCAATTGAGTGCTAAAAAGCAGGTTTTCATGGGGAGAGCTTGGGGTATTGATATTGAACCTGTTCCTGGAAAGAGCAGGGCAAAAAAACAAGTGTGGGGTAAACCATATGTTTTCTTTTATTTGTGGCAGGTCTCCAAGGTCTCAGGCAGAGAAGGGTCCACCACAGATCTCAATGGAGCCTGATACCTGATCTTTCTGGTACATAGAACTGTAGAGTTGGAAGGTACCCAAGGTTCATCTAGTCCAACCCCCTGCAATGCATGAATCCCAGGTAAAGAATCCCTGACAGATGGCCATCCGACTTCTGCTTAACAACCTCCAATGAAGGAGAGTCCACCACTTTCTGAGGGAGTCCTTTCCACTGTCAAACAACTCTTACCATCAGAAAGTTCTTCCTAATGATGAGTTGGAACCTCCTTTCTTGTAATTCAAATTGATTGCTTTGAGTCCTACCCTCTGGAGCAGCAAAAACATGCTTGCTCCATCTGTGACATGAAATTCCTTCAGATATTTGAAGATGGTCATCAAATCACCTCTTAGTCTTCTTTTCTCCCGGCTAAACAGACCCAAATTTCTCACAAGGCTTGGTTTCCAGACCATTTATTTTTTTGGGTCAGTTGAAGATGTCAGGGGTTGAAGTTGGGACTTTCTGTATGCAAAGTGTGTGCTCTGCACCTGAGCTGTGGGCCATACTTTAACTTTAAAAAGAAAAAGAAAAACTGACATGAATTACTCCTATTTGTCTTAGAGCTGTTATCTGAACCCATGGCCACTTGTGCAAAATGTTTTGCAGGAAATCTTATGAAGTTCTAATGAGATTTTATAGTTCAAAAATGAGGTACATGTTTATTATTCAGTGTAAAAGCCTCTTCTGGTGAGATTGTTATATTAAGGAAATGACATTCTTGGTATAGACGTGAATTACATTGAATCAAAATTAAGTGCTCTTTGTCATAATGCAATGTGACTTTGCGATTAAGGCTAAAATGAAAGAATCATAATGACAGCAACCATATTGCACAATTAAGTGACAATTCTGTGCAGTTTGCCAAACCATAACTTGATTATCCACTGGTAGAGATAGAAAGATGTGTTAATTTCAGTTTCTCTCAATCCCTCATTTTTTCGGTCTTCAATTCACTTAATCTCATTTCTGCATCACTTTTCAGTTTTTAAAAAAGCTACATGAGGGGTTTAAAGAGACTTCCGGATTGGTCACGATCATGTTCAGGTCATGAGTTCATCCAGTGAGCTTGTCGGGATGACTCAATCATAGAAAAGGTTGAAAGGGAGAGTGAAGGCAACGCAATACCCCTAAAAGGGCTCAAAAAGGGTTCTGAGCTTTGACCAAGCCAAGCAGCACAAAAAGGGGGTTCCCAAAGGCTCCTGCACTTAGTAAAGTGGCGGAGAGAGAAGGAGAACCCCAGCCTTCCCTTTCTATGAGATGCCTCAAACGCCTGAGCAATTCAGCTACAGATCTCTCCATAATTCGAGACTAAAATATTAAGACTGCTGACTGGCAAACAAAGAAGAAAGACCTAAGAAGGTATGCACAACAATTGGCAGACAATTCGTTAACAAAAAGGAGTCTAATGTTACAAGGGGGAGGAAGGAGGCCACCTTCAAATGTGGTTTTAAAAGACACTGCGCTCTAAATATTGCAAAAAGAAGAACTTAAGGACTTAATTCCTAATTTGTGAGTCAAGGATTTTGAAATACAGAAAATTGGAACCTGTTGGAGAAATCTCTGAGATGGGTGGGAAGAAGTGACGGACGCCCTGATTCTTTGTTGTGGCCGTGGAGTATCAGTGGGGGGAGGGGGAGAGAGAGAGAGGAGGAGGAGGAGGGGAAGGAAACGCTGCATTGTTGCAGAGAGGACTGGTGAAGAGTCTCTGATAGCCAGCCCCACACAACAGAGCGGCACATTGCCTGAAAATGGGAAAACTGGTTGTGGACATTTGGAGGAGGGGGAAGTGACAGCAGCAGAGGCAATGTCTAAAGTGAGAGGCTGCAACATGGTGGAGAGGAAATGCTGAATCATGCCGCTTCTGCAAATTGGCCCATGTAGAAGGAAATGGAGGAGCAAACCAAACAAGCAAGCAAGGAGTGGGACAGAAACTTTTTTAATTTGCCAACAAACCAGGCAGAATGCTTGCCTGGCAATTAAAGAAAAAGCAAAAAGAGAGAACAATAGAGCAATTGAAAGAGGAAGGGAAGATAATAGAAGAACCTAAAGCAATATGCGAAAAAATTACAAATTACTATAGGAAGTTATATCAAGCAGAAGATGAAGACCAAAAAGCCATGGAAAAATATATAGCACAGAACAGACTCCCGACAATAACAGGCAAAAAAATTAAACAACTAAACTCCCCAATAACCATGATGGAGATGCAACAATCAATTTCCGAAGCGAAGACAGGAAAGTCACCAGGTACAGACGGTTTATCTGCCGTGTATTACAAGAAAATTAGAAGACATATTGTCAGAACAGATGAAAACAGTCATGAATGGCATTTTAAAAAAATACCAAAATCATGGGAAGAAGCTTTTATCAATCTGATACCCAAACAAGGAAAGGATCCAATGCTAATTAAAATTATAGACTGATATTATTAAATAACGATTACAAATATTTGCTGACATAATAGCCAACAGATTAAAAATATTACTTAATGGAACCACACATAAATCACCCCTCTGTCACCTCTACTGTTTATTATGGTGCTAGAATCTCTAGCGATCGCAATAAGGAAAGATCCAGCAATAAAAGGAATAGTAGTAGGAAGGAAATCACATAAAATAAAAGCCTTTGCGGATGATTTGAGAATAACTACTGAAAACCTGGAAGAAAGTGTTCAAAAAATATTAGAAAGAATTATTGAATTTGGAAACGTGGCAGGATTTAAATTACATAAAAATAAAGCTAGTATCTTAGCAAAAAAATATGTCTACACAAGAAAAAGAAGAATTACATCGCAAATGAAAATAAGAGAATATTTATGCAACATCTGCAGCAAGAATACTAATTGCAAAAAACTGGAAAAGTGAAACAGTACCAACAAAAAAAAAGAGTGGCAGGAGAGATTATTTGATTACCTTGAGTTGGCAAAAATGATGGATGCAATTAGGGGACAGTCTAAACAAAAATTTCAAAAAGAATGGGGAAAGTACAGAGATTATTTTTTTAAAAAAAACAACAACAGTGCACTCAAATTAAAACCTGGACTTGCTTCAAATAATTTTTGCAAAACAAAATATGGTTTACAAATACAACATATGGAGAAGGGTAGAAAAGACGAAATGAGAAAGTTTATTAAGTTTAAAATCAGACCCCTGTTGAAGAGGAAGGAAGTCTACTAGAATAGAATAAGAAAATAGAATAAGAATTAAAGATTGGCTAACATAAGTCTGCGTGCAGATACTTGCAAATTTATGGATATACTAGCTGGCCCTACCACGCATTGCTGTGGCTTTGTGTGTGAAATTAGGAAGAAAGGAATAAGATAGTTGATGTTTGGGAGGTGTGTGTGTGTGTGTGTGGTGGAGTGGGAGGGTACTGGGGCAACTTGACATGGCATGAAGTTTGGGGACTTTCGGTGTATTACCTAGCCACCTGGTAGTGGTTGGTTCAGTGGGGGGGGGGGGCTGCTTGTGTTGGGAGGTGTGGTGTAGCGAGATAAAGCCTGTCTTTTGATGTGTTGCCTTTGGGGGCAGGGGCTGCGGTGGCAGTGGGGCTCGGCCTGGCTCTGATGGCGTTGCTTGTGTGGGCGGAGTTGGCAGCGCGGCTCACTTGGGTGTGAGAGCGTATGTGGAGTATGTGGTGGTTGTGGGGGGGGGCACGGTCTGTCTTTCTGTCTTTCGTTGCGATGTCAGCGATGCCGGAGTTGGCGGCGTCAGGGCTTAGCCTTCTTCTTGGGGCGTGTGTGATGGCAGTGGTTGTGGCGATGGTGTGGGGTGGCCTGTCTCCAACGGCATTGTTGGCGGTGTTGGCCCAGCCTGGGTGCCTCTCACTTAGCTGTTGGCCCAAGGGGTAGGATTCTGTCATTGCTCTTTGAGCAGGAGTTGGCGTGGTGGCAGGTACAGCATGCTGTGTTTTATGATGTCAGGATATTGCCCCCACCTTTGGAAAAGGAGCTGTTTGAGTCGTGTATTGTAGCTGTAGTTGTGTCAGTGGCCATTAGATGGTGCTGTGTTGAGTTCCTAAAAACTGGGTTTTACCTGCCTCAGGTGTGAAATCTGTCTACACAAACTGCATAAGATCCCTCGCGTATTCGCATGTGACGTTCTGTCAAAATTTTATCGCAATTGGTCCAGCGGTTTCGGTGAAAAGTGGAGACACGCAAACATGGCCTGCTTACATTTATAGATGGATGATAGATAGATTAGATAGATAGATTTTTTTCATTTATTTTGTGTTTTCTTTCGTAGTTTGTTTTCCAAGTGTTGTGTGTGTATGTGCTGTAATAATAAGTTAATAAAAGGCATTTACCCCCCCCCCCAAAAAAAACCCTACATGGGAATCCGTATGAATTTTCATGCACATTTCTCTGAATACACACATTTTTGTCCAACAGATGCATTTTTGCAATCCATTTCCCCCTTTGGCAACATCATGAGAAGAGAATTTGCAGCAAAGATATGGTATTGCGATCGTAAAAAAGGTACAATACCTTGGAATATGGATGACAACCAAAAATATAAATTTGTTTAATGATAATTATGAATTGGTATGGAAAGAAATAAAGAAAGATTTAGAGATATGGAATAGGAGGAAGTTGTCATTCCTCGGTAGAATTGCAGCTGTAAAGATGAACGTATTGCCCAAAATGTTATTCTTGTTTCAAACAATACCTATTATAAAGGGGACAAGACAATTCAAGGAATGGCAAAAAGATTTACAAAGATTTGTCTGGCAGGGGAAGAAACCAAGAATAAAATATAAAATATTGGTAGACAAGACCGAAAGAGGCGGATTCTCCATGCCAGACTTGAAATTATACTTTGAAGCGTCATGTCTCTGTTGGATAAAAGAATGGATAACATTGGAAAATACGGACTTGTTGGACTTGGAGGGATTTGACAACAGAGCAGGTTGGCATTCATATCTATGGTATGATAAGAAAAAAACCCATAAAGGATTTACGAACCATGTTATAAGAAGATCGTTATTTGAAGTATGGGAAAGAAATAAAGCCTTGTTAGAGACCAAGACGCCATGGTGGATCTCACCAATGGAAGTGATTATAGTGAAAAAAGTGAATATGGAAGGTGAGAGACCAACATATGAAAATTTTCTAAGACAATCGGAACAAGGTTGGAAACTGAAACCGTATGAAGAGGTGAAAGTATATTTGACGAGTTGGTTGCAATATCATCAAATTAATGATGTATTTGTGCAAGATAAAAAAATTGGTTTTGAGGAGAGAAGGTCCAAATTTCAAACAGAGTTGCTAGGGGGCAGAGTGAAATTGTTGTCCAAAATGTATAACTTGCTGGTAGAGTGGTATACTAAAGATGAGTTGACGAAAGAGGTAATGATAAAATGGGCTAAGGATTTTGGGCATAATATTGAATATGATGCGTGGTTGAAATTATGGAACCAAACAATAAAATTTACAGCATGTACTGCTTTGAAAGAGAATGTTTGGAAGATGATGTATAGATGGCACTTAACTCCAGTGAAATTAGCGAAAATGTATAGAATGAGTAATAGAATGTGCTGGAAATGTAATGAAAAGGAAGGGGACTTTTATCATATGTGGTGGAAATGTGAAAAGGTTAAAGGATATTGGGAAATGATATATAACGAACTGAAAAAGATATTTAAATATACTTTTCCCAAAAGACCAGAGGCCTTTCTGTTAGGACTGATAGGCCAAGAGATAACAAGGGAGGATAGTACCCTTTTCTTATATGCGACAACCGCGGCGAGGACATTATTAGCCCAAAAATGGAAAACCCAGGACTTACCGACAATTGGAGACTGGCAGACAAAGATGATTGAATATGCAGAATTAGCGAGACTGACTAGCAGGATTCGAAACCAGAGGGAGACAAGGTTTCTAAGGGATTGGAGTAAATTTGTGGACTATATGGAAATGAACTGTAAAGGTTTAAAGACACTTGCAGGTGTGAAATAAATCCTACGAATTGACCCTAAAGATTAGATACAAAGGAACTGCGAGATAAGAACTGATTAGAAAACCTTTTGAGGGGAGGGAGGGAAGTCAAGCTCGGCGGAGCATGTTTTTTTGGGATGTTTGTATTTTTGAATGTTTGTTTATGTGTTTGTTTGTCTTGTATAATGTTTTAAATGTGTTTATTTTGGAAAATTTAATAAATAATTATTAAAAAAAAAAGAGAAGAGAAGACTCCCTGGAAAAGACCCTGATGTTGGGAAAGATGGAGGGCACAAGGAGAAGGGGATGACAGAGGACGAGATGGTTGGGCAGTGTTCTCAAAGCTACGAACATGAGTTTGACCAAACTGCGGGAGGCAGTGGAAGACAGGAGTGCCTGGCGTGCTCTGGTCCATGGGGTCACGAAGAGTCAAACACGACTAAACAACTAAACAACAAGAGCTCAAATGTTTGTTTCCCATACTCTGTGCATTTGTGTAGAGACAACTGAAACCATGAGTTGTTCCCTCCAGCTGCCTTCTTGCAGTTTCCTGCCCTTTAGCAGGTTTCAGCAGCACCACCTCATTTTCTGGTGCATCAGTGAAGCTATTATTCCCAGTACCAGGTGTTCCCTTTTCATCTGTAATACTGTCTCTCTCCTCCTCAGGATTTAGTTTAACACTCTCCTGATCGGGTTCACAAGAGTCTTAGCAAACACATTCTTGCCAACCGTTGTGAGATACAACCTATATCTTGCCAGAAGTTGTTCCTCATGGAATTAGGACCTTGGTCCAAGAAGCCAACCCTTTCCTGACAACATCACCTGTTCCCCCCCCCATCAAGTAAATAAATAAAAATACAGAACTGCTGTCCTTCCTCCTCAGCAAGGTGTCTGAGATGAGGGCATGAAATCGATTTTGAAACTATAGTGACTCAGCATGGCTCCTGACAGTCCTGGCTTCTGTGTTTCACATTATTCCTGCATCTCTGTTCCAAGACAGTCCACTCTGGTATCGTGATAATTTCTTCATCTTGCCCAGTATCTCAAAGTGTGGATAGGGAGGCCTCAAGTTGCTATACGTTCTCTTCCAGCAAGGCAACCAACTTGCACTTGCTGCAGGTACTGTATAGTTTTGCACATTCTCCAGCAGAAATGCAAACATGGCACAGGAGTTGTAGGTCACTGCAACAGCTCTCTCACCGCCCATGTCTCTTGGCCCTGAACACACAGGATTCAGCTCAGTAGAACATAAAGAGAGTGTGCTTATTACTTGATGCGGCAGATTTGTGCTTAAAGTGTCTTTGATCGTGGATTTGAGACTCAATTTATTATATATTTATTGTGCTCTATTGCATATTCTATGTCATCAGCTACCCTGTGTTCCTATCTTGGAGTAAGGGCAGGGTATGAAAACTATGTATAACAACAACAACAACAACAACAACAACAACAACAACAACAACAACAACAACAACAACCTTTTGCACCATGTAAGCCTACCTGTTATATAGAAGGATATCCGGCTTCCAAATCTGGCCATCAGGAAAACGGACGTTCTTCACTCCAGGATATTCTGACATATTCCACTGTAAATAGTAGTCTGTCCAGTACTGGAAAATTAAGAATAATAAGCAAACACACACAGGTTAATTTTATTTTTCTATTTCTTCCAGAGTATGGCAGAGTTAGGACTCAAATGAATGTCTGGAACTCTCAAGAAGTGGCATTTTACTTGCAAAAAACACCCCAAATTCTACAAATTGTGCATTTAGCCACTGAGGCGGGGTTAGAGGGTGGGGGGTACAACTGAAGGCATTAAAATTTCATTTTTAGGTCACCCAGTTGCACACAGCAGCCTATAAAAGAAATGCCGCTCTGCTTGTGACTTACAGTTTGTGCCATCTCAAGCATGAAATTGAAATATATATATTAAAGGTCCCACAGAGGAAATAGGAAGCTGCCTCAGATGGTTCATCTAGCTCCGTATTCTCTCCTGCAGCCTTCCCCAACAAGTGTCATCCAGGTGCTGTTCAGTTACAGCTCCTATCAGCCCCAGCATGGCTACTGGTAAGGGATAATGGGAATTGTAGTACTGTATGCAGGAAGTGGCTGACACACTCGTGGTGTCAGCCTGATGGCCATCTGTAGAGATGAACCAAACAAACCAGGAGAGGCTAGGCAGGTTGGCCCTGCCAGAGAAGAAGCAATGCTCAGCCAGCTGAAGGATGAAGGTGTGGTGAGTGGCACATTAATAGAGTGGCTCAAGCTGGGCGGAGGAGAAAGGATGGAGATGGAGTGGTAGAATAAGGAAAGAGTAAAGAGCTAGGCTGTTTAGCAAGCCTTGCCACAGTGACTTGGGACACAGCAGGAGAGAAAGGAAAAGGCAGCAGTTCTGGAGCTAGCCAGCCCAGTGGTAAGTCAAAGAAGAACATAAGAGCCAATGGCCTATTTAGTCCAGCATCCTGTTCTTACAGTGGCTGACCAAATGCCCCAGGGGGAAACCCACAAGCAGGATTCAAGTTCAAGTTCCCTTCGTGTGGCTTCCAGAACCAGCATTCAGAAGCATTGCTGCCTGCAACTGTGGAAGCAGAGCACAGCCATCCTGGCTAGCAGCCATCACTAGCCCTCTCCTCTTTGTCTAATCTTCTTTTAAAGCCATCTAGGTTGGTGGACATCACTACTTCCTGTGGGAGTGAGTTCCATAGTTTAACCATGTTAGCTGAAGAAAGCAAGTGGCTTCTTACACACCTGGTGATAGAAGACTTAAGGGGGAAGCAAGAGTGCTTAGCTAAGCAGATCTCAGAATAAACAAAATAAAAAAAATTCCTTCCAGCAGCACCTTAAAGACCAACTAAGTTTTTATTTTGGTATGAGCTTTCGTGTGCATGCACACTTCTTCAGATACACTGAATTAGAAGTCCCCAGACGCTTATATGTAGAGAAAGGGTGGGGAGGGGTGGTGGAAATGGGTGATAGACCGACTGATAGCTGTTGACTGCAAACGACTGCAAATGGACTTGCATGAAAAAGCAAGGGGTGAGGTGGCTGAGGATCGCTTTATCATGTATAATGAGATAATAATCCAACGTCTCTGTTCAAACCAGGTCTCTCCATGGTTTTAAGCTTGGTGATAAGTTGCAATTCAGCAACTTCTCTTACCAGTCTATTTCTGAAATTCTTTTGTAGTAAGACAGCTACTTTGAGATCTTGTATAGAATGTCCTGGGAGATTGAAGTGTTCTCCTACTGGTTTCTCTGTCTTGTAATTCCTGATGTCAGATTTATGTCCATTTATCCTTTGGCATAGGGTTTGGCCTGTTTGTCCAATATAGAGAGCTGAAGGGCACTGTTAGCATTTGATGGCATACACAATGTTAGAAGATGAGCAATTAAATAGTCCTGAGATGGTATGTTGGATGTTGTTGGGGCCAGTAATGGTGTTGTCCATGTGTATGTGGCAGCAAAGTTGGCATCTGGGTTTATTGCAGGCTCTGGTACCAGTGTCCATGTTAAGTCTGGTGGTTGTATTATTGTGGGTGAGGAGTTGTTTAAGATTGTGCTCATTAAGCCTGACACTCCTGTACAGATCCTGTTCTGCTAATAAAGAGTTAACTCCAGCTTGCTTGGTGTTATTTTCTGCTGGCTCACCCTTGTCACTGTAGGAATGTTAAGGGTTGTATGAAAGGATATATTGAATAAATATTATCCTTCCTTCACTCACACTAGTGAGTGATGTAGCAGAGCAAATTCCCCTTAATTTAGCTGGAAGCTAGTTTGCAGATTTGTTTGAATCTCTAAGTTAAGATTATTTCCTGGTGTCCCCTTTGATCCCTCTTAAAAGAATAAAGACACAAGAGTCTTCCTGATTAAAATAACAAAAAGTTTACTCACATTTCAGTTCATGATTTGATCCCTGAAAGGCAGGCTTTGCTTAGTAGTTACATAAACAAAGGCAAGCAAGAGGCCACCTTCCAGCCAGGCAAGAGCACTTGAACAGAGCGTGGTGTGGGGCTCATGAGGGGCAGGGCTCGGAGAGAGTCCTGTGGGCCAGATAGAGGAGTCTGGCAGGCCACGTTTGGCCTCTGGACCTGAGGCTCCCCATTCCTGCCCTAAATGTTTGCAAGGCTCATCCTCCTTTGCATTGTGTTTATCTTGACTGCAGCCTTGTGAGCTACCAACCTCAAACAATGGGGGACAAAGAAACATGGTGGGATGAAGATCCTGTACTGATTTGCACTAACCAGCCAGCTTCTGCACAAGGTTAAGTGGAGATCACCTAAGGCAGGTTCCTATAATTTCACATCAGTGCTCCAATCATTAGTTTTAGCTTCAGAAAGTCACACATTTCCCCCAGATGATTGTTTTGCTCCACGCAATGCATGATAGCCTCATTCTAGGGAAATTTGACCTCTTGTTTAGCTCCATGGTTTGCTGCAATCTGCACTGTGCTTTTTCCTTTAGTTTGTATTGGGCAATTCTTTTGCAACTCAGTATGCTGTTTACAAAGCAGTGCTCCTGTGTGCCCTCCAGCTCTACAGATGTCAATTGCTGGAGGTCGACTCCAGTCAGGATGCCCAGTGATGAGCTCTTGTCTCTCCCAGGGCTTGTGACACTGATAAATCTGTCCTTGATTAAACTGCCTGGTTTTTTCCAGGACCAGTTTTTAAAGCTGATGAAAAGTTTTCTTACTTTTATAAATAACTTTTATAAAATAACTTTCCACATCTTCTTTTAAAATGCAATGGCAGCAAAAGATAACTTCTTTTTTTGTCTCATCAACATCAGTCAGCCAATACGTTTAACTATGCAACATATACTTAAACCATGGAACTCACTGCCATGAGAGGCAGTAATGGCTTTGTAACAAAAATAAATATATGAATAAAGGACCTAACCATGTGATGCTGACATAAAAACCCTGCACAAACACTATGCAACAGAACGAAATATAATTCCCCCCTCCTCTCACTTTCCCCCCAAATAGCGTACATTGGTACCTCATTTTGAGCATCCATTTTGTTGAACGTCCGCAGCAAACCTGGAAGTAACCTAACCGCTCCACATGTGTGCGCAGAACGGCGCTTTGCCGTGCGTCCTTTTCGTCTAGCATCCGGGGCTCCGGAACGGATCCCGGTTGCAAAACAAGGTATGACTGTATATGACCGTGTCTCATACTGAATGCAAATGAACTGTCAATTGAAAGCGGAAACACTATAGGTACTCCTTTTTGTTTATTTGTTACAGAAGACAATCTTTAATAAAAAGTATAAAAAAGAGGATTAGAGAAATTCATGGAGGAGATGGCTGTCAAAGGCTACTAGCTAGCCAGGATGGCTCTGCCCTGCCTCCACAGTGGGAGGCAGCAATGCTTCTGAATGCCACTTGCTAGAAAACAAGAGGGGGAGAGCGCCCTTGTGTTCAAATCATGCTTTCCCCCTTTTCTTCCTAATGTAACACTAATGTCTCAACAAATGGAACTTATATGTAGAAAACGTAACTTGAAAAAAGAGACATTTCACATACTTCTGTAAACCAAGAAATCTTTAATAAAAATATGTTTAAAAAATCCTGCTTGTATACTCATTTTTCAAATAATCTAATTCAAAGTACTGTAGTAGAAAAGCCTTGTCTTTGTTATTCAATAAATGTTTCCCAGTTTGTTTCAAAAATATCTTGTCACTGTTTTTTTCTGGTTTATTTTTATAAAATGTGTTAATTTTGTCATTGACACAAATTCCCAGTGTTTATCAATCCATTCTATTGATTGGTGTGGTTTGTAATCTTCACTTGCTTGCATACAGTAACCCTGATGCTTTCAACACATATGAGATAAGTTCCTTGTGTCCATTCCTTACAATGCAGTGTTTTTTTAAATCATATGTTGATAAAAGTGCTGTGAGTGCCAGCACAAAATGGATGCCATGAGCAGCAAAAACAAAGGGTGATACTTGGTACTGGGGAGGACTGTAAAAAGAAGGGGGGAACCTTGCATATATGTAGCTGGTCTCTTATTAAACTCTCAACTTTTCCCCATTTTTAAAATATACTGGCATTTCCACCACATATGAAAATAATTCCCATTTTTTTGGCATTTCCAAGAATTGAATACTGTAGTTCTTTATCTTCCGCAGTGTCCCCTGTTCTGCATCCTGTAACCCTCCCCTCACTTTGTTTAAAATGGAGTTGTGTAAATACACTTCATGTCAATTTCTAGTAACACACTTATGTCACTGTGTCCTGAAATACAGTCAGTTGTGAGCAAATTGCTCTTTGATGTAACTGATGGTTGATACTGAAGGTGTTATGTACTGAGCTTGGATCCTAGAAAAATAGGCAGGTAGAATCCTAGAAGGCAGCAACTTGATTGGGCTGCAGGAGCAGCCCAAATCAGGCTCCAGGAGGGGAGTTGAATCAGCCAATCACACGGGACCCGTTGTGTAAATAATGTATATATAGCCAGAGGGTTTGGGGGAAAAACTCACTCACTGATGACCATGAGCTGAAATAAAGAGCATGAAATCAACACTCAACTCCGAGTATATTTCAGAAGGAAATGAATGCAATGAAAAAAGTGGAGGGATGGAAAAAGGGAGTAGAAATTTATGAAGTTAACTTCCAGATTCAGACGACTTCAGGAGTCCTTGTGAGTACTCCTCGCTTTTGATTAAGGGATGTTTGCTCATTTGATATGTGTACAATCCATGTCAGTGGCAGACCTTGGGGTTTCAAATTTCAGTGGTGCTCTGTACAACACCAACATTTGGCTGGCACGCACACACACACACACACACCCCGCCTCTCACCTTCCATTACACATCGTAGTTGTGGTGCCACCGGAGGAAGGTGAAAGTCAGTGCTGTCCATTTGCTGTCCAGTGCTGTCCCAAATGGACAGCATCTGATAGCTGGCCTACCATAGCAGTCGGGAATTCACAAGAGTGGACAGCTGACATACTGACTCATTCAGTATTTCTGACTATATTTGACAGCTGGCATGCAGTAGCAATTAATGTTTGACACTCTCTGATATACATCTTACATTGGAAAACAACCAATATTTTATTACTGTAAATGAATTCTTTCACTAAACCAATCACAAGAAGCAAATAATGGGTTTGTCATATTCTATTAGCCTTTAAGGTCTTTTTGCTGTTTTTACTGTGGAACATCTGCTTTGCATGCAGAAGGTCCCATGTTCAATCCCCAGCATCTCTATGTAGGGCTGGGGAAACACTCCTGTCTGAAAAACTGGAGAGCTGCTGCAAGTCAGTGTGGACAATACTGAACTAGATGGACCATTGGTCTGACTTGATATATAGCAGCCTTCTGTGTCTCTGCAGTTTCAATTTCCATGGTGCCCACATATTTCTTTTAAAGGGAGGAGCTGTAGCTCCATGATAGAACCTCTGCTTTGCATGCAGAAGGTCCCAAGTTTAATCCCCAGCATCTCTGGGGAGGGCTGGGGTGTCCCCTGCTTGAAGTCCCAGATAGCAACTGCTAGCCAGTGTAGACAATATGGAGCTAGATCTTGGCATGTGAGAACTTCCTAAGTTACTGCTAAAATCACCCTCTTAAAGGACCCTTCTGAACTTTAACACTCACCATGTGTAGCCAAATATTGGTGGTTAAAACTTGGTTCTTTTCATCCTGCCAAAGGAAAGGAAAGGAACAAATCAATGTTGGTTGTTGTTGTTTTTATTTTTTAAAAAAAAGCTGTTATGAAGAGTTAGTGAAATAGCTTCCCTCTGCTATGAATCTCAAATAACTGCCTGCTCAAAACCAAAGGATCCAGCTTGAAAGGCATCTAGTTCCTTCATAATACCTTGCATCAAGCACTTTCAGAAATAGGTCGCTGACTAATGTGAACTATCATTCTAGTTGATACTGGGCATCAGGCTATTTATTGCTTGTGGGTTATCCTGTGTGACAGCTCAACCGGATCCTCTAGAGCAGGGGTGGGTTCAGGCTTTTCAGATCAACTCTGTTGTTGTTGTTTTTTAAATAAATTCAGGACTCTCATCTGTATGAAGTGTTTTTATGAAACTTGGATCCCCTTTGCAATCCTGCATCCTGTACGTAGTCAGTAGCTGTTTGATTTTCTTCTGCTGACTAATTAGGCAGCTGCCATCTTGGGCCCAGCACACTTCCAACCCTAGATATGCCCGAACAGGGCCTAAGTCCTTCACTTTGAACTTACTTGACAATTGCTTGGCAAACCTTTTAGTTTGTTTATCTGTTTTGCAAGCATACAATACGTCATCTACATAGATCAGACAGAACTCTCGATCACTGCCTGTACCACACACATAAACACAATTGTCAGCTGTACTCTGCTTGAAGCCAAATGACACTAAGGCCTCATGCAAACATTTGTTCCAAGATCTTGCAGCCTGTTTGAGACCATATAGAGCTTTGTTTAATTTCAGCACTCTATTGGAACCTGTCTCATAACCAGGCGGTTCAGCTAGATACAGGTCTTCTGATAATGATGCATGTAAATATGCAGCCTGGATATAAAAAATGGTTTAACTGGAGTTTTCTCTTTGCTCCAAGCAAACAATAGGGACAACTCCGTACTTTAAATTGTTTCAGAAAAAAACCCCAAATTGACCACTTGCATGTGTTTGGGTCAAAAGCCTGGGTATTAATTCCAAAACAATGGCACAATGGTCCAGACCTGATATTAGCTATGCAGTAGGCATACTAAGTAGATTGGTCTCAAAACCCACACTAAATGCCTGGAAAGAGGTAAAGCAAGTTCTGAGACAGAACTTCAAGTTCAAACAGACAATTGGCTATATGTTACAACTAAATTCTTCAGAGGATGAAATGTTGAGTTGCTACTGTGATAGTGACTGGGGAAATTTGTCAGATAGAAAATCTGTCACAGGATTAGTCATAATGTTCGGAGGAGCTTTAATCAGCTGGCGATCGTGCAAGCAGAACAGTGTAAGTGTGTCGTCAACGGAATCTGAGTACGCTGCATTGAGTGAATTGAGCAACGAGGTGGTTTATGTCAAGCATTTGTTAGAAGATTTAAATGTAAATTGTGGAGAACCAGTACAAGTTTACATTGATAATCAGGCTTGTATAACCTTAAGTAAAACAGAGGGTGATTTTAATGCAAGAGTTGGGGCGAGATTTCGATCTGTGGCCTGGGACTATTGGGAAAGAAGGAGTTGGCAACAGCAACCAGAACGGAATCTTACTTTTGACGATATGTGCAACACACTACCTTGTTATTACCAACATACTCTTTTGACAGAAAAATAAATCCTTGGCAAACCACTGGCACCTCTTAGACTATGTTATTGTCTGTGCTAAAGATCGCCTTGATGTGCTCCTTACCAGAGCTATGGCGAGCACTGATGACTGCTAGAGAGATCACCAACTAATACACTCCACAATGGCTATCAAGATTATACCTCAACGCAGGCTTCAAGGAAGGAAACCAAGGCGCAAAATGAACACTCAAGCCCTTCAAGATCCCATTAAGAGGGATTGCTTCCAAACGACTCTTAAGGATCCTCTGCTTTCAGAATTCCCTGATAATATCGAGGAACACTGGACCAAGCTAAAAACATCCATTATTGGAGCCTGGGAACAAACTATTGGATACCAAACCAAGAAACACCAGGACTGGTTTGATGAGAATGACAGTGAGAACAGATGAAAAGCTCTTCAATCTGAGCAGGCTGAAAGCAAAAAGTAAGGTTACCGTAACTTCTGTCATAGAGCTTCAGTATGCTGATGACAACATAGTATGTGCACGCTCAGAGAATGACCTCCAAACCATCCTAAATATCTTTGCAGAAGCTTACGAAAAGCTTGGCCTATCACTCAACATCCAAAAAACCAAAGTGCTGCAACAAGTACAAAATAACCCTTCCGCAGTGCCACAAATCCAACTCAGTGGTGTAACGTTGGAAAATGATCACTTCTCCTACCTAGGCAGTTCCCTTTCCACAAGGGCCAACATTGATGCCGAAATCCAGCATCGCCTGAGCTCTTTCTCCCAATTGAAGTGCAGAGTGTTTGAGGACCGGGACATTCTCAGGGAAACCAAAATGCTTGTTTACAAAGCTATTGTACTACCAACCTTACTATATGCTTGTGAAACATGGACCACTTATAAACGCCATCTCCAACTCCTTGAAAGATTCCATCAACGGTGTCTCTGAAAATGTTTACACATCACTTGGAAAGACAGGCAAACTTATATCAGTGTACTAGAAGAAGCAAATATCACCAGTGTTGAAGCAATTTTCTTCAACATCAACTTCGTTGGACTGGTCATGTTGTGCGGATGCCTGATGTTCGTCTTCCAAAGCAACTACTCTATTCCGAACTTAAAAATGGAAAGCATAATGCTGGTGGTGCCAGGTCAAAACTCACTTATTTGTCCAGGTTTTGCACCTGTCTGCTGGCTGCCTGTAGTGTTTTTATTTACGAGAATGCTGCTTTGTTTTAAAATGTGTTATATTGGATTCATTTTGTTTTTCCTTTATCCCCATGTACCACTTGCCCTCTGAGGGAAAAAGGAGGGGAGGGCAGGCAAGGAGGTGAGGACACCATCCTATACTGGCCTGTGGATCAGCTCAGAGCTGGCCCTCCTGCTGCTCTTTTCCTTCTCCATTCATGTTCCAAAGGATTAAAAGTTCCTCCATTTTCCCAGGAAGAAGACTTAAGACAACTTATTAGGTGGTTTTAAGAAAGGTTGTATTTATTGAAATATAATGAATCAGAGGATCTGTCAATCAGCCAAATAACTAAGTCAATGATGACATAAGAGGGAAGCTGGGTTTGGAAGCCCGCTGGTTATTTGCTCCTTAGGCAAGGGGGGACCTGCAAGCCTCCAGCTGTGGGTGATGACACAGGAGTACCCCCTATCATGTCTCAGGGGAGCAGTGAATTAAGGGCTCACCTTTCCTCACCTGCTGCACTGAATGCAAAAAAAGACAAAATCAGCACAAACTGAACAGCGTGAAACAGGCAAAAGCAGAAACTTCCAAGTGCCAATCAGGAGCTACCCCCCCCCCCAATTCCTACTCAGCACCATAAAAGATGGCTAGCTAAAGTCCACACTATAAAGGGAAGGAGGGAGGGCAGTGTAAAAGAGTGGGCAGAGTAGCCTTAAATACCAGACTAGCCTGCACTCCCACTGGTCTCTCAGGCCCACCTGGTTCAAGGCCCCCTCCCAAGAAAAAGACCCCCTTGAGGTCTCTTTCCCCAAGTGGGGGGGGGGGCATGAGGCAAATCCACACATACCACTGAAATCCCCACTCAGCCATGACACTCACTGCGGTGACCTTTGGCCCATCACTGCCTCTCTCAGTCTAACCTACCTCACAGGGTTGTTGTGGGGATTGAATGAGGAGGGAGAGAACCATAGAAATAGGACCTCAAGCTCCTTGGAGAAAAAGCTGAGATACAAATAGAATAAATAAAATAAATAAATAACACAAGTGTGGAAAAGCCATTAACTTTCATTTCTTTCTTCTTCTTCTTTGCCTTTTATCATTCTGTTTTTTAAAGGCTCTCATTGTCTCTCCCCTCCCCAAATGCATTTTCTTGCAGGCCCCTCCCTTACATGGCTTTAATTTTTAAAATGAAAGACTTGTAGCGTAACCACTGCCTTTTGACTGTTTTACATTGCTTTGGGGGCTCTGGTCCAGCCAATGACTGGGATATAAATCAAATTACTGACTGTCTGTCTGTCTGACTGAAAGAATGAATACCCAAGTACCTAGATTATTGTTTTTTCTTCTTATACCCATCTCAGGGAGCTACCCTGAGTTTACATGAGCTCTTAAGAGCCCCATGACTCAAATGTCATGACAAGGCATCAAGAAAAATGGGAGTGGAGAACCACGTACTTTACTCTTGTTCCTGAATCACTAATTTGTACAGTTTGGCAGAGCTCACAACTGAGCATCAGTGACAAAGAGGAAACAATTCTGCAGCTCCCTCGCTGAAAGAGTTTGGGCCATTCCTCATCCACACAAGAAGGAGTGTGACTTCCTTCCTCTTCCAGAGCCTTTGTTCTTCCATTTGGAAATAAAAGGACATATTTGAGAGACCGTTGACATCTCCTGCCAAACAATGAACATGATGGATTCTCCTTTTGCAAAAGTATCAGTCTTCATATTGGCAACAAATAAGATGACTCATGAAGGGTGAATAATTCCAGTGGGCTGTTCTTGTTGTTGTTGTTGTTGCTGCTGCTGCCAGCAGGAGATGGGCCACAGCTGCAGACAACATCTTAATGAGCAGAAAGACCACAGTGCCTCAGGAAATCATCTTCCCAAGGCCAAACCATGTGTTATCCCTTTGCCATAGGACATCAGCAACAGTTTCAATGCCAAAACAACATGTGAACTGAAATGCAGCCATCCTTTGAAATTTGCATTTCTCTGAATTGCAATTCTCCTTCCACATAATGTGTGCAAAAAATACATCCCTGCACAGGTAGATAAATGCTCAAATAATCTTCTTTGGAAAGGTTCTGATGAAGAACAAGATGAGTCAATTAAAGACTTTGTGAGAAAACAGAATGTGGAGTTCAATACAAGGTGACACTGGAAAGGGAGGGATCTGCTGTACAGGACTAGCTCCTTATGCTACAGATTCTACACATACAAATTCTATTGAAAATGGCCTGTAGTGAACACACACTGCAGCGCACGCGCACGCACACACACACACACACCATGCTGGTGTCAAAATGGCTGTTCTGTTGTGGTTTGGCAATCTATTGTGGATGCTTTATTCAGAATTCCCTGCAGGCACACATAGTAAACAGGGAGGTGAGTGAAGCTAAAAACGTAGGATAAATTGCTTTGTGTAAAGAAGTATTCATTCAGAATAACACAGTGAATTTATAAGCTCAAGAACAGGTCTCACTTCATGTATCACCCACCAATCTACCTGCAAGGCAAAGTTGCAAAAAGCCAGGTGGCACCATTAGAAAAAAGTATATGGTACAGATAGGGATGGAATGTTCTAAACATCTTGATATGGGTCAATCTGCACATTTAATTTCAGTTGTTGAGCATCTGCTTTGCATGCAGAATGTCCCAGGTTCAATCCCTGGAATCTCCAGATAGGGAAATAATCTCTGTGTGAAATTGTGGAGAGCCACCATATAGACAATACTGAACTAGATGGACCAAGGGGTCTGACTCAGTAAAAGGCAGCCTCCAACATCAGCTGGACTCGTTTGGTTATGTTAAAATCTACATTTCTTAAAATGAACAATTACAATTGTTGGATCACAATATCAGGCACATGCAATGTGTACATACAGGGCACTGTTTGTGTGTTGCGCAATATACACATTCTGTGCATAGTTCAATATATACATTGCTATTTTTCTAGAAAAAAGAGGTGGCAGAATGCCTCCCTCATTCTCTTAGAATGGCAATGGCACCCACCTGAGAGGTGCTGGAACTGAGTTCTGGTGAGTTCCAGCTGGAAAAAAGTCCTGGCCCCTGAATACAATCTCACTGGCTTTTGTATTCCCAACCACCATAACTTCAACTCTCTCTTCCCACTTCCTTCTCTCCACTCCAGATTCCAGGGAGCAAGACCTGTTTCAGTTTAACTCTCCTCCCTCCCAGTCCCAGGCCACGTCTACTGATCATCACCAAGTAGAGCTGACAAAGACCTCATGCGCATGGGTGGGCGACCTGTAGCCCTTCAGATGATACTGGGCTCCAACTTCCATTATCCTAGATTATCAGCTATGCTGCCTGGACCTGATGGAGGTTATTTATTTATTTTTTAAATCATCTTTATTCATTTTCACATAAAGAGAAAACCATACAAAAATACAAAAAATAAGAAAAAAAGGGAAAAAACATGAGAAAAAAACAAAACAAGCACACAGTAAAAAAAAGAAAAAAGAAAAAAAATCTAATGATCTTATATCAACATCAAATCATTTAGACTTCCCCGGTTCCCCTCCCATTGATTCCCCATTTCGAGATCTTTATAAAACAGTTTTCACATACTACCAATTATTTTCCAATTAATTACAATTTCCTCTCTAATTATCTCCTTTCAATTTTATCTATTAACTCATTTTTTATATAGATACATTTCCAATTAAAAAATTCCCCAACTTAAAATTTCCATCAAAAAAAAAAATCCCTTTTAACCTTCATTCTTCCCTCCTTCCCCCGGACCCCGGTACCCCAGAAAAGCCAGCAAACTCCATAATTCATACCAGTGTCAGACTTTCCAATCACTCCAGCCTTAAATCACATAAATAAACTTTTTAACCCACACCCACCCTTTCCACAAACTTCCCACAATATATTGTGAACCCAGCCTGTTGTTTCCCCATTTTTCTTGCTGCTTTCCAGCACCCTCCTCCCATCCCAGTTTCCCAGTGGTTTCCCAGCACTCCCTCTCTCACTGGGAATGCAAGGATCCTTTCTGGTTCACAGTTGGGGGGTTCTTTAATCAGGTCCCAAGTCTGACCCACATCTCTCACTTGTGGGTCATTTTGCCATCCCTTTTCCTCCTCTTCTTTGTATCTTTGAAATTCTTCACGAGTGTCGTCGTTGTCCGTCTTTTGTAGTTCTTCCTCTCTTGTCTCAGAGCTGGTCTGTTCTCTTTCCTTATCTTTTTCCATGTTATCCCTTGGTTCCTCAAGTCTTTTATTAATTTGTCTCAATTGGATATTATTCTTGCTCAGCTCATCTTTAATGCACAAAAGTTCTAGGTAAATCTTTTGGTAATAGAAATCCTGTAATTGTGTTGGAACTTCCATCGTCATTACTCTTAAGTCCCGTGGGAAAACAGCAGATAGTGAAGCCGGATGTGGCAGGAATCAAATTACAAAGTGGAATCCATTTTAAGTCCAGTCCTGGCTATTCCATTAGTCCAAATAAAACACATCAACCCGTCATGTTATTAACAAAAATTTTAAGTCCATTCACTGGTCTCTCCAGGGACCAAGGTCCAACCTTCTGGAGGGTTTAGAAGTCTTATTTTTGATGAATTGGTTGCTCCTCTCCCTTCCCCCGTCAGGGATCGAATTACTGTATCTTAAAGTACTCAATGTGAGAGACCGACTTCCGTTTTTTAAAATCTCCCAACATGTCCATCTTTAATCAAAATTTTGCCGCTCAAGGTTTTTACTCACGTGGAGTTCTTTTTCCAATTCTTTAAATTACGGAAGACATCCACTGCTTACTGGCTGAAGGATCAGGGCATCGTTTCTGGAGGTGATGAAAGTGCCCAAGATGGCTCCCGCAACTACCACCCCGCTGACTCTCGAGAGCTCTGCGGCTTCTCGGGCAGCGGAGGAGTTGCGTTTCGGAGCTCCGCCGGGCCAAAAAGCCCCCGGGAAGCTCAACCCGGGGTTTGTGGGGGTCCGCGCGCCCCCGCGGGAATCCCCCCCTCCTCGAAAGCCAGAAGCCTCGGAGCTTGAGGCCTCTGCGCCCTCACGCCAGCGCAGCAGACCGGAAGTCCCTGGACCTGATGGAGGTTATAGCCCAAATGCCCAAATAGCTCAGTTGGTAGAGCATAGTTCTCTTAATCTCTCAGGGTGATGGGTTTGAGCTCCAGGTTGGACAAAAGATTCCTGCATTGCAGGCATCCCTTCCAACTCTATGCTTGTATGAAATTTGGAAGACATCATGTTGCTTACCCCTGGCCAAGAGTGGATTGAATGACATTTTCCTCCATCCCTATCAAACAGACAGGAAGTAGCAATGAGTCTACATCATCAGTTGGAAGTCTCAAGTGGCAAATATAATTTCAGGACCACGGACTGAGGCTAACATGCAATTGAACAAAGAGCCTAGAGCAGGGGGAGCTACCGTAATGTGGTGCCATTCAGATACTTTTGAACTACAACTCTCATAATACCTGATCATTTGCCATGATGGCTGGGGACGATGGGAGTTCTAGTCCAACAACATTGGGAGATGCTACTTTGCCTTCCCCGGCCTAGCGTATAGCTCCAGAATTGATCAGAACCCTACTGAAAGTTTAAATAGTAATGCGCAGGGCAAGGGGGTCCTGCATTCCTGGAGAAGAACCCTCATTTGAGGGGGAAACACTTGGGAACCTGTAGCCCTCCAGATTTTATTAGACACCAGCTCCCATGATCCCTGACCATTGGCTACGCTGTCTGGAGCTGATGGGAGTTGGAGCCTAAGAACATTCCTGGCTCTCACAGTAGACAAATGTGTGCAAGATGGATTCAGTGCTCTGGTTCAGTTTGAGGCAGCTTCCTGGTGACTTCTTGGCTCCCTGCTCTTATTTGTTTGTTTGCCCATAGGATGAATGCTGTCCTCTTTGGATAATGCATGCCATAAATCAAGGAAGAAGAATTATGGATGCAGGGGGACTGCTGTGAAATTATCAGTGAACCCATTTAGCTGATGAGAGCAGCTTTTAATTTACTCAGCTTTTATTTTCTGCTCTCCTCCAGCCCTTCTTGAAGCAATGCTAACCCTTTCTCTTCCATCAGTCATTGACCAAGTAATGACCCTCCAACTTGCAGAGGTTAAATTGTTGCACAGTTAACTGCAGTAATAGGTTAAGACCAAATAATTAATGAAGGGATGGTCATTGTGGCCAGGCAGGCATGGGAGGCCGTAAATTCTGTCTAACAGAGTTGAGTGCCAGCATTCTTGCATGGACAATAAAACAAACTCGCATTTCTGGGCAGTAAAGAGGTGTTTAAGCATTAAACAGTGTGGCCTTTTCCAGCGAAATTCTCATACATTGCTGCTTCATCATTAAATCAGAATAAAATGAATAGGGGAGGGGTTTCTATATTTCTGAGCAATAAATAGAAGCATCTTGCTAATATTTGCTTTTTGAGGGGTAATTAAATTCAACGTTTGGAATTGAAAACAAAATTGCAAATATGGTAATGCCATTATAAAAATCAGCGGTATGCGGGACTTCCGGTTTGTCGCCCGATCTGGCCAGCGGGGTTTGTCTCGAGCGCCGAGACAGCCCGGCTGTGCTGAGGGGGGGGAAGGCTGTGAAAGCGCCGCAGCGCCCCAAAAGAGTTCCAGATAGAGAGTTCTGGAAACAAAGCTCCAGCGGTGCCCCATTTTTTAGTGATTCCCCGATCCTCTGGTGAGCTCTAATAAGAGCCCCGGAGAGAAAGGGTCGCAGTCGCGGGGGCCATTTTGGAGACCAGCGTTACCTCAGCGAAGTGAAGCTTCGAGTCCGGTGGTGGTGAGCGGCAGATTCTTCCAAATTTGCTGATTCGGAAAATTGGAACCCGTGAGTAAAGCTTGAAAATACTATGATATTGGATTACAATTTGATAAACGGGAGCAAGGGGAAAAATAACGGAAGCCACCTTCTCCCACTGATTGACTTAAGACGCAGTGTAATAAAAAAGGAGACCAGTGCCGGTGAAAAGCAGTATACTATTTGAACTCCTTCAGAGATTATTTTAAAGAATTACCGCCGGAGGCAGGGTAAAGGGGTGAGATCTATTTCAAGGCTGATATTTCCTGCATCTCAAGAAAGGGAGAGCTTCTCTCTAACCCGAAATCGGCAGCCCGGAGAGGACAGTAAGCTGCTTGCGAAGATGGATGTTAACAAGGATTTGATATTTAAAAACTCTTTGATCGATTGTCTGAAACATTTTTAAAGTTGAAGCTACATATTATGGATTATATACAGTTTCCAGTTTGGACTTGTGATAATATATGTCTTTTGTAACCATCTCCTGGCTCTCAAGCCTCGCTCCATCCTCAGCAAGTTGGAAAAATGGCAACAAAAGAACACACATCTGCGTTCAAGGACAAAGTGATAAGACTCTTATGGGAATTCAGAATAGAGACATATAAGACTCAGCAACAACTGCTGGAAATAAACCAAGATCTACAGGAGCTCAGAGAACGGGACTTACCAAATGAAAAGGAGCAAGATTTGCAACAAGAGGATTTGTTTAAAGAAAGAACACAAGAATTACAGGAAAAGGTTTTAACTGAAAAAAGGGTACAGGATGAGGATGAGGAACGGTTATAGGAAGGGGGTGGGTTGAAGGAAGATTGAATACTTAACTATTTAGGACAGGCAAAAAGGACTGATAACTGGACTGACGACTTTGGAACTTGCTGAACTGGAAGGGAAAAGCCGTGACCGGGGTGGGGAGGGGAAAACTATGATATTTAAAAATTTGTGAAAGTAAGAATAATAAAGAGGTTCTCTGGAGGGAAAAATAGGCAGGTCAAAAAAAAAAGTAATGGGTAGATTTGACTATGAAAAGATTCGGAAATATTAATTTAGTTTGACTAAAGAGGATTTAAAAATTGGGCTAGTTTTTATAGCATAAGGCTAATTTTTTTGTGGTAATAGAATGGGAATAAGAATAAGAATACTGCTAAATAAGAATTGAAAATGGAAATCGGGATAGGGGGGAGGTTGGGGAGGTCCTTTTTTCTTTTCTTTTTTTTCTTTTTAGTCCTTCTTAGTTTCATTTTTTCTTCTTCTTTTCTTTTTATTTTTTCTCCTTTTCTCTTTTTGCCCCCCCTTCTTTTTTCCTTTTTTCTTTTGTTTTCTCTTCTTCTTCTTTTTCTTCTTTGTTTGGAAATTGGTTGGACGGATGCCCCCCCTTCGTTCCCTCTCTTGGAGCCTCTCGGTGGCAGGGGGAGCCCCCGGGGAGGGGAGGGAGGGGTGGGGAGAAATTCAACCATAAAATGAAACACTGCCGGCTGCCTACCTTTCGGGGGTCCCTCTGGTGGGAGGAGAGGGCTCTGGGAGGGTGGACGGAAGTCAGTGGTAAATATGCTATGTATTTTTTTCTTTTCCATATCTGTTTTTTTTGTTGTTTGTTGTTTTTCCTTTTTTTATACTATAAAATCAATAAAATATAATTTAAAAAAATATATAAAAATCAGCGGTATGCTGTGTACATTTCTGGTCCTCTCACTTCAATAAGGATAGTGTAGAGTTGAAAAAGTTTCAGAAGAGGGCAAGCTCAGTGATCGAGGCGAGGGAGCAACTTTCCATTGAGGAAAGGGGGGGGGAAGTTTTCCATTGGAAACTTTTTAGTTGAAAGAGAAGGCAAGTGAGAGCTGACATAACAGAAGTTATAAAATTATTCATTGCATGGAGAAGGTGGAGAGGGAAAAGCTTTTCTCCCTTGTTCAGAACACTAGAACACATGGCCATCCAATGAAGCTAAATGCTAGAAGATTCGGAACAGATAAAAGAAACATAGCACCATGAAACACAGCTACAGGAGGCACTGATGGCCAACAACTTGAGTGGCTTTAAAAGAGGACTGGACAAATTCATAGAGGATAAGGCTATCTATAGCTAGGAGTCACAATGGCTTCAATGGTCAGAAGCTCTAATGCTTCTGAATATCTGGAGTCTATAGGAGGGGGAAGTGCTCTTGTGGTCAAGTCCTGCTTGCAGGTTTCCCACAGGCATCTGGTTGGCCATTGTGAGAACAGGATGCTGGTCCAGATAGGCCATTGGCCTGATCCAGCAGATTCTTCTTATGTTCTTAAGTCTCCCTGATTTCAATGGTGGGGGGAGAGAGAAGCTGTGCATTTGTTTAAAGCCGCAGTTCTATGTGCCCTTACCCAGGAGCAATTCCTATTGAACACAGCAGACATATGTAGTATTGCATTTTGACTCTCTCCCTCCAGAATCAAAGGAATGAATAAATGTCCCAATTTGGCCAGATTATGTATATAATTTCCTTTTTAAAAAAGCTCCTTAAGGTGGTCTGATAATGAATGGCCAAAATAACTTGAGGCTGCAGTCACACCCAAAATGCAACAAGCAGAAGATAAAATGATTAAGGCAATAGCACGGCTTAAAAGGATCGGTGGAATTAAATTGATCAAAAGCAGATTATTAGAATCATAGTATCATACAGTTGTATATTTGGAAGGTGTCCCAAGGATCATCTAGTCCAACCCTGTGCAATGCAGGAATCTCAACTAGATTATACCTGACAGATGGCCACCCAACCTCCGCTTATCATATCTCCTCTCAATCTCCTCTTTTCCAGGCTAAAAACACCCAGCTCCTTCAACTGTTCCTCATAAGGCTTGGTTTCCAGACCCTTAATCAACTTAATGGTCTTGCTCTGCACACATTCCAGCTTCTCAATATCCTTCTTAAATTGTGGTGCCCAGAACTGGACACCATATTCCAGGTGTGGTTGATCCAACAAGCAACACACACCACCCATAGGAAATGGGGTGGGCACAACTTCCGTGAGGCAAGCGTGGCTGTTCTCTGAAATGGGCAAGCAAACAGGAACTGCTTCTGGTCGGCTGGACCAGAGGTATCTGTTGACTCCTGTGGGTGTCCCTGTGTTTCAGGGTAACTATCTTCTTTACTTTGGGACAGAGCTTTTCTTCCCCAAAAACCTATACTGTATCAGATCACCTTCCATTTGTTTAGCACATTTAAAGAAAGCTTCCTTTCTCTATTTCATTTTTTAAAATATGTTTTTATTGATTTTCCAATATTTTTCCAATTTCAGCCTCATTATAACAGTAGCAATTTTATCTAATTAATACAATTATTAATGCCAATTAGTCCAATGTCAAATTATATAATTTAATCAAACTGACCTCCCTGCATGCTAGATTTGATTACTTCTTATACATTTTTTCGGGGTTCTAAAATCTTAATAATTTTCATTCCATTCCATTCAGATATAATAATCCCTTATATAACAGCTACAATCTTGTGATTTCATTCATGTTGGTATAATAGGTAATTTATAAAGTTTCAAGTGAGGAACTCCTAAATGTAATCCTTATTCTTTTCTGTGTGTGACAGTTCCCCCCCCATGACATTTTCCCGTCCATTGTGTTATATTCTTCATTCCTACAACTGTTGATGGACCCCGTCCTGCCTCAGGAAAAGCCGTTATCTCGCAGTTTCCAAAAGTCACTTCATCCCATGATTTGGCTTCCAATAAACAAACCATCTTCACCATATTTCCAGCATAAGAAGAATGGTCTGAATTCAGACTGCAAATAGTTAATCCAAAAACTTCTATTCCCACAGCTGGTAGACACATTTCTTCCTTACCACTGATTTATGGCCACTTGTCCTTATCTCAAACACATCCCATTGTGGATAGCAGAGCATAGTGCACCCCCTTCCCTCTCAGTTCCTTTCTCTCACACAGATAGTTCCAGTTTTGTTAAATTTCATATTATATTCCAATTTCTTCCTACCTCACTTGTATAGATTTTTTAAAAAGAATTTATATTCCAGGAGGGTTGATGTATTATGAATGTAGAGAAAATCTTTGATATAAGCAAACCGTAGGCCCCCCTTCTCCCATCCTCTCTTTCACCAAATGAAATCCCCTCTCAATCCAAACTTTTTAAAATCCTTGTGGCTGGGTTTGTTTTTTCAGTTTCTTACCTCACCATCTCTAGCACTCACTTGTAGTTTACTCCAATTAAAAAAAACCCAATTCCCCCATCATTTTCTGATTATCTCCCTCTGTCTCTCTCCACGGTGTTGGAAGAGGCATCCATCCCACAGGAAACAGGAAGCCTTCCTTCTCTATTTTGTAACACTTCTAAAAGTGCTCTGACAAGGATGGAAGTTGGCTTTAAGATGGACATAATGGCCAACCAATCAGTGTTATGCATAGCCCTGCTCTGAGAAGCAGAGGTAGCTTCACAGTTGATACAAGGACCAGCCGGATAGCACTGTAAACAGCCCATCCCTATAAATGGAGAAGAGGTAGCATAATAATTGACACAAGGACTAGCCAGTTAGCATTTAACAGAGCCCAACTCTGAAAATGAGGCAAGGTAGCTTCATGATTGACACAAGGGGCCAACCAATCATAGAATCACAGAATCATAGAGTTGGAAGAGACCACAAGGGTCATCCAGTCCAAGCCCCTGCCAAGCAGGAAACACCATCAAAGCATTCCAGGCCACATGACCTGGAAGCTGTACACCGGCTCCCTTGGCCAATAACGCAAGATGAGCGCCGCAACCCCAGAGTCGGTCACAACTGGACCAAATGGTCAGGGGTCCCTTTACCTTTTAAAATAGGATTAGCCATGATACCACCACTGTGTGCCTCTGGGGAACTGTAAGTGAGGAGAGCAATATTGCACTCACGTTCTGCTTATGAGCTTTCCCTAGGCATCTGATTGGTCACTGTGAGAGCAGAATGATGGACTGACCCAGCGGGCTTTTCTTATAACCAGTGCTATTTTTCTAGAAAAAGAGGTGCTGGAACTCGCCATGAATATCACCCCTTTTCTCTTATAATGGCAATGGCGCCCACCCAAGAGGTGAAGAAAGCTGTATGGGATTTATCACATTGGCAGTCCTGTTCTAGAATGTGGGATCAGTTCAGTGGATCCCAGCCAGGTTTGTTGGGAAATGTGCTGAAAATTGTGTGTGCCCTGGAATGTACCCTCTATTTAGCAGCTACTGCTATTCAAGGGGAAGATAGCGAACAACCTTTATTTGCTGACTATTATTTGTCTTCTTATCAATGAACCCCTGGTAAGTTTTTAAAAAGCCACAGGACTCCACCGAAAAGTATTGACTAGGCCAGATCTGGGGAACCCACCAGATGTTGCTGATCTGCAACTCCCATCAGCATCAATAAGCATGCCCAGTAGTCAAGGATGATGGGAGTTATAATTCAGCAAAAGGTTCTCCACACATGAGGTAGGGTGTGACTGAGGAGGGGGAATAGATTTGTCCCCTGCTTTAATGCAAACCCAGCTAATTTGCACTTCTTGAACCAACACATGAGCTGAACTGCAGTTCTATTTCATTGCATTTTTCTGACATTTGCAGTGCTGTTCCTCAATATTTTTTTAAAAAATGTGCATATTAGCAGAAATGCACACAAAAATATGTATTTTTGGAGACATCCATCTGCCTTCAAAGACAATAGAGTATGCCTCATGGAATGAAGTCAAATTGCTGTGTTTGCAGCATCAAAGGGACTTCCCTGGGATGCAAGCCTGGACAGAGTGTCTGGAGATCCTTGGTTGCCCAGACAACAGGACCTTCCTCTCAGCCTTGCTGATGTGGTCTAAAGGAAAGCAGAGCAGTATGTTTGGCACCAGCTTGGCTGCAAGTATACAAGGCACTATCCAAACCTCTTAGGGACCCCACACCAGAATAATTTGTGCAGGGTTCACTCCTTAGCCTTTTCATTTCCGAAAGATATCTCACAGGCAGTGGAGGTTTAGGATCAGAATTTTCCTTCTCCTAGATGGGGTACCTTCCCAGGTTGACAAGCCCCATCTGCCCCTCATGTCCCTCTGTAGCACCTGCAGAAACTGTCTTCTTGACCATTGGACCCACTCTTGGTCTCATCCACTCCATTTACCAGAGCCTGTCTTCACATGCAGGGGTAGTCCCTAACTCACCAAGGGTTTGAGACCCATTGGCTACCTTCACCAGGGTTAGCCAGCCAGTCAAAGCCATTCCATGCTGGCTAGGAGCCATTGGTGAGAGCTAAGTGCAGGGTGCTGACCAAAGGTGGGAAAACTATCCCAGAAGGTGCACAATGTGTCCCCCACCAGAGGTATTACCCCTCCCCTAACACCCCATACACCCCATGATTTTTGATACACACCTAAAACCCCAAATCTCAGACTGATGTGGAAATGGGGTAGAATGCATGACTGGAAAAAATATGAACTTGAAACTGACATATCTGTCACACACACACACACACATACACACACACACAATGTACGTATATCATGGAATATATGTTTAATCAATGGCTATTAAGATAATAGCCAAATAGAACCTCCTATCAGAATCAAGCCTGTGATTCTGCAGGGGGAAAAGACCCCATCTAAGGAAGAGAAGTGGGACTGCATGGAGACTTGTGGCAAAACCTTGAAACCCCTCCCTCCCTCCCAACCAGAAACAAACAGGAACATTTCCATCTACATGTTTGCAAGAATGCATCAGCTAAGCTTTGAAGCTGCTTCCTTGCCTTAAAAAAAATGACAGGTTTTGCTCCTTCTAGGTCAGACTTTCATTCCAGAGTGGAGACATCTGGAAGGTGTCAGGCTGTAGGAGACATATGCAAATAAGGCTCTTCTACTAGTCAGGAGGGAGGCAGCAGGGAAAAACCCTTGTTACAATTTCTGCAAGGAAACTCAAATGACTTTCCTTAACTTGGAAGGGTTTTGCAAAATGAACTGAATTTTAAAAAGCTGCTAAGACACAACAGCTTTTGCACAATAAACAAAAGTTTTCAGTAGCCATCTCTAAAATATTGTTTAAAAATCATATGAAAGCAGGTCAACAATGGCTCCTAGACATATTTGCATATTTCATGTCTGTATTTGAATATGAAAATCTGTGCCAATGTCGTTGTCTCACAAAGCAGAGCAATGTTTTCATGGCTGATTCCCCCCCCCCCCGCCCTGCATTCACTGCAAAGCACTGCTCAGAAGATTTTAAGGAAGTTCAAATAGTCAACGTCTACAGATCTCCAGTGTTTGAAAATTTCACACTTTCTCTCATAGACATTTATAAATTTTAATTAAATAAAAAAAGGTTTGATCTGTTACATACTAATGGATCTTTTTTACTGATGCAAGGGAAATTATCTTGCTTATTAGGTAATAAAATAGTAAGGCAGTATCTGTGGAAACTGTATTTGCACTTCCACACATAAATTGAAGGTTACTATTGAAAGCTAAACTCATATTTTCATTTTGAAGTCAGAAAGTTTCAAATAACTATAAGTGTCTGGATATTAATAACATTTTTAGAAGTTGCAAAGAATGTTTTGCAAAGCAGATGTGCATGTATAATACTATATAATGCAGCCCCCCACAGCCTTGTTCCTTCCAGATGCTGCTAACTACAACTCCCATCAGTTCCACTCATCGTGGTCAATGGTCAGGCATGGTGGAAGTTGCCGTCTACAACATCTTGAGGGTACCAAGTTGAGAAGACTCCTGTAAAGAGCATAGTGTGCTTCATACATAAGTCTTCCTCTTTCACATGACATATATCTGTGTTTGTGTGCATCCAGAATGAGCATGGAGCATATCAAAGCATGACTTGTTTTCTGTCCTGTGGTGTGGAAATGCAAGGCAAGGTCCAACTGGGGTGCAATGAAAGATGTGGTTTAGGTGGGGTTCAGACATCGCTCCAGGAACACAGAGCTCCAAAGTTGTTCCAGCAAGCAACTAGGTGAAATGGAGTCCTTCTATACACCTGCAAGCTGCTGCTTGACCTCAAGGAACTCAGTGTCCTCCTGCAATCTCCTGCTACTATGGAGTAGGATGGGCAGCATATTTACAATGGCTGTAATGCCAGCTTTGTGGGCAAAGACCTGATTGAAAAGATTTTCACCGGTGAAAGGTCAGCTGATGGTCAGGGCTTGCATAGCACTGTGCTCAGAAGCTCCAATGATCCACTGGTTGTTGATGCTTTCAAACCCCACTTTTGGCTCAGTTGTGTCTTAAAATGTGACATCAACAGTGATGTGAGGTTTACAGCAGGTGGGTGTGGCTTAACCATAGGCCTGGCAGGCCTAATAGGGAGGCTTGGTGGGCCAAATTAAGTCTGTGGGTTGGAGGTTCCCCACTGCTGATATATGGTCATAACTAGTTCTTTTACTGATGCTTAGAAACTTACTGGTAAGTTTTAAAATGGGAGCCATCCATTGCTGGCATTTGTCTGTCTCAAGAAACAATGGAGTGAGCCTGAGGAGGGGGGTATTAGCAGCAGCAAAATGACCTCCCAAAGGCACAAGCCTGGGCAGTGTGTATGGAGGACCTGGGCTTTCCTTTTGTGCCATATTTTATCAGACTGCAGGCCTCCAGGCTCTCTTCCTTTATAATTCCTGTACAGTGCTTACAAAATTGTATACACTTTAAACATGTTTAATAACAATAATTGAGGGTGGCAGGTGCTGCTGTGGTCTAGACCACTTGGGCTTGCCAATCAGATACTCAGCAGTTTGAATCCCCACAATGTGGTGAGCTCCCATTGCTCTGTCCCAGCTTCTGCCAACCTAGCAGTTCAAAAGCACACCAGTGTAAGTAGATAAATAGGTACTGCTGTGGCGGGAAGAGAAATGCTGTTTCTGTACACTCTGGCTTCCGTCACAGTGTCCAAATCTGACTGGACTTAACCATCAAGGGGTCCTTTTTTACCTAAACTTTTACTTTTAATAGCAATAGTAATACACACAGCTCTGTTGACAGTTTTAGCTTTCATAGTAGTAAGACTTTTCTAGGCACACAACCCAAGGGGACTATACTCCAAAACCTTTGTATTGGGTCCCAGGTCTCCTGTCTCTCCCCCATTTTCGTTTTTTAAACCTAACTATTTATTTATTTAGGTATTTATTTACTTTTCTTACATGGCAGCTGGGTGCCCTGCAAAATACAGTGCCAGTGAGATCCCACTTGCCTGCCAACTTAAACTGCCCAGAGGCTAATTAAGCCCTGACACAAAGAGTCAGAGTCTGGCTTCTCCCCCTCTAAAAGTCAGCCCAAATTTGCATGTATATCTCATGCAAATTTGTATCATGGATCTGTGACCTCAGATCTTTTAAGTACCTGGACAAGAGCCATCAAACCTTGCACAGCTAACCAAAGGCGGCTGCATGCCCAGAAAAGAAAATCCAGGAGGTAGCATCCCTGTTCTGTCAGTCAGTGATTGTTTGCCTGCCCTCCATTCATCATCCTTCCATTACCTGCTTGGGCTACATTTAACTGGTGCCTTTTAGCAGCACAATTATCTCATCAATCTGAACAAGGATTTTGTTCTCAGACAACATGATGGAAGATTCCCTGGGAATCTTCCTGAGGCTTCAGAGATAAGTAATGCTAGAAAACAGTTCCACGCAAAGAACAAACCTATAAAAAGATTGTTAGGCTGCTCTGGAGATAAACATGTCCCGCAGTGCATTTGTCCAGAGTGTTAAGGAAGCTGATCGATCACTTTGTCAGAAGGAACATCCACTAAAAATGCAGTAAGAAAAGAAGAGCTGAGAGTCATTTTCACAGAGGAAACTCCTCCATACATGCTTGCCCCAAAAATATTACCACCATCCTGTTGTTGTTGTTGTTGTTAAAAACACTTTAGGTTAGATCTTTCCTTGTTTAATGCCAAAGCCCACAGAAGACAAACTTCCCAGCAGCAAAGACAGAACTTTAGAAATTGTCCAGACTCCTGACAGTGGTTGTTTCATGATAGGAATGCAGAGCTCAACCTACCCCATTTTCTGCAGTTTTTTTAAGAAAAACATTGAACTTTCACATTTAAATTGTTGATCTTTTCTTTAAAAAGTCACATTTTTGTATGAATTTTTCCGAATAGACACATTTTGCATGCCGTTTCCCTCTACAATATGTATTTTGTGTGCTTCTCTATGCCAGGGGTCCCCAAAATAAGGCCTGGGAGCCGGATGCGGCCCAACTGCCTTCTAAATCCGGCCTGTGAACGGTCCAGGAATCAGCATGTTTTTACATGAGTGGAATGTGTCCTTTTATTTAAAATGCATCTCTGGGTTATTTGTGGGGCATAGGAATTCGTTAATATATTTTTTTCAAAATATAGTCCGCCCCCCCCCCAAGGTCTGAGGGACAGTGGACCAGCCCCCCCCCTGCTGGAAAAGTTTGCTGACCCCTGCTCTATGCAGTCTCCTAAAATACATTTTCATTGTAGAATATACATTTATATATGCATTTTAGAAACTTGAAAACAGACCTGAAACAGCACTGCATATTATATTGTATGAGTATTATATGAGTAATCTGATCAATACTGTGTTCTGATTTGCATATAGGATTGGAAGTTGCAAATTAGCTTAATTCATTTTAAATGTGGATTGAATGAAATTCTCAGGAACTAGCAGTGAGTCTACTCTACAGCATCACTCAGAAGTTTCAAGGGGCGAAGGTAACTTCAGGACTCTGGACAGAGGCTGGCATGCAAGAGAACAGAGTGTCCAGAGCAGGAGGAGCTAAGCATTGAGCAGAACCATACCAAAAGTTCAAGTAGTTAAAATTACAGTTGTAATGCTAACAGCATTGGCCTTCCCTGCAGTAGTGTCCCCATTAAGGAGGAAAAGACTTTGGTTGTGGAAATAGATCTGACATATCTGGAAATGTCATGGTGGTGTCATTGGGGATGATGGGGATTATGTAGGCAGGAAGTCATTTAGGAGGCAGGAGCTATTGTCTCCCTTGTCATTGATGCAAAAGGCTCCCCAGTCAGTGGCGTAGCGTGGGGGGTGCAGGGGGGCGGCCGCACCGGGTGCAACATCTGGGGGGGGGCGTGCTCAAACTCGCAGCTCTCTGCCCCTGCCTGGCTCACTCACTCTCTCTCACTGCAGTGCTGGCAGGGCCCCCCCAATGTTTCTGGCCTCGCCCCTCGCTTCTTCCTGGTGGGGCGGAGGCAAGGGGCGGGCCAGAGAGCAGCGTCAGCAGCGGCTGCTGGCGCCCCTCGCCACTCCGCCTCCGCCTGAGTAGGAAGAAGACAAAGCGTGTGGCAAGCCGATCCATAGCGCACTTTGTCTTCTTCCTACTCAGGAGGAGGCGGAGCGGTGAGGGGCATCAGCGGAGATGCCCCTCGCCGCTCCGCCTGAGTAGGAAGAAGCACACGTCGCGCTACGGAGCAGGTTGCCGGCGGTGGTGCTCCAGCGCCCAGATCTGAGGCGCCCGGCAACCCGCTCCGTAGCGTGACATGTGTGTCGTGCGTCGTGACGCGTGCATCAAGACACGTGACGCATGCGCACGATGGACGCCCCGCCCCCTTGGTGGGTGCCTTCTGGGTTGCCGCCCTGGGCAGCCAGAAGGCTAGTGACGCCGCTGTCCCCAGTGGCTGCATCCTAAGATGGGGGGGAGAGAACGGGGGCGTCTGGTAACCTTATCTTAGGTTCCACAGATCCCTCTTCATCCAATGCTATGATTTGCAAGCCTGGACACTGGACCATAAGGAATCCCTTTTGTTATAGATTTCTGTTCCTCTTATTTTCTAAGGCTCCAGCTCTGCCCATTGTTGCTTCCAAAAATGAGTATTCAATGACACACTGCTTCTGAACATGGAAACTCAGACTTCCGCCAAAAGACTTCTCTGCCATGAAGTTGTCTAAGTCCCTTTTAAATCCATCTAAGCCAGTGGCCATCATTGCTACATCTTGTGGAGACAAGTTCCACAAGTTAATGGCACATTGTGCAAAGAAGTCATTTTTTTCTACGTACTGAATCTAGTGAGGACCAATTTCGTCTGGTGACCTTGAGTTCTAGTCATAGAATCATAGAGTTGGAAGAGACCACAAGGGCCATCCAGTCCAACCCCCCGCCAAGCAGGAAACACCACCAAAGCATTCCTGACATATGCCTGTCAAGCCTCTGCTTAAAGACCTCCAAAGAAGGAGACTCCACCACACTCCTTGGCAGCAAATTCCACTGCCGAACAGCTCTTACTGTCAGGAAGTTCTTCCTAATATTTAGGTGGAATCTTCTTTCTTGTAGTTTGAATCTATTGCTCCGTGTCCACTTCTCTGGAGCAGCAGAAAACAACATTTCATCCTCCTCTATATGACATCCTTTTATATATTTGAACATGGCTATCATATCACCCATTAACCTTCTCTTCTCCAGGCTAAACATACCCAGCTCCATAAACCGTTCCTCATAAGGCATCGTTTCCAGGCCTTTGACCATTTTGGTTGCCCTCTTCTGGACACATTCCAGCTTGTCAGTATCCTTCTTGAACTGTGGTGCCCAGAACTGGACACAGTACTCCAGGTGAGGTCTTACCAGAGCAGAATACAGTGGTACTATTACTTCCCTTGATCTAGATGCTATACTCCTATTGATGCAGCCCAGAATTGCATTGGCTTTTTGAGCTGCTGCATCACACTGTTGACTCATGTCAAGTTTGTGGTCTACCAAGACTCCTAGATCCTTTTCACATGTACTGCTCTCAAGCCAGGTGTCTCCCATCCTGTATTTGTGCCTTTTTTTTTTTTTGCCCAAGTGTAGTACTTCACATTTCTCCTTGTTAAAATTCATCTTGTTTGTTTTGGCCCAGTTGGTTAATCTGTTAAGGTCATTTTGAAGTGTGATCCTGTCCTCTGGGGACACCCCTCCCAATTTGGTGTCGTCTGCAAACTTGCTCAGAATGCCCTCAAGCCCATCATCCAAGTCATTGATAGTGAGCTGAGAGAGAGAACCAAACTTATTCCCACTCACATGCCACTTTCTGTCTATAGCCCCTTTGTCTTTTCTCTAAATTAAAACAGCCTTAAATGTTTTTTTCTACCCAGTTTACAAGGGGACAGCTTTCCTCCTCCTCTGCCTTGTTTGCCACAATTACTATTTCCCAGCATCAGTTGAAGGTCACTGTGAAAGGTCTTACTCCCCAGCAAGGTCCAGATTGCAACTCACACCATACATGGAAATAATGTGTAAATGCTGCGTGCTAATTAGCAGCTGCCCTCCACTTAGTTTCTGGTGTGGTAGCCCACTCTGCTATTCCTTTGTAATTGCATATATTTAACCCCCCCCCCAACTTACTGTATATAAAATGGACCTGACATGAGCAAGGGACACTTGAACCATGCATGCCTGAGGCATAAAAATTACACACAGAGCAGTAATTCTGTTGCATTAGCTGCTTAATGGTGACCATAACTATTCCATGGCATGTGGATTTGCTGATTCTGTTGTTTTAGTAAGAGTTCTAGTGTTAAATGGGGAAGTTTTATGATCTGGCCCCAGTAGTTTATGGCAATCAATCATGTACAATCTGTCTTCTTAGCATCATAGGCATTTTCACAAAACACCAACCAAAGGCTCCTTAATCACAGCTGACATTTTTACAAAAAGTCCACTTAACACATACTTTCTAAAGTTATATAATATGTATGCTAACGGCTATAGCTTTGGAGATGACATGTGCCTCCGTACCTGCTCAGGAAATGTAGCTACAACTAGAGAACTTTGTAGCTTGATCATTTGCAGATTTGCTGCAGATCAAACCTTTACCATTAAGGATTATTAGCAAGAGAAATAATTATTTGGAAATTGTGAAAATAGCCCCTTTGCTAACAAAGTCAGCTTCATCCCATTAAAAAACCAGTCAAAGTAATTGATTCACGATGTCCACCTAATTTTTCACATTTTGAATAGCTCTGATGAGCTACTGGAGGGAATTTGTGTCCTAAGTTACACCGACCACATTTAAGGTCCTCCTGTCAGAGTGATCCAGTTTCTGATGGCTTCATTTTCAGAACAGGCAGGATTTCCCAAAGTGGCCATCATTAACCCTGCTGGGGTTGATGGGACCGTGCAGGAGGAAATAAAATCCTGGGTATCAAAAGGAGGTGGGGAAGGAGTTTACTAGGTATAATGTAAAAAAAATAAAAGAAACTATAAGCCTCAGAAATGAAAGGCATAGACATTTACAGGGTACATCAGCCTTGTCACTAATGTGTCTATGTTTAACAAGTTGATTCCACAATACAACAAAGTCCCTGTTGGTTTGTTTGTTTTTACATTTTATGATTTGTCACAATGGCAATTGATTATTAATAAATGTTTATTATATATTTATATTTCTTGATTATTATTTCTTTTGCATTTCTAGGTTTTTGCATAATGGTCACTGACAATTTTATAAGGGGTCAATGAAACCCAGGTCTAAGGACAAAGGAAGAGGTGGGCCTTTTCAAGGGCACAGGAAGTTGCTTGCAGGATAAAACTGAAGAGCCACTTGTTCCAACATCCTACTTGCTACATTGACCAACCAGATGTTTCTCAAAACGCTTGAGTGGCGTGTGAAAGCACTTGGCTCGGAGGCCCTTCTTCATGTGTCTCCTCTACAAGAGGTCCAGAGGGTGGCAACATGAGAACGGGCCTTTTCTTCAGGGGCTCCTCGTTTGTGGAATGCTCTCTCCAGCACGGCCGTCTTAAGCATATCTGGTGCCCTGGTGCCGTGGTGCAGAGATCCCTCTGAGCCCCCCCCCCATTTTCCAGCACAGCGCCCCCTGGCAGCCTGGCACCCTGGCGCATTGCACCACCCAGCCTTGCTCTACAGGGAGATTTGCCTGGCACCTTCATTATATATTTTAGAGTATCAGGAAAAACATACCTCTGCAACCAGGCCTTTGGCTGTTTTGAAAATATGTTGGGGCGGGGGCAGGTTATTGGGTTGTTGTTTTTTTTATTATGTATTTTCTGTTTTTATATTGTGATTTCATGTTGTAACCGCCCTGAGACTTGCAGGTATGGGGCAGTATACATATTTAATAAATAATAATAGAATCTGGTATAAAGAGGTGAGACTCTGAATAAAGAGGTGAGACACTTGCTATAAGACAAACTAAGAACACAATTATATTTACAAAGCATGGAGATAAGCAAAGATTTGGAAAAGGCAATCACTCAGTGGCAGAGCACCTGGTTTGCATGCAAAAGCTCCCGGGTTCAATCTCTGGCATTTCCAGGTAGGTTCTGATGTGTCTGCAGTCTCAAACTCTGGATATCTGCTCCCACTCTGCATTGACAATACTGAGTTAGATAGATGCCTTAAACCAAGTCAGATTCACGGGCTGTCTATGCTCCTCTATTCCTATTCAAACGTCGTGTGGGAACCTGTCCAAAACAGGAGTCACCTCTGCAAGACTGATGCCAGGCTGAGCTGAAAGCAATATACCAACTGCTTCTGTCCCATCTGGCTCCCCTTCTTCTGGTTGGGTTGAAGGATGCCTCACATAGCTCTCACACACTCGCCCCAAAACTCTGGCTGTGGGTCCCTTTCCCTACCTCCAAGTCTCAAAGCCTAGATAAAAGACTTGGGGAATCCCTGCTCACCATCCTGGTGCTTTTGAGTGCTCATTAGTGACTTAACTGCAACTTAGTTCCTCACAATTTATTCTTTTATTTACTTACTTACTTACTTACTTACTTACTTACTTACTTACTTACTTATTTATACTGGCCTTTACCAAAAGATCTCAGGATTCTTCACAGCAAAAAATACAAAATAAAAACCCAAAATACACAATAAAAACAAGCACAAAACAAACCAATAAACACCACTCCTCCCACAAACACATTTAAAAGGACATAGAACGTTAATCAGCCCCAAACCTGGTTGGCACCTAAAGATGTATAATATCTCTTAGCTAGTATAATGAAGGTGCCAGGTGAATCTCCATTGGGAAAGCATTCCACAAATGGGGAGGAACCATAGGAAAAGGCCCCGCTCTCATGTTGCCACCCTCCAGACCTCTCATGGAGGGCAAACACAAAGGCGGCCCTTGGAGGATTATCTCAGGGCTGGGTTGGCTCATATGGGGAGAGGTGGTCCTTCAAGTATTGCAGCCCTGAGCCATTTAAAGCTTTATAGGTCAAAACCAGCACTAATTGGCAGCCAGTGTCATTGAGCCAGGATCGATGTGATATGCTCAAACTGCTTTGCCTTAGTGAACAAGAAATGCCTGCCAGTTGTGGTCAAGGCCCTTGTCTACTTAGCCCCCCCCCCCAATCATTAATCTCTAATCCCCCTTAAACATATAGTGTGAAGGTGGAGGGATGGGGAACCTCGGCCCACTCGCCAAAGGCAGCCCTCCAGGCCTCTTGGTCAAGCCCTTCAGACTTCCTGGGCTAAGCTCCCTCCCAAGCCCCAAGTCTCCCCAGCCCTGCCCTGCACTGCCCGTGAGAGTTTTCAATAGGCTGGAATGCATCCTTATTGTTTTATTTTATTATTTGAAATAATAAAATAATCCATGAGATCCTAGGGCAAGTGAAAACCATATAAACTCCATTAAAGCAGAGTCCTTGGATGCTGGCGAGCATAGAAAGAGGTGTGCGAGCACATGCAGTAAGAGGCTTGTGGACAGAAGCTAAAAAATGCCACTCTTGCTCTGCCTAGTTTTGCCTCTGGTGCTGCCCACCAACGGCATGTGACCCCTAGAACGAAATGTGGCCCTTGGGCTGAAAGGGGTTCCCTGCCCCTGGTGTAAGTTGAGCGCAACAAGAAAGAGCCCCGTCCACTCCACCCCCAGTGGCTAATTTGGGAGACACCCAAAGCCAGCCACCCTCTGTCCTGGACCTTTTCAGGACCAAGTAACCTTGCCTTGTAACCTGGGCAGAAGGCCAGAAGCTGGGCCCAAATTGCAAAGAGCAAAGTGATTTGGGGTGGAAGTTTTACACCTGGGCCTGACCATGCCCTCACATTGGCTACAACATTCTGAGTCCTACATATCCTGCCCCTGTCCAGAGCCAAGCACTACACAGCTTCCTCATCCTTCACAGGAGGGGAGAGAGAAGCTGTGCTCAAGGTATTCTTCCTTGATGCATGGAGGGCCCATTCCTGTCTTAAGGCTAAGAAGGATAGAAAAAGAGTCCTGCTGGATCTGACCAGGAATGCATCCCATCTACTGTCCTGTTTCCCACAACAGTCAATCAGATGTGGAAAACATGATGCTGAATGAAAGGTTGTTCTAATAACGGTGCCAGAGCATAAAAAGCTTGAGGATCAGATATGCAAATGCCAACCCCTCCGTTACAGCACATTTGCTTACTTTATGGAGTTTTTAAATTACAAGCCAAGAATTATGCAGCAGTACCTGGTTAGCTGATAAATACTGAAAATACAGTAATAATGGGTGAGTGATGATTCAGGTGAGATAACCAGCTCTGGGAAGTTTTGCAATTATTATTTTTACATGGATCAAGAAGCTGTAAAATTCTTAGGGATCAATATTTTGCATAAAACAGATGATTTGTTGACCAAGAATTTTATGCTGTTAAGGAAGGAAGGGAGATGAAACTTTGATACATGGAGAGGTTGTAATCTGTTTTAAAGGTCATATGTTTCTGTTAGGATGAAATCTTGATACTTGGAATAATTATAATTAGATTGAAAGAGGTGGGGGCTGGGGGGTGTTTTCTTTAAAAAGGAATACTCCATTTGTTTTTGCTTCAAACATTTCCAATTAAAGTGGCATATACAATTTACAAATGCTTTTCAAAGATGACCATTTAAGACTATTATGTTATTTCTAAATAAAAAGAGCTCAGTGACCTCTTTTCCCCTTTTCTTCCTAATGTCTCAACAAATGAAACTGATTCAAAAATGTTCCGAGAGACATTGCACATATTTCTGTAATTCAAGAAAATCTTTAATTAAAAAAAGTAACAAAAACAGAGCTCAGGGGCCTTCTAGCTCAGCCTCCTGTTCTTTCTGTGGCCAACCAGATACCTGTGAGGGGGGGGGGAGCAGGCAGGATTCAAGCACAGAAGCACCCTTCCCTTGTGTGCTTTCCAACAAGTGGCATTCAAAGCATTACTACCTGCAACCCTGGAGGCAGAGCAATTGTCATCATGGTTCGTAGCTTGCGATAGCCCTCTCTACCATGAATTTGTCCTATCCTCCATGTTAGTGGCCATCACTGCCTCCTCCGGGAGGGAGTTCCACAGTTTAACTATGTACTGCATGAAAAAATACTTTCTTTCATCTTTCCTGAATCTTCCAACATTTAGCTTCATTGGATATCCCCAAGTTCTAGTGTCATGAGAGAGAAACTTTTCTATATCCACTTTCTTTATGCCATGCATAATTTTATAAACTTCTATCATACTGTATTGCCTCTTACCCTGTTTCTCATATTTTAAGACATACCCATAAAATAAGCCATAGCAGGATTTTTAAGCATTCAAGGAATATAAGCCATACCCCGAAAATAAGACATAGTGATAGGCACAGCAGCAATGCCGGCCGCGGCAGGAGGAGGAGGAAAAAATAAGACATCCCTTGAAAATAAGCCATAGTGTTTTTTTTTGAGGAAAAAATAAATATAAGACATGTCTTATAATATGAGAAACACGGTACTTGCCTTTTCCTCTAAACTAAAAAGTCCCAAATGTTGCAACATGATTTGATTTTATGATTTTATATGTGTTGGAAGCCACCCAGAGAGGCTGGAGCAACCCAGACAGATGGGCATGGTATAAATAATAAAATTATTCTTATTATTCTTATTTTTTCATATCCCAGTGCTATTTATTCTGGATTAAGAGAGTGGGGTAAACAAATGACAATGGTGCCCAGAAACCTCTCCATCAGCTGGGTGGCACAAAACATGTTCTCTTCAGGTTTGGTACTCTCTGAGTACCAATGCTGAACATCACTGCTTTTCTCTTTATACACAAATGACTGCACCTCAATTGACCCATCAGTTAAGATCTTGAAATTTGCAGATGATACAACAGTTATTGGGCTTATCCAGGAGGAGGATGAATCTGCGTATGGGTGGGAAGTGGACCATCTTGTTTCGTGGTGCAGCAGGAATAACTTGCTGCTAAATGCCCAAAAGACAGTGGAAATGGTGGTCGATTTCAGAAGGCACTCTTCCATCTTGCCACCACTTTCCATCCTTGGTAACATGGTTGTACTAGTAGAGTCCTTTAAGTTTCTGGGCTCTATAAGTTCTCAAAACTTAAATTGGTCAGGCAACATCAATAGTATTATTTTAAAAAGCCCACCAGAGGTTGTATTTCTTGTGACAACTAAGAAAATTTAAATTGCCCCAAGAAGTGTTGATCCAATTTTACAGAGGTATCATCGAAACTGTTCTCTGTAATTCTATTACTGCCTGGTATGGCACAGCCTCCAAGCTGGACAAGAAAAGGCTCCAACGAGCAATAAGAACTGCAGAAAGGGTAATTGGTGCTAGTTTGCCTTCAATAGAGACACTTTATGCTATCCGAGGTAGGAAGAGAGCAGAGCGAATTGTCGCAGATCCTTTGCATCCCGGTCATCATTTGTTTTATTTACTTCCATCTGGACGTCGCTACAGGACTCTATACACAAAAACGGCTAGGCACAGGAAGAGGTTTTTTTTTTACTTGTGCCATCAAACTGTTAAATTCGTAGTTGGGTAGTGGAAGGGGAGGCCAGTTGTGGGGTGGGGTTCCTTTGCTGTGCTGTTGTATTGTATTGTGAGCAGAATAGTGTTTGTATGAGGTACGTTTTTTACATTGCAATGTAGTCAAAGTAAAATTCCAAGTATGCTTGGTACTTGGCCAATAAATTATTCCTATTCCTATTCCTATTCCTATTCTGGAGAGGGAGAAGGGGAGGTACAGCGACCTCAGCATGGCGCAGGTGTGTCCACAGGAGCATTGGATTGGCACTGCCACTGCAACCCCACTGCACAGAGATCTCCTCTCAGGAACCACCAGGACATGTTTGGCCTTCTGAGGGCAGCTGAGCAACAGCACCCTACCAACAGCTATTGTGTAGTTAGCTTAAGGAGCACAGAGCAGGCTAGTTCATGTGAAGTTAGGCTGAATGGTGGGCTCTTGCCACAATCCCTAGCATCTGCCGCTTGAGGCCCCTGCCTCACTCCGCCCAATGACAGGGCCAGCCCTAGCCATGTGAGCTGCTAATTAGCAAAACCAATGAAAATCCTCATGGGTGACCCTCGTCTTGGGTCTTCTGCTCTATGAAGTCTAAGTTGTATCTCGAATGCAGGTTTTTGTATTAGTATTATTATTCTTTAATATATATTTATAAGTTTTTCAATTACTATAGAAGCACAGGTAAACAATAAAAATTCTCAATAATACGTCCAACTAAAGGTGCGGTGTGCAAAACCTAAAGATATTACATAATAAAATCCAACCTAAAAACATGACAACCATATTTCTCTCCATGGCACCGAGAGAGATACCTGCAAATCTGAAAACTATATGAAACAAAATCCCCCCATACTGAATGCAATTTATCAGAAACTTCCTGTCCCTTAGAGACCAGTAACTTATGTGTTACTTTTTTCTGCAATAACCAAATTCCAGGTATATTTATAGCATAAGGATATAATCAAGTTTTAAAAATAGCTTACACTGCTGTGCTACAGAATTCCTGGCAGCATCCATGTCAAAAGTTCCTTTTGGAAAAATATCTTCAAATATCTTCCACATATTTAGTAGGGAAAACTGGGAATAAATTTGAATATGTGTTTTAGTATTCTTTGATAACTCCTGATAAATTTCATTCCAGAATAAAACAACCCTGTGATCTTTCCCATGAGGGATGAAGGAAAAGTGCATTTATTCCAAATATTATTGATAATGCTTTATAAAAAGTTGTGCCTGTAGAATATTTAACTGCTTGGGATAGACCATTAGTTAGAAATATGTTTGAATTTTAAAAAACAACAACAAAATGGATAAATCTCAAGTTGCCTCCTAAGAATGCCATCCCACTATTTGGGGGGGGGGCAAATTTTTCACACCCATCCTCTCCTGGAAGAAGAGGCAAGATGGAGACCGTTATTGCCCGAGGGCAATTTTGCCCAATGGGGAGAGGCAGGGCAGGGGATTTAAGCCTACTCCACCTGTACTCTCTCCTCTTCTTAATTTGACCCCCATTTTGCAGTGTGGACCTTAAGGCAAGTAGTCTGTTTCCAAGGGGCTGAGTAGTGAATTTGAGGGGGTGGGTCCTGACTGGCTTTGGGTCTTCTCTTGTTTGCCTCCTCCACACTAATTGGCATGTAGACTAGGCAAGTGAGAGTTTTTAAGGAAAGATTAATCCTACCTGAGGTAGTGTTGCTCTTGTTGGGCATGGCCTGCAGGGAGGCCTGCTGGGGAGGGGTGCCCTCTGACCAGGCAGACACATGGGGTGAATGTTGGCCAAGGGAGACACGATGTGCCTGGGGGGCTCATACACCCCAACTGTAGCTGTTAACATGCACAGGTGATGTGGGTTGAACTACTCCCATCTATTGAAAACCACCTGCACAAACTTAATTTGATTTGGTTACATTGATTGAATTTGGTTAATCAATTTTGTTTTGCAGGTCCTCAAGTTGTTAAATTTTAATAAAATACCTACATTTCATTGTCTTGAGCCTTCTTCCTGGTGTGGTGGCAAATTGAGGAGGATTAAGGTTTCACAAGGGAACAATCTCAAAATAGAATGGGGGATAGGGAGGATAGGCTCCCCCCCCCCGCTCCAATCTGCTTACAAAACTCAAACAATTAAAAGAACAATGTTGATTTGATGAGCTTCTCCTAAGGCTACTGTAAGTAGGAGAGGCTGCAGAGTTTTGATAAGCAGCTTATATATCTTCTGGGTTCCAGTGCCAAATTTGCCTGCTACTTTAGCAATGGTTTGCTTTTCCAGATTCTCTTCTCCTTTTGAAGAGGGGCATTTTCCCCACAGAAGCCATTCTCATCCATGCAAATGCCTGGCACATCCAGCTGTGCTGAGTTAGCTGTGAATTAACAAGCAAGGGGATGAAGGAATGAGAAGGCCAAAGGACATTTGCTATGAGAAAATCAGGTGAGCGATGGAGCAGGGGCTGTGTCAGAGGAGGTAGGCAATACGGCAAGTCATCTAGTCAATGATTCCTTCTAAGTATGCAAAGCAGAGAGAGAAAGTAATTGGGAAGTTTATGGCTAGCAATGGATTCTACTTTGGGGGATCTTAAATGCTGAATTATTGGGGACTGCTATGCTACATTCCTTGGGAGATGCGGGTGGCACTGTGGTCTAAACCACAGAGCCTAGGGCTTGCCAATCGGAAGGTTGACAGTTCGAATCCCCGCAACGGGGTGTGCTCCCATTGCTCAGTCCCTGTTCCTGCCAACCTAGAAGTTCGAAAGCACGTCAAAGTGCAGGTAGATAAATAGGAAGGTAAACAGCATTTCTGTGTGCTGCTCTGGTTCACCAGAAGCGGCTTAGTCATGCTGGCCACATGACCCGGAAGCTGTTTGCAGACAAACACTGGCTCTCTCGGCCTATAGAGCGAGATGAGCGCCACAACCCCAGTCATCCGTGACTGGACCTGATGGTCAGGGCTACCTTTATGCTACATTCCACTTCAATTTGTTCCTAAAACTTGTCTTTAGAATCATAGAATTGAAGACTTGGAAGGGATCCCAAGGGTGGTCTAGTGCTACCCCCTGCAATGCAGGAATCTCAGCTGAAGCATCAATGATAGATGGCCAGCCAACCTCTGCTTAAAAACCTCCAAGGAAGGAGAGTTCACCAGCTCCCAAGGGAGAGAATTCCATTGTCAAACAGCTCTTGCCACCAGAAAGTTCTTCTGGATGTTTAGTCAGAATCTCCTTTCTGGTAGCCTGAAGCCATTGGTTCAAGTTCCACACACCAGAGCTTAAAAAACATCTTGCTCCATCTTCCATGTGATGACCCTTGAGATATTTTAAGGTAGGCTAAACATACCCAGCTCCCTCAACCGTTCCTCATAAGGCTTAGTTTCCAGACCCTTGATCCTCTTGATTACCTTGCTCTGCACACGTTCCAGCTTGTCAACATTCTTCTTAAATTGCGGTGCCCAGAATTGGACACAGTATTCCAGATGTGGTCTGACCAAGGCAGAACAGAGTGAGACTATTACTGTACTTCCCTTGATATGATGCAGCCTAGAATAGCAATAGCTTTTTCTTTTCTTTTCTTTTCTTTTCTTTTTTGCTGCTGCTGCATCACACTGTTGGCTCATGTTCAGCTTCTGGTCCACCAAGACCCCTGGATCCTTTTCACATGTACTGCTAGCAAGCCAAGTATCCCCCATCTTATATTTGTGCATCTGGTTCTTCCTGCCTAAGTGCAGAACCTGACATTTGTCCCTTTTGAAATACATTTTGTTAGCTTGCGCCTAGTTATCCAATCTGTTAAGGTCATTTTGTATCCTTATTCTGTCTTCTGTGGCATTAGCTACCCCTTCCATTTTGGTGTCATCTGCAAATTTGATGAGCATCCCCTTAATCCCTTCACCTAAGCTGTTTATAAAGACGTTGAACAACAATGGGCCCAATACAGAACCCTGTGGCACTTTTTAAAATGTATCTGTTGCTACCCCTGTGCATGGCTGGGATGGGGAAGATGTTGAACTATTGGTCCAATCATCCCTAGACATTGGTTATGCTTGTGGGGCTGATAGGAGTTGGAGTCTGACATCTGGAGGGCCACAGCTTCCTGCATCCCTGATGCTTGGCCACCTGCTCAATTTAGTATGCAAAAGATGCCATTGTTAATGCATTTTATGAAGTGCATCATGAAACTTAGGTGCCTTTCAGGGGGTTTAAATATGTTGTGCGCCAACTTGAGCATTGTTTTGACAATGGAATGGTGGTGGAATAAAAATTCTCCAGATAAATAAGTAGGTGCAGAGTATTATCCTAATCAGCTGACAACCTGCCTTTGACTTCCATCTACTGTGGCTATTGTTAAATTTTGCAATCCTATGTCTGATATACCCAAGAATACGGAATCACCAGAAGTTGCCCTTGCCTGTTGGCCATTCACATATCAAACAGATCAACTGCAGAATTTCTATTAGTGTCACACTGGGAGGAAAAACTTCAAGAGTGGATTTTCCCAAAGTGTCTGAAAAAACAATTTCACAGCTTTAGACAACAAAAACAGTTATATAACTCTAATCAATTTTCTTAGATTGTTCCCCCCACCAGCAAAATGTTCTACTTAAAGGAGCAAAATAGCTTAATCCATCCTATAAATAACAGAAAGTTTATTGCCTTGCCATTAAAGCACAGGAATATTTGCTATGGAATATACAGAGCAGAAGCCAGAGGACTGAAATGCAATGTTTTAACAGTCTTCTTTAAAGCCATAAACCAGAAATGGAGGAGAGAGGAGGCATCTAAAGTATTGTTACCAGATGTCCCTGTTTCCCAGGGACAGTCCCCGGATTTACAACTCTGTCCCCAGACAAAATCTGTCCCCGGAATGTCCCTGGATTTCATTTAATGTCCCCGGATTTATATTTTAAGTGTTGTAGATTTATAGTAGGGATTGAATGTTGCGTGATTGGTTCAATGGCACAAGACAAAATGGCAGATGCCAAGCATCGAGTTGCTCCTGAAGCCAGCCAGAGCCAACTACGCTACCAGGCTGGCTCTGGGCTGTTGAGACTGCTGAGGGGGAACCGGAGACGCCCGGCGCATCAACTGGGGGAACTGCTCACACACACACACACACACACACACACACACACACACTCGACCTAAATTGAGCCGGGAGTGAGAGTGTCCAGCCACCCAGCCAACTGCCCAGTGGTGCTCTGGGGCCAGGAAACCCCCGGAGCCGATGCACACAGAAGGAGAAGAGGAGAAGGAGAAGAAAGAGAGAGAGAGAAAGAGGAAGGAGAAAAAAGAGGGGAGCCCCAACCTTGCCGCTGCTGAGGAGAAGACGTAGGAGAGCACCAGGAGGGCAAGGACATGTGGCCAAGCCAAGGCCCAACCTGAGCCTCCTCCACGGCAGCTAGCACTCCAAGAGAGCAGGCCGGGGCCCAGAGGAAGTCCGTGTGACAGAGGAGACCATAAAAGAGAAGATATTACTTCTTTTTTTAATTAAAAAAAAACCTTTTTAAAAAATATGTCCCCCCCCCTTTTTTTTAAAAAAAAAGTGTTCCTGGATTCTTTGGGGGGAAATCTGGTAATCTTACTCTAAAGGTGCACAATGGAGAATTTATTATGGCCCAATGCATTCATAAGGTGGCATGGGTGTCGGCAGGGGGCAGGGGGGCAACTGCCCCCTAAATCAAGTAAATAAATAAAAATATTTAACTAACTGATCAGTTGCATTGCAAGTAACTCAATTCTGCTCCCCTCCTAACATAATGCCTGCCTCCCCCCCCAAAAAAAAATCCTGGCTACACCCATGCCACCTGGTATGGTCCAGAAAAAATTGGAAACTGCCATACAGTGGACTGAATGGGAGCTCAGTCCTGATCAGATTGAGGCACTAGTAGAGGCTGGTTCCCCAGACCAGATGGCTGGGAGGTTGCCTGTTCTTGATGGGGTTACACTCCCTCTGAAGGACCACGTACGTAGTTTGGGGTCCTCCTGGATCCTCTGCTGTCGCTCGAGGCTCAGGTGGCCTTATTGGCACAGATTGCCTTCCATCAACTTTGGCTACTAACTACTGTTGTCTATGCTCTGGTAACCTCTAGGTTAGATGGCTGCAACGTGTTATATGTAGGGCTGCCTCTGAAGATGGTTCAGAAATTTCAGCTAGTGCAGAGACTGTTTGAACATATTGCACTGATCCTGGCCAACTGCACTGGCTGCCAATTAGCTTCTGAACCCAGTTCAAGCTACTGGTTTTGACCTCTAAAGGCTTAAATTGCTCAGGGCCACAATACCTCAAGGACAGGCTCTCTCCATATAAACCACGGGTGTCAAACACAAGGCCCGGGGGCCAAATCCGGCCCGCCAGACCTCGTCATGTGGCCCGCCGAGCGCCCCAGCCAGCGGGACCCAGCAGCGGGACCTTGCTGCTGAAGCGCCGTGCCGACAAAGCGCCGACAAACAGCTGGGACCTGGGGGGGGGTAGAAAGGCGGCTGGAGCAGCGCTGCGTGGAGCGCCCCGAGCCACAGCAGAAGGAGGAGGCAGCATGCCAGGTCAGCGCCCAGCAGCGCCGCACGGAGAGTCCCGAGCCTCTGCGACGCAGCAGTGCTCTGTAGCACTTTGGATCCTCCTCCTCCTGCCACGGCTCGGCGCCTGGAAGCACAGACAAAGCACCCAGCAGTGCCGCGTGGAGGAGCAGGAGGATTCAAAGTGCAGCCAGCAGCAGCAACGCTCCCAGAGACTCGGGGCGCTCTGCGCACGCTGCTGGGTGCCGACCCAAGCCTCTGGGAGCCGGCAGGAGGAGGAGGAGGCTTGTCGGGTCGTCATTCAGCAGCGCGCGCGGAGCACCCCGAGTCTCTGGGAGCGTTGCTGCTGCTGGCTGCCGGAGGCTCGGGGTGCTCTGCGCGCGCTGCTGGGTGACAACCCAGCAAGCCTCCTCCTCCTCCTGCCGGCTCCCAGGGGCTTGGGTCGACACCCAGCAGCGCACGCAGAGCACCCCGAGCCTCATTCAAACCAACTTTAAAGGAGAACACATTTTTTATAAAAAAAAATCAGCAGTAACATGGTCATAAAACCACATCTAAAAAGTCTGGGGTAATACAATGTTTTCACCTGGTACCAAAAAGAAGAAAAAAAGACTCAGGTCCAGATGAACCTCTGCGTGTGCTGCTGGAACCACTTGCAGTAATAATAATAAAAAGACACCCACCGAAAATAAGCCACCCTGTGTTTTTTTGAGGAAAAAAAGTTATAAGACGGTGTCTTAAAAAAGGGAAAACACGGTAGGATGCTGCTTTATACTTCTGGCCCTTAAACCCTGGAACCAGGAGAACAGCTCCAGTGAGTCAACCTCAGCCAGTCCCTTTGGTGAAGGGTGGTGGCTCACTGGCAGAACATCTGTCCTGCATGCAGAAGGACCCCAGCATCTCCAGGTACCAGTAGCTCTGCAAAGCTCCTGCATGAAACCCTAGCGAGCCTCCACCACCCAGTGCAGTTACCAAAAATCATTTTTCAATAAATTATACAATAATTGTACATTTGAATATCTACTTGCCATTATTCTGACTATGTTAGTTATTACTTACATTATTACAAAAAACAGTAATAATTGAATGCAGTGACAATAATTTATGATAGTAAAGAGTGGACACATAGTCCTACAGATACTACCGGCCCTTTGAGGGTGACCAAACTGCTGATGCGGCCCCCGATGAATTTGAGTTTGACACCCCTGATATAAACCATCCCAGACTCTGCGTTCACCACCTGAGTCCCTTCTCTCTGTGCCTCCTCCAAGTGAGGTCCGGAGGGTGGCAACGCAAGAATGGGCGAAAGGCCTGCAGTGGCTCCCCAGTTGTGGAATGCTCTCCCCAGGGAGCTTCACCTGGTCCCTTCATTATATATTTTTAGGCACCAGAACGTTCCTCTTTCACCAGGTCTTAAGCTGATTAATATTCTACAGCCTTTTAAATGTGTTTGTGGGAGGGGTGTTATAGTTTTGTTGTTTTGGTTTAATTATTTACTTGTGTTTTATCTTGTATTTTATTCTGTGAACAACCCTGAGATCTTTTGATGAAAGTCGGTATATAAATTTAATAAATAAAATAAAACACACTGTGTCAGACCTTTTGTCCATCTAGATCAATATTGCCTGCACTGACTGGCAGAAGCTCTCCAGGATTTCAGGCAGGGAGTCTTTCCAGTCACCCCTGGAACTGCCATTGGGGATAGAACCTGGGATCTTCCACCTGCAAGTTATCAGCTCTACCAATGAGCCAGGGCACCTTCATGGTGTAGTAGTTAACCTTGAAGGAGTATGATCCTTAGTAGTCATAAGAAAGGGAAATGGTTGGCTTGCATTTATGAGCCAGGCAGCAACATTTTAGTTTGCATCCATCAGCCTACTCCAATCCTAACCTGATTTTATCCACCTAGTCGCTGTTGACTAAAACATCTTAAACTCAGCTATGGAAGACTGGATTGTAAATGATAACATTAGAGGGGATTTTAATCAGAGCAGAATTAAATACTTCAAGGCCTGAGAAATGACAAGAGACCATGCTTGTTCATTTTGACAAACAAAGAGAACCTTCCCTGTGTAGCTTTTTGCACTGCCTACTAACCTGTATATTTGCCAGGATACTCGTTCGTGCCACCTCACACCAAAAATTGTGGGTGACTGCAATGAAGGGCTTCAACTTTGTGTGGGCCCAGCCCCACAAATTGGGTCCTCCCTAACAAGAGGGCATGTGTTGCAGTGCGACCTGGCAACCAGACCCTGTGTTGTGGGTGGAAACGTTTGGATAGCCACAACACCCTATTGGAGGTCCCTTGATGCTGGGTGCAATTAGACCAATGGGGTGCCAGCTAAAGTCTATCAAGGGACCTCTGTTTAAGCCCATGCACGTGTCTCTGAGCTTCCTCTTTGGGGCCAGTGCATCGGAACATCTGCCCACCTCTCCCTATATTTAGGGCTTGCACGCATGACCTTGCTATGCCATCGTGTGTCATCTGTCGTTGGGACAGGGGCACAGCAGGAATTTCCCCACTTGGCTGATTGGCTGGTGCCATTTGGGTTTCACCTGCCGTGTAGCAAATCGTCACAACTTGTAAGATTGTGGATAGGCTCTGGTTCAGGTAATAGGGGTGGCAGAGCGGTCTAGCCAACCCTATGCATTGGGTATTTCGTTAAAGGAATCCTGGGACTCTTGGTTGGTCTTCCCTTAGAGGGGTTGTGTCTGGAGCCAGAGTCCAGGGGGGCATCTGGCTGGTGGACTGGTTGAACACCGCCTTTCACTAAGCCGGGTGTTTACCCAAGGCTAACCTACAGTGTGCCCTGGGTCAGCGCTGCTTGCAAGGGTGCAGGGAGCTAGTTGAACCAGAGCCTATGCAGCCACTCACTTGATTGTAATCAATAAATTTGTGGCCTAAATTCTGCCAAAAACCAAACCAAAAATTTGAATCTTGTCTGAATTTATTTGGGGGTGGTTAAAAGGTCTACACATGCAAATGTATTATTGTGGGTGCCAAACCACCCACGGCCCCCTGGAGTTGGTTCCAGTGTTTGCCAGTGAACCTTCTACTACATAAGACCTTATCAGTCATTGAGATCTGAATTATACAAATGAAAAGACTTACCACATCCATGATTTGCCTGAGGCTGAGGCTGAAGGAGACAGTGAGTGGCTGGGAGTCATTGGCCACAGGCCTTTCCAAAGGGTTGTAATTCTTCAGAAGTTCCTTGTAGAGTTTCCTCTGGTACTCCCCCTGCAGGGACACTGGAGAAACAGAGGCAAATAGAGAGGAGTTTACAAAAATGTCACTGTCAACTCAATGTCATTGACATGTTCAAAACTCTGCTCAAATCAGCAGTGGGTAGAGCCAAAGAGCTAAATTGTCATGCTACTGAATAATCTTACTGAGATATGGTGACAGGCAAGAGCTCAGAGTGCAACCCTTGAGCCAGAAAGGCTCCATTTAAATCTCAACTCCACAAAGCACTCTGTAGGTAATGTCATGTGTGCTTCCACCATGGTGTTTTGAACCACAATTCCCATCAGCGCCAGTGCAAGCAAAACAAATGGAGGCTGCCAGGGTTGGCAAAGACTGCCTCAGGCAATCCACTGCTTCTCAGTCTAGCCTGGCATCTACCCTTGAGAGTAATAAGACACAGTGTGGTGTAGTGATTACAATGAATAGGGAGACTTGGATTCAAATCCCTGCTCAGTCCAAAACTCACTAGTCATCTTTTCTTGGTGCAGAATCTGGATGTGGACTTTTAATTTTGCTTTAGTTCAAAGCACAGAGAGAGAGAGATCTGCCTAGGACCAGGTCACTCCCTTGGCCCTTCTAAATCAGGCATCTTTGGAAAGGCACAAAGCTATATTTAATTGAGAGTTGTATCAAGGATGAGGGTTTGATATGATGCCGTGGCTTTAAACAGATGAAGAAGACTCCAACCATAGATATAGACACACAGAGAGAGGGAGGAGGGAGAGATTTCTTATTCCTGCAGCCAAGAATATATTACAAGCTAATCTCTCCCCACCCCCCACCCCCCGAGGTCCAGTGGGGATGACCAGGGAACACAAAGTATGCCTTCAGCCAGAGATAATTTGGGAATTACCGGCAAAAAGAGCCCTAGACAAGAGTGGGAGTATGAGTTTGGCTAGAGTCAAAATGACCTGTCAAGATACATTTAGGAAATCATCCTGGCTTCTATAAATCCATCCAATAGGGTCTGGACAAAGTGTACATTATTCAGGGGAAAGGAAACAGAGCCAGCTCTCACAAGTGCACATGATACTAAATATTTAGGTGGCCAGTTGCTGCTGCTGTAGACTCTGCAAAGCTCACTTCTCTGGGTTGCTGCTGCAGCTGTTGTAATTAACCTGCGTTATTACCAGCCCTTCCCTATAAGCTCCCAGGGTGGATCACAATCATTATGGGGAAGGAATCCTACAATTAAGGGCTGCAGCAGAGAATGCCCTATCTCCTGGACCACCACCAGCGCTTCTGCACCCAAGAAGGCCTCTAGGGAAGGAAGCAACCTTTCAGATATTTGGGGCATGAGCACCTTAAATTGGGCTTGGAAACCAACTGGCAGCCAATGCAGCAGTTTTAAAACAGGAGTTATAAGAGTTCTGAATGCAACCTGGGCACTGCATTTTGGACCAAGTGAAGGTCCCACATTATTAGCATGCATTGTGTCTGTACAGGATTACAGTTGTGAGAAGACGTTTCACTATCCAAACAACATAGCCATCTCTTCTCAAGTGCTTTCTCCATGTACATCCTCTGAACAGTGGGAGACATTCATAGAATCATAGAATTCATAGAATTCATAGAATCATAGAATCATAGAGTTGGAAGAGACCACGAGGGCCATCCAGTCCAACCCCCTGCCAAGCAGGAAACACCATCAAAGCATTCTTGACATATGGCTGTCAAGCCTCTGCTTAAAGACCTCCAAAGAAGGAGACTCCACCACACTTCTTGGCAGCAAATCCCACTGTCGAACAGCTCTCACTGTCAGGAAGTTCTTCCTAATGTTTAGGTGGAATCTTCTTTCTTGTAGTTTGAATCCGTTGCTCCGTGTCCGCTTCTCTGGAGCAGCAGAAAACAATCTTTCTCCCTCCTCTATATGACATCCTTTTATATATTTGAACATGGCTATCATATCACCCCTTAACCTTCTCTTCTCCAGGCTAAACATACCCAGCTCCCTAAGCCGTTCCTCATAAGGCATCGTTTCCAGGCCTTTGACCATTTTGGTTGCCCTCTTCTGGACACGTTCCAGCTTGTCAATATCCTTCTTGAACTGTGGTGCCCAGAACTGGACACAGTACTCCAGGTGAGGTCTGACCAGAGCAGAATACAGTGGTACTATTACTTCCCTTGATCTAGATGCTATACTCCTATTGATGCAGCCCAGAATTGCATTGGCTTTTTTAGCTGCTGCATCACACTGCTGACTCATGTCAAGTTTGTGGTCAACCAAGACTCCTAGATCCTTTTCACATGTACTGCTCTCAAGCCAGGTGTCTCCCATCCTATATTTGTGCCTTTCATTTTTTTGGCCCAAGTGTAGTACTTTACATTTCTCCTTGTTAAAATTCATCTTGTTTGCTTTGGCCCAGTTGTCTAATCTGTTAAGGTCATTCTGAAGTGTGATCCTGTCCTCTGGGGTGTTAGCCACCCCTCCCAATTTGGTGTCATCTGCAAACTTGCTCAGGATTCCCTCCATAGCTGCCAAGTTTTCCCTTTTCTCGCGAGGAAGTCTATTCAGCATAAGGGAAAATCCCTTTTAAAAAGGGATAACTTGGCAGCTATGATTCCCTCAAGCCCATCATCCAAGTCATTGATAAAGATGTTGAACAAGACTGGGCCCAAGACAGAACCCTGTGGCACCCCACTAGTCACTACTCTCCAGGATGAGGAGGAGCCATTGATGAGCACCCTTTGGGTTCGGTCAGTAAGCCAGTTACAAATCCACTGAATGGTAGCATTGTCTAGCCCACATTTTACCAGCTTCTTTACAAGAATATCATGGGGCACCTTGTCAAAGGCCTTGCTGAAATCAAGATAGGCTACATCCACAGCGTTCCCTTCATCTACCAGGCTTGTAATTCTGTCAAAAAATGAGATCAGATTAGTCTGACATGACTTATTTTTCAGGAACCCATGCTGACTTTTAGTGATCAAAAGAGTTTCTTTCTAGGTGCTCACAGACTGTTTGCTTAATGATCTGCTCTAGAATCTTTCCTGGTATTGATGTCAGGCTGACTGGGCGGTAATTGTTTGGGTCCTCTCTTTCCCCCTTTTTGAAAATAGGGACAACATTTGCCCTCCTCCAGTCTGCTGGAACTTCGCCTGTTCTCCAGGAATTTTCAAAGATTATTGCCAGTGGTTCTGAAATCACCTCTGCCAGTTCTTTTAATACTCTTGGATGTAGTTCATCTGGCCCTGGAGACTTGAATACATCTAAACTAACCAAGTATTCTTGTACTACCTCCTTACTTATTCTGGGCTGTGTTTCCCCTGCTGAATCATCTGCTCCATATTCTTCAGGTCGGGCGTTGTTTTCTTTCTTGGAGAAGACTGAGGCAAAGAAGGCATTGAGGAGTTCTGCCCTTTCTCTGTCCCCTGTTTGCATTTCACCATCTTCTCCTCTGAATGACCCCACTGTTTCCTTGTTTTTCCTTTTGCTACGGACATACCCATAAAAGCCCTTTTTGTTGCTTTTAACCTCTCTGGCGAGCCTGAGTTCATTCTGTGCTTTAGCTTTTCTGACTTTGTCTCTACACGTGCTGGCTATATGTTTGAATTCCTCTCTGGAGATTTCCCCCCTTTTCCATTTTTTGTACATATCCCTTTTAAATCTTAACTCAGTCAAAAGTTCTTTAGATAGCCAGCCTGGCTTCTTTAGGCACCTTCCATGTTTCCGTCTCATTGGTATTGCCTGAAGTTGTGCTTTTAATATCTCCCTTTTAACAAACTCCCAACCATCATGAACTCCCTTCCCTTTTAGTATTACTGTCCATGGGATTTCACCCAGCGTTTCCCTAAGTTTTCTGAAGTCGGCTTTCTTAAAGTCTAGAATTTGGACCTTAGTATGCTTGGTTGCTCCTTTCCGCTGGATAATAAACTCCAGAAGAGCATGGTCACTCCCACCTAATGATCCTGCCACTTCTACCCCACTAACCAAGTCATCACTATTGGTTAGGACCAGATCTAAAATGGCTGATCCTCTTGTTGCTTCTCCCACTTTCTGGACAATGAAGTTGTCTGCAAGGCCAGTGAGGAATCTGTTCGACCTTATGCTCTTGGCTGAGTTTGACATCCAACAAATATCAGGATAGTTGAAATCCCCCATTACTACTATCTCACTTCCTTTGGAATGCTTGGCCATCTGTTCCAGGAAGGCACCATCTGTGTCCTCAGTTTGGCTTGGGGATCTATAGTAAACTCCCACAATGAGATCACTGTTGTTTTTCTCTCCCTTAATTTTGACCCAGATACTCTCAATTTGGCTTTGAAGTTTTAAATCCTGGATCTCTTCACAGGTATACATATCCCTAACATATAAAGCTACTCCTCCTCCTTTCCTGTTTGGTCTATTTCTCTTAAATAGATTGTATCCCTCTATTACTACATTCCAGTCATGAGACTCATCCCACCAGGTTTCAGTGATGCCTATTATGTCATATTTAGTTTGCTGTACCAAGAGCTCAAGTTCATCTTGTTTATTTCCCATGCTCTGTGCATTAGTATACAGACATTGAAGACCGTTGATCATTCCCCCATGTCTCTTATTTAAGGATATTTTCGTCCCACCACTAGGTCTGCATGCTGCTTGCTCCATTTGGTCTGCATGCTAGGTCTGCATGCTGCTTGCTCCATTCCTCCTGATTCTTGCAGAAGAAGTGGGAAACATCCACCCCACAGGCTAAATTAGGCCTGGTGGGGGTCCAAATTTGGCCAATAAGTCAATTTTCCCCAAAACCACACCTACTTGCCCCTCACACCTGACCTCATATGTGCCATCAAGTGTGCAGCAGGTGGTGATGTGGCTTCTGAGGAAGAATGTCCAGGACGAATAAAAGAAAGTACTTATTCACACAGTCCATAGTTAAACTATGGAACTCTCTCCCACAGGAGCCAGTGATGACCATCAACTTGGATGGCTTTGAAGGTGAATTGGCTACTCACCATGATGGCCCTGCTCTACCTCCACAGTTGGAGGCAGCAATGCTTCTGAATACCAATTGCTGGCAACCCCAGGAGCGGAGAGGGCTGCTCTTGTGCTCAGGTCCTGCCTGTGGGTTTCCCATTGGGGCATCTGGTTGGCCACTGTGAGAACAGGATGCTGGACTCGATGGGACATTGGCCTGATCTGGCAGGCCCTTTCTATTTTCTTACAATGTTCCCAATGTTCCCAACTGTTCCTTGGCAAGGAATGCTTGCCTGGAGGCAACTGCAAACAGGCTGGAACTGGGAACTTCATAGCACAGCTGATGCCTGCCCAAAGCGGCCTTGCTAGAAGAGCCAAAAACTTGATCTGCTGTGCTAGAGAGTTCCCAATGAAAACTTTGTAGCTCAGCTAATGCTTGCCCAAAGCAGGGTTGCTGGAAGTGCAAATCAGCTGATCAACTATGGTAACAAGCCCGCTGTTGAGTTTCTCCCTGGGAACTCCATAGCATGACCAATTTCTGCTCAAAGCTGATTGGTTAGAGACAATTGCCCTTAGAGCAAGCCCACTGGGATTGGCATTTATAAGAAGCCCTAAAACACAGCTTACTGCAAGTACAAACATTCCTTGTCAATGCTAGCTTGAATGAAGGCCAGTGTTGCAAAGGATCTCTCTCTGCTCAGGGTTTTTGGCTACCATTGGATACTAGCCTTTTCACCAATTTGACATTTCTCTACTTTAAGAAGATAGCTTTGGCAAACTGGTGTTGTTCCTCACATTGTGTTTCTGTACATGCAATGATTTATGCATTTTGTAATGTTTGTCTATTTAGAGCCTTGTACTCCTCCGCTGAAAAAGCTCTCAATGCAGATTAGATATGATCAATTAAAGTAAGACTGCTCTTGCCCACAAGCTTATACTCTAAGGGCATGACACAAAAGGAAAAAGGAATGGGGAGGAAAAATATGAGGGACCACCCATTTTATTTGTCATCCGAATGCATATGTTAGAAAGTACTGCTGTGCTTGTATCTACATCTCTTTCTCTTCCCCATCCTTCCTCCTTCCCTTAATTATTTCCCTCTGCTTCTGAAATTCAGATTGTATTTGATTTTATCACTCTACCAAATGTCATATTCATTGATGGGACTATTATAGAAAATAACAACATCAATCCTACATCAGCTTTCCTGCACATGCCACAAATGCACACTAGCATAACCATGCACACACAAATGCATGCATTTTGATAAGGATCTGCATATGTGAAAATATCATGTCAGAATTAGACCCTCACTCAAGGGCTTTGAGTCAATATTGAAACATTTCAACAAGGAAGGTTGATTTGGTCCCAAATGGGTGCATGAATAATTTAGACAGAGAGAGTGAGGATTTCCCACAGCCGTCCTGCAGTTATTTAGGGGGTTGGTGTGCTGCTTGGTCACTGGTTATCTGACAGGATAATCCTTTCCCATAACACTTTATGTGCTCACCTTTTTTAAAAAAATTGCACACTTAAGCAGGAGGATCAAAAGCTGCTGTGAGGATAGGAACTGAAATGAAGATTCACACAAATATGAAAACTGGCAAACGGTTCAGGATTCTTTTTTCTTTTTTTCTTTTTAATGTCCACATTTTCAAAGTTTCCTCTTGAAGTATTTGCATCTTTATATAGTTTCACCAAACACACACACACACACACACTCAACCATATAAATGAACATAGCTCAGTTGGTAGAGCATGAGATTCCTAATCTCAGGGTTCTGGGTTCAAGCCCCACATTGGACAAAAAGATTTCTGCATTGCAGGGGGCTGGACTAGGTGACCTCATGGTTTATTCCAACTCTATAATTCCATGAATCTATTATTCTAATAATACATAGCATTTTTGTGCAGTTTAACATAAATGATAAGAATGGACCAACTGTATCTTTGGAATTCAAGCTTTGAAGGATACTTTTTAAAAAGGGAATTAGTCTTCCTAATTCATTTTCAAACAGTTGCACTAATAGGGCAATCTTTTGTATGTCACTTTACTTTGTATGTTACTTTACTTCTGAGTAAAGTAACCCCTGTCAAGTTCAATCAGGCTTCCTCTTAAGTTAGTTTTTCAGCTTCACAGCACAACTACAACCTGTGTAGAAATAACTAAGTCCCACTGAATTCAACAGAACTTTACTCTCAAGTACTGGGTTTCAGGCTTTGTATCTATTTGATGAAGCCAAGATTTGTACACCTTGGGCTTGATGCGGGCGCTGGAGCACCGCCGCTGGCAACCCGCTCCATAGCGCATGTGTGCTTCTTCCTACTCAGGCTGAGCAGCGAGGAGTGTCTCTTGCCGCTCCGCCTGAAGAAGCACACGTCGCACTACGGAGCAGGTTGCCAGGGGGGCGGCGCTCCAGCACCCGGATCCTTGGATCCGGGCACTGGAGCACTGCCACTGGCAAACCGATCCATAGTGCGACATGTGCTTCTTCCTACTCAGGCAGAGTGGCAAGGGGCGTCTCTCGCCGCTCCGCCTGAAGAAGCACACGTCGCACTACAGAGCGGGTTGCCGGGGGGCGGCGCTCCAGCAAGCTGATCCATAGTGCGACATGTGCTTCTTCCTACTCAGGCAGAGCGGCAAGGAGCATCTCCGCTCACGCCCCTCGCCACTCCGCCTCCGCCTGAGTAGGAAGAAGACAAAGCACGCTATGGATCGGCTTGCCGCGCACTTTGTCTTCTTCCTACTCAGACGGAGGCCGAGGGGCATCAGCGGCTACCGTTAACGCTGATCTCTGGCCCACCCCTTGCCACCGCCCCACCAGGAAGAAGTGAGGGGCGAGGCCAGAAACATTGGGGCCTCCGCGATGGCGGTTGCGCCGCCGCCACAGTAGCGAGGGGGTGCCACGCTGCCCCCCACAGCACAATAGGGACTCAGCTTCACAGCTGCAAATAAAATGTTTTAAATGTGTTGCAAAGTGCAATACACAAATGTGACACTAGATGCAAAATTCAATCTATTTTTCCAAACGTTTTTTAAAAAATCAGTTTCACAGCGTTGTTGTTATTATTCATATTATTATTATTATTAGTGTGTAGATTCCACCTAGATGTGTTATTTGGCTTACCAATGACAGGATTTCTGTTTTAACTGCTTTTGTGACTTACTTCTGTTAGTTACATGTTTATCACTGCCTATACTTCTCTGCATTCAATTTCCCTCTGACCTCCCTGTTTACAATCACCCCCAATACCATGTGTATGTACACTCAGTGCTTATATACACTTATATACACATATGCCATGTGTGGTGAAGCAGTTAAAGTATTGGCCTAGGACCTGGGAGACCAGGGTTCCAACCATTCAGTCATAAGTTCATTGAGGGGCCTTGGGTCAGTCACTGCTCCTCTCAGCCTAACCTACCTTACAGGGTTGTTGTGGGGATTAAGCGAGGAGGAGGAAGAACCATGTACACCATATTGAGCTCCTTGGAGAAAAGGCTGGGATATAAATGCTATACAGTAATTGCAATAAAGAAAACCTGACAAGGTGGACTCTAGTTCAGGCATAGGCAACCTTGGCTCTCCAGGTGTTTTGGAACAACAACTCCCATGATCCCTAGCTAAAAGGGCCAGTGGTCAGGGATCATGGGAGCTGTCGTTCCAAAACACCTGGAGAGTTAAGGTTGCCTATGTCTCTAGTCCATGGAAGCTTGTAAAAATGTTGTTCTTTAAAGTGCCAAAAGACTCTTGTCATTTTAAGCTCTCATGTTCTCAAGCTCCTAATGATCTTCAAGCCGAATTGGGAGTTGATAATACAAATCTTTCACCTTACCTGCTGGTGCCCACTATCTTGAGCACCTTCCTGATATTCTGCAATGATCAGGTGAGCCAATTCCAAGCTTTATCCAGAGAGGCTGGTTAAAGAGACATGCAGAGCCGGTCCAATATCATGCATGCTGAAAGCAATCCACACTTTGTCCTTGTTTGGCTAGTATATTCTTTTTGTGATTCTTTCTTTACTCTAACATATTACTTACATCATTATTATGGAGGTTTTTGTGGGAGGGAGGGGTTCTCCGCACCAAAAACCCTATTAAAAGGCAGGCTCTAAGAGTCTTAAAATACACACCATACATCAATAACATAAATATCATCAAAGTACACCCTCTTCTCTGGAAGCCACACAAATACCAATATGCATGGGAAATATCGGGAGATGGAAATGCACCCACAAGCTCAGAGGAAACTTCCTCTCTATCCAGACTAGATCATCCAGACTAAGACAGAATGCATGTGTTGGGCGATGTGTGTGTGGGCGGGGGCGAGCCATGCCTGTGAGATGTGTGCGGTCCAGACCAAAAGTCCTGATCAGACACTCCTAAGCCACCACAGCAAACTCTCCTTCAGCACCAAGGACGGCTCCTCGCTCGGAGGCAGCGGCTCACCGTGCACGAGTCCCCCGGCGAGGATCAGCACCACGGACAGCTCCCGGGTCCCCATCCCGGGATCCTGGCGGCGGGTCTCTCGCAGCCCCGGCAGCCCAAGCTGGGTCTCCTGCGGTCCGGAAGCGGCGGCCGGCGGGAAGATCGGGAATGCCTCGCAGCCGGCGGGCCGTGGAGCCCCGCGCTGGCGGCCTCTCGGGGCTGATCTCCGCTTCTCTCCTCCGCCAGCTGCCGGCTCAGCCGCGGCGCCGCAATGTCAATCGCCTGGCGCTGCTTTCTTTCCTCCACGACCACCCCCTCCCTCCTCTCCCCACGTGACGGGTTTCCCTCCTTGCGAGTAGATCCGCCGGCGAGGACCATCCGTTGCCAGAAGGAGGCTGATCCTGCAGCAGCGACAGGCAAGAATGCAGAATCCCAGCCCGGGCAGAGCCGCCTTTATAGGGGGAGCGCCCAGGCTGGCCCCGGCCTCCTCCTCTCTCGTCCCTCCCTCCCTCCCTCCCTCCTCCACAGCCATCAACCACCTATGGCCCCTTCTGGCTTGGCTCAGGCTCAGTCCCTTCCCGCTCCAGAGACTGCCCGGGGGAGTTGGCGGTGCTTCCGCAGCGGCGTTTGCCTGCCTGCCCGGAGCCAGGCGCACATGGCAGGCGCACGCTTCCCGGGGGGGGGGGCTGCGGGGAGGAAGCCGTTGGGTGTTTTTAGGGCTTCCTCCCGACTCCCGAGCCAGCGTGCAAGGGAGTCTGGCAGGACTTCGTCGCATTGCTTTCAGCCTGAGATCCGATTGCACGTCCACCTGGAGTCCCGTTAATGTGACAGCGGCACTTGCTTCCGAGTAAACGTAACTGGGCATCGAGGATCCGGTTGTCGGAATTGTGCGGAGGCAGATTCGTGGCGATGGAGAGGGGCTTCTCACAGCCTCGGAGGCGCTCTCTGTGCGGGGTGCGGCACGGTGTAAAGATCTGCTGTAAAATAAATTCAAAATTAAATTGTCACTCACACTGACACTTTAAGGCGGCAATCCTGAACGTACGTATCTGGGACTCAACACCCGCTGGCTACTTTATAACTATGTTGACAATATAAATCTGCAACTTTTCTTTTCTTTAAAGGAAAGAGTTTATTGTGCCCTTTGCCATGCAGGCTCCACAAAAAGTTTTTGTCAGAGTAGCTACTCAAGATGCTCACTCACTTACTTGGTGGTAAGGTTGTGATTATTTATTTATTTATTTATTTATACCCAATCTATTCCTCTGGTGGGACTCAAGGTGGCTTACTGATAAAAACAAGACTCGCTAAAAAACTTGGAAAAAACAATAATTAAAACTATATGCATGTATATAAGATCTGTTTGAAACATACAAATAATAACATCCATTCACCTCATTAAAATTTGCTTCTCAGCAGTCAATCTGTAGGCTACTTGAGTTCTTCAGGGGGGGGGGGAATGTTTCTAAAGACTGCTCACATATGTTCTATAACATCCCACCACTCTTGACACCACTCTACCCATTTCAGTGCCTGCTAAAAAAAACTTGATGTATGATTTAATCTGTTTTAAGTTTATTGCTGATTTTCTCTTTTGAGTGTTTTAAAGCGTCATTTTAAATGATAAATTTATTATTTTGTGTTTTTTTTGTGAGCTGCTTTTTTACAATCAAGCAGTGTATAAATTTCAAAAATAAAATTCATCAGAATGTGATATACACCTGGATTTTCCTAGGGGTCATGACTCATGACAGATATTGCACAGACATTAAGCATTATTCAAATTCCTTTGAAAGGTGTTAAGAAAAATATTGCTTACTTAGAAATATCAAACAATATTTACAAGGTAACATGGTACAGCATGCAAGCATGCAAGGTTTTAAAAAACCCACAATAGTGGTAACTGTTAGAAGCAAAAAAAAATGTCAAACGTTTTCTATGATCGTACCCCAGTGGACAGGATCACACTTCAAAATGACCTTAACAGATTAGACAACTGGGCCAAAGCAAACAATATGAATTTTAACAGGAAGAAATGTAAAGTACTACACTTGGGCAAAAAAAATGAAAGGATGGGTGACACCTGGCTTGAGAGCAGTACATGTGAAAAGGATCTAGGAGTCTTGGTAGACCACAAACTTGACATAAGTCAACAGTGTGATGCAGCAGCTAAAAAAGCCAATGCAATTCTGGGCTGCATCAATAGGAGTATAGTATCTAGATCAAGGGAAGTAATAGTACCACTGTATCTGGTCAGACCTCACCTGGAGTACTGTGTCCAGTTCTAGGCACCACAGTTCGAGAAAGATACTGACAAGCTGGAACATGTCCAGAAGAGGGCAACCAAAATGGTCAAAGGCCTGGAAACGATGCCTTATGAGGAACGGCTTAGGGAGCTGGGTATGTTTAGCCTGGAGAAGAGAAAGTTAAGGGGTGATGTGATAGCCATGTTCAAATATATGAAAAGATGTCATATGGAGGAGGGAGAAAGGTTGTTTTCTGTTGCTCGAGAGAAGTGGACACGGAACAATGGATTCAAACTTCAAGAAAGAAGATTCCACCTAAACATTAGGAAGAACTTCCTGACAGTAAGAGCTGTTCAACAGTGGAATTTGCTGCCAAGGAGTGTGGTGGAGTCTCCTTCTTTGGAGGTCTTTAAGCAGAGGCTTGAGAGCCATCTGTCAGGAATGCTTTGATGGTGTTTCCTGCTTGGCAGTGGGTTGGACTGGATGGCCCTTGTGGTCTCTTCCAACTCTATGATTCTATGACTCTAATTATTAAGGAGCTTTCTGACATTAAAAAAACAAAGATCTTCCCCAATTGATTATCTTTCTAAACATTTCCCACAGAAGGTTGGAAGAAGTCAAGAAGATGTGGATTGGCTAATAAGCCTAATGATGACTGTATTTAACCAACTCTAAGGTCAAAAGAAAGGGATGCGGGTGGCGCTGTTGTCTAAACCACACAGAGCCTAGGGCTTGCGAATCAGAAAGTCGGCGGTTCGAATCCCCGTGACGGGGTGAGCTCCCGTTGCTCGGTCCCTGCTCTTGCCAACCTAGCAGTTTGAAAGCACCTCAAAGTGCAAGTAGATAAATAGGGGCAAGTAAATCCAGCGGGAAGGTAAACGGCATTTCTGTGCACTGCTCTGGTTTGCCAGAAGTGGCTTAGTCATGCTGGCCACATGACCCGGAAGCTGTACACCGGCTCCCTTGGCTAATAAAGCAAGATGAGCATCACAATCCCAGAGTCGTCCGTGACTGGACCTAATGGTCAGGGGTCCCTTTACCTTAAGGTCTTAAGAACATCCAATGAGCCTGCTGGATGAGGCCAATGGCCCATCTAATCCAGCATCCTGTTCTCACAGGGACCAAGCAGATGCCACAATGGCAAACTCCCAAGCAGGACCAGAGTCTTCTCCTGCTATATCCACCAACTGGCCTGCAGAAGCATCCTGCCTCCAACAGTACAGTTAGAACCTAGCCATCAGAGTTAGCAGGTCACTCCATGAATCTGTCTAATCCTCTCAAAACCACCCAGGTTTGTGGCCCTCACTGTCTCTTGGTGGAGTGAATTCCATAGTTGAACCATGTGCTGTGTGAAGGACTTTCTTTACTGTGTCCTAAATCTTTCAACATCCAGCATCATGGGATGTCCATGAGTCCTAGTGCTACTTCTATATTCTCTAATATAGCTTTGCTAGTAATGTCTCACTTAAGAAAGGTCACTTTAACAATGCATTATTTGAGTTGTGGGCTATGACAATACGAATATTGGCTTCATTTTCATGCTGCTTCCCCAATTGTAATACTAATTTTTTGAACTCCACAAACATTTCTTTCTCGGTTCATTAAATTACTCTTAAATAATGAACCATCTGAAGCCCAGTTCATTTCGTCAGCATTTCTTCAGTTATGAGTTTCTTTAAAGCAATATATTTAAATATGTTATCTGAACCAACCTGCTCATGCATTGAGATCATCTTGAGAGGCTCTCCCCCAAGGTAGTGATCAGGTAACCTTCTTGCTGTGGTATGACGTGTCCCATTTGTGGAATTTATTTTCTCAGAGAAGCCTACCTGGCTCATAGCAGATTGATGGGACAGCTCAGGAGCACCCATGAGAAGGGTGTTCCTGATCACTCTCTGTAGTTCCTCAGCAACCAGCATTCAGAGTGACAGGATGCCTCTGATATGGCTAGGAACGGAACCAGGGGCAGCCTCATTATCCACAAATCTGTCAAATCCCTCTTTTAAGCCATCTATACCCCATATCTCATGTCAGATAATTCCATGAATTCACTGAGTTGTGTGACGGACTTCAATTCAGGAAAGAACTTTTTACTTTCCTGAATCGACTGCCATTTTATTCCATTGGATGACCTGGGCTTCTAGCATTAATGGGAGGGGAGGGATAGATAAATAGATGATAGATAGATAGATAGATAGATAGATAGATAGATAGATAGATAGATAGATAGATAGATAGATAGATAGATAGATATAGATAGATATCTTGGCAGTAGATAGATAGATGGTAGGTAGATAGATGATAGATAGATATAGATATATATTTCTCTCTGCAATTTCTTTACCCCACATGCAGTTTTAGAAACTTCTGTTGTGCTGCCCTCTGTTACTGCCTCTGTGCTTTTTCAGGCACCAGGGACCAAAATCCATTTTTTTTAAAAGGGGAGCTGAGATTCTTAGGACACTGCCTTCCATTTCCCAAAGCAATTTTCTGTCCTTTGCCTGTCTTCAGGCAAAATTGTGGAACACATATGGTTCATCCCAATCAGAGGATGACTGTTATTATTACAAGCATTTTGAAGAGACACTGAAACATTTGCATTTAATATTAATATCAAATAATCTAATGGGACAGTGTCATTTGTCCGTGAAATGTAGTCAGTTCTCATGAGTGTTTGATAGGTAATGACCTCAAGCATGAGATCTCTCACACACATATGCGCGTGCGAGCACACACACATACAGAGAGAGAGAGAGAGACAAAAATGTAGATCTTACTTAAAGTGTCTGTCAAAAGCAGACTTGCAAGCTGCCAGTTCCATTTGTCAAAGAGCCTTATGAATCTTTTATTTATACAGATTAGCATCAGTAGGATATTTCACAATTCCCTAAAACATAACATACAGTAAAGCCACATTTCCAAGGGAAACAAACAATTAGGCTGCGATCTTTAAATCATAAATTCCAAGTAATTAGTGTGCAGGAAAAAAAGAAAGATATGAACATCGACTGAATATGCTACTTTGTATTGAGCTGACTAAATACACACACACACACACACACACACACACACACACACACACACACACCAAAGGCAGATGTGAAATCTTGAACATACAGAGTTGTTTTCTTTAATCTGAAGGCAGCCCTGTTCAGGGGGGCTTTTAATGTTTAATAGATTACTGTGTTTTATTTTTCTGTTGGAAGCCGCTCAGAGTGGCTGGGGAAACCCATATAATAATAATTATTATTAATATGCTCAGCCTTCTGCACTGGAATTCCTCCCATGAAAAACCCTATGTAGGGGGACATGGATGCAGTTCCATAATGCGGCAATATAAACATGTGTATTCCGTGGGTTACCTGCTCTGCTGTGATGTCAGAGCAAAGTTGCTACTGCTTCGCTGGCTGTTATGAGTGGTTTTGAAGTCTTGGTCCAAAGTCATAGTAGACATTACCTCTACATCCATACAAACAAATCAAGAAGAATTTTATTGATCCAACCAGAAAACTGCTCTCTGACAATTGGGTCCATTAAAGGGAACTGGAAAGCAAGTGAAAACTAAAGTCTGCTGGGTGATGCTCACAACATGACAGACAGAACCATAGAATTGTAGATTTGGAAGGGACCTCAAAGCTCATCTCATCCAACCCCTGCAATATGGGAATCACAGCTAGAGAATCCCTGGAAGATGACAATCCAACCTCTGTTTAAAAACCTTCAGTAAAGAAGCATTGGGAAGTTCTTACAGTCGTGCCTCATGTTACGCCCGCTTCAGGATGCGTCTTTTCAGGATATGGACGCGCTGAACCCAGAAGTCCCGGAATGACTTACTTCTGGGTTCAGCACACACACATGCGCAGAAGTGCTAAATCACGCTTTCGGTGTGCGCAGAAGCGCCGAATTATGTCACGCACCTGCGCAGACGTGGTGCTTCAGGATGCAGCCTTTTCATGTTGCAAATGGGCCTCCGGAATGGATCCCGTTCACAACCAGAGGTACCACTGTACTTTCAGAAAGTTCTTTGCAGGCTGCACTCATAAATCTCCACAAAAAGGACACAGCTGCTCCCTGTATACAACTATTGTCTACTTAATATGAAAGTAACACACACATACATGCAGCGCAGCCAAAACCCAATCTCCTTCCAGAAGCCCCAGCTCATAAAAGGTAAAGGGACCCCTGACCATTAGGTCCAGTCGTGACCGACTCTGGGGTTGCGGTGCTCATCTCGCATTATTGGCCGAGGGAGCCAGCGTACAGCTTCCCGGTCATGTGGCCAGCATGACTAAGCCACTTCTGGCGAACCAGAGCAGCGCACGGAAACGCCGTTTACTTCCCGCTATAGCGGTACCTATTTACCTACTTGCACTTTGACGTGCTTTCGAACTGCTAGGTTGACAGGAGCAGGAACCAACCTTCTGATCAGCAAGCCCTAGGCTCTGTGGTTTAACCCACAGTGCCACCCGCGTCCCACCCCAGCTCATATTTCTACATAAAAGCACATTGGTCAACTCAGTAGTGAGGTGGCCAAGGAATGGAGTTCCACAGAGAGGGTACCTATGCAAGAAAGGCCTTAGATCTAACAATCACTCGCTGAATCATCACCTTGTCATGGTGAGTGGGCTTGCATGTTCCTATGACCCTTGCGAGCGAAGCCATTGGGAATCTCATACTCCCAGCAGGGTCACCCAAGGCAGTAAGGTCAAAGGGAAGGAGCTAGACAAAGAATGATCCAAGAAGTCTTCAACGGCAGAACAGGCCGATGCTAACAAGCGGTATGTTACAACAGTTGCGAAGGCAGATGAAGGCTGCAGCAGATAGGAATCTACTGGTTTGTTGTGACTACTTCATGCCATCGGAACAGAGCCCTACTGCGAAGACTGTGTGTTGGTCAACATGCACTGATGTACACACATAAATCAAAATCACGCACAGGCATCTTCCAAAAATCCAACCCAAACCCCAAAAGTCCCATGTTGTTGTTGTTGTTGTTGTTGTTGTATAGTCATTTAGTCGTGTCCGACTCTTCGTGACCCCATGGACCATAGCACGCCAGGCACTCCTGTCTTGCACTGCCTCCCGCAGTTTGGTCAAACTCATGTTCGTAGCTTCGAGAACACTGTCCAACCATCTCGTCCTCTGTCGTCCCCTTCTCCTAGTGCCCTCAATCTTTCCCAACATCAGGGTCTTTTCCAAGGATTCTTCTCTTCTCATGAGGTGGCCAAAGTATTGGAGCCTCAGCTTCACGATCTGTCCTTCCAGTGAGCACTCAGGGCTGATTTCCTTCAGAATGGATAGGTTTGATCTTCTTGCAGTCCATGGGACTCTCAAGAGTCTCCTCCAGCACCATAATTCAAAAGCATCAATACTTTGGCGATCAGCCTTCTTTATGGTCCAGCTCTCACTTCCATACATCACTACTGGGAAAACCATAGCTTTAACTATACGGACCTTTGTAGGCAAGGTGATGTCCCATGGTGATAGGCAAATGGTAACGGGGGCAGGATCGTGAAATCTGCAAGCCCCTAGTCATGAACCGGCACATGGGCGGTGGATACAGATTCAGTCATTCTGACTTAAGGAATGAGGCAGTTGAGCAGCTCAGCACCTGTATCCATGACTGAGCAGCCCTTTTTATGATCCACTCTGTTCACCCTGAAAAGGAGGACGGGCTAGAAAAGATGCCCTAAACATAGTCTGCCTCCCTTTCCCGCTGACTGGATTGCCGCGCCCAGTGGGGTCACCACCTAGCGGTTGTAAAAGACAATTGAACTTTGGAACATGGAATATACAGCTAACACAGGCAGTGAGCGTCCTGTACGCAGAACTGCCGTCATTTTCAATCTCATTGTCTATGAGTGATTGCCAAAGAAGAAGAAGATCTAACAAAATTGTGGTTGGGTTTGGGGTTTTTTCCCCTCAGCTGGCTGTTTCAGGGGTGAGTAGGAATGGGGGGGATCTGATTGACCCTGGGACTTCCCTTTTGCACTTGCTTCATACTTTTGGGAGTTTCTATCCTGGAGGAGACTCTTGAGAGTCCCATGGACTGCAAGAAGATCAAACCTATCCATTCTGAAGGAAATCAGCCCCGAGTGCTCACTGGAAGGACAGATCGTGAAGCTGAGGCTCCAATACTTTGGCCACCTCATGAGAAGAGAAGACTCCCTGGAAAAGACCATGATGTTGGGAAAGATTGAGGGCACAAGGAGACAGGGACGACAGAGGACGAGGTGGTTCAACAGTGTTCTCGAAGCTATGAACATGAGTTTGGCCAAACTGCGGGAGGCAGTGCAAGACAGGAGTGTCTGGTGTGCTCTGGTCCATGGGGGTCATGAAGAGTCGGACACGACTAAACAACTAAACAACAACAACAACAACAACATCCTGGTGTCAAGGCTGGAGTCAGGCATAAGTCAGCAACAAAACAATAAATCAACTGAGGCCTGTGAAATTAACTCTTTATCCAAGGGAACAAATCACAGCTCCGACCTAGTGGTCTCAGCAACTCTTTTGAGGAGGTCTTGCCCTGATGAAGCAGTTGTGAGCCCACTAGGACTCCCCCTCTCCAGGGTCTTCCCCACAGAGTCTCAGGCTGTGTCTGCCTGCACACCCCCTCTGCTCTGCCTGTTTCATTTATCATTGAGTTGTATGAGGCCAGGGGGCAGGGGAGCTGCTCCCAGCAGGAGGGAGAGACTCCCTGGCTTCTTCAGCCACCTGCCTCTCTGTCTTCAAGCCTTGGAGCCTGAACTGTGCTCTGCTGCAGCCTCTTCCTGTTCACTAACCCCTGTCACCTCTTCTGCTTCTGACACTTCCTCCTCCCAGTCTGCTCCCTCTTCTCCCTCTGACCATTCATTGATCCATCACCAACTCTGAGCCTTCTTCCCTGCAGGTTCCCTAGGGGGCTCCAGCCCCCAACTGGTGCTTCCCACCACTCCTCTGTGCCCAGCCAGTCCATGACCCTTGGAGTGGCATTCTGATTGGTTTAATTGGCTTTTGGCCAGACCAGAAAGTGAATTTTAAGATCTGGCGGAAATACCTGAGGCAATATTGGGTTGAGGGCACTCCTGGGTCATCCAATGCCAGCTTGGATTTGAGGGGCCTTGGGGTGTCCTTTGGGCTCAGCAAGCACATGAGGGTGAATGCCAAACTGGTGGAGCCGGTGCACTGGTCAAGGTGCTCTTTGTGAGAAGGGAGGTAAAGGTAAAGGTAAAGGGACCCCTGACCATTAGGTCCAGTCGTGACCGATTCTGGGGTTGCGCGCTCATCTCGCATTATTGGCTGAGGGAGCCGGCGTATAGCTTCCAGGTCATGTGGCCAGCATGACAAAGCCGCTTCTGGCAAACCAGAGCAGCACATGGAAACGCCGTTTACCTTCCCGCTGTAGCGGTTCCTATTTATCTACTTGCATTTTGACGTGCTTTCGAACTGCTAGGTTGGCAGGAGCTGGGACCAAGCAACGGGAGCTCACCCCGTCACAGGGATTCGAACCGCCGACCATCTGATCAGCAACCCCTAGGCTCAGTGGTTTAACCACAGCGCCACCTGGGTCCCTGGTGAGAAGGGAGAAGTCCTCCCAAACCTTGGCTGTGGGGCCACAGGATGAGCTTGGAAATGTGCCCAGTAAGGAGTTGGTCCCTTCTGCCTTAGGGAACTTCTCTGCACAGACTATATTTTGATTCAGTTAATCAGGTTGATCTACAGTTTGCAAACCCTCCAAGTTGTCATATTTGAATAAACACAACCTTTCTCTGAGGATGGTTTCCAGAGTGTTATTTAATGATGTGCTTGCAAAATGCTTGTGTGAGACAATCCTGAGATTAAAGAGAATTGATGCTTTGGAAGCTGCTGCAGCAGTTCCCACTGAGATACGTCAGGCATCTACTGGAGCATAAGAACCTGAGAAGAGCCTGGCTGCTGGATCAGACCCATGGCCCATCGAATCCAGCATCTTGTTCTCATAGTGGCCAATCAAATGCCCGTGGGAGTGAGCCATCCAGTCCAACCCCCTGCCAAGCAGGAAAGAATTCCATAGTTCAACTACATTGCATGAAGGAGGACATCTTTTTATGTGTCCTGAATCATATGGTTTAAGCATACTTAATTCTGAGGGCTTCCCAAGCACTGGTTTTTAGCATTAGCCCTACTGGATAGTTTGGCTATCTCTAATGTTGACTCTTTTAGGATCTTCCTGCCTGTGTGATATTGATTTTGTTCTGTAAATTACCTTGCAATGTTATAATGAGATGTGTTCTTATATGCTTTTAAGAATTTGTTTGCTTTCAAACAAATTGAAATGTAAACACACACATTCATTGCAATACTGGTGGTATCTATAGAGCTTTTGAGATTTCTGTTTGGGGATGTTGACTGCTTTCATCTCCCCCAGTGTAGCTTCTTAAGTAATTGCAGACAAGCGGGTGGCACTGTGAGTTAAACCACATAGCCTAGGGTTTGCCGATCAGAAGGTCAGCGGTTCGAATCCCCGCCATGGGGTGAGCTCCCATTGCTTGGTCCCTGCTCCTGCCCACCTAGCAGTTCGAAAGCACGTCAAACTGCAAATAGATAAATAGGTGGGAAGGTAAATGGTGCTGGCCACATGAGCCGGAAGCTGTACGCCGGCTCCTTCAGCCAATAAAGCGAGATGAATGCCGCAACCCCAGAGTTGTCCGCGACTGGACCTAATGGTCAAGGGTTCCTTTACCATTATCTAGATTATGAATGCACTTTCAAAGCCTTGATTTTAGATTCCCTTGTGAGAGTGGGTATCTAGATCTAGATCATCTCTCTCTCTCTCTCTCTCTCTCTCTCTCTCTTACTCTCACTCTGTATATATGCACACAAACATAGTGTTTCTGTATGTGGCAGGAAGTAAATGGTTCTATACTGAATAATACAATAAATTAAGCTTTGCAATTTATCAACTGTCATACCTAATTCTGAATACAGTAATAGTCACAGTGTACCTTTTAAAAATGTATAGATTTAGACCCAAGTCCTAGAGGAGCTTTCTAAGGCTTTGTCATTAGAGAATTCAAGTCTTACTATTATCATTGAGCAGTACATCTTGTTTCTTCTTCTCTCTAGCTTTGTTCTCATGGAGTGTGGCTCTTTATCAGGCCCTCTATCAGACAGCAGCTCCTCACCAGTCCTTCAAGGACTTTTGTCTGGCCGCAATGTATCCCTGGAATGTGATGATGCATCTAGCTTGCTGGCAGGTGCAGGAGTAGAAGCTGTTGGGGGTGGGGTATTTGACAATTCAGCACACCTGAGGTATCTTAACAATTTAACTAATTAGCAGGGGGAGCTTACCTACTGCACCGAATGAAGTGATGTGATAGGGTAATTGATTATTTGAACACTGTATTTAAGTTGATCAAGTGGTGTAGTGTGTACTGTTAGGGAATGCTGTTGAGTACTGCTGAGGAAAGGTGTTTTGCAGCTGTGTGTGTGTGTATATATATATGTATATGTGTGTATATATATATATATATATATATATATATATATATATATATATATTCTTCTCATAACAAATATCCAATATCCCAATTTTTTAAAATAATCTTACAGTCCCACCACATATGGTAAAATGTACCTTCCCCTTCTTTGTATCTCCAACAGTTCTTTTGTTCTGTTTTATACATTATACAATTTATAAATTATACAATTGAACTTCATCTTTAGTTTCCCATTCCAAAAGTATACTATACACCAGACATCCCCAAACTTCAGCCCTCCAGATGTTTTGGACTACAATCCCCATCTTCCCCAGGAGTTTGGGGATGCCTGCCCTAAAGGATATGATGAATGAGGTTTTAAAAACAGGGGAAGCACCGGAAACATGGAAAGAGGCCTATATAACATTAATGCAAAAACAAGATTCAGATACAGTATAATATTAGTCAAAAATTATGGGCTTATCTCATTATTAAATAATGATTACAAATTGTTTGCATATATTCTTGCTAACAGAATGGGGGAAAAAACTTTTCAAGAATATATACATCAAGATCAAGCAGGATTTCTTCCAGGTAGACAAATAAAAGATAATATTAGAAATGTTTTAAACATTATTGAATACCTGGAAGCACGAAATGAAAAGCAAGCAGCTCTGATGTTTATAGATGCAGAAAAAGCATTTGATAATGTTTCTTGGGACTTCATGAAAAGAGTTCTTTAAGAAATGGAATTTGGAGCAAAATTTAATAAGGGAATACAAGCCATATACTCAGAATGGAATGCAAAATTAATTATTAATCAGGTGATAACAAACCAATGTAAAATACAGAAAGGAACTAGGCAAGGATGTCCGTTATCACCGCTTTTGTTCATTCTGGTCCTGGAGGTCTTGGCAAGGAATATCAGAGCAGACAAAGAAGTAGTAGGAATAAGAATAAAGTGAATATAAATTGAAAGCTTTCAAGTTTGGACAGGTGGCAGGTTTTAAAGGAAATAAAAATAAAACTAAATTGTTAGTTAAAAATCCTTAAAGAATTAGAAAAGAAAGAACTATCAGAATCTATTGACAGTAAAGTATTTAGGAATATGGTTGACAACAAAAAAACCTTAATATTTATAAAGATAATTATGAAAAAAATAGAATGAAATGAAAAGGAATTTAGAAATATGGAATAGGATGAATCTTTCCCTTTTAGGAAGAATTGCAGCAATAAAAACGATCGTACTGCCAATAATGTTGTTCCTCTTTCAGACAATACTGATAAGTGATAATGCCTGCTTCAAAAAATGGCAAAGAAATATCTCACTTTTCATCTGGAGTGGGAAAAGGCCAAGGATAAAACATAAAATACTTACAGATGTAAAAGAAAGAGGAGGCTTTTCCCTTCCAGATTTTAAACTTTATTATGAAGCAGCATGCCTCACTTGGATTTGGGATTGGATTGAATTGGAAAAAAGAGGCAATAGACCTAGAAGGACATGACAACAGATTTGGGTGGCATGCATACCTATGGTATGGGAAAGCAAAAGTACATAAAGGATTCCATAACCATATAATAAGAAAATCTCTACTAAAGATATGGGGGAAATATAAAGATTTATTGGAAATTAAAACCCAGTGGTGGTTATCACGTATTGAAGCATTATCATCCAAAGCATCAACAAAGAAAGGAATGTGGCCAACATATAGAGATCCATTGCAAGAAGGAAAGCTAAAACTTTAAGATTATGATGAGATAAAGGAACACCTTCAGAGTTGGTTGCATCACAGGCAACTAAACAAAATTTTAAAAGAGGACAATAAGAGAGGATTTACTTACATAGTTTCTAAATTCCAAAGGGATATTATAGATGATAATTCTAAATTACTGAAGAAGGCGTATAGCAGGCATCCCCAAACTGTGGCCCTCCAGATGTTTTGGCCTACAACTCCCATCATCCCTAGCTAACAGGACCAGTGGTCAGGGATGATGGGAATTGTAGTCCAAAACATCTGGAGGGCCAAAGTTTGGGGATGCCTGCTTTAGGGAATCACAAGCTGTTCATTTAATTTTTTATAATATTTTGCTGATATTCCATCTGGTCCTGGAAATTTACCTGTCTTTGCTTGATTTATTGCTTCAAGTATTCCCTGTGATGTTATTTTGGCATTTAATAATATTAGCTTTTCTGCTTTTATTTTTGGGATATTACTACTTTTTATATATTCTTCCATCAGGCTCTTATTTTCAGTTCCTTTTTTGTAAAGGTCTGTAAAATACTTAGTAAAGGCTTCCCTTATTTCCTTTGGTTTATCAGTGACCTTGCCATTATGTTTTTTTTATTTATGTAGGGTTTTTTTTCCCCCTCACTTTTCCTCATTTGCCTTGCTAGTAGTTTCCCTGGCTTGTTGACATGTTCAAAATACTTTGTTTCATCCTTTTAATTTTCCAAGTTATTTCCTCATTGATCAACATTGAATATTGAATTTGTAATAATTTATGTGCCCATTTAGTTGCCTCCTTATTAGGTTTTTTTATTAATTCTTTTTCTTTCCCTAATATTTCATCCAAAATTTCTTTCTTTTTCTTTTCTCTTACCTTCTTCTTGATTGAATTTTGTTGGATAAACAGTCCCCTCGTAACTGCTTTGCTCGCATCCCACACTGTTTGCAGCCTGGTTCCATTGTTAAGATTTAGTTCAAAATAATCTCCCAGAACTTTTTTTGCTTTTTTTAACAGAATATTATCATCTAGTAATTATTCATTCAATCTCCATCTAAAAGTGGATTGATTTTCTTTCTGGATTTCCATTATTATAGGATTATGATCTGACAATGTTCTAGGGTCTATTTCAATTATTTAAACTTTTAGTTCTAATTCTTTTGAAATCCAAAAAACCACATCCAGTCGGGTACTACTACCATGTACATGAGAGAAAAAAGTGAACTGTTTATCAAACAAATGTTTTACTCTCCAAATATCTATTAGCTTCAATGTCTGTGTCATGTCAAAAACAGTTTTTGGTAGCGTACCTTCTTTGGTAACTTTTTCCCCCCTAATTGTTCTATCCATGTCTAATGATGATACCACATTTAAGTCTCCCATTAATATTATCTTCTGATCTGCAAACTCCAGAAGATCTGTTTCCAGTTTTTGAAAGAACTTTGATTTGTTTTCATTTGGTGTGTATATTCCTACCAATAATATCTTTTCTCCTTGGATTTTAATTTGTACCACTAGAATTCTCCCTTTGTCATCTTTTTGGATTAGTTTGGGTTCAAGTGCAGACTTAATATAGAATCTTACACCACATCTTTTTGCATTATCTGCTGAAATAAAATCCATCCCTAGTTTTTGTTAACCAGCACTCTTTTATGGTTTGTTTGTTTGTTTTTGCTACTTGTGTTTCCTGAAGACAAATTATAGCTACTTTTTTTAAAAAAAAAAGAATTTCATGTTCGATCCTTTTTCTTTTTGCTTTGTTATTCAATCCATTCACATTCCAACTCAATACTTTATGATTTGCCGCTGCGCCCCTTAGAACCTCGGGAAGGGCGTCCCGGGGGCAAATTTGCTCGGCACAGCCCCAATCCGGACTCCCCAACCCTTCGGCTAGCTCTAATAAGAGCTCCGGAGCGAGGAGGGTAGAAGTCGCGGGGGCCATTTTGAGCGGCAACGTTATTCTAGCAGGGAGAAGCTTCAAGCCGAAGGCGGAGAGCGCTGGATTCTTCCGAAAATAAAACGATTGGAAACAAGACTGTAAGTAACCTCATGATTTGGATTATAAAACAATTTGGATCTGGGAGAGAAGGGAGAAAAGAGGAAGCCACCCCCCCCCCACGGCAACAAAAGAGACAGTAAATAGAAACCCGAAGCCGTAAACAGAAGATTTGCAATTCAAAAGGATCCCTCAAAGGCATCAAAGAGAATCTCCCCTTTGATGCAGGGTGAAAGGGGAGAGAGAGAGACTGTGGCTGTGAGTGCCCTGCAGCAAGAGGTAAAGACTAAGAAAAACCTTTCTTTTCCTCGGGAGCCGGCAGCCCAGACAACCCAGTGAGTTGATCAGGATTTATAAGTCAATTTTTATTTCACTTTGTATTTCTGGACTTTGTGGAATTTCTTTTTTGGTTTAAATGTTTGTGAAATGTGAGTTCGAACTTTATTGTTAATAAGACTTGAAGAATGCAGCCAGTTTGTTAAAATGGAGTCGAGAAAATAAACTGTGATCATATTCCACCCCACGTGACAAGTTTTGACCTTGGCAGGATTGAACTATGTCAACAAAAAAGTGTTCCCCTGAGTTCCAGCGGTCTGTTTTGACCTTAATGTGGGAAACAAGAATAGAGCTATGTCAAGAGGAGACACGACGGCAAGAGTTACAGCAACAATTTCAGATGGTGATGGCAGAATATGATTTTTTAGAAGATGAAGCTTTTGACACTGAAAAAGATGAATGTGAGAATGACAATGATGGTGACTGTGATTTGGAAGGAAAAGATGAAGATGAGGACTGTGATGATTCAACACAAAATGAAGCACACCACGAAAAAAATGATGACTTTACTCTACAAAAAGTTGGATGGAGTGCCCTGCCTTTGAGGGGGGCACGATTGGTATTATTGGAACTCCAGAACGCCCACAGGGAAGAAGGAAAAAATATGCAGAGAAGAGAAGAAATTCAGGGGTCCTGTATGGTGGCCTGGATGGCAAAAGACTGTAAACAGGGGGTGGGGTGAAGGGAAAGTGATGTTGTGATTATAAGGATGGATTAACAGGTTTATAACTGGTCTGCTGATTATGGAATTTGCTGGATTGGGGGGGGGGTGGAGCCGGTAATCGGGGATGTAAGGTTAAATTGAGAATAGTTATAGTTTTAAAAGTGAATGGATTTTGGAAAAATGTGAAAATATGGAGGCTTACAGAGGGAGAAAAAATTAGGCACGGGAAGATAAAATGGGAGTTTGATTTTTCAGTGATTTGAATATTAGATGAAAATGTTAACAATTGATTTATAAGTTGTATAAGATACAAAGGTGTATTTTTATAAAGTACCGGTAAGAAACTGTTGCAGATGATAAAAAAGGGATGAAAACCGGGGAGGGGGGGGAGGGGAAGCCCACAAAATATGGTTTTACAATTATGAATGTAAGAAAAATTTTTCTGTTTTGTATTGTTTTTTTCTCTTTTTTTGCCCTTTCTTTTTTCTCTTTTTTCCTATTTCTATTTTTCTCTTTTTTTGGTATGACAATAGATGGTTGGATGGATGGCCTCCTGCGTACTGCCCTGGTTTGCTGGAGCTCCCTGGTGGCAGGGGGGGGGGCTTTGGGGTCAGGGGAGGGGGAGGAGGACAGAAATCCAAGCATAAAATGGACCATCTCTGACTGTTCACATACATGGGATACTTCTGTGGCAGGGGAGGACCCATGTGGGTGGGTAGGAAGGAGGTGGAAAAGGTGTTTATGTATGTACCGTTTTGTTTTTGTTTTTTGTATTTTGTAAAATTAATAAAAAGTATGTTTTAAAAAAAAATACTTTATGATTTGCCATTATCATTTTTGCTCCAGATGTTCCAATGCCTCCCTTTGCTTGTCAAGGGGGCTTTTCAAATCTCTGAACTCAGGTCCCTGCCATGTTTTTCCATAAATTCATGGACCTGACTCTCCGTAACCAGCCTGTATCTTTTCTTTCTGTAAGTAAAGGAAATTCCTTCTGGAAATTCCCATTTGTATTTTATATCACTTTTTTAAGGGCTGTTGTCAAGATCTTGTACCTCTGTCTCCTAATTCTTAATTTAAAGGGGATTTCCCGGAATATGTCAACCTTTTTACCCTCGGCTTGCAGACCCTCTTCATAATTTTTTTTGAAGGATTGTATCCCTCACTCTTTTTGTAACAAAGGTTACCAAGACATCTGCAGGCTGTCTTCTTTATCTCGACGCTCTTATCCTAACTCTGTAAATGTTTTCAATTAATTTATCCATCCCAGTTTGGCCCTCCCCTATCCAATCTGCCAAGATCTTGCTCAAGTACATGGCAAGGCCTTGCAAGGTTCAACCCCTCCATCCATTAATCTACACCACTCCTACGTTGGTTAATCTGAGCTTGTTGCCACTGAGCTCTCTGTTCTATCACTCTCAAAGCCCGCCTAGTCTTAGATGAAGGGGGGGCTCAGGAATGCTGTCCAAGGACACTGTCTCTCTCCTGGTGTTTCCTCTTCTAGCTGTTCCTCGCCCAGTATTTCCCAGCTTTTCCCCTCTGGACTATGCCTTTTTGCAAACCACTGTTCGAAATCAATACTGTCCTCCTGCCATTGGTTCTGTTTCCAGGTTCTGCATAGCAGTGCTCAAAGTTTGTGGGATGATGACCTCTGCCACAAACTAGATTTATTGAACACTCGCATCAGAGTGCTCTCTAAATTGATAGTTATAGTCTTTTATATACTAACTTTTTATGCTCTTCTACATCCGTTTAATGCTCCAAATCCTTCTTTTAGATTCTTTTTAGATTCTTATAGTCTTTTATATATACAATACCTTCTGTTTTAAATACTTTTTAGCTTTCCAAAACATTTTACAGATTCTAAATGGTTGTACCCCACCCTACTTATACTGATCTATGACCGAAATAAAGATTTGAGGATGGTTATGATGATGATGATGATGATGATGATGATGATCACCATGGTCATGAAATTTCTGAACATCTGCACTGTTTCACTTTTCTCATTTAGAATTTATACAACACCTTGAGAAAGCATCCAGAAAAATTAGTGTGGACTTACTCTTATTCTTACCTAGGGAGGGAACTGTCACAGTGGCCGGAGTGGGCTACTTCAGAGTAACGACTCTACACAGCTCTGCATTTTATCTTTTATTGGTGCTGCGTATTTACAGTGCTGAAGGCAATGCTATTTACAAGGACACATCTTCTCAGCTTGAATCAGAACCTCCGAATGGCGTTTGGCGCGTTTTTCTCCAGCATAACAACTTTGGTAGACCCATCCTCTTCCCTCTCTGCTTTCTGCGCAATTCCGGAGTTGGGGGGATGGGTCTCCCCCCCTTGCTTGCCCCTTCCTGTCCCACCTGGGACCCTGGCTCCGCTACCTTGTCTGAGCCTCGGACACGACTTCCTGCTTCCCCACTGGAATCGGAACTCTCCCTGCTTTCCCCTGCGCTCGGGGATGGGCTTGAACTCAGGAGGGGAGGGACTTCGCGATATCCCCTGTCCCTCACATCCATCCCCCTCCCAAGCTCCCCTTCTCCCCTCCCAGGGGGCTCCCCGGGTGTCGGTGACGACTGAAAGCCTAAAAACTCTGTACTTTCCGAGCCCGTAGGTGTGAACACCTCCCCCCAGTCCTGCGAGCTCCCTCCTTCCGCCTGGGAGGACTGAAATCCCAAAAAGTCCGTGGCGTCAGAGCTGGTGGGGGTAAAAATACGCTGCCAGTCTGCCTCTTCCTCTGACAGGGTGGACCTCGGAGACACCCATACTTCTTCCTCCTGGTCCTCAAACTCCGCTTCCCATCCCCATGGTGAACTGCTCTCCACTACTTCCTCCCCCTCCCCTCCCCCTCCCTTTCCATGTGCCAGGGCTTGGGTCTGTGTGGGAAGAGGGCGTGAAATTCTTCCACCAAGAAGTCCTCCTGTATCTGAGTGGCCGGGACCCATTCATTCTGGGAAGGCGGGGCATCCTCCCATGCCATGAGGTACTCCAGGCCCCCCACCCCTCTCCTTGAATCAAGGATGGCCGTGGCCTCATTGAGTTGCTCCCTGCCTCCCCTCTTCCCCCCTCCCTCGGGGGTCTGTTCGCTGTCTCGGAGCCTGCTGCTTTCCCTGTACGGCGACAGCAGCGATCTATGAAATACTGGATGCACCCTCATGTCCTCTGGCAGTGCCAGCCTGAAGGCAACCGGGTTGACCTGTTGCGTGACCGTGAAGGGGCCCAGCCGTCTGGGTGCCAGCTTTTTGCACCTCCCTCTGGTGGGAAGGCCCTCCGAGGACAACCAAACCTTGTCCCCCACCCTGATGACCTCCCCTTGTCGCCTGTGGCGATCTGCCCCCTTCTTGAACGCTTCCTTGGCCCTCTCCAAGTGTTCTCTGAGCTGCTGGTGCACCGTCTCCAGTTCCTCTGCCCAATCCTCTGCCTGTGGGCCCTCCTCCTCCTCCTCCCCCTCCCTCTCCGGGAAAGATCTGAGGTCGCGCCCGTAGTTGGCCTTAAAGGGCGACACCCCTGTGGAGACGTGCACTGCATTGTTGTAGGCAAATTCTGCCAGTGACAGGCGATCCACCCAGTCCGTTTGCCTCTGGCTGACGTAGCATCTCAGGTACTGCTGCAGAATGGCGTTGACCCTCTCCGCCTGTCCATTGGTCTGCGGGTGCCGAGCCGTCGACAAGCTGACCTCCACCTGCAGGAGGTTCATGAGCCGCCTCCAGAACCTGGAAACAAATTGGCGACCTCGATCCGAAATAACTCTTAAAGGTAATCCATGCAGTCTGAATACGTGGTCAACAAACAGTTTGGCTGTCTCTTCTGCAGAGACCGCCCTGGCACACGGTATAAAATGGCACATTTTGGACATGAGGTCCACCACCACCAACACTGCGGTCTTGCCCCTGGACGACGGCAGGTCTGTGATGAAGTCCATGGACACTACTTCCCACGGCCTGTGTGGTGTGGCTAATGGCTCCAGCAACCCTGCTGGTGGTGCTCTGACCACCTTTGCTCGCTGGCAGGTGTCACAGCCCCTTACATAGTCCTGAACATCTTCCCGCACCCCTGGCCACCAGAAGTGTCTCATGACTAGGTGAGTGGTTTTGTCCCTTCCAAAATGACCCGCCGTCGGGTTGTCGTGCATCTGCTTGAGGACCTTACCTCTGAAAAAAAGGAGCCCCCCGCGTTCTGCAAAGTCTTTTGCTTGATCCCTCCCCCCTCGCAGCTCTCTGAAGATGCGGGTGGCAAACTCATCTGCTGCCGTCAGTGCTGTGAGTTCTGCCTCGCTCACCACTGCTGCTCTGCAGGACCATGCTGATGGGGGGGAAATGTGCCGGGGTGCTGGTGGCAACTCCTCCTCCATGTACTCCGGCTTGCGGGAGAGGGCATCCGCCCTGACGTTCTGCTCCCCCGGTATGTAGTGGATGGAGAAGTTGAAGTGCGAGAAGAACTCTGCCCACCGTATCTGCCGCTGGCTGAGCACCCTGGCTGTTCTCCAGAACTCCAGGTTTTTGTGGTCTGTGCACACCTGAATGGGGTGCTTGGCGCCCACCAGGAAATGTCTCCAGTGTTTAAACGCAGAATGGATCGCGAGAAGTTCCTTATCAAACACCGTGTAGTTGCGTTCTGGCTGTGTCAGCTTTCTGGAGAAAAAGGCACAGGGTCTCCACTCTCTGTTGGCATCCAGTTGCAACAGGATCGCTCCCAAAGCCCTGTCTGCACCAACCAGGGGAGGGGCCTCCAATAGCCACGGTGGCCACCATGCACGTCAAGGGGGGTGAGGCGATACCCAAGCCGTACTGGGACCTGCAGGAGGTCTTCAGTGAAGCGGAATCCGACCACCTACCCCCGCACAGGTCGGTTTCCACGCGTAGAACAGGTTCCACGTGGAACAGGTTCTGGTCTGAAGCGAACACCCTCTTGAGGCTTTCGAACGCTGCTTGCGCCTCCTGTGTCCACCTGAACTTCTGCTTGCCTCTCAGGCAGTCAGTGATGGGAGCCGTTACCCGCGAGAAGTTCTTGATGAACTTCCTGTAGAAGTTGGCGAAGCCTAGTAGGCGTTGGGCATCTTTGCGCGTCCTGGGGCTGTGCCAGTCCAGGATGGCCTGCACCTTGTCCTTGTCCATCGCTAGCCCCTTGTCTGACAGTTTGTAGCCCAGGAAGTCCACCTCTTTGGTGTGAAACTTACACTTCTCCAGCTTCACATACAGGTGGTGCTCCTTCAGGCGCTGCAACACCTCCCTGACATCCTTTACATGCTGCACTGGGTCATTGGAGTAAATAAGGATGTCATCTAGGAAGACCAAGCAGTTCTTGAAGAGGAGGGACCCCAGGACGTGGTGCATGAAGGCCTGGAAGCATGCTGAGCCCCCTTGCAAACCGAAGGGCATCACCAGATATTCAAAAGAGCCCAGCGGCGTGAACATCGTGGTCTTCCACTCATCGCCTTCCCGGATCCTGATCAAGTTGTACGCCCCCCTCAGGTCGAGCTTGGTGAAGATCTTGCCCCTGCGTGCCGCTGTCAGCAGATCGTCCACTCTGGGCATTGGGAAAGCCACCGGTTCTGTCATGTTGTTCAGGCGCCTAAAATCCACCACCAGACGGTGCTGTTGCGTGTCTTTCTTGTCCACCCAGAAGACCGGGCTGCCCCCTGCTGCCTTGCTTTCTCTGATGAACCCCCTCTTGAGGTTCTTGTCTATAAACGCACGCAGATCCTCCAGCTCCTGATCTGACATGGAGTACAGCTTGGCTGGGGGTAGCGTGGCCCCCGGCACCAGGTTGATCTGGCAGTCAAACGACCTGTGCGGGGGTAGGTGGTCGGATTCTGCTTCACTGAAGACCTCCTGCAGGTCCCAGTATGGTTTGGGTATCGCCTCACCCCCCTTGACGTGCATGGTGGCCACCGTGGCTATTGGAGGCCCCTCCCCTGGTTGGTGCTGCATGCAATGTTCCAGACAAAAGTCCGATCCAAACGTGATGCATCTCTGGTGCCAACTGATGGAGGGGTCATGGCGCGCCAGCCAGCTCATGCCCAAGACGATGGGGGGGTCTGAGATGGTGGTGACGTTGAATGCCAGTGTCTCTGAGTGTCGTCCCACCGTCATTCTCATGGGGGGGGTCTGGTGGGTGATGGCCCCTCCCAGCAACTCCCTGCCGTCAATGGTGGAGACGTGCAGGGGAAAATCCAGCTGCAGAAGTTGGATCTGGTGCGCTTCTGCAAAGTTTCTCGAAAAGAAGTTGGCAGAGGCACCTGAGTTGATTAACGCGAGGACCGTCAGGGGATACCCATTAGGGAGCGTTAGCGTCACTTCTAGAACCACCCCTGCTCTGGGGGGGGCTGGCGCTGCTCCTCGCTGTGCGGGTGGGTGGGCTGGGGCTGTTGTTTGCCGATTGCGCCTGGCTGCTGCCCCTTGTCTCCTGCAGCCAGGCTTTCTCGTTTCCCTGCTGTGGTGCTGCGTCAGTGGGGGAGGGCATAACCGTTCCCGCCTTTCCTTGCCATTCCCTGCGATGTGGGCAGTCTCTGACGAGATGCTGAGGGGAGTTGCAGAGAAAGCAATTCCCGCCTCTTCCCTCCTTGCGTCTTGGCGCCGCTGGGGTTTGAAAAGCCCGCGCGCGCGCGCTATCAATTTGCATGGGTTCCTGGTCTTGGCTGGCCCCTGGCATGGCCTGAGATGGCTGTTGGGGGAGTGGCTTCTCCTGCGACCGTGGGAACCAAGCTCGCTTTGCGCGCATTGACTGCTTGTCGTTCCATCGGGATTCCTGTCTCACCCCCACCGCCAGAGCCGCTTTGCTCAGCTGATCCATATTACTGGGCTTTGGACCTCTCGAGAGCTCATCTTTCACATCCTCATGCAACCCCAGGTAGAACGCCGCTTGCATCGGAGGCGAGTTCAGTTCCCACCCCAGTCTGTGCACCAGCATGGTGAATTCCGCCCAGTATTGGCGAATCTTCAGAGTCAGCCTCACCTATAGCGTTCAGAGTGCAAGCATTCCACCCAGCATATCTGTACTCCCACAATGCCCTGATTCCTGTGTTGAACATGTCTTTGGGGTAGATGGCTTACAACTCCCTGAATCTGACCCCATCAGCAAACTCAGGTCCCTGTTGACCCACTCTTCCCTTCAAAGGCATGCATGAATAGAAGACAGGAGGCTCCACTGTAAGCCTATGTACACTGTAAGCCAGAAGAATGTCTGAATGTGTTTGCCCCATGCAAGTTTGTATGGGATGTCATCCTTCAACCTTTGCAGCCCTAAAGCAGGGGTGTGGATCCCGTGGCCCTCCAAATGTTGTTGGGCTCCCCAGTTCCAGCAGCCCAAGTTCCTATTGCCAATAGCGGTAGTTGGGGGGTGGGAGCTGTAGTCCAATAACTCTGCCTTATAGTATGACTCACGTTTTTTGCTCACTTTCAGCATACCATTGTGGGTACAATCCTTCTGGATAAATAAAAAAATCCCCAAGAATGATTGTATTGGCTGCTTTTTATGCACTGAAATCCCATGGGGTTTGAAGGGGGGAAAGCTGCATATTCAGCCCCGAACTAGACAGCAGATCCCATTTTGTTCAGTTGCATTAGGAAGGAAGGAAGGAAGGAAGGAAGGAAGGAAGGAAGGAAGGAAGGAAGGAAGGAAGGAAGGAAGGAAGGAAGGTGCCTACTTGGACAAGGTAGAAGTTACCTCCATCACTCTGGGTGGGCATCTTCTTGGCATGCAGGAGGTGACAGACCTGGCTACTGGCCTCTGCAGGTCAGGCTTAGAGAGTCTCCTGGTCTGAAACCCTGCAGAGCCACTGCCTGTCATTGTGTGCAGTAATGAGCTAGGGAGGCCACTGGCAGGGGGCCAATGGGAATAAAATATTGGGGGGGGAGCAGGTAATCCCAGCCCCACATAATCAATTGCAAGACGCAGCACACACACCCCTTTTGAATGGCAGTGCCCATCCACTGGGGAGTGACCCTCTCAAATATTTTATTGGGGAGTGGCAAAGGGACCTCAGCCCCTAGGAGTTGGCTCCTACCAGTATGACCATTGGTCTCACTCAGTATAAAGCAGCTCCCTAAGTTTCTAAGGGTGTTTTGCAATGTAGTCTTTAAAAGACTGAAAGGGAAAATTTGTCCTTGGCATGACTACAGCCTTTCAGATAATTTCATCTGAAACTGTGTGTGTGATTGGAGTTGAATTATATCATATTTCCTCTTGTATCTGTGTCTGGAGAGGGAAAGGGGGGAGGGGCACATAAACACAGTTTGGGGGAAGAAAAATACCTGAATCAGGAGGAAGATTGAGTCAGCCCCTAGAGACACACAGGTGCTTTCACCATCTGCATCCCACAAAGTTGGAGATTATGATGCTGTAGCTGTGAGATATGCTTCTAATATTTCCATTTGTGATCCTGCAAACCAAACGGGAGGTGAAGGAAGAATCCATGGTTGAGTGCTGCCCCCTAGTGTGACATTTGGTGTTCACCTGGTTCTTTCAGGCTTTGCCTCTATTGTAATTTACCAGTTGTTCATCCAAGCCGAACATCCAAAGGCTGAACACCATATTTAGACTGAAAGTCAGTTAAAAAAAAAAACCCTCAACCCAACAGTGGAGCTTGACTTCCAGAAAATAAAGACAGCTGTGCTGTTCTTTTTAAATGACGCTTCCACTTCCAGCTGGCATACCTGAGGGATCGCTTTTCAGCCCAAGGGTCACGTATCTTTGGTGCAACACTTTGGGTGTGACATTCCAGTAGAGCCGCAGACAAAGTGGGCAGGAAAATGACTGTGACTCTTTCCTTTTTGCATATAGCCATTTCCCACTCCTGCTTTCCAAGGACTGGGGCAAGAAGCTGCCTGCTGACGATGCCAACTGTAGCAACTTAGACCACCAACATTCAAAATGCAAGAGATACTAGAGACAATGGAGGCAGGGACTCTCCAGGCACAGGCAGCAGAGAATGAAGGGAACTCAAGATCTGCCTCCTAGACTCGTCACAAAGTGCTGCCAGCCTCACCTGTCAAGCAGGGGTCAAGGGCTCAGTGTGATACTTTTAATTAGTCTAGAAGCAAGAGATAATTCAAGCATTTGGAGGCGCATCAACTTCCATGCTTTCCCAATGAATCATTGTCAGGTACTTGTACGGTAGTTATATTTTCTTCCGCTGATTAGATTAACATTCTGCTAGCAAAGCCCTAGGGGCCTCAGAACAGCCTGGTCTTCCTCTGAGTCGACCAGAAGCACGTCCATTTCTCAGCATAACTTCCCTTACGAGCTGGGGTGGTAAACCTGTCCATTTCATATATATTTTTCAGTTTCCCCTTTTGCCAAACTGAAGTTCCATTTTCCACATTGTCACATCAGTTTACAATTTCTTTTTCTTTTTTAAAAAAAAAATCTTCATGAAAATTCATCAGCATTTTAGTATGACGTTCTCCTAATATACACATTTTTCTATGCAATCTTGCCTAATATATTTCCTTAATGTAGTGCATTTTTGTCTGCGATTTTTCCATAATACATGCATTTTATGCACATTTTACCCCAGTATGTGTCTCCCCCTTTTTAGACATTACTTGGTTGAATAACCTTTGGTTCTATCAGTTTTGTTTCCTGTTCTCAGGGCCAGAGCAGGAGAGGGGTATGGATGACCTCAGTGGCTCTCCTCTGCCAGAGGGCTCCTGTGAGTTTCCTTTGGGGGCATCTGGTTGGCCACTGTGGGAACAGGGGGCTGGATTAGATGGGCCATTGGCCTGATCCAGCTAAAGGCTCTTCTTGGGTTCTCATGCACTCAGACATGGGCCACAACAATCCTGAGAGTAGAAGTGAGGGAGAAATTCAATTCAGTTTGCATTTAAGGTTGAGCCCAGCTAATTCACACTTTCTGAAACAAGGTAAGAATCAACACACTGCCATCCTTTGAAATTCACACTTCCTCGAATTTTGTTGTACAGCTCTCCAAGCCAGCAGCCTCAGGTTTCATGTCAGCGCTGCCTATTGGCGGCCGCAAATCGCCCTTCTCGTTGCCTCACGTTGCGGCACAGCAACCACCGTCTCGCGGCACAGTAGTGTGCCGCGGAACAGTGGTTGAGAAACGCTGTTCTAGACTATGAAAAACACCCCCTAAAACAGCAATTTAACACGGATTTTACTGTCTAACGAGACCATAGATCCATAAAATGAAGGCAGAAATCAATGTACTGTACTATAAAATAAATAAGACATGCATGCACTGAGGGTGGGTGGGCTTACCTGGCTACAAGCTGGGGGTAAGGCAAGGGTCAGTAAAGTGCTGGTTGACTTTGGCCAGGGTCACTTTTTTTTTCTTGCCAGGCCAGGTTCTTCTCTGGACTTCCTCAGGTTAGTTCCTCGGTGGGGATTGGGGCTGCAATGCGCCCTGCCAGGGCCGTCTTGAGCAGATCACGCGCCCTGGTGCTGAGGGGCGGAGATCGCTCCACCGCCCGCCCCGCCCTCGCAGGGCGCAATTGGTTTCCGCACGGCTCCGGCGCCCAGCTTACCAGCCCCCGCGCCATGGTGCACTGCGCCACCGGGGGTCTATGAAGAGCCGGCCCTGCGCCCTGCTGTGCCTCTTGCAGGCGGCACCTCTTCCACACTTCGGGGGTGGGGGTGCCCTCGCCCCAGCACTGCCCCGCAGCCGGCCGGGCGAGCTCCAGGCTAATGGCAAGGCCTCTGTTCACATCTAGAGGAAAGTTCATAAGTCGAAGGTCGTAACCGGAATTGTACGTAAGTAGAGCCATACACAAGTTGAGGTTTTACTGTATTCCCATGGGAAGGGAAGGGAAGGGAAGGGGAAAAGGGAAAGGGGAAAGAGGAAATGGGAAAAGGGAAAAGGAGCTTTCTAGCAAGAGTGAGAGTGGCATCTAGTGGTCCAGAAATAAAATCCACCTCGCTATCTCCAGGTAGCCTTTTGGATAGTTGCTTTGAAGAAGCATTCCATTTTAAAAAAATTATGTCAGTAGATTATCCAAATGTGTAATATTATTTTAAAAATCAGGGTTTGTTTCTCTGAAAAAGGTTCTTTAGCCTTCAGGCAGAATACAGCTTATGAAAAAGAACTAGTAGAAGCTGTGAAGTGGGGCCTTTTAGGAGGATTTTGCCACTGATGTTCATGTTAGAGGTGAACTGTTATCCCCTTCCTTTCACAGCTTTTCCTACTAATGGGTGGGGAAATAGCAATCTTCAGGCAAAAATTATGCTTTTGCATAATTGCATAACAAACGTCTGCAAATATAAGGCAGAACCTAGGGAACCTCAAGCCTGGGGGCCAAATGCAACTCCCCCCTGGCCTCTCTATTGGCCGATCCAAACTTCTGCTTGTTTCACCCAGGTAAACCTGCTCTTTGGTGCTGAAATGCTGCAAATGTCAATCAGGTTTTCTGTAGATTGATGTTTCCTCTCATTTAGCATAAAAGAGTGGGTTTTCCCTGGGAAAGTGACAGGACAAGCAGAAAAGCACTTGGACCCAGTGGCTAGGAAGGGGGGTGCAGGCCGCCCCGGGTGTCATCACTGAGGAGGGTGACAAAAAATAACTCCCGCACCCACCACACGCCCCTTTCTATGCCACTGCAGGAGCACCCTCCCCTGGAGTGATTTCCAGAAACCAGAAGCATGGCTGCATCCAACTTTGCAAGCACAGCACAGCCTTTAGTGCTCTGCTTGCAAAGCATCAATAGGAGTATAGCATCAATAGGAGTATAGCATCTAGATCTAGGGAAGTTATAGTACCACTGTATTCTGCTCTGGTCAGACCTCACCTGGAGTACTGTGTCCAGTTCTGGGCACCACAGTTCAAGAAGGATACTGACAAGCTGGAACGTGTCCAGAAGAGGGCAACCAAAATGGTCAAAGGCCTGGAAACGATGCCTTATGAGGAACGGCTTAGGGAGCTGGGTATGTTTAGCCTGGAGAAGAGAAGGTTAAGGGGTGATATGATAGCCATGTTCAAATATATGAAAGGATGTCATATGGAGGAAGGAGAAAGATTGTTTTCTGCTGCTCCAGAGAAGTGGACACGGAGCAATGGATTCAAACTTCAAGAAAGAAGATTCCACCTAAACATTAGGAAGAATTTCCTGATAGTGAGAGCTGTTCGACAGTGGGATTTGCTGCCAAGAAGTGTGGTGGAGTCTCCTTCTTTGGAGGTCTTTAAGCAGAGGCTTGACAGCCATATGTCAAGAATGCTTTGATGGTGTTTCCTGCTTGGCAGGGGGTTGGACTGGATGGCCCTTGTGGTCTCTTCCAACTCTATGATTCTATGATTCTTTATGGCTCGTAGCCTTCAACAGCCCTCTCCTCCAGGAATCAGCCTAAGCTGCCTCCTCCTCTCGGTCTTCCTCGCCTGCTCACTTTGGCACAGTAAGTCTCCGCAGAGGAAAGCTGCTTCCCTCTGCAGGAACCAGGAGAGTCCCTGTGCGGCCAGCCGGGCAGAGAGCAAGGCTCCCCCTGGAGGTCGGGGGGGAGGGGATCTTCCTGCCAGGTTTTAGCTGCCTGAAATGGGCTGAGGCTGCTTGGGACGGGTTTCCATGAGGGCTGCTTTTCTGGTATTGTCGGGGGCGGTGTGGGAGTGAGTTAATACTTTTTGCTGGGTTGCTCTAGGTTTTATGACTGCATGGCGGAAGCCACCTTTGGAGGCTCGTTGCCCTAAAAAGCGGCTTTTGAATCTCTGCAGTAAGCCAGAACCCCCCCATCCAGCCCCATTTCTTTTTTTCTTTTTTTAATAAATATTTTTAATTGACATTCTTTCTTACAACAAATATCAATCATCATTACTAAGCATTCATTTTCCGATTTCCCCCCTCCCTGTTGACTTCCCTCAGCTTCCATTTCTGGTTTGTTACATCAAATAGTACAATCTGCTGTTTGTATTTAATACTATGTTGTCCCATTGTTATACTTCTTGCTCTGTTTAAATAAAGTTGTAAATGTTTATTTAAATCCTGCCAGTGAGTTTATGTTTTTTGTTGTTTCTGAAAATATGTTATAAAAGGTTCCCATTCTTTTTCAAAGTCACTATTGTCCTTTTCACGCAGCTTGTCTGTTAATTTTGCTAACTCTGCATAGTTCATCAACTTTTATTGCCATTGTTCTTTAGATGGTACTTCTCCAATCTTCCCATTTTGTGCTATCAAAATTCTTGCTGCTGTTGTAGCATACATAAATAATGTCCATTTTTCTTTTGGCAGCTCTTGTCCTAAAATACCCAGCAAAAAAGCTTCTGGTTTTTTAACAAATGTTATTTTAAACATTTTTTTTTCAATTCACTGTATATCATTTCCCAATTTTTTTAAAATAACCTTCCAATCCCACCACATATGGTAAAATTTACCTTCCCCTTCTTTACATCTCCAACAGTTCTTATGTTCTGTTTTATACATTTTTTACCAATTTTACTGGTGTGATGAAATCCGACCCCATTTCTTCCCCTCTCTATAAGCGGGCTGCATTCCTCTCACCACCGTCAGCAGATGCCCAACCACTGTCCAGCTGCTGGCTCCTATAGTAGGGAGCAAGAGCAATGGGGAGAGGGGAGGGGAATGGAGGGGGAAGAGTTTGGAGGTCCACACTTAGGTGAGCATGAAGGCAGAGGTGTAGCTAGGTGAGGCGGGAGGCACTGGGGGCCACACCGCAGGGCCTGCAGCATGCCTGAGCCACGGATCTCTCCTGAAGGGGAGGCAGCAGGTGGACTGCCTGCAAGCTCCACGCTGCTGCTTTTTCGAGTGGTGTGGGGCTTGTGTCTGCCCACCGCCTCAGCAGCCCAACTGAGGGGGAGGCTGCAGAGAGGCTCCACGCAGCGCGCCCTGCTTTGGCTCGCCCTGCCCCCATGGGTGGCTCGCTCCACCTCCGGCTGCAGAGCATGTGCACCACCTGGGGCACCCGTGCAGCTAGCTACACTGCCGCGTGGACCCATATTTTGCAGGCATGGGACTAGCGAATGTGCGGGTGAGCCCTGTGTGGCCTTCCAAACCCATCGCAGGATGCCCCTCCTCTCCCAGACCAGACCCTCTCCACCCCCTCCTTGAGTGCTTTTGCCAGGCTGAAATGTGTCCCAGAACCATGATGGTGATAATAATCAAACTCAACTTACTTGCTTTATTTATTTATTTATTTATTTATTTATTTATTTGCATTTTCTTTATTCATTAAATTTATATCCCATCCCATCCTCCTAAAGGCATCCAGGGTAGAAAACACCAAGTAGCAAAGTAATAAAAATAATAAAAAACATATTTAAAACAGTTCCAAAACAGATGCAGACTGGGAAAGACCTCTCTTTGACACTCTTCTTGGAACAACGCCTGTTGCTTGCCTTTGCATGGCTGGTAAGTAGCCTATTCTATGAAGGGAAGTGTCAGAATAATTGCCTCAACCACATCCGCCTCTGGCCCTGCCCACCCCTGAGAGGCTGTCCCCGTGGGCATGTGAACCTGACAAGTGCACTGTGGCACCACCGGGTTGGAGTTCCCCCAAGTGCACTTGCCAAGGCCAAAGACCCAAGGTCAAGGCAGCATAGGGTGGCAAAGAGGCCCTTAACGTGCCTCAGGTATTTGCCCCACCAGATCTTAATTTGTCTTTCCTGCCCAAACTGAAAGCCAACTAAACCAGTCCAGAACACCAATCCAAAAACAGGACTCCCAGCAGTATGGAGTCAGCAAAAAAAGAGGAGTGAGTCCCCAGGCCAACTGGGGGCTTCCAGGGGGAAATCCTAGTCAGCCCCCAAGCAGGCAATTAGCAAAACTCATGCAAAACACATGTCGGGTGTAAGAGAAGGGTGGAGCATTTGAGGTAGATCCACATCTGGAAGGCCACAGGTTCTTCGAGGGAGACATGCACACCATTCATTAAAAACACCATGATACCACTTTAAACAGTCTTGGCTTCACCCCCAAGAATTCTGGGAGCTGTCGTTGATTAAGGGCACTGAGTGTTGTTATGATAGGGTTGGCAACTTTCTGTGGGCAATCTTCCAAAAGCTCAACAACTTTCCCCCCAAAAGCTCAAAAACCTTTTGTGTCCAGTTTATGGCAACCCTATGTTATGAGATCCCCCTATTACGCCTCTGGAATTACATTTCCCAGAGTGGTTTAACAAGCAATCCCTCTTCACGGGGAATTCTGCAACTATAGCTCTGTGAGCCAAAACAAGGATCTCCTAGCATCTCTCAGCAACCCGGATTCTTTGGGGGAAGCCAAGATTGTTTGTGGCCTATCCCTGACTGAAGCTGAGAGATCAAGGACACTCGTCCATGGCCACTGGCTTTATAGTTAGTGTGGACGTAGACATCAAGCCGGAATTTCCACATCCGTCGCTAACATTCGATCCACTACACTACTCAAGATCTCTCTTTCTTTGGCACAGCATAAATTGCCTGCACGTTCTCTCCAGGTTGCATTCCAGGATTGGGTTTGCTCTCTGGCAAAGAATAGAGACTCTCTGGGTTCACACCAGGACTCATGGCGAGTGAATACACAACTTCATTCCCATCTATGTCATTGCGGCTGGAAACGGCGTATGGGGAGCCTGTAAGGGGGGAAAAGACTCAGATGAGTTTTCAATCCTATCCTACAAAGTTATATCAAGGGATTTTTAAGATGGAAAGTTCAATTAACTTATTTTTAAAGGGGGACCTGAAAATAATGGATGCACCACTTTAGAACCAAGCTATGCACCTACAACTAACATATGGCAACCTGCACAGCCTGTCATTTCCAATGCCTGCAAACAACATGCCTTTGACACCATAACCATGACATCCTTCTGGACATTCTAGAGGCGCTGGGAGCTGGGGGCACTGTCATACAGTGGTTCTGCTCTTTCAAATCGGAGCCAGTGAAGGTAGTGAAGGTCCTGTGTGAGTGTCTGGAGGCAGTTAGAGGATGGATGGCAGCTAACAGATTGAGGCTGAATCCTGAGCAGACAGGGGTGGATGGGAGGGTGGGGGTGGGGGACTCCCTGGTCCTGAATTGGGCAACTGTGCCCCTGAAGGACCAGGTGCACAGCCCGGGAGTCATTCTGGACTCACACCTGTCCATGGAGGCACAGGTTAATTCTGTGACCAGGGCAGCTGTCTATCAGCTCCATCTGGTACGTAGGCTGAGACCCTACCTGCCCGCGGACTGTCTCGCCAGAGTGGTGCATGCTCTAGTTATCTCCCACTTGGACTACTGCAATGCGCTCTATGTGGGGCTGCCTTCGAAGGTGACCTGGAAACTTCCAATAATCCAGAATGTGGCAGTCAGACTGGTGACTGGGAGTGGCCACCGAGACCACATAACTCTGGTCTTGAAAGACCTATATTGGCTCCCAGTACATTTCCGAGCACAATTCAAAGTGTTGCTGTTGACCTTTAAAGCCCTAAACAGCCTCAGCCCAGCAGACCTGAAGGAGCTTCTCCACCCCCATCGTTCTGCCCGGACACTGAGGTCCAGCTCTGAGGGCCTTCTGGTGGTTCCCTCACTGCGAGAAGCCAAGTTACAGGGAACCAGGCAGAGGGCCTTCTCGGTAGTGGCACCCGCCCTGTGGAATGCCCTCCCACCAGATGTCAAAGAGATAAACAACTGTCTGATGTTTAGAAGACATCTGAAGACAGTTTTTAATGACTGATGTTTTAATGTATTTGTAATCTTTGTTGGAAACCTCCCAGAGTGTCTGGGGAAACCCAGCCAGATGGGCGGGGTACAAATAATAAATTATTATTATTATTATTATTATTATTATTATTATTATTATTATTATTATTACTATGAACCTCTGCTAGACCCTTCTCTGCTACTCCAAACTGTCATTCCTGAGGGCCATTTAAGCATTTTTATTACCCCTGTGCAGTTTGGAAATATGGCTGACCCCCACACAAAAGGAAACAGTCCCCCACAGAATGAGATGTGAATGAAGCTCTATAATCCAAAGATGGTAAAATGAACCACCACCTTACCATTGCAGGCAGCCATTTCAGACAGCAGCTGAGAGATCATATTTGTGAATGTTTCCCTGCATCTAGACAACTAGCATAGCAGGGAGCAGGGGTGCCAACTTGAATAAAATAGGGGGGCAGCTATGCCCTACCTCGCATAATCAATCCCATGGCACAGCACACACACACTATTTAAATGGCAATACCCATCAACTTGGGGGGAGCCCCTTCAAATATTTTTGGGAGGGTGAAGGGACCTTGACCCCTAGGAGTTGGCTCCTATGGCAGGAAGTGCACCTTTCTCTCCAACATGCAAGTTTTTTTCTTGCATGGCGTCTTTGCATTCAGCGACCCGGTCTCCTTTCCTAACCTGCTCAAGTTCTATGCAGAATTTTAATTGCATGAATGCTAACTATCTGAATTCACACTTAATGATTCATGTCCACTAAATGTGACACATGTAACATCCTCTAAGGAATATGTGTTGGATGGTTGTTGAACATTGTTGAAAAGGGGCCTTGTGCTTACAGTCTTCTTCCATTTCAGTTGTGGTCTGATCCCTAAATAGAAGAGATAAATTTAGAGTCATTTTTATGTATGGAAGGGAGAGAGGCACCAGCAGAATTCTTTATATTGTTTGACATGTACTGTAGTACCTTTGATGTGATTCATATGCCTTTCCTGTCAAACAAAAAATATATCCATTAGGAAGTAGCAGTTTAAAATGCTTTTGCAAATCACACAGTCACCTTTGATTCCACCTTGTAATATGTTCTTCTTTCATTACCTTTTGACTTTTTCTTCCAGCAAAGGAACAATATTATCCCACTAATCAGAACAATTCCTCCTACCACTCCCAGTGAGATCTGTAGCTCTTCTGTAAAAGTAGACCCTGAAAAGAGATCCCCATAGGAAATGGTATCAGGAGGAGGAAAAGCAACATGCCAGCCCAGGCTAATTTTATTGTTTCCAAATTACTTAAACATTCCTCAGAGTTTTGTCAGGATAATGGATGGCAAACACTGATCTGCTGATATGATCATACAAGCCAAAATCCTGTCTGTATTTTCTCAGGCTTAGAGCTCTGGGGGTTATGGGGAGTGGAATTCAATGCTAGTCCTACTCAAAGAAGACCCTGTTCCCCTGCCAAACAGTTCTTAGTGTCAGAAAGTTCTTCCTGGTCTTTAGTCAGAATCTCTTTTCTGCATGCCTAGGCACCCCAAGCCCACTTTGCCTGACTCACAGAGAAGAACCAGACAGAACAGCACTGCTTTGAGTCAAATCAGGCCACCCCTTTATCAACTACAGATGTCAGAGGTTTGGCATAGACATTGGACACAACCATCAACATCCAGCCACCTGCTGGAAGTAGCCTTTTTGGAGGTCAACATGATGGCAAGGAGGTCCTGTGACATCTTCTTCTTTCTTTGGCGATCACTTGTAGCCAAGTAAGATTGTCTTCCATAAACACGGTTTTAACAATGGGCCCGTAAATGACTACGGAGGCCAATTCTGGATCCACACGTCCTTCCACAGTGGGGGCATTGGTTTCCAGGCAGGAGTTGGATTTGCCAAGCGTACCTTCCTCTTAGCAGGTTTCTCCCTTGCGTCCTGAGATCGAGTTTCTTCAAAGCCCATGACACCTTTGGTAAAGGCTGTTCCCCAACTGGAGTGCTCGCAGGCCAGTGTTTCCCAGTTGTCAGTGTTTATACTACATTTTTAAAGATTTGCCTTGAGACAGTCTTTAAACCTCTTTTGTTGACCACCAGCATTACGCTTTCCATTTTTAAGTTCGGAATAGAGTAGTTGCTTTGGAAGACGATCAACAGGCATCCACACAACATGACCAGTCTAACAAAGTTGGTTTTGAAGAATCTTTGCTTCTTCCAGTACGCTGATATTACTTCGCCTGTCTTCCCAAGTGATGTGTAAATTTTTTCGGAGAAACCGTTGATGGAATCTTTCGAGGAGTTGGAGATGGCATTTATAAGTGGTCCATGTTTCACAAGCATATACTGTAGAAAGGTTGGTAGTACAATAGCTTTGTAAACAAACATTTTGGTTTCCCTGAGAATGTCCCGGTCCTCAAACACTCTGCACTTCAATTGGGAGAAAGCCGTACTCGCAGAGCTCAGGCGATGCTGGATTTCGGCATCAATGTTGGCCCTTGTGGAAAGGGAACTGCCTAGGTAGGAGAAGTGAACAACATTTTCCAACGTTACACCACTGAGTTGGATCTGTGGCGCTGCAGAGAGGTTATTGTGTACTTGTTGGTGCAGCACTTTGGTTTTTGGTTTTTTTTTATCTTCCTTGGGTGTCTCTGATAGGACGGTATCCAGCTGTGAGTAAAAATTTTCTTTAATGTCTTCATCAGCATCCAGTGTTGGTGCATAAGTGCTTATAATAGTAGCCTGTTGGTTTTTGGAGAGCTTTATTCAAAGGGTTGAGAGTCTCTCATTAATGCTGGTAGAGACTTCTGACAGGAGCTTCACAAGGTCATTTTTGATAGCGAAGCCTACCCCATGTATTCAATGTTCTTGTTCAGATAGACCTTTCCAGAAGAATGTGTAGCCTCCTTTTTCGTCCTTCAGTTGTCCCTCGCCTGCTCTTTGAGTCTCTTGAAGCAATGCAATATCAATGTTAAAACGTCACAGCTCTCTTGCAATGATGGCAGTTCTGCGTTCAGGACACTCACTGTCTGTGTTATCTGACAAAGTCCGTATATTCCATGTTCCAAAGTTCAATTGTCTTTTACGACCGCTAGGTGGTGACCCCACTGGGCGCGGTAATCCAGTCAGGTGAAAAGGGAGGCAGACTATGTTTAGGGCACCTTTTCTAGCCCCTCCTCCTTTTCAGGGTGAGCAGAGTGGATCCTAAAGAGGGCTGCTCAGTCCAGACAGTCCAGACAGGTGCTGAGCTGCTCAACTGCCTTGTTCCTTGAGTCAGAACGACTGAATCTGTATCCACCGCCCATGTGCCGGTTCATGACTAGGGGCTTCCAGATTTCACGATCCTGCCCCCGTTACCATTTGCCGATTGCCATGGGACTTTTGGGGTTTGGGTTGGGTTTTTGGAAGACGCCTGTGCGTGAATTCGTTTTATGTGTGTAAATCAGTGCACGCTGACCAACACACAGTCTTCGCAGTAGGGCTCTGTTCCGATGGCATGAAGTAGTCATGACAAACCGGTAGATGCCGTTGAAGACTTCTTGGATCATTCTTTGTCTAGCTCCTTCCCTTTCACCTTACCGCCTTGGGCGACCCTGCTGGGAGTACGGGATTCCCAACGGCTTTGCTCACAAGGGTCATAGGAACATGCAAGCCCACTCACCACAAGGGGAGTGTAGGTCCTATGACATACATCAAGTAGGAACACCCCATGGGATCACCACCTTGAGGAGTACTCATGTTGACTCATGTTCAGCTTGTGGTCACAGGTACTGCTAGTAAGCCAGGTGTCTCCCATTTTGTATTTGTGCATCTGGTTCTTCCTGCCTAAGTGCAGAACCTGACATTTGTATTAATTTCAATGTTTCAGGAAGGGTAAACTAGAAAGTTTTGAACGGATTGTTTTTCCCCACCCCTTGTGGCAGAGCCCAATTTGAGGGCAGATGACCGTGATCCACCCCCCACAAGAGTTTCTCTGAGAGTGTCTTTAGTGGGGAAGGGCTTCAGGGTGCCTGCCCTTCCTGCCTGAGTCTGCAGTCAATGAGGAGAGTTTCTGAGCATCCAACACTCAACTGAAGCAAGAGAACACATTTTTAAACATCATTTTTAAACTCACCTTCACTGTTGTCTTTTCGCACTTGTACAGACACATTATTTACAATCTTCCACACGTGTCTGTTGGTGTAAACAGCAACCAGGCAGAAATACACTCCAGCATCTGAAGTGGTGGTGTTGAAAATGGTCAGGTAATGACTTTGATGTCTGTCAAGTGGGCCAGTCAAATTATTGACCTGTCTCTTTTTGATCTTGGTGCCAACACAGCAGTTTAGATCATTAGAAAAAGAGTGGTCTTCATTTGAAACAGAAGCAAGGCACCTCCTTTCAAATGTTTCCTTAATCCAATACAAAGTAAATATGTCTTTGCCATGAGTCAAATCAAATTCACAAGGAAGACTGAAGTTCTGTTGTCCTTCAGCCACCACTGATTTTTCTGATTGCATGTTACTCTCTGCAATGCAAAATGGCACAGTCTCATGAGAGTATAATCATGACATTTTTTTCATACAATTTGCTAGGAATGTGCAAAAGCTTCCCCTTGGTTCTTTCTGGCATTTGTACCTCACTGAAAACTAACATTGCATATTCAAGTCACTGACCCTCAAGCAAAATGGGCAAAGTTTGAAAAAGGTGAGTTTTTCAACACTTTTGCTTCCAATGGTGAATTTTGACCTGTGCATTATTGCAGCTTAAAGGCAGCTCTTCTGCGTGGATCTGATTGAAATGGTTTGCATTCTGTCTCCCTGTCAAAATAAACACCAGATAGCTATGGCATCCTACTAATCCTATCAAGAATTGGCTCCCTGAAATTCATGGACCTAGGTGAGCTGTGCTCATTGACTTCAATGGGTCTAATCTGTGTAGGACTAAGATGGCACATCCATCTGGTCTAATGCCTTCTCTCTTTTTAAAAAAAAGGTATTTCATTTATTTTGACTCTTAGAGTTATCCTCAGTTGGAAGCACATCATTTTTGCTTTTGCTCTGTGAATTTCATGGCTGTTCCCTGCATTTCCACTAGCAAACATAAATGGAAATGGTTCTAAAAGAGAAATTAATGTGTTCTTAGCTCAGGGGCAGAGAGCAAGAGAGAACCTTCTCTGAAACCTTGGAGTCAGTGCAACTAATCCTTAGCTAACTCTGTATGGCAGACTTCCTGTGTTCCTATTTCTTTTTCCAGTGCACCTGTTACTCTTATGCTTCCTGAATTTACCTCAAAATGCCATGCTGTCTTTTAATGCACTCACCTGCAGTGTTGTTTATTATTGCTACAATGAAGAAGTTGAAATTCCTGCAGTGGTCCTCGTCATTAATAAGTGGGTGTGGATCTGACGCATTGCTACCTGACAGGACTTTGCATGCAAATATTCCACCACCTGGGAAAGCAGCAATAGAGACATTCCTTTGTGTACAGTTTAGATATCTGCTTGTGGGGTTCTTTCCTGCTGGGCACTGAGAACTTGGGTCACAAGGCATTGACTGAAATTCAACCAAGGAGGAGCAGTCTTTCCCCAACCACCATCTTGATTCCTTCTGATCGGCTGGTGTGTTGCTGCAGCTCAGCCAGTGATTTTCATTTTCATAAAGATTAATGAAGGTTGCGCCTGTAGAGGGAGGAAACTGTTCATGGGTCGTATTTGTAGGATCTTGCACTTCAGGGCAAAAGAATTCCCTGAACCTTTGGAAGCTGTAATGTGGTCCCTCTCCTGAATGTATCTATGCTAGTATATATTTTTTCAGTGTTACACCATTTTAACTGCCATCACCTCCCCAAACCTCTGCCATGCCTAAGGATGTAGGACAGCTGTGACAAATTACAGAACTTAAACAATCAATTATATGTAAATTACATTGTCATTACATTATTCCAACATATTAATATTAATGCAATGCAAATGGGGGCAGAGAAACTGTAATCAGTTACATATGATTTGGAAATTGAAAAAACAGCAACAGCACCAAATCCTGATTGTATTTGTTAGACTGATTTCCATTCCGGGCATGGAAGAAGTAAGCAAACATCAGCAATTTCTGCCACTGATTCCATTTTCTCTAGATGTCTCCTACACCCCTCATTATGTTCCCCATACCTGCCATTTTTCCTAAATGAAATAGCCTTTCCTCTCCGGCCCATTGATTGTTTTACTTATTGCTTATTTATTTCATAAAATGTATACATGGCCCAATTGTGAACAACCTTGAAACAGTTTGAAAGGAATAAAACAGTAAAATCATTAGTAAAAACAATTAAAACATTCAGAAAATTAAAACCAGCAATAAACTAAAAACACATCAGCAGTCAAGATATTTGGTACATAACAGTAGGCTTGTCTAAACCAAGATGCTTTAAGCATGCGCTGAAAACAGCGCAGTCAAGGCATCTGCCTGATATCAATAGGCAAGGAGTTCCAAAGTATAGGGGCCACATTAAAATGTCAACTTCTTAGAGATGTGGAAAGGGAATTATGTGGTGCCTGTAACAGTGCCAGCTCCCCAGATGGAAGTGGCTGTATATGGGGCCATCTTGCAGGTAAACTGGTCCCGAGTTGTTAAGGGTTCTGTGGTTTAATAGGAACACTGTGGAATTGACTTGGGAGCAAATCAACACCCAGTGCAGATCTCTCACGACACGTGTTGTGTGCTGCCAATGCCTCACTCCTGCCAGCAACTGTGCTGCAACATTCTTCGCAAACTGCAGCTTCTGGATCAAGTCAGAGGAAGCGGTTTTAGTTGCCCTTTACTGGGTGGGTCATCTGGCCCAACCTCCCAAATCCAGAGCTGGAAGAATCACCAGAGATGCCTGGCCAGCTTCCAGTTGAAGGCCTTCAGCCAGCGAGAGCCCATTGCCACCCCTCTAGGTCTTTGCTTCCATTCTAAGGTTACTCTTCCAGTCAAGTAGGTTCAACTCAGATCTACCCCCCACCATCATTTAAAGTCCTTTAATCTACACTTGCCCTCTGAAGCACCAAACAACATGTCTTTGCCCTCTCCCATGTGTCAGCCAGTCAGATATCTGACAGTGTGTCCTTGTGCCCCTCTCAGTCTCTGGGGCTAAATGCACCTAATTCTTTCGATCTTTCCTCACATGGCCCCAGATGGTGGTGAGCTCTTCTTGACCTGCAGAGCCTGGCAGGTCACCGCTCCATGAGGCTGGAGCAGTGGCTTTCCTGCATTGGCAGCAGGGTTGGATCAGATGTTATTTGAAGTCCCCTCCCCCAATGGGATGATTCTATGAATCTGTACCCTCAGCCTCTCACATTCACTCTCATGGTGAAAAAGGAAGGTTAGTTAAGACAGTTTCAGCCTGTGGTGTAGATTTACATTTCATTTTTACTATTACCAACAAAAGGCTGCTTCAGGCACTGCTCTGAGGAGCCCAAAATTGGCTTTGCAGGAGTGCCAGGAGCTCTCTGTGACTGTAACAGTTTTAAAGAAAAGGGAAGCTGTGGCAGCAACTGCTCTGCCTGGCGTGGTCCTTGGCGGACCTTCCTTCACAGTTCCTCTCCTTAAGAAACCAACAAGAGCAGAGACCATGAGATCTCTTTTTAGGACACGTACCTGCAATTTCCCTTAGGAAAAGAAGAATCAGCATGAAAAACATAATCCTGAATTGGAAAACGGGGAAAAGGCAAATGGTCTTGTCGCCTTAAGTTCTCTTCGCATGAGAAAAGAAAGAGAAGCAGAAGAAGAGGCAGCTGACAGGAAGCAACTTGCAAGTGCAACAGTTATTTACAAGGCATGTCTTTCACTTCCCTTCTATTTAGAAATCACTCAAGGTTGGAACTTTAACCGCAGCTGACTTCCCCTCTGGGGAATTAACACGTGAAACAACTGAACTAGAAAGTTTCAGAGGTGGCTGGTGCCCAATAGCATTGGCAGGGCAGAAGGCAGGAAGACCAGCCTATATTGGTGAGATCAAAGCCAATGATAGGCAGAGACAACTAATTCTAGTTTTGTGTCCATCCTCCTCCCTGCGAAGTTGGAAGCTGATTGGTGGCGCTATTCCTTAGACTGGTTGTGATTTAGAAGACATGCAACCAGGGGGTAGCTGAGGGTGGATTGAGGTTGGAGGGGTTGTTGTTTTCCGGTTCCAGACTGCCTTAATGGATGCCGCTCCCACAATAGTGGAAACCGTTAGCAAAGAATAAACAAGGATGATTTGAGGGTAATTGTCCTTGCAAGCTCCACACAGGGCCCAGGGGGGAATGAGCTTCACTCGCAAATTGTCTCAGTACCTGGCTCTCGCTCTGGCATGGAATACGGGAGGCAGGGAGGCACTGAGTGCAAAAGCACTTCACCTATCGGTAACCCTCCTACACAGGGTTTTGTTTGTTGTTGTTGTTGTTTAGTCGTTTAGTCGTGTCCGACTCTTCGTGACCCCATGGACCACAGCACGCCAGGCACTCCTGTCTTGCACTGCCTCCTGCAGTTTGGTCAAACTCATGTTCGTAGCCTCGAGAACACTGTCCAACCATCTTGTCCTCTGACGTCCCCTTCTCCTAGTGCCCTCAATCATTCCCAACATCAAGGTCTTTTCCAAGGATTCTTCTCTTCTCATGAGGTGGCCAAAGTATTGGAGCCTCAGCTTCACGATCTGTCCTTCCAGTGAGCACTCAGGGCTGATTTCCTTAAGAATGGATAGGTTTGATCTTCTTGCAGTCCATGGGACTCTCAAGAGTCTCCTCCAGCACCACAATTCAAAAGCATCAATTCTTTGGCGATCAGCCTTCTTTATGGTCCAGCTCTCACTTCCATACATCACTACTGGGAAAACCATAGCTTTAACTATACGGACCTTTGTTGGCAAGGTGATGTCTCTGCTTTTTAAGATGCTGTCTAGGTTTGTCATTGCTTTTCTCCCAAGAAGCAGGCGTCTTTTAATTTCGTGACTGCTGTCACCATCTGCAGTGATCAAGGAGCCCAAGAAGGTGAAATCTCTCACTGCCTCCATTTCTTCCCCTTCTATTTGCCAGGAGGTGATGGGACCAGTGGCCATGATCTTGGTTTTTTTGATGTTGAGCTTCAGACCATATTTTGCGCTCTCCTCTTTCACCCTCATTAAAAGGTTCTTTAATTCCTCCTCGCTTTCTGCCATCAAGGTTGTGTCATCTGCATATCTGAGGTTGTTGATATTTCTTCCGGCAATCTTAATTCCGGCTTGGGATTCATCTAGTCCAGCCTTTCGCATGATGAATTCTGCATATAAGTTAAATAAGCAGGGAGACAATATACAACCTTGTCGTACTCCTTTCCCAATTTTGAACCAATCAGTTGTTCCATATCCAGTTCTAACTGTAGCTTCTTGTCCCACATAGAGATTTCTCAGGAGACAGATGAGGTGATCAGGCACTCCCATTTCTTTAAGGGTTTTGTTTATTAGAGTGAATTTAGGACTAATATACAGACAGTGCTGGAACAGATGGGACAAGATCATAAACTGCTGAATTGAAACAGCTACATAGCCGTTACGATTCGAACTGGAAACAAGACTTCCTTCGATGTAAAATATGGTATGTGAGCCTTTACCCCTTCTTTCTACATAAATGATTCGGCAACACACATACCGGCCGAATGCTAACAAATTGATAAAAGGCAAGAGGAGATACAAGAGAACAGGGTTATATTTATGGATTACAATGAAAAATAGAACTGTGTGAGAAAATTGAAATGGATTTAAAGAATCAAACTTTCACTGTATTGCCATGGGGGGACCTGGATTTTGAGCTTTGAAGATCGGCCAAGGCTTTGGCGGGACACCACGTCGTTATTGAGATAGTTGGGTGAGAAGGAGAAGCTGGAGTCTTGGTAGAGCTTTGGCAGGACGCCAGATTACTCTTTATCTAAACTCAAACAATGACAACCACAACAAAAGATGGTGTGTGACACAGTTGAAATTACAGCCTCATTCTCTGGGAACAAAGGAAAAGAAAGAGCGGGGCAGAATCAGCGATGCTGTGCAGGACATGATGGAGACTAGGAAGATGCTACGGGATGCTACGGGAAGGGGCCTCTGGCCCGCAGATGCCCCTTAACCCACCCGAACCCTGCGGGGGGTGGGGGGCCTGGGCCAAGCACCCGTTGGAGTCGGCACTCCTGGAAGCCACCCAATGCAGGGACGGGTCCCATAACTTGGAATTTTAATTAGATAAAAGTTTTGGGCATGCCTCAGATGAAGGAGCAAAAAACTCATTGCCTGCGGACCCAGCCCTGAGCAGTAGAGAAAAAGACTTGATTTATAGCCACTGAGAGATAAGAGGGAAACATCGCAGAAAGGAGGATGGATTATCTGGAGAAACCAAGAAGCCTGACAGGGAAGTGAACCCCCCCCTTTTTTTCCCCCTTCTCTTAAAGATTATACTAAACACCTTCTCTGGATGGACTATATCGGACTATCTAGAGCAGCGGTAAAATAGAAAGTATAAGCTGTGTGGACATGGAAATATAAACAAAATAAAAATGGAGGATTTATATATGCTTTGATAATTTGGTAAAAAAAAATGGAGTAGAATTTGGACATGATTTGTGACTGTGTTTGTGCTGGATCTGGAGGGGACCAGCAAACAGAGTGAGATTAAAGACATAAGCCCAAGCAACAACAGAAAATATTTTGACAAAATCCGGCTTGCAACACAACTCAGAGGCTTGGAGAAGATTGAAATATGTCAACAAAGACTGTTAGGAAAGGACTGTATTATTTTGGGACAATACGTGAAGGTTTACATCAGAGGCTGAATAATAAGGGAGAAATTATTAAAAGCAAATGGCAGTATTGATTAGTAGGAAGCTCTGGAATTTGAGGCATGGGGAGTCCCAAAAATTCAATATAATTGGGTATAATTGGAATGTTTCCTTTAATTGGAATTGTATAATTAATTTGAATTTGTAATATAAAGTCTAATTGGGAATAATTTCAATGTGATTTGATGTTGTTTAATTGGAAAATCTAATAAAAAGTACTTTAAAAAAAGAAAATATGTAAACCTTCAATGCTACTCCCAGTGCATTGTCTGAAATTTGGATATGCTGGTGGCTGTTGTTGTTGTTTGTTGTTGTTTGCTGTCTTGCACGGGAGGCAGTGCAAGACAGGAGTGCCTGGCGTGCTATGGTCCATGGGGTCACGAAGAGTCGGACACGACTAAACGACTAAACAACAACACTCAAGAGTAAGCAACTAAGCGAAATAAAGCCATAGAACGCTTATTTGCCTTCTATCTATGCATTCTGACACTCCAACAATGTGTTCTGCTTCAATTTGGCTCATTTTACAAAGGTGCTTATTCCTGGAGTGAACATGCAGTTCTGCTCAAGAGTAAGCATCTAAGCGAAATAAAGCCATGGAACGCTTATTTGCCTTCTATCTATGCATTCTGACACTCCAACAATGTGTTCTGCTTCAATTTGACTCATTTTACAAAGGTGCTTATTCCTGGAGTGAACATGCAGTTCTACTCAAGAGTAAGCAGCTAAGCGAAATAAAGCCATAGAACGCTTATTTGCCTTCTATCTATGCATTCTGACACTCCAACAATGTGTTCTGCTTCAATTTGACTCATTTTACAAAGGTGCTTATTCCTGGAGTGAACATGCAGTTCTACTCAAGAGTAAGCAACTAAGCGAAATAAAGCCATGGAACGCTTATTTGCCTTTTATCTATGCATTCTGACACTCCAACAATGTGTTCTGCTTCAATTTGACTCATTTTACAAAGGTGCTTATTCCTGGAGTGAACATGCAGTTCTGCTCAAGAGTAAGCATCTAAGCGAAATAAAGCCATGGAACGCTTATTTGCCTTCTATCTATGCATTCTGACACTCCAACAATGTGTTCTGCTTCAATTTGACTCATTTTACAAAGGTGCTTATTCCTGGAGTGAATATGCAGTTCTACTCAAGAGTAAGCAGCTAAGCGAAATAAAGCCATAGAACGCTTATTTGCCTTCTATCTATGCATTCTGACACTCCAACAATGTGTTCTGCTTCAATTTGACTCATTTTACAAAGGTGCTTATTCCTGGAGTGAACATGCAGTTCTACTCAAGAGTAAGCAACTAAGCGAAATAAAGCCATGGAACGCTTATTTGCCTTTTATCTATGCATGCTGACACTCCAACAATGTGTTCTGCTTCAATTTGACTCGTTTTACAAAGGTGCTTATTACTGGAGTGAACATGCAGTACTACTCAAGAGTAAGCAACTAAGCGAAATAAAGCCATGGAACGCTTATTTGCCTTCTATCTATGCATTCTGACACTCCAACAATGTGTTCTGCTTCAATTTGACTCATTTTACAAAGGTGCTTATTCCTGGAGTGAACATGCAGTTCTACTCAAGAGTAAGCAGCTAAGCGAAATAAAGCCATAGAACGCTTATTTGCCTTCTATCTATGCATTCTGACACTCCAACAATGTGTTCTGCTTCAATTTGACTCATTTTACAAAGGTGCTTATTCCTGGAGTGAACATGCAGTTCTACTCAAGAGTAAGCAACTAAGCGAAATAAAGCCATGGAACGCTTATTTGCCTTCTATCTATGCATTCTGACACTCCAAGAATGTGTTCTGCTTCAATTTGGCTCATTTTACAAAGATGCTTATTCCTGGAGTGAATATGCAGTTCTACTCAAGAGTAAGCAACTAAGCGAAATAAAGCCATGGAACGCTTATTTGCCTTCTATCTATGCATTCTGAAACTCCAAGAATGTGTTCTGCTTCAATTTGGCTCATTTTACAAAGATGCTTATTTCTGGAGTGAACATGCAGTTCTACTCAAGAGTAAGCAAGTAAGCGAAATAAAGCCATAGAACGCTTATTTGCCTTCTATCTATGCATTCTGACACTCCAACAATGTGTTCTGCTTCAATTTGGCTCATTTTACAAAGATGCTTATTTCTGGAGTGAACATGCAGTTCTACTCAAGAGTAAGCAACTAAGCGAAATAAAGCCATGGAACGCTAATTTGCCTTCTATCTATGCATTCTGACACTCCAACAATTTGTTCTGCTTCAATTTGGCTCATTTTACAAAGATGCTTATTTCTGGAGTGAACATGCAGTTCTACTCAAGAGTAAGCAAATAAGCGAAATAAAGCCATGGAACGCTTATATGCCTTCTATCTATGCATTCTGACACTCCAACAATGTGTTCTGCTTCAATGTGACTCATTTTACAAAGGTGCTTATTACTGGAGTGAACATGCAGTTCTACTCAAGAGTAAGCAACTAAGCGAAATAAAGCCATGGAACGCTTATTTGCCTTCTATCTATGCATTCTGACACTCCGAGAATGTGTTCTGCTTCAATTTGACTCATTTTACAAAGGTGCTTATTCCTGGAGTGAATATGCAGTTCTACTCAAGAGTAAGCAACTACGCGAAATAAAGCCATGGAACGCTTATTTGCCTTCTATCTATGCATTCTGACACTCCAACAATGTGTTCTGCTTCAATTTGACTCATTTTACAAAGGTGCTTATTCCTGGAGTGAATATGCAGTTCTACTCAAGAGTAAGCAACTAAGCGAAATAAAGCCATGGGACGCTTATTTTCCTTCTATCTATGCATTCTGAGACTCCAACAATGTGTTCTGCTTCAATTTGACTCATTTTACAAAGGTGCTTATTCCTGGAGTGAACATGCAGTTCTACTCAAGAGTAAGCAACTAAGCGAAATAAAGCCATAGAACGCTTATTTGCCTTCTATCTATGCATTCTGACACTCCAACAATGTGTTCTGCTTCAATTTGACTCATTTTACAAAGGTGCTTATTCCTGGAGTGAACATGCAGTTCTACTCAAGAGTAAGCAACTAAGCGAAATAAAGCGATGGAACGCTTATTTGCCTTCTATCTATGCATTCTGACACTCCAAGAATGTGTTCTGCTTCAATTTGGCTCATTTTACAAAGGTGCTTTTTACTGGAGTGAACATGCAGTTCTACTCAAGAGTAAGCAAGTAAGCGAAATAAAGCCATGGAACGCTTATATGCCTTCTATCTATGCATTCTGACACTCCAACAATGTGTTCTGCTTCAATGTGACTCATTTTACAAAGGTGCTTATTACTGGAGTGAACATGCAGTTCTACTCAAGAGTAAGCAGCTAAGCGAAATAAAGCCATAGAACGCTTATATGCCTTCTGTCTATGCATTCTGACACTCCGAGAATGTGTTCTGCTTCAATTTGACTCATTTTACAAAGGTGCTTATTCCTGAATATGCAGTTCTACTCAAGAGTAAGCAACTAAGCGAAATAAAGCCATGGAACGCTTATTTGCCTTCTATCTATGCATTCTGACACTCCAACAATGTGTTCTGCTTCAATTTGACTCATTTTACAAAGGTGCTTATTACTGGAGTGAACATGCAGTTCTACTCAAGAGTAAGCAAATAAGCGAAATAAAGCCATAGAACGCTTATATGCCTTCTGTCTATGCATTCTGACACTCCGAGAATGTGTTCTGCTTCAATTTGACTCATTTTACAAAGGTGCTTATTCCTGGAGTGAATATGCAGTTCTACTCAAGAGTAAGCAACTAAGCGAAATAAAGCCATGGAACGCTTATTTGCCTTCTATCTATGCATTCTGACACTCCAACAATGTGTTCTGCTTCAATTTGACTCATTTTACAAAGGTGCTTATTCCTGGAGTGAACATGCAGTTCTACTCAAGAGTAAGCAACTAAGCGAAATAAAGCCATGGAACGCTTATTTGCCTTTTATCTATGCATTCTGACACTCCAACAATGTGTTCTGCTTCAATTTGACTCATTTTACAAAGGTGCTTATTACTGGAGTGAACATGCAGTTCTACTCAAGAGTAAGCAACTAAGCGAAATAAAGCCATGGAACGCTTATTTGCCTTCTATCTATGCATTCTGACACTCCAAGAATGTGTTCTGCTTCAATTTGGCTCATTTTACAAAGATGCTTATTCCTGGAGTGAATATGCAGTTCTATTCAAGAGTAAGCAACTAAGCGAAATAAAGCCATGGAACGCTTATTTGCCTTCTATCTATGCATTCTGACACTCCAAGAATGTGTTCTGCTTCAATTTGGCTCATTATACAAAGATGCTTATTTCTGGAGTGAACATGCAGTTCTACTCAAGAGTAAGCAAGTAAGCAAAATAAAGCCATGGAACGCTTATTTGCCTTCTATCTATGCATTCTGACACTCCAACAATTTGTTCTGCTTCAATTTGGCTCATTTTACAAAGATGCTTATTTCTGGAGTGAACATGCAGTTCTACTGAAGATTAAGCAACTAAGCGAAATAAAGCCATGGAACGCTTATATGCCTTCTATCTATGCATTCTGACACTCCAACAATGTGTTCTGCTTCAATTTGACTCATTTTACAAAGGTGCTTATTACTGGAGTGAACATGCAGTTCTACTCAAGAGTAAGCAACTAAGCGAAATACAGCCATGGAACGCTTATTTCCCTTCTATCTATGCATTCTGACACTCCTAGAATGTGTTCTGCTTCAATTTGACTCATTTTACAAAGGTGCTTATTCCTGGAGTGAATATGCAGTTCTACTCAAGAGTAAGCAACTAAGCGAAATAAAGCCATGGAACGCTTATTTGCCTTTTATCTATGCATTCTGACACTCCAACAATGTGTTCTGCTTCAATTTGACTCATTTTACAAAGGTGCTTATTCCTGGAGTGAACATGCAGTTCTACTCAAGAGTAAGCAGCTAAGCGAAATAAAGCCATAGAACGCTTATTTGCCTTCTATCTATGCATTCTGACACTCCAACAATGTGTTCTGCTTCAATTTGACTCATTTTGCAAAGGTGCTTATTCCTGGAGTGAACATGCAGTTCTACTCAAGAGTAAGCAACTAAGCGACATAAAGCCATGGAACGCTTACTTTCCTTTTATCTATGCATTCTGACACTCCAACAATGTTTTCTGCTTCAATTTGACTCATTTTACAAAGGTGCTTATTCCTGGAGTGAATATGCAGTTCTACTCAAGAGTAAGCAACTACGCGAAATAAAGCCATGGAACGCTTATTTGCCTTCTATCTATGCATTCTGACACTCCAACAATGTGTTCTGCTTCAATTTGACTCATTTTACAAAGGTGCTTATTCCTGGAGTGAATATGCAGTTCTACTCAAGAGTAAGCAACTAAGCGAAATAAAGCGATGGAACGCTTATTTGCCTTCTATCTATGCATTCTGACACTCCAACAATGTGTTCTGCTTCAATTTGACTCATTTTACAAAGGTGCTTATTCCTGGAGTGAACATGCAGTTCTACTCAAGAGTAAGCAACTAAGCGAAATAAAGCCATAGAACGCTTATTTGCCTTCTATCTATGCATTCTGACACTCCAACAATGTGTTCTGCTTCAATTTGACTCATTTTACAAAGGTGCTTATTACTGGAGTGAACATGCAGTTCTACTCAAGAGTAAGCAACTAAGCGAAATAAAGCCATGGAACGCTTATTTGCCTTCTATCTATGCATTCTGACACTCCAACAATGTGTTCTGCTTCAATTTGGCTCATTTTACAAAGATGCTTATTCCTGGAGTGAATATGCAGTTCTACTCCAGAGTAAGCAACTAAGCGAAATAAAGCCCTGGAACGCTTATTTGCCTTCTATCTATGCATTCTGACACTCCAAGAATGTGTTCTGCTTCAATTTGGCTCATTTTACAAAGATGCTTATTTCTGGAGTGAACATGCAGTACTACTCAAGAGTAAGCAAGTAAGCGAAATAAAGCCATGGAACGCTTATTTGCCTTCTATCTATGCATTCTGACACTCCAACAATTTGTTCTGCTTCAATTTGGCTCATTTTACAAAGATGCTTAATTCTGAAGTGAACATGCAGTTCTACTCAAGAGTAAGCAACTAAGCGAAATAAAGCCATGGAACGCTTATTTGCCTTCTATCTATGCATTCTGACACTCCAACAATTTGTTCTGCTTCAATTTGGCTCATTTTACAAAGATGCTTATTTCTGGAGTGAACATGCAGTTCTACTCAAGAGTAAGCAACTACGCGAAATAAAGCCATGGAACGCTTATATGCCTTCTATCTATGCATTCTGACACTCCAACAATGTGTTCTGCTTCAATTTGACTCATTTTACAAAGGTGCTTATTCCTGGAGTGAACATGCAGTTCTACTCAAGAGTAAGCAACTAAGCGAAATAAAGCCATGGAACGCTTATATGCCTTCTATCTATGCATTCTGACACTCCAACAATGTGTTCTGCTTCAATTTGACTCATTTTACAAAGGTGCTTATTCCTGGAGTGAACATGCAGTTCTACTCAAGAGTAAGCAACTAAGCGAAATAAAGCCATGGAACGCTTATTTGCCTTTTATCTATGCATTCTGACACTCCAACAATGTGTTCTGCTTCAATTTGACTCATTTTACAAAGGTGCTTATTACTGGAGTGAACATGCAGTTCTACTCAAGAGTAAGCAACTAAGCGAAATAAAGCCATGGAACGCTTATTTGCCTTCTTTCTATGCATTCTGACACTCCAACAATGTGTTCTGCTTCAATTTGACTCATTTTACAAAGGTGCTTATTCCTGGAGTGAATATGCAGTTCTACTCAAGAGTAAGCAACTAAGCGAAATAAAGCCATGGAACGCTTATTTGCCTTCTATCTATGCATTCTGACACTCCAACAATGTGTTCTGCTTCAATTTGACTCATTTTACAAAGGTGCTTATTCCTGGAGTGAACATGCAGTTCTACTCAAGAGTAAGCAACTAAGCGAAATAAAGCCATAGAACGCTTATTTGCCTTCTATCTATGCATTCTGACACTCCAACAATGTGTTCTGCTTCAATTTGACTCATTTTACAAAGGTGCTTATTACTGGAGTGAACATGCAGTTCTACTCAAGAGTAAGCAAGTAAGCAAAATAAAGCCATGGAACGCTTATTTGCCTTCTATCTATGCATTCTGACACTCCAACAATTTGTTCTGCTTCAATTTGGCTCATTTTACAAAGATGCTTATTTCTGGAGTGAACATGCAGTTCTACTCAAGATTAAGCAACTAAGCGAAATAAAGCCATGGAACGCTTATATGCCTTCTATCTATGCATTCTGACACTCCAACAATGTGTTCTGCTTCAATTTGACTCATTTTACAAAGGTGCTTATTACTGGAGTGAACATGCAGTTCTACTCAAGAGTAAGCAACTAAGCGAAATAAAGCCATGGAACGCTTATTTCCCTTCTATCTATGCATTCTGACACTCCTAGAATGTGTTCTGCTTCAATTTGACTCATTTTACAAAGGTGCTTATTCCTGGAGTGAATATGCAGTTCTACTCAAGAGTAAGCAACTAAGCGAAATAAAGCCATGGAACGCTTATTTGCCTTTTATCTATGCATTCTGACACTCCAACAATGTGTTCTGCTTCAATTTGACTCATTTTACAAAGGTGCTTATTACTGGAGTGAACATGCAGTTCTACTCAAGAGTAAGCAGCTAAGCGAAATAAAGCCATAGAACGCTTATTTGCCTTCTATCTATGCATTCTGACACTCCAACAATGTGTTCTGCTTCAATTTGACTCATTTTGCAAAGGTGCTTATTCCTGGAGTGAACATGCAGTTCTACTCAAGAGTAAGCAACTAAGCGAAATAAAGCCATGGAACGCTTACTTTCCTTTTATCTATGCATTCTGACACTCCAACAATGTTTTCTGCTTCAATTTGACTCATTTTACAAAGGTGCTTATTCCTGGAGTGAATATGCAGTTCTACTCAAGAGTAAGCAACTACGCGAAATAAAGCCATGGAACGCTTATTTGCCTTCTATCTATGCATTCTGACACTCCAACAATGTGTTCTGCTTCAATTTGACTCATTTTACAAAGGTGCTTATTCCTGGAGTGAATATGCAGTTCTACTCAAGAGTAAGCAACTAAGCGAAATAAAGCGATGGAACGCTTATTTGCCTTCTATCTATGCATTCTGACACTCCAACAATGTGTTCTGCTTCAATTTGACTCATTTTACAAAGGTGCTTATTACTGGAGTGAACATGCAGTTCTACTCAAGAGTAAGCAACTAAGCGAAATAAAGCCATAGAACGCTTATTTGCCTTCTATCTATGCATTCTGACACTCCAACAATGTGTTCTGCTTCAATTTGACTCATTTTACAAAGGTGCTTATTACTGGAGTGAACATGCAGTTCTACTCAAGAGTAAGCAACTAAGCGAAATAAAGCCATGGAACGCTTATTTGCCTTCTATCTATGCATTCTGACACTCCAACAATGTGTTCTGCTTCAATTTGGCTCATTTTACAAAGATGCTTATTCCTGGAGTGAATATGCAGTTCTACTCAAGAGTAAGCAACTAAGCGAAATAAAGCCATGGAACGCTTATTTGCCTACTATCTATGCATTCTGACACTCCAAGAATGTGTTCTGCTTCAATTTGGCTCATTTTACAAAGATGCTTAATTCTGGAGTGAACATGCAGTTCTACTCAAGAGTAAGCAACTAAGCGAAATAAAGCCATGGAACGCTTATTTGCCTTCTATCTATGCATTCTGACACTCCAACAATTTGTTCTGCTTCAATTTGGCTCATTTTACAAAGATGCTTATTTCTGGAGTGAACATGCAGTTCTACTCAAGAGTAAGCAACTACGCGAAATAAAGCCATGGAACGCTTATATGCCTTCTATCTATGCATTCTGACACTCCAACAATGTGTTCTGCTTCAATTTGACTCATTTTACAAAGGTGCTTATTCCTGGAGTGAACATGCAGTTCTACTCAAGAGTAAGCAACTAAGCGAAATAAAGCCATGGAACGCTTATATGCCTTTTATCTATGCATTCTGACACTCCAACAATGTGTTCTGCTTCAATTTGACTCATTTTACAAAGGTGCTTATTACTGGAGTGAACATGCAGTTCTACTCAAGAGTAAGCAACTAAGCGAAATAAAGCCATGGAACGCTTATTTGCCTTCTATCTATGCATTCTGACACTCCAACAATGTGTTCTGCTTCAATCTGACTCATTTTACAAAGGTGCTTATTCCTGGAGTGAATATGCAGTTCTACTCAAGAGTAAGCAACTAAGCGAAATAAAGCCATGGAACGCTTATTTGCCTTCTATCTATGCATTCTGACACTCCAACAATGTGTTCTGCTTCAATTTGACTCATTTTACAAAGGTGCTTATTCCTGGAGTGAACATGCAGTTCTACTCAAGAGTAAGCAACTAAGCGAAATAAAGCCATAGAACGCTTATTTGCCTTCTATCTATGCATTCTGACACTCCAACAATGTGTTCTGCTTCAATTTGACTCATTTTACAAAGGTGCTTATTACTGGAGTGAACATGCAGTTCTACTCAAGAGTAAGCAAGTAAGCAAAATAAAGCCATGGAACGCTTATTTGCCTTCTATCTATGCATTCTGACACTCCAACAATTTGTTCTGCTTCAATTTGGCTCATTTTACAAAGATGCTTATTTCTGGAGTGAACATGCAGTTCTACTCAAGATTAAGCAACTAAGCGAAATAAAGCCATGGAACGCTTATATGCCTTCTATCTATGCATTCTGACACTCCAACAATGTGTTCTGCTTCAATTTGACTCATTTTACAAAGGTGCTTATTACTGGAGTGAACATGCAGTTCTACTCAAGAGTAAGCAAGTAAGCAAAATAAAGCCATGGAACGCTTATTTGCCTTCTATCTATGCATTCTGACACTCCTAGAATGTGTTCTGCTTCAATTTGACTCATTTTATAAAGGTGCTTATTCCTGGAGTGAATATGCAGTTCTACTCAAGAGTAAGCAACTAAGCGAAATAAAGCCATGGAACGCTTATTTGCCTTTTATCTATGCATTCTGACACTCCAACAATGTGTTCTGCTTCAATTTGACTCATTTTACAAAGGTGCTTATTACTGGAGTGAACATGCAGTTCTACTCAAGAGTAAGCAGCTAAGCGAAATAAAGCCATAGAACGCTTATTTGCCTTCTATCTATGCATTCTGACACTCCAACAATGTGTTCTGCTTCAATTTGACTCATTTTACAAAGGTGCTTATTCCTGGAGTGAATATGCAGTTCTACTCAAGAGTAAGCAACTAAGCGAAATAAAGCCATGGAACGCTTATTTGCCTTTTATCTATGCATTCTGACACTCCAACAATGTGTTCTGCTTCAATTTGACTCATTTTGCAAAGGTGCTTATTCCTGGAGTGAACATGCAGTTCTACTCAAGAGTAAGCAACTAAGCGAAATAAAGCCATGGGACGCTTATTTTCCTTCTATCTATGCATTCTGAGACTCCAACAATGTGTTCTGCTTCAATTTGACTCATTTTACAAAGGTGCTTATTCCTGGAGTGAACATGCAGTTCTACTCAAGAGTAAGCAACTAAGCGAAATAAAGCCATAGAACGCTTATTTGCCTTCTATCTATGCATTCTGACACTCCAACAATGTGTTCTGCTTCAATTTGACTCATTTTACAAAGGTGCTTATTCCTGGAGTGAACATGCAGTTCTACTCAAGAGTAAGCAACTAAGCGAAATAAAGCGATGGAACGCTTATTTGCCTTCTATCTATGCATTCTGACACTCCAAGAATGTGTTCTGCTTCAATTTGGCTCATTTTACAAAGGTGCTTTTTACTGGAGTGAACATGCAGTTCTACTCAAGAGTAAGCAAGTAAGCGAAATAAAGCCATGGAACGCTTATATGCCTTCTATCTATGCATTCTGACACTCCAACAATGTGTTCTGCTTCAATTTGACTCATTTTACAAAGGTGCTTATTACTGGAGTGAACATGCAGTTCTACTCAAGAGTAAGCAACTAAGCGAAATAAAGCCATAGAACGCTTATATGCCTTCTGTCTATGCATTCTGACACTCCGAGAATGTGTTCTGCTTCAATTTGACTCATTTTACAAAGGTGCTTATTCCTGAATATGCAGTTCTACTCAAGAGTAAGCAACTAAGCGAAATAAAGCCATGGAACGCTTATTTGCCTTCTATCTATGCATTCTGACACTCCAACAATGTGTTCTGCTTCAATTTGACTCATTTTACAAAGGTGCTTATTACTGGAGTGAACATGCAGTTCTACTCAAGAGTAAGCAACTAAGCGAAATAAAGCCATGGAACGCTTATTTGCCTTCTATCTATGCATTCTGACACTCCAACAATGTGTTCTGCTTCAATTTGGCTCATTTTACAAAGATGCTTATTCCTGGAGTGAATATGCAGTTCTACTCAAGAGTAAGCAACTAAGCGAAATAAAGCCATGGAACGCTTATTTGCCTACTATCTATGCATTCTGACACTCCAAGAATGTGTTCTGCTTCAATTTGGCTCATTTTACAAAGATGCTTAATTCTGGAGTGAACATGCAGTTCTACTCAAGAGTAAGCAACTAAGCGAAATAAAGCCATGGAACGCTTATTTGCCTTCTATCTATGCATTCTGACACTCCAACAATTTGTTCTGCTTCAATTTGGCTCATTTTACAAAGATGCTTATTTCTGGAGTGAACATGCAGTTCTACTCAAGAGTAAGCAACTACGCGAAATAAAGCCATGGAACGCTTATATGCCTTCTATCTATGCATTCTGACACTCCAACAATGTGTTCTGCTTCAATTTGACTCATTTTACAAAGGTGCTTATTCCTGGAGTGAACATGCAGTTCTACTCAAGAGTAAGCAACTAAGCGAAATAAAGCCATGGAACGCTTATTTGCCTTTTATCTATGCATTCTGACACTCCAACAATGTGTTCTGCTTCAATTTGACTCATTTTACAAAGGTGCTTATTACTGGAGTGAACATGCAGTTCTACTCAAGAGTAAGCAACTAAGCGAAATAAAGCCATGGAACGCTTATTTGCCTTCTATCTATGCATTCTGACACTCCAACAATGTGTTCTGCTTCAATCTGACTCATTTTACAAAGGTGCTTATTCCTGGAGTGAATATGCAGTTCTACTCAAGAGAAACCAACTAAGCGAAATAAAGCCATGGAACGCTTATTTGCCTTCTATCTATGCATTCTGACACTCCAACAATGTGTTCTGCTTCAATTTGACTCATTTTACAAAGGTGCTTATTCCTGGAGTGAACATGCAGTTCTACTCAAGAGTAAGCAACTAAGCGAAATAAAGCCATAGAACGCTTATTTGCCTTCTATCTATGCATTCTGACACTCCAACAATGTGTTCTGCTTCAATTTGACTCATTTTACAAAGGTGCTTATTACTGGAGTGAACATGCAGTTCTACTCAAGAGTAAGCAAGTAAGCAAAATAAAGCCATGGAACGCTTATTTGCCTTCTATCTATGCATTCTGACACTCCAACAATTTGTTCTGCTTCAATTTGGCTCATTTTACAAAGATGCTTATTTCTGGAGTGAACATGCAGTTCTACTCAAGATTAAGCAACTAAGCGAAATAAAGCCATGGAACGCTTATATGCCTTCTATCTATGCATTCTGACACTCCAACAATGTGTTCTGCTTCAATTTGACTCATTTTACAAAGGTGCTTATTACTGGAGTGAACATGCAGTTCTACTCAAGAGTAAGCAACTAAGCGAATTAAAGCCATGGAACGCTTATTTGCCTTCTATCTATGCATTCTGACACTCCTAGAATGTGTTCTGCTTCAATTTGACTCATTTTATAAAGGTGCTTATTCCTGGAGTGAATATGCAGTTCTACTCAAGAGTAAGCAACTAAGCGAAATAAAGCCATGGAACGCTTATTTGCCTTTTATCTATGCATTCTGACACTCCAACAATGTGTTCTGCTTCAATTTGACTCATTTTACAAAGGTGCTTATTACTGGAGTGAACATGCAGTTCTACTCAAGAGTAAGCAGCTAAGCGAAATAAAGCCATAGAACGCTTATTTGCCTTCTATCTATGCATTCTGACACTCCAACAATGTGTTCTGCTTCAATTTGACTCATTTTACAAAGGTGCTTATTCCTGGAGTGAATATGCAGTTCTACTCAAGAGTAAGCAACTAAGCGAAATAAAGCCATGGAACGCTTATTTGCCTTTTATCTATGCATTCTGACACTCCAACAATGTGTTCTGCTTCAATTTGACTCATTTTGCAAAGGTGCTTATTCCTGGAGTGAACATGCAGTTCTACTCAAGAGTAAGCAACTAAGCGAAATAAAGCCATGGGACGCTTATTTTCCTTCTATCTATGCATTCTGAGACTCCAACAATGTGTTCTGCTTCAATTTGACTCATTTTACAAAGGTGCTTATTCCTGGAGTGAACATGCAGTTCTACTCAAGAGTAAGCAACTAAGCGAAATAAAGCCATAGAACGCTTATTTGCCTTCTATCTATGCATTCTGACACTCCAACAATGTGTTCTGCTTCAATTTGACTCATTTTACAAAGGTGCTTATTCCTGGAGTGAACATGCAGTTCTACTCAAGAGTAAGCAACTAAGCGAAATAAAGCGATGGAACGCTTATTTGCCTTCTATCTATGCATTCTGACACTCCAAGAATGTGTTCTGCTTCAATTTGGCTCATTTTACAAAGGTGCTTTTTACTGGAGTGAACATGCAGTTCTACTCAAGAGTAAGCAAGTAAGCGAAATAAAGCCATGGAACGCTTATATGCCTTCTATCTATGCATTCTGACACTCCAACAATGTGTTCTGCTTCAATTTGACTCATTTTACAAAGGTGCTTATTACTGGAGTGAACATGCAGTTCTACTCAAGAGTAAGCAACTAAGCGAAATAAAGCCATAGAACGCTTATATGCCTTCTGTCTATGCATTCTGACACTCCGAGAATGTGTTCTGCTTCAATTTGACTCATTTTACAAAGGTGCTTATTCCTGAATATGCAGTTCTACTCAAGAGTAAGCAACTAAGCGAAATAAAGCCATGGAACGCTTATTTGCCTTCTATCTATGCATTCTGACACTCCAACAATGTGTTCTGCTTCAATTTGACTCATTTTACAAAGGTGCTTATTCCTGGAGTGAATATGCAGTTCTACTCAAGAGTAAGCAACTAAGCGAAATAAAGCCATGGAACGCTTATTTGCCTTCTATCTATGCATTCTGACACTCCAACAATGTGTTCTGCTTCAATTTGACTCATTTTACAAAGGTGCTTATTCCTGGAGTGAACATGCAGTTCTACTCAAGAGTAAGCAACTAAGCGAAATAAAGCCATGGAACGCTTATTTGCCTTTTATCTATGCATTCTGACACTCCAACAATGTGTTCTGCTTCAATTTGACTCATTTTACAAAGGTGCTTATTACTGGAGTGAACATGCAGTTCTACTCAAGAGTAAGCAACTAAGCGAAATAAAGCCATGGAACGCTTATTTGCCTTCTATCTATGCATTCTGACACTCCAAGAATGTGTTCTGCTTCAATTTGGCTCATTTTACAAAGATGCTTATTCCTGGAGTGAATATGCAGTTCTATTCAAGAGTAAGCAACTAAGCGAAATAAAGCCATGGAACGCTTATTTGCCTTCTATCTATGCATTCTGACACTCCAAGAATGTGTTCTGCTTCAATTTGGCTCATTATACAAAGATGCTTATTTCTGGAGTGAACATGCAGTTCTACTCAAGAGTAAGCAAGTAAGCAAAATAAAGCCATGGAACGCTTATTTGCCTTCTATCTATGCATTCTGACACTCCAACAATTTGTTCTGCTTCAATTTGGCTCATTTTACAAAGATGCTTATTTCTGGAGTGAACATGCAGTTCTACTGAAGATTAAGCAACTAAGCGAAATAAAGCCATGGAACGCTTATATGCCTTCTATCTATGCATTCTGACACTCCAACAATGTGTTCTGCTTCAATTTGACTCATTTTACAAAGGTGCTTATTACTGGAGTGAACATGCAGTTCTACTCAAGAGTAAGCAACTAAGCGAAATAAAGCCATGGAACGCTTATTTGCCTTCTATCTATGCATTCTGACACTCCTAGAATGTGTTCTGCTTCAATTTCACTCATTTTACAAAGGTGCTTATTCCTGGAGTGAATATGCAGTTCTACTCAAGAGTAAGCAACTAAGCGAAATAAAGCCATGGAACGCTTATTTGCCTTTTATCTATGCATTCTGACACTCCAACAATGTGTTCTGCTTCAATTTGACTCATTTTACAAAGGTGCTTATTCCTGGAGTGAACATGCAGTTCTACTCAAGAGTAAGCAGCTAAGCGAAATAAAGCCATAGAACGCTTATTTGCCTTCTATCTATGCATTCTGACACTCCAACAATGTGTTCTGCTTCAATTTGACTCATTTTGCAAAGGTGCTTATTCCTGGAGTGAACATGCAGTTCTACTCAAGAGTAAGCAACTAAGCGACATAAAGCCATGGAACGCTTACTTTCCTTTTATCTATGCATTCTGACACTCCAACAATGTGTTCTGCTTCAATTTGACTCATTTTACAAAGGTGCTTATTCCTGGAGTGAACATGCAGTTCTACTCAAGAGTAAGCAACTAAGCGAAATAAAGCCATGGAACGCTTATTTGCCTTTTATCTATGCATTCTGACACTCCAACAATGTGTTCTGCTTCAATTTGACTCATTTTACAAAGGTGCTTATTACTGGAGTGAACATGCAGTTCTACTCAAGAGTAAGCAACTAAGCGAAATAAAGCCATGGAACGCTTATTTGCCTTCTATCTATGCATTCTGACACTCCAACAATGTGTTCTGCTTCAATCTGACTCATTTTACAAAGGTGCTTATTCCTGGAGTGAATATGCAGTTCTACTCAAGAGTAAGCAACTAAGCGAAATAAAGCCATGGAACGCTTATTTGCCTTCTATCTATGCATTCTGACACTCCAACAATGTGTTCTGCTTCAATTTGACTCATTTTACAAAGGTGCTTATTCCTGGAGTGAACATGCAGTTCTACTCAAGAGTAAGCAACTAAGCGAAATAAAGCCATAGAACGCTTATTTGCCTTCTATCTATGCATTCTGACACTCCAACAATGTGTTCTGCTTCAATTTGACTCATTTTACAAAGGTGCTTATTACTGGAGTGAACATGCAGTTCTACTCAAGAGTAAGCAAGTAAGCAAAATAAAGCCATGGAACGCTTATTTGCCTTCTATCTATGCATTCTGACACTCCAACAATTTGTTCTGCTTCAATTTGGCTCATTTTACAAAGATGCTTATTTCTGGAGTGAACATGCAGTTCTACTCAAGATTAAGCAACTAAGCGAAATAAAGCCATGGAACGCTTATATGCCTTCTATCTATGCATTCTGACACTCCAACAATGTGTTCTGCTTCAATTTGACTCATTTTACAAAGGTGCTTATTACTGGAGTGAACATGCAGTTCTACTCAAGAGTAAGCAACTAAGCGAATTAAAGCCATGGAACGCTTATTTGCCTTCTATCTATGCATTCTGACACTCCTAGAATGTGTTCTGCTTCAATTTGACTCATTTTATAAAGGTGCTTATTCCTGGAGTGAATATGCAGTTCTACTCAAGAGTAAGCAACTAAGCGAAATAAAGCCATGGAACGCTTATTTGCCTTTTATCTATGCATTCTGACACTCCAACAATGTGTTCTGCTTCAATTTGACTCATTTTACAAAGGTGCTTATTACTGGAGTGAACATGCAGTTCTACTCAAGAGTAAGCAGCTAAGCGAAATAAAGCCATAGAACGCTTATTTGCCTTCTATCTATGCATTCTGACACTCCAACAATGTGTTCTGCTTCAATTTGACTCATTTTACAAAGGTGCTTATTCCTGGAGTGAATATGCAGTTCTACTCAAGAGTAAGCAACTAAGCGAAATAAAGCCATGGAACGCTTATTTGCCTTTTATCTATGCATTCTGACACTCCAACAATGTGTTCTGCTTCAATTTGACTCATTTTGCAAAGGTGCTTATTCCTGGAGTGAACATGCAGTTCTACTCAAGAGTAAGCAACTAAGCGAAATAAAGCCATGGGACGCTTATTTTCCTTCTATCTATGCATTCTGAGACTCCAACAATGTGTTCTGCTTCAATTTGACTCATTTTACAAAGGTGCTTATTCCTGGAGTGAACATGCAGTTCTACTCAAGAGTAAGCAACTAAGCGAAATAAAGCCATAGAACGCTTATTTGCCTTCTATCTATGCATTCTGACACTCCAACAATGTGTTCTGCTTCAATTTGACTCATTTTACAAAGGTGCTTATTCCTGGAGTGAACATGCAGTTCTACTCAAGAGTAAGCAACTAAGCGAAATAAAGCGATGGAACGCTTATTTGCCTTCTATCTATGCATTCTGACACTCCAAGAATGTGTTCTGCTTCAATTTGGCTCATTTTACAAAGGTGCTTTTTACTGGAGTGAACATGCAGTTCTACTCAAGAGTAAGCAAGTAAGCGAAATAAAGCCATGGAACGCTTATATGCCTTCTATCTATGCATTCTGACACTCCAACAATGTGTTCTGCTTCAATTTGACTCATTTTACAAAGGTGCTTATTACTGGAGTGAACATGCAGTTCTACTCAAGAGTAAGCAACTAAGCGAAATAAAGCCATAGAACGCTTATATGCCTTCTGTCTATGCATTCTGACACTCCGAGAATGTGTTCTGCTTCAATTTGACTCATTTTACAAAGGTGCTTATTCCTGAATATGCAGTTCTACTCAAGAGTAAGCAACTAAGCGAAATAAAGCCATGGAACGCTTATTTGCCTTCTATCTATGCATTCTGACACTCCAACAATGTGTTCTGCTTCAATTTGACTCATTTTACAAAGGTGCTTATTCCTGGAGTGAATATGCAGTTCTACTCAAGAGTAAGCAACTAAGCGAAATAAAGCCATGGAACGCTTATTTGCCTTCTATCTATGCATTCTGACACTCCAACAATGTGTTCTGCTTCAATTTGACTCATTTTACAAAGGTGCTTATTCCTGGAGTGAACATGCAGTTCTACTCAAGAGTAAGCAACTAAGCGAAATAAAGCCATGGAACGCTTATTTGCCTTTTATCTATGCATTCTGACACTCCAACAATGTGTTCTGCTTCAATTTGACTCATTTTACAAAGGTGCTTATTACTGGAGTGAACATGCAGTTCTACTCAAGAGTAAGCAACTAAGCGAAATAAAGCCATGGAACGCTTATTTGCCTTCTATCTATGCATTCTGACACTCCAAGAATGTGTTCTGCTTCAATTTGGCTCATTTTACAAAGATGCTTATTCCTGGAGTGAATATGCAGTTCTATTCAAGAGTAAGCAACTAAGCGAAATAAAGCCATGGAACGCTTATTTGCCTTCTATCTATGCATTCTGACACTCCAAGAATGTGTTCTGCTTCAATTTGGCTCATTATACAAAGATGCTTATTTCTGGAGTGAACATGCAGTTCTACTCAAGAGTAAGCAAGTAAGCAAAATAAAGCCATGGAACGCTTATTTGCCTTCTATCTATGCATTCTGACACTCCAACAATTTGTTCTGCTTCAATTTGGCTCATTTTACAAAGATGCTTATTTCTGGAGTGAACATGCAGTTCTACTGAAGATTAAGCAACTAAGCGAAATAAAGCCATGGAACGCTTATATGCCTTCTATCTATGCATTCTGACACTCCAACAATGTGTTCTGCTTCAATTTGACTCATTTTACAAAGGTGCTTATTACTGGAGTGAACATGCAGTTCTACTCAAGAGTAAGCAACTAAGCGAAATAAAGCCATGGAACGCTTATTTGCCTTCTATCTATGCATTCTGACACTCCTAGAATGTGTTCTGCTTCAATTTGACTCATTTTACAAAGGTGCTTATTCCTGGAGTGAATATGCAGTTCTACTCAAGAGTAAGCAACTAAGCGAAATAAAGCCATGGAACGCTTATTTGCCTTTTATCTATGCATTCTGACACTCCAACAATGTGTTCTGCTTCAATTTGACTCATTTTACAAAGGTGCTTATTCCTGGAGTGAACATGCAGTTCTACTCAAGAGTAAGCAGCTAAGCGAAATAAAGCCATAGAACGCTTATTTGCCTTCTATCTATGCATTCTGACACTCCAACAATGTGTTCTGCTTCAATTTGACTCATTTTGCAAAGGTGCTTATTCCTGGAGTGAACATGCAGTTCTACTCAAGAGTAAGCAACTAAGCGACATAAAGCCATGGAACGCTTACTTTCCTTTTATCTATGCATTCTGACACTCCAACAATGTTTTCTGCTTCAATTTGACTCATTTTACAAAGGTGCTTATTCCTGGAGTGAATATGCAGTTCTACTCAAGAGTAAGCAACTACGCGAAATAAAGCCATGGAACGCTTATTTGCCTTCTATCTATGCATTCTGACACTCCAACAATGTGTTCTGCTTCAATTTGACTCATTTTACAAAGGTGCTTATTCCTGGAGTGAATATGCAGTTCTACTCAAGAGTAAGCAACTAAGCGAAATAAAGCGATGGAACGCTTATTTGCCTTCTATCTATGCATTCTGACACTCCAACAATGTGTTCTGCTTCAATTTGACTCATTTTACAAAGGTGCTTATTCCTGGAGTGAACATGCAGTTCTACTCAAGAGTAAGCAACTAAGCGAAATAAAGCCATAGAACGCTTATTTGCCTTCTATCTATGCATTCTGACACTCCAACAATGTGTTCTGCTTCAATTTGACTCATTTTACAAAGGTGCTTATTACTGGAGTGAACATGCAGTTCTACTCAAGAGTAAGCAACTAAGCGAAATAAAGCCATGGAACGCTTATTTGCCTTCTATCTATGCATTCTGACACTCCAACAATGTGTTCTGCTTCAATTTGGCTCATTTTACAAAGATGCTTATTCCTGGAGTGAATATGCAGTTCTACTCCAGAGTAAGCAACTAAGCGAAATAAAGCCCTGGAACGCTTATTTGCCTTCTATCTATGCATTCTGACACTCCAAGAATGTGTTCTGCTTCAATTTGGCTCATTTTACAAAGATGCTTATTTCTGGAGTGAACATGCAGTACTACTCAAGAGTAAGCAAGTAAGCGAAATAAAGCCATGGAACGCTTATTTGCCTTCTATCTATGCATTCTGACACTCCAACAATTTGTTCTGCTTCAATTTGGCTCATTTTACAAAGATGCTTAATTCTGGAGTGAACATGCAGTTCTACTCAAGAGTAAGCAACTAAGCGAAATAAAGCCATGGAACGCTTATTTGCCTTCTATCTATGCATTCTGACACTCCAACAATTTGTTCTGCTTCAATTTGGCTCATTTTACAAAGATGCTTATTTCTGGAGTGAACATGCAGTTCTACTCAAGAGTAAGCAACTACGCGAAATAAAGCCATGGAACGCTTATATGCCTTCTATCTATGCATTCTGACACTCCAACAATGTGTTCTGCTTCAATTTGACTCATTTTGCAAAGGTGCTTATTCCTGGAGTGAACATGCAGTTCTACTCAAGAGTAAGCAACTAAGCGACATAAAGCCATGGAACGCTTACTTTCCTTTTATCTATGCATTCTGACACTCCAACAATGTTTTCTGCTTCAATTTGACTCATTTTACAAAGGTGCTTATTCCTGGAGTGAATATGCAGTTCTACTCAAGAGTAAGCAACTACGCGAAATAAAGCCATGGAACGCTTATTTGCCTTCTATCTATGCATTCTGACACTCCAACAATGTGTTCTGCTTCAATTTGACTCATTTTACAAAGGTGCTTATTCCTGGAGTGAATATGCAGTTCTACTCAAGAGTAAGCAACTAAGCGAAATAAAGCGATGGAACGCTTATTTGCCTTCTATCTATGCATTCTGACACTCCAACAATGTGTTCTGCTTCAATTTGACTCATTTTACAAAGGTGCTTATTCCTGGAGTGAACATGCAGTTCTACTCAAGAGTAAGCAACTAAGCGAAATAAAGCCATAGAACGCTTATTTGCCTTCTATCTATGCATTCTGACACTCCAACAATGTGTTCTGCTTCAATTTGACTCATTTTACAAAGGTGCTTATTACTGGAGTGAACATGCAGTTCTACTCAAGAGTAAGCAACTAAGCGAAATAAAGCCATGGAACGCTTATTTGCCTTCTATCTATGCATTCTGACACTCCAACAATGTGTTCTGCTTCAATTTGGCTCATTTTACAAAGATGCTTATTCCTGGAGTGAATATGCAGTTCTACTCCAGAGTAAGCAACTAAGCGAAATAAAGCCCTGGAACGCTTATTTGCCTTCTATCTATGCATTCTGACACTCCAAGAATGTGTTCTGCTTCAATTTGGCTCATTTTACAAAGATGCTTATTTCTGGAGTGAACATGCAGTACTACTCAAGAGTAAGCAAGTAAGCGAAATAAAGCCATGGAACGCTTATTTGCCTTCTATCTATGCATTCTGACACTCCAACAATTTGTTCTGCTTCAATTTGGCTCATTTTACAAAGATGCTTATTTCTGGAGTGAACATGCAGTTCTACTCAAGAGTAAGCAACTACGCGAAATAAAGCCATGGAACGCTTATATGCCTTTTATCTATGCATTCTGACACTCCAACAATGTGTTCTGCTTCAATTTGACTCATTTTACAAAGGTGCTTATTACTGGAGTGAACATGCAGTTCTACTCAAGAGTAAGCAACTAAGCGAAATAAAGCCATGGAACGCTTATTTGCCTTCTATCTATGCATTCTGACACTCCAACAATGTGTTCTGCTTCAATTTGACTCATTTTACAAAGGTGCTTATTCCTGGAGTGAATATGCAGTTCTACTCAAGAGTAAGCAACTAAGCGAAATAAAGCCATGGAACGCTTATTTGCCTTCTATCTATGCATTCTGACACTCCAACAATGTGTTCTGCTTCAATTTGACTCATTTTACAAAGGTGCTTATTCCTGGAGTGAACATGCAGTTCTACTCAAGAGTAAGCAACTAAGCGAAATAAAGCCATAGAACGCTTATTTGCCTTCTATCTATGCATTCTGACACTCCAACAATGTGTTCTGCTTCAATTTGACTCATTTTACAAAGGTGCTTATTACTGGAGTGAACATGCAGTTCTACTCAAGAGTAAGCAAGTAAGCAAAATAAAGCCATGGAACGCTTATTTGCCTTCTATCTATGCATTCTGACACTCCAACAATTTGTTCTGCTTCAATTTGGCTCATTTTACAAAGATGCTTATTTCTGGAGTGAACATGCAGTTCTACTCAAGATTAAGCAACTAAGCGAAATAAAGCCATGGAACGCTTATATGCCTTCTATCTATGCATTCTGACACTCCAACAATGTGTTCTGCTTCAATTTGACTCATTTTACAAAGGTGCTTATTACTGGAGTGAACATGCAGTTCTACTCAAGAGTAAGCAACTAAGCGAAATAAAGCCATGGAACGCTTATTTGCCTTCTATCTATGCATTCTGACACTCCTAGAATGTGTTCTGCTTCAATTTGACTCATTTTACAAAGGTGCTTATTCCTGGAGTGAATATGCAGTTCTACTCAAGAGTAAGCAACTAAGCGAAATAAAGCCATGGAACGCTTATTTGCCTTTTATCTATGCATTCTGACACTCCAACAATGTGTTCTGCTTCAATTTGACTCATTTTACAAAGGTGCTTATTACTGGAGTGAACATGCAGTTCTACTCAAGAGTAAGCAGCTAAGCGAAATAAAGCCATAGAACGCTTATTTGCCTTCTATCTATGCATTCTGACACTCCAACAATGTGTTCTGCTTCAATTTGACTCATTTTGCAAAGGTGCTTATTCCTGGAGTGAACATGCAGTTCTACTCAAGAGTAAGCAACTAAGCGAAATAAAGCCATGGAACACTTACTTTCCTTTTATCTATGCATTCTGACACTCCAACAATCTTTTCTGCTTCAATTTGACTCATTTTACAAAGGTGCTTATTCCTGGAGTGAATATGCAGTTCTACTCAAGAGTAAGCAACTACGCGAAATAAAGCCATGGAACGCTTATTTGCCTTCTATCTATGCATTCTGACACTCCAACAATGTGTTCTGCTTCAATTTGACTCATTTTACAAAGGTGCTTATTCCTGGAGTGAATATGCAGTTCTACTCAAGAGTAAGCAACTAAGCGAAATAAAGCGATGGAACGCTTATTTGCCTTCTATCTATGCATTCTGACACTCCAACAATGTGTTCTGCTTCAATTTGACTCATTTTACAAAGGTGCTTATTCCTGGAGTGAACATGCAGTTCTACTCAAGAGTAAGCAACTAAGCGAAATAAAGCCATAGAACGCTTATTTGCCTTCTATCTATGCATTCTGACACTCCAACAATGTGTTCTGCTTCAATTTGACTCATTTTACAAAGGTGCTTATTCCTGGAGTGAACATGCAGTTCTACTCAAGAGTAAGCAACTAAGCGAAATAAAGCCATGGAACGCTTATTTGCCTTCTATCTATGCATTCTGACACTCCAAGAATGTGTTCTGCTTCAATTTGGCTCATTTTACAAAGATGCTTAATTCTGGAGTGAACATGCAGTTCTACTCAAGAGTAAGCAACTAAGCGAAATAAAGCCATGGAACGCTTATTTGCCTTCTATCTATGCATTCTGACACTCCAACAATTTGTTCTGCTTCAATTTGGCTCATTTTACAAAGATGCTTATTTCTGGAGTGAACATGCAGTTCTACTCAAGAGTAAGCAACTACGCGAAATAAAGCCATGGAACGCTTATATGCCTTCTATCTATGCATTCTGACACTCCAACAATGTGTTCTGCTTCAATTTGACTCATTTTACAAAGGTGCTTATTCCTGGAGTGAACATGCAGTTCTACTCAAGAGTAAGCAACTAAGCGAAATAAAGCCATGGAACGCTTATTTGCCTTTTATCTATGCATTCTGACACTCCAACAATGTGTTCTGCTTCAATTTGACTCATTTTACAAAGGTGCTTATTACTGGAGTGAACATGCAGTTCTACTCAAGAGTAAGCAACTAAGCGAAATAAAGCCATGGAACGCTTATTTGCCTTCTATCTATGCATTCTGACACTCCAACAATGTGTTCTGCTTCAATCTGACTCATTTTACAAAGGTGCTTATTCCTGGAGTGAATATGCAGTTCTACTCAAGAGTAAGCAACTAAGCGAAATAAAGCCATGGAACGCTTATTTGCCTTCTATCTATGCATTCTGACACTCCAACAATGTGTTCTGCTTCAATTTGACTCATTTTACAAAGGTGCTTATTCCTGGAGTGAACATGCAGTTCTACTCAAGAGTAAGCAACTAAGCGAAATAAAGCCATAGAACGCTTATTTGCCTTCTATCTATGCATTCTGACACTCCAACAATGTGTTCTGCTTCAATTTGACTCATTTTACAAAGGTGCTTATTACTGGAGTGAACATGCAGTTCTACTCAAGAGTAAGCAAGTAAGCAAAATAAAGCCATGGAACGCTTATTTGCCTTCTATCTATGCATTCTGACACTCCAACAATTTGTTCTGCTTCAATTTGGCTCATTTTACAAAGATGCTTATTTCTGGAGTGAACATGCAGTTCTACTCAAGATTAAGCAACTAAGCGAAATAAAGCCATGGAACGCTTATATGCCTTCTATCTATGCATTCTGACACTCCAACAATGTGTTCTGCTTCAATTTGACTCATTTTACAAAGGTGCTTATTACTGGAGTGAACATGCAGTTCTACTCAAGAGTAAGCAACTAAGCGAATTAAAGCCATGGAACGCTTATTTGCCTTCTATCTATGCATTCTGACACTCCTAGAATGTGTTCTGCTTCAATTTGACTCATTTTACAAAGGTGCTTATTCCTGGAGTGAATATGCAGTTCTACTCAAGAGTAAGCAACTAAGCGAAATAAAGCCATGGAACGCTTATTTGCCTTTTATCTATGCATTCTGACACTCCAACAATGTGTTCTGCTTCAATTTGACTCATTTTACAAAGGTGCTTATTACTGGAGTGAACATGCAGTTCTACTCAAGAGTAAGCAGCTAAGCGAAATAAAGCCATAGAACGCTTATTTGCCTTCTATCTATGCATTCTGACACTCCAACAATGTGTTCTGCTTCAATTTGACTCATTTTGCAAAGGTGCTTATTCCTGGAGTGAACATGCAGTTCTACTCAAGAGTAAGCAACTAAGCGAAATAAAGCCATGGAACGCTTACTTTCCTTTTATCTATGCATTCTGACACTCCAACAATGTTTTCTGCTTCAATTTGACTCATTTTACAAAGGTGCTTATTCCTGGAGTGAATATGCAGTTCTACTCAAGAGTAAGCAACTACGCGAAATAAAGCCATGGAACGCTTATTTGCCTTCTATCTATGCATTCTGACACTCCAACAATGTGTTCTGCTTCAATTTGACTCATTTTACAAAGGTGCTTATTCCTGGAGTGAATATGCAGTTCTACTCAAGAGTAAGCAACTAAGCGAAATAAAGCGATGGAACGCTTATTTGCCTTCTATCTATGCATTCTGACACTCCAACAATGTGTTCTGCTTCAATTTGACTCATTTTACAAAGATGCTTAATTCTGGAGTGAACATGCAGTTCTACTCAAGAGTAAGCAACTAAGCGAAATAAAGCCATGGAACGCTTATTTGCCTTCTATCTATGCATTCTGACACTCCAACAATTTGTTCTGCTTCAATTTGGCTCATTTTACAAAGATGCTTATTTCTGGAGTGAACATGCAGTTCTACTCAAGAGTAAGCAACTACGCGAAATAAAGCCATGGAACGCTTATATGCCTTCTATCTATGCATTCTGACACTCCAACAATGTGTTCTGCTTCAATTTGACTCATTTTACAAAGGTGCTTATTCCTGGAGTGAACATGCAGTTCTACTCAAGAGTAAGCAACTAAGCGAAATAAAGCCATGGAACGCTTATTTGCCTTTTATCTATGCATTCTGACACTCCAACAATGTGTTCTGCTTCAATTTGACTCATTTTACAAAGGTGCTTATTACTGGAGTGAACATGCAGTTCTACTCAAGAGTAAGCAACTAAGCGAAATAAAGCCATGGAACGCTTATTTGCCTTCTATCTATGCATTCTGACACTCCAACAATGTGTTCTGCTTCAATCTGACTCATTTTACAAAGGTGCTTATTCCTGGAGTGAATATGCAGTTCTACTCAAGAGTAAGCAACTAAGCGAAATAAAGCCATGGAACGCTTATTTGCCTTCTATCTATGCATTCTGACACTCCAACAATGTGTTCTGCTTCAATTTGACTCATTTTACAAAGGTGCTTATTCCTGGAGTGAACATGCAGTTCTACTCAAGAGTAAGCAACTAAGCGAAATAAAGCCATAGAACGCTTATTTGCCTTCTATCTATGCATTCTGACACTCCAACAATGTGTTCTGCTTCAATTTGACTCATTTTACAAAGGTGCTTATTACTGGAGTGAACATGCAGTTCTACTCAAGAGTAAGCAAGTAAGCAAAATAAAGCCATGGAACGCTTATTTGCCTTCTATCTATGCATTCTGACACTCCAACAATTTGTTCTGCTTCAATTTGGCTCATTTTACAAAGATGCTTATTTCTGGAGTGAACATGCAGTTCTACTCAAGATTAAGCAACTAAGCGAAATAAAGCCATGGAACGCTTATATGCCTTCTATCTATGCATTCTGACACTCCAACAATGTGTTCTGCTTCAATTTGACTCATTTTACAAAGGTGCTTATTACTGGAGTGAACATGCAGTTCTACTCAAGAGTAAGCAACTAAGCGAATTAAAGCCATGGAACGCTTATTTGCCTTCTATCTATGCATTCTGACACTCCTAGAATGTGTTCTGCTTCAATTTGACTCATTTTACAAAGGTGCTTATTCCTGGAGTGAATATGCAGTTCTACTCAAGAGTAAGCAACTAAGCGAAATAAAGCCATGGAACGCTTATTTGCCTTTTATCTATGCATTCTGACACTCCAACAATGTGTTCTGCTTCAATTTGACTCATTTTACAAAGGTGCTTATTACTGGAGTGAACATGCAGTTCTACTCAAGAGTAAGCAGCTAAGCGAAATAAAGCCATAGAACGCTTATTTGCCTTCTATCTATGCATTCTGACACTCCAACAATGTGTTCTGCTTCAATTTGACTCATTTTGCAAAGGTGCTTATTCCTGGAGTGAACATGCAGTTCTACTCAAGAGTAAGCAACTAAGCGAAATAAAGCCATGGAACGCTTACTTTCCTTTTATCTATGCATTCTGACACTCCAACAATGTTTTCTGCTTCAATTTGACTCATTTTACAAAGGTGCTTATTCCTGGAGTGAATATGCAGTTCTACTCAAGAGTAAGCAACTACGCGAAATAAAGCCATGGAACGCTTATTTGCCTTCTATCTATGCATTCTGACACTCCAACAATGTGTTCTGCTTCAATTTGACTCATTTTACAAAGGTGCTTATTCCTGGAGTGAATATGCAGTTCTACTCAAGAGTAAGCAACTAAGCGAAATAAAGCGATGGAACGCTTATTTGCCTTCTATCTATGCATTCTGACACTCCAACAATGTGTTCTGCTTCAATTTGACTCATTTTACAAAGGTGCTTATTCCTGGAGTGAACATGCAGTTCTACTCAAGAGTAAGCAACTAAGCGAAATAAAGCCATAGAACGCTTATTTGCCTTCTATCTATGCATTCTGACACTCCAACAATGTGTTCTGCTTCAATTTGACTCATTTTACAAAGGTGCTTATTACTGGAGTGAACATGCAGTTCTACTCAAGAGTAAGCAACTAAGCGAAATAAAGCCATGGAACGCTTATTTGCCTTCTATCTATGCATTCTGACACTCCAACAATGTGTTCTGCTTCAATTTGGCTCATTTTACAAAGATGCTTATTCCTGGAGTGAATATGCAATTCTACTCAAGAGTAAGCAACTAAGCGAAATAAAGCCATGGAACGCTTATTTGCCTTCTATCTATGCATTCTGACACTCCAAGAATGTGTTCTGCTTCAATTTGGCTCATTTTACAAAGATCCTTATTTCTGGAGTGAACATGCAGTACTACTCAAGAGTAAGCAAGTAAGCGAAATAAAGCCATGGAACGCTTATTTGCCTTCTATCTATGCATTCTGACACTCCAACAATTTGTTCTGCTTCAATTTGGCTCATTTTACAAAGATGCTTAATTCTGGAGTGAACATGCAGTTCTACTCAAGAGTAAGCAACTAAGCGAAATAAAGCCATGGAACGCTTATTTGCCTTCTATCTATGCATTCTGACACTCCTAGAATGTGTTCTGCTTCAATTTGACTCATTTTACAAAGGTGCTTATTCCTGGAGTGAATATGCAGTTCTACTCAAGAGTAAGCAACTAAGCGAAATAAAGCCATGGAACGCTTATTTTCCTTCTATCTATGCATTCTGACACTCCGAGAATGTGTTCTGCTTCAATTTGACACATTTTACTAAGGTAATTATTCCTGGAGTGAATATGCAGTTCTACTCAAGAGTAAGCAACTAAGCGAAATAAAGCCAGGGAACGTTTATTTGCCTTCTATCTATGCATTCTGACACACCTAGAATGTGTTCTGCTTCAATTTGTCTCATTTTACAAAGGTGCTTATTCCTGGAGTGAATATGCAGTTCTACTCAAGAGTAAGCAACTAAGCGAAATAAAGCCATGGAACGCTTATTTGCCTTTTATCTATGCATTCTGACACTCCAACAATGTGTTCTGCTTCAATTTGACTCATTTTACAAAGGTGCTTATTAATGCAGTGAACATGCAGTTCTACTCAAGAGTAAGCAACTAAGCGAAATAAAGCCATGGAACGCTTATTTGCCTTCTATCTATGCATTCTGACACTCCAACAATGTGTTCTGCTTCAATTTGACTCATTTTACAAAGGTGCTTATTCCTGGAGTGAACATGCAGTTCTACTCAAGAGTAAGCAACTAAGCGAAATAACGCCATGGAACGCTTATTTGCCTTCTATCTATGCATTCTGACACTCCTAGAATGTGTTCTGCTTCAATTTGACTCATTTTACAAAGGTGCTTATTCCTGGAGTGAATATGCAGTTCTACTCAAGAGTAAGCAACTAAGCGAAATAAAGCGATGGAACGCTTATATGCCTTCTATCTATGCATTCTGACACTCCAACAATGTGTTCTGCTTCAATTTGGCTCATTTTACAAAGATGCTTATTTCTGGAGTGAACATGCAGTTCTACTCAAGATTAAGCAACTAAGCGAAATAAAGCCATGGAACGCTTATATGCCTTCTATCTATGCATTCTGACACTCCAACAATGTGTTCTGCTTCAATTTGACTCATTTTACAAAGGTGCTTATTACTGGAGTGAACATGCAGTTCTACTCAAGAGTAAGCAACTAAGCGAAATAAAGCCATGGAACGCTTATTTGCCTTCTATCTATGCATTCTGACACTCCTAGAATGTGTTCTGCTTCAATTTGACTCATTTTACAAAGGTGCTTATTCCTGGAGTGAATATGCAGTTCTACTCAAGAGTAAGCAACTAAGCGAAATAAAGCCATGGAACGCTTATTTGCCTTTTATCTATGCATTCTGACACTCCAACAATGTGTTCTGCTTCAATTTGACTCATTTTACAAAGGTGCTTATTACTGGAGTGAACATGCAGTTCTACTCAAGAGTAAGCAGCTAAGCGAAATAAAGCCATAGAACGCTTATTTGCCTTCTATCTATGCATTCTGACACTCCAACAATGTGTTCTGCTTCAATTTGACTCATTTTGCAAAGGTGCTTATTCCTGGAGTGAACATGCAGTTCTACTCAAGAGTAAGCAACTAAGCGAAATAAAGCCATGGAACGCTTACTTTCCTTTTATCTATGCATTCTGACACTCCAACAATGTGTTCTGCTTCAATTTGACTCATTTTACAAAGGTGCTTATTCCTGGAGTGAATATGCAGTTCTACTCAAGAGTAAGCAACTAAGCGAAATAAAGCGATGGAACGCTTATTTGCCTTCTATCTATGCATTCTGACACTCCAACAATGTGTTCTGCTTCAATTTGACTCATTTTACAAAAGTGCTTATTCCTGGAGTGAACATGCAGTTCTACTCAAGAGTAAGCAACTAAGCGAAATAAAGCCATGGAACGCTTATTTGCCTTCTATCTATGCATTCTGACACTCCAACAATGTGTTCTGCTTCAATTTGGCTCATTTTACAAAGATGCTTATTCCTGGAGTGAATATGCAGTTCTACTCAAGAGTAAGCAACTAAGCGAAATAAAGCCATGGAACGCTTATTTGCCTTCTATCTATGCATTCTGACACTCCAAGAATGTGTTCTGCTTCAATTTGGCTCATTTTACAAAGATGCTTATTTCTGGAGTGAACATGCAGTACTACTCAAGAGTAAGCAAGTAAGCGAAATAAAGCCATGGAACGCTTATTTGCCTTCTATCTATGCATTCTGACACTCCAACAATTTGTTCTGCTTCAATTTGGCTCATTTTACAAAGATGCTTAATTCTGGAGTGAACATGCAGTTCTACTCAAGAGTAAGCAACTAAGCGAAATAAAGCCATGGAACGCTTATTTGCCTTCTATCTATGCATTCTGACACTCCTAGAATGTGTTCTGCTTCAATTTGACTCATTTTACAAAGGTGCTTATTCCTGGAGTGAATATGCAGTTCTACTCAAGAGTAAGCAACTAAGCGAAATAAAGCCATGGAACGCTTATTTGCCTTCTATCTATGCATTCTGACACTCCGAGAATGTGTTCTGCTTCAATTTGACTCATTTTACAAAGGTGCTTATTCCTGGAGTGAATATGCAGTTCTACTCAAGAGTAAGCAACTAAGCGAAATAAAGCCAGGGAACGTTTATTTGCCTTCTATCTATGCATTCTGACACACCTAGAATGTGTTCTGCTTCAATTTGTCTCATTTTACAAAGGTGCTTATTCCTGGAGTGAATATGCAGTTCTACTCAAGAGTAAGCAACTAAGCGAAATAAAGCCATGGAACGCTTATTTGCCTTTTATCTATGCATTCTGACACTCCAACAATGTGTTCTGCTTCAATTTGACTCATTTTACAAAGGTGCTTATTAATGGAGTGAACATGCAGTTCTACTCAAGAGTAAGCAACTAAGCGAAATAAAGCCATGGAACGCTTATTTGCCTTCTATCTATGCATTCTGACACTCCAACAATGTGTTCTGCTTCAATTTGACTCATTTTACAAAGGTGCTTATTCCTGGAGTGAACATGCAGTTCTACTCAAGAGTAAGCAACTAAGCGAAATAACGCCATGGAACGCTTATTTGCCTTCTATCTATGCATTCTGACACTCCTAGAATGTGTTCTGCTTCAATTTGACTCATTTTACAAAGGTGCTTATTCCTGGAGTGAATATGCAGTTCTACTCAAGAGTAAGCAACTAAGCGAAATAAAGCGATGGAACGCTTATATGCCTTCTATCTATGCATTCTGACACTCCAACAATGTGTTCTGCTTCAATTTGACTCATTTTACAAAGGTGCTTATTCCTGGAGTGAACATGCAGTTCTACTCAAGAGTAAGCAACTAAGCGAAATAAAGCCATGGAACGCTTATTTGCCTTTTATCTATGCATTCTGACACTCCAACAATGTGTTCTGCTTCAATTTGACTCATTTTACAAAGGTGCTTAATTCTGGAGTGAACATGCAGTTCTACTCAAGAGTAAGCAACTAAGCGAAATAAAGCCATGGAACGATTATTTGCCTTCTATCTATGCATTCTGACACTCCAACAATGTGTTCTGCTTCAATTTGACTCATTTTACAAAGGTGCTTATTCCTGGAGTGAACATGCAGTTCTACTCAAGAGTAAGCAACTAAGCGAAATAACGCCATGGAACGCTTATTTGCCTTCTATCTATGCATTCTGACACTCCTAGAATGTGTTCTGCTTCAATTTGACTCATTTTACAAAGGTGCTTATTAATGCAGTGAACATGCAGTTCTACTCAAGAGTAAGCAACTAAGCGAAATAAAGCCATGGAACGCTTATTTGCCTTCTATCTATGCATTCTGACACTCCAACAATGTGTTCTGCTTCAATTTGACTCATTTTACAAAGGTGCTTATTCCTGGAGTGAACATGCAGTTCTACTCAAGAGTAAGCAACTAAGCGAAATAACGCCATGGAACGCTTATTTGCCTTCTATCTATGCATTCTGACACTCCTAGAATGTGTTCTGCTTCAATTTGACTCATTTTACAAAGGTGCTTATTCCTGGAGTGAATATGCAGTTCTACTCAAGAGTAAGCAACTAAGCGAAATAAAGCCATGGAACGCTTATTTGCCTTCTATCTATGCATTCTGACACTCCGAGAATGTGTTCTGCTTCAATTTGACTCATTTTACAAAGGTGCTTATTCCTGGAGTGAATATGCAGTTCTACTCAAGAGTAAGCAACTAAGCGAAATAAAGCCATGGAACGCTTATTTGCCTTCTATCTATGCATTCTGACACTCCAACAATGTGTTCTGCTTCAATTTGACTCATTTTACAAAGGTGCTTATTCCTGGAGTGAACATGCAGTTCTACTCAAGAGTAAGCAACTAAGCGAAATAACGCCATGGAACGCTTATTTGCCTTCTATCTATGCATTCTGACACTCCTAGAATGTGTTCTGCTTCAATTTGACTCATTTTACAAAGGTGCTTATTCCTGGAGTGAATATGCAGTTCTACTCAAGAGTAAGCAACTAAGCGAAATAAAGCGATGGAACGCTTATAGGCCTTCTATCTATGCATTCTGACACTCCAACAATGTGTTCTGCTTCAATTTGGCTCATTTTACAAAGATGCTTATTTCTGGAGTGAACATGCAGTTCTACTCAAGATTAAGCAACTAAGCGAAATAAAGCGATGGAACGCTTATTTGCCTTCTATCTATGCATTCTGACACTCCAACAATGTGTTCTGCTTCAATTTGACTCATTTTACAAAGGTGCTTATTCCTGGAGTGAACATGCAGTTCTACTCAAGAGTAAGCAACTAAGCGAAATAAAGCCATAGAACGCTTATTTGCCTTCTATCTATGCATTCTGACACTCCAACAATGTGTTCTGCTTCAATTTGACTCATTTTACAAAGGTGCTTATTACTGGAGTGAACATGCAGTTCTACTCAAGAGTAAGCAAGTAAGCAAAATAAAGCCATGGAACGCTTATTTGCCTTCTATCTATGCATTCTGACACTCCAACAATTTGTTCTGCTTCAATTTGGCTCATTTTACAAAGATGCTTATTTCTGGAGTGAACATGCAGTTCTACTCAAGATTAAGCAACTAAGCGAAATAAAGCCATGGAACGCTTATATGCCTTCTATCTATGCATTCTGACACTCCAACAATGTGTTCTGCTTCAATTTGACTCATTTTACAAAGGTGCTTATTACTGGAGTGAACATGCAGTTCTACTCAAGAGTAAGCAACTAAGCGAAATAAAGCCATGGAACGCTTATTTGCCTTCTATCTATGCATTCTGACACTCCTAGAATGTGTTCTGCTTCAATTTGACTCATTTTACAAAGGTGCTTATTCCTGGAGTGAATATGCAGTTCTACTCAAGAGTAAGCAACTAAGCGAAATAAAGCCATGGAACGCTTATTTGCCTTTTATCTATGCATTCTGACACTCCAACAATGTGTTCTGCTTCAATTTGACTCATTTTACAAAGGTGCTTATTACTGGAGTGAACATGCAGTTCTACTCAAGAGTAAGCAGCTAAGCGAAATAAAGCCATAGAACGCTTATTTGCCTTCTATCTATGCATTCTGACACTCCAACAATGTGTTCTGCTTCAATTTGACTCATTTTGCAAAGGTGCTTATTCCTGGAGTGAACATGCAGTTCTACTCAAGAGTAAGCAACTAAGCGAAATAAAGCCATGGAACGCTTACTTTCCTTTTATCTATGCATTCTGACACTCCAACAATGTTTTCTGCTTCAATTTGACTCATTTTACAAAGGTGCTTATTCCTGGAGTGAATATGCAGTTCTACTCAAGAGTAAGCAACTACGCGAAATAAAGCCATGGAACGCTTATTTGCCTTCTATCTATGCATTCTGACACTCCAACAATGTGTTCTGCTTCAATTTGACTCATTTTACAAAGGTGCTTATTCCTGGAGTGAATATGCAGTTCTACTCAAGAGTAAGCAACTAAGCGAAATAAAGCCATGGAACGCTTATTTGCCTTCTATCTATGCATTCTGACACTCCAACAATGTGTTCTGCTTCAATTTGACTCATTTTACAAAGGTGCTTATTCCTGGAGTGAACATGCAGTTCTACTCAAGAGTAAGCAACTAAGCGAAATAAAGCCATAGAACGCTTATTTGCCTTCTATCTATGCATTCTGACACTCCAACAATGTGTTCTGCTTCAATTTGACTCATTTTACAAAGGTGCTTATTACTGGAGTGAACATGCAGTTCTACTCAAGAGTAAGCAACTAAGCGAAATAAAGCCATGGAACGCTTATTTGCCTTCTATCTATGCATTCTGACACTCCAACAATGTGTTCTGCTTCAATTTGGCTCATTTTACAAAGATGCTTATTCCTGGAGTGAATATGCAATTCTACTCAAGAGTAAGCAACTAAGCGAAATAAAGCCATGGAACGCTTATTTGCCTTCTATCTATGCATTCTGACACTCCAAGAATGTGTTCTGCTTCAATTTGGCTCATTTTACAAAGATCCTTATTTCTGGAGTGAACATGCAGTACTACTCAAGAGTAAGCAAGTAAGCGAAATAAAGCCATGGAACGCTTATTTGCCTTCTATCTATGCATTCTGACACTCCAACAATTTGTTCTGCTTCAATTTGGCTCATTTTACAAAGATGCTTAATTCTGGAGTGAACATGCAGTTCTACTCAAGAGTAAGCAACTAAGCGAAATAAAGCCATGGAACGCTTATTTGCCTTCTATCTATGCATTCTGACACTCCTAGAATGTGTTCTGCTTCAATTTGACTCATTTTACAAAGGTGCTTATTCCTGGAGTGAATATGCAGTTCTACTCAAGAGTAAGCAACTAAGCGAAATAAAGCCATGGAACGCTTATTTTCCTTCTATCTATGCATTCTGACACTCCGAGAATGTGTTCTGCTTCAATTTGACACATTTTACTAAGGTAATTATTCCTGGAGTGAATATGCAGTTCTACTCAAGAGTAAGCAACTAAGCGAAATAAAGCCAGGGAACGTTTATTTGCCTTCTATCTATGCATTCTGACACACCTAGAATGTGTTCTGCTTCAATTTGTCTCATTTTACAAAGGTGCTTATTCCTGGAGTGAATATGCAGTTCTACTCAAGAGTAAGCAACTAAGCGAAATAAAGCCATGGAACGCTTATTTGCCTTTTATCTATGCATTCTGACACTCCAACAATGTGTTCTGCTTCAATTTGACTCATTTTACAAAGGTGCTTATTAATGCAGTGAACATGCAGTTCTACTCAAGAGTAAGCAACTAAGCGAAATAAAGCCATGGAACGCTTATTTGCCTTCTATCTATGCATTCTGACACTCCAACAATGTGTTCTGCTTCAATTTGACTCATTTTACAAAGGTGCTTATTCCTGGAGTGAACATGCAGTTCTACTCAAGAGTAAGCAACTAAGCGAAATAACGCCATGGAACGCTTATTTGCCTTCTATCTATGCATTCTGACACTCCTAGAATGTGTTCTGCTTCAATTTGACTCATTTTACAAAGGTGCTTATTCCTGGAGTGAATATGCAGTTCTACTCAAGAGTAAGCAACTAAGCGAAATAAAGCGATGGAACGCTTATATGCCTTCTATCTATGCATTCTGACACTCCAACAATGTGTTCTGCTTCAATTTGGCTCATTTTACAAAGATGCTTATTTCTGGAGTGAACATGCAGTTCTACTCAAGATTAAGCAACTAAGCGAAATAAAGCCATGGAACGCTTATATGCCTTCTATCTATGCATTCTGACACTCCAACAATGTGTTCTGCTTCAATTTGACTCATTTTACAAAGGTGCTTATTACTGGAGTGAACATGCAGTTCTACTCAAGAGTAAGCAACTAAGCGAAATAAAGCCATGGAACGCTTACTTTCCTTTTATCTATGCATTCTGACACTCCAACAATGTGTTCTGCTTCAATTTGACTCATTTTACAAAGGTGCTTATTCCTGGAGTGAATATGCAGTTCTACTCAAGAGTAAGCAACTAAGCGAAATAAAGCGATGGAACGCTTATTTGCCTTCTATCTATGCATTCTGACACTCCAACAATGTGTTCTGCTTCAATTTGACTCATTTTACAAAAGTGCTTATTCCTGGAGTGAACATGCAGTTCTACTCAAGAGTAAGCAACTAAGCGAAATAAAGCCATGGAACGCTTATTTGCCTTCTATCTATGCATTCTGACACTCCAACAATGTGTTCTGCTTCAATTTGGCTCATTTTACAAAGATGCTTATTCCTGGAGTGAATATGCAGTTCTACTCAAGAGTAAGCAACTAAGCGAAATAAAGCCATGGAACGCTTATTTGCCTTCTATCTATGCATTCTGACACTCCAAGAATGTGTTCTGCTTCAATTTGGCTCATTTTACAAAGATGCTTATTTCTGGAGTGAACATGCAGTACTACTCAAGAGTAAGCAAGTAAGCGAAATAAAGCCATGGAACGCTTATTTGCCTTCTATCTATGCATTCTGACACTCCAACAATTTGTTCTGCTTCAATTTGGCTCATTTTACAAAGATGCTTAATTCTGGAGTGAACATGCAGTTCTACTCAAGAGTAAGCAACTAAGCGAAATAAAGCCATGGAACGCTTATTTGCCTTCTATCTATGCATTCTGACACTCCTAGAATGTGTTCTGCTTCAATTTGACTCATTTTACAAAGGTGCTTATTCCTGGAGTGAATATGCAGTTCTACTCAAGAGTAAGCAACTAAGCGAAATAAAGCCATGGAACGCTTATTTGCCTTCTATCTATGCATTCTGACACTCCGAGAATGTGTTCTGCTTCAATTTGACTCATTTTACAAAGGTGCTTATTCCTGGAGTGAATATGCAGTTCTACTCAAGAGTAAGCAACTAAGCGAAATAAAGCCAGGGAACGTTTATTTGCCTTCTATCTATGCATTCTGACACACCTAGAATGTGTTCTGCTTCAATTTGTCTCATTTTACAAAGGTGCTTATTCCTGGAGTGAATATGCAGTTCTACTCAAGAGTAAGCAACTAAGCGAAATAAAGCCATGGAACGCTTATTTGCCTTTTATCTATGCATTCTGACACTCCAACAATGTGTTCTGCTTCAATTTGACTCATTTTACAAAGGTGCTTATTAATGGAGTGAACATGCAGTTCTACTCAAGAGTAAGCAACTAAGCGAAATAAAGCCATGGAACGCTTATTTGCCTTCTATCTATGCATTCTGACACTCCAACAATGTGTTCTGCTTCAATTTGACTCATTTTACAAAGGTGCTTATTCCTGGAGTGAACATGCAGTTCTACTCAAGAGTAAGCAACTAAGCGAAATAACGCCATGGAACGCTTATTTGCCTTCTATCTATGCATTCTGACACTCCTAGAATGTGTTCTGCTTCAATTTGACTCATTTTACAAAGGTGCTTATTCCTGGAGTGAATATGCAGTTCTACTCAAGAGTAAGCAACTAAGCGAAATAAAGCGATGGAACGCTTATATGCCTTCTATCTATGCATTCTGACACTCCAACAATGTGTTCTGCTTCAATTTGACTCATTTTACAAAGGTGCTTATTCCTGGAGTGAACATGCAGTTCTACTCAAGAGTAAGCAACTAAGCGAAATAAAGCCATGGAACGCTTATTTGCCTTTTATCTATGCATTCTGACACTCCAACAATGTGTTCTGCTTCAATTTGACTCATTTTACAAAGGTGCTTAATTCTGGAGTGAACATGCAGTTCTACTCAAGAGTAAGCAACTAAGCGAAATAAAGCCATGGAACGATTATTTGCCTTCTATCTATGCATTCTGACACTCCAACAATGTGTTCTGCTTCAATTTGACTCATTTTACAAAGGTGCTTATTCCTGGAGTGAACATGCAGTTCTACTCAAGAGTAAGCAACTATGCGAAATAACGCCATGGAACGCTTATTTGCCTTCTATCTATGCATTCTGACACTCCTAGAATGTGTTCTGCTTCAATTTGACTCATTTTACAAAGGTGCTTATTCCTGGAGTGAATATGCAGTTCTACTCAAGAGTAAGCAACTAAGCGAAATAAAGCGATGGAACGCTTATTTGCCTTCTATCTATGCATTCTGACACTCCAACAATGTGTTCTGCTTCAATTTGACTCATTTTACAAAGGTGCTTATTCCTGGAGTGAACATGCAGTTCTACTCAAGAGTAAGCAACTAAGCGAAATAACGCCATGGAACGCTTATTTGCCTTCTATCTATGCATTCTGACACTCCTAGAATGTGTTCTGCTTCAATTTGACTCATTTTACAAAGGTGCTTATTCCTGGAGTGAATATGCAGTTCTACTCAAGAGTAAGCAACTAAGCGAAATAAAGCCATGGAACGCTTATTTGCCTTCTATCTATGCATTCTGACACTCCGAGAATGTGTTCTGCTTCAATTTGACTCATTTTACAAAGGTGCTTATTCCTGGAGTGAATATGCAGTTCTACTCAAGAGTAAGCAACTAAGCGAAATAAAGCCATGGAACGCTTATTTGCCTTCTATCTATGCATTCTGACACTCCAACAATGTGTTCTGCTTCAATTTGACTCATTTTACAAAGGTGCTTATTCCTGGAGTGAACATGCAGTTCTACTCAAGAGTAAGCAACTAAGCGAAATAACGCCATGGAACGCTTATTTGCCTTCTATCTATGCATTCTGAAACTCCTAGAATGTGTTCTGCTTCAATTTGACTCATTTTACAAAGGTGCTTATTCCTGGAGTGAATATGCAGTTCTACTCAAGAGTAAGCAACTAAGCGAAATAAAGCGATGGAACGCTTATATGCCTTCTATCTATGCATTCTGACACTCCAACAATGTGTTCTGCTTCAATTTGGCTCATTTTACAAAGATGCTTATTTCTGGAGTGAACATGCAGTTCTACTCAAGATTAAGCAACTAAGCGAAATAAAGCCATGGAACGCTTATATGCCTTCTATCTATGCATTCTGACACTCCAACAATGTGTTCTGCTTCAATTTGACTCATTTTACAAAGGTGCTTATTACTGGAGTGAACATGCAGTTCTACTCAAGAGTAAGCAACTAAGCGAAATAAAGCCATGGAACGCTTATTTGCCTTCTATCTATGCATTCTGACACTCCTAGAATGTGTTCTGCTTCAATTTGACTCATTTTACAAAGGTGCTTATTCCTGGAGTGAATATGCAGTTCTACTCAAGAGTAAGCAACTAAGCGAAATAAAGCCATGGAACGCTTATTTGCCTTTTATCTATGCATTCTGACACTCCAACAATGTGTTCTGCTTCAATTTGACTCATTTTACAAAGGTGCTTATTACTGGAGTGAACATGCAGTTCTACTCAAGAGTAAGCAGCTAAGCGAAATAAAGCCATAGAACGCTTATTTGCCTTCTATCTATGCATTCTGACACTCCAACAATGTGTTCTGCTTCAATTTGACTCATTTTGCAAAGGTGCTTATTCCTGGAGTGAACATGCAGTTCTACTCAAGAGTAAGCAACTAAGCGAAATAAAGCCATGGAACGCTTACTTTCCTTTTATCTATGCATTCTGACACTCCAACAATGTGTTCTGCTTCAATTTGACTCATTTTACAAAGGTGCTTATTCCTGGAGTGAATATGCAGTTCTACTCAAGAGTAAGCAACTAATCGAAATAAAGCGATGGAACGCTTATTTGCCTTCTATCTATGCATTCTGACACTCCAACAATGTGTTCTGCTTCAATTTGACTCATTTTACAAAGGTGCTTATTCCTGGAGTGAACATGCAGTTCTACTCAAGAGTAAGCAACTAAGCGAAATAAAGCCATGGAACGCTTATTTGCCTTCTATCTATGCATTCTGACACTCCAACAATGTGTTCTGCTTCAATTTGGCTCATTTTACAAAGATGCTTATTCCTGGAGTGAATATGCAGTTCTACTCAAGAGTAAGCAACTAAGCGAAATAAAGCCATGGAACGCTTATTTGCCTTCTATCTATGCATTCTGACACTCCAAGAATGTGTTCTGCTTCATTTTGGCTCATTTTACAAAGATGCTTATTTCTGGAGTGAACATGCAGTACTACTCAAGAGTAAGCAAGTAAGCGAAATAAAGCCATGGAACGCTTATTTGCCTTCTATCTATGCATTCTGACACTCCAACAATTTGTTCTGCTTCAATTTGGCTCATTTTACAAAGATGCTTAATTCTGGAGTGAACATGCAGTTCTACTCAAGAGTAAGCAACTAAGCGAAATAAAGCCATGGAACGCTTATTTGCCTTCTATCTATGCATTCTGACACTCCTAGAATGTGTTCTGCTTCAATTTGACTCATTTTACAAAGGTGCTTATTCCTGGAGTGAATATGCAGTTCTACTCAAGAGTAAGCAACTAAGCGAAATAAAGCCAGGGAACGTTTACTTGCCTTCTATCTATGCATTCTGACACACCTAGAATGTGTTCTGCTTCAATTTGTCTCATTTTACAAAGGTGCTTATTCCTGGAGTGAATATGCAGTTCTACTCAAGAGTAAGCAACTAAGCGAAATAAAGCCATGGAACGCTTATTTGCCTTTTATCTATGCATTCTTACACTCCAACAATGTGTTCTGCTTCAATTTGACTCATTTTACAAAGGTGCTTATTAATGGAGTGAACATGCAGTTCTACTCAAGAGTAAGCAACTAAGCGAAATAAAGCCATGGAACGCTTATTTGCCTTCTATCTATGCATTCTGACACTCCAACAATGTGTTCTGCTTCAATTTGACTCATTTTACAAAGGTGCTTATTCCTGGAGTGAACATGCAGTTCTACTCAAGAGTAAGCAACTAAGCGAAATAACGCCATGGAACGCTTATTTGCCTTCTATCTATGCATTCTGACACTCCAACAATTTGTTCTGCTTCAATTTGGCTCATTTTACAAAGATGCTTAATTCTGGAGTGAACATGCAGTTCTACTCAAAAGTAAGCAACTAAGCGAAATAAAGCCATGGAACGCTTATTTGCCTTTTATCTATGCATTCTGACACTCCAACAATGTGTTCTGCTTCAATTTGACTCATTTTACAAAGGTGCTTAATTCTGGAGTGAACATGCAGTTCTACTCAAGAGTAAGCAACTAAGCGAAATAAAGCCATGGAACGATTATTTGCCTTCTATCTATGCATTCTGACACTCCAACAATGTGTTCTGCTTCAATTTGACTCATTTTACAAAGGTGCTTATTCCTGGAGTGAACATGCAGTTCTACTCAAGAGTAAGCAACTAAGCGAAATAACGCCATGGAACGCTTATTTGCCTTCTATCTATGCATTCTGACACTCCTAGAATGTGTTCTGCTTCAATTTGACTCATTTTACAAAGGTGCTTATTCCTGGAGTGAATATGCAGTTCTACTCAAGAGTAAGCAACTAAGCGAAATAAAGCGATGGAACGCTTATTTGCCTTCTATCTATGCATTCTGACACTCCAACAATGTGTTCTGCTTCAATTTGACTCATTTTACAAAGGTGCTTATTCCTGGAGTGAACATGCAGTTCTACTCAAGAGTAAGCAACTAAGCGAAATAACGCCATGGAACGCTTATTTGCCTTCTATCTATGCATTCTGACACTCCTAGAATGTGTTCTGCTTCAATTTGACTCATTTTACAAAGGTGCTTATTCCTGGAGTGAATATGCAGTTCTACTCAAGAGTAAGCAACTAAGCGAAATAAAGCCATGGAACGCTTATTTGCCTTCTATCTATGCATTCTGACACTCCGAGAATGTGTTCTGCTTCAATTTGACTCATTTTACAAAGGTGCTTATTCCTGGAGTGAATATGCAGTTCTACTCAAGAGTAAGCAACTAAGCGAAATAAAGCCATGGAACGCTTATTTGCCTTCTATCTATGCATTCTGACACTCCAACAATGTGTTCTGCTTCAATTTGACTCATTTTACAAAGGTGCTTATTCCTGGAGTGAACATGCAGTTCTACTCAAGAGTAAGCAACTAAGCGAAATAACGCCATGGAACGCTTATTTGCCTTCTATCTATGCATTCTGACACTCCTAGAATGTGTTCTGCTTCAATTTGACTCATTTTACAAAGGTGCTTATTCCTGGAGTGAATATGCAGTTCTACTCAAGAGTAAGCAACTAAGCGAAATAAAGCGATGGAACGCTTATATGCCTTCTATCTATGCATTCTGACACTCCAACAATGTGTTCTGCTTCAATTTGACTCATTTTACAAAGGTGCTTATTCCTGGAGTGAACATGCAGTTCTACTCAAGAGTAAGCAACTAAGCGAAATAAAGCCATGGAACGCTTATTTGCCTTTTATCTATGCATTCTGACACTCCAACAATGTGTTCTGCTTCAATTTGACTCATTTTACAAAGGTGCTTAATTCTGGAGTGAACATGCAGTTCTACTCAAGAGTAAGCAACTAAGCGAAATAAAGCCATGGAACGATTATTTGCCTTCTATCTATGCATTCTGACACTCCAACAATGTGTTCTGCTTCAATTTGACTCATTTTACAAAGGTGCTTATTCCTGGAGTGAACATGCAGTTCTACTCAAGAGTAAGCAACTAAGCGAAATAACGCCATGGAACGCTTATTTGCCTTCTATCTATGCATTCTGACACTCCTAGAATGTGTTCTGCTTCAATTTGACTCATTTTACAAAGGTGCTTATTCCTGGAGTGAATATGCAGTTCTACTCAAGAGTAAGCAACTAAGCGAAATAAAGCGATGGAACGCTTATTTGCCTTCTATCTATGCATTCTGACACTCCAACAATGTGTTCTGCTTCAATTTGACTCATTTTACAAAGGTGCTTATTCCTGGAGTGAACATGCAGTTCTACTCAAGAGTAAGCAACTAAGCGAAATAACGCCATGGAACGCTTATTTGCCTTCTATCTATGCATTCTGACACTCCTAGAATGTGTTCTGCTTCAATTTGACTCATTTTACAAAGGTGCTTATTCCTGGAGTGAATATGCAGTTCTACTCAAGAGTAAGCAACTAAGCGAAATAAAGCCATGGAACGCTTATTTGCCTTCTATCTATGCATTCTGACACTCCGAGAATGTGTTCTGCTTCAATTTGACTCATTTTACAAAGGTGCTTATTCCTGGAGTGAATATGCAGTTCTACTCAAGAGTAAGCAACTAAGCGAAATAAAGCCATGGAACGCTTATTTGCCTTCTATCTATGCATTCTGACACTCCAACAATGTGTTCTGCTTCAATTTGACTCATTTTACAAAGGTGCTTATTCCTGGAGTGAACATGCAGTTCTACTCAAGAGTAAGCAACTAAGCGAAATAACGCCATGGAACGCTTATTTGCCTTCTATCTATGCATTCTGACACTCCTAGAATGTGTTCTGCTTCAATTTGACTCATTTTACAAAGGTGCTTATTCCTGGAGTGAATATGCAGTTCTACTCAAGAGTAAGCAACTAAGCGAAATAAAGCGATGGAACGCTTATATGCCTTCTATCTATGCATTCTGACACTCCAACAATGTGTTCTGCTTCAATTTGGCTCATTTTACAAAGATGCTTATTTCTGGAGTGAACATGCAGTTCTACTCAAGATTAAGCAACTAAGCAAAATAAAGCCATGGAACGCTTATATGCCTTCTATCTATGCATTCTGACACTCCAACAATGTGTTCTGCTTCAATTTGACTCATTTTACAAAGGTGCTTATTACTGGAGTGAACATGCAGTTCTACTCAAGAGTAAGCAACTAAGCGAAATAAAGCTATGGAACGCTTATTTGCCTTCTATCTATGCATTCTGACACTCCTAGAATGTGTTCTGCTTCAATTTGACTCATTTTACAAAGGTGCTTATTCCTGGAGTGAATATGCAGTTCTACTCAAGAGTAAGCAACTAAGCGAAATAAAGCCATGGAACGCTTATTTGCCTTTTATCTATGCATTCTGACACTCCAACAATGTGTTCTGCTTCAATTTGACTCATTTTACAAAGGTGCTTATTACTGGAGTGAACATGCAGTTCTACTCAAGAGTAAGCAGCTAAGCGAAATAAAGCCATAGAACGCTTATTTGCCTTCTATCTATGCATTCTGACACTCCAACAATGTGTTCTGCTTCAATTTGACTCATTTTGCAAAGGTGCTTATTCCTGGAGTGAACATGCAGTTCTACTCAAGAGTAAGCAACTAAGCGAAATAAAGCCATGGAACGCTTACTTTCCTTTTATCTATGCATTCTGACACTCCAACAATGTGTTCTGCTTCAATTTGACTCATTTTACAAAGGTGCTTATTCCTGGAGTGAATATGCAGTTCTACTCAAGAGTAAGCAACTAAGCGAAATAAAGCGATGGAACGCTTATTTGCCTTCTATCTATGCATTCTGACACTCCAACAATGTGTTCTGCTTCAATTTGACTCATTTTACAAAGGTGCTTATTCCTGGAGTGAACATGCAGTTCTACTCAAGAGTAAGCAACTAAGCGAAATAAAGCCATGGAACGCTTATTTGCCTTCTATCTATGCATTCTGACACTCCAACAATGTGTTCTGCTTCAATTTGGCTCATTTTACAAAGATGCTTATTCCTGGAGTGAATATGCAGTTCTACTCAAGAGTAAGCAACTAAGCGAAATAAAGCCATGGAACGCTTATTTGCCTTCTATCTATGCATTCTGACACTCCAAGAATGTGTTCTGCTTCAATTTGGCTCATTTTACAAAGATGCTTATTTCTGGAGTGAACATGCAGTACTACTCAAGAGTAAGCAAGTAAGCGAAATAAAGCCATGGAACGCTTATTTGCCTTCTATCTATGCATTCTGACACTCCAACAATTTGTTCTGCTTCAATTTGGCTCATTTTACAAAGATGCTTAATTCTGGAGTGAACATGCAGTTCTACTCAAGAGTAAGCAACTAAGCGAAATAAAGCCATGGAACGCTTATTTGCCTTCTATCTATGCATTCTGACACTCCTAGAATGTGTTCTGCTTCAATTTGACTCATTTTACAAAGGTGCTTATTCCTGGAGTGAATATGCAGTTCTACTCAAGAGTAAGCAACTAAGCGAAATAAAGCCAGGGAACGTTTACTTGCCTTCTATCTATGCATTCTGACACACCTAGAATGTGTTCTGCTTCAATTTGTCTCATTTTACAAAGGTGCTTATTCCTGGAGTGAATATGCAGTTCTACTCAAGAGTAAGCAACTAAGCGAAATAAAGCCATGGAACGCTTATTTGCCTTTTATCTATGCATTCTGACACTCCAACAATGTGTTCTGCTTCAATTTGACTCATTTTACAAAGGTGCTTATTAATGGAGTGAACATGCAGTTCTACTCAAGAGTAAGCAACTAAGCGAAATAAAGCCATGGAACGCTTATTTGCCTTCTATCTATGCATTCTGACACTCCAACAATGTGTTCTGCTTCAATTTGACTCATTTTACAAAGGTGCTTATTCCTGGAGTGAACATGCAGTTCTACTCAAGAGTAAGCAACTAAGCGAAATAACGCCATGGAACGCTTATTTGCCTTCTATCTATGCATTCTGACACTCCAACAATTTGTTCTGCTTCAATTTGGCTCATTTTACAAAGATGCTTAATTCTGGAGTGAACATGCAGTTCTACTCAAAAGTAAGCAACTAAGCGAAATAAAGCCATGGAACGCTTATTTGCCTTTTATCTATGCATTCTGACACTCCAACAATGTGTTCTGCTTCAATTTGACTCATTTTACAAAGGTGCTTAATTCTGGAGTGAACATGCAGTTCTACTCAAGAGTAAGCAACTAAGCGAAATAAAGCCATGGAACGATTATTTGCCTTCTATCTATGCATTCTGACACTCCAACAATGTGTTCTGCTTCAATTTGACTCATTTTACAAAGGTGCTTATTCCTGGAGTGAACATGCAGTTCTACTCAAGAGTAAGCAACTAAGCAAAATAACGCCATGGAACGCTTATTTGCCTTCTATCTATGCATTCTGACACTCCTAGAATGTGTTCTGCTTCAATTTGACTCATTTTACAAAGGTGCTTATTCCTGGAGTGAATATGCAGTTCTACTCAAGAGTAAGCAACTAAGCGAAATAAAGCGATGGAACGCTTATTTGCCTTCTATCTATGCATTCTGACACTCCAACAATGTGTTCTGCTTCAATTTGACTCATTTTACAAAGGTGCTTATTCCTGGAGTGAACATGCAGTTCTACTCAAGAGTAAGCAACTAAGCGAAATAACGCCATGGAACGCTTATTTGCCTTCTATCTATGCATTCTGACACTCCTAGAATGTGTTCTGCTTCAATTTGACTCATTTTACAAAGGTGCTTATTCCTGGAGTGAATATGCAGTTCTACTCAAGAGTAAGCAACTAAGCGAAATAAAGCCATGGAACGCTTATTTGCCTTCTATCTATGCATTCTGACACTCCGAGAATGTGTTCTGCTTCAATTTGACTCATTTTACAAAGGTGCTTATTCCTGGAGTGAATATGCAGTTCTACTCAAGAGTAAGCAACTAAGCGAAATAAAGCCATGGAACGCTTATTTGCCTTCTATCTATGCATTCTGACACTCCAACAATGTGTTCTTGCTTCAATTTGACTCATTTTACAAAGGTGCTTATTCCTGGAGTGAACATGCAGTTCTACTCAAGAGTAAGCAACTAAGCGAAATAACGCCATGGAACGCTTATTTGCCTTCTATCTATGCATTCTGACACTCCTAGAATGTGTTCTGCTTCAATTTGACTCATTTTACAAAGGTGCTTATTCCTGGAGTGAATATGCAGTTCTACTCAAGAGTAAGCAACTAAGCGAAATAAAGCGATGGAACGCTTATATGCCTTCTATCTATGCATTCTGACACTCCAACAATGTGTTCTGCTTCAATTTGGCTCATTTTACAAAGATGCTTATTTCTGGAGTGAACATGCAGTTCTACTCAAGATTAAGCAACTAAGCGAAATAAAGCCATGGAACGCTTATATGCCTTCTATCTATGCATTCTGACACTCCAACAATGTGTTCTGCTTCAATTTGACTCATTTTACAAAGGTGCTTATTACTGGAGTGAACATGCAGTTCTACTCAAGAGTAAGCAACTAAGCGAAATAAAGCCATGGAACGCTTATTTGCCTTCTATCTATGCATTCTGACACTCCAACAATGTGTTCTGCTTCAATTTGACTCATTTTACAAAGGTGCTTATTCCTGGAGTGAACATGCAGTTCTACTCAAGAGTAAGCAACTAAGCGAAATAACGCCATGGAACGCTTATTTGCCTTCTATCTATGCATTCTGACACTCCAACAATTTGTTCTGCTTCAATTTGGCTCATTTTACAAAGATGCTTAATTCTGGAGTGAACATGCAGTTCTACTCAAAAGTAAGCAACTAAGCGAAATAAAGCCATGGAACGCTTATTTGCCTTTTATCTATGCATTCTGACACTCCAACAATGTGTTCTGCTTCAATTTGACTCATTTTACAAAGGTGCTTAATTCTGGAGTGAACATGCAGTTCTACTCAAGAGTAAGCAACTAAGCGAAATAAAGCCATGGAACGATTATTTGCCTTCTATCTATGCATTCTGACACTCCAACAATGTGTTCTGCTTCAATTTGACTCATTTTACAAAGGTGCTTATTCCTGGAGTGAACATGCAGTTCTACTCAAGAGTAAGCAACTAAGCGAAATAACGCCATGGAACGCTTATTTGCCTTCTATCTATGCATTCTGACACTCCTAGAATGTGTTCTGCTTCAATTTGACTCATTTTACAAAGGTGCTTATTCCTGGAGTGAATATGCAGTTCTACTCAAGAGTAAGCAACTAAGCGAAATAAAGCGATGGAACGCTTATTTGCCTTCTATCTATGCATTCTGACACTCCAACAATGTGTTCTGCTTCAATTTGACTCATTTTACAAAGGTGCTTATTCCTGGAGTGAACATGCAGTTCTACTCAAGAGTAAGCAACTAAGCGAAATAACGCCATGGAACGCTTATTTGCCTTCTATCTATGCATTCTGACACTCCTAGAATGTGTTCTGCTTCAATTTGACTCATTTTACAAAGGTGCTTATTCCTGGAGTGAATATGCAGTTCTACTCAAGAGTAAGCAACTAAGCGAAATAAAGCCATGGAACGCTTATTTGCCTTCTATCTATGCATTCTGACACTCCGAGAATGTGTTCTGCTTCAATTTGACTCATTTTACAAAGGTGCTTATTCCTGGAGTGAATATGCAGTTCTACTCAAGAGTAAGCAACTAAGCGAAATAAAGCCATGGAACGCTTATTTGCCTTCTATCTATGCATTCTGACACTCCAACAATGTGTTCTGCTTCAATTTGACTCATTTTACAAAGGTGCTTATTCCTGGAGTGAACATGCAGTTCTACTCAAGAGTAAGCAACTAAGCGAAATAACGCCATGGAACGCTTATTTGCCTTCTATCTATGCATTCTGACACTCCTAGAATGTGTTCTGCTTCAATTTGACTCATTTTACAAAGGTGCTTATTCCTGGAGTGAATATGCAGTTCTACTCAAGAGTAAGCAACTAAGCGAAATAAAGCGATGGAACGCTTATATGCCTTCTATCTATGCATTCTGACACTCCAACAATGTGTTCTGCTTCAATTTGGCTCATTTTACAAAGATGCTTATTTCTGGAGTGAACATGCAGTTCTACTCAAGATTAAGCAACTAAGCGAAATAAAGCCATGGAACGCTTATATGCCTTCTATCTATGCATTCTGACACTCCAACAATGTGTTCTGCTTCAATTTGACTCATTTTACAAAGGTGCTTATTACTGGAGTGAACATGCAGTTCTACTCAAGAGTAAGCAACTAAGCGAAATAAAGCCATGGAACGCTTATTTGCCTTCTATCTATGCATTCTGACACTCCTAGAATGTGTTCTGCTTCAATTTGACTCATTTTACAAAGGTGCTTATTCCTGGAGTGAATATGCAGTTCTACTCAAGAGTAAGCAACTAAGCGAAATAAAGCCATGGAACGCTTATTTGCCTTTTATCTATGCATTCTGACACTCCAACAATGTGTTCTGCTTCAATTTGACTCATTTTACAAAGGTGCTTATTACTGGAGTGAACATGCAGTTCTACTCAAGAGTAAGCAGCTAAGCGAAATAAAGCCATAGAACGCTTATTTGCCTTCTATCTATGCATTCTGACACTCCAACAATGTGTTCTGCTTCAATTTGACTCATTTTGCAAAGGTGCTTATTCCTGGAGTGAACATGCAGTTCTACTCAAGAGTAAGCAACTAAGCGAAATAAAGCCATGGAACGCTTACTTTCCTTTTATCTATGCATTCTGACACTCCAACAATGTGTTCTGCTTCAATTTGACCTATTTTACAAAGGTGCTTATTCCTGGAGTGAATATGCAGTTCTACTCAAGAGTAAGCAACTAAGCGAAATAAAGCGATGGAACGCTTATTTGCCTTCTATCTATGCATTCTGACACTCCAACAATGTGTTCTGCTTCAATTTGACTCATTTTACAAAGGTGCTTATTCCTGGAGTGAACATGCAGTTCTACTCAAGAGTAAGCAACTAAGCGAAATAAAGCCATGGAACGCTTATTTGCCTTCTATCTATGCATTCTGACACTCCAACAATGTGTTCTGCTTCAATTTGGCTCATTTTACAAAGATGCTTATTCCTGGAGTGAATATGCAGTTCTACTCAAGAGTAAGCAACTAAGCGAAATAAAGCCATGGAACGCTTATTTGCCTTCTATCTATGCATTCTGACACTCCAAGAATGTGTTCTGCTTCAATTTGGCTCATTTTACAAAGATGCTTATTTCTGGAGTGAACATGCAGTACTACTCAAGAGTAAGCAAGTAAGCGAAATAAAGCCATGGAACGCTTATTTGCCTTCTATCTATGCATTCTGACACTCCAACAATTTGTTCTGCTTCAATTTGGCTCATTTTACAAAGATGCTTAATTCTGGAGTGAACATGCAGTTCTACTCAAGAGTAAGCAACTAAGCGAAATAAAGCCATGGAACGATTATTTGCCTTCTATCTATGCATTCTGACACTCCAACAATGTGTTCTGCTTCAATTTGACTCATTTTACAAAGGTGCTTATTCCTGGAGTGAACATGCAGTTCTACTCAAGAGTAAGCAACTAAGCGAAATAATGCCATGGAACGCTTATTTGCCTTCTATCTATGCATTCTGACACTCCTAGAATGTGTTCTGCTTCAATTTGACTCATTTTACAAAGGTGCTTATTCCTGGAGTGAATATGCAGTTCTACTCAAGAGTAAGCAACTAAGCGAAATAAAGCGATGGAACGCTTATTTGCCTTCTATCTATGCATTCTGACACTCCAACAATGTGTTCTGCTTCAATTTGACTCATTTTACAAAGGTGCTTATTCCTGGAGTGAACATGCAGTTCTACTCAAGAGTAAGCAACTAAGCGAAATAACGCCATGGAACGCTTATTTGCCTTCTATCTATGCATTCTGACACTTCGAGAATGTGTTCTGCTTCAATTTGACTCATTTTACAAAGGTGCTTATTCCTGGAGTGAATATGCAGTTCTACTCAAGAGTAAGCAACTAAGCGAAATAAAGCCAGGGAACGTTTATTTGCCTTCTATCTATGCATTCTGACACACCTAGAATGTGTTCTGCTTCAATTTGTCTCATTTTACAAAGGTGCTTATTCCTGGAGTGAATATGCAGTTCTACTCAAGAGTAAGCAACTAAGCGAAATAAAGCCATGGAACGCTTATTTGCCTTTTATCTATGCATTCTGACACTCCAACAATGTGTTCTGCTTCAATTTGACTCATTTTACAAAGGTGCTTATTAATGGAGTGATCATGCAGTTCTACTCAAGAGTAAGCAACTAAGCGAAATAAAGCCATGGAACGCTTATTTGCCTTCTATCTATGCATTCTGACACTCCAACAATGTTTTCTGCTTCAATTTGACTCATTTTACAAAGGTGCTTATTCCTGGAGTGAACATGCAGTTCTACTCAAGAATAAGCAACTAAGCGAAATAACGCCATGGAACGCTTATTTGCCTTCTATCTATGCATTCTGACACTCCTAGAATGTGTTCTGCTTCAATTTGACTCATTTTACAAAGGTGCTTATTCCTGGAGTGAATATGCAGTTCTACTCAAGAGTAAGCAACTAAGCGAAATAAAGCGATGGAACGCTTATATGCCTTCTATCTATGCATTCTGACACTCCAACAATGTGTTCTGCTTCAATTTGACTCATTTTACAAAGGTGCTTATTCCTGGAGTGAACATGCAGTTCTACTCAAGAGTAAGCAACTAAGCGAAATAAAGCCATGGAACGCTTATTTGCCTTCTATCTATGCATTCTGACACTCCAACAATGTGTTCTGCTTCAATTTGACTCATTTTACAAAGGTGCTTATTCCTGGAGTGAACATGCAGTTCTACTCAAGAGTAAGCAACTAAGCGAAATAAAGCCATGGAACGCTTATTTGCCTTTTATCTATGCATTCTGACACTCCAACAATGTGTTCTGCTTCAATTTGACTCATTTTACAAAGGTGCTTAATTCTGGAGTGAACATGCAGTTCTACTCAAGAGTAAGCAACTAACCGAAATAAAGCCATGAAACGATTATTTGCCTTCTATCTATGCATTCTGACACTCCAACAATGTGTTCTGCTTCAATTTGACTCATTTTACAAAGGTGCTTATTCCTGGAGTGAACATGCAGTTCTACTCAAGAGTAAGCAACTAAGCGAAATAAAGCCATGGAACGCTTATTTGCCTTCTATCTATGCATTCTGACACTCCAACAATGTGTTCTGCTTCAATTTGGCTCATTTTACAAAGATGCTTATTCCTGGAGTGAATATGCAGTTCTACTCAAGAGTAAGCAACTAAGCGAAATAAAGCGATGGAACGCTTAATTGCCTTCTATCTATGCATTCTGACACTCCAAGAATGTGTTCTGCTTCAATTTGGCTCATTTTACAAAGATGCTTATTTCTGGAGTGAACATGCAGTACTACTCAAGAGTAAGCAAGTAAGCGAAATAAAGCCATGGAACGCTTATTTGCCTTCTATCTATGCATTCTGACACTCCAACAATTTGTTCTGCTTCAATTTGGCTCATTTTACAAAGATGCTTAATTCTGGAGTGAACATGCAGTTCTACTCAAGAATAAGCAACTAAGCGAAATAACGCCATGGAACGCTTATTTGCCTTCTATCTATGCATTCTGACACTCCTAGAATGTGTTCTGCTTCAATTTGACTCATTTTACAAAGGTGCTTATTCCTGGAGTGAATATGCAGTTCTACTCAAGAGTAAGCAACTAAGCGAAATAAAGCGATGGAACGCTTATATGCCTTCTATCTATGCATTCTGACACTCCAACAATGTGTTCTGCTTCAATTTGACTCATTTTACAAAGGTGCTTATTCCTGGAGTGAACATGCAGTTCTACTCAAGAGTAAGCAACTAAGCGAAATAAAGCCATGGAACGCTTATTTGCCTTCTATCTATGCATTCTGACACTCCAACAATGTGTTCTGCTTCAATTTGACTCATTTTACAAAGGTGCTTATTCCTGGAGTGAACATGCAGTTCTACTCAAGAGTAAGCAACTAAGCGAAATAAAGCCATGGAACGCTTATTTGCCTTTTATCTATGCATTCTGACACTCCAACAATGTGTTCTGCTTCAATTTGACTCATTTTACAAAGGTGCTTAATTCTGGAGTGAACATGCAGTTCTACTCAAGAGTAAGCAACTAACTGAAATAAAGCCATGGAACGATTATTTGCCTTCTATCTATGCATTCTGACACTCCAACAATGTGTTCTGCTTCAATTTGGCTCATTTTACAAAGATGCTTATTTCTGGAGTGAACATGCAGTACTACTCAAGAGTAAGCAAGTAAGCGAAATAAAGCCATGGAACGCTTATTTGCCTTCTATCTATGCATTCTGACACTCCAACAATTTGTTCTGCTTCAATTTGACTCATTTTACAAAGGTGCTTATTCCTGGAGTGAACATGCAGTTCTACTCAAGAGTAAGCAACTAAGCGAAATAACGCCATGGAACGCTTATTTGCCTTCTATCTATGCATTCTGACACTCCTAGAATGTGTTCTGCTTCAATTTGACTCATTTTACAAAGGTGCTTATTCCTGGAGTGAATATGCAGTTCTACTCAAGAGTAAGCAACTAAGCGAAATAAAGCGATGGAACGCTTATATGCCTTCTATCTATGCATTCTGACACTCCAACAATGTGTTCTGCTTCAATTTGACTCATTTTACAAAGGTGCTTATTCCTGGAGTGAATATGCAGTTCTACTCAAGAGTAAGCAACTAAGCGAAATAAAGCCATGGAACGCTTATTTGCCTTTTATCTATGCATTCTGACACTCCAACAATGTGTTCTGCTTCAATTTGACTCATTTTACAAAGGTGCTTAATTCTGGAGTGAACATGCAGTTCTACTCAAGAGTAAGCAACTAAGCGAAATAAAGCCATGGAACGATTATTTGCCTTCTATCTATGCATTCTGACACTCCAACAATGTGTTCTGCTTCAATTTGACTCATTTTACAAAGGTGCTTATTCCTGGAGTGAACATGCAGTTCTACTCAAGAGTAAGCAACTAAGCGAAATAATGCCATGGAACGCTTATTTGCCTTCTATCTATGCATTCTGACACTCCTAGAATGTGTTCTGCTTCAATTTGACTCATTTTACAAAGGTGCTTATTCCTGGAGTGAATATGCAGTTCTACTCAAGAGTAAGCAACTAAGCGAAATAAAGCGATGGAACGCTTATTTGCCTTCTATCTATGCATTCTGACACTCCAACAATGTGTTCTGCTTCAATTTGACTCATTTTACAAAGGTGCTTATTCCTGGAGTGAACATGCAGTTCTACTCAAGAGTAAGCAACTAAGCGAAATAACGCCATGGAACGCTTATTTGCCTTCTATCTATGCATTCTGACACTTCGAGAATGTGTTCTGCTTCAATTTGACTCATTTTACAAAGGTGCTTATTCCTGGAGTGAATATGCAGTTCTACTCAAGAGTAAGCAACTAAGCGAAATAAAGCCAGGGAACGTTTATTTGCCTTCTATCTATGCATTCTGACACACCTAGAATGTGTTCTGCTTCAATTTGTCTCATTTTACAAAGGTGCTTATTCCTGGAGTGAATATGCAGTTCTACTCAAGAGTAAGCAACTAAGCGAAATAAAGCCATGGAACGCTTATTTGCCTTTTATCTATGCATTCTGACACTCCAACAATGTGTTCTGCTTCAATTTGACTCATTTTACAAAGGTGCTTATTAATGGAGTGATCATGCAGTTCTACTCAAGAGTAAGCAACTAAGCGAAATAAAGCCATGGAACGCTTATTTGCCTTCTATCTATGCATTCTGACACTCCAACAATGTTTTCTGCTTCAATTTGACTCATTTTACAAAGGTGCTTATTCCTGGAGTGAACATGCAGTTCTACTCAAGAATAAGCAACTAAGCGAAATAACGCCATGGAACGCTTATTTGCCTTCTATCTATGCATTCTGACACTCCTAGAATGTGTTCTGCTTCAATTTGACTCATTTTACAAAGGTGCTTATTCCTGGAGTGAATATGCAGTTCTACTCAAGAGTAAGCAACTAAGCGAAATAAAGCGATGGAACGCTTATATGCCTTCTATCTATGCATTCTGACACTCCAACAATGTGTTCTGCTTCAATTTGACTCATTTTACAAAGGTGCTTATTCCTGGAGTGAACATGCAGTTCTACTCAAGAGTAAGCAACTAAGCGAAATAAAGCCATGGAACGCTTATTTGCCTTCTATCTATGCATTCTGACACTCCAACAATGTGTTCTGCTTCAATTTGACTCATTTTACAAAGGTGCTTATTCCTGGAGTGAACATGCAGTTCTACTCAAGAGTAAGCAACTAAGCGAAATAAAGCCATGGAACGCTTATTTGCCTTTTATCTATGCATTCTGACACTCCAACAATGTGTTCTGCTTCAATTTGACTCATTTTACAAAGGTGCTTAATTCTGGAGTGAACATGCAGTTCTACTCAAGAGTAAGCAACTAACCGAAATAAAGCCATGGAACGATTATTTGCCTTCTATCTATGCATTCTGACACTCCAACAATGTGTTCTGCTTCAATTTGACTCATTTTACAAAGGTGCTTATTCCTGGAGTGAACATGCAGTTCTACTCAAGAGTAAGCAACTAAGCGAAATAAAGCCATGGAACGCTTATTTGCCTTCTATCTATGCATTCTGACACTCCAACAATGTGTTCTGCTTCAATTTGGCTCATTTGACAAAGATGCTTATTCCTGGAGTGAATATGCAGTTCTACTCAAGAGTAAGCAACTAAGCGAAATAAAGCGATGGAACGCTTATTTGCCTTCTATCTATGCATTCTGACACTCCAAGAATGTGTTCTGCTTCAATTTGGCTCATTTTACAAAGATGCTTATTTCTGGAGTGAACATGCAGTACTACTCAAGAGTAAGCAAGTAAGCGAAATAAAGCCATGGAACGCTTATTTGCCTTCTATCTATGCATTCTGACACTCCAACAATTTGTTCTGCTTCAATTTGGCTCATTTTACAAAGATGCTTAATTCTGGAGTGAACATGCAGTTCTACTCAAGAATAAGCAACTAAGCGAAATAACGCCATGGAACGCTTATTTGCCTTCTATCTATGCATTCTGACACTCCTAGAATGTGTTCTGCTTCAATTTGACTCATTTTACAAAGGTGCTTATTCCTGGAGTGAATATGCAGTTCTACTCAAGAGTAAGCAACTAAGCGAAATAAAGCGATGGAACGCTTATATGCCTTCTATCTATGCATTCTGACACTCCAACAATGTGTTCTGCTTCAATTTGACTCATTTTACAAAGGTGCTTATTCCTGGAGTGAACATGCAGTTCTACTCAAGAGTAAGCAACTAAGCGAAATAAAGCCATGGAACGCTTATTTGCCTTCTATCTATGCATTCTGACACTCCAACAATGTGTTCTGCTTCAATTTGACTCATTTTACAAAGGTGCTTATTCCTGGAGTGAACATGCAGTTCTACTCAAGAGTAAGCAACTAAGCGAAATAAAGCCATGGAACGCTTATTTGCCTTTTATCTATGCATTCTGACACTCCAACAATGTGTTCTGCTTCAATTTGACTCATTTTACAAAGGTGCTTAATTCTGGAGTGAACATGCAGTTCTACTCAAGAGTAAGCAACTAACCGAAATAAAGCCATGGAACGATTATTTGCCTTCTATCTATGCATTCTGACACTCCAACAATGTGTTCTGCTTCAATTTGACTCATTTTACAAAGGTGCTTATTCCTGGAGTGAACATGCAGTTCTACTCAAGAGTAAGCAACTAAGCGAAATAAAGCCATGGAACGCTTATTTGCCTTCTATCTATGCATTCTGACACTCCAACAATGTGTTCTGCTTCAATTTGGCTCATTTTACAAAGATGCTTATTCCTGGAGTGAATATGCAGTTCTACTCAAGAGTAAGCAACTAAGCGAAATAAAGCCATGGAACGCTTATTTGCCTTCTATCTATGCATTCTGACACTCCAAGAATGTGTTCTGCTTCAATTTGGCTCATTTTACAAAGATGCTTATTTCTGGAGTGAACATGCAGTACTACTCAAGAGTAAGCAAGTAAGCGAAATAAAGCCATGGAACGCTTATTTGCCTTCTATCTATGCATTCTGACACTCCAACAATTTGTTCTGCTTCAATTTGGCTCATTTTACAAAGATGCTTAATTCTGGAGTGAACATGCAGTTCTACTCAAGAGTAAGCAACTAAGCGAAATAAAGCCATGGAACGCTTATTTGCCTTCTATCTATGCATTCTGACACTCCAACAATTTGTTCTGCTTCAATTTGGCTCATTTTACAAAGATGCTTATTTCTGGAATGAACATGCAGTTCTACTCAAGAGTAAGCAACTAAGCGAAATAAAGCCATGGAACGCTTATTTGCCTTCTATCTATGCATTCTGACACTCCAACAATGTGTTCTGCTTCAATTTGACTCATTTTACAAAGGTGCTTATTCCTGGAGTGAACATGCAGTTCTACTCAAGAGTAAGCAACTAAGCGAAATAACGCCATGGAACGCTTATTTGCCTTCTATCTATGCATTCTGACACTCCAACAATGTGTTCTGCTTCAATTTGACTCATTTTACAAAGGTGCTTATTCCTGGAGTGAATATGCAGTTCTACTCAAGAGTAAGCAACTAAGCGAAATAAAGCCATGGAACGCTTATTTGCCTTCTATCTATGCATTCTGACACTCCAACAATGTGTTCTGCTTCAATTTGACTCATTTTACAAAGGTGCTTATTCCTGGAGTGAATATGCAGTTCTACTCAAGAGTAAGCAACTAAGCGAAATAAAGCCATGGAACGCTTACTTGCCTTCTATCTATACATTCTGACACTCCAACAATGTGTTCTGCTTCAATTTGACTCATTTTACAAAGGTGCTTATTCCTGGAGTGAACATGCAGTTCTACTCAAGAGTAAGCAACTAAGCGAAATAAAGCCATGGAACGCTTATTTGCCTTCTATCTATGCATTCTGACACTCCAACAATGTGTTCTGCTTCAATTTGGCTCATTTTACAAAGATGCTTATTCCTGGAGTGAATATGCAGTTCTACTCAAGAGTAAGCAACTAAGCGAAATAAAGCCATGGAACGCTTATGTGCCTTCTATCTATGCATTCTGACACTCCAAGAATGTGTTCTGCTTCAATTTGGCTCATTTTACAAAGATGCTTATTTCTGGAGTGAACATGCAGTACTACTCAAGAGTAAGCAAGTAAGCGAAATAAAGCCATGGAACGTTTATTTGCCTTCTATCTATGCATTCTGACACTCCAACAATTTGTTCTGCTTCAATTTGGCTCATTTTACAAAGATGCTTAATTCTGGAGTGAACATGCAGTTCTACTCAAGAGTAAGCAACTAAGCGAAATAAAGCCATGGAACGCTTATTTGCCTTCTATCTATGCATTCTGACACTCCTAGAATGTGTTCTGCTTCAATTTGACTCATTTTACAAAGGTGCTTATTCCTGGAGTGAATATGCAGTTCTACTCAAGAGTAAGCAACTAAGCGAAATAAAGCCATGGAACGCTTATTTGCCTTCTATCTATGCATTCTGACACTCCGAGAATGTGTTCTGCTTCAATTTGGCTCATTTTACAAAGGTGCTTATTCCTGGAGTGAACATGCAGTTCTACTCAAGAGTAAGCAACTAAGCGAAATAAAGCCAGGGAACGTTTATTTGCCTTCTATCTATGCATTCTGACACACCTAGAATGTGTTCTGCTTCAATTTGGCTCATTTTACAAAGGTGCTTATTCCTGGAGTGAATATGCAGTTCTACTCAAGAGTAAGCAACTAAGCGAAATAAAGCCATGGAACGCTTATTTGCCTTTTATCTATGCATTCTGACACTCCAACAATGTGTTCTGCTTCAATTTGACTCATTTTACAAAGGTGCTTATTAATGGAGTGAACATGCAGTTCTACTCAAGAGTAAGCAACTAAGCGAAATAAAGCCAGGGAACGTTTATTTGCCTTCTATCTATGCATTGACACTCCAACAATGTGTTCTGCTTCAATTTGACTCATTTTACAAAGGTGCTTATTCCTGGAGTGAACATGCAGTTCTACTCAAGAGTAAGCAACTAAGCGAAATAACGCCATGGAACGCTTATTTGCCTTCTATCTATGCATTCTGACACTCCAACAATGTGTTCTGCTTCAATTTGGCTCATTTTACAAAGATGCTTATTCCTGGAGTGAATATGCAGTTCTACTCAAGAGTAAGCAACTAAGCGAAATAAAGCCATGGAACGCTTATTTGCCTTCTATCTATGCATTCTGACACTCCAAGAATGTGTTCTGCTTCAATTTGGCTCATTTTACAAAGATGCTTATTTCTGGAGTGAACATGCAGTACTACTCAAGAGTAAGCAAGTAAGCGAAATAAAGCCATGGAACGCTTATTTGCCTTCTATCTATGCATTCTGACACTCCAACAATTTGTTCTGCTTCAATTTGGCTCATTTTACAAAGATGCTTAATTCTGGAGTGAACATGCAGTTCTACTCAAGAGTAAGCAACTAAGCGAAATAAAGCCATGGAACGCTTATTTGCCTTCTATCTATGCATTCTGACACTCCAACAATTTGTTCTGCTTCAATTTGGCTCATTTTACAAAGATGCTTATTTCTGGAATGAACATGCAGTTCTACTCAAGAGTAAGCAACTAAGCGAAATAAAGCCATGGAACGCTTATTTGCCTTCTATCTATGCATTCTGACACTCCAACAATGTGTTCTGCTTCAATTTGACTCATTTTACAAAGGTGCTTATTCCTGGAGTGAACATGCAGTTCTACTCAAGAGTAAGCAACTAAGCGAAATAACGCCATGGAACGCTTATTTGCCTTCTATCTATGCATTCTGACACTCCAACAATGTGTTCTGCTTCAATTTGACTCATTTTACAAAGGTGCTTATTCCTGGAGTGAATATGCAGTTCTACTCAAGAGTAAGCAACTAAGCGAAATAAAGCCATGGAACGCTTATTTGCCTTCTATCTATGCATTCTGACACTCCAACAATGTGTTCTGCTTCAATTTGACTCATTTTACAAAGGTGCTTATTCCTGGAGTGAATATGCAGTTCTACTCAAGAGTAAGCAACTAAGCGAAATAAAGCCATGGAACGCTTACTTGCCTTCTATCTATACATTCTGACACTCCAACAATGTGTTCTGCTTCAATTTGACTCATTTTACAAAGGTGCTTATTCCTGGAGTGAACATGCAGTTCTACTCAAGAGTAAGCAACTAAGCGAAATAAAGCCATGGAACGCTTATTTGCCTTCTATCTATGCATTCTGACACTCCAACAATGTGTTCTGCTTCAATTTGGCTCATTTTACAAAGATGCTTATTCCTGGAGTGAATATGCAGTTCTACTCAAGAGTAAGCAACTAAGCGAAATAAAGCCATGGAACGCTTATGTGCCTTCTATCTATGCATTCTGACACTCCAAGAATGTGTTCTGCTTCAATTTGGCTCATTTTACAAAGATGCTTATTTCTGGAGTGAACATGCAGTACTACTCAAGAGTAAGCAAGTAAGCGAAATAAAGCCATGGAACGTTTATTTGCCTTCTATCTATGCATTCTGACACTCCAACAATTTGTTCTGCTTCAATTTGGCTCATTTTACAAAGATGCTTAATTCTGGAGTGAACATGCAGTTCTACTCAAGAGTAAGCAACTAAGCGAAATAAAGCCATGGAACGCTTATTTGCCTTCTATCTATGCATTCTGACACTCCTAGAATGTGTTCTGCTTCAATTTGACTCATTTTACAAAGGTGCTTATTCCTGGAGTGAATATGCAGTTCTACTCAAGAGTAAGCAACTAAGCGAAATAAAGCCATGGAACGCTTATTTGCCTTCTATCTATGCATTCTGACACTCCGAGAATGTGTTCTGCTTCAATTTGGCTCATTTTACAAAGGTGCTTATTCCTGGAGTGAACATGCAGTTCTACTCAAGAGTAAGCAACTAAGCGAAATAAAGCCAGGGAACGTTTATTTGCCTTCTATCTATGCATTCTGACACACCTAGAATGTGTTCTGCTTCAATTTGGCTCATTTTACAAAGGTGCTTATTCCTGGAGTGAATATGCAGTTCTACTCAAGAGTAAGCAACTAAGCGAAATAAAGCCATGGAACGCTTATTTGCCTTTTATCTATGCATTCTGACACTCCAACAATGTGTTCTGCTTCAATTTGACTCATTTTACAAAGGTGCTTATTAATGGAGTGAACATGCAGTTCTACTCAAGAGTAAGCAACTAAGCGAAATAAAGCCAGGGAACGTTTATTTGCCTTCTATCTATGCATTGACACTCCAACAATGTGTTCTGCTTCAATTTGACTCATTTTACAAAGGTGCTTATTCCTGGAGTGAACATGCAGTTCTACTCAAGAGTAAGCAACTAAGCGAAATAACGCCATGGAACGCTTATTTGCCTTTTATCTATGCATTCTGACACTCCTAGAATGTGTTCTGCTTCAATTTGACTCATTTTACAAAGGTGCTTATTAATGGAGTGAACATGCAGTTCTACTCAAGAGTAAGCAACTAAGCGAAATAAAGCCATGGAACGCTTATTTGCCTTCTATCTATGCATTGACACTCCAACAATGTGTTCTGCTTCAATTTGACTCATTTTACAAAGGTGCTTATTCCTGGAGTGAACATGCAGTTCTACTCAAGAGTAAGCAACTAAGCGAAATAACGCCATGGAACGCTTATTTGCCTTCTATCTATGCATTCTGACACTCCTAGAATGTGTTCTGCTTCAATTTGACTCATTTTACAAAGGTGCTTATTCCTGGAGTGAATATGCAGTTCTACTCAAGAGTAAGCAACTAAGCGAAATAAAGCGATGGAACGCTTATATGCATTCTATCTATGCATTCTGACACTCCAACAATGTGTTCTGCTTCAATTTGACTCATTTTACAAAGGTGCTTATTCCTGGAGTGAACATGCAGTTCTACTCAAGAGTAAGCAACTAAGCGAAATAAAGCCATGGAACGCTTATTTGCCTTTTATCTATGCATTCTGACACTCCAACAATGTGTTCTGCTTCAATTTGACTCATTTTACAAAGGTGCTTAATTCTGGAGTGAACATGCAGTTCTACTCAAGAGTAAGCAACTAAGCGAAATAAAGCCATGGAACGATTATTTGCCTTCTATCTATGCATTCTGACACTCCAACAATGTGTTCTGCTTCAATTTGACTCATTTTACAAAGGTGCTTATTCCTGGAGTGAACATGCAGTTCTACTCAAGAGTAAGCAACTAAGCGAAATAACGCCATGGAACGCTTATTTGCCTTCTATCTATGCATTCTGACACTCCTAGAATGTGTTCTGCTTCAATTTGACTCATTTTACAAAGGTGCTTATTCCTGGAGTGAATATGCAGTTCTACTCAAGAGTAAGCAACTAAGCGAAATAAAGCGATGGAACGCTTATTTGCCTTCTATCTATGCATTCTGACACTCCAACAATGTGTTCTGCTTCAATTTGACTCATTTTACAAAGGTGCTTATTCCTGGAGTGAACATGCAGTTCTAATCAAGAGTAAGCAACTAAGCGAAATAACGCCACGGAACGCTTATTTGCCTTCTATCTATGCATTCTGACACTCCAACAATGTGTTCTGCTTCAATTTGACTCATTTTACAAAGGTGCTTATTCCTGGAGTGAATATGCAGTTCTACTCAAGAGTAAGCAACTAAGCGAAATAAAGCCATGGAACGCTTACTTGCCTTCTATCTATACATTCTGACACTCCAACAATGTGTTCTGCTTCAATTTGACTCATTTTACAAAGGTGCTTATTCCTGGAGTGAACATGCAGTTCTACTCAAGAGTAAGCAACTAAGCGAAATAAAGCCATGGAACGCTTATTTGCCTTCTATCTATGCATTCTGACACTCCAACAATGTGTTCTGCTTCAATTTGGCTCATTTTACAAAGATGCTTATTCCTGGAGTGAATATGCAGTTCTACTCAAGAGTAAGCAACTAAGCGAAATAAAGCCATGGAACGCTTATTTGCCTTCTATGTATGCATTCTGACACTCCAAGAATGTGTTCTGCTTCAATTTGGCTCATTTTACAAAGATGCTTATTTCTGGAGTGAACATGCAGTACTACTCAAGAGTAAGCAAGTAAGCGAAATAAAGCCATGGAACGCTTATTTGCCTTCTATCTATGCATTCTGACACTCCAACAATTTGTTCTGCTTCAATTTGGCTCATTTTACAAAGATGCTTAATTCTGGAGTGAACATGCAGTTCTACTCAAGAGTAAGCAACTAAGCGTAATAAAGCCATGTAATGCTTATTTGCCTTCTATCTATGCATTCTGACACTCCTAGAATGTGTTCTGCTTCAATTTGACTCATTTTACAAAGGTGCTTATTCCTGGAGTGAATATGCAGTTCTACTCAAGAGTAAGCAACTAAGCGAAATAAAGCCATGGAACGCTTATTTGCCTTCTATCTATGCATTCTGACACTCCGAGAATGTGTTCTGCTTCAATTTGACTCATTTTACAAAGGTGCTTATTCCTGGAGTGAATATGCAGTTCTACTCAAGAGTAAGCAACTAAGCGAAATAAAGCCAGGGAACGTTTATTTGCCTTCTATCTATGCATTCTGACACACCTAGAATGTGTTCTGCTTCAATTTGTCTCATTTTACAAAGGTGCTTATTCCTGGAGTGAATATGCAGTTCTACTCAAGAGTAAGCAACTAAGCGAAATAAAGCCATGGAACGCTTATTTGCCTTTTATCTATGCATTCTGACACTCCAACAATGTGTTCTGCTTCAATTTGACTCATTTTACAAAGGTGCTTATTAATGGAGTGAACATGCAGTTCTACTCAAGAGTAAGCAACTAAGCGAAATAAAGCCATGGAACGCTTATTTGCCTTCTATCTATGCATTCTGACACTCCAACAATGTGTTCTGCTTCAATTTGACTCATTTTACAAAGGTGCTTATTCCTGGAGTGAACATGCAGTTCTACTCAAGAGTAAGCAACTAAGCGAAATAAAGCCATGGAACGCTTATTTGCCTTCTATCTATGCATTCTGACACTCCTAGAATGTGTTCTGCTTCAATTTGACTCATTTTACAAAGGTGCTTATTCCTGGAGTTAATATGCAGTTCTACTCAAGAGTAAGCAACTAAGCGAAATAAAGCGATGGAACGCTTATATGCCTTCTATCTATGCATTCTGACACTCCAACAATGTGTTCTGCTTCAATTTGACTCATTTTACAAAGGTGCTTATTCCAGGAGTGAACATGCAGTTCTACTCAAGAGTAAGCAACTAAGCGAAATAAAGCCATGGAACGCTTATTTGCCTTTTATCTATGCATTCTGACACTCCAACAATGTGTTCTGCTTCAATTTGACTCATTTTACAAAGGTGCTTAATTCTGGAGTGAACATGCAGTTCTACTCAAGAGTAAGCAACTAAGCGAAATAAAGCCATGGAACGATTATTTGCCTTCTATCTATGCATTCTGACGCTCCAACAATGTGTTCTGCTTCAATTTGACTCATTTTACAAAGGTGCTTATTCCTGGAGTGAACATGCAGTTCTACTCAAGAGTAAGCAACTAAGCGAAATAACGCCATGGAACGCTTATTTGCCTTCTATCTATGCATTCTGACACTCCTAGAATGTGTTCTGCTTCAATTTGACTCATTTTACAAAGGTGCTTATTCCTGGAGTGAATATGCAGTTCTACTCAAGAGTAAGCAACTAAGCGAAATAAAGCGATGGAACGCTTATTTGCCTTCTATCTATGAATTCTGACACTCCAACAATGTGTTCTGCTTCAATTTGACTCATTTTACAAAGGTGCTTATTCCTGGAGTGAACATGCAGTTCTACTCAAGAGTAAGCAACTAAGCGAAATAACGCCATGGAACGCTTATTTGCCTTCTATCTATGCATTCTGACACTCCAACAATGTGTTCTGCTTCAATTTGACTCATTTTACAAAGGTGCTTATTCCTGGAGTGAACATGCAGTTCTACTCAAGAGTAAGCAACTAAGCGAAATAACGCCATGGAACGCTTATTTGCCTTCTATCTATGCATTCTGACACTCCTAGAATGTGTTCTGCTTCAATTTGACTCATTTTACAAAGGTGCTTATTCCTGGAGTGAATATGCAGTTCTACTCAAGAGTAAGCAACTAAGCGAAATAAAGCGATGGAACGCTTATATGCCTTCTATCTATGCATTCTGACACTCCAACAATGTGTTCTGCTTCAATTTGACTCATTTTACAAAGGTGCTTATTCCTGGAGTGAACATGCAGTTCTACTCAAGAGTAAGCAACTAAGCGAAATAAAGCCATGGAACGCTTATTTGCCTTTTATCTATGCATTCTGACACTCCAACAATGTGTTCTGCTTCAATTTGACTCATTTTACAAAGGTGCTTAATTCTGGAGTGAACATGCAGTTCTACTCAAGAGTAAGCAACTAAGCGAAATAAAGCCATGGAACGATTATTTGCCTTCTATCTATGCATTCTGACACTCCAACAATGTGTTCTGCTTCAATTTGACGCATTTTACAAAGGTGCTTATTCCTGGAGTGAACATGCAGTTCTACTCAAGAGTAAGCAACTAAGCGAAATAACGCCATGGAACGCTTATTTGCCTTCTATCTATGCATTCTGACACTCCAACAATGTGTTCTGCTTCAATTTGACTCATTTTACAAAGGTGCTTATTACTGGAGTGAACATGCAGTTCTACTCAAGAGTAAGCAACTAAGCGAAATAAAGCCATGGAACGCTTATTTGCCTTCTATCTATGCATTCTGACACACCTAGAATGTGTTCTGCTTCAATTTGACTCATTTTACAAAGGTGCTTATTCCTGGAGTGAATATGCAGTTCTACTCAAGAGTAAGCAACTAAGCGAAATAAAGCCATGGAACGCTTATTTGCCTTCTATCTATGCATTCTGACACTCCTAGAATGTGTTCTGCTTCAATTTGACTCATTTTACAAAGGTGCTTATTCCTGGAGTGAATATGCAGTTCTACTCAAGAGTAAGCAACTAAGCGAAATAACGCCATGGAACGCTTATTTGCCTTCTATCTATGCATTCTGACACTCCTAGAATGTGTTCTGCTTCAATTTGACTCATTTTACAAAGGTGCTTATTCCTGGAGTGAATATGCAGTTCTACTCAAGAGTAAGCAACTAAGCGAAATAAAGCGATGGAACGCTTATTTGCCTTCTATCTATGCATTCTGACACTCCAACAATGTGTTCTGCTTCAATTTGACTCATTTTACAAAGGTGCTTATTCCTGGAGTGAATATGCAGTTCTACTCAAGAGTAAGCAACTAAGCGAAATAAAGCCATGGAACGCTTACTTGCCTTCTATCTATACATTCTGACACTCCAACAATGTGTTCTGCTTCAATTTGACTCATTTTACAAAGGTGCTTATTCCTGGAGTGAACATGCAGTTCTACTCAAGAGTAAGCAACTATGCGAAATAAAGCCATGGAACGCTTATTTGCCTTCTATCTATGCATTCTGACACTCCAACAATGTGTTCTGCTTCAATTTGGCTCATTTTACAAAGATGCTTATTCCTGGAGTGAATATGCAGTTCTACTCAAGAGTAAGCAACTAAGCGAAATAAAGCCATGGAACGCTTATTTGCCTTCTATGTATGCATTCTGACACTCCAAGAATGTGTTCTGCTTCAATTTGGCTCATTTTACAAAGATGCTTATTTCTGGAGTGAACATGCAGTACTACTCAAGAGTAAGCAAGTAAGCGAAATAAAGCCATGGAACGCTTATTTGCCTTCTATCTATGCATTCTGACACTCCAACAATTTGTTCTGCTTCAATTTGGCTCATTTTACAAAGATGCTTAATTCTGGAGTGAACATGCAGTTCTACTCAAGAGTAAGCAACTAAGCGAAATAAAGCCATGGAACGCTTATTTGCCTTCTATCTATGCATTCTGACACTCCTAGAATGTGTTCTGCTTCAATTTGACTCATTTTACAAAGGTGCTTATTCCTGGAGTGAATATGCAGTTCTACTCAAGAGTAAGCAACTAAGCGAAATAAAGCCATGGAACGCTTATTTGCCTTCTATCTATGCATTCTGACACTCCGAGAATGTGTTCTGCTTCAATTTGACTCATTTTACAAAGGTGCTTATTCCTGGAGTGAATATGCAGTTCTACTCAAGAGTAAGCAACTAAGCGAAATAAAGCCAGGGAACGTTTATTTGCCTTCTATCTATGCATTCTGACACACCTAGAATGTGTTCTGCTTCAATTTGTCTCATTTTACAAAGGTGCTTATTCCTGGAGTGAATATGCAGTTCTACTCAAGAGTAAGCAACTAAGCGAAATAAAGCCATGGAACGCTTATTTGCCTTTTATCTATGCATTCTGACACTCCAACAATGTGTTCTGCTTCAATTTGACTCATTTTACAAAGGTGCTTATTAATGGAGTGAACATGCAGTTCTACTCAAGAGTAAGCAACTAAGCGAAATAAAGCCATGGAACGCTTATTTGCCTTCTATCTATGCATTCTGACACTCCAACAATGTGTTCTGCTTCAATTTGACTCATTTTACAAAGGTGCTTATTCCTGGAGTGAACATGCAGTTCTACTCAAGAGTAAGCAACTAAGCGAAATAAAGCCATGGAACGCTTATTTGCCTTCTATCTATGCATTCTGACACTCCTAGAATGTGTTCTGCTTCAATTTGACTCATTTTACAAAGGTGCTTATTCCTGGAGTGAATATGCAGTTCTACTCAAGAGTAAGCAACTAAGCGAAATAAAGCGATGGAACGCTTATATGCCTTCTATCTATGCATTCTGACACTCCAACAATGTGTTCTGCTTCAATTTGACTCATTTTACAAAGGTGCTTATTCCAGGAGTGAACATGCAGTTCTACTCAAGAGTAAGCAACTAAGCGAAATAAAGCCATGGAACGCTTATTTGCCTTTTATCTATGCATTCTGACACTCCAACAATGTGTTCTGCTTCAATTTGACTCATTTTACAAAGGTGCTTAATTCTGGAGTGAACATGCAGTTCTACTCAAGAGTAAGCAACTAAGCGAAATAAAGCCATGGAACGATTATTTGCCTTCTATCTATGCATTCTGACACTCCAACAATGTGTTCTGCTTCAATTTGACTCATTTTACAAAGGTGCTTATTCCTGGAGTGAACATGCAGTTCTACTCAAGAGTAAGCAACTAAGCGAAATAACGCCATGGAACGCTTATTTGCCTTCTATCTATGCATTCTGACACTCCTAGAATGTGTTCTGCTTCAATTTGACTCATTTTACAAAGGTGCTTATTCCTGGAGTGAATATGCAGTTCTACTCAAGAGTAAGCAACTAAGCGAAATAAAGCGATGGAACGCTTATTTGCCTTCTATCTATGAATTCTGACACTCCAGCAATGTGTTCTGCTTCAATTTGACTCATTTTACAAAGGTGCTTATTCCTGGAGTGAACATGCAGTTCTACTCAAGAGTAAGCAACTAAGCGAAATAACGCCATGGAACGCTTATTTGCCTTCTATCTATGCATTCTGACACTCCAACAATGTGTTCTGCTTCAATTTGACTCATTTTACAAAGGTGCTTATTCCTGGAGTGAACATGCAGTTCTACTCAAGAGTAAGCAACTAAGCGAAATAACGCCATGGAACGCTTATTTGCCTTCTATCTATGCATTCTGACACTCCTAGAATGTGTTCTGCTTCAATTTGACTCATTTTACAAAGGTGCTTATTCCTGGAGTGAATATGCAGTTCTACTCAAGAGTAAGCAACTAAGCGAAATAAAGCGATGGAACGCTTATATGCCTTCTATCTATGCATTCTGACACTCCAACAATGTGTTCTGCTTCAATTTGACTCATTTTACAAAGGTGCTTATTCCTGGAGTGAACATGCAGTTCTACTCAAGAGTAAGCAACTAAGCGAAATAAAGCCATGGAACGCTTATTTGCCTTTTATCTATGCATTCTGACACTCCAACAATGTGTTCTGCTTCAATTTGACTCATTTTACAAAGGTGCTTAATTCTGGAGTGAACATGCAGTTCTACTCAAGAGTAAGCAACTAAGCGAAATAAAGCCATGGAACGATTATTTGCCTTCTATCTATGCATTCTGACACTCCAACAATGTGTTCTGCTTCAATTTGACTCATTTTACAAAGGTGCTTATTCCTGGAGTGAACATGCAGTTCTACTCAAGAGTAAGCAACTAAGCGAAATAACGCCATGGAACGCTTATTTGCCTTCTATCTATGCATTCTGACACTCCAACAATGTGTTCTGCTTCAATTTGACTCATTTTACAAAGGTGCTTATTACTGGAGTGAACATGCAGTTCTACTCAAGAGTAAGCAACTAAGCGAAATAAAGCCATGGAACGCTTATTTGCCTTCTATCTATGCATTCTGACACACCTAGAATGTGTTCTGCTTCAATTTGACTCATTTTACAAAGGTGCTTATTCCTGGAGTGAATATGCAGTTCTACTCAAGAGTAAGCAACTAAGCGAAATAAAGCCAGGGAACGCTTATTTGCCTTTTATCTATGCATTCTGACACTCCAACAATGTGTTCTGTTTCAATTTGACTCATTTTACAAAGGTGCTTATTAATGGAGTGAACATGCAGTTCTACTCAAGAGTAAGCAACTAAGCGAAATAAAGCCATGGAACGCTTATTTGCCTTCTATCTATGCATTCTGACACTCCAACAATGTGTTCTGCTTCAATTTGACTCATTTTACAAAGGTGCTTATTCCTGGAGTGAACATGCAGTTCTACTCAAGAGTAAGCAACTAAGCGAAATAACGCCATGGAACGCTTATTTGCCTTCTATCTATGCATTCTGACACTCCAACAATGTGTTCTGCTTCAATTTGACTCATTTTACAAAGGTGCTTATTCCTGGAGTGAATATGCAGTTCTACTCAAGAGTAAGCAACTAAGCGAAATAAAGCGATGGAACGCTTATATGCCTTCTATCTATGCATTCTGACACTCCAACAATGTGTTCTGCTTCAATTTGACTCATTTGACAAAGGTGCTTATTCCTGGAGTGAACATGCAGTTCTACTCAAGAGTAAGCAACTAAGCGAAATAAAGCCATGGAACGCTTATTTGCCTTTTATCTATGCATTCTGACACTCCAACAATGTGTTCTGCTTCAATTTGACTCATTTTACAAAGGTGCTTAATTCTGGAGTGAACATGCAGTTCTACTCAAGAGTAAGCAACTAAGCGAAATAAAGCCATGGAACGATTATTTGCCTTCTATCTATGCATTCTGACACTCCAACAATGTGTTCTGCTTCAATTTGACTCATTTTACAAAGGTGCTTATTCCTGGAGTGAACATGCAGTTCTACTCAAGAGTAAGCAACTAAGCGAAATAACGCCATGGAACGCTTATTTGCCTTCTATCTATGCATTCTGAGACTCCTAGAATGTGTTCTGCTTCAATTTGACTCATTTTACAAAGGTGCTTATTCCTGGAGTGAATATGCAGTTCTACTCAAGAGTAAGCAACTAAGCGAAATAAAGCCATGGAACGCTTATTTGCCTTCTATCTATGCATTCTGACACTCCAACAATGTGTTCTGCTTCAATTTGACTCATTTTACAAAGGTGCTTATTCCTGGAGTGAACATGCAGTTCTACTCAAGAGTAAGCAACTAAGCGAAATAACGCCATGGAACGCTTATTTGCCTTCTATCTATGCATTCTGACACTCCAACAATGTGTTCTGCTTCAATTTGACTCATTTTACAAAGGTGCTTATTACTGGAGTGAACATGCAGTTCTACTCAAGAGTAAGCAACTAAGCGAAATAAAGCCATGGAACGCTTATTTGCCTTCTATCTATGCATTCTGACACTCCTAGAATGTGTTCTGCTTCAATTTGACTCATTTTACAAAGGTGCTTATTCCTGGAGTGAATATGCAGTTCTACTCAAGAGTAAGCAACTAAGCGAAATAAAGCGATGGAACGCTTATTTGCCTTCTATCTATGCATTCTGACACTCCAACAATGTGTTCTGCTTCAATTTGACTCATTTTACAAAGGTGCTTATTCCTGGAGTGAACATGCAGTTCTACTCAAGAGTAAGCAACTAAGCGAAATAAAGCCATGGAACGCTTATTTGCCTTTTATCTATGCATTCTGACACTCCAACAATGTGTTCTGCTTCAATTTGACTCATTTTACAAAGGTGCTTAATTCTGGAGTGAACATGCAGTTCTACTCAAGAGTAAGCAACTAAGCGAAATAAAGCCATGGAACGATTATTTGCCTTCTATCTATGCATTCTGACACTCCAACAATGTGTTCTGCTTCAATTTGACTCATTTTACAAAAGTGCTTATTCCTGGAGTGAACATGCAGTTCTACTCAAGAGTAAGCAACTAAGCGAAATAACGCCATGGAACGCTTATTTGCCTTCTATCTATGCATTCTGACACTCCTAGAATGTGTTCTGCTTCAATTTGTCTCATTTTACAAAGGTGCTTATTCCTGGAGTGAATATGCAGTTCTACTCAAGAGTAAGCAACTAAGCGAAATAAAGCGATGGAACGCTTATTTGCCTTCTATCTATGCATTCTGACACTCCAACAATGTGTTCTGCTTCAATTTGACTCATTTTACAAAGGTGCTTATTCCTGGAGTGAACATGCAGTTCTACTCAAGAGTAAGCAACTAAGCGAAATAAAGCCATAGAACGCTTATTTGCCTTCTATCTATGCATTCTGACACTCCAACAATGTGTTCTGCTTCAATTTGACTCATTTTACAAAGGTCCTTATTACTGGAGTGAACATGCAGTTCTACTCAAGAGTAAGCAACTAAGCGAAATAAAGCCATGGAACGCTTATTTGCCTTCTATCTATGCATTCTGAGACTCCAACAATGTGTTCTGCTTCAATTTGGCTCATTTTACAAAGATGCTTATTCCTGGAGTGAATATGCAGTTCTACTCAAGAGTAAGCAACTAAGCGAAATAAAGCCATGGAACGCTTATTTGCCTTCTATCTATGCATTCTGACACTCCAAGAATGTGTTCTGCTTCAATTTGGCTCATTTTACAAAGATGCTTATTTCTGGAGTGAACATGCAGTACTACTCAAGAGTAAGCAAGTAAGCGAAATAAAGCCATGGAACGCTTATTTGCCTTCTATCTATGCATTCTGACACTCCAACAATGTGTTCTGCTTCAATTTGACTCATTTTACAAAGGTGCTTATTCCTGGAGTGAACATGCAGTTCTACTCAAGAGTAAGCAACTAAGCGAAATAAAGCCATAGAACGCTTATTTGCCTTCTATCTATGCATTCTGACACTCCAACAATGTGTTCTGCTTCAATTTGACTCATTTTACAAAGGTCCTTATTACTGGAGTGAACATGCAGTTCTACTCAAGAGTAAGCAACTAAGCGAAATAAAGCCATGGAACGCTTATTTGCCTTCTATCTATGCATTCTGAGACTCCAACAATGTGTTCTGCTTCAATTTGGCTCATTTTACAAAGATGCTTATTCCTGGAGTGAATATGCAGTTCTACTCAAGAGTAAGCAACTAAGCGAAATAAAGCCATGGAACGCTTATTTGCCTTCTATCTATGCATTCTGACACTCCAAGAATGTGTTCTGCTTCAATTTGGCTCATTTTACAAAGATGCTTATTTCTGGAGTGAACATGCAGTACTACTCAAGAGTAAGCAAGTAAGCGAAATAAAGCCATGGAACGCTTATTTGCCTTCTATCTATGCATTCTGACACTCCAACAATTTGTTCTGCTTCAATTTGGCTCATTTTACAAAGATGCTTAATTCTGGAGTGAACATGCAGTTCTACTCAAGAGTAAGCAACTAAGCGAAATAAAGCCATGGAACGCTTATTTGCCTTCTATCTATGCATTCTGACACTCCAACAATTTGTTCTGCTTCAATTTGGCTCATTTTACAAAGATGCTTATTTCTGGAGTGAACATGCAGTTCTACTCAAGAGTAAGCAACTAAGCGAAATAAAGCCATGGAACGCTTATTTGCCTTCTATCTATGCATTCTGACACTCCAACAATGTGTTCTGCTTCAATTTGACTCATTTTACAAAGGTGCTTATTCCTGGAGTGAACATGCAGTTCTACTCAAGAGTAAGCAACTAAGCGAAATAACGCCATGGAACGCTTATTTGCCTTCTATCTATGCATTCTGACACTCCAACAATGTGTTCTGCTTCAATTTGACTCATTTTACAAAGGTGCTTATTCCTGGAGTGAATATGCAGTTCTACTCAAGAGTAAGCAACTAAGCGAAATAAAGCCATGGAACGCTTATTTGCCTTCTATCTATGCATTCTGACACTCCAACAATGTGTTCTGCTTCAATTTGACTCATTTTACAAAGGTGCTTATTCCTGGAGTGAATATGCAGTTCTACTCAAGAGTAAGCAACTAAGCTAAATAAAGCCATGGAACGCTTACTTGCCTTCTATCTATACATTCTGACACTCCAACAATGTGTTCTGCTTCAATTTGACTCATTTTACAAAGGTGCTTATTCCTGGAGTGAACATGCAGTTCTACTCAAGAGTAAGCAACTAAGCGAAATAAAGCCATAGAACGCTTATTTGCCTTCTAGCTATGCATTCTGACACTCCAACAATGTGTTCTGCTTCAATTTGACTCATTTTACAAAGGTGCTTATTACTGGAGTGAACATGCAGTTCTACTCAAGAGTAAGCAACTAAGCGAAATAAAGCCATGGAACGCTTATTCGCCTTCTATCTATGCATTCTGACACTCCAACAATGTGTTCTGCTTCAATTTGACTCATTTTACAAAGGTGCTTATTCCTGGAGTGAATATGCAGTTCTACTCAAGAGTAAGCAACTAAGCGAAATAAAGCCATGGAACGCTTACTTGCCTTCTATCTATACATTCTGAAACTCCAACAATGTGTTCTGCTTCAATTTGGCTCATTTTACAAAGATGCTTATTTCTGGAGTGAACATGCAGTACTACTCAAGAGTAAGCAAGTAAGCGAAATAAAGCCATGGAACGCTTATTTGCCTTCTATCTATGCATTCTGACACTCCAACAATTTGTTCTGCTTCAATTTGGCTCATTTTACAAAGATGCTTATTTCTGGAGTGAACATGCAGTTCTACTCAAGAGTAAGCAACTAAGCCAAATAAAGCCATGGAACGCTTATTTGCCTTCTATCTATGCATTCTGACACTCCAACAATTTGTTCTGCTTCAATTTGGCTCATTTTACAAAGATGCTTATTTCTGGAGTGAACATGCAGTTCTACTCAAGAGTAAGCAACTACGCGAAATATAGCCATAGAACGCTTATTTGCCTTCTATCTATGCATTCTGACACTCCAACAATGTGTTCTGCTTCAATTTGACTCATTTTACAAAGGTGCTTATTCCTTGAGTGAATATGCAGTTCTACTCAAGAGTAAGCAACTAGGCGAAATAAAGCCATGGAACGCTTATTTGCCTTCTATCTATGCATTCTGACACTCCTAGAATGTGTTCTGCTTCAATTTGACTCATTTTACAAAGGTGCTTATTCCTGGAGTGAATATGCAGTTCTACACAAGAGTAAGCAACTAAGCGAAATAAAGCCATGGAACGCTTATTTGCCTTCTTTCTATGCATTCTGACACTCCGAGAATGTGTTCTGCTTCAATTTGACTCATTTTACAAAGGTGCTTATTCCTGGAGTGAATATGCAGTTCTACTCAAGAGTAAGCAACTAAGCGAAATAAAGCCAGGGAACGCTTATTTGCCTTCTATCTATGCATTCTGACACACCTAGAATGTGTTCTGCTTCAATTTGTCTCATTTTACAAAGGTGCTTATTCCTGGAGTGAATATGCAGTTCTACTCAAGAGTAAGCAACTAAGCGAAATAAAGCCATGGAACGCTTATTTGCCTTCTATCTATGCATTCTGACACTCCAACAATGTGTTCTGCTTCAATTTGACTCATTTTACAAAGGTGCTTATTCCTGGAGTGAACATGCAGTTCTACTCAAGAGTAAGCAACTAAGCGAAATAAAGCCATGGAACGCTTATTTGCCTTTTATCTATGCATTCTGACACTCCAACAATGTGTTCTGCTTCAATTTGACTCATTTTACAAAGGTGCTTATTAATGGAGTGAACATGCAGTTCTACTCAAGAGTAAGCAACTAAGCGAAATAAAGCCATGGAACGCTTATTTGCCTTCTATCTATGCATTCTGACACTCCAACAATGTGTTCTGCTTCAATTTGACTCATTTTACAAAGGTGCTTATTCCTGGAGTGAACATGCAGTTCTACTCAAGAGTAAGCAACTAAGCGAAATAACGCCATGGAACGCTTATTTGCCTTCTATCTATGCATTCTGACACTCCTAGAATGTGTTCTGCTTCAATTTGACTCATTTTACAAAGGTGCTTATTCCTGGAGTGAATATGCAGTTCTACTCAAGAGTAAGCAACTAAGCGAAATAAAGCCATGGAACGCTTATTTGCCTTCTATCTATGCATTCTGACACACCTAGAATGTGTTCTGCTTCAATTTGACTCATTTTACAAAAGTGCTTATTCCTGGAGTGACTATGCAGTTCTACTCAAGAGTAAGCAACTAAGCGAAATAAAGCCATGGAACGCTTATTTGCCTTCTATCTATGCATTCTGACACTCCAACAATGTGTTCTGCTTCAATTTGACTCATTTTACAAAGGTGCTTATTCCTGGAGTGAACATGCAGTTGTACTCAAGAGTAAGCAACTAAGCGAAATAACGCCATGGAACGCTTATTTGCCTTCTATCTATGCATTCTGACACTCCAACAATGTGTTCTGCTTCAATTTGACTCATTTTACAAAGGTGCTTATTTCTAGAGTGAACATGCAGTTCTACTCAAGAGTAAGCAACTACGCGAAATAAAGCCATGGAACGCTTATATGCCTTCTATCTATGCATTCTGACACTCCAACAATGTGTTCTGCTTCAATTTGACTCATTTTACAAAGGTGCTTATTACTGGAGTGAACATGCAGTTCTACTCAAGAGTAAGCAACTAAGCGAAATATAGCCATAGAACGCTTATTTGCCTTCTATCTATGCATTCTGACACTCCAACAATGTGTTCTGCTTCAATTTGACTCATTTTACAAAGGTGCTTATTCCTTGAGTGAATATGCAGTTCTACTCAAGAGTAAGCAACTAGGCGAAATAAAGCCATGGAACGCTTATTTGCCTTCTATCTATGCATTCTGACACTCCTAGAATGTGTTCTGCTTCAATTTGACTCATTTTACAAAGGTGCTTATTCCTGGAGTGAATATGCAGTTCTACACAAGAGTAAGCAACTAAGCGAAATAAAGCCATGGAACGCTTATTTGCCTTCTATCTATGCATTCTTACACTCCGAGAATGTGTTCTGCTTCAATTTGACTCATTTTACAAAGGTGCTTATTCCTGGAGTGAATATGCAGTTCTACTCAAGAGTAAGCAACTAAGCGAAATAAAGCCAGGGAACGCTTATTTGCCTTCTATCTATGCATTCTGACACACCTAGAATGTGTTCTGCTTCAATTTGTCTCATTTTACAAAGGTGCTTATTCCTGGAGTGAATATGCAGTTCTACTCAAGAGTAAGCAACTAAGCGAAATAAAGCCATGGAACGCTTATTTGCCTTCTATCTATGCATTCTGACACTCCAACAATGTGTTCTGCTTCAATTTGACTCATTTTACAAAGGTGCTTATTCCTGGAGTGAACATGCAGTTCTACTCAAGAGTAAGCAACTAAGCGAAATAAAGCCATGGAACGCTTATTTGCCTTTTATCTATGCATTCTGACACTCCAACAATGTGTTCTGCTTCAATTTGACTCATTTTACAAAGGTGCTTATTAATGGAGTGAACATGCAGTTCTACTCAAGAGTAAGCAACTAAGCGAAATAAAGCCATGGAACGCTTATTTGCCTTCTATCTATGCATTCTGACACTCCAACAATGTGTTCTGCTTCAATTTGACTCATTTTACAAAGGTGCTTATTCCTGGAGTGAACATGCAGTTCTACTCAAGAGTAAGCAACTAAGCGAAATAACGCCATGGAACGCTTATTTGCCTTCTATCTATGCATTCTGACACTCCTAGAATGTGTTCTGCTTCAATTTGACTCATTTTACAAAGGTGCTTATTCCTGGAGTGAATATGCAGTTCTACTCAAGAGTAAGCAACTAAGCGAAATAAAGCCATGGAACGCTTATTTGCCTTCTATCTATGCATTCTGACACACCTAGAATGTGTTCTGCTTCAATTTGACTCATTTTACAAAAGTGCTTATTCCTGGAGTGACTATGCAGTTCTACTCAAGAGTAAGCAACTAAGCGAAATAAAGCCATGGAACGCTTATTTGCCTTCTATCTATGCATTCTGACACTCCAACAATGTGTTCTGCTTCAATTTGACTCATTTTACAAAGGTGCTTATTCCTGGAGTGAACATGCAGTTCTACTCAAGAGTAAGCAACTAAGCGAAATAACGCCATGGAACGCTTATTTGCCTTCTATCTATGCATTCTGACACTCCAACAATGTGTTCTGCTTCAATTTGACTCATTTTACAAAGGTGCTTATTAATGGAGTGAACATGCAGTTCTACTCAAGAGTAAGCAACTAAGCGAAATAAAGCCATGGAACGCTTATTTGCCTTCTATCTATGCATTCTGACACTCCAACAATGTGTTCTGCTTCAATTTGACTCATTTTACAAAGGTGCTTATTCCTGGAGTGAATATGCAGTTCTACTCAAGAGTAAGCAACTAAGCGAAATAAAGCCATGGAACGCTTATTTGCCTTCTATCTATGCATTCTGACACACCTAGAATGTGTTCTGCTTCAATTTGACTCATTTTACAAAGGTGCTTATTCCTGGAGTGAATATGCAGTTCTACTCAAGAGTAAGCAACTAAGCGAAATAAAGCCATGGAACGCTTAATTGCCTTCTATCTATGCATTCTGACACTCCAACAATGTGTTCTGCTTCAATTTGACTCATTTTACAAAGGTGCTTATTCCTGGAGTGAACATGCAGTTCTACTCAAGAGTAAGCAACTAAGCGAAATAAAGCCATGGAACGCTTATTCGCCTTCTATCTATGCATTCTGACACTCCAACAATGTGTTCTGCTTCAATTTGACTCATTTTACAAAGGTGCTTATTCCTGGAGTGAATATGCAGTTCTACTCAAGAGTAAGCAACTAAGCGAAATAAAGCCATGGAACGCTTATTTGCCTTCTATCTATGCATTCTGACACTCCAAGAATGTGTTCTGCTTCAATTTGGCTCATTTTACAAAGATGCTTATTTCTGGAGTGAACATGCAGTACTACTCAAGAGTAAGCAAGTAAGCGAAATAAAGCCATGGAACGCTTATTTGCCTTCTATCTATGCATTCTGACACTCCAACAATTTGTTCTGATTCAATTTGGCTCATTTTACAAAGATGCTTATTTCTGGAGTGAACATGCAGTTCTACTCAAGAGTAAGCAACTAAGCCAAATAAAGCCATGGAACGCTTATTTGCCTTCTATCTATGCATTCTGACACTCCGAGAATGTGTTCTGCTTCAATTTGACTCATTTTACAAAGGTGCTTATTCCTGGAGTGAATATGCAGTTCTACTCAAGAGTAAGCAAGTAAGCGAAATAAAGCCAGGGAACGCTTATTTGCCTTCTATCTATGCATTCTGACACACCTAGAATGTGTTCTGCTTCAATTTGACTCATTTTACAAAGGTGCTTATTCCTGGAGTGAATATGCAGTTCTACTCAAGAGTAAGCAACTAAGCGAAACAAAGCCATGGAACGCTTATTTGCCTTCTATCTATGCATTCTGACACTCCAACAATGTGTTCTGCTTCAATTTGACTCATTTTACAAAGGTGCTTATTCCTGGAGTGAACATGCAGTTCTACTCAAGAGTAAGCAACTAAGCGAAATAAAGCCATGGAACGCTTATTCGCCTTTTATCTATGCATTCTGACACTCCAACAATGTGTTCTGCTTCAATTTGACTCATTTTACAAAGGTGCTTATTAATGGAGTGAATATGCAGTTCTACTCAAGAGTAAGCAACTAAGCGAAATAAAGCCATGGAACGCTTACTTGCCTTCTATCTATGCATTCTGACACTCCAACAATGTGTTCTGCTTCAATTTGACTCATTTTACAAAGGTGCTTATTCCTGGAGTGAACATGCAGTTCTACTCAAGAGTAAGCAACTAAGCGAAATAAAGCCATGGAACGCTTATTTGCCTTTTATCTATGCATTCTGACACTCCAACAATGTGTTCTGCTTCAATTTGACTCATTTTACAAAGGTGCTTATTAATGGAGTGAACATGCAGTTCTACTCAAGAGTAAGCAACTAAGCGAAATAAAGCCATGGAACGCTTATTTGCCTTCTATCTATGCATTCTGACACTCCAACAATGTGTTCTGCTTCAATTTGACTCATTTTACAAAGGTGCTTATTCCTGGAGTGAATATGCAGTTCTACTCAAGAGTAAGCAACTTAGCGAAATAAAGCCATGGAACGCTTATTTGCCTTCTATCTATGCATTCTGACACTCCAACAATGTGTTCTGCTTCAATTTGACTCATTTTACAAAGGTGCTTATTCCTGGAGTGAACATGCAGTTCTACTCAAGAGTAAGCAACTAAGCGAAATAACGCCATGGAACGCTTATTTGCCTTCTATCTATGCATTCTGACACACCTAGAATGTGTTCTGCTTCAATTTGACTCATTTTACAAAGGTCCTTATTCCTGGAGTGAATATGCAGTTCTACTCAAGAGTAAGCAACTAAGCGAAATAAAGCCATGGAACGCTTACTTGCCTTCTATCTATGCATTCTGACACTCCAACAATGTGTTCTGCTTCAATTTGACTCATTTTACAAAGGTGCTTATTCCTGGAGTGAACATGCAGTTCTACTCAAGAGTAAGCAACTAAGCGAAATAAAGCCATAGAACGCTTATTTGCCTTCTATCTATGCATTCTGACACTCCAACAATGTGTTCTGCTTCAATTTGACTCATTTTACAAAGGTGCTTATTCCTGGAGTGAATATGCAGTTCTACTCAAGAGTAAGCAACTAAGCGAAATAAAGCCATGGAACGCTTATTTGCCTTCTATCTATGCATTCTGACACTCCAAGAATGTGTTCTGCTTCAATTTGGCTCATTTTACAAAGATGCTTATTTCTGGAGTGAACATGCAGTACTACTCAAGAGTAAGCAAGTAAGCGAAATAAAGCCATGGAACGCTTATTTGCCTTCTATCTATGCATTCTGACACTCCAACAATTTGTTCTGATTCAATTTGGCTCATTTTACAAAGGTGCTTATTCCTGGAGTGAATATGCAGTTCTACTCAAGAGTAAGCAACTAAGCGAAACAAAGCCATGGAACGCTTATTTGCCTTCTATCTATGCATTCTGACACTCCAACAATGTGTTCTGCTTCAATTTGACTCATTTTACAAAGGTGCTTATTCCTGGAGTGAACATGCAGTTCTACTCAAGAGTAAGCAACTAAGCGAAATAAAGCCATGGAACGCTTATTTGCCTTTTATCTATGCATTCTGACACTCCAACAATGTGTTCTGCTTCAATTTGACTCATTTTACAAAGGTGCTTATTAATGGAGTGAACATGCAGTTCTACTCAAGAGTAAGCAACTAAGCGAAATAAAGCCATGGAACGCTTATTTGCCTTCTATCTATGCATTCTGACACTCCAACAATGTGTTCTGCTTCAATTTGACTCATTTTACAAAGGTGCTTATTCCTGGAGTGAACATGCAGTTCTACTCAAGAGTAAGGAACTAAGCGAAATAACGCCATGGAACGCTTATTTGCCTTCTATCTATGCATTCTGACACTCCAACAATGTGTTCTGCTTCAATTTGACTCATTTTACAAAGGTGCTTATTCCTGGAGTGAATATGCAGTTCTACTCAAGAGTAAGCAACTAAGCGAAATAAAGCCATGGAACGCTTATTTGCCTTCTATCTATGCATTCTGACACTCCAACAATGTGTTCTGCTTCAATTTGACTCATTTTACAAAGGTGCTTTTTACTGGAGTGAACATGCAGTTCTACTCAAGAGTAAGCAACTAAGCGAAATAAAGCCATGGAACGCTTATTTGCCTTCTATCTATGCATTCTGACACTCCTAGAATGTGTTCTGCTTCAATTTGACTCATTTTACAAAGGTGCTTATTCCTGGAGTGAATATGCAGTTCTACTCAAGAGTAAGCAACTAAGCGAAATAAAGCCAGGGAACGCTTATTTGCCTTCTATCTATGCATTCTGACACACCTAGAATGTGTTCTGCTTCAATTTGTCTCATTTTACAAAGGTGCTTATTCCTGGAGTGAATATGCAGTTCTACTCAAGAGTAAGCAACTAAGCGAAACAAAGCCATGGAACGCTTATTTGCCTTCTATCTATGCATTCTGACACTCCAACAATGTGTTCTGCTTCAATTTGACTCATTTTACAAAGGTGCTTATTCCTGGAGTGAACATGCAGTTCTACTCAAGAGTAAGCAACTAAGCGAAATAAAGCCATGGAACGCTTATTTGCCTTTTATCTATGCATTCTGACACTCCAACAATGTGTTCTGCTTCAATTTGACTCATTTTACAAAGGTGCTTATTAATGGAGTGAACATGCAGTTCTACTCAAGAGTAAGCAACTAAGCGAAATAAAGCCATGGAACGCTTATTTGCCTTCTATCTATGCATTCTGACACTCCAACAATGTGTTCTGCTTCAATTTGACTCATTTTACAAAGGTGCTTATTCCTGGAGTGAACATGCAGTTCTACTCAAGAGTAAGCAACTAAGCGAAATAACGCCATGGAACGCTTATTTGCCTTCTATCTATGCATTCTGACACTCCAACAATGTGTTCTGCTTCAATTTGACTCATTTTACAAAGGTGCTTATTCCTGGAGTGAATATGCAGTTCTACTCAAGAGTAAGCAACTAAGCGAAATAAAGCCATGGAACGCTTATTTGCCTTCTATCTATGCATTCTGACACTCCAACAATGTGTTCTGCTTCAATTTGACTCATTTTACAAAGGTGCTTTTTACTGGAGTGAACATGCAGTTCTACTCAAGAGTAAGCAACTAAGCGAAATAAAGCCATGGAACGCTTATTTGCCTTCTATCTATGCATTCTGACACTCCAACAATGTGTTCTGCTTCAATTTGACTCATTTTACAAAGGTGCTTATTCCTGGAGTGAATATGCAGTTCTATTCAAGAGTAAGCAACTAAGCGGAATAAAGCCATGGAACGCTTATTTGCCTTCTATCTATGCATTCTGACACTCCAACAATGTGTTCTGCTTCAATTTGACTCATTTTACAAAGGTGCTTATTCCTGGAGTGAACATGCAGTTCTACTCAAGAGTAAGCAACTAAGCGAAATAAAGCCATGGAACGCTTATTTGCCTTCTATCTATGCATTCTGACATTCCAACAATTTGTTCTGCTTCAATTTGGCTCATTTTACAAAGATGCTTATTTCTGGAGTGAACATGCAGTTCTACTCAAGAGTAAGCAACTAAGCGAAATAACGCCATGGAACGCTTATATGCCTTCTATCTATGCATTCTGACACTCCAACAATGTGTTCTGCTTCAATTTGACTCATTTTACAAAGATGCTTTTTACTGGAGTGAACATGCAGTTCTACTCAAGAGTAAGCAACTAAGCGAAATAGAGCCATGGAACGCTTATTTGCCTTCTATCTATGCATTCTGACACTCCAACAATGTGTTCTGCTTCAATTTGACTCATTTTACAAAGGTGCTTATTCCTGGAGTGAATATGCAGTTCTACTCAAGAGTAAGCAACTAAGCGAAATAAAGCCATGGAACGCTTATTTGCCTTCTATCTATACATTCTGACACTCCAACAATGTGTTCTGCTTCAATTTGACTCATTTTACAAAGGTGCTTATTCCTGGAGTGAATATGCAGTTCTACTCAAGAGTAAGCAACTAAGCGAAATAAAGCCATGGAACGCTTATTTGCCTTCTATCTATGCATTCTGACACTCCAACAATGTGTTCTGCTTCAATTTGACTCATTTAACAAAGGTGCTTATTCCTGGAGTGAACATGCAGTTCTACTCAAGAGTAAGCAACTAAGCGAAATAAAGCCATAGAACGCTTATTTGCCTTCTATCTATGCATTCTGACACTCCAACAATGTGTTCTGCTTCAATTTGACTCATTTTACAAAGGTGCTTTTTACTGGAGTGAACATGCAGTTCTACTCAAGAGTAAGCAACTAAGCGAAATAAAGCCATGGAACGCTTATTTGCCTTCTATCTATGCATTCTGACACTCCAACAATGTGTTCTGCTTCAATTTGACTCATTTTACAAAGGTGCTTATTCCTGGAGTGAATATGCAGTTCTACTCAAGAGTAAGCAACTAAGCGAAATAAAGCCATGGAACGCTTATTTGCCTTCTATCTATGCATTCTGACACTCCAACAATGTGTTCTGCTTCAATTTGACTCATTTTACAAAGGTGCTTATTCCTGGAGTGAACATGCAGTTCTACTCAAGAGTAAGCAACTAAGCGAAATAAAGCCATGGAACGCTTATTTGCCTTCTATCTATGCATTCTGACATTCCAACAATTTGTTCTGCTTCAATTTGGCTCATTTTACAAAGATGCTTATTTCTGGAGTGAACATGCAGTTCTACTCAAGAGTAAGCAACTACGCGAAATAAAGCCATGGAACGCTTATATGCCTTCTATCTATGCATTCTGACACTCCAACAATGTGTTCTGCTTCAATTTGACTCATTTTACAAAGGTGCTTATTACTGGAGTGAACATGCAGTTCTACTCAAGAGTAAGCAAATAAGCGAAATAAAGCCATAGAACGCTTATTTGCCTTCTATCTATGCATTCTGACACTCCAACAATGTGTTCTGCTTCAATTTGACTCATTTTACAAAGGTGCTTATTCCTGGAGTGAATATGCAGTTCTACTCAAGAGTAAGCAACTAGGCGAAATAAAGCCATGGGACGCTTATTTGCCTTCTATCTATGCATTCTGACACTCCAACAATGTGTTCTGCTTCAATTTGACTCATTTTACAAAGATGCTTTTTACTGGAGTGAACATGCAGTTCTACTCAAGAGTAAGCAACTAAGCGAAATAAAGCCATGGAACGCTTATTTGCCTTCTATCTATGCATTCTGACACTCCAACAATGTGTTCTGCTTCAATTTGACTCATTTTACAAAGGTGCTTATTCCTGGAGTGAATATGCAGTTCTACTCAAGAGTAAGCAACTAAGCGAAATAAAGCCATGGAACGCTTATTTGCCTTCTATCTATGCATTCTGACACTCCAACAATGTGTTCTGCTTCAATTTGACTCATTTTACAAAGGTGCTTATTCCTGGAGTGAATATGCAGTTCTACTCAAGAGTAAGCAACTAAGCGAAATAAAGCCATGGAACGCTTATTTGCCTTCTATCTATGCATTCTGACACTCCAACAATGTGTTCTGCTTCAATTTGACTCATTTAACAAAGGTGCTTATTCCTGGAGTGAACATGCAGTTCTACTCAAGAGTAAGCAACTAAGCGAAATAAAGCCATAGAACGCTTATTTGCCTTCTATCTATGCATTCTGACACTCCAACAATGTGTTCTGCTTCAATTTGACTCATTTTACAAAGGTGCTTTTTACTGGAGTGAACATGCAGTTCTACTCAAGAGTAAGCAACTAAGCGAAATAAAGCCATGGAACGCTTATTTGCCTTCTATCTATGCATTCTGACACTCCAACAATGTGTTCTGCTTCAATTTGACTCATTTTACAAAGGTGCTTATTCCTGGAGTGAATATGCAGTTCTACTCAAGAGTAAGCAACTAAGCGAAATAAAGCCATGGAACGCTTATTTGCCTTCTATCTATGCATTCTGACACTCCAACAATGTGTTCTGCTTCAATTTGACTCATTTTACAAAGGTGCTTATTACTGGAGTGAACATGCAGTTCTACTCAAGAGTAAGCAAATAAGCGAAATAAAGCCATAGAACGCTTATTTGCCTTCTATCTATGCATTCTGACACTCCAACAATGTGTTCTGCTTCAATTTGACTCATTTTACAAAGGTGCTTATTCCTGGAGTGAATATGCAGTTCTACTCAAGAGTAAGCAACTAGGCGAAATAAAGCCATGGGACGCTTATTTGCCTTCTATCTATGCATTCTGACACTCCTAGAATGTGTTCTGCTTCAATTTGACTCATTTTACAAAGGTGCTTATTCCTGGAGTGAATATGCAGTTCTACTCAAGAGTAAGCAACTAAGCGAAATAAAGCCATGGAACGCTTATTTGCCTTCTATCTATGCATTCTGACACTCCGAGAATGTGTTCTGCTTCAATTTGACTCATTTTACAAAGGTGCTTATTCCTGGAGAGAATATGCAGTTCTACTCAAGAGTAAGCAACTAAGCGAAATAAAGCCAGGGAACGCTTATTTGCCTTCTATCTATGCTTTCTGACACACCTAGAATGTGTTCTGCTTCAATTTGACTCATTTTACAAAGGTGCTTATTCCTGGAGTGAATATGCAGTTCTACTCAAGAGTAAGCAACTAAGCGAAATAAAGCCATAGAACGCTTATTTGCCTTCTATCTATGCATTCTGACACTCCAACAATGTGTTCTGCTTCAATTTGACTCATTTTACAAAGGTGCTTATTACTGGAGTGAACATGCAGTTCTACTCAAGAGTAAGCAACTAAGCGAAATAAAGCCATGGATCGCTTATTTGCCTTCTATCTATGCATTCTGACACTCCAACAATTTGTTCTGCTTCAATTTGGCTCATTTTACAAAGATGCTTATTTCTGGAGTGAACATGCAGTTCTACTCAAGAGTAAGCAACTACGCGAAATAAAGCCATGGAACGCTTATATGCCTTCTATCTATGCATTCTGACACTCCAACAATGTGTTCTGCTTCAATTTGACTCATTTTACAAAGGTGCTTATTACTGGAGTGAACATGCAGTTCTACTCAAGAGTAAGCAAATAAGCGAAATAAAGCCATAGAACGCTTATTTGCCTTCTATCTATGCATTCTGACACTCCAACAATGTGTTCTGCTTCAATTTGACTCATTTTACTAAGGTGCTTTTTACTGGAGTGAACATGCAGTTCTACTCAAGAGTAAGCAACTAAGCGAAATAAAGCCATGGAATGCTTATTTGCCTTCTATCTATGCATTCTGACACTCCAACAATGTGTTCTGCTTCAATTTGACTCATTTTACAAAGGTGCTTATTCCTGGAGTGAACATGCAGTTCTACTCAAGAGCAAGCAACTAAGCGAAATAAAGCCATAGAACGCTTATTTGCCTTCTATCTATGCATTCTGACACTCCAACAATGTGTTCTGCTTCAATTTGACTCATTTTACAAAGGTGCTTATTCCTGGAGTGAATATGCAGTTCTACTCAAGAGTAAGCAACTAGGCGAAATAAAGCCATGGGACGCTTATTTGCCTTCTATCTATGCATTCTGACACTCCTAGAATGTGTTCTGCTTCAATTTGACTCATTTTACAAAGGTGCTTATTCCTGGAGTGAATATGCAGTTCTACTCAAGAGTAAGCAACTAAGCGAAATAAAGCCATGGAACGCTTATTTGCCTTCTATCTATGCATTCTGACACTCCGAGAATGTGTTCTGCTTCAATTTGACTCATTTTACAAAGGTGCTTATTCCTGGAGAGAATATGCAGTTCTACTCAAGAGTAAGCAACTAAGCGAAATAAAGCCAGGGAACGCTTATTTGCCTTCTATCTATGCATTCTGACACACCTAGAATGTGTTCTGCTTCAATTTGACTCATTTTACAAAGGTGCTTATTCCTGGAGTGAATATGCAGTTCTACTCAAGAGTAAGCAACTAAGCGAAATAAAGCCATGGAACGCTTATTTGCCTTCTATCTATGCATTCTGACACTCCAACAATGTGTTCTGCTTCAATTTGACTCATTTTACAAAGGTGCTTATTCCTGGAGTGAATATGCAGTTCTACTCAAGAGTAAGCAACTAAGCGAAATAAAGCCATGGAACGCTTATTTGCCTTCTATCTATGCATTCTGACACTCCAACAATGTGTTCTGCTTCAATTTGACTCATTTTACAAAGGTGCTTATTCCTGGAGTGAATATGCAGTTCTACTCAAGAGTAAGCAACTAATCGAAATAAAGCCATGGAACGCTTATTTGCCTTCTATCTATGCATTCTGACACTCCAACAATGTGTTCTGCTTCAATTTGACTCATTTTACAAAGGTGCTTATTCCTGGAGTGAACATGCAGTTCTACTCAAGAGTAAGCAACTAAGCGAAATAAAGCCATGGAACGCTTATTTGCCTTCTATCTATGCATTCTGACACTCCAACAATGTGTTCTGCTTCAATTTGACTCATTTTACAAAGGTGCTTATTCCTGGAGTGAATATGCAGTTCTACTCAAGAGTAAGCAACTAAGCGAAATAAAGCCATGGAACGCTTATTTGCCTTCTATCTATGCATTCTGACACTCCAACAATGTGTTCTGCTTCAATTTGACTCATTTTACAAAGGTGCTTATTCCTGGAGTGAATATGCAATTCTACTCAAGAGTAAGCAACTAAGCGAAATAAAGCCATGGAACGCTTATTTGCCTTCTATCTATGCATTCTGACACTCCAACAATGTGTTCTGCTTCAATTTGACTCATTTAACAAAGGTGCTTATTCCTGGAGTGAACATGCAGTTCTACTCAAGAGTAAGCAACTAAGCGAAATAAAGCCATAGAACGCTTATTTGCCTTCTATCTATGCATTCTGACACTCCAACAATGTGTTCTGCTTCAATTTGACTCATTTTACAAAGGTGCTTATTCCTGGAGTGAACATGCAGTTCTACTCAAGAGTAAGCAACTAAGCGAAATAAAGCCATGGAACGCTTATTTGCCTTCTATCTATGCATTCTGACACTCCAACAATGTTTTCTGCTTCAATTTGACTCATTTTACAAAGGTGCTTTTTACTGGAGTGAACATGCAGTTCTACTCAAGAGTAAGCAACTAAGCGAAATAAAGCCATGGAACGCTTATTTGCCTTCTATCTATGCATTCTGACACTCCAACAATGTGTTCTGCTTCAATTTGACTCATTTTACAAAGGTGCTTTTTACTGGAGTGAACGTGCAGTTCTACTCAAGAGTAAGCAACTAAGCGAAATAAAGCCATGGAACGCTTATTTGCCTTCTATCTATGCATTCTGACACTCCAACAATGTGTTCTGCTTCAATTTGACTCATTTTACAAAGGTGCTTATTACTGGAGTGAACATGCAGTTCTACTCAAGAGTAAGCAACTAAGCGAAATAAAGCCATGGATCGCTTATTTGCCTTCTATCTATGCATTCTGACACTCCAACAATTTCTTTTGCTTCAATTTGGCTCATTTTACAAAGATGCTTATTTCTGGAGTGAACATGCAGTTCTACTCAAGAGTAAGCAACTAAGCGAAATAACGCCATGGAACGCTTATATGCCTTCTATCTATGCATTCTGACACTCCAACAATGTGTTCTGCTTCAATTTGACTCATTTTACAAAGGTGCTTATTCCTGGAGTGAATATGCAGTTCTACTCAAGAGTAAGCAACTAAGCGAAATAAAGCCATGGAACGCTTATTTGCCTTCTATCTATGCATTCTGACACTCCAACAATGTGTTCTGCTTCAATTTGACTCATTTTACAAAGGTGCTTATTCCTGGAGTGAATATGCAGTTCTACTCAAGAGTAAGCAACTCAGCGAAATAAAGCCATGGAACGCTTATTTGCCTTCTATCTATGCATTCTGACACTCCAACAATGTGTTCTGCTTCAATTTGACTCATTTAACAAAGGTGCTTATTCCTGGAGTGAACATGCAGTTCTACTCAAGAGTAAGCAACTAAGCGAAATAAAGCCATAGAACGCTTATTTGCCTTCTATCTATGCATTCTGACACTCCAACAATGTGTTCTGCTTCAATTTGACTCATTTTACAAAGGTGCTTATTACTGGAGTGAACATGCAGTTCTACTCAAGAGTAAGCAACTAAGCGAAATAAAGCCATGGAACGCTTATTTGCCTTCTATCTATGCATTCTGAAACTCCAACAATGTTTTCTGCTTCAATTTGACTCATTTTACAAAGGTGCTTTTTACTGGAGTGAACATGCAGTTCTACTCAAGAGTAAGCAACTAAGCGAAATAAAGCCATGGAACGCTTATTTGCCTTCTATCTATGCATTCTGACACTCCTAGAATGTGTTCTGCTTCAATTTGACTCATTTTACAAAGGTGCTTATTCCTGGAGTGAATATGCAGTTCTACACAAGAGTAAGCAACTAAGCGAAATAAAGCCATGGAACGCTTATTTGCCTTCTATCTATGCATTCTGACACTCCGAGAATGTGTTCTGCTTCAATTTGACTCATTTTACAAAGGTGCTTATTCCTGGAGTGAATATGCAGTTCTACTCAAGAGTAAGCAACTAAGCGAAATAAAGCCATGGAACGCTTATTTGCCTTCTATCTATGCATTCTGACACTCCGAGAATGTGTTCTGCTTCAATTTGACTCATTTTACAAAGGTGCTTTTTACTGGAGTGAACATGCAGTTCTACTCAAGAGTAAGCAACTAAGCGAAATAAAGCCATGGAACGCTTATTTGCCTTCTATCTATGCATTCTGACACTCCAACAATGTGTTCTGCTTCAATTTGACTCATTTTACAAAGGTGCTTATTACTGGAGTGAACATGCAGTTCTACTCAAGAGTAAGCAACTAAGCGAAATAAAGCCATGGATCGCTTATTTGCCTTCTATCTATGCATTCTGACACTCCAACAATTTCTTTTGCTTCAATTTGGCTCATTTTACAAAGATGCTTATTTCTGGAGTGAACATGCAGTTCTACTCAAGAGTAAGCAACTAAGCGAAATAACGCCATGGAACGCTTATATGCCTTCTATCTATGCATTCTGACACTCCAACAATGTTTTCTGCTTCAATTTGACTCATTTTACAAAGGTGCTTTTTACTGGAGTGAACATGCAGTTCTACTCAAGAGTAAGCAACTAAGCGAAATAAAGCCATGGAACGCTTATTTGCCTTCTATCTATGCATTCTGACACTCCAACAATGTGTTCTGCTTCAATTTGACTCATTTTACAAAGGTGCTTATTCCTGGAGTGAATATGCAGTTCTACTCAAGAGTAAGCAACTAAGCGAAATAAAGCCATGGAACGCTTATTTGCCTTCTATCTATGCATTCTGACACTCCAACAATGTGTTCTGCTTCAATTTGACTCATTTTACAAAGGTGCTTATTCCTGGAGTGAATATGCAGTTCTACTCAAGAGTAAGCAACTCAGCGAAATAAAGCCATGGAACGCTTATTTGCCTTCTATCTATGCATTCTGACACTCCAACAATGTGTTCTGCTTCAATTTGACTCATTTAACAAAGGTGCTTATTCCTGGAGTGAACATGCAGTTCTACTCAAGAGTAAGCAACTAAGCGAAATAAAGCCATAGAACGCTTATTTGCCTTCTATCTATGCATTCTGACACTCCAACAATGTGTTCTGCTTCAATTTGACTCATTTTACAAAGGTGCTTATTACTGGAGTGAACATGCAGTTCTACTCAAGAGTAAGCAACTAAGCGAAATAAAGCCATGGAACGCTTATTTGCCTTCTATCTATGCATTCTGAAACTCCAACAATGTTTTCTGCTTCAATTTGACTCATTTTACAAAGGTGCTTTTTACTGGAGTGAACATGCAGTTCTACTCAAGAGTAAGCAACTAAGCGAAATAAAGCCATGGAACGCTTATTTGCCTTCTATCTATGCATTCTGACACTCCTAGAATGTGTTCTGCTTCAATTTGACTCATTTTACAAAGGTGCTTATTCCTGGAGTGAATATGCAGTTCTACACAAGAGTAAGCAACTAAGCGAAATAAAGCCATGGAACGCTTATTTGCCTTCTATCTATGCATTCTGACACTCCGAGAATGTGTTCTGCTTCAATTTGACTCATTTTACAAAGGTGCTTATTCCTGGAGTGAATATGCAGTTCTACTCAAGAGTAAGCAACTAAGCGAAATAAAGCCAGGGAACGCTTATTTGCCTTCTATCTATGCATTCTGACACTCCAACAATGTGTTCTGCTTCAATTTGACTCATTTTACAAAGGTGCTTATTACTGGAGTGAACATGCAGTTCTACTCAAGAGTAAGCAACTAAGCGAAATAAAGCCATGGAACGCTTATTTGCCTTCTATCTATGCATTCTGACACTCCAACAATTTCTTCTGCTTCAATTTGGCTCATTTTACAAAGATGCTTATTTCTGGAGTGAACATGCAGTTCTACTCAAGAGTAAGCAACTACGCGAAATAAAGCCATGGAACGCTTATATGCCTTCTATCTATGCATTCTGACACTCCAACAATGTGTTCTGCTTCAATTTGACTCATTTTACAAAGGTGCTTATTACTGGAGTGAACATGCAGTTCTACTCAAGAGTAAGCAAATAAGCGAAATAAAGCCATAGAACGCTTATTTGCCTTCTATCTATGCATTCTGACACTCCAACAATGTGTTCTGCTTCAATTTGACTCATTTTACAAAGGTGCTTTTTACTGGAGTGAACATGCAGTTCTACTCAAGAGTAAGCAACTAAGCGAAATAAAGCCATGGAACGCTTATTTGCCTTCTATCTATGCATTCTGACACTCCAACAATGTGTTCTGCTTCAATTTGACTCATTTTACAAAGGTGCTTATTCCTGGAGTGAACATGCAGTTCTACTCAAGAGTAAGCAACTAAGCGAAATAAAGCCATGGAACGCTTATTTGCCTTCTATCTATGCATTCTGACACTCCAACAATGTGTTCTGCTTCAATTTGACTCATTTTACAAAGGTGCTTATTCCTGGAGTGAATATGCAGTTCTACTCAAGAGTAAGTAACTAAGCGAAATAAAGCCATGGAACGCTTATTTGCCTTCTATCTATGCATTCTGACACTCCAACAATGTGTTCTGCTTCAATTTGACTCATTTTACAAAGGTGCTTATTACTGGAGTGAACATGCAGTTCTACTCAAGAGTAAGCAACTAAGCGAAATAAAGCCATGGAACGCTTATTTGCCTTCTATCTATGCATTCTGACACTCCAACAATTTCTTTTGCTTCAATTTGACTCATTTTACAAAGGTGCTTATTCCTGGAGTGAACATGCAGTTCTACTCAAGAGTAAGCAACTAAGCGAAATAAAGCCATAGAACGCTTATATGCCTTCTATCTATGCATTCTGACACTCCAACAATGTTTTCTGCTTCAATTTGACTCATTTTACAAAGGTGCTTATTCCTGGAGTGAACATGCAGTTCTACTCAAGAGTAAGCAACTAAGCGAAATAAAGCCATGGAACGCTTATTTGCCTTCTATCTATGCATTCTGACACTCCAACAATGTGTTCTGCTTCAATTTGACTCATTTTACAAAGGTGCTTATTCCTGGAGTGAATATGCAGTTCTACTCAAGAGTAAGCAACTAAGCGAAATAAAGCCATGGAACGCTTATTTGCCTTCTATCTATGCATTCTGACACTCCAACAATGTGTTCTGCTTCAATTTGACTCATTTTACAAAGGTGCTTATTCCTGGAGTGAATATGCAGTTCTACTCAAGAGTAAGCAACTCAGCGAAATAAAGCCATGGAACGCTTATTTGCCTTCTATCTATGCATTCTGACACTCCAACAATGTGTTCTGCTTCAATTTGACTCATTTAACAAAGGTGCTTATTCCTGGAGTGAACATGCAGTTCTACTCAAGAGTAAGCAACTAAGCGAAATAAAGCCATAGAACGCTTATTTGCCTTCTATCTATGCATTCTGACACTCCAACAATGTGTTCTGCTTCAATTTGACTCATTTTACAAAGGTGCTTATTACTGGAGTGAACATGCAGTTCTACTCAAGAGTAAGCAACTAAGCGAAATAAAGCCATGGAACGCTTATTTGCCTTCTATCTATGCATTCTGAAACTCCAACAATGTTTTCTGCTTCAATTTGACTCATTTTACAAAGGTGCTTTTTACTGGAGTGAACATGCAGTTCTACTCAAGAGTAAGCAACTAAGCGAAATAAAGCCATGGAACGCTTATTTGCCTTCTATCTATGCATTCTGACACTCCTAGAATGTGTTCTGCTTCAATTTGACTCATTTTACAAAGGTGCTTATTCCTGGAGTGAATATGCAGTTCTACACAAGAGTAAGCAACTAAGCGAAATAAAGCCATGGAACGCTTATTTGCCTTCTATCTATGCATTCTGACACTCCGAGAATGTGTTCTGCTTCAATTTGACTCATTTTACAAAGGTGCTTATTCCTGGAGTGAATATGCAGTTCTACTCAAGAGTAAGCAACTAAGCGAAATAAAGCCAGGGAACGCTTATTTGCCTTCTATCTATGCATTCTGACACTCCAACAATGTGTTCTGCTTCAATTTGACTCATTTTACAAAGGTGCTTATTACTGGAGTGAACATGCAGTTCTACTCAAGAGTAAGCAACTAAGCGAAATAAAGCCATGGAACGCTTATTTGCCTTCTATCTATGCATTCTGACACTCCAACAATTTCTTCTGCTTCAATTTGGCTCATTTTACAAAGATGCTTATTTCTGGAGTGAACATGCAGTTCTACTCAAGAGTAAGCAACTACGCGAAATAAAGCCATGGAACGCTTATATGCCTTCTATCTATGCATTCTGACACTCCAACAATGTGTTCTGCTTCAATTTGACTCATTTTACAAAGGTGCTTATTACTGGAGTGAACATGCAGTTCTACTCAAGAGTAAGCAAATAAGCGAAATAAAGCCATAGAACGCTTATTTGCCTTCTATCTATGCATTCTGACACTCCAACAATGTGTTCTGCTTCAATTTGACTCATTTTACAAAGGTGCTTTTTACTGGAGTGAACATGCAGTTCTACTCAAGAGTAAGCAACTAAGCGAAATAAAGCCATGGAACGCTTATTTGCCTTCTATCTATGCATTCTGACACTCCAACAATGTGTTCTGCTTCAATTTGACTCATTTTACAAAGGTGCTTATTCCTGGAGTGAACATGCAGTTCTACTCAAGAGTAAGCAACTAAGCGAAATAAAGCCATGGAACGCTTATTTGCCTTCTATCTATGCATTCTGACACTCCAACAATGTGTTCTGCTTCAATTTGACTCATTTTACAAAGGTGCTTATTCCTGGAGTGAATATGCAGTTCTACTCAAGAGTAAGCAACTAAGCGAAATAAAGCCATGGAACGCTTATTTGCCTTCTATCTATGCATTCTGACACTCCAACAATGTGTTCTGCTTCAATTTGACTCATTTTACAAAGGTGCTTATTCCTGGAGTGAATATGCAGTTCTACTCAAGAGTAAGCAACTAAGCGAAATAAAGCCATGGAACGCTTATTTGCCTTCTATCTATGCATTCTGACACTCCAACAATGTGTTCTGCTTCAATTTGACTCATTTTACAAAGGTGCTTATTCCTGGAGTGAACATGCAGTTCTACTCAAGAGCAAGCAACTAAGCGAAATAAAGCCATAGAACGCTTATTTGCCTTCTATCTATGCATTCTGACACTCCAACAATGTGTTCTGCTTCAATTTGACTCATTTTACAAAGGTGCTTATTACTGGAGTGAACATGCAGTTCTACTCAAGAGTAAGCAACTAAGCCAAATAAAGCCATGGAACGCTTATTTGCCTTCTATCTATGCATTCTGACACTCCAACAATTTGTTCTGCTTCAATTTGGCTCATTTTACAAAGGTGCTTATTTCTGGAGTGAACATGCAGTTCTACTCAAGAGTAAGCAACTACGCGAAATAAAGCCATAGAACGCTTATTTGCCTTCTATCTATGCATTCTGACACTCCAACAATGTGTTCTGCTTCAATTTGACTCATTTTACAAAGGTGCTTTTTACTGGAGTGAACATGCAGTTCTACTCAAGAGTAAGCAAATAAGCGAAATAAAGCCATAGAACGCTTATTTGCCTTCTATCTATGCATTCTGACACACCTAGAATGTGTTCTGCTTCAATTTGACTCATTTTACAAAGGTGCTTATTCCTGGAGTGAATATGCAGTTCTACTCAAGAGTAAGCAACTAAGCGAAATAAAGTCAGGGAACGCTTATTTGCCTTCTATCTATGCATTCTGACACACCTAGAATGTGTTCTGCTTCAATTTGACTCATTTTACAAAGGTGCTTATTCCTGGAGTGAATATGCAGTTCTGCTCAAGAGTAAGCAACTAAGCGAAATAAAGCCATGGAACGCTTATTTGCCTTTTATCTATGCATTCTGACACTCCAACAATGTGTTCTGCTTCAATTTGACTCATTTTACAAAGGTGCTTATTAAAGGAGTGAACATGCAGTTCTACTCAAGAGTAAGCAACTAAGCGAAATAAAGCCATGGAACGCTTATTTGCCTTCTATCTATGCATTCTGACACTCCAACAATGTGTTCTGCTTCAATTTGACTCATTTTACAAAGGTGCTTATTCCTGGAGTGAACATGCAGTTCTACTCAAGAGTAAGCAACTAAGCGAAATAAAGCCATGGAACGCTTGTTTGCCTTCTATCTATGCATTCTAACACTCCAACAATGTGTTCTGCTTCAATTTGACTCATTTTACAAAGGTGCTTATTCCTGGAGTGAATATGCAGTTCTACTCAAGAGTAAGCAACTAAGCGAAATAAAGCCATGGAACGCTTATTTGCCTTCTATCTATGCATTCTGACACTCCAACAATGTGTTCTGCTTCAATTTGACTCATTTTACAAAGGTGCTTATTCCTGGAGTGAATATGCAGTTCTACTCAAGAGTAAGCAACTAAGCGAAATAAAGCCATGGAACGCTTATTTGCCTTCTATCTATGCATTCTGACACTCCAACAATGTGTTCTGCTTCAATTTGACTCATTTTACAAAGGTGCTTATTCCTGGAGTGAACATGCAGTTCTACTCAAGAGTAAGCAACTAAACGAAATAAAGCCATGGAACGCTTATTTGCCTTCTATCTATGCATTCTGACACTCCAACAATGTGTTCTGCTTCAATTTGACTCATTTTACAAAGGTGCTTATTCCTGGAGTGAATATGCAGTTCTACTCAAGAGTAAGCAACTAAGCGAAATAAAGCCATGGAACGCTTATTTGCCTTCTATCTATGCATTCTGACACTCCAACAATGTGTTCTGCTTCAATTTGACTCATTTTACAAAGGTGCTTATTCCTGGAGTGAATATGCAGTTCTACTCAAGAGTAAGCAACTAAGCGAAATAAAGCCATGGAACGCTTATTTGCCTTCTATCTATGCATTCTGACACTCCAACAATGTGTTCTGCTTCAATTTGGCTCATTTTACAAAGATGCTTATTTCTGGAGTGAACATGCAGTTCTACTCAAGAGTAAGCAACTACGCGAAATAAAGCCATGGAACGCTTATATGCCTTCTATCTATGCATTCTGACACTCCAACAATGTGTTCTGCTTCAATTTGACTCATTTTACAAAGGTGCTTATTACTGGAGTGAACATGCAGTTCTACTCAAGAGTAAGCAAATAAGCGAAATAAAGCCATAGAACGCTTATTTGCCTTCTATCTATGCATTCTGACACTCCAACAATGTGTTCTGCTTCAATTTGACTCATTTTACAAAGGTGCTTATTCCTGGAGTGAATATGCAGTTCTACTCAAGAGTAAGCAACTAAGCGAAATAAAGCCATGGAACGCTTATTTGCCTTCTATCTATGCATTCTGACACTCCGAGAATGTGTTCTGCTTCAATTTGACTCATTTTACAAAGGTGCTTATTCCTGGAGTGAATATGCAGTTCTACTCAAGAGTAAGGAACTAAGCGAAATAAAGCCAGGGAACACTTATTTGCCTTCTATCTATGCATTCTGACACACCTAGAATGTGTTCTGCTTCAATTTGACTCATTTTACAAAGGTGCTTATTCCTGGAGTGAATATGCAGTTCTACTCAAGAGTAAGCAACTAAGCGAAATAAAGCCATGGGACGCTTATTTGCCTTCTATCTATGCATTCTGACACTCCAACAATGTGTTCTGCTTCAGTTTGACTCATTTTACAAAGGTGCTTATTAATGGAGTGAACATGCAGTTCTACTCAAGAGTAAGCAACTAGGCGAAATAAAGCCATGGAACGCTTATTTGCATTCTATCTATGCATTCTGACACTCCTAGAATGTGTTCTGCTTCAATTTGACTCATTTTACAAAGGTGCTTATTCCTGCAGTGAATATGCAGTTCTACTCAAGAGTAAGCAACTAAGCGAAATAAAGCCATGGAACGCTTATTTGCCTTCTATCTATGCATTCTGACACTCCGAGAATGTGTTCTGCTTCAATTTGACTCATTTTACAAAGGTGCTTATTCCTGGAGTGAATATGCAGTTCTACTCAAGAGTAAGCAACTAAGCGAAATAAAGCCAGGGAACGCTTATTTGCCTTCTATCTATGCATTCTGACACACCTAGAATGTGTTCTGCTTCAATTTGACTCATTTTACAAAGGTGCTTATTCCTGGAGTGAATATGCAGTTCTACTCAAGAGTAAGCAACTAAGCGAAATAAAGCCATGGAACGCTTATTTGCCTTCTATCTATGCATTCTGACACACCTAGAATGTGTTCTGCTTCAATTTGACTCATTTTACAAAGGTGCTTATTCCTGGAGTGAATATGCAGTTCTACTCAAGAGTAAGCAACTAAGCGAAATAAAGCCATGGAACGCTTACTTGCCTTCTATCTATGCATTCTGACACTCCAACAATGTGTTCTGCTTCAATTTGACTCATTTTACAAAGGTGCTTATTCCTGGAGTGAACATGCATTTCTTCTCAAGAGTAAGCAACTAAGCGAAATAAAGCCATAGAACGCTTATTTGCCTTCTATCTATGCATTCTGACACTCCAACAATGTGTTCTGCTTCAATTTGACTCATTTTACAAAGGTGCTTATTACTGGAGTGAACATGCAGTTCTACTCAAGAGTAAGCAACTAAGCGAAATAAAGCCATGGAACGCTTATTCGCCTTCTATCTATGCATTCTGACACTCCAACAATGTGTTCTGCTTCAATTTGACTCATTTTACAAAGGTGCTTATTCCTGGAGTGAATATGCAGTTCTACTCAAGAGTAAGCAACTAAGCGAAATAAAGCCATGGAACGCTTATTTGCCTTCTATCTATGCATTCTGACACTCCAAGAATGTGTTCTGCTTCAATTTGGCTCATTTTACAAAGATACTTATTTCTGGAGTGAACATGCAGTACTACTCAAGAGTAAGCAAGTAAGCGAAATAAAGCCATGGAACGCTTATTTGCCTTCTATCTATGCATTCTGACACTCCAACAATTTGTTCTGATTCAATTTGGCTCTTTTTACAAAGATGCTTATTTCTGGAGTGAACATGCAGTTCTACTCAAGAGTAAGCAACTAAGCCAAATAAAGCCATGGAACGCTTATTTGCCTTCTATCTATGCATTCTGACACTCCGAGAATGTGTTCTGCTTCAATTTGACTCATTTTACAAAGGTGCTTATTCCTGGAGTGAATATGCAGTTCTACTCAAGAGTAAGCAACTAAGCGAAATAAAGCCAGGGAACGCTTATTTGCCTTCTATCTATGCATTCTGACACACCTAGAATGTGTTCTGCTTCAATTTGTCTCATTTTACAAACGTGCTTATTCCTGGAGTGAATATGCAGTTCTACTCAAGAGTAAGCAACTAAGCGAAACAAAGCCATGGAACGCTTATTTGCCTTCTATCTATGCATTCTGACACTCCAACAATGTGTTCTGCTTCAATTTGACTCATTTTACAAAGGTGCTTATTCCTGGAGTGAACATGCAGTTCTACTCAAGAGTAAGCAACTAAGCGAAATAAAGCCATGGAACGCTTATTTGCCTTTTATCTATGCATTCTGACACTCCAACAATGTGTTCTGCTTCAATTTGACTCATTTTACAAAGGTGCTTATTAATGGAGTGAACATGCAGTTCTACTCAAGAGTAAGCAACTAAGCGAAATAAAGCCATGGAACGCTTATTTGCCTTCTATCTATGCATTCTGACACTCCAACAATGTGTTCTGCTTCAATTTGACTCATTTTACAAAGGTGCTTATTCCTGGAGTGAACATGCAGTTCTACTCAAGAGTAAGCAACTAAGCGAAATAACGCCATGGAACGCTAATATGCCTTCTATCTATGCATTCTGACACTCCAACAATGTGTTCTGCTTCAATTTGACTCATTTTACAAAGGTGCTTATTCCTGGAGTGAATATGCAGTTCTACTCAAGAGTAAGCAACTAAGCGAAATAAAGCCATGGAACGCTTATTTGCCTTCTATCTATGCATTCTGACACTCCAACAATGTGTTCTGCTTCAATTTGACTCATTTTACAAAGGTGCTTATTCCTGGAGTGAATATGCAGTTCTACTCAAGAGTAAGCAACTAAGCGAAATAAAGCCATGGAACGCTTACTTGCCTTCTATCTATGCATTCTGACACTCCAACAATGTGTTCTGCTTCAATTTGACTCATTTTACAAAGGTGCTTATTCCTGGAGTGAATATGCAGTTCTACTCAAGAGTAAGCAACTAGGCGAAATAAAGCCATGGAACGCTTATTTGCATTCTATCTATGCATTCTGACACTCCTAGAATGTGTTCTGCTTCAATTTGACTCATTTTACAAAGGTGCTTATTCCTGCAGTGAATATGCAGTTCTACTCAAGAGTAAGCAACTAAGCGAAATAAAGCCATGGAACGCTTATTTGCCTTCTATCTATGCATTCTGACACTCCGAGAATGTGTTCTGCTTCAATTTGACTCATTTTACAAAGGTGCTTATTCCTGGAGTGAATATGCAGTTCTACTCAAGAGTAAGCAACTAAGCGAAATAAAGCCAGGGAACGCTTATTTGCCTTCTATCTATGCATTCTGACACACCTAGAATGTGTTCTGCTTCAATTTGACTCATTTTACAAAGGTGCTTATTCCTGCAGTGAATATGCAGTTCTACTCAAGAGTAAGCAACTAAGCGAAATAAAGCCATGGAACGCTTATTTGCCTTCTATCTATGCATTCTGACACTCCGAGAATGTGTTCTGCTTCAATTTGACTCATTTTACAAAGGTGCTTATTCCTGGAGTGAATATGCAGTTCTACTCAAGAGTAAGCAACTAAGCGAAATAAAGCCATGGAACGCTTATTTGCCTTCTATCTATGCATTCTGACACTCCAACAATGTGTTCTGCTTCAATTTGACTCATTTTACAAAGGTGCTTATTCCTGGAGTGAACATGCAGTTCTACTCAAGAGTAAGCAACTAAGCGAAATAACGCCATGGAACGCTTATTTGCCTTCTATCTATGCATTCTGACACTCCAACAATGTGTTCTGCTTCAATTTGACTCATTTTACAAAGGTGCTTATTCCTGGAGTGAATATGCAGTTCTACTCAAGAGTAAGCAACTAAGCGAAATAAAGCCATGGAACGCTTATTTGCCTTCTATCTATGCATTCTGACACACCTAGAATGTGTTCTGCTTCAATTTGACTCATTTTACAAAGGTGCTTATTCCTGGAGTGAATATGCAGTTCTACTCAAGAGTAAGCAACTAAGCCAAATAAAGCCATGGAACGCTTATTTGCCTTCTATCTATGCATTCTGACACTCCGAGAATGTGTTCTGCTTCAATTTGACTCATTTTACAAAGGTGCTTATTCCTGGAGTGAATATGCAGTTCTACTCAAGAGTAAGCAACTAAGCGAAATAAAGCCAGGGAACGCTTATTTGCCTTCTATCTATGCATTCTGACACACCTAGAATGTGTTCTGCTTCAATTTGTCTCATTTTACAAACGTGCTTATTCCTGGAGTGAATATGCAGTTCTACTCAAGAGTAAGCAACTAAGCGAAACAAAGCCATGGAACGCTTATTTGCCTTCTATCTATGCATTCTGACACTCCAACAATGTGTTCTGCTTCAATTTGACTCATTTTACAAAGGTGCTTATTCCTGGAGTGAACATGCAGTTCTACTCAAGAGTAAGCAACTAAGCGAAATAAAGCCATGGAACGCTTATTTGCCTTTTATCTATGCATTCTGACACTCCAACAATGTGTTCTGCTTCAATTTGACTCATTTTACAAAGGTGCTTATTAATGGAGTGAACATGCAGTTCTACTCAAGAGTAAGCAACTAAGCGAAATAAAGCCATGGAACGCTTATTTGCCTTCTATCTATGCATTCTGACACTCCAACAATGTGTTCTGCTTCAATTTGACTCATTTTACAAAGGTGCTTATTCCTGGAGTGAACATGCAGTTCTACTCAAGAGTAAGCAACTAAGCGAAATAACGCCATGGAACGCTAATATGCCTTCTATCTATGCATTCTGACACTCCAACAATGTGTTCTGCTTCAATTTGACTCATTTTACAAAGGTGCTTATTCCTGGAGTGAATATGCAGTTCTACTGAAGAGTAAGCAACTAAGCGAAATAAAGCCATGGAACGCTTATTTGCCTTCTATCTATGCATTCTGACACTCCAACAATGTGTTCTGCTTCAATTTGACTCATTTTACAAAGGTGCTTATTCCTGGAGTGAATATGCAGTTCTACTCAAGAGTAAGCAACTAAGCGAAATAAAGCCATGGAACGCTTACTTGCCTTCTATCTATGCATTCTGACACTCCAACAATGTGTTCTGCTTCAATTTGACTCATTTTACAAAGGTGCTTATTCCTGGAGTGAATATGCAGTTCTACTCAAGAGTAAGCAACTAGGCGAAATAAAGCCATGGAACGCTTATTTGCATTCTATCTATGCATTCTGACACTCCTAGAATGTGTTCTGCTTCAATTTGACTCATTTTACAAAGGTGCTTATTCCTGCAGTGAATATGCAGTTCTACTCAAGAGTAAGCAACTAAGCGAAATAAAGCCATGGAACGCTTATTTGCCTTCTATCTATGCATTCTGACACTCCAACAATTTGTTCTGATTCAATTTGGCTCATTTTACAAAGATGCTTATTTCTGGAGTGAACATGCAGTTCTACTCAAGAGTAAGCAACTAAGCCAAATAAAGCCATGGAACGCTTATTTGCCTTCTATCTATGCATTCTGACACTCCGAGAATGTGTTCTGCTTCAATTTGACTCATTTTACAAAGGTGCTTATTCCTGGAGTGAATATGCAGTTCTACTCAAGAGTAAGCAACTAAGCGAAATAAAGCCAGGGAACGCTTATTTGCCTTCTATCTATGCATTCTGACACACCTAGAATGTGTTCTGCTTCAATTTGTCTCATTTTACAAACGTGCTTATTCCTGGAGTGAATATGCAGTTCTACTCAAGAGTAAGCAACTAAGCGAAACAAAGCCATGGAACGCTTATTTGCCTTCTATCTATGCATTCTGACACTCCAACAATGTGTTCTGCTTCAATTTGACTCATTTTACAAAGGTGCTTATTCCTGGAGTGAACATGCAGTTCTACTCAAGAGTAAGCAACTAAGCGAAATAAAGCCATGGAACGCTTATTTGCCTTTTATCTATGCATTCTGACACTCCAACAATGTGTTCTGCTTCAATTTGACTCATTTTACAAAGGTGCTTATTAATGGAGTGAACATGCAGTTCTACTCAAGAGTAAGCAACTAAGCGAAATAAAGCCATGGAACGCTTATTTGCCTTCTATCTATGCATTCTGACACTCCAACAATGTGTTCTGCTTCAATTTGACTCATTTTACAAAGGTGCTTATTCCTGGAGTGAACATGCAGTTCTACTCAAGAGTAAGCAACTAAGCGAAATAACGCCATGGAACGCTAATATGCCTTCTATCTATGCATTCTGACACTCCAACAATGTGTTCTGCTTCAATTTGACTCATTTTACAAAGGTGCTTATTCCTGGAGTGAATATGCAGTTCTACTCAAGAGTAAGCAACTAAGCGAAATAAAGCCATGGAACGCTTATTTGCCTTCTATCTATGCATTCTGACACTCCAACAATGTGTTCTGCTTCAATTTGACTCATTTTACAAAGGTGCTTATTCCTGGAGTGAATATGCAGTTCTACTCAAGAGTAAGCAACTAAGCGAAATAAAGCCATGGAACGCTTACTTGCCTTCTATCTATGCATTCTGACACTCCAACAATGTGTTCTGCTTCAATTTGACTCATTTTACAAAGGTGCTTATTCCTGGAGTGAATATGCAGTTCTACTCAAGAGTAAGCAACTAGGCGAAATAAAGCCATGGAACGCTTATTTGCATTCTATCTATGCATTCTGACACTCCTAGAATGTGTTCTGCTTCAATTTGACTCATTTTACAAAGGTGCTTATTCCTGCAGTGAATATGCAGTTCTACTCAAGAGTAAGCAACTAAGCGAAATAAAGCCATGGAACGCTTATTTGCCTTCTATCTATGCATTCTGACACTCCGAGAATGTGTTCTGCTTCAATTTGACTCATTTTACAAAGGTGCTTATTCCTGGAGTGAATATGCAGTTCTACTCAAGAGTAAGCAACTAAGCGAAATAAAGCCAGGGAACGCTTATTTGCCTTCTATCTATGCATTCTGACACACCTAGAATGTGTTCTGCTTCAATTTGACTCATTTTACAAAGGTGCTTATTCCTGCAGTGAATATGCAGTTCTACTCAAGAGTAAGCAACTAAGCGAAATAAAGCCATGGAACGCTTATTTGCCTTCTATCTATGCATTCTGACACTCCGAGAATGTGTTCTGCTTCAATTTGACTCATTTTACAAAGGTGCTTATTCCTGGAGTGAATATGCAGTTCTACTCAAGAGTAAGCAACTAAGCGAAATAAAGCCATGGAACGCTTATTTGCCTTCTATCTATGCATTCTGACACTCCAACAATGTGTTCTGCTTCAATTTGACTCATTTTACAAAGGTGCTTATTCCTGGAGTGAACATGCAGTTCTACTCAAGAGTAAGCAACTAAGCGAAATAACGCCATGGAACGCTTATTTGCCTTCTATCTATGCATTCTGACACTCCAACAATGTGTTCTGCTTCAATTTGACTCATTTTACAAAGGTGCTTATTCCTGGAGTGAATATGCAGTTCTACTCAAGAGTAAGCAACTAAGCGAAATAAAGCCATGGAACGCTTATTTGCCTTCTATCTATGCATTCTGACACACCTAGAATGTGTTCTGCTTCAATTTGACTCATTTTACAAAGGTGCTTATTCCTGGAGTGAATATGCAGTTCTACTCAAGAGTAAGCAACTAAGCGAAATAAAGCCATGGAACGCTTACTTGCCTTCTATCTATGCATTCTGACACTCCAACAATGTGTTCTGCTTCAATTTGACTCATTTTACAAAGGTGCTTATTCCTGGAGTGAACATGCAGTTCTACTCAAGAGTAAGCAACTAAGCGAAATAAAGCCATAGAACGCTTATTTGCCTTCTATCTATGCATTCTGACACTCCAACAATGTGTTCTGCTTCAATTTGACTCATTTTACAAAGGTGCTTATTACTGGAGTGAACATGCAGTTCTACTCAAGAGTAAGCAACTAAGCGAAATAAAGCCATGGAACGCTTATTCGCCTTCTATCTATGCATTCTGACACTCCAACAATGTGTTCTGCTTCAATTTGACTCATTTTACAAAGGTGCTTATTCCTGGAGTGAATATGCAGTTCTACTCAAGAGTAAGCAACTAAGCGAAATAAAGCCATGGAACGCTTATTTGCCTTCTATCTATGCATTCTGACACTCCAAGAATGTGTTCTGCTTCAATTTGGCTCATTTTACAAAGATGCTTATTCCTGGAGTGAACATGCAGTTCTACTCAAGAGTAAGCAACTAAGCGAAATAACGCCATGGAACGCTTATATGCCTTCTATCTATGCATTCTGACACTCCAACAATGTGTTCTGCTTCAATTTGACTCATTTTACAAAGGTGCTTATTCCAGGAGTGAATATGCAGTTCTACTCAAGAGTAAGCAACTAAGCGAAATAAAGCCATGGAACGCTTATTTGCCTTCTATCTATGCATTCTGACACACCTAGAATGTGTTCTGCTTCAATTTGTCTCATTTTACAAAGGTGCTTATTCCTGGAGTGAATATGCAGTTCTACTCAAGAGTAAGCAACTAAGCGAAACAAAGCCATGGAACGCTTATTTGCCTTCTATCTATGCATTCTGACACTCCAACAATGTGTTCTGCTTCAATTTGACTCATTTTACAAAGGTGTTTATTCCTGGAGTGAACATGCAGTTCTACTCAAGAGTAAGCAACTAAGCGAAATAAAGCCATGGAACGCTTATTTGCCTTTTATCTATGCATTCTGACACTCCAACAATGTGTTCTGCTTCAATTTGACTCATTTTACAAAGGTGCTTATTAATGGAGTGAACATGCAGTTCTACTCAAGAGTAAGCAACTAAGCGAAATAAAGCCATGGAACGCTTATTTGCCTTCTATCTATGCATTCTGACACTCCAACAATGTGTTCTGCTTCAATTTGACTCATTTTACAAAGGTGCTTATTCCTGGAGTGAACATGCAGTTCTACTCAAGAGTAAGCAACTAAGCGAAATAACGCCATGGAACGCTTATATGCCTTCTATCTATGCATTCTGACACTCCAACAATGTGTTCTGCTTCAATTTGACTCATTTTACAAAGGTGCTTATTCCAGGAGTGAATATGCAGTTCTACTCAAGAGTAAGCAACTAAGCGAAATAAAGCCATGGAACGCTTATTTGCCTTCTATCTATGCATTCTGACACTCCAACAATGTGTTCTGCTTCAATTTGACTCATTTTACAAAGGTGCTTATTCCTGGAGTGAATATGCAGTTCTACTCAAGAGTAAGCAACTAAGCGAAATAAAGCCATGGAACGCTTACTTGCCTTCTATCTATGCATTCTGACACTCCAACAATGTGTTCTGCTTCAATTTGACTCATATTACAAAGGTGCTTATTCCTGGAGTGAACATGCAGTTCTACTCAAGAGTAAGCAACTAAGCGAAATAAAGCCATAGAACGCTTATTTGCCTTCTATCTATGCATTCTGACACTCCAACAATGTGTTCTGCTTCAATTTGACTCATTTTACAAAGGTGCTTATTACTGGAGTGAACATGCAGTTCTACTCAAGAGTAAGCAACTAAGCGAAATAAAGCCATGGAACGCTTATTCGCCTTCTATCTATGCATTCTGACACTCCAACAATGTGTTCTGATTCAATTTGACTCATTTTACAAAGGTGCTTATTCCTGGAGTGAATATGCAGTTCTACTCAAGAGTAAGCAACTAAGCGAAATAAAGCCATGGAACGCTTATTTGCCTTCTATCTATGCATTCTGACACTCCAAGAATGTGTTCTGCTTCAATTTGGCTCATTTTACAAAGATGCTTATTTCTGGAGTGAACATGCAGTACTACTCAAGAGTAAGCAAGTAAGCGAAATAAAGCCATGGAACGCTTATTTGCCTTCTATCTATGCATTCTGACACTCCAACAATTTGTTCTGATTCAATTTGGCTCATTTTACAAAGATGCTTATTTCTGGAGTGAACATGCAGTTCTACTCAAGAGTAAGCAACTAAGCCAAATAAAGCCATGGAACGCTTATTTGCCTTCTATCTATGCATTCTGACACTCCAACAATTTGTTCTGCTTCAATTTGGCTCATTTTACAAAGGTGCTTATTACTGGAGTGAACATGCAGTTCTACTCAAGAGTAAGCAACTAAGCCAAATAAAGCCATGGAACGCTTATATGCCTTCTATCTATGCATTCTGACACTCCAACAATGTGTTCTGCTTCAATTTGACTCATTTTACAAAGGTGCTTATTCCTGGAGTGAACATGCAGTTCTACTCAAGAGTAAGCAAATAAGCGAAATAAAGCCATAGAACGCTTATTTGCCTTCTACCTATACATTCTGACACTCCAACAATGTGTTCTGCTTCAATTTGACTCATTTTACAAAGGTGCTTATTCCTGGAGTGAATATGCAGTTCTACTCAAGAGTAAGCAACTAGGCGAAATAAAGCCATGGGACGCTTATTTGCCTTCTATCTATGCATTCTGACACTCCAACAATGTGTTCTGCTTCAATTTGACTCATTTTACAAAGGTGCTTATTCCTGGAGTGAATATGCAGTTCTACTCAAGAGTAAGCAACTAAGCGAAATAAAGCCATGGAACGCTTATTTGCCTTCTATCTATGCATTCTGACACTCCGAGAATGTGTTCTGCTTCAATTTGACTCATTTTACAAAGGTGCTTATTCCTGGAGCGAATATGCAGTTCTACTCAAGAGTAAGCAACTAAGCGAAATAAAGCCAGGGAACGCTTATTTGCCTTCTATCTATGCATTCTGACACACCTAGAATGTGTTCTGCTTCAATTTGTCTCATTTTACAAAGGTGCTTATTCCTGGAGTGAATATGCAGTTCTACTCAAGAGTAAGCAACTAAGCGAAATAAAGCCATGGAACGCTTATTTGCCTTCTATCTATGCATTCTGACACTCCAACAATGTGTTCTGCTTCAATTTGACTCATTTTACAAAGGTGCTTATTCCTGGAGTGAACATGCAGTTCTACTCAAGAGTAAGCAACTAAGCGAAATAAAGCCATGGAACGCTTATTTGCCTTTTATCTATGCATTCTGACACTCCAACAATGTGTTCTGCTTCAATTTGACTCATTTTACAAATGTGCTTATTAATGGAGTGAACATGCAGTTCTACTCAAGAGTAAGCAACTAAGCGAAACAAAGCCATGGAACGCATATTTGCCTTTTATCTATGCATTCTGACACTCCAACAATGTGTTCTGCTTCAATTTGACTCATTTTACAAAGGTGCTTATTCCTGGAGTGAACCTGCAGTTCTATTCAAGAGTAAGCAACTAAGCGAAATAAAGCCATGGAACCCTTATTTGCCTTCTATCTATGCATTCTGACACTCCAACAATGTGTTCTGCTTCAATTTGACTCATTTTACAAAGGTGCTTATTCCTGGAGTGAACATGCAGTTCTACTCAAGAGTAAGTAACTAAGCGAAATAAAGCCATGGAACGCTTATTTGCCTTTTATCTATGCATTCTGACACTCCAACAATGTGTTCTGCTTCAATTTGACTCATTTTACAAAGGTGCTTATTAATGGAGTGAACATGCAGTTCTACTCAAGAGTAAGCAACTAAGCGAAATAAAGCCATGGAACGCTTATTTGCCTTCTATCTATGCATTCTGACACTCCAACAATGTGTTCTGCTTCAATTTGACTCATTTTACAAAGGTGCTTATTCCTGGAGTGAACATGCAGTTCTACTCAAGAGTAAGCAACTAAGCGAAATAAAGCCATGGAACGCTTATTTGCCTTCTATCTATGCATTCTGACACTCCAACAATGTGTTCTGCTTCAATTTGACTCATTTTACAAAGGTGCTTATTCCTGGAGTGAATATGCAGTTCTACTCAAGAGTAAGCAACTAAGCGAAATAAAGCCATGGAACGCTTATTTGCCTTCTCTCTATGCATTCTGACACTCCAACAATGTGTTCTGCTTCAATTTGACTCATTTTACAAAGGTGCTTATTCCTGGAGTGAATATGCAGTTCTACTCAAGAGTAAGCAACTAAGCGAAATAAAGCCATGGAACGCTTATTTGCCTTCTATCTATGCATTCTGACACTCCAACAATGTGTTCTGCTTCAATTTGACTCATTTTACAAAGGTGCTTATTCCTCGAGTGAACATGCAGTTCTACTCAAGAGTAAGCAACTAAGCGAAATAAAGCCATAGAACGCTTATTTGCCTTCTATCTATGCATTCTGACACTCCAACAATTTGTTCTGCTTCAATTTGGCTCATTTTACAAAGATGCTTATTTCTGGAGTGAACATGCAGTTCTACTCAAGAGTATGCAACTATGCGAAATAAAGCCATGGAACGCTTATATGCCTTCTATCTATGCATTCTGACACTCCTAGAATGTGTTCTGCTTCAATTTGACTCATTTTACAAAGGTGCTTATTACTGGAGTGAACATGCAGTTCTACTCAAGAGTAAACAAATAAGCGAAATAAAGCCATAGAACGCTTATTTGCCTTCTATCTATGCATTCTGGCACTCCAACAATGTGTTCTGCTTCAATTTGACTCATTTTACAAAGGTGCTTATTCCTGGAGTGAATATGCAGTTCTACTCAAGAGTAAGCAACTAGGCGAAATAAAGCCATGGGACGCTTATTTGCCTTCTATCTATGCATTCTGACACCCCAACAATGTGTTCTGCTTCAATTTGGCTCATTTTACAAAGATGCTTATTTCTGGAGTGAACATGCAGTTCTACTCAAGAGTAAGCAACTAAGCGAAATAAAGCCATGGAACGCTTATTTGCCTTCTATCTATGCATTCTGACACTCCAACAATGTGTTCTGCTTCAATTTGACTCATTTTACAAAGGTGCTTTTTACTGGAGTGAACATGCAGTTCTACTCAAGAGTAAGCAACTAAGCGAAATAAAGCCATGGAACGCTTATTTGCCTTCTATCTATGCATTCTGACACTCCAACAATTTGTTCTGCTTCAATTTGGCTCATTTTACAAAGATGCTTATTTCTGGAGTGAACATGCAGTTCTACTCAAGAGTAAGCAACTAAGCGAAATAAAGCCATGGAACGCTTATTTGCCTTCTATCTATGCATTCTGACACTCCAACAATGTGTTCTGCTTCAATTTGACTCATTTTACAAAGGTGCTTTTTACTGGAGTGAACATGCAGTTCTACTCAAGAGTAAGCAACTAAGCGAAATAAAGCCATGGAACGCTTATTTGCCTTCTATCTATGCATTCTGACACTCCAACAATGTGTTCTGCTTCAATTTGACTCATTTTACAAAGGTGCTTTTTACTGGAGTGAACATGCAGTTCTACTCAAGAGTAAGCAACTAAGCGAAATAAAGCCATGGAACGCTTATTTGCCTTCTATCTATGCATTCTGACACTCCAACAATTTGTTCTGCTTCAATTTGGCTCATTTTACAAAGATGCTTATTTCTGGAGTGAACATGCAGTTCTACTCAAGAGTAAGCAACTACGCGAAATAAAGCCATGGAACGCTTATATGCCTTCTATCTATGCATTCTGACACTCCAACAATGTGTTCTGCTTCAATTTGACTCATTTTACAAAGGTGCTTATTACTGGAGTGAACATGCAGTTCTACTCAAGAGTAAGCAACTAAGCGAAATAAAGCCATAGAACGCTTATTTGCCTTCTATCTATGCATTCTGACACTCCAACAATGTGTTCTGCTTCAATTTGACTCATTTTACAAAGGTGCTTTTTACTGGAGTGAACATGCAGTTCTACTCAAGAGTAAGCAACTAAGCGAAATAAAGCCATGGAACGCTTATTTGCCTTCTATCTATGCATTCTGACACTCCAACAATGTGTTCTGCTTCAATTTGACTCATTTTACAAAGGTGCTTATTCCTGGAGTGAACATGCAGTTCTACTCAAGAGTAAGCAACTGAGCGAAATAAAGCCATGGAACGCTTATTTGCCTTCTATCTATGCATTCTGACACTCCAACAATGTGTTCTGCTTCAATTTGACTCATTTTACAAAGGTGCTTATTCCTGGAGTGAATATGCAGTTCTACTCAAGAGTAAGCAACTAAGCGAAATAAAGCCATGGAACGCTTATTTGCCTTCTCTCTATGCATTCTGACACTCCAACAATGTGTTCTGCTTCAATTTGACTCATTTTACAAAGGTGCTTATTCCTGGAGTGAATATGCAGTTCTACTCAAGAGTAAGCAACTAAGCGAAATAAAGCCATGGAACGCTTATTTGCCTTCTATCTATGCATTCTGACACTCCAACAATGTGTTCTGCTTCAATTTGACTCATTTTACAAAGGTGCTTATTCCTCGAGTGAACATGCAGTTCTACTCAAGAGTAAGCAACTAAGCGAAATAAAGCCATAGAACGCTTATTTGCCTTCTATCTATGCATTCTGACACTCCAACAATTTGTTCTGCTTCAATTTTGCTCATTTTACAAAGATGCTTATTTCTGGAGTGAACATGCAGTTCTACTCAAGAGTATGCAACTATGCGAAATAAAGCCATGGAACGCTTATATGCCTTCTATCTATGCATTCTGACACTCCAACAATGTGTTCTGCTTCAATTTGACTCATTTTACAAAGGTGCTTATTACTGGAGTGAACATGCAGTTCTACTCAAGAGTAAACAAATAAGCGAAATAAAGCCATAGAACGCTTATTTGCCTTCTATCTATGCATTCTGGCACTCCAACAATGTGTTCTGCTTCAATTTGACTCATTTTACAAAGGTGCTTATTCCTGGAGTGAATATGCAGTTCTACTCAAGAGTAAGCAACTAGGCGAAATAAAGCCATGGGACGCTTATTTGCCTTCTATCTATGCATTCTGACACCCCAACAATGTGTTCTGCTTCAATTTGGCTCATTTTACAAAGATGCTTATTTCTGGAGTGAACATGCAGTTCTACTCAAGAGTAAGCAACTAAGCGAAATAAAGCCATGGAACGCTTATTTGCCTTCTATCTATGCATTCTGACACTCCAACAATGTGTTCTGCTTCAATTTGACTCATTTTACAAAGGTGCTTTTTACTGGAGTGAACATGCAGTTCTACTCAAGAGTAAGCAACTAAGCGAAATAAAGCCATGGAACGCTTATTTGCCTTCTATCTATGCATTCTGACACTCCAACAATGTGTTCTGCTTCAATTTGACTCATTTTACAAAGGTGCTTTTTACTGGAGTGAACATGCAGTTCTACTCAAGAGTAAGCAACTAAGCGAAATAAAGCCATGGAACGCTTATTTGCCTTCTATCTATGCATTCTGACACTCCAACAATTTGTTCTGCTTCAATTTGGCTCATTTTACAAAGATGCTTATTTCTGGAGTGAACATGCAGTTCTACTCAAGAGTAAGCAACTAAGCGAAATAAAGCCATGGAACACTTATTTGCCTTCTATCTATGCATTCTGACACTCCAACAATGTGTTCTGCTTCAATTTGACTCATTTTACAAAGGTGCTTTTTACTGGAGTGAACATGCAGTTCTACTCAAGAGTAAGCAACTAAGCGAAATAAAGCCATGGAACGCTCATTTGCCTTCTATCTATGCATTCTGACACTCCAACAATGTGTTCTGCTTCAATTTGACTCATTTTACAAAGGTGCTTTTTACTGGAGTGAACATGCAGTTCTACTCAAGAGTAAGCAACTAAGCGAAATAAAGCCATGGAACGCTTATTTGCCTTCTATCTATGCATTCTGAAACTCCAACAATTTGTTCTGCTTCAATTTGGCTCATTTTACAAAGATGCTTATTTCTGGAGTGAACATGCAGTTCTACTCAAGAGTAAGCAACTACGCGAAATAAAGCCATGGAACGCTTATATGCCTTCTATCTATGCATTCTGACACTCCAACAATGTGTTCTGCTTCAATTTGACTCATTTTACAAAGGTGCTTATTCCTGGAGTGAATATGCAGTTCTACTCAAGAGTAAGCAACTAGGCGAAATAAAGCCATGGGACGCTTATTTGCCTTCTATCTATGCATTCTGACACCCCAACAATGTGTTCTGCTTCAATTTGGCTCATTTTACAAAGATGCTTATTTCTGGAGTGAACATGCAGTTCTACTCAAGAGTAAGCAACTAAGCGAAATAAAGCCATGGAACGCTTATTTGCCTTCTATCTATGCATTCTGACACTCCAACAATGTGTTCTGCTTCAATTTGACTCATTTTACAAAGGTGCTTTTTACTGGAGTGAACATGCAGTTCTACTCAAGAGTAAGCAACTAAGCGAAATAAAGCCATGGAACGCTTATTTGCCTTCTATCTATGCATTCTGACACTCCAACAATGTGTTCTGCTTCAATTTGACTCATTTTACAAAGGTGCTTTTTACTGGAGTGAACATGCAGTTCTACTCAAGAGTAAGCAACTAAGCGAAATAAAGCCATGGAACGCTTATTTGCCTTCTATCTATGCATTCTGACACTCCAACAATTTGTTCTGCTTCAATTTGGCTCATTTTACAAAGATGCTTATTTCTGGAGTGAACATGCAGTTCTACTCAAGAGTAAGCAACTAAGCGAAATAAAGCCATGGAACACTTATTTGCCTTCTATCTATGCATTCTGACACTCCAACAATGTGTTCTGCTTCAATTTGACTCATTTTACAAAGGTGCTTTTTACTGGAGTGAACATGCAGTTCTACTCAAGAGTAAGCAACTAAGCGAAATAAAGCCATGGAACGCTCATTTGCCTTCTATCTATGCATTCTGACACTCCAACAATGTGTTCTGCTTCAATTTGACTCATTTTACAAAGGTGCTTTTTACTGGAGTGAACATGCAGTTCTACTCAAGAGTAAGCAACTAAGCGAAATAAAGCCATGGAACGCTTATTTGCCTTCTATCTATGCATTCTGAAACTCCAACAATTTGTTCTGCTTCAATTTGGCTCATTTTACAAAGATGCTTATTTCTGGAGTGAACATGCAGTTCTACTCAAGAGTAAGCAACTACGCGAAATAAAGCCATGGAACGCTTATATGCCTTCTATCTATGCATTCTGACACTCCAACAATGTGTTCTGCTTCAATTTGACTCATTTTACAAAGGTGCTTATTACTGGAGTGAACATGCAGTTCTACTCAAGGGTAAGCAAATATGCGAAATAAAGCCATAGAACGCTTATTTGCCTTCTATCTATGCATTCTGACACTCAAACAATGTGTTCTGCTTCAATTTGACTCATTTTACAAAGGTGCTTTTTACTGGAGTGAACATGCAGTTCTACTCAAGAGTAAGCAACTAAGCGAAATAAAGCCATGGAACGCTTATTTGCCTTCTATCTATGCATTCTGACACTCCAACAATGTGTTCTGCTTCAATTTGACTCATTTTACAAAGGTGCTTATTCCTGGAGTGAACATGCAGTTCTACTCAAGAGTAAGCAACTAAGCGAAATAAAGCCATGGAACGCTTATTTGCCTTCTATCTATGCATTCTGACACTCCAACAATGTGTTCTGCTTCAATTTGACTCATTTTACAAAGGTGCTTATTCCTGGAGTGAATATGCAGTTCTACTCAAGAGTAAGCAACTAAGCGAAATAAAGCCATGGAACGCTTATTTGCCTTCTATCTATGCATTCTGACACTCCAACAATGTGTTCTGCTTCAATTTGACTCATTTTACAAAGGTGCTTATTCCTGGAGTGAATATGCAGTTCTACTCAAGAGTAAGCAACTAAGCGAAATAAAGCCATGGAACGCTTATTTGCCTTCTATCTATGCATTCTGACACTCCAACAATGTGTTCTGCTTCAATTTGACTCATTTTACAAAGGTGCTTATTCCTCGAGTGAACATGCAGTTCTACTCAAGAGTAAGCAACTAAGCGAAATAAAGCCATAGAACGCTTATTTGCCTTCTATCTATGCATTCTGACACTCCAACAATTTGTTCTGCTTCAATTTGGCTCATTTTACAAAGATGCTTATTTCTGGAGTGAACATGCAGTTCTACTCAAGAGTATGCAACTATGCGAAATAAAGCCATGGAACGCTTATATGCCTTCTATCTATGCATTCTGACACTCCAACAATGTGTTCTGCTTCAATTTGACTCATTTTACAAAGGTGCTTATTACTGGAGTGAACATGCAGTTCTACTCAAGAGTAAACAAATAAGCGAAATAAAGCCATAGAACGCTTATTTGCCTTCTATCTATGCATTCTGGCACTCCAACAATGTGTTCTGCTTCAATTTGACTCATTTTACAAAGGTGCTTATTCCTGGAGTGAATATGCAGTTCTACTCAAGAGTAAGCAACTAGGCGAAATAAAGCCATGGGACGCTTATTTGCCTTCTATCTATGCATTCTGACACTCCAACAATGTGTTCTGCTTCAATTTGACTCATTTTACAAAGGTGCTTATTCCTGGAGTGAATATGCAGTTCTACTCAAGAGTAAGCAACTAAGCGAAATAAAGCCATGGAACGCTTATTTGCCTTCTATCTATGCATTCTGACACTCCGAGAATGTGTTCTGCTTCAATTTGACTCATTTTTCAAAGGTGCTTATTCCTGGAGTGAATATGCAGTTCTACTCAAGAGTAAGCAACTAAGCGAAATAAAGCCAGGGAACGCTTATTTGCCTTCTATCTATGCATTCTCACACACCTAGAATGTGTTCTGCTTCAATTTGACTCATTTTACAAAGGTGCTTATTCCTGGAGTGAATATGCAGTTCTACTCAAGAGTAAGCAACTAGGCGAAATAAAGCCATGGAACGCTTACTTGCCTTCTATCTATGCATTCTGACACTCCAACAATGTGTTCTGCTTCAATTTGACTCATTTTACAAAGGTGCTTATTCCTGGAGTGAATATGCAGTTCTACTCAAGAGTAAGCAACTAAGCGAAATAAAGCCATGGAACGCTTATTTGCCTTCTATCTATGCATTCTGACACTCCGAGAATGTGTTCTGCTTCAATTTGACTCATTTTTCAAAGGCGCTTATTCCTGGAGTGAACATGCAGTTCTACTCAAGAGTAAGCAACTAAGCGAAATAAAGCCAGGGAACGCTTATTTGCCTTCTATCTATGCATTCTGACACTCCAACAAAGTGTTCTGCTTCAATTTGACTCATTTTACAAAGGTGCTTATTCCTGGAGTGAATATGCAGTTCTACTCAAGAGTAAGCAACTAAGCGAAATAAAGCCATGGAACGCTTACTTGCCTTCTATCTATGCATTCTGACACTCCAACAATGTGTTCTGCTTCAATTTGACTCATTTTACAAAGGTGCTTATTCCTGGAGTGAACATGCAGTTCTACTCAAGAGTAAGCAACTAAGCGAAATAAAGCCATGGAACGCTTATTTGCCTTCTATCTATGCATTCTGACACTCCAACAATGTGTTCTGCTTCAATTTGACTCATTTTACAAAGGTGCTTATTCCTGGAGTGAATATGCAGTTCTACTCAAGAGTAAGCAACTAAGCGAAATAAAGCCATGGAACGCTTATTTGCCTTCTATCTATGCATTCTGACACTCCAACAATGTGTTCTGCTTCAATTTGACTCAATTTACAAAGGTGCTTATTCCTGGAGTGAACATGCAGTTCTACTCAAGAGTAAGCAACTAAGCGAAATAAAGCCATAGAACGCTTATTTGCCTTCTATCTATGCATTCTGACACTCCAACAATGTGTTCTGCTTCAATTTGACTCATTTTACAAAGGTGCTTGTTCCTGGAGTGAATATGCAGTTCTACTCAAGAGTAAGCAACTAAGCGAAATAAAGCCATGGAACGCTTATTTGCCTTCTATCTATGCATTCTGACACTCCAACAATGTGTTCTGCTTCAATTTGACTCATTTTACAAAGGTGCTTATTCCTGGAGTGAACATGCAGTTCTACTCAAGAGTAAGCAACTAAGCGAAATAAAGCCATGGAACGCTTATTTGCCTTCTATCTATGCATTCTGACACTCCAACAATGTGTTCTGCATCAATTTGACTCATTTTACAAAGGTGCTTATTCCTGGAGTGAACATGCAGTTCTACTCAAGATTAAGCAACTAAGCGAAATAAAGCCATGGAACGCTTGTTTGCCTTCTATCTATGCATTCTGACACTCCAACAATGTGTTCTGCTTCAATTTGACTCATTTTACAAAGGTGCTTATTCCTGGAGTGAATATGCAGTTCTACTCAAGAGTAAGCAACTAAGCGAAATAAAGCCATGGAACGCTTATTTGCCTTCTATCTATGCATTCTGACACTCCAACAATGTGTTCTGCTTCAATTTGACTCAATTTACAAAGGTGCTTATTCCTGGAGTGAACATGCAGTTCTACTCAAGAGTAAGCAACTAAGCGAAATAAAGCCATAGAACGCTTATTTGCCTTCTATCTATGCATTCTGACACTCCAACAATGTGTTCTGCTTCAATTTGACTCATTTTACAAAGGTGCTTGTTCCTGGAGTGAATATGCAGTTCTACTCAAGAGTAAGCAACTAAGCGAAATAAAGCCATGGAACGCTTATTTGCCTTCTATCTATGCATTCTGACACTCCAACAATGTGTTCTGCTTCAATTTGACTCATTTTACAAAGGTGCTTATTCCTGGAGTGAACATGCAGTTCTACTCAAGAGTAAGCAACTAAGCGAAATAAAGCCATGGAACGCTTATTTGCCTTCTATCTATGCATTCTGACACTCCAACAATGTGTTCTGCATCAATTTGACTCATTTTACAAAGGTGCTTATTCCTGGAGTGAACATGCAGTTCTACTCAAGAGTAAGCAACTAAGCGAAATAAAGCCATGGAACGCTTATTTGCCTTCTATCTATGCATTCTGACACTCCAACAATGTGTTCTGCTTCAATTTGACTCATTTTACAAAGGTGCTTATTCCTGGAGTGAATATGCAGTTCTACTCAAGAGTAAGCAACTAAGCGAAATAAAGCCATGGAACGCTTATTTGCCTTCTATCTATGCATTCTGGCACTCCAACAATGTGTTCTGCTTCAATTTGACTCATTTTACAAAGATGCTTATTCCTGGAGTGAACATGCAGTTCTACTCAAGAGTAAGCAACTAAGCGAAATAAAGCCATAGAACGCTTATTTGCCTTCTATCTATGCATTCTGACACTCCAACAATGTGTTCTGCTTCAATTTGACTCATTTTACAAAGGTGCTTATTCCTGGAGTGAATATGCAGTTCTACTCAAGAGTAAGCAACTAAGCGAAATAAAGCCATGGAACGCTTATTTGCCTTCTATCTATGCATTCTGACACTCCAACAATGTGTTCTGCTTCAATTTGACTCATTTTACAAAGGTGCTTATTCCTGGAGTGAACATGCAGTTCTACTCAAGAGTAAGCAACTAAGCGAAATAAAGCCATGGAACGCTTATTTGCCTTCTATCTATGCATTCTGACACTCCAACAATGTGTTCTGCTTCAATTTGACTCATTTTACAAAGGTGCTTATTCCTGGAGTGAATATGCAGTTCTACTCAAGAGTAAGCAACTAAGCGAAATAAAGCCATGGAACGCTTATTTGCCTTCTATCTATGCATTCTGACACTCCAACAATGTGTTCTGCTTCAATTTGACTCATTTTACAAAGGTGCTTATTCCTGGAGTGAATATGCAGTTCTACTCAAGAGTAAGCAACTAAGCGAAATAAAGCCATGGAACGCTTATTTGCCTTCTATCTATGCATTCTGACACTCCAACAATGTGTTCTGCTTCAATTTGACTCATTTTACAAAGGTGCTTATTCCTGGAGTGAACATGCAGTTCTACTCAAGAGTAAGCAACTAAGCGAAATAAAGCCATAGAACGCTTATTTGCCTTCTATCTATGCATTCTGACACTCCAACAATGTGTTCTGCTTCAATTTGACTCATTTTACAAAGGTGCTTATTACTGGAGTGAACATGCAGTTCTACTCAAGAGTAAGCAACTAAGCGAAATAAAGCCATGGAACGCTTATATGCCTTCTATCTATGCATTCTGACACTCCAACAATGTGTTCTGCTTCAATTTGACTCATTTTACAAAGGTGCTTATTACTGGAGTGAACATGCAGTTCTACTCAAGAGTAAGCAACTAAGCGAAATAAAGCCATGGAACGCTTATTTGCCTTCTATCTATGCATTCTGACACTCCAACAATGTGTTCTGCTTCAATTTGACTCATTTTACAAAGGTGCTTATTCCTGGAGTGAACATGCAGTTCTACTCAAGAGTAAGCAACTAAGCGAAATAAAGCCATGGAACGCTTATTTGCCTTCTATCTATGCATTCTGACACTCCAACAATGTGTTCTGCTTCAATTTGACTCATTTTACAAAGGTGCTTATTCCTGGAGTGAACATGCAGTTCTACTCAAGAGTAAGCAACTAAGCGAAATAAAGCCATGGAACGCTTATTTGCCTTCTATCTATGCATTCTGACACTCCAACAATGTGTTCTGCTTCAATTTGACTCATTTTACAAAGGTGCTTATTCCTGGAGTGAATATGCAGTTCTACTCAAGAGTAAGCAACTAAGCGAAATAAAGCCATGGAACGCTTATTTGCCTTCTATCTATGCATTCTGACACTCCAACAATGTGTTCTGCTTCAATTTGACTCATTTAACAAAGGTGCTTATTCCTGGAGTGAATATGCAGTTCTACTCAAGAGTAAGCAACTAAGCGAAATAAAGCCATGGAACGCTTATTTGCCTTCTATCTATGCATTCTGACACTCCAACAATGTGTTCTGCTTCAATTTGACTCATTTTACAAAGGTGCTTATTCCTGGAGTGAACATGCAGTTCTACTCAAGAGTAAGCAACTAAGCGAAATAAAGCCATAGAACGCTTATTTGCCTTCTATCCATGCATTCTGACACTCCAACAATGTGTTCTGCTTCAATTTGACTCATTTTACAAAGGTGCTTATTACTGGAGTGAACATGCAGTTCTACTCAAGAGTAAGCAACTAAGCGAAATAAAGCCATGGAACGCTTATATGCCTTCTATCTATGCATTCTGACACTCCAACAATGTGTTCTGCTTCAATTTGACTCATTTTACAAAGGTGCTTATTACTGGGGTGAACATGCAGTTCTACTCAAGAGTAAGCAAATAAGCGAAATAAAGCCATGGAACGCTTATTTGCCTTCTATCTATGCATTCTGACACTCCAACAATGTGTTCTGCTTCAATTTGACTCATTTTACAAAGGTGCTTATTCCTGGAGTGAACATGCAGTTCTACTCAAGAGTAAGCAACTAAGCGAAATAAAGCCATGGAACGCTTATTTGCCTTCTATCTATGCATTCTGACACTCCAACAATGTGTTCTGCTTCAATTTGACTCATTTTACAAAGGTGCTTATTCCTGGAGTGAACATGCAGTTCTACTCAAGAGTAAGCAACTAAGCGAAATAAAGCCATGGAACGCTTATTTGCCTTCTATCTATGCATTCTGACACTCCAACAATGTGTTCTGCTTCAATTTGACTCATTTTACAAAGGTGCTTATTCCTGGAGTGAATATGCAGTTCTACTCAAGAGTAAGCAACTAAGCGAAATAAAGCCATGGAACGCTTATTTGCCTTCTATCTATGCATTCTGACACTCCAACAATGTGTTCTGCTTCAATTTGACTCATTTAACAAAGGTGCTTATTCCTGGAGTGAATATGCAGTTCTACTCAAGAGTAAGCAACTAAGCGAAATAAAGCCATGGAACGCTTATTTGCCTTCTATCTATGCATTCTGACACTCCAACAATGTGTTCTGCTTCAATTTGACTCATTTTACAAAGGTGCTTATTCCTGGAGTGAACATGCAGTTCTACTCAAGAGTAAGCAACTAAGCGAAATAAAGCCATAGAACGCTTATTTGCCTTCTATCCATGCATTCTGACACTCCAACAATGTGTTCTGCTTCAATTTGACTCATTTTACAAAGGTGCTTATTACTGGAGTGAACATGCAGTTCTACTCAAGAGTAAGCAACTAAGCGAAATAAAGCCATGGAACGCTTATATGCCTTCTATCTATGCATTCTGACACTCCAACAATGTGTTCTGCTTCAATTTGACTCATTTTACAAAGGTGCTTATTACTGGGGTGAACATGCAGTTCTACTCAAGAGTAAGCAAATAAGCGAAATAAAGCCATAGAACGCTTATTTGCCTTCTATCTATGCATTCTGACACTCCAACAATGTGTTCTGCTTCAATTTGACTCATTTTACAAAGGTGCTTATTCCTGGAGTGAATATGCAGTTCTACTCAAGAGTAAGCAACTAAGCGAAATAAAGCCATGGAACGCTTATTTGCCTTCTATCTATGCATTCTGACACTCCAACAATGTGTTCTGCTTCAATTTGACTCATTTTACAAAGGTGCTTATTCCTGGAGTGAACATGCAGTTCTACTCAAGAGTAAGCAACTAAGCGAAATAAAGCCATGGAACGCTTATTTGCCTTCTATCTATGCATTCTGACACTCCAACAATGTGTTCTGCATCAATTTGACTCATTTTACAAAGGTGCTTATTCCTGGAGTGAACATGCAGTTCTACTCAAGAGTAAGCAACTAAGCGAAATAAAGCCATGGAACGCTTATTTGCCTTCTATCTATGCATTCTGACACTCCAACAATGTGTTCTGCTTCAATTTGACTCATTTTACAAAGGTGCTTATTCCTGGAGTGAATATGCAGTTCTACTCAAGAGTAAGCAACTAAGCGAAATAAAGCCATGGAACGCTTATTTGCCTTCTATCTATGCATTCTGGCACTCCAACAATGTGTTCTGCTTCAATTTGACTCATTTTACAAAGATGCTTATTCCTGGAGTGAACATGCAGTTCTACTCAAGAGTAAGCAACTAAGCGAAATAAAGCCATAGAACGCTTATTTGCCTTCTATCTATGCATTCTGACACTCCAACAATGTGTTCTGCTTCAATTTGACTCATTTTACAAAGGTGCTTATTCCTGGAGTGAATATGCAGTTCTACTCAAGAGTAAGCAACTAAGCGAAATAAAGCCATGGAACGCTTATTTGCCTTCTATCTATGCATTCTGACACTCCAACAATGTGTTCTGCTTCAATTTGACTCATTTTACAAAGGTGCTTATTCCTGGAGTGAACATGCAGTTCTACTCAAGAGTAAGCAACTAAGCGAAATAAAGCCATGGAACGCTTATTTGCCTTCTATCTATGCATTCTGACACTCCAACAATGTGTTCTGCTTCAATTTGACTCATTTTACAAAGGTGCTTATTCCTGGAGTGAATATGCAGTTCTACTCAAGAGTAAGCAACTAAGCGAAATAAAGCCATGGAACGCTTATTTGCCTTCTATCTATGCATTCTGACACTCCAACAATGTGTTCTGCTTCAATTTGACTCATTTTACAAAGGTGCTTATTCCTGGAGTGAATATGCAGTTCTACTCAAGAGTAAGCAACTAAGCGAAATAAAGCCATGGAACGCTTATTTGCCTTCTATCTATGCATTCTGACACTCCAACAATGTGTTCTGCTTCAATTTGACTCATTTTACAAAGGTGCTTATTCCTGGAGTGAACATGCAGTTCTACTCAAGAGTAAGCAACTAAGCGAAATAAAGCCATAGAACGCTTATTTGCCTTCTATCTATGCATTCTGACACTCCAACAATGTGTTCTGCTTCAATTTGACTCATTTTACAAAGGTGCTTATTACTGGAGTGAACATGCAGTTCTACTCAAGAGTAAGCAACTAAGCGAAATAAAGCCATGGAACGCTTATATGCCTTCTATCTATGCATTCTGACACTCCAACAATGTGTTCTGCTTCAATTTGACTCATTTTACAAAGGTGCTTATTACTGGAGTGAACATGCAGTTCTACTCAAGAGTAAGCAACTAAGCGAAATAAAGCCATGGAACGCTTATTTGCCTTCTATCTATGCATTCTGACACTCCAACAATGTGTTCTGCTTCAATTTGACTCATTTTACAAAGGTGCTTATTCCTGGAGTGAACATGCAGTTCTACTCAAGAGTAAGCAACTAAGCGAAATAAAGCCATGGAACGCTTATTTGCCTTCTATCTATGCATTCTGACACTCCAACAATGTGTTCTGCTTCAATTTGACTCATTTTACAAAGGTGCTTATTCCTGGAGTGAACATGCAGTTCTACTCAAGAGTAAGCAACTAAGCGAAATAAAGCCATGGAACGCTTATTTGCCTTCTATCTATGCATTCTGACACTCCAACAATGTGTTCTGCTTCAATTTGACTCATTTTACAAAGGTGCTTATTCCTGGAGTGAATATGCAGTTCTACTCAAGAGTAAGCAACTAAGCGAAATAAAGCCATGGAACGCTTATTTGCCTTCTATCTATGCATTCTGACACTCCAACAATGTGTTCTGCTTCAATTTGACTCATTTAACAAAGGTGCTTATTCCTGGAGTGAATATGCAGTTCTACTCAAGAGTAAGCAACTAAGCGAAATAAAGCCATGGAACGCTTATTTGCCTTCTATCTATGCATTCTGACACTCCAACAATGTGTTCTGCTTCAATTTGACTCATTTTACAAAGGTGCTTATTCCTGGAGTGAACATGCAGTTCTACTCAAGAGTAAGCAACTAAGCGAAATAAAGCCATAGAACGCTTATTTGCCTTCTATCCATGCATTCTGACACTCCAACAATGTGTTCTGCTTCAATTTGACTCATTTTACAAAGGTGCTTATTACTGGAGTGAACATGCAGTTCTACTCAAGAGTAAGCAACTAAGCGAAATAAAGCCATGGAACGCTTATATGCCTTCTATCTATGCATTCTGACACTCCAACAATGTGTTCTGCTTCAATTTGACTCATTTTACAAAGGTGCTTATTACTGGGGTGAACATGCAGTTCTACTCAAGAGTAAGCAAATAAGCGAAATAAAGCCATGGAACGCTTATTTGCCTTCTATCTATGCATTCTGACACTCCAACAATGTGTTCTGCTTCAATTTGACTCATTTTACAAAGGTGCTTATTCCTGGAGTGAACATGCAGTTCTACTCAAGAGTAAGCAACTAAGCGAAATAAAGCCATGGAACGCTTATTTGCCTTCTATCTATGCATTCTGACACTCCAACAATGTGTTCTGCTTCAATTTGACTCATTTTACAAAGGTGCTTATTCCTGGAGTGAACATGCAGTTCTACTCAAGAGTAAGCAACTAAGCGAAATAAAGCCATGGAACGCTTATTTGCCTTCTATCTATGCATTCTGACACTCCAACAATGTGTTCTGCTTCAATTTGACTCATTTTACAAAGGTGCTTATTCCTGGAGTGAATATGCAGTTCTACTCAAGAGTAAGCAACTAAGCGAAATAAAGCCATGGAACGCTTATTTGCCTTCTATCTATGCATTCTGACACTCCAACAATGTGTTCTGCTTCAATTTGACTCATTTAACAAAGGTGCTTATTCCTGGAGTGAATATGCAGTTCTACTCAAGAGTAAGCAACTAAGCGAAATAAAGCCATGGAACGCTTATTTGCCTTCTATCTATGCATTCTGACACTCCAACAATGTGTTCTGCTTCAATTTGACTCATTTTACAAAGGTGCTTATTCCTGGAGTGAACATGCAGTTCTACTCAAGAGTAAGCAACTAAGCGAAATAAAGCCATAGAACGCTTATTTGCCTTCTATCCATGCATTCTGACACTCCAACAATGTGTTCTGCTTCAATTTGACTCATTTTACAAAGGTGCTTATTACTGGAGTGAACATGCAGTTCTACTCAAGAGTAAGCAACTAAGCGAAATAAAGCCATGGAACGCTTATATGCCTTCTATCTATGCATTCTGACACTCCAACAATGTGTTCTGCTTCAATTTGACTCATTTTACAAAGGTGCTTATTACTGGGGTGAACATGCAGTTCTACTCAAGAGTAAGCAAATAAGCGAAATAAAGCCATAGAACGCTTATTTGCCTTCTATCTATGCATTCTGACACTCCAACAATGTGTTCTGCTTCAATTTGACTCATTTTACAAAGGTGCTTTTTACTGGAGTGAACATGCAGTTCTACTCAAGAGTAAGCAACTAAGCGAAATAAAGCCATGGAACGCTTATTTGCCTTCTATCTATGCATTCTGACACTCCAACAATGTGTTCTGCTTCAATTTGACTCATTTTACAAAGGTGCTTATTCCTGGAGTGAACATGCAGTTCTACTCAAGAGTAAGCAACTAAGCGAAATAAAGCCATGGAACGCTTATTTGCCTTCTATCTATGCGTTCTGACACTCCAACAATGTGTTCTGCTTCAATTTGACTCATTTTACAAAGGTGCTTATTCCTGGAGTGAATATGCAGTTCTACTCAAGAGTAAGCAACTAAGCGAAATAAAGCCATGGAACGCTTATTTGCCTTCTATCTATGCATTCTGACACTCCAACAATGTGTTCTGCTTCAATTTGACTCATTTTACAAAGGTGCTTATTCCTGGAGTGAACATGCAGTTCTACTCAAGAGTAAGCAACTAAGTGAAATAAAGCCATGGAACGCTTATTTGCCTTCTATCTATGCATTCTGACACTCCAACAATGTGTTCTGCTTCAATTTGACTCATTTTACAAAGGTGCTTATTCCTGGAGTGAACATGCAGTTCTACTCAAGAGTAAGCAACTAAGCGAAATAAAGCCATGGAACGCTTATTTGCCTTCTATCTATGCATTCTGACACTCCAACAATGTGTTCTGCTTCAATTTGACTCATTTTACAAAGGTGCTTATTCCTGGAGTGAATATGCAGTTCTACTCAAGAGTAAGCAACTAAGCGAAATAAAGCCATGGAACGCTTATTTGCCTTCTATCTATGCATTCTGACACTCCAACAATGTGTTCTGCTTCAATTTGACTCATTTAACAAAGGTGCTTATTCCTGGAGTGAATATGCAGTTCTACTCAAGAGTAAGCAACTAAGCGAAATAAAGCCATGGAACGCTTATTTGCCTTCTATCTATGCATTCTGACACTCCAACAATGTGTTCTGCTTCAATTTGACTCATTTTACAAAGGTGCTTATTCCTGGAGTGAACATGCAGTTCTACTCAAGAGTAAGCAACTAAGCGAAATAAAGCCATAGAACGCTTATTTGCCTTCTATCCATGCATTCTGACACTCCAACAATGTGTTCTGCTTCAATTTGACTCATTTTACAAAGGTGCTTATTACTGGAGTGAACATGCAGTTCTACTCAAGAGTAAGCAACTAAGCGAAATAAAGCCATGGAACGCTTATATGCCTTCTATCTATGCATTCTGACACTCCAACAATGTGTTCTGCTTCAATTTGACTCATTTTACAAAGGTGCTTTTTACTGGAGTGAACATGCAGTTCTACTCAAGAGTAAGCAACTAAGCGAAATAAAGCCATGGAACGCTTATTTGCCTTCTATCTATGCATTCTGACACTCCAACAATGTGTTCTGCTTCAATTTGACTCATTTTACAAAGGTGCTTATTCCTGGAGTGAACATGCAGTTCTACTCAAGAGTAAGCAACTAAGCGAAATAAAGCCATGGAACGCTTATTTGCCTTCTATCTATGCGTTCTGACACTCCAACAATGTGTTCTGCTTCAATTTGACTCATTTTACAAAGGTGCTTATTCCTGGAGTGAATATGCAGTTCTACTCAAGAGTAAGCAACTAAGCGAAATAAAGCCATGGAACGCTTATTTGCCTTCTATCTATGCATTCTGACACTCCAACAATGTGTTCTGCTTCAATTTGACTCATTTTACAAAGGTGCTTATTCCTGGAGTGAATATGCAGTTCTACTCAAGAGTAAGCAACTAAGCGAAATAAAGCCATGGAACGCTTATTTGCCTTCTATCTATGCATTCTGACACTCCAACAATGTGTTCTGCTTCAATTTGACTCATTTTACAAAGGTGCTTATTCCTGGAGTGAACATGCAGTTCTACTCAAGAGTAAGCAACTAAGTGAAATAAAGCCATAGAACGCTTATTTGCCTTCTATCTATGCATTCTGACACTCCAACAATGTGTTCTGCTTCCATTATGACTCATTTTACAAAGGTGCTTATTACTGGAGTGAACATGCAGTTCTACTCAAGAGTAAGCAACTAGGCGAAATAAAGCCATGGGACGCTTATTTGCCTTCTATCTATGCATTCTGACACTCCTAGAATGTGTTCTGCTTCAATTTGACTCATTTTACAAAGGTGCTTATTCCTGAATATGCAGTTCTACTCAAGAGTAAGCAACTAAGCGAAATAAAGCCATGGAATGCTTATTTGCCTTCTATCTATGCATTCTGACACTCCGAGAATGTGTTCAGCTTCAATTTGACTCATTTTACAAAGGTGCTTATTCCTGGAGTGAATATGCAGTTCTACTCAAGAGTAAGCAACTAAGCGAAATAAAGCCAGGGAACGCTTATTTGCCTTCTATCTATGCATTCTGACACACCTAGAATGTGTTCTGCTTCAATTTGACTCATTTTACAAAGGTGCTTATTCCTGGAGTGAATATGCAGTTCTACTCAAGAGTAAGCAACTAAGCGAAATAAAGCCATGGAACGCTTATTTGCCTTCTATCTATACATTCTGACACTCCAACAATGTGTTCTGCTTCAATTTGACTCATTTTACAAAGGTGCTTATTCCTGGAGTGAACATGCAGTTCTACTCAAGAGTAAGTAACTAAGCGAAATAAAGCCATGGAACGCTTATTTGCTTTTTATCTATGCATTCTGACACTCCAACAATGTGTTCTGCTTCAATTTGACTCATTTTACAAAGGTGCTTATTAATGGAGTGAACATGCAGTTCTACTCAAGAGTAAGCAACTAAGCGAAATAAAGCCATGGAACGCTTATTTGCCTTCTATCTATGCATTCTGACACTCCAACAATGTGTTCTGCTTCAATTTGACTCATTTTACAAAGGTGCTTATTCCTGGAGTGAACATGCAGTTCTACTCAAGAGTAAGCAACTAAGCGAAATAAAGCCATGGAACGCTTATTTGCCTTCTATCTATGCGTTCTGACACTCCAACAATGTGTTCTGCTTCAATTTGACTCATTTTACAAAGGTGCTTATTCCTGGAGTGAATATGCAGTTCTACTCAAGAGTAAGCAACTAAGCGAAATAAAGCCATGGAACGCTTATTTGCCTTCTATCTATGCATTCTGACACTCCAACAATGTGTTCTGCTTCAATTTGACTCATTTTACAAAGGTGCTTATTCCTGGAGTGAACATGCAGTTCTACTCAAGAGTAAGCAACTAAGTGAAATAAAGCCATGGAACGCTTATTTGCCTTCTATCTATGCATTCTGACACTCCAACAATGTGTTCTGCTTCAATTTGACTCATTTTACAAAGGTGCTTATTCCTGGAGTGAACATGCAGTTCTACTCAAGAGTAAGCAACTAAGCGAAATAAAGCCATGGAACGCTTATTTGCCTTCTATCTATGCATTCTGACACTCCAACAATGTGTTCTGCTTCAATTTGACTCATTTTACAAAGGTGCTTATTCCTGGAGTGAATATGCAGTTCTACTCAAGAGTAAGCAACTAAGCGAAATAAAGCCATGGAACGCTTATTTGCCTTCTATCTATGCATTCTGACACTCCAACAATGTGTTCTGCTTCAATTTGACTCATTTAACAAAGGTGCTTATTCCTGGAGTGAATATGCAGTTCTACTCAAGAGTAAGCAACTAAGCGAAATAAAGCCATGGAACGCTTATTTGCCTTCTATCTATGCATTCTGACACTCCAACAATGTGTTCTGCTTCAATTTGACTCATTTTACAAAGGTGCTTATTCCTGGAGTGAACATGCAGTTCTACTCAAGAGTAAGCAACTAAGCGAAATAAAGCCATAGAACGCTTATTTGCCTTCTATCCATGCATTCTGACACTCCAACAATGTGTTCTGCTTCAATTTGACTCATTTTACAAAGGTGCTTATTACTGGAGTGAACATGCAGTTCTACTCAAGAGTAAGCAACTAAGCGAAATAAAGCCATGGAACGCTTATATGCCTTCTATCTATGCATTCTGACACTCCAACAATGTGTTCTGCTTCAATTTGACTCATTTTACAAAGGTGCTTTTTACTGGAGTGAACATGCAGTTCTACTCAAGAGTAAGCAACTAAGCGAAATAAAGCCATGGAACGCTTATTTGCCTTCTATCTATGCATTCTGACACTCCAACAATGTGTTCTGCTTCAATTTGACTCATTTTACAAAGGTGCTTATTCCTGGAGTGAACATGCAGTTCTACTCAAGAGTAAGCAACTAAGCGAAATAAAGCCATGGAACGCTTATTTGCCTTCTATCTATGCGTTCTGACACTCCAACAATGTGTTCTGCTTCAATTTGACTCATTTTACAAAGGTGCTTATTCCTGGAGTGAATATGCAGTTCTACTCAAGAGTAAGCAACTAAGCGAAATAAAGCCATGGAACGCTTATTTGCCTTCTATCTATGCATTCTGACACTCCAACAATGTGTTCTGCTTCAATTTGACTCATTTTACAAAGGTGCTTATTCCTGGAGTGAATATGCAGTTCTACTCAAGAGTAAGCAACTAAGCGAAATAAAGCCATGGAACGCTTATTTGCCTTCTATCTATGCATTCTGACACTCCAACAATGTGTTCTGCTTCAATTTGACTCATTTTACAAAGGTGCTTATTCCTGGAGTGAACATGCAGTTCTACTCAAGAGTAAGCAACTAAGTGAAATAAAGCCATAGAACGCTTATTTGCCTTCTATCTATGCATTCTGACACTCCAACAATGTGTTCTGCTTCCATTATGACTCATTTTACAAAGGTGCTTATTACTGGAGTGAACATGCAGTTCTACTCAAGAGTAAGCAACTAGGCGAAATAAAGCCATGGGACGCTTATTTGCCTTCTATCTATGCATTCTGACACTCCTAGAATGTGTTCTGCTTCAATTTGACTCATTTTACAAAGGTGCTTATTCCTGAATATGCAGTTCTACTCAAGAGTAAGCAACTAAGCGAAATAAAGCCATGGAATGCTTATTTGCCTTCTATCTATGCATTCTGACACTCCGAGAATGTGTTCAGCTTCAATTTGACTCATTTTACAAAGGTGCTTATTCCTGGAGTGAATATGCAGTTCTACTCAAGAGTAAGCAACTAAGCGAAATAAAGCCAGGGAACGCTTATTTGCCTTCTATCTATGCATTCTGACACACCTAGAATGTGTTCTGCTTCAATTTGACTCATTTTACAAAGGTGCTTATTCCTGGAGTGAATATGCAGTTCTACTCAAGAGTAAGCAACTAAGCGAAATAAAGCCATGGAACGCTTATTTGCCTTCTATCTATACATTCTGACACTCCAACAATGTGTTCTGCTTCAATTTGACTCATTTTACAAAGGTGCTTATTCCTGGAGTGAACATGCAGTTCTACTCAAGAGTAAGTAACTAAGCGAAATAAAGCCATGGAACGCTTATTTGCTTTTTATCTATGCATTCTGACACTCCAACAATGTGTTCTGCTTCAATTTGACTCATTTTACAAAGGTGCTTATTAATGGAGTGAACATGCAGTTCTACTCAAGAGTAAGCAACTAAGCGAAATAAAGCCATGGAACGCTTATTTGCCTTCTATCTATGCATTCTGACACTCCAACAATGTGTTCTGCTTCAATTTGACTCATTTTACAAAGGTGCTTATTCCTGGAGTGAACATGCAGTTCTACTCAAGAGTAAGCAACTAAGCGAAATAAAGCCATGGAACGCTTGTTTGCCTTCAATCTATGCATTCTGACACTCCAACAATGTGTTCTGCTTCAATTTGACTCATTTTACAAAGGTGCTTATTCCTGGAGTGAACATGCAGTTCTACTCAAGAGTAAGCAACTAAGCGAAATAAAGCCATGGAACGCTTATTTGCCTTCTATCTATGCATTCTGACACTCCAACAATGTGTTCTGCTTCAATTTGACTCATTTTACAAAGGTGCTTATTCCTGGAGTGAACATGCAGTTCTACTCAAGAGTAAGCAACTAAGCGAAATAAAGCCATGGAACGCTTATTTGCCTTCTATCTATGCATTCTGACACTCCAACAATGTGTTCTGCTTCAATTTGACTCATTTTACAAAGGTGCTTATTCCTGGAGTGAACATGCAGTTCTACTCAAGAGTAAGCAACTAAGCGAAATAAAGCCATAGAACGCTTATTTGCCTTCTATCCATGCATTCTGACACTCCAACAATGTGTTCTGCTTCAATTTGACTCATTTTACAAAGGTGCTTATTACTGGAGTGAACATGCAGTTCTACTCAAGAGTAAGCAACTAAGCGAAATAAAGCCATGGAACGCTTATATGCCTTCTATCTATGCATTCTGACACTCCAACAATGTGTTCTGCTTCAATTTGACTCATTTTACAAAGGTGCTTATTACTGGGGTGAACATGCAGTTCTACTCAAGAGTAAGCAAATAAGCGAAATAAAGCCATGGAACGCTTATTTGCCTTCTATCTATGCATTCTGACACTCCAACAATGTGTTCTGCTTCAATTTGACTCATTTTACAAAGGTGCTTATTCCTGGAGTGAACATGCAGTTCTACTCAAGAGTAAGCAACTAAGCGAAATAAAGCCATGGAACGCTTATTTGCCTTCTATCTATGCATTCTGACACTCCAACAATGTGTTCTGCTTCAATTTGACTCATTTTACAAAGGTGCTTATTCCTGGAGTGAACATGCAGTTCTACTCAAGAGTAAGCAACTAAGCGAAATAAAGCCATGGAACGCTTATTTGCCTTCTATCTATGCATTCTGACACTCCAACAATGTGTTCTGCTTCAATTTGACTCATTTTACAAAGGTGCTTATTCCTGGAGTGAATATGCAGTTCTACTCAAGAGTAAGCAACTAAGCGAAATAAAGCCATGGAATGCTTATTTGCCTTCTATCTATGCATTCTGACACTCCAACAATGTGTTCTGCTTCAATTTGACTCATTTAACAAAGGTGCTTATTCCTGGAGTGAATATGCAGTTCTACTCAAGAGTAAGCAACTAAGCGAAATAAAGCCATGGAACGCTTATTTGCCTTCTATCTATGCATTCTGACACTCCAACAATGTGTTCTGCTTCAATTTGACTCATTTTACAAAGGTGCTTATTCCTGGAGTGAACATGCAGTTCTACTCAAGAGTAAGCAACTAAGCGAAATAAAGCCATAGAACGCTTATTTGCCTTCTATCCATGCATTCTGACACTCCAACAATGTGTTCTGCTTCAATTTGACTCATTTTACAAAGGTGCTTATTACTGGAGTGAACATGCAGTTCTACTCAAGAGTAAGCAACTAAGCGAAATAAAGCCATGGAACGCTTATATGCCTTCTATCTATGCATTCTGACACTCCAACAATGTGTTCTGCTTCAATTTGACTCATTTTACAAAGGTGCTTATTACTGGGGTGAACATGCAGTTCTACTCAAGAGTAAGCAAATAAGCGAAATAAAGCCATAGAACGCTTATTTGCCTTCTATCTATGCATTCTGACACTCCAACAATGTGTTCTGCTTCAATTTGACTCATTTTACAAAGGTGCTTTTTACTGGAGTGAACATGCAGTTCTACTCAAGAGTAAGCAACTAAGCGAAATAAAGCCATGGAACGCTTATTTGCCTTCTATCTATGCATTCTGACACTCCAACAATGTGTTCTGCTTCAATTTGACTCATTTTACAAAGGTGCTTATTCCTGGAGTGAACATGCAGTTCTACTCAAGAGTAAGCAACTAAGCGAAATAAAGCCATGGAACGCTTATTTGCCTTCTATCTATGCGTTCTGACACTCCAACAATGTGTTCTGCTTCAATTTGACTCATTTTACAAAGGTGCTTATTCCTGGAGTGAATATGCAGTTCTACTCAAGAGTAAGCAACTAAGCGAAATAAAGCCATGGAACGCTTATTTGCCTTCTATCTATGCATTCTGACACTCCAACAATGTGTTCTGCTTCAATTTGACTCATTTTACAAAGGTGCTTATTCCTGGAGTGAACATGCAGTTCTACTCAAGAGTAAGCAACTAAGTGAAATAAAGCCATGGAACGCTTATTTGCCTTCTATCTATGCATTCTGACACTCCAACAATGTGTTCTGCTTCAATTTGACTCATTTTACAAAGGTGCTTATTCCTGGAGTGAACATGCAGTTCTACTCAAGAGTAAGCAACTAAGCGAAATAAAGCCATGGAACGCTTATTTGCCTTCTATCTATGCATTCTGACACTCCAACAATGTGTTCTGCTTCAATTTGACTCATTTTACAAAGGTGCTTATTCCTGGAGTGAATATGCAGTTCTACTCAAGAGTAAGCAACTAAGCGAAATAAAGCCATGGAACGCTTATTTGCCTTCTATCTATGCATTCTGACACTCCAACAATGTGTTCTGCTTCAATTTGACTCATTTAACAAAGGTGCTTATTCCTGGAGTGAATATGCAGTTCTACTCAAGAGTAAGCAACTAAGCGAAATAAAGCCATGGAACGCTTATTTGCCTTCTATCTATGCATTCTGACACTCCAACAATGTGTTCTGCTTCAATTTGACTCATTTTACAAAGGTGCTTATTCCTGGAGTGAACATGCAGTTCTACTCAAGAGTAAGCAACTAAGCGAAATAAAGCCATAGAACGCTTATTTGCCTTCTATCCATGCATTCTGACACTCCAACAATGTGTTCTGCTTCAATTTGACTCATTTTACAAAGGTGCTTATTACTGGAGTGAACATGCAGTTCTACTCAAGAGTAAGCAACTAAGCGAAATAAAGCCATGGAACGCTTATATGCCTTCTATCTATGCATTCTGACACTCCAACAATGTGTTCTGCTTCAATTTGACTCATTTTACAAAGGTGCTTTTTACTGGAGTGAACATGCAGTTCTACTCAAGAGTAAGCAACTAAGCGAAATAAAGCCATGGAACGCTTATTTGCCTTCTATCTATGCATTCTGACACTCCAACAATGTGTTCTGCTTCAATTTGACTCATTTTACAAAGGTGCTTATTCCTGGAGTGAACATGCAGTTCTACTCAAGAGTAAGCAACTAAGCGAAATAAAGCCATGGAACGCTTATTTGCCTTCTATCTATGCGTTCTGACACTCCAACAATGTGTTCTGCTTCAATTTGACTCATTTTACAAAGGTGCTTATTCCTGGAGTGAATATGCAGTTCTACTCAAGAGTAAGCAACTAAGCGAAATAAAGCCATGGAACGCTTATTTGCCTTCTATCTATGCATTCTGACACTCCAACAATGTGTTCTGCTTCAATTTGACTCATTTTACAAAGGTGCTTATTCCTGGAGTGAATATGCAGTTCTACTCAAGAGTAAGCAACTAAGCGAAATAAAGCCATGGAACGCTTATTTGCCTTCTATCTATGCATTCTGACACTCCAACAATGTGTTCTGCTTCAATTTGACTCATTTTACAAAGGTGCTTATTCCTGGAGTGAACATGCAGTTCTACTCAAGAGTAAGCAACTAAGTGAAATAAAGCCATAGAACGCTTATTTGCCTTCTATCTATGCATTCTGACACTCCAACAATGTGTTCTGCTTCCATTATGACTCATTTTACAAAGGTGCTTATTACTGGAGTGAACATGCAGTTCTACTCAAGAGTAAGCAACTAGGCGAAATAAAGCCATGGGACGCTTATTTGCCTTCTATCTATGCATTCTGACACTCCTAGAATGTGTTCTGCTTCAATTTGACTCATTTTACAAAGGTGCTTATTCCTGAATATGCAGTTCTACTCAAGAGTAAGCAACTAAGCGAAATAAAGCCATGGAATGCTTATTTGCCTTCTATCTATGCATTCTGACACTCCGAGAATGTGTTCAGCTTCAATTTGACTCATTTTACAAAGGTGCTTATTCCTGGAGTGAATATGCAGTTCTACTCAAGAGTAAGCAACTAAGCGAAATAAAGCCAGGGAACGCTTATTTGCCTTCTATCTATGCATTCTGACACACCTAGAATGTGTTCTGCTTCAATTTGACTCATTTTACAAAGGTGCTTATTCCTGGAGTGAATATGCAGTTCTACTCAAGAGTAAGCAACTAAGCGAAATAAAGCCATGGAACGCTTATTTGCCTTCTATCTATACATTCTGACACTCCAACAATGTGTTCTGCTTCAATTTGACTCATTTTACAAAGGTGCTTATTCCTGGAGTGAACATGCAGTTCTACTCAAGAGTAAGTAACTAAGCGAAATAAAGCCATGGAACGCTTATTTGCTTTTTATCTATGCATTCTGACACTCCAACAATGTGTTCTGCTTCAATTTGACTCATTTTACAAAGGTGCTTATTAATGGAGTGAACATGCAGTTCTACTCAAGAGTAAGCAACTAAGCGAAATAAAGCCATGGAACGCTTATTTGCCTTCTATCTATGCATTCTGACACTCCAACAATGTGTTCTGCTTCAATTTGACTCATTTTACAAAGGTGCTTATTCCTGGAGTGAACATGCAGTTCTACTCAAGAGTAAGCAACTAAGCGAAATAAAGCCATGGAACGCTTGTTTGCCTTCAATCTATGCATTCTGACACTCCAACAATGTGTTCTGCTTCAATTTGACTCATTTTACAAAGGTGCTTATTCCTGGAGTGAACATGCAGTTCTACTCAAGAGTAAGCAACTAAGCGAAATAAAGCCATGGAACGCTTATTTGCCTTCTATCTATGCATTCTGACACTCCAACAATGTGTTCTGCTTCAATTTGACTCATTTTACAAAGGTGCTTATTCCTGGAGTGAACATGCAGTTCTACTCAAGAGTAAGCAACTAAGCGAAATAAAGCCATGGAACGCTTATTTGCCTTCTATCTATGCATTCTGACACTCCAACAATGTGTTCTGCTTCAATTTGACTCATTTTACAAAGGTGCTTATTCCTGGAGTGAACATGCAGTTCTACTCAAGAGTAAGCAACTAAGCGAAATAAAGCCATGGAACGCTTATTTGCCTTCTATCTATGCATTCTGACACTCCAACAATTTGTTCTGCTTCAATTTGGCTCATTTTACAAAGATGCTTATTTCTGGAGTGAACATGCAGTTCTACTCAAGAGTAAGCAACTACGCGAAATAAAGCCATGGAACGCTTATATGCCTTCTATCTATGCATTCTGACACTCCAACAATGTGTTCTGCTTCAATTTGACTCATTTTACAAAGGTGCTTATTCCAGGAGTGAATATGCAGTTCTACTCAAGAGTAAGCAACTAAGCGAAATAAAGCCATAGAACGCTTATTTGCCTTCTATCTATGCATTCTGACACTCCAACAATGTGTTCTGCTTCAATTTGACGCATTTTACAAAGGTGCTTATTACTGGAGTGAACATGCAGTTCTACTCAAGAGTAAGCAACTAAGCGAAATAAAGCCATGGAACGCTTATTTGCCTTCTATCTATGCATTCTGACACTCCAACAATGTGTTCTGCTTCAATTTGACTCATTTTACAAAGGTGCTTATTCCTGGAGTGAACATGCAGTTCTACTCAAGAGTAAGCAACTAAGCGAAATAAAGCCATGGAACGCTTATTTGCCTTCTATCTATGCATTCTGACACTCCAACAATGTGTTCTGCTTCAATTTGACTCATTTTACAAAGGTGCTTATTCCTGGAGTGAACATGCAGTTCTACTCAAGAGTAAGCAACTAAGCGAAATAAAGCCATGGAACGCTTATTTGCCTTCTATCTATGCATTCTGACACTCCAACAATGTGTTCTGCTTCAATTTGACTCATTTTACAAAGGTGCTTATTCCTGGAGTGAACATGCAGTTCTACTCAAGAGTAAGCAACTAAGCGAAATAAAGCCATGGAACGCTTATTTGCCTTCTATCTATGCATTCTGACACTCCAACAATGTGTTCTGCTTCAATTTGACTCATTTAACAAAGGTGCTTATTCCTGGAGTGAATATGCAGTTCTACTCAAGAGTAAGCAACTAAGCGAAATAAAGCCATGGAACGCTTATTTGCCTTCTATCTATGCATTCTGACACTCCAACAATGTGTTCTGCTTCAATTTGACTCATTTTACAAAGGTGCTTATTCCTGGAGTGAACATGCAGTTCTACTCAAGAGTAAGCAACTAAGCGAAATAAAGCCATAGAACGCTTATGTGCCTTCTATCCATGCATTCTGACACTCCAACAATGTGTTCTGCTTCAATTTGACTCATTTTACAAAGGTGCTTATTACTGGAGTGAACATGCAGTTCTACTCAAGAGTAAGCAACTAAGCGAAATAAAGCCATGGAACGCTTATTTGCCTTCTATCTATGCATTCTGACACTCCAACAATTTGTTCTGCTTCAATTTGGCTCATTTTACAAAGATGCTTATTTCTGGAGTGAACATGCAGTTCTACTCAAGAGTAAGCAACTACGCGAAATAAAGCCATGGAACGCTTATATGCCTTCTATCTATGCATTCTGACACTCCAACAATGTGTTCTGCTTCAATTTGACTCATTTTACAAAGGTGCTTATTACTGGGGTGAACATGCAGTTCTACTCAAGAGTAAGCAAATAAGCGAAATAAAGCCATAGAACGCTTATTTGCCTTCTATCTATGCATTCTGACACTCCAACAATGTGTTCTGCTTCAATTTGACTCATTTTACAAAGGTGCTTTTTACTGGAGTGAACATGCAGTTCTACTCAAGAGTAAGCAACTAAGCGAAATAAAGCCATGGAACGCTTATTTGCCTTCTATCTATGCATTCTGACACTCCAACAATGTGTTCTGCTTCAATTTGACTCATTTTACAAAGGTGCTTATTCCTGGAGTGAACATGCAGTTCTACTCAAGAGTAAGCAACTAAGCGAAATAAAGCCATGGAACGCTTATTTGCCTTCTATCTATGCATTCTGACACTCCGAGAATGTGTTCTGCTTCAATTTGACTCATTTTACAAAGGTGCTTATTCCTGGAGTGAATATGCAGTTCTACTCAAGAGTAAGCAACTAAGCGAAATAAAGCCAGGGAACGCTTATTTGCCTTCTATCTATGCATTCTGACACACCTAGAATGTGTTCTGCTTCAATTTGACTCATTTTACAAAGGTGCTTATTCCTGGAGTGAATATGCAGTTCTACTCAAGAGTAAGCAACTAAGCAAAATAAAGCCATGGAACGCTTATTTGCCTTCTATCTATGCATTCTGACACTCCAACAATGTGTTCTGCTTCAATTTGACTCATTTTACAAAGGTGCTTATTCCTGGAGTGAACATGCAGTTCTACTCAAGAGTAAGTAACTAAGCGAAATAAAGCCATGGAACGCTTGTTTGCCTTTTATCTATGCATTCTGACACTCCAACAATGTGTTCTGCTTCAATTTGACTCATTTTACAAAGGTGCTTATTAATGGAGTGAACATGCAGTTCTACTCAAGAGTAAGCAACTTAGCGAAATAAAGCCATGGAACGCTTATTTGCCTTCTATCTATGCATTCTGACACTCCAACAATGTGTTCTGCTTCAATTTGACTCATTTTACAAAGGTGCTTATTCCTGGAGTGAACATGCAGTTCTACTCAAGAGTAAGCAACTAAACGAAATAAAGCCATGGAACGCTTATTTGCCTTCTATCTATGCATTCTGACACTCCAACAATGTGTTCTGCTTCAATTTGACTCATTTTACAAAGGTGCTTATTCCTGGAGTGAACATGCAGTTCTACTCAAGAGTAAGCAACTAAGCGAAATAAAGCCATGGAACGCTTATTTGCCTTCTATCTATGCATTCTGACACTCCGAGAATGTGTTCTGCTTCAATTTGACTCATTTTACAAAGGTGCTTATTCCTGGAGTGAATATGCCGTTCTACTCAAGAGTAAGCAACTAAGCGAAATAAAGCCAGGGAACGCTTATTTGCCTTCTATCTATGCATTCTGACACACCTAGAATGTGTTCTGCTTCAATTTGACTCAATTTACAAAGGTGCTTATTCCTGGAGTGAATATGCAGTTCTACTCAAGAGAAAGCAACTAAGCGAAATAAAGCCATGGAACACTTATTTGCCTTCTATCTATGCATTCTGACACTCCAACAATGTGTTCTGCTTCAATTTGACTCATTTTACAAAGGTGCTTATTCCTGGAGTGAACATGCAGTTCTACTCAAGAGTAAGCAACTAAGCGAAATAAAGCCATGGAACGCTTATTTGCCTTCTATCTATGCATTCTGACACTCCAACAATTTGTTCTGCTTCAATTTGGCTCATTTTACAAAGATGCTTATTTCTGGAGTGAACATGCAGTTCTACTCAAGAGTAAGCAACTACGCGAAATAAAGCCATGGAACGCTTATTTGCCTTCTATCTATGCATTCTGACACTCCAACAATGTGTTCTGCTTCAATTTGACTCATTTTACAAAGGTGCTTATTACTGGAGTGAACATGCAGTTCTACTCAAGAGTAAGCAACTAAGCGAAATAAAGCCATGGAACGCTTATATGCCTTCTATCTATGCATTCTGACACTCCAACAATGTGTTCTGCTTCAATTTGACTCATTTTACAAAGGTGCTTATTCCTGGAGTGAATATGCAGTTCTACTCAAGAGTAAGCAACTAAGCGAAATAAAGCCAGGGAACGCTTATTTGCCTTCTATCTATGCATTCTGACACACCTAGAATGTGTTCTGCTTCAATTTGACTCATTTTACAAAGGTGCTTATTCCTGGAGTGAATATGCAGTTCTACTCAAGAGTAAGCAACTAAGCGAAATAAAGCCATGGAACGCTTATTTGCCTTCTATCTATGCATTCTGACACTCCAACAATGTGTTCTGCTTCAATTTGACTCATTTTACAAAGGTGCTTATTCCTGGAGTGAACATGCAGTTCTACTCAAGAGTAAGTAACTAAGCGAAATAAAGCCATGGAACGCTTATTTGCCTTTTATCTATGCATTCTGACACTCCAACAATGTGTTCTGCTTCAATTTGACTCATTTTACAAAGGTGCTTATTAATGGAGTGAACATGCAGTTCTACTCAAGAGTAAGCAACTTAGCGAAATAAAGCCATGGAACGCTTATTTGCCTTCTATCTATGCATTCTGACACTCCAACAATGTGTTCTGCTTCAATTTGACTCATTTTACAAAGGTGCTTATTCATGGAGTGAACATGCAGTTCTACTCAAGAGTAAGCAACTAAGCGAAATAAAGCCATGGAACGCTTGTTTGCCTTCTATCTATGCATTCTGACACTCCAACAATGTGTTCTGCTTCAATTTGACTCATTTTACAAAGGTGCTTATTCCTGGAGTGAATATGCAGTTCTACTCAAGAGTAAGCAACTAAGCGAAATAAAGCCATGGAACGCTTATTTGCCTTCTATCTATGCATTCTGACACTCCAACAATGTGTTCTGCTTCAATTTGACTCATTTTACAAAGGTGCTTATTCCTGGAGTGAATATGCAGTTCTACTCAAGAGTAAGCAACTAAGCGAAATAAAGCCATGGAACGCTTATTTGCCTTCTATCTATGCATTCTGACACTCCAACAATGTGTTCTGCTTCAATTTGACTCATTTTACAAAGGTGCTTATTCCTGGAGTGAACATGCAGTTCTACTCAAGAGTAAGCAACTAAGCGAAATAAAGCCATGGAACGCTTATTTGCCTTCTATCTATGCATTCTGACACTCCGAGAATGTGTTCTGCTTCAATTTGACTCATTTTACAAAGGTGCTTATTCCTGGAGTGAATATGCCGTTCTACTCAAGAGTAAGCAACTAAGCGAAATAAAGCCAGGGAACGCTTATTTGCCTTCTATCTATGCATTCTGACACACCTAGAATGTGTTCTGCTTCAATTTGACTCATTTTACAAAGGTGCTTATTCCTGGAGTGAATATGCAGTTCTACTCAAGAGTAAGCAACTAAGCGAAATAAAGCCATGGAACGCTTATTTGCCTTCTATCTATGCATTCTGACACTCCAACAATGTGTTCTGCTTCAATTTGACTCATTTTACAAAGGTGCTTATTCCTGGAGTGAACATGCAGTTCTACTCAAGAGTAAGCAACTAAGCGAAATAAAGCCATGGAACGCTTATTTGCCTTTTATCTATGCATTCTGACACTCCAACAATGTGTTCTGCTTCAATTTGACTCATTTTACAAAGGTGCTTATTACTGGAGTGAACATGCAGTTCTACTCAAGAGTAAGCAACTAAGCGAAATAAAGCCATGGAACGCTTATATGCCTTCTATCTATGCATTCTGACACTCCAACAATGTGTTCTGCTTCAATTTGACTCATTTTACAAAGGTGCTTATTACTGGAGTGAACATGCAGTTCTACTCAAGAGTAAGCAAATAAGCGAAATAAAGCCATGGAACGCTTATTTGCCTTCTATCTATGCATTCTGACACTCCAACAATGTGTTCTACTTCAATTTGACTCATTTTACAAAGGTGCTTATTCCTGGAGTGAATATGCAGTTCTACTCAAGAGTAAGCAACTAAGCGAAATAAAGCCATGGAACGCTTATTTGCCTTCTATCTATGCATTCTGACACACCTAGAATGTTTTCTGCTTCAATTTGACTCATTTTACAAAGGTGCTTATTCCTGGAGTGAATATGCAGTTCTACTCAAGAGTAAGCAACTAAGCGAAATAAAGCCATGGAACGCTTATTTGCCTTCTATCTATGCATTCTGACACACCCTAGAATGTTTTCTGCTTCAATTTGACTCATTTTACAAAGGTGCTTATTCCTGGAGTGAATATGCAGTTCTACTCAAGAGTAAGCAGCTAAGCGAAATAAAGCCATGGAACGCTTATTTGCCTTCTATCTATGCATTCTGACACTCCAACAATGTGTTCTGCTTCAATTTGACTCATTTTACAAAGGTGCTTATTCCTGGAGTGAACATGCAGTTCTACTCAAGAGTAAGCAACTAAGCGAAATAAAGCCATGGAATGCTTATTTGCCTTCTATCTATGCATTCTGACACTCCAACAATGTGTTCTGCTTCAATTTGACTCATTTTACAAAGGTGCTTATTCCTGGAGTGAACATGCAGTTCTACTCAAGAGTAAGAAACTAAGCGAAATAAAGCCATGGAACGCTTATTTGCCTTCTATCTATGCATTCTGACACTCCAACAATGTGTTCTGCTTCAATTTGACTCATTTTACAAAGGTGCTTATTCCTGGAGTGAATATGCAGTTCTACTCAAGAGTAAGCAACTAAGCGAAATAAAGCCATGGAACGCTTATTTGCCTTCTATCTATGCATTCTGACACTCCAACAATGTGTTCTGCTTCAATTTGACTCATTTTACAAAGGTGCTTATTCCTGGAGTGAACATGCAGTTCTACTCAAGAGTAAGCAACTAAGCGAAATAAAGCCATGGAACGCTTATTTGCCTTCTATCTATGCATTCTGACACTCCGAGAATGTGTTCTGCTTCAATTTGACTCATTTTACAAAGGTGCTTATTCCTGGAGTGAATATGCCGTTCTACTCAAGAGTAAGCAACTAAGCGAAATAAAGCCAGGGAACGCTTATTTGCCTTCTATCTATGCATTCTGACACACCTAGAATGTGTTCTGCTTCAATTTGACTCATTTTACAAAGGTGCTTATTCCTGGAGTGAATATGCAGTTCTACTCAAGAGTAAGCAACTAAGCGAAATAAAGCCATGGAACGCTTATTTGCCTTCTATCTATGCATTCTGACACTCCAACAATGTGTTCTGCTTCAATTTGACTCATTTTACAAAGGTGCTTATTCCTGGAGTGAACATGCAGTTCTACTCAAGAGTAAGCAACTAAGCGAAATAAAGCCATGGAATGCTTATTTGCCTTTTATCTATGCATTCTGACACTCCAACAATGTGTTCTGCTTCAATTTGACTCATTTTACAAAGGTGCTTATTACTGGAGTGAACATGCAGTTCTACTCAAGAGTAAGCAACTAAGCGAAATAAAGCCATGGAACGCTTATATGCCTTCTATCTATGCATTCTGACACTCCAACAATGTGTTCTGCTTCAATTTGACTCATTTTACAAAGGTGCTTATTACTGGAGTGAACATGCAGTTCTACTCAAGAGTAAGCAAATAAGCGAAATAAAGCCATGGAACGCTTATTTTCCTTCTATCTATGCATTCTGACACTCCAACAATGTGTTCTACTTCAATTTGACTCATTTTACAAAGGTGCTTATTCCTGGAGTGAATATGCAGTTCTACTCAAGAGTAAGCAACTAAGCGAAATAAAGCCATGGAACGCTTATTTGCCTTCTATCTATGCATTCTGACACTCCTAGAATGTGTTCTGCTTCAATTTGACTCATTTTACAAAGGTGCTTATTCCTGGAGTGAATATGCAGTTCTACTCAAGAGTAAGCAACTAAGCGAAATAAAGCCATGGAACGCTTATTTGCCTTCTATCTATGCATTCTGACACACCTAGAATGTTTTCTGCTTCAATTTGACTCATTTTACAAAGGTGCTTATTCCTGGAGTGAATATGCAGTTCTACTCAAGAGTAAGCAACTAAGCGAAATAAAGCCATGGAACGCTTATTTGCCTTCTATCTATGCATTCTGACACACCTAGAATGTTTTCTGCTTCAATTTGACTCATTTTACAAAGGTGCTTATTCCTGGAGTGAATATGCAGTTCTACTCAAGAGTAAGCAACTAAGCGAAATAAAGCCATGGAACGCTTATTTGCCTTCTATCTATGCATTCTGACACTCCAACAATGTGTTCTACTTCAATTTGACTCATTTTACAAAGGTGCTTATTCCTGGAGTGAATATGCAGTTCTACTCAAGAGTAAGCAACTAAGCGAAATAAAGCCATGGAACGCTTATTTGCCTTCTATCTATGCATTCTGACACTCCTAGAATGTGTTCTGCTTCAATTTGACTCATTTTACAAAGGTGCTTATTCCTGGAGTGAATATGCAGTTCTACTCAAGAGTAAGCAACTAAGCGAAATAAAGCCATGGAACGCTTATTTGCCTTCTATCTATGCATTCTGACACACCTAGAATGTTTTCTGCTTCAATTTGACTCATTTTACAAAGGTGCTTATTCCTGGAGTGAATATGCAGTTCTACTCAAGAGTAAGCAACTAAGCGAAATAAAGCCATGGAACGCTTATTTGCCTTCTATCTATGCATTCTGACACACCTAGAATGTTTTCTGCTTCAATTTGACTCATTTTACAAAGGTGCTTATTCCTGGAGTGAATATGCAGTTCTACTCAAGAGTAAGCAACTAAGCGAAATAAAGCCATGGAACGCTTATTTGCCTTCTATCTATGCATTCTGACACACCCTAGAATGTTTTCTGCTTCAATTTGACTCATTTTACAAAGGTGCTTATTCCTGGAGTGAATATGCAGTTCTACTCAAGAGTAAGCAGCTAAGCGAAATAAAGCCATGGAACGCATATTTGCCTTCTATCTATGCATTCTGACACTCCAACAATGTGTTCTGCTTCAATTTGACTCATTTTACAAAGGTGCTTATTCCTGGAGTGAACATGCAGTTCTACTCAAGAGTAAGCAACTAAGCGAAATAAAGCCATGGAATGCTTATTTGCCTTCTATCTATGCATTCTGACACTCCAACAATGTGTTCTGCTTCAATTTGACTCATTTTACAAAGGTGCTTATTCCTGGAGTGAACATGCAGTTCTACTCAAGAGTAAGAAACTAAGCGAAATAAAGCCATGGAACGCTTATTTGCCTTCTATCTATGCATTCTGACACTCCAACAATGTGTTCTGCTTCAATTTGACTCATTTTACAAAGGTGCTTATTCCTGGAGTGAATATGCAGTTCTACTCAAGAGTAAGCAACTAAGCGAAATAAAGCCAGGGAACGCTTATTTGCCTTCTATCTATGCATTCTGACACTCCTAGAATGTGTTCTGCTTCAATTTGACTCATTTTACAAAGGTGCTTATTCCTGGAGTGAATATGCAGTTCTACTCAAGAGTAAGCAACTAAGCGAAATAAAGCCATGGAACGCTTATTTGCCTTCTATCTATGCATTCTGACACTCCAACAATGTGTTCTGCTTCAATTTGACTCATTTTACAAAGGTGCTTATTCCTGGAGTGAACATGCAGTTCTACTCAAGAGTAAGCAACTAAGCGAAATAAAGCCATGGAACGCTCATTTGCCTTCTATCTATGCATTCTGACACACCTAGAATGTGTTCTGCTTCAATTTGACTCATTTTACAAAGGTGCTTATTTCTGGAGTGAATATGCAGTTCTACTCAAGAGTAAGCAACTAAGCGAAATAAAGCCATGGAACGCTTATTTGCCTTCTATCTATGCATTCTGACACTCCAACAATGTGTTCTGCTTCAATTTGACTCATTTTACAAAGGTGCTTATTCCTGGAGTGAACATGCAGTTCTACTCAAGAGTAAGCAACTAAGCGAAATAAAGCCATAGAACGCTTATTTGCCTTCTATCTATGCATTCTGACACTCCAACAATGTGTTCTGCTTCAATTTGACTCATTTTACAAAGGTGCTTATTACTGGAGTGAACATGCAGTTCTACTCAAGAGTAAGCAACTAAGCGAAATAAAGCCATGGAACGCTTATATGCCTTCTATCTATGCATTCTGACACTCCAACAATGTGTTCTGCTTCAATTTGACTCATTTTACAAAGGTGCTTATTACTGGAGTGAACATGCAGTTCTACTCAAGAGTAAGCAACTAAGCGAAATAAAGCCATGGAACGCTTATTTGCCTTCTATCTATGCATTCTGACACTCCAACAATGTGTTCTGCTTCAATTTGACTCATTTTACAAAGGTGCTTATTCCTGGAGTGAACATGCAGTTCTACTCAAGAGTAAGCAACTAAGCGAAATAAAGCCATGGAACGCTTATTTGCCTTCTATCTATGCATTCTGACACTCCAACAATGTGTTCTGCTTCAATTTGACTCATTTTACAAAGGTGCTTATTCCTGGAGTGAACATGCAGTTCTACTCAAGAGTAAGCAACTAAGCGAAATAAAGCCATGGAACGCTTATTTGCCTTCTATCTATGCATTCTGACACTCCAACAATGTGTTCTGCTTCAATTTGACTCATTTTACAAAGGTGCTTATTCCTGGAGTGAATATGCAGTTCTACTCAAGAGTAAGCAACTAAGCGAAATAAAGCCATGGAACGCTTATTTGCCTTCTATCTATGCATTCTGACACTCCAACAATGTGTTCTGCTTCAATTTGACTCATTTAACAAAGGTGCTTATTCCTGGAGTGAATATGCAGTTCTACTCAAGAGTAAGCAACTAAGCGAAATAAAGCCATGGAACGCTTATTTGCCTTCTATCTATGCATTCTGACACTCCAACAATGTGTTCTGCTTCAATTTGACTCATTTTACAAAGGTGCTTATTCCTGGAGTGAACATGCAGTTCTACTCAAGAGTAAGCAACTAAGCGAAATAAAGCCATAGAACGCTTATTTGCCTTCTATCCATGCATTCTGACACTCCAACAATGTGTTCTGCTTCAATTTGACTCATTTTACAAAGGAGCTTATTACTGGAGTGAACATGCAGTTCTACTCAAGAGTAAGCAACTAAGCGAAATAAAGCCATGGAACGCTTATATGCCTTCTATCTATGCATTCTGACACTCCAACAATGTGTTCTGCTTCAATTTGACTCATTTTACAAAGGTGCTTATTACTGGGGTGAACATGCAGTTCTACTCAAGAGTAAGCAAATAAGCGAAATAAAGCCATAGAACGCTTATTTGCCTTCTATCTATGCATTCTGACACTCCAACAATGTGTTCTGCTTCAATTTGACTCATTTTACAAAGGTGCTTTTTACTGGAGTGAACATGCAGTTCTACTCAAGAGTAAGCAACTAAGCGAAATAAAGCCATGGAACGCTTATTTGCCTTCTATCTATGCATTCTGACACTCCAACAATGTGTTCTGCTTCAATTTGACTCATTTTACAAAGGTGCTTATTCCTGGAGTGAACATGCAGTTCTACTCAAGAGTAAGCAACTAAGCGAAATAAAGCCATGGAACGCTTATTTGCCTTCTATCTATGCGTTCTGACACTCCAACAATGTGTTCTGCTTCAATTTGACTCATTTTACAAAGGTGCTTATTCCTGGAGTGAATATGCAGTTCTACTCAAGAGTAAGCAACTAAGCGAAATAAAGCCATGGAACGCTTATTTGCCTTCTATCTATGCATTCTGACACTCCAACAATGTGTTCTGCTTCAATTTGACTCATTTTACAAAGGTGCTTATTCCTGGAGTGAACATGCAGTTCTACTCAAGAGTAAGCAACTAAGTGAAATAAAGCCATGGAACGCTTATTTGCCTTCTATCTATGCATTCTGACACTCCAACAATGTGTTCTGCTTCAATTTGACTCATTTTACAAAGGTGCTTATTCCTGGAGTGAACATGCAGTTCTACTCAAGAGTAAGCAACTAAGCGAAATAAAGCCATGGAACGCTTATTTGCCTTCTATCTATGCATTCTGACACTCCAACAATGTGTTCTGCTTCAATTTGACTCATTTTACAAAGGTGCTTATTCCTGGAGTGAATATGCAGTTCTACTCAAGAGTAAGCAACTAAGCGAAATAAAGCCATGGAACGCTTATTTGCCTTCTATCTATGCATTCTGACACTCCAACAATGTGTTCTGCTTCAATTTGACTCATTTAACAAAGGTGCTTATTCCTGGAGTGAATATGCAGTTCTACTCAAGAGTAAGCAACTAAGCGAAATAAAGCCATGGAACGCTTATTTGCCTTCTATCTATGCATTCTGACACTCCAACAATGTGTTCTGCTTCAATTTGACTCATTTTACAAAGGTGCTTATTCCTGGAGTGAACATGCAGTTCTACTCAAGAGTAAGCAACTAAGCGAAATAAAGCCATAGAACGCTTATTTGCCTTCTATCCATGCATTCTGACACTCCAACAATGTGTTCTGCTTCAATTTGACTCATTTTACAAAGGTGCTTATTACTGGAGTGAACATGCAGTTCTACTCAAGAGTAAGCAACTAAGCGAAATAAAGCCATGGAACGCTTATATGCCTTCTATCTATGCATTCTGACACTCCAACAATGTGTTCTGCTTCAATTTGACTCATTTTACAAAGGTGCTTTTTACTGGAGTGAACATGCAGTTCTACTCAAGAGTAAGCAACTAAGCGAAATAAAGCCATGGAACGCTTATTTGCCTTCTATCTATGCATTCTGACACTCCAACAATGTGTTCTGCTTCAATTTGACTCATTTTACAAAGGTGCTTATTCCTGGAGTGAACATGCAGTTCTACTCAAGAGTAAGCAACTAAGCGAAATAAAGCCATGGAACGCTTATTTGCCTTCTATCTATGCGTTCTGACACTCCAACAATGTGTTCTGCTTCAATTTGACTCATTTTACAAAGGTGCTTATTCCTGGAGTGAATATGCAGTTCTACTCAAGAGTAAGCAACTAAGCGAAATAAAGCCATGGAACGCTTATTTGCCTTCTATCTATGCATTCTGACACTCCAACAATGTGTTCTGCTTCAATTTGACTCATTTTACAAAGGTGCTTATTCCTGGAGTGAATATGCAGTTCTACTCAAGAGTAAGCAACTAAGCGAAATAAAGCCATGGAACGCTTATTTGCCTTCTATCTATGCATTCTGACACTCCAACAATGTGTTCTGCTTCAATTTGACTCATTTTACAAAGGTGCTTATTCCTGGAGTGAACATGCAGTTCTACTCAAGAGTAAGCAACTAAGTGAAATAACGCCATAGAACGCTTATTTGCCTTCTATCTATGCATTCTGACACTCCAACAATGTGTTCTGCTTCCATTATGACTCATTTTACAAAGGTGCTTATTACTGGAGTGAACATGCAGTTCTACTCAAGAGTAAGCAACTAAGCGAAATAAAGCCATGGAACGCTTATTTGCCTTCTATCTATGCATTCTGACACTCCAACAATTTGTTCTGCTTCAATTTGGCTCATTTTACAAAGATGCTTATTTCTGGAGTGAACATGCAGTTCTACTCAAGAGTAAGCAACTACGCGAAATAAAGCCATGGAACGCTTATATGCCTTCTATCTGTGCATTCTGACACTCCAACAATGTGTTCTGCTTCAATTTGACTCATTTTACAAAGGTGCTTATTCCTGGAGTGAATATGCAGTTCTACTCAAGAGTAAGCAACTAAGCGAAATAAAGCCATGGAACGCTTATTTGCCTTCTATCTATGCATTCTGACACTCCAACAATGTGTTCTGCTTCAATTTGACTCATTTTACAAAGGTGCTTATTACTGGAGTGAACATGCAGTTCTACTCAAGAGTAAGCAAATAAGCGAAATAAAGCCATAGAACGCTTATTTGCCTTCTATCTATGCATTCTGGCACTCCAACAATGTGTTCTGCTTCAATTTGACTCATTTTACAAAGGTGCTTATTCCTGGAGTGAATATGCAGTTCTACTCAAGAGTAAGCAACTAGGCGAAATAAAGCCATGGGACGCTTATTTGCCTTCTATCTATGCATTCTGACACTCCTAGAATGTGTTCTGCTTCAATTTGACTCATTTTACAAAGGTGCTTATTCCTGAATATGCAGTTCTACTCAAGAGTAAGCAACTAAGCGAAATAAAGCCATGGAATGCTTATTTGCCTTCTATCTATGCATTCTGACACTCCGAGAATGTGTTCAGCTTCAATTTGACTCATTTTACAAAGGTGCTTATTCCTGGAGTGAATATGCAGTTCTACTCAAGAGTAAGCAACTAAGCGAAATAAAGCCAGGGAACGCTTATTTGCCTTCTATCTATGCATTCTGACACACCTAGAATGTGTTCTGCTTCAATTTGACTCATTTTACAAAGGTGCTTATTCCTGGAGTGAATATGCAGTTCTACTCAAGAGTAAGCAACTAAGCGAAATAAAGCCATGGAACGCTTATTTGCCTTCTATCTATACATTCTGACACTCCAACAATGTGTTCTGCTTCAATTTGACTCATTTTACAAAGGTGCTTATTCCTGGAGTGAACATGCAGTTCTACTCAAGAGTAAGTAACTAAGCGAAATAAAGCCATGGAACGCTTATTTGCCTTTTATCTATGCATTCTGACACTCCAACAATGTGTTCTGCTTCAATTTGACTCATTTTACAAAGGTGCTTATTAATGGAGTGAACATGCAGTTCTACTCAAGAGTAAGCAACTAAGCGAAATAAAGCCATGGAACGCTTATTTGCCTTCTATCTATGCATTCTGACACTCCAACAATGTGTTCTGCTTCAATTTGACTCATTTTACAAAGGTGCTTATTCCTGGAGTGAACATGCAGTTCTACTCAAGAGTAAGCAACTAAGCGAAATAAAGCCATGGAACGCTTGTTTGCCTTCAATCTATGCATTCTGACACTCCAACAATGTGTTCTGCTTCAATTTGACTCATTTTACAAAGGTGCTTATTCCTGGAGTGAACATGCAGTTCTACTCAAGAGTAAGCAACTAAGCGAAATAAAGCCATGGAACGCTTATTTGCCTTCTATCTATGCATTCTGACACTCCAACAATGTGTTCTGCTTCAATTTGACTCATTTTACAAAGGTGCTTATTCCTGGAGTGAATATGCAGTTCTACTCAAGAGTAAGCAACTAAGCGAAATAAAGCCATGGAACGCTTATTTGCCTTCTATCTATGCATTCTGACATTCCAACAATGTGTTCTGCTTCAATTTGACTCATTTTACAAAGGTGCTTATTCCTGGAGTGAACATGCAGTTCTACTCAAGAGTAAGCAACTAAGCGAAATAAAGCCATGGAACGCTTATTTGCCTTCTATCTATGCATTCTGACACTCCGAGAATGTGTTCTGCTTCAATTTGACTCATTTTACAAAGGTGCTTATTCCTGGAGTGAATATGCCGTTCTACTCAAGAGTAAGCAACTAAGCGAAATAAAGCCAGGGAACGCTTATTTGCCTTCTATCTATGCATTCTGACACACCTAGAATGTGTTCTGCTTCAATTTGACTCATTTTACAAAGGTGCTTATTCCTGGAGTGAATATGCAGTTCTACTCAAGAGTAAGCAACTAAGCGAAATAAAGCCATGGAACGCTTATTTGCCTTCTATCTATGCATTCTGACACTCCAACAATGTGTTCTGCTTCAATTTGACTCATTTTACAAAGGTGCTTATTCCTGGAGTGAACATTCAGTTCTACTCAAGAGTAAGCAACTAAGCGAAATAAAGCCATGGAATGCTTATTTGCCTTTTATCTATGCATTCTGACACTCCAACAATGTGTTCTGCTTCAATTTGACTCATTTTACAAAGGTGCTTACTACTCTAGTGAACTTGCAGTTCTACTCAAGAGTAAGCAACTAAGCGAAATAAAGCCATGGAACGCTTATATGCCTTCTATCTATGCATTCTGACACTCCAACAATGTGTTCTGCTTCAATTTGACTCATTTTACAAAGGTGCTTATTACTGGAGTGGACATGCAGTTCTACTCAAGAGTAAGCAACTAAGCGAAATAAAGCCATGGAACGCTTATTTGCCTTCTATCTATGCATTCTGACACTCCAACAATGTGTTCTGCTTCAATTTGACTCATTTTACAAAGGTGCTTATTCCTGGAGTGAATATGCAGTTCTACTCAAGAGTAAGCAACTAAGCGAAATAAAGCCATGGAACGCTTATTTGCCTTCTATCTATGCATTCTGACACTCCAACAATGTGTTCTGCTTCAATTTGACTCATTTTACAAAGGTGCTTATTCCTGGAGTGAACATGCAGTTCTACTCAAGAGTAAGCAACTAAGCGAAATAAAGCCATAGAACGCTTATTTGCCTTCTATCTATGCATTCTGACACTCCAACAATGTGTTCTGCTTCCATTATGACTCATTTTACAAAGGTGCTTATTACTGGAGTGAACATGCAGTTCTACTCAAGAGTAAGCAACTAAGCGAAATAAAGCCATGGAACGCTTATTTGCCTTCTATCTATGCATTCTGACACTCCAACAATTTGTTCTGCTTCAATTTGGCTCATTTTACAAAGATGCTTATTTCTGGAGTGAACATGCAGTTCTACTCAAGAGTAAGCAACTACGCGAAATAAAGCCATGGAACGCTTATATGCCTTCTATCTATGCATTCTGACACACCTAGAATGTGTTCTGCTTCAATTTGACTCATTTTACAAAGGTGCTTATTCCTGGAGTGAATATGCAGTTCTACTCAAGAGTAAGCAACTAAGCGAAATAAAGCCATGGAACGCTTATTTGCCTTCTATCTATGCATTCTGACACTCCAACAATGTGTTCTGCTTCAATTTGACTCATTTTACAAAGGTGCTTATTCCTGGAGTGAACATTCAGTTCTACTCAAGAGTAAGCAACTAAGCGAAATAAAGCCATGGAACGCTTATTTGCCTTTTATCTATGCATTCTGACACTCCAACAATGTGTTCTGCTTCAATTTGACTCATTTTACAAAGGTGCTTACTACTCTAGTGAACTTGCAGTTCTACTCAAGAGTAAGCAACTAAGCGAAATAAAGCCATGGAACGCTTATATGCCTTCTATCTATGCATTCTGACACTCCAACAATGTGTTCTGCTTCAATTTGACTCATTTTACAAAGGTGCTTATTACTGGAGTGGACATGCAGTTCTACTCAAGAGTAAGCAACTAAGCGAAATAAAGCCATGGAACGCTTATTTGCCTTCTATCTATGCATTCTGACACTCCAACAATGTGTTCTGCTTCAATTTGACTCATTTTACAAAGGTGCTTATTCCTGGAGTGAATATGCAGTTCTACTCAAGAGTAAGCAACTAAGCGAAATAAAGCCATGGAACGCTTATTTGCCTTCTATCTATGCATTCTGACACTCCAACAATGTGTTCTGCTTCAATTTGACTCATTTTACAAAGGTGCTTATTCCTGGAGTGAACATGCAGTTCTACTCAAGAGTAAGCAACTAAGCGAAATAAAGCCATAGAACGCTTATTTGCCTTCTATCTATGCATTCTGACACTCCAACAATGTGTTCTGCTTCCATTATGACTCATTTTACAAAGGTGCTTATTACTGGAGTGAACATGCAGTTCTACTCAAGAGTAAGCAACTAAGCGAAATAAAGCCATGGAACGCTTATTTGCCTTCTATCTATGCATTCTGACACTCCAACAATTTGTTCTGCTTCAATTTGGCTCATTTTACAAAGATGCTTATTTCTGGAGTGAACATGCAGTTCTACTCAAGAGTAAGCAACTACGCGAAATAAAGCCATGGAACGCTTATATGCCTTCTATCTATGCATTCTGACACTCCAACAATGTGTTCTGCTTCAATTTGACTCATTTTACAAAGGTGCTTATTCCTGGAGTGAATATGCAGTTCTACTCAAGAGTAAGCAACTAAGCGAAATAAAGCCATAGAACGCTTATTTGCCTTCTATCTATGCATTCTGACACTCCAACAATGTGTTCTGCTTCAATTTGACGCATTTTACAAAGGTGCTTATTACTGGAGTGAACATGCAGTTCTACTCAAGAGTAAGCAACTAAGCGAAATAAAGCCATGGAACGCTTATTTGCCTTCTATCTATGCATTCTGACACTCCAACAATGTGTTCTGCTTCAATTTGACTCATTTTACAAAGGTGCTTATTCCTGGAGTGAACATGCAGTTCTACTCAAGAGTAAGCAACTAAGCGAAATAAAGCCATGGAACGCTTATTTGCCTTCTATCTATGCATTCTGACACTCCAACAATGTGTTCTGCTTCAATTTGACTCATTTTACAAAGGTGCTTATTCCTGGAGTGAACATGCAGTTCTACTCAAGAGTAAGCAACTAAGCGAAATAAAGCCATGGAACGCTTATTTGCCTTCTATCTATGCATTCTGACACTCCAACAATGTGTTCTGCTTCAATTTGACTCATTTAACAAAGGTGCTTATTCCTGGAGTGAATATGCAGTTCTACTCAAGAGTAAGCAACTAAGCGAAATAAAGCCATGGAACGCTTATTTGCCTTCTATCTATGCATTCTGACACTCCAACAATGTGTTCTGCTTCAATTTGACTCATTTTACAAAGGTGCTTATTCCTGGAGTGAACATGCAGTTCTACTCAAGAGTAAGCAACTAAGCGAAATAAAGCCATAGAACGCTTATGTGCCTTCTATCCATGCATTCTGACACTCCAACAATGTGTTCTGCTTCAATTTGACTCATTTTACAAAGGTGCTTATTACTGGAGTGAACATGCAGTTCTACTCAAGAGTAAGCAACTAAGCGAAATAAAGCCATGGAACGCTTATTTGCCTTCTATCTATGCATTCTGACACTCCAACAATTTGTTCTGCTTCAATTTGGCTCATTTTACAAAGATGCTTATTTCTGGAGTGAACATGCAGTTCTACTCAAGAGTAAGCAACTACACGAAATAAAGCCATGGAACGCTTATATGCCTTCTATCTATGCATTCTGACACTCCAACAATGTGTTCTGCTTCAATTTGACTCATTTTACAAAGGTGCTTATTACTGGGGTGAACATGCAGTTCTACTCAAGAGTAAGCAAATAAGCGAAATAAAGCCATAGAACGCTTATTTGCCTTCTATCTATGCATTCTGACACTCCAACAATGTGTTCTGCTTCAATTTGACTCATTTTACAAAGGTGCTTTTTACTGGAGTGAACATGCAGTTCTACTCAAGAGTAAGCAACTAAGCGAAATAAAGCCATGGAACGCTTATTTGCCTTCTATCTATGCATTCTGACACTCCAACAATGTGTTCTGCTTCAATTTGACTCATTTTACAAAGGTGCTTATTCCCGGAGTGAACATGCAGTTCTACTCAAGAGTAAGCAACTAAGCGAAATAAAGCCATGGAACGCTTATTTGCCTTCTATCTATGCATTCTGACACTCCTAGAATGTGTTCTGCTTCAATTTGACTCATTTTACAAAGGTGCTTTTTACTGGAGTGAACATGCAGTTCTACTCAAGAGTAAGCAACTAAGCGAAATAAAGCCATGGAACGCTTATTTGCCTTCTATCTATGCATTCTGACACTCCAACAATGTGTTCTGCTTCAATTTGACTCATTTTACAAAGGTGCTTATTCCTGGAGTGAACATGCAGTTCTACTCAAGAGTAAGCAACTAAGCGAAATAAAGCCATGGAACGCTTATTTGCCTTCTATCTATGCATTCTGACACTCCAACAATGTGTTCTGCTTCAATTTGACTCATTTTACAAAGGTGCTTATTCCTGGAGTGAACATGCAGTTCTACTCAAGAGTAAGCAACTAAGCGAAATAAAGCCATGGAACGCTTATTTGCCTTCTATCTATGCATTCTGACACTCCAACAATGTGTTCTGCTTCAATTTGACTCATTTAACAAAGGTGCTTATTCCTGGAGTGAATATGCAGTTCTACTCAAGAGTAAGCAACTAAGCGAAATAAAGCCATGGAACGCTTATTTGCCTTCTATCTATGCATTCTGACACTCCAACAATGTGTTCTGCTTCAATTTGACTCATTTTACAAAGGTGCTTATTCCTGGAGTGAACATGCAGTTCTACTCAAGAGTAAGCAACTAAGCGAAATAAAGCCATAGAACGCTTATGTGCCTTCTATCCATGCATTCTGACACTCCAACAATGTGTTCTGCTTCAATTTGACTCATTTTACAAAGGTGCTTATTACTGGAGTGAACATGCAGTTCTACTCAAGAGTAAGCAACTAAGCGAAATAAAGCCATGGAACGCTTATTTGCCTTCTATCTATGCATTCTGACACTCCAACAATTTGTTCTGCTTCAATTTGGCTCATTTTACAAAGATGCTTATTTCTGGAGTGAACATGCAGTTCTACTCAAGAGTAAGCAACTACACGAAATAAAGCCATGGAACGCTTATATGCCTTCTATCTATGCATTCTGACACTCCAACAATGTGTTCTGCTTCAATTTGACTCATTTTACAAAGGTGCTTATTACTGGGGTGAACATGCAGTTCTACTCAAGAGTAAGCAAATAAGCGAAATAAAGCCATAGAACGCTTATTTGCCTTCTATCTATGCATTCTGACACTCCAACAATGTGTTCTGCTTCAATTTGACTCATTTTACAAAGGTGCTTTTTACTGGAGTGAACATGCAGTTCTACTCAAGAGTAAGCAACTAAGCGAAATAAAGCCATGGAACGCTTATTTGCCTTCTATCTATGCATTCTGACACTCCAACAATGTGTTCTGCTTCAATTTGACTCATTTTACAAAGGTGCTTATTCCCGGAGTGAACATGCAGTTCTACTCAAGAGTAAGCAACTAAGCGAAATAAAGCCATGGAACGCTTATTTGCCTTCTATCTATGCATTCTGACACTCCGAGAATGTGTTCAGCTTCAATTTGACTCATTTTACAAAGGTGCTTATTCCTGGAGTGAATATGCAGTTCTACTCAAGAGTAAGCAACTAAGCGAAATAAAGCCAGGGAACGCTTATTTGCCTTCTATCTATGCATTCTGACACACCTAGAATGTGTTCTGCTTCAATTTGACTCATTTTAAAAAGGTGCTTATTCCTGGAGTGAATATGCAGTTCTACTCAAGAGTAAGCAACTAAGCGAAATAAAGCCATGGAACGCTTATTTGCCTTCTATCTATGCATTCTGACACTCCAACAATGTGTTCTGCTTCAATTTGACTCATTTTACAAAGGTGCTTATTCCTGGAGTGAACATGCAGTTCTACTCAAGAGTAAGTAACTAAGCGAAATAAAGCCATGGAACGCTTATTTGCCTTTTATCTATGCATTCTGACACTCCAACAATGTGTTCTGCTTCAATTTGACTCATTTTACAAAGGTGCTTATTAATGGAGTGAACATGCAGTTCTACTCAAGAGTAAGCAACTAAGCGAAATAAAGCCATGGAACGCTTATTTGCCTTCTATCTATGCATTCTGACACTCCAACAATGTGTTCTGCTTCAATTTGACTCATTTTACAAAGGTGCTTATTCCTGGAGTGAACATGCAGTTCTACTCAAGAGTAAGCAACTAAGCGAAATAAAGCCATGGAACTCTTGTTTGCCTTCAATCTATGCATTCTGACACTCCAACAATGTGTTCTGCTTCAATTTGACTCATTTTACAAAGGTGCTTATTCCTGGAGTGAACATGCAGTTCTACTCAAGAGTAAGCAACTAAGCGAAATAAAGCCATGGAACGCTTATTTGCCTTCTATCTATGCATTCTGACACTCCAACAATGTGTTCTGCTTCAATTTGACTCATTTTACAAAGGTGCTTATTCCTGGAGTGAATATGCAGTTCTACTCAAGAGTAAGCAACTAAGCGAAATAAAGCCATGGAACGCTTATTTGCCTTCTATCTATGCATTCTGACACTCCAACAATGTGTTCTGCTTCAATTTGACTCATTTTACAAAGGTGCTTATTCCTGGAGTGAACATTCAGTTCTACTCAAGAGTAAGCAACTAAGCGAAATAAAGCCATGGAACGCTTATTTGCCTTTTATCTATGCATTCTGACACTCCAACAATGTGTTCTGCTTCAATTTGACTCATTTTACAAAGGTGCTTACTACTCTAGTGAACTTGCAGTTCTACTCAAGAGTAAGCAACTAAGCGAAATAAAGCCATGGAACGCTTATATGCCTTCTATCTATGCATTCTGACACTCCAACAATGTGTTCTGCTTCAATTTGACTCATTTTACAAAGGTGCTTATTACTGGAGTGGACATGCAGTTCTACTCAAGAGTAAGCAACTAAGCGAAATAAAGCCATGGAACGCTTATTTGCCTTCTATCTATGCATTCTGACACTCCAACAATGTGTTCTGCTTCAATTTGACTCATTTTACAAAGGTGCTTATTCCTGGAGTGAATATGCAGTTCTACTCAAGAGTAAGCAACTAAGCGAAATAAAGCCATGGAACGCTTATTTGCCTTCTATCTATGCATTCTGACACTCCAACAATGTGTTCTGCTTCAATTTGACGCATTTTACAAAGGTGCTTATTACTGGAGTGAACATGCAGTTCTACTCAAGAGTAAGCAACTAAGCGAAATAAAGCCATGGAACGCTTATTTGCCTTCTATCTATGCATTCTGACACTCCAACAATGTGTTCTGCTTCAATTTGACTCATTTTACAAAGGTGCTTATTCCTGGAGTGAACATGCAGTTCTACTCAAGAGTAAGCAACTAAGCGAAATAAAGCCATGGAACGCTTATTTGCCTTCTATCTATGCATTCTGACACTCCAACAATGTGTTCTGCTTCAATTTGACTCATTTTACAAAGGTGCTTATTCCTGGAGTGAACATGCAGTTCTACTCAAGAGTAAGCAACTAAGCGAAATAAAGCCATGGAACGCTTATTTGCCTTCTATCTATGCATTCTGACACTCCAACAATGTGTTCTGCTTCAATTTGACTCATTTTACAAAGGTGCTTATTCCTGGAGTGAACATGCAGTTCTACTCAAGAGTAAGCAACTAAGCGAAATAAAGCCATGGAACGCTTATTTGCCTTCTATCTATGCATTCTGACACTCCAACAATGTGTTCTGCTTCAATTTGACTCATTTAACAAAGGTGCTTATTCCTGGAGTGAATATGCAGTTCTACTCAAGAGTAAGCAACTAAGCGAAATAAAGCCATGGAACGCTTATTTGCCTTCTATCTATGCATTCTGACACTCCAACAATGTGTTCTGCTTCAATTTGACTCATTTTACAAAGGTGCTTATTCCTGGAGTGAACATGCAGTTCTACTCAAGAGTAAGCAACTAAGCGAAATAAAGCCATAGAACGCTTATGTGCCTTCTATCCATGCATTCTGACACTCCAACAATGTGTTCTGCTTCAATTTGACTCATTTTACAAAGGTGCTTATTACTGGAGTGAACATGCAGTTCTACTCAAGAGTAAGCAACTAAGCGAAATAAAGCCATGGAACGCTTATTTGCCTTCTATCTATGCATTCTGACACTCCAACAATTTGTTCTGCTTCAATTTGGCTCATTTTACAAAGATGCTTATTTCTGGAGTGAACATGCAGTTCTACTCAAGAGTAAGCAACTACGCGAAATAAAGCCATGGAACGCTTATATGCCTTCTATCTATGCATTCTGACACTCCAACAATGTGTTCTGCTTCAATTTGACTCATTTTACAAAGGTGCTTATTACTGGGGTGAACATGCAGTTCTACTCAAGAGTAAGCAAATAAGCGAAATAAAGCCATAGAACGCTTATTTGCCTTCTATCTATGCATTCTGACACTCCAACAATGTGTTCTGCTTCAATTTGACTCATTTTACAAAGGTGCTTTTTACTGGAGTGAACATGCAGTTCTACTCAAGAGTAAGCAACTAAGCGAAATAAAGCCATGGAACGCTTATTTGCCTTCTATCTATGCATTCTGACACTCCAACAATGTGTTCTGCTTCAATTTGACTCATTTTACAAAGGTGCTTATTCCTGGAGTGAACATGCAGTTCTACTCAAGAGTAAGCAACTAAGCGAAATAAAGCCATGGAACGCTTATTTGCCTTCTATCTATGCATTCTGACACTCCGAGAATGTGTTCTGCTTCAATTTGACTCATTTTACAAAGGTGCTTATTCCTGGAGTGAATATGCAGTTCTACTCAAGAGTAAGCAACTAAGCGAAATAAAGCCAGGGAACGCTTATTTGCCTTCTATCTATGCATTCTGACACACCTAGAATGTGTTCTGCTTCAATTTGACTCATTTTACAAAGGTGCTTATTCCTGGAGTGAATATGCAGTTCTACTCAAGAGTAAGCAACTAAGCAAAATAAAGCCATGGAACGCTTATTTGCCTTCTATCTATGCATTCTGACACTCCAACAATGTGTTCTGCTTCAATTTGACTCATTTTACAAAGGTGCTTATTCCTGGAGTGAACATGCAGTTCTACTCAAGAGTAAGTAACTAAGCGAAATAAAGCCATGGAACGCTTATTTGCCTTTTATCTATGCATTCTGACACTCCAACAATGTGTTCTGCTTCAATTTGACTCATTTTACAAAGGTGCTTATTAATGGAGTGAACATGCAGTTCTACTCAAGAGTAAGCAACTTAGCGAAATAAAGCCATGGAACGCTTATTTGCCTTCTATCTATGCATTCTGACACTCCAACAATGTGTTCTGCTTCAATTTGACTCATTTTACAAAGGTGCTTATTCCTGGAGTGAACATGCAGTTCTACTCAAGAGTAAGCAACTAAGCGAAATAAAGCCATGGAACGCTTATTTGCCTTCTATCTATGCATTCTGACACTCCGAGAATGTGTTCTGCTTCAATTTGACTCATTTTACAAAGGTGCTTATTCCTGGAGTGAATATGCCGTTCTACTCAAGAGTAAGCAACTAAGCGAAATAAAGCCAGGGAACGCTTATTTGCCTTCTATCTATGCATTGTGACACACCTAGAATGTGTTCTGCTTCAATTTGACTCATTTTACAAAGGTGCTTATTCCTGGAGTGAATATGCAGTTCTACTCAAGAGTAAGCAACTAAGCGAAATAAAGCCATGGAACGCTTATTTGCCTTCTATCTATGCATTCTGACACTCCAACAATGTGTTCTGCTTCAATTTGACTCATTTTACAAAGGTGCTTATTCCTGGAGTGAACATTCAGTTCTACTCAAGAGTAAGCAACTAAGCGAAATAAAGCCATGGAACGCTTATTTGCCTTCTATCTATGCATTCTGACACTCCAACAATGTGTTCTGCTTCAATTTGACTCATTTTACAAAGGTGCTTACTACTCTAGTGAACTTGCAGTTCTACTCAAGAGTAAGCAACTAAGCGAAATAAAGCCATGGAACGCTTATATGCCTTCTATCTATGCATTCTGACACTCCAACAATGTGTTCTGCTTCAATTTGACTCATTTTACAAAGGTGCTTATTACTGGAGTGGACATGCAGTTCTACTCAAGAGTAAGCAACTAAGCGAAATAAAGCCATGGAACGCTTATTTGCCTTCTATCTATGCATTCTGACACTCCAACAATGTGTTCTGCTTCAATTTGACTCATTTTACAAAGGTGCTTATTCCTGGAGTGAATATGCAGTTCTACTCAAGAGTAAGCAACTAAGCGAAATAAAGCCATGGAACGCTTATTTGCCTTCTATCTATGCATTCTGACACTCCAACAATGTGTTCTGCTTCAATTTGACGCATTTTACAAAGGTGCTTATTCCTGGAGTGAACATGCAGTTCTACTCAAGAGTAAGCAACTAAGCGAAATAAAGCCATGGAACGCTTATTTGCCTTCTATCTATGCATTCTGACACTCCAACAATGTGTTCTGCTTCAATTTGACTCATTTTACAAAGGTGCTTATTCCTGGAGTGAACATGCAGTTCTACTCAAGAGTAAGCAACTAAGCGAAATAAAGCCATGGAACGCTTATTTGCCTTCTATCTATGCATTCTGACACTCCAACAATGTGTTCTGCTTCAATTTGACTCATTTTACAAAGGTGCTTATTCCTGGAGTGAACATGCAGTTCTACTCAAGAGTAAGCAACTAAGCGAAATAAAGCCATGGAACGCTTATTTGCCTTCTATCTATGCATTCTGACACTCCAACAATGTGTTCTGCTTCAATTTGACTCATTTTACAAAGGTGCTTATTCCTGGAGTGAACATGCAGTTCTACTCAAGAGTAAGCAACTAAGCGAAATAAAGCCATGGAACGCTTATTTGCCTTCTATCTATGCATTCTGACACTCCAACAATGTGTTCTGCTTCAATTTGACTCATTTAACAAAGGTGCTTATTCCTGGAGTGAATATGCAGTTCTACTCAAGAGTAAGCAACTAAGCGAAATAAAGCCATGGAACGCTTATTTGCCTTCTATCTATGCATTCTGACACTCCAACAATGTGTTCTGCTTCAATTTGACTCATTTTACAAAGGTGCTTATTCCTGGAGTGAACATGCAGTTCTACTCAAGAGTAAGCAACTAAGCGAAATAAAGCCATAGAACGCTTATGTGCCTTCTATCCATGCATTCTGACACTCCAACAATGTGTTCTGCTTCAATTTGACTCATTTTACAAAGGTGCTTATTACTGGAGTGAACATGCAGTTCTACTCAAGAGTAAGCAACTAAGCGAAATAAAGCCATGGAACGCTTATTTGCCTTCTATCTATGCATTCTGACACTCCAACAATTTGTTCTGCTTCAATTTGGCTCATTTTACAAAGATGCTTATTTCTGCAGTGAACATGCAGTTCTACTCAAGAGTAAGCAACTACGCGAAATAAAGCCATGGAACGCTTATATGCCTTCTATCTATGCATTCTGACACTCCAACAATGTGTTCTGCTTCAATTTGACTCATTTTACAAAGGTGCTTATTACTGGGGTGAACATGCAGTTCTACTCAAGAGTAAGCAAATAAGCGAAATAAAGCCATAGAACGCTTATTTGCCTTCTATCTATGCATTCTGACACTCCAACAATGTGTTCTGCTTCAATTTGACTCATTTTACAAAGGTGCTTTTTACTGGAGTGAACATGCAGTTCTACTCAAGAGTAAGCAACTAAGCGAAATAAAGCCATGGAACGCTTATTTGCCTTCTATCTATGCATTCTGACACTCCAACAATGTGTTCTGCTTCAATTTGACTCATTTTACAAAGGTGCTTATTCCTGGAGTGAACATGCAGTTCTACTCAAGAGTAAGCAACTAAGCGAAATAAAGCCATGGAACGCTTATTTGCCTTCTATCTATGCATTCTGACACTCCGAGAATGTGTTCTGCTTCAATTTGACTCATTTTACAAAGGTGCTTATTCCTGGAGTGAATATGCAGTTCTACTCAAGAGTAAGCAACTAAGCGAAATAAAGCCAGGGAACGCTTATTTGCCTTCTATCTATGCATTCTGACACACCTAGAATGTGTTCTGCTTCAATTTGACTCATTTTACAAAGGTGCTTATTCCTGGAGTGAATATGCAGTTCTACTCAAGAGTAAGCAACTAAGCAAAATAAAGCCATGGAACGCTTATTTGCCTTCTATCTATGCATTCTGACACTCCAACAATGTGTTCTGCTTTAATTTGACTCATTTTACAAAGGTGCTTATTCCTGGAGTGAACATGCAGTTCTACTCAAGAGTAAGTAACTAAGCGAAATAAAGCCATGGAACGCTTATTTGCCTTTTATCTATGCATTCTGACACTCCAACAATGTGTTCTGCTTCAATTTGACTCATTTTACAAAGGTGCTTATTAATGGAGTGAACATGCAGTTCTACTCAAGAGTAAGCAACTTAGCGAAATAAAGCCATGGAACGCTTATTTGCCTTCTATCTATGCATTCTGACACTCCAACAATGTGTTCTGCTTCAATTTGACTCATTTTACAAAGGTGCTTATTCCTGGAGTGAACATGCAGTTCTACTCAAGAGTAAGCAACTAAACGAAATAAAGCCATGGAACGCTTATTTGCCTTCTATCTATGCATTCTGACACTCCAACAATGTGTTCTGCTTCAATTTGACTCATTTTACAAAGGTGCTTATTCCTGGAGTGAATATGCCGTTCTACTCAAGAGTAAGCAACTAAGCGAAATAAAGCCAGGGAACGCTTATTTGCCTTCTATCTATGCATTCTGACACACCTAGAATGTGTTCTGCTTCAATTTGACTCAATTTACAAAGGTGCTTATTCCTGGAGTGAATATGCAGTTCTACTCAAGAGTAAGCAACTAAGCGAAATAAAGCCATGGAACACTTATTTGCCTTCTATCTATGCATTCTGACACTCCAACAATGTGTTCTGCTTCAATTTGACTCATTTTACAAAGGTGCTTATTCCTGGAGTGAACATGCAGTTCTACTCAAGAGTAAGCAACTAAGCGAAATAAAGCCATGGAACGCTTATTTGCCTTTTATCTATGCATTCTGACACTCCAACAATGTGTTCTGCTTCAATTTGACTCATTTTACAAAGGTGCTTATTACTGGAGTGAACATGCAGTTCTACTCAAGAGTAAGCAACTAAGCGAAATAAAGCCATGGAACGCTTATATGCCTTCTATCTATGCATTCTGACACTCCAACAATGTGTTCTGCTTCAATTTGACTCATTTTACAAAGGTGCTTATTCCTGGAGTGAATATGCAGTTCTACTCAAGAGTAAGCAACTAAGCGAAATAAAGCCAGGGAACGCTTATTTGCCTTCTATCTATGCATTCTGACACACCTAGAATGTGTTCTGCTTCAATTTGACTCATTTTACAAAGGTGCTTATTCCTGGAGTGAATATGCAGTTCTACTCAAGAGTAAGCAACTAAGCGAAATAAAGCCATGGAACGCTTATTTACCTTCTATCTATGCATTCTGACACTCCAACAATGTGTTCTGCTTCAATTTGACTCATTTTACAAAGGTGCTTATTCCTGGAGTGAACATGCAGTTCTACTCAAGAGTAAGTAACTAAGCGAAATAAAGCCATGGAACGCTTATTTGCCTTTTATCTATGCATTCTGACACTCCAACAATGTGTTCTGCTTCAATTTGACTCATTTTACAAAGGTGCTTATTAATGGAGTGAACATGCAGTTCTACTCAAGAGTAAGCAACTTAGCGAAATAAAGCCATGGAACGCTTATTTGCCTTCTATCTATGCATTCTGACACTCCAACAATGTGTTCTGCTTCAATTTGACTCATTTTACAAAGGTGCTTATTCCTGGAGTGAACATGCAGTTCTACTCAAGAGTAAGCAACTAAGCGAAATAAAGCCATGGAACGCTTGTTTGCCTTCTATCTATGCATTCTGACACTCCAACAATGTGTTCTGCTTCAATTTGACTCATTTTACAAAGGTGCTTATTCCTGGAGTGAATATGCAGTTCTACTCAAGAGTAAGCAACTAAGCGAAATAAAGCCATGGAACGCTTATTTGCCTTCTATCTATGCATTCTGACACTCCAACAATTTGTTCTGCTTCAATTTGGCTCATTTTACAAAGATGCTTATTTCTGCAGTGAACATGCAGTTCTACTCAAGAGTAAGCAACTACGCGAAATAAAGCCATGGAACGCTTATATGCCTTCTATCTATGCATTCTGACACTCCAACAATGTGTTCTGCTTCAATTTGACTCATTTTACAAAGGTGCTTATTACTGGGGTGAACATGCAGTTCTACTCAAGAGTAAGCAAATAAGCGAAATAAAGCCATAGAACGCTTATTTGCCTTCTATCTATGCATTCTGACACTCCAACAATGTGTTCTGCTTCAATTTGACTCATTTTACAAAGGTGCTTTTTACTGGAGTGAACATGCAGTTCTACTCAAGAGTAAGCAACTAAGCGAAATAAAGCCATGGAACGCTTATTTGCCTTCTATCTATGCATTCTGACACTCCAACAATGTGTTCTGCTTCAATTTGACTCATTTTACAAAGGTGCTTATTCCTGGAGTGAACATGCAGTTCTACTCAAGAGTAAGCAACTAAGCGAAATAAAGCCATGGAACGCTTATTTGCCTTCTATCTATGCATTCTGACACTCCGAGAATGTGTTCTGCTTCAATTTGACTCATTTTACAAAGGTGCTTATTCCTGGAGTGAATATGCAGTTCTACTCAAGAGTAAGCAACTAAGCGAAATAAAGCCAGGGAACGCTTATTTGCCTTCTATCTATGCATTCTGACACACCTAGAATGTGTTCTGCTTCAATTTGACTCATTTTACAAAGGTGCTTATTCCTGGAGTGAATATGCAGTTCTACTCAAGAGTAAGCAACTAAGCAAAATAAAGCCATGGAACGCTTATTTGCCTTCTATCTATGCATTCTGACACTCCAACAATGTGTTCTGCTTTAATTTGACTCATTTTACAAAGGTGCTTATTCCTGGAGTGAACATGCAGTTCTACTCAAGAGTAAGTAACTAAGCGAAATAAAGCCATGGAACGCTTATTTGCCTTTTATCTATGCATTCTGACACTCCAACAATGTGTTCTGCTTCAATTTGACTCATTTTACAAAGGTGCTTATTAATGGAGTGAACATGCAGTTCTACTCAAGAGTAAGCAACTTAGCGAAATAAAGCCATGGAACGCTTATTTGCCTTCTATCTATGCATTCTGACACTCCAACAATGTGTTCTGCTTCAATTTGACTCATTTTACAAAGGTGCTTATTCCTGGAGTGAACATGCAGTTCTACTCAAGAGTAAGCAACTAAACGAAATAAAGCCATGGAACGCTTATTTGCCTTCTATCTATGCATTCTGACACTCCAACAATGTGTTCTGCTTCAATTTGACTCATTTTACAAAGGTGCTTATTCCTGGAGTGAATATGCCGTTCTACTCAAGAGTAAGCAACTAAGCGAAATAAAGCCAGGGAACGCTTATTTGCCTTCTATCTATGCATTCTGACACACCTAGAATGTGTTCTGCTTCAATTTGACTCAATTTACAAAGGTGCTTATTCCTGGAGTGAATATGCAGTTCTACTCAAGAGTAAGCAACTAAGCGAAATAAAGCCATGGAACACTTATTTGCCTTCTATCTATGCATTCTGACACTCCAACAATGTGTTCTGCTTCAATTTGACTCATTTTACAAAGGTGCTTATTCCTGGAGTGAACATGCAGTTCTACTCAAGAGTAAGCAACTAAGCGAAATAAAGCCATGGAACGCTTATTTGCCTTTTATCTATGCATTCTGACACTCCAACAATGTGTTCTGCTTCAATTTGACTCATTTTACAAAGGTGCTTATTACTGGAGTGAACATGCAGTTCTACTCAAGAGTAAGCAACTAAGCGAAATAAAGCCATGGAACGCTTATATGCCTTCTATCTATGCATTCTGACACTCCAACAATGTGTTCTGCTTCAATTTGACTCATTTTACAAAGGTGCTTATTCCTGGAGTGAATATGCAGTTCTACTCAAGAGTAAGCAACTAAGCGAAATAAAGCCAGGGAACGCTTATTTGCCTTCTATCTATGCATTCTGACACACCTAGAATGTGTTCTGCTTCAATTTGACTCATTTTACAAAGGTGCTTATTCCTGGAGTGAATATGCAGTTCTACTCAAGAGTAAGCAACTAAGCGAAATAAAGCCATGGAACGCTTATTTGCCTTCTATCTATGCATTCTGACACTCCAACAATGTGTTCTGCTTCAATTTGACTCATTTTACAAAGGTGCTTATTCCTGGAGTGAACATGCAGTTCTACTCAAGAGTAAGTAACTAAGCGAAATAAAGCCATGGAACGCTTATTTGCCTTTTATCTATGCATTCTGACACTCCAACAATGTGTTCTGCTTCAATTTGACTCATTTTACAAAGGTGCTTATTAATGGAGTGAACATGCAGTTCTACTCAAGAGTAAGCAACTTAGCGAAATAAAGCCATGGAACGCTTATTTGCCTTCTATCTATGCATTCTGACACTCCAACAATGTGTTCTGCTTCAATTTGACTCATTTTACAAAGGTGCTTATTCCTGGAGTGAACATGCAGTTCTACTCAAGAGTAAGCAACTAAGCGAAATAAAGCCATGGAACGCTTGTTTGCCTTCTATCTATGCATTCTGACACTCCAACAATGTGTTCTGCTTCAATTTGACTCATTTTACAAAGGTGCTTATTCCTGGAGTGAATATGCAGTTCTACTCAAGAGTAAGCAACTAAGCGAAATAAAGCCATGGAACGCTTATTTGCCTTCTATCTATGCATTCTGACACTCCAACAATGTGTTCTGCTTCAATTTGACTCATTTTACAAAGGTGCTTATTCCTGGAGTGAATATGCAGTTCTACTCAAGAGTAAGCAACTAAGCGAAATAAAGCCATGGAACGCTTATTTGCCTTCTATCTATGCATTCTGACACTCCAACAATGTGTTCTGCTTCAATTTGACTCATTTTACAAAGGTGCTTATTCCTGGAGTGAACATGCAGTTCTACTCAAGAGTAAGCAACTAAGCGAAATAAAGCCATGGAACGCTTATTTGCCTTCTATCTATGCATTCTGACACTCCGAGAATGTGTTCTGCTTCAATTTGACTCATTTTACAAAGGTGCTTATTCCTGGAGTGAATATGCCGTTCTACTCAAGAGTAAGCAACTAAGCGAAATAAAGCCAGGGAACGCTTATTTGCCTTCTATCTATGCATTCTGACACACCTAGAATGTGTTCTGCTTCAATTTGACTCATTTTACAAAGGTGCTTATTCCTGGAGTGAATATGCAGTTCTACTCAAGAGTAAGCAACTAAGCGAAATAAAGCCATGGAACGCTTATTTGCCTTCTATCTATGCATTCTGACACTCCAACAATGTGTTCTGCTTCAATTTGACTCATTTTACAAAGGTGCTTATTCCTGGAGTGAACATGCAGTTCTACTCAAGAGTAAGCAACTAAGCGAAATAAAGCCATGGAACGCTTATTTGCCTTTTATCTATGCATTCTGACACTCCAACAATGTGTTCTGCTTCAATTTGACTCATTTTACAAAGGTGCTTATTACTGGAGTGAACATGCAGTTCTACTCAAGAGTAAGCAACTAAGCGAAATAAAGCCATGGAACGCTTATATGCCTTCTATCTATGCATTCTGACACTCCAACAATGTGTTCTGCTTCAATTTGACTCATTTTACAAAGGTGCTTATTACTGGAGTGAACATGCAGTTCTACTCAAGAGTAAGCAAATAAGCGAAATAAAGCCATGGAACGCTTATTTGCCTTCTATCTATGCATTCTGACACTCCAACAATGTGTTCTACTTCAATTTGACTCATTTTACAAAGGTGCTTATTCCTGGAGTGAATATGCAGTTCTACTCAAGAGTAAGCAACTAAGCGAAATAAAGCCATGGAACGCTTATTTGCCTTCTATCTATGCATTCTGACACTCCTAGAATGTGTTCTGCTTCAATTTGACTCATTTTACAAAGGTGCTTATTCCTGGAGTGAATATGCAGTTCTACTCAAGAGTAAGCAACTAAGCGAAATAAAGCCATGGAACGCTTATTTGCCTTCTATCTATGCATTCTGACACACCTAGAATGTTTTCTGCTTCAATTTGACTCATTTTACAAAGGTGCTTATTCCTGGAGTGAATATGCAGTTCTACTCAAGAGTAAGCAACTAAGCGAAATAAAGCCATGGAACGCTTATTTGCCTTCTATCTATGCATTCTGACACACCTAGAATGTTTTCTGCTTCAATTTGACTCATTTTACAAAGGTGCTTATTCCTGGAGTGAATATGCAGTTCTACTCAAGAGTAAGCAACTAAGCGAAATAAAGCCAGGGAACGCTTATTTGCCTTCTATCTATGCATTCTGACACACCTAGAATGTGTTCTGCTTCAATTTGACTCATTTTACAAAGGTGCTTATTCCTGGAGTGAATATGCAGTTCTACTCAAGAGTAAGCAACTAAGCAAAATAAAGCCATGGAACGCTTATTTGCCTTCTATCTATGCATTCTGACACTCCAACAATGTGTTCTGCTTTAATTTGACTCATTTTACAAAGGTGCTTATTCCTGGAGTGAACATGCAGTTCTACTCAAGAGTAAGTAACTAAGCGAAATAAAGCCATGGAACGCTTATTTGCCTTTTATCTATGCATTCTGACACTCCAACAATGTGTTCTGCTTCAATTTGACTCATTTTACAAAGGTGCTTATTAATGGAGTGAACATGCAGTTCTACTCAAGAGTAAGCAACTTAGCGAAATAAAGCCATGGAACGCTTATTTGCCTTCTATCTATGCATTCTGACACTCCAACAATGTGTTCTGCTTCAATTTGACTCATTTTACAAAGGTGCTTATTCCTGGAGTGAACATGCAGTTCTACTCAAGAGTAAGCAACTAAACGAAATAAAGCCATGGAACGCTTATTTGCCTTCTATCTATGCATTCTGACACTCCAACAATGTGTTCTGCTTCAATTTGACTCATTTTACAAAGGTGCTTATTCCTGGAGTGAATATGCCGTTCTACTCAAGAGTAAGCAACTAAGCGAAATAAAGCCAGGGAACGCTTATTTGCCTTCTATCTATGCATTCTGACACACCTAGAATGTGTTCTGCTTCAATTTGACTCAATTTACAAAGGTGCTTATTCCTGGAGTGAATATGCAGTTCTACTCAAGAGTAAGCAACTAAGCGAAATAAAGCCATGGAACACTTATTTGCCTTCTATCTATGCATTCTGACACTCCAACAATGTGTTCTGCTTCAATTTGACTCATTTTACAAAGGTGCTTATTCCTGGAGTGAACATGCAGTTCTACTCAAGAGTAAGCAACTAAGCGAAATAAAGCCATGGAACGCTTATTTGCCTTTTATCTATGCATTCTGACACTCCAACAATGTGTTCTGCTTCAATTTGACTCATTTTACAAAGGTGCTTATTACTGGAGTGAACATGCAGTTCTACTCAAGAGTAAGCAACTAAGCGAAATAAAGCCATGGAACGCTTATATGCCTTCTATCTATGCATTCTGACACTCCAACAATGTGTTCTGCTTCAATTTGACTCATTTTACAAAGGTGCTTATTCCTGGAGTGAATATGCAGTTCTACTCAAGAGTAAGCAACTAAGCGAAATAAAGCCAGGGAACGCTTATTTGCCTTCTATCTATGCATTCTGACACACCTAGAATGTGTTCTGCTTCAATTTGACTCATTTTACAAAGGTGCTTATTCCTGGAGTGAATATGCAGTTCTACTCAAGAGTAAGCAACTAAGCGAAATAAAGCCATGGAACGCTTATTTGCCTTCTATCTATGCATTCTGACACTCCAACAATGTGTTCTGCTTCAATTTGACTCATTTTACAAAGGTGCTTATTCCTGGAGTGAACATGCAGTTCTACTCAAGAGTAAGTAACTAAGCGAAATAAAGCCATGGAACGCTTATTTGCCTTTTATCTATGCATTCTGACACTCCAACAATGTGTTCTGCTTCAATTTGACTCATTTTACAAAGGTGCTTATTAATGGAGTGAACATGCAGTTCTACTCAAGAGTAAGCAACTTAGCGAAATAAAGCCATGGAACGCTTATTTGCCTTCTATCTATGCATTCTGACACTCCAACAATGTGTTCTGCTTCAATTTGACTCATTTTACAAAGGTGCTTATTCCTGGAGTGAACATGCAGTTCTACTCAAGAGTAAGCAACTAAGCGAAATAAAGCCATGGAACGCTTGTTTGCCTTCTATCTATGCATTCTGACACTCCAACAATGTGTTCTGCTTCAATTTGACTCATTTTACAAAGGTGCTTATTCCTGGAGTGAATATGCAGTTCTACTCAAGAGTAAGCAACTAAGCGAAATAAAGCCATGGAACGCTTATTTGCCTTCTATCTATGCATTCTGACACTCCAACAATTTGTTCTGCTTCAATTTGGCTCATTTTACAAAGATGCTTATTTCTGCAGTGAACATGCAGTTCTACTCAAGAGTAAGCAACTACGCGAAATAAAGCCATGGAACGCTTATATGCCTTCTATCTATGCATTCTGACACTCCAACAATGTGTTCTGCTTCAATTTGACTCATTTTACAAAGGTGCTTATTACTGGGGTGAACATGCAGTTCTACTCAAGAGTAAGCAAATAAGCGAAATAAAGCCATAGAACGCTTATTTGCCTTCTATCTATGCATTCTGACACTCCAACAATGTGTTCTGCTTCAATTTGACTCATTTTACAAAGGTGCTTTTTACTGGAGTGAACATGCAGTTCTACTCAAGAGTAAGCAACTAAGCGAAATAAAGCCATGGAACGCTTATTTGCCTTCTATCTATGCATTCTGACACTCCAACAATGTGTTCTGCTTCAATTTGACTCATTTTACAAAGGTGCTTATTCCTGGAGTGAACATGCAGTTCTACTCAAGAGTAAGCAACTAAGCGAAATAAAGCCATGGAACGCTTATTTGCCTTCTATCTATGCATTCTGACACTCCGAGAATGTGTTCTGCTTCAATTTGACTCATTTTACAAAGGTGCTTATTCCTGGAGTGAATATGCAGTTCTACTCAAGAGTAAGCAACTAAGCGAAATAAAGCCAGGGAACGCTTATTTGCCTTCTATCTATGCATTCTGACACACCTAGAATGTGTTCTGCTTCAATTTGACTCATTTTACAAAGGTGCTTATTCCTGGAGTGAATATGCAGTTCTACTCAAGAGTAAGCAACTAAGCAAAATAAAGCCATGGAACGCTTATTTGCCTTCTATCTATGCATTCTGACACTCCAACAATGTGTTCTGCTTTAATTTGACTCATTTTACAAAGGTGCTTATTCCTGGAGTGAACATGCAGTTCTACTCAAGAGTAAGTAACTAAGCGAAATAAAGCCATGGAACGCTTATTTGCCTTTTATCTATGCATTCTGACACTCCAACAATGTGTTCTGCTTCAATTTGACTCATTTTACAAAGGTGCTTATTAATGGAGTGAACATGCAGTTCTACTCAAGAGTAAGCAACTAAGCGAAATAAAGCCAGGGAACGCTTATTTGCCTTCTATCTATGCATTCTGACACACCTAGAATGTGTTCTGCTTCAATTTGACTCAATTTACAAAGGTGCTTATTCCTGGAGTGAATATGCAGTTCTACTCAAGAGTAAGCAACTAAGCGAAATAAAGCCATGGAACACTTATTTGCCTTCTATCTATGCATTCTGACACTCCAACAATGTGTTCTGCTTCAATTTGACTCATTTTACAAAGGTGCTTATTCCTGGAGTGAACATGCAGTTCTACTCAAGAGTAAGCAACTAAGCGAAATAAAGCCATGGAACGCTTATTTGCCTTTTATCTATGCATTCTGACACTCCAACAATGTGTTCTGCTTCAATTTGACTCATTTTACAAAGGTGCTTATTACTGGAGTGAACATGCAGTTCTACTCAAGAGTAAGCAACTAAGCGAAATAAAGCCATGGAACGCTTATATGCCTTCTATCTATGCATTCTGACACTCCAACAATGTGTTCTGCTTCAATTTGACTCATTTTACAAAGGTGCTTATTCCTGGAGTGAATATGCAGTTCTACTCAAGAGTAAGCAACTAAGCGAAATAAAGCCAGGGAACGCTTATTTGCCTTCTATCTATGCATTCTGACACACCTAGAATGTGTTCTGCTTCAATTTGACTCATTTTACAAAGGTGCTTATTCCTGGAGTGAATATGCAGTTCTACTCAAGAGTAAGCAACTAAGCGAAATAAAGCCATGGAACGCTTATTTGCCTTCTATCTATGCATTCTGACACTCCAACAATGTGTTCTGCTTCAATTTGACTCATTTTACAAAGGTGCTTATTCCTGGAGTGAACATGCAGTTCTACTCAAGAGTAAGTAACTAAGCGAAATAAAGCCATGGAACGCTTATTTGCCTTTTATCTATGCATTCTGACACTCCAACAATGTGTTCTGCTTCAATTTGACTCATTTTACAAAGGTGCTTATTAATGGAGTGAACATGCAGTTCTACTCAAGAGTAAGCAACTTAGCGAAATAAAGCCATGGAACGCTTATTTGCCTTCTATCTATGCATTCTGACACTCCAACAATGTGTTCTGCTTCAATTTGACTCATTTTACAAAGGTGCTTATTCCTGGAGTGAACATGCAGTTCTACTCAAGAGTAAGCAACTAAGCGAAATAAAGCCATGGAACGCTTGTTTGCCTTCTATCTATGCATTCTGACACTCCAACAATGTGTTCTGCTTCAATTTGACTCATTTTACAAAGGTGCTTATTCCTGGAGTGAATATGCAGTTCTACTCAAGAGTAAGCAACTAAGCGAAATAAAGCCATGGAACGCTTATTTGCCTTCTATCTATGCATTCTGACACTCCAACAATGTGTTCTGCTTCAATTTGACTCATTTTACAAAGGTGCTTATTCCTGGAGTGAATATGCAGTTCTACTCAAGAGTAAGCAACTAAGCGAAATAAAGCCATGGAACGCTTATTTGCCTTCTATCTATGCATTCTGACACTCCAACAATGTGTTCTGCTTCAATTTGACTCATTTTACAAAGGTGCTTATTCCTGGAGTGAACATGCAGTTCTACTCAAGAGTAAGCAACTAAGCGAAATAAAGCCATGGAACGCTTATTTGCCTTCTATCTATGCATTCTGACACTCCGAGAATGTGTTCTGCTTCAATTTGACTCATTTTACAAAGGTGCTTATTCCTGGAGTGAATATGCCGTTCTACTCAAGAGTAAGCAACTAAGCGAAATAAAGCCAGGGAACGCTTATTTGCCTTCTATCTATGCATTCTGACACACCTAGAATGTGTTCTGCTTCAATTTGACTCATTTTACAAAGGTGCTTATTCCTGGAGTGAATATGCAGTTCTACTCAAGAGTAAGCAACTAAGCGAAATAAAGCCATGGAACGCTTATTTGCCTTCTATCTATGCATTCTGACACTCCAACAATGTGTTCTGCTTCAATTTGACTCATTTTACAAAGGTGCTTATTCCTGGAGTGAACATGCAGTTCTACTCAAGAGTAAGCAACTAAGCGAAATAAAGCCATGGAACGCTTATTTGCCTTTTATCTATGCATTCTGACACTCCAACAATGTGTTCTGCTTCAATTTGACTCATTTTACAAAGGTGCTTATTACTGGAGTGAACATGCAGTTCTACTCAAGAGTAAGCAACTAAGCGAAATAAAGCCATGGAACGCTTATATGCCTTCTATCTATGCATTCTGACACTCCAACAATGTGTTCTGCTTCAATTTGACTCATTTTACAAAGGTGCTTATTACTGGAGTGAACATGCAGTTCTACTCAAGAGTAAGCAAATAAGCGAAATAAAGCCATGGAACGCTTATTTGCCTTCTATCTATGCATTCTGACACTCCAACAATGTGTTCTACTTCAATTTGACTCATTTTACAAAGGTGCTTATTCCTGGAGTGAATATGCAGTTCTACTCAAGAGTAAGCAACTAAGCGAAATAAAGCCATGGAACGCTTATTTGCCTTCTATCTATGCATTCTGACACTCCTAGAATGTGTTCTGCTTCAATTTGACTCATTTTACAAAGGTGCTTATTCCTGGAGTGAATATGCAGTTCTACTCAAGAGTAAGCAACTAAGCGAAATAAAGCCATGGAACGCTTATTTGCCTTCTATCTATGCATTCTGACACACCTAGAATGTTTTCTGCTTCAATTTGACTCATTTTACAAAGGTGCTTATTCCTGGAGTGAATATGCAGTTCTACTCAAGAGTAAGCAACTAAGCGAAATAAAGCCATGGAACGCTTATTTGCCTTCTATCTATGCATTCTGACACACCTAGAATGTTTTCTGCTTCAATTTGACTCATTTTACAAAGGTGCTTATTCCTGGAGTGAATATGCAGTTCTACTCAAGAGTAAGCAACTAAGCGAAATAAAGCCATGGAACGCTTATTTGCCTTCTATCTATGCATTCTGACACACCCTAGAATGTTTTCTGCTTCAATTTGACTCATTTTACAAAGGTGCTTATTCCTGGAGTGAACATGCAGTTCTACTCAAGAGTAAGCAACTAAGCGAAATAAAGCCATGGAATGCTTATTTGCCTTCTATCTATGCATTCTGACACTCCAACAATGTGTTCTGCTTCAATTTGACTCATTTTACAAAGGTGCTTATTCCTGGAGTGAACATGCAGTTCTACTCAAGAGTAAGAAACTAAGCGAAATAAAGCCATGGAACGCTTATTTGCCTTCTATCTATGCATTCTGACACCCCAACAATGTGTTCTGCTTCAATTTGACTCATTTTACAAAGGTGCTTATTCCTGGAGTGAATATGCAGTTCTACTCAAGAGTAAGCAACTAAGCGAAATAAAGCCATGGAACGCTTATTTGCCTTCTATCTATGCATTCTGACACTCCAACAATGTGTTCTGCTTCAATTTGACTCATTTTACAAAGGTGCTTATTCCTGGAGTGAACATGCAGTTCTACTCAAGAGTAAGCAACTAAGCGAAATAAAGCCATGGAACGCTTATTTGCCTTCTATCTATGCATTCTGACACTCCGAGAATGTGTTCTGCTTCAATTTGACTCATTTTACAAAGGTGCTTATTCCTGGAGTGAATATGCCGTTCTACTCAAGAGTAAGCAACTAAGCGAAATAAAGCCAGGGAACGCTTATTTGCCTTCTATCTATGCATTCTGACACACCTAGAATGTGTTCTGCTTCAATTTGACTCATTTTACAAAGGTGCTTATTCCTGGAGTGAATATGCAGTTCTACTCAAGAGTAAGCAACTAAGCGAAATAAAGCCATGGAACGCTTATTTGCCTTCTATCTATGCATTCTGACACTCCAACAATGTGTTCTGCTTCAATTTGACTCATTTTACAAAGGTGCTTATTCCTGGAGTGAACATGCAGTTCTACTCAAGAGTAAGCAACTAAGCGAAATAAAGCCATGGAACGCTTATTTGCCTTTTATCTATGCATTCTGACACTCCAACAATGTGTTCTGCTTCAATTTGACTCATTTTACAAAGGTGCTTATTACTGGAGTGAACATGCAGTTCTACTCAAGAGTAAGCAACTAAGCGAAATAAAGCCATGGAACGCTTATATGCCTTCTATCTATGCATTCTGACACTCCAACAATGTGTTCTGCTTCAATTTGACTCATTTTACAAAGGTGCTTATTACTGGAGTGAACATGCAGTTCTACTCAAGAGTAAGCAAATAAGCGAAATAAAGCCATGGAACGCTTATTTGCCTTCTATCTATGCATTCTGACACTCCAACAATGTGTTCTACTTCAATTTGACTCATTTTACAAAGGTGCTTATTCCTGGAGTGAATATGCAGTTCTACTCAAGAGTAAGCAACTAAGCGAAATAAAGCCATGGAACGCTTATTTGCCTTCTATCTATGCATTCTGACACTCCTAGAATGTGTTCTGCTTCAATTTGACTCATTTTACAAAGGTGCTTATTCCTGGAGTGAATATGCAGTTCTACTCAAGAGTAAGCAACTAAGCGAAATAAAGCCATGGAACGCTTATTTGCCTTCTATCTATGCATTCTGACACACCTAGAATGTTTTCTGCTTCAATTTGACTCATTTTACAAAGGTGCTTATTCCTGGAGTGAATATGCAGTTCTACTCAAGAGTAAGCAACTAAGCGAAATAAAGCCATGGAACGCTTATTTGCCTTCTATCTATGCATTCTGACACACCTAGAATGTTTTCTGCTTCAATTTGACTCATTTTACAAAGGTGCTTATTCCTGGAGTGAATATGCAGTTCTACTCAAGAGTAAGCAACTAAGCGAAATAAAGCCATGGAACGCTTATTTGCCTTCTATCTATGCATTCTGACACACCCTAGAATGTTTTCTGCTTCAATTTGACTCATTTTACAAAGGTGCTTATTCCTGGAGTGAATATGCAGTTCTACTCAAGAGTAAGCAGCTAAGCGAAATAAAGCCATGGAACGCATATTTGCCTTCTATCTATGCATTCTGACACTCCAACAATGTGTTCTGCTTCAATTTGACTCATTTTACAAAGGTGCTTATTCCTGGAGTGAACATGCAGTTCTACTCAAGAATAAGCAACTAAGCGAAATAAAGCCATGGAATGCTTATTTGCCTTCTATCTATGCATTCTGACACTCCAACAATGTGTTCTGCTTCAATTTGACTCATTTTACAAAGGTGCTTATTCCTGGAGTGAACATGCAGTTCTACTCAAGAGTAAGAAACTAAGCGAAATAAAGCCATGGAACGCTTATTTGCCTTCTATCTATGCATTCTGACACTCCAACAATGTGTTCTGCTTCAATTTGACTCATTTTACAAAGGTGCTTATTCCTGGAGTGAATATGCAGTTCTACTCAAGAGTAAGCAACTAAGCGAAATAAAGCCAGGGAACGCTTATTTGCCTTCTATCTATGCATTCTGACACTCCTAGAATGTGTTCTGCTTCAATTTGACTCATTTTACAAAGGTGCTTATTCCTGGAGTGAATATGCAGTTCTACTCAAGAGTAAGCAACTAAGCGAAATAAAGCCATGGAACGCTTATTTGCCTTCTATCTATGCATTCTGACACTCCAACAATGTGTTCTGCTTCAATTTGACTCATTTTACAAAGGTGCTTATTCCTGGAGTGAACATGCAGTTCTACTCAAGAGTAAGCAACTAAGCGAAATAAAGCCATGGAACGCTCATTTGCCTTCTATCTATGCATTCTGACACACCTAGAATGTGTTCTGCTTCAATTTGACTCATTTTACAAAGGTGCTTATTTCTGGAGTGAATATGCAGTTCTACTCAAGAGTAAGCAACTAAGCGAAATAAAGCCATGGAACGCTTATTTGCCTTCTATCTATGCATTCTGACACTCCAACAATGTGTTCTGCTTCAATTTGACTCATTTTACAAAGGTGCTTATTCCTGGAGTGAACATGCAGTTCTACTCAAGAGTAAGCAACTAAGCGAAATAAAGCCATGGAACGCTTATTTGCCTTTTATCTATGCATTCTGACACTCCAACAATGTGTTCTGCTTCAATTTGACTCATTTTACAAAGGTGCTTATTAATGGAGTGAACATGCAGTTCTACTCAAGAGTAAGCAACTAAGCGAAATGAAGCCATGGAACGCTTATATGCCTTCTATCTATGCATTCTGACACTCCAACAATGTGTTCTGCTTCAATTTGACTCATTTTACAAAGGTGCTTATTACTGGAGTGAACATGCAGTTCTACTCAAGAGTAAGCAAATAAGCGAAATAAAGCCATGGAACGCTTATTTGCCTTCTATCTATGCATTCTGACACTCCAACAATGTGTTCTGCTTCAATTTGACTCATTTTACAAAGGTGCTTATTCCTGGAGTGAATATGCAGTTCTACTCAAGAGTAAGCAACTAAGCGAAATAAAGCCATGGAACGCTTATTTGCCTTCTTTCTGTGCATTCTGACACTCCAACAATGTGTTCTGCTTCAATTTGACTCATTTTACAAAGGTGCTTATTCCTGGAGTGAATATGCAGTTCTACTCAAGAGTAAGCAACTAAGCGAAATAAAGCCATGGAACGCTTATTTGCCTTCTATCTATGCATTCTGACACACCTAGAATGTTTTCTGCTTCAATTTGACTCATTTTACAAAGGTGCTTATTCCTGGAGTGAATATGCAGTTCTACTCAAGAGTAAGCAACTAAGCGAAATAAAGCCATGGAACGCTTATTTGCCTTCTATCTATGCATTCTGACACACCTAGAATGTTTTCTGCTTCAATTTGACTCATTTTACAAAGGTGCTTATTCCTGGAGTGAATATGCAGTTCTACTCAAGAGTAAGCAACTAAGCGAAATAAAGCCATGGAACGCTTATTTGCCTTCTATCTATGCATTCTGACACACCTAGAATGTTTTCTGCTTCAATTTGACTCATTTTACAAAGGTGCTTATTCCTGGAGTGAATATGCAGTTCTACTCAAGAGTAAGCAGCTAAGCGAAATAAAGCCATGGAACGCTTATTTGCCTTCTATCTATGCATTCTGACACTCCAACAATGTGTTCTGCTTCAATTTGACTCATTTTACAAAGGTGCTTATTCCTGGAGTGAACATGCAGTTCTGCTCAAGAGTAAGCAACTAAGCGAAATAAAGCCATGGAACGCTTATTTGCCTTCTATCTATGCATTCTGACACTCCAACAATGTGTTCTGCTTCAATTTGACTCATTTTACAAAGGTGCTTATTCCTGGAGTGAACATGCAGTTCTACTCAAGAGTAAGCAACTAAGCGAAATAAAGCCATGGAACGCTCATTTGCCTTCTATCTATGCATTCTGACACACCTAGAATGTGTTCTGCTTCAATTTGACTCATTTTACAAAGGTGCTTATTCCTGGAGTGAATATGCAGTTCTACTCAAGAGTAAGCAGCTAAGCGAAATAAAGCCATGGAACGCTTATTTGCCTTCTATCTATGCATTCTGACACTCCAACAATGTGTTCTGCTTCAATTTGACTCATTTTACAAAGGTGCTTATTCCTGGAGTGAACATGCAGTTCTACTCAAGAGTAAGCAACTAAGCGAAATAAAGCCATGGAACGCTTATTTGCCTTCTATCTATGCATTCTGACACTCCAACAATGTGTTCTGCTTCAATTTGACTCATTTTACAAAGGTGCTTATTCCTGGAGTGAACATGCAGTTCTACTCAAGAGTAAGCAACTAAGCGAAATAAAGCCATGGAACGCTTATTTGCCTTTTATCTATGCATTCTGACACTCCAACAATGTGTTCTGCTTCAATTTGACTCATTTTACAAAGGTGCTTATTAATGGATTGAACATGCAGTTCTACTCAAGAGTAAGCAACTAAGCGAAATGAAGCCATGGAACGCTTATATGCCTTCTATCTATGCATGCTGACACTCCAACAATGTGTTCTGCTTCAATTTGACTCATTTTACAAAGGTGCTTATTACTGGAGTGAATATGCAGTTCTACTCAAGAGTAAGCAACTAAGCGAAATAAAGCCATGGAACGCTTATTTGCCTTCTATCTGTGCATTCTGACACTCCAACAATGTGTTCTGCTTCAATTTGACTCATTTTACAAAGGTGCTTATTCCTGGAGTGAATATGCAGTTCTACTCAAGAGTAAGCAACTAAGCGAAATAAAGCCATGGAACGCTTATTTGCCTTCTATCTATGCATTCTGACACACCTAGAATGTTTTCTGCTTCAATTTGACTCATTTTACAAAGGTGCTTATTCCTGGAGTGAATATGCAGTTCTACTCAAGAGTAAGCAACTCAGCGAAATAAAGCCATGGAACGCTTATTTGCCTTCTATCTATGCATTCTGACACACCTAGAATGTTTTCTGCTTCAATTTGACTCATTTTACAAAGGTGCTTATTCCTGGAGTGAATATGCAGTTCTACTCAAGAGTAAGCAACTAAGCGAAATAAAGCCATGGAACGCTTATTTGCCTTCTATCTATGCATTCTGACACACCTAGAATGTTTTCTGCTTCAATTTGACTCATTTTACAAAGGTGCTTATTCCTGGAGTGAATATGCAGTTCTACTCAAGAGTAAGCAGCTAAGCGAAATAAAGCCATGGAACGCTTATTTGCCTTCTATCTATGCATTCTGACACTCCAACAATGTGTTCTGCTTCAATTTGACTCATTTTACAAAGGTGCTTATTCCTGGAGTGAACATGCAGTTCTACTCAAGAGTAAGCAACTAAGCGAAATAAAGCCATGGAACGCTTATTTGCCTTCTATCTATGCATTCTGACACTCCAACAATGTGTTCTGCTTCAATTTGACTCATTTTACAAAGGTGTTTATTCCTGGAGTGAACATGCAGTTCTACTCAAGAGTAAGCAACTAAGCGAAATAAAGCCATGGAACGCTTGTTTGCCTTCTATCTATGCATTCTGACACTGCAACAATGTGTTCTGCTTCAATTTGACTCATTTTACAAAGGTGCTTATTCCTGGAGTGAATATGCAGTTCTACTCAAGAGTAAGCAACTAAGCGAAATAAAGCCATGGAACGCTTATTTGCCTTCTATCTATGCATTCTGACACTCCAACAATGTGTTCTGCTTCAATTTGACTCATTTTACAAAGGTGCTTATTCCTGGAGTGAATATGCAGTTCTACTCAAGAGTAAGCAACTAAGCGAAATAAAGCCATGGAACGCTTATTTGCCTTCTATCTATGCATTCTGACACTACAACAATGTGTTCTGCTTCAATTTGACTCATTTTACAAAGGTGCTTATTCCTGGAGTGAACATGCAGTTCTACTCAAGAGTAAGCAACTAAGCGAAATAAAGCCATGGAACGCTTATTTGCCTTCTATCTATGCATTCTGACACTCCAACAATGTGTTCTGCTTCAATTTGACTCATTTTACAAAGGTGCTTATTCCTGGAGTGAACATGCAGTTCTACTCAAGAGTAAGCAACTAAGCGAAATAAAGCCAGGGAACGCTTATTTGCCTTCTATCTATGCATTCTGACACACCTAGAATGTGTTCTGCTTCAATTTGACTCATTTTACAAAGGTGCTTATTCCTGGAGTGAATATGCAGTTCTACTCAAGAGTAAGCAACTAAGCGAAATAAAGCCATGGAATGCTTATTTGCCTTCTATCTATGCATTCTGACACTCCAACAATGTGTTCTGCTTCAATTTGACTCATTTTACAAAGGTGCTTATTCCTGGAGTGAACATGCAGTTCTACTCAAGAGTAAGCAACTAAGCGAAATAAAGCCATGGAACGCTTATTTGCCTTTTATCTATGCATTCTGACACTCCAACAATGTGTTCTGCTTCAATTTGACTCATTTTACAAAGGTGCTTATTAATGGAGTGAACATGCAGTTCTACTCAAGAGTAAGCAACTAAGCGAAATAAAGCCATGGAACGCTTATATGCCTTCTATCTATGCATTCTGACACTCCAACAATGTGTTCTGCTTCAATTTGACTCATTTTACAAAGGTGCTTATTACTGGAGTGAACATGCAGTTCTACTCAAGAGTAAGCAAATAAGCGAAATAAAGCCATGGAACGCTTATTTGCCTTCTATCTATGCATTCTGACACTCCAACAATGTGTTCTGCTTCAATTTGACTCATTTTACAAAGGTGCTTATTCCTGGAGTGAACATGCAGTTCTACTCAAGAGTAAGCAACTAAGCGAAATAAAGCCATGGAATGCTTATTTGCCTTCTATCTATACATTCTGACACTCCAACAATGTGTTCTGCTTCAATTTGACTCATTTTACAAAGGTGCTTATTCCTGGAGTGAACATGCAGTTCTACTCAAGAGTAAGAAACTAAGCGAAATAAAGCCATGGAACGCTTATTTGCCTTCTATCTATGCATTCTGACACTCCAACAATGTGTTCTGCTTCAATTTGACTCATTTTACAAAGGTGCTTATTCCTGGAGTGAATATGCAGTTCTACTCAAGAGTAAGCAACTAAGCGAAATAAAGCCAGGGAACGCTTATTTGCCTTCTATCTATGCATTCTGACACACCTAGAATGTGTTCTGCTTCAATTTGACTCATTTTACAAAGGTGCTTATTCCTGGAGTGAATATGCAGTTCTACTCAAGAGTAAGCAACTAAGCGAAATAAAGCCATGGAACGCTTATTTGCCTTCTATCTATGCATTCTGACACACCTAGAATGTTTTCTGCTTCAATTTGACTCATTTTACAAAGGTGCTTATTCCTGGAGTGAATATGCAGTTCTACTCAAGAGTAAGCAACTAAGCGAAATAAAGCCATGGAACGCTTATTTGCCTTCTATCTATGCATTCTGACACACCTAGAATGTTTTCTGCTTCAATTTGACTCATTTTACAAAGGTGCTTATTCCTGGAGTGAATATGCAGTTCTACTCAAGAGTAAGCAACTAAGCGAAATAAAGCCATGGAACGCTTATTTGCCTTCTATCTATGCATTCTGACACACCTAGAATGTTTTCTGCTTCAATTTGACTCATTTTACAAAGGTGCTTATTCCTGGAGTGAATATGCAGTTCTACTCAAGAGTAAGCAGCTAAGCGAAATAAAGCCATGGAACGCTTATTTGCCTTCTATCTATGCATTCTGACACTCCAACAATGTGTTCTGCTTCAATTTGACTCATTTTACAAAGGTGCTTATTCCTGGAGTGAACATGCAGTTTTACTCAAGAGTAAGCAACTAAGCGAAATAAAGCCATGGAACGCTCATTTGCCTTCTATCTATGCATTCTGACACTCCAACAATGTGTTCTGCTTCAATTTGACTCATTTTACAAAGGTGCTTATTCCTGGAGTGAATATGCAGTTCTACTCAAGAGTAAGCAACTAAGCGAAATAAAGCCATGGAACGCTTATTTGCCTTCTATCTATGCATTCTGACACTCCAACAATGTGTTCTGCTTCAATTTGACTCATTTTACAAAGGTGCTTATTCCTGGAGTGAACATGCAGTTCTACTCAAGAGTAAGCAACTAAGCGAAATAAAGCCATGGAACGCTTATTTGCCTTCTATCTATGCATTCTGACACTCCAACAATGTGTTCTGCTTCAATTTGACTCATTTTACAAAGGTGCTTATTCCTGGAGTGAATATGCAGTTCTACTCAAGAGTAAGCAACTAAGCGAAATAAAGCCATGGAACGCTTATTTGCCTTCTATCTATGCATTCTGACACTCCAACAATGTGTTCTGCTTCAATTTGACTCATTTTACAAAGGTGCTTATTCCTGGAGTGAATATGCAGTTCTACTCAAGAGTAAGCAACTAAGCGAAATAAAGCAATGGACCGCTTATTTGCCTTCTATCTATGCATTCTGACACTACAACAATGTGTTCTGCTTCAATTTGACTCATTTTACAAAGGTGCTTATTCCTGGAGTGAACATGCAGTTCTACTCAAGAGTAAGCAACTAAGCGAAATAAAGCCATGGAACGCTTATTTGCCTTCTATCTATGCATTCTGACACTCCGAGAATGTGTTCTGCTTCAATTTGACTCATTTTACAAAGGTGCTTATTCCTGGAGTGAATATGCCGTTCTACTCAAGAGTAAGCAACTAAGCGAAATAAAGCCAGGGAACGCTTATTTGCCTTCTATCTATGCATTCTGACACACCTAGAATGTGTTCTGCTTCAATTTGACTCATTTTACAAAGGTGCTTATTCCTGGAGTGAATATGCAGTTCTACTCAAGAGTAAGCAACTAAGCGAAATAAAGCCATGGAACGCTTATTTGCCTTCTATCTATGCATTCTGACACTCCAACAATGTGTTCTGCTTCAATTTGACTCATTTTACAAAGGTGCTTATTCCTGGAGTGAACATGCAGTTCTACTCAAGAGTAAGCAACTAAGCGAAATAAAGCCATGGAACGCTTATTTGCCTTTTATCTATGCATTCTGACACTCCAACAATGTGTTCTGCTTCAATTTGACTCATTTTACAAAGGTGCTTATTAATGGAGTGAACATGCAGTTCTACTCAAGAGTAAGCAACTAAGCGAAATAAAGCCATGGAACGCTTATATGCCTTCTATCTATGCATTCTGACACTCCAACAATGTGTTCTGCTTCAATTTGACTCATTTTACAAAGGTGCTTATTACTGGAGTGAACATGCAGTTCTACTCAAGAGTAAGCAAATAAGCGAAATAAAGCCATGGAACGCTTATTTGCCTTCTATCTATGCATTCTGACACTCCAACAATGTGTTCTGCTTCAATTTGACTCATTTTACAAAGGTGCTTATTCCTGGAGTGAACATGCAGTTCTACTCAAGAGTAAGCAACTAAGCGAAATAAAGCCATGGAATGCTTATTTGCCTTCTATCTATGCATTCTGACACTCCAACAATGTGTTCTGCTTCAATTTGACTCATTTTACAAAGGTGCTTATTCCTGGAGTGAACATGCAGTTCTACTCAAGAGTAAGAAACTAAGCGAAATAAAGCCATGGAACGCTTATTTGCCTTCTATCTATGCATTCTGACACTCCAACAATGTGTTCTGCTTCAATTTGACTCATTTTACAAAGGTGCTTATTCCTGGAGTGAATATGCAGTTCTACTCAAGAGTAAGCAACTAAGCGAAATAAAGCCAGGGAACGCTTATTTGCCTTCTATCTATGCATTCTGACACACCTAGAATGTGTTCTGCTTCAATTTGACTCATTTTACAAAGGTGCTTATTCCTGGAGTGAATATGCAGTTCTACTCAAGAGTAAGCAACTAAGCGAAATAAAGCCATGGAACGCTTATTTGCCTTCTATCTATGCATTCTGACACTCCAACAATGTGTTCTGCTTCAATTTGACTCATTTTACAAAGGTGCTTATTCCTGGAGTGAATATGCAGTTCTACTCAAGAGTAAGCAACTAAGCGAAATAAAGCCATGGAACGCTTATTTGCCTTCTATCTATGCATTCTGACACTCCAACAATGTGTTCTGCTTCAATTTGACTCATTTTACAAAGGTGCTTATTCCTGGAGTGAATATGCAGTTCTACTCAAGAGTAAGCAACTAAGCGAAATAAAGCAATGGAACGCTTATTTGCCTTCTATCTATGCATTCTGACACTACAACAATGTGTTCTGCTTCAATTTGACTCATTTTACAAAGGTGCTTATTCCTGGAGTGAACATGCAGTTCTACTCAAGAGTAAGCAACTAAGCGAAATAAAGCCATGGAACGCTTATTTGCCTTCTATCTATGCATTCTGACACTCCGAGAATGTGTTCTGCTTCAATTTGACTCATTTTACAAAGGTGCTTATTCCTGGAGTGAATATGCCGTTCTACTCAAGAGTAAGCAACTAAGCGAAATAAAGCCAGGGAACGCTTATTTGCCTTCTATCTATGCATTCTGACACACCTAGAATGTGTTCTGCTTCAATTTGACTCATTTTACAAAGGTGCTTATTCCTGGAGTGAATATGCAGTTCTACTCAAGAGTAAGCAACTAAGCGAAATAAAGCCATGGAACGCTTATTTGCCTTCTATCTATGCATTCTGACACTCCAACAATGTGTTCTGCTTCATTTTGACTCATTTTACAAAGGTGCTTATTCCTGGAGTGAACATGCAGTTCTACTCAAGAGTAAGCAACTAAGCGAAATAAAGCCATGGAACGCTTATTTGCCTTTTATCTATGCATTCTGACACTCCAACAATGTGTTCTGCTTCAATTTGACTCATTTTACAAAGGTGCTTATTAATGGAGTGAACATGCAGTTCTACTCAAGAGTAAGCAACTAAGCGAAATAAAGCCATGGAACGCTTATATGCCTTCTATCTATGCATTCTGACACTCCAACAATGTGTTCTGCTTCAATTTGACTCATTTTACAAAGGTGCTTATTACTGGAGTGAACATGCAGTTCTACTCAAGAGTAAGCAAATAAGCGAAATAAAGCCATGGAACGCTTATTTGCCTTCTATCTATGCATTCTGACACTCCAACAATGTGTTCTGCTTCAATTTGACTCATTTTACAAAGGTGCTTATTCCTGGAGTGAACATGCAGTTCTACTCAAGAGTAAGCAACTAAGCGAAATAAAGCCATGGAATGCTTATTTGCCTTCTATCTATGCATTCTGACACTCCAACAATGTGTTCTGCTTCAATTTGACTCATTTTACAAAGGTGCTTATTCCTGGAGTGAACATGCAGTTCTACTCAAGAGTAAGAAACTAAGCGAAATAAAGCCATGGAACGCTTATTTGCCTTCTATCTATGCATTCTGACACTCCAACAATGTGTTCTGCTTCAATTTGACTCATTTTACAAAGGTGCTTATTCCTGGAGTGAATATGCAGTTCTACTCAAGAGTAAGCAACTAAGCGAAATAAAGCCAGGGAACGCTTATTTGCCTTCTATCTATGCATTCTGACACACCTAGAATGTGTTCTGCTTCAATTTGACTCATTTTACAAAGGTGCTTATTCCTGGAGTGAATATGCAGTTCTACTCAAGAGTAAGCAACTAAGCGAAATAAAGCCATGGAACGCTTATTTGCCTTCTATCTATGCATTCTGACACTCCAACAATGTGTTCTGCTTCAATTTGACTCATTTTACAAAGGTGCTTATTCCTGGAGTGAACATGCAGTTCTACTCAAGAGTAAGCAACTAAGCGAAATAAAGCCAGGGAACGCTTATTTGCCTTCTATCTATGCATTCTGACACACCTAGAATGTGTTCTGCTTCAATTTGACTCATTTTACAAAGGTGCTTATTCCTGGAGTGAATATGCAGTTCTACTCAAGAGTAAGCAACTAAGCGAAATGAAGCCATGGAACGCTTATATGCCTTCTATCTATGCATTCTGACACTCCAACAATGTGTTCTGCTTCAATTTGACTCATTTTACAAAGGTGCTTATTACTGGAGTGAACATGCAGTTCTACTCAAGAGTAAGCAAATAAGCGAAATAAAGCCATGGAACGCTTATTTGCCTTCTATCTATGCATTCTGACACTCCAACAATGTGTTCTGCTTCAATTTGACTCATTTTACAAAGGTGCTTATTCCTGGAGTGAATATGCCGTTCTACTCAAGAGTAAGCAACTAAGCGAAATAAAGCCAGGGAACGCTTATTTGCCTTCTATCTATGCATTCTGACACACCTAGAATGTGTTCTGCTTCAATTTGACTCATTTTACAAAGGTGCTTATTCCTGGAGTGAATATGCAGTTCTACTCAAGAGTAAGCAACTAAGCGAAATAAAGCCATGGAACGCTTATTTGCCTTCTATCTATGCATTCTGACACTCCAACAATGTGTTCTGCTTCAATTTGACTCATTTTACAAAGGTGCTTATTCCTGGAGTGAACATGCAGTTCTACTCAAGAGTAAGCAACTAAGCGAAATAAAGCCATGGAACGCTTATTTGCCTTTTATCTATGCATTCTGACACTCCAACAATGTGTTCTGCTTCAATTTGACACATTTTACAAAGGTGCTTATTAATGGAGTGAACATGCAGTTCTACTCAAGAGTAAGCAACTAAGCGAAATAAAGCCATGGAACGCTTATATGCCTTCTATCTATGCATTCTGACACTCCAACAATGTGTTCTGCTTCAATTTGACTCATTTTACAAAGGTGCTTATTCCTGGAGTGAACATGCAGTTCTACTCAAGAGTAAGCAACTAAGCGAAATAAAGCCATGGAATGCTTATTTGCCTTCTATCTATGCATTCTGACACTCCAACAATGTGTTCTGCTTCAATTTGACTCATTTTACAAAGGTGCTTATTCCTGGAGTGAACATGCAGTTCTACTCAAGAGTAAGAAACTAAGCGAAATAAAGCCATGGAACGCTTATTTGCCTTCTATCTATGCATTCTGACACTCCAACAATGTGTTCTGCTTCAATTTGACTCATTTTACAAAGGTGCTTATTCCTGGAGTGAATATGCAGTTCTACTCAAGAGTAAGCAACTAAGCGAAATAAAGCCAGGGAACGCTTATTTGCCTTCTATCTATGCATTCTGACACACCTAGAATGTGTTCTGCTTCAATTTGACTCATTTTACAAAGGTGCTTATTCCTGGAGTGAATATGCAGTTCTACTCAAGAGTAAGCAACTAAGCGAAATAAAGCCATGGAACGCTTATTTGCCTTCTATCTATGCATTCTGACACTCCAACAATGTGTTCTGCTTCAATTTGACTCATTTTACAAAGGTGCTTATTCCTGGAGTGAACATGCAGTTCTACTCAAGAGTAAGCAACTAAGCGAAATAAAGCCATGGAACGCTCATTTGCCTTCTGTCACAGATGGGGTGTTGGCTACTCCCGAGTAAGCACTCCACACATCCTCTGGATTTTCATAGTTTTATTGTGCATGCTATATACAGTGGTGAGATGTCTCAAATCATGTCTGCTCTGCATGGGGCAGAAGCCCACAATGGCGTCTCGTGGGCTCTGACCCCCCTTTTAAGACTCCAAACGCCCCTCCTCCTTGCTCTATGGGTCCTCCGTGGTCCCAAACCAGGCTCCTGAGGTGCCGTTCCCTCTCCTCCCTCCTTTCCAGCCCCTGCTGAAGCTAGCTCCTCCCCTGCTTCCCTGCTACCAACCTGGAGCTGAGCCACCAGGACTCTGCAGAGCCCTGGACCCGTCTTAACCCTTCCTGTTCCTGATTTGAACTCCCAGACTTGCTGCTGCTCTCCCCTCTGGTGGAAGTAAGCAGAGTGGGCTGCTCTCTGCAAGCCCTCTCTCTTACATCCACCCCCCCTCCAGGCTCCCCCCCCCTTTCTGAGGCCTGGTTTGCCTGGTCTGATGTCTGTAAAGAGGGCTGGAAGCCTGACAGGTCTTCCTCCTCTGTAGTGTGTGTAAAATCCTGTTCCCAGTCGGTGCTGGGTGGCTGGTCCGTGTAGTTCCTTCCGTTGTCATCCTCCTCCTCCCTCTGGAAAATTGCTTCCGATTCCCGGAGGGCTCCTTGGGTCTGCGTCTCCCCTGCTCCCCACCTGGGATCGCCCTCCCCCTCTGTGTTCCCTGTGCTACTGACGTGTGGTGGTTTGGGTCTGTGGGAGAAAGGAGCGTGCAGTTCCAGTGTGCGGTCCTCCCCTTGCATGGTGTGCGTGGTTGCCTCCGCGTTTTGGGAAGCAGGAGTGCCCTGCCTGGCCATCAGACATTTTAACCCCCCCTCCCCCCACCGGGAGCCCGGGCTCGCTGTGGCACTGTAGACCTCCTCCTCTTCCTTTCTTTCTGGAACCTCTTGGCTGCCTTCTCCCTCCACCCTTCTGTCTAGTGTCTTTTGTGTGATTTCCTCCCCCTCCCTCCTGTCAGCGTCTTGTGTTGGATGTGTGTCACGTCCTCTGAACCTTGGGCTTTCCCTAAAGTGTGAGAGCAAAGACCTGTGACCCACGGGATGGACCTTTCTCGCTGTAGGTACTTCCCCCCTGAAGGTGACAGGGTTGATCTGTGTCAGAACCTTGAAGGGCCCCAGCCTTCTGGGTGCCAGCTTCTTCCCCCTTCCCCCCATGGGAAGGCCTTCTGACCACAGCCAGACCCTGTCCCCTCCGTGGAAGACCTTCTCCAGTCCCCCGTGATGGTCTGCCCCCTCCTTGTAAGCCTCATTGCTCCTTGCCACGTCTCCATCCAGTTGTTGGTGTACTGTCTCCCTCCTCTCACCCCATGCCTCAATAGGTGGTCCCCCAATCTCCCCCTCCCCCTGCTCTGGGAAGGCTCTGGGGTTTCGCCCAAGACTGGCCTTACTGGGTGTGAGCCTCGTGAAGACATGTACTGCATGCCCCTCCGTGGGGTTGTCATGATATTGCCTGAGAATCTTCCCTCTGAGGGAGTCCTGGGGCATATACCGGGCATCATTGCTAAAGAGTAACCCCTCTTTCTCTGCACGCCCTTCCCCTGCCCCTTCTCCCTCCCTCAAGTCCCTCCGTATGTTCTGGGTAAAAGTGTCCTCTTTGGTGAGTTGGCTCAGTTTCTCTTCCTGCATCCCCGCCTCGGCGTCGTTCCATCCGCCTGGGGAGCTGATGTGGTGCGATCCTGAGGATTCTCCTTCTTTCCTGCAGTGCTCCTTGCCGTCTGCATCTCCAAAGGTGAGATCTCCCCGGCGCTGGCTGCCCACAGGGTCATTATCCATTAAGTCCAAAGCTAGCACTTCTGCGTGCTTGTTCACTGTCATCTTCCGAGAGGGGGTCTGTTGCGTGACCTCGCCCTCCTGCAACTCCCTGCCGTCTATGGCCGAGACCCTCATGGGAAGCTTCCTTGGGAAAAGGGGAATCTGATTCTGCCTAGCAAAGTCCACCGATAGGAAATCATTGCTGCTGCCCCTGCAGAGAAGCCCGACTGTCTCCTGGGTCTGGCCTCTTGGCAGCTGCAGACTTACTTCCATCTCTTTGTCGTGCTGTGGGGTGTTACAGGAGGGCTCAGTTGTTGGTGCTCTGCCTGGCCCCTCCCCTCCTGATCTGGCATCCAGGCTTGTGTCTGTGCCTGCCTGCTCTCGCCATTCCTTCCTCTGGGGGCAGTGTTCCACCCAGTGGCTGGGTGCATTGTAAAGGCATCTCCCGCCTTTCTCTTCCCTCTGTTTTCCCGCGTCAGCGTTTGAAAGTACCCGCGCGCGGGCTTTGTCCCTCTGCATCACATCTGGCTGGAGGGGTCTGTGCTGAGCTGTAGCTGCCTTCCAGGGACTGTATGGGAGCTTGTGGCCGCTGCCTTTCCCCTCCGTCTGTCCCCTCTGCCCGGACTCGCCTCTCAGCCTCCTGCACTTCCACGCCACCATGCCTCTCAGCCTTAGAGCCAGCTTGTGCTGAGGGTCGCCCTACAAAGTGCTGGCCCGTCCCGAGTGTCCTCTCTGCTTGTCCAGCCTCTACTCCGGCTTGGCTGTGTTCAGAGCTGCTCGGTTCACTAAGCCTGGCTTCCCCTGTGCCCGGGTGCCTACCTGGTGCTTGAGCCGTTCCATAGTTGCAGGGTGCTGGCTGCAGCTTGCTCTCTGCTACACCCCTCACGCATGCCAATCCTCCCTTGGCATCTCTCTCTTCTGCTTTAGATGCTGCCAACTTCATGCCGGCTGCTACATTTGCAGCACTCTTCCCTCGGGGTAGCCATCAAAAGATTGTGGGCTTGCTGTCACAGATGGGGTGTTGGCTACTCCCGAGTAAGCACTCCACACATCCTCTGGATTTTCATAGTTTTATTGTGCATGCTATATACAGTGGTGAGATGTCTCAAATCATGTCTGCTCTGCATGGGGCAGAAGCCCACAATGGCGTCTCGTGGGCTCTGACCCCCCTTTTAAGACTCCAAACGCCCCTCCTCCTTGCTCTATGGGTCCTCCGTGGTCCCAAACCAGGCTCCTGAGGTGCCGTTCCCTCTCCTCCCTCCTTTCCAGCCCCTGCTGAAGCTAGCTCCTCCCCTGCTTCCCTGCTACCAACCTGGAGCTGAGCCACCAGGACTCTGCAGAGCCCTGGACCCGTCTTAACCCTTCCTGTTCCTGATTTGAACTCCCAGACTTGCTGCTGCTCTCCCCTCTGGTGGAAGTAAGCAGAGTGGGCTGCTCTCTGCAAGCCCTCTCTCTTACACCTTCTATCTATGCATTCTGACACTCCAACAATGTTTTCTGCTTCAATTTGACTCATTTTACAAAGGTCCTTATTCCTGGAGTGAACATGCAGTTCTACTCAAGAGTAAGCAACTAAGCGAAATAAAGCCATAGAACGCTTATTTGCCTTCTATCTATGCATTCTGACACTCCAACAATGTGTTCTGCTTCAATTTGACTCATTTTACAAAGGTGCTTATTCCTGGAGTGAACATGCAGTTCTACTCAAGAGTAAGCAAATAAGCGAAATAAAGCCATGGAACGCTTACTTGCCTTCTATCTATGCATTCTGACACTCCTAGAATGTGTTCTGCTTCAATTTGACTCATTTTACAAAGGTGCTTATTCCTGGAGTGAATATGAAGTTCTACTCAAGAGTAAGCAACTAAGCGAAATAAAGCCATGGAACGCTTATTTGCCTTCTATCTATGCATTCTGACACTCCTAGAATGTGTTCTGCTTCAATTTGACTCATTTTACAAAGGTGCTTATTCCTGGAGTGAATATGCAGTTCTACTCAAGAGTAAGCAACTAAGCGAAATAAAGCCATGGAACGCTTATTTGCCTTCTATCTATGCATTCTGACACTCCAACAATGTGTTCTGCTTCAATTTGACTCATTTTACAAAGGTGCTTATTCCTGGAGTGAATATGCAGTTCTACTCAAGAGTAAGCAACTAAGCGAAATAAAGCCATGGAACGCTTATTTGCCTTCTATCTATGCATTCTGACACTCCAACAATGTGTTCTGCTTCAATTTGACTCATTTTACAAAGGTGCTTATTCCTGGAGTGAATATGAAGTTCTACTCAAGAGTAAGCAACTAAGCGAAATAAAGCCATGGAACGCTTATTTGCCTTTTATCTATGCATTCTGACACTCCAACAATGTGTTCTGCTTAAATTTGACTCATTTTACAAAGGTGCTTATTAATGGAGTGAACATGCAGTTCTACTCAAGAGTAAGCAACTAAGCGAAATGAAGCCATGGAACGCTTATATGCCTTCTATCTATGCATTCTGACACTCCAACAATGTGTTCTGCTTCAATTTGACTCATTTTACAAAGGTGCTTATTACTGGAGTGAACATGCAGTTCTACTCAAGAGTAAGCAAATAAGCGAAATAAAGCCATGGAACGCTTATTTGCCTTCTATCTATGCATTCTGACACTCCAACAATGTGTTCTGCTTCAATTTGACTCATTTTACAAAGGTGCTTATTCCTGGAGTGAATATGCCGTTCTACTCAAGAGTAAGCAACTAAGCGAAATAAAGCCAGGGAACGCTTATTTGCCTTCTATCTATGCATTCTGACACACCTAGAATGTGTTCTGCTTCAATTTGACTCATTTTACAAAGGTGCTTATTCCTGGAGTGAATATGCAGTTCTACTCAAGAGTAAGCAACTAAGCGAAATAAAGCCATGGAACGCTTATTTGCCTTCTATCTATGCATTCTGACACTCCAACAATGTGTTCTGCTTCAATTTGACTCATTTTACAAAGGTGCTTATTCCTGGAGTGAACATGCAGTTCTACTCAAGAGTAAGCAACTAAGCGAAATAAAGCCATGGAACGCTTATTTGCCTTTTATCTATGCATTCTGACACTCCAACAATGTGTTCTGCTTCAATTTGACTCATTTTACAAAGGTGCTTATTCCTGGAGTGAATATGCAGTTCTACTCAAGAGTAAGCAACTAAGCGAAATAAAGCCATGGAACGCTTATTTGCCTTCTATCTATGCATTCTGACACACCTAGAATGTTTTCTGCTTCAATTTGACTCATTTTACAAAGGTGCTTATTCCTGGAGTGAATATGCAGTTCTACTCAAGAGTAAGCAACTAAGCGAAATAAAGCCATGGAACGCTTATTTGCCTTCTATCTATGCATTCTGACACACCTAGAATGTTTTCTGCTTCAATTTGACTCATTTTACAAAGGTGCTTATTCCTGGAGTGAATATGCAGTTCTACTCAAGAGTAAGCAACTAAGCGAAATAAAGCCATGGAACGCTTATTTGCCTTCTATCTATGCATTCTGACACACCTAGAATGTTTTCTGCTTCAATTTGACTCATTTTACAAAGGTGCTTATTCCTGGAGTGAATATGCAGTTCTACTCAAGAGTAAGCAGCTAAGCGAAATAAAGCCATGGAACGCTTATTTGCCTTCTATCTATGCATTCTGACACTCCAACAATGTGTTCTGCTTCAATTTGACTCATTTTACAAAGGTGCTTATTCCTGGAGTGAACATGCAGTTTTACTCAAGAGTAAGCAACTAAGCGAAATAAAGCCATGGAACGCTCATTTGCCTTCTATCTATGCATTCTGACACTCCAACAATGTGTTCTGCTTCAATTTGACTCATTTTACAAAGGTGCTTATTCCTGGAGTGAATATGCAGTTCTACTCAAGAGTAAGCAACTAAGCGAAATAAAGCCATGGACCGCTTATTTGCCTTCTATCTATGCATTCTGACACTACAACAATGTGTTCTGCTTCAATTTGACTCATTTTACAAAGGTGCTTATTCCTGGAGTGAACATGCAGTTCTACTCAAGAGTAAGCAACTAAGCGAAATAAAGCCATGGAACGCTTATTTGCCTTCTATCTATGCATTCTGACACTCCGAGAATGTGTTCTGCTTCAATTTGACTCATTTTACAAAGGTGCTTATTCCTGGAGTGAATATGCCGTTCTACTCAAGAGTAAGCAACTAAGCGAAATAAAGCCAGGGAACGCTTATTTGCCTTCTATCTATGCATTCTGACACACCTAGAATGTGTTCTGCTTCAATTTGACTCATTTTACAAAGGTGCTTATTCCTGGAGTGAATATGCAGTTCTACTCAAGAGTAAGCAACTAAGCGAAATAAAGCCATGGAACGCTTATTTGCCTTCTATCTATGCATTCTGACACTCCAACAATGTGTTCTGCTTCAATTTGACTCATTTTACAAAGGTGCTTATTCCTGGAGTGAACATGCAGTTCTACTCAAGAGTAAGCAACTAAGCGAAATAAAGCCATGGAACGCTTATTTGCCTTTTATCTATGCATTCTGACACTCCAACAATGTGTTCTGCTTCAATTTGACTCATTTTACAAAGGTGCTTATTAATGGAGTGAACATGCAGTTCTACTCAAGAGTAAGCAACTAAGCGAAATAAAGCCATGGAACGCTTATATGCCTTCTATCTATGCATTCTGACACTCCAACAATGTGTTCTGCTTCAATTTGACTCATTTTACAAAGGTGCTTATTACTGGAGTGAACATGCAGTTCTACTCAAGAGTAAGCAAATAAGCGAAATAAAGCCATGGAACGCTTATTTGCCTTCTATCTATGCATTCTGACACTCCAACAATGTGTTCTGCTTCAATTTGACTCATTTTACAAAGGTGCTTATTCCTGGAGTGAACATGCAGTTCTACTCAAGAGTAAGCAACTAAGCGAAATAAAGCCATGGAATGCTTATTTGCCTTCTATCTATGCATTCTGACACTCCAACAATGTGTTCTGCTTCAATTTGACTCATTTTACAAAGGTGCTTATTCCTGGAGTGAACATGCAGTTCTACTCAAGAGTAAGAAACTAAGCGAAATAAAGCCATGGAACGCTTATTTGCCTTCTATCTATGCATTCTGACACTCCAACAATGTGTTCTGCTTCAATTTGACTCATTTTACAAAGGTGCTTATTCCTGGAGTGAATATGCAGTTCTACTCAAGAGTAAGCAACTAAGCGAAATAAAGCCAGGGAACGCTTATTTGCCTTCTATCTATGCATTCTGACACACCTAGAATGTGTTCTGCTTCAATTTGACTCATTTTACAAAGGTGCTTATTCCTGGAGTGAATATGCAGTTCTACTCAAGAGTAAGCAACTAAGCGAAATAAAGCCATGGAACGCTTATTTGCCTTCTATCTATGCATTCTGACACTCCAACAATGTGTTCTGCTTCAATTTGACTCATTTTACAAAGGTGCTTATTCCTGGAGTGAATATGCAGTTCTACTCAAGAGTAAGCAACTAAGCGAAATAAAGCCATGGAACGCTTATTTGCCTTCTATCTATGCATTCTGACACTCCAACAATGTGTTCTGCTTCAATTTGACTCATTTTACAAAGGTGCTTATTCCTGGAGTGAATATGCAGTTCTACTCAAGAGTAAGCAACTAAGCGAAATAAAGCAATGGAACGCTTATTTGCCTTCTATCTATGCATTCTGACACTACAACAATGTGTTCTGCTTCAATTTGACTCATTTTACAAAGGTGCTTATTCCTGGAGTGAACATGCAGTTCTACTCAAGAGTAAGCAACTAAGCGAAATAAAGCCATGGAACGCTTATTTGCCTTCTATCTATGCATTCTGACACTCCGAGAATGTGTTCTGCTTCAATTTGACTCATTTTACAAAGGTGCTTATTCCTGGAGTGAATATGCCGTTCTACTCAAGAGTAAGCAACTAAGCGAAATAAAGCCAGGGAACGCTTATTTGCCTTCTATCTATGCATTCTGACACACCTAGAATGTGTTCTGCTTCAATTTGACTCATTTTACAAAGGTGCTTATTCCTGGAGTGAATATGCAGTTCTACTCAAGAGTAAGCAACTAAGCGAAATAAAGCCATGGAACGCTTATTTGCCTTCTATCTATGCATTCTGACACTCCAACAATGTGTTCTGCTTCATTTTGACTCATTTTACAAAGGTGCTTATTCCTGGAGTGAACATGCAGTTCTACTCAAGAGTAAGCAACTAAGCGAAATAAAGCCATGGAACGCTTATTTGCCTTTTATCTATGCATTCTGACACTCCAACAATGTGTTCTGCTTCAATTTGACTCATTTTACAAAGGTGCTTATTAATGGAGTGAACATGCAGTTCTACTCAAGAGTAAGCAACTAAGCGAAATAAAGCCATGGAACGCTTATATGCCTTCTATCTATGCATTCTGACACTCCAACAATGTGTTCTGCTTCAATTTGACTCATTTTACAAAGGTGCTTATTACTGGAGTGAACATGCAGTTCTACTCAAGAGTAAGCAAATAAGCGAAATAAAGCCATGGAACGCTTATTTGCCTTCTATCTATGCATTCTGACACTCCAACAATGTGTTCTGCTTCAATTTGACTCATTTTACAAAGGTGCTTATTCCTGGAGTGAACATGCAGTTCTACTCAAGAGTAAGCAACTAAGCGAAATAAAGCCATGGAATGCTTATTTGCCTTCTATCTATGCATTCTGACACTCCAACAATGTGTTCTGCTTCAATTTGACTCATTTTACAAAGGTGCTTATTCCTGGAGTGAACATGCAGTTCTACTCAAGAGTAAGAAACTAAGCGAAATAAAGCCATGGAACGCTTATTTGCCTTCTATCTATGCATTCTGACACACCTAGAATGTGTTCTGCTTCAATTTGACTCATTTTACAAAGGTGCTTATTCCTGGAGTGAATATGCAGTTCTACTCAAGAGTAAGCAACTAAGCGAAATAAAGCCATGGAACGCTTATTTGCCTTCTATCTATGCATTCTGACACTCCAACAATGTGTTCTGCTTCAATTTGACTCATTTTACAAAGGTGCTTATTCCTGGAGTGAACATGCAGTTCTACTCAAGAGTAAGCAACTAAGCGAAATAAAGCCAGGGAACGCTTATTTGCCTTCTATCTATGCATTCTGACACACCTAGAATGTGTTCTGCTTCAATTTGACTCATTTTACAAAGGTGCTTATTCCTGGAGTGAATATGCAGTTCTACTCAAGAGTAAGCAACTAAGCGAAATGAAGCCATGGAACGCTTATATGCCTTCTATCTATGCATTCTGACACTCCAACAATGTGTTCTGCTTCAATTTGACTCATTTTACAAAGGTGCTTATTACTGGAGTGAACATGCAGTTCTACTCAAGAGTAAGCAAATAAGCGAAATAAAGCCATGGAACGCTTATTTGCCTTCTATCTATGCATTCTGACACTCCAACAATGTGTTCTGCTTCAATTTGACTCATTTTACAAAGGTGCTTATTCCTGGAGTGAATATGCCGTTCTACTCAAGAGTAAGCAACTAAGCGAAATAAAGCCAGGGAACGCTTATTTGCCTTCTATCTATGCATTCTGACACACCTAGAATGTGTTCTGCTTCAATTTGACTCATTTTACAAAGGTGCTTATTCCTGGAGTGAATATGCAGTTCTACTCAAGAGTAAGCAACTAAGCGAAATAAAGCCATGGAACGCTTATTTGCCTTCTATCTATGCATTCTGACACTCCAACAATGTGTTCTGCTTCAATTTGACTCATTTTACAAAGGTGCTTATTCCTGGAGTGAACATGCAGTTCTACTCAAGAGTAAGCAACTAAGCGAAATAAAGCCATGGAACGCTTATTTGCCTTTTATCTATGCATTCTGACACTCCAACAATGTGTTCTGCTTCAATTTGACACATTTTACAAAGGTGCTTATTAATGGAGTGAACATGCAGTTCTACTCAAGAGTAAGCAACTAAGCGAAATAAAGCCATGGAACGCTTATATGCCTTCTATCTATGCATTCTGACACTCCAACAATGTGTTCTGCTTCAATTTGACTCATTTTACAAAGGTGCTTATTCCTGGAGTGAACATGCAGTTCTACTCAAGAGTAAGCAACTAAGCGAAATAAAGCCATGGAATGCTTATTTGCCTTCTATCTATGCATTCTGACACTCCAACAATGTGTTCTGCTTCAATTTGACTCATTTTACAAAGGTGCTTATTCCTGGAGTGAACATGCAGTTCTACTCAAGAGTAAGAAACTAAGCGAAATAAAGCCATGGAACGCTTATTTGCCTTCTATCTATGCATTCTGACACTCCAACAATGTGTTCTGCTTCAATTTGACTCATTTTACAAAGGTGCTTATTCCTGGAGTGAATATGCAGTTCTACTCAAGAGTAAGCAACTAAGCGAAATAAAGCCAGGGAACGCTTATTTGCCTTCTATCTATGCATTCTGACACACCTAGAATGTGTTCTGCTTCAATTTGACTCATTTTACAAAGGTGCTTATTCCTGGAGTGAATATGCAGTTCTACTCAAGAGTAAGCAACTAAGCGAAATAAAGCCATGGAACGCTTATTTGCCTTCTATCTATGCATTCTGACACTCCAACAATGTGTTCTGCTTCAATTTGACTCATTTTACAAAGGTGCTTATTCCTGGAGTGAACATGCAGTTCTACTCAAGAGTAAGCAACTAAGCGAAATAAAGCCATGGAACGCTCATTTGCCTTCTGTCACAGATGGGGTGTTGGCTACTCCCGAGTAAGCACTCCACACATCCTCTGGATTTTCATAGTTTTATTGTGCATGCTATATACAGTGGTGAGATGTCTCAAATCATGTCTGCTCTGCATGGGGCAGAAGCCCACAATGGCGTCTCGTGGGCTCTGACCCCCCTTTTAAGACTCCAAACGCCCCTCCTCCTTGCTCTATGGGTCCTCCGTGGTCCCAAACCAGGCTCCTGAGGTGCCGTTCCCTCTCCTCCCTCCTTTCCAGCCCCTGCTGAAGCTAGCTCCTCCCCTGCTTCCCTGCTACCAACCTGGAGCTGAGCCACCAGGACTCTGCAGAGCCCTGGACCCGTCTTAACCCTTCCTGTTCCTGATTTGAACTCCCAGACTTGCTGCTGCTCTCCCCTCTGGTGGAAGTAAGCAGAGTGGGCTGCTCTCTGCAAGCCCTCTCTCTTACATCCACCCCCCCTCCAGGCTCCCCCCCCCCTTTCTGAGGCCTGGTTTGCCTGGTCTGATGTCTGTAAAGAGGGCTGGAAGCCTGACAGGTCTTCCTCCTCTGTAGTGTGTGTAAAATCCTGTTCCCAGTCGGTGCTGGGTGGCTGGTCCGTGTAGTTCCTTCCGTTGTCATCCTCCTCCTCCCTCTGGAAAATTGCTTCCGATTCCCGGAGGGCTCCTTGGGTCTGCGTCTCCCCTGCTCCCCACCTGGGATCGCCCTCCCCCTCTGTGTTCCCTGTGCTACTGACGTGTGGTGGTTTGGGTCTGTGGGAGAAAGGAGCGTGCAGTTCCAGTGTGCGGTCCTCCCCTTGCATGGTGTGCGTGGTTGCCTCCGCGTTTTGGGAAGCAGGAGTGCCCTGCCTGGCCATCAGACATTTTAACCCCCCCTCCCCCCACCGGGAGCCCGGGCTCGCTGTGGCACTGTAGACCTCCTCCTCTTCCTTTCTTTCTGGAACCTCTTGGCTGCCTTCTCCCTCCACCCTTCTGTCTAGTGTCTTTTGTGTGATTTCCTCCCCCTCCCTCCTGTCAGCGTCTTGTGTTGGATGTGTGTCACGTCCTCTGAACCTTGGGCTTTCCCTAAAGTGTGAGAGCAAAGACCTGTGACCCACGGGATGGACCTTTCTCGCTGTAGGTACTTCCCCCCTGAAGGTGACAGGGTTGATCTGTGTCAGAACCTTGAAGGGCCCCAGCCTTCTGGGTGCCAGCTTCTTCCCCCTTCCCCCCATGGGAAGGCCTTCTGACCACAGCCAGACCCTGTCCCCTCCGTGGAAGACCTTCTCCAGTCCCCCGTGATGGTCTGCCCCCTCCTTGTAAGCCTCATTGCTCCTTGCCACGTCTCCATCCAGTTGTTGGTGTACTGTCTCCCTCCTCTCACCCCATGCCTCAATAGGTGGTCCCCCAATCTCCCCCTCCCCCTGCTCTGGGAAGGCTCTGGGGTTTCGCCCAAGACTGGCCTTACTGGGTGTGAGCCTCGTGAAGACATGTACTGCATGCCCCTCCGTGGGGTTGTCATGATATTGCCTGAGAATCTTCCCTCTGAGGGAGTCCTGGGGCATATACCGGGCATCATTGCTAAAGAGTAACCCCTCTTTCTCTGCACGCCCTTCCCCTGCCCCTTCTCCCTCCCTCAAGTCCCTCCGTATGTTCTGGGTAAAAGTGTCCTCTTTGGTGAGTTGGCTCAGTTTCTCTTCCTGCATCCCCGCCTCGGCGTCGTTCCATCCGCCTGGGGAGCTGATGTGGTGCGATCCTGAGGATTCTCCTTCTTTCCTGCAGTGCTCCTTGCCGTCTGCATCTCCAAAGGTGAGATCTCCCCGGCGCTGGCTGCCCACAGGGTCATTGTCCATTAAGTCCAAAGCTAGCACTTCTGCGTGCTTGTTCACTGTCATCTTCCGAGAGGGGGTCTGTTGCGTGACCTCGCCCTCCTGCAACTCCCTGCCGTCTATGGCCGAGACCCTCATGGGAAGCTTCCTTGGGAAAAGGGGAATCTGATTCTGCCTAGCAAAGTCCACCAATAGGAAATCATTGCTGCTGCCCCTGCAGAGAAGCCCGACTGTCTCCTGGGTCTGGCCTCTTGGCAGCTGCAGACTTACTTCCATCTCTTTGTCGTGCTGTGGGGTGTTACAGGAGGGCTCAGTTGTTGGTGCTCTGCCTGGCCCCTCCCCTCCTGATCTGGCATCCAGGCTTGTGTCTGTGCCTGCCTGCTCTCGCCATTCCTTCCTCTGGGGGCAGTGTTCCACCCAGTGGCTGGGTGCATTGTAAAGGCATCTCCCGCCTTTCTCTTCCCTCTGTTTTCCCGCGTCAGCGTTTGAAAGTACCCGCGCGCGGGCTTTGTCCCTCTGCATCACATCTGGCTGGAGGGGTCTGTGCTGAGCTGTAGCTGCCTTCCAGGGACTGTATGGGAGCTTGTGGCCGCTGCCTTTCCCCTCCGTCTGTCCCCTCTGCCCGGACTCGCCTCTCAGCCTCCTGCACTTCCACGCCACCATGCCTCTCAGCCTTAGAGCCAGCTTGTGCTGAGGGTCGCCCTACAAAGTGCTGGCCCGTCCCGAGTGTCCTCTCTGCTTGTCCAGCCTCTACTCCGGCTTGGCTGTGTTCAGAGCTGCTCGGTTCACTAAGCCTGGCTTCCCCTGTGCCCGGGTGCCTACCTGGTGCTTGAGCCGTTCCATAGTTGCAGGGTGCTGGCTGCAGCTTGCTCTCTGCTACACCCCTCACGCATGCCAATCCTCCCTTGGCATCTCTCTCTTCTGCTTTAGATGCTGCCAACTTCATGCCGGCTGCTACATTTGCAGCACTCTTCCCTCGGGGTAGCCATCAAAAGATTGTGGGCTTGCTGTCACAGATGGGGTGTTGGCTACTCCCGAGTAAGCACTCCACACATCCTCTGGATTTTCATAGTTTTATTGTGCATGCTATATACAGTGGTGAGATGTCTCAAATCATGTCTGCTCTGCATGGGGCAGAAGCCCACAATGGCGTCTCGTGGGCTCTGACCCCCCTTTTAAGACTCCAAACGCCCCTCCTCCTTGCTCTATGGGTCCTCCGTGGTCCCAAACCAGGCTCCTGAGGTGCCGTTCCCTCTCCTCCCTCCTTTCCAGCCCCTGCTGAAGCTAGCTCCTCCCCTGCTTCCCTGCTACCAACCTGGAGCTGAGCCACCAGGACTCTGCAGAGCCCTGGACCCGTCTTAACCCTTCCTGTTCCTGATTTGAACTCCCAGACTTGCTGCTGCTCTCCCCTCTGGTGGAAGTAAGCAGAGTGGGCTGCTCTCTGCAAGCCCTCTCTCTTACACCTTCTATCTATGCATTCTGACACTCCAACAATGTTTTCTGCTTCAATTTGACTCATTTTACAAAGGTCCTTATTCCTGGAGTGAACATGCAGTTCTACTCAAGAGTAAGCAACTAAGCGAAATAAAGCCATAGAACGCTTATTTGCCTTCTATCTATGCATTCTGACACTCCAACAATGTGTTCTGCTTCAATTTGACTCATTTTACAAAGGTGCTTATTCCTGGAGTGAACATGCAGTTCTACTCAAGAGTAAGCAAATAAGCGAAATAAAGCCATGGAACGCTTACTTGCCTTCTATCTATGCATTCTGACACTCCTAGAATGTGTTCTGCTTCAATTTGACTCATTTTACAAAGGTGCTTATTCCTGGAGTGAATATGAAGTTCTACTCAAGAGTAAGCAACTAAGCGAAATAAAGCCATGGAACGCTTATTTGCCTTCTATCTATGCATTCTGACACTCCTAGAATGTGTTCTGCTTCAATTTGACTCATTTTACAAAGGTGCTTATTCCTGGAGTGAATATGCAGTTCTACTCAAGAGTAAGCAACTAAGCGAAATAAAGCCATGGAACGCTTATTTGCCTTCTATCTATGCATTCTGACACTCCAACAATGTGTTCTGCTTCAATTTGACTCATTTTACAAAGGTGCTTATTCCTGGAGTGAATATGCAGTTCTACTCAAGAGTAAGCAACTAAGCGAAATAAAGCCATGGAACGCTTATTTGCCTTCTATCTATGCATTCTGACACTCCAACAATGTGTTCTGCTTCAATTTGACTCATTTTACAAAGGTGCTTATTCCTGGAGTGAATATGAAGTTCTACTCAAGAGTAAGCAACTAAGCGAAATAAAGCCATGGAACGCTTATTTGCCTTTTATCTATGCATTCTGACACTCCAACAATGTGTTCTGCTTCAATTTGACTCATTTTACAAAGGTGCTTATTAATGGAGTGAACATGCAGTTCTACTCAAGAGTAAGCAACTAAGCGAAATGAAGCCATGGAACGCTTATATGCCTTCTATCTATGCATTCTGACACTCCAACAATGTGTTCTGCTTCAATTTGACTCATTTTACAAAGGTGCTTATTACTGGAGTGAACATGCAGTTCTACTCAAGAGTAAGCAAATAAGCGAAATAAAGCCATGGAACGCTTATTTGCCTTCTATCTATGCATTCTGACACTCCAACAATGTGTTCTGCTTCAATTTGACTCATTTTACAAAGGTGCTTATTCCTGGAGTGAATATGCCGTTCTACTCAAGAGTAAGCAACTAAGCGAAATAAAGCCAGGGAACGCTTATTTGCCTTCTATCTATGCATTCTGACACACCTAGAATGTGTTCTGCTTCAATTTGACTCATTTTACAAAGGTGCTTATTCCTGGAGTGAATATGCAGTTCTACTCAAGAGTAAGCAACTAAGCGAAATAAAGCCATGGAACGCTTATTTGCCTTCTATCTATGCATTCTGACACTCCAACAATGTGTTCTGCTTCAATTTGACTCATTTTACAAAGGTGCTTATTCCTGGAGTGAACATGCAGTTCTACTCAAGAGTAAGCAACTAAGCGAAATAAAGCCATGGAACGCTTATTTGCCTTTTATCTATGCATTCTGACACTCCAACAATGTGTTCTGCTTCAATTTGACTCATTTTACAAAGGTGCTTATTAATGGAGTGAACATGCAGTTCTACTCAAGAGTAAGCAACTAAGCGAAATAAAGCCATGGAACGCTTATATGCCTTCTATCTATGCATTCTGACACTCCAACAATGTGTTCTGCTTCAATTTGACTCATTTTACAAAGGTGCTTATTACTGGAGTGAACATGCAGTTCTACTCAAGAGTAAGCAAATAAGCGAAATAAAGCCATGGAACGCTTATTTGCCTTCTATCTATGCATTCTGACACTCCAACAATGTGTTCTGCTTCAATTTGACTCATTTTACAAAGGTGCTTATTCCTGGAGTGAACATGCAGTTCTACTCAAGAGTAAGCAACTAAGCGAAATAAAGCCATGGAATGCTTATTTGCCTTCTATCTATGCATTCTGACACTCCAACAATGTGTTCTGCTTCAATTTGACTCATTTTACAAAGGTGCTTATTCCTGGAGTGAACATGCAGTTCTACTCAAGAGTAAGAAACTAAGCGAAATAAAGCCATGGAACGCTTATTTGCCTTCTATCTATGCATTCTGACACTCCAACAATGTGTTCTGCTTCAATTTGACTCATTTTACAAAGGTGCTTATTCCTGGAGTGAATATGCAGTTCTACTCAAGAGTAAGCAACTAAGCGAAATAAAGCCAGGGAACGCTTATTTGCCTTCTATCTATGCATTCTGACACACCTAGAATGTGTTCTGCTTCAATTTGACTCATTTTACAAAGGTGCTTATTCCTGGAGTGAATATGCAGTTCTACTCAAGAGTAAGCAACTAAGCGAAATAAAGCCATGGAACGCTTATTTGCCTTCTATCTATGCATTCTGACACTCCAACAATGTGTTCTGCTTCAATTTGACTCATTTTACAAAGGTGCTTATTCCTGGAGTGAACATGCAGTTCTACTCAAGAGTAAGCAACTAAGCGAAATAAAGCCATGGAACGCTCATTTGCCTTCTATCTATGCATTCTGACACTCCAACAATGTGTTCTGCTTCAATTTGACTCATTTTACAAAGGTCCTTATTCCTGGAGTGAACATGCAGTTCTACTCAAGAGTAAGCAACTAAGCGAAATAAAGCCATAGAACGCTTATTTGCCTTCTACTCAAGAGTAAGCAACTAAGCGAAATAAAGCCATGGAACGCTTATTTGCCTTCTATCTATGCATTCTGACACTCCAACAATGTGTTCTGCTTCAATTTGACTCATTTTACAAAGGTGCTTATTCCTGGAGTAAACATGCAGTTCTACTCAAGAGTAAGCAACTAAGCGAAATAAAGCCATGGAACGCTTATTTGCCTTCTATCTATGCATTCTGACACTCCAACAATCTGTTCTGCTTCAATTTGACTCATTTTACAAAGGTGCTTATTCCTGGAGTGAACATGCAGTTCTACTCAAGAGTAAGCAGCTAAGCGAAATAAAGCCATGGAACGCTTATTTGCCTTCTATCTATGCATTCTGACACTCCAACAATGTGTTCTGCTTCAATTTGACTCATTTTACAAAGGTGCTTATTCCTGGAGTGAATATGAAGTTCTACTCAAGAGTAAGCAACTAAGCGAAATAAAGCCATGGAACGCTTATTTGCCTTCTATCTATGCATTCTGACACTCCAACAATGTTTTCTGCTTCAATTTGACTCATTTTACAAAGGTGCTTATTCCTGGAGTGAACATGCAGTTCTACTCAAGAGTAAGCAGCTAAGCGAAATAAAGCCATGGAACGCTTATTTGCCTTTAATCTATGCATTCTGACACTCCAACAATGTGTTCTGCTTCAATTTGACTCATTTTACAAAGGTGCTTATTACTGGAGTGAACATGCAGTTCTACTCAAGAGTAAGCAACTAAGCGAAATAAAGCCATGGAACGCTTATTTGCCTTCTATCTATGCATTCTGACACTCCAACAATGTTTTCTGCTTCAATTTGACTCATTTTACAAAGGTCCTTATTCCTGGAGTGAACATGCAGTTCTACTCAAGAGTAAGCAACTAAGCGAAATAAAGCCATGGAACGCTTATTTCCCTTCTATCTATGCATTCTGACACTCCAACAATGTTTTCTGCTTCAATTTGACTCATTTTACAAAGGTGCTTATTCCTGGAGTGAACATGCAGTTCTACTCAAGAGTAAGCAACTCAGCGAAATAAAGCCATGGAACGCTTATTTTCCTTCTATCTATGCATTCTGACACTCCAACAATGTTTTCTGCTTCAATTTGACTCATTTTACAAAGGTGCTTATTCCTGGAGTAAACATGCAGTTCTACTCAAGAGTAAGCAACTAAGCGAAATAAAGCCATGGAACGCTTATTTGCCTTCTATCTATGCATTCTGACACTCCAACAATGTGTTCTGCTTCAATTTGACTCATTTTACAAAGGTGCTTATTCCTGGAGTGAACATGCAGTTCTACTCAAGAGTAAGCAGCTAAGCGAAATAAAGCCATGGAACGCTTATTTGCCTTCTATCTATGCATTCTGACACTCCAACAATGTGTTCTGCTTCAATTTGACTCATTTTACAAAGGTGCTTATTCCTGGAGTGAACATGCAGTTCTACTCAAGAGTAAGCAACTAAGCGAAATAAAGCCATGGAACGCTTATTTGCCTTCTATCTATGCATTCTGACACTCCAACAATGTTTTCTGCTTCAATTTGACTCATTTTACAAAGGTCCTTATTCCTGGAGTGAACATGCAGTTCTACTCAAGAGTAAGCAACTAAGCGAAACAAAGCCATAGAACGCTTATTTGCCTTCTATCTATGCATTCTGACACTCCAACAATGTGTTCTGCTTCAATTTGACTCATTTTACAAAGGTGCTTATTCCTGGAGTGAACATGCAGTTCTACTCAAGAGTAAGCAACTAAGCGAAATAAAGCCATGGAACGCTTATTTGCCTTCTATCTATGCATTCTGACACTCCTAGAATGTGTTCTGCTTCAATTTGACTCATTTTACAAAGGTGCTTATTCCTGGAGTGAATATGCAGTTCTACTCAAGAGTAAGCAACTAAGCGAAATAAAGCCATGGAACGCTTATTTGCCTTCTATCTATGCATTCTGACACTCCAACAATGTGTTCTGCTTCAATTTGACTCATTTTACAAAGGTGCTTATTCCTGGAGTGAACATGCAGTTCTACTCAAGAGTAAGCAACTAAGCGAAATAAAGCCATGGAACGCTTATTTTCCTTCTATCTATGCATTCTGACACTCCTAGAATGTGTTCTGCTTCAATTTGACTCATTTTACAAAGGTGCTTATTCCTAGAGTGAATATGAAGTTCTACTCAAGAGTAAGCAACTAAGCGAAATAAAGCCATGGAACGCTTATTTGCCTTCTATCTATGCATTCTGACACTCCAACAATGTGTTCTGCTTCAATTTGACTCATTTTACAAAGGTGCTTATTCCTGGAGTGAATATGCAGTTCTACTCAAGAGTAAGCAACTAAGCGAAATAAAGCCATGGAACGCTTATTTGCCTTCTATCCATGCATTCTGACACTCCAACAATGTGTTCTGCTTCAATTTGACTCATTTTACAAAGGTGCTTATTCCTGGAGTGAACATGCAGTTCTACTCAAGAGTAAGCAACTAAGCGAAATAAAGCCATGGAACGCTTATTTGCCTTCTATCTATGCATTCTGACACTCCAACAATGTGTTCTGCTTCAATTTGACTCATTTTACAAAGGTGCTTATTCCTGGAGTGAACATGCAGTTCTACTCAAGAGTAAGCAACTAAGCGAAATAAAGCCATGGAACGCTTATTTGCCTTCTATCTATGCATTCTGACACTCCAACAATGTTTTCTGCTTCAATTTGACTCATTTTACAAAGGTCCTTATTCCTGGAGTGAACATGCAGTTCTACTCAAGAGTAAGCAACTAAGCGAAATAAAGCCATAGAACGCTTATTTGCCTTCTATCTATGCATTCTGACACTCCAACAATGTGTTCTGCTTCAATTTGACTCATTTTACAAAGGTGCTTATTCCTGGAGTGAACATGCAGTTCTACTCAAGAGTAAGCAACTAAGCGAAATAAAGCCATGGAACGCTTATTTGCCTTCTATCTATGCATTCTGACACTCCAACAATGTGTTCTGCTTCAATTTGACTCATTTTACAAAGGTGCTTATTCCTGGAGTGAATATGCAGTTCTACTCAAGAGTAAGCAACTAAGCGAAATAAAGCCATGGAACGCTTATTTGCCTTCTATCTATGCATTCTGACACTCCAACAATGTGTTCTGCTTCAATTTGACTCATTTTACAAAGGTGCTTATTCCTGGAGTGAATATGAAGTTCTACTCAAGAGTAAGCAACTAAGCGAAATAAAGCCATGGAACGCTTATTTGCCTTCTATCTATGCATTCTGACACTCCTAGAATGTGTTCTGCTTCAATTTGACTCATTTTACAAAGGTGCTTATTCCTGGAGTGAACATGCAGTTCTACTCAAGAGTAAGCAACTAAGCGAAATAAAGCCATGGAACGCTTATTTGCCTTCTATCTATGCATTCTGACACTCCAACAATGTTTTCTGCTTCAATTTGACTCATTTTACAAAGGTCCTTATTCCTGGAGTGAACATGCAGTTCTACTCAAGAGTAAGCAACTAAGCGAAATAAAGCCATAGAACGCTTATTTGCCTTCTATCTATGCATTCTGACACTCCAACAATGTGTTCTGCTTCAATTTGACTCATTTTACAAAGGTGCTTATTCCTGGAGTGAACATGCAGTTCTACTCAAGAGTAAGCAACTAAGCGAAATAAAGCCATGGAACGCTTATTTGCCTTCTATCTATGCATTCTGACACTCCAACAATGTGTTCTGCTTCAATTTGACTCATTTTACAAAGGTGCTTATTCCTGGAGTGAATATGCAGTTCTACTCAAGAGTAAGCAACTAAGCGAAATAAAGCCATGGAACGCTTATTTGCCTTCTATCTATGCATTCTGACACTCCAACAATGTGTTCTGCTTCAATTTGACTCATTTTACAAAGGTGCTTATTCCTGGAGTGAATATGAAGTTCTACTCAAGAGTAAGCAACTAAGCGAAATAAAGCCATGGAACGCTTATTTGCCTTCTATCTATGCATTCTGACACTCCTAGAATGTGTTCTGCTTCAATTTGACTCATTTTACAAAGGTGCTTATTCCTGGAGTGAACATGCAGTTCTACTCAAGAGTAAGCAACTAAGCGAAATAAAGCCATGGAACGCTTATTTGCCTTCTATCTATGCATTCTGACACTCCAACAATGTTTTCTGCTTCAATTTGACTCATTTAACAAAGGTGCTTATTCCTGGAGTAAACATGCAGTTCTACTCAAGAGTAAGCAACTAAGCGAAATAAAGCCATGGAACGCTTATTTGCCTTCTATCTATGCATTCTGACTCTCCAACAATGTTTTCTGCTTCAATTTGACTCATTTTACAAAGGTGCTTATTCCTGGAGTGAACATGCAGTTCTACTCAAGAGTAAGCAACTAAGCGAAATAAAGCCATGGAACGCTTATTTGCCTTCCATCTATGCATTCTGACACTCCTAGAATGTGTTCTGCTTCAATTTGACTCATTTTACAAAGGTGCTTATTCCTGGAGTGAATATGAAGTTCTACTCAAGAGTAAGCAACTAAGCGAAATAAAGCCATAGAACGCTTATTTGCCTTCTATCTATGCATTCTGACACTCCTAGAATGTGTTCTGCTTCAATTTGACTCATTTTACAAAGGTGCTTATTCCTGGAGTGAACATGCAGTTCTACTCAAGAGTAAGCAACTAAGCGAAATAAAGCCATGGAACGCTTATTTGCATTCTATCTATGCATTCTGACACTCCAACATTGTTTTCTGCTTCAATTTGACTCATTTTACAAAGGTGCTTATTCCTGGAGTGAACATGCAGTTCTACTCAAGAGTAAGCAACTAAGCGAAATAAAGCCATGGAACGCTTATTTGCCTTCTATCTATGCATTCTGACTCTCCAACAATGTTTTCTGCTTCAATTTGACTCATTTTACAAAGCTGCTTATTCCTGGAGTGAACATGCAGTTCTACTCAAGAGTAAGCAACTAAGCGAAATAAAGCCATGGAACGCTTATTTGCCTTCTATCTATGCATTCTGACACTCCAACAATGTGTTCTGCTTCAATTTGACTCATTTTACAAAGGTGCTTTTTACTGCAGTGAACATGCAGTTCTACTCAAGAGTAAGCAACTAAGCGAAATAAAGCCATGGAACGCTTATTTGCCTTCTATCTATGCATTCTGACACTCCTAGAATGTGTTCTGCTTCAATTTGACTCATTTTACAAAGGTGCTTATTCCTAGAGTGAATATGAAGTTCTACTCAAGAGTAAGCAACTAAGCGAAATAAAGCCATGGAACGCTTATTTGCCTTCTATCTATGCATTCTGACACTCCTAGAATGTGTTCTGCTTCAATTTGACTCATTTTACAAAGGTGCTAATTCCTGGAGTGAATATGCAGTTCTACTCAAGAGTAAGCAACTAAGCGAAATAAAGCCATGGAACGCTTATTTGCCTTCTATCTATGCATTCTGACACTCCAACAATGTTTTCTGCGTCAATTTGACTCATTTTACAAAGGTGCTAATTCCTGGAGTGAATATGCAGTTCTACTCAAGAGTAAGCAGCTAAGCGAAATAAAGCCATGGAACGCTTATTTGCCTTCTATCTATGCATTCTGACACTCCTAGAATGTGTTCTGCTTCAATTTGACTCATTTTACAAAGGTGCTTATTCCTGGAGTGAACATGCAGTTCTACTCAAGAGTAAGCAACTAAGCGAAATAAAGCCATGGAACGCTTATTTGCCTTCTATCTATGCATTCTGACACTCCTAGAATGTGTTCTGCTTCAATTTGACTCATTTTACAAAGGTGCTTATTCCTGGAGTGAATATGCAGTTCTACTCAAGAGTAAGCAACTAAGCGAAATAAAGCCATGGAACGCTTATTTGCCTTCTATCTATGCATTCTGACACTCCAACAATGTGTTCTGCTTCAATTTGACTCATTTTACAAAGGTGCTTATTCCTGGAGTGAACATGCAGTTCTACTCAAGAGTAAGCAACTAAGCGAAATAAAGCCATGGAACGCTTATTTTCCTTCTATCTATGCATTCTGACACTCCAACAATGTTTTCTGCTTCAATTTGACTCATTTTACAAAGGTGCTTATTCCTTGAGTAAACATGCAGTTCTACTCAAGAGTAAGCAACTAAGCGAAATAAAGCCATGGAACGCTTATTTGCCTTCTATCTATGCATTCTGACACTCCAACAATGTGTTCTGCTTCAATTTGACTCATTTTACAAAGGTCCTTATTCCTGGAGTGAACATGCAGTTCTACTCAAGAGTAAGCAACTAAGCGAAATAAAGCCATAGAACGCTTATTTGCCTTCTATCTTTGCATTCTGACACTCCAACAATGTGTTCTGCTTCAATTTGACTCATTTTACAAAGGTGCTTATTCCTGGAGTGAACATGCAGTTCTACTCAAGAGTAAGCAACTAAGCGAAATAAAGCCATGGAACGCTTATTTGCCTTCTATCTATGCATTCTGACACTCCTAGAATGTGTTCTGCTTCAATTTGACTCATTTTACAAAGGTGCTTATTCCTGGAGTGAATATGCAGTTCTACTCAAGAGTAAGCAACTAAGCGAAATAAAGCCATGGAACGCTTATTTGCCTTCTATCTATGCATTCTGACACTCCAACAATGTGTTCTGCTTCAATTTGACTCATTTTACAAAGGTGCTTATTCCTGGAGTGAATATGAAGTTCTACTCGAGAGTAAGCAACTAAGCGAAATAAAGCCATGGAACGCTTATTTGCCTTCTATCTATGCATTCTGACACTCCTAGAATGTGTTCTGCTTCAATTTGACTCATTTTACAAAGGTGCTTATTCCTGGAGTGAACATGCAGTTCTACTCAAGAGTAAGCAACTAAGCGAAATAAAGCCATGGAACGCTTATTTGCCTTCTATCTATGCATTCTGACACTCCAACAATGTTTTCTGCTTCAATTTGACTCATTTAACAAAGGTGCTTATTCCTGGAGTAAACATGCAGTTCTACTCAAGAGTAAGCAACTAAGCGAAATAAAGCCATGGAACGCTTATTTGCCTTCTATCTATGCATTCTGACTCTCCAACAATGTTTTCTGCTTCAATTTGACTCATTTTACAAAGGTGCTTATTCCTGGAGTGAACATGCAGTTCTACTCAAGAGTAAGCAACTAAGCGAAATAAAGCCATGGAACGCTTATTTGCCTTCCATCTATGCATTCTGACACTCCTAGAATGTGTTCTGCTTCAATTTGACTCATTTTACAAAGGTGCTTATTCCTGGAGTGAACATGAAGTTCTACTCAAGAGTAAGCAACTAAGCGAAATAAAGCCATAGAACGCTTATTTGCCTTCTATCTATGCATTCTGACACTCCTAGAATGTGTTCTGCTTCAATTTGACTCATTTTACAAAGGTGCTTATTCCTGGAGTGAACATGCAGTTCTACTCAAGAGTAAGCAACTAAGCGAAATAAAGCCATGGAACGCTTATTTGCATTCTATCTATGCATTCTGACACTCCAACATTGTTTTCTGCTTCAATTTGACTCATTTTACAAAGGTGCTTTTTACTGCAGTGAACATGCAGTTCTACTCAAGAGTAAGCAACTAAGCGAAATAAAGCCATGGAACGCTTATTTGCCTTCTATCTATGCATTCTGACACTCCTAGAATGTGTTCTTCTTCAATTTGACTCATTTTACAAAGGTGCTTATTCCTGGAGTGAATATGCAGTTCTACTCAAGAGTAAGCAACTAAGCGAAATAAAGCCATGGAACGCGTATCTGCCTTCTATCTATGCATTCTGACACTCCAACAATGTGTTCTGCTTCAATTTGACTCATTTTACAAAGGTGCTTATTCCTGGAGTGAATATGCAGTTCTACTCAAGAGTAAGCAACTAAGCGAAATAAAGCCATGGAACGCTTATTTGCCTTCTATCTATGCATTCTGACACTCCAACAATGTGTTCTGCTTCAATTTGACTCATTTTACAAAGGTGCTAATTCCTGGAGTGAATATGCAGTTCTACTCAAGAGTAAGCAGCTAAGCGAAATATAGCCATGGAACGCTTATATGCCTTCTATCTATGCATACTGACACTCCTAGAATGTGCTCTGCTTCAATTTGACTCATTTTAAAAAGGTGCTTATTCCTGGAGTGAATATGCAGTTCTACTCAAGAGTAAGCAACTTAGCGAAATAAAGCCATGGAACGCTTATTTGCCTTCTATCTATGCATTCTGACACTCCAACAATGTGTTCTGCTTCAATTTGACTCATTTTACAAAGGTGCTTATTCCTGGAGTGAATATGCAGTTCTACTCAAGAGTAAGCAACTAAGCGAAATAAAGCCATGGAACGCTTATTTGCCTTCTATCTATGCATTCTGACACTCCAACAATGTGTTCTGCTTCAATTTGATTCATTTTACAAAGGTGCTTATTCCTGGAGTGAATATGCAGTTCTACTCAAGAGTAAGCAACTAAGCGAAATAAAGCCTTGGAACGCTTATTTGCCTTCTATCTATGCATTCTGACACTCCTAGAATGTGTTCTGCTTCAATTTGACTCATTTTACAAAGGTGCTTATTCCTGGAGTGAACATGCCGTTCTACTCAAGAGTAAGCAACTAAGCGAAATAAAGCCATGGAACGCGTATCTGCCTTCCATCTATGCATTCTGACACTCCTAGAATGTGTTCTGCTTCAATTTGACTCATTTTACAAAGGTGCTTATTCCTGGAGTGAACATGCAGTTCTACTCAAGAGTAAGCAACTAAGCGAAATAAAGCCATGGAACGCTTATTTGCCTTCCATCTATGCATTCTGACACTCCTAGAATGTGTTCTGCTTCAATTTGACTCATTTTACAAAGGTGCTTATTCCTGGAGTGAATATGAAGTTCTACTCAAGAGTAAGCAACTAAGCGAAATAAAGCCATAGAACGCTTATTTGCCTTCTATCTATGCATTCTGACACTCCTAGAATGTGTTCTGCTTCAATTTGACTCATTTTACAAAGGTGCTTATTCCTGGAGTGAACATGCAGTTCTACTCAAGAGTAAGCAACTAAGCGAAATAAAGCCATGGAACGCTTATTTGCATTCTATCTACGCATTCTGACACTCCAACATTGTTTTCTGCTTCAATTTGACTCATTTTACAAAGGTGCTTTTTACTGCAGTGAACATGCAGTTCTACTCAAGAGTAAGCAACTAAGCGAAATAAAGCCATGGAACGCTTATTTGCCTTCTATCTATGCATTCTGACACTCCTAGAATGTGTTCTTCTTCAATTTGACTCATTTTACAAAGGTGCTTATTCCTGGAGTGAATATGCAGTTCTACTCAAGAGTAAGCAACTAAGCGAAATAAAGCCATGGAACGCGTATCTGCCTTCTATCTATGCATTCTGACACTCCAACAATGTGTTCTGCTTCAATTTGACTCATTTTACAAAGGTGCTTATTCCTGGAGTGAATATGCAGTTCTACTCAAGAGTAAGCAACTAAGCGAAATAAAGCCATGGAACGCTTATTTGCCTTCTATCTATGCATTCTGACACTCCAACAATGTGTTCTGCTTCAATTTGACTCATTTTACAAAGGTGCTAATTCCTGGAGTGAATATGCAGTTCTACTCAAGAGTAAGCAGCTAAGCGAAATATAGCCATGGAACGCTTATATGCCTTCTATCTATGCATACTGACACTCCTACAATGTGTTCTGCTTCAATTTGACTCATTTTAAAAAGGTGCTTATTCCTGGAGTGAATATGCAGTTCTACTCAAGAGTAAGCAACTTAGCGAAATAAAGCCATGGAACGCTTATTTGCCTTCTATCTATGCATTCTGACACTCCAACAATGTGTTCTGCTTCAATTTGACTCATTTTACAAAGGTGCTTATTCCTGGAGTGAATATGCAGTTCTACTCAAGAGTAAGCAACTAAGCGAAATAAAGCCATGGAACGCTTATTTGCCTTCTATCTATGCATTCTGACACTCCAACAATGTGTTCTGCTTCAATTTGATTCATTTTACAAAGGTGCTTATTCCTGGAGTGAATATGCAGTTCTACTCAAGAGTAAGCAACTAAGTGAAATAAAGCCTTGGAACGCTTATTTGCCTTCTATCTATGCATTCTGACACTCCTAGAATGTGTTCTGCTTCAATTTGACTCATTTTACAAAGGTGCTTATTCCTGGAGTGAATATGCCGTTCTACTCAAGAGTAAGCAACTAAGCGAAATAAAGCCATGGAACGCTTATTTGTCTTCTATCTATGCATTCTGACACTCCTAGAATGTTTTCTGCTTCAATTTGACTCATTTTACAAAGGTGCTTATTCCTGGAGTGAACATGCAGTTCTACTCAAGAGTAAGCTACTAAGCGAAATAAAGCCATGGAACGCTTATTTGCCTTCTATCTATGCATTCTGACACTCCAACAATGTGTTCTGGTTCAATTTGACTCATTTTACAAAGGTGCTTATTCCTGGAGTGAATATGAAGTTCTACTCAAGAGTAAGCAACTAAGCGAAATAAAGCCATGGAACGCTTATTTGCCTTCTATCTATGCATTCTGACACTCCAACAATGTGTTCTGGTTCAATTTGACTCATTTTACAAAGGTGCTTATTCCTGGAGTGAATATGCAGTTCTACTCAAGAGTAAGCAACTTAGCGAAATAAAGCCATGGAACGCTTATTTGCCTTCTATCTATGCATTCTGACACTCCAACAATGTGTTCTGCTTCAATTTGACTCATTTTACAAAGGTGCTTATTACTGGAGTGAATATGCAGTTCTACTCAAGAGTAAGCAACTTAGCGAAATAAAGCCATGGAACGCTTATTTGCCTTCTATCTATGCATTCTGACACTCCAACAATGTGTTCTGCTTCAATTTGACTCATTTTACAAAGGTGCTTATTCCTGGAGTGAATATGCAGTTCTACTCAAGAGTAAGCAACTAAGCGAAATAAAGCCATGGAACGCTTATTTGCCTTCTATCTATGCATTCTGACACTCCTAGAATGTGTTCTGCTTCAATTTGACTCATTTTACAAAGGTGCTTATTCCTGGAGTGAACATGCAGTTCTACTCAAGAGTAAGCAACTAAGCGAAATAAAGCCATGGAACGCTTATTTGCATTCTATCTATGCATTCTGACACTCCAACATTGTTTTCTGCTTCAATTTGACTCATTTTACAAAGGTGCTTTTTACTGCAGTGAACATGCAGTTCTACTCAAGAGTAAGCAACTAAGCGAAATAAAGCCATGGAACGCTTATTTGCCTTCTATCTATGCATTCTGACACTCCTAGAATGTGTTCTTCTTCAATTTGACTCATTTTACAAAGGTGCTTATTCCTGGAGTGAATATGCAGTTCTACTCAAGAGTAAGCAACAAAGCGAAATAAAGCCATGGAACGCGTATCTGCCTTCTATCTATGCATTCTGACACTCCAACAATGTGTTCTGCTTCAATTTGACTCATTTTACAAAGGTGCTTATTCCTGGAGTGAATATGCAGTTCTACTCAAGAGTAAGCAACTAAGCGAAATAAAGCCATGGAACGCTTATTTGCCTTCTATCTATGCATTCTGACACTCCAACAATGTGTTCTGCTTCAATTTGACTCATTTTACAAAGGTGCTAATTCCTGGAGTGAATATGCAGTTCTACTCAAGAGTAAGCAACTAAGCGAAATATAGCCATGGAACGCTTATATGCCTTCTATCTATGCATACTGACACTCCTACAATGTGTTCTGCTTCAATTTGACTCATTTTAAAAAGGTGCTTATTCCTGGAGTGAATATGCAGTTCTACTCAAGAGTAAGCAACTTAGCGAAATAAAGCCATGGAACGCTTATTTGCCTTCTATCTATGCATTCTGACACTCCAACAATGTGTTCTGCTTCAATTTGACTCATTTTACAAAGGTGCTTATTCCTGGAGTGAATATGCAGTTCTACTCAAGAGTAAGCAACTAAGCGAAATAAAGCCATGGAACGCTTATTTGCCTTCTATCTATGCATTCTGACACTCCAACAATGTGTTCTGCTTCAATTTGATTCATTTTACAAAGGTGCTTATTCCTGGAGTGAATATGCAGTTCTACTCAAGAGTAAGCAACTAAGTGAAATAAAGCCTTGGAACGCTTATTTGCCTTCTATCTATGCATTCTGACACTCCTAGAATGTGTTCTGCTTCAATTTGACTCATTTTACAAAGGTGCTTATTCCTGGAGTGAATATGCCGTTCTACTCAAGAGTAAGCAACTAAGCGAAATAAAGCCATGGAACGCTTATTTGTCTTCTATCTATGCATTCTGACACTCCTAGAATGTTTTCTGCTTCAATTTGACTCATTTTACAAAGGTGCTTATTCCTGGAGTGAACATGCAGTTCTACTCAAGAGTAAGCTACTAAGCGAAATAAAGCCATGGAACGCTTATTTGCCTTCTATCTATGCATTCTGACACTCCAACAATGTGTTCTGGTTCAATTTGACTCATTTTACAAAGGTGCTTATTCCTGGAGTGAATATGAAGTTCTACTCAAGAGTAAGCAACTAAGCGAAATAAAGCCATGGAACGCTTATTTGCCTTCTATCTATGCATTCTGACACTCCAACAATGTGTTCTGGTTCAATTTGACTCATTTTACAAAGGTGCTTATTCCTGGAGTGAATATGCAGTTCTACTCAAGAGTAAGCAACTAAGCGAAATAAAGCCATGGAACGCTTATTTGCCTTCTATCTATGCATTCTGACACTCCAACAATGTGTTCTGCTTCAATTTGACTCATTTTACAAAGGTGCTAATTCCTGGAGTGAATATGCAGTTCTACTCAAGAGTAAGCAGCTAAGCGAAATATAGCCATGGAACGCTTATATGCCTTCTATCTATGCATACTGACACTCCTACAATGTGTTCTGCTTCAATTTGACTCATTTTAAAAAGGTGCTTATTCCTGGAGTGAATATGCAGTTCTACTCAAGAGTAAGCAACTTAGCGAAATAAAGCCATGGAACGCTTATTTGCCTTCTATCTATGCATTCTGACACTCCAACAATGTGTTCTGCTTCAATTTGACTCATTTTACAAAGGTGCTTATTCCTGGAGTGAATATGCAGTTCTACTCAAGAGTAAGCAACTAAGCGAAATAAAGCCATGGAACGCTTATTTGCCTTCTATCTATGCATTCTGACACTCCAACAATGTGTTCTGCTTCAATTTGATTCATTTTACAAAGGTGCTTATTCCTGGAGTGAATATGCAGTTCTACTCAAGAGTAAGCAACTAAGTGAAATAAAGCCTTGGAACGCTTATTTGCCTTCTATCTATGCATTCTGACTCTCCTAGAATGTGTTCTGCTTCAATTTGACTCATTTTACAAAGGTGCTTATTCCTGGAGTGAATATGCCGTTCTACTCAAGAGTAAGCAACTAAGCGAAATAAAGCCATGGAACGCTTATTTGTCTTCTATCTATGCATTCTGACACTCCTAGAATGTTTTCTGCTTCAATTTGACTCATTTTACAAAGGTGCTTATTCCTGGAGTGAACATGCAGTTCTACTCAAGAGTAAGCTACTAAGCGAAATAAAGCCATGGAACGCTTATTTGCCTTCTATCTATGCATTCTGACACTCCAACAATGTGTTCTGGTTCAATTTGACTCATTTTACAAAGGTGCTTATTCCTGGAGTGAATATGAAGTTCTACTCAAGAGTAAGCAACTAAGCGAAATAAAGCCATGGAACGCTTATTTGCCTTCTATCTATGCATTCTGACACTCCAACAATGTGTTCTGGTTCAATTTGACTCATTTTACAAAGGTGCTTATTCCTGGAGTGAATATGCAGTTCTACTCAAGAGTAAGCAACTTAGCGAAATAAAGCCATGGAACGCTTATTTGCCTTCTATCTATGCATTCTGACACTCCAACAATGTGTTCTGCTTCAATTTGACTCATTTTACAAAGGTGCTTATTACTGGAGTGAATATGCAGTTCTACTCAAGAGTAAGCAACTTAGCGAAATAAAGCCATGGAACGCTTATTTGCCTTCTATCTATGCATTCTGACACTCCAACAATGTGTTCTGCTTCAATTTGACTCATTTTACAAAGGTGCTTATTCCTGGAGTGAATATGCAGTTCTACTCAAGAGTAAGCAACTAAGCGAAATAAAGCCATGGAACGCTTATTTGCCTTCTATCTATGCATTCTGACACTCCTAGAATGTGTTCTGCTTCAATTTGACTCATTTTACAAAGGTGCTTATTCCTGGAGTGAACATGCAGTTCTACTCAAGAGTAAGCAACTAAGCGAAATAAAGCCATGGAACGCTTATTTGCATTCTATCTATGCATTCTGACACTCCAACATTGTTTTCTGCTTCAATTTGACTCATTTTACAAAGGTGCTTTTTACTGCAGTGAACATGCAGTTCTACTCAAGAGTAAGCAACTAAGCGAAATAAAGCCATGGAACGCTTATTTGCCTTCTATCTATGCATTCTGACACTCCTAGAATGTGTTCTTCTTCAATTTGACTCATTTTACAAAGGTGCTTATTCCTGGAGTGAATATGCAGTTCTACTCAAGAGTAAGCAACAAAGCGAAATAAAGCCATGGAACGCGTATCTGCCTTCTATCTATGCATTCTGACACTCCAACAATGTGTTCTGCTTCAATTTGACTCATTTTACAAAGGTGCTTATTCCTGGAGTGAATATGCAGTTCTACTCAAGAGTAAGCAACTAAGCGAAATAAAGCCATGGAACGCTTATTTGCCTTCTATCTATGCATTCTGACACTCCAACAATGTGTTCTGCTTCAATTTGACTCATTTTACAAAGGTGCTAATTCCTGGAGTGAATATGCAGTTCTACTCAAGAGTAAGCAACTAAGCGAAATATAGCCATGGAACGCTTATATGCCTTCTATCTATGCATACTGACACTCCTACAATGTGTTCTGCTTCAATTTGACTCATTTTAAAAAGGTGCTTATTCCTGGAGTGAATATGCAGTTCTACTCAAGAGTAAGCAACTTAGCGAAATAAAGCCATGGAACGCTTATTTGCCTTCTATCTATGCATTCTGACACTCCAACAATGTGTTCTGCTTCAATTTGACTCATTTTACAAAGGTGCTTATTCCTGGAGTGAATATGCAGTTCTACTCAAGAGTAAGCAACTAAGCGAAATAAAGCCATGGAACGCTTATTTGCCTTCTATCTATGCATTCTGACACTCCAACAATGTGTTCTGCTTCAATTTGATTCATTTTACAAAGGTGCTTATTCCTGGAGTGAATATGCAGTTCTACTCAAGAGTAAGCAACTAAGTGAAATAAAGCCTTGGAACGCTTATTTGCCTTCTATCTATGCATTCTGACACTCCTAGAATGTGTTCTGCTTCAATTTGACTCATTTTACAAAGGTGCTTATTCCTGGAGTGAATATGCCGTTCTACTCAAGAGTAAGCAACTAAGCGAAATAAAGCCATGGAACGCTTATTTGTCTTCTATCTATGCATTCTGACACTCCTAGAATGTTTTCTGCTTCAATTTGACTCATTTTACAAAGGTGCTTATTCCTGGAGTGAACATGCAGTTCTACTCAAGAGTAAGCTACTAAGCGAAATAAAGCCATGGAACGCTTATTTGCCTTCTATCTATGCATTCTGACACTCCAACAATGTGTTCTGGTTCAATTTGACTCATTTTACAAAGGTGCTTATTCCTGGAGTGAATATGAAGTTCTACTCAAGAGTAAGCAACTAAGCGAAATAAAGCCATGGAACGCTTATTTGCCTTCTATCTATGCATTCTGACACTCCAACAATGTGTTCTGGTTCAATTTGACTCATTTTACAAAGGTGCTTATTCCTGGAGTGAATATGCAGTTCTACTCAAGAGTAAGCAACTTAGCGAAATAAAGCCATGGAACGCTTATTTGCCTTCTATCTATGCATTCTGACACTCCAACAATGTGTTCTGCTTCAATTTGACTCATTTTACAAAGGTGCTTATTACTGGAGTGAATATGCAGTTCTACTCAAGAGTAAGCAACTTAGCGAAATAAAGCCATGGAACGCTTATTTGCCTTCTATCTATGCATTCTGACACTCCAACAATGTGTTCTGCTTCAATTTGACTCATTTTACAAAGGTGCTTATTCCTGGAGTGAATATGCAGTTCTACTCAAGAGTAAGCAACTAAGCGAAATAAAGCCATGGAACGCTTATTTGCCTTCTATCTATGCATTCTGACACTCCAACAATGTGTTCTGCTTCAATTTGACTCATTTTACAAAGGTGCTTATTCCTGGAGTGGATATGCCGTTCTACTCAGAAGTAAGCAACTAAGCGATATAAAGCCATGGAACGCTTATTTGCCTTCTATCTATGCATTCTGACACTCCAAAAATGTTTTCTGCTTCAATTTGACTCATTTTACAAAGGTGCTTATTCCTGGAGTGAACATGCAGTTCTACTCAAGAGTAAGCTACTAAGCGAAATAAAGCCATGGAACGCTTATTTGCCTTCTATCTATGCATTCTGACACTCCAACAATGTGTTCTGCTTCAATTTGACTCATTTTACAAAGGTGCTTATTCCTGGAGTGAATATGCAGTTCTACTCAAGAGTAAGCAACTTAGCCAAATAAAGCCATGAATCGCTTATTTGCCTTCTATCTATGCATTCTGACACTCCAACAATGTTTTCTGCTTCAATTTGACTCATTTTACAAAGGTGCTTATTCCTGGAGTGAACATGCAGTTCTACTCAAGAGTAAGCAACTAAGCGAAATAAAGCCATGGAACGCTTATTTGCCTTCTATCTATGCATTCTGACAGTCCAACAATGTTTTCTGCTTCAATTTGACTCATTTTACAAAGGTGCTTATTCCTGGAGTGAACATGCAGTTCTACTCAAGAGTAAGCAACTAAGCGAAATAAAGCCATGGAACGCTTATTTTGCCTTCTATCTATGCATTCTGACACTCCAACAATGTTTTCTGCGTCAATTTGACTCATTTTACAAAGGTGCTTTTTACTGGAGTGAACATGCAGTTCTACTCAAGAGTAAGCAACTAAGCGAAATGAAGCCATGGAACGCTTATTTGCCTTCTATCTATGCATTCTGACACTCCAACAATGTGTTCTGGTTCAATTTGACTCATTTTACAAAGGTGCTTATTCCTGGAGTGAATATGAAGTTCTACTCAAGAGTAAGCAACTAAGCGAAATAAAGCCATGGAACGCTTATTTGCCTTCTATCTATGCATTCTGACACTCCAACAATGTTTTCAGCTTCAATTTGACTCATTTTACAAAGGTCCTTATTCCTGGAGTGAACATGCAGTTCTACTCAAGAGTAAGCAACTAAGCGAAATAAAGCCATGGAACGCTTATTTGCCTTCTATCTATGCATTCTGCCTCTCCAACAATGTTTTCTGCTTCAATTTGACTCATTTTACAAAGGTGCTTATTCCTGGAGTGAACATGCAGTTCTACTCAAGAGTAAGCAACTAAGCGAAATAAAGCCATGGAACGCTTATTTGCCTTCTATCTATGCATTCTGACACTCCAACAATGTTTTCTGCGTCAATTTGAGTCATTTTACAAAGGTGCTTTTTACTGGAGTGAACATGCAGTTCTACTCAAGAGTAAGCAACTAAGCGAAATAAAGCCATGGAACGCTTATTTGCCTTCTATCTATCCATTCTGAGACTCCTAGAATGTGTTCTGCTTCAATTTGACTCATTTTACAAAGGTGCTTATTCCTGGAGTGAATATGAACTTCTACTCAAGAGTAAGCAACTAAGCGAAATAAAGCCATGGAACGCTTATTTGCCTTCTATCTATACATTCTGACACTCCTAGAATGTGTTCTGCTTCAATTTGACTCATTTTACAAAGGTGCTAATTCCTGGAGTGAATATGCAGTTCTACTCAAGAGTAAGCAGCTAAGCGAAATAAAGCCATGGAATGCTTATATGCCTTCTATCTATGCATTCTGACACTCCTAGAATGTGCTCTACTTCAATTTGACTCATTTTACAAAGGTGCTTATTCCTGGAGTTCTACTCAAGAGTAAGCAACTTAGCGAAATAAAGCAATGGATCGCTTATTTGCCTTCTATCTATGCATTCTGACACTCCAACAATGTTTTCTGCTTCAATTTGACTCATTTTACAAAGGTGCTTATTCCTGGAGTGAACATGCAGTTCTACTCAAGAGTAAGCAACTAAGCGAAATAAAGCCATGGAACGCTTATTTGCCTTCTATCTATGCATTCTGACAGTCCAACAATGTTTTCTGCTTCAATTTGACTCATTTTACAAAGGTGCTTATTCCTGGAGTGAACATGCAATTCTACTCAAGAGTAAGCAACTAAGCGAAATAAAGCCATGGAACGCTTATTTTGCCTTCTATCTATGCATTCTGACACTCCAACAATGTTTTCTGCGTCAATTTGACTCATTTTACAAAGGTGCTTTTTACTGGAGTGAACATGCAGTTCTACTCAAGAGTAAGCAACTAAGCGAAATGAAGCCATGGAACGCTTATTTGCCTTCTATCTATGCATTCTGACACTCCTAGAATGTGTTCTGCTTCAATTTGACTCATTTTACAAAGGTGCTTATTCCTGGAGTGAATATGCAGTTCTACTCAAGAGTAAGCAGCGAAGCGAAATATAGCCATGGAACGCTTATATGCCTTCTATCTATGCATTCTGACACTCCTAGAATGTGCTCTGCTTCAATTTGACTCATTTTACAAAGGTGCTTATTCCTGGAGTGAATATGCAGTTCTACTCAAGAGTAAGCAACTTAGCGAAATAAAGCCATGGAACGCTTATTTGCCTTCTATCTATGCATTCTGACACTCCAACAATGTGTTCTGCTTCAATTTGACTCATTTTACAAAGGTGCTTATTCCTGGAGTGAATATGCTGTTCTACTCAAGAGTAAGCAACTAAGCGAAATAAAGCCATGGAACGCTTATTTGTCTTCTATCTATGCATTCTGACACTCCAACAATGTTTTCTGCTTCAATTTGACTCATTTTACAAAGGTGCTTATTCCTGGAGTGAACATGCAGTTCTACTCAAGAGTAAGCTACTAAGCGAAATAAAGCCATGGAACGCTTATTTGCCTTCTATCTATGCATTCTGACACTCCAACAATGTGTTCTGGTTCAATTTGACTCATTTTACAAAGGTGCTTATTCCTGGAGTGAATATGCAGTTCTACTCAAGAGTAAGCAACTTAGCGAAATAAAGCCATGGAACGCTTATTTGCCTTCTATCCATGCATTCTAACACTCCAACAATGTGCTCTGCTTCAATTTGACTCATTTTACAAAGGTGCTTATTCCTGGAGTGAATATGCAGTTCTACTCAAGAGTAAGCAACTTAGCGAAATAAAGCCATGGAACGCTTATTTGCCTTCTATCTATGCATTCTGACACTCCAACAATGTGTTCTGCTTCAATTTGACTCATTTTACAAAGGTGCTTATTCCTGGAGTGAATATGCAGTTCTACTCAAGAGTAAGCAACTAAGCGAAATAAAGCCATGGAACGCTTATTTGCCTTCTATCTATGCATTCTGACACTCCTAGAATGTGTTCTGCTTCAATTTGACTCATTTTACAAAGGTGCTTATTCCTGGAGTGAATATGCCGTTCTACTCAAGAGTAAGCAACTAAGCGAAATAAAGCCATGGAACGCTTATTTGCCTTCTATCTTTGCATTCTGACACTCCAACAATGTTTTCTGCTTCAATTTGACTCATTTTACAAAGGTGCTTATTCCTGGAGTGAACATGCAGTTCTACTCAAGAGTAAGCTACTAAGCGAAATAAAGCCATGGAACGCTTATTTGCCTTCTATCTATGCATTCTGACACTCCAACAATGTGTTCTGGTTCAATTTGACTCATTTTACAAAGGTGCTTATTCCTGGAGTGAATATGAAGTTCTACTCAAGAGTAAGCAACTAAGCGAAATAAAGCCATGGAACGCTTATTTGCCTTCTATCTATGCATTCTGACACTCCAACAATGTGTTCTGCTTCAATTTGACTCACTTTACAAAGGTGCTTATTCCTGGAGTGAATATGCAGTTCTACTCAAGAGTAAGCAACTAAGCGAAATAAAGCCATGGAACGCTTATTTGCCTTCTATCTATGCATTCTGACACTCCAACAATGTGTTCTGCTTCAATTTGACTCATTTTACAAAGGTGCTTATTCCTAGATTGAATATGCAGTTCTACTCAAGAGTAAGCAACTAAGCGAAATAAAGCCATGGAACGCTTATTTGCCTTCTATCTATGCATTCTGACACTCCAACAATGTGTTCTGCGTCAATTTGACTCATTTTACAAAGGTGCTAATTCCTGGAGTGAATATGCAGTTCTACTCAAGAGTAAGCAGCTAAGCAAAATAAAGCCATGGAACGCTTATATGCCTTCTATCTATGCATTCTGACACTCCTAGAATGTGCTCTGCTTCAATTTGACTCATTTTACAAAGGTGCTTATTCCTGGAGTGAACATGCAGTTCTACTCAAGAGTAAGCAACTAAGCGAAATAAAGCCATGGAACGCTTATTTGCCTTCTATCTATGCATTCTGACACTCCAACAATGTGTTCTGCTTCAATTTGACTCATTTTACAAAGGTGCTTATTCCTGGAGTGAATATGCAGTTCTACTCAAGAGTAAGCAACTAAGTGAAATAAAGCCATGGAACGCTTATTTGCCTTCTATCTATGCATTCTGACACTCCAACAATGTGTTCTGCTTCAATTTGACTCATTTTACAAAGGTGCTTATTCCTGGAGTGAATATGCAGTTCTACTCAAGAGTAAGCAGCTAAGCGAAATATAGCCATGGAACGCTTATATGCCTTCTATCTATGCATACTGACACTCCTAGAATGTGCTCTGCTTCAATTTGACTCATTTTAAAAAGGTGCTTATTGCTGGAGTGAATATGCAGTTCTACTCAAGAGTAAGCAACTTAGCGAAATAAAGCCATGGAACGCTTATTTGCCTTCTATCTATGCATTCTGACACTCCAACAATGTGTTCTGCTTCAATTTGACTCATTTTACAAAGGTGCTTATTCCTGGAGTGAATATGCAGTTCTACTCAAGAGTAAGCAACTAAGCGAAATAAAGCCATGGAACGCTTATTTGCCTTCTATCTATGCATTCTGACACTCCTAGAATGTGTTCTGCTTCAATTTGACTCATTTTACAAAGGTGCTTATTTCTGGAGTGAATATGCAGTTCTACTCAAGAGTAAGCAACTAAGCGAAATAAAGCCATGGAACGCTTATTTGCCTTCTATCTATGCATTCTGACACTCCTAGAATGTGTTCTGCTTCAATTTGACTCATTTTACAAAGGTGCTAATTCCTGGAGTGAATATGCAGTTCTACTCAAGATTAAGCAACTAAGCGAAATAAAGCCATGGAACGCTTATTTGCCTTCTATCTATGCATTCTGACACTCCAACAATGTTTTCTGCGTCAATTTGACTCATTTTACAAAGGTGCTAATTCCTGGAGTGAATATGCAGTTCTACTCAAGAGTAAGCAGCTAAGCAAAATAAAGCCATGGAACGCTTATATGCCTTCTATCTATGCATTCTGACACTCCTAGAATGTGCTCTGCTTCAATTTGACTCATTTTACAAAGGTGCTTATTCCTGGAGTGAACATGCAGTTCTACTCAAGAGTAAGCAACTAAGCGAAATAAAGCCATGGAACGCTTATTTGCCTTCTATCTATGCATTCTGACACTCCAACAATGTGTTCTGCTTCAATTTGACTCATTTTACAAAGGTGCTTATTCCTGGAGTGAATATGCAGTTCTACTCAAGAGTAAGCAACTAAGTGAAATAAAGCCATGGAACGCTTATTTGCCTTCTATCTATGCATTCTGACACTCCAACAATGTGTTCTGCTTCAATTTGACTCATTTTACAAAGGTGCTTATTCCTGGAGTGAATATGCAGTTCTACTCAAGAGTAAGCAGCTAAGCGAAATATAGCCATGGAACGCTTATATGCCTTCTATCTATGCATACTGACACTCCTAGAATGTGCTCTGCTTCAATTTGACTCATTTTAAAAAGGTGCTTATTGCTGGAGTGAATATGCAGTTCTACTCAAGAGTAAGCAACTTAGCGAAATAAAGCCATGGAACGCTTATTTGCCTTCTATCTATGCATTCTGACACTCCAACAATGTGTTCTGCTTCAATTTGACTCATTTTACAAAGGTGCTTATTCCTGGAGTGAATATGCAGTTCTACTCAAGAGTAAGCAACTAAGCGAAATAAAGCCATGGAACGCTTATTTGCCTTCTATCTATGCATTCTGACACTCCTAGAATGTGTTCTGCTTCAATTTGACTCATTTTACAAAGGTGCTTATTCCTGGAGTTAACATGCAGTTCTACTCAAGAGTAAGCTACTAAGCGAAATAAAGCCATGGAACGCTTATTTGCCTTCTATCTATGCATTCTGACACTCCAACAATGTGTTCTGGTTCAATTTGACTCATTTTACAAAGGTGCTTATTCCTGGAGTGAATATGCAGTTCTACTCAAGAGTAAGCAACTTAGAGAAATAAAGCCATGGAACGCTTATTTGCCTTCTATCTATGCATTCTGACACTCCAACAATGTGTTCTGGTTCAATTTGACTCATTTTACAAAGGTGCTTATTCCTGGAGTGAATATGCAGTTCTACTCAAGAGTAAGCAACTGAGCGAAATAAAGCCATGGAACGCTTATTTGCCTTCTATCTATGCATTCTGACACTCCTAGAATGTGTTCTGCTTCAATTTGACTCATTTTACAAAGGTGCTTATTCCTGGAGTGAATATGCAGTTCTACTCAAGAGTAAGCAACTAAGCGAAATAAAGCCATGGAACGCTTATTTGCCTTCTATCTATGCATTCTGACTCTCCAAAAATGTTTTCTGCTTCAATTTGACTCATTTTACAAAGGTGCTTATTCCTGGAGTGAACATGCAGTTCTACTCAAGAGTAAGCTACTAAGCGAAATAAAGCCATGGAACGCTTATTTGCCTTCTATCTATGCATTCTGACACTCCAACAATGTGTTCTGCTTCAATTTGACTCATTTTACAAAGGTGCTTATTCCTGGAGTGAATATGCAGTTCTACTCAAGAGTAAGCAACTTAGCGAAATAAAGCCATGGAACGCTTATTTGCCTTCTATCTATGCATTCTGACACTCCAACAATGTGTTCTGGTTCAATTTGACTCATTTTACAAAGGTGCTTATTCCTGGAGTGAATATGCAGTTCTACTCAAGAGTAAGCAACTAAGCGAAATAAAGCCATGGAACGCTTATTTGCCTTCTATCTATGCATTCTGACACTCCTAGAATGTGTTCTGCTTCAATTTGACTCATTTTACGAAGGTGCTTATTCCTGGAGTGAATATGCCGTTCTACTCAAGAGTAAGCAACTAAGCGAAATAAAGCCATGGAACGCTTATTTGCCTTCTATCTATACATTCTGACACTCCAACAATGTTTTCTGCTTCAATTTGATTAATTTTACAAAGGTGCTTTTTACTGGAGTGAACATGCAGTTCTACTCAAGAGTAAGCAACTAAGCGAAATAAAGCCATGGAACGCTTATTTGCCTTCTAACTATTCATTCTGACACTCCTAGAATGTGTTCTGCTTCAATTTGACTCATTTTACAAAGGTGCTTATTCCTGGAGTGAACATGAAGTTCTACTCAAGAGTAAGCAACTAAGCGAAATAAAGCCATGGAACGCTTATTTGCCTTCTATCTATGCATTCTGACACTCCAACAATGTTTTCTGCTTCAATTTGACTAATTTTACAAAGGTGCTTTTTACTGGAGTGAACATGCAGTTCTACTCAAGAGTAAGCAACTAAGCGAAATAAAGCCATGGAACGCTTATTTGCCTTCTATCTATGCATTCTGACACTCCTAGAATGTGTTCTGCTTCAATTTGACTCATTTTACAAAGGTGCTTTTTACTGGAGTGAACATGCAGTTCTACTCAAGAGTAAGCAACTAAGCGAAATAAAGCCATGGAACGCTTATTTGCCTTCTATCTATGCATTCTGACACTCCTAGAATGTGTTCTGCTTCAATTTGACTCATTTTACAAAGGTGCTTTTTACTGGAGTGAACATGCAGTTCTACTCAAGAGTAAGCAACTAAGCGAAATAAAGCCATGGAACGCTTATTTGCCTTCTATCTATGCATTCTGACACTCCTAGAATGTGTTCTGCTTCAATTTGACTCATTTTACAAAGGTGCTTTTTACTGGAGTGAACATGCAGTTCTACTCAAGAGTAAGCAACTAAGCGAAATAAAGCCATGGAACGCTTATTTGCCTTCTATCTATGCATTCTGACACTCCAACAATGTTTTCTGCTTCAATTTGACTCATTTTACAAAGGTGCTTTTTACTGGAGTGAACATGCAGTTCTACTCAAGAGTAAGCAACTAAGCGAAATAAAGCCATGGAACGCTTATTTGCCTTCTATCTATGCATTCTGACACTCCTAGAATGTGTTCTGCTTCAATTTGACTCATTTTACAAAGGTGCTTATTCCTGGAGTGAACATGCAGTTCTACTCAAGAGTAAGCAACTAAGCGAAATAAAGCCATGGAACGCTTATTTGCCTTCTATCTATGCATTCTGACACTCCTAGAATGTGTTCTGCTTCAATTTGACTCATTTTACAAAGGTGCTTTTTACTGGAGTGAACATGCAGTTCTACTCAAGAGTAAGCAACTAAGCGAAATAAAGCCATGGAAGGCTTATTTGCCTTCTAACTATGCATTCTGACACTCCTAGAATGTGTTCTGCTTCAATTTGACTCATTTTACAAAGGTGCTTATTACTGGAGTGAATATGCAGTTCTCCTCAAGAGTAAGCAACTAAGCGAAATAAAGCCATGGAACGCTTATTTGCCTTCTATCTATGCATTCTGACACTCCAACAATGTTTTCTGCTTCAATTTGACTCATTTTACAAAGGTGCTTTTTACTGGAGTGAACATGCAGTTCTACTCAAGAGTAAGCAACTAAGCGAAATAAAGCCATGGAACGCTTATTTGCCTTCTATCTATGCATTCTGACACTCCAACAATGTTTTCTGCTTCAATTTGACTCATTTTACAAAGGTGCTTATTCCTGGAGTAAACATGCAGTTCTACTCAAGAGTAAGCAACTTAGCGAAATAAAGCCATGCAACGCTTATTTGCCTTCTATCTATGCATTCTCACACTCCAACAATGTGTTCTGCTTCAATTTGACTCATTTTACAAAGGTCCTTATTACTGGAGTGAACATGCAGTTCTACTCAAGAGTAAGCAACTAAGCCAAATAAAGCCATGGAACGCTTATTTGCCTTCTATCTATGCATTCTGACACTCCAACAATGTTTTCTGCTTCAATTTGACTCATTTTACAAAAGTGCTTTTTACTGGTGTGAACATGCAGTTCTACTCAAGAGTAAGCAACTAAGCGAAATAAAGCCATGGAACGCTTATTTGCCTTCTATCTATGCATTCTGACACTCCTAGAATGTGTTCTGCTTCAATTTGACTCATTTTACAAAGGTGCTTATTCCTGGAGTGAACATGCAGTTCTCCTCAAGAGTAAGCAACTAAGCGAAATAAAGCCATGGAACGATTATTTGCCTTCTATCTATGCATTCTGACACTCCAACAATGTTTTCCGCTTCAATTTGACTCATTTTACAAAGGTACTTATTCCTGGAGTAAACATGCAGTTCTACTCAAGAGTAAGCAACTAAGCGAAATAAAGCCATGGAACGCTTATTTGCCTTTTATCTATGCATTCTGACACTCCAACAATGTGTTCTGCTTCAATTTGACTCATTTTACAAAGGTGCTTATTAATGGAGTGAACATGCAGTTCTACTCAAGAGTAAGCAACTAAGCGAAATAAAGCCATGGAACGCTTATATGCCTTCTATCTATGCATTCTGACACTCCAACAATGTGTTCTGCTTCAATTTGACTCATTTTACAAAGGTGCTTATTACTGGAGTGAACATGCAGTTCTACTCAAGAGTAAGCAACTAAGCGAAATAAAGCCATGGAACGCTTATTTGCCTTCTATCTATGCATTCTGACACTCCAACAATGTGTTCTGCTTCAATTTGACTCATTTTACAAAGGTGCTTATTCCTGGAGTGAACATGCAGTTCTACTCAAGAGTAAGCAACTAAGCGAAATAAAGCCATGGAATGCTTATTTGCCTTCTATCTATGCATTCTGACACTCCAACAATGTGTTCTGCTTCAATTTGACTCATTTTACAAAGGTGCTTATTCCTGGAGTGAACATGCAGTTCTACTCAAGAGTAAGAAACTAAGCGAAATAAAGCCATGGAACGCTTATTTGCCTTCTATCTATGCATTCTGACACTCCAACAATGTGTTCTGCTTCAATTTGACTCATTTTACAAAGGTGCTTATTCCTGGAGTGAATATGCAGTTCTACTCAAGAGTAAGCAACTAAGCGAAATAAAGCCAGGGAACGCTTATTTGCCTTCTATCTATGCATTCTGACACACCTAGAATGTGTTCTGCTTCAATTTGACTCATTTTACAAAGGTGCTTATTCCTGGAGTGAATATGCAGTTCTACTCAAGAGTAAGCAACTAAGCGAAATAAAGCCATGGAACGCTTATTTGCCTTCTATCTATGCATTCTGACACTCCTAGAATGTTTTCTGCTTCAATTTGACTCATTTTACAAAGGTGCTTTTTACTGGAGTGAACATGCAGTTCTACTCAAGAGTAAGCAACTAAGCGAAATAAAGCCATGGAACGCTTCTTTGCCTTCTATCTATGCATTCTGACACTCCAACAATGTTTTCTGCTTCAATTTGACTCATTTTGCAAAGGTGCTTTTTACTGGAGTGAACATGCAGTTCTACTCAAGAGTAAGCAACTAAGCGAAATAAAGCCATGGAACGCTTATTTGCCTTCTATCTATGCATTCTGACACTCCTAGAATGTGTTCTGCTTCAATTTGACTCATTTTACAAAGGTGCTTATTCCTGGAGTGAATATGCAGTTCTACTCAAGAGTAAGCAACTAAGCGAAATAAAGCCATGGAACGCTTATTTGCCTTCTATCTATGCATTCTGACACTCCTAGAATGTGTTCTGCTTCAATTTGACTCATTTTACAAAGGTGCTTTTTACTGGAGAGAACATGCAGTTCTACTCAAGAGTAAGCAACTAAGCGAAATAAAGCCATGGAACGCTTATTTGCCTTCTATCTATGCATTCTGACACTCCTAGAATGTGTTCTGCTTCAATTTGACTCATTTTACAAAGGTGCTTTTTACTGGAGTGAACATGCAGTTCTACTCAAGAGTAAGCAACTAAGCGAAATAAAGCCATGGAACGCTTATTTGCCTTCTATCTATGCATTCTGACACTCCAACAATGTTTTCTGCTTCAATTTGACTCATTTTACAAAGGTGCTTTTTACTGGAGTGAACATGCAGTTCTACTCAAGAGTAAGCAACTAAGCGAAATAAAGCCATGGAACGCTTATTTGCCTTCTATCTATGCATTCTGACACTCCTAGAATGTGTTCTGCTTCAATTTGACTCATTTTACAAAGGTGCTTATTCCTGGAGTGAACATGCAGTTCTACTCAAGAGTAAGCAACTAAGCGAAATAAAGCCATGGAACGATTATTTGCCTTCTATCTATGCATTCTGACACTCCAACAATGTTTTCTGCTTCAATTTGACTCATTTTACAAAGGTGCTTATTCCTGGAGTGAACATGCAGTTCTACTCAAGAGTAAGCAACTAAGCGAAATAAAGCCATGGAACGCTTATTTGCCTTCTATCTATGCATTCTGACACTCCAACAATGTTTTCTGCTTCAATTTGACTCATTTTACAAAGGTGCTTTTTACTGGAGTGAACATGCAGTTCTACTCAAGAGTAAGCAACAAAGCGAAATAAAGCCATGGAACGCTTATTTGCCTTCTATCTATGCATTCTGACACTCCTAGAATGTGTTCTGCTTCAATTTGACTAATTTTACAAAGGTGCTTTTTACTGGAGTGAACATGCAGTTCTACTCAAGAGTAAGCAACTAAGCGAAATAAAGCCATGGAACGCTTATTTGCCTTCTATCTATGCATTCTGACACTCCTAGAATGTGTTCTGCTTCAATTTGACTCATTTTACAAAGGTGCTTTTTACTGCAGTGAACATGCAGTTCTACTCAAGAGTAAGCAACTAAGCGAAATAAAGCCATGGAACGCTTATTTGCCTTCTAACTATGCATTCTGACACTCCTAGAATGTGTTCTGCTTCAATTTGACTCATTTTACAAAGGTGCTTATTCCTGGAGTGAACATGAAGTTCTACTCAAGAGTAAGCAACTAAGCGAAATAAAGCCATGGAACGCTTATTTGCCTTCTATCTATGCATTCTGACACTCCAACAATGTTTTCTGCTTCAATTTGACTCATTTTACAAAGGTGCTTATTCCTGGAGTGAATATGCAGTTCTACTCAAGAGTAAGCAACTAAGCGAAATAAAGCCATGGAACGCTTATTTGCCTTCTATCTATGCATTCTGACACTCCTAGAATGTGTTCTGCTTCAATTTGACTCATTTTACAAAGGTGCTTATTTCTGGAGTGAATATGCAGTTCTACTCAAGAGTAAGCAACTAAGCGAAATAAAGCCATGGAACGCTTATTTGCCTTCTATCTATGCATTCTGACACTCCTAGAATGTGTTCTGCTTCAATTTGACTCATTTTACAAAGGTGCTAATTCCTGGAGTGAATATGCAGTTCTACTCAAGATTAAGCAACTAAGCGAAATAAAGCCATGGAACGCTTATTTGCCTTCTATCTATGCATTCTGACACTCCAACAATGTTTTCTGCGTCAATTTGACTCATTTTACAAAGGTGCTAATTCCTGGAGTGAATATGCAGTTCTACTCAAGAGTAAGCAGCTAAGCAAAATAAAGCCATGGAACGCTTATATGCCTTCTATCTATGCATTCTGACACTCCTAGAATGTGCTCTGCTTCAATTTGACTCATTTTACAAAGGTGCTTATTCCTGGAGTGAACATGCAGTTCTACTCAAGAGTAAGCAACTAAGCGAAATAAAGCCATGGAACGCTTATTTGCCTTCTATCTATGCATTCTGACACTCCAACAATGTGTTCTGCTTCAATTTGACTCATTTTACAAAGGTGCTTATTCCTGGAGTGAATATGCAGTTCTACTCAAGAGTAAGCAACTAAGTGAAATAAAGCCATGGAACGCTTATTTGCCTTCTATCTATGCATTCTGACACTCCAACAATGTGTTCTGCTTCAATTTGACTCATTTTACAAAGGTGCTTATTTCTGGAGTGAATATGCAGTTCTACTCAAGAGTAAGCAACTAAGCGAAATAAAGCCATGGAACGCTTATTTGCCTTCTATCTATGCATTCTGACACTCCTAGAATGTGTTCTGCTTCAATTTGACTCATTTTACAAAGGTGCTAATTCCTGGAGTGAATATGCAGTTCTACTCAAGATTAAGCAACTAAGCGAAATAAAGCCATGGAACGCTTATTTGCCTTCTATCTATGCATTCTGACACTCCAACAATGTTTTCTGCGTCAATTTGACTCATTTTACAAAGGTGCTAATTCCTGGAGTGAATATGCAGTTCTACTCAAGAGTAAGCAGCTAAGCAAAATAAAGCCATGGAACGCTTATATGCCTTCTATCTATGCATTCTGACACTCCTAGAATGTGCTCTGCTTCAATTTGACTCATTTTACAAAGGTGCTTATTCCTGGAGTGAACATGCAGTTCTACTCAAGAGTAAGCAACTAAGCGAAATAAAGCCATGGAACGCTTATTTGCCTTCTATCTATGCATTCTGACACTCCAACAATGTGTTCTGCTTCAATTTGACTCATTTTACAAAGGTGCTTATTCCTGGAGTGAATATGCAGTTCTACTCAAGAGTAAGCAACTAAGTGAAATAAAGCCATGGAACGCTTATTTGCCTTCTATCTATGCATTCTGACACTCCAACAATGTGTTCTGCTTCAATTTGACTCATTTTACAAAGGTGCTTATTCCTGGAGTGAATATGCAGTTCTACTCAAGAGTAAGCAGCTAAGCGAAATATAGCCATGGAACGCTTATATGCCTTCTATCTATGCATACTGACACTCCTAGAATGTGCTCTGCTTCAATTTGACTCATTTTAAAAAGGTGCTTATTGCTGGAGTGAATATGCAGTTCTACTCAAGAGTAAGCAACTTAGCGAAATAAAGCCATGGAACGCTTATTTGCCTTCTATCTATGCATTCTGACACTCCAACAATGTGTTCTGCTTCAATTTGACTCATTTTACAAAGGTGCTTATTCCTGGAGTGAATATGCAGTTCTACTCAAGAGTAAGCAACTAAGCGAAATAAAGCCATGGAACGCTTATTTGCCTTCTATCTATGCATTCTGACACTCCTAGAATGTGTTCTGCTTCAATTTGACTCATTTTACAAAGGTGCTTATTCCTGGAGTTAACATGCAGTTCTACTCAAGAGTAAGCTACTAAGCGAAATAAAGCCATGGAACGCTTATTTGCCTTCTATCTATGCATTCTGACACTCCAACAATGTGTTCTGGTTCAATTTGACTCATTTTACAAAGGTGCTTATTCCTGGAGTGAATATGCAGTTCTACTCAAGAGTAAGCAACTTAGAGAAATAAAGCCATGGAACGCTTATTTGCCTTCTATCTATGCATTCTGACACTCCAACAATGTGTTCTGGTTCAATTTGACTCATTTTACAAAGGTGCTTATTCCTGGAGTGAATATGCAGTTCTACTCAAGAGTAAGCAACTTAGCGAAATAAAGCCATGGAACGCTTATTTGCCTTCTATCTATGCATTCTGACACTCCTAGAATGTGTTCTGCTTCAATTTGACTCATTTTACAAAGGTGCTTATTCCTGGAGTGAATATGCAGTTCTACTCAAGAGTAAGCAACTAAGCGAAATAAAGCCATGGAACGCTTATTTGCCTTCTATCTATGCATTCTGACTCTCCAACAATGTTTTCTGCTTCAATTTGACTCATTTTACAAAGGTGCTTATTCCTGGAGTGAACATGCAGTTCTACTCAAGAGTAAGCTACTAAGCGAAATAAAGCCATGGAACGCTTATTTGCCTTCTATCTATGCATTCTGACACTCCAACAATGTGTTCTGCTTCAATTTGACTCATTTTACAAAGGTGCTTATTCCTGGAGTGAATATGCAGTTCTACTCAAGAGTAAGCAACTTAGCGAAATAAAGCCATGGAACGCTTATTTGCCTTCTATCTATGCATTCTGACACTCCAACAATGTGTTCTGGTTCAATTTGACTCATTTTACAAAGGTGCTTATTCCTGGAGTGAATATGCAGTTCTACTCAAGAGTAAGCAACTAAGCGAAATAAAGCCATGGAACGCTTATTTGCCTTCTATCTATGCATTCTGACACTCCTAGAATGTGTTCTGCTTCAATTTGACTCATTTTACGAAGGTGCTTATTCCTGGAGTGAATATGCCGTTCTACTCAAGAGTAAGCAACTAAGCGAAATAAAGCCATGGAACGCTTATTTGCCTTCTATCTATACATTCTGACACTCCAACAATGTTTTCTGCTTCAATTTGATTAATTTTACAAAGGTGCTTTTTACTGGAGTGAACATGCAGTTCTACTCAAGAGTAAGCAACTAAGCGAAATAAAGCCATGGAACGCTTATTTGCCTTCTAACTATTCATTCTGACACTCCTAGAATGTGTTCTGCTTCAATTTGACTCATTTTACAAAGGTGCTTATTCCTGGAGTGAACATGAAGTTCTACTCAAGAGTAAGCAACTAAGCGAAATAAAGCCATGGAACGCTTATTTGCCTTCTATCTATGCATTCTGACACTCCAACAATGTTTTCTGCTTCAATTTGACTAATTTTACAAAGGTGCTTTTTACTGGAGTGAACATGCAGTTCTACTCAAGAGTAAGCAACTAAGCGAAATAAAGCCATGGAACGCTTATTTGCCTTCTATCTATGCATTCTGACACTCCTAGAATGTGTTCTGCTTCAATTTGACTCATTTTACAAAGGTGCTTTTTACTGGAGTGAACATGCAGTTCTACTCAAGAGTAAGCAACTAAGCGAAATAAAGCCATGGAACGCTTATTTGCCTTCTATCTATGCATTCTGACACTCCTAGAATGTGTTCTGCTTCAATTTGACTCATTTTACAAAGGTGCTTTTTACTGGAGTGAACATGCAGTTCTACTCAAGAGTAAGCAACTAAGCGAAATAAAGCCATGGAACGCTTATTTGCCTTCTATCTATGCATTCTGACACTCCTAGAATGTGTTCTGCTTCAATTTGACTCATTTTACAAAGGTGCTTTTTACTGGAGTGAACATGCAGTTCTACTCAAGAGTAAGCAACTAAGCGAAATAAAGCCATGGAACGCTTATTTGCCTTCTATCTATGCATTCTGACACTCCAACAATGTTTTCTGCTTCAATTTGACTCATTTTACAAAGGTGCTTTTTACTGGAGTGAACATGCAGTTCTACTCAAGAGTAAGCAACTAAGCGAAATAAAGCCATGGAACGGTTATTTGCCTTCTATCTATGCATTCTGACACTCCTAGAATGTGTTCTGCTTCAATTTGACTCATTTTACAAAGGTGCTTATTCCTGGAGTGAACATGCAGTTCTACTCAAGAGTAAGCAACTAAGCGAAATAAAGCCATGGAACGCTTATTTGCCTTCTATCTATGCATTCTGACACTCCTAGAATGTGTTCTGCTTCAATTTGACTCATTTTACAAAGGTGCTTTTTACTGGAGTGAACATGCAGTTCTACTCAAGAGTAAGCAACTAAGCGAAATAAAGCCATGGAAGGCTTATTTGCCTTCTAACTATGCATTCTGACACTCCTAGAATGTGTTCTGCTTCAATTTGACTCATTTTACAAAGGTGCTTATTACTGGAGTGAATATGCAGTTCTCCTCAAGAGTAAGCAACTAAGCGAAATAAAGCCATGGAACGCTTATTTGCCTTCTATCTATGCATTCTGACACTCCAACAATGTTTTCTGCTTCAATTTGACTCATTTTACAAAGGTGCTTTTTACTGGAGTGAACATGCAGTTCTACTCAAGAGTAAGCAACTAAGCGAAATAAAGCCATGGAACGCTTATTTGCCTTCTATCTATGCATTCTGACACTCCAACAATGTTTTCTGCTTCAATTTGACTCATTTTACAAAGGTGCTTATTCCTGGAGTAAACATGCAGTTCTACTCAAGAGTAAGCAACTTAGCGAAATAAAGCCATGGAACGCTTATTTGCCTTCTATCTATGCATTCTCACACTCCAACAATGTGTTCTGCTTCAATTTGACTCATTTTACAAAGGTCCTTATTACTGGAGTGAACATGCAGTTCTACTCAAGAGTAAGCAACTAAGCCAAATAAAGCCATGGAACGCTTATTTGCCTTCTATCTATGCATTCTGACACTCCAACAATGTTTTCTGCTTCAATTTGACTCATTTTACAAAAGTGCTTTTTACTGGTGTGAACATGCAGTTCTACTCAAGAGTAAGCAACTAAGCGAAATAAAGCCATGGAACGCTTATTTGCCTTCTATCTATGCATTCTGACACTCCTAGAATGTGTTCTGCTTCAATTTGACTCATTTTACAAAGGTGCTTATTCCTGGAGTGAACATGCAGTTCTCCTCAAGAGTAAGCAACTAAGCGAAATAAAGCCATGGAACGATTATTTGCCTTCTATCTATGCATTCTGACACTCCAACAATGTTTTCCGCTTCAATTTGACTCATTTTACAAAGGTACTTATTCCTGGAGTAAACATGCAGTTCTACTCAAGAGTAAGCAACTAAGCGAAATAAAGCCATGGAACGCTTATTTGCCTTTTATCTATGCATTCTGACACTCCAACAATGTGTTCTGCTTCAATTTGACTCATTTTACAAAGGTGCTTATTAATGGAGTGAACATGCAGTTCTACTCAAGAGTAAGCAACTAAGCGAAATAAAGCCATGGAACGCTTATATGCCTTCTATCTATGCATTCTGACACTCCAACAATGTGTTCTGCTTCAATTTGACTCATTTTACAAAGGTGCTTATTACTGGAGTGAACATGCAGTTCTACTCAAGAGTAAGCAACTAAGCGAAATAAAGCCATGGAACGCTTATTTGCCTTCTATCTATGCATTCTGACACTCCAACAATGTGTTCTGCTTCAATTTGACTCATTTTACAAAGGTGCTTATTCCTGGAGTGAACATGCAGTTCTACTCAAGAGTAAGCAACTAAGCGAAATAAAGCCATGGAATGCTTATTTGCCTTCTATCTATGCATTCTGACACTCCAACAATGTGTTCTGCTTCAATTTGACTCATTTTACAAAGGTGCTTATTCCTGGAGTGAACATGCAGTTCTACTCAAGAGTAAGAAACTAAGCGAAATAAAGCCATGGAACGCTTATTTGCCTTCTATCTATGCATTCTGACACTCCAACAATGTGTTCTGCTTCAATTTGACTCATTTTACAAAGGTGCTTATTCCTGGAGTGAATATGCAGTTCTACTCAAGAGTAAGCAACTAAGCGAAATAAAGCCAGGGAACGCTTATTTGCCTTCTATCTATGCATTCTGACACACCTAGAATGTGTTCTGCTTCAATTTGACTCATTTTACAAAGGTGCTTATTCCTGGAGTGAATATGCAGTTCTACTCAAGAGTAAGCAACTAAGCGAAATAAAGCCATGGAACGCTTATTTGCCTTCTATCTATGCATTCTGACACTCCTAGAATGTTTTCTGCTTCAATTTGACTCATTTTACAAAGGTGCTTTTTACTGGAGTGAACATGCAGTTCTACTCAAGAGTAAGCAACTAAGCGAAATAAAGCCATGGAACGCTTATTTGCCTTCTATCTATGCATTCTGACACTCCAACAATGTTTTCTGCTTCAATTTGACTCATTTTGCAAAGGTGCTTTTTACTGGAGTGAACATGCAGTTCTACTCAAGAGTAAGCAACTAAGCGAAATAAAGCCATGGAACGCTTATTTGCCTTCTATCTATGCATTCTGACACTCCAACAATGTTTTCTGCTTCAATTTGACTCATTTTGCAAAGGTGCTTTTTACTGGAGTGAACATGCAGTTCTACTCAAGAGTAAGCAACTAAGCGAAATAAAGCCATGGAACGCTTATTTGCCTTCTATCTATGCATTCTGACACTCCTAGAATGTGTTCTGCTTCAATTTGACTCATTTTACAAAGGTGCTTATTCCTGGAGTGAATATGCAGTTCTACTCAAGAGTAAGCAACTAAGCGAAATAAAGCCATGGAACGCTTATTTGCCTTCTATCTATGCATTCTGACACTCCTAGAATGTGTTCTGCTTCAATTTGACTCATTTTACAAAGGTGCTTTTTACTGGAGAGAACATGCAGTTCTACTCAAGAGTAAGCAACTAAGCGAAATAAAGCCATGGAACGCTTATTTGCCTTCTATCTATGCATTCTGACACTCCTAGAATGTGTTCTGCTTCAATTTGACTCATTTTACAAAGGTGCTTTTTACTGGAGTGAACATGCAGTTCTACTCAAGAGTAAGCAACTAAGCGAAATAAAGCCATGGAACGCTTATTTGCCTTCTATCTATGCATTCTGACACTCCAACAATGTTTTCTGCTTCAATTTGACTCATTTTACAAAGGTGCTTTTTACTGGAGTGAACATGCAGTTCTACTCAAGAGTAAGCAACTAAGCGAAATAAAGCCATGGAACGCTTATTTGCCTTCTTTCTATGCATTCTGACACTCCTAGAATGTGTTCTGCTTCAATTTGACTCATTTTACAAAGGTGCTTATTCCTGGAGTGAACATGCAGTTCTACTCAAGAGTAAGCAACTAAGCGAAATAAAGCCATGGAACGATTATTTGCCTTCTATCTATGCATTCTGACACTCCAACAATGTTTTCTGCTTCAATTTGACTCATTTTACAAAGGTGCTTATTCCTGGAGTGAACATGCAGTTCTACTCAAGAGTAAGCAACTAAGCGAAATAAAGCCATGGAACGCTTATTTGCCTTCTATCTATGCATTCTGACACTCCAACAATGTTTTCTGCTTCAATTTGACTCATTTTACAAAGGTGCTTTTTACTGCAGTGAACATGCAGTTCTACTCAAGAGTAAGCAACTAAGCGAAATAAAGCCATGGAACGCTTATTTGCCTTCTAACTATGCATTCTGACACTCCTAGAATGTGTTCTGCTTCAATTTGACTCATTTTACAAAGGTGCTTATTCCTGGAGTGAACATGAAGTTCTACTCAAGAGTAAGCAACTAAGCGAAATAAAGCCATGGAACGCTTATTTGCCTTCTATCTATGCATTCTGACACTCCAACAATGTTTTCTGCTTCAATTTGACTCATTTTACAAAGGTGCTTATTCCGGGAGTAAACATGCAGTTCTACTCAAAAGTAAGCAACTAAGCGAAATAAAGCCATAGAACGCTTCTTTGCCTTCTAACTATGCATTCTGACACTCCTAGAATGTGTTCTGCTTCAATTTGACTCATTTTACAAAGGTGCTTATTCCTGGAGTGAACATGAAGTTCTACTCAAGAGTAAGCAACTAAGCGAAATAAAGCCATGGAACGATTATTTGCCTTCTATCTATGCATTCTGACACTCCAACAATGTTTTCTGCTTCAATTTGACTCATTTTACAAAGGTGCTTTTTACTGGAGTGAACATGCAGTTCTACTCAAGAGTAAGCAACTAAGCGAAATAAAGCCATGGAACGCTTATTTGCCTTCTACCTATGCATTCTGACACTCCAACAATGTTTTCTGCTTCAATTTGACTCATTTTACAAAGGTGCTTTTTACTGGAGTAAACATGCAGTTCTACTCAAGAGTAAGCAACTAAGCAAAATAAAGCCATGGAACGCTTATTTGCCTTCTATCTATGCATTCTGACACTCCAACAATGTTTTCTGCTTCAATTTGACTCATTTTGCAAAGGTGCTTTTTACTGGAGTGAACATGCAGTTCTACTCAAGAGTAAGCAACTAAGCGAAATAAAGCCATGGAACGCTTATTTGCCTTCTATCTATGCATTCTGACACTCCAACAATGTTTTCTGCTTCAATTTGACTCATTTTACAAAGGTGCTTTTTACTGGAGTGAACATGCAGTTCTACTCAAGAGTAAGCAACTAAGCGAAATAAAGCCATGGAACGCTTATTTGCCTTCCATCTATGCATTCTGACACTCCAACAATGTTTTCTGCTTCAATTTGACTAATTTTACAAAGGTGCTTTTTACTGGAGTGAACATGCAGTTCTACTCAAGAGTAAGCAACTAAGCGAAATAAAGCCATGGAACGCTTATTTGCCTTCTAACTATGCATTCTGACACTCCTAGAATGTGTTCTGCTTCAATTTGACTCATTTTACAAAGGTGCTTATTCCTGGAGTGAACATGAAGTTCTACTCAAGAGTAAGCAACTAAGCGAAATAAAGCCATGGAACGCTTATTTGCCTTCTATCTATGCATTCTGACACTCCTAGAATGTGTTCTGCTTCAATTTGACTCATTTTACAAAGGTGCTTATTCCTGGAGTAAACATGCAGTTCTACTCAAGAGTAAGCAACTAAGCGAAATAAAGCCATGGAACGCTTATTTGCCTTCTATCTATGCATTCTGACACTCCAACAATGTTTTCTGCTTCAATTTGACTCATTTTGCAAAGGTGCTTTTTACTGGAGTGAACATGCAGTTCTACTCAAGAGTAAGCAACTAAGCGAAATAAAGCCATGGAACGCTTATTTGCCTTCTATCTATGCATTCTGACACTCCTAGAATGTGTTCTGCTTCAATTTGACTCTTTTTACAAAGGTGCTTTTTACTGGAGTGAACATGCAGTTCTACTCAAGAGTAAGCAACTAAGCGAAATAAAGCCATGGAACGCTTATTTGCCTTCTATCTATGCATTCTGACACTCCTAGAATGTTTTCTGCTTCAATTTGACTCATTTTACAAAGGTGCTTTTTACTGGAGTGAACATGCAGTTCTACTCAAGAGTAAGCAACTAAGCGAAATAAAGCCATGGAACGCTTATTTGCCTTCTATCTATGCATTCTGACACTCCAAGAATGTGTTCTGCTTCAATTTGACTCATTTTGCAAAGGTGCTTTTTACTGGAGTGAACATGCAGTTCTACTCAAGAGTAAGCAACTAAGCGAAATAAAGCCATGGAACGCTTATTTGCCTTCTATCTATGCATTCTGACACTCCTAGAATGTGTTCTGCTTCAATTTGACTCATTTTACAAAGGTGCTTATTCCTGGAGTGAACATGCAGTTCTACTCAAGAGTAAGCAACTAAGCGAAATAAAGCCATGGAACGCTTATTTGCCTTCTATCTATGCATTCTGACACTCCTAGAATGTGTTCTGCTTCAATTTGACTCATTTTACAAATGTGCTTTTTACTGGAGTGAACATGCAGTTCTACTCAAGAGTAAGCAACTAAGCGAAATAAAGCCATGGAACGCTTATTTGCCTTCTATCTATGCATTCTGACACTCCAACAATGTTTTCTGCTTCAATTTGACTCATTTTACAAAGGTGCTTTTTACTGGAGTGAACATGCAGTTCTACTCAAGAGTAAGCAACTAAGCGAAATAAAGCCATGGAACGCTTATTTGCCTTCTATCTATGCATTCTGACACTCCAACAATGTTTTCTGCTTCAATTTGACTCATTTTACAAAGGTTCTTATTCCTGGAGTAAACATGCAGTTCTACTCAAGAGTAAGCAACTAAGCGAAATAAAGCCATGGAACGCTTATTTGCCTTCTATCTATGCATTCTGACACTCCTAGAATGTGTTCTGCTTCAATTTGACTCATTTTACAAAGGTGCTTATTACTGGAGTGAACATGCAGTTCTCCTCAAGAGTAAGCAACTAAGCGAAATAAAGCCATGGAACGCTTATTTGCCTTCTATCTATGCATTCTGACACTCCAACAATGTTTTCTGCTTCAATTTGACTCATTTTACAAAGGTGCTTATTCCTGGAGTAAACATGCAGTTCTACTCAAGAGTAAGCAACTTAGCGAAATAAAGCCATGGAACGCTTATTTGCCTTCTATCTATGCATTCTGACACTCCTAGAATGTGTTCTGCTTCAATTTGACTCATTTTACAAAGGTGCTTATTCCTGGAGTGAACATGCAGTTCTACTCAAGAGTAATCAACTAAGCGAAATAAAGCCATGGAACGCTTATTTGCCTTCTATCTATGCATTCTGACACTCCAACAATGTTTTCTGCTTCAATTTGACTCATTTTACAAAGGTGCTTATTCCTGGAGTAAACATGCAGTTCTACTCAAGAGTAAGCAACTAAGCGAAATAAAGCCATGGAACGCTTATTTGCCTTCTATCTATGCATTCTCACACTCCAACAATGTGTTCTGCTTCAATTTGACTCATTTTACAAAGGTCCTTATTACTGGAGTGAACATGCAGTTCTACTCAAGAGTAAGCAACTAAGCCAAATAAAGCCATGGAACGCTTATTTGCCTTCTATCTATGCATTCTGACACTCCAACAATGTTTTCTGCTTCAATTTGACTCATTTTACAAAAGTGCTTTTTACTGGAGTGAACATGCAGTTCTACTCAAGAGTAAGCAACTAAGCGAAATAAAGCCATGGAACGCTTATTTGCCTTCTATCTATGCATTCTGACACTCCAACAATGTTTTCTGCTTCAATTTGACTCATTTTACAAAGGTGCTTTTTACTGGAGTGAACATGCAGTTCTACTCAAGAGTAAGCAACTAAGCGAAATAAAGCCATGGAACGCTTATTTGCCTTCTATATATGCATTCTGACACTCCAACAATGTTTTCTGCTTCAATTTGACTCATTTTACAAAGGTGTTTATTCCTGGAGTGAACATGAAGTTCTACTCAAGAGTAAGCAACTAAGCGAAATAAAGCCATGGAACGCTTATTTGCCTTCTATCTATGCATTCTGACACTCCTAGAATGTTTTCTGCTTCAATTTGACTCATTTTACAAAGGTGCTTTTTACTGGAGTGAACATGCAGTTCTACTCAAGAGTAAGCAACTAAGCGAAATAAAGCCATGGAACGCTTATTTGCCTTCTATCTATGCATTCTGACACTCCAACAATGTTTTCTGCTTCAATTTGACTCATTTTGCAAAGGTGCTTTTTACTGGAGTGAACATGCAGTTCTACTCAAGAGTAAGCAACTAAGCGAAATAAAGCCATGGAACGCTTATTTGCCTTCTATATATGCATTCTGACACTCCAACAATGTTTTCTGCTTCAATTTGACTCATTTTACAAAGGTGCTTATTCCTGGAGTGAACATGAAGTTCTACTCAAGAGTAAGCAACTAAGCGAAATAAAGCCATGGAACGCTTATTTGCCTTCTATCTATGCATTCTGACACTCCTAGAATGTTTTCTGCTTCAATTTGACTCATTTTACAAAGGTGCTTTTTACTGGAGTGAACATGCAGTTCTACTCAAGAGTAAGCAACTAAGCGAAATAAAGCCATGGAACGCTTATTTGCCTTCTATCTATGCATTCTGACACTCCAACAATGTTTTCTGCTTCAATTTGACTCATTTTGCAAAGGTGCTTTTTACTGGAGTGAACATGCAGTTCTACTCAAGAGTAAGCAACTAAGCGAAATAAAGCCATGGAACGCTTATTTGCCTTCTATCTATGCATTCTGACACTCCTAGAATGTGTTCTGCTTCAATTTGACTCATTTTACAAAGGTGCTTATTCCTGGAGTGAATATGCAGTTCTACTCAAGAGTAAGCAACTACGCGAAATAAAGCCATGGAACGCTTATTTGCCTTCTATCTATGCATTCTGACACTCCTAGAATGTGTTCTGCTTCAATTTGACTCATTTTACAAAGGTGCTTTATACTGGAGTGAACATGCAGTTCTACTCAAGAGTAAGCAACTAAGCGAAATAAAGCCATGGAACGCTTATTTGCCTTCTATCTATGCATTCTGACACTCCTAGAATGTGTTCTGCTTCAATTTGACTCATTTTACAAAGGTGCTTTTTACTGGAGTGAACATGCAGTTCTACTCAAGAGTAAGCAACTAAGCGAAATAAAGCCATGGAACGCTTATTTGCCTTCTATCTATGCATTCTGACACTCCAACAATGTTTTCTGCTTCAATTTGACTCATTTTACAAAGGTGCTTTTTACTGGAGTGAACATGCAGTTCTACTCAAGAGTAAGCAACTAAGCGAAATAAAGCCATGGAACGCTTATTTGCCTTCTATCTATGCATTCTGACACTCCTAGAATGTGTTCTGCTTCAATTTGACTCATTTTACAAAGGTGCTTTTTACTGCAGTGAACATGCAGTTCTACTCAAGAGTAAGCAACTAAGCGAAATAAAGCCATGGAAGGCTTATTTGCCTTCTAACTATGCATTCTGACACTCCTAGAATGTGTTCTGCTTCAATTTGACTCATTTTACAAAGGTGCTTATTCCTGGAGTGAACATGAAGTTCTACTCAAGAGTAAGCAACTAAGCGAAATAAAGCCATGGAACGCTTATTTGCCTTCTATCTATGCATTCTGACACTCCAACAATGTTTTCTGCTTCAATTTGACTCATTTTACAAAGGTGCTTATTCCTGGAGTAAACATGCAGTTCTACTCAAGAGTAAGCAACTAAGCGAAATAAAGCCATAGAATGCTTCTTTGCCTTCTAACTATGCATTCTGACACTCCTAGAATGTGTTCTGCTTCAATTTGACTCATTTTACAAAGGTGCTTATTCCTGGAGTGAACATGAAGTTCTACTCAAGAGTAAGCAACTAAGCGAAATAAAGCCATGGAACGCTTATTTGCCTTCTATCTATGCATTCTGACACTCCAACAATGTTTTCTGCTTCAATTTGACTCATTTTACAAAGGTGCTTTTTACTGGAGTGAACATGCAGTTCTACTCAAGAGTAAGCAACTAAGCGAAATAAAGCCATGGAACGCTTATTTGCCTTCTACCTATGCATTCTGACACTCCAACAATGTTTTCTGCTTCAATTTGACTCATTTTACAAAGGTGCTTTTTACTGGAGTAAACATGCAGTTCTACTCAAGAGTAAGCAACTAAGCGAAATAAAGCCATGGAACGCTTATTTGCCTTCTATCTATGCATTCTGACACTCCAACAATGTTTTCTGCTTCAATTTGACTCATTTTGCAAAGGTGCTTTTTACTGGAGTGAACATGCAGTTCTACTCAAGAGTAAGCAACTAAGCGAAATAAAGCCATGGAACGCTTATTTGCCTTCTATCTATGCATTCTGACACTCCAACAATGTTTTCTGCTTCAATTTGACTCATTTTACAAAGGTGCTTTTTACTGGAGTGAACATGCAGTTCTACTCAAGAGTAAGCAACTAAGCGAAATAAAGCCATGGAACGCTTATTTGCCTTCCATCTATGCATTCTGACACTCCAACAATGTTTTCTGCTTCAATTTGACTCATTTTACAAAGGTGCTTTTTACGGGAGTGAACATGCAGTTCTACTCAAGAGTAAGCAACTAAGCGAAATAAAGCCATGGAACGCTTATTTGCCTTCTAACTATGCATTCTGACACTCCTAGAATGTGTTCTGCTTCAATTTGACTCATTTTACAAAGGTGCTTATTCCTGGAGTGAACATGAAGTTCTACTCAAGAGTAAGCAACTAAGCGAAATAAAGCCATGGAACGCTTATTTGCCTTCTATCTATGCATTCTGACACTCCTAGAATGTGTTCTGCTTCAATTTGACTCATTTTACAAAGGTGCTTATT